>NC_141796.1:4216208-7102698 GCF_054643075.1 Acanthaster planci
GCTTTGCTCCGGCCAAGACACCGTTTGGCCTACTTTGTCGGGCCCTCCGGCCTCCCTGAACTCTCTTTCTCCACCTCGCCCCACCGCTCCCTCCAGGTCTCTCCACCGGCCACTGCGGATACTCGAGCCCGGTCCGATTTGCCCGTCATTTTGCCAGCTCATGTTCCCAAGCGTGGGCAGTGTGGGCCCAGCTATACGGTGCCCGTGTGGATCGGGGGGATTTTTTGCCCACGCACGCTAAATACATTTTCCCTTGGGTCGAGCCTCCTGGAGAGACCTACCCCCCTATAAATAGGCAAACCAGGGAGTGGGGGTTAAGGTCCAAAATGCTCTCATTGAAAAGCGTTATAAATGGGCCCAGTTGCCTCCGGCGCTCTGCACTCCTGAGGGCCCTGGGTAGCTCGCCGAAGCGATCTACGGTATGGAGTATCGCCCTCGCACGGCGGAGTCGGCCATAGGCCGGACTTCCGCCTCTCTCGGACCAGGCTTTCCGAGGAGTAAATTTCAGCGGGCGTTGCCGCCTCGACGCCCGTAATTTGCTCTCGTGGCCACATAGGCCCGCCGCTTTGCTCCGGCCAAGACACCGTTTGGCCTACTTTGTCGGGCCCTCCGGCCTCCCTGAACTCTCTTTCTCCACCTCGCCCCACCGCTCCCTCCAGGTCTCTCCACCGGCCACTGCGGATACTCGAGCCCGGTCCGATTTGCCCGTCATTTTGCCAGCTCATGTTCCCAAGCGTGGGCAGTGTGGGCCCAGCTATACGGTGCCCGTGTGGATCGGGGGGATTTTTTGCCCACGCACGCTAAATACATTTTCCCTTGGGTCGAGCCTCCTGGAGAGACCTACCCCCCTATAAATAGGCAAACCAGGGAGTGGGGGTTAAGGTCCAAAATGCTCTCATTGAAAAGCGTTATAAATGGGCCCAGTTGCCTCCGGCGCTCTGCACTCCTGAGGGCCCTGGGTAGCTCGCCGAAGCGATCTACGGTATGGAGTATCGCCCTCGCACGGCGGAGTCGGCCATAGGCCGGACTTCCGCCTCTCTCGGACCAGGCTTTCCGAGGAGTAAATTTCAGCGGGCGTTGCCGCCTCGACGCCCGTAATTTGCTCTCGTGGCCACATAGGCCCGCCGCTTTGCTCCGGCCAAGACACCGTTTGGCCTACTTTGTCGGGCCCTCCGGCCTCCCTGAACTCTCTTTCTCCACCTCGCCCCACCGCTCCCTCCAGGTCTCTCCACCGGCCACTGCGGATACTCGAGCCCGGTCCGATTTGCCCGTCATTTTGCCAGCTCATGTTCCCAAGCGTGGGCAGTGTGGGCCCAGCTATACGGTGCCCGTGTGGATCGGGGGGATTTTTTGCCCACGCACGCTAAATACATTTTCCCTTGGGTCGAGCCTCCTGGAGAGACCTACCCCCCTATAAATAGGCAAACCAGGGAGTGGGGGTTAAGGTCCAAAATGCTCTCATTGAAAAGCGTTATAAATGGGCCCAGTTGCCTCCGGCGCTCTGCACTCCTGAGGGCCCTGGGTAGCTCGCCGAAGCGATCTACGGTATGGAGTATCGCCCTCGCACGGCGGAGTCGGCCATAGGCCGGACTTCCGCCTCTCTCGGACCAGGCTTTCCGAGGAGTAAATTTCAGCGGGCGTTGCCGCCTCGACGCCCGTAATTTGCTCTCGTGGCCACATAGGCCCGCCGCTTTGCTCCGGCCAAGACACCGTTTGGCCTACTTTGTCGGGCCCTCCGGCCTCCCTGAACTCTCTTTCTCCACCTCGCCCCACCGCTCCCTCCAGGTCTCTCCACCGGCCACTGCGGATACTCGAGCCCGGTCCGATTTGCCCGTCATTTTGCCAGCTCATGTTCCCAAGCGTGGGCAGTGTGGGCCCAGCTATACGGTGCCCGTGTGGATCGGGGGGATTTTTTGCCCACGCACGCTAAATACATTTTCCCTTGGGTCGAGCCTCCTGGAGAGACCTACCCCCCTATAAATAGGCAAACCAGGGAGTGGGGGTTAAGGTCCAAAATGCTCTCATTGAAAAGCGTTATAAATGGGCCCAGTTGCCTCCGGCGCTCTGCACTCCTGAGGGCCCTGGGTAGCTCGCCGAAGCGATCTACGGTATGGAGTATCGCCCTCGCACGGCGGAGTCGGCCATAGGCCGGACTTCCGCCTCTCTCGGACCAGGCTTTCCGAGGAGTAAATTTCAGCGGGCGTTGCCGCCTCGACGCCCGTAATTTGCTCTCGTGGCCACATAGGCCCGCCGCTTTGCTCCGGCCAAGACACCGTTTGGCCTACTTTGTCGGGCCCTCCGGCCTCCCTGAACTCTCTTTCTCCACCTCGCCCCACCGCTCCCTCCAGGTCTCTCCACCGGCCACTGCGGATACTCGAGCCCGGTCCGATTTGCCCGTCATTTTGCCAGCTCATGTTCCCAAGCGTGGGCAGTGTGGGCCCAGCTATACGGTGCCCGTGTGGATCGGGGGGATTTTTTGCCCACGCACGCTAAATACATTTTCCCTTGGGTCGAGCCTCCTGGAGAGACCTACCCCCCTATAAATAGGCAAACCAGGGAGTGGGGGTTAAGGTCCAAAATGCTCTCATTGAAAAGCGTTATAAATGGGCCCAGTTGCCTCCGGCGCTCTGCACTCCTGAGGGCCCTGGGTAGCTCGCCGAAGCGATCTACGGTATGGAGTATCGCCCTCGCACGGCGGAGTCGGCCATAGGCCGGACTTCCGCCTCTCTCGGACCAGGCTTTCCGAGGAGTAAATTTCAGCGGGCGTTGCCGCCTCGACGCCCGTAATTTGCTCTCGTGGCCACATAGGCCCGCCGCTTTGCTCCGGCCAAGACACCGTTTGGCCTACTTTGTCGGGCCCTCCGGCCTCCCTGAACTCTCTTTCTCCACCTCGCCCCACCGCTCCCTCCAGGTCTCTCCACCGGCCACTGCGGATACTCGAGCCCGGTCCGATTTGCCCGTCATTTTGCCAGCTCATGTTCCCAAGCGTGGGCAGTGTGGGCCCAGCTATACGGTGCCCGTGTGGATCGGGGGGATTTTTTGCCCACGCACGCTAAATACATTTTCCCTTGGGTCGAGCCTCCTGGAGAGACCTACCCCCCTATAAATAGGCAAACCAGGGAGTGGGGGTTAAGGTCCAAAATGCTCTCATTGAAAAGCGTTATAAATGGGCCCAGTTGCCTCCGGCGCTCTGCACTCCTGAGGGCCCTGGGTAGCTCGCCGAAGCGATCTACGGTATGGAGTATCGCCCTCGCACGGCGGAGTCGGCCATAGGCCGGACTTCCGCCTCTCTCGGACCAGGCTTTCCGAGGAGTAAATTTCAGCGGGCGTTGCCGCCTCGACGCCCGTAATTTGCTCTCGTGGCCACATAGGCCCGCCGCTTTGCTCCGGCCAAGACACCGTTTGGCCTACTTTGTCGGGCCCTCCGGCCTCCCTGAACTCTCTTTCTCCACCTCGCCCCACCGCTCCCTCCAGGTCTCTCCACCGGCCACTGCGGATACTCGAGCCCGGTCCGATTTGCCCGTCATTTTGCCAGCTCATGTTCCCAAGCGTGGGCAGTGTGGGCCCAGCTATACGGTGCCCGTGTGGATCGGGGGGATTTTTTGCCCACGCACGCTAAATACATTTTCCCTTGGGTCGAGCCTCCTGGAGAGACCTACCCCCCTATAAATAGGCAAACCAGGGAGTGGGGGTTAAGGTCCAAAATGCTCTCATTGAAAAGCGTTATAAATGGGCCCAGTTGCCTCCGGCGCTCTGCACTCCTGAGGGCCCTGGGTAGCTCGCCGAAGCGATCTACGGTATGGAGTATCGCCCTCGCACGGCGGAGTCGGCCATAGGCCGGACTTCCGCCTCTCTCGGACCAGGCTTTCCGAGGAGTAAATTTCAGCGGGCGTTGCCGCCTCGACGCCCGTAATTTGCTCTCGTGGCCACATAGGCCCGCCGCTTTGCTCCGGCCAAGACACCGTTTGGCCTACTTTGTCGGGCCCTCCGGCCTCCCTGAACTCTCTTTCTCCACCTCGCCCCACCGCTCCCTCCAGGTCTCTCCACCGGCCACTGCGGATACTCGAGCCCGGTCCGATTTGCCCGTCATTTTGCCAGCTCATGTTCCCAAGCGTGGGCAGTGTGGGCCCAGCTATACGGTGCCCGTGTGGATCGGGGGGATTTTTTGCCCACGCACGCTAAATACATTTTCCCTTGGGTCGAGCCTCCTGGAGAGACCTACCCCCCTATAAATAGGCAAACCAGGGAGTGGGGGTTAAGGTCCAAAATGCTCTCATTGAAAAGCGTTATAAATGGGCCCAGTTGCCTCCGGCGCTCTGCACTCCTGAGGGCCCTGGGTAGCTCGCCGAAGCGATCTACGGTATGGAGTATCGCCCTCGCACGGCGGAGTCGGCCATAGGCCGGACTTCCGCCTCTCTCGGACCAGGCTTTCCGAGGAGTAAATTTCAGCGGGCGTTGCCGCCTCGACGCCCGTAATTTGCTCTCGTGGCCACATAGGCCCGCCGCTTTGCTCCGGCCAAGACACCGTTTGGCCTACTTTGTCGGGCCCTCCGGCCTCCCTGAACTCTCTTTCTCCACCTCGCCCCACCGCTCCCTCCAGGTCTCTCCACCGGCCACTGCGGATACTCGAGCCCGGTCCGATTTGCCCGTCATTTTGCCAGCTCATGTTCCCAAGCGTGGGCAGTGTGGGCCCAGCTATACGGTGCCCGTGTGGATCGGGGGGATTTTTTGCCCACGCACGCTAAATACATTTTCCCTTGGGTCGAGCCTCCTGGAGAGACCTACCCCCCTATAAATAGGCAAACCAGGGAGTGGGGGTTAAGGTCCAAAATGCTCTCATTGAAAAGCGTTATAAATGGGCCCAGTTGCCTCCGGCGCTCTGCACTCCTGAGGGCCCTGGGTAGCTCGCCGAAGCGATCTACGGTATGGAGTATCGCCCTCGCACGGCGGAGTCGGCCATAGGCCGGACTTCCGCCTCTCTCGGACCAGGCTTTCCGAGGAGTAAATTTCAGCGGGCGTTGCCGCCTCGACGCCCGTAATTTGCTCTCGTGGCCACATAGGCCCGCCGCTTTGCTCCGGCCAAGACACCGTTTGGCCTACTTTGTCGGGCCCTCCGGCCTCCCTGAACTCTCTTTCTCCACCTCGCCCCACCGCTCCCTCCAGGTCTCTCCACCGGCCACTGCGGATACTCGAGCCCGGTCCGATTTGCCCGTCATTTTGCCAGCTCATGTTCCCAAGCGTGGGCAGTGTGGGCCCAGCTATACGGTGCCCGTGTGGATCGGGGGGATTTTTTGCCCACGCACGCTAAATACATTTTCCCTTGGGTCGAGCCTCCTGGAGAGACCTACCCCCCTATAAATAGGCAAACCAGGGAGTGGGGGTTAAGGTCCAAAAAGCTCTCATTGAAAAGCGTTATAAATGGGCCCAGTTGCCTCCGGCGCTCTGCACTCCTGAGGGCCCTGGGTAGCTCGCCGAAGCGATCTACGGTATGGAGTATCGCCCTCGCACGGCGGAGTCGGCCATAGGCCGGACTTCCGCCTCTCTCGGACCAGGCTTTCCGAGGAGTAAATTTCAGCGGGCGTTGCCGCCTCGACGCCCGTAATTTGCTCTCGTGGCCACATAGGCCCGCCGCTTTGCTCCGGCCAAGACACCGTTTGGCCTACTTTGTCGGGCCCTCCGGCCTCCCTGAACTCTCTTTCTCCACCTCGCCCCACCGCTCCCTCCAGGTCTCTCCACCGGCCACTGCGGATACTCGAGCCCGGTCCGATTTGCCCGTCATTTTGCCAGCTCATGTTCCCAAGCGTGGGCAGTGTGGGCCCAGCTATACGGTGCCCGTGTGGATCGGGGGGATTTTTTGCCCACGCACGCTAAATACATTTTCCCTTGGGTCGAGCCTCCTGGAGAGACCTACCCCCCTATAAATAGGCAAACCAGGGAGTGGGGGTTAAGGTCCAAAATGCTCTCATTGAAAAGCGTTATAAATGGGCCCAGTTGCCTCCGGCGCTCTGCACTCCTGAGGGCCCTGGGTAGCTCGCCGAAGCGATCTACGGTATGGAGTATCGCCCTCGCACGGCGGAGTCGGCCATAGGCCGGACTTCCGCCTCTCTCGGACCAGGCTTTCCGAGGAGTAAATTTCAGCGGGCGTTGCCGCCTCGACGCCCGTAATTTGCTCTCGTGGCCACATAGGCCCGCCGCTTTGCTCCGGCCAAGACACCGTTTGGCCTACTTTGTCGGGCCCTCCGGCCTCCCTGAACTCTCTTTCTCCACCTCGCCCCACCGCTCCCTCCAGGTCTCTCCACCGGCCACTGCGGATACTCGAGCCCGGTCCGATTTGCCCGTCATTTTGCCAGCTCATGTTCCCAAGCGTGGGCAGTGTGGGCCCAGCTATACGGTGCCCGTGTGGATCGGGGGGATTTTTTGCCCACGCACGCTAAATACATTTTCCCTTGGGTCGAGCCTCCTGGAGAGACCTACCCCCCTATAAATAGGCAAACCAGGGAGTGGGGGTTAAGGTCCAAAATGCTCTCATTGAAAAGCGTTATAAATGGGCCCAGTTGCCTCCGGCGCTCTGCACTCCTGAGGGCCCTGGGTAGCTCGCCGAAGCGATCTACGGTATGGAGTATCGCCCTCGCACGGCGGAGTCGGCCATAGGCCGGACTTCCGCCTCTCTCGGACCAGGCTTTCCGAGGAGTAAATTTCAGCGGGCGTTGCCGCCTCGACGCCCGTAATTTGCTCTCGTGGCCACATAGGCCCGCCGCTTTGCTCCGGCCAAGACACCGTTTGGCCTACTTTGTCGGGCCCTCCGGCCTCCCTGAACTCTCTTTCTCCACCTCGCCCCACCGCTCCCTCCAGGTCTCTCCACCGGCCACTGCGGATACTCGAGCCCGGTCCGATTTGCCCGTCATTTTGCCAGCTCATGTTCCCAAGCGTGGGCAGTGTGGGCCCAGCTATACGGTGCCCGTGTGGATCGGGGGGATTTTTTGCCCACGCACGCTAAATACATTTTCCCTTGGGTCGAGCCTCCTGGAGAGACCTACCCCCCTATAAATAGGCAAACCAGGGAGTGGGGGTTAAGGTCCAAAATGCTCTCATTGAAAAGCGTTATAAATGGGCCCAGTTGCCTCCGGCGCTCTGCACTCCTGAGGGCCCTGGGTAGCTCGCCGAAGCGATCTACGGTATGGAGTATCGCCCTCGCACGGCGGAGTCGGCCATAGGCCGGACTTCCGCCTCTCTCGGACCAGGCTTTCCGAGGAGTAAATTTCAGCGGGCGTTGCCGCCTCGACGCCCGTAATTTGCTCTCGTGGCCACATAGGCCCGCCGCTTTGCTCCGGCCAAGACACCGTTTGGCCTACTTTGTCGGGCCCTCCGGCCTCCCTGAACTCTCTTTCTCCACCTCGCCCCACCGCTCCCTCCAGGTCTCTCCACCGGCCACTGCGGATACTCGAGCCCGGTCCGATTTGCCCGTCATTTTGCCAGCTCATGTTCCCAAGCGTGGGCAGTGTGGGCCCAGCTATACGGTGCCCGTGTGGATCGGGGGGATTTTTTGCCCACGCACGCTAAATACATTTTCCCTTGGGTCGAGCCTCCTGGAGAGACCTACCCCCCTATAAATAGGCAAACCAGGGAGTGGGGGTTAAGGTCCAAAATGCTCTCATTGAAAAGCGTTATAAATGGGCCCAGTTGCCTCCGGCGCTCTGCACTCCTGAGGGCCCTGGGTAGCTCGCCGAAGCGATCTACGGTATGGAGTATCGCCCTCGCACGGCGGAGTCGGCCATAGGCCGGACTTCCGCCTCTCTCGGACCAGGCTTTCCGAGGAGTAAATTTCAGCGGGCGTTGCCGCCTCGACGCCCGTAATTTGCTCTCGTGGCCACATAGGCCCGCCGCTTTGCTCCGGCCAAGACACCGTTTGGCCTACTTTGTCGGGCCCTCCGGCCTCCCTGAACTCTCTTTCTCCACCTCGCCCCACCGCTCCCTCCAGGTCTCTCCACCGGCCACTGCGGATACTCGAGCCCGGTCCGATTTGCCCGTCATTTTGCCAGCTCATGTTCCCAAGCGTGGGCAGTGTGGGCCCAGCTATACGGTGCCCGTGTGGATCGGGGGGATTTTTTGCCCACGCACGCTAAATACATTTTCCCTTGGGTCGAGCCTCCTGGAGAGACCTACCCCCCTATAAATAGGCAAACCAGGGAGTGGGGGTTAAGGTCCAAAATGCTCTCATTGAAAAGCGTTATAAATGGGCCCAGTTGCCTCCGGCGCTCTGCACTCCTGAGGGCCCTGGGTAGCTCGCCGAAGCGATCTACGGTATGGAGTATCGCCCTCGCACGGCGGAGTCGGCCATAGGCCGGACTTCCGCCTCTCTCGGACCAGGCTTTCCGAGGAGTAAATTTCAGCGGGCGTTGCCGCCTCGACGCCCGTAATTTGCTCTCGTGGCCACATAGGCCCGCCGCTTTGCTCCGGCCAAGACACCGTTTGGCCTACTTTGTCGGGCCCTCCGGCCTCCCTGAACTCTCTTTCTCCACCTCGCCCCACCGCTCCCTCCAGGTCTCTCCACCGGCCACTGCGGATACTCGAGCCCGGTCCGATTTGCCCGTCATTTTGCCAGCTCATGTTCCCAAGCGTGGGCAGTGTGGGCCCAGCTATACGGTGCCCGTGTGGATCGGGGGGATTTTTTGCCCACGCACGCTAAATACATTTTCCCTTGGGTCGAGCCTCCTGGAGAGACCTACCCCCCTATAAATAGGCAAACCAGGGAGTGGGGGTTAAGGTCCAAAATGCTCTCATTGAAAAGCGTTATAAATGGGCCCAGTTGCCTCCGGCGCTCTGCACTCCTGAGGGCCCTGGGTAGCTCGCCGAAGCGATCTACGGTATGGAGTATCGCCCTCGCACGGCGGAGTCGGCCATAGGCCGGACTTCCGCCTCTCTCGGACCAGGCTTTCCGAGGAGTAAATTTCAGCGGGCGTTGCCGCCTCGACGCCCGTAATTTGCTCTCGTGGCCACATAGGCCCGCCGCTTTGCTCCGGCCAAGACACCGTTTGGCCTACTTTGTCGGGCCCTCCGGCCTCCCTGAACTCTCTTTCTCCACCTCGCCCCACCGCTCCCTCCAGGTCTCTCCACCGGCCACTGCGGATACTCGAGCCCGGTCCGATTTGCCCGTCATTTTGCCAGCTCATGTTCCCAAGCGTGGGCAGTGTGGGCCCAGCTATACGGTGCCCGTGTGGATCGGGGGGATTTTTTGCCCACGCACGCTAAATACATTTTCCCTTGGGTCGAGCCTCCTGGAGAGACCTACCCCCCTATAAATAGGCAAACCAGGGAGTGGGGGTTAAGGTCCAAAATGCTCTCATTGAAAAGCGTTATAAATGGGCCCAGTTGCCTCCGGCGCTCTGCACTCCTGAGGGCCCTGGGTAGCTCGCCGAAGCGATCTACGGTATGGAGTATCGCCCTCGCACGGCGGAGTCGGCCATAGGCCGGACTTCCGCCTCTCTCGGACCAGGCTTTCCGAGGAGTAAATTTCAGCGGGCGTTGCCGCCTCGACGCCCGTAATTTGCTCTCGTGGCCACATAGGCCCGCCGCTTTGCTCCGGCCAAGACACCGTTTGGCCTACTTTGTCGGGCCCTCCGGCCTCCCTGAACTCTCTTTCTCCACCTCGCCCCACCGCTCCCTCCAGGTCTCTCCACCGGCCACTGCGGATACTCGAGCCCGGTCCGATTTGCCCGTCATTTTGCCAGCTCATGTTCCCAAGCGTGGGCAGTGTGGGCCCAGCTATACGGTGCCCGTGTGGATCGGGGGGATTTTTTGCCCACGCACGCTAAATACATTTTCCCTTGGGTCGAGCCTCCTGGAGAGACCTACCCCCCTATAAATAGGCAAACCAGGGAGTGGGGGTTAAGGTCCAAAATGCTCTCATTGAAAAGCGTTATAAATGGGCCCAGTTGCCTCCGGCGCTCTGCACTCCTGAGGGCCCTGGGTAGCTCGCCGAAGCGATCTACGGTATGGAGTATCGCCCTCGCACGGCGGAGTCGGCCATAGGCCGGACTTCCGCCTCTCTCGGACCAGGCTTTCCGAGGAGTAAATTTCAGCGGGCGTTGCCGCCTCGACGCCCGTAATTTGCTCTCGTGGCCACATAGGCCCGCCGCTTTGCTCCGGCCAAGACACCGTTTGGCCTACTTTGTCGGGCCCTCCGGCCTCCCTGAACTCTCTTTCTCCACCTCGCCCCACCGCTCCCTCCAGGTCTCTCCACCGGCCACTGCGGATACTCGAGCCCGGTCCGATTTGCCCGTCATTTTGCCAGCTCATGTTCCCAAGCGTGGGCAGTGTGGGCCCAGCTATACGGTGCCCGTGTGGATCGGGGGGATTTTTTGCCCACGCACGCTAAATACATTTTCCCTTGGGTCGAGCCTCCTGGAGAGACCTACCCCCCTATAAATAGGCAAACCAGGGAGTGGGGGTTAAGGTCCAAAATGCTCTCATTGAAAAGCGTTATAAATGGGCCCAGTTGCCTCCGGCGCTCTGCACTCCTGAGGGCCCTGGGTAGCTCGCCGAAGCGATCTACGGTATGGAGTATCGCCCTCGCACGGCGGAGTCGGCCATAGGCCGGACTTCCGCCTCTCTCGGACCAGGCTTTCCGAGGAGTAAATTTCAGCGGGCGTTGCCGCCTCGACGCCCGTAATTTGCTCTCGTGGCCACATAGGCCCGCCGCTTTGCTCCGGCCAAGACACCGTTTGGCCTACTTTGTCGGGCCCTCCGGCCTCCCTGAACTCTCTTTCTCCACCTCGCCCCACCGCTCCCTCCAGGTCTCTCCACCGGCCACTGCGGATACTCGAGCCCGGTCCGATTTGCCCGTCATTTTGCCAGCTCATGTTCCCAAGCGTGGGCAGTGTGGGCCCAGCTATACGGTGCCCGTGTGGATCGGGGGGATTTTTTGCCCACGCACGCTAAATACATTTTCCCTTGGGTCGAGCCTCCTGGAGAGACCTACCCCCCTATAAATAGGCAAACCAGGGAGTGGGGGTTAAGGTCCAAAATGCTCTCATTGAAAAGCGTTATAAATGGGCCCAGTTGCCTCCGGCGCTCTGCACTCCTGAGGGCCCTGGGTAGCTCGCCGAAGCGATCTACGGTATGGAGTATCGCCCTCGCACGGCGGAGTCGGCCATAGGCCGGACTTCCGCCTCTCTCGGACCAGGCTTTCCGAGGAGTAAATTTCAGCGGGCGTTGCCGCCTCGACGCCCGTAATTTGCTCTCGTGGCCACATAGGCCCGCCGCTTTGCTCCGGCCAAGACACCGTTTGGCCTACTTTGTCGGGCCCTCCGGCCTCCCTGAACTCTCTTTCTCCACCTCGCCCCACCGCTCCCTCCAGGTCTCTCCACCGGCCACTGCGGATACTCGAGCCCGGTCCGATTTGCCCGTCATTTTGCCAGCTCATGTTCCCAAGCGTGGGCAGTGTGGGCCCAGCTATACGGTGCCCGTGTGGATCGGGGGGATTTTTTGCCCACGCACGCTAAATACATTTTCCCTTGGGTCGAGCCTCCTGGAGAGACCTACCCCCCTATAAATAGGCAAACCAGGGAGTGGGGGTTAAGGTCCAAAATGCTCTCATTGAAAAGCGTTATAAATGGGCCCAGTTGCCTCCGGCGCTCTGCACTCCTGAGGGCCCTGGGTAGCTCGCCGAAGCGATCTACGGTATGGAGTATCGCCCTCGCACGGCGGAGTCGGCCATAGGCCGGACTTCCGCCTCTCTCGGACCAGGCTTTCCGAGGAGTAAATTTCAGCGGGCGTTGCCGCCTCGACGCCCGTAATTTGCTCTCGTGGCCACATAGGCCCGCCGCTTTGCTCCGGCCAAGACACCGTTTGGCCTACTTTGTCGGGCCCTCCGGCCTCCCTGAACTCTCTTTCTCCACCTCGCCCCACCGCTCCCTCCAGGTCTCTCCACCGGCCACTGCGGATACTCGAGCCCGGTCCGATTTGCCCGTCATTTTGCCAGCTCATGTTCCCAAGCGTGGGCAGTGTGGGCCCAGCTATACGGTGCCCGTGTGGATCGGGGGGATTTTTTGCCCACGCACGCTAAATACATTTTCCCTTGGGTCGAGCCTCCTGGAGAGACCTACCCCCCTATAAATAGGCAAACCAGGGAGTGGGGGTTAAGGTCCAAAATGCTCTCATTGAAAAGCGTTATAAATGGGCCCAGTTGCCTCCGGCGCTCTGCACTCCTGAGGGCCCTGGGTAGCTCGCCGAAGCGATCTACGGTATGGAGTATCGCCCTCGCACGGCGGAGTCGGCCATAGGCCGGACTTCCGCCTCTCTCGGACCAGGCTTTCCGAGGAGTAAATTTCAGCGGGCGTTGCCGCCTCGACGCCCGTAATTTGCTCTCGTGGCCACATAGGCCCGCCGCTTTGCTCCGGCCAAGACACCGTTTGGCCTACTTTGTCGGGCCCTCCGGCCTCCCTGAACTCTCTTTCTCCACCTCGCCCCACCGCTCCCTCCAGGTCTCTCCACCGGCCACTGCGGATACTCGAGCCCGGTCCGATTTGCCCGTCATTTTGCCAGCTCATGTTCCCAAGCGTGGGCAGTGTGGGCCCAGCTATACGGTGCCCGTGTGGATCGGGGGGATTTTTTGCCCACGCACGCTAAATACATTTTCCCTTGGGTCGAGCCTCCTGGAGAGACCTACCCCCCTATAAATAGGCAAACCAGGGAGTGGGGGTTAAGGTCCAAAATGCTCTCATTGAAAAGCGTTATAAATGGGCCCAGTTGCCTCCGGCGCTCTGCACTCCTGAGGGCCCTGGGTAGCTCGCCGAAGCGATCTACGGTATGGAGTATCGCCCTCGCACGGCGGAGTCGGCCATAGGCCGGACTTCCGCCTCTCTCGGACCAGGCTTTCCGAGGAGTAAATTTCAGCGGGCGTTGCCGCCTCGACGCCCGTAATTTGCTCTCGTGGCCACATAGGCCCGCCGCTTTGCTCCGGCCAAGACACCGTTTGGCCTACTTTGTCGGGCCCTCCGGCCTCCCTGAACTCTCTTTCTCCACCTCGCCCCACCGCTCCCTCCAGGTCTCTCCACCGGCCACTGCGGATACTCGAGCCCGGTCCGATTTGCCCGTCATTTTGCCAGCTCATGTTCCCAAGCGTGGGCAGTGTGGGCCCAGCTATACGGTGCCCGTGTGGATCGGGGGGATTTTTTGCCCACGCACGCTAAATACATTTTCCCTTGGGTCGAGCCTCCTGGAGAGACCTACCCCCCTATAAATAGGCAAACCAGGGAGTGGGGGTTAAGGTCCAAAATGCTCTCATTGAAAAGCGTTATAAATGGGCCCAGTTGCCTCCGGCGCTCTGCACTCCTGAGGGCCCTGGGTAGCTCGCCGAAGCGATCTACGGTATGGAGTATCGCCCTCGTATCGGCCTTGCACCTATCTGTTTTTGATAATAACCCTGGCTTCAAGAAATATGAATTCAAGCTCTCCCAGAAATCTACCCACTAATTCAAGTAGCTTTGAATACATTTTAAAGTCATCGTTGTTCATACCAATTACCTGGAGGTTATCACAACAAATAGTTAATTATAAACACTATTATTTCTTTCTGTGAATTTCTTTTTGGGGGGGAATTTAAGCGGTTAATTTATTCCCCTAATCAATTTCACCCCCGCCGAAATTCGAATGTTCCCATATCTTGGTGAAGCCATTTTTCAAGTGGGGAACGTTAACGTTTTTGGCACTTAAGAACATTTTTCAAGTGTACGGTTTAGCTATTTCCCTCTGAGATGGAAGCCAAAAGATCCACGGAGATGTTCCTGCCAACGATGAACACAACCTCACCTGTGGGGGTGTTTAACAATGTTCTATTTAAGAAGAAACTGTGGGGGCATTTTTAATGTTAATGAGCCTACCTGAAATTCCTGCTTGAAATAGTGGGCTGCACTTTCTGGAACCTCCGCGTGATTGCTTCGCCATTTTCTAAACTATGGATTGACTTTCAGTCTATCACGGCCCCCATCCCCCGAAAACAAAATACTTTTCATTGTAAAATAATATCAAAATTAAAAATTATACTAAGTTACCTGAAGACTTTTGTTTGAATTTGCCACTTTTAAAAACACATCCACTTGGGTAAGGATCTTAGAACAGTACAAGTTTCATCTTGATTCGAATTCAACCTCGCGTTGCTGCCGCTCGAGCTAGCTGCACCATAGTACCACAGCCCCGTCTGCGGCGATTTTACCGAAAGCCTAAATATCAGCAGAAAAGGGAATTGCTTTCAACATGGTGGAAGGAATACCGGTAGCTTTTATTCCTTCCTGCATGCTGTCAAAGAGGTTTGCGATCCCCACATGCCAGTTTAGTGTCAGGTAAGCATACTTTCGCTTCGTATAGACTTAGCCCGATAGCGGCGCCTTTGAGCCTGAGCCGTTTTACAGTAGGCCCAGCCTGCATGTAGTCTAGTTGAAAAGGGGGACAGTTGGCCTAGTGAGCTTCGACTTCGAGTACTGATTGCACTGCAGTTGTGCCTACAATATAGATTGCTGTTAACCAGTTCTGATATTACACGGTTTTGAAAAGATTACCGGTAGTTCAGCATACCAAACCCCAACGATCCATAAGTACTCACATGTGACTGAGGCCAGGTTTTTCAATTTACTAAAATCCTCCCAGGACTTCAGGAGTCTGTAGGGCGTAGAATTTAAAGACGAGGTTGCATCGAGTTTTGTTTTAGGACTTTTTCAATCCTACTATCCTTAGCCTACGGATGTACAGCTGATTATCTATGTTAATGCCCATGTTGACTAAATCAGAGGCCACCTTAAACACATTCTCAGCACATCTTACGGCCAAGGTACATTTAAGACAGAAATGAGTTTATAGCCACAAAATTTACAAGGAAACCATTTCTTGACAGACTTTATTTTGCTCAGAAAATCCCTAAGCACAGTTTACATGTACCTCTGTAACAACGCTTTCCACCTCTGGTGAAAATTTGGGGATTTTGAATTTGGGGACGTCTGCAAAAGAAGGGTGACAACAATGTTACACTTACATGTATAGCATGTAAAAGAATATCAAAGAAAATGCTGATTGGAACTACATGTAGTTTACAATGATAAGGATAAAGAATCAAAAACAATCTTATATTTATGGTCTTAAGTGCAATCTTGAGCTTAGCAAGCACAACAGCGAAGACTGATGAACTCTACAGATGGCGAAAAAAACAGTTCAGTCCTTGACAATGCAAAAATGAGCTGCAAGGGGGACAAAGACCATGTCGTATAAGAATGACCAAGTTCGAGACCAAATGGCAAATATGGGACTTGATGATCCAACACTCGGTTCACAAACTGTCTCTTCTGGAACCAAATTCAGCTCTGCACAAGTTTCACTTTGTCTGGACTAACATTTCTTACGAGTGTTGCTCCACAGAAAACTCGCCACCACAGGTTGAAATGATGTAGATACAAGTCAAAGACTTCTCACAGCCTGAACATGGTAGAATTGCCTTCCAAAATCTCTCGTAGTGTGTATGTGTGTGTCTCAATCTCACTCCCTGTCTGCCATATCTCATTTATTGTAGTTCGTTTGCTGTTTTACTAACATGTGCTTCACAGGCCATTTCTAGTTTGAATCTTTCATGTTTCTGCATCTCCTTTGGTTTTGGCTGTTGTTTTGTTCCAGCCAATATTTGGTCTATGTTTGTCTCAAGCTATGTGTCTGTCCTGCCATCTTTTTCTTTATTTTATTATTTTTTTCTTGTATTTCAGATTAAATCGTTTATTTTGTACATAACCGAACATTTAATTTGAAAAGTTGAGATGTTAATATTTAATGGAAAGATCAACAATGTTGAAGGTAATTATTTAAAGAAAATATGTGCTTGGCCGAACATAGTGGCCTGAGATGCAGGCAAATTTAATTAATACAGGTTAATCTTTAGCAAATTTCTAAGGAGTTTGTTAAAGAATGTCATTTTTTTCCAAAACACGTATCAGGCAATTTTATAGTACATTTCTTGTGCAGTGTTATTGAAAAGCAACTCCTTATGTGGACCTGTATGCTCATAGAGCACACTGTTGCTTTACTATCCTCTAAGTTTATCTGTTTATTTGTTCCCTTTCAGATATTTCTCTTGTGGATGGATGGAAGCAGTCTTGTATCACCCAATCATCCCAAATGCGTGTGTGTGCTTCCTGAGCAGCAAGGTCAAGCCATCCATGAAGTCTGGATCCCCGTATCAAGTGTGGGTAGCAGTGGAGAAATAATCTTCCAAAGGACCAGGTGGCAAAGTGTTATCTTTATACTGTACGTGCCCAGCTGAGTAATTACATTTAACCATCATGATGTCAGCAGATTGTAACATATTATTTTCACATGTATGATTATTGAGGACATGTATGCGTTGAAAGTCCTGAAGAAGGTTATATAGTGATATATTCGGCACACATGCATCTGTTGGCATTACATACATGTACCCATTGTTACAAAGTCACCGCATGTCTCGGCAAACAACGCAATCAGACAAAAATGAAACATTTGGGAAAAGAACACACTGATAAAAGATGATCGGAATAAGTGGATTTTCTTTGGAATCAGAATTGAGATTATTTTAATTATTTACAAATTACAAATTACTACAAATGGACTAAATAAATGGACCAGGTGTGACAACAGCAATTCTTTGTACAGTATAAATAACATAAATTTCAAATCATACGTTTGGCCATTGGAAAAGAAAGGGAGGTACCTCCGGGTGGGAATCTGACCCGAGCTTGACCGTCCATTCGGGAGTCGCAAAACTGGAACGCGATAGAGTTTGGAAACATCCGGCACCATCATTTGAGAGTTGCACCTCAGTGCTGGCCCAGAACAAGGACAGCGGTAAGCGTGGTCATTGGTTATAGCAAGGGATCATGCCCCCGGCACCATCAGCTGAGAGTTGCACCTCAATGCCGGCCCAGAACAAGGACAGTGGTAAGCATGGTCATCGGGGATGGCAAGGGACCGTGTCCTGGGCAGACGGCCACGGGCAAGGCACAGGCTGGTCCACAGTGGTCAGTACAGAACCGTAACTACAAATGGTCAAGAAACATATACTTCAAAATATACAATATAAGACTGAGGGCTTCTTTTTCAATTGTAGAATAATTCTTCTTTTACAAAGATGGCTACATCTGAAGACTTTTCTAATAAACAGTTTCTGTAATCAGAAAGATTTCCATATACCTGTACATGTACTACTTTCACTGGACACCCTGTGTAAAAACATTATGCGACTGGTCAAATTCGAAGTGTTTTGCTAAGAAAATGCTGATATCACTGCTCAAATTAACTGTTGTGACCTCTAATTACTATCTAAGTTTAAGTATATCATGGTTCAGCACAGGGTAAAATACAAAGGTTTGTGCTCTTGCTATTAATTTTTATTTGTGGATATTACCTATTTCTTTTCTCTTTTCAGACCGCCAAAAATTTTGTTGAGTCGGTTTCAAAGCGGAATGTAGAATTCACACCAACTTCCAGCAAAACAAAAATAGCAGATACATTTGACCACCTAGACAAAGCAGTGAGAAGATATGCACCGGACTCCTGCTACCGACAGCTGATGGATGCCATGCCATTTCCAAAGAAAGAAGCTGTATTAAGACCTTCAACTTTAATAGCAATGGCTAAACAGCCTATGAAGATGCTACTGAACTTATCAGCAAGGTGTGTTTGACCAAAGGTGATATCAATACTGTGTGTGAACTCACAGTGAATCAGTCATCTTCCAAAGAGTGGCTGGAACATCTGCAAGGAAGGATAACTGCAAGCAAAATTCAAAATGTATTTACAAGGGTCGCATCGCTGAAGAGAGACCCAACACTTAATAGCTCCTCATTGATCAAAGCAGTAATGGGTTTTAAAAATGTTCCCCAAACGGTTGCTATAAGGTATGGTAGTTCAACTGAACCACATGCAAAACAGGCATATAAGAAGACAATGGCTAGACAACACAGGAAATTTCAAGGAAAAGATAGCGGTCTGATTATCTCTCACAAGAAGCAGTTTCTTGGAGCATCCCCAGACCTCATAATTTCATGCTTATGTCACGGAAGGGGTGTATGTGAAATCAAGTGTCCGTACTCTCTTAAATGAGACTCTCCATCCAGTGATAATTACAAGCACTTGATTAGTGTTGAGAATGGTCAGTGTCGGTTTTCTAGAGCACCGTACTACTATTTCCAGATACAATTCCAAATGGTAATTTTGGAAGTAAGTTACGGTGATTTCTTTGTCTACACACCTAAAGGCAATCATCTTGAACGCATTGAATTTGATTCAGTTCTTTTTAGGGAGATGGTTGAATGAGCTGAATATTTCTGGTTCAAATATGTTGGACCAGAATTAATTTCACGATCCATGAAATGTAGTAAAATGGCAGATCTTTGTGACCACACTTTCGCGAATCCTTCCACTGACATGCTGCCTTTGAACCCTCTGCAAACTAAAAGTGCCCAACCTGCAAAGTGTGCCAAGCAGAAGTTGCTTTTTAAGTCCCCATACCCTGCTGTTTATATTTGTGCTGCTTGTGATCAAAATGTCACAGGCCCAAGCAGTTTTGTGAAATGCAGTGTTTGCGCGATGAGGTACCACAACGCCTGCATAAACATTGATGATGCATCATGCCTTGATTGGAGGTGCTTCCTTTGTGCCTTCTGAATGTCAGGTCATGACCTGGCATTACCACACAATAGTTACAAGGTATTTTGAAGGGAAGGTACAGCTAATTAATTTAATAATTAATTACTATTAATTAATTAATTTAATAATTAATTACCCAAAAGAGCAAAAGCATCCAGAAGCTGATTTGGTTTTAAAGCTGGTTATGTTGTACAACCTTTGGAAAAATAGCGGTTACAATGCAAAAAATGCTTTGTTTTTTGCCGATTTCTCTCATTGGATTTACCATTTGGGCTAGAATTTTGACAGTTGACTTGTATGGTATAGTTCTCGAAAACAGTGACGTTGGTTCCACTACATTTCCTTTAAAATGGGCCATTCAAAATGTTGCAGGCCTAATAAATGCCCCACCCAATGAAGGAGTTCCACTAGTCTGATTATTCAGCAATCATGTGTGTGGCAGAGTGACATTTCACAACTCCTATGCATTAGCTGGTTTATTTTGGCATTGTAGTGTCCTTTTTGATCACCCCCATTTTTGTAAATAGATCATGCCAGTCTACTGGAGTTTGATCACCCCAGTTTATAAATAGAGCACCCTAGTCTTGCTAGATGCAAATTTGTCTACTGAATTCCTTTAATACTGTTAAGTTCATACTTAACAATATTGGTGTAGTGCATGTAGCTGTAGGAGCCATTACATCTTTTACTGCTGTAATGTGTGGTTGTACTTTTTGTAGGCCCATAACCTACTCTAGGCTAGGTGACATTTATTCATATGCGTATCAAGTAGTGTAGCTCATTCACTTAGGCCGAGTTCGGGCGGTTTGTTCCCATATGTTCACGAACAGCTTGATTTGTTGTTCGTGGGTCGGCCACTCGAACGCCGGGAACAAACAACCGGTTATCGATGGTAGTTAGTGACAAGCAACATGCACATGAAAACAAGAAACCTGTGTCAACAACGGGCCGCCCGAACTCGACGTCAGTTTCTTAGACATTATACACATTTGGATGTTAGTATTTCATTAGGTTTTGATATAAATTTTGGTAATAAGCGTGTGAACGTTGTTGAAGGGTGTGTTTATTGGAGGTGTTGGCAGTAGTACACAGCCACCCACATGAACGTACACACACTAAAAATCATCAGAAAGCCAAGATCCGCGCCCAGAGAGCCCAATTTATTCCTCCATGGAGAGGAAATAGAAGAGGTTAGTATATAAAATAGGCATGATAGGCTAGCATCTCATATCTCTGCTCATGCACCCGTACAGACGACTTCATTTAGCACAACACAGCAAAGTTTGTGTTGGTACAACTACTACTAACAAGGCACCTTATTTTTTTCACTTATTCTTAAACCCACCTGGGAAAGATTTCCAACTGCTACTTTCACTCATCACGCTGTGTACAAACCCTCTGAGACTTTTTTTTGCTAAGATGCTTATATTTTTACAAGTACGTGTGAAATACTATTGGGGTGTTGTCACTTTAGAGGTCGGCCACTCGAACGCCGGGAACAAACAACCGGTTATCGATGGTAGTTAGTGACAAGCAACATGCACATGAAAACAAGAAACCTGTGTCAACAACGGGCCGCCCGAACTCGACGTCAGTTTCTTAGACATTATACACATTTGGATGTTAGTATTTCATTAGGTTTTGATATAAATTTTGGTAATAAGCGTGTGAACGTTGTTGAAGGGTGTGTTTATTGGAGGTGTTGGCAGTAGTACACAGCCACCCACATGAACGTACACACACTAAAAATCATCAGAAAGCCAAGATCCGCGCCCAGAGAGCCCAATTTATTCCTCCATGGAGAGGAAATAGAAGAGGTTAGTATATAAAATAGGCATGATAGGCTAGCATCTCATATCTCTGCTCATGCACCCGTACAGACGACTTCATTTAGCACAACACGGCAAAGTTTGTGTTGGTACAACTACTACTAACAAGGCACCTTATTTTTTTCACTTATTCTTAAACCCACCTGGGAAAGATTTCCAACTGCTACTTTCACTCATCACGCTGTGTACAAACCCTCTGAGACTTTTTTTTGCTAAGATGCTTATATTTTTACAAGTACATGTGAAATACTATTGGGGTGTTGTCACTTTAGAGGCAGAAAATAAGTGACAGTACCGAATGCATGTAGAAATCTTTCCCATATTTATATTCTGCTTAAAAGAAGTTAGTAGACAAATACATGTACATGTAAGTGAGCAATTTCTTTAATTGTAATAAAACCAGTTCAAACACATAATGAAACGTGTTTGGTGCAGCTTCCACCTAATTGCCATTCATAGGTGTCCACAACTTACATGGTCAATATAAGGGGTTTGTACATTGGACCGCCGTGTTCTCATTGGAAAGCTGTCTTAATATAAACTTGTATACTCATATATTACTGACATTACAGAGTCCGAGGTCAACATTCAAGCCTATTTTGAATAGACGGGCTTCTGTAGATTAGCTAATCGAGCACAGACACTGGCGATTTTGTCAATATGAGGTGCAAGACTGATAGGCAACTCGTATTTCAAAATGCGGATACTTTTATACGCCTTATCACCTGTTCCTCCAAGATTCGCAAATTAACAATGCGTTTTGTCTTCTGAACACTAGCGGATGTCATCTGTGCCTTTCCTCGTTTCACTGGAGGTATCTGTAGAGACATTAGGCGCTCTGCACACTCGCCTTTAATAAGAAAGCCTTTATCTGCCTGATCAAGAAATCCACTCTGAATTGTAAGTTCCTTATCGGACACCGGGCCCCACCGTAAACACGAGACACCCCTCGGTAGAGTGAGCAGCCACTCTTGGCGAGTCCACTGGAGTTAATAAACGTTTTTGTTTTTTTGTCCAAATGCAACGACTATTTATCATATCCTACAGGGGTAGGATATGATAAATAGTCGTTTATTAACTAACTTAACATGTACATGCTGAAAAACCTGGTTTAATCACTTTACAGCAAGGGCCTTCCCTAGCCAGAAAAAAAATCCAGCCGGCCTCCAGCCAGCCTCCAGCCAGCCTCCAGCCAATTCCCATAGGACTGCGTGGCCCCTTGTGTACAATCTAATGGGTTATTTACAAAACAGTGCCTGAGGCAGACAGTGGAATTTTCCTCATCAGTGACAGCTGTCTGGAACTGTCTGTTTTCAGGAGGTCGTCTGCCGTGCAAGCGGGGCTGTTCGCAATCGTTCACGTTTCAGTTCTTGCTTAATACTGAAAGAAAATGAAAGAAGTGACCTGCCGTGAATGTTCCTCTTTCAATTTCTTGATGACTTTCTGAAGTAGCATTACAACAAATTGCACAAAAACCAATGGTTCAGTCCACTAGAACGGGGTCTGGTCTGAATTCAAGGTTTCTTTACCAAATGTTCAGGTATGTTCCTACTCTCAGCTCGCCGTTGCTGCTGCAGCCTCTGATATAGGTGCTGGAAGATATCCATGATGCAGACTTGGAAGGGGGTTTTGTCTGTTGGTTTACCATCTGTAACAAACCCAAGAAAGAACAATTTTCAAATGTACATGTACAAATATTTGGCATTGTAGAAGTTTAGGATGCAATCATTTTGAACCCCCTCCAACTGGGCTTCCCCTATGGGGGGCGTGCATTTACAGGGGGTCGATCGTGTGAAACACATCTAATTTCCAAATTTAGTACCAAAAGATTCACAAGACTGCAAGTAAAAAGTCATTAAAGGGTATTTTGTATTCACATGTGACCAACATGTAGACTTGCAATCAAGTCGGTAATTGGCCGGGTGCTATAATCCACCGGGTTCGCTACCGACTCCAGGGGCCGTACAACGGGCGATAACAGCGCGAAAAAAAACTCTGGGAACGTAGAATGCAACCTTGGTCTGCAAGCCCTTTGATATGTCTCATATTGAATTTGCTACCGAAATTGGACGGAGCACGCTGATTGGTTCAGACCAGCATCATGTTTAATAGGCTGCTGCGTGCGATCGTTCTTGGAGGGTGTGCACCTTGCCTTGCAAATCATTGTCAAATTAGAAGGGCAGACAAGAATCCAATAAATCAAGCACATAACACTGATATATTTTGCCTCGCGGTAAAAGTAACCCAGCACCACGCATTTTTTGTTAAAACATCGCGATTGGATCTCGCCTCAAAACACTGCATATGCATTATGCTACACGCATATATGATTAACAGCTCGACATGAAAGTTGTAAAGTCTAACCCCATGCAGTTCATTAACAAGAATCATGTCTCTGACTGATAAACTGACAGCAAGGTATAAATGTTACTCCCCCCTCATCACAGCTTCAAGTATACATGCACTTACCCAAAAATGTCGTTAACAAACTCTGTGGGCCTTTGGATGGCTCTTGGAACTTATGTCTGTGCCATGGGTTAGCCCTGTTGAGGCCTTAGACCAATGCCTTCTGACCTCCGGGTTTCTGCGAGTGGGAAATGAGATGAGACTGTGGAGAAATGGAACATCTTCTCATTACTCGGACACTCTCGATAGAAGCGACATGAAATTTGATTGTACACGGACAGTGCAGTGGTAATTCACAGCGGGATGCTGACCACAGTGTTTTACGAGCGCTGTGACTGCACGTGTTTTGTGAATTACCACTGCACTGACCTTCAAGGCAGTGGCTTGGTTTGTCAAGCACCCGAATATTCAAACATAAAATTCTGCAAGAGTAAGAAAAAATGAAGAACAGTGCAGTGGGGGAAATTTGCAAACTGCCTGGTGGAATTCGCAGCAAAACGAACGAGAGTTGTGCACACTTATTAAATTGGCTTTAAGGCAACAATATTGAATAATTGGCTCCCCGAGAATGTATACCTGCGTGCGCTTTTAATTTTCGAACTGAACAATGTATTGTATGGCGAAACTGAACCATTGCGAACTAGGTATACTCTGTTGATTCCACTCTGTTGATTCCACTATATGAGAATCCAGAAAGACTGATAAAAATCATGTTTATTGAATATTTCATTCCTTATTCAGTACATCTTCAAGAACAGATGGCTTTCATTATTCTTTTTTCATTCTGTCGAGTTATCTGAATATTGAAAATTATCACGCACGCACTAGGCAAATTATACATATGTACATATACAACTGTAAAACACAGTAAAAAATTATCCCGAAGAATGTACTGAAATAATGAAGTCAACTGCATTAGCAAAATGTCCCTAGTGTTTTTTATGCGTATGGGGTGATTTTAACATTAATATCAGGAGCCCCCATTCACAACTGCACCTTTCCCGCAACCAGCGGTAAGCAGGGCTCAAGGAGGCCTAGAACAAGGGCGGATCCAGCCCGTGGTTTTATTGCAATCATAGGATCTGATAATTGCCCTTGCAGGATCGAGTACAGATATAAATGCAGTCTTGGTATTTCTCTTCCGTCTTTTCACCGGACAGTCATTCTAGCTTTAGCACAATAGTCCATATTTAGTATATATTATTGCACGTCATTATTTCGTCATTCTGTAGAAATATGAAATCCCCATTAACAGTCATTCGTGATATATTTGAGGTAAATGAAAACGGGCGCATACCACTGAAAAAGTGGTAGAGAAAGTGAGAGAAAAGTTGCCGCTCCTCAGCACTTGTAAGACAGGGATACTCCTTAAATCGGTATTCGGCCAGCACATCAAACGGGCGAAACCAGGGAAGAGTAAAAAAAAATCCCCGACCCGCGTGGTTGTATTACGGAATCCAGCTAGCCGTCCCAATTGACAGCCCCTGCATCCCCGAAAGCTGGGGAGAACAAAACATCAATGGGACGTCGCCTTTACTGCCCAGAGTAGGAGCAATCATCAACCGAATCATGGTTACACCATGCACACCGCCAGAAGTGAGGAAACTCCATGACGAGAACCGTGCGTTGACAGAGAAGACAAAAGAGTTATCGAAAGCGCAAGAGGAAGACAGGAAAAAGGTCTGCAGACTATTAAATTTAATAGACCTAGGCCTTTATACACGTATAAATTGTTGTCCGTAATTACTATCAGTTATGAATTGTAATTCCAATCCCTCACTATGCAGCCTATCTGCAGGCATTTAAACGAACAAGAATACATGGGCGGTTCTGCCCTCCTTAATTAGTTACCATTAGGCCTTTGTATGTTTACAATACATCATGGGTATGAACCAAAATCCACTCTGAGCTTCAATTTCATGATAAAGGCATATAGGGATGAAAGAAAACAGCTAGATGAGTAGAAAAACTTGAAAGTCCTCAATCCACTCTGCCTCCTCTGGCTGGTGCCGAGTGCCGGGTAGTAACCGTTAACGTGGTGGTAGTATTTAGAAATCTGCAATTCTTATAAATTTACATGTAAATAATCTTACTGACTTCTTTTGTCTCCGCAGACGACAATGTCGTGCCTCGTAAGGATTTCAACTACAGTCCTCGTGTCGGAGGTTATTGGCTCTACCAAGAGTCACCCAAAACTCTCTGTCAAAGAGCAAGTGATTTACCGGAGGCGGTACCCTTGGGTGGCTCCTGAACTGACCGACAACGGGGAGCACGCGTCTACGGGCACATATATCCGAGGCGTCTACTTAACACCAAGGCGTAAACTGATAACCCAGGCAAACAGGCAAGTCAAGAGTGCGTCTTGGACGTTTTAAACTCAGTTTAAATTGATGATGATTGCTGTAACCTTAGCCAGTTTTAGCCAACTCCAGGCGAAAGGGCGAAAGGACCCCAACGATATGAGACATCGTTTTTTTTTCAAAGATTTCAAGAATGTACTTTGCGTCGTTTATATGATTACGGGTTGTGGCTTTACTACGTGAATTTTATTAACTTTTGTATAATATTGTTTTGTTATACAGTATTGTATTGTTTGTGAAAAGAATTCTCGTGCTTGCTAGGGTGGGACTCAAGCCTAACGTGGGGTTTGCCGCAGCCAAGGAAGCTCGAGGCTTTTTTCCCAAGCACCAGGAAAACATGAACATGCACACAGTGTTAACAAACTTAACAAATTTGTGATAAACATCACAAAAATGACCAAAAAATTGTGATGTGAAAGCACAGCAGTTAAATAGCCGGAATTGAATTTGTTGTTTATCAAATCATGCTTAAGTAGCAAACATTAATTGCTTGCAGATATTAATCATTACTTCCTAACACGCAAATTCTACTTCTTCCCAGAAATATACCATTGTATGGATAGGCCTAAAAGACTAAAAACACATTCATTCTTAGAGCTCATTGTTGCAAACCCACTATCTCTCTCAGTTAAAGTTTATTTGTTTCACCGTTTTTAGTCTGAATTATATTGCCAAAATGTGTTTTGCCAATCACAGATTTTTGTTTATTTTTTTAATTGTTTCAGCAAGGAGTTTAAGTTCAGTTTTAGACAGTATACTAAATCGGAATAGTGCCCCGCGCATATACGCAGTAGCCATTCCACGTTGATAATTTTTGGATACACGAAACACGTTTTAATCCACATGGCGAAAACAGTAGAACAGATTTGAATTGAGGAATTAATTTGCACGCAATTTATTGGTGTAAAATAATAGTAAAATTAAACAGCAATGTACAGTGTTGAACAAAGGCTATGTGTTCCACTTGAATTCTCGATAAATTTAAGAAATAAATAGCGTGCGCAAGTGCGCTCCTATTTCGATTTGGTTACCAGACTACTAACATTTACATATTAACCCACACAGTCCTGAATCCTCTACCGGTTACCGTTAAAGTACAATTTTACGCAGTTTTGAATAAATTGAAACATTTACTCAATTTCTCCATACTTGTAGCTTTCCACATACAATAAACATCAATTTCCAATAACAGTTCGTATTTCTTTTTACTTTTTTTCTTTTTTTTTTGCAAAGGATGGTAGATTATTTATTCAGTATTTTATTGCTTTGTTTTCTTCATTTGGGCGAGAATTAAATAAACAAACGACAGCTGAATGGCGTTCATAAAAGAACCTTTCCCTTTTTTAAATTATCGACTCACTTTTTGTTTTGTTGTTGGCCGACGGACCAAGGCACACAGACATCACGTCCACCTCCAAAAAAAGATACCCCCCCAAAAAAGACACCCCTTTCCGTTTCTGACTTGTTGCTATAGTCCGCTCCATTATTGGAAATATATGTTCCAGGTTATACTATCTAAACGGTGGTATACTGTACAAGTAAAATGGGGAACGGTATCTCTACAAAGAGCTTTGTTAATAAAGGAGTGTTTATAAATACAACATACCAAAAGTATTCCTTGACAATGCCGAGAATTTCAAATCTATATGCCGAAAAAGATAAAGAAACAAGTTCACCTCACAAAATTTGTAATAATGCATCTGAACCTATATCAATAATGTAGCCCTCAGGATGCATGTCTGGGTGTTGCACGACGAAGAAGCCTTTAAGAATATTATGAGAATAATAAAACAGGAAATTAGTATTATCTACCCAGTCTTGTTATAATTAACTATGTGCTACAGATACACGGAAGCTCAGTGGTTTATATTTTGAGTCTTCCATCCTTCTAACTATTGTATAAAATATAGTTAAAGATAGACTCTTCGTGTCTTTGGGCGTGGCACCTCGAGTAATAGATTTTCAAATTGATTTGACAATTTTGTAGGATTGCATTTGTTATGAAATTTACAATGAGCCGTCACTCAAACAAAATGGCCCACGACTTAGTAATCGTTTAATTTTAATTTGCTTAATCAGAGCGTCCCACTTAACGCACAATGTACACGTAGTTTGGCATATACATGTACGTCATTAGTACATGCATATTTTATAGAAAAACTATCTGGCAGAGCGCGGCATTATCGCAATATTTCAAAATGCTTGTAATAACTGTATCAAGGACTGCAATGCAAAAAAGCAAATTATTCGCTACAGTACACTATAATTGTTAAAATTTCGTTCGGGAAAAGAAAATTTTAATTTCTGAAAAAGCACGGGTACTCTGTCTTTAACAGTTAGTGTATGAAATACAGTCAACTCTTAAAATAGTCCATGGAACATGAAAATACCCGTCCAACACACAACTCGGTTTAGGATTCAAGCAGGTTACTGCGCATGTATTGTTTGACGTAGTGAGTGTCTTCTCTATACTCTGGACGCCAGTTTAAAACAGACTGCGATATTAGCTTGGCAATAATTTCAATTTCTTGTGTTCACGGGAATGAGCCGAAACTTAAATGGTGAATGAAGGCGTACCTGTCAGTGCCCACAGTCCTACAGTCCCATTGTTGCCCAAGTAAACGATCAAGAGTAACAAAGCTTTCTGGGGAGTATTCCTCTCGGAAACCATTCCGGGCATTTAACTTAAGTAGTTTTTCATCCACCCGATTGTCGTAAGGAAAACTAAATTTCACATGTCTCTTTTTTCCCGGCCAATCCTTTCTCCAGCTGCCTGCCAATGATTCTCCTCAGTGTGGAGCGTCGCTGCTCGATGTCGCTGAAACTCGCTTCTCCTTGCTGTTGCATTCTTTCTTCAGCGGCAAGTTGAGTGGCGCGAATACGTTCTCGCCAAACTGAATCTGCAGTCAACACTGCATGTTTGGGGTTTTCTAGGATTCTGCAAAACCTTCCGGACTGAAAGATTTTTTGGTCACTGATGCGCCAGATAGCATGTCCAAATGCTTCACACTGTCCTTTTCCTTTAATTGTTAGTGTTTCGACGAAGTGGAAAATATTACTTTCTTCTGTGTCCAGGAAATCGCCACAGCTCACAATGCAGTCGGCCATAGATATCTGCGTCACTTGACCTAATTTGGTCTGACCCGTGAGTTCAATGTTTGCACCGTCATGGGAATTAAGTGATTGTGATTTGCGTTGTTGGACGGCTTGTGTGTGATTTACGGCCTTGTTGAAATCGATGGTATTTTCCCTGGATCTTTGTAATTCTTTGCACACCTTTACTAGAAGCATCGTGATTTTTCCTCTTGGTGGCTGATATTCCGTTGTTATTGACATCAACATCCTCTCCCTTTGTGCCAATGTCATCGTAGCTCAACTTCATCCTTGTTATTGGTGGGGATTATCGCTTGTATGAGTCGCATGAAAGGGTCATTAATTTTGACGGTAGCTTTGACGACCTTTCTGTTTTCAAAGAATACAAACTCATCATCTTTCACCATATAACACGGATCAAGTTCTAGTTTGGTTCTGAGAAAACCCTCCGTTTCACGAAGGCCTAAAGGCTTGCGTCGCTTTCGCTTGTTCGTGAAGTGAGGAGTATTTTGACGTATACGACATAGTGGCAATCTCTCATCAAACTTTTTAGACCACCCTTTGTAATGAATGAGACATTCATGTTCTACAGCTTCAACAATGATGCCTTTCTCCAAACCAGACTCCAAATCATGGGCCTCCACCGACGTTAACCCTTTCAAATTAGAGCTGAGTTCTATGGCGGAGGTGCATCACGTACCACAACATAATGATTCAGTGCCCACGAATAGCGTCTTTTATACATGTACATGAGTATATGGATGTCCCGTTGCGCGACTCCGACAACACGAAACCTGCACAGCAGTCAATGTGACCTCAGACGTAACTGAAGTAGCAGCGCCGTTTCTCATTTCTGAAATGAAGGGGAATTTTGTTTTTTCAATTAAAACAACAGGGAGTATAATCAAACTCTGAAGAAAAAGTAGTGGGCCAGCGAAAGAAGGATGTGGGTATAACTTTGCAGTGTTTCAAGTCTTCAGTTTTGTCTAGACAAAAAGGGGTGCGAGAAGGGAAAAGAGAGGTGCAAGAAGGGAAAAGTGGGGTGCGGGAGCGAATTTGCGGTGTGCTGAGTCTTGGTAAGTCAAAAGCGGGGTGCGAAAAATGGTGCAAAAATGGGTACGAGAAGGGAAGGGGAGGTGTGCGGGCGCCAATTGGCAGCGTGTTGTGTCTTCACGTTTGTCAGGGAAAAGAACAAAGGGAGTGCATGTGGTACTTTTAACCGGTTGTCAGTCAGTCAATTTTTTTCTCCTTTTTTTAGCTTTGTTTCATTGTCACCTTTGTTGTTGTTACTTAATTTTACCCAAACACATACCCAAAACATCAATCCCGCGGGGCCTCAGCAGCTAGAGCTCTTCTGGTGTAGTTTTCTTTTTCTTCCTCTGGCAATGCACGCCACTCCTCGCAAATGTTTTGATTTGCAGCTGTAAAATTCAACATACTCACTAGAGCCTGTTGCAAAATAAATAAACACCACTATCCATCTTAAAGGAATTCTTTCATCTGGCAACGTGCTACCTCTCTATACCCTTCCACCAAGGCGTCTTATCTCGGAATATACTGTATCCTGGGAAGCACTCAGCTTGCTAGCAAGGACGAACATTTGGTTAGCTAGAATGCTCTTCGTCTGCAAGTGCGTCTTCATTTCCAGTGCCAGTCGGTTTTCTCTATCGCTGTGACTCTCTCCATCAACATCACTCACTGTCAAATGGTTTTCAACAAACTCGTCAAAAGCCACAACAATTTCAGATGGACAATCCCTGATACGATGCCAAAAGACATCTCCACTGCCATTCGAAAAGAGCTTGCAAAACTGTGGGTCTGTTTTTACCGCCACCTCTTAAAGTGTGTTGATAAAAGTATGTCATGTTCAAGTAATGCCGGTGCTCACCGGCTTCTCTCGCCTAGCCTCATCATGGAATGAAAAGGGAAATTCTCCAACAGTATTGGCACAACGTCGATGAGTTTCATCATGTACGGAGTTAGGTTACTGGAACCATACGTGAAGCACATCAAACGGTGGAATATGTCTGCGTGGTTTCGATAGGATAAAATATCGTTTGCAGAAAGACCGAATGTGAAATTGTCTTCATTCTGGTTGTGCAGATCATCGTTGGGTGCTGTCAGAGTAACGGGGTCTATTGTGAGTAATTTATACATCTCCCATAAGTGAAGATGGGGGTCATCTGAATAAGGCTTTTGTGTGTGACCATTAGCTGGTTCAGGCCAAGAAGAGCCACGATGTCTTGTGGAAGTGGTTGGATATACTCGACGTAGGGACATTATCCAGAATATCCAAATAATGTATTTCACCCCCAAACTGCGATGGGGGTGCTAGGATGACCTCCGCACTTGTGGTATTTAAGGTAAAATCTCCTGTCTCCGTTGTCATCAAACTGAAGGGTAAATATACCCTCTTTGCCACGATGGATGTCACATTCAGCAATATTGGAAATTAGATTACGCAGAGCGAGTACCCTATGCCGCTTACCTTCTCTGGCAGACGCATGCGATGCGATATCTGAAATGCTGTGTACGAGTTTTATGAGCTTCTCGACAATTCGCGATATTGCATTATTTGGGTCGACAGCGACATGGTCCGTATCAATGGGCAGAAGTCTGTCCTCGTGTGTGCGATCCAGTGATAGTCTTCAGGCTGATCGTCTTCCTGTCAACAGATCGAATTGCAATGTTGGTCTGCACCCTCAAGCCTTTGTGTACCTTCCTTTACGCTCATCGCCAATGCCAAACTAAAGTCTTCATTCCCCCCATTGTGCACCTTTGCCGCTATGTCAGCAATTTCATTCTCTTGTGCGTAGACTCGTTTTCTAAGAGTCCTGAAAGCCTTTGTCCGCCCATGTTCTTGAGATCGGGCTTCTGCACGAGCTTTGAGTGTCACGGAGGATAGAGTACGCCTCCCAGTGCGATTCTGCCCGTTTTGCTCGGGCTGACCAGCTTCTTCCTCGTTTATTTCTACCTCATTGTCTTGAAGTCCATTATAATGACCTATGTCCCCATCATCTTCATCACTCACTTCAACTTTGACCGCACGTTCGCCATCGACCCCATAATCAACGGGAGGGAATCTTCCTATCAGAGACTGAACACACTGCCCTCTTAGCCAAGCAATTCTTCTAACAATTTGTGCCTTTCTCTCTTCGTTCACAACCACCCTCCCGGTCAAGAAATGCCTCAATGGACAAAGCTTTCCTGTAATTGCCAGATTCGATAATATGGTTCTGTATATTTAAGGTCTTGTTTAGCCAGAAATTTTTCGAACGGACCCCAACCCTTGTTTTTTCTTCGATTATCTTGTCCCAGATAACGAAGAGCTTTCTCGGAGTCAATTAAAACTGTATCATTGACTCTGTAAGCCCCGAAGTAGTTCTCTTGCCAGAAGGGAAACGACAGCATGTTAGAACATCGTTTTCTTGTGTCGTTCTACATGTACTTCATTTATTATACACGCAGTAGACCTCCACATAATTTTGGAAGTATGGAAGCTTTCCCAGACTGATAAATTATTACATGTACTGTACTACCATAGAGCTGGTTTTGTAGCTCTATGGTACTACTGTGTATATCCATGGAGCCGTTTGGTGAAATAGCACATGCCCAACCACCAACTGCTTGTATAAAGCTTGGAATGTCAATCAGTGGTAAATCACGAAACAACATGCCGTCGTAAAAACCCTGTGGTAAAGCTCCCCCCACACTCTTATTGGCTACGTTCTGGCAGTACACAAGCCATGGGTGCTGTTCCCTTACTGGTCCATTCTGGTTTGTACACGGACCATCGCTACCGATGGTCCGTGTACAATCAATTTAATGTCGCTTCTATCGAGAGTGTCCGAGTAATGCTTCTAAAAAGATTTGATGGCTGAGTGAAATTTGAGGCAAAAAAGGCTTTTTTTTTTCAGGACAGCAAGTAGGCCTTTAGATGTTAAGAGAATTTTTATTGGGCGTTGGGCGTTGCGGGCAGCTTTAAAGTTATATTCATACGACGTCAAAAGTCAGTTGGAAACAAATACAAAATATAAAATACATGACGAGCGAACATCGACTTACAGGTCAGAATCAGATGGTTTAAATTTTACAAACGTAAGCTTTCCACACCGATTTCACAAATCCCACGTATCGAATCGCAAAATAACTTGGCAATCAATGTGTTTGGTTACACCAAAAAAGACGTTCTTTACATAAGCAAGCGCCCAGAAGAACCGATAATTTTACTTTATTTTACCCGATATGACGAAAATCACTACTGTTGGATTAAAAACTTTTCTCTGTTGACGAGTGACATCGATCATCACAACGGTCAAAAACACTGGTGTTTCCATTGCATGTCGCATTTCCAAACGGAAGAAAGATTGTCAAGAATTAAACGTTCCCCCATGTACGGTCGAGTTGCCGGTCAAAGGCGAAAATATACTCAAGTTTAAAAATTACAAGACAAGAAATAAACAGGGCGCGCCGTTTGTCATTTACGCCGATTTTGAGTCTGTTTTAGAAAAACTACCGCCGACGGATACAAACACTCTCAAAACACAGATTCACAAGCCTTGTGGCTACTCATAACGCGGTTGTCAGATGTGATGGAGTTTGCACTAGCCAAAAGACGTACAGGGGTGATGACGCGGCTGTTAATTTCGTACGGTTACTTTTTAAGGAAACAAAGGAGATTAACGAAACGTTTAAAAATAAAGCGAAGTTGATCTGGTCACCCGAGTTACAAAAAACTACGAAAAATGTAATAGCTGTTGGATCTGTGAAAAGTTGATAGACAAGAAAATAGAAGAATCTCATTGCCAGTGTGATATTCCAAATGAACCAAAAACAAAATCTGACAAAATTGATTTCTGTCATAAAAATGAAGCTGGGTTCAGAGAATGGGTATGTTTAGATTGCAAAAAGCCCATCAATAATTTTAGAAAGGATCAGGGATCATTGTTCACGTGACGGCGCAATACCAGTTGTAATCTCAAGTTAAGAATAGTGGTCAAACACCCATTCCGGTGATTTTACATAATTTAGAAAAATACGACGCACATTTAATCATGGAAGAGGCTCACAAATTTTACGGAAAATCAATAAAGTTGATAGCTAAAAATACTGAAAATTACATTTCGTTTTCTTTTGGCCAACTCAGGTTTCATTTCATTTCAAGGCGGCTTCGCTAGATCGGTTGGTTAAAAATTGTTCACCCGGTGATTTTAACTTATTATGCGAAAGGTTTCCAAATAACAGTCATTTATTGTTGGAAAAAGGAATTTATCCCTATGAGTATATCGATTCCTTTGATCGATTTCAAGAAACAAAACTACCACCTATAGACGCTTTCTATAGCTCTTTGAAGCAGTGTACCGTGACCAAGCAAGATTACGCTCGTGCGGAAACAGTATGGCAAGCCTTTGGTTGTAAAAACCTAGGCGACTACCACAACCTATATGTACAAACGGACGTGTTATTGCCAGCGGCTGTTTTTGAAAATTTCCGTAAAGTCTGTAAACAACACCTACGGCCTTGACCCAGCCAACTATTACACATCACCGGGTCTGTCGTGGGATGCATTGTTAAAGCATTCGGGTATACAATTGGAACTACTGACAGACAAAGCACCTGTTCTTTGAAAGGGGCAAAAAGAGGTGGGATTTCGAGTGTGGGAGCCAAACGATATGCAAAGGCCAAAAATCCAGAACTACCTGATTACGACCCAAATAAGCCAGAGTCACAGATCATGTACCTAGACGCAAATAATTTATACGGCTGGGCGATGAGCAAATATCTGCCTGTAGGGGAATTTGCCTGGGAAACAGATTTCGTCAAAAGCCGTGGATGAAGGGTTACATCGATAAAAACACAAAATTGCGCAAATTGGCAAAGTCTGATTTTGAGAAAGACTTTTTCAACTCGGTCTTTGGCAAGACTATGGAAAATTGAGGGACGTACAGGACGCTGACAAGTACAGAAAGTTAACTTATAAACCAAATTACAAATCGACGGTATCATTTGAGGAGTACGAGCTTTCAGAAGCTGTTTGCATCAGACCAAAAATGTATTCGATTCTGACGGTCGATCAAAATTTAAAGAAGGCGAAATGGGTCACAAAAGTAGTAACCGAGAAATGGTTAACCCACAAGATGTATAAAAGCTGCCTATTTGACTGGGTTTCTTATTTCAATAATAAACAAATAAACAATGTCGCAAAACAAACTAAGCCTCTCGCTGTTGGGCACAAAGCGCTATATATTGCCGAATGGAATCGATACGTTAGCTTTTACGGGCATAAGCGAAGCGAAGCGAACCTAAGCTAATCCAACAACGAAGCGAGCGAAGCGAGCAGCGAAGTGAATATTACTCTGGTAATTCGGTATCCTCTCGGGAACGACCTGAAGTTCCTCTTTGACGAAACATCTATTTGGGCCGTTTAATAGATAGTATAAAGTTGGACCCGTTTTTATCCGCTTGCCATTTACTCGTTTAAATTGACTAGTGCGCTTTTCAATTTGGTAAACGTCCACGGACCAGACCGGATCTGTCGCCCTTCTGACGGTGCCGCCCTCTTGCACGGTCAGGTAATAGAGGTACGTAACTACCACGTCTGGAGGAAGTTCTCTTGGGGTAGAGATCTTACCGTTAACTTATATTCTCTTACAGGTGCACTCGGTGTTTGGCTCGCTACGCTCGCTAATTTGATAGTTTCTGCAGGAACGGCATCGATTAAACGCGTTTTTTCCTCATTTAACGATTTCACGACCTGGGGCAAACGTTCTACCCATTCAACGTTTCGCTCACCCAAGTCTATCATTTCTTGAGCGTATTGATAGCCGAATAAACGCTAGGCTAAAGTGCAGTTAAACCTTTCCACGATCCCTTGAGATCTGTGAACACCCAGCACATCCACTTGAATTTCTACCCCGTGTTTTACCATTAACTTTTTAAACTCGCCTTTGAATTCAGATCCCGAGTCTACCATTACGAATTTGGGCTAAGTCAGAGGTGATCGCTCGTAAATTTTCTTTATTGCTTCGCTCAATTGCCCGGCAGTTTTACTGGTCAACTGCTCGGTTTCTTTATACCGCAAACCCACGTCTACCACGGTTAAAGCGTACTTAAACGTTTTTCTTTTAACGCGGTCCCAGGGTAAATACAAAACGTCCATGTGATGTGCGTAATAAGGTTCGACCAAATCTGATTGCAACATTGTAGGTCTGGGTACGTAATTTGGTTTTGGTAAATATGTTTGCCAAAGGGCCTGCTTTTTAGCGCTTTCTCCTTGCAAGTAACCCTGTGGGCTGTAAAATAGTTTTTTAAAAGTTTGGTCCATTTTAATATAAAGTTATGCAAATCGATAAGCTAAGAAACTTACCAAGGCCGTTCCGGATAAAATCCAAACAAACTCGCGAATCTTTTGATCTTCAGAAGGGTCGTGAAAATCGGACAATTTAGGCTCTGGCGGTAATGGGTAGATACTCTTCCCGGTCAATTCCGATTAAGCTCGTAAAGCTTCGTCCACGTTTACAAATATTTGCTGACTCGCGCGTTCTTGTCGCATGCGTTCGTTTAAAAAGTCTAGCATGTGTACGCGGTTTTGTTCCCAGGATTCCTTCGCTTGCGCCAATTGCTCCAACGGAGCATGGTTTCGGAAATAAACGTGAGTCTACAGGGAAACAAAATCGTAAGTTACCGAGATGCGGACGTATTTCACAATTTTGAGGACAATTGGTTACCCCTGTCGCAGACTAAAAACATGGCGTACTTTGGTTTGGAAAAGGAAAACGTTGCCAAGCTCCGTCTCGGTGCTGGCGACAAAAACGAAGCCGCAAACAACGGTAAAGATAATGCGATTGCCGACGCTTTTAAAAACAGATACGCAATTCCACTAGACACGCCAATGTTTGACGGATCATTCTCCCTTTTATCCCTCGTGGTTTAAAGAGCCTCTGACGTATCAACTGACTTTTAACGGTCACGACAAAGTGGTCAACTCGTCAGATACAGCCGCAGAATACTCCATTTCAGACCTGACCCTGGAATACGAAGACGTCACCAATCGAGACAAGTCTCGATTTGAGGCCAAGGCTCAAACCCTGAAAAACAAAAAAACGATGTATTACCTATTCGACCGAGTGCATTCCTGGAAGAAGCAAGCGGTAAACAAGTCTGACACGCTATGGAACATCAGCATCGATCAACCGATCAAGAGCTTGAAAGGAATTTTGAACTTGTTTAGAGACCCGGCCATTAAAAACCCCCAAAAATTTCATAATCCGCATATCACGAAAACGATTGTGAGGGTCGAGGGCAGGCCGAATCAGTTGTACTCGCAGGGCTGTTTGAATATCAACATTGGAATGAAGTTACAAAATACTTTAGCGATTTGGATAGAGAATCGGCAAGAACGGTGGCCAAGATATAGCCGAATATTTAAGAGATAAGTATGGTCTCTGGCTCGATTTCAGAAGTTCTGACGATAACAGCGCTCACGGGTCGCGTAGACCGCTAGGCGATGGAGGAAATATATCGATTCAAATGGAAAGAGCGAGCGAAACTGCGGGACCTCTGACGATGTACGTGTTTTTGGTGATGGATTCTCAACTCACGGTCGAAGACGGAAACTTTCAAGAGTTTGGTTTATTAAAATTAAATGAACCAGATGTATAAGAATCCGCATTGTGCCTTAATCGTGGGTAAGACGGGCTCGGGTAAAACTTAGTGGATTTTAAATCTATTGGAAACTTGAATATAAATTCGCGTTTGAAGCTATCGTGATTATCTGTGCGACGCTTTTTAAGAATAAAACGTATTTAGAATGGCCGTGGATATACACCGACGAAAATGTTTACCTGTGTGATTTGGATCGGGAAAATTAGAATTCAACGAGGCGATCGAACTTTATCAAAAAATTTTCGATGGAATAAATACGTTGTTTATCGTCGACGACTGTGCGGCCGATCAATTTATTAAGTATCGAAAGAGGTAACACTTGTATGTTGTTTAAAATGGCGTTCTCGGGCCGACATTACCTTCAAAGCTGCTGGCTTTTTACCCAAAAGTATAACTCGGTGCTCAAGGACAGGAGAGAGAATACGGCATGGACCGCTATTTTTCATTGCAAAGATAGATCGTCCTTTGACCAATGTCTCGACGAAAACGACGTAGTACTGGACGAAAAACGAGAGGAAGTTAAAAAATATTAACGCAACGTGAAATTTAGCAAATTGGTGTTAAATACAGAACCCCTGGTGCGCTATTTCGTTCAATAAAAATGAAATAATGTTTTAACGAAAGCAATTTAATTAAAATGGAAAGCAAAATTTGTAACTGATGTCATAAGTTAAAATCGCTGGAATGTTTTAAAAATACAGATAGCGGCAAGATTTGCTCGGGGTGTATCAGCTGTAACGCTGCCATTAAAGTTTCTAATAATCGACGTAAATGCGGACTTGGGAGACAAAAATCAAGATGTGTTGATTGTAACGGGTCAGGGCTATATGCATTCACAAAAAACGGAGATCTCGATGCGTTGATTGTAACGGGTCAGGGATTTGCGAGCACGGGAAGCAGAAATACGCTTGCAAAAATTGTGGTGGAAATGGTATTTGCGAGCATGAAAAAAGTAGAGAATATTGCAAGATTTGCAAGAAGTGACGATTAAAAATTGGATTTGCAGAGCCTGACAAAAAGATAAAAGATATAATCGATTTGACCCTGAAAAATTCATCGATAGAGAGTTTTTAAAGGAAATGAATGACGACCATGAATTTTGTTATTTACAACGATTGCAACGTAAAATTGCATTACGTTTATCCAAGAGATGATCAAGCTACTATTGAAAGGCTAAATACGAACCTTGGTCACATAAAATGGAATTGTGTGTTGGCCTGTCGTAAGTGTAATACGGTTCCCGAGTCAACTGACTTATAAGCCAGTTAATATCTACTTACCTTTTGTTATAATGTTGGCTGTGACGTAGCCTGGCTGTAACTTTTTTTTATTTTGTTATAATAAATAAGCAACAATGTTTGAGCTAGTTCAACTACTTATTCAAGTTAGTTATAGCAATGAATTTAACCTACTACACAATTGAGTATCTACGACTTATATACACCGACAACAAAATAAAATCGTATATATTTAAATGGACGACATCAACAGCATTCTCACCGATTCAAAAAGCGAATCCCAATAATACCACTAAACACCTGGAGTTTAACAAAAGTTCTGTTATATTAAAAGAAGATCTCAACGAACGAACAAACGAACGAAACGAACAAAGTGAGTATTCCGACCAACCCGACTTCAGCAAACAGTCTGGTAAAGATGAGCAACCCAAGACCTCAGACAGTAACTAAAAGTAAAAATCCGAAGCGTGTAGAACAAGGTAAGAAATTAGCAGAGCATAACAAAAAGATGAAGCAGCAGCTCGCCAAGATGAAATTAGCGAACGCAGCCAGCGAAGCGAGCAGCGAGGAGAGCAGCGAAAATAGAAATGAAAATGAAATTTTTCAAACGGCTATCGAAAACAGAAACTTGATATTTGGTGGATTGGCGATTGGTGCGCTTGCGGTCTATTTAATTTGGCAAAACAAGTTCACGAAACCGACCGTTCAACCAAAAAGCGAACGAAACGAACGAAGCGAGCGAAACAAAGCAAACTCGAGCCAAGAAAATAAAATCGACGAAAAGATTTTAGACATGGAATAAATCTAAGATTCCTTATTATATTAAATATGAGTAACGCTAAATCAATCGACGTAAACGGAATTGCAAATACTGTTTACCACGGTGCAGTCGTTTCGGGTATTTCTTTGGGTTACGCCATGCTATCGAGCAAGCTATTTAGAATCAAACGCCGGATCTAAATAATTTATCTGCCCAGTAAGTCTAGTAACTTAAACCCAGAAGATGCAAATTCAGAATTTACTCTCACAGAGATTAGAAGATTAGATTTAGCTTACAAACACTAAGAGGTCAATTAAAACTTGTAGAAGCTAAGATTGCAAGAGTAAAAGAAAATATTTAAACAACTGAAGATGCATTGAAGGAACCAGGTATCACACGAGAACAAAAAAATTCAGCGCTTAAAATTCTTAGAGATTTTAACGATGAGTTAGCAGCATTGAATACCCAGCGAAAAAAAATTAAACATGGGATTTAAAAACCAATTTGAAACGTTAAAAGAAACATTCAAACAGCTCTAGGTAAAGATTTAACTTTACGCGAACGAATTAATATTTTATTTAGAGAACAAGGCGTCACGATCGTAAGCATTTTAACGGCTTTTAGTTTAGCCGTGAGTTAGTAGTATCGTGGCTAGCGTTAGAGCTGCCGGAGCGAGCGGAACGAGCACACCCGCACCTAAACCAACGGCGGCCCCCACTCCATTTCCTCCTTCCAAAGGTGGAATTACCGATTGGATCAAACGTCAACTGTGGAACCTGGCAAACGTAATGAAGAAACTCGGGTTGAAAGCTTTAGGCGCTTTGCCCGGAATCATCGGTAGCGTTTTAAGTTGGATTTTTAACGTGGCGAGTAAAGCTGTCGGGTGGATAGCGGATCACGTGTGGACCTTGTTTGTAGGCGTGGGTGTTTTGATTTTGACGTACGTGCAAAAGAATGGGTAAATAGGCAAAAAAAATTAAACCTCACCTCAAATTTGGGGTGAGTTTTTTTTACGCCTTAAATCAAACCGTTTAAGTTAAAATTTTATATAACATAAAACCGATGACACCCACGGCAACGGCTCCGACGGTTAATGATAGTTTTTCTTCGTTGTGCGCGTCTAAAGACTTACTTAAAACTGGCTTTACAATTGGTCTCGGTAACAGTTCCGGTTCTGGTTCGCTCGCCTCGGTCGCTTCTTCATTAAAATCAGCTTCGCTATTTAAACTCGGTACGTATCCAGTCTTCATGTCCGCAGTCGCAACTTGTAAATTATTGTTATAACCCTCAAAAGTGCCGATGCGTAAGTCCATGTCCAAGGGCACCAGGTATAACCCCGGGGCGACTACGAAGTTTAAAGGCGTTTTCGCGTATTGTAGCGAATCTTGAAATTGGTTGATCGGGGTCCAAATTAATTAAAGATTCCACGATCGTAATAAATTGCCATTGCGCGTCTAATCCGGTGCCAGTGGCCAAAACACTGGTCTTGGCCTGTGCCTGTGCCCCGAGTAACGCGTAGACGTAAGCTCGATTGATTCGTTTACCTTGGGGTGATTCCCACACATCCGTCAACCGAGACTTTTTAGGAACAAAATCCCACAAGGCCAAAGTGACCGCGTCCGACTGTGAAATCCAGGTGACCGTTGTAGGTACTCGCGTGACCAGAGCCCAGCCAAATCCCATGTATGTAGATCCTGCGTATTTGCCGTTGGTCACGTGTAAGTCGTGCGCGTCGTAGTTTTTACCCGGAACAGGTACGTAACCGTTGTCGTTGACAAAGTGTCGCGAGTTTGTTTATACGATTTATTCTACTCCGTATAAAAGACACGTGTCGGTAAACTTCCAATGGTCGTAATTATTGGGTAACGCATCACATACGTCGTCGTTAGGAATGGGCATCACGTACTCTTAAAATGTTTTTTCTACGGTGTAATATACGTGAAAGTTAAATAAAGCCGAGACGTATGGATTGGGGTCGGACAGCAGATCAAAACCCACACCACAGGCCGTCGTCGCGCAATAGACCGCAAAATTAAATTGATTTTGATAAAACGATATCGGCTCGGTAGACCAGCGATTGACAGCTTCGTCTGTGGTTACTTTCAGTAATTTATACGCTTACGTTAAATTTGGAAACTCGGCTGTAAAAGAATTTTCTTCGTTGACTAAAATTGTTAGACTACTAAAATTGTCTCCCATTTATTTCAAAAGATTTTTAAAAAGGAGGTGCTGTCGGTTGGGTTGGTGTGCTCGCTTCGCTCGCTTCTCGATAAGCGGGTGGAGATTCTGGTAATTTTGAGTACCTTAAATATTCTGGTTTCTCTTCAAACTTAACGGACTTTGTAAAACTTATTCGCCAAGTTTTTTCATAAGATCTTTTTTAAAACCGCGTAAGCGCCAAACGCACCGATAGCGATGCCTTCCATCACAAGGCCGACGGGTCCGGTAACAACGCCCAAAATGGCGGGAATGCTGACGGCTGCCGAGGTCGCGCCTAGGGCTTCCAAGCCGTATTCCACGTATCCGAGTGCGGTTAAAAGTCGTTTGATCTTTTTATAACTATTTTCCCTCGCGTTGCGTTCTCTTTGGATTTGGGATTTAATTTCCTCGATCTTTCTGAGTCTGTAAATTTTGGTTTCCGCTTGTTCAGCCGAGTTAAAGTCAAATCCGGCTGTTTACTTAAATCCGGGTATACGTCAGTCGTCATTTTTTATTATAATATTACTTTTATAATTACGCGTTTTAAAAAATGTGTAACTCGATTAAAATTTTGCCGATGTTAATTCAAGAGCTCACCTCGATCGTTTTTAACAGAAAAAGTCAATTCACTGATATTCCGGTCGATTAATTTTTTAGGCGTTTTACAGTGATTACAGGTGCGAGGCTCGGTAGCTATCACGTACAGCAAGTCTAAAGACTGCCCGTTATAAAAATTATCAAATATATTTAATTGTTTGCAATGAATAAACGCGAGTTTCAATGGGTTTAAATCGTACTTGCCTTCGTAAATAACGTTGGGTAAAAGTTTTATTTTGGGTAAGTTCAGTAGCTTGGACACTTCTTTATTTAGTTGCAACTTGAGATTGTGGTCCGTAATGGCCAAAGTCCCCCGTTTAGATTCTGAGTGAACTTTAAAAGAAACGCCCGGTATCGAGTTTAACAAAAAGTGAAATCAGTCCATGCTATAATAACCGGTTTAATTTATCGAGGGCGATTTCCCAGTGCATATCCGAAACTTGATCTTTCACTTGAGATTCGGTTTCCCCGGTTGTCTCTTGATAACACACCGCGATTAAAGCCTTCAACGGTTTACCTCTGGAGATCTTGCCGTTTAAAACTTGGTTTAACTTATATTCTTTTTCACCCGCTTCACCGTTTTTACAACAAATGTTATATTTTTGTAGGGTTTTTCTCGATTTTGGTGGCGGCGGTTTCCTCCAAACGTGATGCTTGTAATATCAATCTCCCATGACTATGGGTGTGTAAGAAGTGAGCGAAGCGAACCCAAAACTTAGACCACAATGTTTACAAGCGTATCTTTCGTCTATTTCAAGTATTTGGTGGTTACAAGCGGTTTACTTTGTTTTTGAGATCCTGCTATGTGTACTTCCTTTAGATTCAGCAAGTGACCAAAGCTCCGCATCAGTCATCTTTTATTAGTAGTTCATTTATTTAACGTAAAAAAATTAACCTGGGCTTTCTACTTTAAATAAATGTTCGACGTCAGCGTCGTATTCAATAATTAATCCAATTTTGTATAAATCCGCGTCGAGTTTAGTCGGGTTTTGTTGTTTTTAGGGCAGTGGCTCGTTCTCTCGCGTGTGCCTTAGCTTTTTATGCTTACTGTCTACGAGCACCACGTGATCCACTCTTCAAACTCGACACAATTTACGCAGCAGGTGCAGTACGTAAAACACTCGATATAATGGGCACACTCGTAACAGTCCTTGCAACTGTCCAAGGCATTTGCATTTCGGCAGTCGTATGAATTAAAACAAGCCACACAATTTATACATCTACCACAATTGTCGCAGGTGGAGCAGTCCTTACATCTGACGCAATTGTTACATTGGTGACAATTGTGGCATTCTTTACAATCGGTGCATTTGCGTAAACTTTTGGAATTTAAACAACGAAAGCGTACGAATCTATCAAGTCGATCAAATTTCTCGTGTCTTTGCAAAAATAACAATTCACGTTTGTAGTTTTATCTACCATTTTTCGTTTTTTATAACGGGCCAGCGACGGGAAGTCCCTTTTTGTATGTGCGTGATTGCTGGTGCGATCGTTGAGTCACGAGTTGTTTACAGGAAAAGTGCGCCGGGTCAAAAAGTTCAAGGTCAGTGAAGTTGAAATCCCCGGCGCGTGTGGGTGAAAGGGGGTGAAAGAAGAGGTGGTCCAGAACTCTCCTATCCCTACTTCTGTTCCTTTGGGTGCTTCCTTGTGGAGTTTAAAGGTCGTGGTTGTCCATTTACAGTTTGCGTATTGCTTGAAAGACCAGCCCTGCAGTTTTGCCTGTTTTTAAATCTTGTTATTTTCGTTAAGTCGACGCGATCAAATTTGCCATAATCCAAATAAGACTTGATCGCGCGTATATAATCGGGTCTTGTAATCTGTCCGTTGCGTCCAGTGGCCGTCACCTTTAAATTTTGTGTTTCAACGACCCGTGTGAGTTTTTCTTTTTTACGTCTCGTAATACTTGTAATCTTTTATATGATCTTGAATCACTTTGACATAGTCTTTTTTGAAGTGTCGACGTTTTATGGGTGGTGGTAAATCTACCTTGAAATCTTTGATGTATTGCTTGAGACTGTCTAGCGACCGCAATAGCAACTTGTCGGTATTAAAATTTTGTTCATTTTTATTTTTTATACTTTATTATATGGTGTTGAAATATTATTAGAGTTTCTATTCTACTTTATTATATACTATTTATTTTATCACCTTTCCATAATATTATGTATGGAAAAGCGAGTTTTAAAGTTTCCTTTGACGTAGTAAATTTATAGTAAATTGATCTTTTTCGTCACTGTCGTTGGAAATAAAAACAATTTCGTTGGAAATAAAACTTTCTTCTCTTTCTAGATGGTCCCATGCTACTTTAAATCTAACGCTCTCACCATAAGGCCTTGCACCATTCGACCCATAATAAATGTCATCGACACTAATTAACGATTTAATCAGACATTTTGCATTTTGATATTGTTCTTGATCAAATTCCCATTTATGGGAGTAGGAATTTCAATGTCTTCAACCTTATTTTTGTATGTAACTTGATATGTATGCACTTCTCTCTGTCTTTATTAAAATAATAAATGGGTTTTATCTTCTATAATTTATTTTTGCTCGCTTTGAATGCATTAAATTAATGCGTGGAATTATAGTTTGATCTTTTTAGATTGTGTCCCAATAAATTTCTAGACTTGATAATTAACTTCATCTCGTCCAAGTAATAAACCCATGTGTAAGCTTTCAATATCCGATGGTTTTGCAAGCCTCTAAATTTATAGATGGCTTGAATACAATAACATATTGTTTCGGGCATAAGTTTGCATTTTTCGTTATGGTATCGATAAAATATAGGTGAATTGTTGTTTTGTGAGTTGATGCGTGACGCGGTTGATGTGAGTTTTTGAGTGGGATAAAGGGGTTGAGGAGGGTTGGGTAGGTACCCAGGGGAGGTGGTTGAGTTGATTAATTTTTAGGATTTCATTTTTTTTATCGGGGATGTTAAAGGAGGAAAATGCTGGCATAGAACTGTCAAAATATATACTACTCACCTTCAGCACGCCTCATTACCACTCAAATGGATGTAAGGACCGACACTAGAGAGAAGGTGCCATTTCAACTCGGGAAAACTCACCATTACGCTTCATTTTCATAAAAATCGTCCCTCTTTTTTTTTTGAGTAGTCATGGTGAACTACGTGAAATATTACAAACATCACGCAGGAGGCGGGGATCATTTTTTTAGGGGTGCCCCTGTTCAGAAAGGATACGGACTCGGCAACATTTTATGAGGACTGTTCAGATTCGCATTGAGCTATATTAATGAGCTTCATATCCTCATTTTTCACAGAAATAATTTCCCAATGTTGAGCACTAGTGGGCGCCCTTTTGAATCGGCCTCTTCGCATTGCCACGGAGACGAGGCGCGCCCTGGCCGAAGTTATCAGGTAATTAGCTCCTTCTTTCTTACTTTCAAACTGTAATGTGGGTTTAATTAACATATCAACATCTTGAATAATCAGAGAGTTGGCCAGGATATATGATATCCGCTAAATCGAATTCATCATGAGGGTTTTATGAATTATAATTTCCTGTTTTGGCTGGGCTCCTCTGGACTCACGTGCGATAGCTTTGTGCACAACTTACTTGTGTATAACGTACGGGGACATGCATCTCAGTCTCTCACACACGTGTGGTGTGCGCAGTTACCGGGTGAAGTAGTGGAGATTTTCAGTGACCTTTGGCACACATCCACAGCAATTTAATTTCCCGCACGCGTGCATGGCGCACACAGATTCATACTTGCTAGTGCAGTGGTTACTATAACATGTTCGTGGTAAATTGCATGAAAGCATGAGTACAATGTAGGTTTCATGTTCGTATTTTATTTTTCCAAACCTTGTCTTATTTCGTATAGGATGAATCAGGCTTCTATGCCTGATGCTACAAGTATAATGAGGTACCAAGCCCACGGTTGTTGCGTGCGTTGGGAATTAAGCCCATGTGTATTTTTTGTGATACCTATGTACAGTAGTTCAAAAACATTCTTTGAAATGTGTATAACTGCATACATCGTAAAATGTTTTCATTTAATGTTATGTGCAATTATTTTACAGAGATTTAATTTCATCTGGGATATATTTTTAACCGGCCAATAAAGAAACAGGGAAGCTAGACGTTGGTGTTTGGTTCTTGATCTTGTGGATCTCCTTACCGGAGGACGCACGTCCTCCGCCCTGGGGAACCATACGGTTTCTTCCCACCCCGAAGGACGAAGCTACCGGGCGTCGCCTGCGACCTTAGAACTGCACGCCGTAGACAGGATGTCAGATCCATACAAGTCACCGATGAAATCACCAACACCGTTTATTTACTTTTTCTGCGGATAACTGTTTGTATGTAGTATGCACCTACTTATTACAAATCATAGCACCCATGTGTTAAGAAACTTTAACGCATAACCATAGTTAAGATTGATCAGCTCTTATCAAAGACGGCCATTTAGCTGAAATTGTAATAGGATTGTATTACGTAACATCTTATACGTATATGGGCAGTACCACTCTAGCCCTTGGCTGTGCCTAAGTACTTAGTTTGTATTGGGCTCTGTATTCTCAAGTGTGATATTTTGTGTGGAGAAAGACTGACACTGCTTTCCATTGGGTAACTATTATGCACATTTTTTTAGTGTTACTCGCCTTTCAGAAAAAAATGGCAAATCCTTGAAAGCCTTGCAGAGGTGATTAAACAGTCAAACCAGGCCCTGGCCAAGACACTCGCTACTACATTCCAAAATCTCAAATATCAAAGGGCCTCCACCATCAAGTTGTCTAAATTCTGTGGATGTCAACAGATGTCAGGTGACCCGACATTAAAGAATGGGTGAATGATCTCAATTCATACTGTAGACAGTTGGGCTTGTCAGAGGGTGAGAAGGTCAAAGTAGCAATTGATCACCTTGGGGGTCCAGCCAACAAAGAAATCTTGTGCCGGACAAAGGATCAAAAAGACGAAAAATTGACAAACTGATTTGAGACGCAGATTCGGGCCTCCCGAGACAGTTCAGTCCTTAAATTGCACTTTTTACTCAGGAACTCAGTTGGAAGATGAGAAATTAGCTGACTACAGCCGCGCCCTTATCAGACTTTATGATCACATGGAGTCGGCATCGATGGACTCTAATGAACAGGCAGCGCTCATAGCAATTCATCCGAGGAACTAGCGATACAGCAATTAAGCGAGAGCTGCGCAGATTGAGCCATGACAACCCTGAACTGCCGTTCTTTGAGTTCCGTGAGCTGGCACTCAAAATAACGCGCGATGCAGACAGTAGCCCAAATGATAAACCACGCAACACTCACTATCCTTCTTCTCGTGTTGGCATTTGATGCAGTTAGTTCTGGTGCTCGGGACCGTCAGTAAAGAACAAAAAGTGCTTCTCAGTTTGGCAGACTGCTAGAAACAGCTCACTGCTGCTATGGAGCGCCTAGTGAAACAACAAACAGAAACTTATAACCATACATAGGCTGACTGATGGAGTGGAAAAACTTGACAACCGATGTGACCTCCAGCCCCAGTAATCAGCGGTCGGGTTGGCGAGCGCGTGGTCCCAAGTGTGATCATTGTGGAAATAATAGGTTATACTTTGGAAGCTTGCTTTAAGAGGAAAGCCGCTGAGAATTCACAAAGCAATCCCAATGAAGACGCTTTACCCACAAATTATCAGACACAGGAGAATAAGCAGAAAGGTCTCGTTAAACGAGACACCCCAGTCGTAGGGGGCCCTACGCTAAGGGAACAACACAAGCCCACTGTCCAATTCATTGACGTTAATAGAATAATGACAAAGGCTGGTAAACAAAAACTTCTATCCAGGAGTCCCACAGCAAAAGATATTATAGCAGGAATACCCGTGAGTTGTGTGCTAGACACAGGGGCTGAGACATCACTCATATCCTGGAATTTCTATCACAATCACTTAGCAAAGCGAACCGGCGCACTCGGGGAGGTGGGCAAGTTTATCAAGTTGCTTGGAGCAAATCCCTCTCAAAGGTTTCCTTGAGACAACTCTAGAGATTTTGGGGCAGAAGTTTAATGTTAGCTTCCTCATGTCAAGTAAGAACAACCCCAACTTGCCTGGTGACAGGTGTGACAAATTCCCTGTCATTCTTGGATGTAATATCCTTAGAGTTATTTCACATGATACGAATTGTCTGAAACAGTGCAGGAAGCACCCTGATTGGAACCTGGTCATGAACTAGTAGATCCGTTGAGTCATCCAGCATTTGAGGATAAGGACAGACCGACAACCGTGTGGTTGTCGTCGTAGCTCCAAATTCTGTCAAAGTCATCTAGTGTGGTATAGAAAAACCCTCAACAGACTTGGTCGGCAAATTTCTTTTTCTGCTGTCGCGCTTACCTGGCAACATGACAGGTAACGACTGTTGCGTAGAGGCGGCCTCATCGGATGCATCCACCCAATGTGAGATTGTGGAAGGCATACAGCTGGTTGGCGAATCTTTCTTTCCAGTGTTTAATTTCAAGTCCTAATCCGTTAAACATTCCAAAAAACGACAAAGTTGCAAAGGCACGAGTCGTGCAGTTGCGAGATCATATTGAAGTTGACCTTTGTGATGAGGGTGTGAATGTTTTTATTCGGCAAGTGGCTGCCATCGAATCTCATGTTGGGATATATCCCAACAATCCCAATCGTACATGTAGCAGATTAGCATGAGGAAAACCCGTCAAGCACCAATGGTAGTCATGGTGAGTTACCTGGGTCACAGCGAGTCTTTGTTGTACCCAGATGGGAGGAGATTCCTTTTACTTCCGGGTCTCAGTTTAGATGGTCTCAGTGACGCAGATGCTGTGGAAGTGGCAAAGCTAATAGAAGCCAACATGGATGCGTTGTCCTTGGACTCATATATTCTCCGATACAATGAACTAATTCCACATGAGATACACCTCGCAGATGACCGCGCAGTTAATCTTCCATACCGACGCATTGTCCCTAAGCCAGATGGGTAAAGTGACAAAATTGTTGCAAGATTTGTTGGACAGAAAGATTATCCGCAAGTCTTCGAGCCAGTACGCCAGCCCAATAGTCCTGGAAAGGAAGAAAGACGGGCAGCTACTACGTCTTTGTATCATATTATATATGCCTCGACTCTAAAACAGTTAAAGATGCCTCCCCCCCGCGTGTTGGGGAGACCCTTTAGGCTTTGGAAAGTGCTAAACTGTTCTCTTCCTTGGAGTTATCACACGGATACTCCCAATTCGCTATGCATCCCAATTCGATAAACACAAGACTGCACTTAGAGTCCCGTGGGGATTGTTTGAATTCCTCTGACTTTCACAAGGGCTTATTGATAGCCCCAGTACATTCCAGCATGTCATGGAGCTTATCTTCGGGGGTATGAAATTGTCCAAGTCATTCTCGTTTTCTCAGCGACATTTTCAGAGCACCTTGATAGACTCATTGAAGTGGTTCAAGCAGTCGGGCCTAAAGTTGAAAGGCTCAAAGTGCAGACTCTTTCAGAAATGAGTGGCACATCTTGGCCATTTGGTGAGTGACCAGGGAATAGCGGTAGATCCTTTCAAGGTGGAGCGAATCAAAAATTGGCCGACACCCAAGAATTCTGATCTGTTGAGATCATTTTTGGGGTTAGCCTCTTATTATCGGAAGTTCGTTGAGGGCTTCTCGAAAATCGCTGCATGCCTTCATGCGTTGACGGCTACGACAACCAAAAAAGCAGGGAAGACCCCGAGTATGAACACTTCTGCATGGTCAGCAGAGGCCGATGCTGCGTTCAGGTTTTTGAAGAAGGCACTCTGTGAGGTTCCTGTCTTGGCTTTTCCCAGGTTCGACAGAGACTTCACACTGGAAGTGGATGAGTGATCTCAAGGGAGTGGGCGCTTACTTTTCACAGTTTGATGACGACGGGGAACTCCATCCTGTGGCTTACGCCAATCGGGGTTTGAGGGGTTCGGAGAAGAATTACTCTGACCTGCCGAGTTTCAAACTCGAGTTACTCACTTTGAAACTGCGCTGGGTCGACCAGTCAGCTGTGTTTCACCTGGAAATAAGATACTGTATTGGTAGATCGAATAAACGTGCCAATGCACTCAGTAGATATCCGCCAAGAATAGAGACTTGTGCTGACGTGATTGAGGTGGTCATGGAGAGTACAGTTGTACCAGCAGATCTTCAAGTCACCCCAAAAGACCAAAACAGGTCAACTGGGGATGTCGTCTTAAATGCTTGGTCCGAGCAAAGGGCATCCCCAGAGCTACCCTCATACTCATATGGGGAACTGTCAAACATGCAGAAGGAAGACTGGATTAGGTGAGAACGGCGTTGGGAACCAGGCCAAGATGAACCTGGTTCTGTGTCTGCATCAGCTGAGCTTAAAGGCTGGCTAAAAGGAATGGCCGCACTTCGTCGAATGAAATGGGGTACTTTACAGAGCTGTGGAAGAGCCATGTCTTGGGCAGGTCAAGCAGCTTCTGGTCCCAAAGCGACTTCGATCAATAGTGATTGAGTGGGGCCACTAAGGATGCGGTCGGACCCCCTTCTTTCATCAAGCGTTGCTGCTTCTGGCCTGGGCTAAATGGTCAAGGCCGAGACCATGTACAGAATTGCTTCCAGTGCACGGCATCCAAGCCCTCACTCCAACTATTCACCCACCTATGCGGCATCTTCTAGCATTTATAAGCCCCTTGAACGGGTTACACTCAATTTCGAGAAGCTAGATAGGGGTCATGGCAACTATGAGGATGTCTTGGTTATCACGGATTCATTCACAAAATTCTCGGCTGCAGTCCCTTGCAGGGACCAGACTGCAGCCACAGTGGCTCTTGTACTTCGAGACGAATGGTTCGTTTGTTACGGGGTACTAGCTCAGATCCATACGGATCAAAGTCGGAATTTCGGATCAAAGTCGCCTGATTCAGGAATTATGTACCCTGTACGGTATCAAAAACACTCGTACTACTCCGTACCACGCTCAGGGAAACAGACAAAATGAGACCTTCAATAAAACCTCCCTTAACCTGGAGAAATCTCGCGACAATAACAGCAGGTCCCAGTGGCCCCAACTCTTGCCACACATGGTGACACCGGCTTCGCTCCATATACGCTGATGTTCGGCAGGGAGCCAACAGTACCCCTGGATCATTTTCTCAGTAATGCATCAAAGAGCTATGACGAAGATGCAGTTACAGAAATAGCAGAGCTCATTAAAGTTTCACATAAGATCGCCAAAGAGCGAATGCTGAAGGCTGCTGGGGCAAACAAAAGGAGATATGACAAGCGAGCATTTACCACTCCACTGCCAGTGGGTAGTCCAGGCTTGTTGAAGTGCTCAGCCTTCACAGGGCGCCATTAAGCTCCAAGACCACTTTGGTTCTGAGCAGTACCTTGTTGAAAAGGTTAATCAGGAAAGGGACCTGTATGGCATCAGACCCTTGTCTGGGGGACACTAGAGATGGGTTAATAGGAAGCTGATAATCCTCGATCCTAGAGGAGTTCTTAAGGAACCTGCTGATCCATTGGACTGCCTGCCCAGCACTGAGCAATGCGTTGGCCTAGATCAGAGTAGCTCAGAGTCAGATGAGGAACTCATCCTTGCAGCACCACCGTGTAGGTTGAACTGCTAAAAGGCCCTCAGAAGTCGGCTGAATCCCATCTGCGGCCGGCGGAGAGGAATCGAGAGTTGCGACGGTCAGAATGTCTGAAGAAGAAGCACTCAGGCAGCTAGCCAAAAGAAATTACTTAATTTTAATATAGCGTTGTACAGTGCATCCGCTGAACTTGCCAGGTCTAAATCTAATCTAGTCGACTCAAACCACAATTAGGAAAATTGTAATCAAGATTACAGGTAGATGGTTGGGTGACCCCAGCCGCTCGTAACGTGACGGGACGTGGTGTAAACCTCCTTTGAACCCGGCCATCTGCAACAGAATCCTGTTTTGAGCTTTTTTTTAGCTCAAAACAAGGATCGCCTTGCAAGTTTAACAATCGATTTTGTTTCGTTTATTGGCATTCCTTTCTATTTTCATATTTACTTAATGTAGAAAGGTGCAGACACGTGCTGTGAGTAGTGCGACAAGTCGTCCGCCAGAGAAACTTCAGGCGTTCTTATTTGGACACTCCTTTGTATCCCGACTGTCTTGACTGGCCCATTGGAAGTATTGGTCGGTAGCCGCACTCGTTGATCTCGATGGAACCTTTAACTATTCCGTGGAAGGACACCCAGGGCTTACTTACAGAAGGCTGTTTTCCAATATGGACCATTACCTCCGCTACCTGAAGAGAAGACCCATTGATGTCTTACTTTTGGACATGGGCACAAATGATCTTTGTGACCAAGGGTAACTCAGCCCTGGTGTCTGCAACCTTGCAGTTTTTGAGTCCCCTGAAGTCCCAAGGTGTTGTCAGGTCAGTGGTTCTCTTTACAATCATTGAGCGTTTGAGAGTGTCTCGACCAGGACAGATTGGCGTGAGCACATTTAACCCGTCGCGCGAGGCGTTTTAATGCTGCGCTCTCCAGAAAAATGGAGGATGTTGCAGGTGTTCATCTATACACCCAGCGAAGGATCAACAGTGCAAGATACCTGGTCGATGCGACCCACCTTGATGAGGATGGAATGGAGAAATAATGTCAAAATATTAAGGAAGCCATTCTCAAGTATACGCCGTAATACATTTATGTTCCATATATACCATGTTGGGAGGTAGTTTCCAGCCTTTGTCGTTTTGGCCATGTTATTAACTGTGTGTTTTGCATCGTTATGAAAGTTACATATAATTACAAATAGAAGCTAGTAGAAAATCTCATCCAGCTTTTAACTCGATGTTCTTCCAATCTGTTGCTATAATCAATGATAATGATATTTTAATGACTCAGTGATTATCTCCCCAATTGATCCAAGTGTGGTACATGTGCTGCCTGTTTTTGTGTGATAACGATTAGAGTACTAGGTTTACAGGCCACTGGTCTTCATGCGGTACCTTGTTATGATATTGCCCGAGCAGCATGTTCATTATAACCTGTTGATGTTTAGACCATGTTAAAAAAAGAAAGACGTGTTTAGAGGTTATTTCCCTAATCAAACTTCAATTCCTCCACCTGAATGGACTCTTGACTAGGATTATTCATGTTTTTCTAGAGACTTGTAATAGGTCTATGGTAGATATCGAAAGATCAAGATTTTAATGTCCACCCAATGTGATCCCAGAGGGCGCCCTTCGAATCGGGCTCTTCGCATTGCGCACCCTAGCCGAAGTTATCGGGATGATTCAGGCCTCTCATACCTGATGCCACAAGTATATTGAGGTACCAAGCCCACGATTGTTAGGTGAGTTGGGAATTAAGCCCGTGTGTACTTCTGAGTGATACGTGGTACAGTAGTTGGAAAACATACTTTGACATGTGTGTAACTGCATACATTGTAAAATGTATTCATTTATTTACTAAATGTAATGTGCAATTATTTTACAGGAATTTAATTTCATCTGGGGATATTGTTAACCGGCCAATAAAGAAACTGGGAAACTAGACGTTGGTGTTTGTTCTTGAATTTGTGGATCTCCTTACCGGAGGACGCACGTCCTCCACCCTGAGGAAACCGTACGGTTTCTTCCCACCCGAAGGACGCCGCTACCGGGCGTCGCCTACGACCTTACATAAATAATCAAGTCATTAGGAGGGATTTTTATAGCCGACTTTACCTCCTCACTGAATTTCTCGAATGATGCCGGGGCTTATAGCAATACTTCCATCAAAATTGCCTTGCTATTGTTGAAAAGCATATTCCAGTTGGCGAAAATGCAACTTTCCTGTCGGAAAGGTGTAAAAAAAATCATTGTCAAAGCATTCCTGGGCGGGCTCATGTTCCCTCTTCCCTCTAGTAAGGTAGCTAACATCTCTTGCATGTTCGCAAGGAAGGACGATAAATGCTTGATCTCATCAGAATTAACTTGAAGCTTCGCTTCTAACCTTTCGGTGGTCTGATTTCGATTCCCATGGCCCTGGCCGGGTGGAATAAGCAGGTCACACGGAGTCTGCAGATCCATATCCATGACGGCTGTCTGCAATGCTTTTGCACACGAGGGAAAGATGCTTCATGGCATCCTGCCTTGGCTTATATAATGGGCCATGCACATTGACTTATCTGAATATCAATAAAAGCTTTGAATATAGTGTGGTTCGCATGCCCATCACGTGGAAAGGAATGCAAACCTTCTTCGACTTGTACTTCATTATTATTCATATAATTCCAATTATATGTCATATATTCACATAACTTAAAAATTGTTAGATGAAACGAGTGTGTAGAAGCCACAATAATGTGAAGCTCGGTAAATTCGGACGCCCAAGGCGTGGATACTGAATTCACTGGCGTGGTGACCGGTTAGACCCGTAAACAGGGCCCGACGAATACTCCTTAGTCGTATACTGGGCCCTCTCCCGATTCATGGGACATCCACTTGATTTTATGCGCTGAAACTGTACCGGTATGCTCACTACATGTACTTACGCCAGAGCCAGCGTAGAATGTCTTTATCCTGAAAAACAAAGGCTTCATGACGCCTAAAAGCTAATACATTCAGGTACGAAGTGCCGAGTCCAAGTGCTGTTGCGATCCCACTTGATCCAAATCCTTTTGTGTCTCCCCGAAAAGGTACGTGTGGAATTTACGCCTGTTCTGAAAACCTATAAAAGACTCCGTAGTCATTGATTTCGCTCTCAGTCAGTGGCTATATGCTATTTGAATGCACGTTCCGAAATAGCCAGTGTTGGTTCTGCACCTCCTTGTCGTCTTGTCCTCTTTATCGCTGGACAGTGGCCAAGGCTGACACCGCTGAGGGACCCTTGAGTGTCGTGGCTCCATACGGAAGCCGAATCTCGGGGATCAACACTGACCTACTTGTCTGAACTGGGCTGTTCTGGCGCAGAGTATGGAGGTGCTTGGCCCGACGACCGCGCTCTTGTAGCCATGGAACTGACTGGGCGGGACCTAATTTGTTTCCTCTCTTGTGTTGGCTCCTTAAGGTAATTATACTCGGCCGAATATAATTGGCTTTATACTTTTGCCTGTTCAAATTCACGGTGTTCTTGCATGAGAAGTTTAAGTTGCAGCAAACCACTAGATTCATTTTGTTTTAATTTACTGCTTTGCTGATTTAAGTTTATAATTAAATGTTATTCCAAATTAGTTCCAAAGGACATGCTCGTATTTTTAGTGTCCTGGTTCCCGTCTTTTGATTTTTCTTCTGTCGTGCGTTCTCCGCACGTAACAGTGCAAAGAACTCACTTGTATCAATCAGTGGCGATTAAAAGCTATTTAGTATACCGTTAGAAGGTCCCTGTTTTAACCGAATAGCCGGCCTTGCTATTGGAGCTGAAAAACAACAAAACTGACCACAGAGTTAATGAGCAGAGCTCCTCACCAGTTTCAAAAAACAACCCTATTTTAACTTTGTATTTTTGCTACCCCAAGTTTAGCCGAAAATGAACACGGTTAAATTCAGTGATAACACGGCATACACCAGTTTTAACTGAGAAACTACATTTTAACCCAGCGGAAATTCATAGTGAGGGTGGTCGTCAGAGATCAATGGTAGTGTTGCGGCACAGTACACTCAACCCGATCTGTAGGTAGACGGAGTAGTCATCTGTGATCAAGGGCAGTGTTGGGGCATAGCACGCTCAATTCGATCAATGTAGATAAAGATCCAGGGTAGTGCTGCGGCATAGCAAGCTCAACCCCGGCCTATGTACTCCACTGGGTCTTTCCCGAACACGGCCATCAATCTCGGATAACGCAAACCGTGCCACAAAGGAGCGGGGTAGCCCGCCAAGTAGTAGAGGGGGGGAGAGCAGCAGGTATTTTCACTCACTCACTCGTGCAGCAGGGACACCCTCCCAAACCCTGTGACCCGACTTCTCAAACAGCAATCGCGGAGCCCCGAACACACAAAAGCGGGACTTCCCCAAAACTCGTGACCCAACTCGTGACTTCCCGCACACCTGTGACCCACTTCCCAACCCAGCACTTGCGGAGCCCCGAACACAAAAAAGCGGGACTTTTCACTGGAACTTTTGATTTGAGATAACATTTAAAAAATCTATCTATAAAAGGTATGAAGACTACGCCAAAATCACAACGCCGCCCTGTTTTATCAAGCGTTTGGAAAAATTGTTCCTAGCAGACTTTGTTAAACGATATGACATTCCGTTGCAGGCACCGCGACGCATTCAACACACAAAGTCGGAGCTCGTAAAAGCGATTCAAGAGAGTCAACGACAATTTAAAAATCTCACTCGCCAATCATATCGCCAGCTTTTAAAAATAGCACATGACAATGACATAGAATTTATTGACACGGGCGCAAAAGGGAAAGTTTTGCGAGCCAACTTGATTACCGCGATAAAGGCATACATTAAGTGGACATCCGAAGAATTAGGCGCTTCAGAGACAATTACAGAAATTGGGAACCTGATACCTAATTTGTATGCGGACGACTTGTTTCAGTTCTTTGATTTTTACAGAAAGTATACCGAAGATAAAGCACTAGCCGAGTTTATAAATCACAAACGGCCATTAAGATTCAGTTAAAAATGGAAAAACCCAGGGCAGAAATTAAACTCGGCATTTTCACATTTACCTAAAAATAAGCAAGACGCACCTTTTGTAATATACGCAGATTTCGAGTCTGTTTTAGAAAATTTACCGCCAAAAGAATCAAACACGGTCAAAACCCAGACCCATAAGCCGTGCGGCTATTCTTACACGGTCGTAAGATGTGACGGGCTTTGCACTGGGCGCCAGACTTACAGAGGTCAAGACGCAGCAGTTAATTTTGTGCAGTGGCTTTCTAGAGAAGTCGCCGCGATTACCAAAACATTTGAAAATCCAAAGCAACTTAATTACATAATTTAGAGAAATATGACGCACACCTAATTGTGCAAGGCGCTCAAGCATTTAACGGCGGTAACATTAGCGTCATTGCTAAAAATACTGAGAAATGAATTTTGGAAAAAGGAATTTTGGAAAAAGGCATTTCCCTGACGAGTATATCGACTCGTTTGATCGATTCCAAGAGACGAGCTTACCGCGAAGAGACGTCTTTTATAGTTCCCTGAAACAGTCCACAGAGACTGACATAGAACACGCTCGGGCACAAACAGTATGGCACACGTTTAACTGTAAAACCCTGGCCACTCCCGAAACGGACGTGTTACTACTAGAGGGTGTATTTGACAACTTCCGAGAAGTCTGTAAACAGCACTACGGCCTCGACCCGGCCAACTATTACACACTTGGGCGTAAAATTGGAACTATAGACAAATATAGACAAGCATTTATTCTTTGAAAGGGCTAAAAGGGGCGGCATTTATAGCGTGGGCGCAAAGCGCTATGCAAAGGCGAACAATCCAGGCATATTAGACTACGACCCAAATCAGCCAGAGTCGCATATCATGTATTTAGACGCCAATAATTTATACGGCTGGGCCATGAGTCAACCTTTGCCTTTTAAAGATTTCAGTTGGATTGAGCACGTGACTAAATTTACTCCAGAGTACATCTCGAAATTTTTTTCAAGAGCGTCAAAAGGTTATATTCTCGAGGTGACATTAGATTATCCGCAGCACTTAAACGATTTAAACAACGACTTCCCAATTGGTGCTGGAAATATATCGATTCCGAATGAATGGCTGTCAGCGTATCAAAAAGATTTAATGACAAACGGCGAGCGAATTACTTCAATGGATATACTCGTGTCAACTGTAAACACTAAAATATATATATACGTGGTTCATTATCGAACATTACAGAAATATTTAGAACTCGGTCTAGAATTAAAACAGTTGCATCGCGTCATGTCTTTTAAACAGGCGTCTTGGATGAAAAGCTATATCGATAAAACTACCGAGTTACGCAAATTAACCAAGTCCGATTTTGAGAAAGACTTCTTCAAATTGACCAATAACTCGGGTTTGGGCAAAACTATGGAAAACGTGCGCTATCGAATGGACGGGCACTTATTCAGAGACTCACAAGACGCCGAAAAATACCAGAAGTTAACTTTGAAACCGAATTACAAATCCACAACGCCGTTTAAGGAGTGCAAGCTTACATTTGTGGAAAACAAAATTAAATAAACCCATTTACTGCGGCGTGAGCGTGCTCAACCTATCTAAAAATTTAATGTATGATGTCTATTACAATAAAATCTGCTTTTGGTTCAAATTTCAAGTACTTACGTAAAAAGCGTAAATTATTTGACTTTAGTAATTATCCACACGACCATAAACTTTACGATCCAAAAAATAAAAATGTCATTGGCAAGATGAAAGATGAATTGGTCAACTAATTTCAGAGGTCATTTGCATACATACGAAGATATACGGATTAACGGATCGGCAAAATTTGAAAAAGCCGAAATGCGTTACAAAAGTAGTCACCGAGAAACAGCTAACCCACGAGGCGTATAAAATTTGCCTGTATGAGCGGGTGCAACATTTTAATAAACAGCAATTATTTAGATCTCATAAACACCAGATATTCACGGTGTCACAAAATAAATTAAGTCTCTCGCCATTAGATACAATGCGCTATACATTATCAGACGGCATAGATACGTTAGCCCATGGACATTATTTAGGCGGCGGTAATTCTGTATCCTCGGTAAGACTTGAAGTTCTTCTTTGACGAAACTTCTATTTGGCCCGTTTAATAAGTAATACAAAGTGGGACCCGTTTTTACCCGCCTGTCATAGACTCGTTTAAATTGGCTGGTGCGTTTTTTGAATTTGATAAACGTCCACGGACCAGACTGGATCTGTCGGTCTTCTGACGGTGCCACCCTCTTGCCGCACGACCACGCTTGGAGGTAATTCTCGCTCGTTTGGAGGTGCACTAGCGCTTGTTTCACTCGGTCTAATTCAACGGCTTCTGCAGGCTCTTTGTCAATTAACCTAGTCTTTTCCTCGTCTAGCGATTTAGCGATATTACTTGAGGCAAGCATTTCACCCACTCCACGTTACGAACGCCTACGCCTAACAAATAACCCGATTGCAACGTCATTGGCCGCGATATGTAATTTGGCGCAGGTAAATAAATTTGCCAAACTGCCTGCTTTAAACCAGTTTCTAATATTGACCCTATCTACATCCGTCTTTTCGTGTAAATGATCGACCGCACTTTCACCTCGCCCAATAGCCTTGAGGGCTGTAAAATAATTTTGAAAATTCTTGCTCCATTTTCAAAAATAGTTAACTAAACCGATAAGCAAAAAAACCCCGACCAAAGCAGTACCGGATATAATCCATATAAATTTCGCGAATTTTGGGTCTTCGGACGGTGCCTAGAAATCGGATTACTTTGGTTCTGGTGGTAACGGCATTATGGTTTTACCCGTCAATTCGCTGTAAGCTCGTAACGCTTCATCCACATTTACAAATGTTTGTTGACTAGCGCGTTCTTGCTTCATTCGCTCGTTTAAAAAGTCTAACATATGAACTCGGTTTTGCTCCCAAGATTCTTTTGCTCGTGCCAGCTGTTCTACGGCTAAGTCGTGCGGCTTTCGTTCCTCGTCAACTTTACATTTTGACAAAATACTAAAAAAAAAATTTTAACCTGTGAACGCTAACGCAATTACTATCGCTCCTCCTACCATTCGCCATTTAAAAAAAATATATAATAAAAAAAAAATGAAAAGCGAAATTGAAAAATCAGCTGGCAGGAATTCAGGCCGACCAAACGGATGTCCAGGGAATGCTGGGTGACATATGCGCTGATATCGATCACATTAGTGACATGGTTTAAGAGATTCAAAATTGGGCGGCAGGAGTGGAATCTGTAACGTTTAGAAAGCGTGATTTATTTTGCCAATATGAAGACCTATTTTATACAGCGTTGATCGCATTTTCTTTCTTCTTTAAGATTTTCACGTAAATTATAAATCGTATATATTAAGAAAATATGTCGCAACAATACACTAAACAACTAAACCCGATTCGCAGGCTCAAAGTACCTCGCGCGATCAAAGGCGAAAGAAGCGCAGTAGCCACTACGCATAACCCGAGCACCATCGCAGCGGGTCACACGTTAAACGTAAAATTCCCCGCTTTAGGCATAGACGACGTAATAGTACCCGGCACCACAAAACTGGCTTTTAAACTCGATTTAGACGGAGCCTCGGACGATAATCGCAACGTGTATAATAACGAGGCGTGAAATTTGATCTCAGAAATCAACGTCAGTCTCCAGGGCAATAAAATCATCAGTTACAGAGACGCGGACGTTTTTCAAAATTTTAAGGATAATTGGCTGCCAATGTCACAGACGAAAAATATGGCGTACTTTGGTCTAGAAAGAGAAAACGTCGCAAAGTAACGACTCGGGGCAGGTGATAAAAACGAAGCTGCGAACAATGGCAAAGATAAAGCGATTGCCGACGCTTTCAAAAATAGGTATGCAATTCCGTTAGACGCATCGCTATTGACGGATCACAGGCCGTCGGGTTTTGAACCTCCTACGTATCAATTAACTTTCAACGGGCAGGATAAAGTGGTGAATTCGACAGACACAGCCGCGGAATACGCGATTTCGGCTATAACTTTAGAATACGAAGTAGTAACCAATCGCGATCTGGAACAAGGTATCCAGCTAAAACACAGAGGCGCCGTCTATTACTTATTTGACCGAATTCATTCTTGGAAAAAAAAGCGGTCAAGAAGTCGAATATATTATGGAATATCAATATCGATCAGACGATTAAAAGTTTGAAAGGCTTGTTAATATTGTTTAGAGATCGAGCCATCAAAACCCCCCAGAGATTTTACAATCCGCATATCACGAAAACGGTAGTAACGGTTGAAGGTAAGTCAAATCAATTGTATTCGCAAGGACTTTTTGAATATCAACATTGGAACGAAATTTCTAAGTATTTCAGCGATTCGGAAACCGAGGCCGGCCCAGCGGTTGTAAAAGATCTAAATTTGACGGGCGTTGACATGGCCGAATATTTGAAAGATAAATATGGACTGTGGTTCGATTTCACTAGTTCCAATTATAATTCGGCTCATTCATCGGGTCGGCCTCTCGGCAGAGGTGGAGACATATCGATTCAGATGGAGCGCGAAACAGAAACCGCGGGGGCGTTGACGATGTGCGTCTTTTTGGTAATGGACTCGCAATTGACGGTGGAGGACGGAAATTTTAAGAGTCTAGTGTATTAAGCAGGGTTTAAAATAAATGGGCCAGATGTTTAAAAATCCGCATTGCACTTTAATTATTTGTAAAACGGGCATCGGTTGAACGAATTGGATATTAAGCCTATTAAAAACCGAGTATAGATTTATATTTGAGGCGATCGTGATAATTTGTCCCACGTTATTTAAGAATAAGACTTATTTAGAGCGACTGTGGGTTCATACCGATAAAAACGTTTATTTATGCGACTTGGACCGTGAAAATTTAAAATACCAGAAAATTTTTGGAGGAAAATACGCTATTTATTATCGATGATTGCGCAGCTGATCAATTCATTAAATATAGGAAAGGTCAAAGAATTAAAAATTCTTGTGCGCTAAGTCGAATGGCGTTTAGCGGCCGGCACATTAACCACTCGTGTTGGCTTTTAACTAAGTATAATGCTGTGCATAAAGACTAGAGAGAGAACACGGCTTGGACCGCGTTATTGCAATGACTGAAATTCATTTGATCAATGTTTAACTGAAAATGATGTTGTCCCTGATTGCGAATGGGAAACGATTAAAAAACATTTACGTGACGTTAAATTTAGCAAGTTGATTTCAAATACCGAACCCCGCGAATTATTTCACTCAGTAAAACTTATGAAATTATTTTTAAAAAGTGTCAATATTTGAGATGGAGACTAAAAAATGTACCAACTGCAATAAATTAAAAGAAATTTCCAATTTTCAAAATAAACCAAATGGTGAAATTAATTTATTGTGCAATACGTGTGTCGGTAACGAATAGAGTAAAATAATAAACATAAATGCCCGCATAAAAAGCAAAAATCAGAGTGCAAAATTTGCAGCGACGCAATTAAAATTAGTGTTAGACACTGGTTAAGTCATTGCAGACAGCACGACAAACAAAATGATATATTCAACCCTGAAAAATTTATTGACAGGGAATTTCTAAAAGAATTAGTTGACGAGCATGAATTTTGTTATTACAACGACTGTAACGTGACATTACAATTTACCGAGGAAAAAGACGATCAAGCAACCATCGAAACATTATCCCCGCATGCACAGGACCAGAGAACTGAACTCAGGGACAGGTGGACACTCGCATTCAAACTTTTGTGTCGATTGGCCTGAGCTGCCGTTTATTGAACTTGACACAGTTCAGGTTGTTCCCGCCGGCAGCTGGTGACGTGAAACTGCAAAAATTACATTGCGCACAATCAAAGTATAGCAACTCAGCAATACATGGAAATAGTTCCCGCCCGAAGCTGGTGACGCGGAACTGCAAGCATATCTTACATTGCGTTTCAAGCAAAGTGTAGCTATTTAGGAAAAATTACAGAGATTGTTCCCGCCCGAGCCTGGTGAAGCGGAACAGCAGCACATATCAGCAAAAGTACCGGTACAATGGCAATCAGCAAATGTCAGCAATTGTTCCCGCCCGAGCCTGGTGACGCGGAACAGCAACTCATATCAGCAAATACATAGAGCTATCAGCAAAAATGTATGAAAAACAATTATCATATCAGCATTTGTTTCCGCCCAAAGCACATGGAGCGGTAAATTAATACTGGAATGTACCTGCTCGGTACAAAGCCTTCGATATGCAAATTCAAATAGCAATTACAACTGGCAGAATGCAAAATTACCCAACTTTCATGAACAAATTAGCAAGGATTTACTCCAGCATACAATAACTTTGGGCCAGCCATCAAACGCTGGATTCGGACAGCGATTTCCACGAGGTGCGGCCCGACTTGGGCTTACATTGGGTTGCTGGAATAATGGGCAACTAATGAGCATTTTCAACAACCATTTACAGCTATTTATGTCAAACGGCAGAAATTAGTGAGTACGAAATGACTTTTCTTAATTTGGCCCTTAATAATCTAGTGACTCCCCCGACAAAGGAAGGGATCAGGCCTTTCCTTTCGGCACATTCCCATAAGTGTCGTAAATAAGAATACAGTGCCCTTTAAACCGAGGTCAATTTGCAGTCCCTGAATGAAATTCACGCCAAACGGGCTTGTTGCTGAATGAAGTCGGCAACATGACCGCCGCCAAATAGACCTCAGGTGGTGGTATTAAGGGGAGATGCAACAGGCAAACAATATGGCGCCAGGGCTTGGTAGAAGTTGTCGAGAATGAGCGAACAACTGTCATCTGTCAATTGAAATTCGTCCGCATGAAATAACGCCGCGGACGACCACTGGATCTGGGGGTGCCAAATAACACCCCCATGAGCGTTTTGAAATAATGCATGAACGTACGCGTTCAGCGAACGTCGCGTACGCTCAAGGGAACTCTGCTTTAAGGCGTGAGGGTCAGTATGCGGCAGTGCTTCTCTGGTCAAATTGATGCACTGCCGTGCTAAAATACTCAGTAAATGTTTGTGTACAAGCCCCAGGTCGTTGGCGCCAAACTACAGCATGATGACGTCAGGTAAGATCAGGACTGCCGACCACGCTTCCAACAGGAAATCGGAGAACTGGAACATCTGGAGTCTTCGCCGTCCCATCCAGTGGATATAGGCCAGCCGATTAAGACGCTCTCCCCAGGGCGATGACCACGCCACCCGATCACACCAGCACACAGAGCCGTCCCCAATGACCCACACAGTTGGCTTGGCAGGGGCCAATTCTCGCAAGAAAAATGAAAAGAAAATCGGAACAAAACACGAGCAAAGTACGTAAGCTAATACAACATGTAGCGTTCAATGGAAAATGGCTGGGGGAATCCGAATGTAACGTCGGTAAGCCCCAGACTTCCAACGCCCCAAAATGTTAACATCATCCTCAGACACACCTGCCATAGCCGCAGACGTAGCTGCGCCTATGCGAAAAGAATGAGAGGTAAATCTGGCGTCGTAAAGCCCAGTAAACTCAAGGGCACGACGGAGTACCGCGACAAACTGGTAACGCGTGACAGGACGCCCATCGAAATGTGACAAAAACGGGCAACGGGGGGATGTGGAGCAGGCAAGATTGGACAAAGTCGCCCGGACGGGGCACATAATGTTTTGCCGGCTATGCGCTGCTGGGATGGAAACTACATAACCATGGCCATATTGATCTGTTTTCGAGTGACGTAGATAAGTTCGACCCTTAAAGGGGAGTTTTTGACGGTAACATCAGGCCGACACAACGGGTTAAAAGATTGGTGGGATTGGGCAGTAAATTCCCCAATGCGAAGGAACCCAAAAAACGCAAGTAAGAAAGCCACTCGGATTTGCCGAGCCTCGAAATTACTCGAGCAAACGGCCTGCAAATCTGGGACCATACGACATAAAATATCATAAGTGATAGGGCGCCGTCTGTCGCGACGACTACTACGCCTACGACGTCCCTCCAGTAAACGTTTGACCAAAAAAATGCTTAGTTAAATTAGGATAACTCATTAACTGCAAATTGGAGGAAACCCCCGAGACGTAAGAGGTAATCGTTGTGGGGGCATACCCAGATACCGACAAAAATGCAATAAATTGAACTATCTGAAGCAGGGAGGGGGAGTGCGCGGCGTCGAAACCATGAGTTTGACTAAACCATTGAAAAAGATGCCAAGCCCTCTGATAAGTTCGTGCGGGGGGCCACCGCGTCATGCAAAAGACTCTGGACCTCTAACTGAAAACACTCCACAGGTTGTCGGGCAAGGGGGGTCATATCGCGGTCTGCAGCGAGAGCGAGATGACGAAATCTGGTCATCTGAAAACGTGAAAGAGCATCAGCAATGCCATTATCCAGGCCTGGAACGTGCTGAGATCGAAACTGAATATTGCCTGTGAGACATGTCACCACGAGGCGGCGCACCAAACGCATCATTAAGTGACATTTAGACGTTGGTCTGTTGATGACACGAACTACAGCCTGATTGTCACACTAAAATATCACACGTTTATTATGCAATGGGACAGCCCACTGCTGGACCGCTAGCACAATAGCAGGCAATAGAAAGGGGCTGACTTTTTACAAGCTCGGGCCATTTCCCTTGACACCAGTGCGCAGCAAAGTAAGCCCCAAAACCAATTTCAGCAGAAGCATCAGTGTACATGTGCAATTGGTCACTATTGTACCATACCGAATCCGGAAACATTATCGTTCCGAGGTTTGGAGATACCCCTAGCTAGATCATGCAAACGACGGAGAAAGGCCCTACCAGGTCTTACCGCCTTACAAACAAAATTGAGACGACCTATCAGGGACTGAAGATTGCGCAGCGTGATTTTCTTCTGATCGAGCACACTCACAATCGTATTTTGTAAAGCAACTTGCTTGTGCAATCCAGGAAAGTGAGGTTCTTCCGCGATGGGAACCCCAAATCGCTGACAAAATACTCTGAAAGAGTGCGGCCCGCGATCACACTTATCGCCTCATCAAAACTCGTGTATGAAACTGTGGTGTCTGCGGGATCAATGAAATCATTCACCGATTTGCCGATAGGGGACGACAATTTATGGATTAACCGAAATTCACCAGGAGTCTGTTTGGGCACCAGGCCCATAGATGATGAACAACGGAAATGAGAAAGAGGTTGGGACAAAAACGGGCCAGCAACGCGACCCAAAGCAACTTCACGATCAATTTTTTGACTGCAGAATGTTGGGATGTTTGCGAGCAAATGCAGAATTACGAGCAGAGGTACTAACCCTGGGACCTGAATAGCCTAACCAGAAACCGCGCAAAAAAAATTCTTGCAAAAAGTGGGAGTCCTGAGTATTAGGGTAAACCCGTAAAAAAGGAAGCATACTACTTAGTTTGACTGGGGTTGATGCCAGCTGCTGGCACCCGTGCTGAGACGCTAGACTGTGAGTTTAACCGACAACGGGTTACATGTAGGTAGACCAACCCCGGCGACTGGGCGCCGACCAGGCCCGAAATCGGACCAGGGGTTGGTGGCAGTAGAGGGGGCAGGCTCGCGTTGCTGGTACGGACGAAAATTATGCTGGTGCGAAACGGGCGCACCAAGCAGCACCAGCCAAAGTTCGGCATCAATAGTTGCCCCAGAGCGCGACGGCACACGCGCCTGGCGCAATCGAAACTGGATGTCGTACTCGCGCCAACCATACCCCACATGTCGAAATGCTGCAGGTCGAATAGTGTCTGCGTACTTCAGTAACGAACGCAAGTGGGTAGGATGTCGCAACAAATACACGGATGCAAAAATAAGAAACGCTGACGTCCACTGCTCGATAGACGTAATACGCGGAGCCTGCTTATGGGGACGAATCTGCCAAAGTGGGGACTCATTGGACCCGATTGTAAAAAGTGTCTCGTCAAAGGAATTATCCCAGCCCGCGCCGCGCGACGACTTCAACAAGGTTCCAAATTCTACGTACTCCCCCTTCCAAATTTTGTCTTTTAGATGTTGAGGAATCGCAGCCCCGAGATCGTCACAGACGCTAGTTAATGGCATATTCGAATCGCAAGAGAAGGTAATTGACAATGTGCTTGGAGCTGAAGTTCCCGACACCACGGGTGACCGATGGTAGCGGGCGCTGGCGTTGCATGGGTAGCCTCAACACTCGCACTGTCTGGAATCATTCCGACCGTAGCCAACGGTATAATCGTGGTATCCGGACCGGGCGATGCAAGCTGCGGTGCACTAGACCCTGCAAGGACCGCGACCACCGACGCATCTTGACGGGAAGACTTGCGAGGCCGCCCCCGAGCACGCTTCGCTCCATTCGTCGGCCCAGAAGGAGCCCGCCGCTTGGAATTGGCGCAGGGCATAACTAACAAAATTGTTTTTGCAAAAAGACAGATTTTCTCTTTTCCAACCAAACGCCACGGCTGCTCAAGCAAAAGTGACCGGGAGTAACTCTCTTCAGTGCTACTACCATTTTAAGGTCACGCCAGTAACTAGTTCGAGGCATTAAATTACCTTGCCAGCAACCGTAAGTAAACATTACTGACCCACTTAGTGACAAGAGCCTCCAATGTTCCGCGGTGATAAATTATTTGAAACTGCAATTTATTTTGCCTCAAATTGATTACATACAGACTTCGGGCACGTGAAATGGAATTGCGTGCTCGCTTGCCGGAGATGCAATTTAATGAAAAAATGTTATATGAGTGTCGAGTCAACTGATTTGTAAGTAGTTAAAATCTCTTTAAATTTTGGTGCAGCTGGGCTTTTATAGTCTAGCTGCACCATTTTTTTTAAATTTTGTTATAAATAAATGCAGCAAGCATTAAACAATTTTAAAAATCTTATATTAAAACGGACGACATTTTAAGTATACTCTCCGATTCAAAAGTCGACGCAAAATCATCCGAACCCAAACAAAACGTCAAAGATCGTTTATATGTTCAATAGTGGCATCTGGCGAATACAAAAAAATACCTCGGCAAGGAATATTCTGTAAAGGAAATTGAGACCCTAAATCCCGCAGAGCAAGAAAAACTTTTTAATCTGTATGAAGTTAAATTTGGCAAAGAAATCGTTAATACGCTGGTAACGCCATCCTGAGTTTACACACGCGTCTTTTAGGCATTGCTACGCCAGTAATTTTCCTAGGTTTAAATATCGATTTAAATTCCGAAGATTTTACGAAAAATTTAAATGACGATCCAATTATAAATCAAACAATGGGCCACTTTTTAAGTGAACTTTGTTTTAAATACGGAATTTACCTATCACCACTGGTAGCTACTTTACTTACGACTAAACATTTGGACTTTAACAAAAAAGTTCTCTTATATTAAAAGAAGATGTCAAAGGAAGAAGTAACGCCAAAGCCAACGAGCAGTCCAGCAAAGACGCAGGTACAGACAGTGACGAAAATTAAAAATCCAAAACGCCTGGAACAGGGTAAAAAATGAAGCAGCAGTTAGCCAAAATGAAAACAGGCGAATCTGAAGCGAGTGACCCGGGCTCAGAAAATATAATTTATAAAACGGTTTTGGAAAATAAAAATCTGATATTGGGCGGTTTAGCGATTGGCGCACTCGCACTTTTTTTAATTTTTAAAAATAAGTCAACGCCTGTGCAATTTCAAACTGATCAACCACCAACAGAAATTCAAACAACTGCACACGCGCCTGAAATTTTAGACATGGAATAAATTAAAAAAACGGTACATTTAAAATGAATATATAATAAGAAGGGGTAATACAAAAGCTACAGACGTAAACGGAATCGCTAATACGATTTACCACGGTGCAGTAGTTTCAGCGATTTCTATGGGATACACAATGCTATCGAGTAAGCTATTTAAAATCAAACCACCAGACCTAAATAAATTATCCATTGAGGACGCGTTAAAATTAACCGCGGTGTCTAGCGGCGCGTTGGCCACGCAGGGTTGGCTTGTTGCGAAAGGATTATTGCCCGCAAGCTTGTCTACCGCTTTAAAAACGTATATTATAAAAATGGCTGAAGGAGGATTTGATCTAGAGAAAATTCCTCTACTGGAGGATCAAGAAAAAGAAACGGATGACCAGGATTTTGTCGATTATAACTTATTTCCCGATCAAGACGAAACTTCCAAGGCAAGGCGCAAAGCGATACTTTAACAAGAGGTAAAAAGATGTATATTGATAATCCCCAAGTAATTGATTTTTACCATTTTTTACAAAGATAAAGTCAGATCGGATATACCAACGTCTGCCAATGAAAATACACCACAAAAAGCGAAAGAGACGTTGTATTTTATAGACACGAAGGATTGTACTACAAAAGTAGAACTGGGGCCAGTAAGATATTACTTACAGACGAACGGAACCCAAGGAAATTTGTGTCGCTGGACACGATAGCAAAACGGGCTAGAAAAGCCCGTGGATCAAAGTTTATTCGTAAAGAACTCTGTTTTGGGGATTACCAGAGGAAAACGAGGCAAGTGCAATCGAAATTAAACGCCATTCAAACTGAATACATCGAAATGCTTCCTAAAATACCGGACCTAGTTAGCGACATTGTGGCCTCGCTTACGGAGAATCAAACAGCGCAAACCGAAGGTTTAAATTATAGAGAGCTTTTAGGATTCGACAAACAATTACAAACGGTGAGAGGGCAAATACGATTAAACCAAGCTAAAATTATTGAAATTCAAGAAGAAATTAGTCGTCTTGAGACTTCTGAAGATTCAACTCGTTTGCGTGAATTCAAAGACCAACTCGAACGACTAACAAGCTCAAAGAGATATAATAAACGGTCATCTCCAAAGCCAATATAGCGAATTAAAGATTTAATTAATTACGCTTTACGGTCGGATGATACGCTAGGTGATAAGATTCGAACGATATTTCGAGAGCAAGGCGTGACAACCGTTAGTATCTTTACGGCTTTTTCACTAGCCGTAAGTACCATTGTTAGTAGTATCATAGCTAGCGTCAGGGCTGCCGGTATTACGCCAGAACCCCACGTCAGCACCTGAACCACCGTCCAAAGGAGGCGATTGGATTAAACGACAATTACAAAATTTGGCAAACGTGTCAAAGAAACTCGGGTTGAAAGCTTTAGGTGCTTTGCCAGGAATCATCGGTGGCGTTTTAAGCTGGCTATTCAATGTGGCGAGTAAAGCGGTTGGATGGATCGCAGATCACGTGTGGACTTTGTTTTCTGCGGTAGGTTATGTAATTTTGACTTTTATGCAAAAAAGAAGGTAAATAAATAAACCTGAGCACAAAATATACCCCTTTCTCAAATTTGAGAAAGGGGGTATATTTTTGCCTTTTATTTTCTAAATTAATACTTTATACAGTATTACACAAACGGCAATAGCTCCGACAGTTAAAGACAGTTTTTCTTCGTTGTGTACGTCTAATGGCTTACGTTCTGAAACGGAATTAAAATTGGCCTTACGTCTGGGTTTGGTAAAATTGTTGGTTCTTTTTCTTCTACTTGATCGCTAAAATCTGTAACCTCTGAAACGCCACCAGAATTTAAACTCGGCACATAGCCTGTCCTCGTATCTGCAGTCGCAATTTGTAAATTATTGTTGTAACCTTCAAACGTACAGATACGCAAATCCATGTCGGAGGGCATCAAATATAACTCCAGCGCAACTACAAAGTTTAAAGGCGTTTTGGGTATTGTAACGAATCCTGGAATTGGTCAATCGACTGTTCGAGATCGGAGGCTGAATTTATTAGACTCTCTACGATCGTAATAAATGGTTGATGCACATCTAATCAGGTGCAAGAGGCTAAAACGCTCGTCTTGTTTAAACTTGTACGCCCAGTAACGCGTAAACATAAGCTCGAATCGATTCGTCTACTTTTGTAATTTCCACGTCTGTTAATTTAGACGTTTTAGGAATAAAATCCCACCAGGACAGGGTAACCGCGTCCGACAGTTGAATCCAAGTGACCGTGTAAGTACTCGCATGGCCCGAGCCTTTAGATGGATCAGCCCAGCTGAAGCCCATAAAAGTAGTCCCGCGTATGGATCATAATTTTTTATTAGGAACAGGTATGTATCCGTTGTCGTAATAATAGGCAGTGCCCAATCCGTTTGACAAAGTGTCGCGAGTTTGTTTATACGATTTACTCGGATCGACTCAATATAAAAGACACGTGTATGTAAACTTGTGATGATCGTAATTATTGTGTAACGCGTCAAATACGTCGTCGCTCTGAGTAGGCATCACGCAGTCGTAAAATATTCTTCTCATGGTGTAATATACGTGAAAGTTGAACAAAATTGACTCGTATGGATTGGGGTCGGACAGCAAATCAAAACGTACGCCGCAGGCCGTCGCGTTGTCGCGCAGTACACCGCAAATTTAAATTGCTTTTGATAGAACGAAATCGGTTCAGTTGTCCAACGATTGACCGCTTCGTCCGTGGAGACTTTCGGTAATTTATACGCGTGCGTTAAATTGGAAAACTTGGCTAAACACCAGTTGTCTTTATTGACTACGATCGATAAATGACTAAATTTTGCTCCCATTTATTTCATACGTCTTTAAAAGGAGGTGCCGTTGGTTTTATGTCTTGGTACGACGGAGGCAGGTCTTCGTATTTGACAGACTTTGTAAAACTTATTCGCCAATTTTTTTTCTTAAGATCTTTTTTTAAAACGGCCGCTCGTTCGTTGGCAAGCGCTTCTGCTCTTTCGTTGACTTGTCGTTCAAATTCTTTACTCGTCGATTTACTTTCTTGTAGTTTGGTAGACGTACTTGATCTGATCTTTTCCTTCATTTCGTTAAACTTTTTCAGCTCAGATAATCAGTACAAATTCTTCCTGCGATATGTCACTGTCTTCAATCGCGTAAGAGACATCGTCGATGGTGTTTAATTGAGCGTCTGCCAACATTCGAATTTGGTCGTTTTTTTTTGGTTTGTGGGACAGCCTGCGACTGGTGTATTTTAATATCGCATAAGCACCAAACGCACTGATAGCGATGCCTTCCATCACTAGTCCCACGGGCCCGGCAATGGCTCCCAAATGGCGGAATTGCCAATGGCTGCCGAGGTAGCACCAATCGCTTCGACACCGTACTCCACGTAACCGAGTGAGGTAAGTATCCGTTTAATCTTTTTGTAGCTAGCCTCGCGCGCGTCGCGTTCTCTTAATACCCGAGATTTAATTTCTTCGATCTTTCTGAGCCTACAATCTTTAGTTTCCACCTGTTCGACCGAGTTTAATTCTGGGTACTTTCCCAAATCTGGAAATACGTTAGTCGTCATCTTTTTATCGTATACGCGTTTTAAAAAAATGACTAACACGATTAAAATTTGCCGATATTATTCAAGAGCTCACCTCGCTCGTTTTTAACAGAAAAAGTCGATTCATTGATGTTTCTGTCTATTAACTTTTTAGGCGTTTTACACGTTACGGGTGTTGAGTTGCACGGCTCGGTAGCAATCACGTCTAGCAAGTCTAAAGACTGCCCGTTTTAAAAGTTGTCAAATGTAAATAAATGTTTGCAATGAATAAACTCGAGTTTCAAGGGGTTTAAATCATACTTGCCTTCATACATAACGCTGGGCAGAAGTTTTATTTTGGGTAAGTTAAACAGCTTAGACACTTCTTTATTTAGTCGCAACTTGAGATTGGGGTCCGTAATGGCCAAAGTCACCCTTTTCGATTCTGAGTGAACCTTAAAAGACACGCCAGGGCTCGAGTTTAACAAAAAGTCAAAACCAGTCCATGTTATAATAACCGGAAGACACCACGATGCTTCCTCTTCGACCCTCGGGTAATGGTTGAGATGAGCTTCAAGAATGAAGTCTATCGTATACAGGTTCTGTTAGCCCCGTCAAAAAAGTCTTATAGTTAATTTTTTTCTGGGTCTTGTGGATTGTACGGGGGAGTTTGTTATAGGTCGACTTGGGGGATTCCCTTCATAAATTTCATCCAAGGCTTGTCTCTGCCCCTCGAGCAATGAAACTGATCTGATTTTTTTACTGTCGATATCATAAGCTAAACGAGCCCGCGTTTCTAATGGTTGTCTTTGCTTTAACTACGCTTCTAAAGTTGTGGTTTCTTGGTTTAGCTGCTCAATTTCATCAGCGATGATTATGATTTCTTCTGCTAAAGTGCCTTTTTTATTTGCTTGGATCAATCTGGTTTCAGCTGTTTTTACTAATATATATATATATTGGGAGATACTTCCCTTCTCTCCTCTGAAGGTATTCCAGGCGATCTTTCGCCACTGACCCCCGGAGGCTTACCGTCCAAGTTTGTTTCCCATCAATTTCAGTAGCATTTGTAACTTTAAAATATCCAGCTTCAAACTGAATGTTCTTTACTCTGACGACTTTGCCGCCTTTGTTGTTTTTTTTATGTCATCTTTCAATTTAAACGTCTGCTCGCTTTCGGTTAAGTAAAAGTGTGAGTCTCCATTTTATTACATACGTTTTGAAAAATCTTGTTTGGCAAGGTTTAATTTATCAAAGGCGTCGTTCCAGTGTTTCTCCGAAACTTGAAATAAGTCTTTTAATTTAGATTCAGCTTCCCCGGTTGTGTGTTGGGTAACAAACCGCGATTAAAGCCTTCAAAGGTTTACCTCTAGAGATCTTACCATCTAAAACTCGGTTTTACACATATTTCTATGTTGCCCGCTTGTTCGACCGTCAATTGAAGGTTAAACTCTTTTAAAGTTTTTCTCGATTTTGGTGGTGGTGGTGTTTTTTGTTCAAAATGTAACGCTGGTAATATTTACCACCAGCGTTTCCTGGTGCGTATGAATAAATCTGAGCGAGCACTAAACCGCAATTTTGGCATACATATTTATAATCCATTTCCATTACGTTATTGTGCAGGCATGTATTTTTTGGTCGCGGTGGCGGCAATTATTATACCCGTTAATTCATAAATTTCTTGATCTGTCATTGTTTTTATTAAAAGTGACGTAAAAATAACCTAAGTTATTCCTAGGAATAGCTGAGGCATAAGTCGTTAATTATTCGAATTTAATCCACCTTTAATTTCACGGGGGATTGTGGTTCAGATTCAAAATTTTCAAATCCGCGAAACACTTGCAACGCCGACTTATTTGAAATTAGACCGTCGTTTCTAATTTTCAACATTGCCGCTGTCACTCTATACCGAACGCTGGTGCTGCACGACAGTGAACCGTAAGTACCGTAGTATGGAGAAATAAGATTGTGCGTCACATCTCTTATTTATAAATTTCTCGATATTTGACGAATCAATGTTTTTTTTTCGGTGATCAAATAGGGAGGCATAGCGATCTATTTTAGCGTACATTTAGTGCTTGTCCGTGTAAGGCTGTTTAACGACGTATTCTATTTTATTAAGGTCATCAATGTCGCGACTGGCTTTATAAGCGTTTATGGTATTAGACGGGAGATTAGACCCGGCGTCAGCTCGGGTAAACGGCTAAATTTATGTTATCGAGTATGCCCGCGGTAGTTGGTTGTACTTGACAACAGATTTGACGCCCTACTAAACTTTCCGGGATTTTATCTCGAGTGCCGTATTTGTAAAGCTTTTTTATACCTTTACATGGTTCTATCGTCATAATCAACAGGCGTTCATTTTGACCGCTGTAATGATAAAAAAATAGGCGAGCTGCATTGACTCACGTGAGTGCCTTCTTTAATCACGGGTTTTGAAATGATTAATTTACTCGGGTCAAAGGGGCCATAGGTGACATTGGGATCGCAGTTGTCGGCACTGAGACGCTCGTGGTAGTCTGAAACGATATATACTTGAGTTGGCATGGTTATGATTTTCCCGGCTTTGTCATAGAATTTTCTCATTTTTATTCGGCCGCGTCTATTAACTCGGGCGGGATTTCTGCTTTCATTAAATGTTCAACGTCAACGTCGTATTAAATAATTAGTCCAATTTCGTATAAATCAGAGTCGAGTTTAGTCGCTGCATCGGGCAGTGAATCGTTTTCTAGCGCGAGCCGCAGCTTTTTCTGCTTGCCATTTACGAGTAACACGTGATCCTTTTCTTCCAACTCGACACAATTTACGCAGCAGGTGCAAGCAATGCCACCAAAACACTCTATACAACTGCTGCACTCGTAACAGTCTCTGCAACTGTCCAACGCACTTGAATTTTGACGGTCGTATGAATTTAAACAATATACGCAACTTATACACCTGCCGCACTCGTCGCCAGTGGAGCAGTGATTACATCCGGTGCAGTCGTTGCATTTGTGACAATCGTGGCATTCATTACAATCGGTACATTTGCATAAACGTTCGGAATTTAAACAACGAAAGCAATCGTACGAATCGATCAAGTCAATTGAATTTCTTGTGTCTTTGCAAAAATAACAACATTCGTTTTATGGTTTATCATGTTTTTTATAATTTTATTTCTATTTTCATCTCAATTTTTTAAGCGGCGCATAAATCATCGGAAATAGATATTTCTTCGGCTTGTACACTTGTTTGCCGGTCTTAGTCTTTCTCATTAAACAAAAGCAGTGTCTTTGATTTCCACGTCCAGCTTTGCCTGCGAGATTAAATCTTTTTGCGATTTGTAGCCGTTGGCGATTAACCACGCTGTGTGTGCAGCGACTAATTTTAACTGTATTCATATTTGGTGGCGAAAGTTACATTCATTTGATATTAGAAAAATGTTGAAAAATTTATCTAATTTTTTTCCCCCCGGCACCTCCAGTATTTTTCCGGCGATGAAAAGTCCCGGGGGAAAAGTCCCGCTTTTGTGTGTTCGGGGCTCCGCGATTGCTGTTCGGGAAGTCGGGCCCACAGGGTTTGGGGGAAAGTCCCTGCTGCGCAGGTAGGTGAGTGAAAATACCTGTTTCTCTTTAACTTTCCCTTCCCTACTACTCGCCAAGCCCCGATTCACGGCCAGACCCATACAGCAGAACACGGTGGGCCGTTGTGTTTCGAACGCACACACAGCATTTAAAACAAAGGGCTACCCGTGATCCCGTTCAACGGCCACACAGAACACACTACAACAGTTGGTAACACCAAAACCTCTAAATAATGTACAGAAAAACGGGTAGAAAAGAACAACAAAAATACAAAATACGAAAATAAGCACTCTTATCAATAGATACGAAATAGTTCTTTATTTGTAATCAGAAATCAAGTTAATTCACCAACACGAAAGGTTATGGAACTCGAAAATCTAAAAATGCCACAAAGACACGTCCGTAAACGATAGGCGCTGAGAACAAGGATTAACATGGCGGCGGGACAACAGTGCATTGTGTACGCAAAATCAACTCTTTTTAGAGAACTACAATAGGGACGCTGGAAATTTGTATGTGTAAGCTGGGCAGGGGTAAGTGAACGCAAGGAATCAAGTCAATCGCTGGAGACACAAAGTTTAAAGGAATATAAATTTCTCAATCACATTGGAGGAAAAAAAATTCTTCGACAAAGGACAGGGCCAATGCTCAAACCATGGAAGGACACAAAATTCCAACAGAGACACATAGACAAGGTAAGCTTCTACAAGTACATCTGAGAGGTGTGAGTTTTTACGCCAAATTACACACATTTCTCACGACACACACTTCTCACATGTACTTATAGAAGCTCCCAAATCTGCAGGAAGTTTCTATGGTACATTCACATACACCTACATGTACCTACACGTACCACATGTGCTTGCACTTCCGCTGAAAGGAACATCACCACTGCACACTCCATGACAATAGAGGGATTCTATCTGTAACTTGTCCCATTTCATTTTTATGGCTGATCTAGTAAATAGGCTATTAACACAATTACTCTGGAGCAAATCCGTGCAGATTTGGGAGTTTCTATTACATAAGACGGCATGAAGACCTGTGATGCTGTGTGGATCGGCCAAAGGGAAGACACTGAACTGGAAATGTCTGTCCTTATAAATGAAAAATTTGATGAGTTTTATGGATGCGATGTTAAAATCCTGGCTTTTTCAGGGCTTTATAAAACAATATAACAGTTATTTGCCAGTACCGCAATCAAAAATAAAGCATTATAAAGATGAACAAAGAAACTGACTGGAGCAGAATTTGAACCTATGACCTCCGGAACACCGTACCAGTGCTCCATCAACTGAGCTATCCAGCCATATGTTGGTGGCTCTTCCAATTTGTCAATATCTTTATTCAGGGGTGCTAGGCAGAGGCTGAAACCTGAAACATAATGTAGCCAGGGATCATGCCACAATGACACAATACAACCTGGGAAGTGGCGAACAGGAACTGAGGGGTACAGAGGAAAACGTTCATGACAATTAAAGTTGACATTGTTTTTAGATATAAATTATAAGTAATAAAATTTACCACTGACGTGAGCACAGTCACTTCATTTCTGCTGGATAAATGTAAAAGAGCTGTTGTACGCATGCTTCAATACAGTAACAAAGCTGTGTTGAATAATACTGTCTGTAAAATGCAGCTCAGTGATAATCCTGTAAAGTAAAATAAATATGGGGAATTAAAAGGGTGTGGAACACATTACTCAAATTAATGGAGTAAGTTGGCAGTTTAAAACAGCTACACGCATGTCAAAATACTGTTTAATTTATCAAACTAAAGTTTACTGATTTATTAACACAATGTGTTGAAAAGATGAAATAGGCCTGTTTGATAATTTTAGTTGGTAATCAAGAGCCCGGGCCACTTTAATCTGGTAAAGTACATGCACCCTGTAGGAAGCAATGTCTTGGCTGGATTTTTAATTTCTCAGTGACACAGAATGGCCAAGGGCATGTTTTATTTCTAAGGGCCATGATGACCTGTAAACCCCAAAATAGAGAAAACTACAAACTTGCAAAAAATACATGTATATTAACTCCCTGAATTCCCCAAAATGATACTCCTTATACCCCTTACCTGAAACAATTCTCCCCCACAGCAGTTTTGGGCAATGCCTACCCTAACAGTCGCTACATATGCAAGTTTCCTTTCACACCTTTTGCCAATTACTAAAATATTGATCACCTGTAGTGTGCCCCAAGAAGCAGTGCAGCATCAAAGCCATGTTTGTCCTCCTTTGTCAGAGCACAACATCAGAGGCAGAGTGGGGCGGATGGGTGGTCGTCACAGACTGTTTGGGTACTCCCTAGCGGACTCCCCTGCACTGCTATGGGGGAGGAGTCCACTGCACTTATCCTACCCTAACAGTTACTACATATGCAGAGTAGTACTGTACCCCTGAGGGTTGGCACTGAATCTGACAAAAACTGTGATTATTAATGGCTAAGTTAGGAAAAATTAAGGAAGAAACAAGTGGAATACGTGTATTCAGGACTCACTTAAGTGAGGAAGCCATCACATAGAACTGGAGGTGGCCCACCCCGGCAAGGGTTCTTGAGGTCTCGGAGCAGAGGAAAGGATTGTCTTGCCATGGGAACAGTCTCTGTGCAAGAACATCAATCAGGTAGCATAAGGGGATGTTGAGGGTGTCTTCCAACATATGTCCTCCATTGGGATACCTCACAAGTATGCCAATGAGATAGATACTACTCTGATGTTATGAACTTTTATGTTATGATGTCAAGGCCTCTCAGAGAATCTGCAGGAAGTGAGTGATGTTTTCAAGGCTACCGTGATTTTCAAGGCTACCGTGATCAACAACGAACAGAGCAGGGTCATCATTGTCCCTCTTAAGGAAACACATCTGCCCTCATCAGGCAGCATTAGGGAAATGGACTTAACCTTCTTTTAGCAGGGCAAAGCTTCCCAAAGAGACCAGGGAGCATGGCGTTAGCTTTGCCATCAAGATGTTCTAAACTTTGATAAAGTGGTGGATTTCATGGTCTGTAGAGATTGGCCATTCAGCACTGGCGGTCTTGATGGCCCATCTAGCTATAATGGGCTTTTATGAAAGTAATGAAGAGCTCAGACGTTGTACCTCTCAGTTATAGCCAGATACCATTTCAGAGTTCGAACAGGACACCACGGTTTGTCATCAGGGGGGCCCGAGTGTTTTGCGATATCAGGAACAAAAATGTCTGGAGATGGGAACAATTCTAATTGGTTCTTAGTGAGGAAGCCCAGGTCACAGATGAATCGCATGCCATGTGGCTCCCATTTGATGTGACTGTCAGTGATAACATCCGCTGCTCACTGCCTGTGAGTGAAGTGGAAAACCAGCTTCACTGATGTGTGAAGTAAAGAGGCCTCACCAAGGGGCCTATTTTTTAGGTGGGGGATGTTCAATGAACATACCATGTAGAGGGTGCTTGAGGTTATTGTTGTCCGATAGACAGGAAACAATATGGAAAACTGCCGTGTATAGCTGTGATGGCAGAATGGTAGTAACACATGGTTGCTACCTGCAGTCCTGAGATAAATTAGTGCAGGAAAAAGGCAGCAACTGCAGTTATAGATGCCCTGGTTGGAGCCACACATTGCCCTTCACAACAGGAAGTAAACTGCTACATTCTGCTGTTGTAGACTTTTTGTGGATTGATTGGCATTGCACCTTGTGGCCATTTAGGGAGCTTTGCTGGATGATCACCAGACAATGGTCAACAGGTCAAGTGCAGGTCTACTGGCTGTAGGAACAGAATATCGGACCTTAGTTGAGGGAGAAGGTCTGGTCTGAACGTGAAGATGAGAGGGACCTGTACTAGTCAGTCCGGGAAACCAGGGTTGACGAGGCCAGAACGGAGCGATGAGAAGAACACAGCGAAGCTCTTGTTTGATCTTGGATGACAAGATTAGGGATTAGGGATATTGGAAGGAAGGCATATGCAAGTATACCTTCCCTGCTGATACGGAGAGCATCTGTTGCCTAGGCTTGCGGATGAGGTAACCTGGTGCAGAAAACTGGTAGCTGAGCATCTTCTGGTGAGGCAAAGAGGTCAAACTGAGGTCTGTCAAGTGCCTGCAAGATTGATTATGCCACGTTGCAGTGCGGAGCCCATTCTGTTGTGTAGATCCTTAATTGGGAGAGGACGTCTCCAATGGAGTTGCTGGTACCCAGGATATAGGTTGCCTGTAGGTCAATCCCGAAGTCTAGTGTCAAGAAGCAGAGGCACGGTGAGTACCATACCCGGTGGGTATGGTGGCCAGCACTTTATGTTCCTACACATGAGTGGTCTGGACGTAGATCTGGAAAAAGTGGTGCCGTGGCTTCCAGTCTGGCCTCATGGCGTTTGAAGGAAGGTGTGACTTGGAATGCTCCTTGGATGGTGACACGCTGGGTAGACCCAGGAACTGAATCATGCCTTTCTGGAGTAGAAAAGATGGGCCTCCATAGGTGTAAGGCTGAACTGGGTCTTGTGTATCTCTGGAGAGATTATGTGCAGGCTTGGAAGGTGGATTGAATGACTGCTTTATTATTCAAGCCCGCACTGACAGCTGATGTGTGTCCACATTGGTCAGAAAAGGTCACAGAGGGCAGATGCGGATTGGTAGACAGAGGGTCAGGATCCGGAGCTATACCGTGTGTTGTAGGCTTCGGATCAAGGAGGCTGACCAGCAAAGAGAGTGTCTCAGAGGACTGGAAAGCAGTAATGATAGCCAAAGGAGACGCATCTCAATGTTAGAATGAATCCGCCTGCTTACTGCTTGACCCAGTGGAAGAAGACAAAGATCTTTTATGTTTCTTATGCACAAGAGAGCTTGCGGGAGAGTTTGCAGACAAAGCTGGATGGGTGGAAGCGGTGGAAGAATAGTCTATCTGCGGTTCACACTTGGAAGGAGGATGTGCATGAGAAGCCATGGTGTTATTGTGATTGGAAGCATTCTTGCTGGAGAGCCCCAAGGAGAAGCAGGCGGGTGGAATGATGTGGGGTGTGTGGAAGCTGTGGTGACATAGCATACAGGTGGGTTTGGTTTCCCGGAATGCGGACTGCAGAGATGCGGTGGTGGATCCACATTCTGACGGTGCTTTCACCCAGGCCATGCTAGGCAGTGGTGGAGAGTCAGCACAGGGAGCATCATTGCCTGATTCACACCTAGGTGCCACTGTAGAAAAGATTTCAGATGTCGGTGGACTTACGAGTGAAGAGGCTGTTCAGAGCTGACGGGTGAGGCTTGGACCCACCTCTCCGTGGCACTTGGAGAGCCTTTATCAGTGACAAAGTTATTTTTCCCAGTAGGCTGTAGTGCCAAGTGCTGCTGTTCTAGGCTATTTTCCCTCTCTCATCTGCCGCCCGACCTCCGCTCTCTCTGGCCAGGACCGTCGGCTCCATCCTCCACATAAGCAAGGTAGGGGGGACTGATGGGATGTCAACTTGGTCAGTAGCTCGGCGTGTGGCTCAGTGGTGAAGCTCTAAGTTATCGGGTATCCGAAATGAAAGTTAGCACCCCAGTAAAGAGGTGGGAAATGTAAGCGTAGACCAGGTTAAATAGCCACACCTGACCCTGGTTGTCTGAGCTAATAAGAGTCGCCCGGTTGACCCTACAAAGGAACTTCATAGACGGAATCGCTCATAGAATCAACATACAATGTAGGATTACCTAGATATATGCACATAGACACACGGAAAAGACAAAAAGACATACACATAAGGGGTAAAGATGCAGAAGGAGTCTATATATCACAACAATTTGACACAAAAATCATCTAAAACGGCAGGGGGAATACACATGGGAAAAAACACAAGTGGAATGAAAATGATTTTTTTAGAATACATTACAATTGATCAGATTATCACAGAAGATTTAGTGAAACAAAACTCAAGAAATTCAAAGATACCAAAAATGACACGCCTGTTGGCAATGGCACTGAGCAAAAGGATGACCATGGCGGCAATGCTGTTTGTGCTTTGCAGTACTAGAGGCTGCATTACAGTTGATCAAGTTTTCAGCAAATAGCAAAAGGCGTGAAAGGAAATTTGCATATGTAGTGACTGTTTGGGTAGGATGAGTGTAGTGGACCCAAAGAACTGGGGGACACTCAGCCAACTTGTCTATGAATTAAAGATTCAATACTTTGTAACTGAATGTAACCCACCTATGGTAAGAAAAATGCCAGCAACATTTGCACACATCTCTCTGTCTTCATCTGGAAATCCTCCATCAGTCCTTATCAAGTAGAATACATTCACATACACTGCTCCCCTAAGTCCACCAGCTACGACCATTAAAGCTGGCAAAAGTGCTTCTGGAAGAAATTTGAACTGGAGGAAACAAAATGATTACTTAGACACATTAAAAAAAAATTAAAACCAAACTGGACTGAACCTAACCTCAAACAAGGCCCTCATTTTATTCCGAACACGTTCACTCCAAATTTAGGGCTATGCCAAAAATGAAAAGTCTGTGTGTTTGTACAATGCACCATTCTCTACCAGAGAGCAGACAAAATGTGGTACAGAATACAGCCTTATAGAAATGTTGTGCATGGACACTGTCTCAATGACATCATTACTGAGCAGCCTATAAGTGAATTATTTGTTAGTGCTTTAAAATACATTAGTTGAAAAAATACTGAATTCTCCTTCTTGTTAAAAGAAGTTTTGAAATCAAGTCCTGTGGTGTAAACACGCTGATGTAAACTTTCAATGAATGCAACTCCATTTGATTTGCACTGGAAGCCAATCAAATGTACATATTATGCCTAATTATCCCCAATCAATAATTTTGTTTTTAAAATCTGAAGGTGCTAATTTGTTTTTTACATGATCAAAGTCACTTTTCTAGTTTTGAAAAATGACATCCGGAGTTGCATTTTGGTCCATTTTATGAAGAACATGCCTTATGATGATTTTGTTCTGGGAGCCTCCTTACATAGTGGACTACGAGTCTACACAAACATGAAATCATTTAGATTGACCACAGTCCCGAAGTCTGGCTGTTGAAAAACATGTACAAAACCTACGGGGAAAACTGAAATATTCAACAATCAATAAAAAATCACAGATAACATCATCATAAAGTCATAAATTTGGCATTAATTTTGCATTAGGGTCATTGCTGGCTGTAACTTTGATGAAGATTGAATATCGCTAAGTAACCGAAATTGTGCCTGGAAAACGTGTACAAAGTCAATGGACTGAAATAAATATTGAAAAATCAATAATAAATCACTTGACGTCACAATGACATCATTGTTCTGGGACCACCTATGCATAAGGGCCCTTCATTGGTACAAGTTTGATGATTGCATTTGTGCATTTTCTTGGCAGAATAGCGACTTTATTTGCTTACTTTAAGTGAAACTTGGCTTCATGGTGATACATGTAGGCTTGGCAAGATCATAGTCATGAGTCTTGCACATCACACCTTTTTTTTAATAAATCTTCTTAAAAATAAAACAAAACCAAACAAAACCAAACAAGCAAACACCACAACAACCCGAATGAAACAAAACAAACAACAAAGTAGCATATGCACAGCATGCTAATGGAATTTCAAGTTGGCAATTTATATTTTAGGGGTTTTTTGTCTGCAGCGCTTCATGTGTGTGAAAAAGTACACCATTTATGCACTTCATGCAGCTGACTCCAATGTTTTAGCTGTCATCTCGTGCACAATTCACGCTTTTATCGCTTACGGTTGATTTTTACTGAATTTTGAAGAATAAAAGAAGTTTTTATTGTAAGTTCCGGTCTGATGACGTCATCAGCCCTAAACTTCACACACGTGTTGCTTGGGTCAAGATGGTCATCTACATCAATTTTCAGGATTCAGACAAACCTCGCCACAGACATCCATTCAAGATTCATTTTTCGTAATTTTTAACCTTGTGGCTAGAGGGCGCTCAACAATTACATAACGTCATCAGTAGATGATATGAAGACTATACCCCAACAGACTAACACTACTGAAAACAACTTGATACCTATTACCACTTTTAAACAGTAAGACAACTACCGGTTTCTACAGGAAGGAAGGGTCACGTGATTTGACCCACACAAGATGAATTGAAGACCAAATTTTATCCTAGCACTTGGTGGAAACAGATTGTTGCGGGAGGCCAGGGCCGATGTTATATGGATTTTTATATATTTAACGGAATATCTAAATATTCAAAATTAAATAATAAATCACGTGATGATGTCATCATGACGTAAATAACTCAGAATTATCTTTGTTTTATAGTTAGCACTTGCTGCAAGTTTGACGATGATCAACGATTACTAAGGTACAAAAATAGTGCCTGAAAAAGGTGTACAAAGTCAATGGGCTAAAATAAATATGTAAAAAATAGATGACAAATCACTCAATGATGTCATCATGACGTCATGTTTCTAGGACCATCTATGCATAAGGGTTGTTTATTGGTACAAGTTTGATAATGATCCAAAGTTGCAAATGCACTAAAGTCACCGGTAGAAAAATGTGTACAATAACTTTTGAGCAGAGGAAAATCAAGAAGCAAAAAAAAAGAACAAAAAGAATGCCTTTTTCGCAAATGAAACCACATACATCATCTGTCCCTAGACAGAATTTGTCTTTTCTCTTAATGATTTATTAAGTGTTATTTTCGCTGAATTTTCCAAGTTATGGGCAATTCTATAAATTAGAGGTCCAATTTTTTGTGTCCCTGTCACATCTGACATATGAGTTTGTAAGTTCAGAACAAACTCTCTCATTTCCAAGAGTAATTAATTAATGCCAATTACCTGTAAAACAAATAAAAATAGTTTGAAATCAATATCAGTGACAATACCATGTCAAAGTACACGTCAGGTGTAACAGGGACACAAAAATGTCACACTTTTGGACCATGAATTTATAGAAAGTATGGTATGGTATGGTATTTTTAATGGTGACCAATTCACCTTCATAATGCCTGTATTACATGCAAGTCTACGGGACTTGGATAAAATTGTCTATTGGAAGCATGATATTCCAAGGTAATTTTCACTTGGAAGAAATAAGATGTTCAAAATCCGTTTACAATTCACTTGATAATGCCATCATGACATCATTATAAATATGTCATCTTATGTGAAAGTTGTTCCTATCTACATGTACTTGTTTTAATGTCAATTGACAAATGTCAAGTATGTGGATTAAAAAGTACCTTTTTGATAGTGTCACAAATAGCTTCAATTAGCACAAAAATCAAAGCTTCCCCCAAATGAAAATATCTTGTTTGTTCAGGGTAAAATGTTGAGCCAACTGGAAAAGTTTAAAAATCATGATGACGTCATCATGACATCATCCACAGTTTAATACGTAACATGTCTGGATTTGACGTTGCAAAAATTTCATCCTATCAGTAGATAGACATGTGGCTCTGACGACATGGCTGCAAAGAATTCAACTTGGCAGGCATGTCATGGGACATTTGATGACGTCATTACAAACCACTGTCATAATCTGCCTGGCACTGGTGTGTGGAGCAAGGTCCACATGCCAATGGCATATGGTGCTCTTACGTATTTTCCACAAATAGCAATAGTTGATCCCTTCCCCACAGTAGTGTGGGAGGGTCTGCTAGTGAAAACCCTACTCCAAACAGTCGAAATAATATACAAACATCCTTTGTGCTTTATTTTATTCGCTCAAAACTTGATCAACTGTAGTGCATCCTCTATTCCCATAATGCATGGCAGTGTGGATGTCATGATCGTCGTTCTTTTTTGGTATGCTACTATCTAAGCCAAAAGTGGTGAGGACGGGTGGTAGCCAGCTGTTTGGGGTAGGTATTCACTAGCACACCCTCCCACACGTCTGTGGGGGAGGAGTTTTCTGCTTTCATTCTACTCCAAACCGCTGTTATAATATGTAGAGTAGCACTGTTCCCTGCAGCGGGGTTTGGACAAGGATGCACCATATGAGGGAAAGAAGTGTGTGCCTAGAAGTGAATATATAATATAGAAAGGAAGGTGCTTTAATGTGGACTTACCAAACACAGGAGCTGTAACGTAGTTCCAGTGTTGGTACGTCCCGATTAGAAGCTCCTTGGCATCAACGTGGTTGATGTCAGGACCGTCTTGCCATATGAGCAGTCTCTTTGCAGGGCATCAGTGAGATTGCATGAGGTAAACTTTGATGGAATCTTCCAGTATGCTGCCTTGCATATCTCTTCTGCATTGGAACACCCCAGAAGTAGACCCAGGAAGTAGATATTGCTCTGATGTCAAGGGCCCTGATGAGGTATTGAGTCTGATTGTCTGACATGTCCAGCCAGTCAGGGTTGACAAATTTGATGGTTGAGACCGCCCATCTGATTATAGTGCCCTTGGTTGCTACTCTGTGAAAATCTGCGATGTCATTTTCTCTCACTTCCTGGTTCCGAGCCAAGTACCATTTGAGAGTTCTTACTGGACACCATGGTTTTTCATTTGGAGTCAGGCTTGGCATTAATGGTTGTCTGATTTCTCGGGATTTCTTCTTTTGGGCAAGTAAAAATTGAGGACAAATTGCCTAATGGACTGGTACTTTTTATGAATTAAAAGTGTCAATATTTCATGGCCAGGAATAGCAGTCAGCAAATTTACCTTTGATTTGTTTCCTTCTCTTCACAAAGCTTATAAAAAGTGGTAAAAAGTAAACAGCTACTAGTATGTGGTGTTCAATGATTTTTTCTTGGTTACATACATGTTTAACCTCGCATGTGCAGTATAAAGCATGCTGTACATTTAGCAGGGCACCTATCCACACAAGTGAAAATGCGTACAAAAATAAAATACCCTTGTGTGGATATCAAACCTCATTGGTTATTGCAAGTGCGTTGCAACAGAGCTTTGATTGCTGGAAGCTCGAAGATTGTTTTACATGTAAGCTGTGACTTCACCATTAGACAATTTTTCCTGGTTGTTGTGTGTGCACTTTTTGAGTATATGACACCAGGCAAAAACATTGAGTGGTTAAGAAACAGCCATTACCAGAACTTGTGTTAATAATGCATCATAGTCCTGTGCACTCTCTGCACACACACAATAGTTGGGGGTGATGTATATTTATGTTGCTGGCATTTGGGCAAGTCAAATCTTACTCGGGCAAATAAATTTTCAGAGCAACTTGCCCAGTGGACAAGTAGTTAAGAAAAAATTAATGTTGAGGCATGTGTGGAGTTCCGGCATGTTTCATTATGTCCGGGACAACACAGTCCAACACCCTTAATACAAGCTCGGAGGGACTCTCCAATAAACCTCGTCTTAAGGTTAACCTTGTGTTATACGCGTCAATACTTATCCTATTCATCATCAGAGTGCAAGCCTGCGTCATGCACCAGCAACCACTGTTATATATGTACACTACGGCAATGTACATGTACTGCAGGCCTACATGTACTGTACGTTTCAGTATATGCAGTGGATTAGCATTCAATGTGCAGCCTTTAACTTGTTGATAAATTTTAAATCATATTAATAAATCTGATTCGAATGAAGAAAACAATGATTTCGAATACGCCTACTTATTGCGCACATGGCGTGGCCCAGCAAAGCACTCCTTGGAAACTGGTACCCGACACTGAACGTAAGTTGGTATCATTTGTACATGTAAATGTACATGCACAGTATGTACATGTACCAGTACATACATGTATATGTACTGTAGGCCTACTTCTACATGGTAAATGGCATGCAGGTTTTGTCATGTTCACTGCACTAATGCATGCACATATGCACATTGCATGTATATACAATGCACATTTCATGTACATGCATTCCAAGTTACATGTACAGTATGCATGATATTGAATAAGTAAAGGTTTAATTAACTTTAAAAAAGAACCCCTTCTTTCGGACCAGACAAACTATGATCACAGCTCCTTTGATGCCGCGACATCACAACACCTATTGACGTCTAGAATAAAGCCCCCTCTAGAGGCACAGGGAACAGAGTCGCCAAGTCATGGTTGGCAAAACTGCAGCGCAAGTTGCTGAGCGGATTACCATTTTTGGAAAACTATTGACGCACTCCATCAGGAATTACTTACTGGGATTAAGCTTTTGAAGACGGTTTTCAATTGTATTCGTATTAAAAATGCCATGGAGAATGGTTTTTGACATTGCCGGTTCGGCAAAAGTGCTCGTCTTGTCTATGTTCTCATCTTAGCATAGCTCGTATCAAGTACGTTTTCTCTCAGAGGAATGTGTACATTTTGAACGGGACTGAAGAAATATGCTCGTCTTAAGCGCGATCTCATCTCAAGCGTGCTCATGTTAATCGTCTTCAACTGTATATGATGAAGGAAGTCAACTGGTTCTTGGTGAGAAAACACAGGGCCAGAATGAGGCATATGCCATGGGGTTCCTTTCTGATGTGAACATTGGTTATGGATAGTGATTTCAGTTCCCTGCCCTGGAGTGAAATGGTAACTGCCAGTAGGAGGGCGAACTTCACTGTAGTGTGTTACTACACAATACAGGCCAAGCCTCGCGGAGGAGCTCAAATGGAGGGCCGGCAACGTGCTGGAGGATGGTTGACAAGTCCCAGGAAGGAACCACTGTTCGGTACGGGAACATTCTACAAACATCCTTGGAAAAGTGAGTCATTACATGATGGAGTCGAGCCATCAGAAAAGCCACCACGTGCAGCTACAATGGCAGACCAGTTGTTGCGGATGGTTGCTATTTGTAGGCCTGATTTGAACAGATACTTGACGAAATGGGCTACGGGGGTCACAGTAGCTTTGGTCAGACTCTGCTCTACAAACCATGAAGCGAAATGCCAAATTCTGCTACTGTGGACGTTGCAAGTGGATTGGTGTCGACCCCTTGTAGCCATGTCGGCAGCTTCTTCAGAAAGTCCCGCCGATGATTGGAATGATCATTTGACAAGGGCCAGCAGGTCAGGTGTAGGGATGTTGGTTGAGGGTACAGTATTCAGCTGATGGAAGTCTGGCCTGAAAGGCAAGATACATGGTGTCTAAACGAGCAGTCTCGTTAGGCAAGGGAACCAAGGCTGGCGTGGCCAGAACGAGGCGATAAAGAGTTCCCCCAAATCAAACGTTCCTGTTTGATTTTTGGAGAGCACTTCCGGCGGGATTAAGGATATTGGCGGAAAGGCACAGGCCAGGATCCTGTCCCAGTCTGGAGAGCATTTGTTGCCCATACCTGTGGGTGACAGAATTCAGAGAAGAACATTGGTAATTGAGCACTCTCCACTGAGGCAAAGATGTCAATGTTCAAATTTTGGACTTTGGCGAAGATCTGCTCCACACCGCCATGCAGTGGCCACTCTGTTGGTTGTCCTTTTCCCCCAGAAAGGGCATCTCCAATCGAGTTGTTGACTCCTGGGATGTGGGTCACTTGGAGTTTGATCCCCCTGGTCTTGCACCCTCAAGAACATCTGCCTTATTGTCAGGAGACAAAGCCAAGGAGAAGGAACGCCTCTCTGACACTGTGGAGTTGTCCAAGAGTACCAAGATGCATTTGTCCTTGATTCTTGTGTGAAAGTACTGTAGAGTGTTGAATGTTGCTTGGATTTTTAGCACCTTGACATGACTCCCTAGAAAGGGGTTTCCAAGTTCCCAACACCAGGAGTGGGGGTAGGGAGGCTCCCCATCCGAGTTGGGACACGTCCTTGGTTATTGTTACTTCTGTGTTTGCCCTTGGGAAGGTGATCCCCTGAAAGAAGTGTCTTCTTGCCAGCCACTAGTAGAAATGGGGGCAGATGAGGTCCGTCATGGGAACAGGTATATCCATCAGGTCCCTTTGGCTGGAAGAATGCTAGAAAATGTAGCAGGGGTGAGAACGTACCACAAAAAAAATTCCACGAACTTCGGTTGGTATCATTTGTACATGTAAATGTACATGCACAGTATGTACATGTACCAGTACATACATGTATATGTACTGTAGGCCTACTTCTACATGGTAAATGGCATGCAGGTTTTGTCATGTTCACTGCACTAATGCATGCACATATGCACATTGCATGTATATACAATGTACATTTCATGTACATGCATTCCAAGTTACATGTACAGTATGCATGATATTGAATATGTACATGTATGACATTACTATGGAGTTCCATGTTTTTGCTCTGAAGTTATAGCTTAAGAAAAATTGGAACACAGCCAGCAATTTGCGGCAGTTTTGTATTTGTTCCATGCCTCAAAAGAAATTCAAATTATTAGCCTACACATTGTTCCTGAACACTTACAACATACTTTGTCTGCCTCCAACATCATACCAGAAAAAGCATCTGCAGTGCCCACACTTATCAATCTTTACAAGGGAATCTCTATGTATTGTCTCCTCTTCACCTATATTCACCATGAAGCCAAGTTCACAATCCATCTTCGTCTCCAACCATTAAAAATCTCCATGGATTTTTGGCACCTTTATCAATAGATAGGCCCTCATCTCAGTCAATTATTTAATATACTATTATGTCAAATTAGCGAGAATCATGTACATCCTGTGAAACATCCCAAAAATCAACCGATTTTCAGTAGAAAGCCACACAGAATCCAGTACATGTATGTACACAACTCTACACGGCATCCATGTTTTCCTGCTTATGTAGCACGTGCACAACACATGGCATTTGTTGTTGATTGTTTTACACTTATGTTCTGGCCCGCCGCACACATTCCTGTACATAAGTAAGAATTCATGATACACTCCATTCTGCCATTACTTTTACTTCTACTACCCCACGTACCCAATGTGCATACCGTGGTGTGTGACAGGGAGTAACATAATTTTGTGTACTTCTTGATCGACTGTACTCAACTTTACCAAGTCTAACATGAATCTTATTTTGTAAATAACTCCACCAGAAGTGTTACACCAAAAAAAGTCGCAAAACCAACACTGGAATTTTGAAAAATCCGGAAATATCTGGAGGAATCTCACCCCTGTAGTTGTAGTGGTCTCATGTATAGTCCGCAAAGAGGAACCAGGTTCACCTGAGAGGATGTCCTCTCTCACCGGAAGGACCAGCAGCTGTCGTACCAGGAGTCTCTTTTGTCTTTGAAACCATAGCTGGCGAGGCTAGAGTGGGGCGACGAGGATCTGACATGGCTCTGCTCTATCGTGGACAGGACCCACGGGATGAGGGAGATTGGAGGGAAAATGTATGCCAGAGGGCCGGACCATTTGATCTGTAGAAAATCTGTCACCCATGCCCGTAGGTCAGGGAACCTGAAGAAGCTCATTGAAAGGTGGGCATTGTTGATGAGTGCAAAGAGGTCGAATTGAGGACATCAATCTTCATAAAAATCTGCCTGACAACATCAACTCTGTCAGTCAGACGGCACCAGAGAGAGTGTGTCTGCTGTGCTGCTGGTGTCCGCTGTGTGGGCATCTTTAAGGCCAATCCCCTGATTGATCATCCACATAAAGAGCTGCCACCTAAGGGCACATGAGTTGAAGAGGGTGAGTATCGCCTTGGTGATTGATGCACATCACTGTCATTGATGCGTCTCTCAGGACTTGAGCGGAACAGCTTACTAAGAGCTGTCGGAAGTGACGAAGAGCATCGAACAATGCTTGGAGCTCTAACAAATTCATATGTTTGCCTCGAGAGGCAGTGTCCTAGAATCTGGAGGCGAGGAGTGGAAAGAGGCTCCCCCTCCGTATAGCGATGCATCCGTTGTCATGGTCACATCTGGACTTGGAGGGATGAAAGGAAGGCCGGCCCAAGTGCAAAAAGAGGTTAAAGTATTCGAGAAATGAATAATGTTCAAAAAGGCCATTTGTATCCTTGAGGACTACGGCCATATCATAACATGCATGGGAATAAGGTCGTTCTGCATGCATTGCAAAATAGAAAAACTGCAGGTTAGGAGCTGTCCGAAGACCGAAGTCACTCTATCGTTAAGAATTCAGATATCCTTTTTCATTCAGCATCCAATACTCCCAATCATTCACTAGAGCAACTCTGGCAAGCCATTAAAAAAGTGGGCGTTGACAGTAGGCACACTTTTGCCAGACCTCATAACCTTCACCGTATAAACATTTTGGACATGCCCACTTCAGAGGTACTTGTGTCCGGATAGTGCATATATGTTGGGCATAGCCAGGCTGAACAGAAGAATATATGGAGATCCTGGAATTATTACATGAAAGGAGTGTGTACAATTCATGACAATGAGAAGTTTGGTGAACTCAAACGCCTGAGGTAAGGATGCTGAAGTGAATGGTGTGATCACCGGTCAGAGATAGAGGGGAGCCTGTCCGGAGATCGTCTTTGATTGGAGTGCCCTGATGACGAAGTTTCAGATGTCTGAGGGCTCAATGGGGCACTGGGTCTCTTCGGGTAGGGCGTTGACATCTACCACACACATAAATGACCAAAAACAAAACAGTGGGGAGAATAAAAAACACACTGTTGGCTGATTGTATCGCGTTTTTTTCACCAGGATAACTCCAGAAAATGGTAGAGAGAGGCCCATATGGCAGATTTCTCTGTTCCCCGCCTATCTGGTCCCCGGTGCAGGAGTCTTGGGCACTAGCCGGCAGTCTGATGCATAGTGTAGCGGTAGGCCTATGAGCTATTGTCGGAGTCATGGTCAGGGTTAAGTTTGCGTGACCCATTCACTAGTATAAATGCATAGAGGCCATACAAGGACATGACGTAAGGTGGCCCGGTAGAGTAAACGTGTAACTCCAGCACTCCCCAAAAAGTGGACAGATCAAGGCAGAGGCATAGGCCTGGATAAGAAACATCACCACACTATAAAGAAGAATTGGTCAAACAGTGTTGGGCATTTGTTATTTGTCCAAGCTTAGTTATTTTCCATCACTGTTGGTCAAACACAAGGTTCGGAAGTTGCTATTTACACCATGATTGGTTAAAATATCCATCAAAATTGACCACCTTTTCACAGTGCAGTTGTACCCGAATAAGTTGAAAAATTGTTATTGAATGATTTTATCAAGCACCAAAAATAAAATGAAAGCCAGAGTCACATATCCTGTATTTAGACGCCAATAATTTGTACGGCTGGGCCATGAGTCAGCCTTTGCCTTTTAAAGATTTCAGTTGGATTCAGGATGTGACTAAGTTTACTCCGGAGTTTATCTCGAAAATTTATCCAAGCACGTCCAAAGGTTTTACACTCGAAGTGACATTAGGTTACCCGCAGCACTTACACGATTTACACAACGACTTCCCACTTGCCCCCAAAAATACATCGATCCCCAATGAACGGCTGTCAGCATATCAAAGACATTTTATGGCAAAAGGCGAGCGAATTACTTCAATAGATAAACTCGTGTCAACCTTAAACGCCAAAACTAAATACGTGGTTCATTATCGTACGTTGCAAAAGTACCTGGAACTCGGCCTAGAATTAAAAAAGGTGCATTGCGTCATGTCTTATAAACAGGAGCCTTGGATGAAAAGTTATATCGATAAAAACACTGAACTGCGCAAATTGGCCAAATCTGATTTTGAGAAGGATTTCTTCAAATTGATGAATAACTCGGTCTTTGGCAAGACGATGGAAAATATGCGTTATCGAATGAACAGTTATTTATTGCGAGACTTGCAAGATGCCGAAAAATACAAGAAGTTAACTTTTAAACCAAATTACAAATCAACCACGCAGTTTAAGGAGTGCGTGCTTTCTTTTGTGGAAATGTATCGAATTAAAACAAAATTAAATAGGCCCATTTATTGCGGCGTAAGCGTGTTAAATTTATCGAAAACTTTAATGTATGATTTCTATTATAATACATTAAAGTCTGATTTCGGTTCAGATGTGTGTCTTTTATACACTGACATGGATTCTTTATTAGTTCAAATTCAAACGCGTAATTTAAGCAAGTACCTACGCAAAAAGCGTAAATTATTTGACTTTAGTAATTATCCAACCAATCATAAACTTTACAGCACCAAATAAAAAGGTTATTGGCAAAATGAAAGATGAATTTGGTGGCCAAACAATTTCAGAGGTAATTTGCATAATTTAAAGAAGGCAAAAGGCGTTACTTAAAGTCGTAACCGAGAAACGGTTTTCACACGCCGCCTATAAAAGTTGCTGATTTGCGCGGGTGCAACATTTCAATAAACAGCAATTAATGAAATCGGATAAACATCAAATGTAAACCATCACGCAAAATAAATTAAGCCTGTTGCCATTAGACACCAAGTGCTATATATTACCAGACGGGGTTAAAACTTTAGCCGACAGACATTATTTAGTGGGTGGTAATTCGGTGTCATCAGGTACTACTTGAAGCTCTTCTTTAACGAAACTTCTATTTGGCCCGTATAATAAATAATATAAAGGGGGACCGTTTTTATCCGCTTGCCATTAACTTGTTTAAATTGGCTGGTGCGTTTTTCAATTTGGTAAACGTCCACGGACCAAACCGGATTGAACGCCCTTCTGACGGTGCCACCCTCTTGCTCACCCTGGTAATAAAGGTACCTAACGACCACGCTGGGAGGTAATTCTCGCTTGCTCGCTCTTGGAGGTGCACTCGGCGCTTGTTTCACTCAGTCTACTTTGATAGCGTGCGCGGGCTCTTTGTCGATTAAACATGTTTTTTCCTCATTTAACGATTTCATGACCTGGGACCCATTCTATGTTTCGCTCACCCACGTTTAACATTTCTTGAGTGTATTGATGGCCAAATTACCTTTCAGCTAAAGTACGGTTAAATTGCTCCATGATCCCCAGCGACCTATGAACGCCCAGCTCGCCCTCTTGAATTTCTGCTTCATTTTTTTTCATTAGCTTTTTAAACTCATCTTTAAATTCAGATCCTGAGTCTACCATTATAAATTTAGGCCAGGTTAGCGGCGATCGCTTATAAATTTTCTTCACTGCTTCAGACGTTTGCTCAGTGGTTTTACTGCTCAATGGCTCGGCTTCCTTATAACGTGAGCCGACGTCTACTACGGTTAAAGCGTATTTAAAAGTTTTACGATTCACTCGATCCCAAGGCAAGTATAATATATCCATTTGATGTGCATAATTAGGTTTGACTGATTCCGATTATAACGTCATTGGCCATTGGCCATTTGCCAAAGGGCTTGCTTTTTTAGCCAGTTTCTAATATTGACCTTGTCAACCTCACTTTTGCCTCGCCAATAGCCTTACCCCAGTCGAATTTCTCGGGTTTAACGTAGACCTGAAATCTGAAGAAGCACTAACTAAAGACTTAAACGAAGACCCGATTATAAGTCAGACGATGGGACATTTTTAAGTGAACTTTGCTACAAATACAGCGTGTACCTATCCCCCTTAGCAGCTATGTTAATTACAACAAAGCATTTGGAGTTCAACAAAAGTTCTCTTATAATAACAGAAGATGTCAACAACGGAAGAACAAACGCCAGCACCGAGCCCGGCAAAATCCCAAGTTTAGACAGTGACAAAAGTGAAAAACCCGAAACGAGTGGAACAAGGTAAAAATTAGTCGAACATAACAAAAGTTGAAGCAGCAGTTGGCCAGAATGAAAGCGAGTGAAGCGAGCTCGGGAAACAAAATTTATGAAACGGTTTCGGAAAATAGAAATCTGATATTGGGCGGTTTAGTGATTGGTGCATTCGCGTTATATTTAATTTTAAAAAATAAATCAATGCCCACAAAAGTTCAACCAATTGTTCAACCAAAAAATCAAACACCTCAAATCTTAGACATGGAATAAATGTAAAAATACTTCTTAATAAAAATGAGTAATGCTAAATCAATTGACGTAAACGGAATAGCAAACACGGTTTATCACAGTGCCGTAGTTTCAGGAATTTCCATGGGTTACACCATGTTGTCAAGTAAGCTATTTAAAATTAAACCACCCCATCTAAATAAATTTACAGTTGAAGATGTGTTAAAATTGACCGCGGTGTCTAGCGGTGCTTTGGCTACCCAGGGTTGGTTAGTGTCACAAGGGATATTGCCCGTGAGTTTATCAACTGCTTAAAAAAAACGGTAAAATTGTTTTTGCATATAGTAACCACAGTTTAAATTGTTTATTTTAAAGTTAAAGTAAAATGGCCAAAGGAGGAGTTGATTTTGAGGAATATCCTCTGTTGGATCTAGATAAAGAAGAAGCAAATGAAAATGATTTAGATTGGGACTATAATGAAACGTCGTTGTTAGAAGACCCCAATTTTACAAGGCCTATTGACGTTGGACCAGAAGAAGAAGAAATATATAGTGGTTTAGAGATCGAAAAGCGGTACAATGAATTAATTAAAGACGTCGATCCTCTACAAGAAACGGAACTTGAAAGACAAGTCAACTTAATCGATCTTAGACAATTGTTGCGCGAAACGTAAAGTTCGAAGTTAAAAGTTATCTTAACCCGCGAAAACAATATTAACGTATTTCGTAGCCTAAATACTATTAAGCAAAAAACAAATACCGATTTTACATGACGCGGCTTAGGCGACTACGTTTCTAGTGAAACAATAGAAGAAGCTGCCTAGGTGTCTCGTAAACTCACGGAACTTCATCCCGAGAGCACACTATTAGTAGAACTGCCCCAAGAAGCAGATCTCGCGAGCGACATCCTAGAAGACCCCACACGAGGTGTAGATGTTCAAACAGAAGGGTTAAATTACAGAGAACTTGTCGCTTTAGATAAATCGTTACAAATGGTAAAATGAGAATTAATTTTAAATCAAAGTAAATTAGATCAGTTAGACGTGAAAATTCAACAGGTTGAAAATGAGTTAGAAGAAGCACAATCGCCTGAAGAGCATACAGAACTTCAACAGCAATTAGACGACTTACGAGTCGAAAGACGGGGTAGATTAGGAGTCATCAATAGAAACACCGATCAATTAAGGTGCCAAATTAATCGCATTAAGGAAACAATTGAAAAGATCATGAATTCGGATTTGACATTATGTGAGAAGATAAAAATGTTGTTTAGAGAACAAGGCGTCACAATTGTAAGCATTTTAACGGCTTTTTCACTAGCCATAAATACGATCGTAAGTAGTATCATAGCCGCCGCAAGAGCTGCTGGAACGCCTAGTATTGCGCCAGAACCCGCACGAAAACCTCCTGAACCACTGTCCAAAGGAGGCGTAACCAATTGGATCAAAAGGCAATTGCAAAATTTGGCAAACGTATTGAAGAAACTCGGGTTGAAAGCTTTAGGCACTTTGCCCAGAATCATCGGTAGCATTTTTAAGTTGGCTGTTCAACGTAGCGAGTAAAGTGGTTGGATGGATAGCGGATCACGAGTGGACTTTGTTTTTAGCAGTCTGTTATGTAATTTTGACGTACGTAAATGGATATATAATAGGCAAAAAAATATTAACCTCATCTCAAATTTGAGACGAGGTTTTTTCATGCCTTCTATTTTTCTAAGTTAATACTTAAAACCAAGAACACTAATGGCAATGGCTCTAACGGTTAACCACTACCAGCCGGGGACTCCGGGATCGGAGCCGTATGGTTTATATGTGTGGCCGGGGTCTCCGAACTCGGACAAAGGAAACAGGGCCCTGTAACAAAAGATCGTACTCCGAACAAAAGACCAGGCTGCTGGGCATGACCGGCATTTTTCACTCTCAGAAGTGGTGATAATCCAGCGTTATTTTGAAACCGTATACCAGGGTTTGGGGTATTTAGAGCAAGCGGATTACCACTGGGGACAAAAGCTCTCCACCACCGCAGTGATGAGCCACACAGCACCGCTGCATGCTAATCTGGCCCCCTATTGAAAAGAGGTCAGCAGTGCACTGAGCCAGGTTCGTGAACAAAAGACAGCTGTATAACACCGCACAATCTGAGCTCTGTTTACAAGGCTGCAGGCCTGGCTGAAATATTCGGGCGTCAATGAAGGTCACCTGTCAACTAAGAGTAGTGCGTGAAGATTACTCCGTGCGGCTATAAACGACTGTTAAATGGAATGATGAATTGTTGAAGGATTTTGAAAACGGAAAAACTGATAGTCATGCCGGCCCCAGCATCCTCAACGTTGAAAAATGCCCCGGTCCGAAGTGGTTAAAGATAACTTCTCTTCGTTATGGATGTCTAGCGTTTTTTTTTCTGGTACCGGTTGCTGTGGTTGAGTGGGTAAAGTTCTGGTTGCTTTGGTTCGGGTACTGGTTCGGGAAATTTTTTGCTTGCTTCACCTGCAAAATCATCTTCTTTAAACTCGGTACGTAACCTTTCCTCATATGCGCAGCCGCAATCTGTAAATTGTTGTTGTAACCCTCAAACGTAGTGATGCGTAAGTCCATGTCTGAGGGCATCAAATAAAACCCTGTTGCGACTACAAAATTTAAAAGCGTTTTGGCATATTGCAACGAATCTTGAAATTGGTCAATCGACTGTTCGAGATCGGGGGCTGAATTAATTAAAGATTCCACGATCGTAATAAATTGCCGTCTAATCCGGTGCCAGTGGCCAAAACGCTGGTCTTTGTTTGTGCTTGTGCACCGAGTAACGCGTAGACATAAGCCCTAATAGATTCAATTGCCTTGGTGATTCCCACATCTGTCAAGCAACTCTTTTTAGGAATGAAATCCCACCAGGCCAAAGTGACCGCATCCCACTGCGAAATCCAAGTGACCATGTAAGTACTCGCGTGACCCGAGCCTTCAGGTGGATCAGCCACGCTAAAGCCCATATAAATAGATCCCATATATTTAACGACATCAGTGACATGTAAGTCATGCTGATCATAATTTTTATTAGGGACAGGTACGTATCCGTTGTCGTAATAATAGGCAGTGCCAGTGACAATGTGTTGCGCGTCTGTTTATATGATTTACTCGGATCGACTCCGTAGAACAGACACGTGTCGGCAAACTTTTGTTGATCATAATTATTGTGTAACGCGTCAAATACATCGTCGCTCGGAATGGGCATTACGCAGTCGTAAAATATTTTTCGTATGGTATAATATACGTCAAAGTTACATAAGACAGACACGTATGGATTGGGATCAGACAGCAAATCAAAACATACCCCGCAGGCCGTCGTTGTGTAATAGACCTCAAAATTAAGTTGATTTTGGTAAAACGAAATTGGCTCGGTAACCCAGCGATTGACCTGCTTGTCTGTCGTTACTTTTGGTAATTTATACGCGTGCGTTAAATTGGGAAACTTGGCTAAAAACCAGTTGTCTTTGTTGACTACTATTGTTAACTGACTAAAGTTAGCTCCCATTTATTTTATACGTCTTTAAAAGGAGGTGGCGTTGGTTCGCTCGCTTGATAAGCGGGTGGTTTATCTTCGTATTTAACCAACTTTGTAAAACTTACTTGCCGTAACTTGAGGCTGGGGTTGGTAATGGACAAAGTCACCCTCTTAGACTCTGAATGAACTTTGAAAGATGCACCCGGAATGGCATTAAACAAAAAGTCAAACCAATCCACATTATAAAATCCGGGTTCTAATGCAATGGTTCCTTTTTTACCCTAGGGTAGTGCTCGGGAATCTTGGCCACGAAGCCGATCGAGGATAGGTTGTCTATATCCCGTGAGATGAAGTATTTTTGTAACACATTTTAATAATTGGTTTTGGCCCCGTTTGGGAGGTTTGGGTAAAGTGGGTTCGGGCGAAGTAGGTTCGGGCGAAGTAGGTTCGGGTGGAGTGGGTTCGGGTGGAGTGGATTTGGGGAGTCTTGGCAAGGGAGGAACTGAAATGGGTAACGGAGACGCAACATATCTTGAAAATCTGTAGTTTGGCCATCCATGACTGTCGCGTTCGACTGTTATTAAACTCCTTAAGTTATCTCTTTGCCCTTCTAATCCTCGTAAAGTATCAGAGCCTTTAAATTGTGCTTTGTCAATTTCTATGTTTAAAAAAATCATCTGCTCATATAAATCTACACATCTCGCAACTTTTTCTGCAAGCCATTCTCTGCCTCTGCATTCAATTTCTAGCGACTGCTCTAAGATGGCCAATTGCTCGCATAACCCGTGTTCAATATCTTGGACTCTTTCTCGCGTAATTTGTTCTATCAAAGACCTCATCCATTCGTAAATATCTGTAACTCTTTCATCTTGTCTTTCGACTAAGGAGTCTAATATTTCAGGTGATGAAACTCCCCAAAACTCTTCAATGATTCTTGTTTCAGCGTCTGTTACTTCACTTTCACTTAGGAGCCTGTAAGTGGGACTAGTGACCAAGCGTGTATCCCACTCGATCTCGGCAGGTTTTGTAATGTTAAAATACCCAGCCTCAAACTGTATATTCTTCACCCCAATTGCCCTGGCACCTTTTGTATTATCAACTTCGTGTTTCAATTTAAATGTCTGCAGCTTTTCGGTCAAGTGAAAGGTGTGAGTCTTTGTTTTATTTTATATGCTTTCAAACAATGTTGATTTCAAGTAAAATTTTACCGTCTTTGTTGTTGACTACCTCTTGCCATTCGTTTCTCAACGAAAATTCAAAACTCGTTATTCGCTTATTTACGAGTAATTTAACGCTTTCGCTCGAGTCCGACGCGGTACACAACGCGTACGAAGGTCGCCCGTTAAAGTAATTAAAATGATCGTTTATTTCTAGGCAGTGTATCCGAAGCTCGTCAAAAGGATTTGCAATTATCATCCCCTTGTAAATCACGTTAAGCACAAGTCTACCTCTTGGCAGATTTAAAAGTTTGCCGACTTCTATCTGAGATTTAAATCAGTTGTCATTATCGTTACCAAATTTGACTTTTCGTGAACTTTAAAACTCACACTTGGAATGGCATTTAAAATTAAATCAAACCAATCCATGCTGTAAAACCCTGGAGGAATAATTACATTTCCCTGTTCACCACCTTGTAAAAAATCCATGGGTGTTTCTCTTTTGTGCAATTGATGCATCACCGGGGCATTTGAACCAGAACCCGTGACCAAAAGAGTGGGCCTGGGTTCGGTTTGAGCGGCTCAGATGGTTCTCGTTCTTTCTTTGTTGTTGTCGCCTAAAAATCCCTCTTGAATAAATTCTAAAGCGATGCGGCGAGCTTCTTTGTAAGCATAAACTTGACCTCGAGTTAAAAGTATTAAACAAATTAACAGGTTTTTTTTCTTTGTCTGATATTGAACTTAATCCCGAACGTTAATTTGTTAACGTTTTGATTTGATTCTCAAGGTCATTTATTTTTTGACTAATTGAGTCACTGAATTCTTCTAAATTACCCGTCTCGTAAGCTTGAATATAGTCTATTACGTCATATAATAAAACCAAAGTATCCATCTGCAATTCTGAAAATGGTACTATCAGTTCAAGGGCTTATCCGTGTTAATAACAGATATTGGTGAGTCAGCCTGTATTGCCAGTCTAACTCCATCGGTAGCTCTTTCTGCGGGGCTTCCTTCTATTTGAGTTTGCCATTCAATTTCGCTGGATTTTGTAATGTTGCAGTAACCCGGGCAAAAGCTTACTTTTCCAACTTTTTTTTTTTATCGCCTTTTAAATTGTCAATTTGATTTTCTAATTTAAACGTCCGCTCGCTTTTGGTCAAGTAAAATGTGTGTCTCCATTTTATTATATACGTTTTGAAAAATCTTGTTTGGCTAGGTTGAATTTGTCAAGGGCGTTTTGAAAGTGCTTATCCGAAACTTGAAATAAATCTTTTACTTTTAAATTGTCCTCCCCTGCTACCTCTTGATAGCACACCGTGATTAAAGCCTTTAATGGTTTACCTCTAGATATCTTGATATCTAAAACTCGATTTAACACATACTCTGTACGACCTGATTGACCACTAGCTAGTTCAATGTTTAGTTCTTTTAAAATCTTTCTCGCTTTGGGTGGTGGTCGTTTTTTAAAAATGTGATGCTCGTAATATCTATCTCCCATGTGTTCTAGGGCGTATGAAGAAACCCACCCAAAAATTAAACCACAATGTCGGCATGCATATCTGTCGTCTACTTCTAATATGTAATGCTGGCACATATTTTCTGGTCATGGTGGTGGAGTTGGCCATTTAGGCAATGAGCCGGTTAAATGATAAATCTCTGTGTCTGTCATTGTTATTAATCACTACCAGCCGGGGTCTCCGAACTCGGACAAAGGAAACAGGGCCCTGTAACAAAAGACCGTACTCCGAACAAAAGACCAGGCTGCTGGGCATTACCGGCATTTCTCACTCTCAAAAGTGGTGATAATCCAGCCTTGTTTTGAAACCCTATACCAGGGTTTGGGGCATTGAAAGCAAGCGGATTACCACCGGGGACAAAAGCGCTCCACCACCGCAGCGATGAGCCACACAGCACCGCTGCATGCTAATCTGGCCCCTATTGAAAAGAGGTCAGCAGTGCACTGAGCCAGGTTCATGAACAAAAGACAGTTGTATAACACCGCACATTCTGGGCTCTGTTTACAAGGCTGCAGGCCTGGCTGAAATACTCGGGTGTCAATGAAGGTCACCTGTCAACTTAGAGTAGTGCCTGAAGATTACTTGGTGCGGCTATAAACGACCGTTAAATGGAAAGATGAATTTTTGAAGGATTTTGAAAACGGAAAAAATGATAGTCATGCCAGCCAAGCATCATCAACATTGAAAAATGCCCCGGCACGAAGTGGTTAATAGTCGATTTATTTAAGGAACGAGTGACGTGAAAATAACCTCAGTTATTCCGAGGAATAACCTAGGTTCAATTGATTCATAATTTAATTGACTTTTAATTACACGGGGATTCAGATTCAGATATGCTAAACACTTGCAACGCCGACTTATTTGAAATTAGTCTGTCATTTCTAATTTTCAACATTGCCGCCGACACTTTATACCTGACGCTGGCACCGCACGACAGTGAACCGTGAGTACCGTAGTATACATCTTTTGGACAAATAAATGATTGCGCGTCGCATCTCTTATTGATAAATTTATCGATATTTGACGAGTCAATGAGTCCTTCGGGGATCAAATAAGGAGGCATAGGGATCTATTTTAACATACATCAGGTGCTTGTCCGTGTAAGGTTGTTTAACGACATAGTCGATCTTGTTCAAATCATCAATGTTGCGACTGGCTTTGTAGGCATTCATGGTATTTGACGGGAGATTAGACTCTTGAGATTCGATGAACCTATAAATGGCTAAATTTATGTGATCGAGTATTTCCATGGTAGGTTTGATAGCAGATTTGACGCCCTACTAAATTGTCCAGCGTTTAATCCCAGTGCCCTATTTGTAAAGCGGGTTTATGCCGTAACAAGGTTCTATTGTCATAATCAACAGGCATTTATTTTGGCCGTTGTGATGGTAAAAAATGGGTAAGCTGCATTGACTCACTTGAGTGCCTTCTTTAATCAAGGGTTTTAAAATGATTAATTTACTCGGGTCAAAGGGGCCATAGGTGACGTTGGGATCGCATTGAGACGCTCGTGGTCATCTGAAACGATATATACTTGGGTTGACATGGTTCCAATTTTCCCGGCTTTGTCATAAATTTTTCTCAATTTTATTCCAGAGCAGAGCATTTTTCCAGCAGTGAAAAGTCCCAGGGGAAAGTATGTTCAGAGCTCTGCGAGTGCTAGTGTGGGAAGTGGGTCATGGGGGAAGTCATGAGTTGGGTCACAAGTTTTGGGGGAAGTCCCGCTTTTGTGTGTTCAGGGCTCCACGAGTGCTAATTTGGGAAGTTGGGTCACCGGGTGTGGGGGAAGTCCCGGGCTGATCTGGGAAGTGCTTTAGGTCCCACGCTGATTTGGAAAGTGGGAAAGAGGGGCTGATCCAGTAAATACCAGTCTCTACTACTCGTGGAATATGTCACGCTCAAGAAGGTGGAGGCACCCCTCGAGTTGGGTCAGGCCAGAAATAGAATCAACGTCGTCATCCTCGGAAGAGAGAGATCTACAAAGGGGAGAGCCGAACCGTGGTCAGAGTGGATAGAGTCACCACGATCCAGGACATGATACGGAGCCAGGTCCCATTGGGGAGGTGGTTCTGGCTGGACAACAGAAACCACTTTGACCTTGCTAGGGAGAAGGGACAGCCGGGAGGGGGTACGGGTTGGGTGCCATCACTGCAGGCTAGGGCTTACAGTCTACCTGCATCTTGCGGGAGAGAGAAGTGTATGCCTCCAAGAGGATGAATCTGGATCAGAGCGGATTTTCTTCTCAGCGTTGCAGGAAGAAGCTAAAGAAGATGACCTGGCCTTGTGCTTCTTTGACTTTACTAGTGAGGGGGAGCTGATGGCCGGGAAGGTTGCAGGAACAGCTGAGCGGGGGTCACCCGAATAGTCGCTAGTATCCTCTGAGGAGCATCCCAGGTCAGGATCGGTGGCCTCATGACCAGAGTCCACCGGGAGACAGAAATTGCGGATGGGGTGTGGTGGACGAAAGCTCCAGCGGTGTTGCAGTCCAAAGGGGGCAACATTATCATGGGTGTGTCCTGCTGAATTGCAGGCCCGGATTCTGAGCGGACACCGCCTGGCGGGCAGAAGCCAGTGAGGAACCTGGGGCAGACGGTGGACCATTGCCCCGCGAGCCCCGCTGGGCCATCGGTTGGTAGGGTCACCCAAGGATGCGGTAGGCAGCAATGCCCGGTACCCGCAGCATAGAGAAGGAACCGCTGATCATTCTCTGGTCACTGTGACCAATGGTAGTGTTGCGGCACAGCACGCTCAACCCGATCATGTAGATAAAGGTTCGGGGTACTGCTGCGGCAAAGCATGCTCAATCCTGGCCTATTCACTCCACTGGGTGTCTCCTCGTCGAATCAGATGATCGGATAATGCAAAAGTGCTGCTCCAAGGTCAGACTCATACAGGGCTGTTATTATTTGAACGCTTGCACTACATAGGGAACCAAGGGCTGCCCAGCCCTGTTCAATGGCCATATACAACACATTACGGTACGTCACACCTAAACCTGTAGATATTGCACAAAAAAAGTGGCATAAAAGAACAAAAAATATACGAGATACAAAATGTGAGAATAAGCACTCTTACCAGAAGATAAAAAATCATTCTTTATTCATAAACAGAAATCAAGCCCATTCACAAACACGAAAGGTACAAACTCGAGACTCCAAAAAGGCCATGAAAGACACGTCCGTAAAAATGATAGGTGCCGAGAAAAGGACGAACATGACGGCTGGATCGCATTGCATTGTGGAGGGTCAAGGGGTAGAATCAATCATATAATCAAGTCTTTTCAGTGAATTGTAATAGGCACATACAGGTGTAGGAAATTTGCATATGTTGGATGGGCAGGGGTATTTGAACGCAGGAGACTGATAACTTTCACAACCTTGAGTGTGTGGCGTAAATAGACTTGTTAAATGCTGTGAGGTCAGCGAATTGATACTTTTAAAAAACCAAGAACAGCTTTCTTATGATTAACTCTCACTGGATAGGGAAGCCAGCCAAGTTTTCGAAACATGTCAGCTGAGGGAGTTTGAAAGTCACGTATTAGTATTATTCTCGTTGCATGTTGAGGCATTTATTGAAGACAGCGTTGTGACATTTGTATCGGTCACCTCACACTGTGCAATAGTAATCAAGACTAGGCATGACTAAACATAAATATAGGGTGTGTGCATGTAGTTTTGTGTCACAGTCTTGAATTCTCTTTAACACAGCTAGTCTTGAAGAAATGGTCTTTTTTATATTCAATATGCTGATTCCAACTTAAAAGTTTCATTAATAATAACACCCAGGCATTTAAACTATTTTACTTTACACACTGGAGTATTATTGATGTGTATATTCATCTTGTGAGTACCAACCTTTTTCTTTGAGTCTTATGAGTATGCACTTGGTTTTACTGGCATTGACTTCAATTTTATTTTGGATGGAGCACTGATGAATTATAGCTCATGACATGTTCAAATTATTTTCAATTTCAGCAATGTTTTTGGAAATGCAAACTAGTGTAGAGTCATCGGCATATATATAACTTACAATTTCCCGAGTGGACCTTAAACAAGATGTGATCCTTGTGGTACACTAACACTTGCAGGCATGGGTTTAGACATATGTTTATCAATGTTGACTGACTCACTGCAGCCACTAAGATAGGGTGTAAACCAGTTAACTATTGAAGTTGTCATATTCAACCTTTTCAATTTCTCCAAAATGTAATATATGATCAATGCAGTCAAATGCCTTGCTCAGATTTAGAAAAACGGTTCCGGTCATTATACTGTGATCAATAGCTTGGAGACATTCATTTATCAGAACATTTAATGTCCTTTCGATAGAGTGCATAGGCAAAAACCCAGACTGTTATTCAGGAATCAAGTTATTTTCATCAAAGTATGAGTACACATTTGAGTGTATCCATCTTTCCATGATTTTAGAGATAATCAGCAAGACTGAAATTGGTCCGTAATTACATGAATTGCAGTACTCACCTCCTTTATAAAAAGGAGTAATTGAAGCATGTTTCCACACCTTAGGGTATTGCTAGTGTTTTTTTGAGAGGTTGAATATATGGGTTAACGACTTGGTAATAAAATGCGAGGCTATTTTTATCATATTAATACTGATACCATCAGGGCCTGTTGCTTTTTCAGTGGTTTCGGGTTGATTATGGGTATCCATCTGTTGGGTTCCTTCTTTGGGTGAGGAATAACGTGGAGATGAAGCGCTCTTTCCAGAGTGACATGGGGACAGGGCAGATGGCTTGCTTCTGAGGGACAGCATCTACCTCAAATGCCATTACCTCTTGTTTTTTCTCTCAGGACAGATTGGAGTTGAGTGCAGGAGCAGGACGGACAGGGGCTCGTGAATTCAAGAGAATATCCCTGGGAGATGGTCACAAGCACCCTACTGTTCAATGTGAGGTATCTCCAGAAACCTGTGAAAGATTGCAGGTGGCCTCCGACAGGTTTGGGATTGGGGGTTGCTGGAAAATTTGTGTCGTCTTTGGCGCCACCCCCAACCCCCGAATGATCAGGGATAGTGCAGGCCGTTCACTCTTCCCTTGTGGTTCTTCTGTGATGCCTTTGCAGGTTGAGAAAAGGAGGGACATCCACGACCCGTCTGCTGAATGGGTGGACAAAAGGGCCAAAATGAGCTGGAGTTCCCATGACGTGAATCCGGACTAGTGGGTTGGGCTTGGAGGTCGTCTGCTTGGTACTGACGCAGTGGTGGGTGGAGGGGGTGGCTCAAGAAGGCCAAGCTAGTAGTTGGTGTGGATTCGCTTTGCCTCGGCATCCATCATTTCCATGAATTTAAACCACTCTTGTGACGTTACCCTATTCAGTATTGTGTCGATTATTCTTAAGAACTGTACATTTTCAAGATAAATGTACAGTTTTTAAGAATGTACAGTCTGGACATTCAAAAACTTGACTTGATAGACACAAAAAAAAGCACTTTGTTTTGTGACATTAAATTACAACGTCAAACACAGTGAGAAACACTCTCAAAAATAAATCAGAATGTTTTAGACGTTCAATATGTTAACACTCAACTTGTTAGATTTGATATGGTAACATTTTCTGTTGAGATTAGTGATTTTCAATTAAAGTGAACCCTTATGTTACACTCTTTCAATATGTCTCCTTCATTATTACATATCCCTTTGTTATGAGTTTGTAATAGTTATAGTCCGTAAAGATTATGTAAATTATTAAGTTAAGGCCAGTTGCTTGACCAGTTAATCGCACCAAGAATCACTCCACATTCCTCAATAGTGGACTGGCCACAGGAATGTCCAGTCGGACTTAAAAGCTCAGGAATTTCAGTCTTCGTCGGATTCTGACCCAGGGCGTGGACGTGGCACTCAGCTCTTCCGTTATGCCAAGGTTTCAGGCTCCTAAATTCTTGGAGTGTTCTTTTCCTTCTTATCTGTTTATGTTGAGTCTCACTTTTGAAGGTGACTTTGTAACACCTTCCATACCAGGCATATGGTTGCCAACTTTTAAACATCTTGATACCTGAGTGGTCCATTTCCAGGAATAGAGACATCAAGGCCTCCAGTCTAGCAGGGTGGCACTTGAAGGAGGTGTGCAATGAGGCCTCAGTTGCAGTAGAAATGGAGGGAAGGCCCAGTATCTGGATCATGTCTTTCTGAAGAAGAGGGAGACATGTCTCTGAGGGTGTAAGGCTGGCAGTGGAGGGGATATCTTTGTCTTTGGAGGGTACACTCTGCTCGGCTTGCAGTTGGTCTGGGGAGTGGGTAGCATCACAGCCGGCATAACACCTGGGGTTCAGGATGGGGTACTGGCTATACTTGTGTCTGGTATGCGTCCAGGAGGGAGGGATGAAGTCGGCCTGCAGATGTAAGGGTCCGCAGGTAGTGGGTCAGAATCCAGGGCAGTTGCCCAAGGTATGTGATTCAGTTTGAGGCGGCTGGCTATCGAGGAGATAATTTCTGAGAGAGACCGGACAGTTGTCACAATATCTGCAGAAGAATTGTCCTGTCGGGTTGGGGGGTTGGGTCTTCTTATGCTTGGTCCTGGTGGAAGAAGACGAAGAATGCTAGCGTTTCTTACGTATGGTGAACCAGCTGTAAAATTGTCAGACGAGGGGTGGGCCGAGTCGGAGTAGTAGTCGGGATGTGGCTCATGTTCAGCTCAAGGAGTTCTCTGATTAACCCCAGGGGTAGTTGCCTTAGAGTTGTTCTCCTCTGTAAGCATCAAATGATAGCCGGATGAAGGAAGTGATGTACAGAGTGTGAAGCCTGGACGATTAAGAAGACCGGTGGGTTCTGCTGCCCATGTTGCGGTCTGCATTATGCCTGTTTGGCCTTGTATTGTATTGACCGTGGCTGCACCAGATGACAATGGGGGAGTGACCTGGGAGGGTATAGCGTTTGATTTTCGTCTGGATGCCCCAATGAAAGAGTGTCTGAAGGCCGTGGCTCATGGCATGAGGCGGTCTGTGTGGCTGGCTTGTGGGGCCATCCCTGCATGAGCTTTTGTGAGCCATGCCGGTAGAGTGTTGTATTCTTTGGTAGGTGTTGGTAGAATACAGACTGCCACAATAAATTTTGTTACCCTGGTAGCTACATGTACATGTACACTAGGGGAGCATTCGGATTGCACGCACTATAGTTCAGTCCCCTTTGTGTGGTCGTTGGCTAACTCCTTTTCTAACCACAACTTGTGCTGGTGGAGTGAACCATGCGGTGATCACAAGTATTGGCTTGGACCTTAACATTCCTTTCCTACTCTGACCGACTTTTGTCGGTCTGTGGGGAGAGTTTGGGACTGCTGAATGTGTTAAAGAGTGCAACTGTCCTGCGTCGCCGAGTTGACCCTATACATTGCTAGGTGATACGAGCTATGTAGAATCAATGACAGGAAACCTTAGTGCACACACAATGAGAGAGAACAAAGTACTACACAAAACAACAAATAACACATTTAGAAAAACTAAGTTAACATTTAGAAACTTAAGATTATTGTTTATATGTTACAAGGGATCCTAATAACACAGGAACGTGAAGTGAGAATGGAAACTCAAAGATGCCCAAAATGACATGTTTGTTAGCAAAGGTGCTTAGAAAAAGGACGAACACAGTGACAGCACTGCAATGCACTATGGGAAGAGAGGGCACACTACAGTTGATCAGTTTTTAGCAAATAAAATAAGTCGCAAAGGAAACTTGCATATTATAGCGACTGTTTGGGATAGGATGGAAGCAGTGGACACAATAAACATTATGCCCCAAATCACTGTGAAATATACTTTTGATAGACACTATAGTGATTAATTTTGAGTATTAGTATCTTTCTAATTAAGCCGGAATGTCTAGGTATCACATTGTACCTCAGTTTGTAACACAATGCTGAATCTATAGTGGCACTTTGGTGTCAAAGTATCGATGCACCAATAAGACATTACCCCTCTAATAAACTACACCAATTTTGTCTAACTTGTAACTTACCCAGTCATTAATGACCCACAGTAGCATATTAATGGTCATTACAGCCGTCAGAAGACCCACTCGTTTGATCTTATGTATAGGAAGTGAAGACTGTGAAGCAAAGACACCTGCCTAGGATAAACAAACAACTCACAATAACATATCAGATTATTTGACCAAACAAAACTAAAAAAGAAATTGTACTTTAACAATGTAATTTGAATTCTTACTCTAATCTGACATGAAAATTAGACAATTCTTTATCTAAATCTAAATCTTTTAAAAGCCTTCTGGCTATTGAGTTCCCATTGCTCATATTGATATGCTGGATTTGTTTTTCGACTGCTTAAAGATATTGTCATTTGTACTAAAAAAAAATCTGACTAACTACTGCTGAACAGCATAGTGTAATGAAAATCCTTCTTGATGTTCAATTAGAATTCCTTTTTTTGTGTTTGCTCGTGGCTCACTGCATACTGAGAATTTGGCTTATTCTTTTCTTATTAAGCAGAACTCTTTTGTCACGTTGAATAATCTTGAGCAGGGCTCAGTGTGTCCGGAGATTAGAGTCATTTACATTCGAATTACTTTGTGTCGCTAGAGAGGGGAGGGCCGATCCCTTACGTTCCTTCTCTTGAGGACTGGGTTGGGCACTCTCTATAAAGACTAGAGCCCACTATTGCCTGTCAAAGATTTTTAATTTGGCAACACATGCACAAGCATTAACACGTGTGTGATAACTATAATTTATCAGCTCATTGCACAACATCATGTAGACTGAATAACTTGACTGGATAAGAACATATCCCAGATGCTGAATTCTGGTGTAATCCATAACATGACTCAGCAGTATCTGATTAAATGTGAGATCATAGAATATTTTGTTTTCTTTGGAATATACAGCATTCATTGAGCTGAAGCTTCATCATTGGGTGTTAGACACCCTTCTTTAGATCAGAGCATGTCTGTTGTCTCAAAGGAACATAATGCACAAATGGCACATGATGGACAGCCCCTTTGACCGATGAATTAGTTTGTACCATACACTTTTTTGTCTTTAGTTGGACATTTCCTGAAAGCTGAATAAAACTCTTCTCTCAAAGATTTTACAAGTTGTCTTAAAAATAATAAAATATTTAAAATTGGGTCTCTTAACTCTCTCTTAACTCTGGCTTCGAACCTTCAACCCATTCATTTGGCATGCAATCACTGTCAAATAGCTCATTATGCCATGACTTCTCAACCTAAATCTAATGCAGGCAAATGCACATTCCAATATCTGGGGAGCTTGGGGTGGAACAAATTGACTACCTCAAATTGACTACCAATATGCACAGTCCCTCTCTGAATTCAAATCTCTTACAGTTAAATTTTATTTAACCTTTACATTGTCTTTTATCTTTAAATGTTATCATTGTCACAAAATTTTAACTTGTAGAATACATTTATCTTACCTTGTTTGATTTAATTTTTAATCATAAATAACTGAGACAGTTTTTCTATTCCTATTGGTTGCAACACGTCACGTAACCGTGTGTTAACATTTGATAACACCCACTTAAAATCACATGCTGGCACATGGATTTGAGACAGTTTAATCGGGTTTGATTAGTCAGGAGTTTGTGTGCACGTGCCACGTGCAAATCACGTTCATTGAAAGGGACTCTATCGGACAACTTTCAAAAGGAATATACCATAAAATGGATGGGGGTGTTTGGGAAAATGAAAGCAAAGTTTTGAAACAAACTCAATTTTAACATCCTCATTTGAAGTTTTGTTCTTGAGCATTTATTGTCACTCTTTTCTGGTTCTTTTAGTTGTATGTTTTATATTTATTTCATTATTCTAATTATCAGCTGTTAATTCCATTAACATTTGTTATTTTAGGAATGTTTCATACAGAATTGCTGTGTTGTTCGACTCATTCAGTTTGTTTCATCTTTCCCCTTTACTAAATTGTTTTAAATAATGTTGTATTAAATTTCAAAGTTTAGTCGAAATGGATAGTCGCTCAAGAGCGAGGAACTGGAGGAGACTAGTTTAAAAACAAACAATGCACGAAGAAAGACTACATGACGACCGCACACATGCCCTGCATGCCTTTGGAGTTCTGCCCCATGTAGCTTATGTTTTTCTTTACATTTGCTACCGTTTCGGTAGCAGATACAATATATGCGTATGCATATTAGTCTCCACCAATCAAAACGATCGCCTCTGTCGTGTATGTAATAAATTATTCATTATTACAATGGTACAAATATTCAATACAGTGTCCTTTCCGGCAGTGGTGTAAGCTCTGGATAACGATCTCTTCCAGAATTGCCTCAAACATGCAGCACCGAAGCTAGGGATTCCGTCGACAAATTGAAACCACAGCAAATGTTGGCCTCGAAGGCTGTTTTGGAGGGTCGAGATGTATTGGTCAATCTTTCAACTGGATATAGCTAAAGTTTTAAATACCAGGCCGCACCGTTGTGCAAAGACTTCATGAACGTAAGTAGCCCAGACACGCTTGGACAACTTAAGCCCCAAAACACTATTGGTTCAGACAAATAGGAATAATTCATTAACATTAGCAATTGAATAATTCAGATAAACCACTGGAAACAAAGCTCCAAGCCCTGTGCGAGCCGCTTGCAATGGCGCGCACAGTCCTCGGCTACTTCATTGTTAATTTGGGGCTTGTATGCAGTTCATCGTGTGGTCTTGACTATCCATTTTGCCACGGACACCCTGATCAAAGGCTAGTCAGGGCCCCTGAAAATAGCACTTTTTTTTTTACTGACAAGGCTACCCTATGGAAATGAAACAGATATATACAGCTTATTTTCATTAAACAGGTCTTATATATTTTGCCTCTTTTAAAATCAGTGCCGCTGTTTGTATCATGGGAAACAGTTAATGGCTGACACAAGAGTCTACTGTTGCAAACTATTGTAAAATGCTGTGAAATGCCAAAGAATTAACATCACTAAACGAGGAAACAGGAAATACATGCAGTATCATAAATTTATGTCAAAACATACCTGAAAGCACAGTTGTAACGATGCATACAGTTCTGGACATTTTGTCCCATTTTGTTTCTTTACCGCCTTGGCAGCAGACACTCTTATGTTGTAACTGCAAAACTGTACAATTGCCAACTATGAAACAAAGAAGTAAAGAATAAGAAAAATTCTGAGAAATAATTTTGAGTGTTTTCAATTCATGTGATAACTACAAACAACCTACCCAACCCAGCCTGCCCCTGCCTCCCTCAGCCAACCCAACAAATTTCTTTAGAAAAGCTGTTTCCACTATTATGACACGATAAATTTAAAACAACCTCCAAGAGAAAAACCACCACCCCCCCAAAAAAACAAAACAAAACTCAAAACCAAAACCAGATCCCCAAACCAAAATCTCCCCCCAAAACACACACCCCCAAAAAGAGAAAAACCTAGAGGCTGTTTCGGAGTTTGCTGTTTCAGTCAAATCATATTATAAAAGATTAGTTAATAGATTTTATATGATAATTTTACAGTTTCAGGGAATACAGCTGAGTTGCCAAAATATTGGCTATATTGGCTTTATATCTGTGTAGAAAGTCAATTTGAAAGAAAAACCCAAAATCATTAAGAAATTCATCGATGTCATCATGACATCATTTTAACTGTATCATATCACTATTTGGGTCCATCCTTGATGCATCTATAATGAAAAAGAACAATATCTTTAAAAGGTTGCACATTCCATTCTGATCAGACGTGTATGCAATGGATAACTTGTAATGGCACGTGACCTGTCACATGATGTCGTCATCACATGAGATCAATACTGCTGTAAAATACTTCGTTTTCCAGTTACATGCAAAGTTACAACACGATTGGATGTGTACTTCAGGAGATAAAGAACTTTAAAGATGGTAACTATAGTGTCACATGATATCAATGCATTGCAATTGCAATGCATTTCAAGCGATACAGGCCATTAGAGAGTGCACCTTTAAAGACATGTGACTTGTCACGTGATATTATCATCATAACATGAGGTCACTATTCCTCTAGAATACTTCACTTTAAAGTTCTATACAAAGTTTCAACACAATCGGACATGTACTTTAGAAGTTACAGTACTTTAAAGATTACACCTTTAATGTCACGTGAAATGTCACATGATATACCGTTACAACAGTGAACTAGTTCTGAGACCCCTGTATGCTTCACGATGTTCCTTCAGTGTAAGTTCCATGCGTATATAAAATTGGTAAGTTGGAAAAATAAACCTAAAAATCTATGTGCAAAGTCAATGGGCAAATATTAATTATTCAAAAACCAATAATAAATATACTAATGATATCATCATTGATATCAAAATACCTACATCATGTGGTATCTTGGGTCAATCCTTGATGCAACTGACATAAAGATCGAACTTCATTTAGTGACTAATATCGTTAAATCTGTGTGCAAAGTCTATAGGGAAAAATCAATTATTTAAAAATCAATAATAAATATATCGATGATGTCATCATGACAATTTTCTTCTAGGACAATCCTTGAATGATTGGCTGAAGGTGTGTCAAATTTGAAGTCAATTAGATATATAAAACTACCAATGTCGACTGGTGGAAGAAAACATGTACAAACCCTATGGGGAAATAATAAAAACTAGAGGAACGTGGTTGTGAACAACCACTGAGCCGTTTCGGAAGTTTCTGTTTGGTGATGACGTCATCATGATGTCATAAATTTAGGAGAATTCTTTCATGAGGGTCTTTGCTGTGTGTAACTTTGATGTTGATCAAACCTCTGAAAATTGCCCAAATGGTGGCTTGAAAATGTGTACAAAGTCAATGGGCTGAAATAAATATTGAAAAATCAATACTAAATCACAAGATGAAGTCATCATGACGTCATTTATTTAGTATAATTTTTTTATCAAGGTCTTTGTTGGCTATCACTTTCATAGCAATCTCAAGGGTTTCAAAATAGTGCCTTGAAAATGTGTGAGGAGTCAATGGGCTGAAAACTACTCCTTTAAGATGATGTCACGTGATTTGCATTTAAATTGAGAGAAAATTATGAAATATTATTTGATATTGAGACTCTTGGGTATGCATGTAATCAAACAAAGATGAAAAAAAAAAGATTTTTGTTGGTTCTCATAGCAATTCTCAGCCGAAGTTCAGGACTACTCTCATTAAGATCGATAATATTGTTGTCTGTAACTTCAATGTTGATCAAACCTCTGAAAATTGGCCAAATAGTGGCTTAAAAATGTGCACAAAGTCAATGGGCTAGAAACACGTGTGCAGAAAAACTACTCCTTTAATTTCATGTCACGTGATTTTTACCTAAACTGGAAAAAAACTTATGAAAAATTATTTAATATTCGGACTCTTGGGTATATTTTCAATCAAACAGAAGGGAAAATTTAGTTTGATTTCTCTTTCGTTCTGGTAGTAATTCTCGGTCGAAGTTGAGGACTGCTCACGCATTATGCTGGACAATTACATGTATGTGAACAAACCCCTATGTCGTGCAACAATGCCATCTATGGTTCAATGTTTGTTGAAAATTGAAACCCCAGGCAGGTGTGACCGTAATTCTGCAATAGCACCCTCAATGCCTGATATAGGACAGTCTGCAAACTGCATGCAATCTGTGTACAAAGTCACGGGAAAAATTAATTATTAATCAATTAATTATTAAATCACTAAAAAATAAACTAATCAAGTTATCACTGTAAATTTCTTCCAGGACCGTCCTCGGATGATTGTCCAAAGGTCTGCCAAGTTTGAAGTCAATCAGATTTAGTAAACTGCCAAAGTTGACTGGTGGAAGGAATTGAGTTAAAAAAGAATTTAAAAAAGTAAATGAAAACTAGAGAGAAGTGTTTGTAAACAAGTACAAACAGAGCTGTTTCGGGACTGTTTTACCAACAAAATAAGTATTAGCAAATGTGATGAAAAAACCTGGCATTAAGAAACTATGAGAGAGTAAAAATGACGAAATCAAGACCACATTTTATCCTGGCACTTGCTGCAAACAGACTGTTGTGGAGGGCACGGTTGATTTTATATGGGTTTGTATACATTTAAAGGAATATTTAAGTATTCCAAATTTCATAATACATCTCATGATGACGTCATCATGCCGTAAATATATTAGAATTATCTTCGTTGTATAGTTAGTGCTTGCTGTAAGTTTTATGATCAACGATTACTAAGGTACGAAAATAGTGCCTCGAAAACGAGTACAATGTCAAGGGGCTGAAATTAATATTGAAAAATTAATAATACATCACATGATGATGTCATCAAGACGTCATAAATTTGGACGTGTCTTTGTATAAGGGTCTTTGTTGGCTGTAACTTTGAAGTTGATCAAAGCTCTCAAACCAACCCAAATGCTGGCTTGAAAACGTGTACAAAGTCAAGGGGCTGAAATAAATATTGAAAAAACAAGAGTAAATCACTTGATGACGTCATCATGATGTCATTTATTTAGAATAATTTCTGTATCAAGGTCTTTGTTGGCAGTTACTTTGAAAACGATCAAACATCCGAAAGGGTTCAAAATTGTGCCTTGAAAACGTGTACAAAGTTAATGGGCAAAAAACCTCATTTGGAGAAACACTGCTCCTTTAAGTTCGTGTCACGTGATTTGCACTTAAACTGAACAATTTTTATGAAATATTACTTCATAATCGGACTCTTAGGCATATTTCAAATAAAATAACGCGGCGTAAAGGACCCAATTTCTCGTTCGTTCTTATAGTAATCTTGCGCCGAAGTTAAAAACTACTTGTTCACTTGTGTTAAGTAGAAAAACGTGTACAAAACCTATGGGGAAAAATTAAATTTTCAAAAATGAATTTAAAATAATGTGATGAAGTCATCATGACGTCATCCCTTTGCAATAAATCTTGCATCAGGGTCTTTGTTGGCTATCACTTTGGGAAAGATCAAACACTGCAAAGTTACCAAAATTGTGGCTCGAAAATGTGTACAAAGTCAATGGGCTAGAAACACGTGTGCAGGAAAACTGCTTCTTTAATTTCATGTCACGTGATTTGCGCTTAAACTGAACAATTTTTATGAAATATTACTTCATATTCGGACTCTTAGGCATATTTCAAATAAAATAACAGAGTGTAAAGTACCCGATTTCTCCTTCGTTCTTATAGTAATCTTGCGCCGAAGTTAAAGTCTACTTGTTAACAGTGTTGAAAATTGAAAGCCCAGGCAGGTGTAACCGTAATTCTGCAATAGCGCCCTCATAGCCTGATTTAGGACAGTCCGAAAACTGTGTGCAATCTGTGCACAAAGTCTATGGGGAAAAAGTAATTCTTAAAAAAACAATAATAAATAAACTCCTTAAGTTATCACTGTGAATTTCTTCTAGGACCGTCCTTGGATGATGGTTCAATGGTCTGCCAAGTTTGAAGTCAATCAGATTTAGTAAACTGCCAAAGTCGACTGGTGGAAGGAATTGAGTTGATAAAGAAAAAAAAAGAAAAAAAAAATCAGAAAAACAATACCTGTTTCAGCAAAGTTGCCGAAACAGCTAAAAAAAAAATCAGAAAAGCAAGAGCTGTTCTGGCTGTTGGCGAAACAGCTAAAAATCAGAAAAGCAAAAGCTGTTCCAGCAGTTGCCGAAACAGCTAAAAAAAAAATTTTAAAGAAAATAAATGCTGTTTCAGCTCTTGCCGAAAAAGCTAAAAAAAAAAAAAAAAACTTTAACGAAAACAAGAACTGTTTCGGCAGAGGAGTAGGCTCAACAAGCAGGACATATACATGTACATGCAGATGTTTTTAGTTTTGTTAAAAAGATCGGGTTGTCCGACATGACACATCTGAATGTACTTGCAACTTTGGCTAAGCATGACTGAAGCTCTACATCTGCAAACAAAATTAAACAAAAGACTGATTTATTTTATTTTGTTCAACTTACATTGAATGCTAACCACACAACAAGTTTGAAGCATCTCTTGATTTGGAGGAGGAATGCCTTGATTTTCTTGGTAGGAGGCGCATGTGGAAGCATACATATGCTCTCATTTCTGTCACAATTTGTCTCCTCATTACTGCTAAGGTCATTATTCAATGCTGATGGTGTTTCACCAGGATGTGATTCATGTTGAACTCGTAAAATATCTAAAATAAAAACCAAATCAATGAAAAGAGAAAGGCACCAGCGAAATAATTTTCAACCAATTTTTTACTGAATCAAATAAGTAACATTTATAAGTTAATAATTGCTCATTTGATTCCTTAGTTTTAGATCCTCCCCATATGCACGTATGTTGGCATGGTGCCGGCAATGAGTACTTTCACAAAGAGTTCATTGGTATCTTACCCATCCACTTCTTTGAAAATCCCACCTGGTTTAAAAACAATGTTTTGTAGTCACGTCAAAAAGATGATGTCCACACAATGTTGCACAATGTGTGCATTTTGAAGGCAAACATTTGAATTTCCTACATACATGTACAGTGTAGGTGTCTCTTTATAGAAAAAGAAATTAAGGGAAGAATATAAAGAAATCATGGTAAGAATGAAAATGTGCAAAACCATAGAATAGAGTAGTTGACAGTTAATAGAAATGTGTATAATAGAAATTATGAACCAACCTTTTCCAGATCGTAAATGGGAAGTGTCGGAATATTTAATTTGGAATTCAATAAACAGAAGGGATGTGTTATGTACTTTAATACCACAAAGACAGAATCTAAATCGGAAAAGAAAAAACATAAAACTTCAGAACTACTACAACCTGTTTGTATTACTTTCACTGGTTAGGGTTACTTCACCTATCACATGCTGAAGTGTCTTTACATAAAGTACAGAAATAATTACCTGTGGTGTTTTCTAACAGTGGCGTTGCTTCATTATCAGTTGAAATTGGATTCAAAAGCCTTTGTGTAGATGTTCTCTGCTGTGGAAAACCACAATGTTCCTTGATGAGATGTAATGATGCTACAAGATATACAACCACAGCTGGTACAACACTGATGAAAGCCCACCTACAAGTAAATATTGGCAATAAGACTCACATAAGTTATGTGCCCCATGCTGGACCAAGAGAGGGCACAAATTATCCTAGTAACAGAGGCTCCTTTGGTTGGAACTGCACTTCGCTGGTTCATAAACAACTATGAAATCACCCATTACGGTCATGTTGCTATTAGCAAAATGAACACTCCCAATCAACATGGCTCTTTTGAAAGAATGAAGGGGTGCTTGTATTCAAGGCGCCATTTACTGTTCTGTAGTTTTTCATACCAGTAGCTGGCAAATTGTGGCCGGTTGTGTAAACAGAAGTATTAACAGACTCATGAATAATAAATACTGTCTACTAAAGAAAATCATAAATTTCTTTCCAAACAATATATAGTTCTGTTTTTTCATGTACATGTGTCTTATTACTTTTACTTATATGTAGCAACTGCATTGTCAGTACTGGAGAGAATTAAGCCACAACAGAGATAACCTCTTCTCGGACAACTGATTCAAATGTGCATTTGGGGACAAAAACTGTTGCAAATGAGGGGTTAATTTTCTGCAACTTCAGCCATGCAGCCATTCATATTGACCCTTCCCAAATGTAGTTCTACTTCTGCAGGTTGCTGACCGACCTTAATTTTAAGCACAACTCTAAAATTTTTATTGGGAAGTTAAGAAACAGGTACAGAAAAATCCTCTTGTCTTTTCTGTGTTCACAAAACGCTTCTAGACTCCAGTCTCTCCTGACACATGCGGTTATTGCATGTACTCTACACAAGGTTCCTCCTACAGTAGCTCAACCCCTGTCAGATCCAACCCAGGCTTTTAGGCACTGCAATTGTCTGATTCCCATCCCAGTCCTCTCACAAAAATTCAATTTCTACTTCATTCATGACAGAGGTACTCTTTAACCTCGACCCTGTTACTCTGTGAGTGTCCTAAGGGGCCCTTACACTGGGAAACTTTATCTCCTATTCCTGTCCCAATAAGTAAACAATGACAGAAATGAATTTTCTATTTCCTTTTGAAATTCTATGTAACGTCTTATTTTATAACACTTTTCTTATGTACATCCGACACCAAAATGACATAGTTTTTATCCCCTCAGTGCACCCTTTAGCAAAAGACTGCCAAATTTACAATACAAAGCACAATGAGTTCCTTCTTTCTAGACATCAGCTTAACTCCCCCGATTATTTTTTCAAATATGTGTACATCCGACACCCTGTATGTCCGACACTATCAAAACCATGCATTGCTGGCAATGCAATGCTTTTGCACTGTACAGAAACCACTACCACCTCATTTGCATACATGCAAATGAGGCCCCAACATTTTGTAAAAGTACCAAATAGGCTTCACTTTTGTTTTTTACTAATTTGCATAAATTTGACTATTTGGACAAACACATCCTAATAAGGTTATAATTAGGGCCCATAGCCATTCCACATGTGTCATGTGTGGACAAACATGTACTTTGCATGTATTCAGAAGTAAGCAATGTCAGTGTGAGCTTTACTGAAGGCAAGTAAAGTTCGAGGTGTTGTATACATGAACATGCAATCCATATCAAGATACAAGTATTGTCAAAGACTAAACAAAGGTGTGTTTTATACCTTTGTTCAAGGTACATGTAAAATCAATTGGTTTCACTTTGTGTTGCTTGAGGAATTAAAGGGGGTGTCCCACTTGTATATGCTTTCCATGGCATAAACGGTACATGTACAGTATCTATCATGAAACATACAATGTAAGGCTGTAGTTTTTCATTATGCCATTAGTCTTAAATTTCAGTGAAAAGGGTAATCTCTCAGCCTAATTGCAAGCCCATTCTTTTGATTTTGTAATCATCTAAAAGGGTATATAAACATCTACTCGTTTAGGTTCTTTTTGGATTTTACATGTGTACTATAACCTGTGAAGTGTGAATTGGAAATCTTTAAAATTGCAGCTTAGTACACATGCAGCATTTGTCATACGAAAATGTTTAATTTCATGTTCTAAGACCAAAAGATCTTACAGGTACATGTATGCAATTGTCTTTTAATTTGATTTATTTATCTAAAGGATTGTCAACTGTAGAAAACTTTTTTTTGTTTAAATGTTTGGCAGTACATGACTTGTTTAAATGGGCAAAATTTGCATAAATACTTCTAGACAATATTTTCCTTCATACTGTTTCACTGAATGCCCAATCATCCAATTCCTTTCTAGTTGCTTTTGATGATTTTTGTATGGCTTGGCATTTTCTTTTGGTTTGGAAAGTTTACTAAAGCCTTCATGAAGGTAGAAAAATGAGACAAACTTGGGTTTGAACTGATTACCTTCTATTCTGAAAAGTCAGTTTGGACGTGTACGTCCGACACCAAAAAATGTACGTCTGACACCAATATAATAAATCCTTTATCTGAAAGTCACAAGAAGATAAAAATGTGTCTTGCCTTGAAGTTTATTAACAAGGGTCTGCTAAAACTTAACACAGGAAAACTACTTCTTCAGGTCCTAGCATTTCACAGAGTTTGTGATACAAAAATGGAAACTCAAAAAAATTAACTTTCTCTGAGTACGTCTGACACCATGGTGTTATGAGTCAGTTTCTACAAGGATAATAATTCTGAGTGAGAAATTTTGTTATTAAATGGGTGTACTTTGTACTTAGCAAACCTTCCCACAATTACATGTATTTCAGGATAGTCCAACGCCAAATAGTCACAATGACGCCACTAAAGTATGTGACAAGTCACGTGACATTAACGGGGCACTAGCTTAAAGTGCTACATATCATGAAGTATATATCCGATTTGGTTGAAAATTTGTGTGTAGCTGGAAGGGGAAAGGTGTTAGACATAAATTGAACTGATGACCTCAAAGCACTATATCTTGCGAATTGCATGTCTGATTTGCTTGAAATTTTGTATATAGCTCAAGAGGGAAGGGTTTGAGACCTAAATTGACCTGATGTAATTAAGACATCATCATGTGACAAGTCATGTGACCTTAAAGGGCAGTCTTCAAAGCAGTATATCTCGCGAACTACATGTCCGATTGGCTTGAAATTTTGTAAATAGCTTGAGAGGGAAGGGTTTGAGACCTACATGTAGATTGACCTGATGATGATGACGCCATCACGTGATAAGTCACATGACCTTAAAAAGGCACACTTAAAAGTAGTATATCTTGCAAATTACATGTCCGATTGGCTTGAATTTTTGTATATAGCTCGAGAGGGAAGGGTTTGAGACCTGGATTGCCCTGATGTGAGTATGAAGTTATTGCTTGACAAGTCACGTGACATTAAACGGGCACTTTCTAAAGCTATATATCTCGCGAAGTCCATGTCCCATTGGGCTGAAACTTTGCAAACCATGTTCCATTTATCAAGATGACATGGAGTTTCCATATTCCAGTGTACTGTATTGTTCATATGCACTTGTGCAATATTAAATATCGTAAGTACTTGGTCAAGAATTTCGTCACTGGTTTTCAGGTTTTAGATCAATAAAACTAGGGCTCTCGTTTTTATAGTGCAATCTGAATTTCCAAGGAATGCCGATTAACTGTGTTGACGCTGGCTGTTGTCGCAATCAAAACAATTCCCCGGAGAGCAGTTTTTGTACATTAGATTCCCAAGTGACTTTTCAAACCAGCGATTGTAGGTTAGATTTGTGGATAACACACAATTAGATTTTATAAGGACTCAAAAATCCCAAATACATGTGAATGTTTACATGTGTGTACACGTACCAGTACTGACATGTACATTTGCACCCATACATGTACATGTAGATGTACATGTACTATGCGTAAACGATGTAAAATGGGACTATATTGCACTGGGTCATTCCCAGCAGCCTGGTCTTTTGTTATGAGTACAGTCTTTTGTTACAAGGCCCAGTTCCCTTTGTCTGATCTTAAGACCTGCTACACATATGAAGAATATGTGCCCGAAACCAGGCTCCCCGGCAGCAAGTGGTCAAAGCAAATATTTCTCCACAGAAACATGCACAATTTACAATGGACGGATGATGCAGGCTTGTTGCAGTTGGACATACGTCTTAACGAGTCTGTGTCTTTTGTAAGCGGAATCAACTGTACTTCCAAGTTTTAAAGATTTACTTTACGTATATGCATAAAAATGCCGTCACAACAAGGGCTTAAGTATGTGTGGAATCTTTAGCATCAAATTTCTTTTATAATCATTGAAATGGAAAGAAAAATCAAAATTACAAACTCTACGAATTGATCTCTTTTGAGGTTTAAGTGCATACTCTGGGATAACAGCCCACAAAAAAAAACCTTGCTCGGAAAGCTATCACAACCAAAAAGAAAGTTGGTAATCAAAGACAACAAGTATTTTTGTGAACTGATTCAGACCATGATTAAACAAGTCCCACACAAAATACATTTGAAAATGAAATATTTTTAACTAACAATGAAAACCAGTTTTAATGGCAGAAATGCAATACTGCTTAGAGAAATACATGTAGATTGCAACTTACTTATCCAAATTTCTCATGTCTTGGGAGTACTCCTCACTTATCAAGCAACCTTGAAACCAAATGAAATAGGCAATGCCATATCAGTACTGCATCCAGGTGGAACAACTGATGTGACCCCCCTTTTTTCTATACTTTTTCTTTTAACCCCTTTTTCTATTGCTTTCAACTGCTCATTGTGACTAACTAAAATGTTCCCTACTTTCATGTAAATGTTCATTTTTCAAATGGGACACTTCCGGCCTGTAAATCCCCCTTCCCTTTTTTGTAAATGTTAGAGTTGCCACTAAAAATGTCTTTAAGTATCTTAATTGAACTCATAGTAGTGTGACAAGTCGCTGTACACGTAGGACAGATTTGAATATGCACAATGTGCTTGATATTACTGTAAGCAATTGCCCTTGTAGCATGGGAAGCCCAAGCTAGTGTGAGGGCACTGCTTCCAGAAATAACCATGTGTTTACCCACAACAGAAATTAAAAGAAACAGGGAAAATCAAATCAAACCAGATTCACTCTCTCTTCCAAAGCTTCTACAAAATCTCTGAACTAGTGAGATCCTAGAAAAGTGAACACTCACCGAATAAAACATACAGAACAGCTCCTAGAAGTCCTGCTAATCCATAGCCACTAGCCCAAGCTGCCACATTTTGACTGTCAAATCTTGATAGGTAGCCCAAAGCAATACTGAGGGAGCAAATGGTTGGCATTAACTTCACATTTGGTATGATTTTTCCCCAATATAATTCATCCAAGGGACAGCATGTTAAAATACTTTGTCTTCACAAACTTGTGAAGCTAATCATCTGTTGTCGTAGAACTCAACACAGCCAATGTATAGCATGTATCATAGAAATCAGTTTTGAAATGACATTCTAAATTTGTTATCCAGTAATACAGTGTCAAATCGGATGACATTGAGAAGGATTCAGTATCACCAATAATCACTGAGTACCTCCTACAATGGTACCAAGAATGAATGTCAACAAAAGAAAGGCCTTGCAACTGTAGAATTTTGTTTGCCTAAGTTTGCAACATGGTTCAGAGTTGCAATGTGAAGGAATGCTGTTTAACTGTTTCAAGATTAAAGGTAGGGTCATAGATTGGTTTTTGTCAAGGGAATACTGATTGTTAGGCAAAATTATCAAGAAATACAATTCAAGTCACCTATAAAAGGAACAATTCCTTTTAATATCAAGTTTCAAGCAGTTTAATTTTTTTCCCACTACCAAACCTTGAAAGATGTGTACTTTGAAACTTTGGTTTGAAAACTGAAGTTGCAATGGCACGTATCATTCAGAATGTAAGCATGGTTGCACTGTGCGTAAGTCGGGTACACAGGCAACAAACCACAAAACCACATGTATATAAAATTTCTTGAAAATTCACTTTGCTGCATGAGCGTATTGTCTCTTGTGAGAGCAGTGTAAACTTGAAAAAAAAGACATTAAAACTGAATACGTTCACAGAGGATATAAAATCATGTTCGTAGACCAAATCTGCTGCTAATTACTTTTTCTATCAATATTTATTTGACATGTTTACCAACATCAGACTCAACAACTGAAGGGCGCCTCTGATTCAGCATGCGCCGCCCAGCCATAAACTGTCTCTGTCCTTCATCATTGCAATCGTAGCTCTGTGTCGCGGGTCGGGCACCAGTCAGACGTTGTTGAATGCATAATAATTGTAAATGGCGTGTACTTTTCACCTCTGCAGAGTTGTTGACTGCACTGCAGAATTATTAATGGTTCCTTCCAAAAAGTGGTAGTAAGCAGAGAAACAATCAAGAATACCACAAGCGATTCTGACGAAACACTTATCTTAAAAGCAGCCTCATATTTCGTTCACGATAGTGTAAAAGTCCAACCTTCCAAACTAAGTGGAATGCAGTGCGATATCATCCAAAATTATTGATATCAACCGCGGACATGGCTTTTATTGGATAAATGAACAATGCGAATGGTCGTGACTAGTCGCAACTATTTGTTGATAGTCGCCTCAACTACTGATATTCACTACAGTCGTCCACGCCTAAGTCCGGAATGGGGAGGTCCCTGTGCATGTTCTTAAAGTGACATGATGTTGTGCTACATCACAATAGTTGTCTGGCAGCATTAGTTATGGGAAGAGCAGTTTCTTCAGCTTGCAGTCCTGCTGGTGACACCGCAACATGTTGTGAAGCATCCAAAATGAAAGCCCTGATGTTGACCTCAGTTCTCTGTCACAGGAAGATAGATCCCATGTCACTCAATTGCTGCAAGAAAAGTGAGATGTCTTTTCCCAGCACCTATATGTCATTGCTCTACTAAAAATGGCCAATTCAAACCAATTGATATTTTAACTGAATTAAATTGGAATGAATTGGGTCTACTTGGCAATCAATTGGTGCTCAATTGGTTTCAGTTGGTATGTTTTCTCTCCCATTTGTTTTCCCCCATTAATTGGAGATTTCAAACAGGATAAAATTGTTTCTTAAATTGGCATTTTTTCTTTGCTGTTTATTTTCCTCAAACAAGTGGAATTTCAAATGGGAATCAAATGGTTCCAAATGGTATTTTTTCTCTCTGTTTGTTTTCCTCGATAACTGGAAAGTTCAAATGGGATGCAACTGGTTTGCTTTCAGCTTGTTTCCCCCATCAAATGGATTTTTCAAATAGGACTCAATTGGTTTGAATTGGTAATGAAATGATTTCAATTGGTTCTTAGGTTGGTTACAATTGGATTGTGAATTGGCATTCAAATGGTGTCAATTGGTTTGAAATGGTCTAAATGCAATGGTTGTAGTTATTTGCAATAATCAGGTGGACACTGCCTGTGTGACTGAAACATCGTTCAACAAACACATTTCTAGCGATGCCGTGGCCCTACCAAGCCCGATATGTGAAAGAAGAGATCGAAAAAAGCAAAGAGCGGGCGGCGTGGCATTATACATAAGAAACTCCATTCCTTACAAAAGACTACAAGTCTTGGAAGACAACACACATGAAGCAGTATGGATCACGTCGAGACCACAAAAACTTCAACAGTTTGCCTGTGTGGCCATTGGTTGCATTTACCACCCGATGCAGACAGCACGTCCATGCATGACTACCTCATTAATTGTGCCGATAGCATCTTACGACTGCACCCATTGTGTGGTGTAATAGTGACTGGTGATTTCAATCAACTCAGAGATGCATTCCTCAGTACCCATAATGGCTTTAAGCAAGTAGTAGATTCACCCAAACGGCATCAGTCAATTTTGGACAAGATCTGGACCATTCTGTCATCCGTTTACGACAAACCTGTCGTACTCTCGGAACTTGGTACATCAGATCATAATATGGCTTTATTTTCCCCATCCAACGCCCCATCTCTAGACACTGGCCACACCCTCAGGATCACCACTCGGTGCATGGACAAAAGAGAGAAAGCAGTGTTTAGCTCAGCAATTTCTGAGATTGATTGGAATGTTTTGTCCAACTCTGAAAGTTGCCATGAGAAATTAGCCATTTACCAGTCAGTCCTGCACTCATTAAAGCAGTCCTGTTTTCCCACCAAGATCATGACAAGACACACCAACGATAAGCCATAGGTCACTGATGCATTTCGGCATTTAGTCCAGAGCGGGCAAGAATAGCAGGCAAAGTTGACTTTGCAAAACAACTTCGTAACCAAGTTCATTGTGCTGCCTCGCATTTACGGCATGATTTGCACCAGTGTAAGATTGCCACCTTGCAGAATTGCTCCTTCAAAGACTGGTGGAAAAACATGAAGGCACTCATGGGAGCACCATCAATAAAGGGAGATGCCTATTTGCCGGCCTTGCCAAAACGGTGTCCAATGGAGATCTGCAGGCGCTAGCAGATAAGATTGATGACTTTTTTATTTCTGTCAGCAGTGACTTACCTCATCTGGATGAAACTAACCCTGTCTTCCAGTCAACAGAACCTGTCAACAGTGAGTCACCTGCATGCTTTAACATTGTTGTTCTTTTAGATTTTGCATACATGTACATTTATTAGATGTGGGCGACTAGTGAATATCAGAAGTCCTGGTGACTATTAATAAATAGTTGTGACTAGTTGACTAGTCGCGACTATTTGCATTGTTTATTTATCCACTAAAAACATGACCACAGTTGCATAATATAACATGGGGTACATTTTGCATGGTGTTACACTGTGCTTTCCACTTTGTTTGGACGGTTGAACTTTTACGCTAGCATGAACGAAACATGAGGCTGTTGTTCAACATAAAACATTTGTAAGAATCGCTTGTGATATTTCTTTCTTTGTTTCTCTGCTTACTTACTACCACTTTTTGGAAGGGAACCTTAATCATTCCACAATGCAATCAATAACTTTGCAGAGGTGAAAAGCACACGCCATTTACAATTATTGTGCATTCAACAATGTCTGACTGGTGCCCGACCCATGACACAGTGCTAAGATTGCAATGATGAAGGACAGAGACAGTTTATGGCTGGGCGGCGCACACTGAATCAGGCTGGGGGCTCCCTTCAGTTGTTGAGTCTGATGTTTGTAAATACATCAAATAAACATTGACAGAGAAGGGAATTAGTGGCAGATTTGATCCACGAACATGATTTAAATTTTTTGTGTACATTTTCAATGTTTTACTGTCTTTATTTTTGGTTTACACTGCTCTCACAAGAGACAATACACTCATGCAACAAAGCGAATTTTCAAGAAAGTTTACATGCACATGGTTTTGTTGTCCGTTGCCCATGTGGACCTGACCCATGCACAGTGCAGCCATGCTTACATTCTGAACAATACACGCCATAGCAAGTTCATTTTTCAAACCAAAGTTCCAAACTACACATGTGTAAAGGTTTGGTCGTGGGAAAAAAATTAAATTGCTTGACATTTCATATAAAAGGAATTGTTCCTACATGTTTTAGCGGACTTGTTTCATGCAGAACATGTACATGTATTAACAATTATCTGACCCCAACAGTACCGTCACTTTCATGATGTTTTACATACAACATGTACACCCACATGAATAAAAATGTACGCTGTATGCTTAAGCAGCGCATAGTAGTCCACCTGAATGCTAATGAGTTTACAATCATGCATGATGCACGTCGACAGGCAAGGTGTGCCCTGGATGGTCAGTGACGTTCACATGACTTGGACACTTCCAATTTATTTCAAGAAGAGGGATGAGACCCTGATATTTATATAAATGTCAGGAAAGCTTATAACAAATAAAATATTTTTAAATCACTTTGCACAGAAAGTAATTATTACTATATGCAAACAAACTTTTTTACTTCACAAAGGTTTATACATTAAACATTAAATACAGAAACAACAAATGATTCATATTTTGGTCAATGAATTCAACCAGGCACAGCATCAGCCTTTCGATTGCAGAGGATTTACAGAGAACAGTTTGGAATCACAAATCAAAATTAAACAGTGATTTGTAAAATATTGTTTGTGACAGATAAACAAGACTCTGTCACAGTGTGTACCATCACTGCAAATCCTTTTATTTCACAGACATGCATAAACACGCAACAATCCCAAAGCTTACAGCACAGATGCATGGTCCCACTAATGAATAATAATATCTTCAAGCAAGAAGAAATCATGTTTGCGCCATGCATGCTCTGTGCAAGCATGTCCGGAGTGGACTCGACTAATAGCAACTGAGATGCACTGGCACTAGGCCCACACGACTCAACTAGTTGCGGCTGCACAATTACATGTACTTTGACTAGTCGACAAGAATACCACTGAGAAAGGAGACAAGGTATTGGTGGTCACTCACGACATCAAGTTGTGCAGTGTGTGCTAACCGACAAGCCAAGTTTGCTGTACAAACTTTACATGGGCATGATGCATTGCCAGTGTGTGGCTGCTCTGAACACATGTTCAGTGCATGTCCGGATTGGGCTTGACTAGTAGCAGCTGCTCTGAACACTAGTCGCTGCATCACAACTAGTCAATACTAGTGGTATTGGCAACTAGTCACATGGGCTTAATATTTATGGATCTCAAGCTATTTTTCTGGTTTACACTTACATACCGGCACTGTAGTTGTGGGGACTATACATGTGTTAAGTGATAGTAATAAGGAGGACAATTTCATTATGGGGACAAATTTTGGTCTCAACTTGATCCCAAATTTCTTGACAAGTTTCTTGGCAAGAAGGATGTTTCTTCTCACACAATATGGAGCTAGCAAGGCACTCATGTTTGCATTACATGCCTATGGTGGGCATTCCTTTCTTTTTATGTACATGTAGTTAAGGAAACTTGGTGAAAATACTAATCTTTCTTGCACTTTGAACACTCTTCCACACTGGAATTTTGGTGATGTTTCCTTGACTGTTCCTTTCTTTTGTTGTGAAAAATTAATGCCAAAACTGTCTCTAAACTATTTTTTCAAAGGGGATACTTTGCCTCAGTTCAAACAAGATTAGCACAGCTTTCATTATGTGGACCTCTTTTGTTCATGGATCCACAGTATCCACAGGGCTGGTGGGCATAAAAAGAACATAAAGTGGGCAAAGTCAAACACTTACTTTTCTCCAAAAGCATGTGACGCACCAACAAGTACCTGTTAACATGAAATATTCATATGGTACTTATTCAGAATTCTGTAACAACGAAAACTTAAAACACCACTCTTGATTATATCAATCTGGTCAGAAAATTCAGCACTACATGATACATGTACTTGCACTACCGGTGGACTTTCTTTAAAACTCACACCGATAGCATTCAACAGTTGATTATTTGAAAGTGTTCACTTTCACAAATACATGTACCTGAGACAGATGACTCTTCCTGTTTATACCAGGCACGAAATGGGACAGAGGGGTACCCCCCTCCAACAAGTCCAATGCCTATAAACCATTTTCAGTGACGTCACTAGAGCACACGCTGAAAAAGTGCTGCCATGTTGGACCACTTTCATGCCGGCCAGTGTAACCAAGGTGCAATGTAAACGCATCGTTACGTGTACATTGTACATGAATGTATGCTCAGAGGTCAGATTTTCCTGAGTGTTGATTCAGAGATTTCCTGACAACAACAGTGTAAATATAAAGCTCTGCTGTGCTGTGGGATGTAACAATCATTAGGAAGAATGCCCTGATTTAGAATTCTATAGAATTCCAGCTGAAAAGGACCGAAGGGCTTGATGGATTGTGGTGATTCAACGCCAAGACAGGGTACCGTCTCGTTCATGTCGGCTCTGCAGTGAACACTTCATATCCGGCAAGTTATAATGTTACTCATAGCACTTTTCCGTTTTGGCGACACACCTCGGGACAATTTGACAAGCCCATTTTTCTTTGCGTATTGCTTATATGCTGAAATTGCCTGCGAATTGTAAGTTTTTTGGCAGTCGCCGTATCCTAGGAAGTATAAGCCTTAGGAAAGTATTTGAAGGGCCTGCACCATACACGTCATGACACTACATGCTAGACATTGTAATGCATCATCATCACAAAAAAGTATACTTTTTAGGCCTACTGTTTTTTACTCCAGCTGAAACTGCACAGTTGATGTGCTTGCTTTGATAGGCTATCCCCAAATTAATAGATGCCAATGTTCGGTCATCAGTTGATTGTAGAGAACTGTATATGTCATGTGACCACTTCTTGTACTTGTATTTTGTAGGGCAGTCACTTTTCTGTTTTCTCCATTTGTGTGAATAAAGGATTGTGAAAAAAATCATAAAGGGCCTTATCAGCAGTTGAGAAAAACATGAATGGGTAATTTACCTATATTTTGAACTCGGCAGGGAAAAAAGTAATGATCCTCTCTCGCCTGACCATGTTCCTTCAATTTTTGAACACACTCCATCGCCAAGTGCTGCCCAGACCACACTAGCCTCATATGAGGGGCAGTGTCCACCAAGAAGAGGTCTGCAACTCACACGATGGATGCTGCATCAGCATTACTGCAGTTACATGCAGCTGGCTGTCAAAATTAGGATCCAATTCTACCATCTTCCATGACTAGGCCTACCTCACAAGGTTAGCTTTGGACATTACAATCATTTTTTTACACCCTATTTCTGTGACCACTGAACCGGTAAGTCTAGCAGTAAAACAAGAAACTTAAGAAGAAACATTTTCCTATTAATTTCTTTTATCTCATGGCCAACAATCATGCTAATAGTGCACTTATTTTTTGGTTGTTTTTCAGATGAACTTCCTGTTGATGGCAACTTGTCTTCAGCATCAGTACAGACCGATGTTACATCAGCATACCTCGGACAAGTGTTTGACGAGTTGTAAGCTATCAGAACTGACAACATCAATTTGAAGACAAGATTGGACAAGTCATCCTTCTTCATGGCTGGTTTTCAGGGGAATGACACCAAAGTGAACAACATGACTGGATTGCAAACATTCACTACACTAATGGCCATTTTCAGTCTTGTTAAGGACCACATTCATCAGAGATCAGTTGATTCTTTCACTTCATTTATCATCATCTTTTTGCAGCTAAAGCGTGCCTTAAGGTTACAGTACTTTGCTTGCACATTTGATTATTATTATTTCTGATGTGATTGATGTGATGTTTTGTAGACAAGTACCAATTCTTGTGTTTTGGCCTGATAGATATCAAATCTGCTCAACACTTCCAATGGCATTTTGAAGATCACATAAACGTTGTGTTTGTATTATATATGCTTTGAAATATTTTGTGAACGACAAAGTGATTTGAAGGCTCACGCTGAAACAGATTCCCATTATAAATCTCATAATACTGTGAAATATTTGATTGGTATAACTCCAATTGGGTTTATCTCATATATTTCAAAGGGTTGGGGTGGTGGGACTTCTGACAAGTATATAACTGAGCACTGTGGGTTTTTGCATAACTTGGTGCCTGGAGATCTTGTTTTAGCAGACTGGGGTTTTGACATTGCTGATTCAGTTGGCTTGATGGGTGCTCACCTTTCAATCCCTGCATTTACTAAGGGTAAGACTCAACTTGAAGCCAAAGCGGTTGAAAAAACCAGGGAGGTGTGAGGATTCATGTGGAAAGGGTCATAGGAAAACTTCGAATGAAATATGCAATTCTGAAGGACACCATTCCTGTCACACTTCTGCAACGTGGTACTGGTGGCTACACAACCCTGGATAGAATGAGTTTTGTATGCTGTGTAATGCCTCCGAAGGAATTGTGTCCTCCGTTTAAGTACATGTATAGTCATTAAACTATTAAGACTTACATGTAAGTTGTATTAAAGCCTGTTTTTACAGTATAACTTGATAACTGAAGGAAAAGTCCAGAATATTCTGCACACCATGTTATTCTAAAAGTTGTACTGTGACATGTTCAATGAAGAAGTTCGAGACATATGGAATTACTCTTGCTTGCCCAAAATATGTACTCAAACTGAACAACCCACAAGTTTTACGCTCTATGTTAAGCCATAAAACCTATTCAAATGGTTTTAGTAACCCACGTAACATACCCCCCTAATTGGACAACTCTGTTGTCATCATTAACAAAAGAAGGTACAGTATGATAAGCCACACTTATCCAAACTTAACTGGCAAGGTTTTGTAAAAAACACTCAAGACATGCAATTTCAGGTTCTCCTGTGTACTTAATCACTTTGAAATGTGTTTTATTCCATTGCATGTTTTACTGATGTGACGTAATGTTCAGTGCAGTACTAAGGGATTTATTGAAATACCAGTTTCCCTCATAAAATCTTTATTTTCACTGTCACTTCAAGGATAGAATTATAGAAAATGTGATGGGATAATTATGCTACATGTAATTGTATAACAATACTATGAAACTAAAACTTTTACTGCACGTACAATAAAATGACAAGAAGCAGAGGCTATTGTATTTGTTATTCTGTTCCTCTGATATTAATTTGTATTTGGAGTTTAAGCATCCCATTCATATTTATGATGTACAGGGAGAAAAATAAGATGGAAATCTGGCCTGCATACAGTGTGGCATAACACATTCCTCAAATGTAACAAACCCACTTAAGAGCATGATAGATGTGGGAGTTTGCAGCACGTGTGTGGTTGGGTGTACAATGTATTTCTCACACAAAACTAAGTTTTCTTCACTTTGCTCAACCATTTCTTTGCGGGGTTATTCTTCAGGCCCACACACTGTTTGTGAAACTCTTTAACAGTACAATCAGTAGATGAGCACTTAATGATTGTCTTCTTTAAGTCAATGGTCTTGCAAAAGCATGGCACACAAGACGTAGAGACATGGGCAGCTTTGTGAGTGTAGTGCTGACTAATGAGTTAAGGAACACAAGTCTTGTAAAACTTTGCAAAATTATGGATTGTGTTTACAAAGTTGGACTCTGGAAGTATGCGTTCAATGTGGAAGTCAGACTTGGTGTAAACAACAAAGTCACAATATTTTCTGGAGGTTACCATCAACTGACACTGAATTTGAAAATAATTTTGGTGGTTTTCTTCAAACTCAGTGCACCACCAAGCTTTTCAAGGCAGAAGGCTGTCTGTAGATGCTGCATCAGCTACTGTGTCATTCCTGTGACAATATGGACATTTAATCTCAAGTATTCCCTCACCACAACAGTCACAAGATACACACGCATCTTGGGAGGGCCCTATGTAGCTATGCTTGGGATGTATGAAAAGTCCAGTCAGTCACCTTCTGATTTACATGCTGACTCTTACTGATGTAGACATCAGAGTTTGATAGAGTTTGACATTCATGTTTACACCCCCACCTGCAAAAGACAAAGTACGTTGGTTCAGGTATACATAAATGCAGAAATACAGGCAATGTTCACTGGTTCTAAGAACTGTCCAATTTTACTTCCTCAGAATCTTTTGTTCAGTTAAAACCAATGAAATGTGCACCCTGTTATAATTTAGTATGTAACAGAAAGCACATTTCTGTACCTTGACCCTTCTACGGTTAGACAGCACAGATGTGCACAGTTACAGATACAACTGCTATGTACATGTGCTGCCAACAACTTAACCAAAAGTGTTTTTTGCATAGCAAAATTTTTATATTTTATTTCCATTGAACATACCTGGTTGCTGCACTGAGAATCTGTTAGTGTGGGGGGTAGCATATCCTCTTGATGAGGGACATGGATGGGTTATCACAGCTGGTGTGGCAGACGGCCTTGTAAAGTGATAAGGCGACACGCCCAGCTAGATACAAGAACCATGTCTTTGATGCAGCCTGGCTCCTTGTTTCTCTTTCTATACCAACAATCTAAAATGTTACCAAAGGGGAAGGATAAAAAATTAGGACATTATGTTTAAGGGACAAATCTGTCTCCTCAGAAGGAAAATTAATTTCCATTATATTTTCACTGTTATGGAAAAAACAAATTACCTGCTTCTTAGAAACTGCCATTTCCTTACACACAGTCTTGCTTTTTTGCAAGGACTTCATCGAAGGAAGCAGCAACAAATTTGGCACCATACAGCTCTGTCAATGGCTGCGGAAGATCAAGGAGTACTGGTCTTGGAACAAACTAGCTGGAGAATAAATAGCATACGTGTGAGGACTATGGGGTGAGCAGGTTGAGTACATGTGTACCGTAATTTAAACGTGTTGCATTCACACAAACAGTAATAGACATGTAACTGATAGTCATCATTCAAGTTTTAAAAAATCAATGATTTCAAATGTACAAAGGATGAGAGGTTTTGCCTTATTTCCTAATGGCTATGTTCCTTGGGAAATTTTCAAATGTATAATTAAGTTAGGATGAAAAATACTTAAGTCAGACCAGGAAAAATATTGAGTACAATAACCTGCTATATTAAAAAACCATCGACAAAACCATTGGCTTTTTTTGGTGACTGGTTCAGCATTGCGTAGAAGTCATGTGTCTCTGTAGCCGATGGTGCATCAATGTCAAGAGGTGGTACCTCCTTGGGGGTGACTCCACCACACTTCTGCCTTCTCTTGGGACTAGAAAAGTCAATGTTGACAGTTTCCACATAATCCACATTTCTTGAGGATGGGGCAAGCCACTGGCATTCCTTGGAGGTACTTGATGTACTTATTATTTCACCCACACAGCAGCTTCAACTGCAAAACAAGTTGCTGCAATGTGGGAACACGACTTTGCAACACCAGCCATACAAGTGCAGAACCCATGAACAGATGAAGAATTTGTCCATCTAACTTGACAGCAACCCATGGCTTGTGAGGTGTCTATCCAAGCTGCTGGGAATGGAAAACTTAGAGAAAAGAAAAACAGAAATCATATGTATAGGCCTATACTATTACTATTTGGGCATGTAAAAAATTAAGTCTTTACCATGGTCAAACCTCATAATTTCTACAAATTAGGCTGTTATGTAAATTGGAGAAATTTGTACGGTGGCATGAGAAAATCATCTTGTCAAGTAATAAGCTAGTATGTCCCAGTGCTAACTGTAGCAAAACGGCATGTACATGTAAGTTACGTTAGGCCGGTAGTTGGCAATGCTATCAGTATAACTTCACCGATAAGGCTCCTCTCTCACATCCCCACAAAGAAAGTTTCTTACCTTAGACACGATCAAAAAACATCCGAATTTGGAACATTGAAGACCTCAACATCACGCACCCATCCTGCCACAAAATACTTGAAATCATCAAGACTTTTGTAGGCCTTCAATGACTGCTTCTGTAGCCCTTTCACTGTGTAATTCAAAGCGTGCAGAGCACGCAGGGCCACAAACCGAGAATTTGCAGTTTGACAGGTGGCCTTCGTGGCCAAGCGAGGCTGGAATTCTTGGAGTCGGTTTTCGGGAAGAAATTCCCAGCGCAAAGGGGTTAAAGATGTCTGGGTACTGCACATCAGGTAGGTGAACGCTCGCTAAAAGGCCCGACAATAGCACTTTCAGCATCAAATATGGGTCTGATATATTCAGCAATTCCAACTTAGACAAATATCTGGCCTTTTCGTTACCCTTCAGATGGTGGACGAGCAGAGAAAGAGTCTGAGAATCGCCCTTGCTTTCAAACCTCAGGAAAATGGACATGCAATGTGTATACTAGTACATACAGTGAAGGCATCTGCAAACGTACTGGCGATTGCTGCTTGGCGGTCCAACATGGCGGCACTGTTTACAATGGTCAGGTGGGAGGAAAAGGTCTATACACACTCCAGCCTATTGTCGATGATCACATCCCCCCCAGATGTCTGAAAAGAATTCCTGAGATACCAGTATAACAATGACCAACACAAAGGCAAGGGGTCCTCTCTGTCCCATGGTTTGCTTCACATGTTCCGGTTAGTTAAAAGCCCGTCATTGGTTACTTGAAACTGCTGAAAGAAAAATCTCTAAAGGCAAATTAAGTACATATACATACATGTATGTCCCATTCCCCACCAAGATACATGTATACATATTCTTATACCACACATACATTGTAAGGAGATGATGTCTCACAAAATGCAGTGTAACAGTAAAACAACAAAAAATGTTCCAATTCTTAACTTACATGTACATGTATAGATACTTCATCAAAAGATATTTAAGAAAAAGGATCAGTGTGTACAGGGTGTACAGTATGTGGTAAATTTTAAACATGTCGTCAGTCTCCTGATGTCGGACTCATCACGCAGTCCGAAATGTCTAGTATACTCCTGGTTCTTTTCAGAACCACATACTTATAAGAGAGATACATGTACATGTGTATTCCTTCGCATGGTGCTACCACAAGCCTTTCCATCTATTGCTGTCTTTCACCATGAATAGCCTGAAATTCCATGAAGTTCTTTATTAGATGGATTGTTCTTGTTCATGTGGTATGTTATCAGATTTTCCAATTGGTACTCAATTGAGATATTGGATTTGTTTCCAAAGTTGAATCATGTCTTGTGTGTGATGCCACACCTTATCCGTCTGTGGTAATCCAATGACATAACATATATACACTTGTATGTGTTGGCCTGATACCTGGATACAAGTAAATTGTTTAATTGAATCAAATTCTAAGCAAGCTCTAGCAAGTCAGTGCCTCACATGGGTGTACAAGTACTGTACATGATGTACATATATGTAGTAACCATAAATGAGTCACAATAACATGTACCTGTACTTACAATTGAAATTATAGCAAGGGCGAATGATCCTGAAAATGCCAATCCAGATATTCCTGAAGCAGAAGAAACAGGGTGCATGTACATGTAATTCATACTGATATCAATTGTCTTGATCAAAATGAGTAAACTGTCATAACTTTATACACTACACTTAAATGTACCATAGCAGAAGGTAACACAAATGCATACATATACATGTACATGTACAGGTATAAAACTGCAGTTGAGATGTCATCAGAGACTACCTGGCGGAACATTCGTGTGTATAATATTGTTTAAATAGCATATTGATGAATCTATAAATACAGCATAGAATTTTATCCGTAAACATGGCAATTTTATAACTGTATCCACATGTATGGTACATTCCTTGAATTCTGCGATTTTTATTTGCAGACATTTTGATTAATTTTGAAGTAAATGTACAAAACAAATTCTATGCATGAGAAAAGGTGGCTGTTTCAAAGACTTGTTTTAAGCAGGGTGCTACCAGTATTAAGATGTTTGAAGTGATTAGATCCTTTTCCAGATGCTAAGTTAAAGAATTTTATCTCTAAATGTGACTTTTAAGAAAATTATGTCTTTCTAAATGTGTATGCACCTTTGAGTCTCATTTAAAACTGTTTTCACACAGGTTTTAGTTAAAAAATTTGCTATCATTGAGCGCATTTTGGGTTATTACATACATGGATGATTTGTAGAGCAACACCATGTTGAAAAAAAACAGTGTCATGTTGTTCCATGAAATATAGCAGATACATGTGTAGCATTTTAGAAATTTTGCCATTTTAAGCTTTCTTTTCTTTGATGATTCATTATTCTTCCAATACACAGAAGACGGCTGGTGAACAAAGTTCTCTATCAGTGTGTTTTCTTTCACTGGTATCTCAACAACAATGCCTTTGGCATACAACTGTATAGCATAACATCATACAGAAAAACATAAAATCATACATGATGGATTTCAAAGTGAATTCATGCATTTATTTGTAAAAGGTTACACGAAATAAGTTCCCAATGAAGATCACGTCACTGCCCTATAAGCTGTCAAGTTAAATAAGTGTGACATTTTGACCTTAAATTCCAGTGATCAGCCCTACATGTACATGTACTTTACCCACTCGGGATATAAAAGCTCAGCCAGATCTACACACACAGTCAACATAAATGATGCATCTTACCCAGCTATACCAACAAGCAACATAAAAGTACACAAGCATGTACATGTATTATAAATGAGATTTAGTTACAGATTTACAACAATAAAAATGGGACAGAAAACTCTACAGCTGCATAATTATTGGTTATCACACAGTGAGGACATCAAGAAGATTTTGGATTGTGAAATTACACACACAATAAGCATCTTAGTTAGTGAACATGAAGTTGAGTTTGTTATCCACTGGTTAGGTAATGGACTAAAATGAATCTTCTTGAAAATACATACTTGGCTTTTGTTTTAAATTGATATAACAATTTAACAGGTGGGGGGGGGTGAAACAGTATTCTTTTGAAAATGACTTTCAATGGTTTTAGTTTAACCTCCAACTTGCAAAAATCTAATAAGTTTCATTTGCGGGGGACTGGTGCACACATGTAACAGTTTTCAACATGTCCAACATGTAAACATTGCTCTTTTTCCTGATGAAATAACGCTGATGTGTTTTAATAGATCAGGCAAAAAATTTTATTAAAAATTCCATTGTCCATTAAAGAAATTAACCACCTGTTCACGTGGTGTGTACATCAGGTCAAGATACTTACCAGATAACATGATGGCACTGTTTGCAAGGAATCGAACACCGTAAGACACACGGAATAACAGAAATGCATTGACATCTGAAAGAACATAATACAAGTACATGCAAATATTCAAATCTGACAAATTCATGCAGTGGGGTAATTATATGGAATGTACCCTATGTCAGGAAATAGCATGATTCAACTTAAGATGGGCTTTCCAAAGTAGTGACAGATCTCCATTCATCTCCATTGTGTGGAATTTCTCACTATAAACAAATTATAACAATTACAATAATTATGCATGTACATACATACGTGACAATATGGGCCTCTCATAATAACATGCATCATCAAGACATTTCAAAGGAGAGGCCATTTTTCACAGTTAAGTCTTCACTGAGGGAGGCTGTTGACTATACTGGCTGTACACTGTAAGGAACTTTTAATTTATCCTGATGTCTGCTTGTCTTAGTAGAAGATCCACCTTTTATGAGTATTACTTTTATTTAATCCTTTCTTCTCTCTACTATATTAGGTGTCCCAATCCATCAGAGATTTCTTCAAGTTTTTAAGTGACAGTTAAATGAAAAATTGCGGCAAGATGACCATGTTTTTGTCCATCATAACCTCAAAAACAGCCTCTTTTTGGTAACATCTTGGTGGCACAATGTATTGTGAATTGCCCATATTAGTGAAATCAGTATTGTGCACTGGAATTTGTAACCCCCAAAAAATGTTTAACATGTACAAGTACCTTGTTCCTTGGACATCAAGCTCATTCCAAAAAACAAAACAAAAAACAAATCTTGACTACCTCCTAGATTTGATTAGTCATTTAAGCTGCTCTTTCTTTTAGGTATCTACACTGTATTCTTCACACTTCAAAGTTTTCATCCTTGGACAAATATCATAGTGCCAAAATGCCAAAAAATGCAACAGAATGACAAAGTACATGTTCTTCATGTATACATACATGTAATTTATGCTTTATTTTCTGCAGCTATTATAAAAGTTCATTTTACTGGGGTGGGATTTCTGAACAGATATACCATGCTTTGTTCTCTTGCAGGTGATGTTAAAGTCATCATAAATTTGGAATCCCTAAGTGACCTTCCCAAACAGCACTTTGTTGCCTGCTGTGAAGGGGTCCATGGTGTTTTGTACACCTGAGAGAGCAAATGGCACTTGAGGCGAAGCCGAGGATGACATTCGCCCCTAATGGTGTACGAAACCCATGGACCCCGTCACAGCAGGCAAACACTGTTATGTTATACTATAGTCATACGTGTAGATTAGGCTGGAACGATAATTGCATGATAAATTAAAAGACCTTGACAAACTGAAATACTTGAACAGCAAATTAGATATCAGATTACATCTCCAAGAAAAATTAACCCCTTCACGACAGATGACTGCATACGCTGCGCCTGGAGGAAAGTCGAATTTCCGGATGTCTGCGGTAGCTGCATACCACACCTGCAACCTTTATTAGTGTACATGTACACCTGTAGTTACTGGGAGCTTTGCACTGAATGGAAATCTGGGGCAACTAGGAGAGTTGGTCAACCCCACGATACCCAGTAAATTGGATTTTATTCATCAGAACACCCCCTTTGTCTTTGATTGAATACCCGGGGTAATCTCCATGAAGCGTCGCTGACTCCGCTGCCAGGGCTTATGCAACGCACTTTGTGTGGGCCCGAAGCGCAATGAATACAGGCCATTGACATGGTGCGCGCGCCATTGTTTACGGCCCTGAACACGTGCACAGCACCCCAGCACCCACACTCGGGATACAGAAGGTCCATTGCTCAGCATAATTGGGCATTTGTTTCGTCCAAAAAGGAGTGTTTTCTGTAGTGCTTGGTATATATTTTCCTGGCCACTCCCCGGCCCTTCAGTTGCGTTACATGATGTCTTCCAGTGAAGAGGAAACTCTGATGGCGGCTAGTGATTCAGATTTCACATCGGAATCTGAACATAGTTCAGAACTTGAAACTAGTGACAGCGATTCTAACAGGCAACCACTGTTAGCGAGGTCTGCCAAGAAGAAGGTCAAGACTTTGTCCATTCAATGGACGGCTGATGACAACTTCCCCCGCCGACACGGCTTTCAAGGCACAACAGGAGTTCAAGTGCAAGAACTGGATGAGAACAGCACTCCTGTCCAAATCTTCGAGCAGTTCTTCACCCCAGAGTTGATGTTGCACATTGCCAATGAGACCAACCGCTATGCCGCTGAACATCCGAAAAGTCAAGCAGCAAGTCCAAGTCACATGAGAAGCTGGTTTGACACAACACCAGACGAGATGTCAGTGTTCCTGTCCATGATCATCGTCATGGGACTGATGCTGAAACCTGACTTGAAGTCCTATTGGACGAGGGTCTCAATACTTGAGACTCCGTTTTTCCCTAATACCATGCCCTGCGACAGATTTATGGACTTGCTGTCCCATTTGCATTTCATCAATAACAGCCGTGCAGATAAGACCGATTGACTCTACAAGCTCCGCCTGGTGATAAACGAACTGACCGAGAAGTTAAAGTCCGTCTGCATTTTGTCCAGCAACATTACTACCGACGTGTCCCTTTGGAAATTCAAAGGGAGACTGAAGTTCAAGCAGTACAACCCCAAGAAGCGTACAAGGTTTGGCATCAAGGTGTATCGAGTCTGCCACAGCACGGGAGTTGCCTCTGGATACACCTGGAACACCGGTCAGACCAGACTGTTGGACTGGCAAGTACGAAAATCGTACTTGACTTGAATGCCAATCTTCTTGGCAAAGGGTACACCATTTTCCTGGACAACTGGTTCAGCAGCCCCGAACAGTACCTGAAATCACACGACCAGAAGACAAACGTCGTCGGGACGGTAAGAAGCAATCATCAAGACATGCCCAGGGACTTGTGCTCCTTGAAACTCGAGAGAGGTGATGCTGTTTACCGTTCTTGCGACCAGGGCTGACTCGCCTTGGTCTGGCAAGACAAAAAAGATGTCCGTATGCTGTCCACGATGCATACAGCCGAGATGGCCGACACCGGAAAGCGGAACCGCGACGGCATCGCTTTGGAAAACCCAGGTGTGTACTCAACTACAACGAGGGGATGAAAGGTGTGGACATTGCAGACCAGCTGGCATCGTCGCACCGTTCAGTAAGAAAATCAATCAAATGGCATAAGAAAGTGTTCTTATTTTTGCTTGATGTTGCTCTTGTTAACTCTTATCTTGTGTATAAGGAAGTTGGTGGCACTGACAGTTTTTTGACATTTAGACACATATTGGAGACTGAAATTTTAGAGTTGCATGCACCAAATTTGCCAGTGTATCGATCTAGAGGTAGACTGACCAGTCTTCCTGGTCCAAGTAGACTGATAGGAGGACATTTTGCTGTAGAAATTCCCCTGAGTGGAACATGAGCTAGATCATACAGACGATGTGATGTTTGTTACAGAGACGGTAAAAGAAAAGAGACTAGATTTAAGTGTGAAGTAGCACTTTGCCCTCCTCCTTCTTTCAAGGTTTATCACACTTGAATCATTTGCTTATTTATGCCATGTTTCCTGTTTCCCAGATGTTGTAAATGAAATAGTACATGAAATTTTTGGGCAACTCCTTCAAGGTTTATTATACTTGAATCAATTATTCATGTACAATTACCTGTATTCCAAGACATCGTGTAACACAACTACTCTATTTTTTCTTTTCCTTTTTTGCCTGTTTTTTTACGAGAAAGTCATTTTATTTCAAAAATTCAGTTTGAATTATTGTAAATACATGTATATGAGAAAAGAGGCAAAAAAAAACCGAAACAACAAGTCGTCAAAAGAAGAAGTAAACTGAGAAATTGTCTTGTGTTTCTCTTGTGTCTATTTATTTTATAATTATGGGAAAGATTATTTGGGGAAGATAATTTTCATGGGATGGTTCCAAGTTTAGTTAGAAGGGGCTGTGTTAGGTGTATCATTACATTCAGAAAGGGGGTTTGAATATACACTGTAACTTGCAAAAAACAAAACTTAGAAATATGCAAGAAAATTATGTGCGTACATAGCGCAAGATGAAAAATTGGCATATTTTACGAGTAATATTGACTGGGTATTTGATGAAATAAAAACTTGTGCAGCCCACTCTATGTACAAGTGGGGGCTGGGCATTGATGCTGGGCATGCATGGACTACAAGGGAGCTGGAACACGAGCCACGGTGCCCGCCTGTGGCAAGCCTAGACCTTGTGAACTTAGCGGGCGCTGCATGCTTCGTTGTGGCCGAGCGTCATTGGGTAGTTAGTGTTGGGTATGGTAAGTTCTGGGTGCCTGGTTATTATGTTAGATGGGATCCAAATACCCCAGCATGAATCGTGGCCAAACAGAGCCGGGCTGCATGCAGTGTGTGACCCAGCAAACTTGGCAGATAAGGCCTGGTGACCTTACTACATGTCTGCCGTTGCCGTTAGCAAAATTGGAAAAAAATACCAGCAGCCAGGCAGGACGCGGTAAAATATCCTGCCGTCAAGGGGTTAAGATTGATTGTGCTGTCCCTTGTTTAGTTGTGTTTTGTTGTTGCTTTTGGAAAGAGGGAGAAATCTCAGATTGATAACAAACTGGTTTACAGAGAAACTTCGGATTCATAAAACACCAAGGTATTTGTTAACTGGTTGAATTTCAGACAATATTTACACAACATTCTGGAGAAAAATATTGGCAAGTTTGAAGAGCAGATGAGAAGAGACAACATAAGCATATAAACAACGGCAATCACATGTTACTCGTTACTGTTATGCAATTACAATGCAGTGGACATGACACACCAACTGCCGGCAAAGATCACAATCATCCATCATTTCTTGAAGCATGGCAACATTGTCAATGTACTGCGTGCTTGTGGCATATCACATGATCAAATCCCAACTAATAAAAATTGTCTACAGGTATCTATGGACCATGGTATTACAAAGATTTTTGTCAAATGATTTTCCTTGATGCAATTCTTTGACCATGAGTGATTATGGAAGACAGCACACAATATTTTGAGGTTATTTTTAATGACATCCGAATGCAATTTTTCCTTTCATTTATTCCTCACAGGGAACTCCTTTGCAAAGCTGAATATAAATCTTAAACAATGTATGGTACATGTATATTGGTGGATTTGTAAACTTACTAGACTTGTAATCTTTATTTGCAGAGGAAACTGTGGGGCATTCTCTGTCAATGGATGTACCAGTACTGTATACACTCATCTATTACTTCGTTGGTTTTGTACACATACAAATCTGCAAAATTTGTGGGTGGCATAATGTGTTGACCTTCAACATACATGTAACCACCATGTTCTCAGCCAAAAATATTCTGTCTGCAAGTATTAAAAGAGTTCATCTTTAAATTCTTGACAACTTTACTGCGCTGCAAAATGTGAGTAGTTTGTCATTAAGGATTTCCTTTCCTAATTTGTCATTTCCAGGGAGATCTTCCAAAGAATGGTTTTCATATATACATATATATGGATAAATATCTACAAATAAATATCTACATGCTCCTACGTGCTTCAACGTATTCAAGTTCGACTGAATTTGAGGTTATAACGTTCAAAATTTCAAATCCAGCCAGTTTCCCCAACTGTACAAACTTGTTATACAATACATGTTGTTCACTGACTGTCAGTCTTATCAAACCTGAGTTAATGCACCTTTGAAAGCAAACATTAATTGTTGTTATATGACAGGTGGAAATTTCGTTCATTTAAATAAAGTGTAACTTATACCAAAAGAAGTAAACAATGGGCTTACCCTTTTTAACATGTACTGTACTTTTAAAACTATAAGAATACAAATCAACAACAAGTATTGGCCTTTGACAATTAGATACATTGTATCCTTAACATTTTACAATTTGTATACATATTAAATACATAAAAATACATGTAACTGGTAGCTCTGAAGCTAAACCATAGAACAGACAAATCTGATGACCAGGATAAGAAGCCATCATTGATGCTTCCATACAGGTCATAAATGCCTCGCTCATCAGAAAGGTTTTACAGTTTTTTATCTGTTGGCAGGGCTCACGAAAAACAATGGATATATGTAACATGTGAATGAGTGTGGTGCCACTGTAGTAATTGCAACTCCTTGGATTAGTCTATGAGTCATCTCCAGAATTCAAACATATAATATTTTTAATGTACAACAATATTTTACACATTCTTTTAGTCTGACCTATTTTCTGATTTAGCAGATGTTTATTTAGAAGAAATTACATGTACATGTAACTTGAACTTGATGTCAAATGATGCCAATGGTTCATAAATGTATTTCTGCAAAGTTTCAAGTTGATTTGAAATGAATGGAAGTGTAAGCAATTTAAACATCTACATGTACATGATTGGAAAATGAAAAAAGTAATTACAGGCAGAATGCACTGTACAGTTCTCTTTATGTATAGCTTTGGATTAGAACTTACTTTTGACTACTACCGTGGCCCCATTTCCAGCTCCATACACAGTTGCCACAAAACTACTTTCATTGAAGCTGTGAAGAAAGATTTTAAAATTGCTTAGTATTTTACATTCCCAAGTGGCAGACATGCTGGCATCTAACTAACTAAAAACATCAGCAAATTCATAACACTTAAACACACCTTGGCTATTTCTATTGGTTGAGAACCCATCATGTAGCTAGTTTAGAGAGTGACAAAGTACCAGCTTGCAGAGGCACTTACAGGAAACGTGACCAGAGGGGTGTTTTAAAAAATTGAAGTGAAAATTGGTGAATCATTGGAAACCTATAAATTCTTAATCTTTTTTTGACTTTCTGACTCATAAGGTATTTAGGAATAGCAGTGAGTGTTTGGCCAGTCTTAAATGTTACTTAAAATCCCAATGGGAGAATGGAGGCTGATTTCATGTCCCTCACCACTGGATCATGTTCAGTGCCACCTCATATAATACATACCTTATGCATGCATAAAATCAATTGTCTAAAACTACTCAAAACAGGAACACACCAAAAAATGACTGGAGGGGTGTTGGAAAAAAGGAAGTAAAACAGTAGAAGAATATTGTTGAAGAAAATCATTGAAGAAAATTGTTAAAAATATGTGAGTTTAACACTCATTTTGACTTTTTTGACTGAATATTGACTGAAAGGTTGAAGATCCTGGGACGGGATGATCATCATTTTTTTGTTTTCAAAATTCTTTAAAAATTCATATCTTCATTTACTGGACACTTACACTCGCATGAAGGACTGTCTGGTTCTGCTCTATTCTGACAGACAACATCTGTTGATGCTGGAGTATTTCAGCCAGGCCTGCTGCCTTGTAAAAAGAGTCCAGATTGTGCGATGTTATGTAATTTTCTTTTGTTCCCAAAACTAGCACAGTGCGCTGCTGATGTCTTTTCAATAGGGGCCAGATTAGTGTGCAGCGGTAGTGTGTGGCTCCTCACTGCAGTAGTGGAGCACTTTTGTCCCCGGTGGTAATCCACTGAATGCCCCTAACCATGGTATACTGTTTCAAAACAAGGCTGGATTATCTCCGCAACTGACAGAGAAAAAATTTTGGTAATTCCAAGCAGCCTGGTCTTTTGTTACGAGTGCAGTCTTTCGTTACTAGGATACATGGAGTATCCCATGTGGCACTGAAGGTTAGGGGTGCCAAATATCACTGATGTTGTAGGCGATATCTTGGGGGACCGTCTTGTTCTTGAAGATTTCAATGGCCTTGCAGATACGTCAGGGGTGCCATTGCTCGATGCTGGTGATGAGATGCGCTTCATACTTGATATTATGGTCTGCCTCATGTGAATGTTTGACAATAGATGACTTCTCGTAGTCTCCCTGTTGTCCATGTGCTCAGTGTTCGTTGAATCTAGTGGTTAGATCCCTGCCTGTCCCTCCGATGTACACTTGACTGCATTCACAGGAAATCTTGCAGACGCCGGGTCTAGACTTGGGGTCTTGTTTATCCTTGTGTGGTTGCAGGAGGTTTCTGATCTTGCTGGATGCCGTGTGGAACACTCTGATGCCCTGTCTCTTGAGGATGCACTGGATTTGGTGGGAAGTTGGACCTATGTATGGGAGGGTGACTGAACTATTGTATGTGGGGGGTTTACCTTGGGTAAATGGGACCCAATGGTTGGGGCGAGGTGTAGGTTGCTGGGTCTTGACTTGGCTCTTCTTGAATCCGTCCCGCTGGAGTGCTGTGGAGATGTGGTGGAGCTCGTTGTTCAGGTTGCGCTGGTCACAAACATTGTATGCCCGGCGTACAAGGGTAGTGTTTTTTGACAGAGTTCTTGATCTTGGGGTGGTGAAAGGAGCACTGATGGAGGTACCGGTCTGTGTGGGTGGGTTTCCGGTAAACATTGAGGGAGAGGGTGCCATCAGGTCATCAGGATAGCTCTACATCCAGGAAGGAGATGGCGCCATCTCTTTCCAGATCAATAGTGAACTGGATCTTAGAGCAGAGCTGGTTGAGATGCTTGAGGAAACCATCCAGCTTTTCCTGGCCGTGCGGCCAGATGACAAATGTGTCGTCGACGTACCTCAGCCAGACTCATGGACGGGAATCAGCTGTGGCGATGGCATGTTCCATGAAAAGGTCAGCAAGAACCAGGTATATAGGTGATCCCATGGAGATTCCGCTGGTTTGTTCAAAGAACTTGTCTCACCACTGGAGGCCGGTGGATGCCAGGAAGGTGCCAAGTAAGTCTTGGATCTGGGCTAGGGTGAGGTTTGTTCTCTCTAGGAGAGACGGGTCTTGGTCTAGGCATTCTCTGGCGATGATGCAGGCGTCAGCAGCGGGGATGTTGGTGAAGAGTGACACCATGCCAAAACTGACCATGATGTCGTTGGGTTGCAGGGCGAGGTCTTGAATAAACTTTACGAACTGCTCTGAATTCTTGATGTAGTGCTCCGTGTTGATTAGCAGTGGGAACAGAATCTTGGCTAGGTGCTTGGCGATGTTGTACGTAGGACCATGCCATCATGCCACAACGGGACGCAGGGGGGTGTCAGGTTTGTGGATTTGGGGCTGACCGAAGAAGCGAGAGCATCTGGAGCTGGAAGCAAGGAGTTGACGGTGCAGGGCCATGGAAATGTTTCCTGACTGCTGCACAGGGAGAAGCTTGCTGTTCAAACTCTTTTGTATGGATGGTGTGGGATCCTTGGGGAGGGGGCGATATGAGCCCGATTCAAGGATGTTCCACACCTTGCTGTTGTAGTTGGACCAGTCAATGATGACAGTGGCATTGCCTTTGATGGCAGTTAGGATGTGTATTGACTCATCCCAACAAAGCTCGATGAGGGCCGAGTGCTCTTGTCTAGAAATGTTGGCCTTGGCAGGTTTCAGGTTCATGAGTGCTTGGCTTACTTGTAGACGGACATCATCAACGATGGATTTGGCGAGGTGTCGTAAGGCTAGTTCAGTAACTTGGATCACTTCTTCTGCTGGCAGGGACTTGGGTACCTGGGCAAAGTTTTTGCCCAATGCGAGAACCTTGGTTTCAGTTTCCGACAGCTTACGATGTACATGTGCGTTGACTGAGGTTGACTCCTGCTTGTTTTGTGAAAGCGGCTTGTGAACGGAGATGGGGTTTGGTGTGCGTAGGGTCTGATGATATACAAAATCCTATCGGTTCTGGTCTTGTGCTGAGATTGTGGGGTGCGGGACATGGGTATATAGATGATCCCCTTGTCCAATTCCCCACCGCATTGTTTCGTTAGAGGTTCCTGAACTTCTTGGTTTGGTGGCAGCAGATTCTTTTGAAGGTGTGACGACAGCTGGTCTTGGTTAGTCACTGGAACTTGTTGAAGTCTTCAGCAGACATTGTGGTGGCTAGCTCACTGTGAATGGCAGCGATCTGTTTGTCTAGTGAGGCCAGCGTGGATCTGGTGGAGGAGATGAGAGATGGAGCAAGATGAGGCTGGATTTCCTGAGGATGTCTTGGGACTTGGTGTTGCGCACAGGGTCATGAAGATGGAGGCTCGGTGGCACAAGGTTGGAGTCATGGCAGCACTTGAGGAAGGTTAAGTTGTTGATGAATCTCGAACACTTGGTGGAAAGGCGCTTGTAATTCTTGACCGTTGACAAGATCTGCTCTCCGTAGAGCGAAGTCTCCAGCCCAACACCAACTGACATGCACCAGTGAACAGCCACAGCAGCTCTCAACACTTTTCCCGCCTTCAAGCTCCAGTACCCAAATGGCTTGGATCCCAATTCCCACACCTCAGTGAGCACCCCCAGCATATAAGCAGCAGCACAGTTGGATAGCATCAGTCCTGAAGACGGACAGAGCACTCACTGTCCGAAAAGTCGAGTTTTAAACCGGTTCTTTTCAGAACCACACATACATGTACTCAAAGCAGCGTTCGACCTTAACGCTGGTCCGTTAGCCAAATTCGAATAAAAACCACAGCGGTTGAGCGAAAGCTCTTGTCTGGGTAGTCCAGCGGTCTCGTAAAACAATATTCTGAAATAAGCGGCAAAATAGTTGATGGTGATGCACACCGTATAGCTGCTGTTGGAATTTGAACCAAATAAAATTGGTCACAGGTAGTTGTGACTCCAGCGATGTCACGGTTGTGATTTCGTGTTTGGTTTGTGCACTACAAGTTGCACTACACCAAATACATGTACATGTACGCGCCCATAGAAAACATTGCAAAATCAGACCGAAATAGCACTACCTATTGACTCTTGGGAAGAGGTTAACCTCTTTTTTTACACTGGAAATTCAAGATTGTGGCCAGAAGATCACTTTTTGTTACAATTTTATGGGGGTTAGCCACAAATTTTTTTTATTGGCCTTTCCCCGAAGAGACCTCCAAAACAGTAGTAAAACTATGTGCTCAGCTCTGAATGTAGCCTCTGCCACTTTTGAAAGTGCCAAATCAGTCCCAAATTTGGGATTTATAAAAATATTTCTATGATACCTCCTGATAATGGCATGTCTTATTGTAAACACCCTGTGGGATCACAGAATGTTAATGAGCTTACAAGCAGAAATACAACCATTTGGTAGAATGCACCCCACGGGTACTGTACCGTCAGTCTAGAACGAACATGTACTGTATGTACATTTTGCCGGGCGTGCATGTGCATGTGATACTGCATAAACGTACATGTACATAAACAGTTCATAATGATATTTTTTATTCTGTCTCTTGGATTGTGAATAAAACAAACTATTTTTAGCAGGTAACCACTTTGTGTGTTAATTTGCTTGAGTAGATTATACTCTGGAAATTCATAATTCCCGTGGCCATTTATGATTACTCATCAACAAATAAACAACAGTCAGCACCAAGTGCACACTGTTATGCATGACGTTGGAGCAGAAAACACTAATGCAAACAAGAATGTTGAAATTTGGGGGGAGACGCGGACTAGTGAAAATGCTGGTGGACTAGTTAAAAGCCATCACTGCTGGTCCAGCTGGCAAGTGAAAAAAAAAGTTAAGGGCAAACTCTGCTCAAAGAGATATTTCCATATGGTGTATCTGCAAACCCTCTATCGTAAAAGACCTGGCTGCTGGGAATTACCAACATTTTCTCACTATCAATAGCACAGATAATCCAGCATCTTTTTTGAAACAGTAAACCACCATTTGTGGTATTCAGTGCAAGCGGATTACCACTGTGGACAAAAGTGCTCCACCACCGCATAGATGAGTCACATTGTCCTGCTGCACGCTAATCTGACCCCTATTGAAAAGACATCACTGAGCCAGTTTCGGGAACAAAAGAAAATTAAGTAACACCACACACTCTGGGCTCTTTTACAAGGCAGCGGGTCTGGCTGAAATACTGCGGTGTAACTACCGGTTGATGTTGTCTGTCAGATTAGAGTAGAAACCAAACAGTCATTTGTGTCGGTGTAAGTTCCCAGTAAATGAAAATATGAATTCTTAAAGAATTTTGAAAACAGAAAAAAATGAAAAAAGCCAAATACTCCAGCCCCGCAAAATCAACATTTATAAATGCCCCCAGCCTGAAGTGGTTAAAGATGAGTTCTTCTATGTAAATGTGGCTGTACATACATGTACATGTATACAAGTGTGTAAAAACTGAATGGACAACAATCCATTATCTGGCGTGAATGGATTCCATTGGCCTCCCAGAAGTACATGTACATGTAAAATAAGGTGTTATTTTAAAACTTACTCATTTTTGGAATTATTTTTTCATGTGTACTTTCAGAGGAATTCTTCCCACTTCTTTTGGTGCCATTTACACCACATGTAATTCAAGCATGATTCCACAGAAAAACCTTAATGCGTGTAGGTGAAATCTGACTAATGCAAATGCACAGGGTTTGATAGAGATGAGACAAAATTACATGTGCATGTAGTCCTCCACAAGCTACTACTTGGTTGAATACACAGCTGGGATGGGTGCATCATCCACGTAAGTGCATAGTGAATCACAGGCCTGTTTTGCCAATTCACAGATTTTTCCCTCCTGAGGGTCATTCAGATTTACTGGAGATGTGAAATCAAACTTTTTAAATAGCCCAATAAGATAAAATCCATAGAAGTCAGATCAGGCAATATTGGGGGCCAATCAATCAGAGAATTCAAGGCAATGATTTGATAAATTCGAAATCACTATCCGAGAAGTAAAGTGACAACCATCCTGTGTGGAGGAGCACCATCCTGCGCCCACCACAGATGCCTGAACTGTTCATTTGCTTAACCCCTAGATCATGAATGGCCTCCATTAAGAACCAAGAAAATCTTATTTGTCATGTCAAAGTGCCCATCAATGTTTCGGTAGAAGCAAAATGATGGGCAGAGATTCTTGTTTCCAACCCATACTATAAGTTTCTGTTTAGATCATCAGGAAAAATAGGTAAATAATTTATCATACTATTTACAGGAATAATGCGTCAAGCCCGGCTTTGTATTCAATGGTAGCCATTTAGAGGACTAAGTCACTATGAAATACATGTACATCTATAACATAAACTTACCGAAATGCTTTACATGTAAATAAAAATGAAGTTTTGAAGATGAGATTTTGTAATGTCTCTTTGCCGCCCAGTGCACTTACTTGTACAAGTTAGATTTCACTTAAATCCACAGTCTTCTGAAAACCGAATGCAGTGTAACTGGCATCAAAGCAGGGAGAGCTGCTCTAAAAATGCATGTGAAAAATGTTTTTGCAAATGCTGCTAAATAATAAAACAATGGGCCGTTTTAAAAGTGTGCTGTGTTATTATTTTTGACATGCAATGCACATACATGTATATCCATAATTAGCATTTTAGCAATGCACATTCAGGGTGATAGTGATGAAAATATAGACAAGCTCATACACGTCATTAAGCCAAACAAAAATAATGTATTAACCTCTTGCTGCCGGGGGACCCGTTTTCGAGCACATAGGCTTTATATGTGAAGCAGGAGAGCCCAAAACTAGAAAAAAGAGTTGGGCCTTGTTACAAAAGATGGTGCTTGGAACAAAGACTGAAGTAATCCAGCCTTGTTTTGAAACAGTATACCACGGTTTGGGGCATTTAGAGTGAGCGGATTACCACCATGAACAAAAGCGCTCCATCAACGCAGCGATGAGCAACATACAAGTAACACCACTGCACGCTAATATGGCCCCGATTGAAAAGAGGTCAGCAGCGCAAAGTGCCAGGTTTGCGAACAAAAGAAAGTTATAAAACACTGCACAATCTGGCTCTTCTTGCAAGGCTGTAGGCCTGCCTGAAATACTCAGGCATCAATAGATTTTGTCTGTCAGGCTAAAGTGGCTACCAGACAGGAATTTGTGTGGGTGTAAGCATCCATTGAATGAAATGATGACTTTTTTAAGAATTTTGAAAACTGAAAATCTTGAAAATTGCCTGTATGTGTTCACTGCATTTTTCAAACCACCCGGCAGCAAGTGGTTAAACACCTGTACACTCCATCAGGCCAAAGCCTTAAACACAAAATATTTATTTGTGATAACCAAAAAGAAGATTTCTATTGTTTTAACCACTTCCTGCCTGGGATTCTGGTACCGGACACATACAGTATGCTTTTTATGCGTGGCTGGTGTCTCCGAAATCGGACAAAGTGAACTGGGCCCCAGTAACGAAAAAACATACTCGGAACAAAAGACCAGGATGCTGGGCATTACTGACATTTTTCACTCTCAATAGTGGAGATAATCCTGCCTTGTTTTGAAACAGTATACCACAGTTTGGGGCATTTAGAGCAAGCAGATTACCTCCAGGGACAAAAGGGCTCCACCACTGCAGCAATGGGCCACATGGCACCGCTGCATGCTAATCTGGCCAACGCACTGTTCCAGGTTCGTGAGCGAAAGAAAGTTATATAACACCACCCAATCTAGGCTCTTTTTACAAGACTGCAGGCCTGGCTGAAATACTCGGGCGTCAATAGATTTTGTCTGTCAGGCTAGAGTGGCCACCAGACGGTCCTTCTTGTGGGTGTAAGTGTCCAGTAAATGAAGATAGGAATTTTTAAAGAATTTTGAAAACAAAAAAATGAGAATTATCCCGCCCCAGTATCAGCAACATTAATAACTGCCACCGGCAGCGAGTGGTGAAGCCATTTTGACCTTAACCCATCACATTCTGACCTCCAAATGCAACAGGCTTCTTAGGACCAAGAGCATGTCATGTAGTTCTCAAATTATTGCACTGACAAGATTCTTCCAGAGACATACCCAAAGAAGGTCAAGGTGGAAAGAGTATGCCCCTTTGACCAGCATAAAAAAGGTCTTGTCATGTGTTGTGAACCTCACATAAGGTACAGGATGGATGTACACGTATAAACCTTAGATTATGAAGGAGCACACTCACCAATATGCCGAAAATTTAGTACCATACACTTTACTGAAAATTAATTTTTAAAAAGACCATTAGGTGCAGTATATTCATAAAGTAGTGATGTAGTACTGGTATGTAATGTATAAATCCATGTACCGTATTGGCAGAATTTCAAAAAAATTCTTCTTCTTTGTGATGCATGTTAGCTGAGCTGATATTGAACCAAAATACAATCACCACTTTACCTTCCAACTATTGTATTTGCTGCAGTATTCATTATAGCGTAGGGCAATTGCGTGCACAGTCCAAGTAAGAAGAAGCCAATCTATTAGAGAAAAATACAATAATGCATGACACGTACAATACACACTCACTTGTCTCAAAGTCTTCAATCAAGCACATCAACGGCAAGTTAGATTACTCAAGTTTCCCATTCATGATGGAATCCTCATTACTATCAAATGTGACATTTACAAATTTACATTTTTAAAATGAAACCAAGAAATGTCAGTACTGAATCTGCCCTTGACTGCATGCACGCACACTCACAAACCCAAGTGTGTATTTGCTAGCAGCTGGGGACCCCCTATTGTTCCTCGTTTGTTTGTACAGTTGTCAATCGGGGAACCGCTGTCAATCAGGGACCTTATCGTCTTCTGTTGTTCAGGGTCCCCAAATGAATACAGAAACAAACTCACACACATGAGTAGGAACGTTTTTTAGGGCATGGCATACATACACTGTATGGACCTCTGCACAAAAGAAGTCCACATAATGTGGGCGCGACGGCACTCTGTGGACTCGCACATGTCCACACAATGTTTTCCCCTCTCTGAAAAACAGTTTCAGAGGCATTTTGGGGTCAAGCTTATCTGTGGCAAAATGAAAAGGAACAGTCCAGAGAATCTTCAAAAATCCAGCTTGACAGTTATTCTAATTGGAGAAAAGGGAACATTTTCCCCAAGTTTCCTTAACCACAGGAGAACAAAGGAATGTCCACGCTGTGTATGTAAAACATGTACCCTGATCATTACACCAATTTTGTTAGGACTGAAAACTTACAGGCAACAGCACAGGAATTTCCCCTCAACTCTGCCATAGTTTTCCTAACCGAAGAAACTACCCCCCCCTAAATGCTGTGATGGCCTGCCCACAGAACCACCACCCATACACACATGTACATGTACTTGTTACTGCAGGTTACAGGGACAACACATATGCTGAAATATAGACGTTAAATACAGGGACATACATGTACATTTCTGTTTTGTCCAGTTTTCCCACTGATGTGTTTTCGTAATTTTGATATCAATGTTTGTGAAAAATAGGTCAAAGATTGCAAAATCTCTATTTCTCCTGGAAGACAGGTACATGTGTAAGCAGGCCACAAAATTAACTTTTCTTATTGACATGCATAAGCAGAGGTGTGAGATTGTAATGCACACATACATTCCGGTAAGAATGACCCTTACAAAAAAGCCTAAAGTTGTAAGATGTACAGGTGCTATTCATAAGTTAAGACGCATTTGTAATTTAAAGGGAAGAGCTGACCCATATTGGAATCCTCCCTATTCCCTTGGCTGCATGTAATGCCCAACTATTAAAGAGGGTTTTTTTAAAAGCCCTTTGAAGATTTTGGTACTTTTACATCCTGTCAGGACAATGTGGAGTCTCCATTTTTAAATTCATTATTATTACTAGTAATTTTGAAATGGCACGTTGCAAGCTGTAACCTTTGGTGTGAAGTTTCCTGCACCTCACAGTACTGCAACCTCTCGATTAATATTCAAGGAAAGCATTCAAGTGCATATGCAAAACATTACACTCGAACACTGCATCCTATTTCAGGTTGCATACATGTAAGCTTAGGCCTCAGTACTCCCTACACCTTGCCAAGCCTTTTCACCTTAACCCTCCTTTGGTTTTACAGCACAAACATGCAGAAGTGCCCACAGTCACTCTCTTGCAAGTGTTTTCTACATGGAAAACATTTGGTTGTCAGCACAAAATGACCCAGGGTCTTTTGTGCAGTCCTCTTCACTGCATTTGGTTTACTGCACAATTATGCACATGAAACAGTGAAGCACAGTTGTTGTTATTGTGCTCAACCTGAGGCGAATTCGACCCTGCTTTTTTCACACAACATTTTAGAATCTGGACAAATTTCAACCCGTTGAAAAATCTTGACCCTGGTCTGGACATGGGTTGATTTCAATCTTAGATAAGATCAGTCTTTGGCTGGGCTCGATGCAGAATTGGTGCAGGGATGATGGCAGAATTGGTGCAGGATTTTTGCAGGGTTAAACAGTTTTGTGTCTAAAGCCATGTTTCCAAACTTGTGTCAAAACTGCGTCAACCCTAGATTAGTGTGAAAATGCCTGCTGGGAAGCTACAGGTGACCTGTGAATCAAACTACTGAACATCAGATATGACACAACTTTCAAAAGCTTACCAAAGTTCTGTTAATAATGCATGCCTGCACTTCACTTCTCTCAACATGAGCTGCAGGTTGAGTTTCTTCACCAATGTTATCTGCATTCTCTGGCATGATGAACTCAGCTGAGGGACCTGGCATCACAGACAGCAAATTTGAAAAACTATCAGTAGAAAAGTGAAGCAAACAACAAATGCATTACTCCAGCAGTTTAATGTCACTTTTACTGGAACCTTGTTTTGGCAGTACATGTATATGAGTGTAATATGTTAAGACGGATTTTAATCCAGTATACCATAGACAACCAGAATCTACATGATGACCTTTACTGACTTTTGGGCATTTTGAAATATAAGTGAGAAGTTCTTCAACATTTTGATAAAAAAATCCAAATGATGTGAAACTTTTTGTTGGTGGCCCTCTTTAAAACATTTATATTGCAAAATTAAAACTTTATTAAATATTATTAAATAAAACAGAATAAGTTACATGTACACAAATAAAAATGAAATGTCATTAATTTATATTACTGTTGAAAAAGTCTGACAAAATTGTTTGTGTGAAGAAAACATTTTTAAAATTTGTTATTTTGAAAGAATGACCGAACTGGGTCTGCTGCCATCTGGAACAGTATATGCTACCGGTATATGTATCTCATCTTAAGTGAGTTCTGTGAATCAACGCACACACACGTGTAAACAATGTAATGTGCATGCTGAGAATCATGTCTTTGCTGATGGTGTTGAAATTTTTACAGTAAATATAGTGACCCAAATGTGACACAAGTGACTTGATGTTCACCACATGTCCTAAGCAGGTTTGTGATAGTAAATTGACATGGAGAAAGCCTGATGATAGAATTGTATTTCCCTTCTAAAAAAAAACTTCCTCCCAAACCATGAATACAGGAGAAAGTCTAATCAGCCGTTTGACGAGTTCAGCCGCCCATTCAAAAATGGTCATTTTGAACATGGGCAGTTCTAACAAAGGCACGATATGATTACATGTAGGTCATTTGGTGAAGCCCTGTGCATATTTTGTGTGTGAGCAGTCAAGCACGACATGTAGCCGGCTATGATGTGGAAGAGGTGGGTAGCGGCATATTCTGCCATTGTGCCAGTGATTTGATAACCAGCAGATCATTAACGGGTTTGTAATTGTAAATATTTAGGTGCCTTATTTTACAATCAAAGTTGAATTGATGCCAGTTTTACCAGGCCTCCTTATGGCCAAGTACTCGGATAATAAGTTTAAACTAAAACATTACAGCTTACACTAATGTTATTGAAAGTGCTGAAAATGCTGAATGTGCATGAATTTGTTTGGTGATTTTAATAAGTGGAACTTAAAAGTGTATTTTGGCCTTACTTTGAACACTTTGTTACCTAGTGTGCATGTGTCGTGGGTGGCTGGGTCTGCAGGTCTTGTTGCTTTTTGGGAGAGGTAAGTGTGATGGTTGTACTTTGATTCATTATAAAGTACAGAAAATAATGTTGTATCGTGCCTCTAGTTTTTCATCATTATAGCATATCCTATATTTTAGTTACAGAAGTGCCAAAAGACATGAATCAAGGATTGAAACAAAACCCAATTTTGTTAAATACATTTATTATTTTCCTGTCTATAGATTTAGTGCACAGCTACTGCAACGTTCAACAACTGCAATGTGCAACTGTAACATTTTTCCCCTGGTTTTTGTGCATTCATGTACATATTTTTGTACTGTCAGATTAGATAATTAAAATTGAGCTGTTAAAAAATTTTTTCTTAAATGGAGCACTACCTGCACCTCTGTCCAAACTGTCTCTTGCATCAAACTGGTTAGAGGTCGCTACCGTGTCTTCGGGGTCAGCTAGTAAGTTACTAGCTGACCCCAAAGACACGGTAGAGTTCTAAGTAAGTCTAGTAAGCTTACAAAAAAGTCCATAAGTCTGACAACTCAGAGGTCCGACGCCCCATTAAAAAAATACTGGACCAGTGTATGAACTGTGCAGGTAGTCTGCTTGATAAAGTTTTCCTAACAGGGTCAGTACCACAGGCACGAGTTGGGAACAAAGTTGAATCTCGCTCACAGGCAATGCATTGCGTGGGCCTGCACACCTCTATGTTTCACAGTCAATCGCACTGACACCTTGTATTAAGTCTGACACCTTGTTGGTCCGACATCCAATTTATGAGGCGTCAGAACTATGAGGCTGAAAAAAAAATGCCCATAAATCAAACGCCTCATTATTCTGACACCTCATACAGTAAGTCTGATAATTCTGACTTTTGATGCATCGGACCTACTGGTATATGTATGAGGCATCAGACTTCCAATACGCACCTGTGTCTACCACCAGTCATGCCAGTACTTGTGAATGAAGAATTTCTAATCAATTATCAGATTACTCTATAGGCCATTTCCAGAATACTGCTGATACTCAAAAACATTTCTTAACTTGCTTGCACAATTTTGGAGTCATCCTTACTTATGATGAACTGCTGCAGTTCAAGAAATTGGCTTGAATCCATCAGCAAATAAAATAAACCATCACTTATGATTCTTTGGGGGAGGGGGTGGTGTGGCACAGGTTGTTTTAAAATCTTTGCAGACATTATCATCTACGTGTAAGAATGGATAACACTTGCATCAGTAAAATGTTATAGCCAACCAATTGAACACAGCATACAGGAATAATACAGTACCAGGCACTCCTGGACCAGGGGTCTAGAAATACAGAATTGCCAAAGAGAGAAGAGCTGTGAAGTCTGTGTGTACCCTTAAAAGTGGTGGAATATGGAGTCACAGTAGTCCATAGAGCGATGCAGAGGGGTTTACTTTTCAAAATGCACCCACTTTAAGAAACTTCCCTATGGGTGTAATACCATACCGGTACTTGAATAATTGATGAGGTGAAACATCAAAAGTACAAGATTCCTTTCTGCCATCTTTGAATACACTGTAACAGCATCAGATCCTGAGCCTGAGAGGACAGCTTTTAGGGGAGCTCAATGGTTGACAGTTCAAGCTATACAAGAAAACTAAGTCAAACTTTCCTTACTCCATAGCTTTTGAAAGACATTCTGTAACACAATAAACCTTTGTTAAATGTTTAAATAAAATTTGGGATAGTGAACTAATAAGACCAATATAACAAGAGCAGTTTTCATTTTTAAATGCAGTGTATTGTTTTTATTAATAGAGAATTCAATGTAGCATTTTGTTTTCACTGAATATGCAACACATTTACATGTACTTTAACTTTGGGCAAAATTGTTGCCCAGCCCCCCTCCCATTCAAAAAATGATTTTATAAAATCAAATGACTCAAACTTTAGTCACTAAATTTGCATATGCTAAATTAATCCTCAATGGCTACGAATCGCAACGAGATTAAATCGCGCAGAAAAAGCCAGACGTGCAAAGCCAAAGGCACTGCATTTGTTTCGTGAGAAAGACAAAGACCGGTAAACAAGTTTACAAGCCGAATGAAATATTTATTCCAAATGATTTATGCGCCATTGACATAATATAGAAGTAAAAAAATATAAAAAACATGATAAACCATAAAACAAATGTGAATTGTTATTTTTGCAAAGACACAAGAAATTCAATCGATTTGATAGATTCATGCAATTGCCTACACTGTTTAAATTCTTACCATTTATGCAAATGCATAAATTGTAAAGAGTGCCACAATTGCCATAAATGTAACGACTGCGCCAGATGTAATCATTGCTCCACTTGTGATGACTACGGCAGGTGTATAAATTGCGTATATTGTTTAAATTCATACAACTGTCAAAATTCAAGTGCCTTGCGAAGACAGTTACACTAATGATTAAATTGAAGTACCCATGAAAATGCGAGCGAGTACGAGGACTTATGGCCGTTTACGTGCGTTTTCCAGGGTCTCGTAACTGCTCGAGAGGTCTCGCAATACCCCGCACTCACTCGAACTCGCTCGAACTCGCTCGATAACCCTCGTGTGCACACGTAAATAGACCAACCTTCGAACGAGCGTTTGCGAGGGTTCATTGACCCATTTTGTACGAGTGCAGCAATTGTATAGAGTGTTTCAGTTGCACCGCTTGCAACTGCTGCGTAAATTGTATCGAGTTAGAAGGAATGGATCACGTGGTGCTCGTAAACGGCAAGCATAAAAAGCTGAGGCACATGCGAGAAACCGATTCACTGCCCGATTCAGTGACTAAACTCGACGCTGATTTATACGAAATTGGGCTAATTATTGAATATTAAATTTTACATTGAAAATTTAATTAATCTCCCATCTAATACCATAAACGCTTATAAAGCCAGTCACGACATTGATGACCTTAATAAAATGGATTACGTAGTTAAACAGCCTTACACAAACAAGCACCGAATGTACGTTAAAATAGATCCCTATACTTCCCTATTTGATCATCGCAAGTGACCCATTGACTCGTCAAATATCCAGAAAAAAAAAAGTGAAACTTTAAAAGAATTAAAATGTTCAATTGACACGTGATCAAACGGGCATCATAGAATACAAATTAAACCGAATTTTAGAGGGTAAGATCTCCAGAGGCAAACCACTACGAGCCTTAATTGCCGTCTCACACCAAGACGTACATGTAACTGGGGGAGCTGAATCAACCGTTAAAGACTTATTTCATGTCTCAGATAAGCACAAGGAAAACACCATTGAAAAATTTTTAAAAATCGATTTTTAAACCCATTTAATATAACAAATGGAAACTTACACTTTTTATTTGTGTCAAAATCCTCAGATGTTTAAATAAAAAAATGTCATCGATAATTCAAAGTAATCTCAGTTAAAAACGTGTTATTTGAAAAAGGATATACATTGGAATCAGATAAACTTGCGTTCATCTATTGTCATCAATTAGACATCAATTACAATTTTTACAACGGGCAGTCACTCGATTTATTGCAAGTGATTTCAACAAATCGATATTTCTGTAGCAACTTTGAAACGCCCAGAAAATTACAGCGAAGAAATATCAACAAGTTAACTTTTTACGTGAGATCAGAAACTGGTGGGCTCTTACAAAATGAAAACGATGGATTAATTATCAAGCTAAATATATTAACCACAAAAATATAAAATTTATAATTTAAGAAGATGGCGACAAACGTAGAGTTAAATATTTATCCAGATTTAACTGGGTATCAAATGGAGTCAAACGCGACAAAAAATTACCGCCTTTAAAAGATCAAAGAAATCAATCCCAAATCCAATAAGAACGCGACGCACCCGAGGCCAGTTACAAAAAGATTAAACGGATACTCACTGCACTCGGTTACATGGAATACGGCGTAGAAGCGATAGGCGTAACTTCGGCATCTATAGGAATTCCTGCCATTTTGGGAGTAATTACTGATCCCTTAGGATTAGTGATGGAAAGCCTCGCGATCGAGGCATTCGGGGCATACGCCATGTTAAAATACGACAGTCACCCACTGGACCATAAAACCAAAAAGCACAATCAAATCCGCGTGCTTGCCGATGCCAAGAATATGTCTCGCACGCAATCGAAGACGGCAACATACATGTATCACAAGAGGAATTTGCGCTGATTTCATCCGAGCTGAAGAAGTTTAATGAGATGAAAAAAAGATTAGGTCAAGTACGTCTACAAAATTGAAAGAAAGTAAATCGGCGAGTAAAGAAGAATTTGAAGGGCAAGTCAATAAAAGAGCACAAGCACTAGCCAGCGAATGCGTGACAGTTTTTAAAAACAACCTTATGAAAAAAATTGGCAAATAACTTTTACCAAGTCGGTCAAGTACGAAGAAAACCCACCCGATTACCGAGACGTAAAACTCACGGCGCCTCCTTTTTAAACCCCTTTATTTAAAAGATGAGCGCCAACTTTCCATTTATCGATCGCCGTCAATAAAGATAACTGGTTTTCAGCTGAGTTTCCCAATTTAACGCACGCATACAAATTACCGAAAGTCACCACGGACGACGCGGTGAATCGCTGGACAACTGATCCAGTTTCGTTCTATCAAAATAGCAATGACAAATACGCGGTATCTACTTACATGGGCTTTGGTTGGGAATATCCGCCTAAAGGCTCTGGCCACGTGAGTACTTATACGATAAATTGGATCTCGCAATCGGACCCGGTCACTCCGGCTTGGTGGGATTTTATTCCTAAAAAGAGTAGCTTGATGGACGTGGGCGTTACAAAAGTAAATGAATCAATCCCAGCTTACATATGCGCGTTACTGGGCCCACAAGCTCAGACAAAGACGAGCGTATTAGCCACTGGCACCGAATTAGACGTGCAACAACAGTTTATTATGATCGCAGAGAGTTTAATACATTCAGAGCCCGATCTCGAACAATCGATTGACCAATTCTAGGATTCTTTGCAATACGCAAAAATGCCTCTAAATTTCGTAGTCACACCAGGGTTATATTTGGTACCTTCGGACATGGACTTACACATCAGAACGTTTGAAGGCATGCAAACGGGTTATGTACCAAGTTTAAATTCCGGTGGAGTTTTAGACGACCAAGTGGAAGAAAAAGAACCAATAATTTTACCGAATGTTAAGCTGATTACAACACCCAGTCCAGAGCGTAAACCGTTTAGACACGCATAACACAGAAAAACTGTCTTTGACGGTAGGAGCATTGCTGTATAAAGTATTAATTTAGTAAAATAAAAGGAAAAAAAACTCCTTCTTAAATTTGAGAAGTTTAAATTTTTTTGCCCATTATAAATCCATTTACATCTTCTGCACGTACTGTACGTCAACATCAAAACACACATGCCTACAAACAGAGTCCACACGAGTTCTGCGACCCATCAGACCACCTTACTCGCCACATTTGATATCCACCCTAAAATACTGCCGATTATTCCCGGCAACGCTGTGAGCCCTTTCAACCCGAGTTTCTTCAATACATTTGCCAAATTCCATAATTGCCTTTTGATCCAATCGGTAATTCCGACTTTTGACAGAGGTTCAGGTGCTGGCGTCGGTTCAGGTGCTGGCGTTCCCGAGGAATTTACGCTGGCGGCCACGCTTGCGATAATTGTACTAACAGCCAATCCTAAAGCCGTTATAATGCTTACGATCGTAACGCCCTGCTCTCGAAATAAAATTCTAATTCTTTCGCCTAATGTCAAATCGGAATCCATGATGGACGTAATTGTTTCTTTAATTCGATTAATTTGCGTGCGAATTTTGTCAGTGTTTTCTATTAATGACTTCTAATTGGCCTTTTCTCTCGATTTGCGAATCGTCAAATTGCTCTGTGAGTTTTGCGCGTTCCACATCTGTCGTCGCTTCTTCTAATTCATTTTTCACCTGTTGAATTATATCGTCTAACAGGTCTAATTTGCCCTGATTTAAAATGAGTTCCCCTTTAACCATCTGTAACAATTGATCCAAGGCGGCTTACTGGCAATAATTTAATCCCTCCGTTTGCACTCACTTACTTTCTCCTAGGAAATCCATTTGCGATTGTTTATCACTCGTGAGCTCTTCGACAATTTAACTAACTCGATCCGCAGCCGTGGGTAATTCCTTTAGTTCAATTTTTTCTGCTTGAATCGTTTTTAAACTCTGTCTGACTCCCTCGCTCTATTTTTTAACGTACTCTCGAAATCCTGAAATATCTCCGATGAACCCAGTCCCGGAATATCCAGCATCTCTTGCGTGTTTGGCGATCGTCTCTAGATTAATCAATTGGCCCGGGCTCTTTTTACTCGTTAATAATACCTCCCGCGTTGCCCATCTTTGTGCGCCTTTGAAAAATAGCCCTTCATTTGGCCAGTATTCAAATAAATCATAATTAGGTCTGCTGGGTACGTCCATTCTACCCATTTTACGATAATTTTTGTAAAAGTTATCGACCAATGGATTAGTTACGTTCTAACCTAAATTGGGTCGGGTGCTTATGGTCAATTTTGGTCTAACCGTGCCACGAATAAAAGACGTCAAATCGAGTTCGCTGTTAATTTCAACCGTGCCTAAAGAAAAGTCATCGTCATCCTCTACATTTGTGTCTCCCCTATTTTCCAGAGGTACCGGTATTTCTTCGGGATCAAATCCTCCTTCAGCCATTGTTACTTTATAATAAACATATTTCAAGCACTGGGCAAACTCGCGGGCAATATTCCCTGCGATATGAGTCATCCTCGCGTTGCTAATGCGCCGCTAGATAGCGCGTCAATTTTAACACAGCTTTGGCAGATAATTTATTCAGGTCTGCTGGTTTGATTTAAAATAGCTTACTCGACAGCATCGCATAACCGATGGAAATAAGGCTAACCACTGCACCGTGGTAAATCGTATTGGCCACGCCGTTTACGTCTATAGCTTTTGTATTACTCATTCTTATTATATAATAATTTTATATGCCGTGTTTTAAATATACCGTTTTTTAAAATTTATTCCATGTCTAAAATTTCTGGCGCGTGTGAAGTTGCTTGAATTTTTGGCGGTGGTTGAACTTTCTCAGGCGCTTTCGACTTACTTTTAAAAATTAAAAATAATGCGATTCTACCAATCACTAAACCGCCTAGTATTAAATTTTTATTTTCCGTAACCATTTTATAAATTTTATTTTCCGAGCTCTGGTCACTTGTTTCACTCGCTTCGCCTAATTTCATCTTTGCAAGTTGCTGCTTCATTTTCTTGTTACGTTCCGCTAATTTTCTGCCTTGCTCCACGTGTTTGGGATTTTTAACTTTCGTAACCATTTGAATTTGAGTCTTGGTCGGACTTGGTGCTGGGATTGGAGTTACTTCTTCTGTCGACATCTTCTTTTATAACAGATGCGTTTTTATTGATTGATAGATGTTTTGTAGTTATTAAAGTTGCTACTAGTGGTGATAAATAAAGTCCGTATTTATAACACAACTCGCTTAAAAAGTGGCTTATTGTCTAATTAATTATTGGGTCGTTATTTAGATCTATAGATCTAATAAATGCGCGTATAAACTCAGGATCGCATTTCCCAAAGTGTTTACAATTTTTTTTCCAAATTTAAATTCATACAGATTTAAAAGTTTTTCTTGGTCTGCGGGATTTAGAGATTCAATATCTTTTATGGTGAATTCTTTGCCCAAATATTTTTTGGATTCACCCGAGGCCACTATTGAACAGAGTCTGTCTTCGACGGTAGGTTTGAGCTCGGGTGATTTTGCATCGACTTTTGAATCGATGAGTATACTTTTAATGTCATCCATTTTAATATAAGATTTTTAAAATTGTTGAATGCGTGTTTTATACGTAGGTATTCAATTGTCTAACAGGTCAAGTTGACTGCAATAATTAGTTTAACAACAAGTTGAACATATTCAAACATTTATTTATAACAAAATAAAAAATTGGTGCAGCTACATGTAGACTATAAAAGCCCAGCTGCACCAAAATTGAAATAAATCTTTGAGTTCAAACTAGCTTATCTGACTTTGTTTTACAATTACAACTAAAGCAGCAAATGACACAATTTGATTTAATGTGGCCAATTTTATTGTCTAACTGTTCAATAGTGCACAAGTCAGATTTTCTCTCTAACAGATGCATTTCAATTTTACTATCTGGGTAAAAACAATACAAATAATCCTCAATTAAACCGCAACAGAAATCTGTGTCAATAAACCGGTCAGGGTCAAACCGGTTATGTCTCTTGTCGGCACGTCAGCAATCACAAGTCCATCCTTTTATTGTAACTTTAATTGGGTCATTGTTTAATTCAAGTCTTCCACGATCTAAATCGCAAAGATATACCTTGTCAGGTCAAGGTATAAATCCACAACCGGTCCAATTAGGTTTTATTCTTAAACAAAGTCCAACAAATAATCATGATCGCTCAAAAGGTAAATTTATACTCAGTCTCTAATAAATCTAATGTCCAATTCGTCTCCCCGCTGCCTGTTTTACCCACAATTAATGCGCAGTGTAGATTTTTAAACATGTTCCTATTCATTTCAAATTAAACCTGCTTAATACACCAGACTCTTGAAATTCCCATCTTCAACGGTCAATTGCGAATCCATTACCAAAAAGGCATACATCATTATAGCCCCCGCAGCCTCTGCCCAGCGTTCCATTTGAATCGATACGTCTCCATCCACAGAGCAGCCGACCCGATCCGTGCGCAGAATTATCATCCGAACTCCTGAAATCGAGCCAAAGCCCATATTTATCTTTCAAATATTCGGCCATGTCTACGCCGGTTAAATTTAAGTCTTTCACGACACAAAAATACTTAAAAATCTCAGTAAAATGCTGATTCTCGAAAAGTCCTTGCAAATTTAATTTATTCAGTTTACCTTCAACTGTTACTACCATTTTAGTTACCTGCAGATTGTAAAATTTCTGGGGATTTTTGACAGTTGGATCTTTGAACAGAATTAAAACATCTTGCAAACTCTTAATCATCTTAATTGCAAAATTGGTAACCAATTATCTTTAAAATTGTGAAATACATACGTGTCTCGGTAACTGACGATCTTATTGCCGTGAAAGCTGACGTTTATTTCCAAGATCAAATTTCTTGCTACGTTATTATACATGGTGCGATAATCGTCCGATGCTCCATCTAGATCTAATTTAAAAGCCAATTTTGCAATACCCAGAACGTTTACGTCGTCAATGCCTAAGGCGGGGAATTTTACGTTTAACATGTGACCCGCGGTGATTGTGCTCGGATTGTGTGATGGTTACTTCATGTCTTCAGCCCTTAATCGCGGGAGGCGCTTTGAGTCTGCGACTCGGGTTTAGTCTTTTAGTGTACTGTTGCGACATTTTCTTAATATATACTATTTTTAATTTACGTTAAAATTTTAAACAGAAAGGAAAACGCAATAAACGATACGCCGGCTGCGAAAAATAGATCTTCGTATTCCATTAATTTATTTCGCTTTCTAAACGTTTCATTTTGAATCTCTGGAAGCATGTCGGTGCACAATGATCGATATCCGTGCGTATCTTGCGCAGCATGCATTCAATATTCACTTGGTCGGCTTGGATTTCTGCCAGTTGATTTTTAATTTCGCAATTCAATTTCAAATTATGTTTTAAAAAATGGCGAGTGCTTTAAAGATGGTAGGAGGAGCGATTGTGAATGTGTTAGCGTTCACGGAGAGCAATTTTTTTTATTTAGCAGTTTATCAAAGAGTAAAAAAGACGAAGTATGTCACGACCTTGCGCTAGAGCAACTGGCGCAAGCAAAAGAATCTTGGGAGCAAAACCAAGTTCATATGTTAGACTTTTTAAACGAGCCAATGCGGCAAGAATGCGCGAGCCAGCAAACATTTGTAAATATGGACAAAGCATTATGGGCCTATGCAGAATTGACGAGTAAACAGATTATGCCCTTACCACCAGAACCTAAATTATCAGATTTTTACGTACCATCCGAGGATCAACAAATTCACGAATTTATCTGGATTATATCCAGGACTGCTCTGGTAGATTTTTTGGCGTATCGCTTTAGTTAACTTGGAAAAAGAATTTTCAAAATTATTTTACAGTCCTCGAGGCTACTGGCGAGGTGAAAGCTCTGTCGATCATTTGGCGCAAAAAGGGGCGCAGACAAATCGACCCTGCGATCCTGGTTAAAACACAGGCTATTTGCCAAATTTATTTACCCGTGCCAGATTACATACCCAGGCCAATGACGTTACAATCGGAATTTGTAGCCCCAAATGAAGCGCATCAATTAGACCTTTTATATTTGCCCTGGGATCGTGTGAACCGTAAAAATTTTAAATACACTTTATGCTTCATAGATGTTGGTTCTCGTTATAAAGAAGCCGAGCCACTGACCAGTAAAACGGCCGAGGAAATGTTAGAAGCCGTTAAGAAAATTTACGACCGATCGCCACTGACCTGGCCTAAATTTATAATGGTAGACTCGGGATCAGAATTTAAAGGCGAGTTTAAAAAGTTGATGATGAAAAATAAAGTAGAAATCCAACTAGGCGAACCGGGCATTCATAGGTCGCAGGGAATAGTTGAACAATTTAATCGGACTTTAGCCGAAAGGTTATTCGGCCATCAATACGCGCAAGAAATGTTAAACGTGGGTGTTCGTAACGTGCAGTGGGTAAAACACTTGCCTCAAGTCATAAAATCCCTAAATGAGGAAAAAAATCGATAAATCGACAAAGAGCCTGCAAACGTCGTAAAATTGGGCCAAGTACAGCAAACGCCTGTGGCGCCTGAAAGAAGCACAGCACGTGAATTACTGCCAGACGTACATGTATTAGTTAGATATTTATATTACCCTGGCAAGCAAGAGAGCGGCACCGTCAGAAGGGCTAAAGATCCTGTTTGGTCTGTGGACATTTATCAAATTGACAAACGCATGAGCCAATTTACACGAGCGCGGGCAGGCGTGTGAAAACGGAGCCCACTTTCTATTATTTATTAAATGGGCCAGATAGGAATTTTGTCAAAGAAGAGTTTCAAGTTGTACCTGATGATACAGAATTACCACCAGCTAAATAATGCCCGTGAGCTAAAGTTTTAATGCTGTTTAATAATAATTCGTATCTAACGGCGAGAGGCTTAATTTATTTTGCAACACGGTGAATATGAAACGTTTATCTGATCTAAATAATTGCTGCTTATTAAAATGTTGCATCCGTTCAAATAGGCAACTTTTATACGCCTCGTGCGACGACCGTTTTTCAGTTACGACTCTCGTCATGCCTTTAGCCTTTTTCAAATTTTGCCGGTCCGTTTAAATTGAGTATATTTTCGGACGTATGCAAATGACCTCTGAAATTGTTTGGCCGCCAAATTCATCTGTCATTTTGCCAATGACAATCGCAAAGGATGTATATAATTATACAGGATGTATATAATTACTAAAGTCAAATAATTTACTCTTTTTGCGTAAGTACTTGTTTAAATTGTCGGTTTGAATTTGGACAAATAAAGAATCCGTTTCAGTGTATAATAGGCAGACATTTGAACTAAAATCAGATTTTAACGTATTGTAATAGAAATCATACATTAAAGTTTTGGATAAGTCAAGCACGCTCACGCCGCAGTAAATGGGTTTATTCAACTGCTTTTTTATGCGATACATCTTGACAAACGAGAGATCACATTCCTTAAACTGCGTAGTGATTTTGTAATTTGGTTTAAAAGTTAGCTTCGATGTCAAGTTTCTCAATAAATGGCCGTTTATCCGATAACACGCGTTTTCCATAGTCTTACCAAAAACCGAGTTATTCATCAATTTGAAGAAGTCTTTCTCAAAATCGGACTTAGCTAATTTGCGTAGCTCGGTATTTTTATCGATGTAACTTTTCATCCAAGGCTCCTGGTTAAAAGACATGACACAATGCACCTGTTTTAATTCTAGACCGAGTTCTAAATATTTCTGTAAAGTGCGATAATGAACAACGTATTTATTTTTAGTGTTTAAAGTCGACACGAGTTTATCTATCAAGGTAATTCACTCACCGTGGGATATTAAATTTTTTTGATATTCTGATAGCCATTCATTTGGAATAGATATATTTTCTGGTGCCAGTGGGAAGTCGTTGTGTTAATCGTGTGTCAGGGATAATCTAACATCACCTCAAGTATATAACCTTTGGATGCTCTTGGATAAATTTTCGAGATGAACTCTGGAGTAAATTTGGTCACGTCTTGAATCCACCTGAAATGTTTAAAGGGTAAAGGCTGACTCGTGGCCCAACCATATCAATTATTCGCGTCTAAATACATGATATGCGATGGCAGTTTATTTGGGTCGTAATCTTTTAATTCGGGATTATTAGCTTTGGCGTAACGCTTTGCACCCACGCTCAAAATACCGCCGCGTTTGGCTCGTTCAAAGAACAGATGCTTGTCGATATTTGTCAACAGTTCCAACTCAATGCTGGAGTGTTTTAGTAATGCATCCCAAGATAATTCCTGTGATGTATAATAATTCGCCAGGTTGAGGCCGTAATTTATTTTACACACTTTACGGAAGTTCTCAAATACGCCCACTAGTAACAGTACGTCCATCTTGACGTATAGATCGTGGTAGTCTCAGAGATTACGTCAGTTAAACATTTTCCACACATTTTTAGCCCGATCATATTCTTCATCGGTAATAGACGCCTGCCTCAACGAGCTGTAAAAGCGGCTTGTGACGGTAGTTGTAATTCTTCAAATTTATTAAACGACTCGATACATTCGTCAGGGTAAATGCCTTTTTCAAATAATAAATCCGTGTTTTCTGGAAAGCTTTTCCAAAGTAAGTTAAAATCTTCTCGAGATCAATTTTTAACCAGTTGATTGAGTGCCGCAGCCATGAAATGAAATAAGTCTAGAAACCTGACTTGATCAAAGCTGAACGATATATAATTTTCAGTATTTTTAGCAATGACTTTAATTTTACCGCCGTTAAACGCTTGTGTGCCTTGCATAATTAGAAGCACGTCCTATTTTTCCAAGTTGTGTAAAATCACTGGAATGGGCGTTTGATAGGGTTAGACTCTTAACTTTGAATTACAACTGGCGTGCCGGGGCCTTGGTATTTGCCTGTGATGTGACAGTGATCTCTGACCTAGCGAAATTTGTTGATTGGCTTTACGCAAGTCATACAGAGCAATTCTCTGAAACCATTGGATTCATTGACTGAATTAAAGGCAGGTTTTCGTCCTTTGTTTTTGGCTCGTTTGGAATCGGGCACTGGCATTTTAGTTTTGCTGATAAGCTTTTCGCAGATCCAACACCAATTGCAATTTTCGTAGATTTTTTGTAACTCGCGCGACCATTTTAGTGGCTTTGGATTTTCAAATGTTTCGTTAATTTTGCCGACTTCTCTGGAAAGCGATTGCACAAATTTAATTGCTGCGTCTTGACCTCTGTAAGTCTCGCAATCAGTGCACGTGCCGTCACACCTGACGACCGCGTAAGAATAGCCACAAGGCTTATGGTTTTCCGCATAAATTATAAAAGGGGCATCTTGCTTATTTTTATAATTTTCAAACTTTAGAATATTTTTGCCTTTGATGGGCATTTCGACCTTGCATGCTGCTGTGTCAATTCCTTGGTAGACTTCTTGATGTCTGGCGAGTCTTTCTTCGGTTTGAAAATGTGACAGGCATTTGAAACTCCAAAAAGATTTACCGTTATGCTTATTAACGTCTCCCATAACTCGTGAAAAGTGTTTAATCCAGCAATAATGACTTATTTCGCCTTTGGTAAAATAAACTAAAGTAATGGGCTCTTTTTCGCGTTTAGTCTTGCACGTAAGTGCCTTCTTTCTCGGTATAGCCAAATACATTAATGACTAAATTATTTTTGTGATTCAATATGCGGGATTTGTAAAATTGGCATCAGAAAATTTACATTTTTGAAATTTAAGCCGTCTTCTTTAGTGTAAGTCGAGGTGCGCTCGTTATTTATTTTGTATTTTGGATTTGTTTCTAACTGGTGCTTGACATTGTCTGAATATAATTTTAAAGCAGATCTCAATGCCCAACGGATGCACTCTTTATCTTCTTTATTTTGAACGTTGAGAATTGCTTTCTTATCTTTCAAATATTTCAGTAGTGGAATATAAGTCGCGCCGACCAGATTAAATTTCACCACGTTGATATAAAACGCGTGCACTTCATCAAACACCCAGCCCGAGCCTCTTTGCTCGTGAGCTTCCACGTCTTCTAGATGTTGCACGATTTGCTGATTCAACGCTTCTTTAATTTCCTTTTTAGAAAAGATCACGTTATTTTTACTGGTAAATGTGAAAATACCGAATTTAATTTCAGCTCCCAGTTTTTCCATCTTGAACTGAATCTTAATTTGCAAGAGCCGATTTCCTTAAACTCGGCAAGTGCCTCGTCTTCGATACACTTTCTGTAAAAAACAAAATCAAAATCAAAAAAGTGAATAAGATCGTCTGCATAGAAATTAGGTATCAGTTCCCAATTTCTATAATTGTCTCTGAATCGCCTAATTCTGCAAATGTCAACTTCTTCAATAGCTTGCGGCTTAATGTATGCCTTAATCGCGATATGACTGGCAAGTGAGAATTCTAAATTGCCATTGGCTAGCTTGAATCACCTTTACGAGCTCCGACTTTGTGTGTTGTTTGCACATTGGTGACGATAATGGAATGTCATATCATTTAGCAAAATCTGCCAGAAACGATTTTTTTCAATTGCCTAAAGTCTGATAATACCAGGCGACACTGTTATTTTGGCAGAGTCTTCGTACCTTTTATATATTGTTTTTTTTAATTTAATCTCAATTTTTCCCGGCGTGCCCAGAGTTGAGCTATTTTTCCAGCAGGGGAAAGTCTCGCGGAGAAGTCCCGCTTTTGTGCGATCGGAGCTCCACGAGAGCTGGTTTGGGAAGCCGGGTCACAGGGGTTTGGGGGAAGTCCCTGCTGCGCGGGTGGGTGAGTGAAAATCCCTGCTGATCTTTAACTCACCCCTCCCTACTACTCATGTATGTGTAGGTCCCAAATAATTATCTAGTGTACAGTTTAAAAGAACTGAAGTCAGGGTGAAATGCGCAGAAATTGTCTTGGTTTGCAAACCCGCAAGAATATCTTGGGATCCATGCCGAAAGCCTCGCTCCTGGGGCTGTCAGGCTTTGCGCATTTCATTTATTATCACAAAGTTGCCAAAATAGTATAAGGCTCGGTGGGTCCGAGTTGACTTTGGGCGAGTCCGAGTTAGTTATGGGTCCAAGTTGGTTGTCAGGTTGTGGGTCCCAGTTGGTCGTGGGTCCGAGTTGGTCGTGGGTCCGAGTTGGCTTCGGGTCTGAGTTGGCTTGGGACCGTGTTGACCTGATCCCGTGACGGAGGAGTACATGCACATGTACATCCATCATACTTACATGTACCAGTATTTGTCGGGTACCCCCAGAATTGTGGGGTCCGACGTCCGCTCCTCTCCCAAGAGCGTCCGCTCCTCTCCCACGACTGTTCACGGGAGAGGAGCGGATGTCAGAACCCACAGTTCTAGGAGCAGATGTCGGACCCCACAGTTTACGGGTCTATCTGTTCTCAGCACATGAAGCTACTATAATACATGCAGTTCTCAGGTAGGCCCCTACTTTGAAACAAGTTACCTACATACATGACATATACTAAAGTTAGTGGTGATGACCTCCTTCCTGTGAGAAAGAAAAGAGAGCAGGACTTTGGTTTTTGAGGGAAATTGTGGTGTGAGGTACTCAGGTAGGCCTAAATTAGTAAAACGGCGCGTAAAGGACGCGACAACTGTACATTGTAGCTCATGAATGTGTGACGTCAACCAATATGCAATTTGTAGGCCTACCTTTGGTGGTGTCCGTGTTTTTTTAAATTTATTGGAGTGAATCCGAATCGCGCGGATAATCGCGGGCTGAATCACGGGCTTACCTTAATGCATGACCTTCCTCGCCAGGCTGAAGGTAGCCCATGATTCAGCCCGAAATTCGGGTTTACGTCAATAACAAAACTCCATGGAGTTAAGGGAGGCAGAAAGTTTTCCACTTTGCGTTACTCTTTTCCACGATAAACTGAACGATTTTTTTGAATGTTTTTAAGAATAGCAGTTCAAATCAAATTTCAGGTTGGTTGGTATAAATCGTCTCCCAATTTTTCAAAGCTTTGCTAATTAACACCGTGTTATTTTCAATGAGAAAAGGATGCCACGTACTCACGCCATCGACATGTTAATTTCTGTATTTCTTTAAATGTAAATTTTCCAATGAATTAGTGACACGAAGCAGTTACAGACTACTTCAAAGACGACATTGTCCGTCGCCGTCGCCTTCGCGAACAAGGAGGGGTCATCGAAATATTTCTATAAATCCTGAATTTGGACTGATAGTTTACAGTTCGGGATATTTCTTTCACAACCCCCCACCCAAAATTGTAGGCCTATTTTGGATAGAGGAGAGTAGCTATGTTTAGAGCTTAGCGCAGAGTTTTAATACTACATTGGGGGTATCATTGGGAAAAGCTGATTAAGACATTCGGGCTAACCCCATAAAACTAAAACGATAAGTGATCTGCTGGCCATAATCTTGAATTACATTGAAAAAAAAAGAGGCCAATCTTTTCCTGAGAATCAACTGGCGGCGCTATTTCGGTCTGATTTTTCGGTCTGTCTGTCTGTCTGTGTCTGTCTGTCTACACACACCAAAAGAAAGAAAGTCGGCAGGGAAGATGACGAGATCCCGAGAAAATACTTAAACACAGACTGCGACATCGTCAAAGGAGGAATTCCCAGTCTTGTTGTTAAGTCCGTCACAAGTTCTTAAAAAAAATTATCAAGAGTCCTTCCAAGAAACCATTCACAAGACAAAGATTTAAATAATGACAAACCAATTATATTTAGTTGCTTCAACTTTCTTAATTACTACTTAATGACTTGTACAGTAATTTGGACCGAAGTACACTGACTCGTGAGGGATCGACTGTTCGGAACCCCTAATAAATTAATCCAAATATTTTAAATAGGATACGAAAACTAGAAACCTACAGTACGAGCACGGTGTGACCAAACAAGTGAGAGAATTAAATTGAAAGGAAACATTATAAGCTTATTTAGAAATATCTTTTAAAAACCAGAATAAAAGACAAGTTACATAGAATATGCTGCAATGTCTACACTTCATCTGCCATTTGTATAGGTGCAATTACTGGCCCAAACCTGTTGGACCCTGGGCCCCCCTCTCCATGCTCGATCTGCGTGGTCGGCACTATAGAGCATTATCTTGAGCACATGTCAAGCAGAATTTATTGTACTTGTCACATACATGATTTTATATCACACTAATAAAATAACGAAAAGACTGCCATTGAAAATATCTACCGAATCCGATTATACTCAAGTAATGATTTGTTATGTACTAGTGTATTTACACTGCATGGCCTTGAGACATGGTCTTAGGAGTAAACATCTTGACCTTGAGATCATAAACGCTGGTTATAAACACTAACATGTGAAATTCCATAGATGAGGATCGTGCAATTTGATAAAAAAATCTATATTCATTGACAATCAGTCTTGCTTCTAAATCCAAATACATTTGGACAATGCACTTCTTTATTTAAAGGATAGTTGTAATCAATTTGTTTTACTTAAACCACCAAACTGCGCCTTTCTGTTTCAGTTAATGATTGAGTCGGACCGGCTTTGTAATGCTCACTTTGAGGAGACGGACCCTGGTGGGTTACTACTGGGTGGAGACGGTAAACCACTGAGGTTTTATCTAGTCAATAACTGGCGACATTTGTTTCTAAGTCAAGGGTGACATCTGTTGTGATTTTTCAAGAGTATTTCCAATAACACCTGTCGGTAACAGTTGCATTACTAACAGGAAGGGACGGTTAATTATAGTTGTAAATATTTTCTAACACGTAGAGTTACAGCAATCGTATTCTTTGAAAGGCGTTTCGACACAGAAATATTCATTCCCATACTGAAATTAAGTGTGGCTAGTGGTCTGCTTATTTTGAGTCATGCGAAGAAAAGAAAAATATTTCTTAACATGTAGGGTACATTTGCACCTAAATTACCACTTGATTACAAATAATGGCAAAATGCGCATTCTTGTGTCCTAAAACGGGATATCTTTGAAAGGCGTTTTGACACGGAAATCGGCATTGCATATATGAAATTAAGTGTGGCTGTTGGTCTGCTACGGAAGCTTAAAGTGACCATCCACAATACTGCGTTTCTGTGATAAATTATCGCGGAAAGACGGAATACCTTGGTTTTTTTTTTCGGACGTGTTTCTCTGATAGTGTAATTGGGAATGACATCTTCCCGAGATATAATATCACGGAAAGACGGTTTTCCAAGATATAACATCATGGAAAGACGTCTTTCAAGGATATTTTGTCTTGGAAAGATGTCTTTCCATGTTAACTTATCACAGAAAGGCGACTTTCAAAGATTAACATCTCGGAAAGACATCATTTCAGGATAGGAAATCATCTGTGACATCGTATCTAGGAAAGACGTCTTTCCATGATATCATATCTTAGAACGACGTCTTTCCCGTTATATCGTATCTCGGAAAGACGCACTCCTGTGATATTTTATCTTGGAAAGTCGTCTTCCTGTGATATTTTATTTTGGAGAGCCGTCTTTCCATGATATTGTATCTTGAGAAGACGTCTTTCCCAATCACGCTATCAGAGAAACACGTCGGAAATTTCAGGGTATTCCCTCTTTCCACGATAATTTATTTATCTCGGAAACGCGGTAATGTGGATGGTCACTTTAAGCTTCCGTAGTCTGCTTATTGAGTCATGCAAAGAAAAGGAAAATATTTCGCAACAAGTAGGGTACAATTTCATCTAAAATAACACTTAATAACAAACTGTGGCAAAATGCGCATTCTTGTATCCTAAAAACGGGATATCTTTGAGAGGCGTTTTGATACAGAAATAGGCATTCCATATAGCCATTCCATGCATCAAGTGGAAAAATGAAATAAAAACATGATGCATTATAATAAGCACATTTATTGGCAATTTTTTTCTCAAATCAAGTTACAACAATGGAATAGTCTCTACTGAAAATCCTAGAGTGTGAATGGCCTAGAGCCATCCCCCAAATAAAAGAAATGAAACTTGCCTATAAGCAATGAAATCAGATTGATTATAAAACTGTTTCCTTCAATGGATCTTATTTTTTTCAGTTTCATCAAGAAAAACTGCTATTCTTAAAAAAAAATCGTTCTTTTCATCGTGGAAAAGAGTACCGCAAAGTGGAGAATTTCTGCCTCCCTTAACTCCATGGAGTTTTGTTATTGACGTAAACCTGAATCTCGGGCTGAATCGTGGGCTGAATCTCGGGCTGCACCGCGGGCTACCTTCAGCCTGTTGAAGGCAGTGTTGGCGAATGTAATCTCGTTCCCTGACCTGGATGACGCTTTTTGTCATGATATTTCGTATATCCACAATGACTGCACTGAGTCGGGTAACCAGACGTGAAACGAAACGGCGTGAAATGCAGTCGTCTTTCGCTCAACTCGGGTAAGAAAATTGCGGTTTTCTTGCTTAGATATTGCCAAGTGGAGCTGCAAGACAAATCAGTTTGTCATCTCTCAGTCTGTGACAAAGTCCCATCATCATTCTTTCGTAAGATGGCAAGAGATTGGAATAAGCTGCCAAAACACATGAAGTTATCTCTAATGTAGCCCTAGTTTGACTATACTCCGATACAAATTCTGGACTGAGAAACATTTAGGCCCTACCGATATGACCGATGGTGTTGGGAAATACTTACAAAATTCTCACCACTCCCCATAGACTTTGCACACAACTGCTGAAGTGGAGTCAGGATGCTACATTTTTTTCCGACTGACTTTTATTGAGATGATAGGCCTATTATGATGAGAAAAGTGGAGTCAGTATGCAACGTTTTTTCCCATTTTTTTTCCAAACATATTACGTCTCATGCTCAAACTATTGCTATCCCATTTTTAGAAGGTATAGATCAAGCAGATATGCTGACAGAGGAAAAGTTGGTTTAATAACTTTCTCAGGGCTGTAAACCATAATACCATTTCACCACAAAAATTCGATTCCAAAACCCCATAGCGTTACAACGCCACGTACATGTAGGCCTAAGCCTTTTTTCCTCGAAGTCAGACGGAGTATCACAGAGTTTGTGACTTTGAGTTCTTGAAGTACATGTAGTTAGACAATGTCTGCATTGCATTGTGACTAACGTCCAAGGTATAAAAGTCCTCCTGCTATGTGAATTTTTTTTCAGCAGTTTTTTCTCACATTTTTACCTGACGACAGCTCAAAATGTCACTCACAAGTACCTTGTATCTCGAATTCCATAAATGCTGTGTTGAAATTACTAAATACACCCGCAAACAGCGTATTTTGGAAGAAATTCTGCAAAATTCCTAGCCTTTCGTCAAGGCCTTCGTGGCTGTGTGTGTAGCTGCAAAGCGACTGGACAGGAGACCAGGCGAGTGGCGCAGCTATGAGGCCTTTTCCAAATTGATTTTGAGGTTTTTGTGTTGAATTATTCATAAGTTTTCTTATATGTATTATTCATAAATGATGTAAACAGTTGAAGCAGATGAGTCTCCAAAATAAACGGCATTAACTCCAAAGCTTATGCAATATTCCATCTGGTTTTTCATGAGGGCAATAAGTGGTGAGATGACAACTATGATGTTTGTTGGTGGGGGATGGTGCAGACGTTGGAGTAACACTTGCAACTAGAAGTTCATCAAGGCCGAATGGTCAAACTCACTCAAAGCAAAATGGCAGTGCTTAAAATATGGAGCTTAATGTATGCTGACCCCCTCGCTTATGATTGGTTTGGATTTGTTGCTATCCCAACGGAGAATCTTGATTCATAAATTTTTTTGGTGGTTTAATTATTTGTCCTCTACGATAACTTAGAGAATCTGTCTGCGCACCATATGCAAGCGGAAGTGGAGTCTCTTTAATTGCAGCATCAAAAAATAACTTCTACGGTGGCCTTTAAAGCACATTTATGTGAATAAATAAAGATAAAAAGAACAATTTTGTGGTTTCCGAGGAAAAAAATAGCCTCACTTTGTGATACTGTTCCATTTTACCTATAATTGACTCCATTTTTGCAGTTTCCTCAAAGATGTCAAAGGCCGAGGGAATGAGATGGGAGTTATTAGACCTGGACAATTTTATTAAAAATTTATGTTACAAATTCTAAATATCTCTTGTAATTTTTCAAATTGTACTAGAAAAGCAAAACAAAAATCGTGACAATAGTGCTTACGTAATGATTTGCTAATTGCCCCGAGTGGAGGGTAACAGTACGATTGATACAAGTCCATTGTAACAGAGATTGAGAGACGTGCTTTACGCATGCAAAATAATTTCATCGCAGGAGCCCTTAATTTGACTGATGGCAGGATGCCGTTATAAATAACTATTAAAGAGATAGACAGTAGGTAATGACAAACACAGTCAAGGAGAATTTACAAATTTTGGAAAAATTACATCTTTTATTAAAATTTGTTGAAACTTATGGAAAGATTTTTTTCTCTCTGTTTCAATAAAACGTATCTTCAGGCCATAAATTATTAATTACCTGGGCAAATGTTGCAGATTAGGAACTCACTGGCAATGCGAAATTCAAACTTTCCAATACTGCAATAACAGAATTACCACGATACTTGTAATATGAAGTAGGAACTGAGTATACATTTGATGAGAGTGAACTGTCTGACTTTCTTGGTCTAATTCTTCTGCCTTTTTTTGGGGGGGGGTTTAAGTAAGAATCATAGGGAAGTGCAGGCACCAGCCCCGCAACTGCTGTAGGATGATGTGGTCATTTCTTGAGTTAATTTGGCGATACAGAAGGCAGTCATCTGTAGAGAGACGAACCTGGGATGTATCAATACAGTATGAACTTGGTCTATTAAAGGGACATCCTACCGTCAGTGCTAGGTGGATGTACATGTACACGCACATGTATGTAACCCTACTCCAATCAAGTCTTGCCTACTAAAATTTAATCTATAGTCAGGAACTTGATCAGAGTAGAGATTTTTCCTTGTTGTGTATTTAAATATTTCATTGGTTATACATGTATTTGCACAGATAATCTTATATTTTTGTGATTCGAGCATTATAGTTGTTTTTTAGTATCTTTGTATGTTAATGGAGGTCGTAAATTTGGGGACCCTGTTCCTATAATAGATGGGAGAGCTACATTTTAACTTTTGAATTCACCTTGGGAGATGACTGTGACGTCATGCTCAATAACTGTTGGGTTGATGTTGTTAAAAGAGGGCAGGGTTTTGAGGGAAATTCTGAGGGGAAACTGAATGTTCTAACACATGCCACATGATGGATTTTAAATTTGCATGGTTAGTTTAACAGTAAGAAAGTCACGTGCCAGTTTCGGGAACAAAAGAAACTTGCATAACGTTACACAATCTAGGCTCTTTTTGCAAGGCTGCAGGCCTGGCTGAAATACTTGGGTGTCAATAGATTTTGTCCGTCAGACTAGAGTGGCCACCAAACAGTCCTTTGTGTGGATGTAAATGTCCATTAAATGAAATGATGAATTTTTGAAGAAGTTTGAAAACTGAAAATCTTGAAAATTGCCCGTATAGTGTGTGCACTGCATTTTTCAAAGCACCCGGCAGCATGTGGTTATTCAACGAGTTCTTATTCAACAACATACAACTTGACTGTGTATTCACATCTGATAATTCCCACTGAGAATTGATAATGCTCACTGCTTAAAACACGCACTAGTACATGGATACAAGACAGTTTTACTCCATCCTGACCCTATTGGTCATGAGTCTGTGTGCGATGAAACACACAGAATGGGCTATGTGCATGCTAAGTCCATACACAAGGAGACTCTATTGGACAACTTTCAAAAGGAATATACCATAAAATGGGGGTGTTTGGGAAAATGAAAGTAAAATTTTAGAACAATATCATTGGAAATCCATCATATGTTGACTTCTTTTGACTATTTATGAATGGGAATAGATGTGCGTTTGGGCAGTCATTTAAGACCTTGCTCAGGAGAAGGAACGCTGGTAATGCCCTTGCCGACAGCCCAGGCATTTGTTGTGTCCATTCTCCTGAGCCTGTGTTAAATGTATGTTTAAGACAAGTCAAGCACATATTTATTCCCTTAGTATTGCAGTGGCTGAACTCACCTCAACAGTTGATCAGCTGTGGGACATACTAGAAAGGCATTCATGAAGGGATCCAATTATATAGTAATTTAGTACATTCTTTACAGATCAACTAAAACCAAGGACTCTCATCCATGGATCTCTGCACAGCTCAGAGGGAAAATTCATTAAAAGGATAAAGTACATGTTTATAAACCAAAGATTTGGTTGACGTCATCAGGAAGCTATAGTTAAAAAACTCAAGGCAGGTGTCCAGTGTGAGTTATGGTACACCAAGCCTACTGGGGTTATGTAGAAAATCTTACTATCCCATGTTCAACAGATGCCATTAATTTTTGTAGCATGAAGTGATTTGGGACATACATGTATGTTAAACTCCAGAGATCTGATTTTACTCTGTTTCCCCTCTGAAGGTTGATGGCAAGCTGACCACAGATGCGCAACAAAACTTAAAAACAAATAATTTCAGTCAGTTGTGACACAACAAACTGATTTTTCCTTTCCTATGCCAGACTCAGTTATACCCCCATGCCGGATGTCAGCATGAACAAACCAGGTGTACTCAAGTTATTAAAAAATTGAAAACAAGGTAAAGCTGGAGGCCCCGACAACATCAGCCCATGAGTTCTAAAGGAATTGTCCAAGAAATCGTCATAGCAAACCCACGTTTAACAATATTACGGAAGTCACTTCATGACGGGCAAGTACAGTACCTGCTAATAGGAAACATGCCAACATTACTCCTGTCTTCAAGAAAGGTCAGAAATACATGTATATCTTCCAGCAAATTATCATCCTATCAGCCTTACTTGTGTAGCATCAAAACTCATGGAGCATATATTCTGCGATACCGTTTTGAATTTGTTTTTCGATATTGCTCATACTGCTCTTCTGAAGAAGCCGTATCATTTCTCAGGTTTCAGAGCCCAGATTCCTTTCTAAGGGCATTTGAGTACTTCATTGGTTGTCCTCTAGCTTCTACAGCTAGTAAAACCCACAAAAAGTACATCACAGTACTGTCAGGACCTTATTTCCCAGGCTATCTCGATTTGCTGATTTGGGGGGGAGGGTCTTGCCACTTGCCCAAGCCACAACACCCCCTCCCAAATAACACTTCAAAGACAGCTGAAACAGGCTACTGACAAGTTCCTGACAGCTGTCTCTGATGAAAATCATTTCCATTGCCTGGCCCAGGCACCATCTTTGTAAATGATGCCTTGTATAAACACATGAGGACACGTAGCACTCAGTGTTATGGGAATAGGCTAGAGGCCTGCTGGAATTTTTTCTCCTTTTTTTCTGGCTACAGGAAGCCCCGACTCTAAAGTGACTAAACCAGGCTTTCAGCATGAACAGATGTACATATAGGATATGATGGTGTTTGAATCTACGAATCACCTTGTTTAACACTCGGACATGGTTGGCAATAGTCAGATGTACATGTACAATAGTTAGGTCCTGGAACCTTTCATATACATGTACATGTTTAGCCTAGGCCTCGTTTACCATTAATTGATTTCACTCAAATACATGTACAGTAGCTTGTACCTCAATCAAAATTTCTCCTCCAAAACGGTCCTTACTGTGGTGGATACCAAAATGGCACCTCTCTGTGCCTTTTGGCACTTTCGGTTTCCAGTTAAAATTAAATTACATTTCCCAGCTCCTTTTCAAAAGCCAACTATCTCCAGGATTGCATGTGTAAAGTCCCTTTAAGAGGACTGTGAATAAAGTAAAACTGAAACATTTGCAACTCACTCAGCTGGAGAGATTGATGCCCCCCATGCTTAAAAGCGCTCTGTAGGCCAACAATTTTGCAACAAGAGTCTTAAAATTGTATTCATCAGAAGCTGAAAACCTAGAAACCTGTGAGAATCTCAAGCCTGGTACACTGAATGACCTACTGAGGCAGTTTTATCTTGATGCACAGTCAAATGAAGGTGCATTCTACAACTTTTACCGAATTCTTTTGACTCTCTAAGATTAAGTATCTAAGGTTAAGTATCTAAGATTAAGTATCTAAGATGCTCTTTAAGTATTTATGAATGGGAAGGAATGTACTTGACCGCTCTTAAGCTGACATGCCAAGTTTGAATCTACAGTAAACAGAATCATCACTGTGCATTGTAATTTAAAATGTATATAAAGTACATGTACAGGTAATAAGACTGATACATTTGTGAAAACAGATAAAAAGTTGTTAATATTCTTTATGATTTGTTCAGATTCTTGCAAATGTACACGGATGTACATGCACCGTATCCATCATCGTATGCATGTATGGAAGCTTGGTGTTTGATTCATACTGCACGTGTGCATGATGGCTGGTGTGGAAACGAAGACCATAACGAGTAGCAAGAATTGTCATGATAGTCTGCAAGCATTGCGAACATTCCAAGACTCAGATGTAATCCGCTATGCAGATTCTAACCATAGCAACATGCTCCTGACTGGACTTAGTCACCTACGCAGAGAGAAACTCCTTACTGATGTTACACTTCAAGTTGGTCGTGAGAAATTTTCATGTCATCGCATTGTGCTGGCAGCATGTAGCCCATACTTCAAGGCCATGTTCACAGGCGGTATGCAGGTATGGTACATTTAATTAGGTATGAAAGCTTCTGAATAGTCCACATCAGAGAAAGTACCTTTCTGATGGAGTCTTTATTCATGCTTCTTGAATGTTGAGAGCTTGCCAATCTTAGATCTGTTGTCCTCTTACACTGTACCTTTAATATATAATAATGAACTAATGATTGAAATTACCACTTTTGTTGGCATATTTTATAAGGCTGTTTGATGTTCCTGATATACACAGGATATTTGATGCCAATAAAGTAGACAATTTATGTACAAACATTTGGCCTAATGTAGGGGGGAGAGTGTGGAAATATCACAGGTACTCTACTTTGGTTAGTTGATTATAAACATGATAAACACTAATGCACATTTCCCAAAACATGCATTTACTTGTTTCTATCTGTACACCAATGTAGGAATCAACAGGTAGCTGCAGTGTGGTGTGTCTTGGTGATGTAGAACCTCTGTCGTTACAGCTTATACTGGACTTTGTTTACACCGGAGCCATTAGTCTAAACAATGACAATGTTCAGAATGTGTTTTCTGCTGCCAATCTTCTTCAAGTTGCACCAGTTGTCCACTTCTGTGCAGAGTACATGGAGAAAAACCTTCATGTTATGAACTGTTTAGACATGTACCAGTTGGCATGCACATATTCTTGTGCAAACCTTAAAGAAGCAGCATGGGACTTCCTCAATTACCACATACAGGTAAGAATGCAGTTGTAAAAGTCCAACGATTTTACCCTTTTTTTTTCAAGATGTATTTTTGCGTTGGGGAGATGTTAATTATATATAACGGTTTTGCCTTACCCAACGTATATTAATAAGCACTGTATGCTCAGTGCTTGTCCGAGAGCTTGCGAAAAAAACCTTTAACGTGATATTGAAAGAGGATACAAATATGATGCAACAGTTAAGATTATTTGGTATTTCATTTGCCATGCCCAGTCTTTTAACAAGTTTTCATAACGTAATTACCGTTTCTTTAAACAAGTCGAGTGCCATGATCTTGGTGTCATTCTCCATTTCTGTAATATACCTGTAGAGTATGTGTATGGAAGCAGTTGTGTGGAGAGATTTTCATCCTTCAGTGAATAGAATTTGTTAGAGTGTTTGCTGTAGTTTTCCTTTTGTTTAACAGAGCCATAATAGACCCCTTTGCTGATGCTGCCAAGCTTCGTTTGAATGTACCTGTACATGAACACTTCCTAATCTATAGTGCTTAGTGGACAGTGGGCCCTAACTGACTCCATAGGAAAGTGCATGCCGTGTACACATACATACGTGTAAGCAAAGACTGATATCACAAGTACGAAGGCCTATTGGGTTTTGTACATATCTAGCCATTATAACCCCAAATGAAGTAGAAATTATTCTTAGGCTTTCCACAACAATCTGATAACATTGGATTGCCAAAGTTGCCTAGGACATCTCTACGTTTGAGGTCATTTCTCCATCCTTAGCTCAATTTCTGTTCTCAAATTCTGTGTCGCTCTGGAACCCATTTTCTCCACTTGTGGTAGTCATTTAATGTATGTTAAATTGTGTTGAAATATGCCAACTTTGTTCACACTTTCAAAGTTGAAGTTTGTAATTGCAACAAAATAAGCAATGTTATCTCATTTTCCCATCTGTCTATTACCGTTTGAGTGATACTCGATTGCAGGAACTAAGCAGGTGCCCCACTTACTACAAAAAAAATATGGTACAAATATTTTGGCAATGTTCTGCAGACTTAGTGCTATGAGAGTTGCAAATGAAAGTTGTATAAAGTGTACATATCCAGTCATACTACTCATCAGGGTGCTGACATAATTATTACTCATATTCACCAGCCATGAGACCATCTGTAGCTGATGTCAGTACACATCCAGCTGCTTCTTTCTTTACATGTACAAGTACATACTACAGCTAGTGTTGACTTGCCCAAGGAAGCAACAAGCTTCTGGATTTAACCCCCTGGGAGACACGAGCTAACCACTAGTCCACCTATACTGTTAATGAACAGCTTGCTTAACATACATGTAGAAATCTTGCACATAACTATGGTAAATTTCCAGGACCTACATTAATTTACTGTACATTATACATGCACATGCATGGTGGTACATGTAGATTTGCTTTAGCAAGCCAAATTAAAAACTTCATTTAACTGTGTAACAAGTAATTTAATTTCTCTTTAAGTACCTTTATAAATACCTTAGTTTCCTCCCCCACACAAGTGCTGGTCGGGTCTCCCAGTGATACTTACCCCAGTACAGCCTACATATGCAACTTTCCCGTGTGCCTATTACAATTTGCTGAAAAGACTTGGTTATGCATGTTGCCCCCTGACCCACCACAAGGCAATGCGGTCCTGCCGCCATGTTCGTCGTTCTTTTCGAAGCGGAGAAATTCCTGGAGCTAAAGTGGGGAACGACGGGCGGGAGTGGCCGGACAGGGGTAAGTATCACTAGGAGACCCGACCCACACTTGTGTGGGGGAGGAGTCTCCTGCGTTCACATACCCCTGTCCAGCCTACAAATGCAGAGTAGCACCGTACCCTGAGGAGGGTCGGCGACGGGAGAGTAATTACTAGAGAACATACGCGGGTGCTACTCAAGGGAATACTCACTATTCTAGAGTAAAGGAATAGCATCTACGATGAGGAATTTTTGTTCGGTGAGGGACAGCGCTGGATGCTGTCCCAATCGCTGAGTGTAGGGTTGCCGTGCCGTGAGTCGTCTCACTCCACAGGACATCCTTCGGGTAGCACTCTGTGAAGGTGGAAGGAAATTTCCATAAAGCTGCCTGGCAAATGTCTGCCAAGGAGACACCTCTGGGCGAGCAGCTGGTAATGCCTGGTTCGCTTGCCTTCTCGGCCATGATAGAGGCTGATGATGTAGAGGTGCAGGTTCATGAAGTGAGATTTTCTTAGCAGTCTCCATATGTTTTACCTCCGACTCAAGGACTTTAGTGAACGTCCCAGCAAGAGATCGTCCCCCAGAAGGGGGAGGCCCATAAGCCTATTCTTTATGGACCCATACGGGATATCCATGGCGTCCACCGTGTTGGGTCTCCGGGTAGAAGTGGCTTGAAAGAAAATGCGAGTGAACTATTCGAAGATCGAATTAAGTCCCTCATCACGGCCTCGTAAAGCTATGGCTGCAAACTCTGGAGAGACCGGAGAGTCCGGATCAGGCGCCATCGCTACTAGCTGAGGCTTAGAGTCTATCTTGCGGGCAAGCGACGAGAAGGTATCCGACAGAGACTGGAGAGTTGCCATCCATGGAGGCAGATCCGGCTGGAAATGGCATCTCTTCTTGGCCTTTGATGAGGAAGAAGCCAAGGAGGATGACTTGGCCTTGTGCTTCTTGGACTTCATCGAAGCGGGGCGACTGGAGGCTGGCACGGGCGGAGGAAGGGCTGGGCAAGGATCCCGCAAAAGATTGGTTGTCTCTTGCAAAGAATGTCCGAGATCAAGATCAGTAGGGCTCATGACCGGAATCCACCCGCGGGTTGGAGCTGTGGCAGATGTAAACCCCGGTGATGTAACAGTCCGGAAGGGGCACCATAATACGAGGCGACGGGATGCTGGAGAGCATGCAGGGTTGTAGGCTCGCCTGTGACAGAAGTGGTGGAACATGGCAATCCTGGAGGGAGTTGACTGGCCCAACTTCCGAGTGGATGTCGCCCGGTGAGCAGGGGCAGGTGAAAGGCCCGGGGCAGACAGTGGACTGTCGCCCCGCAGGCCCCGCTGAGCCATCGTTGGGTAGGGCCATCCGGGGATGTGATAGGTAGGAATGCCCGGAACCTGCAGCATAAAAGGAAGGCACGGCCCATTACTCCCAACGATACTGATCAAAGGCATTGATGTGGAAAATCCGCTCAATCCAATGAATAGGTGTAGCCTCAGGGCCCACCACCTTGGGCCCCCGGACTGCTTGGCTGTGGCACCAGGAGTGGGCAAAGAAGACGACGGCGAAAGACCAGCAGGCTTGGCTCGGTGGTGAGTAGGTGGGTGGTAGTCATCAGTGATCAAGGGCTTTATTACGGAACCGCACTTTCAGCCCAATCAATACTGGTAGTGGTCATCAGAGGTCAAAAGCTTCGCTGTACTCCAGTCCGCCTGATCTATAGAGGCTGTTTTGATCTAGGAGTTGCGGTACTCCGGTTCTCTCTAGTCAAGGAGGGTATTGATCAGGTTTTGCGGTACTCTGGTCCGCTTGATCATGAAGATCCAGGCCTGGGATGCCTCAGCCCCGGCCTACTCGGGTCTCTCCATGTCGAGGTCGCTAATCGGAAAACACAAAACCGCCCCACAGGGGAGCGGGGTGGCTCACTAAGCCCCGCTCCGCGGCCAGACCCGAACTGCATTGGGCTGTTATTGTTCGAACGCACACACCACATAGTGAGCAAAGGGCCCTCCAACCCTTTAACGGCCATACCCACATAACACATCACGGTAGGTCACAACCCAACCTATATATGATGCACAAAAAAAGGGGGCAGAAAAGAACCACAAGAAAACATAGCATGCAAGAAACTACTCTTTATATCATAACAAAAATCAAGTCAATGCAATAGCACGAAAGGTATGGAACTCGAGAATTTGAGGATTCATAAAAGACACATCTGTAAACTATAGGGGTACAGTCCACTAATTCAAGCCCCATTGAAAACGTAAAATCAGCGCTGTTCAGGGCCCAATAACATGCACGCCAACATCCCTGAGATTTCTGAAACACAAATGAAATTCTTGTCTGATCACCAATCTTTCAATTTCTTTTCAATTTTCGGTGGGTTAACCAATTAGTTTTAATTATTCCAACAAAACAAAATCACCCCCCAAAAGTGATTTTTCCGAAGTCTGATTGCAGCCATTTTTCAAGTGGCAACCCTCAACTTTCTCGGGCACTTAGGACCATTTTTCAACCTTAGTTTTTAGACATTCTGCTCTCATGTGAAAGCTCAAAGTTCCAGAGAGTTGACCCTAGCAAGGATTTACACAATCTCACCAATTTGGGGGCCGAACAATCTCCTTGTTCAAAAGATACTGTGGGGGGCACTTTTAATGCTAATGAGCTGGCCAGAAATTCTAACTTGAATTAGTGGTCTGCACCCATAGGCACTGAGAAAAGGACAAACATGGCGGCGGGACCACATTGCATTGTGGTGGGTCAGGGGGCAGCATGCATAATCAAGTCTTTTCAGCGAATTGTAATAGGCACATGGGAACTTTGCATGTGTAGGCTGGACAGGGATATGTGAACGCAGGAGACTCCCTATTCAACAACGTGCAAAGTCACTTTGTATCAACATTTGATAATGCCCAATACGTAAAAACATGCTGCCTGGAAATAAGATAGTTTAATCCATTCCTATGGTCAAGAGTCTGTGTGTGCCATGGCATAAAGAACTTGCCACGTGTACGCCCTGTCCATGTAAGGAGATTCTTCTGGACTACGTGTACTTGCACAAGGTGTATACCATAAACTGGATGGGGGTGTTCGGGAAAATGGAAGTAAAGTTTTTGAACAAAATCCTGGGAAATCCTTGTATTGACTTCTTTTCACTCACTGACTAAAATGGTATTACCAGCTCAGGAGAATGAATGCTGATAACTGTGGCTTGGGCATTTGTTGTGTCCTTTCTCCTGAGCCAATCTCATTCACATTTCAGACCAGCCAAAGCATGTTTATTCCCTTATTAAATTTATGCAGATGTATACAAGAGAAAGTACGTACATGAAGAAAGAACAGGGCGAGTTGGGTATCAGCTGAGCATGTGTGTACGTTGCCTTTAGGCCAAGCAGCATATTTATATCAAATGACTACAAACTGTTTGCTCACTTTAAGATTGTCCATGTAAATCTGTTCCTCTTTGTAAATTAAGGTCTTCCAAAAGCTTGTCTTTGAAAAGCTTTTTCAATTTTTTTTTACAGGATGTGGTGAATGAGCCTCAGGTAGTTCATGCTAGCATTGATGTTATCAATGACATAGTACGGAGTAATCAACTCAATGTAGCATCAGAAGATACAGTGCTCAAGATGGTGCTTACTTGGTTGCAGTGGGACTTGATCACCAGAAAAGTTTTCATGACAGGTTTGTTGGAAAATGTGCGATTGCAACACATTACACACGATTCTTTACACAGTATGACGACTGTTGATATGGAACCAGAGATGATGTGTGCTGTTCAAGATGCTGTCAAAGTATGCAAGGAAGCATTTCACTCATGTAAGGAAAGTAACTCTTCACAACAGAAATTAATGCAGCGACTTGGTATGTCTGCTCAGGAAGTGTTACTTCTTATTGGACGTAGTTGCACAGAACATACACTGTGTTGTTACCACCCGCCTTCACAGACAAGCTTCTTTATTAATCTCCCTCCAGTCTGTCGAACTTTTGGTGCCAAACTTGTAGTGACTGATGCTAATGATATATATGTAGCTACTGATGACTATCGCGAGAAGAGCATCTTTCGTTTTAACCACATACAGGCAAAATGGGTAGAAATGTCACCAATGTTACAAGGACGATCAAACTTTGCTTTTGTTACTGTTGGTGGCAAACTGTTTGCTTTGGGAGGGTTAAATGACTGGGAGATTTTAAGAAGTGTTGAGTGGTATGATCCTGCTAGAGATGAATGGCAGTTTGCAAGTTCAATGCCACGTGATGTTATTGATTTCAGCGCAGCAACTTGTAAGAATATGATATATGTATTTTCTGGAAGTCGCACAATGAGGTATGATATCCACACTGACACATGGATAGCTACCCTGCCACCTATGCCTACACCACGCCTTCAAGCTGCTTGCACTACCAATGGGTCTGAAATCTGGTTAATTGGAGGCTTCTTAGCTCAGAGTAGCTCAGAGGTTCCTACTGTCAGTGTAGAATCCTTCCTCCCAGAGAGTAACTCATGGACTAAAAAGGAACCATTACCAAGTCTGCTTCGTTTCTGTTCTGCTGTTAGGTATGAAGCAGGCAGTAAACTTTACCTGTGTGGTATGTGGTGTGGTGTGCATGAAATGGGCCTTAATATTCCCATGCAACTTAGTTCCCAGTTTGATCTGTATGACTTTGATGAGTTGACAAATTGCTGGGCAGATATTGCTTTTGACATACCAATGCAAGAAGTAGAGTCATGTGCAAGTGCTAGAGTATTCAAGAGATGAAAGTATGGCGAGTGCATCACTTTAAAGTTGAAAAAAATTTAGTTGTAATCGTATCTGAATAATGGTACATACCATAGGAAGTAGAGCAGTAATGGTCCATGCCACATGTACATTGTTAGTTGATGTTACTGGGTTTTACTTTTCAGTGTCTGCATTTAAGTTAGATGTGAAGTAATCAGTCACTGTGTATTTTTAGTAAAACAACACATGAAATGAAATACACGTACTTGAAGGTAAAAGCGGCCAACGCCCAAGTGATAACACTGATGTACACATGATAACATAACACCCCAATGTATGGAAACAGTGGGCATGCAGAAAGATACAAAAATCCTAATTTATTGGCAGCACAGTCATTATTAATGACCCTAATACATTATAAGTTGAGCAGCACGTGGTTGGGCAATAATCCAGCAGAACAGCAGGAAGGACCTTACAGTAAAATGGCATGTGCAGAGTGGTTACAAACATCCAGAATTCCAACTTTTTAAGGTGTGTTACATGAAGCTGGGTCTTGGTAAGTTGGATAAATTTGTTAATATTCCAACAATAGGAAGCATGTTGCAGTTCCTTTCAATTCTGCTTCCAAGAAACATGTCATCCCATTTGGGACACAGCATACCGGTGCATGTACTATACATTTACATCGACATACATATACTGTATGTGTACTGGTGCTGTACATGCAGATGATGAGGTCAAGCAAATCATATCTTCAATCAAACGAGTCTGAAGCAGGGTGGACTGATGATAAATATAAATACAATTGACTCCCATTAATACCAGTACCGACTCCATGAACAGTGGCTGCTTTTATATAAGCACGAGACTGGAATCCACTTGATGCAAATTTCCGATTCTAACCTGTTGGCTATTTAAGTCTGCAGTTTTCGTGTTACTGGTAACATGGGTCAACTGACTAAAATACACTGTGCTTACCATCAAAACTCCAAAATGTTAATATGGTTACAAAATATTACAAAAGTGCAGAAATTGAGAATGACTGCAGAAGTTGATGCATTCCATGCTGATGTATCTGATGTATGAAGTTACAAATTGGGAAAATACCCAATTTTACTTGTGTTGTTTGAATATATGTACGCAACTACTTAAGACTCATTCACTATCATTATTGTGTTTCTAATACTTTATTGCATGGTTGGGCCAACTCGCCTGCAATCCTTAACCGCAACCTTCTAGGGTGCACCCTTGTGTAAAATCATTGACATTGATTGAAATTGAAGGATTTGGGACTCAGTGTGGTCTATACATAAGTGTACCGTGTTTGTAAAAATTTACTGTACTACTCTAATTTATGCACAAATGCATTTCGTCCATATGACCAAAGTGGAATAAAATGAAAGGATATAAAGAACAAAATCATGCATACAAGCACAATTATTTATTCAAATGCAAATTCCATGCAGCTAATATTGACCAGCCACTCAGAACCACTTAAGAAAGTGTATGTTTTCTTCTAGATTTGATCTGTTTTCTTTTTGTTGGTAATTCTGTTACAATTTTTTTTGTAACAGATTTTGTTTTCTCTGCTAAGTTTAAGAGTTCCATTTGATGGTACAGTAATTCAATTACCATTACATGTATTTTTGACTTGATTATTTTTGTGATTTTTGGGCTTAATTTGAAAACAAACACTTAAATTACAAGAATTACAGAGTCAAAGTTGCAAGACGGGGATTGATACACACTGGGAAGAAGCTTGAAAAAAAAAAACCAATTAAGGAAAATTTTAACAGATCAAAATCTTAAATTAGTTACCCATCACCACAAGGTAAAAATGAATGCTTAATTAAATGCTTGATACAGATAAAAACATTAAAAGCTAAAAAGCATGTTAAACTGACAATTTGATTCGAATTGTTAGATTAAAAATATCAAATATGTTCCTCTACTTGAAGTATTGTTTTTGTTACGCTTTTTGTTTTGTTCCGATCAAATTCTCGTTTATCTCTGGGCACACAATGTATGAGGAAACTTCACCTTAGAAGTAGGATTTTACAATGATGCTCTTCACTTAATTAGCAAACAACTCTGTACAAAGAATTATATGTGACCTGTCACCACAAAATGAGCTGAAAGTCAGAATTTTCAAAAACTGAGATACTGGTGTTATTGAATTCAGCAGAAAGAGAGCTTTCCAATAGTATGTACATGGAACACTTAGGGTAAAAGTATAAGTTGACAATGTGGCATTATTCTGGCAGCTTTGTTCCCGACATTGTTTAAACATTTCAGACTAGGCACAAATAATGCTATCATCCAAATTGCTAAGAAAATGACATTTTACAATATGTGATTCTGTGAAATATTTGGAATTAATAGGAGTTGGGTTACTCTCTCCAAATATTACAAAACCCCCAAATTGACCTCTCTTCAATATGACTTTGAACTCTCAAAACGGGAAAGAGTGGAATGCTACTTTACTCTCATTTTGTCGTGACAGGTCACATATGGATGCTTAGAACTTGGCTAGAACAGATTTAGCAAATAAAATGAGTGCAATAATTAGTGGGATGCAACTCAAGAGAGCGGAGGCCCAGAGCAGCACCACCGTGTCTTGGTCCTCAAATAACATGTATTGTTATGACCGTAATAGAAGCATGCAGTCTGTAAAACCAGGGCAATCATAAATTACTCTGGAAGAGCCTTGGGTGAGCACCTGTGACTCTGGTCACTCACCACGATCTAAATCTCAAACTCAATCCAAAAGAAGAATAACAGTGAACCTATTTGCAAACACCAAAAGCAGTTAAAAGTGACATGCAATATTACATTTCCAGAATACTCCCATGAAAAATTCTGATAGCTATGTGTAACACAAATACATGTACACGTACATGTACATTCATACCTGCTACTGGGTAATGAGGGAAGTTGTGGAACAAACTACCGTGTGACTAATGTGATCATTTCAGATATGAAAGTTCCACAGAACAAATGGAACATGGGCAATATACTATTAAGTAATCACATTCACTTCTAAGTTCACTTGGCTTAATTAATAAGATTTTTACAAGAAATGCATAGCGTTGTATTTGGGGGTAATGAAATACTTGTTTGGCTCTGACTGAACTTTGAAACTTGTTCACAGTTCCAAATTTTTGAAAATGGTTGGTGGTGTAAAAGCTGTGGTTGTCCTTGTCCAAGATGTTAAAAACAAAAGTTTGCGCAGCTAATAACTTTTTGCAAAAGCCACTGTTGCTACATTGTGTAGCTACATTGTATGCCTCAAATATGTTGTACGGTGGGAATTTAACCAAGTTTCGTGAAATCAGTTGTTGCAAGGCACACATCACACAAGCACATCATGCTGAGGAAGCCACCCTGATAGATTGTGGAACTGTTCTCCACCCACTAAATTGCCATCTAGGCATACTGTTTGATTTTGTGCCAGAGATGCAAACAACCAAAAGTGGTGTTCTACAATCGTAGATTTAACACCCCCCCCGAATCTTTCTGAAGTCAATACATTTTGCTGTGTGGCAGGTTAGCTATCTTTCATTTCAGGCCAAGTCTTGCCATCTAGCATGATAGATAACATAAGCTTTGAGCAAATGACTGATATGACTTGACCAATGATGGATGCACAAACAGGTTTGTGGGAAATACACATGACATCAAAGCAACCAATGTATAAAGAACACAGACTTCTGCACACAAGATGGTATTGTGCAATACTGTGAGCCATCAACAGTTTACAGACTTAAAAAAGAAGGAGTTAATGTTGCAAGGAGACATCAATCTTAAGATGAAAGTTGCTTATATACTTCACATAAAATGTAATACACAAATTTGACAAATCCCAACTGGTTTCAGTTTTGCTAAACTTTGCAGGGAGTATTTTATTCAGTAAAATGTTTTGTTTACATACTAATTTATGAACCACACCTCATAGGATTTAAAGGTAGGGTACACCATTGGTTTTTTGTTCATAATTTCATAAGATTGGCTGACAACAGTATATACATGTAAGTATTCACTGCAACTTACATTCCACTGATTTGTTTCATGTTTGAGTCAACTGCTTTGTGAAAATCAAGAAAAGCACTGTGGCATTTTCAGCAATTAAATCAAAGGTCTTGTAATTAATTTTGCGTAAGATTTATGAAATACATGGCTTTCGTACTAAGGAAGCAACACCCACAGGGTCAGGGTGAGGAACAGACACGACAGGTTCTCTTTCCCCCTAAACAAAGGAACAATTTCAAATGGTCAGGAGTAATCAGTGAATTTACCTTGGAGTAAATGCACCTCTTTGACAATGTATTTTTGTATATTGCAGTTGACTCATGTCTGTGACAATGAAATGAACATGATAATGCACGAGCGTGCGCAATCATGCTTAATGACCACACTTTCACATCAGTTTGCACGTCAACAGAAGTCTAAAAACTCCATTCTTAGTTGAGTTACTAATGATTATAAGCACAGAGGAAATTATGTCCTGAAACACAGGAGGTTTAAACATGTGGAAATCCTACTTTTTGTGGATGAAAATCCTTTTGCTGAGCAGCTCGGACACGACCACCATATTTGGACCATACCAGTACCATAATGCTCCTGGGGTGATTTGGAATTCGCAAAGTTTTCACGTTAAGAAAATCCTTTCCTTAAATAAAATTTAAGTTCACACTGATCCAATTTATGTTTGACTTTACACCTAATGCTCAGTTTCCTATAATTTCAATATACAATGCGTAAGGTGAATTTCTACTGGTACATTTTTAGCTGCTTTTAGTATAACCCATTTTTTAACGGAAACTCCAACATCTGCAAACACTACACACCAGAAAATTGGCTTCTGTTAATGAATGTAATGTGCGAAGTGAAATGAACTCTTTAACGATGGTTGGCCAACCATCGTGAGAAAAAGAGAACAATATTTCTGTTTTCTTGGAAACTACAGCATTCTGGGTGGAAATAGGCCGTTATTTTCTTTCAAGTAAGATATTTCAGGATTATACAAATGTACAGTAATCCAATTTGGGGGATTTTACCAATGGTGAACCCTACATTTAAGGCTTTGGCTCCACACCTCATAAACTAACTGACTAACAGGCAGTGTTGTAGTCGAGTACTTTCCCCGAGTAACAACGTTCTCCGCAAAATGCTGGGTAAGAGGGAATAAAGCCAGAGTGCACAGGCATTATGATGGTAAATGTGCAAAGGTAAGACTAAAAAATAAATGTTAGACTTCAGAAACTCCCAGTTGTGTAAAATGTAAGTTTTAAGGAGAAAAGTACTCAGCCAAGTACTTTCCGAGTACTTTTGTCCTTAAAACTTAAATTTTAATCAAACAGTGATTGTCTGAAGTAATTATATTGCTTTGTAATCTTACCTTAATGAATGTACCATCAAATGCCGATGTACTTAAGCTTTGTTCCCTCATTACTAGTTAAATATTTGGTAGAGAACTTGGTTCTCAAAAAGTACTCGGCTACATCACTGCTAACAGGCTGAAGTATGTATACATATATTAGCCCCCCGGATGTCTAGCAGGTTACAGGATGAAAATGAAAAATCCATGCTACTCTAAAATATGAAACTAAAAGGGTTGGTGGAGAAAAGTCACCTATACAAAAGGAAACATATTGAAAATCAACCCGAACGGAGGAAGCAAACACAGTAATTTCTCAATGGGCATGCACCTCAGGCATGTCCTAGAGGATTGGCATAAGAGTTGATTCTCTCAAACTGTTAATTACATTTTGCAGTGCTCCGAGTCTAAAGAATGATTTTGTACAATGTATAAGATGAATAAAATACTTCGTCATCTGTGGGCAAGGCGTAGTGTGGTATTACAGTAATCTTCCTCTGCACTCATGAGATCCACACAAACAAATCAGGGATTTACCAGGTACACTACCGACATCATAGTTGTAATCCCATGTCAACTCAGATCCAGCACGAACATACCTGCACAAAAGGAAGAATTTGAGAAAAAAATCGTGCCCAATGACCTATTATTCATTCAGACATGCAAAATACAGATGCAATGCATCACGGAGGAAAACCACATTCTGTTTTGCACAAGATTTTTCACCTTTTTTTGTCTTTCTTTCAATGCATGTAATTTGACAATAATCTCACCATGTGAGACTATGTACTTTGTACAAACTATGAATGTTTATGACTGCAAAGATTCAGTTATTTATGGTAAAGTCACGGTATGGTATTACAATACTCTTCCTCTGCACTCATGAGATCCACACAAACAGATCAGGGATTCACACAAGGGGACATATGAAAGGAACCAATCACCTTGTACAATTATTCTTACCGTGGTACAAAATTAAAACACTATTTCTTTTATAAAACGCTACAAAAAGCATGGAAAATCCCACAACTTCTGAGTAAATTCCCTTCTGAATACATTCCCTGTATTACATTAAGCTAAGAAATATCTATGACCACAGAACAGAACTGATTGACAAACCACAGATCAAATCAGATGACAAGGATTTATTAGTGTGTTATAAACAGAGAATGAAGGCACATGATTAGTGGCAAATGCTTCATGATAAATAATAATTATAAATAATGTTCTAAATGATTCCTACATGGTAGGCAGGGAGATGCAGAGTTCTCTGCGCATGGGAAATGCTAGGATTATTTCATCAGCGCGGTTACCCTCCGGCTATCACAGACGCTGCCTTCCAGGCTGTATCTTCAATCCTATGCAAAACGGCTTTGAAACCCACTTGGGCCAAGTAACATGATCGTGTCCCCCTAGTGCTCACATGCCACCCTTGAAACATCGTGGTATGTAATTTTCGTACACTCGGGGATGATGAAGCCACAGCTTCCATTTTTTCTGAACTCCCGATTTGCGCATTTAGGCACGATCATTCTGTCGGGGACATGGTTGTGTATTCCCAGTTAGATTCTGTCTCGCCGTCACAAGCAGGCAGCACTTCCCCTTGTCAGCATCCCGGATGTAGCACCTGCCCCTGCATAGTTAACAGCCTAACGGTCATCGGCCCCCACATTAGCTACAGAATATGCAGGGAGCATACATGCATTACAGGTAATGTGGTGTATTGCATTACATGTCGTTGCTGTGGCAAACTGTACATCGAAAAGGCCAAGTGTCGCCTTGGTGACCGCTTCATGGAATGCTTGCGCAGTGTGCGCCAACAAACACCTGGTCTCACTGTTGCCCAGAACTTTTAAAGCCACCACATACTTTGTGGAAAGCTTCATCCGATGTATAGTGTAAAGAACTGGAGCAGTGCATCATTTTCGAATTTGGAATGCTGCATCCAGGTGGAATGAACATGGATTTTTCTGTGTTCATTTAGAAGTGAATCTGCTTGCTCTGACAAAGGTAACCAGTTACCGAAAGCTCGGTAATTACACAGTTCAGAGTACTGATTATATATTATATTTTGTCTATATTCTGATCACGGTGCTACACAGACCTTTCATACTTTTTGAGAAATTGAAAACTGGTTTTGAAGGACTATGAGGATTCAAATAGATGAAAGTCAATAAGAAAGGTTGAAGAAATATTGGATTTGACTAATCTTTGTATAAAGAATATTGTCTTAAATTGTGTTGTTAATATTTATTTCAAGAATCTACATTTGATTTGAAAGGGTAGTTGAACGTGTTCACCATGGAACAAGAGAGGAATGGCAGCATTTTGTTTCTTGATGTTGAGGTGTCCAGAAGGGAGAATGGCAGTCTTGCCCGGAGGGTGTATCGCAAGCCCACCCACACCGACCGGTACCTCAACAGTGCCTCCTTCCACCACCCCAAGATCAAGTCATCGGTCAACAGAGCCGTCATCCGCCGAGCCTACAACATCTGCGACCAAGAGCACCTACACAAGGAACTCCACCACATCTCCACAGCACTCCAACGCAACGGATACCATTCAAAGCAAATCAAGACTCAAGACCCAAGATCAAGTCCCCCTCCAGGCCGTAGAGTCCCCTATACCCAAAGCCAAATACCTAGGAAATACCTCCCACCACATCCAGCGTATCCTGAGCAAGCACAACATCAAGGTGTTCCACACAGCTCCCCTCAAGATCCACGGGCTGACTTCCCATAAGGACAGGCAAGATCCACGCCGCCAACCAGGTGTGTACAAGATCCCCTTCCAGTGTGGCAAAGTGTACATCGGAGAGACTGGTAGGGACCTCCCTACTAGGATCAAAGAACACAAAGCCCATGGCAGGAAGGGGGACTATGAGAAGTCAGCCATCATCAAGCATTCCCAAGCCGAAGACTACACCAACTGGGAAGAAGCCCACCTCATCGCTAGCATCGAACAGTGGTACCCAAGACGCATTAGAGAAGCCCTGGAAATCTCCAAACACCCCACCGTACCTCAAGACATCGGCTTCTCCATCAGTGACATCGGGCAGCCCCTGCTCACCTCCTGGTCTGATGGGTCCTCTATACCCTAGGCCCCCTCTCCCATGGGTCTTCTATACCCAGGCAACCTTCCCCCGCCACAGCCCATGACCAACTGACATGCATCAGTACCCAGGTGGATCCATCAGCTGTATCCTCGTTTCACCTGACTACACAGAAGGATCCGTCACACTCCAGTGCTCCCAGTCAGCTTATAAGCCCCACTCTCTGTCGGCATCTCTTCAGTCTCCTGACGACGGACAGAGCATACTGTCCGAAACGTTGAGTTCCTCACGGTTCTTTTCAGAACCATACAGACTCACAAAAGAGATTGTATCCTTCCAGGGTGCTACCGCAAGCTTTCCACCTTAGTAGCCAAGTGTTACCGGGCAGATCCACTCCAGAAATGAGAATTGGGTGAAGCAGCTAATTCCAAGGTACAAGATTTGTTATGGTATATCAATGGTATTAAAAAATGACAGTCGACAGGGATGATGACAAATAACTGTCTGAAAGTTAAAGAAACTAAATAACCAGTAAATCGCATGAAATTTGATTCCTTCTTACAGGTTTAAAGTTACATGTAATTGTTGTAGGACATCAATTCCCTTACTGTAATGTGTAGTGCATTACCTAACATACTAGGAATGGCCCATGTAGTCATAAAAAAAACATTATTTACACTCTGACTAAACAGAGTATAAATAATGTATAAAACACATTGTGTACAAAATAATATTTTATTATTTATAATACACTCTGGTTCCCATACTAGAGGTATTTTAATGTTACTTTTGAGTTAACTGTTTTTGCAATCTTACAATTTCAAAGAAATGGAGCGGCCTCAAGAAAACAGCTCAGAAAGTCATGTCTGAAAGTACCCACTCTTGAAAGTCCTGATACAATGCGAAAAACTATAACCAAGGTGAATGTTATGAAGGTTTCATATTGATTGTAGCTGTCATAAAATGGATTATGCTTGGCTGTTCCTCGCAGCCTGAAAGCTCCCTATAGAATTAACAGTATAAGATTCAATCCATCTCATGCGTGAACAAATTTCCAATTAAGGGCAATAAAATTGTAAGTTTCTGAACAAACAATCACCCATTACTGTGAATTCTTCATGTTCATACAGGTAATAATGATCTATGTGTATTAACCACTTCGGACCGGGGCATTTTTCAATGTTGAGGATGCTGGGCCGGCATGACTATCATTTTTTCCGTTTTCAAAATCCTTCAACAATTCATCATTCCATTTAACAGTCGTTTATAGCCGCACGGAGTAATCTTCAGGCACTACTCTAAGTTGACAGGTGACCTTCATTGACACCCGAATATTTCAGCCAGGCCTGCAGCCTTGTAAACAGAGCCCAGATTGTGCGGTGTTATACAGCTGTCTTTTGTTCACGAACCTGGCTCAGTGCACTGCTGACCTCTTTTCAATAGGGGCCAGATTAGCATGCAGCGGTGCTGTGTGGCTCATCGCTGCGGTGGTGGAGAGCTTTTGTCCCCGGTGGTAATCCGCTTGCTCTAAATACCCCAAACCCTGGTATACAGTTTCAAAATAATGCTGGATTATCACCACTTTTGAGAGCGAAAAATGCCGGTCATGCCCAGCAGCCTGGTCTTTTGTTCGGAGTACGGTCTTTTGTTACAGGACCTTGTTTCCTTTGTCCGAGTTCGGAGACCCCGGCCACACATATAAACCATACGGCTCCGATCCCGGAGTCCCCGGCTGGTAGTGGTTAAAACTGCAACTCCCCAGTTGGACTGCTTGCTCATGCCTTCCGATCCGTACATGTTATAAAACGAAGGCCCAGAAATGTAACTGATATTCGCAGAGGCAAAAGGGAGATGTTCTCTCTGGTGAAAGTTGGATTGACAGCAACCCACATGTTTTTACTTAACAAGAAAATTAAGAAAATGGGCAAAATAATGTCTAGTATTCAATGAAAGTACGAAACTTGTACTTGACTTGAATGCCGATCTTCATGGCAAAGGGTACACCATTTTCCTGGACAAATGGTTCAGCAGCCTAGAACTGTACCTGAAACTACACAACCAGAAGACCAACATTTCCGGGACGGTGAGAAGCAATTGTCAAGACATGCCCAAGGACTTGTGCTCCTTGAAACTTGAGAGAGGTGAGGCTGTTCACCGTTCTTGCGACCAGGGCTTGCTTGCCTTGGTCTGACGAGACAAAAAAGATGTCCGTATGCTGTCCACGATGCACACAGCCAAGATGGCCGACACCGGCAAGAGGAACCGTGACGGCATCGCTTTGGAGAAACCCAAGTGTGTACTCGACTACAATGAGAGGATGAAGGGTGTGGACATTGCAGACCAGCTGGCATCGTTGCACCGTTCAGTCAGAAAATCCATCAAATGGTATAAGAAACTGGGTTTTTTTTGCTTGATGTTGCTCTTGTAAACTCTTATCTTGTGTATAAGGAAATTGGTGACACATTTTGGTGAGTGAAATTTTAGAGTTGCGTGCACCAAATTTGCCAGTGTATCGATCTAGAGGTAGACCAACCCGTCTTCCTGGTCCAGGTAGACTGATAGGAAGACATTTTGCTGTAAATATTTCCCCAACTGGAAATCAAGCTACATTGTAAAAAGAGACCAAAGTGATGTGTGAAATTTGTGAAGTGCCACTTTGTGCTGTTCCTTGTTTCATGGAATATCACACTTGAATAATTGCTTATTTGTGCAAAGTTTCCTGTATTCAAAGATATCATAAATGAAATAGTACATGAAATTTTATGATGTTTGTTTTAGAAATAGTAAAAGAAAAGTGACTAAATTGATGTGTGAAATTAGCAAAGTTCCACTTTTTGCTGCTCCTTGTTTCAAGGTTTATCACACTTGACTCAATTGCTTATTTATGTAAAGTTTCCTGTATTCCAAGAAATAGTACATGAATTTTGGGGCAAATCCTCCAAGGTTTATCATACGTGAATCAATTACTTATTCGTGTACAATTTTGGCAAACTTTTTCACAAGAATTTTCTCCTGTGTCAAGACATCATGTAATGCAACTACTCTCCATTTCTGTCCTTTTTTTGGCTAAGTTTTTTACAACAGTTTCCACTTATTTGAAGACATTGTGTAATGCAACTACTCTCTTTTTTTGGCTAATTTTTTACTGGAAGGTTCCTTTTTTTTAATAAAATTGAAGAAAGATGAAATGATTGTAAATATGAGAAGAGAGAGAAAAAAAAGAAATGACAAGTCGTCAAGAGGAGAAGAAAAGTGAGAAAAATTTGTCTTGTGTTTTTCTTGTGTCTGTTTATTTTATAATTATGGGGAGGATCAGTTTGGAAAGATAGTTTTCATGGGAAGGTTCAAACTTAGAAGGGGCTGTTTATATATATCATTACATACGGAAAGGGGATTTGACAAGAACTTGCAAAAAGAAACGTGCAAGAAAATTATAAGCAAACTTTGCGCAAAATAAAAACAATCTTCACTGGGCATTAGCTAAAATAAAAAACTTGTAAAGCGTACTCAATGTACAAGTTGGGGCTGGGCATTGATGCTGGGCATGCATGGACTACTGGGAAGCGGGCACACGAGCCAAGGTGCCCGCTAAGCAAGCATAGACCGTGTGAACTTAGCGGGCGCTGCACTCTCCGCTGTGACCGAGCGTCTTTGGGTAGTTGGTGTTGTCGCGTGGGCAAGGTAAGTGCTGGGTACCTGGTATTTTGTTGAACGGGATCCAAATATCCCAGCAGGGTTCATGACTACACAGAGTCAGGCTGTGTGCAGTGTGTGACCCAGCAAACTTGGCAGATAGGCCTGGTGGCCAATGTTGGTGTCTGCGGTTGCCGTTAGCAAAACTGGAAAAATAAACCTGGCAGCCAGGTGGGTTGCGGTAAAAATATCCCGACATGAAGGGGTTAAATCTTCCATTATATTGCATGTAACAGAATGAAATCCAGAATGAAACTGGGACAAAGCTACCAGTATTACCTGCCACTAGGGGAGCATGCGGCATTTTGAAAAATCTGTGCCATCAGGCCCAAATACTTTCATAAACCATGCAATTACTTACTTTTTAGCAAAGAAAGCCACCCAGGGGAAGCGGAGATCATGTGAGTCTACAAACACATTTTGTACAAACAGGTTAGGGCTGCAGCTATGCTGTAAAATACAAAAAGATGTGGTTTCATTCTGACAAAGCAATACACACAAAAACACTCATACTTGGAGCTCAAATGAAAATACGGGTACGGTAATCACTTGTTTTTGAGGCATTCCGTACAAAGGTATGATAAATGCACTTGATAATGCAAGTAACTATCAGTTCACTTCACATACTTCAGATTCCAAGAAAAAAGAAGATATCAACATGTTCCAAATCCTGACAAACTAAAGGATTAAAACATTCTGATGAATGAAACATTGTACTCACATTGAGGTATCTTCCTAAATTGCCTATGAACTTTGCATCCATGACATGCCCTGAGGTTTCACCAAAGAAGCTCCTTGTTCGGATAGGCAGTGTTTTTTTTTCTGTATCCTTGCCATTTCCTGAAAACAAATTTAATCATGTCATCACATGCAACTATGTGCAATTGTTTTAAAATGTACATGTACACATACTCATCACTGCCTTCAAATTAACCAAGGCCACCCTCTACAAGAGGCTTTACAGCAAAAAATTCAAATCAAAGTAGTCTGCATGTCTGGGAATGAGAGTTCTCATTCTTTAGTACCTGATCATATTCTGACATATCAAAAAGGTGGCAGTTTATGCCAATTTCAGATGTATGTTTCTAGTTCACAGTGTTGAACAAATGGTGGAGGTGGAAAATCTTGTTTAAAAATATTGAAAATCTCCAGTACATGGCTAATCAACCCCCTGAACACAACAGATGACAACGGAGGTCTATCTGTTTTCCATTCATTTCCTGCATAATTGATTAAGGTTGAAGCGCAGAATTTAAAATCAACAATTTATGTTTTACTTTGATATGTATCAGAGCGGAGAGGAATTTGTCTTAATTTTAATACGGATGACCAATCCAGCATGCTACATATTTGTAAGTGTTTACTTGTAAGAGTGCTCTGTCTGGTGAAAATAAACTTTTTTTGAATGAGATGTCTCACGGTGATAGTGATATGTGGATACAGTGTATGTCGCCCTGTCATGTGATCATTCTGGGCCAATAAATGGACAGTATCTAAGACGGAGGTATGACAAATTTGTATGTGTTTACTTTTAAGTGTGTTCTATCTGCTGAATGTAAACTTTTTACACATGTAGCTGATCATAATGACCAATGATGTATCAATGCCACAGGAACAAGACAAAAGCCGAATGACCCATGATGTATCAATACAACAGAAACAAGACAAAAGCCTAATGACCAATGATGTACCAATGCAACAGAAACAAGACAAAAGCCTAATGACCAATGATGTACCAATGCAACAAAAACAAGACAAAAGCCCAATGACCAATGATGTACCAATGCAACAAAAACAAGACAAAAGCCCAATGACCAATGATGTACCAATGCAACAGAAACAAGACAAAAGCCTAATGACCAATGATGTACCAATGCAACAGAAACAAGACAAAAGCCCAATGACCAATGATGTACCAATGCAACAGAAACAAGACAAAAGCCCAATGACCAATGATGTACCAATGCAACAGAAACAAGACAAAAGCCCAATGACCAATGATGTACCAATGCAACAGAAACAAGACAAAAGCCCAATGACCAATAATGTACCAATGCAACAAAAACAAGACAAAAGCCCTATGACCAATGATGTACCAATGCAACAGAAACAAGACAAAAGCCTTATGACCAATGATGTACCAATGCAACAGAAACAAGACAAAAGCCTAATGACCAATGATGTACCAATGCAACAGAAACAAGACAAAAGCCCAATGACCAATGATGTACCAATGCAACAGAAACAAGACAAAAGCCCAATGACCAATGATGTACCAATGCAACAGAAACAAGACAAAAGCCCAATGACCAATGATGTACCAATGCAACAGAAACAAGACAAAAGCCCATTGACCAATGATGTACCAATGCAACAAAAACAAGACAAAAGCCTTATGACCAATGATGTACCAATGCAACAGAAACAAGACAAAAGCCTTATGACCAATGATGTACCAATGCAACAGAAACAAGACAAAAGCCTAATGACCAATGATGTACCAATGCAACAGAAACAAGACAAAAGCCCAATGACCGATGATGTACTAATGCCACAGGAACAAGACAAAACATAATCAGCTACTTAACACACATACATGCATCAATCCTGAGGTTAGTATTCTCAACAGAACATTAGCAGAAAAAGAAATCAACACAAAGAATTTGTCCAACCACATGTAGCTTCACCACTTCCTGCCAGGTGACCCGTTTTCGAGTATATAGGCTTTATATGCAGAGCCAGGGAGCCCGGAACTGGGACAAAAGAGTTGTGCATTATATCAAAAGACCGTGCTCAGCACAAAAGACTGAGCTGCTGGGCATTACCAACATTTTTTTGCTCTCAATAGTGGAGATAATCCAGCCTTGTTCTGAAGCAGTATACCACACTTCGAGGCATGTTGAGCAAGCGGATTACCACCGGGGACAAAAGCTGTCCACCACCACAGCGATGATCCACACAGCACCGCTGCACGCTAAGCTGGCCCCTATTGAAAAGAGGTCAGCAGTGCACTGTGCCGGTTTCGGGGAACAAAAGGATCTTAAGTAACACTGCACAATCTGGGCTCTTTCTCCAAGGCTGCCGGCCTGGCTGAAATATTCAGGAGTCAATTAAGGTTACCTGTCAGCTTTAGAGTAATGCCCAAAGATTTCTTCGTGTGGGTATAAATGGCCATTAAATGAAATGATGAATTTTTAAAGAATTTTGAAAACGGAAAAATCTTGAGAATGACCCAGCATCTTGTCTTGCTCAAGAAAAATTCACCTGGCAGCAAGTGGTTAACGCCCACGTTCCAGCAAAATGTAACCATGTGATTAAAAAATTGAGTGTGTGAAGTCTTTTGCTGGTATCGATCATTACCAATGGAAAACAAGGTAACTCATCTGATTTGCATTGCATATATTCCAGAAGACTAATTATCAAACACTGAATATTAAAAAGGAAACAGTTTAGTACATATAAAAGACAACATTCTGGCATATACTGAACAAGTGCATCACACCATCCAACGTTCAAATGATATATAGTGAAATACAGAGTACCATGCATACCTGTACCTGTCATAGTAGAAGTTGTGTTGACAGTTGGCTGTGCCTCAACATGCTCTGTCATGCATGGTGTTCCACTTTCACTGTCAATTTTGGCAGCTGAAGAAGAGATGCAGTGTAAATAACATGTGCATTTCCATCCCTAAACCTTCATGAAACTACATATCATATAAACACTCTACACTGTAGGATGTGTAAAACTGCACCAATTTTCTGTGAGTTTCACAAAGGCTCTGTAAATGTGATTTAGTGCTGCCTGTTTGCAGAAGCTACATGTAACTTCGAGTCCAGGGTAAGGCACATCTCCTGATTCAGAAGTTCCCGTGGGATTTTGTAGCTATTTGTATGTAAGATGTGTGACTAGAAAGTGTGATGTCACTGTATTTGAGGTCTATTATGCACATCAATTGGGATACACTAAATTTGAACTGAAAACGCATATGGGTAAAGTTTATGCCAATTTCAGATGTATGTTTCTAGTTCACAGTGTTGAAAAAATGGTGGAGGTGGAAAATCTTGTTTAAAAATATTGAAAATCTCCAGTACATGGCTGATCAACCCCCTGAACACAACAGATGACAACGGAGGTCTATCTGTTTTCCATTCATTTCCTGCATAATTGATTAAGGTTGAAGCGCAGAATTTAAAATCAACAATTTATGTTTTACTTTGATATGTATCAGAGCGGAGAGGAATTTGTCTTAATTTTAATACGGATGACCAATCCAGCATGCTACATATTTGTAAGTGTTTACTTGTAAGAGTGCTCTGTTTGGTGAAGATAAACTTTTTTTGAATGAGATGTCTCACGGTGATAGTGATATGTGGATACAGTGTATGTATGGTCAAGTAGGGCTCACGGTTATTACTGGCAAAATGAATGAAATATTAGCTATTTATGATAAAATAGTCATATAAGTTGGCCATGTATATTGAAAGACCCATTTCTACACCATTTATTGATTAATAGGGCGTACACATGTATTCAACTATTTTCAATTAGAGTACATGTAGTGCTGAAAATTGAGCAAATGACAACATATGTACTGTTTTATTGATTGGTCCTTTTAATGGCAATAATTATTTAGAAAATGGACCTCTCAACCCCTTACTATTCAATATAATGATTCATTCAAAAGACTCACCTTTATTGTCTGCAATGCTTGAGTATTCACTACCAGATGTATCCTCCTCACTTAACACTGATGCTGTTTTAGTAAGCTCACTACTTGCCTCTGCAATCACAAAAACAGCTGGTCATTGGGGTGTTCATACATCTATGTGTTTGTTTAGCTGAAGAACAAGTTCCGTAATTTTCAAGATATAAACTGTGCTTTATACATTGATTCTCATGATGAAAATGTCTCTGCGACTTATACACTGTGCGACTTATAGAGAAAACTCAGAAATTGAAGTGTACACAAAAGTAGTGGCCGGGCCACACATCACATGTACAGGTGACGCAGTCATGTTTTCGTTGGTTGCTGTATACATGTACATCTGAAAACTTGAACCTCGGAGAATAAATAAAAATTCACAAGCACATTCATGAAATGTGTAAGTGATCTTAAACTTGACTTACTCTGCTGTGGCAACATTTTTAGTGATTATTTTTCTTCACTTTTTAGTCAATTTCATGGTGTATTTTTGCAGACAATTTTTTTACTCTTGTAACCTAACAATTTCTTTCTACCGTTAAATAAAAATTAATCCCTTAAATGGTATACCTTTGTGTGGCAGATCTTTCATCTTCTTGTTGATCGTGTCATAGAATTTCAGGGTCTTTTTTCACTGGGGTTTTCTGATGACAACACTTTCTGTGGTCACATGGCTTAATATTCAAATGAGTCAGTGATTGGACTGTCCTTGAATGGGTCTGTGGTAGCAGTCATGCTAGCCTGAAAACTGGGTTTGCGCGACAGCAGTAGTGCATATGTACCATGCTGCATGAAGCATGCATGCATGCACGCAAGCAGTTCCAGTGTGATGACTCAAATCAAGGTCTTGCAGCGGATTTTTCATTTTGAAGGGATTGGTGTTTCTTTGGTCAGCATCATAAAACTCTTGAGATAACTGGATGTAGTATTGTAGACAGTTACAAAGGTATTTTCTTTGTGTAAAAGCCTATTATTTTGGCAACAAATTTAGTCAGCCTATGAGATAAAATGATATTTTGACTTGACTGACATCAAATGATCAAGATTTTATTGTACGTCCCTCACCGCATAACATTTACTGGCCACTGGAAAACATGCAAGAGCTGATGTACAGCCCATGCAGGACCACCATCCAGCCAACAAAAAGTATTAAATAGGAGGACTTCAAATTCACTTTTCATGGAGACACTCGTTTGTATTTTACTTACTTTCGTTAGGATTGTATGTGTAGTGGGAACCATTGGGAACCATTGATGTACTGTACTTGTTGCATTGGCACTTCAGCACAAAGACCTTTGTAGTTGGATCGTCAGCACTGCGGTGCAGCTTATATGCCGGTGCAGCTTACACAACAACTTCAAATTGTAATTTACCAATTTTTGCATGCTGCGGCTTATACACCGGGTGGCTTATATTCTATTCTATTCATTACCTGCGATTCCCTAAAACAGTCCTACCTCACGAAAACAAGGTTGCAGAAACTAAATTACTTTGTTACAACAAAAACTTTGTTGTGATAGGACTTACTCACCTAAACAAAGAAAAGTAAAATAATTCAAGAAAGAGGGAACAGATGTGTCAGAATTGGCTCTTTTTTATTCATGAAAAATTTATTCAAAATGTTACTGTGGCGTTGACATGATTTTGAAGCTTTGCATGGTGGAGATGTACATGTAAACTCACAGGGATTTGCAGTGTACATGTACAATGCAAGAAAAAAAAGCTTTTACAAGTTGATTTGTGATCACAAAAGCAATATATACTTGTAACTCAACAGCAGAAGAGAGAGTACATAGAACATAATACAAAACTGCTGCAAACAAATAGCTGACTACAGGGACCTAAAATACAAACCACAAAAGGAAGGCCTGACATTTCAATCCTAGCGGAATCTTTCTCAAAGGCAAAATGAAAAGTGGACAGGAATTCACCTAACTTGGCTCCACCATGGCTGAAAACCTGTCCATAGATGCTGAAATCAGCAGACGGATCAGACGAGCTGCATCAACTCTTACCAACTCTTACAGTAAGCTCAAAGCGAAAACTGAAATGGCTATCTGCAAAGCATGTGTTCTCAGTGTTATTCTATACAGCAGCACAACATGGACTCCGTACTAAAGACGAGAGGAGACTCAACACATTCCACAACATGTGCAACCTGAAGTGGATCCTTGGGATAAAGTGGTCAGATTACATTACAAACAATCAGGTCCTTGACTGTCCTGGTACATGTACATGAATACGTGTCATCTACACCCTGCTGCGTCAGCGTCATCTTTGCTGGCTCGGCCATGGATGCAGGATAGCAGGATCTCCAAGGATGTATGGTGTGGCAAGCTCACATAAGGCAAGAGTCCCCAGGGCCGGCCTAGAAGCAGAGGAACAACGGGCCAAATGCAAGAGTGCCCCCACACCTGTAGACAGCATCTCAAAACTGTAATCACTGCGGTAGAGACTGTCACTTCTGCATCAGTTTTTACAGTCACCGGTTCTGTTTCAGTGCCAACTGACTATAAGGTGCATATTCTGGGCCAAATAAGACCAACAAATGCCAATATGAAAATCATGTCAGACAAAGAATTGTTAGGAAGGTTGAAGTGATGGCCCACAGGGTATCTAGTCTTTGGTGTTTACCTTAGATCTGTGACCACAGAAATGCTTTTTGAGAGTATTCTTCATCTCTCCGACATACTGAACACTGCACACCTTGCAAGAAATAAGATACATAACATTGAAAGAGCTACAAGTAATAGTGCCTTTGGTTCGGTGGGTGGCATCGGAGGAGTGTCCAGAGAATGTTTCTAATTCCAGGATATGGTGGGGGGGGGGATAAAGAACGGAGAGACTTCTGCCCAAACAATTAGGTCCCATAGGTTGTGGGGATGCCTGTCACATTGTCAATATCTTCATGGGGAATGTTTGTATATAGGGAAGAAACATCAATAGTCCCAATGATGGCCGTGTTGGGAATCTGGCCCTTGATGTTTTCCAGCTTTCGTAGGAGGTCTTGCGTGTCGTGGATATTTGAAAGGATCTGTGGAACAAGGGGTTTGAGGAAAGTGTCAATGAACAAAGATATGTGTTCAGCAGTGGGTGATCCATTTTCAGAAATGATGGGGCTCCCCGGATTTCCTGCCTTGTGGATCATTGGAGGAGACATTTCCAAACATTGTTTGGCTAGCACAATGTGAAACGTCATCATCCTGGACCAGGTAGTGCCAGGACTGCCTAGGTAGTAAAATGTGGTCTTCAGCATGTCCAGAAGTGTAAAAGTGGGGCTTGTACAGTCACGACATGGAGGAATCCGTCAGTCACTGCAGTGGGTGTGGGCCCCAAGCTTGGCTCAACAGCAGCCAACCACAAGACGGCCGGCCGCGGTTTCGCGACTGGGGTCGGTGTCAGCTTTCTTCCCACAGGTGTCAGGTTCCAGGCACGCTAGATGGTTTGCCAGGCATGGTAGCCATGGAGTGATTCCGACGTTTCTGATCTCCGATGGAAACAAATAAGCCCATAATCTCACATTTTCACGAAACATGTAGCATTAGCTCCAAACTAGAGAATTTTCCAACCTTTCACAACACGGTACACAGTGTGTCACGAGCAATTTCAAATCGAAATGTCACCAAAAATATGATATTCAAGGGTGAGTTTTCATGGCTAAAAAATTTTAGCTGTCGTCCCGCAGTGAAAATAATGAACACTGCACCCTCGTTCACCAGATTTAAGAACGTACATTTCTGTAAAAAATGTGATTTAAAAACTATTCTTATTTTTTCCGACACATACTGACAAAATTTACGATTTTATTCAAAAATGTGTCGAAAATTTGACCTTTCATAAATTTACTTTGGAAATGAATATTTCAGTCATTAAAAAATATTCATCCTTTTGATGAATCCATCTAAGCAACTGGGGTGACCAGAAACCGCCAGATACAATGTCGTCACTGGAAAGAGAGGATGTAATTGGAGAGGAGACTGTTACACGGCTGAATGCCTCCGACAACGAAGTTTCAGACATTGAAGGGCTTGATGGGTATTGCAGGTAGGGTGATGACATCTATCACCGGTATTAATGAATAGAAGACCTATAGAGGGATCCCAATCGACCCTTTTAGGGTCGATCTGCGCACTTCCACATTGGAAGAAAAGGCTGTATGTGTCAACTTCAATTCTGTGTATCTGCATGAGCAGTGGGCGTGGTTTAAACTGAGGTGGCGTCGCACTTATGAACTGGATACTACATGCACTGTTTCGACTCCATGGGCACGTGCTATAAAGTTCAACACAGGGAGCCTCGGTTTTATGCGGATATGCGCAGACGACGCTAATGTTAAATCCCTCAATGGACGGAATAAAACACACATGGTAGGCTGATCGTATCACGTTTTATTCACTGGGACAGCTCCATAAAAAGGTGAAGCAGTTCCCGGGGAGCAGATTTCTCTATTTTGTAGTCTAGTAAAAGGCCTATGAGCAAAATATTCAAGCTGTGGTCAGGGTTTGGTATGCATGACCTAGACTCACAATCACCAGGCGCCACACGAGCAAACGACGTAAGGCGGCCCAGTAGAGTGTGTGTAAAGTTCCTGCTTGTACGCCTGGATGCCCCAGAAACTGGACATACCAAGGCAGCAGCAAAGGGGCGGAGCTAAATTTGAGTTGTAAAAGTATGCTCTGAGTTCTTTTCAGAACCATACATACTCATAAGAGATATATCCTTTCCCATGGTGCTAACGGAAGCCTTTCCACTGTGGTTCCACAAAAAAAATGGAATCAGCAGCTCTGCTTTTGTGAAGAACGGAGTACCCACCATTGGCAGTTCCACATTCAAAGAGCCGACTCCAAACATCGAATCCGAGTCACAGCGGCTCCCACGTGTATGTGTATAGCATGCTGTACATTTAGCAGTGCACCCTTCCACACAAGGGAGAATGCATACACAAATGAACTGTAAAATACCCTGTGTCTGGGTACCAAACCATATTTGTTATTGTACGCGTGGCGCAGCAGAGCTTTGACGGCCGGAAGCTATGAAGCTCGAAGACTGTTTTACATGTGGCTGTGACTTCAACATTGGTGAATTTTGCCTGGTACTTGCGTGTGACGTGTTGTACTTTCCGCATGAATTATCTTTACTTGAGTCTGGCATGATTGAACATGCTAACGCTACTACATTATGTACCTGTCAATGCGTTGTTGCGCAACTGTAAACAGTCGCCGGACACTGGACTCTGTCCTATGACATTACGACTCTTGGGAATTTCTTAAAAGAAACTTTCTGTACCCGACGGCTGTTGTTTAGCTTTTACTCCCAGAGAGGGGTGAAACAGGGTCGTGAAAACTATAATTTTTAACATATTTCCGCACATTTTGAAATTATGCGGATGTGTTTTCTTGTCATATATATGTTTGTGTTATGTGTTCATGCATGTTTTACAAGAAATCTTCCCAGCACGGCCCATCCCCTTTAAACATCTCCACGCATGAGCAGTCAAGTGGGAGTTCAGGAAAAATTGGCATTAATGCCTCCAACCTAGCGGGGTGGTGCTTAAGGAAGCATGTGAAGAGGCCTCAGCCATAGATTGATTAGAAGGCAGGCCTAATATGTTGATCATATCCTTCTGAAGAAGATGGAACCATGCCTCAGGAGGGTAAAGGTTGGCTGCAGAGGAGATATCCTCATCTTCAGAGGACGTATCCCATTCCATCTGGATCCGAGGAAGAAGGAACGGCATCATGTCTTATTGAGTGGCCAGGGGCCGGAGCAGGAGGTGAGCTGTAGCCTGCACCGGAACCTGGCTAAGTCAAAGAGACGAAACCATTATATGAAGATCAGATTGCCGATGAATGCAGGTTTGGATGCAGATGTGGATGTGGATCCGGTTGCGGATCATATTGCGCCGGCAAAGGGTCTGGATCTGGGGCCGTCGCCGTGGGAGCAGGATTGGGCTCTAGATGGCTGACTATACAAGAGAGCTTCTCCAAGAGCATGCTGACTGCTGACATGATGTCGGCCGAAGCATCCTCCTTCTGTGAGGAGTGAGACTTCTTATGCTTAGACCCTGTAGAAGAAGATGAAGAGTGTTTGTGTTTCTTGTGTATGGGAGAACTGGTGTAGAGCCAGCAGTCGACGCCTGGTGAGCTGGGTGTAGGAGGCCTGCCCAGACTGCAGTAAACATACAGCAGGAGAGGGCTGGTGAGCTGCAGAGGTAGAAGCAGTCTTCCCAGAAAGCCCTAGAAGGTAGCCGGAAGACGGGGTGACATACGGGGGTCGAAAACCCGACGGCACAGGAGGCCGGTGGGCTCTGTTGTCCCGGGCGCGGGTGGTGGTGAGCCTGCATGGCCCGGTAGGTACATGTACCACACCGGGAGTAGCGTTGTGTGGTCCTGTGGAGCGTCAGCGTCTTTGTCATGGCCGGGTGCCCTAGTTGAAAGGGCGTCTGAAGACAATGGCACCAGGGGGTGATGTGGCTGGTGTAGCTAGCACTGGCGGTGTGGGGCCACTCTGGCGCGAGACTTGTGAGCCATGCCGATGTCGGGTGTTGCCCACGGCAGCTTATTGTCAGCCTGCGTCACCCGTTCGGAATGCTTCGGAACTGGGACGCAGAAGTGTAGTGCCCAGACCCAGCAAGCAGGGGAAATTTAACCCGAGTGCAGCGCCACTCTGCACTATTGACTGCAATGCTTCGGTGTTGGGGGAACTTAGCATATGGATATTGCACGCCCATGAGAAGAGAAAAAATACCACCAAAACAAGAAAATATACACATTAACTCAGAAATATAGAATGTACGTTTATTACAATATGTTACGGTTTGATCAGAGTACCACAAAGGTGTGGAGCGAAACGGAAACTTGATAAACTCGAAGATGTCAAAAAGAAATGTCTGGTTAAGGAAAAGGACGAACATGGCGGCCATTCCGCTATGCGTCATGGGACTAGAGGGTGTACTATGGTTGATCAGAAGTTTTAGCGAATTGAATCATACACAAAGGAATTTGCATATTTAGCGACTCTTTGGGGTAGGTTGAAAGCAGAAGACTGTCCAATTAAAGTAGTCACCAGACAGTTATTCATGTGGGTGTAAACATCCAGTAAATGAAGCTATGATTTTTTTAAGAATTGTGAAAATGGAAAATCTTGCAAATCTCCCGGTTTACGTCATGCAACTTCAAATTCCACCCGGCAGCAAGTGGTTAAATTGGAACTCTAATCCTTTGAAATTGCTTCCTTATTTGCTAAGTTTCAATAAATATATCAAGTAAAAGTAAGATTAGTTAGTCCCCCTCAACTGGTAGTTGGCTCTTCCTGGGTTGCCATGGTTGCATTCGTAAAACAAACATGTCAAGTCTGAAATCATGACTTTGACTAAAATGCTACTGCAGTAAGGTTGTCTCTTTGGATTAGTTTATCAGGCCACACCTACTTGCCTTGCCATCCAGATAAGGCCAAAATCATTGCATTACAGGGCAAAAGCCCTAAAGTTTTTGATCCTGTTCCTTACTTTATGGGTGTGGAAAATCCTTGAGGCTTGTGACACAACACATTCTTGACAAATACTCACCTTTACTCTTTCTGCGCATGTGCAGTCGGCTGGTATGAGTACGCTTCTTGAAGGCATCTATTTGGCTTTTGTCAAGAACCTTGCCAGGACTTGTGTTGTAACCATACTTAATAATTGAAGATGTAGAGGAGTCTAAGTAACAAAGATGAAAATGGTATGTAAGTCAAGGACTGGGAAGAGACTTTTTTAATAAGTGATGTAACTGGCTTTTGAAAAAAATGGCTAGGGGCTGTGCCTGAGATTGCCAGCAGGATTAAGCATGCAATGGTCCTTGCAATTTAATACCAAAAAAGCACTTCATTTTTAAAACAAGATCCCGGAATCATATAATCTCTACACAGTATACAGTAAGTGAGTTAAACATTCTGATTTGATATGGAAAAGTTGCATCCCTGTTTTATGAACAGGGATTCAATCTGAACAGACTGAATCTGTCCAAAATATTACTTTCTGATATTTTTTTGTTTTCCCAAATGTTGGACCCTCCTCCTAAAATGATGCCTGATGTAATTGTAGGTGTTCAAATCCAGTGCATTTTCACCTGTTTCTTTGTTACTTGAATCTCTTCTCCCACCTCTCTTGACTGCAACTTGATCTCTCTTTGATCCTACACTTTTCTTAGCCACAGGTTTATAGCCTACATCACTGGCAAAATCCCTGCTGGATCTGTCAGTGAAGTCCATTAAGGAGTCTGACAGTCCTCTCTTCTGTATCTTGATATCCAATGAATCCTTGTCTATCTTTGCTGTAGCCTCATCTATTCCACCCTCCTCAGCTGAAGCCTTTAAGCAATCGTTGCTCACTGAAAGGTTGTTGCTTTTTACCCAAGCTTCCACTTTACTCTGTGATGAATCTTTCTCAGGAAATGCTACAGACCTTGAACAAAATGACAGAAATAAAAAAATAATAAATGAAGTACAATATATCAATTAAAAAAAATAAATTTAACCACTTGCTCCTTGGGAGCCCGGCTTCGGGTACGTATTCTTTATATGCAGAGCCGGGTTGCCCGAAATCGGACAAAGGGAACTGGGCCTTGTAACAAAAGACCATACTTGTAACAAAAGACCAGGCTGATGGGAATTACAAACATTTTTTTCACTGTAAAAAGCAGAGATAATCCAGTCCTTTTGGAAATAGTATACCTCTGTTTGAGGTATTCATTGTGAGTGGACCACCAGGGACAAAAGTGCTCCACTACTACAGCGATGAGCCACACAGTACCGCTGCATGCAAATCTGGCTGCTATTGAAAAGACACTAACAGCATACTGTGGCAGCTTTGGGAATAAAAGAAAATTAAGTAACACTGTACAATCTGGGCTCTTTTTACAAGGCTACGGAAGGGTGCCATGTTTGTTAGTGTTTGATACCCACTATAGGACGTGTGACTTAGCTGGTGCAATCAGTCTAATAGCAGGCACACATAACAGGCTCTAGTCAGCATGCAATGAGCAGCCAAGCACGGTAACAGGCTCTAATCAGCATGCAATGAGCAGCCAAGCATGGCAACAGGCTCTAATCAGCATGCAATGAGCAGCCAAGCATGGCAACAGGCTCTAGTCAGCGTGTAATGAGCAGCCAAGCACTGTAACAGGCTCTAATCAGCATGCAATGAGCAGCCAAGCATGGCAACAGGCTCTAGTCAGCATGTAATGAGCAGCCAAGCACGGCAACAGGCTCTAGTCAGCATGCAATGAGCAGCCAAGTATGGCAACAGGATCTACACAGCATGTCATAAGCAGCCACGCATGGCAACAGGCTCTAGTCAGCGTGTAATAAGCAGCCAAGCAGGGCAACAGGCTCTAGCGAGCGTGTAATGAGCAGCCAAGCATGCAACAGGCTCTAGTCAGCGTGTAATGAGCAGCCAAGCATAGCAACAGGCTCTAATTAGCATGCAATGAGCAGCCAAGCATGGCAACAGGCTCTAGTCAGCGTGTAATGAGCAGCCAAGCACGGTAACAGACTCTAATCAGCATGCAATGAGCAGCCAAGCATGGCAGCAGGCTCTAGTCAGCATGTAATGAGCAGCCAAGCACGGCAACAGGCTCTAGTCAGCATGCAATGAGCAGCCAAGTATGGCAACAGGATCTAGACAGCATGTCATAAGCAGCCACGCATGGCAACAGGCTCTAGTCAGCGTGTAATAAGCAGCCAAGCAGGGCAACAGGCTCTAGCGAGCGTGTAATGAGCAGCCAAGCATGCAACAGGCTCTAGTCAGCGTGTAATGAGCAGCCAAGCATAGCAACAGGCTCTAATCAGCATGCAATGAGCAGCCAAGCATGGCAACAGGCTCTAGTCAGCGTGTAATGAGCAGCCAAGCACGGTAACAGGCTCTAATCAGCATGCAATGAGCAGCCAAGCATGGCAGCAGGCTCTAGTCAGCATGTAATGAGCAGCCAAGCACGGCAACAGGCTCTAGTCAGCATGCAATGAGCAGCCAAGTATGGCAACAGGATCTAGACAGCATGTCATAAGCAGCCACGCATGGCAACAGGCTCTAGTCAGCGTGTAATAAGCAGCCAAGCAGGGCAACAGGCTCTAGTCAGCGTGTAATGAGCAGCCAAGCATGGCAACAGGCTCTAGTCAGCATGTAATGAGCAGCCAAGCATGCAACAGGCTCTAGTCAGCGTGTAATGAGCAGCCAAGCATGGCAACAGGCTCTAGTCAGCGTGTAATGAGCAGCCAAGCACGGCAACAGGCTCTAGTCAGCATGTAATGAGCAGCCAAGCATGGCAACAGGCTCTAGTCAGCGTGTAATGAGCAGCCAAGCACGGTAACAGGCTCTAATCAGCATGCAATGAGCAGCCAAGCATGGCAGCAGGCTCTAGTCAGCATGTAATGAGCAGCCAAGCACGGCAACAGGCTCTAGTCAGCATGCAATGAGCAGCCAAGTATGGCAACAGGATCTAGACAGCATGTCATAAGCAGCCACGCATGGCAACAGGCTCTAGTCAGCGTGTAATAAGCAGCCAAGCAGGGCAACAGGCTCTAGTCAGCGTGTAATGAGCAGCCAAGCATGGCAACAGGCTCTAGTCAGCGTGTAATGAGCAGCCAAGCATGGCAACAGGCTCTAGTCAGCATGTAATGAGCAGCCAAGCATGCAACAGGCTCTAGTCAGCGTGTAATGAGCAGCCAAGCATGGCAACAGGCTCTAGTCAGCGTGTAATGAGCAGCCAAGCACGGCAACAGGCTCTAGTCAGCATGTAATGAGCAGCCAAGCATGGCAACAGGCTCTAGTCAGCGTGTAATGAGCAGCCAAGCATGGCAACAGGCTCTAGTCAGCATGTAATGAGTAGACTAAACACGCAAAGTCACTCCCTCTAGTCATCATACGACATATGTAAGTTGCACTCGACAGGCCAAGCATGACATGTACACACACGTGTGTAGATTTACATGAATGCACTGAGCTACGTACACATACATGTACACTGTTGGCTATGGGTCCTGTGCATGAAACCCAATAATCTCCCCTCGACAAAAAGTGCTGAGACCGCCTTGGTGTTATGACCGATAATGTTGTACCATCCAATAATGTAATAACATTTACAGATAATTTAATACCAGCTGATAATGTAATTAAAATAAGCCGATAATGTAATAACCCTAGCAACCAATAATGTAATAACAGAGGCTGATTACGTAATAACCATAGATTTGATGGTATTTCATAACAATATAGGGATTAAGGTTTTGTTTGAGTTTTTCGGGCCAATCGTCACTCATAAATATAGAAAGCTTGGAAGTACATGTAAGCTACGAAAACTCGAGAATACGCATTATACTCAAGTGAAAAAGAGGATAGCGGGAACCAGAACGAGATTTTAACATGTACATGTATAGACAGATGACAACTGCTGCATCATTTGTCTTGTTACTGTAATAAGTACATTAAAATGTGTGACAGTAAGAGCTGCTTCCATCCCACTTGATCATCTTCTGTCAGATTCTAAGAATTAAATACAGGGTCCTAAGAAAAACATGCATACTGCTTTTTTATGTGTTTCTGTTTGCATTTAGCATACGTAAATCATGTCTTAATCATGAAATTAACTATTACAATAGTGTTTGCATTCAGCAGACATGCAGCCCGATATAATAGTATAATAATGTGAAACATGTTTTTGAAGATTGACCTTAAAGTAACTTGTAATTTGATATCAGACAGGGTCACTGTGATGTAACTACTATATGCACATCTTTGTCCTGTCCACAAAGCAATTAATAAGCAACATGCAGTGACAGAGATGATTAATTAATCTTACCAACAGCTGCCTTCTACCATATTGCCACTCCCAGACTCAAATTGATGCCTGCGGAACACCATCTTAGTCACTGTGGAATCACTGCTTTGCACTTTAGCCCTGTGTTTATGGCAATCATTTTGAAAGATAAATGGGAAAGCAGCTAGGTTAGAACCCCTGGCCGGCAGGAAAAATTGTGCAAAGCATAGGCAGAGGGTATGTACATGTACATGTAGGAGAAGAATTAAAACGGCTAGTTGCAGATGAGTACAAATGAAGTCATCCATACAAATGTGGGGCTATGCATGAAGTTGATGTGACATGAATCATTGCTTCACATGACATGTTAGTATTCTGTATGTATCTATTGAAACATTTGTAAATTACCATGGAATTGTTTATGAGATGTTACATGCACTGGTTAAAGTGCCATCATTCTACATCCAACCTGACAAGTACAAATGGTTCCTGTGACTAGCTGGAAACAAGCACAGATTCAACAACAGAGAGGGGTGTCCCTCAGGTGGGAGACCACACAATGAATTACATTGTACACACAGATGTATGTCTCACAGTCATGTTGGTATTACATGATACACAGTTATTTAAAATGGACTTGGTTTAGTGCATTAGTTCCACAGATATCAAATTATTAAAATTCCAAATAGTGTTCTCTACAAAAATGAGCAGAAAGTGTGGAGATCTATGCTGTATATGCTGTATATGGGCCACTCCGTATCAGCCCACCAAAGCTTTTGACCACAAGTCTTCCAATTTTGATGAAAATTGTTGAGCTTCTAGATATTGATAGCAATATGGTCAGGGTTGAGATCAAGAAAAATGGCTAATTTTAGCTTATAAAAGCGTCACCCTGTGAGGAAAAAACACATCACACCCGTTAGAGTTTTCACCAAATAACCATTAATTTGTTATAATGAGAACTAAATGCTCTAATCAACAGTTTTATTATATGTTTAAATTGTTATAACATTTAAACATACATCTGCGACATTCCTACCAAGTTTAATTTAAATGGTATAAAAGCAATTGGAATGATACTACACAATCAGGCATCTTTTATCTCATCATAAAATGATTGTCCAAAAACATAACTGAACTTCACCGGCGCACATATTCAATGCATTAAAATCTAACTTGAACAATGCTAACTTTTCTCATATCGAAACCTATTCAGAAGAGCCAAGAATAACAAAAATGGCACATATGAGTATCTCTCTTGCAGTACATGTTTTGGTGTTAATAAAACAGTTTTTGTACCCATTTTTCCTGTGAGTCCAGTCTGGTTTTGTAAAAATGGATATGTCGTCACAAGCATCTAATGAATGTTGATTTTGGTGATGTATTACCGTGGAGAGGAAATACCACAGTGCGCGTGCAGCTTGCATAGCGAGCATTGCTGCCGACGACAGGACCAACTTGAAGAATGTTCTCATTCTTAGGAAACTTGAAGAATTTCAATCCCGGTTCTTTGGCAGCATTTCTAGTACATCCACCAATGACAGACCATTTTGGCATTATTGTAAATGATGAAAAAAGGAGCACAAACTCAAACACAAACAATGGCCAGATTGTGGAAATTTTTCATAAAACTCAAAGACACCATTCAAAAGTTTTGGCAAAATTACCAAAAATACAGATGCACTACAGACATGATTTGGTAATGTCTGATTACATGTACATGTAATTCCTGCTAAACACAATAGGAGTTTATTGCCAAAACTTTTAAAACCATTGGAGTTGGTCTTTAAGATATGCCCTTTGCTGCGTGCAACATATTTTCTTAAAAGCTTTTTATTTATTTTTGACTGGAAAAGAAATTTAAATATGAATGTACACTTGATTTTTTTTAAGCTTTAACTCTGTTGAAACAATCAGATGTGCACCTTTTTGATGCACCAACACGGAACAGTTTTTAAGCGCGGGGATGTGATAAAATTAGTTACAGAGGTTTGTGGTAGCACTATGCAAGGGTATCTCTTTTACAAGAGTGTGTGGTTCTGAAAAGAACCGGAGGATACTCAATGTTTAGGAGAGTACATGTGTATGCTCTGTCCATTGTCAAGAGATTGTAGAGGTTCCAATGTGGAAGCTGCTTATATTGTGTCTGGAGGCGGTGAGGTGTGTAGCATGGTGCTACCGTAAATCTCTACGACTAATTTGCTGTCTTCACCATGAAAAGCTTCAAAGCTCATCTGATGTGATAAAATGTATCTTCATTTGACATATGTGCATGTCTATGTGGACAGCTGAGGTAATCTTTTGTTGAATGTTAAAAGATCAGACTTTTGTATTCCCTGGTCCTTGTTCCTGCCTTAGGAGAAGCTAAAAAAATATACTAAATTCTTTTAGGCATATCCTTTGACTGCCATTCAGAAAACTCACGGAAGTGGATTTAATTTTTTTGTAATTTTTATTTTTAAACCTGTCCTTCACTGACATTTCCAGCTTGGTTTGTTGAAAACCAAGATATTTAACACAGGGTATCAGGCCACTGGCACTCACTGCTTTCTTATCCAGCCAAAATGACACTGTCAAGCTTGACTGGTCCCCTATCCATGTGCACTTCTTGACACTACTTGCTATAAGCACACACTGAGCTATAAAAGTGCTTGATTGGTACTTGCAATGAACAATGTAAGTTTGGATTTTACTTGTAGCTCCACAAGGCCTTGCAAAGGTCATTTGCTGTAGGTACACTTGTCATGCATGTACACTTTGATAACCCATGAACGCAAACTGTATGTGCTCGAATATCTGCTGATGAGTAAGAACCACAAATACAAGAACTTCAGGAAATTTGGTATTTCACATCAAATCGCCAAGGCATCTTTGCAGGAAGGGGAGAAACCTGTGACAAGGTATGTGAATAAAGGACCAAGTGTCAGTGATGAAAAGCTGCTAAAGATGAGGATTTAGAGTCATTAGTAGGCATCAAGACTGTCCATCCTGTACTTGCTCTAGTTACTGGCCACAGAAAGCTGTTATTTTTCAGTATGTTTATGTAGAGACTGGGGGCCAAAGGGTTAGGATGACTGGGGCAGTGAGAAGAATTGAGCCACCTCCCATTTTCTAAAAGACCCCATTAGGTTAGCATCTCCAAAAGCCTCTCCTAACCAAACCCCTACTGCTTGGCTTATTGTGCCAGCCCTTGTTTGAAACTGAGAGCAGAGGTGTGACAGACAAGTCTCTGGCACCTCAAAGCCAACAGCTCTGGGTGAGCAGGGCTCAACAGCCATGGAGGCAACCCACCTAGAAGGGAAACTCTGACCACAAATCCCAAGCCATGGGTAATTTGGTCCCACTGCCTTGTGGGTAATCTTGGGAAAGACCAAGGTTAGAGGAGTCAGGAGGGGAGCCCCTTAAGGCGGTTTGGGGCAAACTCTTTCTTCATTCTGGCAGCTCCTGCAGCCCAGTCACAGACAAGACCTTATGTTTTGCATCCCTCTTGGCTAGAGCAGCTTGGCCAAGAGGGAGGTTGTGGTACTTGGGCAACCCACAACCTCCGTACACCTCTTTGCCAAGGATTCAGAGACTCCACTCATCTTTCCTCCTTTTTTGTCTGTCTTAAGTCCTGGGGTGACAGTCTGTCATTGCTAAGGGGCCGGAAAGTTGGTGAACTGCACGCCCGTGCGCACTTGAGCACGCAAGAAGTAGCTGGCCTGGGTGGGCACTATTGTTGCAGAGAAACTACATGTATGTCACAAGACAAAGAGACATATTTACATACTGCATTCTTTCCGCAGACGGAATGATGTTGGAAAACATGATCGAATAGAAGATACATTTACATATTGCGCTCTTTCCATGGATATGATGATGTTGGAATAAAATGATCGACTCACAGAAACATCCACATATTACGTTTCCCATTGCGTTTCCCATAGATTACACACATATACCAATGACGGTCTTCTTCTCAGAGCTGGCCTCTGGCAGCAGGAGCATTGGTCGGCCACTCAAGCACTACAAAGATTGTCTAAAGAGGTCCTCGTAATCCTGTGGTATTACTAAATGTAGGTGGGAGACTTTGGCCACTGACCACAGTGCCTGGCGACCTGCTGTCCAAAGGGGAGTACAGGCATTTAAGGAGTGGCGTCTGCAAGATCTGGACCTGAAGCGTCAAGCCCGTAAAGAGAGACGACCTGATCCAAGAGCTGCTGAATCAACAGCTGCTGAATCAACAGCTGCTGCATGCCCACAGTGTGGCTGCATCTGCGCATCTGACTTCGGGCTACTTTCCCACCTACGTTTGCCTCTGACGTCTTAGTCACTCACGACTGACTTCCATGATTGAATGATGACATATAGAGACTGATTATTATTCATTCAACAACAAGACACAACAATAAAACAAAAATAAACCACAACAAAAGAAGCACACAAACAAAAGGAAAACCAAAAATGGCAATAACACAAAAAAATACAAATAATTAGGACGAAAAAGATTACATGATGGTAACTAGACAAGCACAAAAACATTAGAAATATGATAGAAATATAGGAGGGGAGTGTGAGAAATAAACATTGCAGCAAACAAAAATCAGTACAAAGTACATTGCAGGTATTTAATTACTAAGTATTCAAAGGCCATTGTGACGTGAGCTACACGTATTCAAAGACCAACTGGTGGTCAGATGAAACCACTTGAAAGTGCTTTTTGTGGAAATGGTATGATGGCTCAAATATTGTGACTCGGATTTCACCTGGGGACACGATTCAGTGATGATAGTTGAATTACTCCAGTGAGGCCAGATATAAGTATCCATCATCATAAGCATCTGGGGAACAGTTTTAGCAATGAAGGTCCTTAAGTCTAAAATCCAAGTCTTACATGTAGACTTTCTAACTAGGTCAGAAATCTCAACATCAATCACAACATCAATGGAAACTGTTGCTCTGTTGTTTTGTATTCAGTAATACACGAGAAACTGTCTCATGATGAATACTCGTTCAATACCACATACTAACAGGAAAAGCAATACTTTCTATATCAGAGGATGCTTACAGGTGCTCTGTATTGTCACATTCTGACTGTCAACCATATCATCACTAACTGCCCTCAATGCTCCATAATCCTCCAGGAAGTTTTGGAGGATTTGGAAGATTGAGAATGAATGGCAATAAATGTGTGATTGTGAAGGATGCAATGTGTCAAGGTTTTGGATTAGACCCTGCATTGTTTACGCTTGGCCATGCATAAATTTCTGTCTCAATTATACATGAAATCACCTATACTGCTCCAGGATACCACTAGCACTGCCCCTACGTGATGGCGGGAATTGCCAGAGAATTTTGGAAGTCTGAGGCAGTGGTCACTTCTCCAAAGAGCAAATTCAATGAATGCCTTTTTTTCTGGGACAAATGGAGGATTTTGAAGGGTTTAGGATATACGTGTACTCTAGCAACAAAAAACCAAGATTTAAGGTGATAGCTAAACTTGACATTTGGACATTTGTTTCACTAGTTTTGCTTCCTATGGCATTACTGAAAGGCTCACTAGGGTGTAGAGGGATTTTTTTGATTTACCTAATGGAAATATTCTGCAGAAGAGTTCATAAAACAAACCTGCAGTGCCACCTGATTGTTAACCACTTCGTGCCGGGGCATTTTTCAATGTTGATGATGCTGGGCCGGCATGACTATCATTTTTTCCGTTTTCAAAATCCTTCAAAAATTCATCATTTCATTTAACGGTTGTTTATAGGCGCACGAAGTAATCTTCAGGCACTACTCTAAGTTGATAGGTGACCTTCATTGACGCCTGAGTATTTCAGCCAGGCCTGCAGCCTTGTAAACAGAGCCCAGATTGTACGGTGTTATATAACTGTCTTTTGTTCACGAACCTGGCTTAGTGCACTGCTGACCTCTTTTCAGTAGGGGCCAGATTAGCGTGCAGCGGTGCTGTGTGGCTCATCGCTGCAGTGGTGGAGCGCTTTTGTCCCCGGTGGTAATCTGCTCGCTCTCAATGCCCCAAACCCTGGTATAGGGTTTCAAAACAAGGCTGGATTATCAACACTTTTGAGAGTGAAAAATGCTGGTAATGCCCAGCAGCCTGGTCTTTTGTTCAGAGTACGGTCTTTTGTTACAGGGCCCTGTTTCCTTTGGAGACCCCTGCCACCCATACAAACCATACGTCGTCTCTGATCCCGGAGTACCCGGCAGGAAGTGGTTAAAACTAGGAACTAGGAAAAAGTAAACCTTAATTCCAACCAGTTTTAAAAAAGTCTTTACAATTTCATAATAAAATCATTATTTTTAACTTTGTTCTTTCTTCCTTTTCACTAAAAGGTGACAATTAGTATTTTGAGGAACCAAAATAAATATATTGTTAATTTCTGTAACCATTCTCTTCAATGTTTCTGACAAAAGATTGAGGACCAAAGAATAAGAGAAACCTGTCCTAATAAACTAAAAAGAAAAAAGTCCTGACTGCATTCATCTAGACTGGATATTGAAATCAAAGCCAACATGAACACTTACTTTTGTGCAATTTACACTTCCTTTTATGTAGTTTACACTTAAATAATTGCATATCTGACTAATTCAATTAAAATAAATTCCGGATATGTGGTGACAGTGACGAAATGTGAACAATGTTAGAGGGAAACTTACAGATCATCACTGTAATCGGAATCGTTCTCAACATCTACAGCTATAGATGATGTCTCACTCTCATCACTGCCAATGTGGTAGTCTTCATCAGATGTCAGGCTACACAGAAACATAAACACCAGTCTCAGCAAATGAGGTCATATGAAGTGGGATATAAAAGTTGATATACTCCCAAAAAAAGCCAGATATTCAAGAAAATTAATTATCTGCTAATGACAATATTTACTTAAAGTCTCTTAATAGGGCTGAATCAAATCAAATAATTAGATATCCAACCCTTAACCTTTCAAACGACAGAATACTGAAATATTCAGTCATACTGGACGGCAGATTTATGATGAACAAGGCAGGAACAGAAGCAGTTTCATTAATGCACACAACTGCACATTATGATCACCACAAATAGCTTCTCACTTTTATGACTTTCACCAGTAACGATTAAGCAAAGATTTAAGTACACAGTTGCCTACAAGTATAAATGTGGTATCACTGGAAAGCCTATTCATTTCTCTTTATTCTTGTATGTGCATGTGTATCTCTCAAAAAGTTATAAATGGGCATCTTTCCTCATCACTGCTATCTCCTGCCCCATCTATTATAGTCACAATTTAGCAGTGGGAACCAGTGTGAATGTTTCATGTGTTGTATGTTATTTTAAGTGATGACTCATGGGTGACTCAAGGAAAACTCATGATAAACAATATTATTTCATTTTGCAATTTGACTTCCTTTTTTGGATAGGAAATATTCTTATTTTTATAATTTTTCTTTTAATTTCCTTTTTCACATCAAATCCCATTCCATAACATGGTTTTTGTTCTGAGCAGGACTTCTACCCTTTTGCAATTTTCAATTGACTTCAACCTTGGCAGGTCTTTCAACAATCATCCAAAGATGGTCCTAGAAGAAAAATTCGCAATGATAACTTAGTTTATTTATTATTGATTTTTGAAAAATTAATTTTGCCATAGACTTAGTTCACAGATTGCAGAGTTTTTGGACTGTCCTATATCAGCCTATGAGGGCGCTAATGCAGAATTACGGTTACACCTGCCGGGTGGGGCTTCAATTTTCAACAAACTGTCCTATATTAAACCATAGATGGCGTTGTTGCACAAGAACGTTAAGACTACCTGAGCTTTGATTTTTGTCGATCATGTGTGAGCACACCTCAACTTCGACCGAGAATTACTAGCAGAACGAAAGAGAAATCAGACTAAATTTTCCCTTCCATTCAATTGCAACTATACCCAAGACTCAGAATATCAAATATTTCATGATTTTTTTCCAGTTTTGACTTAAAATTAAAGGAGCAGTTTCCTGCAGTTGCTAGCCTGGAAAAGCCTGTTGACTTGGTACACATTTTCGAGCCAGAATTTTGGTCACTCTGCAATGTTTAATCGTTCCCAAAGTCCACAAAGACACTGATGCAAGATTTATTGCAAAGGGATGACGCCATGATGACGTCATCACCTTATTTTTGTATTGATTTTTGAATATTTTATTTTTTCCCATATGTTTTGTACACATTTTTCTAAATAACATGAGTGAACGGGTAGTCCTTTACTCCGACGCAAGATTACTATAAGAACAAAAGAAAACCGGTTACTTTACGATGTGTTATTTGATTTGAAATATGGCTAAGAGTCTGAATAGGAAGTAATATTTCATAAAGTGTTCAGTTTAAGCGCAAATCATGTGACATGAACTTAAAGGAACAGTGCTTCTGCAAACAAGTGTAAGACCCATTGACTTTGTACACGTTTTCCAGCGAAAATTTTTGTAACTGAAAGATGTTTGATCATTGCCAAAGTGATAGCAAACAAACACACTGATGCAAGAATTGTTAGAAAGGACTGACGTCATGATGACATCATCACCTCCTTTTATATTGATTTTTGAATATTTTATTTTTCCCATATGTTTTGTACACGTTTTTCTAATTCACAAAAGTCAACGAGTAGTCTTTCACTTCAGCTGAAGATTACTATAAGAATGAAAGAGAAATCGGGTACTTTACGCTCTGTTGACTTAAAATATGCCAAAGAGTCTGAATATGAAGTAATATTTTGTAAAAAAAAAAAACCTTGTAGCAAAAATGTTATCAAATGAATGACGTCGAGATGACGTCTTCACATGACTTTTAATTGAATTTTGAATATTAAATTTCCCACCTAGACTTTGTACACATAGAAAATGCAGCAAACATGCACACATATGCCACAAACCTTACCATCTATGGTCTCATTCATAAAAAAACACAAATCATCTATATCTTTCAAACACAAAACCAGCATTTACACAAAAACCCAAAACAGCTCAGTGTTTATTTACCAACAAACACAACGCTCATCTCGTTTTCATTTTTAGCTATTTCGGGCAGCGGCCAAAACAACTATTGTTTTTGTTAATTATTTTTTTCTTTTAATTTTTTTATTTCTTCTTTCACATCAAATCCCATTCCTTAACATAGGTTTTTGTTCTGAGCAGGACTTCTACCCTTTTGCAATTATTGATTGACTTCAAACTTGGCACATCTTTGGACAATCATCCAAGGATGGTCCTAGAAGAAATTTGTGACGATGACGCCATCGCGCAATTTCTTTTTGAATTCTGAATATTTAATTTTTCCCATTGACTTTGTACACATTTTCAAGCCACTATTTTCAAACCTTCGCAATGTTTGATCGCTTTCAAAGTGATAGCCAACAAAGACCCTCATGCAAGAATTCTTCAAAAGAAATGACACCATGATGATGTCATCATGTCATTTAGTTTGATTTTTCAATATTTAATTTAGCCCACTGACTTTGTACACGTTTTCAAGCCAGCATTTGGGTTAGTTTGAGAGGTTTGAACAACTTCAAAGTTACAAACAACAGAGATCCTGAAGAAAGAATTTCGCCAAATTTATGATGTAACGATGACGTCATTACCTATTTTTAAAATTAATTTTTGGATATTTAATCTTCCCCCATAGGTTTTGTACACGTTTTTCGTCAGCCTGTCCTTGGAACTTTGGTCAATCTGAATTATTTCCTTCAATGTACACTTGAAGTCCCTCATGAAGAGAGGCTCCCAAAGAAAAATTGTCAAAATAACATCATCAGGGGTCACGTGAGATTAAAGCTGCAGTTTTCCCCATGGGGTTTGTACACGTTTTTTTACAACGCAATGTTATCGATCTTAATGAGGGTAGTCCTGAACTTTGGCTGAGCATCACTATGACAACGAAAAAAAAAATCTTGTTTTTCATTTGATTACAAGGATACCCAAGAGTCTGAATATCAAATAATATTTCAGAATTTTCTTTCAGTTTAAATGCAAATCACATGACATCATAAAGGAGCAGCTTTTTTGATTAGGTGTCATGTAATTTACTGGTGATTTTTCAATATTCATTTCAGCCCCTTGACTTCGTACACATTTTCAAGCCACCATTTGGGCAATTATCAGAGGTTTGATCAACATCAAAGTTAAACGCAACAAAGACCCTCATGAAAGAATTTTCCTAAAGTTATGACGTTGTGATGACGTCATTACCAAACAGAAAGTTCCGAAACAGCTCAGTGGTTGTTCACAACCACGTTCATCTCGTTTCTAAATAGTTTGATCTTAATAATTTGTGAGATCAATATGATATCAATTTCTTAATACTGTTAAAGTATGTCTCCCGTGCCACAATTTGTTGTTGCCAAGAATCTACTTATATGCCCAATCTTCAGTTTTGTCTAAGGGAACACTCTCTCTTCGGACCTCCAGTCATTCAATATTGAGTTTAAATATCATCTTGAAATCTTGAAAGTTTCATTATTTTGTTTTATTTCAACAAATCTGCATCAATATAAAATCAACTGTCATAAGTTGCTTTACTGATATGTCCAATGCACAAGTACCCTACCACTGATCTGAGTCACTTGAGTTAGTTGATAGTGACTCTTTGGAGTCTGAGATTCCTTCATCTTCCATTGGATCACTCTCATATCCTTCCTTGCTATTCTCTACAACCTCTGCAAATGAAAATAAGAAAAAAAAAGTCAAACAGAGCTCCAAATTAATTTCACAAACACATACAGTACGTATCAAATAAAATTTTTTGATGTTAATTTATAAATAGTACATTTCGGCAAAAAAACCCACCAATGTGATCCAACTCAGCGAAGTATTCATCTCCATATTCCTGTCCTCTTCGATTAGCTTCTTCTGCTCCCCAAAGCTGACCCGCGTATGTACAGACAAAGGCCCCTTGGGATATATCATCCAAACAACGCAGACCCCAACCTCTGTCCCCAATAAAACACAAGACAATTCAACATAAACATACAATGCATATTTATACTTTCGAGTACATGCGTATGCACATTTGACTTGTGTTGCTAAGCTTAAGCCCAGCACACTTTTACAAATCACACAGAAACTCTGCAATTTAATAAAGTAAAGACAATGCATTTGAAAACCATTCTGTTGTACTGACTTCAGTTGCTTTAAAAGAACACGTCATGTGGAGTACCAGTTGTATCATTTCCTGTATCTAGTTGTATCATTTATATTTCTTACGCAAAAACTGCACTGTAAGAAATGGAAAATCTGTATGCCAAATGATTTATCCAACAGAGCAATGCATTTCAAACTAATTCTGAAGCAAGTGAACAATACAACAATGAAACTGGTTGATGCCAATTTATGCTTTTTTTCATGAGAAAATGACCAGGTTTTTGAGGGGTTTGTGTCAAATTACTTTTTCCTTTAAAATTTTCTTTCAAAAATAAATGCCTTACAGAGAGAGTAACTTTGAATGTCTTATAAAACTCATTATCCTTTTTTTATTGTGAACATTTAAAAAATCACACTAATAACTGAAACGAGTTGTGATATGACTACACACCGTCTATCAGTCTTGAAAACTTGCAGACGTAGACTTAGTCCATTTTGGGCCACTCTATTGTGGCACTGCTTGTTGCAGGTACATTTGCTGTTACACTCATAGATGCTAATATCAGGGTAAGAAAACACTCCATTAACTTGGTTCTAATACAGTCAGAACAAAATTGTACTATGTGGACTCAGATTATGGCTTTGAGAGGTCTAGAATCTAAAAAAAAAATGGTTGACTACTGCAATGTGAAATGTATCTCCCATGCATTTATCAATAGGCAAAAGATGGAGAGATGGAGTGGTCCTTTTCTTGTCCAAGATCTGTTGCGTAATTACTGGGTATTATACATTTCCAAAATGTTGGTGCTGCAACAGTGAAAGGATAACATTTGAGAAATCCTTGCGTCAACGTTACAATGTTTTTCAGTGAATAAAAACTGTTAACACGTCTCATGGCTAAAAAAATGTGTACTATAGCCATTGGTGTCAAACACAATGCTTGAAATGCTCTGAATATCAAAATCCTTCTTTAAAATGATACAGATTTAGCAACTTTCTCATTTCATGAATTTCCCTCCCCAAGCAGTGCGGGAGGAGTCCTCATAGTCATACTTACCCAGAAAATCACTACATATGCATATTTCCCTAGTGCTCTATTGCTATTCGCTAAATATTTTATTAACCGTCATGTGCCCTGTATCAGTTCACCCCAGGCGTGGTCGGTGCCATGTTCATCCTTCTTTTCCTGAGGGTGCAAAGCCGAAAGTGGGGAGGACAGGAGGACCGTGACTGTCTGGGTAAGTATAACCTTGCGGACTCCTCCTGCTTTGCTGTGGGGAGGAAGTTCAGCGCGGTAAACTTACCCAGAAAGTCACTACATATGCAGATTAGCACAGGAACTCAGCAATGGATCGGCGAAGGCCCTCACTTGAGTTAAATGATGGTGAACAGTGTAGTACAGATGAGAGGGACTCACAGAAGTAAGGATTGGGTACATCCAGTCATTTACCTTAGCGGAGGCTTAACCAAGTGATGAAGAGTTGAGAAGAAGCACCACAGAGATTCCTGATTTTGGCAAGGTACCATTTGAGAGTTCAAACCGGATACCAGGGCTTGTTGTCTGAGGAACCTGAGTATTTGGTAATGTCAGAAACAAAATTGTCCAGAGGGTGGAAGGACTTAGTTTGATTCTTTTGTGAGAAAACCCGCAGAAGGAATGAGGCAAACGCTGTGAGGTTCCCAGCAGATATGATCATCAGCAATGGATAGTGTGTGGAGTTCCCTGCCCCTCCAAGAAGAATTAACTGCCAAGAGGAAGGCCAGTTTCACTGAAGTGTAGAGGAGAGAGGCATCACCAAGAGGTTCAATGGCTGATATGTGAGAAGCTAAAAAACCTGAGACAAGTCCCATGAGGGATGAGGAGTCTCAAAGGAGGATGCTTAATGAACATACCATGGAGCATATGTTTAAGAGCATTGTTGTCTGACCTCGAAGCTCCTTCTTGGAAGCTGCAATGGATGGTGGGGAGATGGTAGAATGATAACTGCAGGTAGTTTTAACTTGCATATTGGAGTTGAACAGGTGCCTAAAGAAATAGGCTATGATCCTCAGAGATGCACTGGTCAAAGCTACACCTTGTTCTGTGCATCTTTGAAGTAAAATGTTGAAGTCTGCTGTTGTAGACTTCGCACTTGGATTGTTGTCTGCTCCTGGCCACCTTCCCATCAAAAAGGCCAGCTGAGTGGAACGACCTTTCGACAGAGGGCAGAGAGTAGAAGATGCCAGAGCTGGGTTGGTGGAGGAGGTCCAGCCTGAGTGGTAGTATTAGAGTAGCTTGGTATAAGAATCTGGTGAGACAAGGGAACCAGGGCTGGTGAGACCAGAAGGGTGTGGTGAGGAGGACTTGGTAGTGTTCCTGCTCGATTTTGCAAAGTATGGCTGGGATTAGGGATATTGGAGAAAATGCATAAGCAAACATTCCGGTCCAGCTGGAGAGCATTGGTTGCCTGAGGTGGTGTGGGTCCGGGAACTTTGAGCAGAAGACTGGTAGCTGGACATTTTGAGATGAGGTGGAGAGGTCGATGTGGGCTCCGTCTATAGCCTCGAAGACCGAACATACTACTCCTGGGTGTAGTGTCCACTCCGTAGGGCAGATGTTTCCCCTGGTGAGGGTGTTGTTAGAACCAGGGGTGTGCATTGCTTCGAGGTTGATCCCATGGTCCAAGGTCCAGAGGAACATTTCTCTCATCAGGAGGCATAACCTTGGGGAGTGGGTGCCCCCCTGACAATTTATGTAAGAGACCACTGTCACATAGTCGGATTGGATGAGGAAACTTTTGTTCTTGATGGCCAGACAGAGTGGAGGAAGGTATTGAACACCACTTGGAGTTCCACGATGTTGATGTGACTCCCAAGAAGCGGCGGACCCTAAGTCCCTGATGTGTAGGGGATAGAGGGAGACACCCTACCACACTGGGAAGCATCAGTCGTGATGGTGAGATGCAAAGCAGGTCTCAGAAAGGTGAGGCCTTTGGTGAGGTAAGAGCATGACTGCTGCCGCGGTCGGATTCCACTAGTTGCGCCCAGTGTAAAATTTAAATAACAATAGGGGACTTTGTTAGTCAGTTCCTTTGACATGGTAAGTTGGCACAGGCAGTGGACAGTCAGCTGGTTGCCAAGGACCTGTGAAAACCGCAGTGTCTGCATTCAAACTGTGGTTCAACCTTTGACAAGCTCCCTAAAACTTAAGTTACAAACTTGATTTCAAGTTTATCTAAAAGTCATGAAGCTACTGCTCAGAATCAATCTCTGATGCCTGCTGTGGTGAACTCGGTTGATTTGTGTATTAGCAGCACCCTCTTTAGACTAATGTTAGTGCAATTCCATGGTGTGCTTACGTGCAGTTTTCTTCTGCACTTGATCGATCATGTAAAGTCGCAAAACCAGTGTCCATTCAATGCATGCAATAACTGCATGGTGTTTGGTAGGTTTGTGCACAAAATATTGGGAGCCAAGGACAATGCCGAATGCTCGATATAGTAGTTTTGGGTATAGCGGCATTCCACTGTACAGGCCAGAGGTTTTGTAACAAGTAAATATCACCATAAGGGTGACTACTGGTCCAGAGAATAATATTATCGGGCCAGGAAGGACCTGTAAAAATATATAAAAGGCACTGACTCGGCTGAAGCAAGCTACTGGCCAAGCTGTACAAATAACATCACCAGGAGCGGGGATAAACCATATGTGGTTGTAGTAGTCATAGAGACAAACATAAAATGTGACTTTTTACAAAAATGTAATTGAACAGTGACACAAAAAGATTTAAGTATAAAAGCATGATACGTTACAATACTTAACGTTTGATAAAGATCAGCTTTAATAGCGACACAGAACGCTCGACGAAAGTGAGAAGGTCGAAAGACACGTCTATAAGCAAAACACACTGAGAAAAAGAAGGACAAACATGGCAGTGGCCACGCCTGGGGTGGACCGCTGGCGGGTGCACTACAGTCGATAAAATATTTAACGAATAGCAATAGAGCACTTGGGAAATATGCGCTTGTAGTGACGATCTGGTAGTTAAACCAGGTGGACTTAGTGAATTTTCAGATCACATTGCTCAACTTTACATGTCATTCCATTTTATTCAAACACCCGTGTCAACTTATGCAGGCCTTGTAAAAGTCAAAACTGGCCAGTATAATTCAAAGGTAGAATTCAGGGAGCTGACAAATCATCTCCTTTTATGACTGGTAACTTGGAAAATCATCTGGTCATCAAAAGAATTAAAATCTCAACCACCTAATGTGGGTTGAGTCTACTACAGCATACCTACCAGATTGCCAGTACATATGCATTATTTCCTGGTCCATTACTTCCATTCGCTAAATTCTCGATCATCAATAGCGTGCCCCCACTCACTGGCCCCCTGCAAAAGTGTCAGCCATGTTAGTCCTCTTTTCGATGGGAAAAGTAGGCCGAGGCCACGTGGGGAGGAGGGAGGGAGATTGGTTATCTGGTAGGTATGCAGCAGTAGACTCAACCCACTCTAGGTGGGGGAGAGTCTACTGCCTGCAACCTACACAGATTACCAATACATATGCAAAGTAGCAACAAACCATTGGACGGTGGGAAGGCGAGGGCACACTACCAGTATCTAGCCATCTTATAGTGACTGCTTGAGTGCCTCCTCCTACAAGGGTAAAGAATGGTCTGCAACGGTGCAACTGCAATGTTGTCTGGCCTACAGTCAGTCCATGTGTATGGCCCCCCTGCAAACGTCTTCAACGTAAAACAAAAGGTGAATGTGGTATGGGTTTCCGAACAAGGCTCTCAACAAACCTCTATTGTTGAAGGCATAGAGTGCTCAGTAAGCCTCTTGGTTGGAAGAAAGAGCCAGAGAGTTGTCCCGCTGAACCAGAGCCAGAGAATAACAAGCGGGCACAGTGACTCCCAGAAGGGGATCAGCGATAGAGGGAGGCTGAAAGCCTAAGGGCTTGGCGTCCCTGCATGAAGAACAGGCCAGATAGGTTGGAGTGGGCCCAATCCCGGACGCTGACAGATCTCTACCAGAACTGGAACGGACCTGAGCACTTTTTTGTTTTGTTTTTTGTCATAGTGGTTGGGTGAGATGTCGTTGCCAGAAAACAACCAACCACAAAGGGTAAGGAAACACTTGCCAACAAGCAACCCACACATTTGAGCAGGCCACGCCCAGTAAAACCCAACTGTGAGGAGTTCAAAACCCACAGCTACTGCAAGCATTGAGACTTGGCTGCAATAGGGGGAGGCTGAAAGCCCAAAAGACAGAGTAGGCCCCAAGGGCTCAGTGTCCCCACTTTCAACGCTCACGGCAAGTCAGAATTATGCTATGTTGCCTAGAAACAGTATTACCAAGGAGACTCTTGGACCTGCTAAGGCCAGCTTTGTGGCCGCTGGCCAGATTTTTATTTTTAGAAGTGTGCTGAGTTACTTGGTGGCTGTACAGCCCGTGATAAAATGCCCTTTTGCATCCTTTTCCTGAAATTAAAGATGAATAGTGCGCAATGAAGATATCTCCCGGGCCTGCCATTTTTTTTGCTTCTTCCACAGTACTTCTGATCGATCTTTGAAGAAAAAGAATTATCCTGCTGAGAAATCCAAATGCATGTAAATATATATTTCACAATCACACAATACACCACTGCAGTGCAGACTGACCGCACGCACTTTGCTGTATTATGCAATGCACTTACGGAACTGTTTTGAAGAATCCCACCCAGGAGAATGATGACCGCATTGTCGCTCCCAATGCAAACTGGCTACTGTTGAGAACAGTGATCAGTGAAAACTGGGCAATCAGTTGTTAGATTGGATACTTACTGTTGCCTGGTCGCCCTCTACAGTAGTTCGCCTGGCTCCTTTGTATACACATAATCCCCTGGCTCCATGAATGCGCTATTGTTACTAGGAATGTGGACAGAACGTGGGCCGTTCGCACACGTCAGACGGGTGGATTAACAATGACAGTTGCGTTCCTGCTGTTTGCACGCAGGCGAATGCTTAAAACATTTTTGACGCCTCGCCTTATGGTGTGCGAGCTTTGAGCTGCCCGAGCAGCCCCGCAAATGGCAAACTCAGCTACGCTCCCGAAGGCAGTAGTGAAGCATAGGGGCCAGTGATGCTTGAAGCTCGATGAAGGCTATGCTCTATATAACGCCAATCGGCACATTGAGGTCTGTTTCGTTGTGCCGAGTTTCGAGTTGCCCGAGCGGCCCCTCGAGTGGCGGACTCAACTTCACTCATGAAGGCAGTTGTGGAGCGGGATCAGAATGGAGTTTAATACCGGATCTCAGGGCCTGTGGCCGCACATGGTAAGTACCAAATACTACACCAGTACCGCCGCTATGAGTTCGCAAATATCACTTGATGCTCAAAGAGCAAACTCTTGTGCTCGACAGTACAGTACTGAAGCAAATAAGGGTATGGCACAGCTGTATCCCGGACCGGCCAACGGGAGGGAATAGTTAACCACCCACTGTCCTATTTCCTAGCTTAGCAAGGACCAAAACCAATGCACCACTGTCCTTACTAATTAAGTGATCCCTGGCCCACAACCGGGCAAATATCTCGAAGCGGGGTGAAGACTAACTCGAACTTCCTTCAGGTTTTTGATCGTCTAAAATACAGAATACACAGAGAGAAATCGGAAAAGCCAGAGATGCCGAAATATTGGGCAATTATGAAAAATCCACAAGCAAATATTAGACATTTAAAGAAACCAGAAATGCCGAAATACCCGGCTATATGAACAATCAACAAGCAAATATCCGTATAATAACTAAGCAACTGCTCTCTAAAAACTAATCAAATTATAAACAAGAATGCCACAACTGGGGCGAATCATAGAATATAAACAAACAAGCAGAATAAACAAACACACATACTTAATATTTATTCTGAAGTAACAGAAATATATTTATCCAAAGCAATAGCGCCACCTGGCAAACTCTGAAAAAGGTCAATACAAGGTCAGTCTAACACCTGTGCAAGACTAAAAAGGAAACAGTAAAATATCCAGAAATAAAATGAAAAAGGAACAATCTTATTGCTCACGAGAGTCAGAACCAATAAACAAACAAGGTGATAGAGGATTAACACCAAAACACACATCAGTGAAGGAAAAAAATCCCAAAAATTTGGAGCTGGAACAAGACATTCCACAACATAATGGCACTGAGAAAAAGAGGATGAATATTGCCAACTCCTTCATGGGGGGGGCTAGTGAGTGGGGGCGCACTATTGGTGATCGAAAATTTTAGTGAATGGAAGTAATGGACAAGGAAATAATGCATAGGTATTGGTAATCTGTGTAGGTTGCAGGCAGTAGATGCAGGGCATCAGCATTTTCATATGTAGCATTTATTTGTTAATGTCAAATAAAATCACACATCCTTATCCAAGAACATCTAAGACACCTATCTAGCTGCTTACCCAGTTGGCACCATTGAATAAAGACGTCTAAACTTGTAGCCGGTCTCACTGGAATTCTTAATAAGTTCAGGAAAATCCTCTGCACTTTTCTGGGTCAGCATTCTGCAAGCACACTTTGTATTATCCTGTTGAAATTGTAACCCGACATTAGTCTATACATAAAAAGTTAAGCTTAAAAACTGAAAAAGAGGCAATAAAGTTCAAAGACACACGTTTGTTTTTTGTAATCAACTGTGAGGTGTCTTTGAATATTGGTAGAACAGGCGAAAGAAATGTTTTATAATGATTGAAGATTATCTGAATATTCCATGAGCTATTATCAATGCTGCTCTTCTATTTACACACCTACTCTTTTCTTAGCAGCAATACTTGGCAGCAATATGCCACGTCCATAGTTATTTGCTATAATTCCACGTAGAAATTGTACTTCAAAGACCCATCAATTCTTCAGTAACCATGTTTTTGAAATGAAGATATAAGTCAAAGAGAGTCATGTAACTGCTATTGATGCAGAGCAGTGTTTTGATATGGTACCCTTACAAGTTCAATATTTTTACCTTTCAAACCGAACTGCAGCATTCCTGCCATCTTCATTGTCATGTTACACATGGAATAGATGCTTGTATTGCATACAAGCATATGCATGTACGTGTATAATAACTGAGCATTTTTGGCAACTAATAATGCCCAATCAGCAGTCATGTCTTATGGGTCTTAGGTGGGATAAATGATGAAGTTTCAGGAAATAAGGTCAGCTGATATTGTCAGGTTGTTTGATTGATCAAGTTCACAGGGCTTTGCTAGTTAGAATTGTATCAACTGATCTATCAGTCAACCAGTCAATAGCTTTAAGCACATTTCTGCTGAAAATGAAGCCAAATAAATGTTATGCTAACATATATCACATCTCATGTTGGAGCTGCTGTGGGTTTCACTGAAAAATGGACTATACTTATTTTACCTCATAATTTCGCTTAAAAATGAAAACCTTGTTGTGCACATCCTGCTGCAATTCAACATTATGTTATCGTTAAATCTTCCAGTTTGTAAAATTACATGTACATGTACATGTATATGAAAAGTGGATTCCCGTTATAATGCTCTCAAGGGGACCTAACAGAATTGAGTGTTATAACTGCATCTACACCCACCGTGACATCCTGACTGCTACTGCATACCCATTCATGGACAGTCCAATCGCTGATTTTTCCCAATAACCATGTTTCCAAGTAACCATGTGCCCATGGCCCAGTGCATGTCTGCACCCTGTGTTATCATGGTGTGATCGCTAAACTACTTGTGTCCAGGATGGCTGGCCAAACATAACCGGCCTTGTGATGCAGTTTGAAATGCATTGATTTTCAAAGAAACTGATTTTCCAAGGTGGAGAGAGCGGTAAGTGGAATTATTTTACATGCTTTACACGGTTCTCGGGCCCAAAAATCATGAGTGTTACATGTACATTCCGAAAAGCATTGTAAATGGGAGTGCTATAACCACATAAAAATGTACATGGTGAATGGGCGTGCAGTTGGGGAAATGAAAATAAAGCGCTATACTGGTAAGAACGTTATATCAGGGAGAGCTATAATGGGAATCTACAGTACATGACATGTACTAAAAGACGTTTTCATTCTCTTCATTAGAGCAGCGTTGTGAAATCCACTATCATTATCTCAACAATGATGACAGACTAATGTCATAGTGAATATCAGTTCATTCTTGATACAAAAGGCATACAGATAAGCCAATTCAACTTGCCTTGCAGTTATCAGTGCAGTCGCAGCAAATGAGAAATTCTGGATCAGTTATAATCACAGATCCTTTTTCTGGCTGGCGATGAGCTATGTACCGGACATCTGGCGGCTGCTCATTATCTATTTCATTTACCAACTGGAACATGACGAATATCATGATATATCAAACATGCCCTCTACATCCACTGCTACAGTACACAAATATATCAAGTATCAACAACTAATTGGACAACTTTGTGCATAATGCATGTTTATACAGAAGGGTTGTGAACCCACTAACAAAGTATAATGATCAGACAACAGTTCTAAAAATTATATTTGCCGAAACACAGGCAAGTTATCCCATAATGAATTGATACCTAAAATACAACCATTAGATTGAGAGTATACAAATTTACTTTAAACTAAAATTGAAAGAAGAAAATGTAGAATGATGTATTCCAGTAGGAACATACATGTACGTGTATAAGGAATAATGAAGTGAGAGTCTAATCTTTTAATTGAAAACAAGGACTGAATGTAAGCAGCAGACATACCGATACAGGCACTGGTTCAGCACCCTTGGAAATATCATTGATCTGAAGGAAAGGCCGTTGGCTAATGCGATATTTACACAATTCGGTGTAAACAAACGGATCAAAGGTGAATGCATCTACACAAATCTCCTCCATCTTGGTTTCTGTAACTATATGAAAATGATATAAGAGTCAATTATAACAACTTTTTCAATTTAAAGCAAGTTAAGGAGCAAAGGTTCAGTCATTCACAGCTAAAGCCAATGAGGCCTTAAAGAGTTGGACCCTCAAAGCACAAGAGAATGTGTCCACATCTGCACTCAGAACTGCATATAGGACATTTACAAGTAACTCTAAAAAATAAAAATTCTGATGTAGAAAAAAAATTGAAAAAAGCAACCAATTCTTTACATTATTCTTCAATTGTGTAGTTGCTTATGAGAGAACTGTCAAGATTGAGAAAAAAACCATCTGAGTTAAACTCAGCCAAACAGGGGGCAACATGATCCCTTGAAATTCAGAGTTCTACAAAATGGAACACATTTGTTCCATATCATTTTTGAAAAAAAATCCACAAATTCTGATCATCTTATTTAGGTACCAACAATTTTGTAAGAATGGATCTTATTTCATCGCAGTGTTTTTTCAGGGCCTTGACCCTAGCCTTGATGGTCAAGCTTTGGCCTTAGCCTCGGCAGTGAACCAGGAATGTGAGTTGCTATTGCAGACAAATTAATTGTAAGCACGAAGAATGAAGCCTGCATAGTCTGGGCTCCAGCAACAAATAAGTTTGATGTAATGTTTATTTGATTCCAAGTGAACTTTGACAAATGTTCTGAAATTGAGTTGGTTTTCACTGTAAGACAATGCCATTCTGTTTTCATTCAACTAATTAAAGTGTACTGAATGTTTCAGTTATGTCCATTCGCATTTGTTAACAATGATTTCTTTTCAGCATCTAGGTTTCGAGATTCAAAGATTTATCATTCTAATTCACTTTAAGTATATGTAACAAATATCATGCAGTAAATCCAATCAATATTACCCTTGCTTTTCTATATTAACCACTTGCTGCCGGGGGACCTGTTTCGAGCACCTAGGCTTTATACACGAAGCCGGGGAGCCTGAAACCGGGACAAAAGAGCTGGGTTTTGTAACAAAAGACTGTGCTTGGCACAAAAGACTGAGCTGCTGGGGAAGGCCAACATTTTTTCTGTTGTCAATATCGGGGAAATCCGTCCTTGTTTTGAAAGATTATACCACTATTTGTGGCATTCAGCGCGAGCAGATTACCACTGGGGACAAAAGCTTTGAAAACTGAAAATCTTGAAAATAACCTGTATGGATGCACTGCATTTTTCAAAGCACCCGGCAGCAAGTAAGTGGCCTGATGGCCTTTGAAGAGAACATCACTGGAAAATGTCTCTAGTTTGCAACACCTTTGTTTCTCAGTACTTTTCCACCAGCCACGCACATAAACCAGAACTGGAAGTATCATCACAAGTGGTAAACAAAACTTTTTCATCTTTAACATTTTTAAGACACTGAGACACTGCAACTTAAAAACTCCACACTTTCTTCAAACCAATTCAAATGGATTTCAATCCAATTCCTTTGTCTCTGTGTCCCCTTGTAAAAACTGAGTCTGATATGCTGACTCAGCCATACATGTGCACGAGACAACTTCAATACATCCATAAGGTGGACACTTCATGGAGAAACATGTTTAGTCAAATCTATCAGTATTCCACTGTATGCATTGCATTCATTTCCATCAGGTACTTGAAACTTCTGTTTATTAGACTTGTTACAGGTCCAATCCATTGTTATATTGTATATACATTTTGCAAAACATTTTCTCTGGCACCATGTTAATCATGCACCAGAGATATTTAGCATATAACCAAACAACCCATTTTCTATCCAGAGTACATTACAAAAGAATTTGGAAAAAATAGAGAAATCACATCGCTGCTGCTTCAACACTTTTTGATATAAAAAAAATGTTGAAAGCAACCAACAACCGTAAACAACTCTTCCACTGGACGTTTGTTTCTTTTTAATTAAAGAATATGACTACAAACACTTACAAAAGAGAGGAGTACATTCCTGAAAATTCCAGTTTGTCAGCTGTGTATACCAAACTGGTCCTATATACATGTATATATTTATCAGTGCAAAGGGCATTGCAGGTGTACTGTACTCACGGTAACGGTCAACTTCAGAGATGGTTCTCTGGGAGAAGAGAAAATCAAATGCTGCTTGAGATACTTGGATGCAATTTTCAAAAAGTCAAATGCATATACCTGTAGTGTGTAACAGCCCATAAATGTTCTGTGAACATCAGGGCACATGCTCATTTCCCAAGTAGAAAATGCCTTTAAAAATGCAAATTAAACATAAACTAATACTGGTGCTAGGTTGTGAACGGATCAAAACAGCCAAAATTATCGGCCTTTAAAAGGTTCAACAGATAATGAGAAAGGAAAAACTGATGTTCAAAAGATAATGTTGGAATTTTCACTTTCCTTTTCATCCAAGCTAAAATTTGACAAATTCACAACTTTGATCAATTCAGCTAGCAGTAACTGTATTACTTACCAAACTACGACCACAAGGCGCACGATAGATGACGTGTCTTCTACCAGTACCTCTCTGCTTTGCTTGACGTCGCACCCAACCATACATACTAGGAACATGAAGAGGGTTTTGCTTTCTTATTTTCTGCTTCCGTTTTTCGTCTGGTATTAAACCAAGCACACACCGTTGACTGCACTGATGGGAAACTGCAATACCAATGGAACAATATCAAATTCATAATTTTGAAGTCTTAAATCTGGCCATTCATTAATGTAAAGCAAGCACGGCATTTCTTTCAGTTGTGAAAAGCTACCAAAGATGAATAAAATGTACAGTGATGTGAAAAATGTGTATGTGTCTGGGGACAATAACATTGTGAATTAAGTGAGTATCAGGGCAAATGCACAAGAACCACCCCAATACACATATTGTTGAAGTCTGTGAAGAAAGGTAAAGAAACAATCACATTTCACACAATCTTCAAATGTTTCATTGTGATTTTTAAGAGGGAAAAAAATTACTAAAGAATATTACAACCTGTCCAGGAGTCGATTTCACTAAATATATCGTAACTCATGATCTATCATTGACCCATGATGAATCGTAACAGTACAATCTATCATAGCTATGACTGGTTCTAGGATGCATTTCATTAAACACTATGTAACAAGTCAGTGATATTTTAGGCCAACTATTTGGTTAATTTAGAGACCCAAACTGAATGTAGCCAAGTGGGCCCAATTTCCCTATATGTTCTTTAATGCAAAGTAAGGTGTGGTCCTCTATAGTTCACACCCGCATGGGGACCTGAATAGTGTTTTATAGTACTTCCTCACTGAGGCTTTGTTTAACAGTAGTAGCCTTATATACATGTACTGGGGAGTGGTTCTGTGTGGCAAAGACTGACAGGCCTGTGGTGCGGTAGCACAAGTTCGAGCGATATCTCTGAAGCCAGTAGAATTTTACAGAGCCTTGTTAATGTGTTGATGTGGATTGGAAATTCAGTGTTGGCTGTAGCCATAAGTTTGGTGAGCGATTTGCTGCCCCAATTTTGAGGAAAAAGGCAGGCTGTGACAATTCCCAGTGTATTGTAAGACCTCAGGAGCTAGTATATACTATAAGTGCTCTTTTAAATGTTCAGTAGGATGATACAAAAGTTACTCCTCGGTCTGTCTAATGTAGTTAACTTTATTGATGGCATCTGGATCTATACAGGTACGTGGGAAGGACATGTTGAGGCATTGATGAATGTTCTTTGACAGCCCGTCCCTGAAAGTGTTTCATTGGATTTAATGAGATTGATTTCCTAGGCCACGTGGTTGGCGAATGAGATGGCCAACAACATCCTGCAGGTGATGGAGTCTCTTGCTGCTGGGTGACGGAGCCTTGTGGTAGAAAGGAATCATTGGGTGCCAGTCCCCATCCAGTGCTTTGCTTTACTAGTTCAGTATGTGGACTAGGCACCAGAGTTTGTCCATAATGCCTCCGGTGTGTGAGGCAATTGAGAGCACAAATATATCTGGCAGCTCAATGAGGAGGTAGAACTTCTTGCCAGAAAGCTGATGGACAGGACGAGGCTCAAATTATGCAGCTACCAGCAAGAGTGAGCTTCGGCAAACACATTGAGCTTGCAGTATACTGTCTCCTCTGGAGGCACCCAAAGCCAGGAGGAAGGCTGGGTTGGTGCTGGCATGCCATAGGGAGACATCAGTGAGGGGTTCAAACAAAAGGGGAAACAGTAAGCAAGTGGAGGATTTTGCTTAGGCCCCCAGACACAAGTAGCTGCTTGGTGCGAGGACATTCATTGGACATAGAATGCAGGAGATGACAGAGGGCAATGACATCACAGATGGAGTTGTTTCTGAAGACGACAAATATCGTGGCCAAGGCTCATCTGTAGAAGCAGTCCATGTACACAGGGTAAAATAAGTAGATGACAAAATCTGCTATAGCGGTCGGATGACCAACAGCCAGAGAAGCACTGTACCCATGCGAACATGGCGCAGCATCATCAGAAAATCATGCTCAGAAAATGCTCATTGGACAATATCCAATACTGTAAATGGAGGACCACAGGTGTCCCTTTTCAGTAAGATCCCTGACTTGGGCTAAGAGGAAGTCCAGTCTGATTAGGAGGATGGATGGCTGGTGAGCGAAAAGTGTGTTCTATCTGGGAACCAGGGCTGATTAGTAATGTCCAGCAGCATTTGTGCTCTATCTCGGGGAGAACCAGAGATGCCCACAGATGTGGTGCTCTGGTGGAAAACACCAAGAGCTAGGTCTTGTCTGCAAATGAGAAGAGCTCGATGGAGTTCTCATAACATAACGAAGAGTGCCCTGACTATGCCAGGGAGCAGAGTCCAATCAGTTGTTGTGAGACAGCATGACCGCTATCATATCCGGTCTGGCGATATGTTGATCACATGGTCTTTTATCCAGTGTAAGGTTTCCATGTCAGGATACCTAACCGGGGGAAAAATGCATGTAACCTTGTCAGTAGGCATTAGCCATTACCATTGAATTGTTTAGGCAGACCAAACTCTTTGATGCATATGAGGAAAAGTGGCAGGGCGTTGAAAATCGCTTGAAGTTCCTGGGCAGTGGGAGGTTTTATTGCTTGTAGGCATCCCAGTTCCCTGAAACCTGACGTAGGGGAAGGGTGGCTTCATTCAAGCGAGGATGCGATTTTTATCAGTATCTCAGGTTTAGCCAGCAGACTGTATTCATTGTTTAGGTAATTTTTTTTACTCAAAGACTGGACATTCAATGGTCTTTGACTTAGGCTGGAAAGAAAGCAGGTGGAGTTGCAGTAGACTCATACGAAGCCTGCACCACAGTACTAAATCCACCACACTGGCCCTCAGTCTGAGGAGGTGGAGCTAGGCAAAAGCTGGACGCAATTGAGTGGACTGAAGTGAGATGGGCACTTCTGTAGATAGGCAACTTGTCAGGACATTGGGGTAATGCTGCATTTGCAGAAGTTGATAATGTCCCCAAGGTTAGTTAGGAACTGGCATGGTACCAGCTTCCAGCTTTTTTGGTTTTAATTATCAAGGTGGAGTGGTTAGTAAGGTCGCAGATAAGGTGGGCTGACTGTAAGGCCTTTGCACCATCCGACAGTCAGCCAGTCACCTAAGTACTGGGAGATCATGATTAGCAGCTGTCATGGACGGGTGGTGACAGTCTTTGCAACCCGGGTGAGACTCTGGGCAAAGTAAACAGACCACGTGGAAGAGCTTGGAGTTCGCATGTCTTCCTTCGCAACCGGGTGAAACTCTGGGCAAAGTAAACAGACCTTATGGAAGAGCTTAGTGTTTTGTATGTCTTCCTTTTGTATTATGAAGCACAGGAACCTGTGGACACATTTATGTGGAATTTCTTGGTGAGGATGTATCTGTTTTATGGTTTCAGATTAACCACTTCGTGCCGGGGCATTTTTCAATGTTGATGATGCTGGGCTGGCATGACTATCATTTTTTCCGTTTTCAAAATCCTTCAACAATTCATCATTTCATTTAACAGTCATTTGTAGCCACACGGAGTAATCTTTAGGCACTACTCTAAGTTGACAGGTGACCTTCATTGACGCCTGAATATTTCAGCCAGGCCTGCAGCCTTGTAAACAGAGCCCAGATTGTGTGGTGTTATATACTGTCTTTTGTTCACGAACCTGGCTCAGTGCACTGCTGACCTCTTTTCAATAGGGGCCAGATTAGCGTGCAGCGGTGCTGTGTGGCTCATCGCTGCAGTGGTGGAGCGCTTTTGTCCCCGGTGGTAATCCGCTTGCTCTCAATGCCCCAAACCCTGGTATATGGTTTCAAAACAACGCTGGATTATCACCACTTTTGAGAGTGAGAAATGCCGGTAATGCCCAGCAGCCTGGTCTTTTGTTCAGAGTACGGTCTTTTGTTACAGGGCCCTGTTTCCTTTGTCCGAGTTCAGAGACCTCGGCTACACATATAAACCATACGGCTCCGATTTAGGAGTCCCCGGCAGGTAGTGGTTAATGATGAGACGCCATTTGTTTGACTCCTACTTAGGTGCGAGGAAAAATCTTGACAAAAAATCAACCCTTGATTGACTGGGTTGAACTTTAAGGATTGTCTACTTTGCAATATGGATTTTATCTTAGACCCTAATAGAGGCCTTAGTCTTTGCTCAAACACACAAATCAAAATGTTTCATTTTTCCAATTTCTGAACTTATAAACTTCTGAATTTGAAAAATATTTACACCTTGGCCTTTGAGCCTTTGCTTTGTAGAAAGTTAGGTCTTGTTGCCCGTTATTGGCCACGGTGCCCCTTCACATGTCCTATTTCTTGAGGCAAAAATGGCAGCACCCAAAAAAGTTGAAATTCGAGCCCAGGAAGTAACTTAATGATAGAATTAACAATAATCAACACTTTCTTGTCCACAGGGAAATTTGTATATGCACTGGAGGGCACAATCAGAGAATGGAACAAACGGGTACAACCCACAAGTATGACAATATTCCACACAACTGTCCGTCCCAGCAAACACCAAACTGTTAGTCCAGGCCTTGCCCAGAGTTGGGATGATCCGGCAAGGGTTGGCTCAGCTGTGCCAGCCCTGGACCATTGATGACCCACTGCTGGCATCATTTCAATACCACAGAAGCGGGTGCCAGCTTTGGGTCAGTCCAGCCACATGTACACAGAAAGAAAGAGATGGAAGGGGGATGGAATCACCTCTTTACCCTTTACAAAATGGAGCTATATAACCATAAAACATAGGAATCACCAACTGAAATTGTACCACATTTATGTTGTCATTTCAAAGAGTAAATATTATGTTAGGTCTCAAATTGTCTTCCTTTCATGATTTGGGATCAGTGTCTGAACAAACCAAAGTTAATTTCAGATTTTTGCCTGCCCGACGTGTATTTAAACTCCGTAAACTCAGTGTATGCCCCCCCAAGGCTTGTGAAAAAACCACAAGTGTACTTGGGTGGGACTCGAACCCACAATCTCCTGCTTACTACTGCAGACGTCTTAACCACTCGACCACCGAGCTTGCTGGTGTCAGCTAGCTGGTTCGAATCAAATGTAGCAGCGGGTACTGCAAACAACTATTTCAAGGATGGATTAGTGGCAATATATATGAAGATATAGCAACCTGTCATGTGATCATTCTGGGCCAATTGAACAGACAGTATCCAAGATAGAGGTATGGCAATAGGATTGAAAATTGTGAGTCGCCTTCCTGTAGCTTAGTAGTTGAAGAATATACATATAGCCTATGCAGAATCACAGAAAATTTTTGTAGGGAAGCGTGTTTTAGGAGGCACCATAGTTTATTTGGCACGCCGCCCAGCCCGTTAGAAATATAAGAAATTCCCGCGAAGGAAGTGCGATGGGCGTGCAAGTAATAATTATAATTCTTTCCAGTGTGGGCACCACAGAGTGAGTATCTCAGGATTAATTTGTTACCATGAAAACTAGCTTTACGCACTGTAATAGCTGATTTGTAGTCTCTTCACCTTCGCAATTTATGATTCCATAGTGTGTGACCCGACTTGATGATTATTGGGGTCATAGCAGAACGCGGAATGAGTGATTTTGGAGTGAAAATTCACAGTCTTGATAGTAAAAGTTTCACGTAAAGCGTACACATGATATTGTCATGTTCACTCTATATTATACTTGAGCTGTTTGTTTGTGTGGCGACTCGTATGATTTACACTAGTCTTTCGATCTTTATTCCACACACCTGTCATTATTAGGTGCTGTCTGGAAGGCCTAAACCACAGTCATACACAGGCCTGGCATTCAGGGAATTTGAGGATTTTTGGAAATTGAGGAATTTGAGGATTTTTGGAAATTGAGGAATTTCAGGAGTTTTGGAAATAATAGGAATTAAGGATTTGAATTGTAATTAGTTGTAATCATACCTGAATATTTGAACCCCCAAAGTTGACATGTAAATAAAACTCTGTATAATTGAGACAGTTACATTTGGACTCTATCTGCCCGTCTTCCTTTGCCTTGGCGTCCTTAAACTAACAATTTAAGTGGACCTCCTCAATGGATGGCCTGTCATTACATTAATAAGAGCAACAGCCATTATGAAAATACTCAAAAGTAGGGAAGTGCCCCTTCCCTAAAAGAAAAAATAAACACCACTGGCATGACTGGAATTTGCCGTAGTTATGAAATACGAAAAACACTTGGCCTCGTATCATTACTTTAAACGATTACCTAGTCCATTAACAAAAATATGACAAACCCTAGCCAAGCATTTGAACATGGTACGCATAGCATGCCGAGGTCCATGATTCTGATTCTATTGCAGGCCCTATTGTTTAAATCATTCCAATCCAATGAGCGGACAAGCCATAATCGCCAAAGACAGAAAAAAGTTCCCAAATTGTGAAAAGGAAAAGCACTCCCTTTAGCCTCCCCATTGAGCTTGTTTCATTCACTCTGTACTGTACGTAGACCACGAAAGCTGACTAGACTGGGCACTATCGCTGATAATCTTAATATCAGCTGACGAACAAATAGTGGCACTAATTTAGTTTCAACTGTCACAAGTTGTGTCAGTACCACAGTGATGGTGTTGCATTTTTTTTCCCCAGAATTATTGGAATACACTGGTGGTAAGCATTATATTAATGCCTATGATCAAAGACATTTATTACTGTAGGCCTTGGCACATATAAATGAGGTATGTTTTTTACCCGTGTGATAGGCTCGATTTCTAGCTCAACTTTGCACAAAAGCTCAAAAATCCCATTTCCTGTGAATCTGTAGTGCTGATAAATCACTTCCTCCATCAGCAAATCTAACAGATTTTTCTGTCTCAAAATTTTCTTTTCCTTCTCAGAGCTTGTCTGGCCTCGAAATTAGCAAAAGGAAGCGTGTGCGCCATTGCTGAAATAATTCTACTATGGTCCAAAGAATGACCCAATGACTCATTGTAATTTACAATGTATTGCTGGGAAACCTATGATGCGTTCCACTTATCTTAAATTTCTTGAAATCGTTTTAAGAATCACCTTAAGTTACCTATTGTAACTTAGATATGATGGATGAAGCACCATGACAACATTCGGGGAAACAATGTCAACTTGAGGACTGTTGCTCATTAAAGCCTATTTGGAGATGTGTAGTAGAATTCTAAAAATGTTGTTGATAAAAAAATTGAACACTATTGTTTATCCATGTTACTGTTTACATCGAGGGTTGTCAACCAGATACACAGATACCGAAGTAAGACAGCCCATCTGGCTAATCAGCAATTTCATTAGGTATGACATTACAGACAGACTGGTTGACTGGTTCAGTACTTCGTTGTGCCTTGGATTCTTCCTGTACGTTACCACTGTTATTGTGGAAATCCATTTATCCTGTGGTTTGGACAAGAATTTTTTTATTGTTTATAATTTGCAAAACATTGTGTTAATTTTATATAACATGTCATGCCAATAATTGTGTGGCATACTGCTTTTGTCACTACTTGACTATCTATGTATTAAATGGACCCTAAATTGGTATGCACATGCTTATTCAGTATACATTACTGAAATTAAATTTTTTAAAATTCATTAAAATGAAAGTATCAATTCCCTGGTAAGACAAAGTCAATCCTCACCGAAAGTCATTTTGGTATGCTTGATTTCAGCTCTAGACTGCTGCATATGCCGGGGTGTTTCTTGCATGCTGGCTTTTAAGGAGTCATATGCCTGTAAATCTGTGGGGCAAAATTTATTGACAGATATGTTAACAACAAAGGTTAAGTCAGTATTCTCCACAGCCTGAACTTTTAGCAGGGCAGGCAGAGACAGAAATCGCACCACAACCATTGACATCGCTTCATAGGTGATTGCCTATTTTAACTGGTGGGGAGATGGGTTAATACAAAAAATGGCAATCTTTTGAGAAAACTAAATTGAAAACCTACAGTGGAACACAACGGGCATCTGTTTACATATACCAAGGAGACAGGAATGAACCAGTCCAGGGGCCAATTTCATGGAGCTGCTTAAAGCACCAAACTTACTTAAGGGTGAAAAAACCTTGTTTGACAAATCAAGTTACCAGCCTAAACTCAATGTGATATATATTGTTTGAAATGTATTCACCTCTCTTTTGGTCATGGTCATGTTGGTTAGCATGACAATCACATAGATTTTGAGCTGGTAACCTTTGTTTTTTTAAGAAAGGTTTTTGTGGTTAAGCAGCTCTATGAAAATGGCCCCAAAATGTAGTCTGCATGTACTTAAACACATACTCTTTGAGCATCTTTGTGACATTAGTACATCTGTTGCATCTGCTACAAGTATGTGTGGGTGGTCAAGATTACTGTGATATTAGGAAACTCTTCACGTTTTGATCTTTAATAGATCGGGAGTCCACAAAGTAAATATGTACTGCGATAATGGGAAAAAATCTGGCACTGAATAATTTAACAGGGTGGCAAAAATGTTATCAGGATGGTAAAACTTTGGTAGGATGGCCCACCCTGCTACAACCCCTCATTGTAAGCCCTTGTCACTGAAATCAGGGTGCTTGTGTCCGATAGGACTTGGCAATAGTCTTCATACCAACTAATTACTTGTGAATGTGGTGTGGGAACAGTCATAAATGTAAACTTCCACTCTTGTATGAGTATGAACACAAACATGCATGACCATTAGACTGACCCCAGCCCTTTGTACACTGTAACAATGTCAACGATATCACAGCTCCAAAGGAGATGTTACTTGAGTGGGAAGATACAAAAAGCCTGATTGTTGTCTTTGAGGTTACATTAACCTTTCTAGGAGAAAAATATACAAGTTTCTGCATTTGTTTTGCTTAATGCATATACGGGTACAGTGATTTCAGCTCTTGAATGAATACCTACTGTGTCTGTGGCTACCATGTCTGTGTTTATGATGATGGTGATGACTTAGGCTAGAAGTGCTCTTCTTAGCTGTCTGCTGTCTTTCTGCTTTATCTATTCATCAAAGAGGATTTATAGATTTGTTATTAGAGTGTGGGTTCGATGCTAATTTATGAGAATTACATGGATTATCCCCTGTTCTCACAAAAGATTAACGCAATTAAAACTTTCAAAGTGATTAAGAGATATGGATTCAGCATGCACTACATGCCTGAATGCCATGTGTTATCAGTGCTGGGTTCCAATGGTGTCATGAATGTGCATTGTTTATCACATAATGGGAACACAGAGACTGTCAACCTGCCAGGAAGGCACAAAAGCAACAACCTACAATGTACATGTACACTTACGCCCAGAATATACAATGGCATTTTGCCCTACAATCAGGAGGATTTATGTTAAAGGGCATAGGGCGTCCCAAACACTTTCCAGGAACATTTTTAACCAGAGACACAATAACCGCAAAGTTTAACCTCAAAAGGGATTTACAGACATGATGCCCCTTGATTATGGTGGAGCTAAACCACTGCAGAACACACAGACATGAAGCCCCTTCTTTTACAACCAAGCTTAACCAAAAGAGGGATCTTAGTGGCTTATTTCAAATGAATTCTCTGAGCTTTCACCCAACCAATGATTGGCAGCCGACTCACTGTCATGTGTTTAAGTATATATTCCAGAAGCAGTGAGGCCAGTTGGTTTTTAAGTGGCTTTGTTTTTTGATTGACGAAGCCCGCCTCATTATTTCTTTTTCTGAACCCTGACCACACATGGTTTTAATTTTTTCCTGCCCCGTCACATAATCATCATTTTTTTTTGAGCATCCAACCAGCCTAAAATATTAATGAACGAGTAAGAGATCTTATTTTTTCACTGGGATTATAATTATCGTTATTTAATTCTGAGCATCCAACCAACACATAACAAGAATCCTTCATATCTCAGTCTTTTCTATCCGAAAGTATGCTTGTACTTTTTCCCACCCCATTGTGTAATTAGTATTTTTGAACATCCAACCCATCAAAAATAACAACTCCTTCCATTTCAGATCTTTTTCTATAAAAACCTAGACTACATGTGGTTTTATTTTTTCCCACCCCATTGCTGTTTTTAATTCATGGCATACAAAAATACAAACCTTTCCCATTTCAGCATTTCCTTTCCATCCAAATCTGGACGTATTTTTTTCCTCCACCGTACCCCTTTTTTGTAATCCCAGGCATCCAGCCTTCAAAATATATTAATCCTTCCCATTTCAGCATTTCTTTACAATCCAAACTTGGACCACATGTTGTTTAGCTTCCCCCCACCCAATACTAAATATTTTTTTTAACCCAGGCATCTTACCCACAACAATATTAATCATGGCCATTTCAGCATTTCTTTACTGAAACCTTGACTGCATCCTTTTTTTCCCCAACCCTTCCACTTATTTTTTTTTAATTGCAAGCATCCAACCCACCAAAAATATTAACCTTCCTCATCCCAGCATTTCTTTTCCCCAAAACTGCACCCATACCTCTGCTAGTTTTTTTTTATCCAAGGCATCCAACCTGCCAAAAAATTAATCCTTTCCATCTCAGTGTTTCTTTCATATCAAATCAGGACCACGTGCGGTGTTTCAGTCAATACCATGGCAAAGTTGCAGCGGTCTTCAATATGTTTCGATGCATTATTTTGGCCCCTTTTATATAGTCTTCTGTTCGATGCCATGGCTCTGGGTGTTCAAATTCTTCAATGCCCTCATTCGGGCACTTTAAGAGCACATGGCCAGTCCTTTGTGTTCCGCAGGCACTGTTTTCCCTTTGCACTCGGAAAGATTAAGAATTTACAGTTTACAAGATGACCAATAGGTGGTCATTTCCAGGAACAACGGATTAGGGTATTTAGCTAACGGCAAAGGGAAAAGGCTGAGCGTATTTCCCCATCATATATTCTGGGTGCAAGTGTACATGTACACACAAGGGTAATTACATGTGAGCTAAGCAAACCAATTTGTGTGCAACATCCTGTATAATTAACAGTACTAATGCAATTCGCCAGTGGCACAGAAAATTTTGTTCAAGCAGCTCAACCACTTCTGAGCAAACTGTGCCTCAAAATGCTTGGTCCTTAACCCTTGCTATACTTTAACATGTACTGGGGATTGTTTATACAATCATTCATAAATACCTCAGACAGTCTCCCTATTTAACAACGCGCAACTTTAATAACCGTAATTGATTTTAGGCCTTTTCAACGAGCACTGACAAAAGACACCATGGCACAGGCACCGTGTGTTTATATGCGTGGCCGGGGTCTCCGAAATTGAACAAAGGGAAATGGGCCATGTAACAAATGACTGGACTCAGAACAAAAGACCAGGCTGCTGGGCATTACCAACATTTTTTCACTCTCAATAGTGGAGATAGTCCAGCCTTGTTTTGAAACAGTATACCACGGTTTGGGGCATTTAGTGCGAGTGGATTACCACCTTGGACAAAAGCGCTCCACCACCGCAGCACCGCTGCATCTGGCCCCTATTGAAAAGAGGTCAGCAGTGCACTGTGTCAGGTCCGTGAACAAAAGAAAGTTACGTAACACTGCACAATCCGGCCTCTTTTTACAAGGATGCAGGCCTGGCTGAAATACTCAGGCATCAATAGATTTTGTCTGTCACACTAGAGTGACCACCAGACAGTAATTCATGTGGGTGTAAATATCCATTAATTGAAATGATGAATTTTTGAAGAATTTTGAAAACTGAAAATCTTAAGAAAGTCCTGATTTACTTCTCAAAATCAAACAAAATCAGGACATGTGCCATGCAATGCTACTCAGATTTGCTGGGGGAGCCCCCCCAAAAAAAACCCTGAAAATATCTTGACATGCAAACAAAAGGAAAAGCATTTTCAGCTTGACATCTTTCACACTTTTCTTTTTTTCATTAAACACTTTTCTGTTTACTATCAATCTCTGTGTGTAATGTTCAGGTGCTATGCCACTGTCTGACACCCTTGTTTGTTTGGGTATCATTTTGAAAGCCAAAATATTATTTGCCAATGACAGTGGAAAGTTTAAAATTCATATTAGAACCTGAATAATGACAGTTTAAAAAACTCTGCACTCAAAAGTTGAGGGATTATTAAGATATTGTTTATTTTGGTACTATGTGAATGGTTAGGGCCTCCAACATACCGGTACTTTCATTTACAGTGTGATCCCTATAAAGTATATCTTGATGCACATGATCAACTTCCCAAAAATTCGGGAAAAACTATTTAGAATCCTTCTCAACTGTATTTGCTAATACTCATGGGCTCCAAAAAAAAAATCCACTTAATCTCAAGAATGTTGGGATCCATAACTTCAAGATTCAAGGGCAAAATCAATATGAGAAATGGGAAGAATAAGAGGTCACATGAATTTCAGCTATAAAATATACACAGACAATCAAAGATTCTAGCAAAACAAGCAATTCATGCATGCCAAAAAGTGGCAAAGCTATAACAAGAAATCTGTTACAGGTATCAAGCTCAAACTTTTCTCCCTCTTTTCCCCTACAATCTGAGTTGGGTTCAAAAGGAAGATGTTCCGATGGGCATTGAGTGACCAAACAAACAGCAAAGCATTATTTCTGTCGCATTTACACCATGTGTGGAACACATTGAGCAAGTGAGGCTAGTTTACCATATTCTGATATCCCTCTCGTAGGCACAGAATAGTAATCTGTGATAGTGAAATCTTTGAACAAACAACACTGTTAACTCAACAGGAGGATGTACATGTAATAATACCTGTTCTGTGAATGTTCATACGGCCAATCTGCATGAGGCGTTCCGAGCTTGTCAACTTGGAAGTTCCTTTACTTGTCAACGAACTTGATGTTGTCCCTAAGATGATAACATCATCATCACTGTCTGTCTGGGCAGTAGACTGTGCAATCAAATTACAATACAAAGACTTCCACTGATGAATTACTGAGTGAATCAATGTTGGTGAACTGAGATGTGGTGTATACACTAAACATACCCTTTAATAGGTGACCTTTATATTCATTATGAATGTAAATGCACATGAAGTTTTCAATGGTTCCAAAAATGTAACAATTTTCAAAATATTTTAATTTTCAATTGAACAAAAGGTACTGATCCGGGAAAGATGTCACCTGGTAACCTCATGAATCCAATACTCTATCAACTGAGATACACGTACCAAACCCTACAATGCAGTGTGCTGTCAGTTTTTGTCCAAGGTTTCAGTTAATTCTATCAAATGAACTACATTCCCAAAATCCAAAGGGATTTTCCATTGTTATAAGAAAACACTCGCCTGTTTACTTACGTTTGCATATCGGAACGCATGTTACGGAAAACCCCCAAACCACACATCTGTACCCACTGCATGTCTGAGTTTCACCCATCATGCAACCCTAGTGGATGACACAAATGGCTGATCTATAAGCCTTGAGAGTGGAGATTTGACGACCACTGTGGAAAAGGTGAAGAAGAAAATCTCTGACAGCAGTTACACATGCATAATGGGGATCAACAGCTCTTTCCTCATACAACTCGCTGACGTGGTAGAGTCTACCATCATAAGTTTGTCTGGTGGACCCCTGTCTACTCTTTCCTGTCAAGGCTGTAGTTTCTTCTGAAAGGCCAGCTGCTCAGACGGAGTCTTTGGTAGCATCCAGGCACAGAGGTGAAGAGAGGCTGGATCCGGATGTGCAATTTGAGACCTCAGTTGAGTCAGAAGGTCCAAGTAGTTTGGGAGCATGACTGATGGATGAACGAGTAGGCTCAGAAAAGGAGGGAACCAAGGCTGTCATGGTCAAAATGGGGTTAGCACCCAGTGAAGCAGAGAGACTGGGGAGGGCACAGACATGAATTCCTTAACAGTTAAAGCTGAGTGCATCCACCAGAGGTGGAAGCAGTGATTTTTTGAAGTCCGAGTCAGGTCACAAGTCTTTACATGCAAGCAAGTCCAAGTCAAGTCACAAGTCATTTGTCACAGGGCAAGTCAAGTCACTCGTCATTTGGTCTAAACATAAGTCAAGACACAAGTCTCTTTATCCAAGTACAAGTCAAGCTGCACATTATTTTGTCCAGCTGTAATAAGCAAAAAGAACCAGGCAGGCAGTTGAACACCTTCTCTCCAACTTTTTGACAATGCCTCCGAAATTCCCCCTTTTCACTTGTGTTGTCAATATTCTTGCAGTTTATCATACTGATGCATAACGGCCCTCTGTTTAATTTAATAAATGTACTTTGCAGGATGGAAATAAGCATAGAGATGAAATGATGACATACTGAGGGCGAAGTTTAGCCTAGTCATGCGTCAACATAACGTAGCAGCATATGCATGCTGCCCTGATCTACAGCTGCAGTCAGGTGAAGTAGAAGCCGCACAAACCATGGTCATTTTTTTAAGCACGTAAGGCGTAAACTGAATAGCTTAATCAAAAATGTATGGGGCTGATCGAGTAGCGCCTGACTTGGGTTGGTAACAAGTCATTTCTTGAAAGTCCAAGTCAAGTCACAGCTGGTATTTACAAGTCAAGTCACAAAAACAGCAACTCAAGTCCAAGTCACATGACTTGAGTAAGCAAGTCTGGCATCCACCTTCAGAACTAGGGGTTAAGTGTGTTGTAAGTGAAAGGTTTGAAGCTGGTGATTCAAGTGGGATGTAAACATGTACAGGTCCACATGTGGCATTCCAAGAATGTTGGAGACATGTTTGACAACCACTGAATGAAGGGACCATTCTGTTGGAGTGATTTGGCCTCTGGACAGGGCATCAGAGAATGAATTCTTCTTTTCTATTAGACAAGTGGCCAGATCAGAGATCTGCCAAGGAACACACCAACGAAGAAATTTCCAGATGGCAAGGAAAAAGGACAGAGAGTAGGTTCTGCCTTGATGGTTGATGTAAGACATCAACTGTAGAGTTGTCCGTTCAGATTAGGACTAGATTGTTTCAGATCCTGAAACTGAAAGACTGCAAAGCGTTGGCTACTGCGAGCAGTTCTAAATGATTGATTTGTAGTTGACTCTGTTCTGTGGACCAAGTGCCGGAAATAAATTGGTCTTCCATGTGAGCTCCCCAGCCCTGTTCCAAGGCATCTGTTGTGAAAATTAATTGACAAAAAGGGGTGGGGAATTATGACTCTGTGCAGCAGGTTATTCTGTGATAACCACCACTGAAGTTGATCTTGGATGAGCTGGTTGAACGGAATCCCTTTTGAGACTGGATCCAGGGAGTTATACAGCTGCAGGGGACACAACCGCATCCTGCACCAGGGAACTAAATCTATCAAGGCTGCCATGACACCAAGGAGTTGGAGCCATATCTTGGCTGGCAGGATTGAAGAAACTTGGACACAATTCCTATAGAGTTTGGCAACGATCCAAACTTGGAGTTGCTCTGCCCCTGGTCAAGTTGAGAACCACTCCAAGGTAGGTTAGATGTTAAGAAGGGGTCGGGGAGGACTTTTTTGTATTGATAAAGCCCAGTTCAAGTGTTATTTGGATTGTTTGTTGGAGTGCTTTGATTGTGTCCTGGACAGAAGGGCCAAAACTAAGCCAGTCGTCCAGAGTCATGAAGAGGTGGACCCGCAATACTACAACCACCTTGGTGATTCTGGTGAAGACCTCAGGGGCAGTGGAAAATCCAACTGTAGGCAACAAAACTGGTTTGCAGTTTCCTGATATATACACTGAGGGAACTTTTGATGATCTTAATGGATGGGAACATGAAGATAGACATCCTTCAGGTCAATCAAGGTTGCCTACCAACCTGTTGTTAAGACTGAAACTTGTTGTTAACAGCTGAAACTGTCTTCATCTGGAAGTGTTTCAGCTTGGTGTATTAGTTGAGCAATCACAGATTGAGAATGGAGTCACCACTTGGTGCCTCTGTGACTGGGTAGGTTGGTCAGACTGTTGGTTGACCTCACGGCATCAAATACCAGACCTTGCCATCCTGCATGCATAGGGGTGTTGGATTCTACTACTTGCATGTGTTCTCACAGGCTACCGAAGGCATGCAGGATTCCATAAGGTGCAGTGCAGGTCCTGATGAACTGTCCCCAGGGTATTTCCAACTAATGAACCTGGCAGAGTAGTCTCAGTCATTAGGATGGAAATATAATGCTTGTGTCACTGATTGGGCTTGGAGGGTCCGGGTGATTTACCCAGTGCATGGCTTGAGCTTACAGATCTGGATAAGTGTAACTGTGTAGAGCTACAGCACATGCCCAAAAAAAATGACGAGTCTTTGTGTTACACAGCTCTTTGTAGGAGACATGTCTTGTGCGAAGGGTGCGAGTTTTAGTGATTTTCCTTGCGCATGTGTGCTGATATGCAAATGTAGGTAAACAGAGGTGAGTTGTTTCTGTAATGGAATTGTAAGTCACATGGCACGTTGAACACACTGTAGTGTAAGGGATTATGACCAAACAATGAAAGTAATGACCAATGGAAATCACCAAGATGGAACACTTTTTTATCTTGAATCACCAAATAAACCACATACCTCAAATTCAGTTTTACAGTTTATTTTTTGTTGAAAAATACAAATTTTGGTTTTTCACACTGAGGAACTACTGGTGCAAAATTAAATGATTAAATCTACTTTAAGATAGCACTACTCTCAAATGTTAAGTGTAAATCACTTAGAATTTTGTTGCATTTGGGATGGTTCTAACAAATCACAATTTTGAAGAAAAAAATTTCTTCATTCACATGTATGGTATACTGAGGCATTCAGAAGAATTAAGCTCCTTTAAATCTGTATAATTTGTGTCAGCCATTCCTTACTATAGAGGTGTAATGGTGCTATGTAAAGTGTGGTGTTTAAATAAGTTGTTTATCAATACAGAAAGAGCACAGAGCTGCTTTTGTCCAGCTCAACAGTTGGTTTGTCTCTGATTGGTACATTTATTGTACAGGGTAATTTTAAAGACAGGTAAAGACTGCCCAAATGAACATGGTTATAAATGTGTCCATACAGGTAAACATACATGTATTTTGATTTAATCTTCTGACACTATGAATTTCCACTTGGTTAAAATGCAGTTTCTCGGTTAAAACTGGTGTATGAAGTGTGAGCACTCAAATAGTTTTTGTCAAGGCATCTCCACATATCAGCCCTTGGCTTCGGAAGCTGTCCCCATATTTGCCAATGACTTTGTTGATTCTTGTCTCCAATCTATTGACGTGTATAATATTAACTACATGTAAATTTAATTTATTCTGTTGTATTGTATTGGAATCTTTCGGCATTTTGGAAATAAATGTTGATTGATTGATGGAATGACACTGTTAGGTTTGGATTTGATATGGCATGGCATTGATAGCAAACAAAATGCATGCAATTACAAGAAAAGTTGAGAAAAACACACAGACAAAGGAAACTGGATAAGTTATACCCGCGCTAGCTCGGGAATGCACACGTGCACGTACATGTAGTCAATTTAAGATGGTCCCGCATCACATGATGGGGAGAATTCAAAATCAATAAACTGCTAGATATGGTATTTTAGCCACATTACAAAACTAAACTCTCACTACATTTGTGCTTATGTATATTCAGACCAACATTACGCATTCCATGCTGGGCCAATGAAGTCAAAGATCACAGTTGAAGACGCCCTTGATCAATGCCAACTCCAGGGGAAAATATATTCTGGGACCAGAGGCCCCATTCGCGCGTACGAGGTACTTTTTAATTCTTGTTATTGGCTGAGACGATAATGAAAAGGGTGTTCTAAGCATGGGGACAGGGGGATTCAGAGATTTCTAACCAGGGGTTCACTGTAGACTGTAGATCAAAAAGTGCAATGTGAGGTTGAATTTGAAGAAGGTAAGAATGAGTAATTCCTTGAATAATATTCCTCTATTATACTGAAGACTGGCCAATACAAGCCAGTTGAGGTGATCGCCACCCGCCGCAATATCGATTCATGTCTGTGTCTGCTCCTGTGGACCTTTTTATCCGCCCCAGCCTGGGCATGTGCAGAAGAGCTTGCCTTCAATATCACACGTCACATGACTGGCCCAGCAATGTAGAGTAGGGGATTCCTTTCTCTCTTTTTTTGCACTAGACACTGGGAATTTTGGTTGAGAAGTGACTCAAAAGCCTGTGATTACTACATGTACCAGGATGTAAAGTAGTGTCAATCTCTGTTTGGCAGAAGTCTACACTCGCTACTATTTTGTATCTAGCACAATCTACCTCCACAGCCATTGAACTCAAAGTCAACAGTTATACTTCAGGTGAGGAAAAAATGGTCATAACCCATAGTATTATTATAAAAAAAGGTAGGATCATATTTTCAACAATTCCAATAAAAGAACAGCAAAATCATACTAGTGGGCAGGTCTGATTACCTGTGGTGATATTCCTTTGTGTTCCTGTGGTTAAGAAAATGCTTTCCTTTTAGCTGGATTTTGATGCTTTCCTTGACAGTTCCTCTTCACTTTGTCAAAAATAAACCGGATGTCACAGTTTGATTTCATTTAAGAGATTTTTGTTTTATTATAGAAATGTGCCGTGTTTTGTTAACTTAAAATTGTGCTAAATTCCGGAACGTTGTGGTTCAATTGAACTGAATGGTTAAAGGTATTCACTGGCAGACGAAATGCCGAGGCCAGTGCCTGTGACTTTATATCAAGTAGTTAGTGAATGGTTGAAAAGTATGGACTGGACTCTGGTCAGTAGTCAATAGTCGAGTTCCAGTTTAGTTGGTAAGGTTTTAAGGAATTTGGGACAATGCATTGCGTTTCTGTATAAAAACCTTGGGAAGGGAGTCGGCTCGGCACTTGGTGACGAGATTGACTGCTGGCACTACATCGGGGCATTAGAGGCCTGTCTGACCCGTTCATCCTCCAGGTTGGACCGATGCGTTTGGTCGGGGATTGGGTTCATTTTCACAAATACTGCATCGTATTGGGGAGCTTGAGAGCACCAAGATGCCAGTGAGAATACCAGCAGTCTAGAAGTCTTGTCACCTTGTCGCCCACATCTTCAAACTTAACAGCCATGCCAGGTTACCTGATATAGCCTGTAAGTATTTTCTTTTGTATAAAAAACTGCAACAAAATTCTGTGAAGTGTTGTTAATCTATTATTGGAAAGAACGTTGTAGTTCACAGGTCCATGATGAAATAAATTATGTTTATTTGTTAAAGCAATTGTTTGATTAAAAGCTCGAACAAAACATCGTAATGTTTTAGGAGATCTTTATGAAATAAACACTGTGGTAAATTATTCAAGCGATAATCCAAAACGTTGGAAATGTAGGGAAAGTGATTGGTCAGAAATCGTTTGAAAGTAATTACTGAATTTAATCGAAATGGATTTTGTATTACAAATAGGGCTTTTGATCTTGGACTGGGGTCTTGGTTGATGGGTAGACATTCCCCCACTGATGTGCCGTGCCAAGATGACACCTAGCCCTGGGGATGATGGCAGGACCCACCTCAAACCGAGATCCGGACCAAAGACCACAAGTGCCCATCAGTATCTTTTAATTCTGATATGTTCTCCACGAGGTTTGCTTTGAATGTATTTAACCACTTCATGCGGGGGATTTTTTCAATGTTGATGATGCTAGGCTGGCATGACTATCATTTCTTCCATTTTCAAATCCTTCAAAAATTCATCATTTCACACCAAGTAATCTTTTGGCGCTACTCTAAGTTGACCTTCATTGACACCCGAGTATTTCAGCCACGCCAGCAGCCTTTTAAACAGAGCCCAGATTGTGCGGTGTTGTATAATTGTCTTTTGTTCATGAACCTGGCTTAGTGCACTGCTGACCTCTTTTCAATAGGGGCCAGATTAGCGTGCAGCGGTGCTGTGTGGCTCATCGCTGCGGTGGTGGTGGTGGTGGTGGTGGAGAGCTTTTGTCCCCGGTGGTAATCTGCTTGCTCTCAATGCCCCAAACCCTGGTATACGGTTTCAAAACAAGGCTGGATTATCACCACTTTTGAGAGTGAAAAATGTCGGCAATGCCCAGCAGCCTGGTCTTTTGTTTGGAGCACGGTCTTTTGTTACAGGGCCCTGTTTCCTTTGTCCGAATTCAGAGACCCCGGCCACCCATATAAACCATATGTCTCTGATCCTGGAGTAACCGGCAGGAAGTGGTTAAGATGAACTGTGTAATTAGTGGTATTTAAAGGGGGATTCATACATTAAATGTGTTGAACTATATTTCATCGTGTTTGGTCCTATATTTTCTCTGAGTCGTTCTTTTCAGATTTTTCGATCAAAGGTACCATTTCCAAGGCCTCTTAGGAGGACTTGTGACAGCGGACCCTAAACTACAACTGAAAGTGCTTTTCAGAGGGGGAACATTGTGCAGACCTACAAGTCCACACATTTTCTAACCCTACATTTGTGGATTTCTTTTGATCTGGGCTCCACACTAGGTAAGGCTAGCACACATTGGACAAGGCACATGTGGTCATTATGACTATATGTGCTGAATGTCATTTTTCCCATTAACTTATAATTCAAAATATTTTAATTTAATATAATAAAGTTTCAATCGTCACAAAGATTCTTGCCTTTGTTTTTTTTTAAATATTCAATTCTGAGTGTGATAGGACTTTCATTCTTTCTCAGTCAGATATCAATCTCCCCCCCCCAAAAAAAACGAATTTGAGTTGCGTTCAACTGGTGCTCTAGAACAGCGACTACTTGAGACAAAACCAGGTACTTTTCTACCTACTGTTTGGAGAATGCTCCTCTTTTGTTGTGCATATTTGTTAGGCGTCTGTATTCTGTATTCCTTCTAAGGCCAATCATCGAGTAACTAGTCTGCGTTTGTGTATGTCCAGGAGTGTGGCAATTCCCTCTTGCTTTTATTATGTAAATTAAAATGAATTGCACAGGCAGAAAGGATGGATCTGATTGGCTAATCCATTTCAGGCTAATAATTGGCTTTTCTTGAAAGTTACTTAGGTGTGGAAAACAATAGATCTATTGGTCACGGGATCTTTTTCGCAAGATATTTCTCTCCTGAGACAGTCTGGTCTGTCACAAGGAGGAAGGTACATGTACAGGTACTAGTATGAAGAGAGGGCAATTCCTACCAGTCTCAAGTTAGAGAAAATTTGCCTGCTACAGAGAGCTTTAAATGAGCACCAAAATAAAGGCCGAGCTACTGAGAGCTTGATTAATGTTGTCAATCATGAAAGATTGGCCCCAAAACCAGGATCATCAGAGACTTGTGTTATGAATGTATAATTTGGTTAAAAATAAATCATTTATGAAGTGAATTAAACAATTAAGATCAATATTATAATTCAGTGTAGAAAGGAATTATTTCATAATTAAGACTTGTGTTAGTGCGATAATTTGCATAAAGACTAAAGCAATATTCTGCATCAGGCATTCAGTATATGCGGTTATTTATAATCATTCAGTAATAGGGTTCCTCTGTGACAGACAGGTAAAGGGGAGCTGGATGGGTGAAGTGTGGAGGCCACACCTTGTGCAGGACGTTACCCCCTGGTCAGAATGCCATAGGCTGGGAGATGTCTTCTCTATCAAAGAAAAAATGCCGTACGGTGGACCCGAATGCCCACAGAATCCAAAAGTTACTACTGAAGGAGCATCAAACCCACTTTTGTCAAATTATTGTAACTAGTTTTTAGTTTTAGAACAGTGTACATATTTGTCTAAAGAAGGGTCCTTGAAAATGTAAATAGATGTATGTAGCTTCATAAATGTTAAATCAAAGTTGTGCTACTGAAAATCCAATTGTTTTACAATGTACTAGACTACTGAGGCTATATGACACCTACCTGTTTGGAGGATGCAGATTCCTTGTAAAGATTTCTCACCACCTTGTTTGCATTACCTTGTTGAATGTTAGGCTTTACCTGAAAAATCAGTGGGAACACAGTGGGAAAAATGCAGCTTTTATAATAATTAGTGCTCACAAAAGCATCTAGTGCTTCACATTTATCACGACTCACTGGGCAACAAGATCTACTTCTGCAACAACTTAAGATGAGCACAAATTTATCTTTAATCTCAAAGACACCTCTTGGTAGAGAAAGGCAGCTCCCCATGGCATGCAAACATCTTGGCACTGGTAACTGTGTGGGATTCAAGTCCACATCACAAGTGAATTGAATACCAGACACACAGTTCTCCATGCACCCCAGTTTTTGATTTCACTCCCACAGTGGTTTTGAGACTTAAAGAGTAAGCACATTCAAGACTATTACAATATAATCCTCCACCATTTCAGTAAAATGTCATAATGGTGACAAATGCTTTTATGCCAACATCAACAAGATACTCTATTTTTTCTGAACAATACTGCACAGTACACGAACATACTGTAAGTGTCATAAAAATAAATATGATATGCGTAAGTTAGTTCTCACTGTTTAATGCTTCCACTTTCTCTGCCACACAGCAATCTCTATAACAGCAGCACTCTGCTCAAGCTTACATCAACACTTTCAGAAACTTGAGAGCTTGCTTTCTTTCTTATATTTCAACAAGCACCATTAATGACACAAACATGAATATATTTTCAAAATTTGAAACATGTGTTACCATGTTGGGTCAAATATTTTGATTGAGTCTGTCTCTTTGTGTCCAATATTAATTAATATCTGTCATCAACTCATGTCAACAGAAAGTTATTTTAGCCACCACGCACAAACACTTTTAAATAGTGCTTTTGGTATTACACTGTAGTCTTACTTGTGTCCACTTATTCAACACAAACCCTTGCACATGCTGTTAATTTATTTATCATATCCGCACTGAGCTGAAGTGCACCCTCACTGGCAAAAGACAGACAGATGGTACTAAGTTTTCCGACCAGGTCCTAGGAGGTGTTCAGCGTGCATGCGAAGACAACACATTCTAGAATAAAATTGTTTAGCGTACTCAACATCCTCCGTGTTAAACGCGCATAAACTTGCACACCTACATGTATGCGATGGGTGAGTACCAAAGGACTGTCAATTTCATTTCAAAACATGCCCTCTTCTGTTCCTGCTCAGAGTGGATATGAATAACAGAAAACTGATTTGTAATTGGTTAGCTTGGGGCTCTTCTCTTAACTGGCTGGCTAGCTGTCTCTTCTCATGTTTCAAATTATTGGGACTTGCAAAGGGGCTGAACTATAACACTGATTGCACATCAGTGATGATGTGTCATCAGGCACTCTCACAGCACGTTCCCACTTGAATTGGGAAAAGGTGGATCTTGATCCAGCATTTTGGTGTGATTGTTATCTTACCGCAACGAAACGGCAAGTCGCGTTCCCACTAGTGCTTCATCTACCTTTTCGGACAGAAATGTCGAGCCCGAAAGGTCACTGAGTTCGGTATAGCGCATGTGCTAGCTTGCCGAGTACAATACTGTGGCAGTGTGGCGTGCTGGGGTGGCATGCCTGTGACCCTACGGTGTTTTGGGTGCGAAGTTCTACTGAAGTGACGACCTTGAATCGGGCCGAATGTTCAGCCTAGTACGTTGTCTGTTCAAACTTTGCTTCCGTTTTTGATACTCTGTCACATGCTGCGGGCTATACGCTAACACGCAATTAGTTTTTGATGGAAAGCAAGTGAAATTACACAAATGAAAAAGGTTAAAAACGGATGAATGCGCAATGAAAATTGTGAAAGGGCAAGGCACACATTGCGGCATGCATGCATTGCGTATGCAGGGTGACACATTTTGCTAGCCCGTAGTTCAGCAGTTGTTTATTGAGCATGCTATGCACATTAAAAATTTCACGAGCTACACGCCAAAAAACGTATTTCTTTGTTCATCAGACCGCAAACGTTCCACGCCACTCGTGCAATTGCAGGATCTGATCCACCTTTTGTGTTCCCATCTGATGGTGATCCGCCACTTGCAGGATCTGATCCACCAATTGGGGGATCTGATCCACCAATTGGGGGATCTGATCCACCAATTGGGGGATCAGTATCCTGCTCCAGAGGAGGATCAAGAAAGGTGGATCTGATCCTGATCCACCTTGTAACGGTTAGCGTTCCCACTACACACAATTGCCGGATCTGATCCACCAACTGGGGGATCTGATCCGGCAATTTGGCAAAAGGTGGATCAGATCCCCCAATTGGTGGATCAAGTGGTAACGGGCTGTATAAGCCTAAGCAAGACATACTCCATGTCCTTATCAAAACTAAAAAAGATCAAGTTACTTCAGTACAGCAAATGTGAGACTGAGTATGGGGCTTGCAAAATTGCTTACACAAACAGCAGGTTGTTGGCTGAAAGGCTTGTTGACCTTGCCATGGGCTATTTGTTGGCCCACAAGTTTACCCTCTGCTCCTCCTGTAGCAGTTGTGGTTGTTGTCGTGACTACTGGTGTCTTCTTTACTTGTGATGGTGGAGGTTTTCTCCAGTAACCCATCCTGAGGTTTTCAGTGAAGTCTTGAATAGCTTCTTGTAAGCTGTCCCACGAAGTAGCTCTGATATCTGCATTGTTGTATTGTCTACTCAACTTGGCAGCAGCACCAATGTCAGTCATCATTGTATTAATGGAGCTGGAATTCATTGGCCTAGGATCGAACCATATCATCTCCATCTTGAAGTTGCTCCTAATTCTTCAAGGAAATTAAAAATGATACATATTACAATTTGTTAAGTACTTTAAGAAAGCAGAAATATTATTACCAAGAAACCTGGTAATTGCACTGACAATATATAGTTGATTAAGAGGCCTCTGCCACAGTAATTAGCTGTTCCAGCAGTCAGGAACAGCTCTGTCTTTTTTCTTTTAAATTCATGGCAGTCTGACTTGTCTTTGTCCTAGTTACAATGAATCTTAAATTGTTATCCTATTGAGCAATTGTATTCCATGTTGGTACATTTGAATTCTAACTCCACTTTGGGCAATGCAAGCCACCCTTTTCTTCATGAGAGCTGGATCTGCCCATAAAGACAAAACTCTACAATGGGTTTGCATATTTACAACATGATACAAAGAAAACTGCTTAACTACAGACATTTTGAAAACTACTGACATTTCAGAAGATCATGTGCAGCCATCAGTTCAAGCCAATGATGTGTACTGCTTTCAAATTCCAGAGAGATCACAACACTTGTCCTTAACCACATCGCACCGAGGGCATTTATGAATGTTGATGATGATGGGACGGGATAATTTTCATTTTTTCTGTTTTCAAAATTCTTTGAAAATTTGTATCTTCATTTACTAGACACTTTACACCCACACGAAGGACAGTTTGGTTTCTGACAGACAATATCTATTGACCTGGAGTATTTCAGCCAGGCCTGCCACCTTGTAAAAAGAGCCCAGATTGTTCGGTGTTAAGTAATTTTCTTTTGTTCACGAAACTGACCTCTTTTCAATAGGGGCCAGATTAGCGTGCATTAGTGTGGCTCATCGCTGCAGTGGTGGAGCCATTTTGTCCCTGGTGGTAATCTGCTCCCGATGAATACTGTGGTATACTGTTTACAAAAATGCCGAATTATCTCCATTATTCATAGTGAAAAATTTTTGGTAATTCCCAGCAGCCTGGTCTTTTGTTACGAGTACAGTCTTTTGTTACAAGGCCCATTTTGGAGGCTCCAGCTACGCATGTATAAAGAACACGTGCCCAAAACCAGAATCCCTGGCGGCAAGTGATTAATATTTCATGAACATTCCTGCCATCACTATACAGCCTAGTTACATGTAGAAACAGACTGTGGGCAGGAGTCTTTGGCAAGTAAGACCTGGAGAGTGAATGAGATAGGGCCCACAATGAGTTCACATAATTGTCGTAAAGAAAGCAAGAATACCTTGGCTGCTGCAGGAATTCGGGGCACTCGGGATTGAGTTTAGAGATGTATTTGCTGATGGCATCATGTGGGCAATAGAAACGATTGCCGGTTGCATAGATCTTTAGTTCGTGTCCACCACTCAACCCTAAGACTGGAGAATTGATCTCATAGTATGGCAGACCTGACTCGGCAAGTTTGTTTATCACATCCTTTTTCTGAAGCAGATCAAGATCCAGAGACTGAAAATTGAACAAATGCACAAAGGTACATTAGGTACACATCACAACAATGGTGGTTTCTATGGGAATAAAGATTTCAAACAGAAAATTCAAAGAAAAACGGCATTTTGGGTGTTCCTCCAAAGGAGTTCCTCTAACAATTTCAATGATATAGAGCAAAACAAAGAAAAACAAACATATATTTAGTTTCCATGTTGAAAACGCATGTTAAGATCTGTGATGTCATCATTTTACATACAATTTAAGGATATCATTCTGAACCTGCACTTGCAGAAAAAATTCATCCATTTGATTGGTAACATCCTCTATATTTTGTTACTAAACTCCGTTCTTATTTCAAAATTATCAAATCCATTGAAGTGCAAAAAAAATTTTTAAGCATGACCTCTGGTAGGTTAGAGTCCTGCTATATCACACATATATTTAAGTACTGTATTTTGATGTTAATTACCTTTATCTTGCCTTCAGCTCTGCCAATGAAGGGCTGCATAAAAAGCCAGACTAATCGCAGCAGACCCAGAGGATTACTCAGACATACTAGGCCTGACTTGAGTAACTTGACAAGATCTCGTCTGCTGATCCCTAGCTGACCTGCCACCATCTTCTTGTTGGATGAGTTGTCTTGTGATTGAGCCGTAATGGAGTCTGTAAGTGCCTGGTTGGCTTTAGCAAATGTATGATCCCTGTGGATATCCACTCTCCGGCTGATAGGAGGCTCAGTGAGGAAGGTGCTCAATGCACAGCGCAGAGCTGCAAATATCATCACAATATATGTACATGTAGGCCACCACATGTAAGAAAAGTTGAGTATTATCAACACAAATGCCATTTCCATGACACATAACATAAATCTATCCAAGTCACATGCAACCTCAATTAAGTACATTTTTATTTGCCAAGTACCGTCTTGTGCCAGTCATTGTCTTAGGGTCATTCCCAATTAACAACATTTTCACAAGTGTACAAAGCATATGCTGGGGGTAGGGGTAAATACCCGCCGTACACTCTCAGAAATTCAAAAAATGTCGATTCGTTTCCAATTTGCGGCATTCCTGCTGTTAGTGCTGCAGCCCAACCAAAAATCATCAAACACGGCACTTTTGAACCAAACTGAACAGAACCTACTTGGTCAGTTCGGATGTTCAGCTTTAATACAGCATGGCATTAATAGTACCTGGAATGCATGCACGAAAACTTGATAAAAATGCAAACATAATGAAATATGGATAAAGAGTAATGCCACACTGGTGCTTGTCACATGTGCTGTTTCCACACACTGTAAAGGTACATGCACGTGTACAGTTAACTGATGATGGCCCCGCATCACACAGATCAGATGGATGGGCAGTTCCACGGTGTCGGACGTACATTTTGGACACTTCAACAATGTGTGTTATTATACTTATAATGCTGAAGCAGATTTTGATTTTGATAAAAGACATCGGCTAGTTGGTACATTCATTTAATAACAAAATTTCTCACTCAGAATTATTATCCTTGTAGAAACTGACTCCTAACACCATGGTGTCGGACGTACTCAGAGAAAGTTAATTTTTTTGAGTTTCCATTTTTGTATCACAAACTCTGTGAAATGCTAGGACCTGAAGAAGTAGTTTTTCTGTGTTAAGTTTTAGCAGACCCTTGTTAATAAACTTCAAGGCAAGACACATTTTTATCTTCTTGTGACTTTCAGATAAACGATTTATTATATTGGTGTCAGACGTACATTTTTTGGTGTCAGACGTACACGTCCAAACTGACTTTTCAGAATAGAAGGTCATCAGTTCAAACCCAAGTTTGTCTCATTTTTCTACCTTCATGAAGGCTTTAGTAAACTTTCCAAACCAAAAGAAAATGCCAAGCCATACAAAAATCATCAAAAGCAACTAGAAAGGAATTGGATGATGGGGCATTCAGTGAAACAGTGTGAAGGAAAATACTGTCTAGAAATATTTATGCAATTTTGCTCATTTAAACAAGTCATGTAATGTCAAACATTCAAACGAAAAAAAGTTTTCCACAGTTGACAATCATTTAGATAAATAAATCAAATTAAAAGACAATTGCATACATGTACCTGTAAGATCTTTTGGTTTTAGAACATGAAATTAAACATTTTTGTATGACAAATGCTACTTGTGTACTAAGCTGCAATTTTAAAGATTTCCAGTTCACACTTCACAGGTTATAGTTCACATGTAAAAGAAGAAAAAGAAGCTAAATGAGTAGATGTATATCCCCTTTTAGATGATTGCAAAAATCAAAGGAATGGGCTAGCAATTAGGCTGAGAGATTATCCTTTTCACTGAAATTGAAGACTGATGGCATAATGCTTTTAAAACTACAGTCTTACATTGTATGTTTCATGATTGTTACTGTACATGTATATGCCATGTAAAGCTTTAATTCCTCAAGCAACACAAAGTGAAACCAATTGATTTTACATGTACCTTGAACAAAGGTATAAAAAACCACACCTTTGTTTAGTCTGACAATACTTCTTTCTTGATGTGGATTACATGTACATGTATACAACACCTAGAACTTTACTTGTCTTCATCAAAGCTCACACTGACATGGCTTACTTTCTGAATACATGCAAAGCACATTTTTGTCCACATATGACACATGTGGAATGGCTTTGGGCCCTAATTATAACCTTATGAGGATGTGTATGTCCAAATAGTCAAATTTATGCAAATTAGTAAAAAACAAAAATGAAGCCTATTTGGTACTTTTACAAAATGTTGTCATTTTGGTGTCGGATGTACATGAGAAAAGCAAGTGTTATAAAATAACACATTACATAGAATTTCAAAAGGAAAATGGAAGTTCATTTCTGTCATTGTTTACTTATTGGGGCACTATTCAAACTGTAACAAAACAGAATTTGCTTGAAATCTGATTGGATCTTGTATCCTGTAAAGAAAGAAACTCCCATTTGAGCATGCTATTTTTTTGGTTTTCCCCATTTTGTTGAGTCAAGTGTAATGGTCCAAACACAACCACTTTTGGTTGGCAAAACACGGTCAGAAACTGTCTGGAAGCACCCCTGACAAAGCTTTCTATGGAATTGTAACTCCTAAACAAACTTCAAGATTCACCGTTTGTATTATACACGGAAGTGCATGTACTATGGCACGTTCATATTTTATCAAAGTACATCGTACAACAGTACCTTCATGTGTGTACATGTCTGAACCCGAAGTGAACTTAAGTTTGGCAAAAAAATTCCGAACTGAACCTTGGCACCTACTGGCAGCACTAGAGGTCTGTTTTGGGTCTGCCATACTGTGTGCGCCAGCATTGCATGCACCATGTGCTTTGCCTGCAGAACACAAAATGAATTGCATACGTGTCGCATTGAGATACTATGAAGCCGAAACCAGCTTCATAGTACCTCAACAGTACTTACCTCTGTAAAATTGTGCAGAAAAAATCAACATTGACTTTGTACACTTCAGGGAGAGCGGAGAGTAAAAAAAAGTACACTTTGTACACTTGTGAGAATGTTAATAATTGTGAATGGCCCCTTAACCACTTCCTGCTGGGGGGATTTATAAATGTTGATTCTGCTGGGCCGGAGTATTTTTAAATGTTTTCTGTTTTCAAAATTCTTAAAAAATTCATATCTTCATTTATTGGACACTTACATCCACATAAAGGACTCTCTGGTTCTATTCTTATCTGACAGACACATCTATTGATGCTGGAATATTTCATCCAGGCTTACCACCTTGTAAAAAGAGCCCAGATTGTGTGGCGTTACGTAATTTTCTTTTGTTCCAAAAACTGGCACAATAAAGGCCAGATTAGCATGCAGCGGTACTATGTGGCTCATCACTGTGGTGATGGAGCACTTTTGTCCCCAGTAGTAATCTGCTCGCACCGAATGCCCAAAACAGTGGTATACTGTTTCAAAAAAATGCTAGATTATCTCTGCTATTGAGAGTGAAAAAATGTTGGTAATGCAATCATACATATGAAGTCAAACCATGGTGGTTGTGTTTGTATTGCGCATGTCTCATGTGTATTAGACTCGCGTTGCAGCCGTTCATCAGTATATCAACAGTAAAAACACTGCAACTTGTGTGAATTTGTATGTGATGAATGGGGTGTGGGACAAAATCCTGGGTCAAAATTGTGGACAGGGAGATTTTTTTCAGGAAAATAAAGCCTGAATGTTACAGGAGCCTATTTTCACATGTGAAGTTTTTATGGTTGGTTGAGCATCATAAATGTCATGCATTGTGCATGGTTGTGAACCGTGGTTTGGCTTCATACGTGTGATTGCATATATACATGTAGCTCTAATTCCTAGCAGCCTGGTCATTTGTTACAAGTACGGTCTTTTGTTACAAGGTCCACTTCCCTTTGTCCGATCTTGGACAACTCGGCTGTGCATATCAAGAATACATTCCCGAAACCTGTTTCAGAATCTCCTTGCCTGAGCATTAAGTTACTTTGTTGCTACTGCTCACATCATTACATTTGTATGAAACTTTGCAATCATTGCCTTCTTGCATATTGCACTGGTGATTGGCACAGGTTGAGGGACGCTGCATGGTAAGTTCCATTTACAAAGTTCTAGATGGCATATGACCCAGTATTGGCATTTTCCATGTCTGTGTTGGGTGAATTTTATTTTACAGATACATGTACTTTTGAGAGTGATATTAATGTTTCCAAAACTTATTATTGTTGATCAGAGATTAACCCCTTCGTGCCAGGAATTTCTTCCTGAAAGCCGACTCCGAGAATTCCAGCCTCGCTTGGCCACGAAGGCCACCTGCCAAACTGCAAATTCTCGGTTTGTGGCCCTGCGTGCTCTGCACGCTTTGAATTACACAGTGAAAAGGCTGATTGTTCGGTGGCATGCGGCTCTACTCACCCTTCCACATTCCCGTTGCCTCTTTTTTTAAAGTGGGGACTATTGTGAAGCAGGTGATTATGATTCAAATTTGGTCTTTTTATTTCTGGGCTACACACAAAGGCCAATCACCATATATACAAGAGCCAGGGTCTGCCTTCTTTCACCATGTTTGCTCGAGCGTGGGCCGAGAATAATAGCTGAAAAGCGGGCTGAGGATCTCAATTTTTACGGCGGCTCTACCCGCGTCCCAGTGCGAAGGGGTTAAAGATGAAGAACCCCCGATATTAAATGAAGTGTTCTTGAGTCTATAGAAAGTAGACAAATCAAATTAAGTGTTCTTGGGACCATAGAAAGTGGATAGTAGAGGGTTCCTTATGAGTAAATTTGTGCTTTCAAACTTTGTCAGTTCTGCATATGCCCACTACTCATCTGTACATATTTTCATAAATTTTTTCTTGTATTTTACAGCCGTCCTTTGGGTGCCTCACACTACAATACATACTTAAGGTGTAGCAGTTTTGCATACTACATGTACCAGTATGTAGTACACTAAAACAGTACACTGTGTGTACTATTTTTCATAAAATCTGAGAATGAGAATAATATTCTGGAAAGTACAACTTGTGGGTTAATCTAAACTTACGCTAATTAGACACATATTTGATAAGATCAGTTATCGTGCATTGCTTCTAAACCATTAACATTATCGCTGAGTTGCTAAATTGCCATATCCTACAAACATTCTGATTATTTCTATCAATATGTGACATAACCTGTTGGTATCTTAGAGGATATATTAAACTCTGTGAACACGGTTGTAAAATGAACTCAAATTAATGGTAAAATGTAAATGCACAATATTTGCTTAAGCTTATCTAATAATTAATTTCGTTTCTTGAGTGTACCAGGCCTCAAATTTCCCAAAGGCCATGACAGCCATGGCCGTTGGTGCCCTCCCATTTGCCTGTGGTGTCCCCGAAAAGTGATCGTGTTTCACCACCAAGATGGCAGTGCCCTTTTTTCTCTTGGCCGTAGTGCCCTATACGTGCATATCAACTGCCCCTGTTCAGCCAGGTACATGGAAAGCGGCATACACATCGTTCCTTGATTGCTCACATTCGACCGGAACACCGTGCTGTGCCACCCAAATGCCTGGCATGCATGCATATGCATAGCATGTGTGTACGTGGGAATATCGTACGCTCAGCCCACCACACACCCGCGGCCCAGCCAGCTCCATGCACACTGCACGATCGCAAGGGCGGCACAGGCGACCCCCGCCGGCCTATCCAACAACCTAACGTAACAGCGCATGCCCAAGCTAAGTACACGTATGTTAATGTACCATGCAATAATGTTAATCTAGAACAAGTGCTCATTTAGAATTTTAGAATGGCTGCAGTCAAAACAGCCAGAAGCCTTTCAACACTCGGCTGCTGGTTCGGCACTTGTCACGAACTCGGACAAAGGAAACAGGGTCCTGTAACAAAAGACTGTACTCCGAACAAAAGACCAGGCTGTTGGGCATTACAGACATTTTTCACTCTCAAAAGTGGCGGTATTCCAGCCTTGTTTTGAAACTGTATACCAGGGTTTGGGGCATTGAGAGCTAGCGGATTACCATTGGGAACAAAAGCGCTCCACCACCGCAGTGGTGAGCCACACAGCACTGCTGCACGCTAATCTGGCCCCTATTGAAAAGAGGTCAACAGTGCACTGAGCCAGGTTCGTGAACAAAAGACAGTTGTATAACACCGCACAATCTGGGCTCTGTTTACAAGGCTGCAGGCCTGACTGAAATACTTGGGCGTCAATGAAGGTCACCTGTCAAATTAGAGTAGTGCCTAAAGATTACTTTATGCGGCTATAAATGACCGTTAAATGAAATGATGACTTTCTGAAGGGTTTTGAAAACGGAAAAAATGATAGTCATGCCAGCCCAGCATCATCAACATTGAAAAATGCCCTGGCATGAAGTGGTGACTGAGTTTCTTGAAACCTGCAAATGTCTGCTTTCAAACCAACTTATTTAAAGATATGTTTTAATAATATGAGCTTTGCAGTAAGACAAAAGTTTCAGTAGAATCATCGCCACCAAGATTGACGGTTTTCATGGATTAAAATGTGGATATTGGGATAAGAGATGTTCCTACTCAATTATCAAGGATGTAGGGGAAGACCTTACAAGATCGAACTTCCATGGTGGGGAAATGTTCGATGGGAAGAATTGGGTATGGAAAGAAGCTCTGAACAGACAACGGATCTTCATGGCCATCATAGCACAGGCCAAATTAGATTTCCCACAGGACTTTGATGACGATGCTTCCATAAACAAAATCAAAGACTGTATCGACTTGAAGTGCATGAAGGTCCCTGCCAGCTTACATGTAGAACAAAGTTTTTATCCTGAGGCTTTAACTCTTGATACATGTAGATGTTTTGTCTGAATACTGTGAATAAGATAAATTATTTTGTTTTGCTCATATCACAACTCAATTGCCCAATTTCATTGCTTCCATTGCAAAATAGTCTCCTAAGATATTCTTAAACTGCTTCGATCTTTTGAGATTTATTTTACTTGTGGGTTTGACAAAATGATTACAAGACAGAAGCATCATACAAATTCAAGGTAAAAGACTACTGTAACATGCAGACTAACCTTGGAGTGTATAAGTTGTATATACTTCTGGTTTTACTCTTGGTCCTTCTCTGTAGACCCTTTCAAGGAGTTCAGCCAGCTTTACGTCAGATAGATCCTCAAATTTGGCTGAAACATTGTGACTTTCACACCAATCTGTAATGTATCCAAATACAACATACAACATAACAGTATTTGAATGTAACATATATCATAATATACCTACTTATTTCCCCATCTATGAAAGTTTCCCTCACTGCAGATTGCTCAAAAAGAAGGAAAAAAGGACCTCAACAAGTGTTAAATTCAGTCGAAATTTGTAAATGCTTGTAAATAACGTTAGTATTTTGTACGAGGAGATTTAATCTTTGATTAATTTAAGAGGCTGCCATAGAAAAAATGGCAAGAAATGACTCGATCAATCATAAATTCTGCAGAGTTGTCTGACATTCGCTAACATTTAAATCACAGCAAGTAAGCTCTGTTTTTATTGACTCTTTGTAGCAACCTCATGGTGGTGCACTGTATTGTGAAACACCCATATTTTTGATAAGAATATTGAAACTGTATCCATTGCACGGTAGGCAGTGTAAGTGTCATTGCATTATTTCATTGTAAATTCTGTGTATTTGTACATGTTTGTCTTCAGGGACGTGCAAATCTTTTAATGACATGAATTTCCTTTTCAGGCCTTGCTCATGGGTCAGTCCTCACAGATGTGCACATGTTTCCAAATACTACATGCAAAGCTTACAAAAGACTTTATCAGAAACATTTTGAACAAGAATGACGTGTTAAACACAAATGTCCCATCAAGACCATGCCTAAAACCTACAACTTTAGTTTCAGATTGCAAACAAGATTTCTTGTTTTAGGCATTAATTGTTTGACCTTTACTGTAATACCGTTAGAGTTATCACCCAAGAAATTGACAAGCCAAATTTGAAATTTATACATGTAGATAAAATATTTCTCAAGTTATTATGCTAACAAGAATATTCTTGACACACACACTTGTACCATAGTTGTGGGGACAAATACCAGTACTTGTATTTTCAGTCATTCTTGGGTACTGAAAATGCCATGGGGACAAATTTTGTCCTAAATGTCCTAACAAAAGAAAACTGTCCCCTTATTGTACTTGTACATAGAGGCCTACCCCCCACACACACCCACATACTAACATAACTGGTATGGACATTCCTTTGTTTTTGCACTGCATTTTTGTAAAAGGTTTCCTTGACTGTTCCTCTTCCTTTTTACAGCAGATGACCTTAACCCCAAAATGCCTCTATACTTCCTATTCAGAAAAGGAAAACGTCCTGTGTACAGTCTACAGAATGTCTTCCCTTTCAACATTGTGCTGACATCTTTTGTTCACAAGTTCACACTACGGTAGATGTGTCACGTTAGTACACAAACACGCACAGAAAGACAAGATGGCAACAGTGTGCCCCTTTGAGTTTTTCGTGAGGACGAAAAATACAGCAGTCAGTGCGCAACATACTCGGTAATGAAGTACGCACCGATATTTTATTTGCAGCGTGTTCACGGTCTCAGACCGCTTGAAATTTTTTGAGATTTTGCGCGCGTTTGGTAGTAACCCTGGAAAAAAGGACAGGGAACCCGTCAGCAGGCAGTGATGGGCCAACATGGAGTGGTAAGTGAATGATCAAATTCTAAGCTGTATTTTGATATATAACTTTATAGTTGGAAATGCGTGAAAAGTGGTTAACTTACCAATAAGAATGTGGTTATAATCCTTGACATTTTCGGGAAGGGCTTTTCTTTTTTGGTGCTCCTGACTGTTTCGAGAAACTTACGAGAAAACAGTGATGTTTTTCTTGTGTGCGAAACAAAGTGCTTTCAATGACACCGAAATTGCTAATGCAAGTTGTTTTATGAAGTTTTAATTTGCTGTCAAACATTTTCAAAAACTCTGAATTTCGTACTTTTGCCATTCGGCGATGACGTCACGACAGTGCACTGGGTTTTTTCGCATCGGTCGCAAGGTCCCGCGCCGTGCGTTCTTCCAGTGTCGACAATAGGGGCTTTTGGCTGACTCGTGCACTTAAAATGCAGCTTGGCATGGTTGACAGCACAATCGAACATGATGTATACCATGCATGCATGCATGGTCGGTCGTGAATAGGCCAAAATAAATTATGCCTTTTTTTATAAATGGTAGTGGGATTATCCGTCAGAAGTTGGTCATGAACATGAAGGGCCTAGTACAGTAGTCAAAGTTGTGCATTTCATTCATTTGTGACAGATGGGTGAGTTTTTAAAATATGGTCTAGGCCTACATAATGTACCCACATGAATTTTACTTGTTTTAGGCTTATCTTGAATGCATGACAACATATTTACCAATGTTTATGTCAGCAGAATTTTTTTTTGCTAAGACCCTTATTTGTTGTTCTTGAGATCTTCTTTTCAAACCGAACCATTTCCATCTATGCAGATCCTGTATGGAAATATCTATTTTAATGCCAAATTCTGATGAGAGTTTCCAAATTACCCCAAGGGCCTGATTACACCCCATGATGTGAGACATCCATGACGTCAACAGTCTTTTTTCTTTGTCAACGCGACACACATGCTTGTTTTGGGAGAGCTATTACATGATTAGGTGTTGCCTAAGCCCTTCGGTTGTAGACTTTCTATCGGGCGTACATGTACATGTTGGCTCACCCTTTCGAGAGAGGGACATTTAATGAACCTGGAATGGCCTAAGGAGACAGACAAAATAGATTTTATTAGTAATTCATGTTTTTTTACAAAGGAGAGAAAAAAATTGTATCCAGTTTTTTTCCATCTTACATAAGCCTATGTTTCAATTTTCATGTAGGCGTTCCTGTTGTATCAGCAGAATACTTAAATTTTAAAAAATAATTGCCAAAAATACTCCTCTTATTTCTGTTATTTATTAAGGGCTTTTTAAAAATTTTCTTCGAATGTAATAAAAATTGGTCGAAGTGATACATGATTCAGATACATAATCTTTTCCACAGAAATATGACCTCTGTAAACTGGTTCATCAATTGAACAAATATTTGTATGTTGGAGTATGAATATAATTTGTCTTGTAATTTCTTCAACAACAACTTTTAACATTAACAATAGTAGCTTCCTTTACTCCTGTGCACACTTTCAGCTTGTTGGTGCATTGATCATCCTACAATGTATAAACCTTTTTAAAGCAGTTTACATCATTTTGTTCAGGGGATTAAAAGAATATGCATTGTTAGATCAAGCACCAACTCAAATGAATGCATTATTACTTTAAATTGACAAATAATTTTGATTGATGCCTTTGCTCAGCATTCTGGCACTTGTGAAATTCCATTCTGTAATCTTTTGACACTTACAATACCTCAGCATAACTCTTTAGTAATCACTGTAACAATGGATCTTGTTCTTGTCACAATATTTTGCCATGTACACTTATTTCTTTTCATTTCCTGTGTCTGTATATTCTCTTTTCACAGGCCCAGCACACAGAGTCAGCTGCTTTGGTTTCGTGCCAAGATACTGGGTGATTCAATCACAAGATTCTTGCCTTATAACCTTGACAGTGATTGGTTTGTGCTAGAGGTTGTAACCAAGCCAGGGAGCACCACTTCACGGCTCTGTCAAACCTTGAGGGATTTATTTTGCCATGATGAATCTCAGTCTGCCCATGTTGTCGTTATACATGTAGGCATGAATGACTTGTGGAAAGAGTTTTTGCACCTCTTTCTGAAGCACTTCCAAAAACTGCTACAGATAGCCAGACATAAACACCCATCAGCTCAAATCTTCTTGTGAGTGGGATTTTGCCCCGCCACGATAGTGACGATTTGGCCCTGAAGGCTGACGTTTTCAATGGGCACTTGGTGAAACTGTGCTCGAGCATTGCTGGATACAGATTTCTTAGCAACCATAACCGCTTCCAACGTCATCATTTTACACATGATGGAGTCCATCTGAATTGGTGTGGGAACCGCCTCTTTGGTGAAGTGTTGCAGACGGCAGTGGAAAACATGCTGGTTCGCACCATTTATCTTAATTTTAGAATTAGCCAGATCTGCATAAACCACTATAAATGTATTTTGCACTGATCTTTTGAAAAATGATGTGTTAATGCTGTGCGGTCAGGCTAAATAGAATGGTCAACCCTGATCAATCCTTTTCTACTAAAATCCTGAACTGGCTGTCACCCACTAACAGATGTTAAACTTGAATGTATGTAAAATTTTGTTTCATCTAAATGTTTCATCCAAAGCCTCATGCACATGTACATGTAGTTTTTCCAACAGTTTGTCCAATTAGACACAAGATGATCAGTTTTATTTTAAACAGATGAACAAATCAGGCTAAAAAATTGTTAAGAGGAGCAAAACTATAAAAATCAAGTAACGTTTGCCACATGTTAACAAAATTTTTACAGTGATGACCAGATGCAGACGTTTGAGACGTCAGCAACTGGGACCCTCAGCCCCACCGCCAACACCGCAACCCACTGCCCTGCCGCTAGCACCGGAACCCTCGGCCCCACCACCAGGACTAACAGCCTTGCCGCCAGCACCGGGACCCACAGCCCCGTGGCCAGCACCAGGACCCACACCCCTGCCGCCAGCACCAGGACCCACTGCCCCACCACCACCAGCTCTGGGACCCCAAGCCTCACCGCCAGAAGCACTGGGATCCCTATCCAAACCATCAGCCAGGAAAAAACTTCCATCAGCATGTTCTGTAAAGAAGAAACTGATGAGGATGATAATTCAATGGGATGGGGAGGGTAATGAGGGGTTTGTGCAAATTGGCTTTTGCAAAAGACTTCCTCGGGCTGATCCAGTCATCACTCAGTATTCTCAGCCTTTGAATTTCATCTTCAGCTCTGCCTCGGCAAGGCCTCGTACTTCTCATTCTTCAGATATCCATCCCCCTCAAGCACCCACTCCGTAGGTGAGAAGAAAGTGTTGGAAAATCAACAAAATAAGACGACAAAGGAGGAGACATAACTGCAGAGCATGATCCTGGTTGGAACAGCACTCCAGTACACTGCAGGGGTAAACATACTGTAGGTAAGGGGGGAACCAAACATACTAATGTGGCCCCTCCTTGAGGGAAACCCAGTGCGGTCCATGTTCACATTGTGGAAGGAAAAGCTTTTCACATTTCCATTTGGGCACTTTACAGAATGAAAAGATTAGACACTGGTTTTGCACACAAGCAAATTTGTCAGAGACAGGCTGCATTTGCAAGGCATGCAAAGTATCTGTAACAAAGAACAATCAGATCCCAAATACACAGATGAAAAATCAAGAAAAAGGAAAAATTTGCCAAGTGCCCTTAATGATTTTTATCAGTGCAAATTAAATGTACTTTCAACGCACAATATGGACTGTCCTGCAGAAACATTCAATGCTTGTTTTTCTGTTGAATGCAACATGGACACGTGTGTTTTTCCACTTTGTAAACAACATTACAATATGTTATGGAAATAGGGATTTGAATATAAATGCAGTGCTTGCAATGTTACAATACAAGCATCCAGCAAAAAATATTTGTGCTCATCACTGGAAATGGGGTTACTTGCTGCTTCAGAAATCTTAAAAACAATGTTTGGTGATATACATCTTGAAGGATATCTTTGTTTTTCGTGCTACACAATTGTGTCTAGGAAAGTATCATCTGTGAACTCTCTGCAGGAAATAAGAAGTTTGTTTCAAAATAGTTTGTCCACTGACATAACTAACCAAAATCAACTAGTTGGACAATGTCTGTTGAAAGTTTTCATTCAAGTTATTGATGACTCGCTTGAAAATAGAGGTCTGCTTTTAACAGACCTTTATGATATTTATCAAGATAATGTTAGATCTCTTTTAAAAATCCATAAAGACCTGGATTTCGATGGGAATTATTGTGTACGCACAACACATTGGCTTTTGTCCTCTATCATGAGCACATTTGGAGACCTGGTAACTGTGCATTGATTGGATGCAAGGAAACAGAGTACACTGATTATGTACTCACTTGTTGATTTGAGTAAAAATTTGAAACTTTCAGATTTTGGCACAATTTTCTTCAAGAGGATTGCTTTTCATACATACAGTTGTTTTTTGCAATAAGAGAAGGTAATTGAAAAGCCAGATTGGCTGCTCTGAGAAACATTGGCCCTCTTTTTTACGCATTTGATCGACATAATTATTCACGTCTCATCCCACGGTATTTAAGCTAAATGTATGCTCTTCCTAAACAAGTTTTGGACACTTTGAAAGAGGAGCATTTGTTTCAAGTATTAAGGATTTCTCCTTTTCTAGTGTTGCTGTGGACGAAGCTCATGAGATGTTCATCAACAAAGATTGCAAAATGCTCTTTCTCACAGCCTCCCAACTGACATACATAAGGTTTCCCAAACATTTAAATTTCAGTCGCAAGTTATAGCCAATTTTCAAAATCAGTTTGGCTATGTTAAAAGTAATTTTCAGCGAGACTTGTCTGAAGCAGTTATTGCTAGTGAATTTGCAAATTCCAAAAGGTACTTTGTATACCTGCAAGAGAGTGGTATTTTTGACACCGTTTAGTCTCCTTTCCTGTTTCAAGCTTTTTCAAGACGTGCATCAAAAGTACAAGAGCAAAACCTCCTCACATATAGAGATATTGGCAGAGATTCTTTTCATCTTTTTATTAAATCAAACATTTTGAAAGATGTAAGTGTGGAAAAAACCAAGAATAAGGAGACATAATTTGCAAACTTTTGCCGAGAAAAAGATCACTCGGCGAACAATCAATCTTGAAAAGGAGAAGCATCTTATTACTATGTGTTATAAGCGCACCATTGCATATTCTGAAGAGAACCAGTTGCCTGTGGGGAAGTTGAGCCAATTTCTTGAGACACCAAGACCAATTTGCTTACCCAATAGCATGCCCTATAAAGGCTCAAAGTCTGTCATATAAGACCTTTTTGCAAAACGGTATAATGAAACAATAATAAAAAATTCCTTGGTGTTTTCCAAAAATGATTCTGTGGGTTTAATTGCAAAAGGCATGAATATTATCTACACTTCACCCCTTGGATATCAGAAAACATTTTTGGAATATGGAGAAGTGTTGGCTTCTTGTTGGATTAAACAGTTTTTCAACAAGGGGTATACTGAAGTGAGAATTCTGTTTGATCAGGTTAATACACAAGGATTGTCTCCCAAGTTGCTAGAATGCAATCGGAGAGACGGTGATACTCAATGTGAAGATGAGCTTTATGACAGCATACAGGATGATACAAAGCTTCCAAGTACAAAATGGATTGAATTTCTTAAGAACAGAAGAAATAAGCAACTGTTGAGTCATTACTTATCAAATAAATTTGTTGATATTGTTTTGCCATGGCTTACTTCTCCAGAGCAGAAATTTGCTCCTGCTGGTGGATTTCAATCCGATTGCAGATTCACTGAAATTGAGGTTACATTGGAAAAAAAGTCGTATTGTGCACGAAACAACAACGAAGAGTCTGACACTCAGGATTTGGATCCATGCAAATGAGTCAACATGTTCAATTATTCACATTTATTCGATTGATCGTGACATTGCAATGATAGGCCTCCCATTGTCTATAAGGAACAAAGAAATCATTATTCAGTATAAGGCCAAGCAAGGAGATGTCAAGTGCAAGTGTATTTGCAGAAATTAAAGAATTGTTTTGAGAGGGATCCAGATTTGGCAAGTATAGTTGAAGGAGGCTACAACTTGTTGAAAATTATTCAGGTCCTGTTTGTCTGTAGTGGGTGTGACTTTATGTCATATTTTGTTCATCTTGGAAAACGTTCATTTTTTCAACACTTTCTTTCAATATTCCTCATTCATATGCGGGTTATTACATGGTGTTGTAGGACAGTTGTCAAATACCAGCATCACTGAAGACAGTGATTTGGGAATGTTATCATTTTACAGACTCATTGGTTACGTTTACTTCTCCGTCCACAGAAGTTGCCTAAATAAGTATACATCACCTGTAGAGCTTTTTCAGTCTGTAGATTCATCGTCAATCCTTGGACATCACATTAAATTTTTAGATGTAATCAGAAAGGCTACGTGGAAGGGAACACATGAAGATGAGTTACTTCTGTCAGCTGAAGCACTGAAATTTCACTGGCTTAGGTCATGCTGGGTCAGTACAGTTTGGGGAAAAGCTCTTCAGCATATATTTGAGTATCCTGATGTTTGTGACTATGGTTGGATTGTTGAAGAGTCTGACTCTTTGAGAGTCCTATGGAACACCGAGGAAGAGAGGATCAGGACAAATGATAGATTCCTTATAAGGGGATGTTCTTGTGCTAAAAGCCATTGTAAGACAAGGGTATACAAGTGCAAAAAAGAAGATCGGTTTTGTGGTCCAGGATGTTCATGTAAGGAATGTGAAAATGTACACGTAGCATCTGCACCTTCTGACTGTAGCCCAAACAGAACTGAGTATGTTGATATTTCTGACTGTGATGAAGAATCAGAAAATGATAGCAGCTCCATAGATGATTTTGAATGTGACTTTGATCGAGATGTTGGTGATGATATTGAGAAAAATTTGAAGTCTTCAATCCATGAGGTGTTTGAACAGTTTCCTTTTGCTCCATGTTTTGAAGGAAATGAGAAAGAAGAGGATAGTGACAATGAAGATTAACAAGTAGCTACACGTTAAGTACATGTGTTTATTTAATTATTTTCTTGGTAATTTTGTGTAAGTTGCACGTCCACGGTCAAAGCGGAAAATGAGAGCAGTTTCTATCAGGTGCATTTGTTTTACTTGTGTTACAGAAATACTGTACATGGTCATGTATGTCAAATATTTAATAGTGCACATGCTTATTCAGTTTACTTTTATTAATGATCTTGCCTTCGAAGATTTTATTATATACTTTTTTGGGCATGTTTTGGCATTTGTCAAGATATGGTACATTCTCTTGGTTCTTGCCTAAATGCACATCAATTCAAACTTACTGTGCATGCCAAGGGTAAACAAATATTAAATTTTAGTGCACTGGACATTCCTTTTGTATGTGAAACATAGTACTTGACTACATGCCTAGTTCGTTCATCTTCATCATTCAGGGATCTTCAGTAGGAATATGAACTGGGCAAGTGTGATTCAAAACTTTTATTATGTGCCGCGGGCTACTTAAAGCCAAAAGTAATTTCTTTGTTTTCCTGCAACCCCCCAACCTATCTGTTACAACTTACATCTCAGGAATGATTTGAGGAAATTTGTGCTCAGGAATTACCTACTTTTTTAATGATAATTATTTTGTACACTTTTTACAACATGCAGCTTTTGTTATCAGTAACAACGGGTTTCATAAAAGTTTTTCATTAAGTTATAAGCAGGTTTATTTTTCAGTCTGCATCCACAATGCCAAAGTGTAATTTAAGTTTAATGCTCTATTTGCCAAGTGTGAATATGCTTATTCACTTTCAAGCATTGCCACTGATACTTAAGTCAGATATTTTTATTTTTGGCAAGATTTTAGTGTCTGCAGAAATAGTAAGATTACATGTAGTTCTTTATTTTTAAAATGTGCAATTTACAGGTTTTACGAAGCAACCTTTGCAGTATTAACAACAGATACATATTTGTTCATCCAACAAATTGCAGCTGAATAAAATGGAAATGTGTTCATAAGAAAATGAAGAAGTACATTTGTCTTCCATTTGTTTCATGTTCTGCATTTATAACACAGTATGATATGGAGTTTTCGTGAACAGTAAAAGATTTTAAAATGCAATTATGTAATAATTCATTGCAAAGTACATGAGCTCCTTCAAAAAAGAGAACTTCATTAAGTTGGAGCTTGCCTTTAATACTATTAGTTTATTGTACCGGACCATGCAATAATGCATGGCAAAGCCTAGTACTTTACTAGTATCGCCTAGGCTATAGCTAGGGTAGACTTCCGAAAAGTCCGATTTACAGAGGAAGAAGACCAAGGAACCCACAAAGAGAAAACAAGGAATACTATTGATAAATTTCCCTCCCTTTTAACGGAAGGAAGCAAAAACCTTATACTAAAACCAGACGTGGCTAAATACTGTTAACAAACCTGGGTTTTGTGACCACGTACATGTACGGCACTACTTCCTGACTGATAGTTATCGGCCTTAGTCTGGGCCTCATAATACATGTTTAATTATTTAGATATCAGTGATGCGCGGTTTGGGTACCCGCCACTTCTACACTGTCATGTGGGTAGCTTTGCTCTTTGTGATTGGTCACTGTGTGTTCTGGTTACACATGCAGACTAATCACGTACATGACGTAGACTGTCTTATAAAAAGGTTACTTCTAACGATGGTAGTTTTTGAGAACTCGGAACACGTAAAGGTCACTATTTTTTAGGTGCTCCTGACTGTTTCAAATCGTCTCTTGAAACACAGGTACGATTTACATGATTATGAATACTTGAAGTTATCACTAGTATGTAAGATTTGTCTGCAACATTCATTTTGGAGAGAAAATGAGATGTTTTCTGTTGACCATTAAATCTCTACAGAGATATCAATTGTTTTGCCCTAATATTTCACAAAATGCTTTTTCCCAAAAAATACAAATCGGGTCATTCATTAAAGTGAACTCAGAATGAAATACTGAATAAAATTGGATTTTTAAAGACATAGTTACACTAAAACGATCTTTGAAAATGTGACCTCAAATCTCATTATGTATGCAAAATTTACCACACTGTGCATACGCTGCAAATAAACGGAAACACTTTTCTCAATGCTGCGCCCTGACTGACAGTATTAATTACATTTGAATGGTTTTGCAGTGACAGGATATCAGCAATCCATTTTGACAAAAAAACGAGCGAAGGGATTTCAATATGTAATAGGATGTATTTTGTGCCCCCCATTTTTTTGAAATTCTAACTCCCCCAGAGTTAGGGCATGCAGTTTCTTAGAAATGTGTGGGTTGCTTGGCAGCGCGTGTGGGCAGGTTGGTAGCAGAACTTGCAACCAACCACAAGAGTCCTTGAGGAGGAGCAGATAAATTCAGTGGCCAGTGACCCTCCACTCCACTCGGCTACTGGACTCCACAGAGACTGTTCTGTTGTCTCTGTGATCTCTCCTTGCATTGAACCTGCCACAATTACATATTCGTCCCTGTCCTGCTCTAGGTGAGTTTGATGATACTTTTGTCTTACTTTTGTGCCTAGATTGAAGTGTTTATTCTTCAACGTTTAGACCAAGTCGTCATAGGTCAATATCACATTGCGTTTCTGAATTGCAGTCATTGTAATTTTGGCTGAGAATGCTCTGAAAGAGTAAACGAATGTGCACGTCTTGATTCAAGCCAAAGTCTATTTTAGAAGTTCTATCCATGTTGACATCTGTTTAAGGTTCTGTTGTTTCCAGATACAAACACCATTTCTTGTGCGATATCTTTCATTATCCGTCCAAACATTCTGACTTCCTAGTCCCAGAACACTGAATGAATTTAACTTGCTGTATGAGTTTCCATTGATTTGGAAGTTTACCATTTCCAGGTAAAAGATCTCTGGCGACTTGTCTAAATTAAGTAAAACTTAATTTAGGAAGACGTGATTCCTAGAATTACTTGTATAATATTATTTTACTTAGGTTTTTATGATATATTTCTTCTAGCATACATTGAATAATCACATTCCCTTGACTAAAGTGAAGAGAGGGATATTTCCCTCTTGTACAAGTTAAGTCTTTGAATTTGTAACATTCTTCTGTGTTTTATTACTTGATAAGTTTCAATCATTTGACTTGATTCACCTTTATCTAGTTTTTACCATAGTTCCATATATTCAGTAGTTAGTTTTTTTCTTTATTCTATTTCAGTTCTTATATCCGGGTGTTTAATCTTTTGATGTGTATTCCTTTTGCTTTAAATCGATTTGATTGCCCAGAACTTTGACATTTTAATGTTTAATCTTAATTAACTTTTACCTCCTGATTATGAGTCACTCATATTTCCCGGACTTAGACTTCCAAAGTTTGACCGCAACAGTTGTAACCTTGTAATTCCTAAGACACCGGTCTTGGTATAGTGTCCTTGTAGCACCTTAGTCATTTCTGTGTAGACCAACCCACACACACAAATGAGGTACCCAGGTGGACGAAGGCATTGACCGACACTGGTAACCATGACAACCTTACACACAGTGCAGTGTTTTAAAGGGACTTTCACTTTTGATAGTCCATACAACTGTTTTACTTAGTATAGTTAGTATTTCACTTCACTTGGCTACTGGACTCCACAGAGACTGTTCTGTTGTTTCTGTGATCTCTCCTTGCATTGAACCTGCCACAATTACATATTCGTCCCTGTCCTGCTCTAGGCAAAGACACCACTAGTACTGAGGCACTAAGGTAACCTCAGTGAGCCTATCGAGCTGTATGTACTGCTGGACAGGGAGTGACTTGAAGCGGAGTCGCATGCATTGTGTTCCCCACACCTGATTTACCCAAGCCAAGGAAGGAGAGACTGTGCAATCGAGTCCTGCACACCATCTGCACATAGCCAACAATCCTAGCCCCCTTGAACTGCAAGTTCTTCAACTGCAGGCTCCCCAGCTTAGTGCCAAGTGAAGCTAGGGCCAGTCATCCCCAACTTCAATGCAACTTCAAGCTAAGCCCTTCATCTAGTTTTATTGTTAATTAATTTCTTGTGTAAACAGAATCCCTGGGTTTTCCTTGTTGTTTTAAATATATGTATCCTTTAGATTTAGGATATCTGTATTTTTGTACAGCGTGTTAAAACCTTTCGCTAACTTCGCCGGAAACGCACTTATCTCCACTTAGTAAACAAATAAATAATGTAAGCAGGTGTCATAATTTTCATATTATGCCCGCTACAAATACATTCTGGAATTCAAATATATCTGAATATAAATAAAAAGATGCCCATGTTGGTTCATGTAAGATAGATTACTTACTCCTGAGCATGGTGACAGCCCATTGCACTACAGGCATGCGGTCTACCGTCCTTATCGTGAACACTCCTTTCGAATGAGAACACGAACCACTTGTTGTTGGCTTGGATAAGGATATCTTGCCTTCAGCCAAAGCCAGGACATCACTCTCTGTACAGTAATAATAAAGGGCAGTTACGTCCTTTTGAAACTGTGTCTCCCAAGTGGGCAATAATTTAATAGAAATCAATAATTTTGAAGTGAGTCTTAAGACCTATCTTTTGAATGAAGCAATTGGGATGTTTTGATAGATGTTTTACGTGTGTACGGTATATCACGTGTAGTTGTAATGTTTTGCTAAATTTTGATGTATTTTAAGTAGTACTTTCAAAATGAAGCGTCACTGACAATTCAGTTTTAAGTGGCACTATAGAAAATTACTATCATTATTATTTACAATGTGTACACACATTTATGTGTATTTACTGATGAAACTGTGAATAGTAAAGCAGCAGTTCATGAAAATAAAATGCATCAATCGGAACACTTTAAATACGCTTAAGCATGATACTCAAAAGCAAATTGGAAGATAGATTTTATGTGGTTTGGTGGCATTAAAGTTAACTTTGCATCTTGAGCAGAAGCACCTGCCTTGTAGGTTGACAACAGTCATGTTGGTTGGTAGGAAGTGTTCATTTTGTAGGTAGCAATGAGACTACAACACATGCAGAGTCACATGCAGAGTCACATGCAGAGTCACATGCAGAGTCACATGCAGAGTCACATGCAGAGTCACATGCAGAGTCACATGCAGAGTCACATGCAGAGTCACATGCAGAGTCACATGCAGAGTCACATGCAGAGTCACATGCAGAGTCACATGCAGAGTCACATGCAGAGTCACATGCAGAGCCACATGCAGAGTCACATGCAGAGTCACATGCAGAGAAAGTCATTTCTGAATCAGTAAAGTGCAGTTCCCTCCAAAGGAGCCTCCACTGCTAGGAAAATTGTGCCATCTCCTGGTCCAACTCAGGATTGACTGAGTAGTCGCTTTGATGTGGTATGCCACTGCATTCATTTACCACTCAAATAAAGCATGAAAGGTCCCAAGTGCTTATGGAGAGTCTAGGTTCTGGTTTCCTGCATTACTTACTATTTTGCACTAAATTCTACATTCACTTCTGTTGAGATCCTACATTCTGTTCCCAACATCAGTTGTAACTACTAATACATATCAAATGACTGCTTCTATTTATAATGTGACAAGAGGTATGACCACAAATGAAAATTCATGAGTAAACTGACCTGGCACAAGATAGTCCGGGTTAACTCTCAAATATTCCACACGGGGACCACCTCTCTTTTTGGAAACGCTACTTCCTGCAATGAGCCGGCCAGATTCCCTCAAGTATTTGGCTGTCTCCTGATGAAGTTATGGGTTAACATTGGATACAAGTTGTAAGTACATATACACGTACCAGCTGGTAAATTAATGTAGGAAACTCACAGCACAGATTGGCATACACATTTTTTCTTTTAAGAATAGCTAGTGACTGTGCATAGCACTGAGAGATAGCATCTACAAATGCATGTACAATGTCTTACCAATTCCCTGTGAAGTGGCTCCAGTCTCGGGGATCCTCTGTAGATCCATTCATTGCGTCCATCATTTGGGAAGTTCATATTAACCAATGAGCAATCAACTTCTGCCACCTTAGCACGCCACCTGTTGGAATATTAAGTCTACAGTAATAAATTCCTTCATGAAGGGATTTCTCACAGAGAAAACAAAACATTTGTGAACTTCAACAATTCTTACTGCCAACTGCTTGACCCTAGTGATTATTTAATAATATATCACGCAAGTGAAAATTCCCAAACTTCCGATGTTTGAATTTATTTGATTTGTGTGAAGTCATATTGCCAAAATGCAACCGCTACTTCAAATTTTCAAATAGCTCCACAGTACCATCAAGCACAATGTACAACATAGGATTTTAAAAAAGCGTGACGTAACCAAGATTAATCAATTTTCAAGAACACAACAGCAGTGCACAAAATACAGCATTTTCTTTCAATAACTTGTTCATGTCTTTGCTGGAACTATCCATCAAAAATGCATAGGAAGCAGGTCAATTGAATGATTAGATTCCTGTAGGATGTTGACAAAGCAGAATATTGAAAAACAAATCTTCAAAACTACAAGCATCAGGACATCAGATGCTACTACATCAAATGGGACAACACCCTTTCATCTTAGGGATGTGCTGAGATGGAATGTACCATAACTTATTACATGTAGTGTTTTGAGGGGAGAGCATCAACATCACAGAGTTTAGGTGAGAATTATAATAAACATGTTTTAATATTCAGAAGGCCAGTGTTGCTCTATGGTTTTGCCTTTTAAATTAGAATAATGGTACAAATTGTGTTACAAAAACTTTTTTGTTCCTTAGTTTCTGACACATATTTTCTTCACTTGATCCAAATATGGATTGACCTCTTACATAATGTACATACGTCACTACAGTCAATTCTCATCATTACGAAACCTGCAGGAATGTGCATATTGCTCTCACATTCTGATGAGCTAGTCCTAGAGAGCTGCATTCAAACATTTTGTGAAGAGGTATATGTGTACTTAGTAAAAAAAGCTGGTAAATATTCAACAAATTTATCAAATAGACTTTTTTAATACAAATTCAACCAAACTAATCAGTTATCACTTAAATAAAGCAGAAAAACAACAACCGACTTCTTTATCTGGTACTGTAACGTGATGGTATGGACCACTGATCTACAGCATTCTTGATCTGCATTTGAAATGCATTGTATTCTAATCTAATCAGTGAAAGCAAATGCCCTGGTTACGTTACAGGACATTTCTGTACCAGTAATTAACCACTTCGCTCCAGTGACAGTTATCAATGTTGATGATGCTGATGGGGCATAATAATTATTTTTTTTCTGTTTTCAAAATTCTTTAAAAATTCCTACCTTTATTTACTGGACACTTACAGTTACACCCACACGAAGGACTGTCTGGTTTCTACTCTAATCTGGCAGACAATATCTATTGATGCTGGAGTATTTCAGCCAGACCTGCCGCCTTGTAAAAAGAGCCCAAATTTTGCGTTGTTATGTAATTTTCTTTTGTTCACAAAACTGGTACAATGCGCTGCTGACCTCTTTTCAATAGGGGCCAGATTAGTGCGCAGCGGTACTGTGTGGCTCATCACGGCTGCTGTGGAGCGCTTTTGTCCCTGGTGGTAATCCACTTGCTCTAAATCCCTAAAAATCATGGTATGCTGTTTCAAAATAAGGCTGGATTATCTCTACTATTGAGAGTGAAAAAATGTTGGTAATGCCCAGCAGCCTGGTCTTTTGTTATGAGTAGTCTTTTGTTACAAGGTCCAATCCCCTTTGTCTGATTTCGGAGACCCCGACCATGCGTATAAAGAGCACATGTCCAGTACCGGAAACCCCGACGGCAAGTGGTTAACAGATCTCCACCCATTAGCAACCTATACACAACCTGAGCGATGATTTTAAGTTTTGTCTAAGCACTTCCACAGTTGGTTGGGAAAATTTGGTTGGAAACTGTCTGATGTCAAATTGTACTTTTTCACTCTTTGTGAATGTGTGTGTTGTTGAAAATAATATTGAAACTGCTATCTCAAGTATGATTCATCAATACAATCTGAATTTCAACAAGAATTTATCTGTTTGCTGACAGAACAGAGGACATTTTCGCATTATTTTGGAAATTTGAGCAATTCACTGCACAAAACTGATGGAATAAATATTTTTAATTTTTATCATGACCATTTGGGTCCAAGGTTTCAACCCTATCTGACACAAACTTAAGGAAATAAAGTGCTTTAAGAGTGCACCTTTAACTTGACTTCTCACCTGTTGACGTCATCAACATATGAGGTCAACTTTCATCAAATCATGTCCCTTTATAGTTATCTGTAAAGTTTCAACCTGATGGGACATGCAGTTCAGGAGATATAGGGCTTTAAATAGTGCAGCTTTAATGTAATGTCTACGTGACTTGTCTCTTTGTGATATCATCATCACATCAGGTCAATTGTCATCTATAACACTTCTCTTTCTAGTTATACGTGCAAAATTTCACCCCAATGCGACATGTATTTCAGGAGAGCTTCAAAGAGAGCAATTTTAATGTCATGTGACTTGTATCCTGATGACGCCATCATTTCAAAACTGATTTTCACAATTTTTAACCTGTCACCAGAGGTCACTCAAAAATTATGTGATGTCATCAGTAGATGATTTGAAGAATACTAAACCCGAACAGACTAACGGCATTGAAAACAACTTCATACCTATTAGAACTTTTAAATACTATACAAGCCCACTTCCTGTTTCGACCGGAAGGATCACGTGATTTGACCCACATGAGATGAATTGAAGACCAAATTATACTCTGCCACTTGCTGCAAACAGAATTTTGCGGGAGGCCACGGGTGATTTTACACGTATATGGGTTTTAACTACATTAATGATTACATTAATGTTGTTAAAACCCATATACGTGTAAAATCAATATTCAACATTTAATAATAAATCACTTGGTGACATCATCACGATATAATTATTTTAGTATTATCTTTGCTTCGAAGTCTGCCCTTTGTGTTACTTTGATAAAATTTGATATTGCTCAACAACCAAAATTTTGCCTTGAAAACGTGTACAAAGTCTGAAATAAATATTGAAAAATCAATAATAAATCAATTGATGACGTCATCATGACGTCATTGTTCGGGACACATCTATTAATTTATGGTTTATTTGACCGTTCATAGCAGCCCACAGGCTGAATTAAGAAGAGCTTACACAAGATATTAAATTGATAAAGATTATTGTACATAAAATTAATATATATTTAATATTACCATGGAAATTGTCGAATAAAATACAATAGCTCCTAAAAAAATACAGCCAAAGCAGATTGCACTGAAGTAGCACGAAAAGCCAAATAACCAGATAAACGAAACGCAAAAGAGGACAAAAAACACATACACCACCAAGAAGCCAAAAAAAAACCCCAACACCAACCAACAAACACATACATGAACATAAAAAGAAACAGTCAAAAAATGGAATGGGGATACATGTACATTGCCTATAGATAAAGATTACTTGGTGTTCTATGGCAGGGGTGGAGTGGATGAATTCAAGAGTCGGGTAAGGTAAGGAATTGGACTATTGTTGAAACAATTGGTTTTACATGTGCATTCCTCAAGTGTAGATCTGTGCATAAGGGTCTTTCATTGGTACAAGTGTGATGAGGATATAAAGTTGCAAAAGCACAAAAGTCATGTACAGAATAAACATGCACAAAACAAATGCACATTTGCACAGAAAAAGAAGAGGGAAGAAGGAAAAACTACAGGAATCAACATTTGTACATGCAGGTCACATCTTTAGAAGAGTAAGATCATCCACATACTTGAAACAACGCATTGGGTGCACAACAATGTTGTCAATAACAGCAGCAGCGTTAGATAAGACTTGAAAGTTTTCACGGTGAAAGAACTACAGTATATGAGTAAACGATTGTGGTTACACCATGGATCAATCTCTTTCTTGAGCATGTGTGGTTCTGAGAAGAACCAGGGAATAACTCGACTTATAGGACTTATGAAACTATTGAAATATTCGCTGCGGCAGGATATCAATTTGACAGCGAGTCAAGATGTCCTCACTCACTTCGGTGAAATACACATTCAAAGATTTATCTCACTGTGGTAAGATAAAATCATAATAACTCGCCGTGTCGAGATAACTCGAACTAAATTTTTGCAAGTGGCCCTTATACGTTTCCGTACATAACAGAGCTTAAATGTTATAAAACTACTGTGGCATACATGTAGCCTCAACAGACGAGACAAAGAAAGCTTTTAAATGATTTACTCTGCAGAAACTATATAGTGGAAGACTACAAAAAGCATTGGTAAGAAAAGCATTGGCACTGAAATTGTCTACAGGGTTGTTTATTTACATTTAAACCTGTGATCCTTCCAATCACATGCTTCTCATACCTTTCAGGTGGTTTTTTTTGGCTTTGGAAACAGCATATGGTGATATCCTTCAACATCCTCCAAAATTGTGGCACTGTTTTCTTGCAAGTTTTACAGACTCAGCAATCAAAGCATAATATGTTACCTTTAAGTTAGGAAAGCTAAGGTAACTTGACGTACGCAAAGTTATCAACTGGCCAAACAATGAGCAATTTTGAGTTGTTCTTGTGGCACAGAGACGTTGTAAACAGCCACTTACCACACTCCATTCCATTCAGTTTTCACCCAGTTATCACGATACAACCGTACCATGGGTCTCTCAGGATATTTTTCCAAGTACTCCTGAATAAACTCCCTGTTGTCTTCTGGTACATCTTCCCACACATTATTGCCTTCAAGCAAAAAAATGACATTTGGCATTAGTACATGTAAGTACATGTAGCCAGTGACCATAATGCTACCATACAATGTACACAGTGCATGTACATGTACATGTATGCTGTTGACAAATAGACCTTCTTGATTCAAAACTTGGAAATTTCATTTCTGGTATATGTACACATACAGTTGTACATACATGTACATGTAGTTGGGTTAAAGTTAGTTTTTTTTGTCAATAATGTGATCTTAAGTAATAAACCCATGATACACAAAATGTACTCACTGACTTCATGGATTAAATGTATCTTCTTGAGGCCAAGGTATTGTGCAAAGCCATCATCAAAGAAGATGAGATACCGGGCCTTGTTAATATGCAGTGGTACTTCTGCTACAATGCCAGCATACAAGGAGGTGTGTGGTGTACGACCTCCAGTCTCATACTCGGCTGGAGTATAAAGAGAAGAAAGGAATCCAATTTCAGCCATCACAAAACTAAAAGCACTCAGTCATTTATAAGGTAATGATGTCCATGTACATGAGTATTATATTAACATTGGTCCAGGAATCTATGGAAATCTGCATCATTGTTTTGATTCCGTAAGTCTAGCCACTAGCACTTCACATGTGGCTTGATGACCCAACTTTGTGCAAGTACAGATGCACAAAGTGTGAGCCAATGGATTACTGCTAAGTTGGATTATGATACGTTCAAGAAAAATATCCAATTGATCAGGATTGCAAGCAAACATACAGTACCTGCATTCTGCATTCGCAAATAATGCAGAGATAGAATGGTTCTGTTTACTCACCTACGACACGACTACCCACATGTACTCTTGAAGGAGGAGGATAGGAATGAATAGAAATGTGTTTCCCTGACACCACTGTTCCACCTTTGTTATCGAACTTCAATTTGAATTTTTGCTAAGACAAGTAAAACCAAAAACAGTTAGCTGTTACAATGCAATAACAAAGAAACAAATTCAATGAGATATACCAGTATGCTGTATACATGTAGCTTGTGGTGCTCTCCCTAACAACTTAAAGATTTGGCACAAAAAAAATTTTATTGAGGGGCAATTCTTAATAAAGCGACCTCATAAAAAAATTAAAACAGTGAAGCTGTGTTGGCTTGCTGCTACATGTACTGGTACATTTTAAAAAAAAAGCAAGTCAATTTACCAGTATTTAAAATAAACACATGAAACTTGTATTTTTGCTAACTTTTGCTACACAGTGACCTAGTATATGAGCAATTTGTGAATTTTTCTCCCAATTTCCAAAACGTACGGCTTACGTGAAATGTATCAAATATTTCATCCAATCCAAGGCACATGTAAGTGTATACCATAATACAAAAATTTGGAACATTCACAATGCTTTATCAATTACCATTGCTGCCAAACCTCACTCAACCCAACAAATCCCCCTTCCACTCCGACAAATCCCCAACTCACTTCAACAAATCCCCACCCACTCCAACAAATCCTCATCACACTCCCACAAATCCCCATCCCACTCCAACAAATCCTCATCCCACTCCCACAAATCTCCATCCCACTCCAACAAATCCCCATCCCACTCCAACAAATCCTCATCCCACTCCCACAAATCTCCATCCCACTCCAACAAATCCTCATCCCACTTCAACAAATCCTCATCCCACTCCCACAAATCTCCATCCCATTCCAACAAATCCTCATCCCACTCCCACAAATCTCCATCCCACTCCAACAAATCCTCATCCCACTCCCACAAATCTCCATCCCACTCCAACAAATCCCCATCCCACTCCAACAAATCGTCATCCCACTCCAACAAATCCTCATCCCACTCCAACAAATCCCCATCCCACTCCAACAAATCCTCATCCCACTCCAACAAATCCCCATCCCACGTCAACAAGTCCTCATCCCACTCCAACAAATCCCCATCTCATTCCAACAAATCTCCATCCCACTCCAACAAATCCTCATCCCACTTTAACAAATCTCCATCCCACTCCCACAAATCCTCATCCCACTCCAACAAATCCTCATCCCACTCCAACAAATCCCCATCCCACGTCAACAAATCCTCATCTCACTCCAACAAATCCCCATCCCATTCCAACAAATCCTCATCCCACTCCCACAACTCCCCATCCCACTCCCACAAATCTCCATCCCACTCCAACAAATCCTCATCCCACTCCAACAAATTCCCATGCCATTTCAACAAATCCTCATTCCACTCCAACAAATCCTCATCCCACTCCCACAAATCTCCATCCCACTCCAACAAATCCTCATCCCACTCCAACAAATCCCTATCCCACTTCTACAAATCCTCATCCCACTCCAACAAATCCACATCCCACTCCAACAAATCCTCATCCCACTCCAACAAATCCCCATCCCACTTCAACAAATCCTCATTTCACTCCAACAAATCCTCATCCCACTCCAACAAATCTCTATCCCACTCCAACAAATCCCTATCCCACTTCAACAAATCCTCATCCCACTCCAACAAATCCTCATTTCACTCCAACAAATCCTCATCCCACTCCAACAAATCCCCATCCCACTCCAACAAATCCTCATCCCACTCCCACAAATCTCCATCCCACTCCAACAAATCCTCATCCCACTCCAACAAATCCCTATCCCACTTCAACAAATCCTCATTCCACTCCAACAAATCCCCATCCCACTCCAACAAATCCTCATCCCACTCCAACAAATCCCCATCCCACTTCAACAAATCCTCATTTCACTCCGACAAATCCTCATCCCACTCCAACAAATCTCCATCCCACTCCAACAAATCCTCATCCCACTCCAACAAATCCCCATCCCACTCCCACAAATCCCCATCCCACTCCAACAAATCCCCATCCCACTCCCACAAATCCCCATCCCACTCAAACAAATCCTCCTCCCACTCCAATAAATATTCATCCCATTCTAACAAATCCCCATCCCATTCCAACAAATCCTCATGCTTACTTCAAGCTGGTGCATATCGTCGTGTGCCCGGAAGAAGGTCATCAACCTTTTGCTGTCTCTGGAACTCCTAATTTCCTGATAATGGTCACTACAGTGTATAATACATACACTCAATGCATATTCTTGATGCACATAATGGTTTGTACCTGTCCATTGTTATCCTTGATAATGTTGACAATAGTTGCGTTGTTCCATGTGCTACCTTTTTTAGCAAGAACTCTGGTGCCTTGGGTCAGCTTAACTGAACTATATGTATCAACAAAAACATTTGTATCAAAACTGGTCAGAATCAACCGAACTACTTTCATTCTATTTTGCTTAAACTAGCACTGAATACAATTCAGGTTAAAAACAATACTATGTGGCAGCTCAGTATTTCTATTAAATGTAATTCAATTCAATGAATGAATTTACGAGCTTGGCTTTATAGGAAAAGTAGATATTGTGCAAAAATAACAAACAAAAAGATTGCCCATGGACCAAACAGTTCTAGGGTGAATTAAGCAGCACTACAGATCAGAACATGATCTGGCTTGGCTTGAAATCCAGGTCAAAAGTGAAACTGAGTTGCCTTAACCACATGCTGCTGGGTACTTTTAAAAAAGCAGTGCACTCATACGGGTGATTTTCAAGACTTTCAGTTTTCAAAATTCTTCAAAAATTCATCATTTCATTTAACATATGTTTACACCCACACGAATGACTCTTTGGTAGCTATTCTAAGCTGACAGGTAACCTTCACTGACTCCTGAATATTTCAGCCAGGCCTGCCGCCCTGTAAAGAGAGCCCAGAATTGTAAGGTGTTGCGTAATTTCCTTTGTCTCCAGTCCATGGGGCCTAGAGCACTTTTGTCTGCGGTGCCAATCCGCGGGCAACCCATGTCTGAAACAGTGGTATACTGTTTAAAAACAGTGACAGATTACCTTTGAAAAATGCAAGTTGAAAAATGATGGCGACTCCCAGCAGCAGGTCTTTTGTTCCGAGTACAGCCTTTTGTTACACACAGCAGCTCTTTTGTCCCATTTTGGGCACCCCAGCTCTGCGTATAAATCCATGTTGCTCGAAACGGGGTTCCCCGGCAGCAAGTGGTTGATGTTAATTACAAAGAGATATCAGTCAATATATAGATACCTATCTTGTATGTGGTAGCTAGGATTCTTCTGAATACATTCTATCACATCATCTTGGTCATCTTCCATGGGAGTAATGTCATCTCCATCACACAAATCAATTACATCAACTTCATCATGAGGCTTTGAAGTGCTCGCTTTCACATTCCTCAGTGCTTTGCTGCCTGGCTCAGGAAGGCTTGGTCCTGCTGAATATAATTCAATTCAATTTCAATTTTAGTTCAACAACATTTATTTCTGTAATGCCACGTATAGAATAGGACAAAAATACAGTACAAGAAGAATACTATGACAACAAAATAAATTCAAGGAGTAAAGATGTGAAAAAATAAAGCATAATAGAGCATATATAATGACCCAACTGTCATAAAAATGTTGAAAGATCATCAAAGATAGTTACAAAATTAACATACCCATGTTTACTGTACATGTACTTCCTATTCTGACAATTATTTGAAATGAGATAAAAAAAGATAAATAATTGATAGTAAATTCCATATCCATGGACCGATTCTTTGATTTATATGATCTTTTTTGCAATCGCTGAAAATCCAAGCAAATAAAAGTTACTGGGTAAATAAGGACGTCTTGCACTGCTACACAGATTTTTCATTTTTGAAGTGAAGCCTTGAAAGAAGTCCTTTTTGAACACTTTCTCTGACATCTAAAAGGTGATATTGATCTTTAAATGATCATACCTTTGCCTTTTCAGGTGGCCAGTATGTACATACATTTATGCATACCTATTTGTAATGTACAACCTTGCTTTGTAAAACGTGTTTCCCAATTTGTCAGCAAATTCAGTGAAGTGCACTCGTGTTCAAACGATTCCCATTGTGTTCATGCTTCAGCCTTCAACTTTACATGTCAACATTAAACTGTGTGCATGTACTACTAGAAAATAGTCAAGCTGCATCTACATGTAGCAGCCTCAGATCTCGAGCGTCTTCTGTAAAATTCTGGCAGTCCCAAGGAAACCTGCCATCTACGACAATATCATCTCGGCAGTCGTGGTAATCTTGTAAAGATGTTTCTCCAAAGACCTGGGAATGATATTCAGACTGCCCTCACAACAACTGGAAATGACCTTCTCCTTGACTTCCACAGCTTACCAGGTTCCTTCATCTTTCTGTTCCAAAATCCTGGTACTTCAAGACCTCCTTTGCCTTGCTTGTTATCCTTTTATTACTGGGCACAGCAACATAATGTGACACAACTCCACTTCCTTAAGCAGAACATCCAACTGCCTCTGTTAGATAACATGGTCCAGTTGAATGTTGAAGTCCCAGAGACCCGTTACCTCTTCCATTTCCAGAACCTTCTCCCATGATTTGTCCTTGATACCTCATTTACAACACACATCCCAGTGGATGTGCCTTGGTTCAATTGTTATGCCTGCCAGTGTCAGTCTGAGCCATCTTGCTACATTTGCAAAGTGAAGCACAGTGCCCTCTCTCTAAAACTCCCAGTAAATTCAAACACTCCAAAATCAATGAATGCAGTGCCATATTCCACTCCCACATTAAGTGTGGGTCTGGTTTCCTAGTGATATTCATCTTTGCCCAGCCTACAGCCCAGCAGATTTCCCATATGCCTATTATAATTTGCTGAAAAGACTTGATTATGCATACTGCCCCTTGACCCTCCACAATGCCGCCACGTTAGTCCTTTTCGAAGCGGTGAAAGCTATCAGAGCTAAAGTGGGGAAAGATGGGTGGGAGCAGCTGGGCAGGGGTAAGTATCACTAGGAGACCCGACCCACACTTAATGTGGGAGAGGAGTCTCCTGCGTTCATATACCCCCGCCCAGCTTACATATGCAGAGTAGCACCGTATCCTGGAGGTGGGTCAGTGACAAGAGTGTAATGACTACAACAGACATAGGGTGGGTGTCGCAAGAGTGGGCACTCATCACGAGAAACTCCCTGGTCGAATTATCCACTGCCTGGCCCAGAACAGCGCTGGATGTTGTCTGGGCCGCTGAGCGCAGGGTTGTTCTGCCATGGGCCGTTTCGCTCCATAGAACATCTTTCAGGTACATGTAGCAATTGGTGAAGGTAGATTTCCAACAAGCTGCCTGGCAGATTTCAGCTGGACGAACTCCTCTGAAGTACTGTACGACCAGGACACAGAGGAGGCACAAACATCATGGGCTCTGATGTTAGTCCGGGCCATCTGATCATGCTGTATGCCAGCCAGTTTCAGTTAACGGAGATGATGGCTGAGACCGTCCATTGGGTGGGGCAATAGTGTCCTTTGACAGTCGGTGAAGGGTTTTGTTGTGGTGATGAAAAGCTGGGAATCAGATTCCCGGTGAAGCTTGGTCCTCGCAAGATACCACTTGAGAGTCCGAACGAACCGGATGCCATCTCTTGCCAGAGTCATCTCCCGAAAGCGAGGTTATATTGGGAACGAATATGTTGAGAGGCCGGAAGGTAGGCTTCTGGTTTTTAGTCAGGAACAGGATAGTTGAGATGAGACAAACCCCATGCGGCTCCCAGCGGATGTGATCCTCGGCAATTTAAAGGGCATCCAGCTCGCTACCTCGTCTCAATGTAACAACTGCGAGGAAGAATGCAAGCTTGATGCTGAGATGGAGGTGAGATGCATCCACCAGCAGTTCAAAGGGGGGACTTGCGAGAATGCGTAGAACCCTTCCGAGGTCCCAGGATAAGATGAGGCGTTTGACCAGGGGATGCTCGACAAACATCCCTCAAAGAAGATGGTGGATCGCAGTGTTGTCGGAGACAGTTGATCCACAGCTGAAGCTCAAGTGGACAGCTGCCATTGGGAATTGCATTGGGAATTAATTTCATTCTACATTCCAAAAAAGGATACTGAACTGAATGGCGTGATCCCCGGTCACAGATAGAGGGGAGCCTATCCGGAGATCATGGTTGATAGTTGTGTGCCTGAGTGCCCCGATGACAAACTTTAAGATGTCAGAGGGCTCGATGAGGCATTGGGTCTGTCTACTGCAGACATTAATGAACAAAATAAAAACTGGCGGTTAGAATAAAACGGCGGTTGTAATGCATTTCATTCGCAGGGATAGCTCTAGAGAATGATAGACAGACGCCTGTATAGCAGATTTTTCTGTTCCCCTCTGTCTAACTGGCTTCCAGCACCTGAGTCTTAAGTGCTAGCCGGCGGTCTGATACGTAGTGCAGTGAACTGGACTCGCATTCACTAGGGGCCGTTCCAAGCAAATGATATATCAAAAGGTGGCCCAATAGAGTGTACATGGAACTTCTGCACACCCGGAGGCCCAAAAAAGTGGACAGATCAAGGCACAGGCATAGGCCTGAACAGGAAACGTCACCAGTTGTACCTGATACAGAAAAGGAGACGCCCCCAAGTGTAGTATGTTCACAGGTTGGAGCTAGATGTAAGCTTTAAGTAGAACCTAGATAAGTTGAAGAATTATCATTGTTTTTATTGAATGAATTTATTGAGCACAAATTCAATCCACAAATTAGAATGAATAGGTGTTCATGTAGTGGACAGACTGACGGAGCCGGATGTGAAGCCGGAAGTGACACTGAACACTGGAAGTGGAGCTCCGAGTGTGGCTTTGGATGGAGATCCTCAAGCAGGGGATTCGGGTCTGGAATAGTCGCTGGGGAAACGGAGATTGACTTAAGGTGGCTGACTATAGTGGACAGCGTCTCCGAGAGATTGGATCGCCATCATCAAACCAGATGAAGCAATATCTTACTTTAGAGCGAGATTTCTTGCATTTGGACCCGCAGAAGACGATGAGTGTTTACACTTCTTATGTGTGGGTGATCTGGATGTAGAAGCCGTAGGAAGAACCTAGAAACCTGGGGCGTCAGCATCATGTCCGGAAAGTGGGTTGTGATCGACTGAAGCGAGCTGAACTGCTAGGGAGCTGTGACGGAGGCACCCTGGTAGGATAGCCCTAGCTAGAAGCCGTGGTGATTAATGTCATTTGAAAACCATGGCGATACAGCAGGTCGAAGGGTTCTGTAGCCAGAAATAAGCGTGGTGAAGAGCCCGCATAGTTCGGAGGTGCCTCTGAATGAGCCGCCCCTGGGGACAATGGGGCATCGGCCCGAGGCATTGCAACATCCAAGACACGTCTGAGTGAACCACTGTGGAGTTCATCTGATGACTGTAGTTCATGGTGTGTGGCAGTCGTGTAGCTGGCCTGGGAGGCATGAAGCCATACCAGTGTGTAGCCTAGTGAACCATACCGATGAACAGACATTTTCCATGGTAGGCACTGGTAGTAGGGAGACTGCCAGAAGACTTCAGAGCACTGGAACTGGGGGTGAATGTCAGCCACCCGGGTACAGCTGACGGGGGAGTAGGCTTACTCGCGCCAAGTGCAGTGTCACTTAGCACTAACGTTGACGGCAACGCGATATGATGGTGACAGGAGGATCTAAGTGTTAGCCCAGTGCCTGAAGTGTGACAGGACTAACCATAATTGAACAGGGACAAGTCCTGCCAGTGCAACGTGAGGCTGTGCGTCATGCTGTGGTGTAGACTCCCCCGTGGTGGAAGGAGTGGAGAGCGGTGAACCCGCTGGGGAGCCCATTGCCCGCTTAGTACTACATGTACTATATGACGCTACTCAAACTCTGATGTGAGGTGTTGCGGCCAAAGTTATATGAATGTTGCGATAAGCTTCAGCGACCTAATCGTGTTTGACCTCAGCGATGTAGGTGCGGCAAACACCGCCTCCTTGGCGAAAGGGTTGCCCGCTTGGAGGGGGTAGACTGGCCCAACTTCCGAGCGGACAAAGCACGGCGAGCAGAAGCAGGTAAGGGACCCAGGGCAAGCGGCAGGTCAGCACCTTGCAAGTCCCGCTGGGCCACTGGTAAGCAGGGTTGCTCGGAGATGTGGAAGGTACATGTACCAACGCCCAGCATCTGCAGCATAAAAAAAGACGAACAGCCCATTAAGCTCTGGTCAACAGTGATCAAGGGTAGTGTTGCAGCATGGTGAACTCAACCCAATCCACAGACATACAGAGTGGACGCCAGTGATTAAGGGTAATGTTGCGGCACAGCACGCTCAACCCGATCAGAAAGTATACGAAGTAGCTGTCAGTGATCAAAGGAAGTTTTGTGGTAGTAACACGCTCAACCTGATCAATTCAAGCAGTGGTCATCAGTGATCATGAGTAGTGTTGTGGAACAGCATGCTCAACCCGATCAGTACATGTAGGTACAGTATATGGAATAGTCATCAGTGATCAAGGGTAGAGTTGCAGCATAGCACACTCAACCCAATCAATCCCAGCAGTGGTCGTCAGTGACCAAGGGTAGTGTTGCAGCATAGCATGCTCAACATGATCAATGTGGGTAAAGGTCTGGGGAAGTGCTGCGGCATGGCAAGCTCAACCCCGGCCTAACTATTCCACTGGGTCTTTCCCCAACACGGCCTTTAGTCTCAAACGCAAACTGCACCACAATGGGGTGGCCCCGCTCTGCAGCAAGACCCATCCAGCAGAACACAGTGGACCATTACTGTTAAAACGCACGCACCACATTGAGAACAAAGGGCTGTTCAACAGCCATACACACCACACAATACAATGGTAGGTCACACCCAAACTTGTAGAAAATGCACAGAAAAAGGGGTAGAAAAAACCCAAAAACATACAAAATGCAAAAATAAGCACTCTTACCGATAGATAAGAAATCACTCTTTACTCACAATCAAGAATCAAGTCAATTCACAAACGTGAAGGCTTACGAAACTCGGAAAATGCCATAAAGACACGTCCGTAAACGGTAGTCTGTTAAACTTATTACAATAGGCACATCGGAAATTTGCTTATGTAGGCTGGGCAGGTGTATGTGACCACAGGAGACTGTATGTTTTCTTGTAGTCAATTCACACCATCAACAACTTGGCTTTCTTCAGCAACAAAGCTGTGGATAACAAGTTGATACTTGATTCCTCTTTAAAATAAACGTTTCTTGCATACCTTCTACTCATCTGAAAAAAGTATTCTCCTCAAAGTGACAGCAAAGATCCTCAGCTACTGTATCAGACCAGTCAAGAAGTTGTTAGCAACAGGAAGACAAGTAATAGGTCTGCAAATATTTGTGACGCTTCACTACTTGACACTCTTCATAAGCAAAAAGTCCTCCCCTCAGTCATCTGCCTTGGAAGACACTTTATGCATGAGACACCACTGAAATTTTTCAGTTAGTACCCATATACACGTACATGATCAACTCCAGAGGCGTTCCATTTTGACACTTTCCTTCACTGCCTTTCGATTTTTTTCAACTGATTTTTACCTTCTCCTACCAAGCAGGAACACCCCTCAGTTCTCAGGTTATTTTACTTCCTGTAGCCACTCTGCCTGACTGCTGTGCCACACTGGCTTCTACTTCATTCTGCCCAAAAAAAGCATTTGCCTCAACCACCCTTAGAACTTCCCAAGTATCAACAGCCTTAACCCTTCAGTTCCTTACATAGCTGTCTTTGGTTCAACCTAAAAAGACTATTCTGACAAAACTGCTTCATCTTCAAAACTGCTTCAGATATAACCAATTTAATCTATAACCATGCAGAACGTTGCCAAGAACCCCATTCTGTAGGAACAACTCTGTATATATTCCACTTGCTACTGGAGCACACGAGAGCATTTTTAGCATTGGTACACATACATCCTCTACAATCAGAGTGCGAGGAGTGGGTTCGTCTCCAAGATGTTTTAAAGGTGATTCTTCATATCAGCATCCATCTTAAAATGATGTGCCTTGCCCCCAGGAAGCTGTTCGGATCTGCCATTTCCAGATACACTGTAGATTGTAGATTTTATTCCCAGGTTGTCTGGTTATCTAGTTAATCTTTGCCAATGTTTCTACATACATGTACATGTACTTATAGTAACTCATAAATATAAAATCTGCATGCTACATGTATTTAAGAAACAAAAACAACCATAGTTTCCTTTTTACCCATGGAAGTCTGTTGATCTTGCTAACCTGGTCCCTGTTTCATAATCCCATTTCAACCTCTTTGGTACTCTACGCATGTACAGTACTATAGTATAGCTTTGATCACTAAAACCTGCAAGAAGAACTTTAGATAGGTTGTTTTGGTATGGCGGGTGGAAGTGGAAATTTCTCATTTACTGTAGGTAGCTGGTGCAGAAGCAAATTTGCTTCATTTTTTATTTTGTAAATATTGAAAAGAAAAAAGAAATTTCTTCCCATCTTTTAACCTTACTGTCAAAACAATAAAATATCTGCCATATCTTGTAATAAAAACTTATGTTAGCTCACAAAAAGTGGGCAAAACTGTAATGTCCTTTACATCAATGTCCGTTATGGTACATTTATGATTAAAGCATGACCTTAAGGTTTAATTTATACCAAAACCAGGTGCATTCTATCCAAAAACTCACAGGATTTTTATAATTAACGGTAGGTCAAAATGCCTTATCCATTTCGTGTCATGTCATTTCGTTCACAATGAGTGCATTTTCTCAACAACCACTCAATAAAATTGTGCGAAACTTCATGTGTATGTCACTGATAACTAAATGTACCTGATAAACTTAACAAAAATTGTTCGGAGACTGCCAATTCCACTGTGAGATGATTTGAATTACAAAACTGTCTGAATGCCATGTTCGTTGCGCTAAAATGAATACTACTTGTACATGTAAGGTAATAATGGTGTCAGAGAGCGCTCATCCTAATAAACCATATGACGCTAATGTTATGCCTGTACCACTAACTGTACATGTATACAGATTGAGAAGTTAAACATGATATATGGTAATACATTACCTTGTGAGGGCTGTTTAGAATGAGTGTTGCCTGATGGTTTCTCTACTGGCTTCACGTGTTTGGCAGTGACCTCCTGTTCTTTAACAGGTGTATGCTGGTGGGAGGTAGGACGTGTTAGTGATGAGACAGCAATAACTTCCACTATATCTTCTGAAGTACAAGTAGTCAGTGTGGAAGAAACTGCACTACCTGCATGTTCATTGCTTGGTGTAACACTGTCACGAGGATTAACACCCTCTGAGAGGATTACTCGCTGATCACTGCCCGCCTGTTGACGGTTTGCATCACTCCTTGACACCTTCTCAATTTCAGAGGTGGAGTTTATGACCTCTGGCTCTCTATCAGATGGACATTTAGGTGATGGTGGCTGTGATGTTGAATCATCACTGTACATGCATGTATACACTACCCCATTTTCGCTGTTCTGACCATCATTTGTATCATCTTTACAAGTCCCAAGCTCCCTAATGGGGCAAATAAAAGAGAAACTTGAAATCAAAACTCATTATTTAACCATCCATAAAGTACAAGCACAAAAACGTTGACTTCAGACCCCAGTCCCCTGGTACACATTGCACAGTAAGCAGTTCTAACCCTGTTTTTAAGATTAACATGTACACGTACACTGTAGCACAAGAACATAAAATTAAAATGGGACGTTGGCTATTTTCTGACCAATCTCGGTATTCATCTAATTAAAAGCAGATGTGGTTGAATGTACCTGTAAAGTCTGAAGGAAATGTAAAGTTTAGTCTTAAAAGCGACATCTTCTTTGAGTTTTTACAATCAATTTTGTTCTTTACGGTAATATAACTGTGAGAATTTGCTCCCTTGTGACCTTACCATTTTCTCGCGTGACTTGTCATTATTAGCTTTTGATTTGTACATGTTAAATCCTATCAAAAACTGATATGGCAGAACAACATTACTCATACTGGCGTGTTTTGCCAACTACAATTTCAGCTCAATTCACCTGTTCAGGAATTCATGTACATTCATGTACTGTACATGTACAGTATTCTTCCAAGTGCACCTGATGAACATGTTAATTTATTCAACATCCAGCCACATTTCTTTAATTCACATGTACAGCAGTGATCTCAGGTAAGTACCCTTTCGAGTTCGAGGGAGGTCGTGCGTGTTACGAGCGCCGGCACTCGCTCTATCTCGCTCGACATTTGCTCGTTCTTACACGACGGACACACTATGGGCGCATGAAGAGCGCACGAAGGAAGAATAAGACTGCAGCAGTACCCCGCAGTCACTGTTCACTGACCCGTGGAAGTACTCCCATCACCCAACTTGGAACGCTCACAAGTCCTGCCCGTGTAGAATGTCGTTAGTCTGGCCCACTGATGATGGCTTAAAACCACACACAACACAACCACGGCTTCGATCATATAATAGATCGCATTTTATATTCCGCTGGGACATTTTCCTCGACCATGGAATAAAATACCATACGGTTAAACGTACATTCAAAACAAAAACGATCAAAACGGGCTGCATAAACTTCACTTAAGAGAACATAACCACGGTCGGCTTCCCCTCCAAGGTACAAGTTTCGGAAAACAAAAGTTGTTCTTTCTACACACGCACCCACACAAAAAAGCCACATTTTCCGAACGATCTACTGTATAAAAAGTGCCCACACATCGTGGATCTACACACACTGCAAACCCTAATGGATCCTGGCACTGCGCCAAGGCTTGCTGCGCCATCGTGGGTACCAAAATAGACTTGGGATCAAGTCGGTCCTGGTTCGGTGCGGTCCACCTTTCTTGCGACGTGCATAAGGCCACCGTTAATGCAGTCAATAATGCATTCTGTCATTGCTAGTGTTTGGTCAGAAAATTACCTTGGTTGTATGAAATGCGTTATTTCACTTTATCTGTAGCGATTTTTGTTTTTAAGTTGGTGCCCTGATTTTGGAATACAAATTTTAGAGGACAGAATAAAACCAAAGTATTTCTATGATCTCAAGACAAAATGATGGTCTTCAAGTCGGAGGGAATTAAAATACTTTAATTTTTTCTTTTAACAAACAAACACCCCAACAAACTAAAAACACAACAAAACAACGATAGGCTGGGGGTTTGAACTACACCCCCTCCCCGCCCCGCTTGTGAGTTTGCTCCTTTGTGGAATGTGTTTTTACAAATATTTTTTTTAAATACCGTAATTTTCGTAAGATAAGCAACGGCTAATACATTGGTCCCCACGCCAAAAATGTCCCAGTGGCTTATAATCTGAGTGACTTACACTGCAACATGTGAAGAATGAAATCAATCAGTTAACGTTGCAGCGAAGTTCGGGCCGCCGCCAACCGCACCGCGGCCAGCCACGCGTGCCAGCGGCGCAGAGCTTCAGGCTCGGGCGACAAGGCGGTCATGTTTTTGTTGGTCGGCGTTTTATACATTGGCTCTACTCACAAGTTGGAGATAGCGATAACAGTCGAGAGACTGCATGGACTCGTAAATGTACCGTAAGTACCGTTAACACCTCACAAATCGTATTGGGTCTGTTCTTTTTTGCCCGTTGTGTAATCCATGTTGTTTATCATGTGACTAGATATTTCGTAACTATAGAAACAAAAGAACTGCTGCGTGGTTCACCAGCAAGGCTACTCTTCCAGACCACAAAAAATTGGTAATTTCGAGGACTTGATAAAGTTTAGTTTTAATGACAACGCTTGTCGCACGCTACAAAGTTCCAATGAAGTTTCATTTCTTGCCCAATTTCCGATTTTTTTTCCGAAATGAAGGCATTTTTCTTTTCAGTTCTAAATCCGGTAGGTCAGCTTATCCGCCCTTTTGTTCTGTTTCATGCCTTAAATTTCGTGGTTGTCTGTAGTCTCTGTGTTCAGGTTAGCGTTTTGCTTATTTTCAAATCTAACTTTTGTTTACATACGTCATGCAATAAATCGTATATTAATATTTCATGTGATTGTGGGTTTAATGTATTTATGTAATCTATCAGCAAGTCGCGACGGATGTCAAAGCAATTAAAAAAATGAAATATTACTCTCCTGAAACAGGTGGTATTATATATCCCTTGGCGTACACAATCATATGTGCGCAGAATGCAAAAACTGTAGCAAACGCCTGGAAAAAGACTAGGGTCAGGGGTCGCGGCAATTGAGCAATTGTAGATACCCCTCTCTGCTGCCGCGCTGGAGTCGTTCCCCAGGCCCTGCGCATGTGGCTGTTTTTGTACATGTACATGTATATGCACCGGCGGCCACGAGCGAAACCGAACTGTGAGTACGCGAGTTAAAAGGTGATGGGACGTGTGCTGGGCCTGCCGGTGTCGCCGACGAGAAACCTCTTCCAGCACAGGATGACAGCCTATCCAATGTGCCAATGACGACTTCGTGGTGCAACAAAACCCAACGTCTAAGTGCATTACAGAATATCAATTCCTTTCAGCAATCTCACGCATCAAATGAATTTTCTGAAGTGGTTTGTTTTTTACGATTAACTCTATAACATGTTTTATTTTTTTCTCAAAGAATTCTACGATCCTCACCAGAACTGGATCAACTGCAAGACTTTCCTTTCCTGATCCTGCCAGATCTTCATCATGAGATCCCACCCGATCCATCTTGCCTGGATCAGCACGGTCCTTCATTTTGCAGGACTGTGCATTGTATAGGGAGTCCATCAGCGGGGCATTTAGTGTTTAAGCGCGGGGGGGGCTATCGAGAGCCGTACTCTAGAATTCGTCATGGGGTTCAAGTTAATTGCACCATGTCCCCCACACACCAATGTTTTTAAATAAATTGTTTAAAATGTGGAATTATGACAAAAAAAAATAAAATATAATTTTGCGTGTATTTCCAGATATATTTTATGATTAACTTTCACGAATGTAAAATTATTTTAATTGATTGAGTAATGGTTATTATTTGAATAATTGTTTTCTTTTGAAGTTAATCATAAGTTTATGTATCATCCTTAGTTTTAATTTTCATTGATTTATTATTGATCATCTTATCCTTTTATTGCTTTTGAAATTGACGAACCAAATCCTCTGATTTTGCAAAAATTTACTTTTCATATGTTTAAATACTAAAGTTTCGTTTTGTGTCCTTATTTTTTAGATTTAATATTTCTAGTCGTCAATCGCCCCTACAAATGGTTTTTTGATTCAGCGAATAAGCCTATTGATTTCTTATGATTGACAGATAAATTTTCCCCATTTTTTTATTCAGCAAATAGGCCTTTTGATTTTTTGTTGACGGGTGATCGGGGATAACCTTTTGGATGTGGTTGATGTACATATGATCATGATGTGCTTGGCGCATGATTCGACGATTACTCTACATGTACATGTAGACAGTAGTACACGTGAACTGATTCTGGAAGCCAAGTTTAGGGGAAGGTGAACCAGTAAACTAATAAACATATTACAAGTGCATAGTGGATTGAACAAAGCTGACCCAATGAGCCATTCGATCGGTGAATTGCATTGTATGTTTAGAGTGTCACTAGGCGACCATTGCAAAAAGCCGTATATGGGCAGATGGCTCGCTGCCAAGAAAAAAGCATGGGCACGGTGCGCGACCATTGAGGTGAATTAATGCCCAATACGTGCACCTGGTAACACGGTGGGCTAGGTGATTGGCCAGCTGAACGACATGAACGACCAGTATTAACACGTGGGCATCACGTGGCAGGTTTCTCATGTTTGCTGAGCAACAGTATTGGCAAGGCAACCGTGACGTATAAACTTACAGCTACCCGATTGGTTATTAACCACAATATCCAAAACTCGGACAAATTGTACACATTACAAGTGTGTTGACGGTAAACCTTTCACAAATACCGTTACTTCCAATCATGCAGAAACCGCCTCATCGGTTTTTTCAACATTAACCCACATCCTCACTTTACTCGGCTATTACATAAAACGGCCTCAGCGGACTATTCCTGATTATGATGTACCGGGTCACACGTTTACTTGCATTAAAAATGAATTTAAAAATGGTCCTGCCAATTTGTAAATGCAAACTCCATCATATTATAAGGAAACAACGTCTCGGTTTTAAAGAAATTACACAAAAATGTCTTCGGACATACTAACGTTGACTAATCAGGACAGCTGTCTCCAAAGCACAAAATAATTGTTGTTGAAAAAAAATTAGCCTGACTTCCGACTTGCAAATTCTTTCTTAAAATAACCCCCACACCCCCAAGTTACAAACAAAATCAAAAAGAAAAAACAAAAGTCAAAATATTTACAATAAGGAGGACACACAAAAAGAAGCAGCAATAATAACGGAGTTTGAGTAGCCAATTCTCATGTGCCTTCGTTTGAGTGATCCTTGCACAACGGACATGCTTACATGTATTCGGCGACATTGCAGATTTTGTTTCTCACCAAAAATACCGTATTAATTTTGCTACTTGGATTTTGAAAACCTCCTCACATTAATTTATGTACATGTACATATTCTCAATCTTACGAAATAATTAACAAGAAATTGTCAAGTACGAACAGGTTGTCCTAAATGATAGCTCTATGATACGAATTAGTCTGCCGCCGTCGTCCTATAGCAGTGTTTGTAATCGGGCTACGACACCCTGCTTCAATCGGGTGGAGACACAATTTTCTGTGGAGGTCACATTTAACGCTCGAGTAAATCGGCGTCCGGCTGCAGCACACGATAAAACTCGACACACGCCCGACCACGCCCGATCTCGCTCGCGGCTTGCCCGATCTCGCTCGATGAAAATTCTTCAAGGGAAGCTCATTTTCTCGAGGGACTCGCGAGTCCTCGAACCTCGATGGGTACTTACTTGAGATCACTGCTGTACATGTATATACAGTGTATACATACGCTATCTTTAGATGAAAATCTTGAAGATCATTCTTCAGTTTTGAAATGGAGTCAGCAATATCAGCATAAAATCCTGAGGCATAAAATAAAGCGTAACAAGTGGTGAGTACACACGTACAATGTATGTGTATTCTTACAAGACATGTACATAAATGCACACTGTACCGGTCACAAACATGTACCCAAGAATTCTGACCACAGCAGACAAACACCTACTGCTTCAAAAAGAAAAATACCAACAAACGTCACATTTGATCATGACGATGCTGAGGAACTAAATGACGTGGGCACGTTGCACATTAACTTGTTAAAAATGAGTTTTATTTTTGCATATATTTCATTACTCGGAGGGCAAGTTCATACATGTATTTGTGGCTTTAAGGCTGAATTATTGAGAAGAATATTTGCCACAACATAATTCAGCATAAGCAATTAAACATGCTTTATGCAACTGCCAAACAACCTACATGTATGTCTGACAATGAAACACAGGCACAGATCAAAAGTGTTGATTTTTGTAGGATTTCTGTTTTGAGGAATAAAGAAAAAAAGAAATATTGACCAGCCAGCACATACATGTAATTCACATTAACAGTGAAACTTCGTATGAGCCAATGTTCTAATTCATTGTGTATTGATGCTTGTGAAATACAAGTACCGGTAATTCCAAGAGACATTCCACAATGAATACCGGTAGAGTACATGCACATCATACTTTAAAAATTGAAGTCATAATATAATACGTTCATAATAAACTTGTGGGGAAATATTTATTCACACATACACTATAAGCTTAGACATATATGTATGAGAATTTTTCATAATCTTTTGTTTATGTATGGGAAAAAGTGAGCGGTGGATAATTTCCTCATGGATGATTCACGAATGACAAAAGAATCGGCATATAGTAAATAAAGAATCTGATCGTGCAAAATTATGGTGCAAACATTGCGCAACTTCATATACAGGATTAAACAGTTACTCCTGAAAAGAACTGCTACATGTACATGTACCACCAGGCATAACATCCTTCTGTGGATATAAATTTCAAGAGAACTAGACCCTTTTCTACATTTCATCAATTCATACTTTTGAGCAATCTACACGTAAGCGTTATTCATTCATTACACGTATTATTGAGATAACAAAAGCATATGGCAGCATTGCTCATTAGAACTTTGTAATGCTTGAGTTCCCATTCCGGGAAGTCTGTAGATTCACATCCTCCAACAGCAGACTGATCAGGAAAACTGTAGACAAGCCGTGATAGAATGGGTTGTCAATTGGGGGGGTGCCAAAATCAGAACACATTTGTACTTCAAGATGTTTTTTAGACACATTGGTATAACATACATGTAACAACTTGGTCCGTATATTTTTATTTTCAAAAAGAAAAAGGATGGGACTAAATCTTTCAGGGGAGATGTGGGCACACAATGAAACAACATACATATATGATAAAACAAGTTATGGCAATGCACTTGAACAAAATAAAAACAAAAAGTACATGTACAGTAACATAAATCTTACTTGATCGTTCTCCATTTGCATCTGTTGGGTGAAGCTCACTGTCAATGTCTATCAGCCCTTGTTCAACACTGTCAAATATCTCACCAATTTCACTGTGGCCATCTGTTGGTTACAACAAATCATGTACAGTACATGTATGTATGCCAGTTTCCTTTCTGTTGACCCATTACTAGGAAGCCCATCTCTACCCCCCACTCAAAAGCTAACCGAATGAATAGTGCCCAAGGGATAAATGCTTGGCATTAGAATGAGACATGCTCTACGTCATCATTATCCACTCTGGGTAGTTCTTCAAAATTAGCTAATTTTGCAGCAAAATGTCAACAACTACACATACAGTCACTTATTATCTTAAAGGAAGGTGACAACTTTGATTTTTTTTGTCGTTATTTCACAAGCTTGTCTGATTGCAGGGAATAAGATTTATTGCAGCTTTCATGACTTATTTCATGTTTGAGTCAACTGCTTCTTAAAAAATCAAGAAAAACAGAGCAGCATTCTCAGTGGATTTTTATTGCAAGATCTTTGATTTTACCAATAACTAGAAGGTGTTCGTAGATCATAGTGAGCTACATGTACAACACCTGTGGGGTAACGTCAGGGTAGAGAACAGGCATGACTGCTGACCCGTTCTCTTTCCCTTTTGAAAAGGAGCAGCTTTCAACAGTCAGTGAATTCACCTTGGAAAGATGCGCCTCTACAATGTGGCAATGCGGATTCACAGAAAAAAATTCATCTTGGAATGAAGTACATGTATGCAGTAAGCTTAAATCCATGACATTGATACGAGCATACAAGAATGACCACACTTTCAAGTCAGTTAATACACGTTACCAATGAAATAATAATAATCATGGGTAAAGAGGGAATCATTTTGAAACACAGGATGTTTAATATGTGGATCGTACTGTTTGTTGACAAAAATCTTTTTGCTATGAACCTCAGAAATGGCCACCATGTATGAACCAAATCATGGGGTGATTTTGAATTTGAAACATTAAGAAACTGGTCCAATTTATTTTTAACTTTATATCTTAAACCCAGTTTCCTCCAATTTCAGTTTACAATGCATTTGGTGAAATTCTGCTGGTAAAGTTTCAGCTGTTTTTAGTATTTCATGTACCTGTTCATTCAGACTCCCACAACATTTGCACACTACATGTGCATGTACATGTACACATACAAAAGGCGACTGTTAACGGAAGTGGTATATACAACGAAGCAAACTGTTAAACGATGGTCAGCCGAGCATTGCAAACAGAGAAAAAAATCTGTTTTCTCAAAAACTACAGCATTTTGGGCAGAAATATTTTAAAAACTGATGGAGGCTGTTGTGTACTTTCTAGATATTCCTAGATTTTGGGGGATTTTACCTTTATTGACTGATGAGTTTTTCCCCATCAAATGAAGATTCCAAATGGAAAGCAATTGGTTCGATTGGCATTTTTTTCTTTACTGTTTTTAATCACCCTAATCAATTAGAATTTCAAATGAGAATCAATTGGTTCCAATTGGTATGCTTTCCTCTGTTTGTTTTCCTTGATCAATTGGAAATTTCAAATGGGACGTAACTGGCTCCAATTAGTTTGCTTTCAGCTTGTTTCTCCCATCAAAGGGAGTTTTCAAATGGGACTCAATTGATTTGAATTGGTATTGAAATGGTTTGGTTGGTACAAGTGGATTGTGAATTGTCATTCAAATTGTGTCAATTGGTTTGAAATTATTCAACTGAGAAAAGGTCCACATTTACTACCGGTATTCAAACCAATTTGATTCCAATTGATTCCAAGCAAAAGCAATTGGTTTTGGAATTGGTTACTGAATTGGTGAAGTGAATTGGATCCAATTGGTAAATGGATTGGATCCAGTGGGTAAGTAAATTGGATCCACTGTGTAAGTGAATTGGTCTCAACAGGTAAATGAATGAGACATTTTCAGTAGGGTTTGTACGCATTCACACGCATTCCCTTCTGATCTGCACGGCCTCCCATTCCTTTGTGCTCCAAACAGCATTTTGGAATGCGTTCCTCAACATTCCAAAACATGATAGTGCATTACAATAGTGATATGTTCCTTTCGTGCAAGAATAGCAGCATCACAACAAACATACAAAGACCTTTGGCAGGTTGGATGTTCAGAAAACAACTAATGGTTAGATGATAGGGTGGGGAAATAATAAAAACTACAAGTGGTCTAAGTTTGGATAGAAAAGAAATGCTGAGATGGGAAGTCTTAATATTTTTGGCGGGTCGGATGCTCAGAATAAAAATAATACTGACGCTGTGAGGCAGGAAAAAAAATAAAACCACACATGATCCAGGGTGTATAAAGAAATGCTGAGGTGGGAAGAATTAGTATTTTTGGAGGGTTGGATGCTCCTAATAAAAAAAACACGGCGGGGCGGGGGGAAATTAACAGCACACATGATCCAGCTTTGGATAGAAAAGAAATGCTAAGATGGGAAGGACTAATATTTGTGGTGGGTTAGATGCTCGGAATGAAAAAGATATGTAGCAGTAGGGTGGGGAAATATACTGTAGAAACATGTAATCCAGGTTTGGATAGAAAAGAATGCTGAGATAGGAAGGGCAAATGTCTTCGGCAGATTGGAAGTCTGATATAAAATATTGATTACACGGTAGGGTAAGAAAAAATGCAATAAAAAGTCAACTGGCCAACCATGGGAAAATTTACATTTTTTCAGACAGTACATGACAGTCGCTCTACTGTCAATCTTTGGCTGTCAATCTCAGGCAAATCGGTTGGTTTCCTTTTGCGCACTCTCTTTTTCAACTTTATCTACAAATTCTCTATTGGATTTAAGTGCGGGCTTTGTGCCAGATATTCTATAAGATTCACTTTGTTTTTTTTTTAACCATCCAGCAACCAACTTCGAAGTATACTTAGGGTCCCTGCCATGTTGGAAGGTCCATCGATGTCCAAGGTTCAACTTCCGAACTGACTACTTGAGGTTTCCTTGGAGATTTTCCAAGTAGCGCTCCTTTTTCATGGTGCCAGCTATGGGTACCTTATGCAGTGTTCCTGAACCATTAGCAGCAAAACATCCCCAAAGCATACATGCACCAGTAATCCTGCCACCACCATGCTTCACTGTGGGTCTGGTATTCTTCGGATTAAAGACCTCTCCATTCTCCCGCCAAACATCGTTGGTCACTGTGGCCAAAAAATTTCTTCTTAGTTTCCTGCTTCCGATGGCAGGACAAATTCTTTGAACAGTTCCATGTAGCTGGAACCTCTATGGGATTGCCTATATCCCCAGTTCTGGCTGACATATTCATGGAAAAATTCGAGCAGACCGCCATCGCCACTCGCAGACCCTTGTCCCAAGATCTGCTCCAGTATGTGGATGACAAATTTGTCATCTGGCAACACGGGCAAAACAACCTCTGACACGTCTTAGATAGAAGTAAATGGCAGCATTTCCTTTCTTGATGTTGAGGTGTCCAGAAGTCAAGATGGCCGCCTCTCTCACAAAGTGTACCGCAAACCCACTCACACCGACAGATACCTCAATAGCTCCTCCTTCCATCATCCCAAAATCAAGTCATCTGTCAACTGAGCCCTAGTTCGGGGAAAATTTTGGATTCTACATGCTCTGTGGTGCATTCTGGAGCAATTTGCAGTCCACTTTCATCTGTAATTTGGCCCCAAATCTGATTGCATTTACAACGTGAAATATTGGCTAGGATATTCTTCGGGAGGAATTTTTTCATCAAAAGATTTGATGACAAAATTGTTTTGATTTCCAGAGCATTTTTAGCAGAACCTCTTGTTAGTGACTCGAAACATGCTTGAGATGAGCAGAGCATGTGGTTTTCTCAATGATCAGTTGACTGTGAAAAGGCAGAGTAAAAACAAGCCTCAAAATGTGCCCTTGAATAGAAAAGGACAAAAAAAATACAATGTATCTTTAGGCAAAGATAAGTTTACAATTTCCAGCTCACGTCATTAAAATGAAGCAACCCCTCCATTGAAACAGAGCGTGGGGGCCACTCAGGAATGGCACGGTCCTTCCACTGGCACCCGCACTCACTCCACAAAACAATGTTGCGCTGCAGGTACCAGTCACGTGCACTGCATGTACACGCTTGCGCCATACAATGTACGTGTACAGGTACAAAACATACGTGATGGTTTTTCGGGACAAAAGGTTGACTATGCATAACGGTAGGCAGCCAACGATCACCATTGTCAGTACATTATAAGCGTTATCGGTAAACTCAAACTCAATCCACAAACTGCGGTAAACCTCTTTATTAAAATCTTGAGAATGTAGACATTCTGGGAAAAATCCACTACTCAAAAAAATAGCAGGGCAGCACAAATTTTAGCGGGGCGGCCCAAAATTTTGGCAGGGTGGTCAGCCCTGCTAAAACAGCCCATGGAAAACATTGCACAAGGATCGACAAGATCCACACCACCGACCAGGGGTGTACAAGATCCCTGCCAATGCAGCAAAGTGTACGGTACATTGGCGAGACTTGTAGAGACCTCCCCTACAGACTCAAAGAACACCAAGCCCATGGCAGGAAGAGAGAGCATGAGAAGTCAGGGGATAGTCAAGCATTCCCACTCTGAAGACCATCGCATCAACTGGGACCAAGCTCACGTCATCACCAGCATCAGAGAAGCCTTGGAGATCCTCAAGCACACCGTTCCCCAAGAAATCAGCTTTTCCATCAGTGACATCTGGCAACCCCTGCTCACCTCCCAGTCCAATGGGTCCTCTATACCCTAGGACACCCCATCCCTGCCTATGGGTCTCCTATACCCCGGCCACCTCACCCTGCCCCAAGCTATGCCCAACTGACATGCCTCACTGACCTGCTGGACCCCGTCCTGCATAAGCGCCCAGCAGAATCTACCACTAGCATCCTTGTCACACTCCACTGCATCCAGTCGCCTTATATAAACAGCTCCATCTTCAGCATCTCTCCGGTCTCCTGACGATGGACTGAGCATGCAGTCAAAATGTTGAGTATACTCCTGGTTCTTTTCAGAACCACATGCTCATAAGAGATATATTCCTTCGCATGGTGCTACCGCAAGCCTTTCCACCTATTGCCAATCATACAGCAAGTCACTTGGATGTACATGTATGTAAACTTTTCACCCCTTAATTTCGTTACATCAAATGCAAAATGGTCAATAAGGTCATCCCAATTGAAAGCATTTTGGAATTCTTTTGTTAAAATGAAGGAGAATGGTTGTGGCCTTGATAAAAAAGAAAGGAATGATGATTGTCAATTGCAGGGATACAAATGGAAAATAAGGGTGTTCTACTAAGGTGTGCATGTACAATGCCTTTTGGGCACAACTCATTGTTTTTTTTTTAAATTTACCTTTTCTCTCAAAGTAGTACCGGTACACCATTATATTGCATTAAAGTATCAACCCTGACAATTACATTCCATGATTTCTTCATTGATGTTTACATATAAATTCTAAGGGTAATAACGCTCAATATTCACTTTACTGGTTTCAACATAAACAAAACACCTAAAAAGTTTCTCAAAAGATTGTCTGGAGTTTCTTCTATTTAACAAAAGCCTATATATATTTTTGTCACATCTGATATGTACTACATGTGAGTGTAATGTAAGATGAAAATTAATCTCTGTTCCTACATGTATTTATATTTTTCAAGTTAAGTAGACCCCATCATAAAAAAATGATGCAGTAGGATGGAGCTAACAATCCTTATGGCTGAGGATCTAATCTAAAATGTGCAGTGATGGAAACGGTAAATGATTTTGTTAGTATAAACTTGAAATAAAATGCTGCTACATGTATTATGCAGGGGGAAATGCTGAAACTCCAAACTTTATCCAATGTGTATATTTTTTGTTGACAAGAGAAAGGCATTTTTTGTGGAATGTCGTGCCTGCTGGTCTGTGATCTACTATAAAGAATTAAATACAAATGTGTTAACTCACGATCGAAATTAGGTCAGGAAAGGCAGCTTGGTGATTGGGATTTTTAGACAGGGACTTTTTTGTACCCATTGTGTCAATAATACCACTCTGTTTGGGGGACTCACACTTTTCTTTGCATACTAAGTGCCAAAGAGCTCTTCCTGTGTGCACAGACAGTGATCAGCCTTTTGTTGTAAAGAACGTGAAAGAACCGGAGTGTCATTTGTATACGTGCCTACTGGAGGTACATGTAGCTCAAACAAAACAATGTATTCCTGGTATTCACACGAGTGAAAATGGTCAATGTACAGCTGCCAAAGCCTCCAAGAGTGCACTGACCTTACAACAGTCACCTTGAAGCTGCTGATCCAGAATTTCAAAAGGAAACAGCAACAGCTCTTTTTGATCACCTACCTGTAGGCCAACAATGCCAAAAAGGATGGATTGAAGCTGTCACCGACACTACCTTCATCAACTCTTCCTGAAAGGCCAGGACTCCTACCAACAGATTCATTGGCAGAACTTCCATCAAGAGGCCATGTTCTACATATGTCAATCACTGACATCCAGTGTTGTGGTACTCGTACTTGGTACTCGTACTCAAGTACTACTCGAGCACCGCTTTGAGAGTACTCATACTTGTACTCGGACGTCCAAGTACTAGCACTCGAACTACAGTTCTTGTACTCGAGCTACAAAATACTCGGAACTCGACATCCAAAACTTGTACTCGAGCATCAAAGTACTCGTACTTGATTAACAGTACTCGATAAAAAATCCTTTAACTTACCACAGCCGTTAAAATAAGGTACAAAAATATCGACCCCAATGACCCGATATTCGATACGGTTCTGACAAAAAGAAGGCCGAACGTGGGACCATTAACGTATACGACCCATTCGCCGTCCGTGTGCATACTTAATCACGTACACAAATTATATTGTGGTATTCCAGAATGCTCCCGCGATTTACTTGGGCATTGGTAGTCTGATTCCTGGACCTGATAATTCTAACGACGAACCCAGCACACGGAAAATCACAGGTATATGAATAATTGAGTCTGGAAAATAGACTTTGCCACACCATGCATGTTGTGTCAGCTGCTGCAACGAACGCGTAGTGACAATGACATTGCTAGCCAGATCACTTGTTGTTGTAGCCATGCCATCTGCATTCGGTGTTTCTTTTACACAATGGCGGGTCTTAGAGTCTCTAAATTAAGATAAAACTACTTTTGAATTAGAAGTGCTTGTACTCGTACTCGGAATTAGAAGTACTCGTACTCAGAAGTGCAAGTACTTGTACTCGGAAACCAGTACTTGTACTTGGCTGGCAAAGTACTCAACCTATTTTTGTACTCGGCAGTCAAAGTACTCGGCAGTACTTGGTACTCGGAAAAAAGTACTCGAATACAACACTGCTGAACTTTACTTCATTCAAGAATGGTACATACGGCACAAGTACCCTAGCACCAATAAGCAGTTCTAGAAAGATTTTCTACAGTAAACTTTCAGCTTTACCACATGACGCTGGGGAACCCGGTTTCGGGTATCTTGGGTTTGTATACATAGCCGGGGTGATTGAAATAAAAAAAAAGAGCTGGTCCTTGTAACAAAAGACCGTACTTGGAACAAAAGCTGAGAATTGCCATCAGTTTTCAGCTTGCACCCACAGATTAGCACCCCGGACAAAAGTGCTCTGGCTCCCCATGTATGAGCTATACAGTACCGCTGCACACTAATCCAGCTGCGTTTGATAAGACACGACTGGCATACATTGGGAACAAGGGAAATTACATGTACATAACAACTCCCAGTTCTGGGCTCTCTTTATAGGGTGGGAGGCCTATGTCAGGGCATGTCAGATTAGAGTAAACACCACACAGTCATTTGTATGGGAACAAACGTCCATTAAATAAAATTATGAACTTTTGAAGAAATTTGAAAACAGAAAATCGCCCTATGTACACGTAGGCACTACATTTCTAAAAGCACCAGGCAGCATGTGGTTCAAGAACAAGGAACTCTGCCTGAACATCAACATCTGAACTATGATTCCACTATTGGAAAAGTGCTTGAAGACATCAAACTACGTGTACGTGTACATGTAGTTAAAGTAGGCACAAGGCTCCAGGCCCAAGATGGGATCCATAGTGAATTCCAAGTACACAGTGGAGACAGCACAATAACATAGCTGATCAAACTGTTTAATGTGTGCTTTAACCTTCACACAGATACTGGTGCCTGTACCTACATGTAGGATATGGAGACATGCTTCTGTCATCAGCCTTTTTAAACCTGGAAAAGTAGATAACCACATCAGCCGTAAGACCCACAGACTGATTTCAGACATTTCAACACACACAAGTTATCAAGTTGTGTCCAATCAATGCAATGGCTACTGTACTGGGGTACATTATCGCTGAATTGAAAAACCAGCAGTCCCAGACTCACAAGGCACAGTGCATGAATATCACACTTTTACGGTAAGTGCTTACTGCATGTATTAGAACCCACTTCTTTCAGCAGATGCTTTCCAGCAGTGCTTCCCAGCAGCGTTTAAGCTTCTAAGCTAGGCTCGTGCTTCTCAGCAGCAAACTACCGTTCAGGCCGTCTGTGCGCATCATTTATGCCTGCTTTGCGGACGTTATACAAGCGATTATAGCTTGCAGTACCGCCAGTAGCCAATCAGCGTACCCGGGGCGGTCCTCCTGCAAGCTTCCGGTGAACCCAAATGTTCAAACGTTCCTCTATCGCGTTACACTGATATGCTCACCTTACCAAATGCTAAAAAATCTGTATGCACACACAATAGGTTCCCACTGAAGGACCGTCTTAATTTTGTGGTTATTTTTCTGTGCCTTCGCCACGAACAATAATGATTAATGGCGCGCGTGACAATCTGGTTTGAATATGCGAATTTGTAATTAGGTTTTTGTAACCTGAAACCATGCGAGAAGATATGATTCGTCCACGACTGTGACGTCACTATCTTAATGCACGTAGACATTTCCGCGCGTAAAAAACAAACTTCAAAGTACAATTTTCGCATTTACAAACCGCATTTTTTACGGAGACTTTGTTGGGTTCTTGCTGTAGTTCAAAAGTTGATGTAATTTTTCAATATTGTCACTATCAAGCTAAAATTTTTTGGTGAGAAAGATTGCCCGATCTCGTCCGCCTATTTCGGATTTAGAAGGTCAAGTTCACGTGTAATTGAATAGAACTTACTCGTGCGTTGAAGAATAGCCACATTCACGTACGCTTTACCGGTTTCGTGATAAAGCAAATATTTCAGTTTGTTTGGAGACTTTAAAATAATGAATCACTCAAATATGTAGATCAACCCGTCTGAACTCAAAACATTCCAAAAAGACTTTCCAATTTTTTAAAGGTGTTTCACTTGTTTCGCACCTCTATTTTTTCTCCTTTTTGCAACTCCAACTGCAACTTCGCATATGTCGCTTGGGTAGCTTCAGCTTTGCCAATCTCTTAAGACCAATGACAGATTGTTTCTAGACAGCAGTTACCAGTGAACATTAAGTTTTGAGAGTCTTAAAAGTCTTGGAAATAAGCACACTTAGATATGAGAATAAATTAAACAATGTCTTAAACTGTCAATGATGACAATACAAAACCACCAGACATTAATTTACAAGGAAACGAGGGAGCTTAGACTGCAAGCAAAATTCAGTGTTTTGTTGATTTATTGAAAATGTCAATCACAAATCAGTACAGAAATTTTACACATCTCATTCTTTCTTTCAGCTGCCTTTACTTCTTTAAATGGTCCAGATTTCCTGCGTTTGTAGTCATTTTCAAAGACCTCAACAACAGCTGTATGGATAGAACGCCTGAATTATGAAATTGTGTAATGGCTTTGTTGTTCAACTGCATTTGATGAGGGTAAAAAAACTTGTACATAAAACATGAAACTTTACTGTGAGTTCTGTTACATGAACCAAACCTCGGGGTACATTCTGAGTTCAAAACAATTCCTTTCTGCAAAAAAAATATTTTTGAAACACTTATTTTTTTCTACAGTTTTCTGTTGATTCACTTCAGCAATGCAGATACATGCACAATACGTACATGGAGTCTTGGACAGCATATGTGCTTTGAAGGTTTACATCCAAAATACTATTTTCTAGTCTTACATTTTATATCAAATAATTTGACAAATTTCAATAAATCTTTGCCGCTTAATAAAATGTCATTCATCATTGTACGCATTCATGTACTATCAAAAGGTTGTAAAAATAATGATTGGCAGGTTTCTCCATATTTATAGATTTCCAATGGCATTCCTCATCTTGTGTAAGATCACTTCAATTCAAATTAAATAAGAAAAGATGTTTCTTTTGATTGTTGTCGTGTTTAACGAGAAGTGTAAATGCTGCCTTTATCAACTGCAACAAATTCCTGCCAAAAAATGTAACTAACAATCACCTGTTGACCCCAAGACAAGCCAGGCCATGGGAATAAATTACAGATGTTTGCCGGTATAAAGTTCACCACACACATACAAAAATGATCCGTCATGTCCGTTTTTCGCAGGGTCCTATTTTTCAGCCAACTGAGATTGACAAAAAACCTTTTAATTTAAGCCTAGGCCCACCTTTTAACATTTCCAAACATCATTTGGCTAGCACAATGCGAAACGATATCATCCTGGACCAAGTACTGAAGTAGTGCCAGGACTGCCTAGGTAGTAAAATGTGGTCTTCAGCATATACAGAGCTGTGAAAGTGAGGCTTCTACGGTCACGACGTGGAGGAATCCGTCAGTCACTGCAGTGGGTGCGGGCCCCAAGCTCGGCTCAACGGCAACCAACCACAAGGCGGCCGGCCGCGGTTTCGCGACTGGGGCCGGTGTCAGCTTTCTTCCCACGGGTGTCAGCTTCCAGGCACGCTAGATGGCTTGCCAAGCGTGGTAGCCATGGAGTGATTCAGACGTTTCTGATCTCCGACAGAAACAAACAAGCCCATAATTTCACATTTTCACGAAACATGCAGCATTAGCTCCAAACTAGAGAATTTTCCAACTTTTCACGACACGGTACACAGTGCGTCACGAGCAATTTCAAATCGAAATGTCACCAAAAATATGATATTCAAGGGTGAGTTTTCATGACTAAAAAAAATTTTAGCTGTCTTCCCGCAGTGAAAATAATGAATACTGGACCCTCGTTCACCAAATTTAAGAACGTAGATTTCTGTAAAAAATACGATTTTAAAAATATCCTTACTTTTTCCGACAGGTACTGAAAAAAATTACGATTTTATTCAAAAATGTGTCGAAAATTTGACCTTGCATAAATTTACTTTGGAATGGAATATTTTTATCATTTAAAAAATACTTATAATTTTGATGAATCCATCTAAGCAACTGGGGTGACTAGAAACCGCCAGATACGATGTCGTCACTGGAAAGAGGGGATGTAATTGGAGAGTCGTCTCAAGTTTATCTCCCAAGGGATTAAAAATTAATATTCATAAGCGATAATGAGGGGCGCCATTTTCAAAATTTTTGGCGCATGCGCAAAGTCACCCTCACGAGCAACCAATCGTGTCGCTTACATGTACACTGTACATGTATGGATTACTTGCAACAACGAGAAAGTCCTTTACCACCTCAACCTGCAGTGGCATGTTATTAGGCCTGTGCCTATTAGGCCTGTGCTGGTTAAGTTTTATACCAAGAAATATTCCGTTTCAAAATTATTTTTAAATTAAAGCAACTTGAATTTCCTCAGAGATTCAGCGGAACTGTGGATGAGGAATTGACCAAAAGAGCAGGAATTACATGTATGTTTTCTGTATGTACATGTACTAAAGCATTTCAAATCCAAGTATTTTTTCACTCGAAAAAAAGGAAATGTTGACAGGTGCAAGTCATAATACAGTCGGCCAATCAAATGTCACTTGTCGAAGTACTTATACATTAAAATCTCGACAACTGAACCTCAGGGTAATGGAGTTATCCTGAAAAAATATTTATTAAACTAAACCACTTCATCGTGGTACGTACCTTCATGTGGCAAAACTTTCGTATCACTTAGTCATTTAACAACGTGAAGCGCTGCTATTTTTTTCACTTGGGCTTCCCTATGTGTGGTCACATGACCTTTCTTTTTACGGTCACATGGCCACTGCAGTGTCAGCGATTGGACTGCCTGAAGGGCACTACAATTGGGCCCGCGTTGCAATCAGGTTAGTTTCAGCGTCTTGAAAGCCAGGATTATACAGTTGCAGCTACGTTGATTTATAATTAAGCAACGTGCTGGTCCTCGTCAGAAAAGAAATGAACTTGGGATGACTCCTAACCCTATATAGACTTCCGATACTTTTAACGCCGTTTGAAGCATTTTGGTGGCATTTTTTTTCATCAGAAACTTCAAAATAAGTGGATGTAATGGTGTGGGCATTGTTCGAGTTACGGTGGTATTTTTGTACATAAAACTGTAAGCCTTTTAACCTGTGACGTACACAGCACTGATCTGGTCCGCACGTGACACGACCAGTGCTTACCATTTGTGCACGCCACATGCGTTCCGCGTGTACGTGGTCAAGCAGCATCCGGGACATTTCCTTTGAGCGTTTGCAGGTGCGTGTATCATGTAGGTGGTTTGCAGCTCTGTTCTCTTTTCTGACGTTCCCGTGAAGATTTGTTTTTCTGTTTCGTTTCCCATAAAAAATTTGCAAACTGAAGGTAACAATTTCGTTTGATAAAAAGGTAGGAGAGATTAACTCTGACGTTTAGAACAATGTTCTGCTTGCTTCCTATGTACCAAAAAGAACCGTGTTTCGGGTACATGATCCACCGGTTCGCGCGCAATGCCATTTGTTATTAGGCGATCTCTTTTCCGGGTACCCGATGTTAACAAAAAACGGGTACCCGGTTCTAAAAATACCCGCAAATGCACACCCCTACATGTTATTACAGAATCTTATTAGGACCCCTTCATGCTGACCTTATACATGTAATCTGACACTGGATGTGGCTTCAAGGAAGCACAAAACATTATGGGTATGATGTCTTACAGGGTCCAGTCCACTAATTCAAGCCCCATTGAAAGCAGTGTAAAATCAGCACTGTTCAGGGCCCATTAACATACATACCAACATCCCTGAGATTTCAGAAACCAAAATGAAATTATTGTCTAGTCCCTAATCTTTCAATTTCTTTTCAATTTTTTGTGGGTTAACCAATTACATTTTTAATTATTCCCACAAAACAAAATCACCCCCTGAAAAGTAATTTTTCCGAAGTCCGATTGCAGCCATTTTTCAAGTGGCAACCCTCAATTTTCTCGGGCACTTACGACCATTTTTCAACCGTAGTTTTCAGCCATTCTGCTCTCATATGAAAACTCAAAGACCCAGGGAGTTGATCCTGGCAAGGATTTACACAATTTCACCATTTTGGGGGCCAAACAATCTCCTTTTTCAGAAGATACTGTGGGGACACTTTAAATGCTAATGAGCTGGCCAGAAATTCTCACTTGAATTATTGGTCTGCACCCTTACTTTTATGGGTGTGTGAATGGAAAACTGAGGTCACAGGCATGACAGGGGTATACCCGAGGTCTCTGACCCATTTACTTGCAAATTTAATTCCCTGATCAAAATGTAAGCTGTCATCCATGAGGGATTTTTCGGCAACATAAGCTGACCAGGTCATTCGTCCACAACCAGATTAGCCCTGTGGAACATACCAGTGTTACCATCATGGAAGGTAAGAACAACAAATGATTGAAATTTGGCAATTTTGACAATTTACGAGCTGTCTGCACTAGATTTAATTTTGTCAAATTGAAAACAGTCTCTGTCAGTTCAATGCAAACATGGCTTTCGATAACACATGCAAACTGATGTACTTGGTAAAATTTCTTAAACACCCTGGTGGGTCCAACATTAAAAAATTTCTTACTTCAAATTTCTTCAAACAAAAATGATCTGTGATGTGTACTGTATGTTCTTTATCTGTTAGATGCTACTTCTTTAAATGGGAAGTGGTGATGATTTAAATACTAAAAATACTGGCATTAAAAATATTCTATTTGTTTTTTAATTTAGAAATCTAATTTAAAAGAACATAATCAGTAGCACTCTAAATATACCAGTACATGTACATACTTCAACTTTGAACACTGAAATGTCATACAACAATTCATCTTCATAGACCAGCTAGTGACCCTTACTTTCTACTTACTGTTAATTTCGTCAATTTTTTCCTGAGCTTGTTGAAGCTGTTTGTCAACATCAAGTTTAATCCAAACTTCTGACAAAATGGCCTCCACCTGAGCTGGCAGCTCATGATCATTCCAGTGACAAGACTCATCCATTATACCGGTAAATGTAGATGTTCCTGAAGAATAAAATGTACATAAACATGTAATATACACTCGTAAAAATGCATACAGTGTCTTTGCATTATTATGAGCATCAACCTGACAATCTTGGGCAGTACTTGGCTTGTACTTCCTCAGGTAGAGGATTCTGTGTTTTGTTTTCTGTAGACTTGATTCTGGTAGCCCCAATCAGATGCACAGACACTGTAGACCCCTTGTACGTGTACATAACCTCTAGTAGCACACCAACTTGAAGTGTAAGACTCCCTTGTACATGTACATAACCTCTAGTAGCACACCAACTTGAAGTGTAAGACTCCCTTGTACATGTACATAACCCCTAGTAGCACACCAACTTGAAGTGCAAGACTCCCTTGTACATCATGTACATAACCTCTAGTAGCACACCAACGTCAAGTGCAAGACTCCCTTGTACATCATGTACATAACCTCTAGTAGCACACCAACTTGAAGTGTAAGACTCCCTTGTACATGTACATAACCTCTAGTAGCACACCAACTTGAAGTGCAAGACTCCCTTGTACATGTACATAACCTCTAGTAGCACACCAACTTGAAGTGTAAGACAAGACTAGACATATCTAAATACTGGTACATATATGTGTAAGGTCACAATACTGGCCAACTTTCATGATGCAAAAAATGAACTTTAATTTATCAGATGATGTAACCATTTTCAAGCTATGTTTGCTTGAGATTATAGTTGTACATGTATTTGAGAGATAAATAAAGATAAATAATTCAGTGTAAATGCGAGTCTATAATTTTTATTCACGTTGAAGAGCAAATTTTAGTTCAAAATGGCGCCCAAAAATGGGACATTGCTTGAACAAAATTTAATGAGCTCAACTACTTTACTTATAGCTCACGTATTTTATCACAATGGTCATATTTTTTGAGTAAAGCAATGAAGTAATACTTTGGCCCTTTACAGAAAAAAAATAAATAAATCCACGCTCCAAAATGGCAGCTGAACCTGCGTTAACGTTCGTTTCACATCGTGTCCACCACACCATACCATGACGAAAAGGGCCAGAATCATCATTTACAAGCCTCACCCTTACCTGTAAAAGCCATTTTTATTCATAATGAGCTTAATAACCATCGTGTAAAATGTGTGCTAGACCATAATTACCCTCGAGGATGAGAAAACATCAACACATCGATCGCTATAATTTTCTTGTCCACTTTGTAACTAACGTAAAATGTCCACATGTTTTAACTGGTGATCAACGCAGTCTGACTAGTGGTCGTACACGTGCAATGGTACCCTGCATGGATGACCTAAAGGTCAATTGTTTTAGGCTCGATTACGTCTTTTCCGAGATAAAGCTATTTTAAGCACCGTGTCCACCGCGCGCCGCTTACGCGTCTCTTTGTAACGAACGGAGAAAGTTGCTGCGCGCGACAGCTTTCCCTCCAACAATCAGGAAAAGAGCAGCCAATATCCGGAAAAAGAGCAGCCAATATCCGGAAAAAGAGCAGCCAAAAGGTTTGCATCAACTTAAATAGATTTTATTTTCTGTATTTTTTTGTGAAAAGAGGTCAGATGGCATTGTAAAAGGGAAGATTTTAATGGATAGTCAATGGGTGATTTTTGGGCTTTGTAGCGGACCGCTTGGATGGTTTCGTGTGAATCGTGTCCATGTTTAACGAACGGAAGAAAAAAATAGTAAACATCTGAAGTCCCTCTTGAAATTGCAAAACGACAAATAATTTACACTTTTTAAGCTAAAGTCCATCACAAAAATGAACAAACTTAAAGAATAGCCTTGCCAAGTTCACGAAATCATCAGTGTTTCACGTTCGTTACACACCGGCACTTTCGACTTCGCCCCATTTGTATTAAAATTCGCCCCATTTGTCATCCAATAGTATGGGGGCGAGTTCGCAGTGAATTAAAAGTAAATGGAACGAAGTTGATGTAACACGTAGGCAAGTGATGTTTACACAGATAGGGGAACTTGCCTTTGTGGAACCCCTGGGATCTTGTTAGAGTTTTTTTTTATGTTTCTACAAATCAAGCCACTGCCGGTTACGTTAAAAAATTGTTCTATTTAAATTTTATTTTTCTATCTTATTTCAGAAGCCAGAAAGGAGAAAAAGATTCAATGGTTGGATCAGATTATATGTCTGTAGATTCACATGTCCTTGTGAAAGAAGCTTTAGTAGTAATTAAATCAAAGATTATTCGATTTCAACCATTCCTGTTGCCATTTCTGTAATTTCTGGACCGCACAAGAGCCTGCCGATCGCCAGCTCACTGCAGGGGATATAGTTGTAGTCCCTTTTGAGGATGCATGGTATCCAGGTGCCATCAAGCGCATCATTAGTGATGAACTGGCAGTTATATACTGCATGGATCGTCCAAATAAAAATAAGCAAAGTTTTGTTTGGGAAAAAGATCTGACCGTTAACAGGAAATTCATTCTGTGTGTTGTTAATCCAAGTTCACTTATTCCAGATCCATCTTTGCGTTACTTTCACTTGGACAGCAAAGAAGTAGGTAAAATTAATGCACTATACAGTGTCTATGCTAATAAGTATTTTTAAACGTTTATTGCCAAAAGTAGTTTTGTCTAAGTATGTCATCAGAGGTTTGTCTAAGGTCTGTAGTCAAAAGTTCATCAGTTTTTCCGCAAAGATAAGTCACCCAGGTGGCACGAACTGAATAAATTCAATGAAATTCATTTAATGAGATGTGCTATGTTCTTCAGATGGGATCGTCAGTGTATAGCCTCCACAATGAAATACAGTTTTTAAGAAACAAGATTAGAATGAAAAATAAAATAGTCATTGACTCAATTTACTTGTTCCTCAGAATTGTTTAATGTTGCAAATGGTGCACATTCCAATATACATACATGTACTTAAGTTCACAATGTCAAAGATTTCAACTTCTGTGAAGCTCATGTGCAACCTTCTTGCATGCATATAGGGCATCTAAAAATAGGCTGAAGTGGTTTATCAGATATGTACATGTAGATCACAGAGATGCTCCCAAGAAATGAAAAAGCATGTGCATGTATTAACACCTGCACATAGTAACATAGGCAATTTTCTGAAGGTGAGGCAACTACCTTGAGGGCTCCAGTAAAGCAAGTCATAATAAACTTGTCACATGAAATGTTAGCTTTGATTCGAAATTTTTGGTGTCCGTGTCATTTTTGTAACTAACGTTAAACTACAGGACAAAGATCTTTGAAATTGAGGGTATCTGTTCTTTGGTTGTCAATGATAATGTCCTCTTTGAAGTACTTGCAAGCTTCACAACCAGCTGTTTTCCTCAAGTCATCAAACTGCAAATCATTTAAAATTGTTGTGTGTGAAAAAGTACACTTGTTAACGTTAGTTACGGTGTCCACCTTATTAAGATATCGTAAAATTAGTAACAATTAACATTTTTTTTAAAGATGACTTTCAGAAAGGAGGAAAAGCTTAACCACAACAACACAACTCCACATTGTTTTTCTTTGACTTTTATTATTGCATGGTTGACTGCAAAGTGGACACCGTAACCAACGTTAACTTATGAGGCCCCCCTCTACAGAAAGCACTGCATGGAAGAAAATTTCTTGGGCCGATTATCTTCCCACTGCTATTTTCTGATAGAAGGTGGTCCATTGTCATAATTTAAAAGTAAATTAAACACCTTTCACTAGATTGAATTTTTACCTATGTGTCCCATTTTTGTTAGCCAGTATTGTGTCCTTACACATATCTAAAAATATTGGCAACGATAGTACTGGTAAGTACATGTACATGTAGTCTGGTGGCAAAATGTTGAAGAGATGTGAATTTAAAAAAAAAAGACAGACTGTGTACCACGCATTGATTTTTTTCTGCTAAGGGTATTACCAGTCTGTCAGCGTGGCCCACACTCCACAAGTGCACATTTAAAAGTATGCCTACATGTGTACAACCTCAAATTCCCCCCCCCCCCATCAAGTGACCATGTGGCAACTACATGTACATGTGTGTTCATATACAAATGTACATTTAGCTTGGGCAGTATTTCGGTATTACCAAATACTGCGGTTCTTTTTTAATACTGAAAAATACCGACTAACAATCCACGAATACTGGAATACCGGATAATTCAGTATTGAATTTCAATACCACGGTATTCGGGCTAATCTGTTCAGAATGTTCCCACAACCCTGGTAAGATGAAAGCAGACAATTATTTCCACAACCAGTGACTCTATACTTTGTGGTTTCGATCACCCAGGGTCTGTTCGTATTGTCTCTTTTGGTAAGGAGATAAGACGTAATGTGATACTTCAGCATGCAGCCATCAACCCGCCTGTCACAAGGTTTTGTTTTCCTATCACCGGCGTCGAGTTTGCGGATTTGGAATAGCTTGTAGGCCGTGCTTACTGTATTGCTCACTGGCACATACATGTATCACAGCCCTACAGCTTGGGAACTAAAAATCAGTTGATCTTCCGTGTCCGCACTGGACTTTATTTTCCGAAGACTTTTATTAGTGGATCAGAAAATGCAAATACTCCTTATGCTAGCCTTGGGTTCTCTTTGGGTCTTTTTTGTCCTTTGTATACAACGTCATCAAAATCCGAATTTTAAAATTTAAATTTTAAATTTGTGGGTTATTTTTCAAAATCTTACACCTTTTCCAAAAAATCTATGTTGACCACCAGTGTATTTTTTAATATTTTAAGTATTGTATAAATGTTTTTCTTTTTTGTGAGGACCCCAATGGAAATAAGCTGTTTATTACAGCTTTCTTGGGCTATCCTTGGCTTCTGTCTTTTACTATTCTTAGTCTGTTTGTGATTTTGTATTGTGACTGTCATTATAAATTGTCTTTTTGCCAGAATAAATAAATTTACAAGTAGAGTGTGAAAATCTACCGAACAGGAATGTGTGTTTTAAACTATAAAATGATACCATAAATCTGCATCTATTCAACATCCACAACAATCAAAGATCATTTCTTATTGTTCCCGCATTCATTCCAACCACAAAAACCTGATTCCTCACATCTCACTGTCTGTATTTCAGTTTGTCTGGAATAAATTGAGGACAACATGGTTGATAAAAGAGATCTCCTGGTTATGATTAATTAAACACCTTGTGCTGTGTTTAGAATAAACTTCACTGTCACAGGATATGTTTAATGTACATGTGAAATAAAATAAAAAATATATGTGAAGGCACCGATCCAGGGATTTTTAAAAGACTTTCAGTCGCATTGGATGACGACGAAGCTAACAGTAATTAACCTGCATGCACATGCAGGCATGTATGTACCTGAAAGAATGTGAAGGCTCATCAACTAAAGCCCCCATCCATGGAAGTAGTCTTTCCAACACAAGTTTAATTTTTCATCTGACTTTTGATTTTTGACACTAACTGCAAGACACGACTGATCGTTAATCTGTATTCAATCGCACGCTGCAGCGCGGCCCCCCGTGCAGGAGATGGTTGCTGAAGAAGCATGATGTCATGAACGAATATTGCAACTGGATAGCTGTGTCTTGCCAAATGTACATGTACGTCATGAAAACACATAGTCTCATTGGCTAGACCTTTTGCAGCAACATGAATAATTCAGTGTTGGGCGATTAGTTGGACTCTTGTAATGCGAGAATAGTCAAGCGAACTTATTTCGGGCATATTTTTATCGGAAATGGGGTGGGATTTTTTGTTTTGGCATTTGTGTAATCAATAAAAAATATCATTGATTTTTTAATCGTGCACTATGCCTGTCATGACAACAGAAAACTGACAAACAATGTCTGTATCGCGTTGTAAGTATGTGTGACGCATATGGGGGGCGACAAGCCTCATGTTGCGGCTGGAAATTTTGTGGAAACACGCTCACTCGAGTACAAGCAATACAATCTCAAATGAAATTCAACACTGAACACAGAAAACACAAACACAGACATGAGATCAATTTTTTGTGAATGAACCTGCCGAAAAATTTGTGATGGCAGTGATTTTTTACTTTCACTTGCAACTATAGAGTTGCATTCGACTAGTGGAACGTACAACCTTTTCAAGTAGGCAGAAACTGTACATTGACAGGTTGCCGCATTTCCATCAGCCTTCATTGGCAATGGTTCAGCCTGGCGGGAACCAGTGTGGTGCACTGCGCATGTGTTTTCACCACCACGATTCACAAATGCAAATGCTGGTACCACTGTGCCAGGAATTTCATATACATGTATTGTGATTTTGCTGTAACAGATTTTCTTTTCATAGAAATGTGCATATTTTTGCCGGGACCACAGATTTGTTTTTATTATAATCAGAATTTGTTACAACCAATTTCGTAAAAACGAGAGTCGACTGCCGCTCCGCAGAGTTTTCTGGAAGCCACCTTACTATTGCACATGCACAGTGTTAGGGCACAGCTAAGAGGAGCAGCAACTGGTGACCGGCAAGTAATCATTACATCAACACACTGTCTCAGCGAGTACCAACTTGACTGTAGTACATGTACATGTACACGTGCAGATTTTCATTTTCGAGTAACCACACAGATAGGAATCACTGAGCAACAAATCGGTATTTAAAACACTGTTCATTTTTTAAAATTCTTTCACAAAAATAATATTTATTTGACATCAAATGGACAGATAAATTATAATACTTATTAAGTTTAGAGGTTTTGTGACTTTAAAATCCCTGTATGCTGGCCCCTAGTTTTGTTTGTGTTTTGCCACTGAATGTCAGCATTGCCGCTGCTTTTTGATGCCTTCTGCAACGAATACCACGGTATTAGTAAATGCCGCAGTATTTTTTTCACAAATACCGCGGTATCGAAAAAGGCAATACCACCCAAGCCTAATGTACATGTGGTTATGTGAGAAGATTTGGAATCACGGCATGCTACATTTAGGCATGTGCTGCACTAAACCCACAATGTGGCAGTGCAATGTACAGTACACCATACATGTACTTCCACTGCATGCTTCAAATTTCAAGATTTGGCGAAACAGGCAATACCCATTTTTAAAACAGGAAATTATTGGCTCTGATGGGAAATACACCATCATACTCAGATTGTGGTCTTGCATCCAGTAATTGATATTTTTAAAATTTAAAGTTCTCAAGTAGGGCCCTACCGTGTGACGGTGTGTGGGATTTGCCAACTTGTCATGCTTGTACGCTTACAGTACATCTGTCATTTCTAAGAAATTTGAAAGAAATCGGAAACCATACCAAACAGAAGGTTCCTCTGAGGTTTATCAGTGCTTCTGAAAGATTATTTTCACGCATTACACTTGAAACAATAATAGCCCTATACTATATAGTTGTATTTTATACCAATTCATTCCATTTTGTGCCTGCTCATTCAGATGACTATTGTGGTGTTTACCAGGTACAGTACAAGTACCAGTCTTTGCGTACTGGTGCCTCAGAAGCCTCCTACCAATTTGTCAAAATAGAGTACATGTTTTTGTTTAGGTACATGTACATGTGTAAATGTATGTTCTGTCCTTTACATTATATGCTCTGTCTTCAATTTTCCAACAATTTGCTCATCCATACTCCCCCCATCCCTAAAAAATATAGAAATGAAGAGAAAAGAAAAGAAACAAATATAGTTGGAAAATACATTATATCCAGCTTTTTATAGATAAGTTATAAATCATTTCTTTTTAGTGAAAAATTCCAAAAACTTCCCACAATAAATACGGAATCCCCCCTTGAGTCAAAAACTTGGTACAATTAATCAACGAACAATCAATTCTTTCTCTCCCCTTGTGTATAAAATCAGATTAGGCCTATATATAAATGCATGTACAGTGAAGTCAGAATAGATCTTGCATGCAACAGTCGTTGATCACAGTGTGTTATAATGTTGGACATCAACTCGACAGGTGCCGCAGACGTACATGTATAATTCACGTTGTCACAGTATTGCTTAGTAATAAGTTGCGCGCGCATTTTGCTAGTGTACAGTAAGCCCATAGCATGTGTGTGGAGCATGATACAAAAACATACATATTAATGTTATTCAAATTTAATTTCACCGGTTCCTTATTTGTCTGTCACACAAAGTGTGACGGGGAACCAGTTTTGCATGGTACAATCTATACCAGAGCGCCAGTAGGGTGCCTTGAAATCCGATGCAAGAAGCGCTGCTTTCATTTTTAAAATGGCACCGCCCATGGTCAGCCTATAAATATTACAGGCCCGGTTTTCAAGGCGCCATATATCGGAAAATATGGTTTTGGAAAGCTTTAGGGTGCTCATATAAAAGTCCAAACTCTGAGGAATACGCCGGTATGCGGTGTCATTAAAATTGTTGAGTCATTCTCATTTCGGAAGATATTAGGATTTAAAGTTTGTAACAATCCTGCAGTTTGGATTTCAGGCATTTAAGACATGCCTTGAAGTACGTGTAGGGCTGTGGTGGAGACAGAAAAGAGACAGATTGTACTAAAGCGAGCCACTACAGCCCTACTTGTGGGGCTAGGGTCCGAGTTGACCTGATCCCTCCAGGTCTATGCTTAATAAATATACTCCTGTACCGTGTACAAGGTGGTACAGGTACACTGCCAGTGCCAACTCCAAGTGTTTCAAAGTGCCTCAGTGCAACACAGGCCAACTTAAATTACGACTCTTTCTTTAATAGGCCAGACTGACAGAATAACCTAGGCCTAACTGCTTCGGGGTTCATTACCATTACTAAGCAGTAGCACCCTGTTCCAAAGGCCACTTGCTCAAACTAACTAATATTTTGACAGGCCTACTTTAGGTGAATTTTGACAATATGTAAGCAAAAACTTCAAATTTCTTACCCGAGTTTAGTATGACACAATGACTCAGTCGAATCACGCTGTTTTGTGTTTCGTCTGGTTACCTGACTCCGGAATTTTGGATTCATCAAAACAAATCTCCATCCAGGTCAGGGAACCAAACTACGTTCTCTTATTAAATTTGTCGTTCAGGGTCCAGTCCACTAATTCAAGCCCCATTGAAAACAGTGTAAAATCAGCACCGTTCAGGGCCCAATAGCATGCACGCCAACATCCCTGAGATTTCTGAAACACAAATGAAATTCTTGTCTGGTCACTTATCTTTCAATTTCTTTTCAATTTTTTGTGGGTTAACCAATTACATTTTTAATTATTCCCACAAAACAAAATCACCCCCCAAGAAGTGATTTTTCCGAAGTCTGATTGCAGCCATTTTTCAAGTGGCAACCCTCAACTTTCTCGGGCACTTAGGACCATTTTTCAACCGTAGTTTTAGTAGTAGAGAAGTGACAGTTCTGGATCACACGTCCTTTTCACCGTTTTCAGCAAAAACCCCTGGGTAGTACATCGACGCAAAAAATCGGGGGAATCCCCTAAAAATCTGGAATTCCAGATTTTAACAATTTTCCCTGGGTACCTCATCAACCCCAAAATCCAACTCTAAAAATACCGGGTAAATATACACCTTCTGAGCCAAAATCTCTTTCACCCACCTGCGCCGGGGATTTCCACTTCACTGACCTTGAACTTTTGGCCCCGGCTGACTAAACAACTCGTGACTGGTACTGACTTACACAAACAAAAAGGGATTTCCCCTTGCTACAAGTCTCGACTTGCCCGATCTGAACTCGTGACCTCTACTTAAAGCATGGCTCTGTTCAAAGCAAAACACGCTATGTTTACAACCGTCTTAAGTAAATGCTCTTTGTATAAATGGAAGAACAAACTGGAAACTTGAATTGTTATTTTTGCAAAGACGTTATTAGTTCTCGGAGATTGACGGACTGTTTAGATTGCTCTCGTTGTTTTGCTTCTAAAAATTTATATAACTGCGTCGAATGTAAGTTGTGTAAGAATTGTCGCCATTGTAAAGATTGCGTTAGATGTAAGGGTTGCGTCATTAGCATCAATTGTGGTAGATGTAAAGATTGCGTAGATTGTTTTAATTCGTATGACTGTAGTTATTCAACCGCGTTGAATGATTGCGAGGACTGCCACAATTGTAACAGTTGTATCAAGTGTTTTGGTTGTATCGATTGTACTTGTTGTGTAAATTGTGTAGAGTTGCATGGGTATAATTATGTAGCGCGCGTAGATGGTAAGTTTAAAAAGCTGAGACCTGTGCGAAAGGGGGAATTATTACCCATTTCAGCTACTAAACTTGACTCAGTTCTATATAAAAGTGGGTTCATTATTGAATATGACACAGATCTAAAATTTATATTTTAAATAAAAATGATAAAAAATTTAAAAAAACCTTATTATAAATAGAACATGTATATCGTCTCAAATGATCACAAACGTCTAAATGCCGGCAACAAAAACCCAAAAATTACCTACGGTCCCTTTGACCCTGAAAACTTAGTCATTTTAAGACCCGCAAAGAATTCTTCTAAGATTCTCTATTCTCACGAGGGCCAACATAAACGATTGTTGATTAGACTCGAAGACCCTTGTTATGGCGTTAACCCGGTTTACAAATATGGTACTAAGGAACCTACTGACCAAAAACAAATTTGTTATCAACTGTCTCCCAATACTGAATCGCTGCTATTACGTATAAATGAAGGAGTTTATAATTATTTTGAAAACTTAACAGATGAGATCCTAGAAGACCTCCCTGTGATTACGCGTAACTCTTTTAAGGTGTCTCAAAAACTAGATGACATACCCGATCAAATCAATTACTTAGTTAAACCGGCTTATACCGATAAAAGTAGGATGTACGTTAAGATCGCCTATGATGCCTCTTTGGTGGATAAATCGTTTAAAGAAATTGATCGCTCTCTTTTTGCTAATAAGAAATGCCAAGCGATCTCTTTGATCTCTCCTAAAGATATTTACTATGGCGCCCACGGTTCACTTTCTTGCGGTGCGAGTGTTAGGTATAGAGTTATATCGGCTATGCTAACGGTTGAAGAAAAACCTTACCTTTTGGACGCGTTTGATTAAATAAAAGTTAGTAAAAGTCTCAATTTAACCTTGGTTATTCCAGGGTTAAATTTTTTTTTTGCTTTAAATAAATAATCTCTTTATATAAAATGACTGATGCGGAACTTTGCCACTTGCTGAATCTAAAGGAAGTACACATAATTGGGGCAACGAGAAATGTTCAACCGAGGTCACCTTGTGATCACCAAATACTTGAAACGGGTGAAAGATACACGTGTAAACATTGCGGCCAATTTTTTGGGTGGGTTTCCTCGTACACCCCAGCAGACATGGGAGATCGGTACTTTAATCATCACGTTTGGACGAAACCACCGCCGCCAAAATCGAGAAAAACCTTACAAAAATTTAACATTTGTTTTCAAAACGGCGAAGCGGGTGAAATAGAATACAAGTTGAACCAAGTTTTAAACGGTAAAATCTCTCGAGGTAAACCGTTGGAAGCTTTAATTGCAGTCTGTTATCAAGATGTCACCGGGGAAATCGAATCTGAAGTTAAAGACCTTTTTCAAGTCTCGGATAAGCACTGGAAAAACGCTATGGAGAAGTTTAACCTAATATAAAACGTATATAATAAAATGGGGACGCACACTTTTCACTTGACCGAGAACCCGCAGACGTTTAGATTGAAAAACGAGATCAACAACACAAAAGGAGACAAAGTCGTCCGAGTAAAGAATATTCAGTTTGAAGCTGGATATTTTAACGTAACAAACGCTACTGAAATTGAGTGGGATACAAACTTGGACGGTAGGCCAGCGGGGGTACTTGGCGAACGACCACCCGGTATGCCCTCAGTGGAAAGAACGGATTCATTTCCCAATCTAGAATTAGTACAAACAGCTAAAAACAGATTGATCGAAGCAAATAAAAGAGGCGAGTTAGCGGAAGAAATCAGAATAATCGCTGATGAAATTGAGCAGCTAAACCAAGAAATCGCAGCTTTAGAAGATCAGTTAAACCAAAGACAACCATCAGAAACGAGAGTTCGTTTAGCTTTTGATCTCGACGATAAAAAAATCAAATCAGCTTCACTGCTCGAGGGGCAAAGACAAGCTTTAAATGAAATCTACGAAGGGAATCCACCAACTCGACCTACCAACTCCCCCAGGAGACCCAGAAGAGAATTAACTAAAAGACTGTTTTTGACGGGACTAACTGAACCTATATACGACAGACTTCATTCGCAAAGCTCATCCGAACAATTACCCGAGGGTCAAAGAGGAAGCATCGTGGTATCCCCCGGTTATTACGGCATAGACTGGTTTCACTTTTTGTTAAACTCGATACCGGGCGTTTCTTTTAAGGTTCACACGGAATCTAAACGGGTGACTTTGGCCATTACGGACCCCAATCTCAAGTTGCGACTAAACAAAGAAGTGTCCAAGCTATTAAACTTACCCAAAATAAAACTTTTACCCAACGTCATTTACGAAGGCAATTACGATTTAAACCCCTTGAAACTAGTGTTTATTCATTGCAAACAATTAAATACATTTGACAACTTTTATAACGGAAAGACTTTAGACTTGCTGTGCGTGATAGCTACCGAACCTCGCACCCGTAATCACTGTGAAACGCCTAAAAAGTTAATCGACAGGAACATTAGTGAATTGACTTTTTCTGTTAAAAATGACAGAGGTGAGCTCTTGAATAACATCGGCAAAATTTTAATCGAGTTAGACATTTTTTAAAACACGTAATTATAAAAGATGACGACTAACATATACCCGGACTTGACTTTAAACTCGGTTGAACAAGCGGAAACAAAGGTTTACAGGCTAAGAAAGATCGAAGAAATTAAATCCCAAATCCAAAGAGAACGCGACGCGAGGGAAGCTTGCTACAAAAAGATCAAACGACTTTTAACAGCGCTCGGATACGTGGAATATGGAGTGGAAGCACTGGGCGCCACATCGGCAGCCGTAGGTATTCCCGCCATTTTGGGCGTCATTACCGGTCCCGTCGGACTCGTGATGGAAGGAATCGCTATCGGCGCATTTGGTGCTTACGCGATTCTAAAGTACGCATCCCGTAGACTCACCCACAAAACTAAAAAACACGATCAAATTCGAATGTTGGCAGACGCTAAATTAAACACCATCGAGGAATACATATCTCACGCGATTGAAGACGGTGACATATCCCAGGAAGAATTTGCCCTTATTTTATCCGAGCTGAGAAAGTTTAACGAAATGAAAGAAAAGATCAGATCGCGTACGTCTACAAAATTGGAAGAAACTAAAGCTCATACCAAAGAAGAATTTGAACGTCAAGTCAACGAAAGAGCAGAAGCGCTAGCCAACGAAAGGGCAGCGGTTTTAAAAAAAGATCTTATGAAAAAACTTGGCGAATAAGTTTTACAAAGTCGGTTGGGTATGAGGAGAAACCAGAATCACCACCCGCTTATAAAAACTTGGTCTTCCCAACGGCTCCTCCTTTTTAAAATTCTTTTAAAATAAATGGGAGGCAATTTTAGTAGTCTAAATATTTTAGTAAACGAAGACAATTCATTTACAGCCGAGTTTCCAAATTTAACGCACGCGTATAAATTACCGAAAGTAACTACGGATGAAGCGGTCAATCGCTGGTCTGCCGAGTCGATATCGTTTTACCAAAATCAATTTAATTTTGCGGTCTATTGCGCGACGACGGCCTGCGGTGTGGGTTTTGATCTGCTGTCTGACCCTAATCCATACGTCTCGGCTTTATTTAACTTTCACGTGTATTACACCGTACGAAAAATATTTTACGACTGCGTGATGCCCATTCCGAGCGACGACGTATTTGACGCGTTACACAATAATTACGACCATCGGAAGTTTACCGACACGTGTCTTTTATACGGAGTAGACCCGAATAAATCGTACAAACAAACGAGGGACACTTTGTCGAACGGATTAGGCACAGCTTACTACTATGACAATGGATACGTACCCGTTCCGGGTAAAAACTACGACGCGCACGACTTACACGTGACCAACGGTAAATACGCGGGATCTACTTACATGGGATTTGGATGGGCTAAGCCGCCTAAAGGCTCCGGTCACGCGAGCACATACACGGTCACCTGGATTTCACAGTCGGACGTGGTTACATTGGCCTGGTGGGACTTTGTTCCTAAAAAGTCTAGGTTGACTGACGTGGGAATCACCAAGGTAAATGAATCAATTCGAGCTTACGTCTACGCATTACTAGGGGCACAGGCTCAGACCAAGACCAGCGTTTTGGCTACCGGCACCGGATTAGACGCGCGACGGCAATTTATTACGATCGTAGAATCTTTAATTAATTCAAGTCCCGATTTGGAACAGTCGATCGACCAATATCAAGATTCGCTACAATACGCAAAAACGCCTTTAAACTTCGTGGTTGCCCCGGGTTTGTATCTGGTACCCTCGGACATGGACTTACGCATCGGAACGTTTGAGGGCTACAACAATAATTTACAAGTCGCGACTGCAGATATGAAGACTGGATACGTACCGAGTTTAAATAACGGAATGAGCGAGTGGAGCGAGCGAGTTACTAGCGTAGCGGGTACGACCGGAGCGAGTACGAGTACTAATGAAGAAGTGTTACCGAGGAAGCCAACTATAAAGCCGGTTTTTAGTAAGCCTTTAGACGCACACAACGAAGAGAAATTGTCCTTGACCATTGGAGCCGTTGCCTTGGGTGTCGTCGGGTTTATATTATACAAGGTTTTCACTTAAACGAAGCGAGCGAAGCGAGCTGCGAAGCGACTGGAAGGAGCGAGCAACGGGCGAGAACGTTTTGAATTAGAGCAAAAAAAAATTCACCCCAAATTTGAGGTGAATTTTTATTTATTTTAAAATCTATTTTTACACATTCTTTTGTACGTACGTCAAAAGCAAAACACCAGCGCCAACAAACAAGGTCCAAACGTGTTCTGCCACCCATCCAACCGCTTTACTCGCCACGTTAAAAATCCAACTCAAAATGCTACCGATGATCCCGGGTAAAGCTCCTAATGCGCTCAACCCGAGTTTCTTTAATACGTTTGCCAAGTTCCACAGTTGACGTTTGATCCAATCGGTGACCCCGCCCTTGGAAGGAGGAGCAGGCGTTGGTTTAGGTGTGGGTTCAGGCGTTACGCTAGGAGTTCCAACAGCTCTGACGCTGGCCACAATACTACTAACGACGGTGCTCACAGCTAAACCAAAAGCCGCTAAGATGCTAGCGATCGTGACGCCTTGCTCTCTAAATATCGTTCTAATCTTATCACCCAGTGTGTCATCCGAATGTAAAGCGTAACTAATTAAATCTTTAACTCGCGATATTTGGCTTTTGAGTTGACCGTTTAATATGTCTCTTTGAGCTTGTAGTCCTTCGAGTTGATCGTTTAATTCACGTAAACGATCCGAATCCTCAGAAGTCCCGAGACTACTTATTTCTTCTTGAATTTCAGTAATTTTAGCTTCGTTTAATCGTATCTGTCCTCTAATAGTTTGCAATTCTTTGTCTAATCCTAAGAGCTCTCTATGGTTTAATCCTTCTGTTTGTACGTTTGCATCTTGAGTGAGCTCTTCTACGATGCCACTAACTTGGTCGGCTGTTTTGGGAAGCTCTGCCATTGGAATACTCTCCGGTTGAATGTATTTTAACTTTGTTTGTGCTTTTTGCACCGATTTTCCAAAATTTTTAAATCCTAATTTGTATCTTATAAAATCTTGCGCCGACATTGTGTCTTTATCTCTTTTTCCGTATTTGTCTTTAACGATTTTATATCCAGCATCTTTGGCGTTTTTCTCGATTGTGCTAAGACCAACGAGTATGTTTGGGTTTCCTTTGACGGTTAATAGCACATCACCATATTTACCTTCTCTTTTGTAAAATAAACCAGTATTTCTGCGGTAATCAAACATTTCATAGTGGAGTTTTGGTGGTACGTCTGTTCTTCCGGCTTTTTTAAAATATCGGTAAAAGGTATCTACAGTTGGATTAGTCACGAATACCGCTCTCCCTCGTTCTAAAGGATCATCGGGTAACATTACTGGTCTTGGGGTTATTTCCAATTTTGATCCAATCGATACTGTTGTTACCTTTCTTCCATCTGGTTTGTCTAATACAGGTTCTTTTTGTTCAATCGGTATTGTTCCTATTCTTAGTTCATTAAATGAAGTGTTGGTATCATCCCATCCGGGTTCGTCTATAAGGGACGTTTCTTGATCTTGATCTTGATTTTCATCTAATCGAGGTATGTCCTCATCGTATCCTCCCGTTGCCATTTCTTTTATAATAATAAGTTTTTAAGCGGTGGGTAGGCTCGCGGGTAGGATACCTTGTGCTACCAACCAACCTTGGGTAGCCAATGCGCCGCTAGACAAAGCGGTTAATTTTAACGCATCTTCGGCGGACAACTTATTGAAATCCGGTGGTTTAATTTTAAATAGCTTACTCGACAGCATGGCGTATCCGAGTGAGATTCCTGAAACAACTGCGCCGTGGTAAACCGTATTGGCGATTCCGTTTACGTCGATTGATTTAGCGTTACTCATATTTAATAATAAGGAACTTTTATTCCATATCTAAAATTGGTTCTTGTTTGGGAATAGTCAAGCTTTGCTTTGGTTGAACGCTAATTTGTCGTGAACTGGTAGACTTATTTTTCCAAATTAAGTAGAGAACCACAACACCAGCGATACCCAATCCACCGAGTATCAAGCTTCTGTTTTCAAAGGCCGTTTGGGTAAAGCTAGATTCTTTTTCTTTGTTGCTTTCTTCGTCCGCTAATTTCATCTTAACGAGTTGTTGCTTCATCTTTTTGTTATGTTCCGCCAACTTCTTACCTTGTTCTACGCGCTTCGGATTTTTAGCTTTAGTAACTGACTTAACTACCTTCTCCGGTTGACTTTGTTGCTGGCTCACTTCCGTTTCCTGTTGCTGATTCGTTTGATCTGTTGACATCCTCTTTTATAATAAGAGAACTTTTGTTGAATTCTAGATGTTTAGTGGTAATCAACATAGCTGTAAGTGGAGACAGGTAAACTCCATACTTGTAACAGACCTCTGTAAGTAAATGACCCATCGTTTGACTGATGATAGGGTCGTCGTTTAGGTCTTTAGTCAGTGCTTCCTCTGATTTTAAGTTGACGTTGAATCCGAGTAGATCGATCGGGGTGGCTATTCCTAGTAGGCGAGAGTACAAACTTAAAATTGATTGACCAAAGGTTCTAACAATCTCTTTGCCAAACTTAACTTCGTATAGGTTAAATAATTTTTCTTGTTCTTTTGGTGGTAGAGCTTCGATCTCTTTTATCGTGTATTCTTTGCCTAAGTATTTTTTAGATTCACCCGAGGCAGCTACCGCGCAGAGACGGTCCTTTACGTTTGATTCGCTTTTTGATTCAGTGAATATGCTTTTTATGTCTTCCATTTTAATAATAAGTACTCTTTAAATTTGTTGTAAGTATACTTTAGTCGTATGTATTCAACTGTATAATAAGTCAGGTTAACAGCGATAACTAATTGAATAACTAGCTCTACATATTGTAACATTGTTACTTATTTACTATAACAAAACAAAATTTAATTATAGCACAGCTGAATTAGCTATGCTCAAGCAAAGGGTAAGTAATTATCAACAAAGTAAAACAAATAAATAACTAGCTGAGTAACTAGCTAAAAAATGCTGTAACTTGCCGGTGGTTCGGTATTCAACACCAACTTACTAAATCTAACGGTACGTAGATGTCTTTTGATCTCTTCTCTCTTTTCGTCTGGCACAATGTCATTCTCATCCAAACACTGATCAAATGAATTACGATCCTTACAGTGAAATACTGTCGTCCAGGCGGTATTCTCGCGAAAATCTTTTAACACTGAATTGTACTTTTGCGTCAAAAGCCAGCAGCTGTGAAGGTAATGTCTACCGCTAAAAGCCATTTTCGACAACGCGCAAACAGATCCGCTTTTTGATTTCTTTCGATACTTGATAAACTGATCGGCTGCACAATCGTCGATGATAAACAACGTATTTACACCATCGAATACTCTCTGATAAAGTTCGATCGCCTCATTTAATTCTAGTCTTTCTCGATCCAGGTCACAAAGATAAACGTTTTCGTCGGTGTACACCCACAGTCGTTCTAAATAAGTTTTATTCTTAAAAAGCGTTGGGCATATGATCACGATAGCTTCAAAGGTGAATCGGTATTCTGTCTCTAAAAGATTTAAGATCCAGTTAGTCTTACCCGACCCCGTCTTGCCCACGATCAAAGCGCAGTGGGGATTCTTAAACATCTGGTTCTCGCTACGCTCATACTCCCTCCGGTCGTTCTCACTTCGCTCGTAGTTCGCTCGTTCCACTCGCTCGTTCATTTTTAATAAACAAGATTTTTAAAGTTCCCGTCTTCCACCGTGAGTTGAGAGTCCATCACCAGGAATACATACATCGTCAACGGTCCCGCGGTCTCGGCCGTTCGTTCCATCTGTATAGATATGTCTCCTCCTCCACCGAGAGGTCTGCCCGATCCGTGAGCCGAGTTATCGTCGGAACTTCTGAAGTCGAGCCATAGACCGTACTTGTCTTTTAGGTAGTCGGCCATATCTACTCCCAATAAGGATAAGTCCGAGACAACTCCTCTAGCCAATTCTTTATCCGAGTCTCCGAAATATTTAGTAACTTCATTCCAATGTTGGTACTCAAACAAACCCTGTGAGTACAATTGATTAGGTCTACCTTCAACCGTCACAATCGTCTTTGTAATGTGTGGATTATAAAATTTTTGCGGGTTGCGGGTCGTCGGGTCTTTAAACAGGATCAAAATTCCTTTTAGACTTTTAATACTCTGGTCTATGCTTATATTCCATAGCGTATCACTCTTGTTTACCGCTTGCTTCTTCCACGAGTGAATACGGTCGAATAGATAATACATCGTCTTCTTATTTCTCAAGGTTTGCGCCAGGTCTCGATTGGTGACGACTTCGTATTCCAAGGTCAGATCCGAAATTTGATATTCAGCCGCGGTATCTGACGAATTAACCACTTTGTCGTGTCCGTTAAAAGTCAGTTGATACGTTAGAGGCTCTTTAAACCACGAAGGATAGAATGGGGTATGGTCCGTCAACATAGGTGTGTCTAGTGGAATCGCGTACCTGTTTTTAAAAGCGTCGGCAATTGCCTTGTCTTTACCGTCGTTTGCGGCGGCATTAGCGTCGTCAGCTCCTAGACGTATCTTAGCTACGTTTTCTTTCTCTAGTCCAAAATACGCCATATTTTTGGTCTGCGACGGGGGTAGCCAATTGTCCTTGAAATTGTGAAATACGTCCGCATCCCGGTAGCTTACGATCTTGTTTCCCTGGAGACTTATATTTATTTCCGACACCAGGTTTCTCGCTACGTTGTTATAAACCGTCCGGTTGTCGTCTGAGGCGCCGTCTAGATCCAGTTTAAAAGCCAACTTTGCCGTGCCGGGTACAATGACGTCATCCGTGCCTAAAGCGGGGAATTTTACGTTTAACGTGTGGCGCGCGTCTACGGTACTCGGGTTGTGCGTAATGGTTACTTCGCGCCGCTCTCCTTTGATCGCGCGAGGAACTTTAAGTCTTCGACTCGGGTTAAGCTTTTTGGTGTACTGTTGCAACATTCTTACTTTTATATAATAGTAACCTTATTTTAAAATGGCTAGTGCATTGATGATGGTTGGAGGAGCGATAGTAAACGCCTTGGCATTTACAGGATCTAATTTTTTATTCAGCAGTTTATCAAAAAGTAAAGTCGACGAAGAACGAAGGCGACACGACCTCGCGTTAGAGCAACTGGCGCAAGCGAAGGAAGAGTGGGAACAAAAACGCGTACACATGCTAGACTTTTTGAACGAACGAATGCGACAAGAACGCGCGAGTCAGCAAACATTTGTAAACGTGGACGAAGCGTTGCGGGCTTATTCGGAATTGACCGGTAAGAGTATTATCCCGTTACCGCCAGAGCCTAAGTTGTCCGATTTTTACGAGCCTTCAGAAGACCAAAAAACCCGCGAGTTGGTTTGGATTTTAGGTGGAACTGCGATAGTCGGGTTACTAGCTTATCGATTTGCGTAACTTATTTTTAAAATGGAGAGAGAATTTAAAAAACTATTTTACAGTCCACAGGGTTACTGGCGAGGAGAAAGTGCTATCGATCGTCTACACGAAAAGACCGGTGCGGACAAATCAGTTATTAGGAAGTGGCTAAAAAAGCAGGCCGTTTGGCAAATATACTTACCCGCACCACATTACGTACCCAGACCTACAATGTTGCAATCAGAATCGGTCGAACCTAATTACGCGCATCAAATGGACATACTTTATTTACCCTGGGACCGAGTTAAAAGGAAAACGTTTAAGTATGCTTTGACCGTGGTAGACGTGGGTTCGCGGTATAAAGAAGCAGAACCGTTGACCAGTAAAACCGCCGAACAAGTGAGTGAAGTAATAAAGAAGATTTATTCGCGATCACCTTTGACGTGGCCCAAATTCGTAATGGTAGACTCGGGATCTGAATTCAAAGGCGAGTTTAAAAAGTTAATGACAAAAAATAAAGTACAAATTCAAGTGGGTGAACCTGGGGTACACAGATCTCAAGGAATTGTAGAAAGGTTTAACCGTACTTTAGCCGAAAGGTTATTTGGCCACCAATACGCTCAAGAAATGTTAAACGTGGGTGTGCGTAACGTGGAATGGGTAGAACGTTTGCCTCAGGTCGTGAAATCGTTAAACGAGGAAAAAACGCGGTTAATAGATGCCGTTCCTGCAGAAGCTATAAAATCAAAGCGAGTGAACCAAGAACCAAGTACACCTATAAGCGAGCGCCAGCGAGCTACGAGCAAAGCGAGTATTCCTCCAGACGCAGTCGTCAGGTACCTCTATTACCCGGGTGAGCAAGAGGGCGGCACCGTCAGAAGGGCAACAGATCCGATATGGTCCGTGGACGTCTACCAAATTGAAAAGCGTACCAGTCAATTTGGTAGACGAGTGAAAGGAAAACGCGTCAAAACGGGCCCAACTTTGTACTACCTTTTAAACGGCCCGAATAGGAGTTTCGTCAAAGAGGAACTTCAGGTAGTACCCGAGGACACCGAATTACCGGAGTAGTTTATGTCCTTATGCCCGTAAGCTAACGTATCTATTCCGTTCGGCAATATGTAACGCTTTGTGTCCAACGGCGACAAACTAAGTTTATTTTGTGAAATGGTGAACACCCGATGTTTATCCGATCTAAATAGTTGTTGTTTATTGAAATGAGAAACCCTTTCAAATAGGCAGCTTTTATACATCTCGTGGGTCAATCGTTTCTCGGTTACTACCTTGGAGACCCCTTTCGCCTTCTTTAAAGAAAAGTACTCGCTTTCCTCGTAGCTCGCTGCCGCTCGCTTTTGATCTACCGTCAGAATTGAATACATTTTTGGTCTGATACAAACGGCTTCTAAAATTGTTTTACCGCCAAACTCGTCTTTCATTTTGCCTATGACTTTCTTATTTTTGACGCTGTAAAGCGGATGACCCGGTGGATAATTACTAAAGTCAAACAAATGGCGCTTTTCGTTTAGGTAACCAGTTAAATCGCCAGAGCTTTGCTCGATTTGAACTAATAGAGAATCAGTGTCCGTATAAAGTAAATTTACTTTTTCACCAAAAGTTGATTTTAGTTCGTTGTAGTAGAAATCATACATCAACGTTTTTGAGATATCGAGAATACTTACACCGCAATAGATTGGCTTATTTAATTTTGTTTTGGTTCGGTACATCTCCACAAACGAAAGAGAACAGTCCCCAAATGGCACCGTCGATTTGTAATTCGGTTTATACGTTAATTTTTTGTATTTGGCGGCGTCTTGTACGTCCCTTAGGAGGTGGCCGTCAATTCGATGTCTTACATTTTCCATCGTCTTGCCAAATACCGAATTGTTCATCAATTTGAAAAAGTCTTTCTCAAAATCATTTTTTGCTTTCTTGCGCAATTTTGTGTTTTTATCGATGTAGCTTTTCATCCACGGCTTTTGGCGGAAACGCAGTACCCGGTGAACTTCTTTGATCCACAACCCTAGTTTGAGATATTTTTGTAATGTACGATAGTGAACCACGTATTTTTGTTTAGTGCTGAGAGTGCATACTAATTTGTCTACCGAGGTTACTTGCTCGCCATTACCAATTAAATTTTGTTGATAGCTAGAAAACCATTCGTTTGGTACCGTGATATTCTCAGGTGCGAGTGGAAAGTCATTGTGTTTGTCATGGTGACGTTCCGGGTAATCTAAAGAAATCTCAAACATGTAACCGTAGTCGTCGGTTAGTCGCAACTCTTGGATGTAATAGTAATTAAATTTTTCTAAGTCTGTTTCCCAGGTAAATTCACCTACGGGTAAATATTTGCTCATCGCCCAGCCGTATAAATTATTTGCGTCTAGGTACATGATCTGTGACTCTGGCTTATTTGGGTCGTAGTCGGGTAATTCTGGACTATTAGCTTTCGCGTATCGCTTTGCGCCCACACTCGAGATACCACCTCTTTTGGCCCTTTCAAAGAACAAATGCTTGTCAATGTCTGTCAATAGTTCCAATTGTATACCCGAATGCTTTAACAATGCATCCCACGACAGGCCTGGCGCCGTATAATAGTTGGCTGGGTCAAGGCCGTAGTTCTTCTTGCATACCTTCCGGAAGTTCTCAAATACACCCGCTAACAATAGCACGTCCGTTTCCACGTATAAGTCGTGGTAGTACCCCAAGTTTTGACAACCAAAGGCTTCCCATACTGTCTCTGCACGAGTGTATTCTTGCTCGGTTATCCCTCCCTGCTTCAGAGAACTATAGAAAGCGTCTATAGGCGGTAGTTGTCTCTCTTGGAACCGATCAAAGGAGTCTATATACTCATAGGGGTAAATTCCCTTTTCCAAGAGTAAATTTGGGTTATTTGGAAACCTTTCACAAAGTAATTTAAAATCATCTGGTGAACAATTTTTAACCAACCGATCTAGCGAAGCCGCCATAAAATGAAAGGAGTCTAAAAATCTGAGTTGGCCAAAAGAAAACGAAATGTAGTTCTCGGTATTTTTAGCGATCAACTTGATTGATTTTCCGTAAAATTCGTGAGCGCCTTGCATGATTAAATGTGCGTCGTATTTCTCCAGGTTATGTAAGATCACCGGAATAGGTGTTTGGCCGGCCACTATTCTTAACTTGAGATTACAACTAGCGTGCGCTGGGCCTCGGTACTTCCCCGTCACGTGACAATGATCTCTGACCTTTCTAAAATTGTTGATGGACTTTTCGCAATCTAAACATTTCCACTCTTTGAACTCTTTGTATTCTTTGCCTTCAACTTTAACTATACGACAAAACTTGATTTTTTCTTCTTTTGTCTCTGGTGGTTTTGGAATATCACATTGACAGTGAGATTCATCCGCTTTTGCTCGATCTATCAACTTTTCGCAGATCCAGCATTTATTACATTGTTCGTAATTTTTTTGTAATTGATCGTTCCAAATCAACGGCTCTTTGTTTTTAAACGTTTCATTTATTTTCTCTGTTTCCTGAGAAAGAGACCCTACAAAATCAACAGCCGCGTCTTGACCTCTATATGTTTTTCGGCTAGTACAAACTCCATCGCATCTGACGACTGCGTATGAGTACCCGCAAGGCCTGTGAATCTGTGTTTTAACCGTATTTGTGTCTGCTGGCGGTAATTTTTCTAAAACAGACTCAAAATCGGCGTAAATGACAAAAGGCGCGTCTTGCTTATTTTTATAATTTTTGAACTTGAGTATATTCTCGCCTTCGGCCGGCATTTCAACTTTACATGTAGGAACGTTTAAGCCTTGGCAATCTTCTTTGTGACTGGCTAACTTTTCTTCAGTTAGAAAATGTGTCATGCACTTGAAACACCAGTATTTTTTACCGTCGTGTTTATTGAAGTCACCCGTCAACCGAGAAAAGTTTTTAATCCAACAATAATGGTTCTTCTCATCCTTGTTAAATAAAAGTAAATTAATCGGTTCTTCTAAACGCTTGCTTTTGTGGAGAATGTAAATACCGTCTTTTTTGGTGTAACCAAACACATTGATCGCCAAGTTATTTTGCGATTCGATACGTGGAATTTGTGAAATCGGTGTTGGAAAGCTTATGTTTGTAAAATTTAGACTGTCTGCTTCTGACTGATAAGTCGAAGGCCGCTCCTTATTTATTTTATATTTTGGATTTGTTTCTAGCTGACTTTTGACTCCGTCTGAATACAGCTTCAAAGCTGCTCTCAACGCCCATCGGATGCATTCTTGATCTTTATTTTGGACATTTATGATTGCTTTTTTGTCTAACAGTTCCTTAGGCAACGGAATGTAAGAAGAACCGACTGGATTATATTTAACCACGTTGACGTAAAAAGCGACAACTTTGTCAAAGATCCACCCCGAGCCTTTTTGTGTATGGGCCTCCACCTGTTCGATTTGTTCTTCGCGTTGCTTAGCAAGTGCATTTTTAACGCTTGGTTTACTCGTTACTACGTCTTGATCACTCTGAAAGGGAAAGGTGCCGTAGTCAATCGTTTCGTCAATTTTTTCCAATCTAAACTGCACTTTAAGATGTGTTTGTAATTTGTAACTCCCGATTTCTTTGAGTTCGGCTAACGCTGTTTTCTCTATCAACTGCTTGTAAAAATCAAAAAAATGTATTAAATCGTCTTCATAGAAGCGAGGAATCAACTCCCAATTACGAAAATTATTTTTAAAACGCCATATACGTTTAATGTCTACTTCCTCGAGTTCTTTAGGTTGTGTATAAGCTTTAATCGCATCAATAAAGTCCTGTTTGACATATCTGTCTTTGCTTGCATAAGGAATATTATATTTTTGTACCGTTTTCAACAGCTGCCGATATGACTGACGCGGGAGATGCCTAAATTGTTTTTGATCCTCTCTGATAGCTTTTATTAGCTCTGATCGTGTATGATATTTGCGCCTAGGTGACGGTAATGGGATCTTATACCGTTTAATAAAATCTTCCAAAAACACCTTCTTAAATCGAATAAAGTTCGTTAATATAGGTCGATGTTGTTGATAGCTCATGTCTCTTTTTATATATAGATTTATAAAATTTTTATCAATTTTATTCAACATGTTTTTTTATACTACTATTTTATATAAAGAGCATTTATTTAAGGCGGTTGTAAACATAGCGTGTTTTGCTTTGAACAGAGCCATGCTTTAAGTAGAGGTCACGAGTTCAGGTCGGGCAAGTCTCGACTTGTAGCAAGGGGAAATCCCTTTTTTTTGTTTGTGTAAGTCAGTACCAGTCACGAGTTGTTTAGTCAGCCGGGGCCAAAAGTTCAAGGTCAGTGAAGTGGAAATCCCCGGCGCAGGTGTGTGAAAGAGATTTTGGCTCAGAAGGTGTATATTTACCCGGTATTTTTAGAGTTGGATTTTGGGGTTGATGAGGTACCCAGGGAAAATTGTTAAAATCTGGAATTCCAGATTTTTAGGGGATTCCCCCGATTTTTTGCGTCGATGTACTACCCAGGGGTTTTTGCTGAAAACGGTGAAAAGGACGTGTGATCCAGAACTGTCACTTCTCTACTACTGTTTTCAGCCCTTCTGCCCTCATATGAAAGCTCAAAGACCCAGGGAGTTGATCCTGGCGACGATTTACACAATCTCACCATTTTGGGGGCCAAACAATCTCTTTTTTCAAAAGATACTGTGGGTGGGGGCACTTTTAATGCTAATGAGCTGGTCAGAAATTCTCACTTGAATTAGTGGTCTGCACCCTTCACAGCTCTTCACTTCAGGCATGTCAGGGGCGGTCATGTACGCTGCAGTGTTACCCAAAAATCTCCCTCAAAACCAAAAGCCCTGGTCTCTTTCCTTTCTGACATGAAAGAGGACATCCCCAACAACTTATTCGAAAAGTAGAATTTGTTCCCTTATTTATAATAGGAACAGGGTGCTAAAGGTAATGAACCCCACTGCTTCGCGGTCATTGTCGCCTAAAAACGTTACATTACAGGTTTCTTCAGGCAGTCGGGCTTCCAAGCTACATGCCTTGCGCGCTTTTAAGGAATCCTCGGTGTCTTTTGGCCTAAATACTTACAGTACTGCAAGTCACTCTCCTAGTTTTTCCAGGTACACCGGCTGTAGGTACTACATGTAGGTCTAGCTAGGTTGCCGCAAGGTCCTTGCTTCATCTGCAGCCCAAAGATCGTATAGCGCCGAAGCGCAAGATAGATAAACTCTGTCCAAAAGATGTAATTACCATAGGCGCCATTTGAGCAAGCAATACGCCTGCGCAGTTTACAGTAATGCTTAGGGGCAAGGGAAATTCTTCGGCAGGCCGAGGCGCTCAAAAAGTGCCCCCCCCACAGTTTATTTGGAAAAGAGAAGATTGTGTGGCCCAAGAATTTGTGGGATTGTGAAAGAATGGCCCAGAATGAACTCCCTAGATTCAAGAGCTCCCATCCCAGGGTGAAGCATAGAAAAATGCCACTGAAAAAATGTCGCAAGAGCCTGAAAAGGTGCAGGGATGTCCTTTGAAAAATGGCCGCTGACAGACTTGGGAACGTTCACTTTTTGGAAGGTGAGTATGTTTTGGGTGGATAATTAAAGATTTCATTGGTTAACCTACTAAAAATTGAAAATAAATTGAGAGCTGAATGACCCCAGAACACTTTGTTTTTTGTTTGAGAGGCCTGAGGGACTTCGGTTGCCCGCACCGGGGCTGCAAACGTGGTCGATTTTACATAGTCTTCAATGGGGCTGCCCTTGGGCGCAAGCTCACCAGGCGCATATGGCTGCCGCGCTGCGCAGGCGTATCGCTTGCTCAAATGGCGCCCGTGTGATTACGACATTTTACGTGTATTCACGGTGAATTCGGCGCTTCGCGGCGCTATACGATCTTTGCTGCAGCCCCCGGGATGCCGTTATGTGTAACGTATACTATATACGGCGTGTGTATCGACCTTACACAAAAAAGGAAAAAAATTACAAAATTCCGATTATCGTCCGAAATGGTCCATGTTGAACTGCTGTGTTCCATTGTATTTATCAAGCACTCAACGAACGCCAGAGCTGCGTTTTTAAACTTCGATGGGACCGCAAAGGCGACAGATTTTCGAGAGAATTAAGGTCCGATTTCAAAGCGAAGCCAACGGACCTCTGTAATGCACTGTCTACATTTTGTAGGCGGAGACAAAACTTACGATGTACCGGATCCAACGATTTTCCGGCGGACAAGTGAGTGGGGGAAGCGGTTGTTTCCCGGCAAAATGACCAACGAAGAAGCTGCCTTTCTCTTCAGACATGACTTGGGAACTTCATATGTGAAACTCTTTCTCATAATTTTTCTGGCACAACAGAGGAGAACTACCTAACTTCTTATGGAAATCTTTGCCTATTTTCCATTTCATCTGTGAACGCCGATGAACTTAACTTAGCAAGGTTACCATATATGCCAACCCAAGCATGCATGGGGCCTACCTGCATGCGCTCGGGCATGTCGGGAGACAAGACTGCGGCTAAAAAAATCCTCAAATTCGAGTGAAATATGGTCAGAAGTCAACTTTGTGTATTGGATATACTTCAATTTTTTTTTCAAAATCTAAGCTTTTATATTTGGACTCACAGGACCGATCGACGAAAGTGACGATAACACCTTTCCTAGTTCTGGATCGGTTTAGGATCGAGACAAAAACGTCTTCACCAAAAAAAAAAGTAACCATAGAAAAATCCATTTTCAGCCAAAACCATTGTAAAAAGTTGCTTTTCTAATAGAGAACTTTTTAATTTTGCGAAAATTAGATGAAAAATAAGAATTCCAATGAATTAAAAAGGTAGAAATTGCGTAAGGTTTGACTCGACTTTTCAGCTGTACAGTGAGCTATCAACGTTACCCTCCCCGCGCCGCACAGTTGACGAATCCATACGTCACATGCATTTCTGCTGCGCTAGCGCTGCGCCCGTACAGTTGAGTTGGCAACGACTTTGCGTGGTAACGCCGCGCGATCCGAGAGTGGGGGGGGGAGCTTGCAGTTTTTGCTAAATTAACAAAAACGGAAACTCTAAAAAAGTCAGTTTGATTAAGCAGGCATTAGATGGTTTATATATTAGAAGGTTTATATGACTATTCAATTTAAAGAAATATTTGAAATCACACGTAGCGAGTGACTATCACCCGTGAATTTTAGTGGTTTTTTTTGCTCTTTTCGCTCTGGGAAATTCCGAAACTAGGAAAACGGCTTGCGGTACAATGGGCGGAGTGGGTAACAAAATTAGCTGTCGATCTCCGAACTCAAGTTTCATGTATGACCGCGGGACCGGGTTTTCAGCGGCACGGTGGTTCTCCAGGACGTTTCTCCTTCAGTAAGAAATTTCACAGACATTTTATGCATGGATGTTTATTCCTAATTTATTTACTTTTTTACGGGTACCCGGAGCGGAAAAATGGAACAAGGTTTTGAAATCTACGGGCGGGTACCCGGCACAGGCCTACACAGCAGTTCACATGCCTGGACCATTTCTGATGATAATCGGGATTTTTTTCAACACGCCATATAGTACATGTATACGTTAAACATAACGTGTCACGTCGATGCGTTCCTGCAACATCCCCACCTTTCACCCACAATCCACCGCGGTAAACACTGCATTACGCCATTGTGTTGTAGGTCTATTATGCTACCGAGCCTTCCCATACAACTGGAACATTCGTCTCACTGTAATACCTTACAGCCTTTGACAGTAAAGTGAACATCTTGCTTTTTATAGAAACAGGAAACCTGAGCTTGCAACTGAGATATGTTTGTCTCACTTCCACAGGTTGAGTTGGTAACCAAAACAAGTTATTTTTACTCCAACGGACTATGGAGCATACTACCTCTCGCAACACCACCAGCAGCAAAACAGCCATTTTGGTCACAGCCTGCAGATTTATCAAGCCTGAAGGAAAAGGTGACTTCAAAATAAGTGAGAGAATCTCCTAACACAAAAATCAAATCAATAAATATTTAACCTGTTTAGAGCTACTCAGCCACCGTAATAATGACTGCTGAAACATGGCATCTACTCGAAAGGTTACTTTATTATGCTGTCAAACTATTCAACTATGAGTTAGCAGTACATTATTGCACCATACAACATGAAATTTCACTTTAAGGTAGGAGGTATTAGCTAGAAAAAGATGTTCTGAATTAAAAAGAGTCCATATTCATTGCTGTGCTTAAATTTTTTACCACTTGTTCGGTACAGTAACTCATACTTCCAAATGCTCTTTAGTTTAAAAAAAGAAAAAACACATGATGAAAGCCTTACAAGAAGCATAATTTACTGATCTCCATTAATGGTCGCACAATATAAATTTTAAAACCCAAGCAATATGTTTCAGTATACAAATAAGTCAAAATATTTACGATACTGAAGACGACTCCAACCCCCCTTGGGGAAAACACACTGAGAGAAACTTGTGTGATACATGTACATGTATCTAACGATTTTGTAATACATTAAGGAAAAATCAATATGAAAGTTTTAGAAGGCCATTTTGTTCGTTTCTACAAACGTTGCAATGTGAGCTGCAGTTAATTTTCACGAAAGAGACCACCGATTACATGGAATCTCTGTATGTGATATCTGAGGTTTGTAGATGAGGGAACAAGCAAAGAGATACACCCTGGGAAGAAACACTGTGTAGAGGTCAGAAGGGGACCCCACCCCTGCACAGTCACGTTTCTTTCTCGTTTGGTTTATTTTGTACCGTATGACAGCCTACTGTAGGTGGGGTAGAAAAATGTTGTCAAAAGTTTGCATGCACAGATTGGAAGAGTTCACTTAGAATCTTAAAGATTTTATCGATTCTTTTTTTTAAAGCTGATTAGCCAGCACATGCACTTTATTAACTTGATCCACGCAGAGTGGGGCGGGTCTCCTAGTGGTATACACTTGGAGACCCAACCCACTCCATGTGGGGGAAGAGTCTCCTGCGTTCACATACCCCTGCCCAGCTTACATATGCAGAGTGGCACAGTACCCTAGAGGTGGGTCGGTGACAGGAGTGTATTACACACTAGGAGAAAAAACATAGGGTGTGTGTGTTGCAAGAGCGGGCACTCACCAGTAGAAACTCCCAAGTCTAACTATCCACCGCCCGGTCCAGAACAGCGCTGGACGTTGTCTGGGCCACCAAGCGCAGGGTCGCTTTGCCATGGGCTATTTTGCTCTGCAGGTCATCTTTCAGGTAGCACTCAGTGAAGATGGAGGGAGATTTCCAGCAAGCTGCCTGACAGATTTTGGCTGGGGGAACTCTTCTAAAATACAACCAGAACGCACAGATGACTTGAACGTCGTGGGCACTGATGTGAGTCCGGGTCTTCTCATTATGCTGTGCTGGCCAGTCTCGGTAGATGAATGTCCATCGGGCAATAGTGACCTTTGACCCAGGGTGGACAGGTTTCGTCGCGGTGATGAAAAGCTGGGAATCAGAGTCACAACAATGCTAATACCACTTGAGTGTCCCGATCTGATACCATCTCATCAACGTTGTCTCCCGAACGTAAGGGTTATATTGGGGGCGAATATTTCGGAAGGCTGGAAGGTAGACGCCTGGTTTTAGTCAGGAACCCGATGGTTGGGATCCTGTGTGGCTCCAAGTGAATATGACCCTCGGCAATTGACTGGGCATGTAGCTCACTGCCTCTTCTCAATGTAACGACCACGGAGAGGAATGCCAACTTGATGCTGAGATGCCGGTCAGATGCATCAGCCAGTGGTTCGAAGGGGGGACAGGCAAGTTGTTTGAAGTGAGGACGCTCAGCAAACATTCCTCGAAGGAGATGATGGATAGCAGCATTGTCGGGGAGACAGTCGAGCCATCACTGAATCCCGAGTGGACAGCTGCCAAGGCCGACCGGTAGTTGCGGATGGTGGCAACCTGGAGGCTAAAGTGGAACAGATACATGAAGAAGTCTGCAAAGGAACTCACAGGAGCTTCTGTTGGAAAAACATCATGGACGTCGCACCATCTAGTAAAATGTAGTCGGCTGTTGTGAATCTTGTGAGTGGACAGCTGTTGACCTCAGGCCGAAACAGACGCAGCGTCTACAGAAAGGCTGGATGCCCTGAAGGATCACTGGACAACATCCAGCACGTCAATTGAAGACTCTCCAGTGGTGGTTTGAGGATCCCTGATTTGGGCTGATGAAGGATGTCCTCTCCGACAGGAAGGACCAGCGGCTGTCATACCAGGAGTTTAGGAAACCACAGTTGGCGAGGCAGGAAGGGGCCGACGAGGAGGATCTGGCATAGCTACTGTTCTCTTAGACAGGACCCATAGGATGAGGGAGATTGGAGGGAAGGCGTATGCTAGAAGGCCCGACCAGTCGATCTGTGGGGCATCTGTCACCCAAGCCCACAGGTGAGGGAACCTGGAACAGAACGTCGGAAGTGGGCATTGTTGAAGGATGCAAAGTGGTCGATATGAGAATGCTCAATCTCTGCGAAAACCTGGCTGACAACGTTCCGATGAAGAGTCCACTCTGTCAGTCGGACAGTACCCCGAGAGAGTGCGTCTGCTATGCTGTTGCTGGTTTCTGCTTTGAGGACAGCTTGAGGGCTGATCCCCTGATTGATCGTCCACATGAAAAGCCGCCACACAAAGGTGCAGAGTTAAGAAGAGTGAGTGCTGCCCTGGTGATTGATGAACGCCACTTTTTGTTGAGTTGTACGACCTACTGAATTGCTGTCAGAAGTGACAAAGAGCACTGAACACTGCTTGGAGATCTAACACGTTGATGAGTTTGCCTCAAGAGGCAGTGTGCCTGACCCTAGAGGTTTCCCATCTAAACAGTAATGCATCCGTCGTCATGGTCATATCCGGACTTCGAGGGATGAAAGGAAAGCCCAGCTGACAGGTACTCTGTGATGGTCTACCACTGAAGATGATTGTGGATGTCCAATGGAAGGACTGGGGTAGCAATCAGGTCACTCTTGGGAGGGTACTGAGATAGGAGATGTAGTTTAAGTGGAAGCATCCGCAGTCGACACCAGGGGATGAGGTCGACCAGGCTGGCTATTAAGCCGAGGAGATGGAGCCAGGCTAATGCTGGAGGAGCCTCGGCCGGTGATTAACCAGTCGAGGTATTGAAAAGTGAGGATACCACGTTGTCGAAGATCAGCGGTGAGTGTCTTGGCGACCCGGGTGAAGACCCTTGGTGAACTCTTACGTTTGGCTGCAATATTCGAATTGAAGGAACTTACTGTCCTGCTTGTGTATTGAAGTATGGAGATATGCATTCCGTAGATCTATGGAGGTGGCCCAGCAAGGGAACGGTAGAGAGTGCAAGACTATGTTCAGAGTCTACATCCAAAACTGCTTTAGCATTATGACTTTGTTGAGTGGTTTAAGGTTAATTATTGGTTGCCGTTTTCCCAGTTCATCTTGGGTGTCAAGAAGAATGATGAGAGGAACTTGGTGTACTACTGACTTGAGTCTACCAGCACGATAGCTCATTTATGTAGTAATGCAGAAATCTCCTCCAGAGCCAGTGGCTTGGACTTGTCGCATGGAGGGGGAGTAAAATGGAAAACCATCCCAGAATGAATTCAAGAGTGTAACCTTGGGTGATGATGGCAAGAACCCAGCTGTCCACGGTGATTTGCCCCGACAACCACCGACAGGTTCGGGATCGGCAGCTACCCCCCAAAGGGGCCAGAAGTGCTCCGTGCAGACCCGCGGTCAGCGGGTCGTGGCTAGAACCTTCTAGAAGTGGCCAGGGGCAAAGCTCGATGGGAGCCTAAGGACTGAGTTGCTAACCGAAGCGGACAACTGAAGGAAAGGCCTGAAGATGGGGACTGATCTGCCTATCGTTTCTCGGTGGCGATGGGGGCTGCCAGTGTGGAGGAGCCATAGGTTCACAAAATTACATTTTCTTGGCGGTCTCCATACACTTCACCTCTGACTCGAGGACATTAGTGAATTTCCCGGCGAACAAGTTGTCCCAAGGACCAGAAGATCACAGTTTGCACTTGACAGACTCATAGGGAATGTGCATGGCATCCACCGTATAAGCTCTACGGCTGGAAGTGGCCAGAAGTAAGATCTGGGTGAACTGCTCAAAGACGGAGTTAAGTCCCTTGTCGAGCCCACGCAGGGCAAGGGCCACAAAACAATCTGACAACAGGAGTTTGAGAACATGGATCATGTCATGCTCAAGACGGTGGAGGCGGCCCCCGGGTTGAGTCAGGTCGGCAAAAGAGTCAATGTCGTCATCCTCAGAAGAGAGCAGTTGAAGACCCAAGGTGGAGAGAGCCGAACTGTGTTCCGAACGGACAGCGATCCTGGACATGATCCAGAACCAGATCATGCTGGGAGGGGCCGATCTGGCTGGACAACAGTGATCACTTCAACCTCCGAAATTGCCTACTGAGAGGGAGAAGGGATGGCCAGGAGGGGATCTGGGTTGGGTGCCGTCGCCACTGGCTGAGGCTTGGAGTCTATCTTGCGGGTGAGGGATGTTATGGAGTCCGAGAGGGACTGGAGGGTTGCCATCCAAGGGGGCGGATCTGGATCAGAGCGGCGCTTCTGGGCCTTGGAGGAGGAGGAAAAAGCCAAGGAAGAGGCCTTGCCCTTGTGCTTCTTACCCTTCATCGAAGCAGGGGAGCCAAAGGCTGGGACAGTTGAAGCTGCAGCAAGGCGAGGATTCCCCAAATGGTTGGTCATATGCTGGGAGGAGCACCACGAATTGGGATTGGTGGCCTCATGGCCAGAGTAAATCGGCACACCGGCGGCTATACTAGAGCTGCAACTTGAGGCTGTTTGCCATCCTGTGCTGTAGACTTGCCCGTGGTGGAAGCAGTGGAATGTGGCAAATCCGCTGTGGAGCCTGTTTACCACTTGGAGGGGGTTGACTAGCCCGGCTTCCAAGCAGACGAAGATGGTGAGCACAAGCTGGTGAGGGACCTGGGCCAGACGGCATGGGGGGCCGTTGCCCCGCTGGGCCATCAGGAGGCAGGGTCACCCAGGGATGTGGTAGGTAGCGACACTTGGCACATGCAGCATAGAAAAAGAGGAACAGTTCGTTATGCTCTGGTCAACCATGATCAAGGGTAGTGTTGCGGCACAGCACGCTCAACCCAATCAGTAGGTATATGGAATGCTCATCACTGATCAAAGGTAGTGTTGTGGCACAGCAGGCTCAACCTGATCAATCCAAGCAGTGGTCCTTAATGATCAAGGGTAGTGTTGTGGCGCTGCACGCTCAGCCCTGACCCAGCCACTCCACTGGGTCTTTTCGCCGACACGGCCATTAGTCTTGGACAACATAAACCGTACCACAATACAACGGTAGGTCACACCCAAACCTGTAGACAAGCACAGAAAAAGGTGCAGAAAAGAACGACAAAAATACAAAATATGAAAATAATGAAAATTTGAGTCAATCGGACTCAAAACTCCTGAAATGCCGTAAAACATGTCCATATGATAGATGCTGAGAAAAGAAGGACGAACATGGTGGCGGGACTGCAGTGCATTGTGGAGGGTCAAGGGGCAGTGTGTTCGTCTTTTCAGTGAATTATAAAGGGCACATGGGACGCAGGTGACAAGGTCTTACAGTGATGTTCTGCTTAGTCAGAAATATAGAAAAGGGATGATTGCCATGAACAAAGTCTAAAAAGTGCAACAAGACACTCTCAGTTGAGGTGTATACTTTTGACAACTTTACATCTATGTATAGAGTCCATTTCCGGTATTTCTAAGAAATAAACGTGGGTTCCACATCACCGCCTTTATCGGGCTGACTGATTGAAAAAATGCTAGATTTGGAGGGAACTCAATAACGCTCACAGTAAAAGGTAATCCAAGGCTGCAGGAGTTGAACTAAAATATAAGCATCAAGGAGTCTGAGAGTATTTTCTAGGAATCTAGATGCAATGGAGAAAGATCATCCTGAAACTACAGATTTCACTGGGCTCAGTGGCAGCAGAAAAATTGCAGTCAGCTCCCGGTTAGAACAAATATGTGCTGACATTCATTCTTCCCCAAATTTATAAAATTCATAGACCCGCACTGGTGCTTACATTTGCCATCAACAATTTATTGGTTTGATCTCATTTGTGTAACTACAATAGTCTAATTTTGTACTTGTTATAGTATATTATAAACTGTTCCTGTTTAAAAGTTTATGATAATTTTTCTTATTATTGATGCATGCAGGTCTGTGTGTTGCATGTAAGTTTACCACAGCTGATGACAACCACTTGTAAGCCGAAGTCCCCTCAGTACTACTGCTACTAAAATAAATTTGCAAAAGACATTGGTATATGTCTTATGCTCAGAGTGGGGAAGCGGGGAACACCAAATTACTGGTCCTTGGATACCCTGTTAACTAGGAGGCACTCTCCATTATACAAAACACAAATGTAATGCGCTTACATCAAACTTACATAAAAATCTTACCTAAAACTGAAGGATTTAACCTTAAAAGGGTGAAGGTCCAAATCCAACACCCTCAATATTATTTCCAGTATCACCACAGTGCCTTTTTTCAGGAGCTCTTTGCGTTCATTTTGACACTAATTTTGTGAAACTCAAATATACCGTAGTGGTGCAACACCCATTTTTTTCTGAGAAAGGTAGGGCAAAAAGGTACACTTTTACACTGCTAACAGTGCCCAATGAATACTGTTTAATAGTGATAACCAATGAAGTAGGCATGCTTTGTTGGGGCAGGGGAAGGGTGGGACCTTTTTTTCTCAAACATTTGTTCACATTTTATTCTATCTGTAAAGAATCTTCCCCTACTCCCATCGGGCACTTTCAATTCCTTTTAAACAGATGATAGGTTGGGGGAGCAAGCTGCTCCCATCCTAAGCAGAACAAACCATGTTTTGACTTCATTTGATTCTTCAACCCTTTTTATGTAAGAATATAAAGAAGTACATTGAATGTCCTAATTGCCATGCTACACTCTAACCAAACTATACCCCAAAATGTACATGGTGTTGTTGTCTTCTTTCTTTTGAAATTTTTTCTTCAAATCTTTGAAGTTTAAATTCAAAAGACATTTTACATTTTGGTGCCAACTTCAAATACGGAAGTAGGCATTTTTTTGTAACATACAAGTATACAAACATTTTGCCTGTATTTAGTTGTTTACACATGTCTGAAATAAGGTTAACTTTGATGCTACTCTTTACACTAGGCAAATATAAAGTGTACTATTCATAGATGATTGATTCCTTAACCACTTCCTAACGGGGACTCCGAAATTGGAGACGCATGGTTTATATGCGTGGCCGGGGTCTCCGAACTCGTACAAAGGAAACAGGGCCCTGTAACAAAAGACCGTACTCAGAACAAAAGACCAGGCTGCTGGGCATTACCGTCATTTTTCACTCTCAAAAGTGGTGATAATCCAGCCTTGTTTTGAAACCGTATACCAGTGTTTGGGGCATTGAGAGCGAGTGGATTACCACCGCGGGCAAAAGCGCTCCACCACCGCAGTAATGAGCCACACAGCACCGCTGCACTGAGCCAGGTTCATGAACAAAACACAGTTATATAACACCGCACAATCCGGGCTCTGTTTACAAGGCTGCAGGCCTAGCTGAAATACTCAGGCATCAATGAAGGTCACCAACTTAGAGCAGTGTCTAAAGATTACTTCGTGCGGCTATAAATGACCGTTGAATGAAATGATGAATTTTTGAAGGATTTTGAAAACGGAAAAAATGATAGTCATGCCGGCCCAGCATCATCAACGTTGAAAAATGCCCCGGCACAAAGTGGTTAAGCATACATCATTTCCATGATTCGTTGAATACAGTTCTGTGAAAAAGTATGTATACTGTCCACATTTTACTTACATACCAAATAACTATATTCAATGACCAAAGTAATAACATCTCACCAAAATCAACGACCCTTGAGGATTTTTGAAGTGAATGCAGTAAATATAACATTACATTTTGGTTTGTTTACACATTCAATGCTCTGGAATACACATCTAGGTAAATATGTGGGGGGTTCAGGAAGACACCATTAAAACAGACTTGCACAAATAATTTACCATCTTAATTTGTCTACCTACGAAAAGCGAGTTCAATTCTAAAACAATGAACAATGTCAAATTCACAAAGGCATTTTCCTTTAATAATTTCATCAAAATCATCAGGAAACACATCCACATGTACACACTTGCCTATTGGCCCGATGTGTGCAATTCTTTTCCCGATTATTGCTTATATGCCTGATACCCATTTTTGCCCGCAACACGCACTTATTGGGTTTACCATTGCCAACCAATAGTAGGAATCGAAATAGGCTCCAGTGCACATGTTGTGTGCACGGACCGTTTTGTGTACAAAAACATGGTTCCTTGTCTCCCGATCAAAATGATGAACCTAAAAGATTTCTATCCCCACGGACCACACTATTTCAATTGTTTTTGGCATGAATGGACAGCGTTTGAGTTGCCCAAACCATTAACTGCTTATCCATGACAAACCTTCCGTGACCAAAAAAAAAAAAAAAAGTTAAATTTCCTGGGGGTTTCATCTGTGAAAACTAAATGGCTTAAATTTTAAGGCTTTCCCTGACATTTCCAAGAAAGGTCTTGTTTTTGAAAAAAACATGGATCAGAAATACCTCACAAAGAATGAGGTTTAAATCATGAGTGTGGGTGCATTTGACCGCAGCGCGATAAGTGCATGCAGGGTCCGGCGGCTGGTCAACTTACTGGTCTGTGCGCAATAGCTTAGCATGTGCCAGGGGCGGTACACGAGTGGATAGAGACTGCCTTTTGTGATTTTCTCCATTGTTGTGATGAGTTCATGGATAGCACAAAGCACTTTTTTCCAAAGAAATAATAGATATTATTCTTTGAGAACTTTTCTGACTTTCTCCTGTCAATTTCAATTTAAAAGGTACATTCAAACACAAATCTACATGGTTTGAGAGATATTTTGGCAACTGTGCAGCTAGCCATGTACATGACATACACAGTCGAACCTCGTTAATGGTTAGTTCCAGAAATCAGGGGTCCAAAAGTGTGACATTTGAGTCCCTGTTACACCTGACGTTTGTTATTTGACATGGAAAAAGTAGTACTATTTGCTTGGCAAGTAATTATTAATTTATCACTCTTGAAAAGTATAGTTTATAAATTCAGTTAAACTTACACATGCATCAGCAAGTACTAGATGTAGGCCCAACCAGTGTAATGCACATCGATGCACTGAGGAAATTGAAAACGGCTGAATATTCTGCTCCAACATTAACTTCGTTCTGCTTCACTTACCACAGTAAATGACAATAAATTAATAGACAAATCACTATGAGAGGGAGGCAATCACACTAAAATATAGACCTTTGCAACACCTGTCAATCAAGAGGTATGTCAATTCGAATTCATTTACCAATTTTTTGCGATGTAAACATATTTAAAAAACTGAAAATCACACATAATTGCAATATACCTGTAGCACTTAAACAATGTAGTTACTTTTAAATCTGTCATTTTTCCATGAAAAATCACTTGTGAAAAGCTCAGGAAAAACTCTAGAATGCACAAGAAAGCATCTAAAGATTAAAATTTGGGGGGCCCTCAAGCTGGCCCTGAACCCCATGCCATGGCTTTGCAATTTGTCAGTGAACAAAAACAGAATACCCCCACACTTTTAACAAATCCTGGTCACATTTTCTACTTGCCAAATATGATCACAGTTTTGAAATTCAAAGTAGTGGTGTTGAATGAACTGACAGGAATGAACTGACAGGAAGCTGGTATTCATGGGGAGTGCAGAAACTGGCGACGTCGCCCAGCCATCCTTGCCTCCAGTTCCTTGCGTGTGTGATTATCAGCACTTCTGGCAGCAGCAATGTAGGAAAATACACACAGCATGGCATAGCCAATGTCATGTGCCATGTTGGACTGAAACTTGTGACGAACTGTTTCTTTACGTTTTGGATCTGCAGAGGTAAGCAGATAATTTCACATGAAATGGCAGAAATTCCTCCATAGCAGTGAGGGGAAAGAACACTACCCAACAGCACTCTTTTTACACGAGTCACTTACTCACCATGCTCAAATCTCTCCATTAATTAGTACAGTAATAATCAACAAAGCATGGGAACCTGAAGAATTCAAGAGTGTAAGCATCTGTTCCCTATGACATTTGAGTAAATGGCCTGTCAGTACTAAGGAAATATGCACAGGTAAATGCTATTTGGGTAAGATAAATACCACAGACACTGCACATTTCTTATCAGAATGACTAAAAAGAAACTAAACCAGAGAGATATTTAAAGGAAATGTTTCATGCTAAATGACAAAATTATGTACTCTTTCAAAACAGCATCTTCAATCTGCTAACAATAAATTCCTTACCTTCAAAGAGTGCATTTCTATTAACAGAATAAGTTCACAAATAAAAAGGGCAGGAAGTTTAAACCTCAGACCAATATGGTGTTGTGAAAAACACAAGACGTGTGCATTTCAAGTTTAAGAATGGGTAGGTACATGTGCACGTACATGTAGTTCCACTGATGGCACCTCCTCACAGTCCATATCCACTTGTCAAACGTCTGACTTTCACAGTCAATTTTACTCAAAACATTGTGAATATAACCATGCTTTCAAATTTTGAATTGAAAATACTTGAAAATAAAGTGTTGATGGTAAGAACATTCCACGAAAGGATGAATGGAATGTTCCATTCCAAAAACAGAAGCTTCACCTCATGGTATGGAACATTCAATTTGTAACCTCCACAGCAAAAATGCAAAACAATACAGCATTAGCTTTACACTATTCCCAAATAAATCCTTTTTATGTACAAGCCACTGTTCTCTTTCTCAAATTGGAGCAAAACTGTCACACAAATTTAGTTGTCACATTGCAAGTTTGCTACTGCGTCTTCAAAAGACAACCTAATGTTTGCTTTACCCATTTCAGAAAGCTAATATGATATACCAAAGTCTGACCAATCACACTTGAATATTAAATAAGGAAAATTATAGGGCTTAATTCCAAATCCTTTTACTTACCATACTCTGCAAGCATAAAGATATCTTTCTTTGTTTTGTATTCCTTGATATCTTTCAGTTCGATGAACCACTGAAAAAAGGAAACACATAAACCCCTTAGTTTTGATCAGCTATTTGGAAAAATGCAAAATTAAGATGATCTACCTTTTCCATTTAAAACTAGATACTTGAAATCCTAAACCCGGTTTTCCAGCTCACCTTGTGTCAATATGTTTTTTATGAGCACTTCAGCTTGGTTATCAAGTGTATTTGATAGCTCATTGCTACCAATATGATCCAGCAAGTAAATGTTCAATGTAGATGTATGTATCATCTGCATTTTCTGATCTCATTTTAAAACCAAAATTGTGCCTTTTTGTGGCCATGGCAAAAATTTGTGTCAAAACTGTTGCAATGAAAGAGTGTCCATACAAGAGTTATTATGACCCAAAATGTTCCACTTGATTATTTTTGACCAAAAAAATTAATGATACATGTGTACGTTGCCCATTACTCTTCATCACCACTCTATTACCTTTCCTAAGAATATTAGATCATGAAAATTGGTCAAACAAAACTAAACATACACCGGATTGTGTAAAAGGTGGCATGTTTCTGTGTTTTGCGTCAAGTGCAATAAAAATGGTGAATTGCTTTGGTTGTAAGAAAAAATCAAACATGACCTTACATCATATGAACTTGCAGAGTGTTGTTTCAAAGTTTTCTCTTAAATTATATTGAATAAATTTAGTACATGTAACATTCCCAAGTAACACATGTTGGCCCTAAATCAATATTGTTTCAGAAAAAATGTTAACGAGGCACAACTACATGAGTTTATATAGTTTTATTTTTAAAAGTTTATCTGATTGGTACAGAACAATTGAAAGGCCAATATCCTTAACCACATGCTGCCGGGAGCCAAGTTTCAGATACGTATTCTTTATATGCGCAGCCGGGTATCCGTAATCAGACAAAGGCCTTGTAACAAAAGACCGTACTCGTAACAAAAGACCAGGCTGCTGGCAATTACAAACTTTTTTCACTGTCAATAGCAGAGATCATGCAGCTTTTTCTTTGAAACAGTATACACTGTTTCTGGCAGGGCGAGGGCGAGGGTATTACCACCGGGGACAAAAGCGCTCCACTACTGCAGTGACGAGCCACGCAGTACGGCTGCACACTAATCTGGCCCCCATTTGAAAAGACGTCAGCAGGGCACTGTGCCAGTTTTGTGAATAAAAGAAAATTACGTAACAACGCACATTTTGGGTTCTTTTACAAGGCAGCGGGCCTGAATGAAATACTCCAGCATCAATAGATGTTGTCTCTCAGATTAGAGTAGAAACCAGACAGTCCTTCATGTGGGTGTAAGTGTTCAGTAAATGAAAATATGAATTTTTAAAGAATTTTGAAAACACAAAAAAATGAAAAATGCTCCGGCCCAGCAGAATGAACATTTATAAATGCCCTCGGCAGGATGTGGTTAAGGAGACAATTTCTGTTGGGAGGAAAGCTGGAACAGCATTTTTGGGGACAACAATTTGTTACTTCAATTATTCTTTGGTATTGAGAATGTTGATATTTCAACAAATCTGTAGTCCCCATAACCCTGTAAAAAGTATGTATACATGTATAGGTAACAAAAAATGTTAATGTAGAATTGGAAACGGTGAAATCATAATCGTACATTTAATCAAATATATACAATTTTAAAACATAAATGTATAATAGTGATAAAATGTGATAGGTATGCACCGTGTAGAATTACCACTAGGGTAAGCAAAAGAAAAAAATTGAATTAATCGTAGTTTATTACATGTTTGATTTCTTTTTTTCAAATTCATTTTTGGCATTGTTTTGGTTATTTTCTTTCAACGTTTTACAAAACATTAAAAAAGGTAGAATTTCTTTGATTCTTCTGTAGAGATCGCTATACCATTGGGGTGACCACCACTCATTAATGTCTTAATAAAAAGATCATGATCTAGGTTTCCTTACTTTTATATTCTTTCCTGGTGGGGGCCGGAGCAACAATGTTTGGGTGTACCCTATTCATAACATGGAATGGAATGTAAACACATCTCCGGAAAGCAAATGAATAGGCCCTACATTGCCCATTGTGCTCACATATCATTTTGTGCCCACATATCATACTGTGCCCACACAGCACCACCCAAAGGTAGCACCGTATGTCCAAATACCATTGGCCTAGCCAAGCTGTCACTTATCTGGTTCCTTGGTTATGTACAGTGTTATGTACCACTACTTAAGTCGGACACCTGACTATAATTCAACAGAAAATACTCTTGGGCATTTCATCTTTTATTTTGTTCATAACTTTAGGGAAAAATTGGTCAGGTTGAACCATTCCTTAATTTAACCACTTGCTGGAGGGAACCCCATTTCGAGCACCATGGGTTTATACACAGAGCTTGGGTGTCGAAACGGGACAAAAAAGCTGGTCTGTGTAACAAAAGACTGTACTTAGAACAAAAGACCTGCTGCTGGGAATTGCCGTCATTTTCCAGGTTGCATTTTTGAAGGTAATCCGTCACTATTTTTAAACAGTACACCACTGTTTTGGGCATAGCGCGCCAGTGGGTTAACACCGCAGACAAAAGTGCTCCAGGGCCCCATTGATGAGTGACACAGCACCGCTGCATGCTAATCCGGCCGCGTTTGAAAAGACACCACTTGCATTCTCTGGCAACAAAAAAAATTGCGCAACACCTCACAAATTCCGGGCTCTCTTTACAGGGCGGCAGGCCTGGCTGAAATACTCAGGAGTCATTGAAGGTTGCCCTTCAGCTTAGAGTAGCCACCAAACAGTCATTTGTGTGGGTGTAAACGTCAATTAAATGAAAAGATGAACTTCTGAAGATTTTTGAAAACTGAAAATCTTGAAAATGGTTTGTATGTGTGCAGTGAATTTTTGAAAGCACCCAGCAGCAAGTGGTTAGAAACGAATGTAGACTAAAGATTAGGCCCTCAGTGATATATTTAAATATTAATGAAATGTTAGATAAGTATTTGGCACAGAATAGATTATATGTCCAAGGATATTTTCTCTAGGGGTGTCACTGGAGAGGTGACAAGATGTGAGACTCTGTTGATGTTTAATAGTGTGCTGGATTCATTGAACTATTATAAAGCAACAAGAAATATATTCATTTCTATAATTATCTAAAGACAGCTGTCACAAGTACACATTGAGATGATACAGAAACTGGAATAACAACAGTAGATATCAGAAAATGTGAACATTTTAATATAAGAAACAGGATTGTGGTTTTATTACAATTTTCCGAACCCTTTGTTTGGAATAGAAGAGTCACACAGACCACCATATGCACATGGCTATTGCCTCCAGCCCTTGTGTCCTTTCCATGCAACATATACAGTGACACCACAATGTATTGGTTTTTTTGTAATATTGTACATTTCAACTTTTTTACAGTTTAAGATGCAAGCTCCCCATATCTTCCACATTAAAGTGAAAAAGTAAGAAAGCCAGAAAAAAAAACAATTCAAAAACAAAAACAAATCCCTCCACAAAGCCCATCTGTGACATGAGGATGTTGACTAGAAATGCTTCTCCTCTCCCTTTTCAAAGAACTGGATCAGTCCCCATAAGATGACAAATAAAACATACTTTCCGCACAAATTTAGCTCCAAGAATGCATGCAAAAGTTAACTGTTAATTAATCATTCAAAAAATTGGATCATGAAGAAAATTCTCAGTGACTTTGGGGGATGTTGGGTTACCACTGTGCAGGCATGCATAACACATTGATATCACTTTAAATAAAAAAGTAACACAGAAAAGACCAAACCAATGAAAAAACAACAAAGAAAGAAACACCCCCCAAAAAAACACACAGAAAACATGGTAAAAATCATATTGTAAAAATTAAGTAAAAGAAATAACCCAGATAGCTACAAGTACAAAAATCTACAATCACTGTGAGGTACACATCTTAAAAAAGTCACTTCAAATCACTGCTCATTTTGATTATTGAAGGTGCACTGAATTAGAGATAAGCTTAGGAAAAAAGCATAACTTTTGTCAAATGAACACCAATAACATTGAGCCGTGAATCACAAGTCTTCCTCAACAGTCCTTGAAAAATAAAAATGGCATCAAGTTTGTTTTATCTTTTTTTTTACATTAAATTGGTTGCTTAAAAGGCACGTAAATCTGATGACAGTTTCCAACAGTTTAATTTTAGAAGTTTTATTTTAGAACTATGAAAAACTGACCAGACGACTGCTTCACAAATTGCAATTCCCTACTTAAAAACCTGCAGCACGAGAATTCTTGAAATAAATCCAAACACTCATGACAAACCCAAATACACAAGAAAATGAAATAGAAAATTAGAAATGTTATGACAGAGCATGAAAAGTGTAATTTATGAAAAAAATAGAGCTTTATACACCATAAATGACCCTTGCATTAAGGTGTAAGGTTGTATTGTTTGAAGTATTGAGAAAGGTGTTTGACAAAGCAAATTTGAAAATCCATGTGTGGTGGACATGCACTTTTTTATATAAAATTTGGTGTCAGATTTTCTCATACATTTAGGGGGCCTAGTGGTTAGGGTTCGTAGCTTCTGATCATAGGGTCAGGGGGTTGAATCCAGCTGGTGGCAGCATGTTGTGAATTTGGGCAAGTCACTTTACCCCTATGTGCCTCTCTCCACCCAGGAGTAAATGGGTACCTGTGAGGGCAAACACGGTTGTTTAGCTGTTTGCCCCGAAATGGCAGCACTGGGCTAGTATACTCCCCAGGGAGCTGAGATGGTTTCAGGAATGTTCAGATGATGTGAGCCCAATGTGCAGGAATAATGAAAACACAGTGCCTCGGAATAGTTTGCTAGATAGATGGCGCTTTAAAAGTGCTTAATATTATTGTTACATTGAAATCATTTCATATTCCACATTCTGACTTCATATCTATTTTTGAAAACATAAAAAAGTTAAAAACTAAATTGAGGTTGCTATATAGCACTAATCTGTGAACAATGCAGACCACATTCCTTTCTCATGCACTCCATCACTTACTCAAGATTAAAGTTAAGAAACAAATCACATCATCTGCCATTCTGAGCTGAAGCTGTTTGGATTGGCTTTCAAAAGCAGGGGGGAAACAATGCACATAAAACAATTGTAAGCAGACTTATTCTTTCTACAAAAATGTAATTCAATGATGCATATGCCCGGGTGAATCTTTCACGTTGCAAACAAATCCCAAACCATCTCTCAATATGATACGGTCTGTGATAATTTGGAAGAGGAATGAAGCATTTTAGTTCATGTGTTTTGTACAATGTTATACAGTAATGTACAATACTCTGAGGCTTTGCATTCTGACACAATCCAACTACTGCTCCAAGCATTCATGTAAATCCAGGAGGAGGGGGTAATACATCCCTACCTTTTAAATGGGGGGATGGGCTGTTGTATCATCCCCCCACTGTTTCCTTGTAAGAAATACAATTAAGCCGTATCGTTAAGAATGTTTCATACTTTCCAACAACCAAAATGTATTCAACAGCACTCAAAAAGGAGAATTTTTTAAAAGCCATAAAAATGCCGTTCTGATGTAAGGTTCTGCATGAATGTAATGCATCTTACAGATGTACATCTGTATTATGAACATCGTCCGCTAGACAGTGTCATATGGTGTCAGCACCCCCCCATTTGAAGTATTATTATTATAATGTCTTATACATTTATGAAAGGAGGTTCATGTAGCTTTGTGATATAAATGCATAGCTGCTGCATTCTTTGCAGGTACATAGCACACACTGTGCATACCAGTGCATGGCTGTGGTGCAAATATATATTCCATTCAAGTGGCACTGCCTATTGACACAAAATCCTCAGCATGAAGTCAACTACCAAGGAGGCAAAAAATACTTTAATTCATAAGAACCATCAAATTCTTTCTGTGAAGTGATACAACAGGTTATGTCTTCTATTCCACAATCTCTATGAACCTAAAAGCAGCCTTCAGATTTGCATTTGGCCCAATTACTGACTACAGCCCAATTATCATGTTTCTGGTCATAGTCATGAAAACAAATCCCTCAATGCTGGAAATGTAAGAGACCAACGACTCTGTAACTATGTCTTTGAGTCATGTCTACATTTCTATGGGCTTGTGGTATAATTATAAGAGATACAGGTGAGGAGACAATATCAAAGCCTTTGATATGGACAAGACTAATTGCAGTAATGAATGGAACAAATCAGTACATTCATCAAACTTGCATAAGCAGGCAGCTGGCCAGACGAGTTGGGAAATACACTTTAGGATAGTAAAGGGAATTAAATTTGATTCACAAGATGTTATGCCATGATAATATGATCCAAGGGAGCTCATATGAGAAGTACACAGGGAACAAAAAGAAGGCACAGTTTTTCTAACATTTTTTATTTTGCATGGGAACACTACAACCTGAATGGTTTTAAAAACACTTATGAGCCTGAATATGGAAGTAATGTTTAAACCTGTATTTAAATGATGTTAGACAAAAGTCCCACTGTTGCCAGACATCAAAATTTCACCCAGAGATATGAGCAATAGGTTTTACTGTAGATACTGCTTATTTTAAAATGCTAAAGTTATTTCTAATCTTCAGACCCAAGGCAGGCAATGCAATTTGTAGTGTCTTTGGTGCTTCTCTTGTTTACGATATCTACTCTATTTTTCACCTCCACGAGGAAGTTTTGTACACCCACATTACTGTTGACACAAAAAGGGTCTACTCCTTGTTATATCCGTTTAAAAAATATGCATTATGGTTTCAAACTATGTAATATTGAAAAAAAAGGTACACAACAGTCCAAAACTTCATTTTAACTGTATGAATCATAAAATTGCATTTAACAACATAAAATCAATTGCAAATCACTGTAGGCGACTCAGAATGGATAGGATTTGGAAAGGTGCCAAACTGACACTTATCACATTTTGGAAGTACATGCAAATCTGTCACATGTATTTATTATTTTACGAAGCATTTGTCTGAAGCTTATTGGTTGCCATTTATTGTAAGTCAATGGGGGCAACTACACTAACAGGTTTGACCAACATACAGACAGATGTACCATACCAGTGTTTCCTACAGAAAGAATACAATTCTAGACTTCTAAGTGGGTGTTTGGAGCAATTGCTTACACAAAATTTATGTGGTTATTCCAATTTTGAGTCTGAGAGGATACATGTATGTGGTGATATTTGTCTAAGTGAGGAAAGAACAAAGTATGTATGCAAACACTACTTGAATTTCAACAGGGTATGAGAACTGCAGGCTCATTGAAACTACAATCATCAACAATGATGTGTGGGAGAAGGAGCAAAACAGCCATGCAACTTACACATGGAAAGTAGAAACAACTAATCCAGCATCAATGGGACAGGGGAGGAGAGACATGATGGTGCTTCTAAAATGCTTCAGCTCATTAAATGGACTGAACAGCCCATTACCAACCGCAGAAGGATATTTGCACCAATACATTGTTTTCAGCAAGAGCTAGCTGGCAACTATCTTGATCATATGTCTTCTGGGGTACAGACATAAACATGTATGTACTACACAATGACAGTAAAAACCTATGACAAAAAGTTCAAAGACCATCAATACACAACTGCCCTTTTCCCTATGTCGCAGTGAAGAAATGCTATAAACTGCTGGTAAACTGTGCACCAGACCACGCAACATGTGTCAATCTTGATTTTAAAAATCCTCAAGGATACCCCGAATCACTTTTATGATCAATTCTGCGTAATTCAATTTTGCATCTTTTGCAACAATGTTCATTTTCTTAGAAATATATAAAAATGATTAGCTAAATCACAATACTTAATACAATCACTTGAGTAAATATCTGGGACTTTAAAATTACCAAATTAATCCACTCAAACACAGTCACAGTAACGAGCAATGAAATGAAATTCCCTTCCTGGAAACTGGGAAACACGGTCATGTCACATCACATGATTAAACTAAATCAACTACCTACTGCAGTAAAACCAACACAACATTCAAATGCATCTTTTAAGGCCCCGATCAATGAATGAAGCAAACTGAATGATCTTGTTTCTGAAACATTTTGAGGTGCTGAAACTGAGTATGTCCAAAGTGGGTGAAAGGAAAATTTGTTTGAGTGGTGTGTTGGATAACAGAGGCAGTTGATAGGACATACATGTAAATGAAATAAATATATAGAGTACCTCTAGTTCCTGGTGACCAGGTAAGCAACAAGAAGCAAACACAATAAAAAGTGGTTAATTGTCACCTCTATAATTTCAATAAGAGAGGTCAGAACTATTGTAATTTTTCTACGGCACCTTAATACATTTAAAACAAGTTGAAAATGTAGCAGTTATCTTTTCACTTACTACAAATGTTGAGTACCAACTTTTTTACTTTGGTATTTAGGGGTGTGACAACTTGGGATATTTCATGATTTCTCAGCGTCCTTCATCAAAAGAAGAAAGATTGTGGAGGTTTAATCATATATGTTTTTCTACTTTTTCCCCCACACAGTGCAAAAAACAAGTGTAACATTCACATTAACTAATTTCCAATGAAAAAAAGCCTTGACAAGAATATAATATCAAATCAGTGCTCTTACACGCTTCTATTTTTATTACGTGAATTGTTCAAATCCCTCTGCTGGGCTCAAAACAGATTTCTTTACTATTTAAATGTGTGATCTTTATAATATCTGCCGTCTAGGAGCATAACTTTTACAGAAATATGAATTCAAGAATGTTCCAGATTATATTTTTAAAAAAGACGTCACTTCATGCACAGTGCCAATTTCTTGTAATAGGTAAAATGTATCACCATATACCAGCAGAGTATTATTTGTCAATTTTAAGTGGGAAAGACTGAATAATATTTGATGGATAGGCTTAACATAAAAACAAAACAGCATGTAAACGGTAGAGTAGGTCAAGGTTATTTTACATTAAAAATGGTGGGAACATACATTCCTTGAAATGCGACAGTGTTTGTTACAATCTTAAAAACAAACTCAGCACAGAAACAGCAAAATATCTGTATAACACAAACAAGATGATAAATCCTTAGAGTGTAGTAATTGGGAAATGTGAATTGATTTGCATACAAGAAATCAGGTTTTGAAGTTATGCTCCTTAGCAACATCAACAGCTAAATTTTCATGACGTCATACAGTCCGTGGTTTTGCTTATGCTGCCATGCATGGCAATGCATGCAAATACACATACAAGCACGGTTTGTTCGTTGTCGCTGTAAAATGGTGAAGGGTTGCTGTGCAGTAGGGTGCCATAATTGTAAGATACTTCAAAAGATCTGCATTCGATGCGAAAACTGGACTCAAACTCACACACGCAACTCTCCAGTGTTCACTCCGTTGCAGGTAGACCAAGTGGTACTAACGTTAGTACAGTTCCCTAACTTGGTGCACTTCAGAGTTTCCACTGACTTTTGTCCCATATTACTGCCAAAGCTTTGAAATATATCATGCTCTGAACACCATAAGTACCAGTTTCGGAAAATATGATTTCTTTCATGGGATTCGTCTTTTTCTTCTCAAATATTGATCCAATTTGTGTGTTACTATGCAATGTATGCACCTCTCATGAGTTGGCTTGACAGCCAATATGGCAGGCACGTCGAAAGTCGCGTGACGTCAGTGAATAGCCTCTATACACTTAAGAAAACTGCTCATATTATTTGTCCAATAACCAGTAAATAGCATTGAGCCAAATTTCATATACATGCAAAATAGAAGCTAAATTTTGTCCAAACAGCACAGACCCATTGCATGATGCATGTTTAGGATTAAGCACACTTACAGTCAAACCTGTGACATCAGCAAAATGTGTTTTGTAAACAGTCTTGTGAATCCTTAAAAAAATGGAGGCCCTAAGTATTTTTGCAGACTCATTTTTGTCATTTTCCAATACTCCACTGCATCTCAGGCTTCATCTCAATATCAGTCCCTGATTGCATTCCTAAATTTTCAAGTTAAATTGAAGTACTGTAACATTTAGCTCTTTTGCATCTTATTTGATGTCCTTGTGGCATTACTGAACTTACTTTTGAGCGAACTGCAAAGTTAGGTGGTAAAAACAGATGTAAAATAACAGCCTGAAATGGGGATTCAAGTATTGGAAATGGAAAGTCAAGTTTTGGAAAACAACCTAGAATTGCAAAATTGTTGGAGTTTTGATTTTTCTGGAGAAGATGACTAAAATGCAACTTTGATTGCCTTACTTTACATTAATGAAACTGAAGTTGCATTTTAGTGGAGAAATGGGGTTAACATTAATTTAAAAGATATTCTGATGTGCAATTGCAGCAAAAGGCCAAAATGGCAAACAGAGATTCTGGTGCTGCAGCCAAACCACTAAAGGCACTGCAGCCAAATCACTGAAGGTACTACAGCCAACCTACTAAAGGTACTGCAGCCAAACCACTAAAGGCACTGCAGCCAAATCACTGAAGGTACTACAGCCAACCTACTAAAGGTACTGCAGCCAAACCACTAAAGGCACTGCAGCCAAACCACTGAAGGTACTACAGCCAAACTACTACAGGTACTGCAGCCAAACCACTGAAGGTACTACAGCCAAACTACTAAAGGTACTGCAGCCAAATCACTGAAGGTACTGCAGCCAAACCACTGAAGGTACTACAGCCAAACCACTGAAGGTACTGCAGCCAAACCACTGAAGGTACTGCAGCCAAACCACTGAAGGTACTGCAGCCAAACCACTGAAGGTACTGCAGCCAAACTACTGAAGGTACTGCAGCAAAACCACTGAAGGTACTGCAGCCAAACCACTGAAGGTACTGCAGCCAAACCACTGAAGGTACTACAGCCAAACCACTGAAGGTACTACAGCCAAACCACTGAAGGTACTGCAGCCAAACTACTGAAGGTACTGCAGCAAAACCACTGACAGTACTGTAGCCAAACCACTGAAGGTACTGCAGCCAAACCACTGCAGGGACTGCAGCCAAACCACTGAAGGTACTGAAGCCAAACCACTGAAGGGACTGCAGTGAAGCCATTGAAGGGACTGCAGCCAAACCACTGAAGGGACTGCAGCCAAACCACTGAAGGGACTGCAGTGAAGCCATTGAAGGGACTGCAGCCAAACCACTGAAGGGACTGCAGCCAAACCACTGAAGCGACTGCAGCCAAACCACTGAAGGTACTGCAGCCAACCTACTGAAGCGACTGCAGCCAAACCACTCAAGGCACTGCAGCCAAACCACTAAAGGGACTGCAGTTAAACCACTGAAGGGACTGCAGTTAAACCACGAAGAGACTGCAGTCAAACCACTGAAGGTACTGCAGCCAAACCACTGAAGGGACTACAGTCAAACCACTGAAGGTACTGCAGCCAAACCACTGAAGGGACTACAGTCAAACCACTGGAGGTACTGCAGCCAACCTACTGAAGGTGTTTTTCAAGATGTATTTTTGCGTTCGGGAGATGTTAATTATATATAACGGTTTTTGCCCTTACCCAACGTATATTAATAAGCACTGTATGCTCAGTGCTTGTCCAAGAGCTTGCAAAAAACCTCACAAGCTTACTCGGGTGGGACTCGAACCCATGACCTCCTGCTTACTAGTGCAGATGTCTTAACCACTCGACCACCGAGCTTGCCGAGGTCGGCTGGCCGGTCCGAGTCAAATGAAGCAGCGGGTACCGCGAACTATTTTCAAATTTTTATTGAGCATACAGTGCTTATTAATATACGTTGGGTAAGGGCAAACCGTTATATATAACTACTGAAGGTGCTTCAGCTAACCTACTGAAGGTACTGCAGCCAAACCAAAGAAGGTACTGAAGCCAACCCACTGAAGGTAATGGTGCCAAACTTGCAAGCTTGCGCAGCTGTGCCTTTATCCTATGTAGTGACCAGAACACATGGAACTTTAGTGCAATGGTGGAATTTTGCAAGATCTGTAAGTTTTTAGCAAATCTGAATTAACTCATCACACGTGATTTGTTAGAATGAGGGCTGATGGAAAATCCACCCCCTTGGCCACGTGGGTGGGTATGTGTTTTGTAATGAATGAACCAATGCATGTCGTCTGCCTGGGAAAGAACTAATTCATGTCGAGTTTGAGTAGATGCAAATGCCAGAGAGGTTGGTGGAACCTTTTTGTGTGTGTGTATGAAAAAGAAAAAAAAGACATGAACAACTCAAAATTTATACCACATCCTGTACACATACTGACTGAATTTTTCATGTTTCACATATCCTTCAATTGTTCTGTTGAGGCATATTCCAAACATATCTGCTTTTGATAAGGAAAAAGTAGTGAAAAATGTCAGACGTCTGACCATAACAGAGATCTTGCAGGAAATTTGAGGGTTTGTTACTCTGGTGGAGCAATGGTGAAAGAAAAAGGTGAAAATTATACATGTAGCTGGGGTGAGTTGAATATGCATTAACTGGACAAATGCCGCAATACGCAGTAAGGACAAAGCACCGCTTTATGTTGAAAAACAGTAAGATATTTGATGATGGGTAATTGTATGGTTTGATCCTCAGATAATCACCGTCAGCATCTGAAGCCACATCCCTGTTGGACTTCTTTTGGTACAACTACTGTACCAAAACTAAGAGGAAGAATTACAAAATCAAGTCCAAGCAGAATGCATGGAGACTTGACTGCCTTGTCCATAATAACTAAAAAGGCTGAAAGCATTCACAGAAATTTGTCAGAGGAGAATTCTCCCCCCACCTAGAATGGGTTGAGTCTACTACTGCATACCTACAAGATTACCAATACAGAGAAAATACGGAGAGAATCCACATTACTCCATGTCTGTCATTGCAAATGGCTAAAATATTAAGGAAGATGAGAGGAGAAAAGGAAATGATGTGTGGCTTTAATCTTTGAAAGAAAACATGGTGGAGTATGAAAAGGCATGTAAAAAAGGGACAAAAAATAGAATAACCTAGAGTTGTGTTCTTAATAAAAGAAAAGAAAAAAATAGAGCTGTGTTTCTCCTCTGGACAAACACAGCTGTTGTGGCTTGTATTCTTCTCAATTCATAATAACTCCAAGTAATGATGTTTCCATACTTGATATTCTGACTTCTGGGTGTATTTCAAATCGAATAAAACAGCAGAAAACCAGGGTTCTCCCCAGGATTTTTCAAAATGTGTGGGGCATTTGTCGTGATTCACTGACAATTGCAAAGCCACGGCGTGGGGTTCGGGGCCACTTAAGGGCTCCGAAAAGTTTTGAATTCTACATGCTCTCTGATACAATCTAGAGCATTTCCTGAGCTTTTTAGTTACTTTTTTTAACTGGCAAAATGAGATTGATTTCATGGACTTTTGCAAAATTTGCATATATCACTTCACGTCAGACACAAACACATTAATATGAACACATTAACACATTGGCAAAATATATGATTCTGCTTCTTTTATGTAAAGTGGATACACGTCCATATGATAAAATTACAGAGTAAATTGTTGGATTTAGTAATTATCTGAGGACAGTTGAAACAAATGACGCTGACAAAAAGTTTACTTTGTCTTGTAAATATGAAGACAAACATTGACATAATAAAATAATACAGATAAATACATGTTTATGTGACATATATGTACATGTACATGCAAACTAAAATAAGAGTTAAGTGGGCAAAAAGACTGTTATACATGACTTGTTCATAAGACGTCATACTTGTGGTAAAATGTAGTTGAACTTTAGTGAAATGAAACACAATTTGACTTGAGGTAATTCCACATGTGTCTTTACTTCAAAGGTAGCTGGTTCAATTATGTAAGTTTGGCCGTTCCTCCCTGCCGCCCACTGACGTGATTGGCTTAAAAAAGAACCAATTGAAAGTTTGACTGTACTGTTTCTGTCATGACTGCGTGCTCTGACCTGGCACGGCTCGCGGCGCACGTTGCACCTAGACTGGTTCCGCGATGGCCCCGTCAACTAGTAGTATCTTAAAGTGAATAGGAGATGAGAACTAGTGTTGAAGTGAAAACCGAAGCAATACAAGGGGCTACGTAACACCATGATAAAAATATAGACAAAAATATAATATATAATCAGTGCTCTGAATTAGGTAATTGCCGAGCTTTCGGTAACTGGGTACCTTTGGGCAGCAGATTCACATCGCGTGATTCCTCTTGCTAACATGATGTCACATGAGTAATATCGTTCCTGTCACAGGTGCATTCATCATACTGGCACGACTGCCACATTGATGAAGGAATGGGGTCAACGTAGCAAGCGCTGTGAATGGTGTAGCATAGCATTGTGCTCCCCACACAAGAAACATCAGATTGCACTTGGAGGCATCTTTAGCTTTGCATGCAGTAGGCGGCGGACTATGAATGGAACTGACTACGAGGGTAAGGATTTCATGGGACATCGGCCTGAGTGCGGTGTAGATGGCCATTGAATACTATGCGATGTGTTGGGTTGTTTACGTCTAGCATGTACACACGTGTGTATGTATGCAACACAAATTTTTTATAGTCCTACTGCTGTACTTCGTCCAGCTGCATCAAGCTTGAGACGGACCTTCACCATGAAATCCCTGGGCCTACTTGCCGTGTAATTACAGTAATGGTAGGCCCAAAAATATTGTGCATCTTGGGAACCAAAAAATGAGTATCATGCATTTTCTTGCATATTGGCAATGATTGAGGGAAAAAGTGTATGTATCGGGCTGATACGCAGGTTTGTACGTGGGGAGAAAACATACAATTTCTCTTTCATTCTCATAGTAATCTTGAGCCGAAGTTGATTGATTGCTATTAATATACATACGTATACAATAGAAATTGCTTCGGCTATCGTGCATTAAAATACGATAAGTACTAAAAGTTAAAAAATACATATTTATAACAATAAGATAATTAAGCAATAAACAGAATTAATTTTGATAACACTCAAAACTAATAAAGTGACAAATTACTTGGTTTCATTCAGTCCCCTGACTGCAGTTGGGTAAAAGCCTCTTTTGAACCATTCTGTGTTATACTTAATTACTCTGTAAAGTTTCCCTGATCTTAACAACTCAAATAACTCATTAGCTGGGTGAAATTCATCATTAATAATACTGCTGGTCCTATAATATGTGCAACTAACTTAACCACTCCCTCCAGTGCCTGCCGGTCAGCCATGGTGGTACTTCCATACCACACAGTGATGGATTGTGTTAACACACTTTCCACCACTGCTCGATAGAACTTGACAAGCAGATCACTGGATAAGTGGAAACTCTTCAGGCGTCTTAGGTAGAAGATCCGTTTCTGTGCTTTCTTGATGCATAACATTAGTATTTCAACTCAGATCATTTGTTGAATAAATACCCAAAAATTTAAAGCAATCTACAGTTTCTACATCATGTCCATTGATAGCAAGGGGAGCAATTGCAATTGGAGTTGTACAGAAATTGACAATGATCTCTTTTGTCTTCATTACATTAAGGTTCAAATTATTGTCAGAGCACCACTGGGTCAAATGCTGAATTTGATTGCGATAATTATACTCATCATTACCTTTAATGAGTCCAACAACGGTTGTGTCATCAGCACATTTGACAATTTTACAGTCATCAAATAAAGAAACACAATTATAAGTGTACAATGAACATAGCAATGGTGATAGCACACACCCTTGGGGAGCGCCGGTATTCGTAACAACTGAGTTTGAGATTAAAGAATTCACTCTAACAACTTGACTGCGATCAGTAAGAAAATCGTAAATCCAGCTACAAAGTGATGAGTTAATACTGAGTTCATTGAGCTTATTGTATAATTCAGATGGTGATATTGTACTAAATGCAGAACTGCTTCACGCCGCCGGTAATTCTTTTTTGACCGTGACTGCTGGGCCGTGGTAGGCCCTGAATGGAGGGTTTTGTCCATCAGCAGGCCCCATTGAACCAGCAGCTGCATGGTGAATAGACTGTATGTGTGGTATGCACTAATCCTCACACAAAGCCGCGGCTGTCAACGGTTCCCAGTGCGAAGGGGTTAAGATAATCCAAGACAATATGCTCTAGTGATTTCATGACTTGTGATGTGAGTGCCACTGGCCGATAATCGTTGAAGCTGTTATAGGAGTTTTTCGGTACTGGAACTATAATTGATTTTTTAAAACCTGTGGAATTTTACACAATGTTAAAAACCAATTAAAAATTGATGTAAATATAAAAGAAAGTTCACCAGAACATGATTTCTGTAAACGAGATTAAATTCCATCGGGACCTGAAGCTTTCCTTGCATTCAACCGTGAAAAACACAACAAGTGTCCACCTACGCGATTACAAATAGGGGAGGACCAACATCTCTGAGAGGGTGTATGTCATCTTCCTGCTCGAACCGGCTATAAATTTTGTTGAGTTCGTCAGGAAGATTGACATTGTCCAAGTTGACTGAAGTAGATTTGGACTTGTATGGGATGACAGCCCTAACACTCTCCCAAAGTTCTCTGCTTCCATTTGTACCCGACAGTCTGTTCTCCAGTTTTCCTTTGTATGAACGTTTGGCTACTTTAATCCGCCGATAAAAGTTGTCCTTGGCTTTTTTGTACTCTTGGGCGTCACCAGACTTAAATGCCGCCGTTTTCATCTTTAGTAGGTGACGCAGTGAATGGCCAAACCAGGGTTTGTTATTTGGGTGCAACTTCACCACCTTCAATGGAATGCAGACATCCTCACAAAATTTAATGTAATCGAGGATTACGTCAGTACACGTGTCGATATTGTCTTCCACATTAAGAAACATTTTCCAATCAGTGCACCCGAAACATCCCTGAAGATGCTCAGTCGCCAGCATGAACCATTGTGGAACTGTGCGTACAATAGACTTTTGGTATTTCAGTTGTTGGCGGTACTTAGGAACTAAAACACCATACAATGGTCAGAGTCACCAAGTGGAGCTTGTCGCAAAGATCGGTATGCCTCCCTAATGGGAGTATAACAATGGTCCAAGGTTCTCCTTTTCCTTTTATGGCAATCGACAAGTTGAAAGAACTTGGGCATTCTTTTCTTGAAATTAACATGGTTAAAATAATCACCTGCAATTATAGAAATGGCACCAGGATGACAGTTTTCATTTTTGTTAATGTAAATGTTAATATTAGAGAGTTGACAATTTGCATCTTCCTTGTTGGCCTCTGGTGAGATATAAACAACAGTCAAAATTACTGATTGAAATTCCCGTGGCAGGTAGTAAGGCTGGCATTGTATGGATAAGGTTTCCAACTCTAAGGCGCATGATCTTGAGATTTCCTTTGAGTCCAAACACCATTGATTATTGACAAGGAAGCAAACACCACCTCCCTTTGTTTTATTAACCTCTGTACACAGTCTGTCCGATCTAAAAATCATGAATCCTTGTGGTGTCAAGGCAGCATCCAGAATACTACCATCAAGCCAGGTTTCAGTTATAAAATATGCACAACAATCCCTGAAGTCCCTTGTGGCTTCAATATGGGCGTTGAGTTCGTCCATTTTGTTTCACAAAGAGCAAACATTGGCAAGAATTATGCTGGGTAGTGTAGGACAAGTTGTACATTGCCTCAGTCTAGCCAGCACTCCACCACGCCTCCGCCCTCAGCCAGCAGGACAACGACCCACATAGCAAGCACTAACGGTAGAAGTCGTAAACTTCTCTGGTGTTTTAGTGAAATTATTGATAAAGTCCAGTAGAACTTCAAGTACATTGGTGTTTAGTAGGAAAACGTGTAAAATACCAGAGGAGAAAACTGCAGTTTTAATCTCATGTTACATGACCCCTGATGATGTCATTTTGACGATTTTGTCCAGGGGCCCTCTCTGTGTGTACATAAATGGAATAAGTCAGATTGACCAGAGTGCCGAAGACTGGCTCTCGAAAAATGTACAAAAATCCTACAAGGGAAAATTAAATATCCAAAAAGCATTAAAAATAAGGTGATGACATCATCATGATGTCATCAGTTAAGCAAAATACAGTTATCAGTGTCTTTGTTGGCTGTAACTTAGGTTAACCCTCCTATGCTGAAGTCACTCTTTGGGTCACTTGGTAAACACCTCAAAGAAGCACAGCTGTGTCATGTTGTGCACTGCACCAACATGCAAGAGAGTGACCTTGGGCACTTGTGCATATTTGTGCTGTAAAACCAAAGGAGGGTTTTAAAAAGATCTCAAAGTTAATGGTGGCTTGAAAACATGTACAAAGTCAACGGGATAAAAACACATATGCAGAAAACTGTTCCTTTTATGTTCATGTCACACGATTTGTGCTTAAACTGAAAATTTTTACAAAATTTGTCCCTTTCAACCCGATGGGACATGTACTTCAGCAGATATAGTGCTTTGGAGAGTGCACCTTTAATGTTGCGTGACATGATCATTTGATGACGTCATCATCACATGATGTGAATTTTCATCTATAACACTTCCTTTTCTAAATACCCGCAACATTTCCAACCAATCAACATGCACTTCAGGAGATAAAGCACTTTACAGGATGCACTTTTAATGTCACGTGACTCGTTGGCTGATGACATTGTCATCAGATGAAGTCAATCTCTGTTTATAAACCTTTCCTTTCTCACCATCTGCAAGGTTTAAACCCAATCAGACATGTACAACACAAGATACAATACAAAACATCATTGAAAGAGCACATATTAGAGATTTTAACAATTTGGCCCTTTTGGCATTCCATACAATGCAATCTCAGCACCATGTGCTTGGCAATTTTTCAACTCCTAAGAATAATCCTACTCACCATGTGCTGCCTGTGTCACAGACAGATATTGTGCGTCCACACACACAGTAACCAATGCACAGTATGTGAATAGGATTTTCAAGTTTGCAAATATTGCAAAGGGGTTTTCGTTGTCAGTGCTTCATCAGTGTGAAGAAGTACACCAGTCATGCACTTCATGCAGTTGACTTCAATGTTTTAGCTATCACCTAATGAACAATTCACGCTTAAATGTCTTACAGTTGATTTTTTACTGAATTTTGAAGAATAAAAAGACTTTTTATCATAACTTCCAGTATGATGATGTCATCAGCCCCATGTTTCACACATGTGTTAACAGGGTGAAGGTCTTTGTCTACATCAATTTTCAGGCAATTCGGACAAATTTAATAATAAATCACTTGATGACATCCTCATGACATAATTATTTGCGCACTATCTTTGCTTTGGGGTCTGTCCTTGGTGTTACTTTGATGACATTTGAATATTGCTGAACAACCACAATATTGCCTTGAAAATGTGTACAAAGTCAATGGGTTGAAATAAATATTGAAAATCAATAATAAATCAATTTATGATGTCATCATGATATCACGTTTTGAGGACCATCTATGCATAAGGGTCTTTCATTGGTACAAGTTCGATGAAGATCCAAACTTACAAAAGCAGTAACGTCATGTACAGAAAAAGATGTGCACAAATTGAATGGGAAAAAACAGAAGAGAAATAATACCTTTTTCCCAAAATTGCAAAAAAAATTGCAAAGTTGCAAAAAAGCCAAAAAGAAAAAGCAGTGACGAAAGCAATAAGCTGCTTCAGCTGCTAGCTAAAACATTTAATAACTGCAAAAATTTTAACACGCACGTTTCATTCCTCAACTTTTGCTTATTGGCTTTTTCGCAAGTTGCGGAAAAGGAATTACTTCTGTTGTGCTTGTATTTTTTCCGACTTTTTCTCCCCCATATCCCCTTTATTTTTTACATATTTCTTCTACCATCGACTTTAATCCCTTATCAACTTTGGATCTTTAGCAAACTTACACCAATGAAGGATCCTTGTGTATAGATGGTCCTAGAACAAAGACGTCATGATGACGTCATCAAGTGATCTATTATTGATTTTTTAATATGTATTTCAGCCCTTTGACTTTGTACACATTTTCAAGGCACCATTTGGGTAACTTAACTGTCTTTGATTCTCATCAAAGTTACACCAAGCACAGACCTATAAGGCAGAGATATTACTAAAATAATTACTTCATGGTGACATCAAGCAAGTTATTATTAAATTTTGAATATATCAATATTATGTTAATGTTGTAAGAATCCATATAAAATCAACCGTGGCCTCACACAAAATTTTGTTTGCAGCAAGTGCCAGAGCAAAAATGGGTCTTCAATTCATTTCGTGTGGTTCCATTCATGTGACCTTTCCTTCCGGTCAAAAGCGGAAGTGGCCTTATTGTTTAAAAGTGGTAATAGGTATCGAGTTGTTTTCAATGGTGTTAGTCTGCTGGGGTATAGTATTCTTCAAATCATCTACTGATGATGTCACATAATTGTCAAGCACCCTCTAGCGACAGGTTAAAAATTCTGATAAGTGAGTTTTGAATAGATGTCTGTGGCGAAGTTTGTCCGAATTGCCTGAAAATTGATGTAGACAATGGTCTTAAACCAGTTAACACGTGTGAAATTTTGGGCCAATGATGTCATCAGATTGGAAGTTACGGTAAAAAGTTCTCTTATTCTTCAGAATTTGGTAAAAAAATCAACTGTAACAGATTTAAGTGTGAATTGTTCATTAGATGATAGCTAAAACATTGAAGTCAACTGCACGAAGTGCATAAGCGGTGTACTTCTTCACACAAATGAAGCGCTGACAACGAAAACCTCTTACAATATTTGCCAACTCGAAAATCCCATTCGCATACTGTGCATTGACTGCTGTGTGCATGGACGCGCAATATCTGTCTGTAACGTGTGGCTGGCAGCACACTGTGTGTAAGGCATATATTCAGAACTTGGCAAAATGCCCGGCAAGTGGTGCCGAGAGCAGATCGCATTGTATGGAACACCAGAAGAGACAAATGTTTAAAATCTCTGCTCTGTGCTCTTTCCGCAATAACGACAATGTTCTGTATTGTATTTTATATTGTACATGTCTGATTGGATTGAGACCTTGCAGATATTTAGGAAGGGAAGGTTTATAAATGAAGATTGACCTCATGTGATGACAATGTCATGAGCCAACGAGTCATTTGACATTAAAGGTGCACTATTTAAACTCTATATCTCCTGAAGTACATGTATATGTCCCATTGGGTTCAAACCTTGCATTTACCTTGAAAGGGAAGTGATTTAGATGATTATTGCCCTCATGTGATGATGACGTCATCAGGTGACAAGTCATGTGACATTACAGGTGCACATTCTACAGCACTATATATCATGAAATACATGTCCGATTGGGTTCAAACCTCACAGATATCTTGAAAGGGAAGAGATTTAGACAAACATTGATGTGATGTGGTAAGGACTTCATCATGTGACTAGTCATGTGACATTAAAGGTACATTTTTTAAAAACCCTATATCTCGTGAACTACATGTCTGATTGGGCTGAAATTTGGTAGATAACTAGATGGGGAGTGTTATAGACAAGGTGTCATGATGTAAAGGGTGCAAACTTTAATTTGTTATATCTCCTAAGGTCCAAAAGGGTTTGAATATTTCGTCATGTTGAGGTCACCAAAAATAATATTAGAATCTTTGGGAACTCTTGGATAGATGGTTGAGAAAGAAGTGAGAAATCCCCATGTGGTAGTATCCCAAATGAAGGAATGCCCTTTTCTTAAGAAAAGAAGAAAATGCGTAAAAGCCCCTTGCTCTGTCCTGAACCACTTCCTGCCGGGGACTCCGGAATCGGAGACGTATGGTTTATATGGGTGGCCGGGGTCTCCGAACTAGGACAAAGGAAACAGGGCCCTGTAACAAAAGACCGTACTCCGAACAACAGACCAGGCTGCTGGGCATTACCGACATTTTTCACTCTCAAAAGTGGTGATAATCCAGCCTTGTTTTGAAACCGTATACCAGGGTTTGGGGCATTGAGAGCGAGCGGATTACCACCAGGGACAAAAGCGCTCCACCACCGCAGCGATGAGCCACACAGCACTGCTGCACGCTAATCTGGCCCCTATTGAAAAGAGGTCAGCAGTGCACTAAGCCAGGTTCGTGAACAAAAGACAGTTATGCAACACCGCACAATCTGGGCTCCGTTTACAAGGCTGCTGGACTGGCTGAAATACTCGGGCGTCAATGAAGGTCACCTGTCAACTTAGAGTAGTGCCTAAAGGTTACTTGGTGAGGCTATAAACGACCATTAAATGAAATGATGAATTTTTGAAGGATTTTGAAAACGGAAAAAATGATAGTCGTGCCTGCCCAGGATCATCAACATTGAAAAATGCCCCGGTATGAAGTGGTTAAGACAGACAAAACCTCTAGTTGTTTTGCTTATTGTTCAAGATCATACACTGGAACACCAGTGAGCTTTTACGGAAACGAGACGTCTGATAGATTATTTTGTTAGTCAATGATCTTATATAATCAAATATGCAGTAGCTGTAAAAATTTGTTTATCTCCTCTCTTCCTATAGACCAATCAACATATCCTTACAACCGGGGTTTTCATAACAATGTGAAACACATAATTATGAAGCCTGCATTGAACTTAAGGTGATCCTGATAGTCACTAGCTTAGAAAGTGAAGTTAAAAGTCTGGTTTGCTGTGATTTTATACCATCACAGCGATTTATTGCATCACCGAAAGTCCAGTTGATCTTCGAATCATGTAGAATTTAGTAGAGTTTAATTTTAATGGTGTTGATAGAAATCAGTCTATATATGTCAAGGATCTATACTCACTTCTAATGACAATGTTGCATAAAACGACTCAATATCACATTTACAAAAACTCTTCTCCTTTTGGCTTTATCATATGTGTCATCACTTACATCCAGTGCAAGTATACATATGGGGTATATTTTCAGGAAAACCTCACCAAGAAATATTTTCAATGGTTGCACTCTTTGTTGGCAACACGCGGTGCTGTGTCTCCATGTGGGACTTGCATGCACAAGTATCAAACACTGGCTGGGGCTCATCACTACTGCCTCTTTTGATCAAAATTCAAAGCCGTAGTGGCAGGAAACAGCACTGAATTAGTGCTATCCCTGTCATGCGCCACCACGTACAATCCCACGTATCAACTTAATTGATACACAGGCAGTGCTGGGTGAACATACGTGCACCAGTTCCAAGAGGCATTTTCTTTGTTATCCTTACTTTTTACAAGCTCAGTGTAACATTCTCGTGAAATCATACTTTATATATATTGTTCCTTATATCAGTGAGATCTTGTTTGACTTCTTTGTTGCATCGGAGAAAATTCAAGCTTCAGAATAATCAAATAGTTTTTTTTTTTAGATCTGTAACATTTGGCTATTTTATATCTACACAATATACTTTGTTGATAAATATGATACTTTACTTTTAAATCAGTCAAAGGTCAAGGTAGCGTTTCAAATGTCATTGGTGAACCCTCTTCCTCCTGGGGGTTAGTATGTATATTATGATGTATTTTTCTCAAAAGGCTATCTTTAAGTTAAGCTACAGTGTCTATCTTCCTTGATCTCTGCCCTGACCACATGGAACTGCAGATCATGCCAAAATTGGCATGTATTTGTTGTTTGTCAATGTAGAAGCACGGCAGTTTTAATCATACTCGGAAAACCTAAAGTCAAAAGGTAAGTTGGTCTGATTTACTGAGTCAGGTTTGCATAGTATTTCTTTCCTCACCCTCCACCTCTGCAGCCCGAGTTCGATTCCCAGGCTCTGCCGACATGTGGATTGGGTTTTCAGTCCCTACCTGATTCTGCGGGTTTCCCCAGAATGTTCTCCTAGGGTTTTCCTCCCACTTCTACAACTGTAACTGCTTCTCACTGTCTCCTGTCTACAGATGTGGGCTGTTTGGTGGCTGCCTGCAGTGCCCCTTTGACCCATGTTGTAAATCGAAGGGCCTCCATGGAAAGCAATGCTGTCACTGATCAGAACTTACCCTCATTAAAGATGACATAAATATGGACGATCCAATGCCTTCTTTTTGACAACCTTGAGGTAATGCCACAGCTTATACTATAATTGTTATGGTCTGACTAGTCCATGGAGGCTGACTATGTGTTGTACCCCAAGTTGGTTGGCTGTGTTGTGCAACCACATCAGGGTACTATGCATGGTCAGCCTCCATGTACTACATGAAGTCAGACCTTCTGGTGTTTATAAAGAAAACGGGAACACAAACTTGAGACCATTTATATGTGACATGCTTCTCTCTACAGAAATTGTCACAGCATCTTAGCACAGTCACAGCAGATCTGGCAAAGAAAAAAGCAAAGCTTGCACACCCTCCAACGTAACCTTTTATCCAACTTAAATTATACTAGAGATACTTTTGTTAGCAGACAATCGCTGTGTTTCGGCTTTCATATAAACAGTTTTGCTCATGAGTATTATACAAATCTTTCATAGAAGTACATGTACTAATGATCAAAACAGCAAAATAGTGCACAAACCACAATCAACCTTTAGTGTAGAGTGACTGCTTCTGCGATTTCAACAAATTATTAAACGCTAAGATACTATCTGAAAGTAATTAGGGTTTAGATTTTCACCCTGGTCATCTTGAATTCAACCAACTCACAATTTTTTCACTTTCTTGGAATCAAACCTTAATTTTTGTTTCTTCTCTAGTTTCAAAGAAAAAAAGTTGACAAAGTTGGGGTGTATCAGTTTCTTTTGATTTCTGATAATAGTGCATTTAATGTGAGTTTAATGCTCTGTGCCCCTTACAAAGACTCTCTTTTTGCCTATAATCTGAGTTATATTAACGAACTGTTTTTAAAGGTCAATTAACAACAAACCAAATAGATACAAAGAAAGACCAATACTATAAACAGATTCCATGCATGCACAAGCAGGTGTCATTAAATGCATACACTGCCATGTACATGTATGTCCATGCAGGACACTTCTATGGTTTTTCCTCTTGCTAAAGAGCATGTCACAACCAAAGATCTGATAAAGATGTCGATCAACAATATTTCATTTATATAAAGGATATCTATGTCAAATTAGGCTAATGTGTGACTGAAAACACGCTAAACCAAAATAAACATGATTCTTGCCGTCCAACCAATTTTAAAAATGATGTTTAGAACCTTATTTTATTTCCCAGACTGGATTATCAAAAAAAGTCATCATCATAGTTACAACTGTGCAGGAAAGTAACCATCATTCAACTCAAAGAAAGACACAGTGCCTAGGGATCTTATAGTTGTTTGTCATACGTTCATCACACTGACACACAAATGTAATGCAATTTCTAGACAGCGCCATTCTCGTGACAATTACAATTTTAAAAACGTTCTTTCAAAATATCATGCAACATTTCTTTCCCCGTACTCTTGTCAGTTTTGCATTCCAAACACAGATACTGCAGATGCATATTTTCATGAAAACAGTATTTAGGCCTGAAGTATACAACATGTATGTTTGGCAATACTTTCTTTGGCACATGCTTGCAAATGCCCAGGGCTGCCAAGAGTGGTAACTGACCAAGTCCACAACACTCCCAACTGTTCTTGTTTCCATAAAGACGATAAATTAAATTATTTTGTAAATTAAAATTAAATTAATTAACTGTAGATTTGGGATACACTTTCAGCTCTTTTTTCCCAGGTAATTTTTCATTGCCAGCTGCGCAACAAAAACACATCCTTGGTGTTCTGCTATCTCGTCATGTCCTCCCTAGACTGTTTTCAGCAGTGGTGGTATCACTGCTGAAAACTGCACTGTTGATGGCATTTAAACTTGGTTTAAGGCAAAACTGCTACAGTGTGGCTGATGTCGTTGACAAGATTATTCTCATCATAGGAGAAAAATGGCTGATCATCAGCGTCACTGTCAGAAAACATGACGACACTGGGACCAGTAGGCTTGGAGCCCTACATTATTGTGCACATGCTAAAGCAGCAAACAGTCATACGTATTCTGATTCCCACGTACTGCATCACAACTTTACAGAATGGCAAAATGAAATCAATGACTGTTGTTTTCCTTTCTGAGTCTGCCAGATCTCCCCAAACCACAAACTACTTTCTCACATTCAATTTTAAATACAAAGTTTAAAAAATGAGACCTTGTCTCTGTGATATATATGCCAAGCTGAAGCTTTCCCACGTGAATCAATTTTTCAACTTTAACAAATAAGTAGCATGTGCAGACAGTGAAAAGCATGTGACATATGCCTTCCTGGGTGGTACAGACTTCAGTGTTACTTGAAATAATATAAAATAACATGTTTCAAGATTGCCATAAAGACTGATATATTTATCAAACATTTTTGAATAGGAAAGAGAAAAAAATCACATGGGTACATTTCCATGAAAAAGAATCTTTGGAACAAAGATGTAATGCATAGACCTGTGAAATATGGATGGGTCCTTTAAGGTTGAATTTTGTTGAATAAATCCAATGAAACTTCTGAATGAAACCCCTTGTTGCAATTCTCATTTGTTGTTAAATAGTCTTAAATTTCCATTTATGTAAAACTTATGAAGAGAACAATTGTAGTGTGAAAGTTCAGAATTTAGAACTAAACCAATATGGAAAAGATTCTGTGTACTATATTCTGTTCTTCCTTTATGTTATGTGTATGTAATTGCACTGAGCATGACAAACAGATTTGGACTTTTAGATCTACATACCTTTGACTGAGAAAACTTTAGACCAACACCTTCCATGGTAACTTGTAGGAGGCCACCTTGACCACTCTTAACATCTTGAATAGGAAATTCTCCCCCTAACTCTGGCTCTACAATATGTAATAAATCAATATATATCACAGAAAACGTTATAAAAGCAAAGTGGTGAAACTTCTTTAATGCCCCCAAAATAAGTAACCACAGCCAATAATACTTTCCTTGGAAATTAAACTGTAAGGTACTGTCCCAAAATGTCTATAAATGGGAACATTGACAACATGAACATTTTAATAATGTAAATCATTACAATGTTCTCAGGGAATATTTCAATATCAGGGGCATACTGCATTGCTTTTTTCAAACATGGGGCAATTTACACATTTTTTTTTACTGGAATTGGTAGTGCTCTCCACCTCCTTTTTCTGATTTTGAAACTTAATTATTGATTTGAGGGAGATTTTCCTCCTGCTGTTTCATCTGTTCTCAATGGACAGATATAATTGCTATAAATTGACACACTAATATTTTCGAGCCCCTTTTTGTACATGTCGATGCTGAATCCACGACTGGGAAGAGAATATTAAAACTCATAACAAGTATCACTAGACTAGACATAAACTTAAAGTGGGCAGTTTTTGTTTAAAGCTCAGTGCCTCCTAAAAAGAAAAGGAATAAAAACAAGCCATGCATCACAGAATGGGTTTAAGTTTACGATACAAAGTAAAGATGCAGAGCCCTCTCCATATATCATGTATCCATGGCCCCATATCATGCATAATCTAATTGTACTACTTGGAAACATTCTGCATACATACATGTATGTGTTACTGGCTGGGCACATACACCAACTACTGTATCTGTACATATACAGCAATGTGGTAATGAAGTCTTTTTTTTCAATGATTAAATTGCAAATAAATTGTTAACAAGTCAAATTACGTCATAAGTCATTTTGTTCCTGAGTTACCTCACTCGTCAATGCTTCTAGAGTCAAATCACAAGTCCCAAGTCAATCTGATGTCATAATTGGCATGGTACTTGTACACTTTTTCTGCACTGTTAATAAGGATGTGACTCATGATGTTTTGCAAAAGAGGTGTGAGCCACATGCTTAAATTTTTATTAAAATATGCGAACATTTCTCATGATGAAACATCGGTACATGTAACTGGTATAATGAAAGCACATACATGCAGGTTTCCTTGAATGACAGCGTCACACATGTCAATACATTTGTTTTCCTGTATTAATTTGGACAAAAGTCAAAATTCCTTTTCTTTCTAGTCAAGTACATTTACAGTCACAAGCCATTTTTTCCAAGTCAAGTCTCTCATCAAAAATTCAACTTGAGTCAACAAAACTGTTGCACAGAACAGCACACTTTCACTTTTGATTTGTGATTCAATTTCAGCAATTTTGTAACGTGAGAATGACAAAATGAAGTAAGCTGACCCAAGTAATTTCGACATAGAAGAACTAACAGGTGTAGCATATGCATATAACCTTTCAGTGTTACTACCAAACTTTCTGTAGGACTAGCGACAAAAACAAATCCAAACAGAAGCTACCAGTAGGACAAAACCAACACATCAACGGGATCAGTCTCATATAAACAGATGACTGTTTCTGTTGATTTGCAAACTCAGTGAGCAGGTTACAAGTATAGTAATGAGAGTTGTTAATACTACCAAAGCAGAATGAAGATCTGCCTTGTGTATGCAGTGTACAAATTCATCAACACTAAATAAAGTCCATTAAGTGGCGGCTGTCTTGTTGAAACCGTGTCGGCATGGTTTACAGTTTGCAACAACTTAAGTCCAACTTGCTGCTTACACGTTAAAAAACCTTGTTGCAGAACGTACATGTACATGTATGTATGAAGCTTTAGGTTCTTTTTCTTTTTCTGCAGGCCTCCTGTACTTACATGAACATAATTTTACACTTACAGATTGCACGATTTGCTTAATTTTCCTAAAAGCTGCAGTCATTAGGTGTCAATTTTGATGTACATGTACAGTTGCACAATACTATGGAAATATGCATATTTATGTCTCCGTGTAAGGTTCTTGTGAAATGTGCAGTTAGCAAGCAACACAACCTCATGTTGCTATCAAATATTATTTTTGCTTGCTTTAGAAATAAAAACATCTGCAGCATAATTAAGAGAGTATATGTAATGTACTATCATGTATAATTTATAAACATGATGTGAGGAATCACGCACATTCACGTATATGTAACCCTTATTCTGTAGAAATGCATGTTACATTTCAATTTAGACTCACGCACCATGGTCCAACACACAAAGACTCAAAGGAATATCTTTGCTAGCACAGAGTATATTGCCAGTTCAATTTGAACCAAGGACTAGCTGTTAACATCTAAATCATCTGCAGTTCATAAAGGATTGAGTGGAGATTTTGAACAGTTAATAAATATAGCCACACTTTATTCCACTGATAAAATACAAATCCATTTAATTTGCTTCCTGCTTATGCTGCTAGTGGAAAGGGGATATTTGTAAATGCCCTGGTTGTAAAATGGACTGTATTTTGCTCATATATTGGTTTTCACAAAAATTTTATTAACCGTAGTGCGCTCCTATCGGTCCACCCCAGGCATGGTCTTCACCATGTCTGTTTTACTTGTGAGACACAAGGGCGCCAAGCTGGGCCATATTCAGTTTTTAATGGTAAATTTTGTCAATTCGCTGGTATACTGAGTTGATGATCGTTTCTACGGATGCCCTTCACAAGTCCCTGGAGACAGCTTTTAGTCGAGTCTTTCAGCTCTATCAATGCATTATTGTTATTTAAATCCTCCTGTCTAGTGCCAATAGTAGCTATTTAAGTAGCAGCAGGTTATAATATCAATCGTTTAAACAACAATGTATTTAATCTTGTACCACCTGATGCTGAATACCCCGAATTTATGGTTAATACATGTGGATCTGAATACCTTAGCGAAGAACAGGTACGAGTTTAACGTCATGCAATAGGGGATTCGTCTTTGTTATACCATGCCAATATAAAAAGTCTCAACAAAAACTATGATTCTCTTCAGCACTCACTTGAAGAAATGGGGCTTGAATTCCAAATTATCGGCCTTACTGAGACACGGCTGATGTCGGACCCCGAATCCCTCGTGTCCATGCCAGATTACAATATTGAGCTTAAAACAGACATAATCAAGCAGGTGGAGGCATAATGATGTATATTGAAGATTTATTGTCGTATGTTTTACGTCCTGATTTGTCGATTTCTACCTAGTCATGTGAATCCCTTTTTATAGAAATTCAAACTAATACTAGAAATATTCTTATTGGTGTGGTCTCCCGACCCCCCGGTCTTTTCCTCAAGACCTTCACAGACGATTTTGAATCAGTACTTGAGAAAATTGAATCAGAATCAAAAATCTAATATTTAATGGGGGACTTCAATATGAATTTACTAATGATGCACTAAACCTCTTCTATACCTATCTTTTCCGCCCTACTGTTGATAAACCTACTAGATAACTGAAAATTTGGCCACATTGATTGATAATATCTTTACGAATAACACTGAAGCAGTCTCTACTTTTATTGTTTTATCAGATTTCAATGATCACCTTCTAATTATACTATCTAGCCAGGGCCTTGTTCAAGCTAAACACAGAAGTAGCTATGTATGGAAAAGAAATATGTCGGCCCGTAATACTGCTGCTCTGAAAAAAAAATTAGCTCAAATAACCAGGTATTCTGTAGCCACAAGTGAGGGTGTAAATGTGCGATATTCACAGTTCATATCCAAGTTAGGTGATCTGATTGATAAATACATGCCTTATACCAAATGCAAATCTAATTCCAAACAATAAAAAATCCTTGGATTTCTAAAGGCTTATTAAAATCTACAAGTAAGAAATATAAACTTTATAAAATATATCTAAACAACCCTTCGCAGGTGAATAAACTAAACTATAACAGACATAAAAACAAATTAACCTCTATAATTAAAACATACAAGAAACTGTTTTATTCTGCTTCTTTTGAGCAAGAGAAAGCCGACGTTAAAAATACCTGGAAAATCATCAATAAGATGTTGAATAAAAAAATTAAAATACCAAGCCTTTTCAACCCATCAAGATTAATGATTGTGACTCTAATGACTCTAAATTGATTGCCGAACACTTTAATCAATACTTTACAAATATCAGTAAAGATTTTGCCACAAAAATTCCACCGAGCACTTCTGACTCTTTGAAATGTTTAAAAGGTCGCTTCCCGACTCCCTATTTTTGAGCCCAATTACACAGGAAGAACTCTTCGATTGTATTAGAAACCTTCCTAATAAGAAAAGCACGGGTTATGATGAAATTGATAATATTCTTATTAAAAATATTGCTCCTTTTATTGTTCAACCCTTAACTGATATTTTCAATCTTTCTTTAATATCTGGTGAGGTTCCGGACCAACTTAAAATTGCTAAAGTAATTCCAGTCTTCAAAAATGGAGGTTGTTCCCAGGTCAATAATTATCGCCCCATATCTGTTTTGACTTGCTTCTCAAAATTGTTGGAACGATTAGTTGCTAGCTGTCTTGAACAGTTTATGGCTAGATTTAATATACTTGCACACTATCAATATGGATTCAGGGCCAAACATTCAACTCAACTTGACCTGATTGATTTAGTTGATACAGTAACATCTAGCCTAGACAAACTGGAACATACAATTGGTGTTTGTTTAGATCTTTTGAAGGCCTTTGATACAATAGACCATGATATTCTGATCTCTAAGTTATGTACATATGGTGTACCTTGAAATGGTTTAAAGATTATTTAAAAAATAGAAAACAATTTGTTGTCTGGCACAGTAACAAGTCCAGTTACAGATCAATTACCTGTGGCGTACCACAAGGCTCAATTCTTGGCCGTATCCTATTTCTTATTTATATTAATGATATATGCAATTCTACCCAACATCTAACATTCATCTTATTTGTGGATGACACAAATATATTCTGTAGCTGGAAAAACTTAAACAATATTGTTGATCTGATGAATAGTGAACTGATGAATGTATTTGAGTGGATGATATGCAATAAATTATTCTTGAACATCAAGAAAACTCATTCGATGGTTTTTACAAGTCGAACTGTGGACAAAAACATAAAGATTCATTTCAGTGGTAATCATATTGCAAATGTTGATTCCTGTAAGTTTTTGGGTGTCATTATTGATAATCAATTAACATGGGAACATCACTGCCAGAAAATTCTTACACTTCTCTCTTGCAATCTTGGTGTTCTTGGAAGGTTAACCATTTTGTCCCCTCTCATATTTTGCTTTCTATTTATAACACCTTATCTCTTCCTCATCTTCAATATGGTATACTGTCCTGGGGAAATACACATAAAACTTACCTTGAGAATTTGTTTGTGATTCAGAAGAAATTGTTAAGGCTTATAAATGGTTCTTGCGTTCAAGATCACTCCACCCAGTAATTTGTCAAATTTAATACCTTATCTATTTACGACCTTTACAAATATCACTTGTGTGATTTAATGTTTAAGTTTGAAAAACGAATACTGCCTTTGAATATTAAATCTCTTTTTGCAAGGAACACTGATATTCACAATTATAACACCAAGTCTTCAAATAAGCTTCATCTTGATAAAGTCAGAACATTTATTCGCCAGGGACCCCTTCTCTGGAACCAAATCAGATCTCTTTGTCCAATGACGATTGAGAGTATGATTTCTTCTAAACAATGCCAAAGTTGTATTGACATATTTTTAAACCTGTAATTAGGATTTTATGTCGTTTTTGTATACAAGTTAGCTATTTACTACCTTGAACTAATGAAGACCTTCACACATTATTCTGTATTATTTACTTTGATTGTTGTTTCTCTCGAGAATTGTATATTTACATGTACTATCTTTGCAGGGGCAGACCCCGGACAAGCTTTGGCTTTTGTCTGACCTCCCTCCATACTATTTAATCTATTTTCATTACCTTACATAATTTAAATTGTGTACAGTATGGGAAATAAATAAACCTAAACCTAAGACCCACGCTTCTGGGAATACCACACCATCGTCTAAGGGACGGTTTGAACATTTATTTCTATTTTTATGGACATTTGTTTTTTGTGTTTCCTGACTTGTTGCACTATTTTATCTAGTGTAAAAGAATACTTCTTTAATTTGCGAGTAAAAAAACTCCTTGTACTGCTAATCGTTTAAGGAGATGTGTTACCATTTCATATTCTTGCACTTTTTTTATGAATTTTGGCTTTGATTTGATCTCAAAAAGAATGCAAGGAGTGGAAATTTATTTTACTTGTTTTACAAGTCAAAAAATTTCAATGAGAAAAAGAGAAATGAGATGAAGAGAAATGACAAGAAGAGAAAAATACCAACAGAGAAAAATTCTCTGCAAATTTTTGTCTCTGTGTACTTCTTTGTGTACTTGTTTTTTATTGGTTTCTAAAGTTTTACTTGAAATTTCGGGGAAATAAAGTTTTCGGTTGGGAAATATCCATGTGGGAGGGAAATTGCACTAGTTGGGGGACAAAATTTGAAGGTGCTTTAGGGACAACATAAATTTTTATATATGGCAAAAGTTCTGGCCAAAAAATGCCCCAATAGCATAAAAAATAGCAAAGTTTAGATGTAACAGTGCCACATAAAGCAAACCTTTAGACCCCATTTTTTATAGCATGACTAATTTGTCCTTCACAGCCCGCACGCATTCCACAGTTCTGTAATGACCTCTGTATGCAGGCACATGTTGCACAAAGCTTCCCATGCACTCACTGCAAACTGCACGCTGGGGTTTTGACCGTAAATCACTCTGCATAGCTACACTGCAGAATAGAGACGCACTGGGCCAATTCAAGAACAAAAGAGGAATTACACAACCCAACACAATTTAGGCATTTAGGCGTTAAGGAAAAAAGACATGAATTTTTGAAGATTTTTGAAAACCGAAGATATTGAAAAATTGCCTGACAGGAGACACTGCATTTTTAAAAGGCAGCAAGTGTTTAACAGCAAAAAATGACCACAGCGATCAAGGGTACAAAGGGGTTTGGGGTTGTAAAACAGATGGAGCAAAGCAAGTGCTTGCTGTGCTCTGGCTAGTGACATTTCAGGCATGAAAGAAAGCAGTAATTGACCAGATGTTATAGCCCAGGCAATTCAAACTCCTTCTGTGTCCCTCCTCAATGCTTGTATAGAGAGTCATAATCATGTACTGCTGATTTTAACCCCATGAGCGTCGGGTGAGTTGAAATACTAGTTATGCAAATGCTAATGTACATGCTAATGTACTCCATCACACATTAAATACACATAGGATTTTAAACTTTGTAAATTCTCTGTATTTATTTAATGATAATGTCATGAATTCTTTTTCAGGGATATTTTAAAGGGGACATAATCAGCAATAAATAAATCAAGATCAAGAGGTCTGTTTCGTCCCTCATTTATTTGTGGGAGATCTCTGACTGGAGGACACACGTCCTCCACCCTGAAGGGGACTATACAGCTCCTTCCTCAAGGGACACTGCCGCCGGGCTTACAATAATCAAGACAGATGTGTAAATAAGACAATTCTTGACTGCTGTGACGTAGGATATGACATTTTTAACATCATCAGACATGCATGGTGCCCTCGGCTTTACCACAGGGTGCTATGTGTCCCTCAGGTGTTCAAAACGTCATATCCCACATCACAGCAGTCAATAATGGTTAAGAGTGCTCTACACATGAAAAAAAAGTACAGGACATAATTATAGATGATGTCATTGATCTTTATTTTTGAGACTAACTTTTTGGCTGTCTGCAAGGTGTGGTATAGGGAGGATGAAATGTGGCCATCTGCTTTTCTGCTTTCAGAATAGTAGAAAAGCAGAATTTATGTTTTTGTAACATGCAATTTCCTACTTTTCTGCCACCCCAAAAAGCAGAACAAACATTGTTTGGTTATGCATTTTTCTATTTTTCTGCTTTCCTGCTTCAAGAAAAGCAGATTTTACTTTTTCTTCTTTCGCCGGCGGCTGAAAAGTGGCCATCTGCTTTTCTCCTTTTGAACAGGCAGAAATGAGGATCGGACGTTTTGACAACAACCGTGAATTCTACTTTTCTGTTTTTTATTACCGGAGAAGCAGATTTTACAAAGGCGGCCGAAAAGTGGCCATTTGCTTTTCTGCCTTCCAAGTGCTGTGAACGGGGACGTCAACCTCAGGTTATATTTACTTTCTAGGGGATTGAAGATGTATAAACCAATAATTACAGTCCACCTTGTCTTTTGTAATGAAAGATTCACATGTGTTCCATGGCCAAAGCAAGCTTGTGTGTCTTTTGGATGATAGCTGTAAAACTGCTCTGGTATATTTCCTTTGAGATTCTGTTTTCTCGGCGTCACAAAATCTGCTATCCGGTATCACAAAAGCAGCAAAGTTGAATTTACAGTTGTCGTCAAAACGTTCAATCCACTTTCCTGCTTATGTGACTGGTAAAAAGCAGATGGCCACTTTTCGGCCGCCAACAAAAAGAGGAAAAGTAAAACTGCTTTTGTAGTAGCGGAAAGGCTGAAAAGTAAAAAATAGCATGTTACAAAGACATAAAATCTGCTTTTCTACTATTCTGATAGCAGAAAAGCGGATGGCCACTTTTTGTTCTCCATACGTGACATAACTTTTAACTATGCATAAACCCTGCACCACAAATTTATGCACAAAAAGTTATTCACAAAGAGTTGCGTATCTTCACTACGTACAACAGCATCAAATTTCTTGGACAAGGACAAAAATGGCTTTTACGAGGGCTGTTCCTTTCCAATATAACAACAGACATCAAACAATCATTGAATTACGTCTATCTGCCATTTGGATAAAATTTTTTCTTTTCTTCATCTGAGCCGGACAAAAAATCTTGAAGTTCTCTTACAGCCAAACAGGTATTTCATTACCTTCTACAACAAAGCTGCACGTTTCTCTTACAAGTCTTGGTGAGTTCAGTAATGATGAGGCTTAACCAAACACAATAAGCTTGTCAAAACTTTCATTTTTGCTTCATTTGGCACAACGAACGCTACGTAGAATAACTGCTGTAATTTGTTGTGTAGGTCGCAGACTACACAATGCACAAATTTCACGAAATGGGTCTTTTGTTGTATAACACATGCAATCAAATGTGGCATAAAGTAGAGTTACGCCATTGCATAATATTTCTTGAAATCTGCTGCTACTCTGCAAAGATGAGCCTCAAATCTGTATTACATTGGGAAATTGAGCTCTTGTTTTGATGTATCACTCAGTTTGGTATGATGAAAAATGAACACTGTATAGAATTTAAAATGTAAAGGATTCCTATGTGCTTAAACACGGTACAAGATTCTTTCAAAGGCCTTCAAGTCAACTTCTTTTTGTGTGACTTACCTCCTGAAATACCATTCTTTTGACGAGTGGCAGCTTTTTCCATGCTTTCTTTAATGCAGAAGTAAAGCTCACGACACTGGAAAATGGCAATGATGCATAAGATGAGTCAAAGGAATGGCTTTTACAATTTTATGCTACCAAACTAAAAATTGGAGTAGCATCAGAAAGAACAGTTTTTGTATTTGTAAACCTGTTTTGAAACTACTGCACAACTTTCAACTACCCATTGGCAAAGGGATTTAAAGACAATGTTTTTCTATGCATGGAATTTCTTCAAAATGACTTCTGGCTCACTTGTACTGGTTCCTTGTTAAGTTAATATGCCAATGCAGTAATCAAACTCTCTAAAAACCTTTGAAGTTGTGGACTTAAAAAGGAAAGATATGATTTTAATTTGGATTCATCCTGTGATCACTTATTGTTTCGCTATTCAGCACTAGCCTTATCGCCTAGCTACTTCCAAAATTGGTAGGAAGGGCAAATTATGGTCCTAGAATTTTACAGGCTACAAATGACCAGACACATTTTATCTAAGGTACATACAAGAAAAAAAAACATTTTAGTTTTTTGGGCTACGAGATTACAAAGATTGTAAGATTAAAAAGAAACTATTCAGATACCTTTTTAGTGTAATACTTGTCCAAACGAGTGGTATTGGTCAGTCTTCTCCAGAGACACAAGACTTTTGTTTTAGGGCAGTAAGTCATGTTGATAAGTCTCTCATACCAACAACGATCACAAACAGCTCCACTACCACTTCGTATGATAACACAGTCATCGCATACCTACAACAAATAGTGATAACATAAATAGATTAAAAACAAACAGAAATTGCTGACTGAAACTTTACTTACAGGGACGTCAGTGTGTTTTCAGTCCAGGGCCAAGGAATATTTAGAATGGGAAAAGTAGATGTACAATACAGGGAAAATATGTGTGCCTGCAAACCTGGCTAAAAGTGACTGCTCATAATTAACACCAAGATTTTCTTGCAACAGTGTCGATTATTTGTGTTGGTTTGCCTGTGTGGCCACAACTGGCTTGCTGGTGATATGATATAATCCGGCTGCCAAGGATTCCCTTGCTCATTCAAACACAAGGCAGCTGGCCTCATGGTATTTGGTAATCCCCTCAGGCTTTTTAGCCAATACAACCATCTCACTGATCAAAAAAATAAATGAGAAAATGAATAACACAGGAATTTTGGATTTTTTAAAAATGTAGCATCAGTTAATTTGCTCTCATTAGAAAGTAAAATGTAAGTAAAGCTCATGTGTCAAGCATGCTCAGGTAATGGCATTTTGCACACCTGGGTGAAACGGTTGAAATCATGTGAGGCGAGCAGTGCTGAGCGCTGCCACATCAGGCTTGTTTCTGTCACGAAAAACTGGCCTTAAATGCAAGACATAAAAGGGCAAGAAGCCTGTAAAGAGCTTAAGACCTCCCCACAATGACAATTTGGGAAGGCTTAAATGCCCAAAAAGACAACATGAGTACACAATCATTGCTCAAAATGGATTGAAACAGCCAAAATCCTCCCCATAGACGTGTGGGACGAGTCTACTAGTGAACACCTACCCCAACAGTCACTATATATGCAAATTTCCCATGCACCTATTCTTATTCGCTGAAAGACGTGATCATCCATAGTGTATCTCCGACCTCCCACAATGCATTGCTGTCACGCTTTCATGTTCGTCCTTTTCGAAAGTGGCTAGGTTGGAGCCGGAGTGGGGAGGACGGGTGGGTGATGACTGTTTGGGTAGGAATTCACTAGTAGACTCGTCCCACACGTCTATGGTGGAGGAGTCCACTGCGCTCAACCTACCCAAACAGTCACTACATATGCAGAGTGGCACCAATTTTAGGTGAAGGGGTGGCTACCACTCACACAACAAGATGAAAAAAGAGTCATAAATGTAAAAGATAACCCACTTAATACAAGAGCAGGTCAGAACCCAATCTACTATGATCAGATCCCAAGATGAATTGGGTGGGAACTGTCTGGCCTGCAGGTCTCTTTGAGTCTTCAGCACCGCTGAACAGTAGGGTTGTCTTGTCATGTGTGGAGTCTTGCTACAAGACATCCATCAGGAAGTAGGAGGTGAAGGTAGCAGGATTTTTCAATACATAGCCTTGACATCCGTCAGGTAGCAGGAGGTAAAGGTAGAGGGAGATTTCTAATACACAGCCTTGTAAACGTCTGTGATGGAAAATCTATGAAAATAAGATCAGCACATAGAATAATGCTCTCACATCATGGTCCTGATGTAGTACTTGTTCTGTTCATCATGGCATGATGGCCCATCTGGTTTGGCCGATCTGATGGCCAAACTGTCTAGTGGGTGATGACGTCACTTGCCGCTGGGCGATGTGGTCTAGTGATAGTGATAATATCCACTCCAAGCGGGAACAAAAGAGGACATGTTTTGTAAATGAAATGGACAGTCCTTTGGCAAAAACTATTAAACAGAGTAGGCATGCAAGTTTTGCGCATTTGACGCGAAGCATGCTGAGAACGCACAACTCTGCAATGATGGTCTTCGCGCGCACGCCGAATGCATGCCAGAATCTGGTTGGAAAAACTTTGTGCCAGCTGGTCTTTCTTCCGCCAGTGAGGATGCACTTCGGCTCAGGCAGATTGTTCCTCTCAGGTCCCAGTCTTTTGCAAACATCACTTTGGCACCTTGACTGGGCACAAAAGTTTGTCCATGCTGTTTCCAGTCTGTGGGGCAAATCAAGGGTACAAAGATATCTGGCAGCTCAAAAGATTGAGTCCAACTCTTTGTGAGAAAGCCAGTAGTGGGGATGAGACAGATACCATACAGCTCCCAGTGTAGATGACCTTCAACAACTGAAAGGGCTTGAAGTTCACTTCCTAATCTAGAAGTAGTCACGGCTAGCTCAATGCTGGAGTGTACATGTATACGGGGGTGTTACTTAAGGGCTCAAAAGGGGGAGTAGTACGTATGTGGAGGACCTTATCAAGGTCTCATGGCATGACCAACTGTTTGACATGGGACCGTTCGACAAACATGTCATGCAAGAAATGGTGAAAGGCCATGTTGTCAGAGATAGTCATCCTTGAGGCAGGAGTGTATGGTGACCAAGGCTAACTTATTGTTGCCAACGAGGGAGGCCAATGACCCGGAGTGAAAAAGCTTTTGGAAGAAGTCCAGTACAGTGCTTAGAGGAGCGACGATGGGAGCCACAGTCTGTCCATCAAAAGATGTAGCAAAGTCCTCCCCCACAGCAGTGTGGGAAGAGTCTGCTGACGAATAACTACCCAAACAGTCACTAAATACGCACATTTTCTTCACGGCTGATTCTATTTGCTAAAAACTTGATCCACCATAGTGCACCCTCTAGGTCCATGATGCATAGCAGTGCTGCCACCATGTTCGTCTTTTTTCAGAGTGCAAAGTCCAAGCCAGAGTGGGGAGAACAGGAGGGCTGTGACTGTTTGGGTAGGTATTCGTTAGCAGACTCTTCCCACACTGCTGTGGGGGAGGAGTCCATTACACTGAACCTACTCAAACAGTCGCTATACAGAGGAGCACCATTCCCCAGAGGAGGGTAGGCAAGGACACATGGAAAGTGTGTGTGACTGTGTGGAATGATGAGGGTCTAACGCAGAAAGGAGGAGACCATTGGATGAGGTGTAGAGCTGGAGGTAGCTCACGAAGTATGGGTCCTCGTGTTCACATTTGGGATAGGACAGCGTCAGAAGGCGAGACCTTATAAAGATGACAAAGAGGATCCAAGTCTACCAGGCTCACCTTCGGGCCAAAGACAAGCTTGTGTGAAAAAGGCCCAGGCAGAGGATGTGAGCCGAACTTATTCAATCAGAGAATGTATAAAGACAGGAATCACGAGATCGTTTCAGACTCTAGGATGGCTGGTAAGCTTATATGTGACACCTTAGTAGGATCCAGTCTCAACTGTACATCTGCCTATAAAGGGCCAGTTGCCAAAGTGTTCAATTGTGGGAACGGCTGGCTGGTGAGAGTAGGTGTAAAAAAAATTGTCAAGGTGAGGACTCCTAGAATACTGACAGTCACAGGGTTGGAGCTCCAGAGTTCCTCTGACGTTGATAAGGTAGAGGAACTTGTATTCCTTTGGGTGGACTGGAATGTGAAGCAAGACAATTTCAGATCCACCAACGAAGCCTGGGTTGAATCTGACAGGGATTGAGTTACTGTAGAAGGAACCCCATTGCACATGTAATAATTATCGACGAAGATTGGATTTCAATAATGAGTTGGGCCGAGCGAACGGGCAAACACAGGTATTCATCTGACTGGCCAGATGTCTGATAGAGCCTTACTACGGTAGGTAGTGCCTGTAAGTAAGGGGCATTGAGGCTACTTGAGAAGTAAAGTAGTCATTGGCAACAGACCCAAGAGAAAGTAGGCAGCATTGACGTTCCCTTCGGGTCTGCATCTTCCAGCACCGGTTAGTTTGCGAAGGCCTTTCCCATATAGGGTTGGCTGAAAGGTAGTTTATGGCATCACAAGGGAAGCTTATCACACCCACTCCTGAACAACAGTTCTATTGGTATATGTAGATAGGAAAAGAAAACTTCATGAATTACTTGAAGATAGAGGTGATTTTTGTGTATGTAGCTGAGTTTGTTTCTGCATTCAATTGGGGACCCTGAACAATAGAGGACATTAAGGTCCCCGATTCACAGAGAGTCCCTGATTGACAACTGTGTACAAAACATACGGGTGGTCTTCCAAAAAATTAAAGTACAAACAAAAGAAGAACAATGGGGGTCCCCAGTTGCAGGCAACTTATGTGTGTGTGTGTGTCCAGGGGGCCCCTAGTACAATGACAGTGGGGGCTGGAAAGCAGGCAGAAATCCATTTTAATTGCAAAAGGAAGGTCCTCTGATAAGTGAGAGAGATGAAATAAACTGGAGACCATGAAGAAAGACTTCACATAGCCTAGATAGAAATGGTTTGACTTCCTCTTTATCAAGCAAGGAGTTATTGCCGGAAGACCAGCTCAGATGAAGTTGTCCCTGGCAACCATCCATAATTCCAGAGATATATGCAAAAAACGATATTGAAGCATTCATGGAGAATTGAAAATGAGCCTTGTTCTATGTCCAGTAGAGTATGTTCAAGAGTCTGTCAGTGTTTCACCTGGTGTCAGTGATTATGGTATGGTGAAGATACTCATTAATACAGGTTGTACAACCACTAAACCAGTTATGCGTATGTTTTTCTTTTAATACAAGAAATGGAAGTTTGAGGATCAATGTAAAGGTTTGAAAACTTTTGATAAAAGGATTTCTCAAAGAAATGACGTGTAGATCAGTGAATGATAACTGGTTTCACTTGAGAGACTCCCTGAATGCACTTACAAGTACATCCGATCAAAGTTTTTTTCAAAACAATACAACTTGCTATGGTTTTCTCCTGCACTCCGTCAAGTAAAAAGCTCAATCTATTGTACAACAAACAAAAGAAAACCAACTCTGTTGAAGATTCAATACTTTTTAGAAGCGCCCGTAGAGTATTCAAAAGGAATCTCAAGTGTGCACCAGAAGTATTTTTCCAGTATGCTTGAGGAAGATCTCCAAGAGAATCCAAACAAATTCAGGAAATACAACAAATCCAAAAGCAGTGACAATGTAGGTGTCCAAATGCTGAAGAATGGCTCTGACACAATTTCTGACAAAGTTGATAAAGCAAATATCAACAGTATCTTCAAATCAGTTTTCACCCAAGAAAATACTGCTAATCTTCCAGACCTACAGCAGATTGGTCCTGACATTGAACCACTCGAGGTTGTTGCCGAGGGAATAGAGAAACTTTTGCATGATTTAAATCCTTCTAAAGCCTCTGGGCTGGACAGCATTCCAAACAAAATCCTTAAGGAATGTAGCAAGGAGCTGGCAACATTAGCAGCAGTTTTATTCAATCAATCCTTGTCATCCAGCGAACTTCCAGGTGACTGGACCACTGCCAATGTTTCTCCTGTCTTCAAAAAGGGTAATAAAAGTAATCCCATCAATTATCGCCCCATATCTCTTACCTCTGTTGTGTGCAAATTCCTTGAACATGTCATTCACTGCCATATCATGTACCATACTGAATGTCACCAGATCCTAACAGACTGCCAACATGGGTTCAGGTAAAATAGGGGGTGTGATACACAACTTGTCATCATCGTCGACAATATCACCAAGTCGACTGAAAAAGGAAAACAGGTGGATGCAATATTCTTAGATTTTTCTAAGGTGTTTAATCGCGTTCCACACCAACGACTCCTCATCAAACGTTCGCACTATGGGATCACCGGCAATGTGTACAATTGGATTTCAACTTTTCTTACAACATGCTCTCAGCAAGTTGTCTTGGAGGGTGAAAGATCTACAACAGCAGAAGTTTTACCTGGCATGCCCTAGGGCACAGCCTGGGCCCCCTGCTGTTTCTCCTCTATGTAAATGACATCCCAACACATATTTCTTCAACAGACTGTTTGTTGATGATGGATTACTGTAAAGAGAAATCAACTCTCCTTCAGATGCTGCTTCATTTCCAAATGATTTACATGCCCTTTGCAGATGGGAAAAAGAATGGGAACTGAGATTCAATTCTGTCCAATGCTTCGTTATGCACATGACCACCAAGAGAAATCCTCAAATTCACACATACAAAATCAATGGGAAACTGCTTCAAAGCACATCTAGTCACCCCTACCTTAGTCTCATTTTAAGCAACGACTGCAGCTGGTCATCTCATATCAATAAGGTTGTCGCCAATGCCAAGCAAACCACTGGTGTCATTAGGCAGAACTTTAAGTCCTGTAGCAGCAAGGTTAAGTCACTTCTCTACCAATCGCTGGTTTGTCCCAAATTAGAATATGGTTTTGTGGTTGGGCTACCTTCACTGAAGAGGAATGTAAGAAGCTTGAGGGTATCCAGAGATATGCTGCCACGATGTGTTGCAACAACTATACAAGGACCGTCAATGTCACAGCCATGATGAAAGATCTTGGCTGGCCTCTGCTGGAGAAAAGGCGAACCATTGCAAGACTTGCCATGCTATATAAGATTACCCATGGCCTAGGTGAAGTCCATCACGACCTCAAACCCAATCCAGAACTCATCATAGATCTCACCGGTTCTCCTACCACCAACCAAATGCAAAAACCAAATTCTACAGTACCAGCTTCTAGCCATTCACCATACCACCTGGAATAGTCTACCGGAATCCACTGTTAACCTAACCAACTTGAATCAGTTTAAGAATACCACATCTGATTTTATTTTAAGGGAGGGGAATCAAAAGATTATCCTCCAGCTCCGACACATGTCCCAAAATCCAGTGGGAAGCAAAATCTTCTGTTTTGCTGGAGCAACCACATATACATGTACATATACAGATACAGTTGGATAGCGAGATTGTCTGAAAATATGTTGACGTCATGTTCTCATCCTAAATCTGGCTGACAATCAGCTAGTCATCTAGGTCCTGGACAGAAACATGACGGCCAGCTGTCAAAGATGAACGACTGCAGTCTTCACAGCCTAAGAGAAAGGTTCTGGGTGGAGCTGTAATACCTACATGTGTATGTCTTTCCTATATACATACAGTGAAGGTTCTGCTCAGTGAGAGCAGGGAGATAAGTGCCAAGGAGGCCAGTTAATCAGTTTACACGGCAATTCCTGGGTGAACGAATCTGAGTGATGGTGTTAGATTGATGATGGGAAACCCCTGGTTTGGTCCCAATGAGAGGAAGGATGTTAGCTGAAAACTGTCCTTCACCTTATTGGAATGAACCAGAAGGAAAGTGTATTATGTAGTAGGAACTTTTAGTCCAGCTTCGGCACAAAAAGTATGGGCAAGAGTCAACGGGTCTTACAGAGTTGATGTTATGAGGTCAGGAATTCGAACAAAGTATTCAAACGAAGCTCCTTAAATTCTTCATCCAAGATTGTGAAGGGTCAAGCTCGCGAGCCCAGGGTTCCTGAGGAATTCTGCACATAAGATTTCTTGTCTTGGGAAGTCAATTTACAGTGCAAATTCCACCAACTGCGGTAATTTTGTCTTCCACCGCAACATTGACAGGTGCTGACAGGACCGACCAGTCTCATGTTGAGAAAAAAGTCACGAGCCGAGTAGACATAGATAGATTTGGTTCTATAATAGACTGCTTGTAAGACAGGGGTTCATTCAAACTCAACGAAGACTATTTATTTACCAATTGGATGATCAGGTCGACATAGAACCATTTAGCCAAAACAGAGTTTCAAGAAGTCAAAGATGCCTAGAAAGATATGTTCGTTACATTCCGGTGCTGAAAAAAGGACAAACATGGCAGCATGACCGCAATGCATTGTGAGAGGTCAAGGTGCACTATGGATGATCAAGTCTTACAGCAATAAGAATTGTCACATGGGAAATTTGCATATGTAGCGACTGTTTGGGTACGTTGAGCGCAGTGGACCCATGATAAAGATTTCTTTGAGCTAAGTTACAATATTTGCTGTGTATTTGCATTTATTTTCCCCCTTTGAAGTATTATTTTCAGAGAAAAATGCCTATGTTTCCAGTGATTCTAGTGAAGCATTATTTTCTGTATGACCCTACCCTGTTTAGTGGAAGGTCCAAATCTTGGTCTCTACACACACTGATACTGCATATTTCAAACTTTGTTCATTGGTCTCCAAAACGATGTATATGTAAGATGAAATTTACTTCATTATTAGTCAGTATCCCCAGTTCTAAATAGTTTCTTTTCAAATATAGATTTTTGAACATTCTTTCATGGCAATGTTTTCATGACTTGTAAAAAAATATGGTACAGTCAGGGTGTAACTGAAAACACGTTGGAATACAGATATACATACACAGATCAGACAACACTGTAAAAACCTATCCTGACCATCCCACAAAGGTATACATGTACATTAATATTGGCCTATAATCTAATACTAGATTTTACAACTTTTTTTGTAGACAAAGTAGGTTGAGAATACCTTGAGTATCTCTTATAACAGATAATTCTCAGTGTTTTAATTTCCAAATAAAAAAAAAACAAACTAAAGCGGATTGTGAAGAATTTTTGGACTTCTCGATAATGAATTCAATATCACTCAAAAAGGAAAAATAATAAAAAAGCCATAAATTCTGATGTAAGATTCTGCATGAATGTAATACACATTACAGACGTTTATCAATGTCATGAACATTGACATCTACAAAGAGTCATACGGTGTAATCCCCCAACCCGCTTTTCAAATTTTCATGGCCGGGAGAGTCATCTCCCTCCTCACTTTTTGCCACTCCCCCCCCATTTCTGACATTAACCCTAACAGTCCTCAGTCCTCCAACAGGTGAAGGATTGAGGACTGTTAGGGTTAATTTATACCACTAGCTGTACATGTGTAGTGTGGCATATGAAGATAGGAAAACACTGTATCTTTGAAAACTTTTTTAGATGTGGTTAGTTCCCATGTGTTAAAAACACTATCATATCCGCTCACAAATGCCAAATGCCAGGAAGTTTTTCCCAAATTATGAAAAAGCTGAAATTCCTGTAATTGCCAGAAGTCTAGTATCCCTGTATTTAGCAGATTAACAGAATACCATCAATCAGTAGTGTTTCATAACCATATGTGCCTGTCTGTCTTCTAGGACTACATTAAAGTTGTGCTTCAAGTGTCTGACTAGTTTTTACAATCAGAATTTCTTTGGCTCCGTATTTAGACCCAAGACTCCAAGTCACGAGTACACGTAGCTGCTATTAAATATTTTTGTATTTTACCTCCATGAAAAGCACATCCCCTTTGGTATCCGTACCAGCATGCACCACAAAAGAATGTTTCCGCATACGTTTGCTTCCTGATGGCTTCAGATCAATGTCATTACCATGCTAAATGGAAAGAAATAAGAAACCACAGCAACATCTTGAAGTGAGAACAATAAAACAGAAGACATATACATACATAAAATACAAAACATGAGAAAAAATATATCAGAGTATTTAAATTCACCTTGGCTTTCCAAGTATGAAAGAAAGGAATAAAAAATAAATAATTCTTATAAAGTTGCCATCATGCCAGCTACGGATGCACTTGTCTGTTAGGGTATTTTACCAGCCAAATTTTAACCACTTCATGCCGGGGTGCCCGGTACTGGGTACCTTGGGTTTGTACGCATAGCCGGGGTGCCCAAAATTGGACAAAAGAGCTGGGCCTTGTAACAAAAGGCCGTACTTGGAACAAAAGACCGGGATGCTGGGAATTTTTCAGTTGTCAATAGCAGACGAATCTATCATTGTTTTGAAAGACTACACCACAGTTTGTGGCATTCAGCACAAGCAGATTACTGGGGACAAAAGTGCTCCAGCACACCACTGATGAGCGATACAATAACGCTGCATGCTAATCTTGCCCCTATTGAAAAGACACCTACAGCGCACTGTGCCAGTTTTGAGATAAAAAGAAAATAACATAACACCACATAATCTGGGCTCTTTTTACAAGGCGTCAGGCCTGGCTGAAATACTTGGGCGTCAATAGATGTTGTCTGTCAGATTAGAGTAGTCACCAGAAAGTCACTTGATGGGGTTTACGCATTCAGGACAAAAACATGAATTTTTGAAATTTTTGAAAACCGAAGATACTGAAAATCGCCCAGCATCAGACACTGCATTTGTTTGTAATACTGCCACTTAAAAGGTACCTTAATCACTTGCAAATGGTATTCTTATTTGACAAAAAGAGATAAAATGTAGCCATCAACTTCACCAAAATATGGAATTCCATTTCTGTCAATTATGCAGCACATGTGGGGCATTCTTCCTTGGGTCTGTAGCCACTTCCACTGTCAACTGCGCATCATCACATAGTGCCGTCGCATTGTCACATCATCGCATTGTTTATTCGTGGTTTCTAGCCGTTTACACTGCCAATGTCGCATAGTCGCGTCGTTGCATTATTGCATCGTCGCATTTTCAGAAAATCATGTGAATGAATTTTCGTTTCTTCCCCAAGAGGGCGCTGTTGATTGCTCTTAGTGCGATGCATTTCATTGTCTGCAATGCAAGTTGCAGTACTTTTGACAAGCTCAAGTTGAATATAATTATACCCAAAGATGAACAAGTCGACAGATTCAGATTACAAATTACACAATAATGACAGCGTTGATAAAATTCGTGATTTTTTGTTAAATAAAAAATCATGACTTTTTAAAATATAAAAATCTTCCCCAAAATTAAGTGTGGGTCGGGTCTACTGGAGAATACCTACCCAAACAGTCACTACATATGCAAATTTCGCAGGTGCCTATTATTTATTCATTGAAAAGATTTGATCACCCGTGGTGCACCTTGACCTCCCACAATGCAACGCAGCCTCGCTGCCATGATCATTCTTTTTGAAAGACCAGGCTGCTGGGCATTACCGGCATTTTTCACTCTCAAAAGTGGTGAGAATCCAGCCTTGTTTTGAAACCCTATACCAGGGTTTGGAGCATTGAGAGCGAGCGGATTACCAACGGGGACAAAAGTGCTCCACCACCGCAAGGATGAACCACACAGCACCGCTGTACGCTAATCTGGCCCCTATTGAAAAGAGGTCAGCAGTGCACTGAGCCAGGTTCGTGAACAAAAGACAGTTATATAACACCGCACAATCTGGGCTCTGTTTACAAGGCTGCAGGCCTGGCTGAAATACTCGGGCGTCAATGAAGGTCACCTATCAACTTAGAATAGTGCCTGAAGATTACTTCGTGCGGCTATAAACGACCGTTAAATGAAATGATGAATTTTTGAAGGATTTTGAAAACGGAAAAAATGATAGTCGTGCCGGCCCAGCATCATCAACATTGAAAAATGCCTCGGCACGAAGTGGTTAATGTGTAATCTGAAGCTGTCAACCTGTTCAACTTTGGGCATAATTATATTTAACTTGAGGTTATCAAAAGTACTGCAAGTATATTGAAGACAATGATATGCACTGAACATAGAGCAATCAACAGCGCCCTCCTGGCGAAGAAACAGAAATTCATTTAGATGATTTTCTGAAAATGTGACGATGCAACAATGTGATGGCACAACGCCACTATGCGATGTTGGCAGCATAAACGGCTAGATACCAGGAATAAACAATGAGACAATGTGACGTGACTATGTGACAGCACAACGTGACCATGCAATGGCACGATGCGACAATGTGATGGCACAAGGCGACGATGCGCCGTTGATGGCAGAAGTGGCTACAGACCCAAGGAAGAATGCCCCACATGCAATGCATAATTAGCACAAATGGAATTCCATACCAAAAACAGCCAAACATCACAAACACCGACCCCTGACTATAATTTCAACAGTACTGTATTTGTATCCCATTTTTTTTGCCTAACCTCATACTTTGCAAAACTCTCAGGCACTGTTATGGCCATATTTGCAACAATGGCCTTGCACAGTGAGAAAGTTCCACACATGGTTCACATCCAAAATTATTCAGATGTTACTTGCATTTGTCAAACAATTTGAAGAAAATAATAAACTGGATAAGCTCGACTTTGTTGAAAACCCCCAGTGACTACAACTTGTGGTAAAAGGGGAAACTGAGAAATCAGGTTTAAGTAGCTAAACTGTGAAATTTATTTAGTCATATGAGTCAAAATTTGTCAGGATGAGGGACAGGTTACACAGCACAAACAATTCTTGGATAACAGGTATATCTGATTTTTAACCAATTGCTTCCGGGGAGCGCCCGGTTTTGGGCACTTATTCTTTATATGCATAGCCGGGGTCTCAAAAATCGGACAAAGGGAAGCAGGCCTTGAAACAAAAGACCGTACTCGTAACAAAAGACCAGTCTGCTGGGAATTACCAACATTTTTTCACTGTCAATAGTGGAGATAATCCAGCATTTTTTTTTTAAACAGTGTACCTCTGTTTGAGGTATTCAGTGCGAGTGGATTACAAGCGCACCACCTCCACAGTGATGAGCCACACAGTACCGCTACATGTTAATCTGGCCCCTGTTGAAAAAAGGTCAGCAGCGCACTGTGCCAGTTTCGTGAACAAAAGAAAATTACATAACACCGCACGATCTGGGCTCTTTTACCAAGGTGGCAGGGCCTGGCTGAAATACCCAAGTACCAAGTATGTTGTCTGTCAGATTAGAGTACAAACCACACAGTCCTTTGTGTGGGTGTAAGTGTCCAGTAAATGGTAATATGAATTTTTTAAGAATTTTGAAAAGAGAGAAAAAAAGAAAAAGACCTCGTCCCGGCAGAATCAACATTCATAAATGCCCCCAGCGTATGTGGTTAAGCACCAGAATTTGCAGTTATTAATAAGGAAATAAATGTGTGCTTGGCTTCTCTTAAACGTGTAATTAAGGCCGGCTCAGGAGAATGGATGTGACTAATGCCAAAGCTACAGGCAAGGGCAGCGTTCAGTCTCCTGGGCACATATTTATCCCATTCATAAATACTTCAGAGAGTCAAAAGAAGTCAATGTATGATGGATTTCCAATAATTTTGTTCAAGAATTTTACTTTCATTTTCCTGAACTCCCCCTGTCCATTTTGAGGTATATTCTTTGTGCAAGTTGTCCAAAAGAATCTCCTTATAGGAAATTGGCATGCACGTGGCGAGCTACATGTACATGCGCACAGACTCTTGAATAAGAACCAATCAGAATCGACTAAACTGCCTTACATCCAGTTGCCAGCGCGTGATTTATGCAGCAGGTATTATCCCTTCTCTTATCTCTTCTCACAGTCAAGTTGCATGTTCTTGAATAGGGAGACTGTCTGCGGTATTTATGAATAATTGTTAACCCCTTGACGCCGGGACTTTTTCTGAAAGCTGACTCCGAGAATTCCAGCCTCGCTTGGCCACAAAGGCCACCTGCCAAACCACAAATTCTCGGTTTGTGGCCCTGCATGCTCTGCATGCTTTGATTTACACAGTAAAAAGGCTCATTGTTCGGTGGCATGTGGCGCTATTCACGCTTCCGCATTCCCGTTGCCTCTTTTCAAAGTGGGGACTATTGTGAAGCTGGTGATTATGATGCAAATTCGGCCTTTTCATTTCTTGGCAACACACAAAGGCCAATCACCATATATACAAGAGCCAGGGTATACTTTCTTTCACTGTGTTCGCTCGAGCATGGGCCGAGAATAATAGCACAAAAGTGGGCCGAGGCATCTCAATTTTTACGGCATCTCTTACCGCTTCCCAATGCGAAGGGGTTAAAGAATGATTGGATTGGATCGTTAAAAAATTGTATTTTATTTCTGCTCATACATGTATCTCAAATTGTTTTAATTGATTAATACTGTCATAAAAGGATGTTGCACATCGAATCCTTTTTGAAATAGAAGAAAAGTGTCTGGTCTTACCAAATTGTTGATTTGATCCAGTAGGTCATTCACCTCTTGGCTATATACTAAGCCGATGTGAGATCGCCCCAGTAAACGCCGAACTTTACGTTTTATTTCTGGTTTTGGCAATTTCATCATGACCATGAAAGCAATGGCGTTAGTCAGCATGTCTGCAATGAGAACAGAAAATAAATTTGTACAAGTCATGTCCTGTGAATGCCATGGCAGTTCCTTTCAAGTACACTTACCTAATTACTGCTCAACCCAGGGTGACAAGCAGCTCTGTGCGAGGCAAGGAATTTCCGACCACAATATAACATTGACTGATTAAAGTGTATAAGACAAATTATAGAAGGAAAAAATCAGCAGTTATCTATGTGTCGTATCCTCTCTATTAACCTGCATGTAAATGTAAGAACAGCCATCAAGGTGGGAGAGTTTAAAAAAATGAACATAAGCAATGTTGTAGCACAGTACACGAAACTACACTTACAGTAGCATTGTATTTTTTCTGAGTAGAGTACTCTCCTCAGTTATATATAACGGTTTTGCAACGTATATTAATAAGCACTGTATGCTCAGTGCCTGTCCGAGAGCTTGCGAAAAAACCTCACAAGCTTACTCGGGTGGGACTCGAACCCACGACCTCCTGCTTACTAGTGCAGATGTCTTAACCACTCGACCATCGAGCTTGCCGGGGTCGGCTGGCCGGTCCGAGTCAAATGAAGCAGCGGGTACCGCGAACTATTTTCAAGATGTATTTTTTCGTTGGGGAGATGTTAAATGTTCATTTGACTCGGACCGGCCAGCCGACCCCGGCAAGCTCGGTGGTCGTGTGGTTAAGACATCTGCACTAGTAAGCAGGAGGTCGTGGGTTCGAGTCCCACCCGAGTAAACTTGTGAGGTTTTTTTGCAAGCTCTCGGACAGGCACTGAGCATACAGTGCTTATTAATATACGTTGGGTAAGGGCAAAACCGTTATATATAATTAACATCTCCCCAATGAAAAAATACATCTTGAAAATACTCTCCTCAACTTGTGTATACTCCTTAATTAGTTAGGTTCAGGCTCAACCAACTTCTTTTCCAAAAATCTACCATTGAAACAGAGAGGACTTCCAAATACCAACATTACCAGAACACTAAGACCTAACTAGTGGAACTTGTTGCTGGCATGGCTTACTATGAAATCTGCAGGACTATCCCACAGCCAGCATGGATGAGGGGTATGTGTAGAATCATGTCCAAATGTTACCCAGTATCTAAAACACTTTTTGAAAGGAGAAATGCAATCAAGACTGGTTTGGAGCTCTGATTGCTCCACTGGAATCTCTCACTATGTAAAACTAGAAGAGAGATCCCTCCAAGAAAAATGCCTCCTTCGCTTAGAAATGCAACCATCCTCAATGAGCTGCAAGATGGTTCTGTGAGAAACTCACTGAAACTCTTGATCATCCAACTCTGCACTTCATTGTTGAAGGGCAAGGCAATTTCTCATTTGCAAAGGGCACTTGTATTACAAAATCAACTTGTCTATGGAGACATTTCATTGGACACTGAGGCAAAGATGAGGAGCATCAAGGCAACTGCCTCTGATGCCTCTGTGAAGTTCCTGCCCTGGCTTCAATTCTAATGCTGAGGCAGCATAGCTCAAGTTCATCTGATGGTGGTGAATACCTTCATTAAATGAATAAACTTTTAAAAATCCTACCATGTGTACAATCAAAGACCAAAGTGCAGAGGGTCCTAATAAAACAGACGTTCTCCAAAGGATAAACACCTGCTTTGCATTTACATATATGTACATGGATTTTAGCCCAATTATTGGTCTCAAAAAGATAACATCATAGGTCAATATATTAGCAACCACCCAGCTTCTGTGTATCTACAGCTTTTTCTTGAATTGGAAGAGGAGTTCACATGCCTGAGCCTCACAATCTCAAGCAACTCATCCCACAACACCAAAATGCAACACATTTATTGGCAATGCATCAACAGGAATCACTCCTACATGAAGGGAATGGGGGAAAATATTATGTAAACAAACAAGTGACAATCACCATTTAGACATATGAGGACTACATATCCACCATACCAGTGAAAAGGCATGGGTGTACACCATCCACCTGGATGCATCAGACATCAAGGCCCAATTTACAAATCAGTCAAATTGGTAATTCACAATATCACTTTTTTATGAAATTCAGTTGTATTTAAAACAATCTATTATTTAAAAATCTAACTAAAGATTGCTATTGACATCAAAAGCACGCATTGAAGTTGTTCTTCATATCAGGTTAAATGAAAACGAAAGTCGTCAGGAGCATCCAACAGAAACCTGTTTTGATGACTTACACTATGGCTCTGCAATTATATGACTGTTTCATTATTTTACGGTGAACGAACCCACATGCATGGGCGCTGTGCTTGCTTGAACTTAACTGTGAATTTATAGAGGTTTCATTTTTACTCTGACCATTCTCGAAATGGAACTGAGCTCCCAAAAGACAGGTTTTGTTAAAATGCAAGGAAAAGCAGCCACGTTAGTCATTAAATGGGTAAGTACTGACCAGCAAGAAGTTTGTCTTCATCTTCTTCAAGTCTCTTCTTCTCACTTGATGTCAGAGAGTCATATCTACAATAAACAAGGAAACTGTATAAATATCTCACTTTAGGCCAAAAAAGAAAATATAGTTTGTCTCTAGTCAGACTCATATTCTGGAATTGATGCGGCGACACAGTTTTACGTCTCCTCCAGGGCTGAATTGTACAGACAACTGCAGACACACGTTGTAAAGTCATGGGACTAGACCAGCTTTATTATGATTACAGATAATTTTCGAATCAAGTGGATTCGGCTTTGATTACACTTTCACTGGTTCCTGTAGTAGTTTTAAATGCTGCTTCAAATTGGCTAGAACCAGCGAAACCAAAGTCTACTTGTTTCGAAAACGTTCATAAGCTGACAACAAACAACTTCATACCCATAGTTTGCTATCATTGTTCAACATCCATCTTGTCAAGATCTATTGCCCTGAGTAAAATCAAGCTGCCCGCAAAAATGTAGAGGCAGTGTTGCAATAGAGGGCACTGTTGCAGCTCTCACAGAAAAAAACTGAAGCACAAGCTTGAAATTGACGTGCACCCTGACCAGAGACAAAAGACTTATTTGGGGCCCTCATACATCTAAAGTAAATTCTTGATAACTCAATCCTCAGGGGAATGGATGAGAAATTCAAGTTATCTGGATTTCGGACTGACAAAAGTTTTTGAGTCTTGCCCACACATGCTCGCACAGTGCTAAAGCAACCCTACTTGCCCCAATGGTTGGTATTGAAGACGATATAAGTAATTATTTCCTTATGTCCAAGAATAAGTCTATTCTAAAAATTATCAGATCGCTGAGATTTCATGTTTTCTTAAGTAAATTTTCTATTCTACTAATAAATAAAACATAAGCACCAAAACTGTGCCCCTTTGTAGCAATTCTTTTACATCATTCATTTTGTTTTGCACACAGTGCGACGCACCCAGCCCTTGTTTTCTTATGAGGTGGGGGCTCAGAATTTTCCTGTTTGGTCACATGATCAGTCCTTTTTAATTGTGTGAGGGAGCACACTTTGCTTTTCAAAACGTTGATGTAACAAAAATGTTTAATGTGTGTGCCTGTCTTTTTATTTCCTTTACCTCTCCTTTTTCACCTTGAAAAAAATGCAAGTGAGCTTTGCCTACGCAAAAAATGCATTTCCAGCAGCAGTGCTGCAAGTGGGCAGGTGGTGGGCAGGTGGTGGGCAGGTGGCAGCCAGGTGTATAATGTGGCAAGCACGCTTCCTCTGGTGCAGACACATGGCAAGCATGTGGGCTAAATTTGAGCTAGAGCAGCAATCAGGCTAGCTTGAAAGCCAGGATTTCGTTAAGCTATGGCAGGTGGTCATGACTCATCGATTACAATGGCAGTAAGGTGTGAGGTCAAAACAAAGACGGTTTAGAAACAGTTCAACGGTTGGTGTTAATCCCCCTTCATTCCGTTGTCTTTTGGTGTGGGACAGTTCAACAGTTTGAACTGTTTGGAACTGTCTAGCTTCACCAGTAACCCTGACAATGGAGTTTGTGGCTTACACAGCTGTAGTTGTGAACAATAGATCCTATTCAGGGAGAACTTCACTGGCCCCGGTCAGCCTTCCTGGGCTGGCCTTAAGGATTAGTGATTAACACCTTGTGATAGAGATGCAAAACCAACTGCATTCTAGGCTACAGACATTTCTCTAGCCTCAGAAATGTTTTGAATGGATACTTCATGACAAAAAGACGTCGCCACAAGATCACTGTTCGTCTTTTAAGCATTTTTTAGACAGGAAAATAAATACATTTATACGGGAGTGACGGGAAATGCCAAACACAGTTGCCTAATTTTACCACCAGATCTATCATCTCTGAAAGGAAATATCCACATAGACACAATATGAATTTATTTTGAACTTCAGTCAAGTGTACCATATTCTTTGAAGGTAATAAAAAAAAGTCAAACTCCGCATCAAATAGTGCTGCAAGTACGTGTCAAGGTTTGGTTCGATTCAGACGCCGCTCAGAAGTTTTTTGCCGAACTTCAGATCGGTTGGGGTTTGGACATGTACACACATGTACAAGTACAATACACACTGAGACATTGAAAGGCTCGCTACGATCGTGCTGCATAGGCCTATATAGTATTTCTGTGTATAAAATTAGGAATCTCCCATCTCTCTCCATCCACGAGCAACTTTGATTTGAATACATTTTTTTTTCTAAACTGTTTCCCCAGAGTTTGTTTACGAGAACATTCCATATAAAGTTACCGCTGGAGGTGTGACAGTTTCTGACCATGTATTGCTGACCAGAAGCAGTTGTGTTCGGACCACGATTGACTCAACAAAACGATAGTAAGATATGTGTAAATAGAAAAACAGCATGCTCAAATAGGACTTTCCTTCTTCAGTACAGAACACAAGATTAAAAAACAAATTTTGAGCAAATTGTGTTTCACGTTATTCTTGCGAAATAGATTCAACTACGAAAATGGCTTTTGTTGCATATCCGAGGAGGAACCTTTCCAAGGATTGCGTGCACGTGACCAAAGGGGCGATTTTCCATCAGCCTCTTTGGAGAGATAACAGGTATTTTGTTATTTGAGATCTGGCAAAATTCCATTACAACGCATTCGCACTACGATCAAACCCTTCATGGTCAAATGAAAGGCAAGTTAGGCCACCGCGCGAACAAAAATCTCCTTGCGCGCTGCGCTGAAGTGCAGCATGCACCGAACCGCTTGGCAAAATTTTCATCCAGGGATGCCTTAGATAGAGCACGAGTCCAACTTTGATTAGCATCCAATCAAAATTCGTTTTGCATGGCCATTTATGAGACGATTGGCCTAATATGGAACATCATTACCCTAATATGGAATGTCTGGGCATGGCTATCAAAGATTGGCAAATATAATAAATCTGAATATACATGAGCATGATTGGATGTAGTGAGAATTAATAAATGTTATGCAGCGACAATGCCGTACATTGCATGTTCTTGGTTGATTTCTGAGTGATTCTCACCACATGCTTTTTACAACCATCTCATGATGCGGGCCATTGTAAGTTTCAGTATGTTCACACGTGTGGAGCACGCTGTACAACTCGTTATCCATTTTGCGTTGTGTTTGTTTTTTATTAAGTTTTCTTGTATGTATTCCACGTACCATCAGTGAAATGCCTTATTAAAGCCATACATCCGAACCGAACAGTTTGGTTCGGTTTGAAAGTGCCTTGTTTGATGATTTTTGCCTCGGTTCAGCGGTTCGCTTGCAGCACTAGATTAAATTGTGTTTATTGTTTTAATTTACTGTGCATTAAAATTTAATAGGTAAAAGTCAAACACCAGAGATTAGTATAAAACCCAGCATATTTGTTTTCCAACATGAATTTTGTGCAGCCAAAAAGTACACAAAGAGTACAAAAGAATCGTACGTACAAAACATTGCAATGTGCATGCATGTACTATTGACTTCCAGAAAAAACATGTATTCTTAAATCGTGAAGATGCAGCCACGAAGTAAAAAGCGCGTAGTTCGCGTATGTGTCTTCCTCAGTCCTACACATGAAAACCTGAGAGTCAAATGAACATTTAACATCTCCCCAACGAAAAAATACATCTTGAAAATAGTTCGCGGTACCCGCTGCTTCATTTGACTTGGACCGGCCAGCCGACCCCGGCAAGCTCGGTGGTCGAGTGGTTAAGGCATCTGCACTAGTAAGCAGGAGGTCGTGGGTTCGAGTCCCACCCGAGTAAGCTTGTGAGGTTTTTTCGCAAGCTCTCGGACAAGCACTGAGCATACAGTGCTTATAAAGATACGTTGGGTAAGGGCAAACCCGTTATATATATAATTAACATCTCCCCAACGCAAAAATACATCTTGATAAAAAGTGCTTTGCAGAAATGACTCATAATTGAAGTCTTGCATTCTTTTTCCACTCATTTTCTTTGATTTGGTGGTGGTCCTTTGGATCAGCTCTTCAAAAACTTTGAGATGTAGTGGTGTGGGTATTTCTAGTTATGAAGGTATTTTTGTACATAAAAGCCTATTCTTTTGACAGGAATGAAGAATGTCTCCGAAATAAGCGGAGTTTTGAGTCAACCAACTTTTAAGGTATCAAAAGTTTACTTTATCTTCTCATAGTTATATAAGTCAGTTCTGGATACTGTCAGGATAAATTTGGATGCTCATTGGTTAAAATTCAAACAAGTGTTTGAAATGTATTCTTTGAGCATTATTCATAACAGTAAAATAAAAAATTCACACAAAAAACAAGGTCAAATAGCCCCCCCAAAAAGATTCCAGTTTCTGGTCATGGACTTGGTCCAAAAGTGATGCGGTGACGCTTTTTTTTTTCTTTTTTTTCTTTAGAAGTGATGTACATGCACATATATATCAGAGCGCATGGCCTTGTTACTACAAGAAATGTGAATTAACAACTTTGAACTAATAAACAGACCATAAAATATGACGAGAGGCAATGGTTTCGGTTATCTCACTCAAACAAGAGGCTTGTATTCTTGGCAAGACTGAGCTTGTTAAAATACAGCAGCACAACCATGGAAAAATTTAATGTGAAAAATAAATGTTCAGCTCGAGTTTCATATTTTAAATGAAATTCTCATGAGGCAGCATTATATGACATTCTTTGCACATTGTTTTCTGCTTTAGCTTAGAGGAAACAAAGTGCACATCCTAAAACAGCATGAAAAAAAATAGTTCACCTCCTAAGTAAAAATAAAAATAAAATTCTCATGAGGTAAATAATATACTGTGCACATTGTTTTCTGTTTTAGCTTATAGGAAACAAGTTGAATATAAAACATTGGGGAAAAAATTCAGCTCAGGAGATAAAATCTCCTCTCACTCTAATCTTTGTGACGATGCATGAGCTGTTACATGTATGGTTGGCACAATGCAATGTCAATAAGCCATTTGCAAGTTAAATTTGAATAAAATCTGGTACACTGAGTTCTTTAAATTCATGTGAACATAACAACTTGAATTCTCCATACTAAAACCACTGTTGCTATATTCAGGGTAAGCTTTTGCTTAGTTGCATAAGAGATGCCTGGCAACAATACACTGTTCTCAGTGGATAGGAACTGCGCAAAGGAGCCAGTCCATCCCAGAGATTGTGGTCGCTATGCAAAAGCTTGCCCCGAATCACGAGGTATGGCAACAGTGTCTTTAGTCGGGGGAATTCAAATTGTTACATTTCTATGTAATAAGATAACACAGTGTACCAGATTTTATTCAAATTTAACTCGCATGTGGCTTTTCGCCACTGCATGCACTGCATGCGTATGTGCCGCCACTGCCTCACCGACACTGAAACGGACTGGCCCCTCAGTGTTTCTTGCTTAAAAGCATGTTCAATTTGTATACATAAATAAGCAGGACATTAGACTACTTTGTTTGTCTGGTTCACAGACATGGGCCTTGGTCTGAATCAATTGGCTATGGCCGGAAATTACACCGAGTACATGTACTTGGCAGCATCCATGGCCAGTTCCCATAGAATCATGCATGATATCAAGCTACAGCCAACTGATTCGGACACGGCCTTCGTGTAAAGATACACGAATGACGTCATCTGATAAAGAGTGCCCGACTGAAATGTGTGGAGGCCTAGAGGGATTCCTTCACCGTACATATTACTTAAGTCCAACCCATCAAAAACACGTTAAAATTACACAGTAGCAGAATTCCTGCCGATCAAGTAAGTTCAGTGGCTTTTTGGAAATTGTTTTATGCAAAATAAAAAATTCTTTATTTTGCCAACACGCAGGTCTACGGCGACGCGTGTGGTGACCAGAAACTGGAGACTTTTGGGGGGGGGGCATAGATTCAAAAGCTACAAGTATCTGGTATAAATACTGTATATATTGGTTTTGTAGGAATACATGTAAATGTGTCTTAGTCTCTGATTTGGTCAAAATATTTGAAACACGTGTGACATTCAGTTGATAGGTGCAAATTTATATCTCATATTAGTATCATCTAACCTAATTACATGTGTAGTATGGATGCATAAATTGCCAGACTGACAATACCAGAATGATAAACTATGGAAAACTTATGTTTACACCAAATAGATATCTACAGAACTACTTGGTACAGTGATATGTATAACAGACCTACCTGTGAATCATTTCGGCTGGTCCTTGGTCCATGCCTACAGCATCTCTCTCAGCTGCAACAGCATCCAGAAAAGCATCTTCCCAAAACTGAACCTGGTCCCACAAGGGAGATCTGTCCTTTGCTAATTGAAAGACAGAAAACAAAAGAAAAATGTCAGTATTCTGAAGTGTTTATTTGTAAAGGTAAACAAATAATATAATAATATACCTGTTATATTTAAGAGAAAATAGGCTGTGTGGCGGGGATGACATGCTTCATTTGGTCGTAACAGTTATTAATTATCATGAGGTGGCTGATCTCAACTATGACTATTTGACCAAATTGCTTTGGTTGGAGGTAAAACTAAAAATGTGCCACCACATAAAAAAAAATGTTTACTGTGAGATAAATCTGAAGCTCTTATTCGGTGTGTCAATCTGTACATACCGATTAATGCCTCGAACACATAGTGTCGTAGCATCAACTCTGATGCATCTGTATCTGTTGCAATCATGCTTCCACCATGATAACGGAAGCCAGCACTAACACAGCTTTTGGAACTCCAAGCGGCAGGAGAACGATGCCTTGCACTGAATGAAGACAGCTGAAAGAATATTTAAAAAAATCCACAGACAATTTTAAAGACAGGAAGTAGGCATTCTATCAGAAAAGGAAGCAAGTATAAGATGAATCACGGATGACATGCGCCACGAATATCAAAATGTTTGGAGAGGGGTGTTTCATGTTCCCATCACACTCAAACAACGACCAAGAAGAGCCCGCTGAGTCTACACGTTATTTACTTTTGTGTTTTTCATCTTGGTTGTCCTTGGTCAGATTGTGAGAATTTGGTTGACATGAATGGTACATTCGAAACCCTGTTTTCATGTTGGATGAGAACTGGGTTTCAAATGACGAGAATCAACATGCAAACATTGTTTGTGAACAGGATTCTCACTGTGTAGGGAGTAGATAGAGAATGTTAAGAACAAAGATGGCGGATATAGGCACATACTGCAACTTAGTGTTAAGAGACTACCCACTAAATCAAGTGACACGTTGCTAAGGGTATCAACCCCATAGCAACGTGTTTTGAGTGTAGCTTACAAACAATGCAGCAAAGTTACGGTATAATACCCAGCACAGCAGTAGTCTAAGTACAGTACATTTGTCAGCTTTATTTTTCGTAAATGATACTCATGAAACATTTTACTTTTGGCAGATGCAGTGTTTGTTGGTATTTAATACTTAGTATAGGTCACATGACTTAGCGGGTTGTTGCCTACAATAGAAAGAATATATCACTGAAGGCTGGTATACATGGCTATAAGAGAGGATTTACATGTACATGTACCTTGACCACTATATTTGGATATTTAGGGACTTGATTTATGGTAAGATCGTGAATATGTCATCTTTTTATTTAGTGTTAAAATGGTGAGTCACATTTTAAGACGGTAATGCTCAGTGATATCAGTATCACTGAAAAACACTTACCTCTGCTTTATAATGACACCATGCTTTTGTTGGCTTTACATGTAGAATAATGTATACAATTTGGAAAAATAAGATTTTGTATGATACCCTTTCAATTGGGACTACCTTTTTGAAACATCTGTTTATGTACATCATTAAGTACAGGAGTATGAGAAATACATGTACCTACCAAATTTGTATATTATCAGGGTGGCTTCTATATACTCACCCCATTGAGTTCCACTTCACTATCCGACATTACAGAGCGTATTGACTGATGCGTAATGCGAGTGCGACGTAAGCGACCCTCACCACAAGTGGAACTACTGTCACTTTCATTCCCAAGAGTGTCAGTGCTGTTGTAGCTAACTAAAGTACTGGCTTCGGATATCTCGGAATCCAAACTTGAAATTTTCTCAGAGAATTTCTCTCTTCGCACACCGATCTCCCTAGGTTCCATGGTTTTGCTGTTGTCTGGAATGATTTCTGCATCATTTTTCCTCACTCGGAATGTGATACCTTCATCTGTGCAGTCGCTGTTATTGTTAGTTATATCTTTGATAGATATATCTTTGATAGGTTCATCTCTTGACTGGACTGTTCTGTGATCATCATCTTGTCCTGGATACTCAACATCTACTTTGGAACCTATTGCACCTTGAGAACAGGATGAAAAAAATATCTTAACATAATTTTACATCAGTTTTGAGACCATTACCTATCGACAGATCATTTGTCTAAATATATTGAGACAGCATCAAATATAAAATAAAAATAAAAATGCAAAGTAACACTGCTGGAGAGTGAATTTGTTGAAACCATAAAATCTTGACAATTTCTGATAATTCTTCTTGCTTTCCTGTAAAAAAGAAACAAAACCGGCATAGTTCATTCCAAATGGTTGTGAATACAGTTGACTCCCGTTAATACGAGGGCCAAGTGCTTGGGACTTACTAAATTAACTTGAATTATCCGGAACTCATCTTATGTGAAAGCTGCTGTCCTGCTCGACATATGTATCACCAATCAACCGTTGGTAAAGCGAACATGTATAAAAGTAGGGCCTCTGCATAACTTTTTGTTTAAATGCAAGTATGTTTTCTATATGAATTGAGTTTTTAAAGTTTGTTTATAAAAGTAAGATGTATATGTACAGTTTAATGAATAAAGACTTTTAATAAAGACTAATTATATAATGTAAGAATGGAGGCAGCGGACTTTCCACCAGTCGTGTTGAGTAGGCCCAGAGCGATGCTGTATCACACGTCCCCGTCGCCGCGATGAGATCCACATGCACCCATGTCATGTAAGTAAATTAACATTATGATTGGTAACTAACACCAGAGCTTTGCTTGTTGCACATAACAATGGGAGGAAACCAGTTACTGGTGGTGTGGACAGGAGAAGGTGAATACACATTTTACTTTGGAAAGGCGTGTGGGTTGGTAAAAAATTATTAGCGAGGGATGCACTTTTTCTTCAAAGCTTGTGGACATGGTGGATGTTATTGTCTTCAACATTTTTGGACTGAAAACCACGGTTTAGTCATGATTTCTTTACTTGAGAATTAACTGAAATTTCAAACCAGATGGGGCAATATTTTCATGTACAGTGGGGAGCGGGTAACAATTTTTTGATGGGGGCTGGCTTGATTCAGCACCTGCCAAAATTGAATGGACTAGCTAATTGACAAGTTGCCTTCAAAAAGGCCTGTGCTAAATAGATAACAATAGATTTACACTCAGCCAGTGGGCAAAAAATGCTCATCTTAACCGAAATCTTGTAACACCCCAGCTCATATTATGCATTATTTTTCCACGTAGGAATGTGCACAATTCAGTCCGGACTGGCAAAATATGCTTGTCTAAACTGGGGTCTCATCTTACCTGAACTCGTATTACCAAGAGTTGACTGTACATGACACTGAATCATAATATCTGAGGTAATTTGTATTTTAATTTGAGGTACAGGAGCCAGCTGTGTACAGCATTTTATTGCACTGGCCCATACTTTACTTTGCTGGTTTCCATTTATTTATAAATAAAAATATCTCAATAAAATTTGGCAATTGATTTCACAAAAATCTGATCATTTCACAAAAGTTCCATACGCGTAGCTGTGCAAAATTTAAAAAACTTTACAACATTTCAGGATGAGGACCATTACTGCTTTTACAATGACAACTTCTAATAACACTCATAGCTCTGCACCCACCATCTTGAAAAATCTTCTTTTTACACCTTCGATCTTTTTGTAAATTGAACTGGCAGAAAATACTGAACTTCCTTCATAGGTGAACAAGGTTTTATTACCTTAAAAACACAGCAGTGCACTCTTCATATAAACCTTGGTAAGTTCAACAATGAAGAGCTCTCCATCAAACACAATTAAGCTGTAGCTACTATAAATGTCCATTTCCAATTTATTCACTACAACCTAACACTTACCCCTAAATAATAACTACATGTAGTAATGCCATTCTTGTTCCATAGTAAACCTGAACCAATCTCCATAATCTGACTGGTGCATTGTCAATTATGTATCACTTAACAATTGTTGATTGCTGTGATGTAGAATATGAGGTTTTGAATACCCGAGAAACGCATAGCACTATGAGGCAAAGCCGAGGGAGCTATGCATGCCCAAGGGTGTTAAAACGTCATATCCAACATCAGAGCTGTCAACAATTGTGTCATACCTCTGTCTTAAGAAATTTATCCAAAGAAATGAGATCTGAATTTCAGAAGTTCAGAAGACGATAGGCCTGTATAAATAACATAACAGACATACATGATATCGTCTGCAACTGCACTGTTCCCTCACTTCCTGTAAATACCTAAACTTTTATGTGAAAGTACTAGTAGTGCGGGTAGCAGTGGGTACAAGTTCACGTCATGTAGTCTGGTTAGCAGGCTTCCCAAAGTTCTTCTGTCTCATGTACTTGCACGTACTATCAGTAGAACGAGGAGTCTCAAAGTGAGGGTGATATGCGGTTTGACTCTGTGTCAACCTTTCTTAGACACTGATCAAACCTATGCAGTGCAACAACTTGATCACCTCGCTGATTAGTCAACTGCCAATAACATGACCCTTAATCCATGCAAATGTCAGGCTTTGGTTCTTGTTTTTGAAGAACACCAACCGCTATACCTGCTTTTCATATTGGTAATTCTGTTATCAAATCATGCAGAGAGTTTAAAACTGTTAGAGATTTATTTACAGGATATGAAATGGGATTTACAGGTCATCAAGCAGTTGGAAACTTTTTATTCTGAGACAGTTATTAAGACGGTGGCATGTTACTTCATTGGATCTTTTGTCAGTGAATTTACGGTATGTTCACCCTGCCTTAGAATATGCTATACCTGTATGGTTCTGTGGCCTTACAAAGACACAGGGAGAGTGCCTAAAAAGTTACATACCCAGTCCCATCCCATTTTTAACAACACTTTTAAATAATCAGAATTACATTGGTACCAGACGGCTGTTGTTTAGCTTTTGCTCTGAGAAAGGAGTAAAATAGGGTTTTGAAAACTATAATTTTTAACATATTTCAGCGCATTTTGAAATTATGCAGATGTATTTTCTTGTTATATGTATGTTTGCTTTATGTGTTGATGCATGTTTTACATGAAATCTTCCCAGCACGGCCCATCCCCTTTATTATATCGCCCTGTCATGTGATCATTCTGGGCCAATGACAGAGGATGACAATGAATTATTTCTCCTGATGGATGGTGCATAGCCATACTACAAAACAAAAATTTGAATCTATGGTACATGGTATAAAACTGAAATAATCAAATACATGATCACATGATCCATTTTTTAACTTGTAGATAATGCAAATATTTAATCAGGTGGAGATGATTTAGGCACTGTATAAAACAAATAATAAACGTTTCACATTTGTGCAGCAGATGGAACAGTTTAATTCAGTGAAATAAATTTATCCATTCCATTCGACTGTCACCTCGTGAAATTATTTTTACAATTGCAGCGATGTGTAGCATTCATTTTTGTGAAGTATACATGTAAGTTGCAAACTTAGACTGTAACTTTTTGAATTGTGTCATTACCTCTTGTGCATATTGACCAATAAAATGGGTTGTGTCAAGTTTCTCTATTGCTGTAAGTTCCGTGAGGTTGCAGTGCACACCAAAATCACAGCACATGTACATTACACTTTACAACAACAAAACAAATAAAACAGACGTGTAAGAATTCTAAGAGTATGAGACAATCTGTTTGTCACCTCAATTACCGGCCAAATGATAGACACAGATATATGGAAAGGAAAACTAGAAAAGGCTTCTTACAGTGTACATTCCGCAATACCGTATGACTGTTACCTGTAACTGCAACTTCTGCTGCAATCCCAACAGCTCCGTGCACCCCTGCACCTGTGCTTCCACCAACACCTACTTCTGACATGTCAATTAACTCATAGGCACTGTCATTTCGGTTATCTTCCATCATAGGAGAATTCACTGTGGATACAGTAAGTGCAAAACTCATTATTCAATGAGACAAATGTCTATGGAGTTGGTGCATACTGCTTGAAACACATCCAAATTGAAGTACTCAGGGTAATCATGTGTAGTACATGCCAAATTGAGGTTAAATAGTCAGAAGGGTCCTACACCTTCAGAACAATCAATTTCCATGGCTTTTCCTGAACCAAATTGGAAGAGCCATGAAAAGCTTCATCAAATGGAGATCAAAACTGTAAAATTTGTCTCATGCTTTATCACAATCTTGGATATAATAAGACTGCAAACTTAAAATCACAATTACCAGATGTCACATTTTAGCGGTATAAAACATACTGCCAAGATTTTTTTGGGGGGTTGCATGCTGTTTTACCAATGATCCTTGGTTTCCTTAAAACGTGTATGAAAAGGCACAACGTGATGGTTCTTGTGAATAATGTGCTTTGTCAATATATTAACCTACTCCCACTTGACTCATATTTTGTTTTTGAGTGATTGTTTCCTACTCACAGAAAAGACAGGCATATATATGTACTGAAAAGCTTGCATGCTAGCCCTGCTTGGTTCCATAAAAATTGTAAATCTCCTTTTCAAAATAAGTGCTTGACTAATGTTTTGCAAGAGGTGCGTGATCTACTTACCCCTGATGGCACCTTCTTCTGTGCTAGTACTACTGCTACTCACCAAAGACCCCCTTTTCTCCCAACCTACACAATGTATAAAAGAAAATGTTTCACTTGTTAATTGTGTCATTCTTTGAACTACTGCTTAACAGAACAAAGATCTTTAAAGATATCAGTACAGTATCAGGCATCATGTTTACATTTACCCTAACCCCTTAGGGTGTATGTAAAATCGTATTGAAATTGGAGGATTTGGGAGCATTAGGGTTAATAGCACTAGTCAAATGCTTGTGTTCTGCTACCATAACATGATGCATTATCTCTACTTTTAATATCAAATGGATTTATACTTGTTTGTATGTATGGATTTTTGAAAAAAAAAAGGAGGGAGCAGGACTTTTTTTAAAACTTTTTTCAAGATGGCCACCATTTTAAAATTTCCTGCAACCATTAGTGTTTCCACTGTTCTAAGACATGTTAAAATGAAGGACACTGAACATATTTACAGTGTCATTTAGTGTTGTACTGGTCTACAATGAACAGTTTTTAGATGCATTTGCTTTAACCGCCAAAAGTCAAGATTTATTTTTGATGAGTAATTTTACAGATAAAATCAAGCACGAAATGTCAATTCTCAAAACCTACAAGTGTACACGCCAAGCTATAAACAAAAATGTTTTTGTTTTTCCATAAACATATAAAGATTGATTAAAAATATTTGAGGCAATGTTTTTTCTTTACATTTTGTCACATATCTTTTGCAAGTCTATTTTTTTCTACTACAAAACTTTACTTTTTAGACTCGTGACATACAATGTATCCATCACCGTTTGACAAAAGGTTGTTGACTTGCACTTTGATGAAACCAATCAAAACAAGATTCAGGCTTATGAGCATTGCATGCATGCATGAGTGACACAAAACATCAGCCGCACTAGACTATTTCCCGCCCCCTCCTCTGCAATTCTCTAAGTCCAAATGCATTGATGAAAGTGAGATCAGGAACCAGACTACAGCCACATGAGCGAATTCTTTAAATGTGCTTGAGCATGAGCTCAGGGCATTTTTGAATTGAGTCGATTAGGCTTAGTTGTTGACTTTGCTGATTCCAGCCATTTGATGCAGCATTCCAAACTGCATGCGAGGCTCTGACTGAAACCAGCAAAACTGAAAACCAAGGCTAACCCGTTTATTTCAAAATGCCTGTAAGTCCTATACCCGTCACATTCTGGCTACAAAGGTCATGTACAAACAGCATGTGCAGACAGATTCTGGTGAACTTGCCTGTAATTGCTCTGGACTCTCACGAAGATGTGTTTTGCATTTGTGTGTCAATTTACATGTATGTGGTGTACAAAGTGACCGACAGAGTCTTTGCTGAAAACTTCAACTCACTCATTTTGTAAGTATCTATTTTCCGATGAATTTGTGTCCTTTTTCTGTATTTTTTACTGCATTTTTGAAAAATAAAAATAATAAAAAAAATCCAAGTGGCCTCCAAAAAGGAAGCGAGCAGAAAGGAGAAATGTTTTTCTTTTTTACTTTTACTTTACTTGTTTTTTTAAACATTTCAGTTTTTAAAGTGACAGTAATGTCATAAAATTAAAGGTGATCTGTAATGAGTCTACACTAATGCAGTCCTTAATCAATTCGTGCCGGGTGCCTGAACTGGAGACGTTGGCGTTATACGCAAAGCCGGGTGCCTGAAATTGGACAAAGGAGTTTGACCTTGTAACTAAAAACCATACTCGGAACAAAAGACACAGCTGCAAGGAATTGCCAACATTTTATCAGTTGTCAGTACCAGGGGAAATTCGTCATTGTTTTGAATGATCATACCACTATTTGTGGCATTCTGTGCAAGCCGATAACCAGTAAGGACAAAAGTGCTCCAGCGCTCCACTGATGAGCAATACAATACCACTTTATGCTAATCTGGTCTGCCACTTTTGGGAACAAAAGAAAATTATGCAACAGCGCACAACCTGGACTCTCTTTACAAAGCAGCAGGCCTAGCTTAAATAGTCAGGCGTCAATACATGTACATGTTGTCTGTCAGGTTAGAGTAGCCACCAGACACTCATTCAGTGGGTGTAAACGCCCAGAAATGAAGTTATGAATTTTTGAAGAATTTTGAAAAATCTTGAAAATCCCCCGGCAGTACATCATGCAACTTCAAATTAAACCCGGCAGCATATGGTTAACATTATGGGGAAGTTGTCTCTTATCAGGCAAAAATGTCATTGGGAAAAATGGAGAACAAGACAAGGAGTTAAGACTACAGAACACTAGAGAGTTCACCAGGAATGAATAAATTAATAACAAAAATGACAGCCAAGTGTTACAGTGTTGTATGATGAAGGTCCAGTAAGTTGGGACAAGATACACGAAGACAATCCTCTATGGGTGAATACTACTGAAGACTGCATCAGTAACTCTGTATCTGCGACTGATTGCACCGGTATCAACCATTGACAGAGCAACTTCTGCTACTGATTGCACCGGTATCAACCATTGACAGAGCAACTTCTGCTACTGATTGCACAGGTATCAACAATTGACAGAGCAAATTCTGTGACTGATTGCACCGGTATCAACCATTGACAGAGCAACTTCTGTGACTGATTGCACAGGTATCAACCATTGACAGAGCAACTTCTGCTACTGATTGCACAGGTATCAACCATTGACAGAGCAACTTCTGTGACTGATTGCACCGGTATCAACCATTGACAGAGCAACTTTTGCTACTGATTGCACCGGTATCAACCATTGACAAAGCAACTTTCGTTACTGATTGCACAGGTATCAACCATTGACAGAGCAACTTCTGACTGTTAACTTAAGCTGGCTTACTAACACCTAATGAAAGGACTCAATAACTCAGGAATAATCCGGTAAAAGTTGTTTATGCTTTGTTGAGACTATGAAGAGATAAAAAAAGAAAGTCCTTGAAGAAAGTGAGAAATGAATTAAATCAAAAGATCTATGGGAATGTTTGTAACACAGAACTAATATTGCAAACAGTACATGAGATGGGTAATTTGCTGGCTCCATAGAAAAAGCTATATGACTGTAACAAAAGGCATTGTGGATGAATCCACACACGTGTGCATGATATTCTTTTCCAGTACCTCATATACAGATCCTGTCTCTTGATGGGCCATAATTTGAATCCAGATACAAAGCATTTTTTACATTTTGAATAATCAAACAAAAAATATAAAACACAAACACACATCCCAAATCACCAACAAACAAAAACCTCAAACTTGCCTGCCTCCTGAAATCAAAGTACTTTTTTACATTCAAAAGAAATTTCTACACCCTAGGCAACCGTAGTTCCATATAAACATGTGCGTACATGGCCACAAAATTAATGAGTTGTTTGCATTTTTGGGATGCAAAAACATACTTTGAGGGTACAATTTTATCGAGGGGGAAAAGTCAAAATTTTCACAAGTGGCTTCTCAATTAATTGCAAATTGACACAGAGGTACTTGCACATTAGATTCTTTTGGTTAAATGGATACCTCTGCCAGGTTGGAATCTGCTCTCTGGTTTTGCTGAATGAGATCTATACAGCGTTCACAATTTTATTATAACACCTCACACACAGACTGTGTCCGCCATTGCAATGTTCTGTTTACACCATTTTTGCTATTTTTGTCATGCACCCCAAAAATTCAACACCTGGGCAGGCTTGTGTTTCAACTGTACACATAACAAAAGTTCTACCGTTCACAGCAAGCATATATCCACATATTACAAAACCACAGTGGATAAGGAAAATATCTGAAAAAAGGGACATACATGCACCAGTCATGTGTCTTGGAGAAAAAAATTTAACAGGATAACCAATTACTCTCCATTTAAATAGAGAGCAAGTTTACTTAGAGAAGGTAATTTACCGATTCATTAATTGCATCAGCCTGTTGACTTTCTGCAGCTGTTTTATATCATTCACGCTGTCATTCTGTATTGTGGTGACATACAGTGCACAGGCTCAACACAACATGGTACTTGTAGGTGTATACATAAATGTACATGTCCTAACAAAGGGATAACTGTTCTCTACATTTCCTTGAAAGGCTACATGCATTTTACACATGTACCACAATGGACATGTCACATCAGATATAGAAAGAACAGAGATTACATGTCAAATGGGAGAAAGGGCTGCAGATGTGCCAAATGTTTGCATACACGTGGAATACTGTTATAATGTACATGAACATAACTATCATCATGTCATCTACTGATTTCACTATCTGCTGATGTGCAGAAAGGGAACATACATGTAAGTGCCACTACATGTACATGTCAGGCTGTCAGAATAATGTGCATGCATCAAAAGGATCACAAATCAGATAAAGGAAGATTTAAATGACATGTACACAGTGAACCACATTTAGCACAAATACACATGTACACATATCTAACAAAGCAATCATTCACTCATCATGGGTCAGGAAATATGAAGACATAACCAAGGTCTACGTACAATAAACATAGATCTTAACTTCTTTTTCAAAGTTACATCTTGTGGACAAGATCCGCTCTTAAAACTGAGAATGTTGCATACAAGAGGGCACTAATGAAAGAATTAAGAAAGTCCTTGGTTTGGCAGAACACTGAAGTCTAACCAAATAAAGCTACTGATAGAAAGACAATGGGAAATTGTGGGTGTACACACTTTGTGTAGGTGAAAATGCATGTGTGTATGATTCAATAACAAGTGTGTGCAGACTGCACCGATAGACATCTTATCAAAGGAGATGTGTACATATATACATGTATCTGTAACTGTTGTCAGATATTCAGTCAATTTATAATGTACATGTGCATGATTACGTACAATTATGCTCAGTTGTAAGAAACCACTACCAGTAGAAAAATCCAAAATGCAGCCTTCATATGAGAAATCTTCATCGGGACAAACATGAGTTCATCACAATGCACAGGCATTATTGTTCTAAGCAATACGGGCGATTCGCATAAGTGCATCTCCAAGAATTTGCAACGCATTGGCCAATCACAACACTTGAAATCTGTCAACCCTTTCCAAATGCATACTGGGTTGACAGATTTCATACACTGCGATTAGCAAATGCCTTGCAACTCTTGGAAGCATATATATATTGACTATATGACTAATTCTTAGGATTGCACTAACTCTGCAGTATCTACAGTGATTCCTTCCCTTTCTAAGGTACACGTACATGTACAAAGGAAGAGACTTAGGGACATGTATATAACACCCTCTTCAGCACAATCATTTGCTCCAGGGTTGACTGACTTTCACTACCTGGATTTAAATTAGTGATTTAAATGAATCAAATGATATAAAAAAACACTGATTTCAATCTACGTTTTAAGTTTTGGAGAAAAAGGTTAAAAAAAGTAGATTTTTATTTCAACTGATTTGTCACTTTTCAAGGTTTTGCACATTTTAAATAGATACCTGGATCCCTCTCTGTGAGCCCTTCAGTTCTCAGTATTGATAAGAAATATGAATGCACGTGTTACACACAATCTGGGTCGGCAGATTTTTGTTCAATTCAAGCCACTTATTTTGATTTATACCAGTTTTCTGGATTCAGTGCATGAATTACATGTAAAGGATTTGTATTTCATTGCTTACATGTAATGTCACTTTATTTATTTAAAAGTGTCCATTTCTAAAATTTTATCATATATCTACAGATTCTCTTGTACATGTATTTATAGGAAAAGCAATGTTGGTCATTATGCAGTGAACCAAAACCTGTTAAAACATGTTTTTGGTAAGGTGAGTATTATTTCATTTTTTCATTTCATTTTATTATGCTTTCTACTGGCCAACAACATATATAACAGATACAAAATATACATTATGAAATATTAAATATCCCTAAAATTGCAGAAATACAAAACAGCACAATAGAAGATACAAGAGAACAATCCTGACTGACGTAGTTGAACCAGTGTGTGGTAAGATGGAACAGGTGTCCAGCACCCCTAGAGGGCCATCCTATCACCAGAAGACAAAAAACTAAAGAAACACTGAGGGACAGAAAGAGAGCACTGGCATGGGGAAAGAAGACGAAAATAATTTTCTTTCTTTCTTTGCAAAAGTGAAGCCAAAACCAACCTGAAAGCCTTCATATATAACACTTTTCAAATAAAAACTACTTGATGTGAAAGAGAAATGGGAGTGACTTTGAACCTACAGCTAGCACAGCAAGAAGATGAACTACAGTTCAATTATTAATACCTTTGGAATATAACATACTTTTTTAAATTCTTTATTTGTAAAAGTTATGTTGGCACTTCCACTATATTTTTTGTCTATTTGTTGCAATACACAAACCCACTTGTGTTGGCTGAATTTCATTTGTATAATAATCGATAAGGCCCGGGTGTCTTATTTTGCTCTTTGTCAAAATTATTCATACCCCAGACAAAATCACAAGAAAAAAGTCCTTTCATTCATACTGCTTATTTTCACTTTCTACGACTGCAAGAATCTTTGGCATGAAGCTATTTCAAGATGCTCTGATAGAATTAATACCTTCTTTTAGTGACTTGGTGTTCAAGATTCTGATGAAATGCCATCTCCCCCAAAGAGTATAAAAAGAAGAAAAGTTTTCAAATCTTTTTCAGTTACTCGTCACCATGACCAAAAAGAAGGAACTCAATGAGGATATACGCCAGTGTATCGTGAATGCCCACAAAGAAGGCAAAGGCTACAAGGCATTTTCCAAGCAATACAAGGTCCCTGTTGCAACAGTTCGGAGTATCATCAGGAAGCATAAGAGGTTCAACACAGTGAAAAACCTCAATGGACATGGCAGGAAGTGCAAAGTATCTCCTAGACTCGCCATGGATCACAACCAAGGCCCTTGACAAGGCAGGGACGAAGGTGTCACCGACAACCATCCAGCAAGTATTGCACAAAGGAGGTCTCCACGGACACAGGCCCAGGAAGACACCACAACTCAGGAAGAAACATAAGGAGGCTCATCTGGCATTTGCTAGAGAACATCTGAACCAAGATCCTACCTTTTGGTAACACTATATATAGCAAGTTCCCAGTGCCTAATTCCACAAATTCAAAGACCTTACTGGTATTGAAGTTTGACTGGTTAGGGATTGTTGGGGTGAATTTATCTTCAAGCAAACTTGAATTCTCAATTGTGATTGGTCGATCCATGGCAACAAACAGTGTGACATAACCATATTACATGGTCCATGTCAAACCCCTCATGATGCGCTGTTCTAACTCCAAGCAATGCGCCATTTTTACGCTAAAAGTAATACACAACTGCAAAATTTACAGTAAATTCAAAGGTGACGCATTTGCGCACATTGGCCTTTATAACATCTTTACTGTGCGTCAAGTAATAGTACGTTTGTGTTCTGTGTCCCATGTACCACTCAGCCTTCAGCATCGTGGTATACAGGGCACACATGCACTACATTATTCTGTGTTCTACTCGTGCTCATGTGATAAATAAAAATAGCATGTAAAATAAATACATGTGTATATATGCTCGATGGCATTTTTTCACTTACTTGTTATAAGATTTGGGTGCTTGTCAACAAATTCCAGTGAACTCTAGGTGTGTTAAATCTTAAAGTTGCTTTAAAATCGGGTACTTTACCCTTGGTACCTGTAGCTCTTGATCAACTGTCTTCTCTGTAGGTGCATTAGATACTTCGTATGTTTACTGCAAGCACCTAGACTTAGACAATATTCAATGTGGTTTGTGATTTTAATCAAAATAACTAGATTAAATTTCTTCAATTAAATCCAAATATGTTTTATTCTGTATCAAAAGAAATAAGTACACAAAAACTAACATGCATACAGCTATGAGCTTTGAAATAGATAATTAAACCGACTAGTCTCCGATTTTTTATTTTAAAAAATCTGATTTAAATTTTACAAATATGACTTGAAATAAAAATCTGATTTTTTTTAATCCAAAAATTGCCAACCTTATCATATTCCTAAAAGTTCTGATTCGTATTTTTGCAGAAACTGACAATCCACAAGCCAAAGTAATTTGTGCATACCCTGTACCGGTACTTTCATTAGTGTGTTGATGGAGACTGCAGTGTGTGTGTTATGGGCAGGCCTTCAATGTGTTAAGGAAAATTTCTTTTGTTGAACAAATTAGGACCCAGTTGTGGGGACATTTCTGTCCTGTAAAATGTTTTTGGTCCCCAATAAATTGTTGAAACAAAATATAAGAAAGATGAATGTATGACCCTAGAACTACAGTACAAGTGACAGCAGAGTGGAGTGTGTTCTTTGGTGAATTGCTGTGTGTATTGCGACATGCAATGTTTGGCATGCACAAGGGTTTTTTTCTACTACGAACACAGGGCAAGGGTCCCCTCATTTTCTCTGTTTTCTCCGCATGACACATTCTACATTCAGAATTTGCATCTTGGCATGAACAAAAAAAAACGTGTTTAGCTCAATACGGTTGAGCTCTGAAGGCAAATGACACTGCGTTCGATTTTGATACTTCCATATTTTCTTGAACAGATAAAATCAGAGAAAACATGTTTTCCTTAGAGGTGCTTTTTGAAAATGAGGGAATTCTGATCTTAACAAGACCTTGTACAGTGTTTTCCATTTTGAATGGTGTAAGTGTGAAGTGAAATCGAGGAAATCAGCTAATCCAAGGAAAACGTACCATACATGCCTGCAAATCTAGAAAGAAAATGATAGACGTGCTTCTGCACATTTGTATCATGGCTGGCATTGGCTATTCTATGTATTTCATGGTGTGCTACGAGTAACTCTGATCAGTTGCAGCATTGCATCTTTCATCTCCTACTTGCCACATGGATGTTTGTACATGTATATGTTTGACATACAGATACATGTACTCTGGGCAACATTGATGATCTTGTTTAAGACACAAATTCTGACCATGATCTCTGCTTGAACATATTGATCATGAAGTTTCAACTTTAAATAGCAAGTAATTCTCCATTCACCAGTAGGCCTCCTCGGTTTAGTTTAAACTTTTGCCAACTTTAAATACAAACTGATGGTTGAAATGCAAAGCTGAATAATGCATGCATCATACAGTATGCAATCATCATAACATTGTATGGATATAAGGGATAATTTAATCACCGCTCATTTTGATGCGTTTGATGTGTTTGATTTCTTAGTTCGTTCATTCTTTTCTTTAGAGGGAAAGTGAAACATAAATTGGTATCCGTTGAACATTGTCGACATCCACATAATGTATAAAATAACAGACACAACACCATATTGAGGATTACAGGCAAAACAGGCTGAGAAGCTTACTCTCTTTCCCATGCAATTAAAGGCCAGCATGTACAGGCAATGATGGAAATAAGCAAGAAAAAAACAAGACATATAGCATATTAATCATTTGCATTCCAAAAAGTTCCAAAAGAATTTTGAAAAGCAGAAACAACGTACGGTACATATGTGTGTATATAGTGTATTGCTGGTGTCAGGTCATTCAAACGTATGGTAAATAGCACATTCATTCACTTTGACTAGTTTTAACAGCAATCTCGGTTCCCACATAAACGCTTTGCTGATTTCGGTCTTTAACTTGATTTCTAGAATAAGCTGAGAAACTAACAGAATGATTTAATTATTAAGTTAACAGCAAACAAGACATGCATTTTAAATTAAAAGTTAAAATTTCCTTCCGTGTAGGTGGAAACAAGAAGTGAAGCTTTCTAGCATAGGGAGAATATAGTGGTTCAGGCAATCTTGCAGTGGACTGAAGCTACATGTGCATTAATGCCCTGATAAAAGTGTGCCAAAATCTTCTGAGCACTCCTACAAATCACTCAGATGAAGAACGATTACATGTACATGTAAGTCACTACACACCCTGATCCACGACATAAACTGATGACAACATCAGCCTGCATGTTAAAGCCTGAAGGCTATTAAGTGGTGTTGATATGTGTATCTGAAATATCCGCATAAGGAACAGAGTAAACTTGATAGTTGGCTCACTCTTACACACCCAAATTATTGTCATGTAATTGTTTGATCATTCATTTTGATTAGTAACTTCTTCAGGTGAGACATATATCAATGCACTTTTAAAGGTGAGAAAGAAACATAAATGATAAAGAGTGAGTGTGCTGATCTTTGTATCACTATTCCTGCAATGTGCAATAGTTTAACTTGAATTCTCATAAAGCTTGCCAACACAAGTGAAAACAAAAGAAGTGCAAAGTATTTTGGAGTGATTAAATGCTGTGGAAGATGTTTTGAAATGCTTTACAAAGACCGTATTTAAACAAAACAATGACTTGTGCAATTTGCATGAACAAGGTAGAAACTTTCAGCACCATGTTTCACTCCTGAAAACTATTTATACTTGGTAATGTGTCAAAGGTATTATAATGCTTACAACTTCAGTTAAATTGGTCACTGTATTTGAGGGGATAATTCTTTTGTAAATACTGAAATCAGCTCACCTATTGCAGCAATAAAATTATCCTCACTGAGACTATGTGTTTCAGGAATGGCACCCATGCTGCCACCATGATGTTCATCTGGTGTGATAACCTTTGACCCCTCCATTGCATATGTACTCTCACATCTAATCCCATCACCATGCAAATGAGCTTTCTTGCTATCCTTGCCTTTGTCTGGTTCCTTGCCAAAGTAGTGTGTGTGAGCAATCTCAAGAAGAGCAAATGCACTGGCAAAACCTCCTAATGGCTGGTTATAGAAAGAGTATTCCAGTCCAGCAATCACAGCCTTCAGGACAGATACTATCCCCTTGTATACAGCTTTGCTCACTTGCTGTTGGAAAAAAAATTGAAATTTACTCTAAAATTACATTCAGGATGACGAGTGAAACTAATAACAGTTATGCAACTTAGTTTATAGAGTACAAATATGATTCAGTAGAAGCACCAAGGGTGGACCTAAACTGATTTAAGTGGAAGATGGGTGGTTAGATATTTTTTTTGGAGGGAAAAACATGAAAATGAAGCAATTTCTTTAAGCCATATTTCATGGCCTTTCTGTGGCAAAGGTTAAAATTTGGGATGTTTCACATGCTTTGAGATGGAAAAATGAAAATATAACACTTTCTTGGGGGGGGATATGGTGCCCTGGCCCCCTAGAGCCAGCGATGAGAACCACGCCTCAAGAATGCTTTCAGTTCAAAATATATCCACTAATTCACCCCAACTGGCATCATGAAACACTAGTTGCATTGTTAGTGCTATTTGTTCCCCTATGTTGGACCAACCAGGGCACTGCCATTTTGATGAGCTTTTCCACAAAGGAAAACAAACCCAACTTTGTTAAAGCAAAAGTGGTGATAACAGTTGTAAAAATACATACAAAATTCCCATTGCAGTGGCTTGATATGAAATGGACATGGACAAAACACACATAACATACATGTACATCACCACATGAACCACTAAGCTTGAAACACAGAAAAATATGGAAAGCTTAATGTGAAAATGTATGCATTTTAAAAGTCACAGGTAGGGTATCAAAAGGTTAAATTTCAAATACAGTTCTGACCGTATCATCAATGTAGTCATCAAGCACTTTTGTGTTCTCTTGTGGGGATAGCTGACTTATGACCTGAGCCCTCATATTCTCACTCTGCATTAACTTCTTGAGGCGAGACCAGTTGAGCCAACCGACATTGTTACCTTCCAACACTCCTCTTGTGATCTCTTTGATAAACAGTTGGTCATCGCTAGATACAGAAACAAATGGAAACATTAAAGGGCCTGCGATAAGTGGTTTTTATTGGTTAGAATTATGTTTTGATCAATATCCACAAGGTAAAATGGTTATTTTGATTAATAAATAATAAAAATGGGCAACACGTCCCCTCCGCCAGGAGGTATAGAAAATTTGCATATCTGTGACATACATTTGAGATGACATCATCACACACCACTAGTGCATCAATGCTTGTCTTGGGTCAAATTAAAAAAATTCAGTCCATTTTTCGGGTGTTTTAGAAATCATGCCAACCAGGTGAGTTGCTGCAAGCTGTGGCAACACATATACATGTAAAGATAACTATCCAAGCAAAGTGAAATTTAGAGCAATTCGGTCAAACTGTCAGACTGACAGCAAGCTCCAAACTGTGCAGTGTGCATTTCTAGCCACAGTGCTTTCTTCCTAACATGTACAACCTGTCAGACATCGCACCCACGATCTTTAGGAAATCAAAAAAAGGCTGTGAATAAAACCAAAAGTAGCTTTTGTGAAACACGAATGACAAAGGGCAAGAAATACTCCACTCAATATACTTGTGTACATGGGTTGTGCTGCCTTATTTATATACGTCATGACAACAATATGTAATGCAATTGCCCATACGGTGGCAGTACCATATGTGTACATGTTCTTACCACACACACGGGCATTGTATGCATGGGCAAGTACATGTATTTTACGTTGGAACATTCCATAGGCACGTAAACTGTACGTGTTCTCATCACAAAGAAACAAATGATGATAGACAACGAAGTATTAAACTTCTCTATATACAACATAACTATTGGTACTGGTCTTTTACAGATGTGTAAGACACTGTTTGAGAACAGACAATTACACATTCAGTAACCGAAAAAAGGTGGAAATCAAATTTATGGACTGATTTCCAATCGCACAATATCAAGATTATAAAGGCCCAATAAAGGAAGGGTTGTAACATATATAATGATATCAAAGCACTGCTAATAAAGTTTATTTTGGTAAGCTGATTACAATTAAGTTTGAAATATGCAACCAAGACAAATAATAAATGTTTCACTGTGTGCTTTTAACAACAGAACAAAAAAACAATGGACAAGCATGGCAGTGAAGTGGCATGCAGATATGTCTACATGTATTGAACACTTTATACAAAAGCAAATATTTAAAAAATAAAAAAGCACAGAAAGAAATTTGGACTAATTCCTATGTAAGTCTCTCCTTGCTGAACAAGAAAGGAGTTTGGATTTGATGCAGTACACGGGACAAAAAGGAAAGAACTATAATTAGAAAGAGGTCAGATATATGTGAAACTTACCGTCATTGTTTTATCATTTTAATATGTGAACAATAACTGATGCATCAAAATAGACAAAGTTTAATACTTGGAGGTACGTTTGTACCATTTGCTACCAAAATGTGTTTGCCCAATTTATCCTAATCACATCAGGACCAGATTACTGAAGGCAATAGCAGTACAAACTTTAAAAGAACAGCAAACAGGTTCTGGTCCTTTCATGACCAAACACACATTGTAAACTGAAAGTTCTGTTCACTTAAATGTATATGTATCTCGCAGCAGGGTATGTGCCAGCTGAAACTTTGATGACGATTGGGGATCACCAAGTTGCCAAAATTGTGCCTCAAAAAATTAAAGCCTTAAAGCGTGCACCTTTAATGTCACGTGACTTGTCTCCTGATGACGTCATCATCACATGAGATCAATATTCCTCTAAAGTTCACCCTTTTCAATATAATCTGCAAGATTTGAACTTGATCAGACAAGCACTTCAGGAGATATGGGGCCTTAAGGAGTGCACCTTGAATGTCATGTGACTTGTCTCCTGATGACATCATCATCATACAAGGTCAAAATTCCTCTAAAGCACTCCCTTTTCAAGATATCTGCAAGATTTGAACCAAATTGGATATACACTTTAGGAGATATAGTAATTTAAATGGTGCACCTTTAATGTCACGTGACTCGTCTGCTTATGGCATTGTCATCACCTGAGGTCAATTTTCATTTGTAAACCTTTCCTTCCTAACTACCTGCAACGTTTCAACCCAATAAGACATGTACAATACAATATACAATACAAAACATTATACTTTTCGCAGAAAAGGCAGAGATTAGATATCTTAAACATTTGTCCCTTTTAGAGTTCCATACAATGTAATCTGCTCTCGGCAGCATGTGGTCAGCATTTTGCCAAGTCTCGAGTCTAATGCCCTACGCACTGTGCGCCGTCTATGTTGCAGGCAGATATCGGGCGTCCACACTCCCAAGTGTGTTATTTGCCTGCAACTGGGGACCCCCTATTGTTCCTCTTTTGTTTGTACTTCAACTTTTTTAGAAGACCACCTATATGTTTTGTACTCAATCGGGGACCCTCAGTCAATCGGGGACCTTATTGTCCGCTATTGTTCAGGGTCTCCAATTGAATGTAGAAACAAAGCCACACACACACAGAGTAGCATATGCACAGCATGCGAAATGAGATTTTCGAGTTGGCAATTTATATTTTAAACCACTTGCAGCTGGGGGCTCCAGTACCGGAGGCATGGGCCTTATATTCGTGGCCGGGGTTTCCGAAATCGGAACTTTACTAAAAAAAAAAATTGCTGGGTGTTTTTAAAAAGTTTATTGCTGTCAGTTAAACAGTTTAGGCCATCATTGGAGGTAAATAAATTGGTCTGAGGCAAAAATGGGTAGCTGGGGCCGGAGAATTGGGACTTTATTTTATAGCCGGGGTGACCAAACTTATAAAAGCCTGTAATAAAATTAGGAGTTGCTGAGAGCTGCCGGGCACTGCCAATCAATCCCCGTATTCTTTCAGCGCAGAGCTCTGACATTAGCGGAGGTAATCCGTGTATTGTTTGTGCAGAACGCTATTGTTCGCGCTGCTGGGCGCTCGTAGCGGATTATCGCTGCACTGCACCGAAGACAAAGCGCGGGCTGTGCGGGCTCATTATGCACCTGTGCCCCATGAATGACCTGGCCCGGGCGCTGCTGGCCTTTGCCACGTTGACTGACAGGGCTCGGCCCTCTTGCTGCTTGAGAATAAAATCGCCGTGCAGTGGCTACATGTGTACATATTTGGTATCGTGTTATCAGAGCACAGACAACATGGCTGAAGTTATATCCGGAGAGTCCGGTTCTTCCAATGAAAGTGAGTTTTATCTGAGTTCAGACGAAGATTCTTCGTCTTCTTCATCACCACCGTCACCTGCTCAAGTACAGTCAAGTACAGAAATTGACAGTAATGTACCCTTGGCGGTATATGCCAAGCGCAACAGACAGTCCCTTACACAGACCGCCGCATCGACCAGCAGCAGTGCCGCACCGTTCCGGTGGACAGATGAAGACAGTACACCACTTAAATACAGCTTCAACGGTAATGGTGGTGTCGTCGAACCCCACCTGCTTCACAGCTCAACCTGTGGTGAAGCCTATGAGATGTTTTTTGACGACGTTCTCTAGATAGTGCAAGAGACCAACCGGTATGCCGTGCAGAGGCCCGCTACGACATCGGCGCACATGCGATCATGGACTGATCTGAACACTAGAGAACTGAAGGCCTTACTGGACCTTTGCATAATGACGGGAATTGCGAAGAACCCCACCCTTCATAGCTTCTGGTCCACCAACCCACTGAAGATGAGCCTATTCCCATCCGTCATGACCCCAGATTGCTTCCTTGCCATCCTGCAGTCCCTGCACTTCAACAATAACACTGCCATGCCGGAGGACTGCACTGACCCCCTCTTCAAAGTGCGCCCAGTCGTCGACCATCTTGCTGAGAAGTTTGCCACTGTCTATGTTCCTTGACAGGACATTTCCGCCGACGACTCCCTGATGAAGTTCTACGGGCATCTCCACTTCGCTACCTACAACCCCAGAAAGAGGGCCCGCTTTGGCATCAAGATGTACAAGTTGTGCCAGAGCACCGGGAGTGCCGCCGGGTACTGCTACAACTTCAAAATCTACACTGGCCAAAGTAAAGGAGACCTCCCAGCAACTACACAAGTGGTGATGGACCTGGTGAGCGACCTAAACGGCAAGGACTACAACCTTGCCCTTGTCTGAGCCTTCAGCAGTCCCAATTTGTTTCGACGACTTCACAACCAGAAGTTCAACGTCATCTGCACCGTTATGGCAAACAGAGAAGGGATGCTGAAAGACCTGCAGTCCGTCAAGCTGAAGCAAAGTGAAACAGCATTCCAGTCGGCCGACCTGGGCATCAGCAGTTCTCTCCTGGCCATGGTGTGGCGAGACAAGCGCAACATCCGTATGCTCTCCACCATGCATACGGCAGACATCCATGACTCCGGTAAGCAGGACAGAAACCGACCTACGTCATTGAATACATTGATGGGGGGCGTTGACAAGAGCAACCAACTAGCGGCCAATCACCGAGCTACTCGTAAGTCCCTCAAGTGGTACAAGAAGCTCCTCTTCTACCTGCTCGACTTGACGCTGGTGAACAGCTACGCCGTGTACCTGGCCGTTTGTCACTGCCTCTCCTTCCTCGACTATCGCTCGAGTCTTGTCCGTGAGCCGTTGTTTGACAATATTGAAAAATCAATAAATCACTTGATGACATCATGCTTCGCGAGACATCTTTGCCATAGGGTCTTTGCTTGAAGCAACTTAGATGAAAATTGAACCTTGAAAAGGAACTAAAGTACTGCGAAGAAAAACTGTGTACAAAGGAATGGGAAGAAGAAAAAAATAATAATCTTGACAAAAAGAACGCCTTTTTTGCAAACTGCGAAAAAAAAAAAAAAAGAATCATGAAAAAAAGAATGTCTTTTTTTGTAAACTGTGAAAAAGCCCCCTCCCTGTTTGCCAACAGAACAAAGGGCTTTTTCGCATCCCTTTCTTCAGTTGAACAATCAATCTACTGCACAAATGTGATAGCGTAAATCTGTCATTATTACCATTTGGATCCAAGGTTTCAAAAGAATATCAGGCATGTACTTCAGGAAATAACATCCTTTAAAAAAAATATTATTTGACTCCACATCAATGACGTCATCATCACATCAGGTACATATTCCTCAAGAGCACTCCCTTTTCAAGATATCTGCAAGATTTTAACCGGATCGGACATGTACTTCACGAGATAGAAGGCTTTAAAGAGTGCACCTTTGATGTCACGTGATGTACATGTATCTCCTGATGACATCATCATCACATAAGTTCAATATTCCTCTAAAGCAGTGAGTTATCAAGATATCTGCAGGATTAGAACCCGATCAGACATGTACTTTAGGAGATATAGAGCCTTAAAGGTTGCACCTTTAATTTCACATGACTTGTCTCCTGATGATGTCATCATCACATGAGGTTAATATTTCTATAAAGCACTCTCTTTTCAAGATATCTGCAAGATTTGAACCTGATGGGAAATCTACTTCAGGAGATAAAGGGCCCTAAAGAGGGCGCCTTTAACGTCACATGACTATTCCCTGATGGCGTCATCAGCACAGGAGGTCTACATTCGTCTATAACACTTTCCTTTCTAGTTATCTGCAAAATTTGAACTAGATAGGACATGTCCTTTAGCAGATAAAAGGCTTTGAAGTTTACAAATTTCATGCCAAGTCAAGAAATGTGTACAAAACTTACGGGAAAAATGAAATATTCAAAAATCAATACAAAATAAGGTGATGACGTCATCATGACGTCATTCATTTTCAATAAATTTTGCATCAAGGTCTTTGTTGCCTATCACTTTGTCAACGATCAAACATCGCAAAGCTACCAAAATTGTGGCTCGAAAACATGTACAAAGTCAATGGGCCATAAACTTGTTCGCAGAAACACTGCTCCTGTAACTTCGAGTTACTTGATTTGCGCCTAAACTGAACAATTTTTATGAAATATTACTTCATATTCAGACTCTGAGGCATATTTCAAATCAAATAACTGACTGGGAAATAACTGATTTCTCTTTCGTTCTTATAGTAATCTTGAGAGGAAGTAAAGGACTACTTGTTCACTAGTGTTAATTAGAAAACCGTGTACAAAACCTAAGGGGAAAAATGAAATATTCAAAAATCAATACAAAAGAATGTGATGACATCATCATGTTGTCATTCGTTTTCAATAAATCTTGCTTCAGGCATATTTTAAAGCAAATAACAGACTGGAAAATACACGCTTTCGTTCTTATAGTAATCTTGGTCCGAAGTAAAAGACAACTCGTTCACTAGTGTCAATTAGAAAAATGTGTAAAAAACCTATGGGAAAAAATCGAATATTCAAAAATCAATATAAAATAAGGCGATGACATCATCATCACGTCATAAATTAGCCAATGATTTTGAATCATGGTCTTTGCCGGCTGTAACTTTGATGACGAATGGAGATTGCCAAGTAACGTAAATTGTGCCTTGAAAACGTGCACAAAGTCAATGAGCTGAAATATACATTTAAAAATCTATAATAAATAACTTGGTGATGTCATCAAGACGTAATTATTTTAGTATTTTCTTTGCCTTAAGGTTTGTGTTTGGTGTAACTTTGATGAGGATCAAAGATAGTCAAGTTACCAAAATGAAGCCTTGAATATGTGTACAAAGTCAATGGGCTAAAATAAATATTGAAAATTCAATAAAAAATCACTTGATGACGTCATCATGACGTCATTGTTCTAGGCACATCTTTGAACAAAGGTTGTTCAATGATGTCAGTTTGATTAAGATCAGAAGTTGCAAAAGGACCAAAGTGGATGGTGGAAGAAATGTGCACAAACAAATGGGCTTTAGGTCAGAACAGGAAGAGGAAGGAAAAAAACAAAACAAAAAAGAATACCTTTTTCCCAAAGTTGTGAAAAAGCCAATTACGTTACATGATTGGTTCCTACATACCTACAGTAGCTTGGATCAGTATGAAACAACACAAGAAAAATCAAGCCTCTTGATTGGTTTCCAGATATGCAAATGTTGTGCTAAGTCTGCATTGTTTACTTGGATACAAGATGTACACTTCAACTATCCAATCTGCGTACAAATATACTTTTACTGCAGCCTAACTCGTATATACATGCACTGAACATGCCAAAAGGAGAACACGTCCTGAGGGAAGTGTTGTCCAAGGAAGAGGAACCATCAGGGACAACCACTGTAGGCAGTTATGATGAAAAAATGATAGTTGCGAATGAAAGCGAACTGTAGTTTCAGGTAAGGTGGGTACAAGAAAGAAAGTTGGCTACTGCGGTTACAGCTGTCTCGGTTGGAGTCGCATGACGACCAACACACCATAACGTAGAAAGCTGTTCGTGTAGAATTATACTAGCAGCCTGCTTTATTGGGGCACTAGGGCTGGTGAAGCCAAAATAGAGTGAAGAAACGACCATAACAATGCTACCGAACGACTCAGACAGAACTGCTGGGATGAAGAGTAGGCGCATAGGCAAGTGACCCTTCCCAGCCGAAATGCAAGACGTCTGTGGCCCAGGTTTGTAGGTGAAGGAACCTGGCGCACAACATCAGCAGCTGAACATTCTCCATCATGAACAAAAGGACAATATATAAACTGTCAAATTCCTCGATTAACTTGCCACATGGTGATGCAGAGTCTACTCCGTTGGGTGAATCTTTCTCTGAGAGCATACATCTGCAAAAGAGTTGCAATGTTGGCTGTGGGGATATGGGATGCCTTCAGGTCAATTCCAGAGTCCAATACCCTTGGGGACAATTTGTCTGATCAAACAGGACAGATTTACCCTAATGGTTGTACAGAAGTGATGTTCAGCATTGAAGGCTGCCTGGAGTTCCAGAATGTTGAAGAGACTTCCTAATAACTGAGGCACCCCTGTCCCTGAGACCTGAAAGGTGAGGAAGGGAAGTACCCCATGAAAATTGGGACAGATCTGTAGAAAGTCATCACCTATTGTTAATTTTAATATGTATACACTGAGGCAATTGAGCCTTCAGGCAACAAACACAGTGTATTTAATAAACCATAATAACAGTAATACGGACCCATCTTTGAAGAGGGAGGTTGTACACCAGATGGTTCTGTATCAGCTGCCAGCAGAGGTGTGACTGAACGAGATCCATTATGAAAACTGGGAGGTCGATTGGGTCACATTTAGCCGTAAGAACATTAGTAAGTGAGCTGGAGGGGACTCCTTATGAAGATGGTGAAGAGGTACCAGGTCCACTAGGCTCATCATCAGGACAAAGAGGAATTGTGTTTGTGTGCAAGAGCCCCAGGTGGGTTGGAGAGCTGCACCAACACAAATCAAGCCATGAGCTAGGACAGATCTCGATTTTCCCTCCAGATGGCTGGCAACCTCATAAGGCTAGTGTCAACTGCAGCCTTGTCTGGAAAACTGTCTACACTGAGTTAGCCATAGAAAAATCAGAAAGTTAGGATGACTAACTGGTGTAGGTAAGCGGCAACAACTAATGCAATTTGGGTGAAGACCACTTGGGATGTTGATAGACCGGATGGCCAGTCGAATCCTGAAGGTTCTTCCTGAAAACAAGACTGCCAGTGCTCTATGAGTAGACAGAGTGAGGCCGGAGATGAGTGATAATTGCTCAAAGAGAGAGTTGGCATTCTCGTCCACCTCCTTAACCATTTTGTGCCGGGGATACCGGATCCCGATACACATGCTTTATATGCGTGGCCGGGGTCTCCAAACTCAGACAAAGGGAACAGGGCCTTTTAACAAAAGACCGTACTCGGAACAAAAGTCCAGGCTGCTGGGCACTACGGACATTTTTTGACTCTAGAAAGTGGAGATAATCCAGCCTTGCTTTGAAATAGTATACCACGGTTTGGGGCATTTAGAGCGAGCGGATTACCACCCGGGACAAAAGTGCTCCATCACTGCAGCGACGAGCCACACAGCACTGCTGCATGCTAATCTGGCCCATATTGAAAAGAGGTCAGCAACTCCCTGAACCAAGTTCGTGAACAAAAGACAGTTATATAGCACCACACAATCTGGGCTCTTTTTACAAGGGTGCAAGCCTTGCTGAAATACTCATGCGTCAACAGATTTTGTCTGTCAGGCTAGAGTGGACACCAGACAGTCCTTCACGTGTTTGTATAAAAGAGTCCAGTAAATGAAGATAGGAATTTTTTAAGAATTTTGAAAACAGAAAAAAATGGTAATTATCCCAGACCAGCATCATCAACATTGATAACTGCCCCCGGCAGCAAGTGGTTAAGAGCAACTGCAGCATGGTCGAGAGGGCCAGGATTTTTTTTCACATACAGGAGAAATTCTACGATGCTAGAGTGGCTGACCCAAGACTACAATCATATATTTCTGGAGTAGACAACGAGGAGCCTCCGATTGTATATAGCTAACAGCGGAGTCTATTTCTCCTTTCCCGGCAGATCAATCTTGATTATTGGAATAAGAGTGGACTAGGTCCTATTGAGCTTCCTGAGAGGGATCGCATGAGGGTTCGGATATGTCTAGATTGTCCACTGGGTTATTCGAGCCCATGCTGACAGCCAATGCGTGTCTGCACTGGATGGTGAAAGTTCAGGATGGCAAAGATAAGGACTCGGCGGGACTTGAAAGCCAAAACGATAGCTGAGGAAGAGGCGGTGTGGTATTTGGATGAATGCAACTTCCTACTAGATGGCCCAGTGGAAGAAGCATGTTACACTCCTTATGCACGGGAGCATTTGTGAAAAATACGCAGATGAGGCTAAATTGGCACTAGCGGCAGAAGGACCGTTGAGCTGCAGCTCACATGCAGGAGAGGGGTTATGGTGTTTGGATAAACGAAGCTTCCTACTAAATGACCCAGCAGAAGAAGACATGGAATTTTTACGCTTTTAACGCATGGAAGATTATATGGAAAATTTGCCGACAAGGCTGGCTGGGTGGAAGCAGTGGAAGAACGGTAAAGCTAAAGATCACGTTTGGGTGGAGGTTGTGTGGGCTGAGCCACAGTGGTGGGAGGTTCAGGAGCGTTCTTCCAGGATAGCATCAAGGAAAAAACAGGAAGGGTGAAAATGGCCTGGGCGCATTCACTGGGACAGCCCGAGCATCCTGTCATTCATTATCCTGGTAGCAAGCACACACTAGGGGAGCTGAGCATTCTGATCGCATGCATTGCAGCTCAGTTCCCTGTGCGTGTTTGTTGGCCGACATTGGTTCTAACCAGATAACGGGGCGGTCATTAGCACAGTAATCACAAATAACGGCTTTGAACCTTAATACCTCGATCCTACTGTTGACTAACTCCTGTCAGTCTAGGCGGAGGGCTGAGAAACGCTGAATGTGTTAAGCCCTCAACCGTCCCAAGTCACCTGGTTGACCATATATGATATTGCTAGATGATACGACCTATGTATAATCAATCAATGACAGCAACCCACAAGCCTATATACAAAGAAAAAGAAAAATACCACACAAAAACCATAAATAGCATACACATTCACAGACAATATACATGTATATCCAAAACCACAGAAAAGAAACTTGACAAATCAAAAATGCCTAGGGACAATATCGATAGCACTTTCTAGAAAAAGGACAAACAGGGCAGTGGCACTGCTACGCATTGTGGTAATAGAGGGTGCATTACAATTCAATGATTAAGTTTTTAGCGAATAAAATAAGGCACAAATGAACTTGTAAATGAAACAACTGTTTGGGTAGGATGAGCACAGTGGACTCAGGGGTTATTACTCATTATGCCTAAGCAGGTCACATATTTCTGAATGCAGTGTACCTCTCTATTCAGCAATACAAACTAAAATACACCTTAGTAAGTCTGATAACAAAGTTTGATGCCTGGCCACACTTATCAATAGTAAAAAAATTCTGTACTTATGACATTATGGGTGCTAGCAAAACGTACAATGAATGTTACTTTTTTTTCAAACAGCATATGACAGTTGAATTCAAATAATGAACAAACGTGAATGAAGCTGAAATATTTTCAAGTAAAGCAAAATGAACAAAACAAGTGTATGATAACAAGCACACCCTATAAAGCTTGTACATGTACGTGCATAATGCACTTTCATGCAATGACACGCGTAGTTGTGGAGGCAAGGCTAAGAAGAGAGTATGCTTGACAAAATATGAATACATTTATAATAATTTAAATGCTCACATTAATGTCTTCAATGATCGATCATTCTTGCTGAAAAGAAAATACAAATGTTTAAGCGTAGTTATGCATTTCACAAAATGTAAATCATTAAAGTTGTAATTTTAAGTACTTTGAACTATGAAATTTCCTTTGTCATTTTGATTGAATCTCATACAAAGTATATGTTTTGCTAAATTACCCTGATTTTCAGGTCTTAAATTTTAACTGAATATCCCTGTGGAATATTCATATTAAAAGGCTCCAAAATTTTGCTTTGATGGCTGGGGTTAAGGCCTGCTGCAAAAACCAAACAAAATCTTTCGACTTTGACATTTATAAACTACAGCTAGTCACACATCATGGCACATACATATACATGTATGCACCGATGAAACAGAGTGTCTGACGGGCACTTATGTAGGGCACTTGATGAAAGCATCATCAGAGTTCAATTTCAAGATGCTACTAAGTAGTAGTACCCAATTTCATACCAACAGAGGTTCCACGTATTTCACGGAGACCGTAAGCATTGCAAGTAGTCATGTAGGGCACGGCACAAACGTACCTTGGAGGAAAAATTTGCTTAACATAGTGACAAAACAGTGGAAATCTCCATGCGCTTGCAACCATGAGCACAACCACACTAAGCAATGACATGATACAGTGCTTACAGTTAGAAAAATTGTGCTGATGTAGTAAGACCAATTTTTCTGTTCCGTGTTAAGTAGCTCTGTCAAATTGGGCCCTAGTGGTTGTTAAAGTTAATACATATAGTGACCCAAAACATGGTAGTCTAGTTTAGATTGCTGAGCATGTATGCTATGGATACTGGTCACAATACCCTCCCTTCCCAAGGGTAGTTAAGAGACATGGCAGATAGATTAAATGCCACTGCTAACATCGTGTGTCAAGTAGTCAGTGTCCATATAAAGATGCTGCAGGTGTTTGAAGATTCAGCTAAGCATTACTCTGTGCCAAATTACATACATGTACATATACCAGTGAACCCCCACCCCACAAAGAGTAATTAAGAGTGCTCATGCATTCCTGTTTACTACTGCTGTACACTGTCAAAAAGACATAATGATATCAGAACTGACACTCCTCACGTTATGACAGTCCCTCAAAAATTGTCTTCTTCAAAAGTTGGGACCATTATTCTATTTTAAACAAAAATAAAAGGAAACTTAACATGCAATACAGTTCATGCTTGAATATGAAAAACAACAGGGGAATAGAAATGAATTGTATTTGCATACAGTGTACATGTATGTAACAGCAAACTCTTTAAACCAACTGCCATTGAAGGTGAACATTCTCTTGATTGGTAAGGCCTATTAATCCCTAAACACATACATACCTATTAGGTCTATCTTCTGAAATGGACAGTCTTTTCCGATCCTTATCTGGTTTCTTAGTAGAGCTGTGTTTTATAAGTGAAGAACGCTCCACTAATGAACGGCGAGTATCTAGGAAAAAGAGTTTTGGATGTATTTGAGTGCCATACATGTAATTACTATCACTTAAATACCACCCACTTGGTACTGTTTTTCATTGATTCCTTTAAACAGCAGAACATATACTACAAGTTTATGCACATAAGATGGTGTGAAATTCACAGAGATTTACTATGCTCAGCTGCCAAAGTATAATGCAGTGAGATTAAGTCCTTTTTATAAAGGTGTATGGAGGTACATACCCAACCACTGGGACAACAGCAAGGTTACAGCTGCCAAATTTTAAACCTAAAAGAGGGGGAGAGGGGGGCAACATTTTCTCCAATAATGTTGCAGTGCATTTTTCATGTGCCAAGCTTCAAGGAATTTTTCAGCAACATCTTGCAGTCATTTTGATTCCAACTTTTTGAAGATCAGACATGCTGTTATTGCACAATGTACTTTTATTTTGGGACAGAGAACATACTCTGACCACTGATTCAATGCACACAGGCAGACATGTCTGAGGCCATGAACTTCAAATGACCAAAACGTTAAACTCAATGTCAGAATAACTTAAAAACTTAAAATTTGTGCTGATAATAAAAGTCTTTACATATTCATGTTAGGTTTCGAAATGATTGGGCAAGTAACAGCTCAGATCTTATGTGTGTGTGTGTGTGTGGGGGGGGTCAATTCCTCCTCCCCAGCTGAGAAAAAGGTCCAAAAACCCTGGCTCTTTTTAGGGTTAAATAGCCAAAGTTAATTGGATGGCATGGCTAAATACACACTGTTGCAAGTACAGTTTTTACTTTTTTTTGAGTAGTGCTAAATGAAAGCTTTTGTTGCCATCTGTTCAGGATAATAGCTAGGTTGTAACTATTCACCATTTAGCAACAATATGGCAACCGATATCTGGAGCCTAAAGAGAAGTTCAGCTCATAAAATCATGCACCATTCACATATAAGTAGATGTACACAGGTAGATGTACTAGTACAATAACTGAAAGCTGGCAAGAGTTGCGCAAGCAGGTGGTTACACGAAGAAATTGGAAAGGGGCTTAGAGTGAGTAGATACTGAATGTTGGAAAATCCGCATCACTTACCTTTCCCAATTTACTGGTTCAGTGAATCATCAGGACAATGGACAAGAAAATTGGGGAGTGTACACTAAAAATGGGACCAACCTGACCATACATGTATATAGTTTCACCAAATTTGATGAAATTTGTATTGACCAGTAAGATTCATGACGGAAGTCATATCACTTAAAATGGCATTCCAAGAAGCATCCAGCGACTGGTCATCACATAACTAATTATTGTGACCAGACAGAGGTATATGTACATGTATGTGTGCACGTTATATTGAGCAAGTGAACTGGTCAAGATCAGAAAGATGTGCCACATGCTTAAGACTGAAGTACAGACAGTATACAGACAGCACAAATTTACTGATGCAATGAAGCACAGTGTAGGGAGCAAGTCAATAAAACTGACATTGACTTCCAGAAGACCTTTACCTCTAGGAAATGGAGATGCTGCTTTCTTTTTTCTAAGTGGTAACCCCATCGAGTTAGTTTGAGTAACACTGCTGCCTCGATACGGTCCAGGGTCTGAACGCACACTGGGGCTGTACTCATGTAGGTCTGATGTTGGTGAACCTGCATTATCCAAATATGTCTGTTAGTAATGTTAATCACTGAATGTATGCCACAAAGTAAATGCCATGCAAAAAAATGCATGTACCATGTTTTGAAAAACAACACAGATATGTTCTTAAACATAAAGGTGGTTTCACTCTTGAGTTGGCAACTTTGGTGAGCTTGATAGACTGGGCTCATGGCACTTTTACCAGAGAAAAGCTGCTACTTTTACATGTTTGGAAATTTCTGAGATGTTCATGCAAATATCTTGTGGTCATTGGAATTTCACTGTGACTTTTGGTTAACTTATGGTCAATTTTGTGTTGCAAATTTGGCAAAAATTGCAAGACATTCATCCAACCTTCTCATGAAAATTGTGCCATAGTTATGAGATGGTTAGGCACCATCAGCAAACTTATGTGAAGGGACTATGACTCTATAGAGACTGTCATGCAAGCAACTATCCCGTAGAGAGAATCACATTGCATAGCCTCCGACCACCTAGTATAAACACCTCCCCCCCCAGCAAAACCAAGGTCAGCATCAGTAAGTATCCAGCCTCTGGAGAAGCTGGGCATGCAGGACCCCTGGATAGACCTTCAATCAAGACCAGCCATGGCTCAAGGCCTGGGTTTTGTCTGACCACCCCAAGGCCTTCTAGGACCAGCCCGAGGTTCAAGCCACTTTTTTTCAGTTGACGAAAGCTGGCAACATTTTTCAGATGGTTTGACGCCCGTAGCACGACACTTGCGAAGGCTTTGGGACTATTTTGAGACAAGAAAGCCAGAATGGCGACAGTCGCCAGATATTTTGAACACATTCAAAATTCCTGCGCACATCTTTGTGAAATAGTTCTTACCCACTGTGTGCACTGGTGAGTATTGGAAAATTCATGTGGCCCACTAATGACTGAACACTGTGCGCCATTTGGGGCCTAAATGGTGAGTAAGAACTGTGTGCCATTTGGGGCTGGAATAGTGGGTAAGAACTGTGTGCCATTTGGAGCTAGGATGGTGGGTAAGAACTGTGTGCCATTTGGAGCTAGGATGGTGGGTAAGAACTGTGTGCCATTTGGAGCTGGGATAGTGGGTAAGAACTGTGTGCCATTTGGGGCTGGGATAGTGGGTAAGAACTGTGTGCCATTTGGGGCTGGGATAGTGGGTAAGAACTGCGAGCCATTTGGGGCTGGGATACTGGGTAAGAACTGTGTGCCATTTGGAGCTAGGATGGTGGGTAAGAACTGCGTGCCATTTGGGGCTGGGATAGTGGGTAAGAACTGCGTGCCATTTGGGGCTGGGATAGTGGGTAAGAACTGTGTGCCATTTGGAGCTAGGATGGTGGGTAAGAACTGTGTGCCATTTGGAGCTGGGATAGTGGGTAAGAACTGCGTGCCATTTGGGGCTGGGATAGTGGGTAAGAACTGCGTGCCATTTGGGGCTGGGATAGTGGGTAAGAACTGCGTGCCATTTGGGGCTGGGATAGTGGGTAAGAACTGTGTGCCATTTGGGGCTGGGATAGTGGGTAAGAACTGTGTGCCATTTGGAGCTAGGATGGTGGGTAAGAACTGTGTGCCATTTGGGGCTGGGATAGTGGGTAAGAACTGCGTGCCATTTGGGGCTGGGATAGTGGGTAAGAACTGCGTGCCATTTGGGGCTGGGATAGTGGGTAAGAACTGCGTGCCATTTGGGGCTGGGATAGTGGGTAAGAACTGTGTGCCATTTGGAGCTAGGATGGTGGGTAAGAACTGTGTGCCATTTGGAGCTGGGATAGTGGGTAAGAACTGCGTGCCATTTGGAGCTGGGATAGTGGGTAAGAACTGCGTGCCATTTGGGGCTGGGATAGTGGGTAAGAACTGCGTGCCATTTGGGGCTGGGATAGTGGGTAAGAAATGTGTGCCATTTGGGGCTGGGATGGTGGGTAAGAACTGTGTGCCTTTTGGGGCTGGGATAGTGGGTAAGAACTGTGTGCCATTTGGGGCTGGGATAGTGGGTAAGAACTGTGTGCCATTTGGGGCTGGGATAGTGGGTAAGAACTGTGTGCCATTTGGGGCTGGGATAGTGGGTAAGAACTGTGTGCCATTTGGGGCTGGGATAGTGGGTAAGAACTGTGTGCCATTTGGGGCTGGGATGGTGGGTAAGAACTGTGTGCCATTTGGGGCTGGGATGGTGGGTAAGAACAGTGTGCCATTTGGGGCTGGGATGGTGGGTAAGAACTGTGTGCCATTTGGGGCTGGGATAGTGGGTAAGAACTGTGTGCCATTTGGGGCTGGGATGGTGGGTAAGAACTGTGTGCCATTTGGGGCTGGGATGGTGGGTAAGAACTGTGTGCCATTTGGGGCTGGGATGGTGGGTAAGAACTATGTGCCTTTTGGGGCTGGGATGGTGGGTAAGAAATGTGTGCCATTTGGGGCTGGGATAGTAGGTAAGAACTGTGTGCCATTCGGAGTATGCAGTACGCGTGGCCCTGGTGTAGCTTTTGTGACTGATTTTATCCTTCAAATTTTGCTGTCAAGCTGACCGGCGTATAAGCTGTAGACACATACTTCAGTGTGAGAATCAATGTGTAAGCCAAGCTTATGCTCTGAAAGTTACAGTACTTAATGCATGGGTCATTGGCTCCTGGCTATTCCAAGTCGTTTTTGATATTTTTTGCTGTAGGAACCAGTGTATCATGCAAGCATTACCTCATGAGCTCCCACCAGGCATGCTGTACATACAACATGCACAATGCAACATGTACATGTATCAATCTCATGTAAGATGCCTGTTTTATTTTACGCTTTCTGATACATACGAATAATGAGGGTACATCTCATAGAGGTTTAGGTGACATGAACACGTGTTACTCTATGTATGCCTTGATATGCATAGTCTTAAAACTTTGAAGGTTTGAATGGGTTGTGCTGTGTAAAATGTGCTTAATGTTGTTCCACTGGTAATGTTCAAATGGTCCCTCTGAGTGTGCATTAATGGGAATCTAATGTAAGTCTGCCAACACAAAATAAACCACCTATAAAAATGGCCCACTTCTACCTAAAGAGGTCAAAAGAACACAGATATCAAATGTGAAATAGCATTCCATTCATGATAATTACAAAAACGATGAAGAGCATGAAGCAAACATTATTATATTCCAAACAAGCTAAAGGGTAAACTATTTATCAGTTTTCAAGCAAGTAGTCTTTTTTCCATTGTACCTATGAATCTGTAATTTGTAAATTTGTAATCTGTGAGAGATTTGTAAGTTTACATCCTTGCCCATTTGAATCTCTGCTTGTTTTCCAGTTCCCCCTAACAAAACTTACCAACTGGTTCCTTGCTGGAAGTTGTCTCCAAAGCAAGATCCATAATGTTCTTCAACAAAGATGGCTTCTTTCTAGTCGGTGTCGGTGGGGTTGAAGAATCTGATGAATCTGATCGGAACAGTGCATTGACCTTCTCTAGGAATGTTGGTGAGGAATGTTCATCTTTCCCACTTCCTCGTCTTCTGGAATCCACATCATCAGTTGCACTGTCTGCTGGAATGCTGGATACTGAGCCAGCTGCTGTTTTGTGCTTGTGGCTAAGTCCAGTCATCTGTGGAGACGTGTCGGAGTCGTACTGAATGCTATCTGCATCTGCATCACTGTCACCTTCCATGTCTTGCCCCATTTTGCTCTGTAGTAATGAAAATACATCAAACAGTGCTCAAAACCAGCATCTCATTTACAATGCAAAATCCGTCAAAAGATAACTGCAACTCTTTAAGTTCTGAATTTCTCCTATTTAGAACTTCAAATAATTGAATAATAAAAATAGCAAAAAATTTACAAATTAAACTAATCAGTCAAACATGACTGAAACAAATAAAATCAAATTTTTAAATTTTTGAAATAAAACATACACTTTTACGCATGGCAATTGACACACAGTTTGTGCACCACTAAAAAGAGTTTGCATGAAATACATCAGCCAACAGTTGATGAACTCTGTTAATGTGTAATAAGTAATCAGAATACTTGACATGTAGGTCTTTCATGAAAAATCAGATCGAAAATGTTTGTACATGTACATGATCATTAACAAGCAAATGTGCAGCTAATGGTTGAACTTAATCCTTAAATTATGGCATTTGCAATACAAAAATTTTGAAAGATTCCATATTAAAATTAAAAAATCCATTTTAAAACAAGGTACTACATATATTGGTATATTACTGAACGTGCATGTACATGTACGAAGTGAAGCTGTGTTGAGTGGTACATTTAGTATACAAGTTATAAATGTTTGTACACATTTATATACGCAATGGTAAGAAAAACTTCATGACGTCAAAGATGGAAAGTTACCCTCCATTTTTCTCACTATGAGAATACAAAACAATCAGTGCTTTGTATAACACCTGAATAAATCGTGAACAAATCTCTGTGTCATGGCTTAATGTCATCTGAAGAAATTCTCAAATCATCTATATGTATATTGTGTAAGGGGTTGTGGTTTAATGTCACCACTGAAGTGAATTTCCATTCCATGGAATGAAACATCTATTTTTTATTGTGTGGCTGTGCTGTGCATTGGAAAAAAATTCAATGACACATTGTCAACTACCCACCAATCAGATAACAGGGATTTATTCAGGCATTATACATGTACAAAGTACATTGTAAAACTAGCCTCCCTTTTTAATGCATTGAACATTTACAGAGGTAAAACAGAAAACCAAGAGTGCACACCATGGAGGATTGTTTCACTATGCCATGAGTTCAAGAAGTAAATGTTTGTTTCATAACACTTCAGCCAATGATTTTTCTTTTGCAGATTTTTAAAATGATACATTCTTAATCACATCCAAAACTAATACGACCATATCACTCTTTCTATTCAAAATAAACTCACAATTACTGGTGCACTTCTACACTGCCCTTGATGATAATGTTCATACACAATCGCTATGTGCTTGCAAAATACAATAAACAAGTCTCCTTGCCAGTACAGAAACAGACCTCTAGTTGCTACTGTGGTATGGTCCTTTGGTCACTTCACACACCCATACCTTTTTCGAGCAAACCTGCTGACAGAGTTGTTAGCAGTGCCCCAAATAACCTGAAATTAGCTACTATACCATTCTTCTACATATGGCTTTAGTTACTTTAAATGTGCTCAAAGAAAACACTGGTTGGTCTCCAACAATCTTATCTTTGAAGAGGACCTTCCACTACCTGATAATCCAACTGATAAGAGCATTAATTTGATATACAAAGGTCATTCAGTATTAGACATACATGTAATTTTACCGTTTGCACAGAAAAATGTACAAGTGGGGAGAGAAATTATTCAAGAAACAGAACTCAGAAGTACACTGATAAGTGTTTTTTTACTGCAAATAAGAAATATTACTACACAAAAACACAGGAACACACCTGTGTTTCAGAAATTGTCACTGTATGTAAGTTAAGGCCTAAAATCAGGCAAACATCTGGAAGAAATGACATTTGTACATTCATTTAATCTGACCCCGATTTTATAGTATGGCTTTAAACAAATTAGTTATACTTAATCTGTGGATGGTAATTGAAAATGTAATTCTAATTCTGTTATGTTCTGTTCCATCCCAATCTGATGCAAACCAAAACCAGAAAAATATGAAAATACATGTTTTTCTAATGTTTCCTGCAGTGGGGCAGTAGTGTGTTGAATTCTAATTAATTTTGGATTTTTTTTGCCCTGCCCGACGTGTATTTTAACACTGTATACTCAAGTGCATGCTCTCGACGGCTTGTGAAAAAAAACACAAAGTTTGGTTTAAAGAACTGCCAAAAGAGCATCACTGGATCATTTTGAACTCCTTAGGATCTGTGGAACCACACCTCAACTATGAGTGACTAATTGAGGCAATGTCATATACATTACAAATGATTCAAGTACACTGTCTAGCCTTTCACATCAGATTTCAGATACTTTCATAAATTTGAGGGCGAGAATGTCTCTCCTAGGAACTAAAACAAAAAAATTGGGGGAATTTATGTGCTTATGTTAAAACATTGATTTTTATCTGATTCTAACCATGCTTTTATGGTTTGTACATGTAAATCAATATTCAAAGTGGTTGATCAAGTATAACTATATACCAGAAAGAGCCATGTACACACATAGAGCCCTGGTAGCCTGTTTCCCCTTATTTAGCGCAAAAAAGGTTTAAACTCATGAATCATTTATAACAAATCAATAGCATTACCAGTACATCAAAACAAGCAGTTTTGAACACGATATAGCTTTCATTACAACTTTTTCCTTTCTTTTTGCTCAATTTATTGTGCAACAATAACATTCAATTTCACCATGCAAACAAACCTGTAAAGTACAAGTGGTTTGGAAAGTAAAGTAGTATGTTTTGTGGTGTCTTGTAGTGCAAAATAGGCTGCACTCATTCTGCATGTAAATATCAGATTTATGCATGCATAGTCAACTAATGGTCAAGAAAGAAAGTCTGCAACATTAAATGTACAATCATTTCAGATGGTTATCGTTTCTCAAAATCAGTATCTTTGAAGTGGAACAAAATTTCTTTCAATGAGTAGATTGGAACATTAAATTTGGAGCACAAGAACGGCTACTGCTGGGTTCCTTGTCCAGCACCAGCAGTTTTTGAAAAGGAGGAGGTACATGTAATTGTGAGACCATCAGGCATCAGCCATTAATAGACTGATTCATTAAGTCCTGCCCAATAAAATCATTATAAGACCTGCCAAAGTGGAGCAGCGGCCAAGTCCCCTCAGTTGAAAAAGTGAGAGGGGGACCACTGGTCCCTCTGACGTCACCCCTCCCCCCTGCTTCTCTACTAATGTCCTTATATCTTGTCTGAACATACCCACTGCAATCCATTCATTGCCAATTCCATGTTTGATAAAAATAATTCATATTCCTCAAATAAAGGACACCATACCGTGGCAAGTCTCAAATGGCAGTTTTAAAGTACTTTACTAGTAGCATTAAAAAAGAATACTCTGAATATCAGCTTAAATGTACGTACGTTTAACTGTTATAATCTGTCTTGAATACTGTATTTTCATTGCCCAAGAATAATCAAATGACCAGATGACAAAAACTTATGTCACCCTCACCACTGCAAATCACATCTTGATTTCAAAGACTAGTCCCCTGCTAACAAAGCAAACCATAATGCAAAGACAATTCATTGGTAATACCATACAGCTGATAGGCCTAATACAGTGGAAGGCCACTATAACAAACATGACGGGGTCCACACTAAATGTTTGGCATAGCGGTCATTCGGTATAGCGAAATTTACTGTCGAACATTCCATTGCCATATTGAGTAGCGCCCTCTCTTGTCTAACCGAAGTGTAACCTCTTGTGATACTGTGGTTCGCTGTTTGCTGGTTTGCTCTTCGCTGTTAAGGTCTCTAAAACTGTATCTGTTGATTATTTTTGTTTTTTATTAAACTTAAGTGACAAAACTGATTTCAAGTTTATCCTAAAAGTCCTGAAGCTACCGCTCAGGATCGATCTCTGATGCATGCTGTGGCAAATCTCAGTGGCTTGTGTAATCTTTAGACTAATGTTAGTACAATGCCGCGGTGCGAGTGCGGTTTTCTTTCACACCTGATCATGCAGAGTCGCAAAACCAGTGTCCATTCAATATATGTACCGCTGGCAGATTAATCATGCGAGCCCTGGCTGTTACTATATGACGACTTCGAACAAGTGCCGACCAATGTACCCAGTTTCTCAGCTAGTTAATTACAATTAACTCTCCAACAACTAGTGGCTTTCCCTTCTAATCCTTGTCACTTTCAAACATAAAAAATCATGACATTCAGGAATTACAAACTGTAACTGCATAGTGTTTGGTAGGTTTTGTGCACAAAATATTGGGAGCCAAGGACAATGTTCGGTACAGCCAATTGATCAGTACAGCGGTGTTCCACTGTAGTAGTAAATTCTTGTGGGAACATTAAACCGACACTCTAATAGGATCAACTCAACTGTTGGAGTGCTGTGAAATATTTCAACATCCAAAGGACTAACTTCACATATAATTACTCTCTGCACCAATGTCCATATACACTGTAGTATTGTATCCAGGCTCACAAACAGCAGTCAATGCTCAAGATTTGTTGTGTTACTTGATGTGGGTTCTTGGATTTTCATCTTGTACTGGCAGGTTCTTATTCATTGTCTCTATTTCTTATTACTGACATTTTTTCTTTTTTGAAACTATCATGAAGAAAATTCCATGGAGTAAAGATTGCCCAACAATATAGACAATAAAAGTTTACAACATGTACATGTATGTATATATAAACATGTAGTAGAAGACACAAACCATGCATACCCTCCAGCCTGATGTAATGCAAAGCTCTTCACCATCTGATGACTGCAGCAGGATATTATGGGATATAGGTTGGGCATGACAGGAAATAGGAAAGGTATGGTGGGAATCAGGTGTTGAGGGGTATGACATATCGAGACAAGTGACATTAATTATCTACAATAAGGTTTTTACAAAGCAAAACAGTGGTTTTATAACATGTAACATGGCACTGAGAATTAAAAAAAAATGAACTGTTAAGTGGCTTAGATATCAATGCTCAATAAAGACAATTCTACAATTACATATCTTAAAAGGCTAATGATTTTTTAATTTGAATTTCAAGTACAAATTTTTAAGTTTCTATCATTAAAGTTTCATTTGCAAAGAGTAAAATTATGAAACTGAGGAGAATGGAGTGTATCACAGCATGACATAACACATGTAACGTGATGTTCACATTTATAAACTGCCCATAATCATTTACCTCTGGTGACGTTGTATCCTGACTACTTGATGAGTCTGTTTCTGGAAATGAGTAAGCTGAGTCACTTTGTGACATATCAGCAGGAATCTGTAGTGTATCAGGAGGATGGTAAATTTTAGTCTCATCCACCTGACTTCTTAACCCTGAAGTTTCTTGATTATCTGTCTCCATGGAAAAACAAAGGATAAAAGAAAAGAAATTTAAATCTGGAAACAGAATTGGTGAGCAGGAGAAAAGCAAATGTTTCATTGTGCTTGCTCACCGTCTATTAGGGTGGGTGGGTGGGTGTTTGCTTAAAATCTTGTCACTTTGGCCAGTTTAATTGCCCCTCCCATGATATCTTTTATTGTATTCATATTTATTAACCCACTTTCAATGTGTTTTACACTCATTATTCTCGACTGATTTCGAATTTCCAAATCAGCCTCTGGGGTCAAAAAGCTGCAATAATGAACCATAATACAGTGTGTTTTAAAAAAGGAAACCAACATAAAGGTCTTCATTTCTTGGACATGGCTAAATATTTTGGAAATTAGCAACCACAACTTATTAACTAAGGATGTCCTCTTTCTTATCACACCAAGAAATTAAATTTACTGTCACAGATGGGTGAGCACGAAGCACTTCAATCAACCATGTCAGAACTGGTTTTGCACGCGATTCATTGCAACCTAACTCCAACAATTTTCATACTAAAAAAAAGAAAGACCAGTGTTCTTTTAACAAAATTTTAGTTCAGTGATTTAACATTTGGGTGTTTATGCCTGTCTCAACCTAACCCCATTGTCCTTCACAAAAAGATCTTTAAAAATTGTGCTTACAGAGTACACAGTGTATCAAAAATAAATGACAAAGTGTTCAAATACTGACCTAAGACGTCTCCATGGATGTCACTATTCATCATATCAGTAACAAAGTCATTAAGTGAGGAATAAGAAGAACTACTACTGCTCCCTCCATCTGACTCCTCTCCACTTTCATCAGTAGGGTTTGATGAATCAGACCAAGCCTCATTACCACCACTAGCTGGAATCCCTAAAGTGCAGTTATCAAACTGTACCTGTAATAAGTAAAACAGTTGGTCAGTATACCAATTGCAGCATGTTCACTAACAAGTGTGCTGTCTATTGCAGTGTACATGTACACACAAAATATCAAACCATTTCCAGAGATGAAACTATTTTCAGTGATGGAATGAACAGTGTATTGGAAAGATGGTATAAACACATCTCAAATTGATAATTTACAGGTATAAATCTGACTGAAATTGGCATTTATAACATTTTTAAAGGGTACATGTACCAAAATCAGACAACTGAACTGCAAAGTATGTACATGTACATGTAGGTTAAAGAAATCGGGCTGTATGAATCAGTTAATGTTGAATATTACTTTCACAGTAAAACTAGTTAACCACTCATATGACCAGTGTATGCACTGAATCAAACTTAGGAGTGCTACATAAAAAACCATCATTCTACATTTAGTGGCACTACTGGAGGTGTGAGTCATACCAAACTTCACCGAGCTGTTCCAAACCAAACTCAGTCCTATCATTTGCTTATCCTTGCCAGCTATATGTATGTATCCTGATTTCCAAGGACTCAGACTTTAAATCAGTCTCGGACAGTCAGGACTCAGACATGGATTCCAACAGTAAGAACTTGGCTACCTCAAGGACTAGGCCTGAGTCTGACCATATTTTAACTTTACATGTACTTTACTGCAATTTCATTTAGTGAAGACTGTGACACAGTTTTCAATTCGTGCCCCAATGCAAATGGAAAAACCTGTACATACATGTAGGTGTGTGTAAGTTAAGTACGAACTAGTTCTATAAGCAATTGTAAACTGTGCTGTGCAGACACACACATACATGTACATGTTCATGGTAAGTGCACAGGTACGCTGTACATTGTACAAGTACATGTACATACAGTACATGTACATGTACGTCATTGTGTGGGTGAACAACAGCGTACAGTACCCGTGAAGCTGGTTCACAAATGTAGACTGGTTCCCGCCACGTACATGTACATGTACTATCGACGCCCTTCAGGCAGCAAAGAGAGGTCAGACTTGTGGAATCGGTCTAATGAGACTTTTGTGCCAAACGATCAACTTCAGTACCGTGGTGCATGTATTTAGCATAACATGATTAATCTTGAACTTCAAACTTGGGCATTACTTTTTCAATTTGTATACCCTAGATCCATTTTCATGAATCTGTCTGCTGAAAATTGATAGTGTGAGGATTAAAACGGAAACCTGCAAAAATGTATGAAGCTACAGCATGAGACTGAGGCTAACAAATGTGCATCACCTGGCTAGCTCATATGTCTGCAACCAAAACAGGCTTCCAAAGTTATAGCTAGTGGCTATGGCTTTTATCAGCATGCCCTTGTACATTTCCAATGTGCAAAGGCCTAGACCTAACCATAGCTTTCTGATCATCCTCCAGCACATGCATATTGTTGGCTGGCTCACAACACGTTTTGCAAGCAATGCCCGTGATCAATCATGTCAGCATATCCAAACGATTAAGTTCCCAATCACATGGAGTACTCATGCTTCAAAATGGGCAAAAAGCAAGTTTTCCCCTCAGTACATTTAAATTGAAAAAACTGTAAACACTAGAAACAATGTTTCTTCAAGGCAATGAACATTTTCTAGTTTGAATCTTATGAAATATGCGCTTTGACATTCTTCAAACAAATAACTTTATTCACAAAGGAGTTGAATTGGGGATTTTGACATTTTTATTTCTTATACTTGGGAAGCCTTAATTTCAATTATAAAAAATGCAGATGAAATCTTTCATTCTTTCAGTTGAAATGCACACTACACATTTTGTTGTTGAGTGCACTCCACCTCCAAAGGCGGTCAGAAAGTTAATCTCCAATGATACAAAATATGTCTCAGTTCTCATAAAGTTGAACGCCAATTTGCAATGTGAATGTTCTTGTTATGTTTCCTGATATGTTAAGATATTCTTATGCTGGTCAAGGTTAAAAAAGGTCAAATAAATTCTGCTTCGAATATCCATTTCAACTGTACGGATGTGTCGCTTGTGAATAACACTCGTGAATTGGTGTCAGTATTGAGAACACTAGGCCCAAAATTAGGCATTCATAAAAGGATGACTCAGACTCGGACACAAGGACTCGGACTCAGACAATAAGGACTCAGTGTCAGATTTGGACTCAGATGGCATGGATTCGGACTAGCGTAACAAGGACTCAACCACAGTATTGCATGATTGTTTAGAACAGAAAGAATCAAAATATTGCACAGACCTTGAAGTTGATTGGCTGTAGTTGTTCCAGATACCACTTGGGCTTGTCACCAATGAGTTGAGGGTCATACACTCCAGTGTGGATTCGTAGAAATGTCACATTTGTTGGGTTCAAACAGAATTCACCAAAGAATTCCACAGCCTGCATTAAAGAGAATACATTAACTTCTTTTTGTAGACTGCTACTACATCTACATTGATGTTAATTTCATAATGCCAAAACATTTAACTGTCCAAATATAACTTATAGAATATTTCATACATTAACAGATTACAGTCACGCAAATATTTTCAATATGTCATGCCAAATCTTCCCAAATTAACTGAAACTATGATTCTCTGTTTATTTTTTGACATTTATTACATGAAGTTTTGCGGCTCATATACATTTAAAAAAGCTACCACTCAACCATAATAAACTCCCGTCTCGCCTTAGGTGTTGTTCATGGTTAACATACAAAATTTTGCATAATAAATTGTGTTGCCATGTTGTTTCATTATCTGTTCTCCAAGCTGATATGGAAGGGAATGTGACTTGAAGCTTTTCAGATTTTAATTACAGTCTACTGTGGTGTGCTTCCAGTAAATAGAAAGAAGTAACAGGATGATTGAGATGATCACATTTTTCGAATAGTTCTGTGACACTTATTCATATTAAATGAGGTTCTGTGGCTAATTTGTTTGTCAGGTCAAGTTGATTTGGTTTGGTTTAGGCATCTTGTGAAAACTTGAAATCACATACAACAAAGAATAAGAAAAGACATAAGAGAAACCTGATAAAAAAATCAGAAAATTTATGCGTCTGATACAATTAACGTGTAGTTTTGCGTGGAAGATTATTTTTCATCAGTCTATCGGTAATCACGTATGCTTAACACACATAAACATGCATTACATGTGTAAACAGAAAAGGGACAATTGTTTAAATGACCATGTACTTGTAAAGTATCAACAAGAAACAACATTTCATAACATTACAACACGCGTTCTATTTGTCATTTCAAACAACTGCCAACTTTTGGCCTTAAGCAGTTTTACCTTATTACATTTTTTATTCACTCCTTTGATGTATTTGTCATCCATCACATACTATTTCCCATCTTTCTAAAAATAACATGTTGAAGTTCTACAACTGACTTTGCTAAATTTGTCAAGTTCGTCATTTGTTATCGTACATACATGAATTATATGTACATGTAATATATTAACCCTAACTGCTCAAAACCTGCCATACTCCAACGACAGGTTTTGTGAGGTTTTGGCAGGTTTGGTACCCTACCTGAGGAACTTCTTGTTGAATTTTGTAAGACTTGGGATGAAAGGCCCAGGGAGATGATGTTGGATTCTGTGTGAGTTGGGACACACAAGGGTCACTGTGCGCAGTGTCTGGCTTGCTGTACCAATTGTTGGACTACGCTTGATTTTGTTAGGTTTGGTACTGTTCAGTGCAAGTCATCCTATACTGCATAGACCCATCCATACCATATCACTCAAACTCTAACAGGCTCATTCTGTGGGAGTTTATCGGGTTTGGTACAGTGACCTGCATGTACAAGTACATAGACAAGTACATGAACCTGTTGGATTTTGTGAGGTTCAGTATGCTTTCTAGTGCAGGAGCCTAGGGGGTTAGGGTTAAAGGAGAAGATGCATTTGTGCCCAGAGTATTCACTATTTCATGTTTTGTCGCTTTTAATATAAACCTGCGAGCTTACACATACAACTGTTTTACTGCTTCCAACAATGCAGTATATAAATAGTCAACGCCGAATAGACACATACATGTAGCATGTACATGTATAAACAATAAGTGCATTATTTGATGCATGTACATGTATGTACCTGAGTTGAGGCAAGTCGTTCACAAAATCTGGTTAAAACACCTCTTGACTTGAGGAAACTGTGAACTTGGAAGGCAACCACAGGTCTTGGATGTAAACGCAGGGTCCGTGTATGCTCGTTGTGGTGTGCCATCACATTGGGAGAGTTGAAAAATTTCACCATAGCAACACGTGTTGCCACATCAACAGAGTCCACGTCATTGCCATAAATGAAGGGATTAAATCCTGTTTCATCAGAGAAATTCTCTCGGCGTCGGCTTATGGCTTCAACTTCTCCTCTGGATTGCTCAAAGTCTTTGATGGGTGGAGGACTGAGGCTCATACTAGCCAAGGCCTGAGTCAACAGAAAATAAATACATGTACCATTTATAAAATGCTCAGGAAACTGTTTGTTAAAATCTGAATGTAAATAATGCAATAAAATGCAATAAATTAGGCCTGGAATGTAAACTCCACTAAAACTAGAGACACACGAAAGCTGAGTACATAGACCTCAATGCACACACATGTATACTTCAGGTGTATGTGTAAAAGCTAGAAAATATCCTGTACATGTACAGTACAACCCCCAAAACCACTGCGGCTACATGTAGAACACAATGTAAAAAACCTCAAAGCACACCATAATACAGAGTTAAAACCTCTAGTTGACTGAAATTTTACCTGAGGTAGAAGGAATCGGGCAGAAGTATTGAAAAGGAATACATGTGTTTGAGCACAAAGGTGGCATGGCTGTGCAATAAATATACACATATTCATTTTGAAAAACATAATTATCAGTGGTTACACATGCACATGTAGGCATACATTGATACAAAGGCACATATACACACACACTTGTTACTGGGTTAAGGGACACGCATTGAAATATAACACTATGGGGACCCAAACCATTACAGAGGCATTTTTCCCCGCGCCTGGTCTCAACTAATTTAAGAAAGTAAATAGTCCCCTCACCGTGGTGAAGGCCTAACCCACATACATGTAAGTCCACACTGTGTCAATGTTTTAGGTTAAATGCTGTAATGCCCCTTCAAACTTGTTCGTTTAGTTTGATACACAAAAACCATCAAGCATACTTTGGATTATCATTAAGGTTCATGAAAGAGGAATACATTCATCGTCAGTTATAATGAGGTATTTCCCTGTACCCTGACATTAAGACAAGTGACTAAACACCATAGAGCTACACATAAAAACTAGCGTGCTGACTCATGTACAAAGTGATGCCTGCTGGGCGCATCCATGTGCACAAACCCATGGAAAACTCAACATTTTGTACGACTTTTGTATAGCTATTTGCATATCTGCGTCTGTATTCTGAAACAACATGTCAACAAAGCCAAAACGCAAACAACTCAAAGGCACCATCAGTTAATGAGCATTTCAGTTTGTTCTGCACTAAAAAAATGCGAAACGCTGCACATGAATTTTGCCCTGACCTTTTTTCATTGGATTTTACCCAATGTGCACGACAGCCGCTGCTCCATCAAGGGAACATATTTTCAATTTAGCTGAACTTATTCATCCAAGGACAGTTGCTCTGAATGTGTGCATCTTATTCAAAAGACGCACTGGCATTCGCATATGTTGTACTTGCGCATTGGATTTAGAATATGTAATTCGATGTTCATTCTCTCTGATTTCGAATGTTCTACTAGCACACAAATGGATTCAAAATGTCTGCTACCGGGATGGAATCAAATTTTCTCCACACAGAGAATGTGAAGTTAGCGTTTTAGTTTTTGTATACACATGTAGCTCTATGATCAACATACAAAAAAATCAATGCAGGGTTTGTTTCCAAAATATTAAACACAACGCAGGTCTGGAAATTTTTCTTAAAGACACAAGGAAGTATTTGAATTTAAAAATGCACTCAGAGTAGAAAATTAATTTGTTTTCAAAAGGAAAAACATAAAAATAAGACATGACTATGAAGGGAATGACCTGTATATCTCCTGGTAATCCTAGACCTGTGAGATTATGTACAAATTATGTACAAATTTTTTCAGTACAAATATAGTGCTCGTAAAAAATGGGAAAACCAAAATGTGCATGTACCTGTTTGAAGTGTTTCTTCAGCACTGATCCTTCTGGCTCGGGCAATACTGGAACCTCTTCATGACTTCCACAGAATGTGATCTACACGATATAACAACATTTACATTATGCTCATCTGCTCCTTATCGTTACATACATTCTAACTACTCAACCATATAATGGTAAGTATGCACAGTATGTTTGTGTTAATCTGATAGTCACCTGTAATCCCACCCTATTATTTGTAGTAAAAAAAGTAAAAACTTTATCTTGCCAACAACCCAAATTTTAAGTTTCAATGTACGTATATCAGCAAACACAACATTTTTTTTCTAGCCTTATTACTACTATGAGTGATATATTATGAGTTTCAAGGGTGAAACTGGAGGTAGGCATGAGTTCTCTTCAAAATGGCTTAGGTTGTATAAATCTTTCACTTCTTTGAACAAAGTGCAATCTGCCCCGAACTGCAGTGCACCCTCAATCGGCGAAAAGAAAAACAGGTGGTTACAAGTGGGTTCTTGCACGCATTCTGCTTGTATGCAAAGACCATACGTGTCACAATAAATTAGTTACGCATCAAACACGCATAAACTTGCGCGTCAAACAAGCATATACTTGCGCACCTCACGGCGCACCTACATGTATGCAGTGAGTACCAAAAAGTCACACCCTCATTCGTTCCACTCAGAGCAGATAAAGTAGCAAAAGCTGAATAAAAATTCTGGGGTAAAAATCACTGAAATAAATCATGTGAAACCACAAATCTGCAAACAGAATGTATGGGTACACTATACATTTTTGATGCAGCCATACTTGAAGATTATTTTTGGTGGTTGAAAGGTATAAGACCAGGCAGAAATGTGTATGCTGGAATGGTGAGAGAGATTGTGAAGGGAAGGTATAAGACCTGGCCGATATGTGTATGCTGGAATGGTGAGAGAGATTGTGAAGGGAAGGTACATGTATAAGACCTGGCCGATATGTGTATGCTGGAATGGTGAGAGAGATTGTGAAGGGAAGGTATAAGACCTGGCCGATATGTGTATGCTGGAATGGTGAGAGAGATTGTGAAGGGAAGGTATAAGACCTGGCCGATATGTGTATGCTGGAATGGTGAGAGAGATTGTGAAGGGAAGGTATAAGACCTGGCCGATATGTGTATGCTGGAATGGTGAGAGAGATTGTGAAGGAAAGTTATCAGACCTGGCCGATATGTGTATGCTGGAATGGTGAGAGAGATTGTGAAGGGAAGGTATAAGACCTGGCCGATATGTGTATGCTGGAATGGTGAGAGAGATTGTGAAGGGAAGGTATAAGACCTGGCCGATATGTGTATGCTGGAATGGTGAGAGAGATTGTGAAGGGAAGGTATAAGACCTGGCCGATATGTGTATGCTGGAATGGTGAGACAGATTGTGAAGGAAAGGTATAAGACCTGGCCGATATGTGTATGCTGGAATGGTGAGAGAGATTGTGAAGGGAAGGTATAAGACCTGGCCGATATGTGTATGCTGGAATGGTGAGAGAGATTGTGAAGGAAAGGTATAAGACCTGGCCGATATGTGTATGCTGGAATGGTGAGAGAGATTGTGAAGGGAAGGTATAAGACCTGGCCGATATGTGTAAGCTGGAATGGTGAGAGAGATTGTGAAGGGAAGGTATAAGACCTGGCCGATATGTGTATGCTGGAATGGTGAGAGAGATTGTGAAGGAAAGGTATAAGACCTGGCCGATATGTGTTGTTGAGAGAGGTTTTGACATGGAGCTTTGCAAATACTTTGACGTAAGACTTAACCACTTCGGACCGGGGCATTTTTCAAAGTTGAGGATGCTGGGCCGGCATGACTATCATTTTTTCCGTTTTCAAAATCCTTCAAAAATTCATCATTCCATTTGACAGTCGTTTATAGCCGCAGGGAGTAATCTTCAGGCACTACTCTAAGTTGACAGGTGACCTTCATTGATGCCCGAATATTTCAGCCAGGCCTGCAGCCTTGTAAACAGAGCCCAGATTGTGCGGTGTTATACAGCTGTCTTTTGTTCACGAACCTGGCTCAGTGCACTGCTGACCTCTTTTCAATAGGGGCCAGATTAGCATGCAGCGGTGCTGTGTGGCTCATCGCTGCGGTGGTGGAGAGCTTTTGTCCCCGGTGGTAATCCGCTTGCTCTAAATACCCCAAACCCTGGTATACGGTTTCTAAATAACGCTGGATTATCACCACTTTTGAGAGCGAAAAATGCCGGTCATGCCCAGCAGCCTGGTCTTTTGTTAGGAGTACGGTCTTTTGTTACAGGGCCCTGTTTCCTTTGTCCGAGTTCGGAGACCCCGGCCACACATATAAACCATACGGCTCCGATCCCGGAGTCCCCGGCTGGTAGTGGTTAAAATGAATTCTGCTCCATTTGATTTGCACTGGTAACCAACCAAATGTCCACCAAATGCACATAGTATGCCTTTTAGAATTATCCCCAAATAATCAATTTTTATAAATCTGAAGGTGCTAATTTGTATTTTACATACATACATTATCATTGTCACTCTTTTAGAAGTTTTGAAAAATGGCATGCGGAGTTGCATTTTGGTCCATTTCATGAAGAACATGCATTATGTATTAAGGATAGAAACAAGACAGGCATCTACATGTACCTTATTTGTGTCCAGATCTACAAGCCACACATCTTCAGGTAGTTTGAAGTTGGGTTTGTACAAAAAGAAACTAGCTGGAACACCAATGATGAATGGTGTTGGAGCCAACAGCAGCTGAAATAAGTACAGAAAGTGCATGTATATACAAGGACTGGTTACAATCTACACAAAGAATCTACGCAAAGTTTGTGTTTCCAATATGAATACACATGCAAATATTTCACTATATACATACTGTCCAGGTACATGTGTACCACATACAGATGGAAAAAAGAATAAGTCAAATTAAATTTAATTTGCACACAAAAATATATTTATGTGATTTGTTGACAGACCATACCAATTAGTCTGTATTAACCCTTACCAATGCACTTTATTTCACCGGAATATCCTTTTTTTTCTTTTTTTATTTGTATCTGTTCATCCAACAGTGCACTTAATGCCAATACAGGATGATAATGAGTGAGGAAAGCAATGATGAAATGTTCAGTCTAAGAGGTGGGAGGAATCAGCCAAAACATTTACACCTACATGTATATAAAGATGCATTGGAGTCTGAGTCGTTCTCATAATTCATTACATTTTCTCATTCATCTTTGGACAATATCATTGATATGTTGCTGAAAAATGCAAGACTCACAGATGGGAATTTAACTTTGCAGTGAATGTAGAAAACTGCATTAAAAAATACAGCAAATCAGGAATAACTGACATTGGACAGAACACAATATTTTGTTAGGCTCTTATATTAAACCACAGTATTTGTAAGATCTTAGACAAGTCAAGTGGGTGTCTCATGATGCCTATCAAAATCCTTGGTGTTCCATGTACATGTATACATACATGTAGGTGATTTTAATACAATTAATACCAGCAACATGTACATGTACCAGTAGTCATGCTGATAATCTTGTGCATCACTGAAAAAAGTCCAAATCCATTGAAAACAGGGAAACTACATGTACACTGAGATGATGATATGGTAATCATCTTAGTCAACACAGACTTGAATGTTTTAACAGCTTTTGGGCAAGTCTGTGTACAGTGGAACGTCACTATAAGAAACACGATGGGTTCAGTAAAGCCATTTCAGCCACTGATGCATGCACCTGTTTAAAAATCTGGTCCATATTTAAACATTTGCTGGCTCCCAAAAACTTACAAGCAAAAGGTAATTTAAAAATCCTGCATTTCTGTATAATCTCCTTTCATGTTTCACCTTTCAGGAAGTCCTCACTTGAGGTAGAATCGCAAAACGAAATCAAGTTTTCCTTACATCATCATTTAAACCTAACCCCCTAAGCCCTTTTACAAGTAACCATCCTGAATCTTCCAAAATCCTCTGATTTTCAACGTTCACGCATTAAGCCCAAATCCTCCAAAATTTCGTGAAAATTGGGAAGTGTCATTTGGAGGCGTGCCTAACTGCCCAAATCCTTCAAAATCCTCTAGTAATTTCTGTCATTATGTTGAGGCATTGCGAATAACACTCTTGAGCTGTGAAGCTGATTCAAAAGAAACATTGGGCTGAATTTGTGCTTGACTAAGCACAAACAACAAAAGGTCTAATCCACAACCTTCATACATAGCATCCTTCAAGATCAGCCATGTACTTTTTCCATACACCCTGAATCCTCTAAATTCTTCCACTTCGCAGTTAAGGATTTGGGAGGGTTAGGGTTTAAATGTGACATGTAAGAAGGTTTACACTGGTTCCTGTTGGTAAAATGGCACTAAGATAAATGGGCTGCTCTGGGAACCATTCAAATACAGTAGCACTGGAAGCACGCTTTTACGTACAAATCGGAAGTGCAACAAAATATCAGGCAAGCATTTTTTAAAACTATCAAAACTAGCAAGATATTTATTAAAGATTTCTGGAAGTTACAGTAAGTAACAAATGCTAGTGACTATCTGGGCATTTATTTCGTGTCAGTTGGTTTTTGAGCTTACACTGTAAATCTTCCAGGTTTGCTGTGATTATTATGCAAGGTTTCTGTACCAGAGTCACCAGAATTGCATGGTACATACGAATACACATGTCCGCCTGTGAACACGTGCTACATGTACATGTATGTATGCTACCCACTAATACAGAGGGCACCCTATGTTGTCCATTGTTCCATCGTGAGTGGACTTTTCCTCAACGTTGAGTCATTATCATCAGTTCTAAATATGTTTCCTTTAAAACAAATCTGTAATATTTGGTTAAAAGTGCCCTGAAAATTTGGGAGCTAAGAGAGAGGTTTGGCATTCCTGAATGTGAATGACATGAATGTTCGGTATAGCAGTGTTCATTATAAATATCATGAATATATTTATGATACCAGGCAGCCAAGTTACATGTACGTGTATATTATCACCATTTCCAAGAAGGGGCAGGCAAGTGGATTTTGAAGAAAATTAGTTTTCTAGATAATAACAAGAGCAGTTGTCTTTTTCTTAAAAACTGCAAAAACTACAAACTTTGCAACAACTTCAAACAGCAAGGAAACCTTCAAATAATTCTTTGAATAGTAAACTTTACGTGAACCCAGTAGTTTATCAGCTGAAATTGAATAAGTAAAGATGCCAATCAGGTCATGAAAACAAACATCCTGTTCTCATACATTTATGCCCCTCTGTTAAATGTGTTTTCCACTGGGAAGGGACAAGTACAAGTTTGTTTATACAGGTACATGCATATGCAAAGCTCAGAAAATAACAAAGGTGCCTGTCCCTTCATGAACCAAAATCTCAGTTGACTTATTGTAGTTTGAAGTCTTTCCAGACAATACTTTTTGTTTAAGGGGCAGGTACACATGTTTGAATCTGTATGAGAATGCAAAATGCAGTTATTGAGATGCCTGCACCTACATGTATGGTTTGCTTACAAGAAGCATATCAAAATGGTCAGGTACATGTAAGTTGCTTTAACTTTTTACTAAAAAAGGAATTTAAAAAATTGCCATTTTTGACATGTTGGTACCTTTGTGAAATTTTGACAACATGATATACATCATGTACAGACAAGTACAAAATAACAAAGCTTAAGTTACAACTATTAAAAGAACCCCAAGAAGTTTTACATCATGAGATCTAAGAATCAAGTGCCGGTACGAAACAGTTTTGCCATCAAGACCTCCCATGACCCACACAGAATTCCACAAGATCAAAAGACTCTTGACCAAGTCCCAGTCACAAGCAAAGAAAATGAACAGCAACAAACCATATGATACTGTGTTGTGCATCTCCTGAACTACACACATTTACGTGTAAGTTCTCTCAATGCTGAACAAAAACTAAAATTCAAGTTGAACTGTATTCTGTGATCAAAACAACATGGGTGTGAAGAGAACTTTCTGCCTACCTGTTCTGCTGAACCCATGCATGTTGGCAACAATGGAATAACTGGAAACATGTACTCCAAGGGATAAATCATGGCAACAAATGCCATAACACTCATGGAAAGAGCATTGTAATCACGTGATTGCAGAACAACCTACAGGGTAAGAGAAAAGGGGAACAAAATCAATCCTATGTTTATAAGCCTAGCCCATGCTACTGTTAAAGAACTTCTGAAATTTTGGGGGGGATTCTCTGAGAATTTGTCAAGAGCACCAGGTCACTCAGCTGAATTCTTGCTCAATTTCCGGCCACCAACCTGTTTGAATTTCAAATGAAATTCCACAACACTGAACATGCTGAAAGCATTCACAAAGGTTAAAAAGCCTGAACCATGAAGATATTAGTGTCAGTTTGTAACAAAGTGGATTTGAAGTTTGGCAGCACTACAAAGAAAGTCAAGTAAATGTCAAAGTGCACCATGTACAAAATGTAATATTCTGCATGTCCTAGTACATGTACATGTGTACATGTACCGGTACATGTACTAGTGCTTCAGCAGTGCAGTGCGTGTGATGACATAAGCCCTTGACATCATCAGCACCACAGTGCAACTAATACTCCGCGAGGGTTCCAAAAATTACAGCATTTGCATGAATTCTCAAATAAAAGACCTTTATCAAAAGTCTTTCACTTCCATCAACCATACCAATGTTCCAAGAAAGTTCAGAACATTTTTAGAGTATTTTTGATTTGCATCCAACACAGAAACAAATTATGGCAACCATGGCAACTGGTACAGTTTCTACACATAATGTAATGGATTAAAGAGGCAAGGAAAGGCAAACCTTCTTTCCCAATTTACAACCTTTCAAGAAGAGGTGACAAAGCCATCTTCCAAACTTAACATGAGAAAATGGAACAGTTTTCCCATTATGATAAAAAAGGGCTTCCCCGAGTCCCTTTTTCGCCGATTCCCATGACCCCAAAAAACATCATGGGGAGATAAGGCTGTAAACACGGTGCGTCTTCACACACAAGTCTCGTGGGAGAAGCATGCTCAAAATGCAGTGTTCTTGCACAGTTTTTGTCCACTATGTTGTTTCCTACATCAAGTTTAAGTGCATGATTTGTTGTGTTTTTGTCATAAAATAAAACATATCCCGATCTTGTGCAGTTCAGACAGGGAGTCTCATACACCGAGACTTGGTCCCGAGGTTTGTGTGCAGTAATGCGTAGAATCGATCGTTCCGGGACAACACATTATGGGTAGGTTTTAAATCTTCCTGATTGTCAAAGATCAGTAATATTGTAGTATTTTTTTGTTGAGTCCAGGGATGGACGGAAGGCTTCACACCACGTTGGGGTTGCTCGCACTGATCGCCGAAGTTTATTCCTACAAGCAGTGGTCACGGTGATTTATTTTACATGTTAAAAAGAAACCTATGGCAGAAGAAATAAATTTATCAACCACATTAATTGCTGTTACAGAATTAAGCCCACCATGGTTTTCAGTTTATACAGAGTTTAACCCCAAAATTAACTTATGATTGATTAAGACAAACCCTTACCAACCAATCCTCTTTGTAAAGCTTTAAATTACAGTCGGCCAACCATTCATTCTACGGAAACATCTGTACGTGACCAAACGTGGAGGGAAATCCTAACAAAATGTACATGTAGGCAAGGCCCAAGCACTGAGGCACTCTTACTCCGCCCCTTCTGTATGACCTTGCTTAACCACTTGCTGCCGGGTGCTTTTTTTAACTGTTACATGTGCTGCCAAGCGGTTTTTTCATATTTTCGTTTTTCAAAAATCTTCAAAAATTCATATCTTTTTTTCTGAACGCCTAAACCCCATAAAATGGGTGTCCCGTGGCGAGTCTAGCCCTCACAAGCAACTTCCATTGACCCTTCGGTTTTGCGGCCGAGCCGCCCGCTCTGTATAGAGCCCCCATTGTGTGCGTTACATAAGGGCTCGTTTGTTCCGGGCCTTGGCCCAGTGCGTTGCTATGCTGCCGTGTTACTATGCGGAGCGATTGACGGTCAAGACCTCAGCGTGTAATATGCGGTGAGTGAATGGGAAGCTGTGCACGTGCACTGGGCTTTGTCAACTGTTCAGTGAGTGCGGGCAATGACGGACAAATTCATGCTGTAAAAAAAGGGGTCTAAATGTGTGTCTTTTTCGTGGCGCTGCTGCATATAACTTTCGCTATTTTTTGAAGCTATTGGGGTTATTTTCTGTTATATATTTTCCCATCTACCAAACTTATATCCCCCCAAGCCACTCTCATATTTCATCTCCCAACTTGTTCATTTTCCCTCCCATAGTGTAAGATATTTCCCTTCCCAAACTTTATTTCCCAAACAATTTCAAGTAAAATTTAGAAACCAATAAAATAAAGTACACATAGAAATACACACACAGACAAATATTTGGAGAGAACTTCTTTTTCTCTTATTTTCTTCTTGTCATTTCTCTTGTGTTTTCTTTTCTCATTGAAGTAGTCGAACTCATAAAAGTAGTAAAATAAATTTCAACTCTTTCTAATCAAATAAAAATCAAAGACCGGTGCAAGGAATAAAAAGTACTTTCCAGAAACTTTGATATTTTTGTCATTTTTTTCAAAGGCTGAAAACATGACCACCTAGTAAAAAACCATTACAAGGAAATGTGCCACTTTTTCAAGAGATGAAAATACAACATCCTCAAAGCAGTACTTTCCAGAAACTTTGTCTTTTTTGTCACTTTTTTCAAAGGCTGAAAACATGACCACCTAGTAAAACCATTACAAGGAAATGTGCCACTTTTTCAAGAGATGAAAATACAACATCCTCAAAGCAGTACTTTCCAGAAACTTTGATTTTTTTGTCATTTTTTTCAAAGGCTGAAAACATGACCACCTAGTAAAAAACCATTACAAGGAAATGTGCCACTTTTTCAAGAGATGAAAATACAACATCCTCAAAGCAGTACGTTCCAGAAACTTTGTCTTTTTGTCACTTTTTTCAAAGGTTGAAAACATGACCACCTAGTAAAAAACCATTACAAGGAAATGTGCCACTTTTTCAAGAGATGAAAATACAACATCCTCAAAGCAGTACGTTCCAGAAACTTTGTCTTTTTGTAATTTTTTTCAAAGGTTGAAAACATGACCACCTAGTAAAACCATTACAAGGAAATGTGCCACTTTTTCAAGAGATGAAAATACAACATCCTCAAAGCAGTACGTTCCAGAAACTTTGTCTTTTTGTAATTTTTTTCAAAGGTTGAAACTATGACCACCTAGTAAAACCACCAGTAAATGACATATTGTTTTACACTAGATAAGTGGGGCATCAAGTCAAAACACACATGAAAAACACAAAATATAATGTCAATGAAAATGTCCATGAAAGTAAATGTTCAAAGTGTTAATTAGTGGACAGTATGGTACTCCTTGAAGCAGGGGGCGACGCAGAGGGGCTGGTGGCACGTGTCGCACTCGAAGTGTGTCTTCTTTCGCAGACCACGGGAAGCGCAGAGGACACACCGCCGGTAGCGGAAGTCGCCATAGCTGGTCCTCTCAAAAGTCCACGGGGAAGTGTCGGCCGACAAAGCGGGAGTTGGTGAATGGTGGAGTATCGTGCTGAGGGCGGTACTCGGGCAAGGGCTCGTCGAACAGCAGCTCACGGACAAGACTCAAGCGGTAGTTGAGGAAGGAGAGGTGGTGACCAACGGCCAGGTACACAGCGTAGCTGTTCACCAGCGTCAAGTCGAGCAGGTAGAAGAAGAGCTTCTTGTACCACTTGAGGGAATTACGAGTTGCTCGATGATTGGCCGCTAGTTGGTCGCTCTTGTCAACGCCCCCCATCAGGGCGTTGTACTCGATGACACAGGTCGGTTTCTGCTTTTCCTGTCCTGTCCTGTCTTGCTTGCCGGTGCCACGGATGTCTACCGTATGCATGGTGGAGAGCATACGGATGTTGCACTTGTCTCACCACACCATGGCCAGGAGAGAATCGCTGACACCCAGGTCGGCCAATCGGGACGCTGTTTTGCCCCGCTTCAGCTTGACGGACTGCAGGTCTTTCAGCATCCCTTCTCTGTTTGCCATAACGGTGCCGACGACGTTGAACTTCTGGTTGTGAAGTCATCGAAACAAATCGGGACTGCTGAAGGCCCGGTCGAGGGCAAGGTTGTAGTCCTTGCCGTTTAGGTCGCTCACCAGGTCCATCACCACTTGTGTAGTTGCTGGGAGGTCTCCTTTACTTTGGCCGGTGTACATGTAGATTTTGAAGTTGTAGCAGTACCCGGCGGCACTCCCGGTGCTCTGGCACAACTTGTACATCTTGATGCCAAAGCGGGCCCTCTTTCTGGGGTTGTAGGTAGCGAAGCGGAGACGCCCGTAAAACTTCAGCAGGGAGTCGTCGACGGAAATGTCCCGTTGAGGAACGTAGACAGTGGCAAACTTCTGAGCAAGATGGTCGACGACTGGGCGCACTTTGAAGAGGCGGTCGGAGCAGTCATCTGGCATGGCGGTGTTATCGTTGAAGTGCAGGGACTGCAGGATGGCAAGGAAGCGATCTCGGGGCATGACGGACGGGAAAAGGCTCATCTTCAGTAGTGGGTCAGTGGACCAGAAGCTATGAAGGGTGGGGTGCTTCACAATGCCCGTCATTATGCAAAGGCCCAGAAAGGCCTTCAGTTCTCTAGTGTTCAGATCAGTCCATGATCGCATGTGCGCCGATGTCGTAGCGGGCCTCTGCACGGCATACCAGTTGCTCTCTTGCACTATCTTGTTGCAGAGAACATCGTCAAAAAAACAGTTCAAAGGCTTCACTGCAGGTCGAGCTGCGATGCAGGCGGGGGTCGACGGCACCACCATACCGTACTTCAGCGGTGTACTGTCTTCATCTGTCCACTGGAACGGTGCGGCACTGCTGCTGGTCGACGCGGCGGTCTGTGTACGGGACTGTCTCTTGCGCTTGGCATATACCGCCAAGGGTACATTACTGTCAATTTCTGTACTTGACTGTACTTGAGCAGGTGACAGCGGTGATGAAGAAGACGAAGAATCTTCGTCTGAACTGAGATAAAACTCGCTTTCGCTGGAAGAACTGGACTCTCTGGATATAACTTCAGCCATGTTGTCTGTGCTCTAAATAACACGATACCCAATATGAACACATGTGAACACTGCACGGCGTTTTTATTCTCAAGCAGCGAGGGCTGTGCCCTGTCAGTCAACGTGGTAAGGGCCAATAGCGCCCGGGCCAGGTCATTCATGGGGTGCAGGTGCATAATGAGCCCGCACAGCCCGCGCTTTGTCCTCGGTGCAGTGCAGCGATAATCCCCTGCGAGCGCCCGGCAGCACGAACAAATGCGCTCTGCAAAACAATACACAGATTACCTCCGCTAATTGCAGCGCTCTGCACTGAAAGAATACAGGGATTGATTGGCAGTGCCCGGCAGCTCTCAGGAGCTCGTACTTTTATTCCAGGCTTTGATAAGTTCGGTCACCCCGGCTATAAAATAAGTTCGGTCACCCCGGCTATAAAAAAAGTCACAATTCACCGGCCAATGATGGCCTAAACTTTTTAACTGACAGCCTAAAACTTTTTAAGAAATGCCCAGCAACTTTTTTCTTTTTTATAGTAAAGTTCCAATTTCGGAGTCCCCGGCCCCAAATATGAGGCCTATGGCTCCGGTACCGGAGCCCCCGGCTGGAAGTGGTTAAAATAACTGAATTGCCCCATAACATTGGAAAAATATTTAATTAAAGATTACTAACTTTTTACTTGACTCCCCCCTTCTATCTGCCATAGAAAAGAACTTTTTATTTAATTTACTTATGCAAAAAGTGTGCCCTAATACAAACTCAAATTATGTATACTTGCGCGCCTGGACCTACAACACCGTAAAATTGAAAGAGCACCCTCTGATGACCAAAAAAAAATTATTAAACACCAAGACACTGCTACTCCCTCCATGAAACTACAATCCTAGTTCACCACAATATGCCAAGGACTTTTTTTATCCAGTGTCTGCAAAAGAACTTTGAAGTTAGAAACTTGGTGGAGTGTAAGCCTCACCGTCTTCTTGTGTTGCAGCTGCCAATGTGTATGGTGCTGTGCTGCTAGACCACTGCCAGGTTTGTTTTGGGGACCACCACAGCAGCCCCACAACACTAAAAGGTTCCATGCCATCGTCCTTATTCATCGACAAGTAAATTATAGTTACGTGTATTTTCATAGGAATTGAATCCGCTCTGTTTCATGAGAAGAATCTGATACATGTTTATCTGTTTTTCTTTGATACTTGTACATTGAAAATTGTTGAATCGGCAAACAAGCACACGTGGTTGCTGTCCTTTTCTAGAGGCTTCATATGTATATGAACACACATACAAGGATTCAGCCTAAGATTCAGGTCTGGGTACACATACTCCTATTCTGACCGAGTTATTCTCTGTGGCCTCTGAATGGTCTGCTGCAACTGCATGTACCGTATGCCACACAAGTTACGTTCCACTCGACCTTCAATGTCACATACTCCTTTTTTTGGAAAAGATTTCACAATTACTTTGACCAACTATGTGTAAGAGTAAAATTTCAGGTCTATGCATCTTAGAGATTAATGTATAATATTTTGCATTTTCAACATGTCAAGAAAACTCCTCGTTTTAATGCATTTGGGCTGCAACGATGGCAGCTTACATGTATCTTCATGCATGCTTTAGGCATGCCTGTTGTGCCTTTCTCCCCATTAAGTTATCAATTCAACACAAACACAAAAATTGACATTGCTTGTTTCCTAAATCGGCCAAATTGTTTGTGGACAGAAATAGCCTCTTATTTCTCATGCTGATTTTCGGAAGATATATTCATTGTATACTGGTTTCTGGGTGGCCAATCTACCTCCCAAATCCTAGATGTTGCAATATTTGAAGCCTTTTCCATACCTCTTTAAGCTTTACACTTTATTTTTGTCAGGGGCAGAACTAGGACTTTCAGAAAGGGGGCAGTCAAACGTGAGCATGCAGTGTGAGCACGCAGTGTGAGCACGCAGTGTGAGCACGCAGTGTGAGCACGCAGTGTGAGCACGCAGTGTGAGCACGCAGTGTGAGCACGCAGTGTGAGCACGCAGTGTGAGCACGCAGTGTGAGCACGCAGTGTGAGCACGCAGTGTGAGCACGCAGTGTGAGCATGCAGTGTGAAACCCTCAGTCATGACACACAGGTATGAGAATGGGTGTCAAGAAAAAAAAATTTACAACCATATAAAGTAGAGAAGTGAATATTAATATAGTCAAACAGTGAGGGTCCAGAGGGCTTTGACCTCTGGTGTTTCAGTTTTATATTGTCAATCACGGGGGGAGAGGTGCCCAGTGTGTTCCCCTTAAATCTGGCACTGTTTGTGATACTGAATTACATGTAGTTAAGTGTGCCCCATTATGTTGCCTTTAACCCTAACCCTCCTCAATCCTTCACCTGTTGGAGGACTGAGGAGTGTTAGGGTTAAGAAGGTCATGGGTGCTACAAGTGGTACAAGTAAAATAAATGAGAGATTTGATAGAAAAGAAATCAAAAGCTTACGCACCTTGTTTTCCAGCATGATGAGAGTTAAGACCCTGAGACACGTATCTACCCCCAGCAATTCCAAAGGTAAATGAAGAGGAAAATCGGCCAGTGAGAAGCGTGTATGATCTGGCAATGCAAAAATCATTGGTGGTTGTGTGTCCAAGACTTGAATTTCTACACGTGTTTTGCCTGGCACAGGAACTGGAGCACTTAAAAAACGCAGTATCCAAGTTTCTATCTGACGAACATCATGTCTGACCAGTGGAGGAATGTCACTGCATATACCGGTCAAAACGCCCCACACACAATCCCTGTAATGCAAAACATATCAATAGTTTTTACAAAGACATGAATTTTAGAATGTGAGGGACATACATTCAGGGCTCAAATTTCGACTTTTGGGGGGCACTGCCATTGTGGCCTCAAGAAATGGGACATTTTAAGTGGCCTCATTTTGAGTGGCTGTATACATTGTACAGGTCTGTATTATGCTGGGCTAGGCTGACTGGTCGCCATGCACCTGGGCTGCCACGTGCCTGCAGCATTATACATGTATACATGTACATACATGTAACTTGGGCTGAAGAACAAAATTACATATACATGTACATGTACATTTACATATCAAAACCAACTGCATGCAAGCCTCATATATGTACCTTACGGCACATCGGGTCGGCTGGCATGGCCGTAACCCATGTGGTGTAAAGACAATCATGTACTGGTACATTAGACCCTGTGACTTTGAGGTCGGAAACTTATGGGAAAAATTCGGGTAGGTATTGTTTCAAGGGGCACCACTGCCAGAAAAAGTGGGCCACACAAGTGGGACAAAGTGGAAATTTCAGGGCACTGCGGCCAATTGTAAGGGCACTGTCTGCCATGACCACAGTGGTACATTCAGAGAAAGGTCATACAGGGCCCTGAGGTCAGACATTTGCAAACACAGTAGGCTAGGATAAAATATCACTAACCAATCCAGAGGGATTGCAGCTATTAAGCATCTCACCTCAATTTTTCTGTCTTTTTAATTAGGGTAATACATGTACATGCCCATGTACAGGTAGAGTGCACCTTGTCTTTTTCTGTTACATGTCAGGGCTCAAAATTAACGGGCACAGGTACAATGAAATACGCCCATTTGTCTCAGAAATGCACATGTAAATCACAAAGACAGGCCCAAGTACTTACGCCCATTTGATTCCATTAATGTAGTGAAAAATACACGTACCTGAACATTTTTACTGTTTGTTTCTCTTGTCATAAAAAATACCGTAACTTTTTGACTTCACTTCCGATCAGCCTCGTCACGGAACCATAACACTGTGCAATTTCTTTATGTCACTGAGCACACGCTGCAGTCTCGCATGCGATGCATGCACACACATGAAAGTACACACAAATACCCATGGCCAGTGTCACGATCTCACTGAATGGTCTGCACAGTGGCCGTGTCTGAATTGAAACAGCTGGAGTTTACACACGATTGAATGGAAACTGGCCATGACCACAACCTCCTAGACTCGTGCGTAAATTCAAGCCAAATGAGTGGATTCAGTTAAGACTTCAGTTTCGCTGGTTCCAGTCACAGCTTGAATATGTGGTTTTGATCGCTGCTCCAAAATAGCTGAAACCAACGAAAAGTCTCAGCCTAATCCACTCGCTTCGAAAAGGCACAATTGCTGCAGTTAGTTCCCTTCTACGTCTGTGTGCATATGCATAAAGGCCTGGTGCCCGACTGTTGGCGTTGCGTCACTAAGCACAAAAGCAACAGCAATAACCACGGTCTTTAATATTGTATGGGAGCTACATGTACTTGCTCCCATAAACTGATAAATTCAGCTGTCTTGGGAGCAAGTGCTTTCCCAATTTCAAGCCCTGCATGTAGAGTACTTCTACTTTCAATCATTTATGTAATTACCTTTCACTGAAAGGATACATGTACATGATACGCATTAAGGAAGGACACAGGAATTACAACTCTGGCACTTCAAAGTGCTCAATGATCGGCAAAGAAAAATGAAAAGCTCTGCTTCCAATTAAAATCCTCTCAAACAATAGGGTCAGGAGGTAAAAAATTGGGGGGGGGTCAATTTTTTGTGCAGACTGAATGGGGATGGAAGCTATCAAAAATTGTCATAAAAACTTGTCTTAATTAATGTAACAAATATACAGGTGAAAGTTCTTAAGAATTATGGAAAAAATATATAGTTGACAATTCTTAAGAATTATGGGCAATTCGTACCACTAACTATGCACAATGCTAGTTACATGTAGGAAAGCATGACGGAAAACTGGCAAACAATTATGTCTGCATATCGCATGAAAAGCATACATGATGCATCTAGAATGGCGGTCGACAAAGTTTGCACTGCAGCAGGAAATTTTGTGGAAACACGCTCACTTCAAGTACATGTACGAGCATGGTATGAGGAATACAACATCAAATTAAATTCATGAACACAGAAAATAGATACATGTACATAGACAGGAGATCCATTTTTTTTTTTTTTTTCGCGGTGCAACTTTAGCTGTGTGCATGTATAGTGCAGCGGGACAATGCTACATGTACATGTATTTTGGCTGAGATGCACAGACTGTTTGCCTTCTTTGGGAATGGCGCTGCTTAGTGAAAACTAGTGTAGCATTGCTTCATTGCATTGTTTGAGCATTGCACATGCACTTTCACTCCAGTGATAGCAAACACGAAGGGAACCTAAATGATAATAATGGCAATTACACTAAGTACCTTTTAATCTATTGTGTGGTAATGCCTGACCTCAGGAAGGAGGACCGGTACGGCAAGGTTGGCAGGTCTGCCTTTGTTCACAAAGTTTTAAGGATGCAGATTACCAGTGAAAAATTTGGGCAATAATATCATAAGGTACATGTACAAAGGGATGTCATGGCTGCAAAACGGATGGTGTGTAACATGTGGTCACTGCACTCTGGCTACCGACATACAGCACTGAATATGCCAGAAAGCCATAATTGGCCAGATGTTATACATGTAGCCAAGGCAGTTCAAACTTCTTGTGTCCTTCCTCCAATGATATACATGTACATGTTCTGGTTCGATGAGTCATACATTTACCCAGCTGAGTCCATTACAGCTGGACTACATTTGCTACACTGCTCGACACGAGTGCAGGAAAAATATGCACATCACTAGAGGATCAAGTTATTACATTACACGTTAAGTTGATGCCATCCTAATACCAGTATCCGAAACCATGTGATGCATGTAAACCTCAAACCTATACATGTGTAAATTACCGTTAATACCATTATTTTTTACATGTACATGTTCACCTTCCCGCCCTCTCCACTCTTCTGTTGGAGGATACTGACCTTACCATTTTGTCATGGACAAGTCATGTGCACAATTAATCCCTACATGTAGTTCCAATGCTATACTTCTTTGATCACAAAGCATTATACTGGATTGGCCATTTCTATGATTCCAAGTTAAACCAGACAAATGGATAGGATATGATTTGATAACAATTGTGGAAAGCCCTCACCAAATGATTTAATTCACAAAAACCCACCTTAATGATCCTTTTGAGCCACCAACTTTTCGGCTGCAAGTTCTGTCATTGCAGGAATCAATCAGACGCTTTAGGATGAACAGACACTCTCTGAAGGTAGAGATGAATGGATGATGGCTGAGTATGCAGAGTGATGTGAGTGAATTATTCCGAACTTTCTGGGCCTGCTTAAGTCTTCTACGAGTTCTCGGTGACCTTTTCTCTCGTCCTTCATCTGAAGGTACACTCAGAGTTTCATTGCTGTTGGAATTCTGTGTATTAAGTAGTGCCTTTTCATTGGGATTTTCCATTTTCCTTTCAGAAGATTTGAATGGCCGATAGAAGTTGACACAGATACCATATCTAGCTCTTCCACTATCTTTATCCGTCAAAGTAAAAACAAAAGATGTGTTTTCTCTCAGACTTAACTTTTTCTGCCCAACTGTGAGACATCCTTCAGGTTGACAAAAGAAGACGACATCTTGAGGCAATGGGAAGTCTGGATGGTCATCTTGAGGATACCGACGCAGCATTTCTGGTGTTTGTGCAACATTATTGTTGCTGTATGGATGACGACTTCCCACAATTAATATATAATCCAGAAGACGGGGACAAAAGTGTTTTCTGCCTGCTTGAAAACCTTCCATATTCGCATACAAGATGTTGACAATGTTCCTTAATTCCTGATACTCAAGCTTCTTAACTCCAGCTGCATCTTGGTGATGTATGGTACATGTATCTTGTGTTAATTTATTCTCACAGGCTTGTGTTTAGAATCATCTACCGTCCAACTTGGTAAGTGCCATCAACTCTGAAAAAGGAGAAAATAAACACACATTAAACCCTCATTTCAATCTGCTAAGCACTTCAACTTTGCCCTTTTAACGTATAACCTGTTGCCTTTCATGGGGATCCTCATGGTACCTTAACTACACTGCATCAAGGGTAGACGACCCAATCAAGAAGCAAACCAACACTGGAATCTTCAGACAATTAATTGGCTTGATTTCCTTCTGATTAGTCATATATTCAGCCATCATAAACACAATGGTACACCAGGCAAAACCAAAACTAAAATTTGTCTAAAATTTGGCTCAAATAAAAATATACCAATGCTATGTAATCCAATACAAAGTTACAGCTGTAAGGTCAGCAACCAGGGTGCAAATTTTCAGTGTGGGAACTATCACAGCCCTTTGTGCAACAAAACTTCCTAGCTACGATACCGTATATGTAAGTTGTATACAAATTGTTACACAACTTCCAACTGATGGACGTGACATTTACATAACGTATTGTCAAATGCCAATGGCACGTAGGGCCACCTATCACAATGCCTTGAAATTACGCACTACAGGTCTGAGGTCACATTCAAATAAGTGCAAGCTTGATCAAGGACCATAGCTAAGTACATGTATATATGTACAATGTATAATACAATTAACTCCGATTGAAGGCACGCAAGTCAATGATGGTTGGACTAGTCTACATGCACAGTGTAGATGTGTATTCGCAACCTGATTGCTAAGGTTGTTTACATCGTTAGTTGTCATACTAGCTTTTTTAATAGCATAGTGCAGACACTATGTCACTCGTAAACAATCATTTTCACTTTCCTTCCGTTATTTTCCTACAGCCTGTCTGTTGACACACTGTCTTTTATTTCTCTCAAACATGTACATGTAATTACAGTGTATGCTCCATTTTAATGGTTTTTGGGTCAGATTCGACATAAGTAAATACATGTACATGTACCTCCACATGATGAACACTTTCAGCACCACATGCAAAGCATGGTTGAAGTCTGAAACATGCCTTCGTAGACTTCTGTGTATGCAATCTATGCTACAACCAATCCCTGACCAATCACAGAACTGGATTTGCTATTACTATTCATATTACTCCTCTGCAGTCTATCGGTATGGAGTCACGTTCAATAATGTGAAAATCCTCTGGCAAGAGAGTTTACATGTAGTGTAGATCAGGGAGCCGGACTGTGAATTCCTGTATGTTTATCTTGAGTTATATACCAATAAATGTAGCAACCTTGACTCCATGGGCAGCAGGCACGTTCCTTCACTAGCCCCCTGGTCGTGTAGAATTCTAAAATGACACTGACTGGCTATTCAAAATGAATATACACAAACGTAAAATCAATTGCACATGTATTTCAAAAGCTACATGCTCGTGCCCTTACATTTTCCTGCACGTCATGTGTGTGTAAATCTGCATTACGCATATATACACACTGACTAAAGGCCTAATTTAAATATCCAAAATAGTAGGATTTTTAAATTATAACAATACCAAAGGTTAGATTGCATCTCATAAGTCTGAAAAAAGCGTTTAAAAAAGTCTGTAAGTCCGATGCCTCATACATGTAGGTCCAACGCCCCACAAGTCCGCCAAATGGGTTTAAAAGTTCCAATGGTTTTTTCGGCCTATGGCATAGATCCAATGCCTCAAAAAATCTGACGCCTCAAAAGTCCGACGTTTGATTTAATTAACGATCTTTACGAGCATATGAAGTCGGGGCTACACACTGTAGGAACAACACTGGTTCCTGGTGTCAAGTATGGTGTACTATTTATGACATATACAAACATTTTTAACATTTCAAAAGTATTACAGTCGAAAAAATGCTTTTTATATTTAGCGAAGTATCATACATCATTCTTACACATGGTGGTGTTTTGGATTTATAAAGTACTGGACTAGTGTACGAACTGTGCAGGTAGTCTGCTTGATTTAGTTTTCCTGACAGGGTCAGTACCGTGGGCACGAGTTGGGAACAAAGTTGAATTTCACTCACGGGCGACATGTCGCGCGGGCCCGCACTCCTCCATGTTTCACAGTCAATCACACTGATGCTTCATATTAAGTCAGACACCTTATTGGTCCGACATCGGCTTTATGAGGCGTCGGACCTATGAGGCATTGGAACTATGAGGCACCCTGAGGCTTACGATGCGCTCCCATCGTACCCGTGGGATTGAGGTTGATACGTGCAGTGAACACACACTGTTCACATGTATGTGTACATGTACACAATGAAGCTGCAAGCATAGCAAGAGTGGTAGGATTTTTTATGCACGGTGAAATAACATACATGTACATGTGTACATGTACATGCATGCTAAATGTACGGTGTACATGTTTGATGGTGCAGCACATGCACGCACAGCTGCCCATGATATTATTTCTAGTCAGCCTTGCAAGCAAAGTGGTGCATTTTATTGGCCCACAGCAGGTCTTACTAGATACAGTGTACATGTAATGACCGTGGGACCAGTGCTAAGGTCGAACCCTGTGCTACTTTTTCTTCCCACAGGCTTGAATGACCTCACAACAGCTGACTAGAGTCATTCGCACTTCAACTTCACTGTACATGTGCTACATGTACATGTAGGTACATCATGAACGAGGAATCATGAATGAGGAGGATGAGGCAGTTTGGAACTTGATGGTCAAGTACTAAATTACATGTAGGTCTTGACACAATGACAGAGTTTTCTGCAAACACTACAGAGCTGCTGTTACAAAGTCTTGCATAGGGAGCGGCATCATATCTTGATCAAATACTGACCCACGTGAATAGTGATGCTTTCTTGGCCAATAAAATGACCAGTAAAAATACATGCCAGTAAGTACTTATTAGCTCAGCCCTTACACTCTCAACAGTTAGTGTGTACATATGAACACACCTACATGATTAGTATATTCCCAGATTAGGTCAATTTGACAAACGTCACATTGTACATGTACATACAACGCGACACACTATCACAGAAATGTTGTTTCATTATTACTAATCGGTCCACAACAATGTTATGAAACTGTGGATTATTACAGTGTATTAATAAAATTCTTGTGGATGTTTGCCATCAGTGGTTTAACTACATGTAAAGCACATGCCTCCCCCCAGCAGATACAGTGCATGACAAACATTAGAATAACAAGAAGTGTATGCCTGTTTGAGGACAGATCATAAGGCTTTTCTGCATTTTGAATGTTATTGAAAAAGAGAATATGGCTTTGAAGAATCAACGTTAAATGTCACATTATTTTCGTCCATAACACTTCCCTTTCCAGCCATCTGCAAAGTGTCAATTCAATTGCACAGGGAATCGGGGAGACATTGGGCTAATGTACCTTTTAATGTCACATGACTTGTCGCTCTATCACACCATCATCACATGAGGTCAATTTTACTCTGTTAACCCTTCCTTTTCTAGTTATCTGCATAGTTTCAACCGGATGGGACACGTACCGGTACTTCAGGAGATAGTGTTCTTTAAGAGTGCACTTTTCAGGTCACATGACTTGGCACCTAATAAACTCATCATCACAGTTGGTTCGTTTTCATCTTTGACACATCCCTTTCTAGTTATCTGCAAAGTTTCAACCCGATGGGACACATACTTCAGGAAATAAAGGGCTTTAAGAGTACACATTTAATGTCATGTGACTTGGCACCTGATGATGTAATCATCACGAGGACAATTTTCATCTATATCCCTTCCTTTTCTAGTTATCTGCAAAGTTTCAACTCAATGAGACACACCTCCTACTGTAGGACACCAGTGACATCAAGATGACGATTTTTCTTGGCCCCTGTCTACCCTCAGGAATGAGTGTGGCCCTAATATGTATTAAGTTTGATCAAAAAATGAACCTTAGTCTTGCTGTTGAAAAATGTGTACAAAAATTTTGGAAAATATTCAATATTATAAATTCCACGATAAATCAGGTGATGACTTCATTATGACGTCATGTTTCAGAAGACACCCTTGCTATAAATTACATGTACTTCAGTGTGTAAAGTTTCAAAGTCATATGACTTTGTTTAATGCCCAAAGATGAGATGAGAAAAAGGGCTGGAAGTTTCACTCACCGTGTGTGGCTGTTGAAAAATGTGTTCAACACATGGGAAATATTGAATATTGAAAATTCCATGATAAATCAGGTGATGACACCATAATGACATCATGTTACACGAAAGACCTTTGCTACAAGTTAATTGTGTGTGTAAAGGCATATGACTTTGTGCAATGCCCAAAGACAAGACGAAAAAGTGGGGGAAGATCAAGGAGGAAAAAAAAGAAAAACACATGTTAGTAGGGAAAAAAGGCCTTTTTTACAGGTCTGTTACATGCACAAAAATATGGACTTGCCTAAACAAAGGAAAAGGAGATAAAGTTATTTAATCAGGAATACAGTCAGTACATTGCCAGCTGGTTTACCAGTTACTGCATAGAAAATATCATGAAACCTTGATTATGCTGTACATGTACATTTAACTACTGTAATGCTAAATTCATGCTAATCAATGTTTTCAGATACTGTAATCATGTCAGTCATCTTACACTTCCACTACAATGCTGCTGAAAAACAATGCACATGTACAGGTGTGTACCTCAGAGGCCTAACTACACCTCCACACATGGAGACTGGGGGTGAGATGTTACATGCCTTCATCAATGGTTTGTTAATCATCATGACCATAGTGCCCTCCTTTTCTGTTGATGATTAATGTTATCTTTAATCTCCATGTCAGCAAAAGTATGCCTTTCACATACTGTATATCTAACAATCTGGAAGAATTTCAATAAACACAGAAGTCACTGACTTTTCTCACTGCAGAAATCAGAAAGTCATATGTCCAAAAAAATTAGTAACAAGTTAAATTAAAGGTTAGTTATACCATTGGTAAACGGACAACAATGGAACTTCAAAAAATTCCTGAATATCTTATTCGAAAGAAAGTAAATAACAGCCTCAATCCATCTCATCAGTAAAATATTTCTGCCCAGAATGCTGCCGTTTTCAAGAAACCAAGATTTTATTTCGTCAACAATGAACATAACACCAGACCAAACAAGCTTTAAGACTGCTTTAGGCTCAGTTGATGTCACCAACATAGTGACTAAAGCCCACTTTAACGCTTAATTTTGCTGCCGCAACATGAATCCTACCCAAACTGTACCTGGATTGCCCAGTATTAGTAGGGTGTCGTGTACAGAATACAGCAGAAGCAACGGTTAGCCAACCATGTTCTCCAAATCAGTTTAACCTGTACTAGGTAGGCCTAGTGACTTACTTTAGATACAATCTGTTCTATGGTTCTTCCCATCCCAACATCAACTCCAATATTAACTTGATTACTTCCCGAGTAAAAAGATTGCTGAATAAAGTGGATTGTTCTCTTGTGACACGAACCCAGAAGCCTCGGCCCTAGGGGATAATTTTGAAACAAACGCCTGAGTTGAATTTGCTGGTGACATGTACTATACATGTACATGTATTTCAGTCTACAGTTATTCAGATCTATGAAAAATCACACCCAGCAATACTCGCTACACATTCGACAATGTTGCATGCCTGAAGGTGCAACCACCCACCATGCACCCACCCACCTGTCATCATGGATGCTGTCATCTGACGTCTCCGCTTCCACGGGAGCAATTTGCCCTTTAAACAAATCGAAGTGGACTAGATTTCATACTGATATCTGAATATGTTTACATGCACCATGACATGACGAACACTGACTTATAAGTATTCGACAACCAGATTTACTAGCTGACATACAAATAAGAAATTCGCCATTTCATCAAGCATCGCACTCGTCAATATGTCTGCCAGAATGGCCTGCACTCCCCGCAGCTCATCAGCGCTGGATCTTGCTGCGCTTCATTGCGCATGTTCATGTCAGCGCCTACGTGCGTCATTATTGTGATTATGCAGGTTGCAGACCAGTAGTGGAAACGTTCTCCGCAGCTATTGCCAGCAGGTTGATGCTGCATGCAGAGCATGCAGATACCTGAATAGACGCGGAATGAATCGATCAACCGCTGGGCTGGCTATCTTCACCACACAGCATACATCAAGTCATACAACAGCGATTTGGGGACTGGATGCACATACGTGTACGTACCCGCATTTTTCTTCGTTGCACTGCGGTTTTCCACACGTACGCCTATTTGCATAATTCACCCCATCGTCATAGAGCACACATGTACCCAAAGTTATTAAATTAATGACGGACGTCTAAGCTATAGCCCACGCATCTGACGATAGGTTCAAAATATTATTTTGGAACCGCGTGCCAATTAATTCAAGACATTTTTTTAATTTGTAATTTATTGTTCCTTATATTGGCGTTGGTGCAGTGGCGTTCCATCGACTACTCGACCGACTTTTAGAATTCTGCGCGCATGAGAAGTCCTCCAGCAGAATAAATTTACAGTCGGAAAACCTACTGATGTATATTTTCCAACTGCAAACCAATTTTATAAAACGCCTGAATAAATTCTGTCATGCAATTCGTGGGGGTCCATCATTTTGAGTCATTGATTTAATTGGCGTATCAGTGACAAGTGTTCATTTTATACAATACTTACATGTCAACTGATTGGTGGGTCGTTGATCCCATGTCATTGAATTATTCGTTCTGTTGAACAAATACTGTTGAAAAGAACTTTATTTCACTTGCCTGGTTCCAGCCCCGATTTTCATATATTTCATTCACAGTAAGAAACTTACTTGTACTTAAGCCTACTTGGTACTTTGGAGACCAAGGTCATTATAGATGACCGTAGCGACCAGATGTCGGTAGAGTTGGCGGTCTTGAGCATGGGCAAGGAGGTCCTCCAGAGGGCAGATCCCCTCCACTTAAGTACTTGTGAGACCCAGGTTATTTGGGGGGGTCCAGGGGTGGCGCCAGCCAGCTGGGGGTGGGCGGGAGGCTGCGGAGAGCACACGCTTTGCAGGGACATCATCAGCCGATCTGGCATCGTGCCAGTAGCTGCAGTCTGCTCCTGTAGATGACGGAGGAGATGGCTGTAGCGACATCTGCCCCTTGTATTGTAGACCTCGTTGTTGGGGACGTGGTGGTACCAACGGATGCCACGGATTTAGCGCAGGCAGGTCCGAAGGTACGCATCAAGGCGGTGGATGGCTGTGGAGGAGGGAAACCACGATTCGCATCGGGAGAGGAGAACAGGTAATGCACAGGTGTTGAGAATGCGGATTTTGGTGGATGTGCAGATCTTGCTACTGCGCCTTACCCGTGAGAGACGACGAGCATCGATTCCCTCCCTGAAATTTATGTGTAAAGGCCTCACACTTTCAGACTGTAGTCGTTTAAATTAAACCCTTCCTTTCAACATTACCCTTTTCCACAACGTTATAAAAACGAGTGATGCATCCCATTCAAATTTTCCCATTGCTTTTGGTTACGCGTATGGTCCAAATATTCTTCACGTTCGATCAAAACTTACAATATGGTGTACTATTTACGACAAACATTTCTCTCTCTCTTGACTCCCTCCAGGCGACGCAACCAGACGACGCAACGGCACGACGGCTCCCTTGCGTCGTGCCGTCGGGTCGTTGCGTCGCCTTCTTGCCATTACTTTTGTACACACACGTCGCGTCGTGCGTCGTGTCGTGCTGTCGCCTGTCGCGTCGTACTGCCTTAGGTCCTTTCCATGTTGCATTTTTTGCCGCCTAAACGTCGCCCCTTCCGTCGCCCGTCGCGTCGAGCTGTCGTGCGTCGCGTCGTGCATCGTGTCGTGTATTGCGTCGCCTGAAGCACGACACGACGCACGACACGACGCACGACGCTTTGCTTCATGGTGTTTATAGGCGCCGTTACTGTTTTCTTTCATTTCCTTCCCCCGACCCTTGCTTGCACAGTACATGCCATAGGTACCAGGCCATGATTCTGTTGTTCTTTTTCGTGGATTCTTTCTAACTTTGTGTTTTCATTAAGAGTGATTTGTTGAAGAAAACTCTTTTCCTTTTTCTTTTTTAAATCAAATGTAATCAGAAAGAGTTTCGCGACTAATCGGCATCGTCTCCAGGAAATATATAACATTAACGTCAGCCACAACAATGTTTTAGCTTTTCCTAATCTAATTGTGATTTTTCTAATAAATATTGTAAATCCAAATGTAACATGCAGATCTGATGAGAAATTAAGCGCGAGGCCAAAAAGACAGGAAGAAAAGACACCGTCACAACGGTAGCAGGATCTGCAGTGTTTTAATAAGAAACACGCCGGCGGACTAATATCATTCAAAGTGTGGTGCTGATGAAGTTAACGAGGCAGACTAAATTGGAGGAAGACTGAAGACTGAATATTCTGAGGGTAATAATATAGTGCAGGCTGGATGGTAACTACCTGAACCCATGTTCAAACTTGCGGTCGTACAATTGTAGACAAGTTGTCTGGAGGAGTGAGAGAACTACTTGGAAACTGCTGACACGGATCACAGAGAAATATTTATAAGGTTACAAATTTACCACAAATGGGAACTTCATCAACGGTCTTAAAAAGAAATTGGACAGACATTCGAACAAGGATCAGCCGGGTAAAAAAAGTGACGAATTCTGGGCTTACACTTATTATGTGAGAGCACCTACATAGACAGATTTTCTTTTTGCTCGTTTTCTTTTTTTTTTTTGAATAAAATATGACACAACTAATTCAATTTGATGAAAAAAAAATCAACGCCTGCGGCGCAGGGCATGTATTTTGCAAGCGCGTTGGAAATTAGAGAAAACAAAAGAAATCATTGACTGGGAAATTAAGGAGTGACGAATTCTGAGCTTGTAGTTTCCACTTATTTTGAGAAAGCAGGTCCTATTTATTCGGATTTTCTTGTCCACTTTTATCATTTCTTTCAATAAAATATGACTGAAATTAATCCCAATAAATGAATCGATGAGATAAAAACAATGAAAAATCAACACCAAAGAGCAAATAGCATGTACTTTGCAAGAAAGGTGAAAGAAAACAGTAAAGGCGCCCTCTATAAACACCATGAAGTAAAGGGCAACAGCACACGACGCGTCGCGTCGTGCGTCGTGTCGTGCGTCGCGTCGTGCTTCAGGCGACGCGATGCACGACGCGACGCACGACAGCACAACGCGACGGGCGACGGAAGGGGCGACGTTTAGGCGGCAACATGGAAAATACCTAAAGTAGCACGACGCGACGGGCGACGGCACGACAGGCGACGCACGACGCGACGCGTCGTGTGTGTACAAACGTAATGGCAAGAAGGCGACGGTGCAACCCGACGGCACGACGCAAGGGAGCCGTCGTGCCGTCGCGTCGTCTGGTCGCGTCGCCTGGAGGGAGGCTAAAGAGAGAGAGAAATGTTTGTCGTAAATAGTACACCATACGTCGCCCCTTCCGTCGCCCGTCGTGTCGTACTGTCGTGAGTCGCGTCGTACGTTGTGTCGTGCATTGCGTCGTCCATATACGTCTCCTGAAGCACGACGCGAAGCGCGACACGACGCACGGCGCGACGCGTCGCCGTTTATTTCTTGGTGTTTACAGAAGGCGCTTTTACTTTTTCTTTCATTTCCTCCCCCGTAGTTTCATGGTAGGTACACTCCACTAACTCAAGCCCCATTGAAAACAGAGTTAGATCGGCTTTGTTCAGGGCCAAATAACATGCATACCAACATCCCTGGGATTGCTGCAACACAAATAAAATCATCGTCTGGTCCCTAATCTTTCGATTTCTTTTCAATTTATTGTGGGTTAACCAATTACATTTTTAATTATTCCCACAAAACAAAATCACCCCCGAAAAGTGATTTTTCCGAAGTCTGATTGCAGCCATCTTTCATGTGGTAACCCTCAACCTTCTCGGGCACTTAGGACCATTTTTCAGTTGCAGTTCCCATTCTGCTCTCATAGGATAGCTCAACGACCCAGGCAGTTGATCCTGGCAACGATTTACACAATCTCACATTTTGGAGGCCAAACAATCTCCTTTTTTTCAGAAAAATGCTGGGCTTCTACTTTTAATGCTAATGAGCTGAGTAGAAATTCTTACTTGAATAGTGGACTGCATGCACCCAGTACATGGTATTCGCTCTTTATACGCTGCTGCCATGGGCATGCAGAGCCTTGAACTGCCAGCTTTTGAAATATTGTCCAATCGTATAGTATAGATGGTAGAAGAACTAACGGAACATCATGCCCAAAATTACTTACCAACATACACGGAAAAAGCTGCCAGATCGAGGCTCTGCATGCCTATGGCGGTAGCGTACAAAGAGCGAATAGGTAGCAGGTCTTGTTTCTGTTATTGTTCTTTTTCATGCATATTAAGTTACTTTCTAACTTTGTGTTTTCATGAAGAGTGAGTTGTTGAAGAAAAGGTTTGTTTTTTTTTTAATCAAATGTAATTAGAAAGAGCGTCACGACCAACTATCAGCCTTGTCTCCAGGAAATAAATAACATGAGCCACAACGTTGTTTAAACTTTTCCCGCTCTAATTTTGATCTTCCTAATAATTATGTAATAGAATTGATTTTGCTCCCCCACTTTTTGAAATCCTAACTCCCCCAGAGTTAGGTCATACAATTTGTGTGGGTTGCTTGGCAGCGCGTGTGGGCAGTTGGTAGAAGAACTTGCAACAAGCCACAAGAGTCCTTGAGAAGGAGCTGATAACTTCCCTAGCCAGTGACCAGGCTCGGTAGTAACTCCCTAAACCCGTAGTGAAACTTGCAGCCGTACAATTGTGCGGAGGTGGTCCCGCAGATGTACCAGAGTTGATGAGCAAGTTAGCAAGGGCAGATTCTTGTAATCAAGGAGGGACGAATTCGATATTACACCGAACTGTATGTCAGATATTTTAAAATTGAGAGCAGACGTAGCGATAACACTTGCAAGTTTTGACTTAAAGATCTTCTATTACATGCCTTGAGCCTTTCAGATTATTCCAGCTTATGGCATGCTTTTAATCAACCCTGTTTTCTCCGGAGTTTATACTGCAATTTGTTGGGCATTTCGCCTAGTGAACTAAATTCCACCATACCTGGTAAATTCATTGAATTGATACTGACATTTGTTTGGAAGTTTTCTTTCAAATACTGATTTTCCTCGGAGGAACTTCGATTGATAATTCTGAAATTTTACAGCATTATATTACAAAGGATTGGAAACTATCAAGTGTATATCTCTTTGATGCATTAGATTTGTGAATTTACAGTGAATTTGAAATTTGAATTCACACATGCTTACCTGTAAATACTTGAATTGCATATACTGATTTTCATGTGTGTGTGTATAGACACATTCATTTGATAAGTTTAATTTAACTTTGACCACAGAGTTGTATAAATATTGTGAATAGTACAGATTGTGTTTTGTTACAATCATTTTCCGGCCTGCATCTAATCCTTCTAGTTACAGTGGCCCTAAAGTGAGCAAACTGTGACATTGTAAGCCACCACTCTACTTTTTGCCACGTTTGCAGCTGTCTTTCCGTGTGTTCTTGTGAAACCTAACGATCCTGTTCTCAGAACAGTGTTCTTGAGTCGTGTTCCCACTGTTCGAGAGCGAGAACAAGAAACCTGTGTCAAGAACAGGCCGCCCGAATTCGACCAAAGGATGTGCACAAGTAATAATTGCCCTTAACATTCAATAAGCAGTTACTTGTCCACAGCACAATTGACAAAAAAAAATTTCCTGCCTATTGTTTGTGAATTTCAAGGTGAAATTGAAAGGGAAAATGGAATGTCTGTATCGGCTGGCAGATTTCTTTCTAGAATTTCATGAAAACAAGTCAGCTCATTTTTACAGTATGCAAGGATAAATTGCACTGCGGATAAGTTTGCCTAAATATTTTGCGAAAATGTTTTTCTTTAAAAATACTTGGTTGAATTCTCAGAAAGGCGACGCACGACGGGCGACGTACGGGCGACGCACTGCGGACGACGGTATATATGGAACTGGAAAATGGCAGATTGGGACAACAAAAGCAAGAGGCGACAGACGACGGGCGCCTGGCGAGGGCAGATATGGAATTCCGTAGTTTAGTGTGATGATTTGATTGCTGGATTCCGAAGAGCGGCCAGCCTCGATGACATACAGTCTTGAGTCGATGATTTTATTGTGTTCTATAGCGTCGCCTCTTTTCTTATTACTTTTATGCTTATAAGACTTAAAGGTTTTCATGGTGAAAGAAACTAGATCTATAGTAAAGATTGCGGTAACACCATGTATTTATCTCTTCTTTGAGTCTCGTCTTCAGGAGACTGAGTCTCCTGAAGACGGACAGAGTACACTGTTCGAAACGTCGAGTTATTCCCCGGTTCTTCTCAGAACCACACATACTCAAAGAAGAGATAAATACATGGTGTTACCGCAATCTTTACTATACTTTTATGCTGTTTTAATATATTGTGTCGTGCCGTCTTGCCGTCCCGTCGTGCTGTCGCGTCCTGATGTCTTGCGGTCGCGTCATCGCACCGGGGTGTCGTGCTGTCAAGTCGTGTCGTCGTATCGTGCCGTCGTGCCTGACAGTTTCTAAAAAGGCTGTTGATTACTAAGGCTAATAGAGGGTTTATGTTACAAGTCCTGGAAAAAATAACGTGCTAGTATAGGGTTACACCCATTGATCTCCAATTTTTGTGGATGGGACATCACGTCCAAAACGCGTCCCGCGCGCGCATATTTTCGGGAGGGTAAATAACAAGCGTTGCGAATGTTGTTGCGTGCACTTTCAAACGGAGATTTCAAAACTGCTGGTTGAGGTTATTGCACTTCAATCGTCAGATTTCTAAGAAAAACTGATTTCTGTCCCTGGAATGGATAAATTTGGAAAGAATGATGGTTGAGGTGTGCGCAGCAGAGAAATTGCCGGAGATCGATGGTAAAATCAAGTTTGGAAGAAGGAGCAGCTTTTGACGTGTGATTCGCACGTTCAGAAGGTTTCTGCACGCCTTGTGCTATAATGCTTGGGACCGTCCAAAATATTATTTATCGGCAAAAGTGGTTTTAAAAACTGAATTATTAATTTGTCATTTATTTTCACCAGATTTCACTGGAAAAATCTCAAAGAAAGCCATGATTTGTGTAAGTGAGATCTGCAGACGCATTGAACCCAAATCGTGTGACAGACGATGAGATATGAATGACGGAGTCTCCATCTTTAGGGTAGAGATGAAACTAGAGCTAGAGCCAGAGAGGTGACGTTTTCGTCGAGTGAAGTAACAAACAAGGACATCCAATCAACGCAATGAAAGAAACTTTGTCTAAATTATATAACTATTCGTTCTCAGTTAACACTGACCTTTTTCTTTCCAGAAAGTCGTTGTTAAATGTAAATCTTTAGTCAAGTTAGGAACACAATTTTTTTTATTTGATTTAAAAAATTGTATGTTGTACATTACAGGGTATCCCGTAATTCTACCCATTTGCTACTGGCGGGGTGGCTACTGTCCCAGTTCTTTACGATTCTGATTTTGACCTGACTTCGATGAATGCTAGCCTCAACCATCACCTACTCTCCAATGGTCGGTGCGTAGGGACCTACGCAAGAAACATAACAAGCCCGAGGACTTCCATCTCGCATTCTGGTGGTCCGATGGATTCACCTCGTGCCGTTGCTCCATGATCACCATTATGTATATTGTACTTCAAAGAGCTGTGAACAATTTATATTGTATTAATTTCGGTGCGGTGTAATATCTCGAGCCTTTTTCTCCACTTATGGGATAATCACGTAATGATTTCTCACTGGGCCCGTTAAAGTGACCGATAAGGGAGTGTAAATGCTTCAGTTTAGTTCATTTCTTTCTTGAAATGTATAGTTCATCTTTATGTATTTTGTGTTCTTTTGTAAATAAATGTAAATATTGTGTAGCCAAAACAAATTTCCAGTAACAGGTATGTATATATTCGTGTCTAAACTACCAAAGGTCTGTCCCTAAGGGTAGGTCAACTCTAGGGGTGTGACATACATATTATGGGAAATGTTAGCAGTGTCACAATTCACCCCAACAGTTTAAATATATCGGTCTGTCCGCTCCGAGCGGAACAAAGAAGGCGTGTTTTTGTTTTGTTTTTGTTTTTTGATTTTTTTTTTTGCTCACCGCATAGGCGCGCCATGAGGCGCGCAAGCATATGCACGTTTGATGCGGAGCAAGCTGAGTACGCGTAACTAATTTATAGACAAGAATATAAGATTAAATCAGTGTTCTGAAATGTATGATTGCCGAATTTTCGGTAACTGAAAACCTTCTTCAGGGCAAGCAAATTCAGTTCTGAATGAACGCGGAAAAATCCACGTTCATTCCTCCTGGATACAGCGTTCCAAGTTCGAAAATGACGCGCTGCTCCAGTTCCTTGCTGTACATCGGTGTGACGCTTTCCGCAGAAAGCAGACGCTTACTTGACCGGGGTAATGTGGCGGCGCGCAAAAGTGCTGCGCAACAGTGAAACCAGGTGTTTGTTGGCGCACACTGCGCAAGTGTTCCGCGAAGCGGTCACCAAGGCGTCGCTTGGTCTCTCCGATGAACAGTTTACCACAGCGAAACATGTAATGCAATAAACCACTTTACAAGTAATGCATGTATGATCCCCGCGTATTCTGTAGCTACCGCTGGGGCCTGCAGACTGGCTGCTAACTATGTACGGGCAGGTGTTACATCTGGGGCGCTGACAACGGGAATTGCTGCCTGCTTTTGACGGTGAGACGGAACCCAACTGGGAACGTACAACCATGTCCCCGACGGAACGATCGTGTCTAAACGCGCAAATCGGGAGTTCGGCGAAAATGGAGGCTGTGGCCGCCTCATTACCGACTGTACGAAAATGTTTGAGAAGAACATTACGTACCAGGATGTTTCGAGGGTGGTATGTGAGTAGAAGGGGGACGCGATCACGTTGCTTGGCCCCGGTGGGTTTCCGAGCCGTTTCGCGCGGGATTGAAGATACGGCGTTGACGGCAGCGTCTGTGATAACCGCGCTGATGAAAGAAACATAGCATTTCCTTCCCGCGCGCAGAGAACTTCGCATCGATAATACAAATCCTACGCAGTCGAAGAAACTGAGAGTAAGGGATGGAGTTCGAACACTTGAGGGGGTGAGACGATTGGTACTGCAGGTAGCTGTGGGAATCTGTGGGTTTGTAATGCACGGTTGTGCCAAGTTTCCGCGCACAGATCTGTACGTGCACGTCGAGCAAGGTAACAGAGTGTTGTGACACACCAGATGTGCAGCGCAGTGCTGGGTGAAATGCATCCGCAAATGCTAAGGAATTCTCAACGTCATCACACGTAACGGTGATAGCACCAACTATATCATCGATGTATCGCCAGTACATTAACGGCTGCACGCCGTGATACTGGGTCAGCAACTGCTCCTCCATGTGGCCAACAAACAGACGGGTATAATTTGGTCCCATCCACGTGCCCATAGCCACAACACTGGTCTGAATGTAGTGCTCACCGTTTAACGCGAAGTGGTTCAACGTGAGCACCAACTCAGCCAGTACGGAGCAGAGTGCTGGTAGGAGGATCCTGCGTCTGGCGGAGATAGGTAGTGTTTGAGCGCAGCCAAACCACACGCATGGGGTATGGATGTGTAAAGCGATTTCACATCCATGGTGAAAAGAAAGTTGGATGTACCTGGGAACCTAAATTCATCGAACAGACGTAGAGTGTGATAAGTATCCTTGACATAGCTGGGGAGCGTTTTGACAATGGGTGTTAAGGAAGTTGGATATCAATTCAGTGGGACAACTACACGCAGACACGATGGGGCGGCCTGGATTTCCGGATTTGTGAATTTTGGGTAGGAAGTAGAAGACTGCCGTACGTTATACCCAGCAAGAAATGAGACCGAGGGGTACCCCCCCCAACGTGTCCAATCCCTATACACATCCCAGACTATTGTTACTTAACACATCCCCCCAAGATGTCTGAAAGGAATTCCCCAGATTCCTGCGAGACAATGACCAACACAAAGCAGGGGGGGGGGTTCTCTCCGTCTCATACCTTGCTGCATATGCCGTGCGTGGGTTGGGAACAACTAGTCTGGTTGCGTTATGGGGGAGGTCACCTGAGTCAATGAAACTACTGACAGTGCTAGCAACAATATCTTGATGCTGTTGAGTGAGATCGCGGTCAACCTTAGCGTAGGATGAAACGTCAGACAGTTGAGGTTCCGCTTCAGCGACATACAAGTCCTTACCACCGTAGCGCCACCCTTGTCCGCCCTCTTAATGACGATGGAATCATCGTTCTTAAGAGATCTGAGTGCTTCGCGTTCAGCCGATGAGATGTTGATGCGCTTGGGGCTGGGTTTGAATTTAAGACGTTTGATTTCCGCGCGGCAGTTTTCAATGACGTGGTCGAGGGTTTTGTTAAGACCGAATGCTGGACACCACGTGGACTTGGTGGGCGCAAGCTTAGCAATGACCTTAGACAAGTCTACATTCCAAGTAGACGTACCCGAATCAGAACGTACTGACCTTGAATCCTTGTCGTGGAAGAAGGCTCGCAAACGCAGACCGCGGAAGAACTTCTCGACGTCTTGACGGGTGGTGAACTCGTCCTATCGGTTCGTCAGAGGGATGAAATTCAGTCCACGCTCCAGGACAGAACGTTGGCCGTCAGTTAGGGGAAGATCTGGTGGGATGATAACTACCAAACTCTTTGGTTTAACGTTGTTTTTGACGTGGGCGTACAATGAGATTTGTCTGATTTGAGCTTTGGGTACTTAGATTTTATTTTCTTGGTTTTGGTTGCTTCGAGAGCCGCATGAAGTTTGTGATTTAGATTGTGAATTATGCCCCTGATGATGTAAGCCGTACGGCCATCGGTGACATCATAAAGATGTCGTCGGCACCGATCACTGGTGTTGCTCGAGTTATCGATGCGCTCATGCATAGTATGCAGAGTACACCTCATGATCTTACGTGAAGCATAACTAATTTATCAGTTTCGCAAGTGTGACGTCACTTCAGTTTAAGCCACGCCTACTGCACACGTGCACTGCACATACACCGGATCCGGTTCGTAAGTGACTTCGTCACAAAGGCGGACGCGCTACGATTTGCAGGCTTCCATTGGACGATCGCTGACGTTGCGCGTTAACGTCCGGTTCCATGGTGTCATGTAAACGGCGATCAATGCATGTAACTCTGTGTGCAGTGCATGTGCAGTGGGCATGGTTTAAACCTAAGTGACGTTAATGTTTGAGCTAACTTCTTTTCCATAAAAAAATCAGATCTGTCATGGAAAATTATTGATGTTAATTTGTGCAAAACTTTCCATTGTCTCCAGTTTTGTAAGCCATCTCGATAGTTTTGCAGCTTTTCAAAAATCAAATCTCACGAGTTTTCCCGTGTAAAACACTGACGAGGAGGTGGTGTGTGAACCTGTTTTGAGAACAGTGTGCTTGGGTCATGTTCCCACCGTTCGAGCGCGAGAACAAGAAACCCGTGTTAAGAACAGGCCGCCCGAACTCGACCAAAAAGTGCAGTGCAAACGGAGTACGCACGCGTGTTGGTTCACGCGCTGGTTCTTGCGCTAATGCTAACAGTAACAGTAATTGCGCGCGTGGCGTATTCACTTCGGTACTCTATTCCGGCTTGTATGGTCTTTGCGTACACGCAGAACGCGTGCAAGAACCTACTTGTAACCACCTATCTTTCTTTCGCCGATTGGGGGTGCACTTCAGCTCGGGGCGGATTGCATGGCTATTGTACACCACAGCTGAAAATGAAGCTTTCGGATCATTGTTGTAGTCAATAAGGATTGCTATTTGAATTCCTGTAAATAATTCTGTCTTGCGATCTTACATTTGCCAGGCATTGTTTACAAATACATTAATAAAATCACAACAGTAATAATAAGAAACATGAACTAGCTTTCATAATGTTGAATTCGTAAGCTTTTGTCAAGCAGTAGTACATATACAATGCAAAGTTCCTTATCCCTGGGCCATATGGTCGATTGGAGTTAAAAGATGAACTGTTTGCAAGTTAAAACTGCAGGTTTGTGAACTTTGCCTGGATTAGTTGAGCCTTGTAATTTGGAACAAAACGTTCCTTTTTCAGTCTGCGAACGATGTCCTTCACAGATGCAGACTTGGTTGTTGACTACAGTTTCGTCTTCTGCAACTTTTTTTTCCCATCTGGGCGATGCGCTCCTGAGCTTCCCTAATAAGTCATCATTTGAGGATGTCTGTATGCATGTTCAGCCATCAAGTGCTCACCACAGCTAGACCCCTTATCGGCTGTGATTGGAAACGGATCTTCCATAGGAGGTGTTTCTTTCTTCTTCGTTAATTGGCGGATAAAGTCCGAGCTCGAGACAGTAATTTGGCTGCAAGATGACAGTTGAACAAGGAGAACTATGAAACCGCAAACTTTATTCCACGCTTACGTAAACCTGAAGTAGCGTTACATAATTTGAGCATAATTACCGGCTTCAAATGACCTGGGTAGCTTTAAATATGAGTGGACAGCATTGTCTCGCAGAAATGTTATCCCCCGTCGCACTTATCTTGAATGCATTCGGCAGGAAAGTGATCGCTGCAGAGTCTGTTGTATATGCTTTATGCCATTTAGATTCATCTCTGTTGGTGCACTTTATTCTTTGCAGCCAGATCTTCATCGCTTTGGGTCCCCAAATGCATGGAAGTAACCCCTCCTTCTCACGCGTTTTGGGGTATTGAAGTCTACTAACAAAAGATAAGCATGCCAAATAGATAGCGTCCATTACCATTAGCATCCTTTTCCTATAATAAGGAAAACGAAGTCCACTTTTTCAAACTAACTAACATTCAGACCTTGAGCATCCATTCCTTAATACTTGAAGCTCTGGTTAGGTAAATTTTGAAAATATTTAAGCAGGGAAACCAGTATTTTTTTCACCCAAGTTCGGCGAAAGACGACCGCATCACTCCATTTTGTTTCACGTCATGTTACCCGACCCAGTTGGATATACTATGTTTCATTAAAGACACTTTTATGGTTCCGGGTCAGGGAACCAGACTACATGCGCTGATTCGTTTTCGTCCCCAGCTCTTCGTCACATCATTTACGCTGCTGTTTTACCCCATAGCAAAACCAAAGTCCTTCCCTCTTTTCTTTCTGATATGATAGAGGACATCACCGCCAAGTTGTTTCGAAAAGGTAGACTTCGTTTCCTTTTTATGGGAACAGGGTGATAACGGTAATGAACGCCAAACAGATGACCTACAAAGAAATGTATTGATTTTCAGAAACATGGGCAGAGCGCTTGAAGGTAGATGTGTAAGGGATTCCAACGGTAAGTGGTGTATGGTGTCATTAACAGAAACGATTAATAATAATAATAATAATAATAACAATTACAAACTGTTATGATGCAGATTCAGACAGGCCTCGAGCGTAGTAGCTGATTTGATTATACCCAGTACGAAATGTGACAGAGGGGTACCCCCTTCCCTGTCCATACCCAATACACACTCCAGATACATGTAGTTGTTACTGTTCACATAGATACCTCAATAAAATTCCTAAGATTCCGGTAACACAATTAAGCCAACATAAAAGGGGGTGGGGCTCTCCTCTGAGACTCTGCCCCATTTCGTGCTATAGGGCCTATGGTGTGTTTTATATGACTGGTGTTTTCAGCGTACACACTCGAAATGCACGCTGATATCACCGGTATTGTTTAAGTCTTGTTTATCGCCATTAATTTACAGGCTCTGAGCACAATATCACAGACTTATAGAATAAGCTTGGAGAATGTTGATCACTCTTGCGAAATAACCTGGTTTTGTTGCTGTCCGTGGCGCACCGCACAATGAGCATCGTGACCTATTTTAGAATGTCACGTTGAGTGTCCTAGTAAAGTACCAGAGCACGGAAGCGTATAAGGGCCACTCGTAAAAAAAATTTCTCGCCGCGGCGACTTACTATCTCACCGCGGCGGCTTATTAACTCGCTGGGGCAAGATAGTAACTCACCGAGGCGGGATAGTAACTCGCCACGGCGAGATAGTATCTCGAACAATTTTGTTGCAAGTGGCCCTTATACGCCTTACACGCTGAAGCCATGAAAGTGCTCGATGTTGTGTGGCACTAAAATTCTCCCCTTCATGTTTTTTGGTTCATCTTTCGTTTTTCCCGACCCTGCCTCTCACTCTTTCCTCAAAATGCTCATGTTACAGACTTGTTGGTTTGCATTTCAGCATTGTTGTGGAGATTTAAGCCGGCAAAGAAGTGCCGTGAAGCTTAATTAGCTTACAAGAGCTGAGAGGGATAACTCGGCAAAGAAGTGTCATACCGTGAAAATAATTATAGCTAGGGCTAAAAATAATTATAACTAAGGCTAATGCGCTTCGTATTGCAGAGGCCTATGCAAATCGTGTATAGTCTGGTTCGCTTCGGGAAACAGGGTTTGCACAGAATTCTCTACATATTACAGGTATGGTCCAGATTCAATTTTTCCGTCGCTGCACACGTGATTGTCGGACACCGCAGTAATAGCGTCAGCTATTGTGGCCAAAACCAGAAGGGGGGGGGACAACGTGTATACAAATACTGATAACTTTATTATGGGAAGATTGTAGGGAAGTTTTCAGAAGCCTTCAACATTCCACATCAGTCCTTCAACACATTCCACATTCCTTCAACACTCTTCCGCAGTTTATCCTCAACTTTTCCCGGACGAGATTTGAGATGACTCTTTTGCGTAATGTGCGTTGCTATATGTGCACAGTACAAAATGAACATTGAGGAATACGTACACGTACATCGCGGCTCTCGGCTGAATAATTTGGCAGGCCTACATTAATTTTTTGATCTAAACTGAATGACCTCCACGACCCACCATGTGACCACTGGCCGAATTCTTTGGAAACCGTACATAAGGCTTGCTGCAGAGATGAAAACGATCAAGTTTTATATTTGGACAACTAACAGAAGAAATTTGGGGAAAAAATGACCCCGCTGACCATTAGGTGACCATTGGCCAAAATTCTGTTAACCACCCACACGGTGTTTAATTCCTGCAAAGATGTAACCACCGTAATTTGAGGTTGATTGAGTCATGACTCCGGGTGAGAAAAGTTATGTTGTATTTTAACGCAAATGACCACTAGTGATCACTAGGTGACCCTTTACCTTGTACACTGGTCATTTAGGACAGGAATCCTGTCAAGGAAGATTATGTCCAGATGTGGCTGAAATCGGCAAAGTTAGGTGTCAGATACCGATAGATATAGCAAAACTGGCGAGTATTCCAACATGCAATGAAAAAAAAAAGATCCCTGAGGACCATCAGTGGCCATATTCTGTGAACATCCAATCTGAGGCTTGTTCCAAAGCTGTAGGCCTAAATGGTCAATTTTGACAGTAGTTGGACCAAGACTGAGGGGGAAGCAATTTGTATTTCGAAGAAAACGACCACTGCGAGCCACTAGGTGACCAGTGGCCAGATTCCACGAACACACTTTATGACACTAGGTCCAGAGATATCATTGACCAAGTTTGACAATAACTGGACCAAGACTGTGGAAGAAGAAGGAATTTGTAACTTTGAAGAAATCGACCACTAGTGACCACTGGGTGACCACCGGCCAAATTCTGTCAACAATTTTTGTGATGTTTGATCCAGAGATGCCACTGACCAAGTCTGACGATAATTGGACATAGGTTGTGAAAGAAGAAGCATTATATAAGTTTGAAGAAAATGACCATTGTTGACCACTAGGTGACCACTGGCCAAACATGCTAGTCACTACACCAATACACATGAGACTTCGGCCAAGCTAGATTTTGTCCAAATTTGGCTGAAATCGGTGAGTGAGTTTGAAAGATATTGCATTTTTGTGAGCGTTTGACCGAAGAAAAAAAGAGAGACTTTATGAATTTCAAATGGAAACTTTATTTCGGCCCATTGAAATGAACAAAATTACGATAACTTAAAGAAAATTAGATTATTTACAGATAAAAGATTTATTTTAACATAAGTGAACAAAATAAAAATAACAAAACAGGAACATGTATAAAGAGATACAATATGACCAACAGCAACCGTAAAAACAGTTGAAATTATTATAAGTGACAAGAAAAATTAACATGGTTAAATACAGTAAACAAAGATAACACTCAATCACGTTGACAGCAAAAATTATTTAGGGATTTTATACAATACATGTAAGAAAGTTTACACTAAATAAGACAAGGTGACCAAGAAAAACACTATATGTAACTCAGGGAGGGTCACTTGAAGGGAGAGGTAGAGGGCTGAAGTCACGGGGCAAAAGGATCCCATATCTTGCCCAGGCGAGCTGCTGCCCCAGACTCAGGCTTGGTTGACAGAGGGAGAGAGGGAGAAGGGGTGGAGTAGGCCGCCGGCGTTTCTGGACGTGGGCAATTGTGCCCACTACCGTGGCCATCCTCCGGGAAGGGGAGAGGGAGACGAGGGGAATAGAGGAGTTCACGGAGGTCGGAGGGCTGGAAAAAGTACGCCAAGCGTGCCTTTGCCAAAGCGAAGCGGTGGGCCTATGCGGCCACGAGAGCAAATCAAGGGTGTGTGGCAAATGTACAACCAGGGTCAGATTGGGATCTGGCATTGAGATGGGTTCGATCAGTTGAGGACTGTGGTGTTGTTATGATGATGATGCCGACAAAGACCACCACACATATGACGTGAAGATACAGGAGAGTGTATTCATTCCCCCAGAGTCAGCTAAGATTGTTAGTTGTGAAGTAAGTAGGGATTCGGCACGTGCAAGTCCGGACAGTGGCTTCTTATTGTTACAAGCTCACCCTCCTTTCTTATGCAATGAGGGTGATCATGTAACAGGTACATGTAATGATGAACAAGGCTGGTCTTGTTAGGTACTGGAAGGTGTTCATAACTCCGACAGTACTTCTGTCATGTTGGCTATCCTCAACACTGGCTTTGAACCGCGTAATGTCAAGTCAACTGAAGAGGCTGTAGTGGATTTCCGTAGTGACGAGATTACAGTCTCAGTACAGAATGCTGTCTCTATTGAAACTAATTTTGCAAAGGGGCAGTTCCACGGTGTTGGACGTACATTTTGGACACTTCAACAGTGTGTGTTATTATTATGTTATTATACTTATAATCCTGAAGCTGATTTTGATAAAAGACATCGACTAGTTGGTACATTCATTTAATGACAAAATTTCTCACTCAGAATTATTATCCTTGTGGAAACTGACTCCTAACACCATGGTGTCGGACGTACTCAGAGAAAGTTATTTTTTTTAGTTTCAATTTTTGTATCACGAACTCTGTGAATTGCTAGGACCTGAAGAAGTAGTTTTCCTGTGTTTAGTTTCAGCAGACCTTTGTTCATAAACTTCAAGGCAAGACACATTTTTATCTTGTTGTGACTTTCAGATAAAGCATTTATTATATTGGTGTCGGACGTACATTTTTTGTGTCGGACGTACACGTCCAAACTGACTTTTCAGAATAGAAGGTCATCAGTTCAAACCCAAGTTTGTCTCATTTTTCTACCTTCATGAAGGCTTTAGTCAACTTTCCAAACCAAAAGAAAATGCCAAGCCATACAAAAATCATCAAAAGCAACTAGAAAGGAATTGGATGATGGGGCATTCAGTGAAACAGTATGAAGGAAAATATTGTCTAGAAATATTTATGCAAATTTTGCTCATTTAAACAAGTCATGTAATGTCAAACATTCAAACGAAAAAAAGTTTTCCACAGTTGACAATCATTTAGATAAATAAATCAAATTAAAAGACAATTGCATACATGTACCTGTAAGATTTATGGGTCCTAGAACATGAAATTACACATTTTTGTATGACAAATGCTGCTTGTGTACTAAGTTGCAATTTTAAAGATTTCCAGTTCACACTTCTCAGGTTATAGTACACATGTAAAAAGAAGAAAAAGAAGCTAAATGAGTAGATGTTTATCCCCTTTTGGATGTCATCTCTCACCCCTACAGATATTTCAACTCTACTTCTGTGAAGCAGTTTGACAATTGGTGAGGGAGACCAACCGATATATGCAGATCAGACACAATCTGTAGAATCCGCTAACTCTCAGTGTACTTGGATTCTAACGGATGTTCCTGAAGTGATGGCCTTTGTCGCACTGCTACTCTTGATGGGCATCAACAAAAGGCCTAGCCACGCGATGTACTGGTCCAGGTGCGAAGTTCTTTGAAGTCCTTTGTACCACAGCAGACTACTCTCCCCGTGACAAACTGTCTAAAGTTCGTCTGCTACTGGACATTGTAGTTCCGTTGTTTCCGAGCATCTATGAGCCCAGACGAAACCTCTCACTGGATGAAACTATGATAAAGTTTAATGGCCGAATCGGTTTTAAACAGTACATACCACGCAAGTCGGCCAAATATGGCTTGAACTGTTTTTCTTTGAACGAGTCTCAACCGGTTACACATGTGACGGGGGGAGGGTGTTTACAGAATCCAAGGCTCCATCAGACCAAATCATCCCGCATTCTGTTGCGTGCGCTGAAGCCAACCGTCTACCCAACCTTGCAGCACCAGGCCAAGTTTTCGTCGACCAACTGAAAGGACTGGGAAACAAGGGACATGTTGTTTTCATGGACGATTGGTACAATAGCCTTGCTATTATCCCGGAAGAAGTAGGCAAGGCCAAAAACGAAACTGTGTTGTTTGCAGTACGAGAACCCAACGTAAACAGACTGGAATGGCTTGTAAGACTTGCCAGAAACCAACGTGTCTAATGCCATGCTTTGAAACATTCAGTGTGCGTTAACATAGACTGTGGTAGTTTAGATTGCGCCCCCCTTCAACCACCCCCATCCCCCTTCCAATGTTGCAGTGGATCGCCATGGTCGCGCACCAGCCTTTAACGCAACTCAGGCTCCTGCCACCCCCGCCCAATTCCTCGCTTCTCCTCTTCAACTTCACCATCCCCCCATTGCAATGGACCGCCATGGGCGCTTACCAGCCTTTTTAACGCAGCATGGATGAGGGGCGGGGGCCACGGGGTGTGGAGGGTGGGAGCAAAGGCCTTCAAGAAATCTGAGCGGAAACTCATGTGCCATAAATGTGGTGCCATCTGCAATCAGTCTTGTTGTAGATAAGAATAAATGTAGCACACCCCTGAATAAAAGCAGTTTATTCCTGTAATTTCATCAATGGTTCTTCATGATTTGAAGAGAGTTCCATGTACGAAGTTCACTCATTTTCATATTCAGTTATCAATTACTTACCAGAAATCAGTTAGAGGTCTGGAAAGTCCATTTTAGCAGCGACAGAGTATAAGCTTTTTCAATGAAAACACAATATTTCAGACCAGTCTCCGAGGGTTTGTGCAAAGGGTGTAAAATGAACTTCGTTTATGGAAATCGTTCCCATGCTTTTTACCAAAACAACTTCAGTACTATTCTCCCTATTAGATATTACTATTAGTCAACGGGGTGTCATTGCAAGAGTAGCCTTTCATGATGTCGACTGGTGAGGGCGCTATACTTCAAAACTTGCTTAATTTGTCTGGTAAACAAAGGGAACTTGCATGTAAAATAGTCTGGTAAGGAACCCTTAAATGATCAAAGCGGTCTTGGGGCTGATGGGGTTAAATGGGCTGTGTCTGAGGAGTTCAGAGAGTACCTATAAGGGAGGAAAACTGTGGTTTGGACAGATAATAACCCTGTATCGCGTATTCAAACTGTACGCGTGCCCATGCAACATCTGCTGTCTTTCCAACCTTTAGAGTGGTTAGCAATCGATTTTCTCAAACTTGACAAGGGAAAAAGCAATATTGAGGATGTCCTCGTCATTGCAGACTCTTTTACTAAGTTTGCAGTAGCAGTGCCCTGCAGGGTTTAGAAAGCATCCACAAAAGTGGCCCGGACATTAAGGGACCATTGGTTTGTTCGGTATGGGGTCAAAATGCAGTTGTATTCGGATAGTGGCCGAAATTTTGAGGGCAATGTAATCCAGGAATTGTGCAAATTGTATGGAGTCCGCAAGACAAGGACAACCCCATATCATGCCCGAGGAAACGCTAAGACAGTGCGTTTCAACAATACGCTATGTGGGTTAAGCAAATCAGTCGATCGTAAGAATGTAGTTCTTAAGAATCGTAGTAAATGGCCAGATTAGTATATCTGGCCCTTATTTGGTTTTCATATATAATTCCACACTACACAGCGTGACCGGAATTACTCCGCACACGCTTATGTTTGGCCGTGAGCTAGTGATACCACTAGATCAGCTGATAAGCCTCACTCTTCCAACTGGAATGAGAGCATTGTGCAGCAACAGGCTAACTCATCCAAGAAGCACATCGGTTGGCGAAGCAACGTTTACTTAAAGCAGCGCAGGCGAGCAAGCGCCGTTATGACAAGCGCGTGCACAAGAGTTTCCTTTCTGTTGGTAGTCGGGGACTCTTGAAAGCATGCGCGTTCACATATAGGCAAAAGTTGGCAAACACTTATGGTGAATTGCAATATATCATGGTGAAGCGTAACCAGGAGGGGAATCTGTATGCTGTGAGATGGGGTGCCCTACAGTGGGTCAATCGGAAGATGCTCGTCCTTGATACTAGGGGGAGTCTGCTGAGACTAACTTGGGTACGCCTCCTTTCAACCTACCCTTCATGGAAGGTGATGACAAAATTGGGGCCGAACGCGTTTCTTCCTCTGATGAATATGATTGGACAGTTGTCCCCTCATCTGACAGTAAAACTCCAAGCTCGCAGCCTGTGGACACACCTGTAAATAAGGATTCTCCAAAAAAAGACAAATTCTTGTGGACCACCGATTCATCGATGAAAACCAGTTCTTCATCGCCAAGTGCCTCGGTACTTGCTCCATCCCCTGCACCTGATACGCTCCTAAGACGCTCCGAACATCTTCGGCAGAAGCGTTTTGGCTACTGGCCGAATGGTATTACCTGACTGTGATGTATATTAAATTGGTGATGGTTTTGAAAGTTTCAAATTCCTTCGCCGTAATGTAAGTGGCACATAGCTTTGCCTGCTCACCCGTTGCAGGACAGGCTGAGTTCCGACCCGTGCAAGTTATTCACTATTGTTGTGAATAGGAGCTAATTATTAGGACATACATGTAGGTGTATATGGACTTAAGTCGAAGCTTCTTATGTAAGATAGTTTGGGAGGAGATTTGCCTGCCTGAGGGACTGGCCCTGTGCCATATCTTATACCATTTGTTTCTTGCTTTTTGTATTGTTTACAGTTACTGTGAAGACTCCCACCTAGTGGTTGTCCCAGATTTGTTTAATAGGACTATTGAGTCAAGAAGGGATTCCATCTGCCGCATGATTGTCACTTGCATATCATCTGCATCCTTCACCCTTAAAACAACCTAGTCAAAATGTTTGCGTGTGGGAAGGAAATGCTAGGTCTCCTTCATCAGCACGGTTACCCTCCGGTTATCACAGACGCTGCCTTCAATGCCGTATCTTCAATCCCGCGCGAAACGGCTCTGAAACCCACCGGGGCCAAGCAACGTGATCGCGTCCCCCTTCTACTCACATACCACCCTCGAAACATCCTGGTACGTAATGTTCTTCTCAAACATTTTCGTACATCGGTAATGAGGCGGCCACAGCTTCCATTTTCGCCGAACCCCCAATTTGCGCGTTTAGGCGCGATCGTTCTGTCGGGGACATGGTTGTACGTTCCCAGTTGGGTTCCGTCTCACCGTTAAAAGCAGGCAGCACTTCCCCTTGTCAGCGCCCCAGATGTAACATCTGCCCCTACATAGTTAACAGCCCGTCGGTCGTCGGCCCCCACGATAGCTACAGAATATGTGGGGATTATAAATGCATTACTAGTAATGTGGTTTATTGCATTACATGTCGTCGGTGTGGTAAACTGTACACCGGAGAGACCAAGCGTCGCCTCGGTGACCGCTTCGCGGAACACTTGCGCAGTGTTCGCCAGCAAACACCTGGTTTCACTGTTGCGCAGCACTTTTGCGCGCCGCCACATTCCCTCGGTGACGTAAGCGTCTGCATTCTGCGGAAAGCATCATCTGATGTACAGCGTGCGGAACTGGAGCAGCGCGTCATTTTCGAACTTGGAACGCTGCATCCAGGGGGAATGAACGTGGATTTTTCCGCGTTCATTCAGAACTGAATCTGCTTGCCCTGAAGAAGGTATTCAATTACATATTTCAGAGCACTGATTTGAAATTATGTTCTTGTCAATATTCTGATCACAGTGCTACACAGCCCTTCCATATTAGTTGAGAACATAGAGTTGGATATTATTATATCCAACTCTATGGTTGAGAAATATTGTTCCGTTGTTCAAAGGTCGAGAATATGCAGCGCGTTGGTGTGCACTTGGCTTGAACTTGAAAACAAAGCAGTCACTGTGCTTCGCGCGCATGTGTTTCTATGCAACCTTTACCCCATGGGCTGCGTGCGCGTTCCTTCACTAGCCTGGTTGTGCAGAATTCGAAAATGATGCTAACTGGCAGTCTAGGATGAAAGTGAGAATGGGATTGCGAGGCACTTTATAAGCCAAATCAATAGGAATAAGAAAATTAAAAAGTAGTGCTCACCAACGTGAAGAGCCAAATTTTCGACCCTACTGGGTCTTTGTCAAGGCTTAGAATGCTGGTCTTATGCTTCGAAGTCCACATTCAACCCAGCAGGCGTCACTGTCCACAGCCTGAATATTGCGCGTTGTTCTTTCTCGATGCGCTCGGCGTCAGAGGTTGCCCGGGTGAGGACGCAAATGCGCACGTCGTCAAGTGTGTGTGTTAGCATGTTGAAATGGCACGCCACCAGTTATCCCGGTCCTTCCGGATACTGCAGAGGTGGTTGACGAATCTGTCGCCCAGTCGACGTTTAGTTTATCCGATGTATGAGCAGGAGAGGCAGTATACCACGTTAGTGGAAGTATACCTCTTGGTGTGAAACTACCCCTGGGTCCGACGTTAAGAGGGGGTTGTGTAGGTAGTTGCAGGTGATACAGCGGGGACTATGGCAAGGGTGGGTTCCTGGATTGGAAGTAGGTGCGAGTGGATGGTGGAACTAACAAACACAGTCCCGAGGGAGCGGCCACTGCTAAACGCCCAAGGTGGATCAGGAGATGCGGGAGGTCATGGGGTCAGCTCTAAGTTTGTTGGCGTGCTTGTGGGCAATGCTACAAACCTGCTTGTTAAAGGGGTGGTAAGTTAGTGTCAACGGCACCTGGGATTGGTTCCGCTTAGGTGACGGTGTCAGTGCTTCGTCACTGGTCTTCCTGACCACCCTCTGGAGTGTGGACATGACAACTTCTTCGGGGTAACCCCTCCTGAGGAAAAAAATGAGTCATATCTACGGATGGGCGGTTGAATTCAGCGTCTTCGTTACAGATCCGTCTCAGTCGTAGAAATTGTAAGGGATGGAATTCTCGCAAGAACGTGGACGTGACAAGTCATATTAGAGGCTTGTAGGTTTGTAGGTTTGTAGAAGACTGTGGTGAAAATCTTGTCTCTGTCGAGTAGTATGTCAAAAAGGTACACTATCTTCAGAGACTTGTGTGGTGAACTAAGCTAGGTGAAACGATTGAACGAACCTACTGAAGGAGTCCAGTTCAATCTTGGTGCAGCAAGCGACCCCGACAATACTTTCGACGCATCTCTTGTATAGAAGAGGGAATGGGCCCGTGTAAGCGTCGAAGGGTTGTGTTTTAATGTAGCCAAGAAGCAAGCGTAACTGAGTCCCATACGCGTGCCAATGTTGCCTCTGTTGAATGAAGTAACGATCTCCAAAGACAGTTATTCAGCTTGAGAACCAGCTCTCCCAAGCGGACCAGAGTCATTGACTAGGGTGTGGGGTCCCATCTAAGCTCAAGGAAGTACTGGCACCAGCCCGTCGTTGTGAGGTATAGAAGTGTAGAGTGACTTGAAATTCATGGTAAACAAGTACTTGTGGTAAGACGGTGGAAAACTGACATCACAGAACAAGCGGAACGCATCAGCCGTGTCTTTGACGAAGGATGGAAGAGACCAAGTGGCTCAGGATGGCGTCCAAATATTGAGACATCAATTCAGTAGGACAGCTAAATGCAGAGATGATAGGACAACCAGGATTACCAGGCTTGTGGGTTTTAGGAAGTAGGTAGAAACGGCCTGAATGAGGTGAGGAAGCTTCAAGTTTCTTGGCGTTTGAAGGAAGTGCACCTGAACGAATCATTTCGTCGATAGCGTCGACAACCATCTTTTGGTGTAATTCTGTGACGTCATGGTATACTTCTTTGTAAGCGGAACTCACAGAAAGTTACCGTTCTGCTTCCTGCAAGTACAAGCCACACCTGCAGACAACAGTAGTTCCTCCTCTGTCGGCCCTCTTGATGACAATAGAGCGGTTCTGACAGAGCGAGTGAATGGCCTGGCGTTCTTCAGTCGAGATGTTCGAGTAGGCAGGTGTATAGAAATTTAAGTTGTGTACTTCGTTTCTACAGCTGTCGATCGCGTGATAAAGAGTGCTGTTACGGCCTCAGGGAGGACACAATTTAGATTTTCTACGCCAAATTTTGTCCAAAGGGTCAACTGGAGTTTTATCATTTTGAGCACTCATATGCTCAGCGGCAGGATTATCGCTGGAATTAGGTGCGGCTGGCGTCGATGTACTTGGTTCCTCAGCACTCACATGATGGAAGTACTCTTTTAGGCGAAGACGGCAAAAGAAATCTTTGGTGTCTTTTTGGGTGTTTGTCAATCATGTCGGGCAGCGTTTAAAGAGCACCTCCAAGGGAAACATGTTTTCTCTTGTTTTATCTGTTCAAATAAACATGGAAGAACCGAATCAAACGCAGTGCCATTTGTCTTCAGAGCTCAACCGTATTAAACTAAAACGGCCTTTTCAGTTCATGCCAAGATGCAAGTTCTGAGTGTAGATTGCGTCATTCGGAGAAAACAAAGGGAACCCTAGCTCGCCCTGTGTTCGTAGTGGATAAACCCTCGTGCATGCCGAACAGTGCATGTAGCCATTGTTTGTAGCCACAGTTTGGAAATATTGTTCCTTTTTTCAAAAGCCCGGACACCTATCCAGTGTCATAGAGCTATATATAAATGTATAATTATGCACTGCACACGAATATTGCCGTGACATTTTTAATCGGATTTTATCGGTACCGGTGCGCACGAGAGGTGCTGGCTTCAGAGCCATGGACTCACTTAACACTGGCTGAATTAAGGGAACGACTTTTCAATTTATCTGAACCTGTTCATCGAAAGACAGCCATCGAAAGACATGCATACCAAATTAGACGACCTTACTCGAATGTTACTGAAACATTCGTTTTAAAATAATCAGCTACGGCAGTAATAAACATGTGCCATTGCTCTGTACATGCGTGCCTTATTCAAAAGACGCACTGTCATTAGCGTGTATTGTACTCATAGATAAAAAGATTAATGTTCATTTCAGACAGGCGTTCTAGCGTCGCACCGAAACAAATAGAATCGGGTCGACCCAATTAAATTTTGATTTCAGACAGGCGAACTTAATACACTGGAGAAATTATGCCAACAAACGAACACACGATCTTAGCAACAAGTACATGCAAGTAGGCATTGCGCAACACTTTTTTTCGGATCAGCAGCTGTGCGTGCCTTTTTCTTGACCCAACTAATTGGCGACATACGACAGAAATTATGGAAGTCAATAGACAAATTTTGCTCCGGGTTTTAGCAGAAAGAGCAAAGCGAAGGAAACTGCAAGCCACTGCAAACTATGCTGTGGCCAGGAGAAGACGGATAATCAGCGTGTTTGTTGTTCGCTATGTTGCTGCTAGCTGACAGATTTGCTGTCACGACACACCGTCGATGTCGCCGATTGGGTTGACACTGTAGCTAGTTCGATTATGTTTGGAGTAATTATTCGGATATGAGATTCAAGCAAACGTTCAGGTAAAAAGAACAATTGAAGAATTCCAAGTGACCGGAAGTGGAGTTTTTAAAATTATTTCCCTTTTTTGAAAGATTTTACTCAGACAGAATTTGTTATGAATATCAAAATCTAAAAGGTCCAGTTGGGTTCAGAGACATATAATCAATTTGAGGCAAAATAAATTTTCATAATCATTTTTTAAATGATTTACAGGTATTTTGGAGATTTTGACGAAAACGCCATCTCTGGACAGTATGAATTCAGCATCAAACAGCTCTTTGGCACAAAGCCATTTCTGTCTTGGTCCATTAAACCACTTTGTGCTCTGTCATCTGTGATGAAACTGGATTTCCTGATGTTATACGCAAGAGGACATCATGATGAAACGGAAGATGGTTACCATTTACCAATTTATGTTGACTTACTTTTGAAAAGTATGGCAGTTAACATTGTTACTGAATTAAATTAAATTGAACAATGCCAAAGACATCTAACACAGAAAATTGGAATTTTCTTCCCTTTATTGCATGAAGATTTTCTGATGAAAGTTTTCAACTTGAAATTGAAAATTGTGCCTTGCACCTTGGCCTATATACATGTAATTTTGAACACAACTACTTGTTTTCGAAAATTTGCTCTTTCAAACTGATTTTAGTAGCGGGAAGTGGGGTAAAATCATTACATTTTTGTTCTCAATCTCTTGTAAGAAAATGAGCAAGGCATGATGTCAATTTATGTGTAAATGCTGTTCTTACTAATGTGATCAGTGTTATGCTTACTAATGTGATCAGTGTCATGCATGACTTTTCTCTTTTGATACAGGGTCTCACGCACAACATTCACATACATTCTGGAGCGTATTCGTCATCAGTTGGAGAAAGAAACAATTGCAGAAGACCCCGTATCACCAGAGTGCAGATTGGCAGTGCGTCTCTATCGTCTTGGGAGAGGGGACTATTACTTCACCATATCACAGCTGACCGGGATAGGCCTCTCAACTATTTCTGACATCGTGTCAGAGGTTACACGGACAATTGGGGATGTCTTTTGGGATGAATGTGTCAGTAGAAAGTGTCCTCAAACCAAGGAAGAACTGAGAGAAAAATGATAAACATGGAAGAGCTCTGGCAGTTTCCATATGCCTGGGCAGCCATTGATGGCTACCATACACCAGTCATGAGTCCTCCGGGTGGTCCAGCATCAAAAAAGGAGTATATATATATAAGTCTCATATTCTTTTTCCTTTTGAAATCTTTTAATTCCAGATTTTGTTTTGTCATACAGCCTTGCACTCTGCCACCAGTTTCTTGAATTTTGACCGCATTTGTTTTACATCAAATGTTATCTCGTCAGCGCATCTTTCTTGACATCTCTTCTCTAAAGAGGCCAATATGTTTGTGTTTATTACAGCATTGGCTTTGTTCTCCGTATTTTGACAGATTAGCTTGTTTTGGTAGTGTTCGTTGTTAACCACAATATCTATAAAGTCCTCAACGATATCTTGCTTCCACTCAGCTCTTCAGCCAGGTCTTCTTTTACGCTGTGAATAAAGTCCAGTTGTTATCTGTTCTTCATCTTCTTCGTCGTCGTCTTCAAAATCCTGTCATGACATCCCCAAAGAGAGAAACAAACGAAATATACAGATATTGTTTTAGTGCATTGATCAGCTCAATGCAAAAGCCCACATCCGTGTAGAATTACAAAATTATACGAAAAAATGTATCTTTGACATTATCCAATTTCATTCTGCAGAAAAGTGCAATTACATTCAGATAGTACAAAGGGAAAATGGTTTGTCCAACACTGAGGCATGGCAGAATGACAATTTTGTTGGCTTTGTTCTTAGCAATGAAAAAATATGGAAAGAGTTCTATAAATGGACAAAACTTGAGGACAAACCTATAATACTTGTCTGAAAACTCTTTTTCTAAGTAAACACTTCGGAATTTTTCCCCTAAATTTCATTTTGGGGACATGCTATTGTGGCAGATCTAGAAATGAGTTTGTTATTAAATACATGTCTTTTCATTGGAGTGGTTTCCCAGTAAAAATACAATTTTTTTATTTAGAGTTGCTCTGTATTTTTCTGTTAGTGTTTCCCCTGTAAATTTAAAAATATAAAATTTTTAAGGAAAATTATTGTTGTCCATATATGGATCTCTTGCCCAAAAATATTATTAATATCAAATCGTGTTCAGTTTTTACAATTAATTTTGCTCAAACTCAAAGGAAAACAAGCTCGGTGCGCAAGGAGGGCTGCTATAACTTAAAGTACAATATATCTGTGGAAGAGTCAAGATTATGCTGAGCACAAATCACGATCAATGCACGTAACTCAGTGCACGTAAGTGCACGCGGAGTGGGCTTGGTTTAAAGTGAAGTGACGGATAGCTTTATGTAAAATATGCAGTTCCAAGTGAAGCACACACTACGCACTGCATATCTAATGAAGTATCCGACATTATCGACATTGACGACTTGATAGTGTTTTCTACATCAGCAAGAAACGAAGACTGTCTTGGGAATTTAAAATACAAGTTGTTGGTGTGAGAAGGTCGTTATTAGAGGAGTCATTCCAAGCAAGTGTGTTCGTAGAGAATGAAGAACGGTACTGGTAGGTCGGCCGAATGATTTTCCGACCACAGTGTCTGAGGAAAGTTAACAGTGGAATCTGTACGCACAGCCGTTCGTCTACAAGCTAGCGTCTTCAAAGAAAAGGCAGAAGGAAGTTTTTTTTTCTGAATCCACAGTCCATTTTTTCATCCACAAAAAATTCTCAACCATCTGAAGGTGCGTTTACTGTTGACCTTTTGATAAAGTCCTCAATATACATGTCCGCGGGGTTGGGAAAGGTTGCTCCTTCCTCTGGATGCCCCACTTACCAGGTCTTGAAAACAAGTTTTGCAAACGTAGAGTTAACTTTCTTCAGACTTCGAACGTCGGGGTCGATCTTTTCCAACAATCCAGAATCGTTCCAAGTGTAACATTACACGACGTGACATGCCAATTTTCCATTTTAATCTTTCGATCCATGCATAAAAACAATGCTCTGAAATTATTGCATCACACAAGAGGAAAACGTAAAATCTCCTTTTTATTATTTATTTCCATGTACTCTACAAGACGAGCGACAGCAAGTATCGGTCGGGAGGTGCCTCTCAAGGAAGACCCAGACATTTGCTGTTTCGGTTGGTATGACCTCTGAGATCGTTTTTGCCATAAATCACCTTCAAACAGTCAAACTTAGAATTTCCTTGGCTCTGCAGCAAATGTTAAAAAGCGTGCTTTTCCCTTGTGGTGCACAATTTTAATAGTAGGCCTACTCGCGTTAGATATACTATAAGCATGATAAAGATAGCATCATAGTAAAAAAATCAATTTTGTCAAATCAACAATGACTCTAAATGACATGAATAACAAGTTCTTTCTCCTTTGATATTAAGTATACAAAGATGCTATGCCTACGTGACTGTACAAATTCAAATTCAACTCAGTTTGTTGTAAGCAATCCGTGTCCAGGGGCGTAGCGACCGGGCGTGTGAGTGGAGCGGCATCCGTAATAAATAATTATAGAGCGTCGATCGGCAAATGAATCCAAAATTGGTACATGAACGAAATACGTTGGCCGTCGGCATTTCCCCCCTAGGCGTGAAATGCAGCGTACAGCGGATTTCCATTGTACGCGACACGAGGTTAGGGAACAAGTTACTAGTTGACTGGCTGCACGGCCTATGTTGCATATATAACCGTTAACCCTTTATTAAAATATTAAATGATAATCATATCCCGAGCTAACCGAGACACATTAAGGATGATCAAAACTTTGCAGAATATTCCGAATGCGAAAACTGACACAGATGTCCACACTCCACACAAAAGAGATAATTATCTAATTCATATACATTTTATGACGAGGGTTCATTGCAATCATTTATATGTCCCTGCGTAGGTTTTATTAGAATGACAGATAACGATTTCTTTGGATTTAATATCACCAAAGACCAGAATCAAGTTTGTTATCAATTACGCTTCAACCAGACTTTTTCATATTCTCACCTTGTCACGCCCTACGGCTATATACAACATGTCGTGTTTTGTATGTGTTCTGAAGCAGTATTTTACTTACGAAAACTTCAAATTCTTTCGACTTGTCCACATAATATTAATAATGTTACAACTATAACGTCACAATATCACATAAAATTAGCTTGATCATTGTTTCATAGTAGGCCTACCCACAACATTACGCTGCAGATTTAAGCAAGCCCAGTGTACTTTTTGTAATGATTTCAAATGTTCCATTGTAAGCTGATAAACATGATTTTCACCAACACATTTTTAAAGGGTCTTTATTAAAAAGGCTCATTATTTGTTACGATTACTTCAAGAAAAAAAGCATTTCTTACAAATCGATTACACTTAAAATGATCAAAACAAATGGGTAAAATAGTAGTATTCCAAATAACATTTTCTACAAATGTTGGGTAAAATGAGAAAAGTTTGCCCATTACTTCTTGAGGGAATCAACGCGGTCGGGTAATCTGTTTCAGTGCCCAACAGTTAGGCAATTCACCTTGTAGGCCTACCTAACGTTGGGCCAAAAATTGCCCAGCGTTTTTACAGGGTACTGTAATGAACGAAATAAACCCCTTTACCTTAATAGTTTCACTTGAAGAGTTACCGAGGTTTTGCCTTCACCGTTTACATTAAGATTACATTACAACGGATAGTATTACAGCCCTATGATGTACGGCTCATTGAACAAAGCGCAACAAGATCCGGCTACAACAGTGATATACTTGCGCCCATGTTTTGCACGTTTTTAAAATTGGAGAATGTCTTCGTCTGTTTCTGCAGAAATTCAGTGGTAGATGCACTAGATATGCACAATGACGTGGGTGCATTTTGGTCAAGTGTCGTTTGGAAGGGATCTTGAGATTTGTTAGCCTCCAATCAAGACAATTGCGGAGATGATGTTTTCTCACAAGAGCGATGTGCACAGCGTTTGACGACAAATTACTATTTGCTCTTCGCAGTCTACCGCCGCAACCGCCTTTACCGACGCGTTGTGATGTTTCATGATGAATAATTTAGTAGTTCGCACAATTCAAATAACAATCATTTATTTCAGGCAATTCAGGTCCGCAGGCTTCCAGCTGCGAGAATGCTTATCATCTATCTATACATAACAGATTTTCTAACCTGCGCAATCTGCGGAAATTAAAGAAATGCAAAATTGCTGAGTTTTAGTTTCTCTGTTGCCCGAAGATTTTAATTTTAATGTGAGCAGAGGTGCCATCACATTCACACTTGCTCAACTTGTCAGACACCCTTCCAAAGCTATTATCGGTGAGGAGAAAAGTTCTTAGCAGCTAAAGCGTGAGCATACCACTTGCACAGAAGCCATGTTCGCGCACCAGCGGCTCTTCATTCTGACCGTCCATTCAGGTATATGTCAACAATCTTATTGGCCGATACAAGATAACACATTGTCTCTGTAACCATGCAATGCTCATCTTTCTATTGAAATGGGGGGCATAAGCTCCGAAAAACGAGTTGGCAAAAGCAGTCGGTGGTCCATTGAATCACTTGCTAATATTTTCCAATCACTCTTATCGGGCAAAAATAATAATAAAAATAATAATAATAAAAAACTTTCAAAAAAGTGCACCCCTTTTCGATCAAGTTTTCCTTAATTGTTTTGTCGATCCTAGTGGAAATTTCACGGTTTTTTAAAGTGTTTTTACTTTTTTAGAGTGATTGTCACTCTTTTGGAGTGGCTTTATAATGGACCTTCTATTTTTGAGAGTGTGTTTTCACTCTGGTATTTAGATATGCCGTGCACCTTGAGACTGAAATCGAATAATAGCAGCGATTGCCTTAACTAAAGGGTGGGTCATATTTGTTATGCTTACAGGCTGCCTACATATGGGTTTGCGTGTTGACGGTGTCTAACTCCGTCTCGGCTTTGACTCGCTTGGGGCAAAACTTTGCCCGGAATTCTGCGAGACGCAACCAGTAAATGAACGGGTTAACGACGGAGCTCAGAAGCACGGCGGCAACGCTCCACTTGTGGACGACCAGGATGGTGTACTCTTGAGCCCATAGGCCCCCTCCTCTGAAAAATATCAAGATATTGACGCTGCAGAAAGGGATCTGACACACGCAAGATGTTATCAAGATGACAGTGAAGGTGATCATCAGTTGCCGAGTGCGGAGCAGACGGTCGCCCGTCTGATCATCGCGCGGAGCCGAAGCTTGAGCCTGTTTGTACTTTTTGATAGTCAGAAATACCACGCAGTAGAAAATCCCGGTGAGAAGTATCACAGTGAGGGACAAAAGGGGTCTGACAATCCAAAAAGTGTACTCCTGAACATACGTCAAGACCAGGAAGGTAGAGAGAGACAGGGCCCAAATGAAGAAGCAGTAGATTACCATACGACAACGTGTTACAATGGCGTCATAACGAGACGGCATAGTAATTGCAAGGAAATGATTTAAAGCAACTGACAGGACGCTCAGTTCAGCAGTGAATGCCGCTCCCCGCACCAGGGCAACTGGCGCTTTACCTGGGTGGACCTGTTGCACGATTGCTAGAATGGCAGAAGCAATGTCCGCAAGCACGAGATTAAGAATGAACCAATAGTATTTTCTACGGAGTGGCTTGGTCGTTGCGAAGACGGCAATCACCACCAGATTGCACGCAATTGCCACACCGCCGACCACCTCCACTGCGATTGTGGCAATATCCAGTGCGCCAAGAGCCATGGTAGGATTAACCTATTGGATAAAAATTCGTTAAAAGTACTCTTGGACTAGGCCAGCTTTGAGAACTTTTTCAAAACTCTCTTCGTACAACTCTTTGTTCTTCTCCAATGTTTGAAAATAAATTGACATCCTTTTGATGTCAAGAATACATGGAAAAGGACCCTTTGAAAATATTTCGTGTTTTAGCCATATTTCTTTGAAAGCAGAGGGCACCATTGAGAAAACAATATATTACATAAAAAGCAAAAAATACATCAAAGTACCATTTACAAAGAAAAGATTGAAAACAAACGTGCATTTTAAACTACTAGAGTGAACAAACTGTATTGCTCGGACCTTTAACATTTATATGCATGTAAAATCTGACAACAAGCCAACACAAGACAGCATTTTAACGATGGAGATGTATTACTCAGCAAACTTGTGCTTTCTACATCAAAATACTTAAGGTGTGCAATTTTTCCTTTCTGCTGATTAAACTTTTAGTAATTACTCAACATTCTGGTTAAGAAAGTTAAGTCTACACACCAGTTTTCAGTCAAAAGAAATGTCATCCCAAACTAGATGATTCTGTATTGCACTACCTTCTTGCATCGCACTTACTTGGTTCGCTGCTGTTTGAGGAAGGTCCACTGGTGAGAAGTTCTGTTGTGAAGTCCAGTAGCATGGGGCAGTGTATTTATAGACAACGGCACAGAGTGACGCAACTTGGCCAATTTAATGTATTCCTTATAGCTAGCGCCGGATCCAAGATTTTTGCCGTGGAGGTTCGGGCAATTTTGTGGGGGGGGGGCTGTCTTCATCACCATGACATACTGCTCTAAACTGCAAATGCGCCCAAACATGCACTTTGAATTAGATAATACCCGTAATTAGCAATCGACCAAACTCTGTAGTACAACTTGGCTGGCTTCCAAAATGCATAATTGAATAATCAGTCATCCTCGAGCGACCTTAATTTTTAGTACAGTTGTAAACATATGGTTGACTTTACAATTTTTAGTTTGCATACTCAGTCTGTAAATATCCATAGAGTTCAGTAATTAATGGTAATGGTTACACATGGTAATATAAATCTACCCTGTAAGAACGTTGGACAAAAAACTGCCCAATTTTGCCCAACCTTAGTACAATAGCCAAATTGCTGAACTGAAGCTCATACACTGGGTAATTATTACCAAACGGGCTTTGAAAAATACCTTTGCTCAAAATTAGGGTAAACGAGTTACTCAAAAGGTAGTTATTCACTACTGCACAACCATTGGTTTGCATAGTATGTCCAAGTGTTGGTAAAGTTTCTCAACAACTGGGGCAGTAATTTATTAAGCATTTAGTTTTCTTTATTTGTGGCGTAAAATTTAAGAACGGCTCGGTTTCAGTTGGTTCCTCGCTCCTCTGTATCCACTGTATCCAGGCGTACATATGACCTTGCACTCGTTGGCAAATTCTTGATTTTCCCATAAATTATTCGATAAACATCCAGCGCGAATGCTCACTGGTTGGGACTTTATATTGGCACAAAAAATATGTTCTTAATAAATGAATGCCGGAAATGTGGTTTGCTTTCACTCTTTAGTAGAAAACAACACAAAACGGTGAGCTCTTCCACATTAAAGTAAACACACATTTCAACCGGTTGCATAATTACACGCATGTCTATAACTCAAAGGAATTGGACCTAATTTGGGCATTCAGTGGATTGGGCGGTGGTACAAAATGTTAGACCGAGCATTTAGTACATGTATCGTGAGTTTACATGCGGTTGGCATACATGTAGACGGCTATGTATTTCATACACCGCGACCAAGCCTAGCCTAGCCAAATTCAGCGCCCACTAAACAACGCAAAACCTTTCTGTCTGTTAGACAGACGTGTATGTGCATCATGATTTCTTTTCAAAATAAGAAGTCGTAAATTTAAAAAACATGTTTTACCATTCCCACCAAAAATGAAATCGTCAATTACGGTGCCAAGGCCCCACTCCTCCAACAACCACAGGACTTGATGATCCGCCGCCGTTGCATTGAGATCTACAGATACAGGCCGATCATTCCTAAATTTGTGGATGTTTCAACCCTCTTGCGCAGTAAATGCCCATTCGCTGAGATATGTTACCTCACTTTTTACCCAGTAATTCGTGGATGGATTCATCAGAACAGCCGAACAAATTAATTGGGCAATATTTATTCAGCTATCTTGACTGAAACTGGGACCAACACTGGTCGTTTTATGGATTTATCCAACCATTTACACAATGGTCGAACAAAGAAAGCCCAAGAATTTGCCTTTAAAGTTTACCCAGTCGTACTAGTGTCTAGGTCTATACACGAACAATTCCTTGTCGTTTTGTTCAGAGTAGTTCTCTTCCTTATCTTGACATCAACGGTCACTGTAAAGTGTTTAAGAGCCTAATCTCCCCCCCCCCAAAAAAAAAATCTATCAACTTACTTTCCTAACTACCAGTAACATTCTGCTGATATACATTATGCATATGAAAATTAATGAACACTGTATTTTTTTAGATACGATAATAAGAAAAGATTTATTAACGACGATGCAACACAGTTTGCAACCGTTGACAACGTATACATGTATACACTTGTCAATTTTTGTATTGCTTTATTAACGTCCAGATTTTGCTTTCAACGTTCCTATCTTGTTGCAGTCTGCAATTCTACCCACTTTTGTTACTCTCATTGCAGGTAAAATTGACAGCGTAAGCCATTGACTTGGCTACAAGTCTCCTCGCTTGTTTTGATCAATCACGGTCCCAATCAGACCCTTTCTGATTTCTAAACATTGAAATTTCACAGACAGTAACTCCCCGATACTTGTGTCATGCCATCAAGCAAGTTTGACTGTTTGGAAGAGGAAATTACAGACTAAATTAGTGAGTGATGTGCACTGAAGTTCTGACACTCTATGGAGGCTGATTAAATCTGCGAGGAGCCGCCAGTCCTACGAAACGTACCATCGCACTCGCGCATGTCCCAACTTCAGCGCGTGCACACACTTTGGTAAATCAACCCAATTGGTCCACCTCCTGTACTTACATAGTTTACCATTGAACCTGATCGTAGCTTGGAGTAATACCGAAAGAAATGGTATCGAGTTGTGTTTAGGGTTGTACGACAAGACAAACTGCAGGGAGGAAGGGATCTGGTTCTTCAGATATCCCAAGTGCAAAAAGCAGCGAATCGTACAGTACAATGAACATCAGTACGTGTAAAGAAACGGCGATCTCGAGTGCACAGGAGAAATTACGATTATAAAGTCATTTTACAGAGCACTAAAAACCCAATCAGATTAAAAGCTATTAGCAAAAATGATTTAATGGGATTTTCTGAAGAAAAAACCCAGAAAAGCTTAAGAAAGTGATCATCAAAGTCGAACCCCTGTACCTTTCCAATGGCCTGCTCACACTTCTTGCCGCCAAGGCAAAACGTGCGCATGCGTGCAAAATTTTGAATTTATTTATTAAAAAAGCCTATAGAGGGATTTCACCTTAGCGCCGCCTGCGATTTTTTTCTCCTAGGATAGTTGATACACTGTATGCAAATTATGCGTTTATCGACCAATCACAAGGCGTCTTTGGTTGTGGAAGGGATTTGTCTCGAACTTATTATGCATGCATGCACAGTCATGCAAGGTACATGTACTGTACATACGTGTACATGTACACGTACGCGCATCTATCTTTAGTGACGACGCGTTAACATTGTAATTTATTTCCATTCTTATACAATCAGCACTTGTGGATACAATCACTGGCTTACATCGGCAGAGTCTCTGCATATTTGGGAGTAGTCCTTGTCAGCAACTTACTGTTTATGTAATCATGTCTTAATGAAGAATAAAATTAACTCAATTGAAGCATTTCATATTCATGTGTAAAATGTTTTATTAGTTTCTGCTCACATATTTTAATGAGACATTGGGGTTAACTCAGTCACTTTTAACAAACAGAATTACAGTAATTTTTCGACTAAATAGCAGATGTACATTTTAACCAAGATTTCTTTTATCTGGATGATATCAAAGAAAGATGTAAACATTATTACAGTACATGTACTTGTGCTCAAAATTGCTTGCAATCCTTTTACTTGGCGACTTCAAATAAAAATAAACAAAGAAACCCCCCATAAACAAAAAATGGGGAACATACATCTTAACTCAGATGTCTTTTATAATTATGGCCTCATAAAAAGATACACATCAGTTTTACAGTTCTGATGCCCCAAATTACTAGCAATCCTTTTTTGGTCAATCATGGCAAACGTCTTGAGAATGGTGACAGAGTCATCACTAAGAGCAGGTTAAATGAGAAATACATCATTTTTCAGGAGCTTTAGTGCTTGCTGTGCATCTTCCGCAGCCTCTCAGGCCGATTTCCATTTACACATTCAGAGAGTTTATGGGGTGCTGCCATTTTTTTCTTAGGTGGTAAGACAACACCAGATTCCGTTGAATGTGACTGCTCTTTTTGTGGCTGTCTTGCTGTACCCATGCTCGGTAACGCGTGACAGTTTTGTTGGTCTGCATCAACTGGATGGTTGTGGTTAAACCTCAGGTTAACGATCATGGGGAACTTGAAGATATGGCCTTCTTTGGATCTGTAAAGAAGACAGAAACTTCTAGCAACCATAATGGTCTGTACTGTTTTCAAGGACTAATAATGCCTGAATTTAGGTCATTTTTTTTTGTTTGCACCGATCCCCCAAGTCATGCACTTTTCACTTTTTTGAAAATGAGCACACATCAATTCAACTTGTCTTCTAGCTTGGTGAATTTTGCCTTTATTAGTTTTGTCAAGAGGAAGTACTGGTTTGTTTGTCAAACATGGAAAATATGGGCATGTCTTTGCTTTACATGCTACCAACGAATATCCACCCCCAAATTTCAAAACGTTTTGCAAGTGCACTACATATTTCCATATATCAGCAACATCCGAAAAAAGTTACAGTTACACATTAACAGCTTTGGCAAAATTAGGCCCAACAATGTCATTTTGGAATACGCTGATAAAAAAACATATTTGAGAAATCAGACCTGACCAAAGAAAAGGAAAGCCGGTTTTAAATTCAGCACGCCTAATTATTGTAAAACAGTTGAAAAAGCCTTACAAAGTTTTCAAATGTAAACAAGTGCAGTTCATCATTAAGAAAAGATATTTATTTTTACGTTATTATTCTCATTCACTTACGACTAATATGTATCTCATTCCCTATTAACCTTTTTTCTGTCTGAACGTTTCGCAACAATTGCCGTGGCAGCGGCACAGTCTGTATTTTTCTAAGCTGATGGCTGAGTGTTTGCTTTGCTGGAACGAGGCAGGGTTTGATGTTTCTTTAGCTCAAAAGAAGCAACTGAAACTAACCTGCCAGTGAAAGAATTGTGCACATATAAAACACATTGATATTGCCTTTGGGATTCAACTGGTCAACACATGCATGCATACCACAAGGTCTACCTTGAATATTATCTTGTCGCCAACATGAGGGTACACCTTGGCCAATCCGAAAGTGGTTTTTTGAAACATCTTCAACTGTCTCTTCCATTCTTTGGCCCCCGAGACAGTCTTGATAGGGAGACAAAGCGTTGTTCTGAAGCCATTTTCGAGATCTTCATTCAAGCACACGCGACATCCATAGCATTCTGGTGAAATAACCTGAAAAAGGAGAAGAGTAAAATGAGTATGTGGCCTGTAGGCCTATTCTAAACAAGTAAGAAAATGATGGCCAATACATGATACTAAGCTTAGCCTATCCATTACTTTAGTAACCCCCTACTTCAAACTTTTTTTTATAAGTGATAAAGATTGTAGTAGTGCTGCATGCATTTACTTGGCTTCAACTGCGCGCCCTGTCTGTACTGTATGCTGATATGTACAGTACATACATGTATGTACAGTACATACAGTACATGTGCACGCTGGCCGCGTGCCTTATGTTAATGCGCACACGTGAGAGATACAAATCAGTGGCTGCGTTCGATTAGCTTCCCTGAATACGCCAGTGTTATACCAAGGGAAGCCTCGAAATTAGGGTAATCGAACGCTGCAGTGTACTCGCCAAGGCATTCTGGGAGTAAGGTCAAGTCCCTGCCACGTTCCATCATGTACGTCCATGCACGAACAGTCCATGCGTGACGTCATTACACTCGAGCAGCCTCCAGAGACCCGCTCGGCCAGCCGGGGTAGTAGCGGCTGACACCAGGGCAGGCACGAGGATCACGTGATGGCTAAACGAACGCTCTCGTGTAAGTTTGACTTACACGTGTAAGCTACTCGAACACACCCACTAATGGTTGAGAGGGCGAACGCAATCACAAAAGTCTACAGCGCACAAAAATAACACTCCAGTTGTGTACAACTGATTGAATACAAGACCGTGACTCAACAACAAAAAGACAAACCTTTAGGCCTAGCGATTTAAATTCACTAACAGCTCTGCCGTCACACTGGCAACCACAACGCTCACCTGCATAATAATGAGTTCGAGACAACTGCCACAACCAAAGACACCTTTAGATTGGTCGATAAACGCATAATTTGCATACAGTGTACCAACTATCCTAAGAAAAAAGTTCGCGCGCCGCGTCTGCGCATATCTGTATCGAAACCGAGGCTCTCTGCGTTGAACTTCGTTGCGCGCGCCGGTGGAGTCCACACAGCACATGCAGTATCCGGTTCGTAAGTATGACGCCCAGAGCACATGCAGATACACAACCATCGCAGATACGTCAGTTCGCGGTAAATTGTTATTTTTCTTTTGATTTTACGAGTCGAGTCATCCTGAAAGAATCTTCCACCCAAATTTGCAGCCTGAAAAGTCTGAATTTAACATACCTTCGTGTATTTTGTGTCTGAACTCCTTACTTTTAATCGTCTGATCGTATTAAGAATTGAAACTGACACATACAGCCTCGTTTTCAAACGCGGAAGTGCGCAAATCGACGCTAACAGCGTCGTATTGGGATCCCTCTATAGGCTTAACCACCGTGACAGTGATTTTGAATGCATTTGGTACATGGCAGAAGTGTTTTAGTTTAGTTTTGGCAATACAACTGTTTAAAACAAGATACTGAATCCTATTTTCAATTATTGTGTGCCAGCCAAATTTCGCAACTTCGTTTAGTTCAATCTTTTTCATAGTAGGCCTGACTGTTCTTTTTGTGTCCTTAGTTTTCATTATTGATATTGTCTGTTTAATTTGTTTTTCTTTATGCATAGCAATTCAAGAAACAAACACTTGATGACTAAGGTGTATTAATTCAGCAAAGACAAATAATTTGTGGAAGTCTTGATACCATATTTGAGAAATATGGAAGGGCTGCGTACCTTCTTCAGGGCAAGCAGATTCAGTTCTGAATTAACGCGGAAAAATCCACGTTCATTCCCCCTGGATGCAGCGTTCCAAGTTCGAATATGACGCGCTGCTCCAGCTCCTTGCGCTGTACATCGGTGTGACGCTTTCCGCAGAATGCAGACGCTTACGTCACCGGGGGAATGTGGCGGCGCGCAAAAGTGCTGCACAACAGTGAGACCAGGTGTTTGTTGGCGCACACTGCGCAAGTGTTCCGCGAAGCGGTCACCAAGGCGACACTTGGTCTCTCCGATGAACAGTTTACCACAGCGACGACATGTAATGCAATAAACCACATTACTAGTAATGCATGTATGATCCCTGCGTATTCTGTAGCTACCACAGGGGCCGACGGCCGACTGGCTGTTAAATGTGTAGGGGCAGGTGTTACATCTGGCGCGCATATGCAGCAAGGTATGAGACGGAGAGAACCCCCCCCCCTTTGTGTTGGTCATTGTCTCGCAGGAATCTGGGGAATTCCTTTCAGACATCTTGGGGGATGTGTTAAGTAACAATAGTCTGGAATGTGTATAGGGATTGGACTTGTTGGGGGGGTACCCCTCAGTCTCATTTCTTGCTGGGTATACCGGGGCGCTGACAACGGGAATTGCTGCCTGCTTTTGACGGCGAAACGGACTAAACGGAGGGTATTAAACCGCGCTGATGAAAGAAACCTAGCATTTCCTTCCCACGCGCAGAGAACTCTGCATGGCTACTACAAATCCTACGCAGTCGATGAAAGTGAGAGTAAGGGATGGAGTTCTTACACTTGAGGGGTTGAGACGATTGGTGAAGGAAATGCTAGGTTTCTTTCATCAGCACGGTTACCCTCCGGCTATCACAGACGCTGCCTTCAACGCCGTATCTTCAATTCCGCGCGAAACGGCTCTGAAACCCACCGGGGCCAAGCAAAGTGATCGCGTCCCCCTCGTACTCACATACCACCCTCGAAACATCCTGGTACGTAATGTTCTTCTCAAACATTTTCGTACATCGGTAATGAGGCGGCCACAGCTTCCATTTTCGCCAAACCCCCAATTTGCGCGTTTAGGTGCGATCGTTCTCCGGCCCCCGCGGTACCGGTAGCTACCTACAGAATACGCGGGGATCATGGATGCATAACTAGTGATGTGGTTTGTTGTATTACTTGTCGTCGGTGTGGTAAACTGAACATCGGAAAGACCAAGCGTCGCCTTGGTGACCGCTTCGCGGAACACTTGCGCAGTGTGTGCCAACGAACACCTGGTCTCACTGTTGTTGCGCGCCGCCACATTCCCTCGGTGACGTAAGCGTCTGCATCATGCGGAAATCGTCATCTGATGTACAGAGCAAGGACCTGGAGCAGCGCGTCATTTTTGAACTTGGAACCGGAACTCTGCATCCAGGTGGATTTTTCTCCGTTTATTCAAAACTGAATCTGCTTGCCCTGAAGAGGGTACTAAGTTACCGAAAGCTCGGCAATCACATATTTCAGAGCACTGATTTGATATTATGTTCTTGTCAATATTTCCAACCTGTTGCGTATACCGCGCGTGCATTCCAAGCCCGTTGCTCGGTTTCCAGAAACCACGCAAACGAGGATGCGGTAACGATTCCGGCTCAGTGTCTGACATTTGTAGGGGGCTTCATGCACTTAAGCAATTTTACAAGTCTCCGTATCTGCTTGAAGCTCGGAACATGTACTGAATAGGCGTGGTGAATGTCAAGGGTATTTTTGTTCCTTGGGGGAAGACTGAGAAAGAAATCATTGTCTTACTTTCAACCATGAAAACAACACTCTATGTGGGATTTATCAGGTAACACCACACGAAATACGCGCCCATAGAAAACAGTGCAAAATCGGAGCGAAATAGCGCCGCCTGTTGACTCTCTTAAAGAGGTTGGCCTCCGTTTTTTCACTGGAAATTCAAGATTATGGCCAGAAGATCACTTTTCGTTTAAAGTTCATGGGGGTTAGCCACAATCTTTTTTATTCGCCTTTGAATGAAGAAACCCCCTAAAATAGCAGTAAAACTAAGCGCTCATTTCTGAATGTAGCCGCCCGCCTCTATCCAAAATAGGCCCGCAATTTGGGGCTTTTTGTCAAAGGAATACCCTGAACTTGAAACTATCAGTCCTAAATTCGGGATTTATAGAAATATTTCTATGATGCCTCCTGATTTCGGCCTGTCTTATTGTGAAAACCTCGTGGGATCACAAAATAATTAATGATCTGGCGCGCAGAAATACAACCATTTGGTGGAATGCACCCATCAACACCTGGTAAACAGCGCCCTCTATAACGTGGATTAAACTTGCATTAGTCTCATGTTTGTATTAAGCTGTATAACTGAAGTTTCGATGGCCAATAATCGCCTACTTTTCGTAAGGATTGCTTTTATAGTGCTTTGACCTGGAGTTATACTTGGATTCTTGACTGGTCTTGAAAGGTCTTGGCAGCTCCACAGACATATAAACGCATTGACCACCAGTCTTACGCGTATAACCGTGATTTTGAAAAGTATGGCCAAACAGTGGATGGAAAGGTGGATGACAGGCGCTCAGTGCGCATTACTCGAAAGGCACTCACATTGCCTGTGTTTGTTTACATGTGCTTCCAAATACGTTCACCTTTTTGGCTCTTTGGTACTGTTATCTCTTCGTTTCAAATAATACAACCGTATTGTTTTGAATCTCTATGGGCCAGATTAAGTAAAACGGCGGCGGCATTTACAATGAAAAAATGACTTAATAGAATTTTATGGCTGGAATTTAACTGTGCGTAAATTCCCTATGCAAAGGAGTAAACTTGCCCATAGTTTTGATTTTAGTGGGCGCCGTGCAGATCACGAAAAATGCCGTAGCTTTGATTAGGACCCAGCTGTCTATGCGTTTATATATCAGTGAGCAGCTCCCAGTAGAGAACCAGCCCGAGAATGCACAAGCGCAGGCCCTATATTGCCGCAATATGAACGCACTATGCGTGAATCTAACGCACAGCACACTGATTGGTTTAAAAATAGCCACCATTTGACAGCTTGTGACAGGGCTGCAGAATGCGCGTGTGACTATTTTTAGCTCAAAATAGTACGCAGGGCGAAAGTAGGCATGATGTTGCAATGACACTATCCCTGTACTGCATGAAGTAAATGCAACACACAGCAAAACCAGAACTGAAGAAGAGCAATCCTAAATGAAACATTTACCCTGGTAATCTTTAGCGATTGCTAATCTTGTTGATGGTTACTTTGTCTTAATGACTACTTTGCCTTAGAAAATAATTAGAAAGTAAAAAGTCTTCTTTCGTAATGTTTTTCTTCTGGTGGGAAATAATCCTCTTGCCAAGAGAAATGAAACTTATGCTCAAGGGAAAAATAAAGCAAACCGCCTGGGTTGCGAGTTAAACAGATTGGCAACGTCACTGTAGCTCACCTATTAGCTGTATACTACTGCCAAACCTCGTTCATTACAGCGACGAAGCAAGTAACACTATCGCAAAGAAAAGAAGCTGAAGGATCAGCAAGAATGTCTGTGGATATCAAGCAACCTTGCAGCAATCCGGTATCGTAGGTACGGAGCCTCTAAAGGGACATAAAATTATGAGATTTTTTTTTATTTCGTTCCCTCGAAATATTATTTCGTTCCGTCGAAATCATTTCGTTCCCTCAAAATATTATTTCGTTCCCTCGAAATGTTATTTCGTTCCCTCGAAATATTATTTCGTTCCCTCGAAAACATTTCGTTCCCTCGAAACAATATTGCGTTCCCTCGAAATGTTATTTCGTTCCCTCGAAATATTATTTCGTTCCCTCGAAAACATTTCGTTCCCTCGAAACAGTATTGCGTTCCCTCGAAATGTTATTTCGTTCCTTCGAAATGTTATTTCGTTCCCTCGAAAAACAAGATTTCGTTCTCTCGAATTATTGCATTTCGTTCCCTCGAAATAATGATTTCGTTCATTCGAAATAATGATTTCGTTCACTCGAAATATCTGTAGCATTTTCTTTGTACTGCCGTGGCAAATCGAATCGATGTTCCTGGAAAAAGCGGCAATACGTCCAAGGTAAGTGATGAAACCTTATACATTTAGCATTCCTCACTGAACAGCGTTTTCAAAGCTCCTCGCTGAAACTTGCACAATGTATAAATTTTGCAGTGCCGCATTAAAGTGGTGTAGCCATAGAGGTGGTGTTATCAGGTAGGTGGTGTACCCATAGACTTCTTTGGGTGTACCACAGTTTGCTCTTCGGTGTTTTTCGGTAAACAACCCTTTGCACGTGCTGTGCATGTCGACTTGCAGTACAGCCTACAGATAAATGGCTGTTGTAATGATAGGCTGAATATATGAAGTGGAGGAAAGTTGGGTTCGCTATTTTGCTTTATAAGAATGTCAACTCGCTGGTTTTTTTTTCGTTAATTTGAAAAGTTTGCGTAGTGTCCTATTTACCAAACTTGCTGCTTTGTTTGTCTTCCAATTCAACAACTTCTAGATTTTCTAATTTGTAAGTGACAAGTTGTATTTTGTTCCCAAACAAGGCATGAATGAAAAACTGCGTTTATTTTTGAAGAAACGAGGCATGGATGAGGAAACAATCAAACGAATGGAAGAAGATAAGGTAATCATTTTTGAAATTATAGTTATGTCTGGCCCAGCTTCTTTCATACTGTCAACAAAACTGAGACAAGACTTGACACAAAGGTATTTTAGATGGTTTTTGGATCGGGGAGAAGATACGGTATTTAAGTATAAGTTTTGGGACTTCCCGATGTTTTTCTAGCACTGTATGCTCAGTGCTTTAAGAGAACTTGTGAAAAAACCGCAAGTGTGCTTGGTTGGGATTTGAACTCAAGACCTCCTGCTTACTAGTGCAGACTTCTTAACCACTCCACCACCGAGCTTGCCGATGTCAATTAGCCGGTTCAAGTCAAATATACAGTGGGTACCGCAACAATTGTTATTTTTAGATGGTTTTTGTATCGGTGAGAAGATATTAATTATAAGATCGGAGTCTCACGTCTGCAAACACAATTTTCATTAATGAAATGTGGCTTATATCTGAGGCAGAGAAAGGAATAGGTCTGGAATGATTTTGAGCCAATAGATGGCACGGGGTATTGTTGGATCAGGGAAAAGACCAGCCATCCGGCTGACTGAATTTATACCCCCAACGAATTAATTACATCAAAATACACTTATAAATTTATAGGGCCAATATGGATGCTTTAATACGACACCAGATACGAATGTTAGAGATGCATTGTCCGATTTCAGCAAGAATTTATGCTGAAAACTTGATCATAAAGTTTAATTGATAATTTTGTAAGATTGCATAAGTTATAAGCTTTTAAATGATGTGTAGCGCAGAAAAATCGACCGAGGGAAATTTATTAATGAATTTGGGTCAAATTTTGATTTTTGAAATATGTCAAAAATTGCAATTAGACACAAATCAATTAATAACTTCCAGTTGGTGGATTTTTCGAGCTATGCCTCATTTAAAGATTATAACATAGGCAATCCAACAAATTTGTCAATTCAACTTTAAAATCCATTTCTCGGCATATTCGAGCTGAAATGGGACACTGCATCTTCTTTTATGAGTTGATGTTTGTTTTTTTCTCTATGCAGATAGACACCGATGTTGTCGGTATAATGGACGGTTCCGCACTGGAGAAGTATATTCCCAAGTATGGGGATAGAGTGGCTGTGGCGGCTTTCGTCAAAGCAAGCACAGATACAGAGTCTACTGCGTCATCGAGCACCTCTGACGAAATTGGAGGGATAAGGTCGAGTCTTATTGAAAGGCTAAAAAGGAAAGTCAAGAAAGGAGGGGCGGAACATGACTCCAGATCGAGAAGTCAGCAAGGAAACCAAAACGCAAAGAAAAAATCAAGACGTGTGGAAATTGGTTGGGTGGATTATGATGAGTCCACACAAGGCTACAAGCAAGTGAAGGCGCCATCTGGTGGCGGTACCAGGCATGAAGCATTTCAAGTTGACCAAACTCTAGACAATATCGGAAAGCAGGTGAAGGGGTGGTTTTTTCCTTCTGGAAAAAAACAGACGTGGTAAACTTTCAGAAAAGAACTACTTCATAACAGACGCGTCCCATGTTGCTTTAGATGGAAGTACCACGGTGGAAGAGATGTATCAATCTCAAAAGTGTAAAATGCTGAGGCTGCACCTTGCCACCAAGCGCATTCGAGCGTGTTCTTCATCAACTGATAGCGAGGAAAACCAAGACGATTCTGCCACCTCCAAAAATCCCTTGAGGGAATGCTCAACGCGGGTTAAACGACGAAAGAACCAGCAAGGTCAGTCGAAGAAGTCCACTCTTGATGTGGAAGATGGTGCAGGATCCACTCTTGATTCACAACAGCATGGCAAGTCAACTGATGACGTGGAGCAACTCACTGATAGCACCGATAGCACCATATACGACGCTGGCGTCCTGAAAGAAGGTACTGAAATCCTTCCGACAGTCTTCGGTAGTTCACCTGACCCCGAAATAGCGTTTGGTCGGTCAATCGCTGGACCTTTAACCTTTGAGCAGTTAGAAGAAACGGTCGTTTATGACACCTTTGACCTGGACACAAACAGTCTGACAAACCTGGTTTTCCCCAGTATTGACGAAAGTCGTGATCATCAACCAACTGATCTTACAGTTTCCACTCCAGATCTTCCGTCACCACATAATTCACCTCGATCACCAACTCCACCAGCAGGTCAAAGCGACAGTCGTCACCATACGTCGATCTTGTATTCTACAAGACATGACGGCTGTATTTATGGATCCAGCTATTGTGGAAGTGCCCATCAAGGTGCAGTTTGTAGATGAAGCCGGAGCAGACAATCAGGGCTTGTCACGGGAAGTCTATTCCGCCTTTTGGAAGGAGTTCTTTATGTCTTACACGTGCGGAGAAGAGGAAAGGGTTCCGTCGATATTCTCTGACTATGATACGGACGAATGGCAAGCTGTAGGGAGGATCCTTCTCAAGGGCTACAAGGATACTGGCGTCTATCCACTTAAGTTGTCCTATGCTTTCTCAGTGGCTTTAATCAACGGTGAACATTCCGTGACTCCTACTTGTCTCATGGAATCCTTGAGAATGTATCTCTGTGACGCAGACCGACAATTGGTAGACAAAGTTCTGCGCGGCGAAGATCTGGATGAGGATGAGCAGGACGATTACCTTGATCTGTTGTCTCGAGTTAATTGTCACTCAGTCCCATCGGGCGATGAAGTCAAACCGATGTTTATTAAGATCGCACGAAAAGAACTGATTCAGGAGCCAAAATTTGCCCTTGATGCTATGGCCACCTCTGCAAGAGCAAAATTGGAACTTCTTCTGCCCAATCCAGATGCCATACGCCAGATGTACGACAGCAAGAAGCCAACAACACGCAATGTTATCAGGCTCCTTGATGCAAATCCATCAAACAGTGAGGAAGCAGCGGCTTTGTCATACCTAAAGCAGTTTATCAGAGGACTTGACGCCCCTATGCTCAAGAAGTTTCTTCGTCATGTCACAGGGGCTGAAATACTTTGCACACAGTCCATCTCAGTTACATTCAATAGAATGAGGGGACTTGGTAGGGCACCCCAGGCTCACACATGTGGGCATGTGCTTGAGATCCCTTCCACCTATGGCAGCTACCAAGAATTGCGAAAGGAGTTCATATGCATCCTGGAGAGCAACTATCTCAAGATGGACATAATATAAAGGCAACAACCATAGACCAAGCCGCGCACTGGTATTTCTGTTACTTTGAGTTAGTTTAAAAAATGACAATTCATCTGAAAAAGTTTGCTGTTTCCCTGTTGTAAATTCAAAACTTGTTTTGTTTAAAAGTTTTTAATATTTTTTAGAAGATGCCTTTTCTGATTTATGGTACATAGTCTGTGGACGTCTATATTTCTTTTACAGTGTAACTGTAGAAAGGTGACAAACATGCTGAGCTACACAAGTTAATATGGATTCCAATACATGTAGTATCATTACGATTTCCAACAAAGAAGCTATTAATTAAATTAAGGAAACCCAAGTCTAATTTCATTTTTGGCGCATGTGAAGAATGTTTCGTGAAAAAAAGTAAATTGCAAGAAGACTATACATGCTTTTAATATTAAGCAGCTGCTCTGTCACGTGCTGATGAAGCAAATCATCAATAAACATTTTATCATTATTTCTTGTACACTTTAATTTAGCTTCTCTACAAGTGTATTTTTATTTGATCAAAGTAAATTTGAAGATGACCATAATGTCGTGTTTTCATTTTATTTCATAATATTCTGACCAGTAAGTTGCAAATTGCACCAATGGAAACAGCTGTTATTCTGTTCTTACAAACTCTTAAAGAAAAAGTATACTATATATCTCCAGTTTTCTAACTTATAGTTCAATTTGTTTACAACATAGAAAAAATATGTTAAACCCAAATTCTACTATTTTGATTTCACATTGTACACCAGTACACAAAATTCTGCCCAGAAGGTTAAAAGTATGAGCATTTAGGAAGCGAATATACATGCCAGTTGTTTTATTGTTGTAACGTTTGTGTTAATTCTGTATTGAAACAGAAATTGAAATGGACATTTAATTGTAGTTATTGTTTAATTGGACTTTTTGGTCTGCAATTTGGTTTTAATTTAAAAATGGTACATGGATGACCGAAGTCTGTAGAGGATATTCTAGCCATTAAGTTTACAAAGTTTGAGTAAACATGAACCAGTGTTGTTCCAATGGCAAATTTATGCAGAAATCGTCATTTCCAAGTTTTTATTTGTATTTTTGCATTTAGGTTTTGCTTCCCAACTCACACAAGGAGGACATGAAGAACAATTTGCCATGTTCGTTTCCTTTATGCTGTAATTTGATCACGATCAGTGAGTTGAAAATTGGAGCAAGAAACAATGTTACTAAAATTGGTGCTATAATTATGTGATAACTTCTCAAAAACAGTGTGCTGGTTCTGTTGTCATTTTATAGGTTTGAAAGGCTTCAGCATTCTTAATTATGTTGATTAGTTAATGTTAACTATAATTGTGTGGCATTATTGATATTTGAGCTTGATGATTACCGATAATTACATCGTTCCTAGTTGGCCATTGTATTTTTGTCAGAGTGATGTTCATTACACTCTTGTGGAATTTCAACTACAATTTCGATATGAGCATTTCACAAATATCTTTGCAATTTACTTGTGATTAATGTGCAATGACATCGCAAATGTTATTGCAAATATTTGGAAAGATATTTGCGATATGCAATGTCCCTCCAGGACCACCATTTTCAATGCCACCATACTATCCCAGAAATGCATCTAAAACCAATTTTCAACAAAATAATGGAACATTGCTTGTACATGGGCAAAGTCAACATAGCACCACCGTTTGGTTTATGTATATACACTACTCTTTCGTTCAAGGATCAACAAAGTATAAGTGTAACTAATGATTTTTTACTACAAGTGCAAGATCAAAATTTGTGTTCTCTTGTAAAATCGACCCAAAATATGTTTAAGAATGATTGCCAAATTCAAGAAATATTTATCTGAATCGGTTCGTATGTTTATCCAATGCATCCGCAGTGTGCATTAACAGTTTTGACAATATTGGCATGCGATAAGAATGGTTGTACAGAGACACTTTGAACATCCAAAAAAGAGGTTTGAAGCGTGTAGCAGTGTTGATTAAGTTAGGAAGAGTTACATCATTGTGAGGATCTCTCGCCTTATTTCAATGTACAAGTCCAAAGCCGACTCCGCGTTTTGGGGAAATTGATACCGATTGTCACTGATCAAACGACAGCACATTTCATACACATCCATGTCACATGGAACCTTGGATCTGAATGCACATTCGTCTTGACATGCTTGAATGTTTCTTTCCGACATCGGACACAAGTAGTCAATGGTGCCGTACAGTTCAGGCATGTAGTACATCATATTAGGGCGACCACTTGGCGAATGGGCATTCCTGGATGGCCGGATGAGGTGTTGATTCCAGGTTGCGATTGTATCATCAAGATCATCCTGTAAAAACATATAACATAGCAGTACATTAATATAAATTTCTGTTACACCGGCACGGCCAGTTCATAATTGCGAAAGGGAGCAAGGAATAAATCAGCTTACGGCTACATGTATTGTCTTATACAGTAGTTGTTTTGCCTTGAACCGTGTGAAGTAGGAAGGATTTTTGCGACAAATTGAACTGTGAAACTATCAGGGCCACTGAACATAGGCTTACTTTGGGTTATGATAAATATGTCAGCCTTTCAGTCCTGTTGGATCAATGCTAACTTTTTCAGATTGCAATTAGTTTCAATTTCCTTGTTAAGTGATGTATCAACTTGGAATATCTTCCAACACGTACCTGAATTAGATGCATGAAACAGAACCGTACCAAATTCACATCTAAGAAGTCTCCGCTGAAATGACCATCGTCAAGCATTTGCTGGAAGAAGCATATCCAGTAGTTTGTGCACTCCCGTCTGAGGAATGGCCACAAATACTCGATGCGCTGGTTGGCTGTACTTGGTCCTTCCAAGTAGCTGGAGTCACCTGCCATGGCGTCATTGTCCTCCATTCGTAAGAATCTGTGCATGTCACGCACGTATTTTCAGTACCAGAATCGCCACGCAGGATTCGTGGACAACCAGCTCGAGATTTCACTGCTTCTACGAAGTAGCCTCCAATAAACTTTGGGTCAGAGTTGGTGTAATATGCATTCATCCACACAACGTGCCTCGAGAATCCATCCACACACCCGTTGATGCATATTCCATATTCTTTTAGTTTGTCATAACCATCCAAATGCCACAGATAGTTGGGTCCCTTCGATGAGTAAGATCGGCGAAGTAGCCTCCTTGTGCGTCTTTGGGCATTCCCTTCTGGGTCCAACACTGCAAGGATGATACGGACATCCTCCACGTTGCAGTGCAGATGATGTAAAAGGCATTTCTTATGCATCCATCTGTACCCGTGCAGTTTTCCCGACGTTTGTATTTGTTCATGAATAAAGTCAACCACATCCCTAATGTCACTGTATTTTTTCCTCCTGAAAAGTCCAAGTTCTCTCAATAGCCGTTTTAGATGACGCAGTGACAAGACACCGTGCTCAATTGCAAGTATTCGGACAATGTCTCGGTACTGCAAACCGATTTCAAAGTATATCTTAATCGCCTCACGAATATCATCTGTGACCATTTTTACCTCTTCTTTAGGTCTTGACCTGTTAATTGAACAGAATAGATTGGAGTAAGCACTGATCTGCAGCACATAGAAAGAATTGCTAGATAGGGACTTAGGTAAATTTCGCGACGTGTTGTGTGCAAAGCTTTGCAACATCCGTAAATGTGGCTACCCAAAATGTACACATCATTGTACAAGTTACAGCGAGACAATGGTGCTTCGGAAACACTGTTCGTTGAGGAATGCCGATTACTATAAGGTTTCATTGCTTACCTTGAAGGTATTTCAGCTTTTTCCTGGAACACCAAGTCGATGTGCCACGACAGTATCAAAGAAAATGGCCCAGATATTTCGAATGAACGAAATCATTATTTCGAGGGAACGAAATCATTATTTCGAGGGAACGAAATGCAATATTTCGAGGGAACGCAATAAAATTTCGAGGGAACGCAATAATATTTCGAGGGAACGAAATAATATTTCGAGGGTACGCAATGATTTCGAGGGAACGAATTAATAATTCGAGGGAACGAAATAATAATTCGAGGGAACGAAAAAAAAAAAAATCTCATAATTTCATGTCCCTTTAGCGGCTCCGTAGTATTGATATATCATCCGCATTATTTTGTGACCGGGGTGTCTGAGGAAAGTAGTCCCAAGTCACTACGCAAACCTCTCAGCGTTGGTATGTTGATATGATCGAAAAGTTTGCACATCGTTAGACAACTCTAGCGACCACTTAGTTTGAAAGTTCAAGCCAAGTGCACGGTATAACACTAAGATTTCATAACCGCTCTGAAGACGAAATCGAACTGAAGCGCCAGACTAAGCCGGTCGGCATTTGAAAAATGGCCCAACTCATACGCGTCCATCTCAGGAAGCATACACAATGAGACAATGTCGCCGCGATATAGTCTGTATCTTCTTATCACACAATGGCAAGTGGCCAGTAAACGCACTGCTCGATCAACGCTATTGATTGCCGTATTAGTAAAATGAGAATGCTCCGTTATTCATAAGGTTTCATTCACAAACGAAACCGCAAGGCAAGAGAGCTACACATCACCGATTCTCCACAACAATTGTACACTGTGCTAATAACAATTTCGTGTGGCCCTTCTCTGCAAATGGTTTGGCTAAGACGGACATGGTGCAGTTATTGTGGTTTTGCAATGTGTTTTCCTTCATTTGTGGTGTAGGTAGCTGTCGTATAAACTGAAAAGGTAAGAATACACTGTACATTGTATTGATGTAACAACTGAATACCTGATTGAAAGAAGGGCCCAACTCCAACAAAACCTTTTTGAGTTAAAGAAAATGAATATTTTTAAAGGAGTTGCAAATAATAATTCTCCGAGGACAAAATGGTGGAGTTAGGCCTTTTTAGGAGGTATTCAATTTTCGGTCCAACTCGTTACGATTAGTGCTATGAATACCATAGCATAATTATGATGATGCAACTTGAGGGATTATCCGACATCACAGACTTGGGAGTTTAACATCAATTGCACGAGCTTGTTCCCTAGAATTTTTGCTTGTAGAAAATATTTATTCGCTAAATATGACATTTAAAAGCCCTTTCCTTTCTTAACATCAGGCAATTTTACTGTGTGCATTGGTCCATTACCTTGTGTAGTACCGCTATATACATCGTCCATTTTTGATAGTTGGACAAAAACAGACATGCGTGACCTAGTCTCTATTCGTGGTGTACACACTTATGCCATTATTTTCCCAGCACGTTTCCTCTTCCCTTATGCTGCTTATTATCAATGTATTTCCTTGTTGATCAATAAAACAGCAATCTCATAACAATGATATAACAAATTATAGCAGGAAATTAAATCAAGAAGAGGCATCTGTGTCGTAAAAGTACAAACCTTTTGACAGGCTTATCAATCTTAAAACACTCAGCATAATAAACATTAAGAACATGATATTACACGGCACACATAAGAGGGATGATTAATTTTAGACAGGGAGATTGTGTGAAATGATACATAATGTATGTAAAGATCAGTCCAATAAGGACGAAACTCGACAGAAGGTACAATAATTGCTGTAACAGTCACAGAGAGTCAAAACTTCCTTCCACTTGATTTGCCACACTAGGCATACACGGACTAGTAGGGGTCATTTCACTGATTTCGACTGATAGGGCAACTTCGTTAAGAATGCATCTTTTCATATAGGAAATGTTGTACATGTATGAAATTATAAGTATTATATATACAAAAGATAAAATGTTATTTTCGGTTTGAAAATACAGAATTAGTCCATCTTTTCATAATTGGTGCATACGACAGATATTTATCTTCAGAGTGGACGCTTCAAGAAATTAATAATTGATAAAATTTTAAGATCAGTTTGTGGCACTTTGGCGCACGTTAATAAGTTGCATTTGACATGACTAAAATATAAATTTTCCAGATTCTACCCCCAAATGTTCCTGTTTTAAATATGCAGCTTCAAAAATCAAATATAATTCCTAAACAAGTAAGACCTATAGTAACATTTTAAACCCACACTGACAGAGTTTGCTGACTTGTCCTAGAAAGGTTTTTAGATAACTTGTCAGCATTGCAAGCTTCTGCTATTTAGAGTTTTATTTTGATAGTGTTGAATTTGTGACATTTTCCCTCGTTCTGCAGTCACACTGGTTTGCGTATGTGGGCGATTGTTGACGCGAAGGAAATGCATTCGTCAATAAAACTCGGACGTCGACAGGGGAATATGTCTTGAGTTGCGCCTCCTGGTCTTGAATGCAACCGTACTACCGATTCAGTGGTGGCTTGTTTTGTTGTGGGTAGCACCCTCAACCCCAGGGAACAAAAAGAACTATGCAGAAAGTCACCATAAAACCGATTCAATGTCAAAACTACGAACTTTTAAATTGAAAGTTTTCAGATGCTCTTCATAACAAAGTTGCAGCTTGCTGCTCTGCAGACGGATATTTGAATATCGATTACTTTAGGAAATTATAATGGAAATCAAACAATTAATATTCCTTTGCGTATTATTATTCGTTGTGATATTTTTCATACTAGCAAACGTACTGTATGTGAATAAGTATGTGGGAGTATTAAAAAAAGTAAAGGGAAGAATTCCTTCCAATATCAGAAAACCCATCCGGGGAGTGATCCGAGACAAACACAGAAATGACATGAGCAAGCACCCAAAAACTGACTTGAGGAATGACACAAAACAACCGAACGTAATCCTCATTCTAGCTGACGATTATGGTTATTATGACATTGGTTACCATGGCTCTGAAATCAAGACACCCGTACTGGATCGGCTTGCAGCTGAAGGCGTGAAGTTGACCAATTACTACGTCCAGCCGATTTGTACCCCGACTAGGACGCAGCTGTTGACTGGTAGATACCAGGTATGGCACTTTTCTAAACAACTGATGGCGCTGTTGCTGGGGTGTCAATCAGGGAGGGTGCTTTTTCTCGTTTTATATACGAGTTTTTCTGTTTTAAACTGTGAGCCCAAAATTTGCTATATTTGGGAATAAATTGTGAGGCTAATACATGCTTCGTAATAGTTATCGGTCAGTGCTGATCAGTGTTACACGTTAATACAAAGGACTCAAAACAATGTCAGTACAGCACGAACAGCATAGCTACTTCGATATAAAGTATTTCTTTTTGGACATTTGCCATTTTTATTTTCTTTCTCCATTTGCTAAATTTATCGTGGGGCTGACTTCAATGGGTATGCACCCTTAACCTCTCCCCGGCTACGACATGGCAAAAGAGGCCCCAATACACCTGTCAATAACAAAAGAAAAATTAAAATAAGAATAATTGAAAAACACAGGTGCATGCATTTTTCAGGGTTGCAGTTCAATCTTCACTACCTTTCGTACTTCAAGTATTCCTGTTGTGTTTGGGGAGGAGCGGACGTACCTTTGCCATTATTGCGGCAATTGTCGATTATCATGGCCGCTTTTTGTGAGTCATATTTTGGAGTCCTGTAAAGTAAGGGGTGTACCGTATATAGAGATTGGCTGTTGACGACTTTTTAGTATTCTGTTTTTGCTTTGCCGTTGATATTGTTCATTTAAATTTATTCCTCGTATTCTTGATACTTTCCGCGAAGATTCACACAGGATTCCAGCATTCTCTGATATGGCCCTACATGCCCAGCTGCCTCCCCTTGGACGAGATAACTGTAGCCCAGAAGCTGAAGGAGCTTGGGTACTCGACACATCTAATCGGCAAGTGGCACTTGGGTCTCTACAAGAAGGCTTGTTGGCCAACTCGGCGGGGATTCGACACCTTCTTTGGTACATTCCCTTGGCTTGTAGATGTGTTGGTTTGTCATGTGCCCAGCTATTATTTGTTGTGGAATTTCCTTGTTGTGAATGGAGTTTATGTCTGCAGAAGATGGTATGCTTGCAGATGCCTCATGAAAGGATGTCCTTCTTTCCTATGCGTTGATAACCCTAAAGAACTTGTACTTCAATTTCCTGAAAACTTTCAAGTCCTGCCTGGTACTCCCGAAGGAGGAATACAGACCGTTAAAAAACTCTTCATACCCGAATCTTCTTTAGGGCATCCTTTGCTCTTCGAAACGATTTTGCATGTGGTACACTCATGAAAAGTTGGATTCATTGCCATGATTCATACCTTACGTGGTCAGCTTGGCGCCTCAAAACGCTGCACTGGATCACTGGCCGCCATTTCCCCAGCAATTTGCATCTCAATGGTTCATGCATAATGTTATCCAAATATGCAAACTTAAATAAAACAAACTGATCAAGCACGACAAAGGTTTCTATAAACTGTAGCTTGCTTTTACTTTATTATTATAAGGTTGCCCTGCATGTGATAATTGTTATTCATGTACTGGCGGTTCTATTGATTGTTTGCATATAATATCAGCATGCATGCATCTTTTTCTAATTCAGGTTTTTTGCTTGGTAGTGAGGACTATTACGAACACCAGAGGTTTGATGACTTTGACTTCCGTGATCAAGAAGAGTTGGCTTGGAGTTACCAAGGGCAGTACGCCACCCACCTTTTTGCAAAACGCGCTCAAGACATCATTGCTAGACATGACAAACACAAGGTGGGAAAGTCTCCCTCTTTCTGTCACTGTGTTTATAAATAAAGTTTGGTGAAGCTTGCAGCTGGGGGCTTTTAAAGTCGTCATTTATGGACAAAGCAAACAATACTCGTAATGTAAGCAAAAGACACAGCCATGTTGTAAAGATGGCAGAAAAAACTGTCTGATGATAATATTTTATTAAGCAGCCAACTAATTTCAATATAAATTCATCAAATATTAATCCTTGAAACAGTCAAAGGTTTGTCGTAAGAAAATATTAAACAGTATCGATAGTTACAAGTCCATTGTGAAGCAATTTAGAAATGGTTTTTCCACAGCCGTTTTTCATGTTCTTCTCAAACCAAGCGGTTCACGCGCCACTACAAGTCCCCAGCCAGTACCTGCGGCAGTACGCGCACATCAAGAACCGTAACCGTAAACTGTACGCTGGTATGACGACGTGCATGGACGAGGCGATCGGCAATGTCACAGAGACACTGCAAGAACATGGTCTGTGGAACAATACCGTCCTTATATTTTCCACGGGTGAGAAATTCGATTTTGTTTGTTTGATTGCGTAGGCTGTTTATTACGGAGTTTGTAATTTCAAACCCTGCTTCGGTCGATTTCCTTATCCATCTTTATAATAAATATGCGAACCTATAATATTCAGCTTCCCTATCAGCCTTGAGCAGAATCACCCCTCATCGGTTGAAAAGAGCAATGCTGACTGGAAGGTCGAGTTTGGGCGGGTTTTTCTTGACAAGGGGTTTCTTGTTCTCGCGCCCGAACGGCGGGAACACGACTCAAGAACACTGTTCTCGGAACAGGACCACACACCGCCTCCTCGTCAGACTTTTTACTACACACAGAAAAAAATCCTGAGATTTTGAATTTTGAACAGCCGCAAAAAATAGTGAGATGGCTTACAAAGCCGGAGACAATAGGAAGTTTTACATAATTATTTTTCTATAACACAGAACTGAATGTTCCTGCACAGAAACATGCAATAGGCTAAATGGTGCCGTCCTGCCTTTTCGGGTAAAGTTCTCACTTTTAGCCGTGTCCATATCGTGTTTATAGAGCTAGAGGTCTTTGCCGCCTGCAAAATGCGCAGACACATACCATAGATGTAGCTGTTGCTTTACAAGGCCTTATCAGACACGGAAATATTATTGGTATAATATCCGTGGTGCCACTGGTGAACGTTGCAATGTTTGTAGCGTGCTGCACTGTATAATTTCCAAATGGTGTCGAGTGTGCACAACTAATTTTTATTTAAATGTGCACAGACGTCTTCAAATAAACATCAAATTACATTGCAGCCAAAAAAGTGGTATTTTGATACAAGAAATGGCAAGTCCCTTCTCAATCGTAGAAAATTCATTTTATGAGACAAATTAATCGTCACAGTCCTCTGGCACGTAGTTTGGATACACATGCCTTTTAGCCTTGACTTATGATTATTCTATCTTTCAGACAACGGCGGCGACCCACGGTTAGGAGCAAGTAACTGGCCCCTCAGAGGTGGCAAACGAACCCTCTGGGAAGGAGGAGTCCGTGGCATCGGGTTTGTCCACAGTCCCCTGTTGCACCCTCGTGTCCGAGGCACTCAGAATAGAGAGCTCATCCACGTCAGTGATTGGTTTCCCACGATTGTCACGGGCCTTGCTGGCGGAAAACTGAATGGGCCTAAACCACTTGATGGTTATAACATGTGGGACACCATCAGGTACATAGGCTTTTTTTCTGTTGCAGTTTGCTCATGAACTCACTGAATAGATAAAAATGGTTGGTTCCATTCTATTGAAATGTTACTCCTCCAATTGAAAATGGGGTCAAGAGTTAAATCGAACAGATCAGGATTTCAGTCCAGTTTCCAATGGAAGGGCTTCTATCTTTTTCAAACTCTTTCAATCTGAACTCAGTGTGATTTTCAGTCTAGCACGTCTAGTTCCTGATTTCACTTTATAAACAAAATTACTGGATTGTGGCAACGCCTTGCTAACTTTCGTGCACTTTCCGCATGTGCATTAAGATGATCAGGGGTCATTGTCAACCGACGGAAGGATTTATGTGTAGAAAGAAAACCTCGAAGACGTTGAACACAAACCTTGATCGCTGCCACATTTAATTGTAGTGAATACAGACAAGTTCGTGCATTTTGATAAATTGGAATCAATGAGTGGTTTTATCGAATGTTTAAACAAAATTACGGAAGAAGGATCAATCAAATCAATCTGATCTGATCCAAAACATTTTTTACATCATCAATCTGCAATCGGAATCCGACTTCTATTCAGTCCGATCCAATCTGAGGTCAGATTGAGATCGGAATCATGCAGGTTTAGATGGCGCATCTGTAGCCCTAAAGTTTCAAGGAATCACAATCGTATACATAATGTGGATAGAATAGGTGTTCAGCATCATCGAGTGTCTGCATTCGAGAGTGATGAGTGAGCACCGTTTATTCATAGCACATCAACCCCTACATAGCATAGCACGTTGTTGACTACAGGAAAAAAGAAAATTTCAATGAAATTCAGTGGACCTGTAGACACGAATCTTTGAATATGTGTACGTATTTAATCTCTCAGGCCTGCTCAATCTCGATATAAGTTCACACTGTCACTTCAAAGTTTTTCACCAGGCAGGCTTTACGTCAAACGCGCGGTTTGCAGTCTGTTTAGAAATAAATCTGATGTTTATAAATCTCGCTAAATACACCAGAAAGATTTTTCTCTGAATCATTTCAGGTTTGGCTCCCCATCTCCCCGTAATGAAATCCTCCACAACATCGACCCGTTTGAAGGTCATGATCACCCCTTCACAGATTCACTCTACAACAATTTCACCTTCACTCTCAAGATGAGATCAGCTATCCGTGTGGGTGACTGGAAATTATTGACTGGACCCGTTGGTAAATATGCCTTCCTGACGTTTATCTTAAAAATGAAATAAAAAGTTAGACTTAAATGGGAATGAGCCCGGACAGTCGAATTCCATTTGTTCATTCCAGCTGAAATTTCACAAATGTTTCGACGTTGGAAAGAAGATTTCTTGGTAAATGTCTCATGCATTTCAAAGATCATTTCCCGTGACATTCGGAGCATTATCAACATGCCCCTATGGCATCTTCGGCACTCCGATTACAGTAATAAGAGCCTTCATAAACTCTGGTATCAAAATCTTTATAGGATCTATTCTGGAACCAGCTATCGTACTGAAGTGATAACACTTCAGTGAGATAGCTGGTCCTAGTTATAGAAGCTTTGGTAGGAAGTTCTTGCCATCTCCAACTGTGAAAGATTCAGTAAGTTTCTCGGTATGATTGTCTTCAGGTGAGCCTCGCAATTGGATTCCGCCGGTTGAGTCAAGGCTGAAGCCCGAGCAACCCCACGACCCGCCCGACCAAACTGTCTGGCTCTTCAACATTAGAGACGACCCTTACGAGCGCTACGACAAGTCTGCTGAGCGACCAGACATTGTGGAGGTCTTGATTACCCGCCTACAGGAGCACTACACTTCATCTGTCCCAATAATCTATCCACCTGACGACCCGAAGGCTGAGCCTAAACTACACAATAACACCTGGACGAACTGGGAATAAAAAAGAAGATATTGAGACTTTTTTTATCAAGCGAAAACGGAGTTGTTTTTTCACGTCCTTTGGAGACTGCGTGTTACATATGACTATTTTAAAGTGTAAACTATGCGCAATCACGCATAAATTTTGATGTTAATTTGAGGTTGAAATAAGTGAACATGACTGTGTGGTCGTGCGTAGGCATTATCAAGCTTCCATTAGAAGGTGGAACGGCGACACTGCGAATGTTCTCACGCAAGTGGCGCTGATGCATACTCTGTTGCATACACGAGCAAACATCCTGCAAACTTGTGCTGCCCTCTGCCTGAGGAGGTGGTTGCTTGATTGAAAAGTTCACCACACACTGTCCTGTTCCCTCACGGTCGGTAGAGATACATGTAATTAATACATGTATCTCTTTCAGTCACTGAACATTTGTCGACCGTTTGTGTGACTTGAAATTTTCGCAAGCAAGTGGCCTTTGGTACTTTCACAATATTCAGTCAAAAATTTCTAGTGTCTCAAACGTCAAAGACAGATCTGACATGCAGCGTGTCTTCTGTAAACGAACAAGCGCGTGCGAACATTCCGGCCCCAAATAGGAAGTCTTTGTTGAGAAATGAAGCGTCATCGCTCAGGCATCGATTGATGACCGCAGAATCACAAAGCGCATGGATAGTTCTTGTTTGTAATGGCAAACCAGCACCGTGACTTTTTGAAGTAAGACTTCTCGTCATTGTGTGGCAGGATGACTGCAGCGTGGCAGATCAATCTGTTAAAGTAAAAAACAAAAGTTAGAATATGCAAGACGACATTCATGTATGCTAATACGTGTCCATTTTCCACTGCTTTATATGTAGTACCTCTATTTATAGAGGCTAAATTTTGAAAAGAAAATCGATGAGAAATACGTATTTAAATAATTACAGTTTGATGTGATTTTAATGTAAGGGTAGGGCAAAAGCAAAATCCTGATGTTGAAACATCGTCGGTATGAGGAAAGTGCAATCCCGCGGTTGTCGGCAGAGCTGATTGTCCATGTATGTGTGTGGGGTCGTATTTGTTTCCAGACATGCTAATTTACGGTAACAAATTGAATTTGACATCATTTTGTAAAGCTACAAAGCTGTCATTCGATTTCGCATGACTTCCAAAAAATAGTTGATGTAGGCATTTTTTTTGCATTCAGAGCGGCGTGGCAGCAGCGGTGTAGCTAGGATTTTACAATGGGGCCACATGGGGGCACCAGCATCTTATGGGGGCACCAGCTTTCAGAGGTGTATTTTTTTTGGGGTGGGTGGCCTTGTTCAAGATCCATTCATCCATTTTTTTTAGCGGGGGAACCTGGGGGCACACTTGCCCCTAGCTCCCCCTCCCCTTCGTGGCTACGCCCCTGCGTGGCATTCAATTTGGAACAATGGAAATTCAAATTCTTGCATTAAGCATTTTTGGAGAGTGCTAAATTTTAGGCTACTTTGTCTCCGAAAATAAAATGAATAAAAAAATTGAAGTACCTTTTTCTGTGTGTTTTTCTTTGTGCAATTTTCTTCTTTTCTAAACTAAAGTAAATGAATTTTTATATCATAAGGAAGATAAATAGACCACCTGGGTTACAAATAAAATAAGACACGAGAAGACCCGCCGCCGCTGTAACTCAGCGGAATACATTAGCTGTATGCTACTGCCAAACAACTCGGTTCACCACAACGACGAACGCAAAGAGAAGTGTAAAAATCAACAACCGGAATCACTCAGATGGAAGCACAAGAACTTGGAGTAGTAAAGCAACCGCTGCGACCATCAGCAACGCAGGAAAGAATAAGAAAGAAACACGTGGCGAAAGACCAACAACATAATGACGTAATGCAGTATCTACCGCGGTGCATTGTGGGTGAAAAATGGGGAAGTTGCAGGAAAACGTCGACGTGACACGTTATGTGTAACGTGTACTATATTGCTTGTGTATCGACCTGACGCGAAAAATGAAAAATAAAAATAAAATCCCAATTATCGTCCGAAATGGTCCATCATGTGTGAACTGCTGTGTTCCATTGTGTTTATCAAGCACTCGACGAACGCCAGAGCTGCGTTTTTTTTTTAACTTCCACGGGACCGCAAAAGCGACAGATTTGGATAAGTTCCGTGAGAAATAAGGCCACCAAAGCGAAGTCTAGGTGGACCGTATGGTGTACTATTTACGACAAACATTTCTCTCTCTCTTTAGCCTCCATCCAAGCGACACAACTAGACGACGCGACGGCACGACGGCTCCCTTGTGTCGTGCCGTCGGGTCGCACCGTCGCCTTCTTGACATTACTTTTGTACACACACGACGCGTCGCGTTGTGCGTCGCGTCTTGCCGTCGCCCGTCGCGTCGTGCTGCCTTAGGTCTTTTCCATGTTGCATTTATTGCCACCTAAACGTCGCCCCTTCCGTCGCCCGTCGCGTCGTACCGTCGTGCGTCGCGTCGTACGTCGTGTCGTGCATCGTGTCGCCTATTACGTCGACTAAAGCGCGATGCACGACGCGACGGGTCGTGTGCTGTCGCCCTTTGCTTCTTGGTGTTTATAGAGGGCGCCTTTACTGTTTTCTTTTATTTCCGCCCCCGTACTTGCATAGTACGGAACAGTCCACTAATTCAAGCTCCATTGAAAACAGTGTAAAATCGGCACTGTTCAGGGCCCAATAACATGGATGCCAACTTCCTTGAGATTGCTGAAACACAAATGAAATTATTGTCTGGTCCCTTATCTTTTGATTTCCTTTCAATTTTTCAAGTGGCAACCCTCAACCTTCTTGGGCACTTAGGACCATTTTTTTTCTGTAGTTTTTAGCCATTCTGCTCTCATAGGATAGCTCAAAGACCCAGGCAGTTGATCCTGGCAACGATTTACACATTTTCACCATTTCAGGGGCCAAACAATCCCCCTTTTTTCAGAAAAATGCTGGGCTGCTACTTTTAATGCTAATGAGCTGACCACAAATTCTCACTTTAATAGTGGACTTCATGCACCCAGTACATGGTATTCGCTCTTTGTACGCTGCCGCCATGGGCATGCAGAGCCTTGAACTGACAGCTTTTGAAATATTGTCCAATTGTAGAGTATAGATGGCAAAAGCACTAACGCAGCATCATGCCAAAAATTACTAAGCAACATACATGGAAAAAGCTGCCAGATCGAGGCTCTGCATGCCTATGGCGGTAGCGTACAAAGAGCGAATAGGTAGCAGGTCTTGTTTCTGTTGTTCTTTTTCATGCATGCTTTCTCACTTTGTGTTTTCATTAAGAGTGAGTTGTGGAAGAAAAGGTTTGTTTGTTTGTTTGTTTGTTTTAATCAAATGTAATTAGAAAGAGCGTCACGACCAACTATCAGCCTTGTCTCCAGGAAATACATAATATGAGCCACAACGTTCTTTTAACTTTTCCTGCTCTAATTTTGATCTTCCTAATAATTATGTAATAAAATTAATTTTGTTCCCCTACTTTTTGAAATCCTAACTCCCTCAGAATTAGGTCATACAATTTGTGCAGGTTGTTTGGCAGCGCGTGTGGGCAGTTGGTAGCAGAACTTGCAACCAGCCACAAGAGTCCTTGAGAAGGAGCTGATAACTTCCCTAGCTAGTGACCTTCCACACTTCACTTGACAACTGGACTGAACAGAGACTGTTCTGTTGTCTCTCTGTGATTTCTCCTTCCATCGAACCTGCCATAGTTACAAATTCGTCCCTGTCCTGTTCTAGGCAAAAACATTACCAGTGTAAGCCTATTGAACCACACACGCATACGTTGCTGGACAGTGGGTGGCCTGGACCAGAGCCACATGAATTCCGTTCCGAAACCTGATTTAGTCGAGGGGAAGGAAAGACTGTGCACTTGAACCCTAGACATGATATAGCCCAACACATCTTCGACATCCAGTCAAGTTCTTTTTACTGCAAGCCTTTCCACTGCAAACTCTACAGCTACTTGCCAAGTCAAGACAAGCCAAGTCGTCCCCAACTTCAGCAATAGATCGTCTTCAAGCTTGGCCCTTTATTTATTTTCACTGCTAATTCATAATTTTTCTTTTAAATAGAATCCCTGTTTTTTTCTCATTATTAGAAAGATGCTTTCTCTAACGTGAGGGTATTTGTATTTTCGTAAACCGTGCGAAAACTTTTCACTATATTAGCCGGAAACGAATTAATTCTCACTGGTTAGCTGATAATAAAAGGCGTAAACTAGTGAACAAAGAAATAATGTAAGCAGGTGTCATGATTCTCATATTATGTCAGCTACAATATTTCTCAATCTATTTGAAGATACAATACATCAATCATAATAACGTGCTTGATAATGTCAGATGCGGATCAGAGGAGAAATTATGATGTGTGTGGCCAAACAGAGTTGAAAAAAAAAGACGCGGCCACAATGATAATAGCGTCTGTATAATGTTTTATTCAGAAACATGGACTAATATCATTGAAAGTGTGGTGCTGATGAAGGTAACGAGGACGACTGGCCTGATGGAAGACTACGACGGAATATTCTGAGGGTATTATAGAGCAGGCTCGGTGGTAACTTCCTAAACCAGTGGTCAAACTTGCAGTCATACAATTGTAGACAAATTGTCTGGGGAATTTGGAGTACTACTTAGAAATTACCGGGATGGACCACGGAGACATACCGGTATCTATAAGATTACAAATCTACCACAAATGGGAAGTGCATCGACGGTATTAAAAAGAAATTATTGGCTGGGTTTAAAGAGTGACGAATTCTGGGCTTCCACTTATATGAGAGAGCAGTTCCTACATACGCCGATTTTCTTTTTGCTCTTTTTTCTTTTTCTTAATAAAACATGACAGAAATTAATCCTAATAGAGTAATGGATGAGATGATAACAATAACAAATCAACACCAAAGAGTAAACAGCATGTACTTTGCAAGCACGGGGGACAGAAATGAAAGAAAATAGTAAAAGCGCCCTCCATAAACACCGTGAAGCAAAGGGCGACAGCACACTACGCGTCGCGTCGTGCGTCGTGTCGTGCGTCGCGTCGCGCTTCAGGCGACGTAGAAAGTGACGTGATGCACGACACGACGTACGACGCGACACACAACGCGACGCGTCGTGTGTGTACAAAAGTAATGTCAAGAAGGCGACGGTGTGACCCGACGGGCACGACGCAAGGGAACCGTCGTGCCGTCGCGTCGTCTAGTTGTGTCGCTTGGATGGAGGCTAAAGAGAGAGAGAAATGTTTGTCGTAAATAGTACACCATAGGACCGACCTCTACATGCAGTCTACATTTTACAGGCGATGTACCAGATCCAACGATTTTCCCGTGGACAAGTGAGTGGGAAGAGGTTGTTTCCCGGCAAAATGAACAAGAAGAAGCTGCCTTTCTCTTCAGACATGATTTGGGAACTTTATACATGAAACTCTTTCTCATGATTTTGCTGGTACAACTGAGGAGAACTACCTAACTTCTTATAGAAATCTTTGCCTATTTTTCCATTTCCATCTAGAAGCAATACCGTGGATGGCTTTGTATGTTTACAGGATGATTTTGAAGTTGGTCCTGTACAAAACAGATAACCAGTGCAGATGATACAGTATTGGGTTATGTGCTGAAACTTGGGTGTATTCGCAAGTCTAGCTGTAATCTCATTATCTGTGCTGCAGACAAACCATACAAAAGACTATTACAATAGTCCAGATGGCTGGTCACAAATGCGTGAATTGAAACTGAAAGTGAATCGGGAGAGAGGAATTTACTACTGCACCTAAGATTGGGAAGCTGCACACAAGCCTCAGGATGTGGGTGCCATTGTCATATCTCAATCAAACCATGATCCCAAATTCCTTAGGCACGTGGATGGAGGTATTACAGAATCGCCCACCGTGACATTAGAAATATTTATTTTCCGCAATTGTTGTCTAGTTCCAATAATCAGGATTCACACTTAGTGTGATTGATCATTAGCCTGTCTTGCAGCATCCAATTTCCAATGTCCAAAATACAACTTTTCATTGCAGCTAGAGCAGTTTGGCAGGAAGTGTCATCAGGTTTAAATGATAAATACAACGGTGTGTCGTCTGTATAATAATGGCATCAGGCAAATGGTCTTCAATGATGTCAAATAGTTTAGAAGCATAAACCGTAAATAAAAGTGTCCTAAGCAAGACCCTTGAGGGACACCACAGTGAAGATCAAATTTCTCTGAAAGAGTACCCTGTATAGAAATACGTTGGCTTCTGCCAGATAAATATGATGAAAACCTGGCCAGAGCTTTACCAGATATCCCAACTTTAGATTCTAAACGTTGCAACAGAATAGTGTGATTAACTGTATCAAAGGCAGCACTTAAGTCCAAGTGAACAAGCAAAATGACATGCTGAGAGTTCATTTTCAGCAGTATATCACTCTTGCTCTTCATGAGAGCCGTCTCAGTGCTATGATACTTTCGGTAAGACGATTGAAAATCTGGAAACAGAGAATGTTGACACATGTGGGAGTAAAGCTGATTACACACAGCTCTCTCTGTCAATTTAGAAATGTATTGGAGATTACTAATCGGTCGATGATTTTCTAATATCGGATCGAGGTTTGTTTCTCTTCAACAAGGGACGCACCAAAGCTTCTTTCCAGTCCCTTGGAAATATACTGGGTTCTCATGAACAGTTGATAATCCGGGTAATAACCAGAAGCAAGACATCAAGGCAATCGCTCACCAGCTTAGTAGGCTTTGGATCCAGATCACATGATTTCTTTGTGGACTTCACAAGTTCTACAACCTGTGACCTAGTCAGTGGTTGAAATTGGTCAAATAAAATGCCACACAACAAAGGCGATTCAGGTACCGGATAGGAAGTTCAGCTTCAAGCCTAACATGGTTATTAGATATTTTCTTCTCAAAGAAGATACCCATGTCATTAGCAAGAGCCAGCTTGTTGGTATACAGTGGGAAAGGAGCATTATTAGTGTGTGTATCGGGGACAGTACATTAGTGAATTTGAGCTCGATGTTTTGTTCTCAAGTGATAATAATTTATTATTCAAATTTCATGCAAAAACTGTGCACCTAATCACATGCAGCCTTCATTTATTACCGGTATTTATCTACCTTTTTTATATGAGAACATAACATCTTAGAGACCTCTGTGCCGTGATTCCCGCTTACAAGTTAATCACTGCTTGTGTAGGCCTACCTCCAATGCATAAAATAGCGCAGACTTTCTTTTGTGTTGTTAAATTAATAACTCATAAACCCTGACTGAAATTTGCCATAGTCACAAATAAGCCAGTCTTGACTTGCGAATGTGAAAGCACATGTTGGTAACATATTTCCAAATGTAAACAAAGTTCTGTCTATAAACCAATGCCATCCGCTTTGAGCAAAAGCAAAGTCTTTGGAGATTGTTGTAGCGATGCGCCCGCAACGCGCGTACATTTCACAGTCGTTTGCGAACCAGCGAAGTGCTGTTCCCTTTAATGGAGCCGCCTTTGCAAGGAAATTTGCGCCCTTTCTTGGTCCAGTTCGGACCTCATACAAAAGCGTCTTCGGTCTATTTCTGTCTTTCTATGGAACGCTTATTCCAAATTGGCGGGTGTATGACAGTTATATTTGACGCCATGGTTCCTTCAGACTGCTCCGCTCCCATGGCTCTGTGGTTGGACGTTGAGCTGTAACTGCTGGGCTATGTTTATTTCACTGTAGTGGGGGTTCTTGTTTGTTTGCTGTTTCTTCCTGCTGAGACATGGAATTTGCATAAACCAAGAAGAATCACCAGTGGATCCCCAACACGCGGCTCCATTATTATTGAAATTTTTCTATTGAGGTTAGAAAAAAAAAGAGTTCTCCCTGGATCACCTTGGGAGGCTGGGTTCACTACACCACTCAAGGCAGTCGATATATTTGTACACTATGCCTTGCAAAAAAAAAAAATCTGAGGCCTACAAAATACTGCAGTAGGCCTATGTCATTAAAACACTCACACAGCTGACTTCGTACGCATAATAAATGCTTTAGCGCCTTCCTCTGACTGTTTTGTATTCCATAGCCACGTACAGCCACATGCTGCGTTCCTTCACTTACAACACTTGTATTAATGAACCATGATGGTAGACCTGTAGCAGAGAATGGACTACGGAACAGTTAACAGGGCCCTCAGTGTCTGGCCACATCATTATTATGGTTACACCGTAGCATGCTATGCACTACAAAAAACGATAAAAGGATTTAACTTGCATTCACTTTAATTATAGTAAATACATTGAATGTATTTTAAATTTGTCCAGAGCGGCATGCTTGCCATTGGAGTTTGCTTAGGTGCAGGTTTTTTTTATATCTGTCGCAGGAAATCAATTTTCATGCAGCTGCACAAATTGGCGCTATGTTCAAATTTGCTGCTAATTGGACTTGGCTGGAAAAACGTATACCCCCTTCAAGAAAACTTGACACGGAGGTAGTCAAGTTTATGGGCTTACAATGCAACCCGTCCGCTACTTCTCGCAGGCAGCGTCCAACCCACGTTCGGTTTTATTGCTTCACATCGAGGAAGAGAATCTGATGCAGTGAAAGCAAGATCACATACTGGTGAAGGAAATATAAATGTGAGAATTATCTATGAAAAAGAAGACTTTGGAAAAATTAGCATTAAACTACTGAGATAATTATCTGTAATGGAAAATTAAGAGAGGGTCTTGTAAACTGCGATTGTTTGCAGAGGGTCTCTGGAAGTGAATGCGTGTGGAATTTTTCGGATACAACTCACATATTCAACAATATGGACATGATTTATTCTTGTTAGCACAGACACAAAGAAACAAACACAGAAACAGAAAGAAAAAGTAAATCCTCTTGTACAACATAAAATATCAGACACAAACCCCGCACCACAAAGTTGAAACGTTTAAACTGGATTAAAAATTACCCTATCCCTTTGCAAACGGACGGTGGCGCTCGTCAATAAGATAAATTCAGGTCAAAGTTCAGCTCAAAGCGAGGCTACTCTATGAGGCACTTGTTTGTTTGGCAACAAACTCACGGGCCGATTTTAGCCCAGAATTTCATCGTTCCCGGGGTATTTTCCCTCCTGTTAGAAGTTGGTATGTATCTTTAATAGTGTGGGAAGCTCAGAGGTAATTTTTATAGCAAATGTCTGAAGAAAAGGGTGATTTTTTAGCATTGAAGTGTGCCAGCTTGGTTAGGCATTGTTCGTAAAAAATAGCGCTTAGATTGCGCATGCATGCACGCGTGCAGGTTTTACGAAGTCACGCTTGGGCCAAAGTTCAAAGGTCATCTCATGCTGCGTACATAATCTGCGAGTTGGAGGTTCCTTGTATTATTGTAATTTTGTACATTTGAAAGTATTTTAGGGAGGTGTATCATTTTGAAGTACTTTTGTCTAGCCTACCTCTTGACATTTCTCAGAGCAGAGGGGCTTCCAAAAAAAAAAAAATCTAAAAAAAGTCATATAGCCTAGGCCTACAAATAAATAGGCCACAGTGTGGGAAGGAGTTCCATATACGGATGCCAGTAATTATTTCCAACAGTGATCTATTAGCCATCAGACAGCAAAACCATGTTCAGAAAAGTTCAATTTTACATGTATTTAGGAGGGAAAGTCGTTTACCAGGAAAACACCTACATGTTCATGACTTAAGCCCAGACGTTTCCAGACCGGTCTCATACTCATAGGGTTTGTGCACAGGGTGTCAAGTGGCATTAGTAAATGGAACTCTTTCCGTAGTGTGTGTCATTTGGCTTAGGAAAAAACCCCAAAGCTGTCCCTGAAGATCAGGTGAACATTTATTGGCACAATCACACTGTGAAATGAAAGCAAAATGCTGTCATTTGTAACATGATGTTTGTCTAGAGTAATAAAAATGCCCAAAACTGAAACTAAATTTCTGGAAGGGAAAATAAGTAATTGATTTTCTATTTACATATTTTTAAGGATGTAATTAAGGATCTTAACATTCTTTCATATGAACAAGTACCACTGTTCAAGAAAGCGCAAGCTCAAATTTTTCTGGCCAGTCTCATAGGATTTGTGCACAAGGTGTTCCATAAGGAACTCTTTCCATGGGATACATGTAACTTCACACAATGAATAATTTGTGATGTGCCCAGTGAACTGAATCCTTGCCAGTTCCCTTTAAAGTGAAGCCCAATTTTTCTCATTTGCACTTTCTTTCCATTTTTTGATAGGTCTTGTTGGCTCATAAATCTTTCTGGCGCTGTTTTTATATGTAGGTTTGCGATGTGATCAGAAATACTTTCTATTTGTTTTTTCTTTCTCTTGGCCCAGTCGATATATAGATACAGAAATTGCAGTCCAAGGCTCAAAAAGAGGCAGAAATTCTATCCAGAGAATATCCAGGTTCAATTTTCTTTCCCTGAGGAAAAATTCATATATTTACCAAACTTTGGTGAAAAATGCTGCTGCTTGAATGCTCTCCTCACATCTAATTTATGCCCCAAATTCATTGTCAAAACAAATACAAAATAAGGAGGGCCTGATGTTTCGATCCAAGCAGAATCTTTCTCAAGACAGGACAAACAGGGAATCAACCAAGCATGGATGAATGCAGGAGGATAAAAGAAAAGGTCAAGAAAGCTGCAGACTAAATAAAGGGGCAAGGGGTAAAGGGAACTGCCTGAAAGGCATGGTTGATTAACAAAGGGATGTAAGGTGGGAAGAGATCAAAAAAATACAATGGAACGAACTGAACCCCAAGGAGGGGTATAATCTGTAGACAAAAGAGGGGGAAAGAAATTAGTTAATTAGTAGTTTCCCTCTTGGATGTTCAGGCCATGGGGTTGTATGGTGTGGAGGCGTTTGATACAAAGCTTCTCCCTGTTTAAGCGAACAGCATCTTTATGGTGCCCAAGTGATTCTATGCCCTGTAAGCTCATGTCAGACATACAGTGAATAGGAAGGTTGAAGTGGTGGCCTTCAGGGGAATGTAGTCCTTTGGAGTTGACCGTAGATCTGTGGCCATAGAAACGCTTCTTGAGAGTGTTCTTAGTCTCTCTGACACACTGAATACTGCACACCCTGCAAGAGATAAGATACATGTATATGGCACTAGAAGAGCTACAAGACGTAATAGTGCCTTAGGTTTTGTGGGTGGTACTGTAGGAGTGTATACAGAATGTATCTGATTCCAGGACATGGTTCTGGCAAACAACCCATCTCTTAGATTCACACTTAAAGGTTTGGATCCAGTGTGGATGACCATCTACTATTATTAGAACATAAAACCAACACCTAGTTTGCTTTATTGATGGGGAGGAATTACATAGACTTCCTGTGACAAACTGAGTACAAACCGTTTGAGACTGATCTAAAAATGTTTGAAAAAACTCTGATTTCCCAGGGATCATATAGCATTCAGAGAGCTATAGATCTATAAGGATCTTGTACATTATGTTACATTCTTAGTAAAAGTGCCTGGTGTCATTCATTGTGCAGAATAATAAAGGGGAGACCAGGAAGTATGCCACGCAAAACTCGCTCGGAGACGCAATCCCCGGCCACTGAGCCACGGAGGCGTAGCTCTCGACTGGCAGCCCTACCTCAGACCTCCCCAGAACCCAAGCCAGTGTCTAGGGCACAGAAGACCCCAACCTCAGCCGAGAAGCCGGAACGTCGTGGACGCCCAGCAGGTTCTATTAAGAAGACCCCATCTCCTAAGAAGGTATTGTGCACAATGCAGCCACACAATGCATTTCTTCCATCCCTATCTAATAGTCTTGTTTCTTGCAGATGGTAACTATTGCTATTTTGTCCATTATTTTATACTAGTCAATATCTTGGTTTTGGCGTGAAGGAAAACAATGTGGCTTACTTACACTTGAAAGGAGGACTTTTTTGTGCCAACCAGGAAACTAGGGGTCGAAAGCGCAAGGCACAGCCAGAGCCAACTCAGGATGAAGAACCAGAGTCTAAGACTTCCAAGGAAGATACCGAGGAGCTAGCGGAGGTGACACGGGAAGATGAGAAGGCAGTAGCTGCAGGTGATAGCAAGAAAGAAGGTAGGCTGGAAGGGGCCAGGGTTAGAGGTTAGGTCAAAGGTCAACTAGATCATGAGAGTCAAGGGAGCCAGGAGAGGCTGTGATGTCAGGTTCAATGATGAGATCAATTTACCAAAATTGGACCAAAGAGGCTACATTAGGTGAGACATTGAGGTCAGTGCACTGTGTGCCAATAGGTCAGATCAGGTCATGAGGTATTTTCTCAATAGTTTAGTTTGATGTCAGGTCTTTGTATGTTAGGTCATGAGATTAGATTGATGAGGTTACATTAAGAACATTAGACTGCATTAGGCTGAGGCATAAAGTCGTAGTTGGTTTAGAGAGACAACAGCTATTGCATCTTGGTACTCTGAACAGGTTTCTCTCTTTGGCAACTGCTGGATTGTATGTCATACGTAGAGAAAAGTCTGTAGTCAGTTTACTGGGGAAACGTTGAGTTTTTTTTCTACTCGCAGGTTGGGAAGGATCTCCCTTAAAACGTTAGCTGTACCCGGGCTAAATGTTTTTAAAACTTAGCATGCATGTGAAGACATTCATTATCAGCACATCTGTAAAGTTTCAATTCAGTCTGACATAGGATCTTGTTTTATGTAGAGTCATTTATTGTTCATGCTTTCACATGCATAGACACACACACTGAGAACATGCCAGTGAGAAAATTAGGACGTCAGTTTTGAAAAATTCCAAATTTATGCTTCCTTTAGTGTAGCAGGTCACACATTTTCTTCAGCATCTTCGCTGTTTGTTTTGTCTGCAGGTGAAGATGCACCTGATGCTCAGAGTGATGAAAAGAATGGAAAGGCAGAGAATGTTGACTCCAAAGATGAAAAAATGGAAACAAATCAAGGTAGTAAATGGATAAGGGGCAATGCTGTGTGGTAATACAGCGCCCTCCGTTGACCGCCGACAGGCAAAAGCTTGTACTTGAATATACTGGGATTTCCTGTGGCATTTTGATAAAGCAAATGTTTTCTGTACCATGTCTGGCATACGGAAGAAAACATTGTAAGCTTTTGCTGTATTTGCTTTGAAATGGGCAACACTTCCCATGTGAATTGAATCCTTCAACTTTTGACCTTTGCTCGGTGAAGAGTTTAAGACTGGACAAGTGTGGTAATACATTGAGGCTAATGTCGGAAACAGCAAATTCATTCGAAGAAGAATCAGATATACATGTAGCTGTTTCAGATACCCTGCACTGCCTCTCACTGGGAGATTGACCCCAAATTGGGGCTTTTTTTTTTTTTTCAAAACCACTTTCCCCCATAAGCTGCTTCAGGTGTCCACAGACTTCCCCAGTTTTCTGGCCAAATCCTGTTGCCTTCTTGTATGGCTAGGGCTAATTCCTACTGACATGAGGCACTGTTGTCCTTGTGAGGAAGTGGGAGGGAGTGGATACTCCTAAGGAGTTTAGTCTGTGTCAGCTCTTTCCAGCAAGTTGATCAAACAGCCAAGGTAGTGAGCTGTGAATGAAAGCTGTCACAGACTTGCCCTGATGCGCTCTAAAGTGCTGTCTTTAGTCCAAGGAGAGAAAAACTTGCCAGCCTGTACTGAACAAGTGCCCAGATGCTGCCTAGAAAATGTGTTGATGCCCTTTAGCCACACATAGCCTAGCTGTCACAAGTAACGCATTTGCATTTTTGCCTGTGTGTCAGTGTGACACTTGGCAGCATGATGCTGGCTTGTTCATACAAGGAGAAGTGGCTGCATTCACGTATATGCTTTTTGTGTGCTGCCTCCCCAGCAATAAATATCTGTAAAATTCATTCAACTACATGTATACAAGCCACGGCTTATACATTGATTCTCATACTGAAAAATGTCACTGCAGCTTATACACTAGGCAGCTTACACGGTAAAATCAGTCACAAAAAACTGCTGCTGGGCCATGCGTACCACATGCAGGTGGCACAGTCATGGGGACACGAAACACATACCTGAAATGTGTATGTTATTTTAAACTTGATTTGCTCTGCTGTGGCGAGAGTTTTAGTGATTATTTTCCTGCTTTTTATTCATTCTCATAGTGTATTTTTGTACAGACAATTAATCACTCTACTAAGATTTTTTATTTTTGTTACCTAAAGATTTCTTTCTACCGTGAAATAAAAATCAACCGCTTCAATGGTCTACCTTTGTATGACAGATCTTTCATCTTTACTGATTGTGTTCGGCGTAACATGCCACAGAAGTTCAGGTTTTTTCACTTGGGTTTCCCGATGACAACACTTTCTGTGGTCATGTTGTTATCAGAAAACCAAACAGCTGGACTGTCCATGAATGGGTCTGCAGTAGCAGTCAGGCTAGCCTGAAAATGGGGTTTGTTGCAATCATGATGGTGCGTGCAGTGCATACATCCATGTGCAGCATGCATGCACACAAGCGGTTCCAAAGTGATGACGCGCACCAAGGTCTCGCAGCAGATTTTTCATTTTTGAAGCAATTGGGCAGTGTACTTTTGATCTGTGTCACAAAACCACTGACATAACCAGATGTCGTGTTGTGGACAGTTACAGAGGGTTTTTTTGCATAAAAGCCTATTCTTTGGGAAAAAAATAGTCGAAGATCGAGATAAAACGATCTTTAGACTTAATAACCAACTTTGAGTTACCAAGATTTTATTGTATGTCCCCAACCGCATAACTTTTCCTGGCCGCTGGGTAAAAGGTCTATAGCTGATGCACAGCCCATCAGGACAATCATCCAGCCCACAAAAGTTATTCAATTTGAGGACTTAAAATTCAATTTTTATGGTGACTTTTGTTTGCACTTTTCTTATATTTATTACGATTGCACGTATTGTGGAACCATTGATTCACTGTACTGGCGCTTCAGTATGAAGCACCTTCATGGTTGATCGTCAGCACCGCGGTGCAGCTTATAAGCTGGTGCAGCATATACACTGACTTAAATCTTAATATGCCGATTTTTCTGTGCCGGGGCTTATACACCGTGCGGCCTACATTCCAATAATTACGGTATATTATTGACGAAGTCAGTTCAGAGTTTTTGTGATTAGTTTGCGCACAAATAACTTCAACCCGTACTGTAACATTTCTGAGTAATGTCAAATCCCTCTGTTTTTTCACTGTCCTACCCTAATCCTTACCATAACTCTTACCCTAACTGTGCATGAATTTGTGATTTACTGACTTACACCTACTGATCCAACTCACTTTTCACATACTGACATAACTTACCAAACTCCATGACAATTAATGGAACAGATAAAGCCCAGACATGCACAGCAACAGCTAAGACAGAGGCCCAGCCCACAGGACGGACCCCGGTCCACAAGATGCCCAACCCGGTGGTCAAGATCACAGCGGCAGAGATTCCACAGAAGCAGACCTCTGCCCCAGTAACCCAGGAGGTCAACAAGCCAGCAGCCATGCCCGCAGCCCCACCACAGGTGATTAAGGCTACACCTGCTCCTGCAGCTGCTCCGCCTACCGTCCAGCCCATGGTGGCCCAATCACCCCCTAAAATGCAAACAGTTCAGTCAGTCCCGAAGCCGCCCATGGCCACTTTGGAGACTTCACAGGCCAAAGAACCATCTGCCCCCTCCCGGACAGAGGCCGAGACATCAGCCCCTGCCCCTGTGGTTATCACATCTCCAGTCGTAATTCCAGTTGAGAGTATGAAGCCGGTAACTCAGCCAGATCCAAAGCCCCAACAGCAGCCAGAAGTAGTGGTTGTCGACTCCAGTGCACAGAAGGTAGATGAATCTGTCACTGAGAAAGTTGTTTCTCCTCCTACAACGGAAAGTGTCGAGGCTACAGCAGTCAGTCTTGCTCAGGAGCCTACCAAGCAACAGCAACAACAAACAGTAGCCCCACAAACGGAGGTTGGACAGAGCATGGCTGCCGGACAAGTTGGTGAGCTTGAAACTGAGTGATTATTGTTGCAAGCCTGTGCATGTCATTTGTCACGGCTTTGTTTGCTTGAATTGAACATTTTGAGGGCTAGATGTTGCTTCTGTGATTTGGCTGGTCAGTTTGACAGCAAACTAATCAAGGCTTAGCCGATGTTTCTGCTTTATTTGTTTATTTTGTTTTTTGCAATGCATTGCAGTGCGTTTTTCAATACATGTTTCAAAATCTGTCACCTGTTATCACCAGCTTGTCCAATAATGCTATTTCACAGTTTTCAAAGTCACAACTGTATTCCAATATGGCACAGCTCATTTCTTGCTGCCTTCTGAGATCTTTTATTTTCCTATGTACTTCCTTACCTTACTGCACAGAGTATTTTGGATGCTGCTATTAACCACTTCCTGCTAAGGAGCCTGGTATCGGAGACCTTTGCTTTGTATGCATAGCCAGGGTGCCCAAAATCGGAGCCCAGAGCCCTTTTTCATGGCCGGGGTGACCGAACTCTGAAAAAACAATAGACCAAGCTGCTGGGACTTGTCCATCAAGATTCATACGCTGTCAGCACAGAGTGCTGGCCATTTATGGCGGAGGTAATCCGTCATTGTTTTGAAACAGTACCACTGTTTGCCACTTTCAGTGCCCACGGATTATCAGCGGGGATAAAAGTGCTCCATTACTCTAGCGATAAGCGAGAAAATACCGCTGCGCTTGTTTAATCTGGCTGCATTGAGTAGAGACAATACCGATGTGCAGTGTGGCAACACACTGGCCAATTCAATAAACAGGAAATAATGTGACACTGCACAGTTGGGGCTTTTTACTGGGTTGCAGGCCTGGCTGTACTACTCGCACATCAATCTAGGTTGGCTGTCAGATTAGAGTGGCCACAAGACTGTCATTTGTTTGGGTGTATGTGCCCAGTAAATGAAGATAGGAATTTTTGACAAATTTTGAAAAAGGGAAAATATGAAAAGCGCCTGACAGCATGTCCATGCTGCTAACTCCACCGGGCATGAAGTGGTTAGACTTTGTCTTGCTAAGTCACAGTCATTGTTTTGGCTTACGTGTACCAGGGGTTAGCAAAGTATGGCTGAGCCTCAGTTTAAAGTAATCAATAATTCATAATGCATCACAACTATCATGAAGTGGTCAAAACACCAAATGATAAATACCGCCGCTATAAAATGCAGAATGTGTGGTAGGTAGGAAATGTGAACATTCTACAAACTTTGACTTCTCATGCATTTGATCAGCAATAAGGTCTACAAATATGTAGAGCCTGATCAGAGAGTAGAAAGCAGAACCAAAATTCTTTAGTAAACATGCATTGATGATGGTTCCTGTAAGGTTTGGGGGGGGGAGTGGTTATTAAAACCAAATAATTGGTGAAAGGCCCAGTGATCTTTGAGAAAGCACAATTACCAGTGCAGGAACTCTCTGCATTATTTGATAGGAACTTACAATTCTTGGTCTTCACACTAGAGAGACCATTGTTGCCAGCAATTTTTTTTTCTTGCTGGCTGCTTTTACTATTGTTTCTTTTCCATTTCATGCTTGACATTCCTCGGCATCATCTTCACAATTCATTTTTAACATAAATTAGAACCATTATAGGAGGGTGCATTATACTTTTTCCACTTTCAGCTACACAAACCTCTCATGTCTTTTTTGGGGGGACGCACCCCTAACCCACTTGTTTCACGTCATTAACAGACCTTCCGTCGGCCCACCGCAAGTGCCCACCGTCACTGCCGCCACTGCAATTCCTTACAAAGCCCGAAATTACGATCACGCCGGCGTCCGATGCCGAGCCCAGCCCAACTCCTGGTACCCCTGGAGGGGCGGAGCTAGATGAGTCTGAGGAGAAGGGTGAGGACAGGAGAGGCTTGAGTTGTGCATGACGTTGCATAGTGCAGTGGCTTTTGTTGATAGGATGCTTGCTTGAATCCGTTCCAACTTGGCCCCTTGGTAACACTAAAGCAGGTTAAAAAGATTTTAAAAATTGCCAGTGAGGTTTTGAAAAAGGTGCTCAATCTTCACATTCGCTAAAGTGTAGAATTTTTCTTCTTTTTTGGTGGCATCTGTAGGGATTCTCTTTTCCAATCTACGTTCTATTTCAGACAGTAGGCTTTTCAGGAATTCGGTACTGACTGGGAAAGAAAAGAACCTCGGTGATGTGGAAAATTGCTTGATCTTTCACCCCTTCAGCAACCATAGAAGGCTGCAGCACGACAGGCAATGCACCTGGCTTTATTTCTACCAGTGATACTAGCATTTGCTAGATGTATTGGCATGCTTAGCATTGTTAGCCTTCAAAAGAGAAGGCTGGTATCCTGTGCTTGGAGCTGGAATCATTGCTGTTCTCCACTCTTATCACCGCATAGTTTTTATACATGTGCTTGTTGCTCTCTTCAGCATGTCTGTCAATCAGCTTTCCTTTGCACTTGTACAGAATGATTGCACCACTCTCCTGCTCTCACTCTTTAACCCTAGAAAGGCCTGGGAGGGATTCACAGGGGTTGAATTTTCTCTACATACTTGGTGTTATGTCCTTTTTTTTCATGCCAGGCCTTACATGTACTTGTGACCTGCCTAGATCCTTCAAAATCCACCCGGAGGCTTTGAAGGATCCAACAGGATTATGGAAGAGCCTGCACTTTAGTTCTGTACATGTACATCGAGCTTGATGCTCTTGAAAGTTTCAGAATATAGAATGTGTTGTTGCTTCCTGCACAGTGCGTGATAATAATTTCTACTTTGAAGACCTTTTCCTGTAGGAGAAAGGGCTGAGGAATACTTCAGCTGATCATGGGGATACTGGGGTACTTGACCATCAGGTTTATAAAATTTGATCCTACCATTCTGTTGAAACTGTCCTTTACTGTTGAGCTGTGTCAGGGGTTTTTTCATTGGCAGCACTGCAGTAAAAATGAATGAGCATTGATGATAATTTAAAAGATTGACAGTAAGTAACCTACACAAATGAACCCTGCTTGCCACCTGGCCTTGTCATAGAGTACATGTATTCCTGAAGCCGTGCCAGCTTAGCACCTCCTCGTCAAATTGCCAATGACTGCAGATAAGCTGCATATGATGTGTGGTCAAATAATAAGCACGGCAGAAGTACCCTTGTTATTCACACACTGGTGTTGACTTGGACTGTTCTTCACTACGTTAGTCAGCAGGGTCATTCTGTACATTTGAGCTCCAATTTCTGTGTGTGTTCTTGTCGCATTTGCCATGTATGATTCTGTAAGTTCAGGTTACATGTATGTTCTCTTATTTCCAATAGTGCTATTAATGCAAACAATTGGAAATGAATTTCATTGATACTTCTGTGTCATATCCCCGCCCTGAGCTAAAGTGCACCTCCTCCGGCGAAAGAAAGACAGATGGTACTAAGTTTTCCAACCGGGTTCTTGCACGCGTTCAGCGTGCACACGAAGACCACACATTCTAGACTAAAATCGTTGCGCATACTCAGTGTTCTCCACGTCTAATGCGCATAGACTTGCGCACCTATGCAATGAGTGAGTACGAAAGGACTGTTCATTTCATTTCAAAACACACCCTCTGTTGTTCCTGCTCGGAGCGGATTACACAGGTCAGGTGTAACAAGGACTCCAAATGCCCCACTTTCAGACCCTGAACTTACAGAGTGACCCAGCAGTTATGTACAATGTCGCACTTGTTCTGAAGAACTGTAGTGTCAGCATTGTCACAGTGTACTGAATGTCACAGTAACCTTGTGTTGAAATTGGGTTGATGGTGCATTAGTTGTACCCCCCTACCTCTGATGAATGGAAAGGCAAAGCCAACTGCCAAGCTAAAGTAATCAGTTGAAGTTTACCAGCCTCCACTGTTAAATTGTACAATAAACGAGGGATGATATGCGTCAACCAGTGAACTGCAAATATCATAACAAACTAGTTAGGCCTAAATGGAAGGCATCATATCTAAGAGAGCGCTCTCTCTTGCTCTGCATACGTAGCCTGTACTTTGCTTCCAAAGTGTATGCCATAACACCAATATATGGAGTTTGTTGGATGTGCGCATACTTATGGTATACATGGTCAAGTGCACCAACACCAATACCATTTGCTGTCCTTTTGTTGTGACAAATGAATTAATGAATTACCAACACAAACAGCACCCTACTAATACTTACCCTTCTTGCCAACGTTTTTGCTATCTACAAAATACAGCAGCAGTGCTTCGTAGCATTCAAGCCCACAGTTACTGTTTGAAACATTAAATGTCTTGATTGATTCTATTGCAGTGACTGAGAAACCTGTTGAGGAACCAACCAAAGAACAGGTGAGTAGTGCCAGAGTTCCCACAGTCCTCCAGGATAAGTGTGAATTGCCTAGAATTTCTGGTGGTTGGATTTGGCACGACCAGGGTTACTTTGTGACTTCGATATCCACTTTCCCTGCATGGCAAATCACACGGTTGTGTGCAAAGAGCCTTTGTTCAAGGAGACTGTTAAACAATGTCAGTTACAGTCTTCAAGCAGATTTGAATCCCTAATCCTGATTGGCTGATCCATGGCGACACATTGTGGAATACATTATCCACACCGCACTATTATGGCTTTATTTCAAGGGTAAGCATAATTGCATCCCATTAGCAACCTGACTATTAGGCAAAATTGATGATGAGTGATATCCCATTTGTGCCTGGGGAACCGTAAATCATGTTTCAAATCGCTAACTGCAGTGATATGGGATATTTTTATGTGGTTCCTTTTAGGGACCTGTGCTGTGCCATTCTTTCGTGAAGGGTTAAAAAGTCCATGTGCCATATTTCAGAGTTGTCATAACGTGTTACTACATGATACCAGTATGTGAAACAAGCAATGCTAACTTTGCAAAGCAGAAGGAATCAAAACTTTGAAACAGACCTCTGGTTTTAAACCAGACCCTTAAGTTTGCTCTGTATAGTCAAGTCCCATCTCAAAAAGGGTTACAGATCTCTTCTTAGACCAGTCGCAAGGAACAACAACAAAGCTCCTTTGAATAGCCTGTGACTGTGATTGGCTTGCTTGTGGCGGACTTGCAGGGGCTTATGACAAACTCAACTACAACACTGATGTACTCCTCTTACAACGCATTCCCAGCTGTCTCACTGAGACAAACTAGACTGCTTATATCATCAGGGAAAAGACCTTGTGGGAATTTCCCTTGTTTCCACATTAACATGTACAGTAAAATCTCGATAACTCAAAGTCGGTTAACTCGAAACTCCACTTAACTCAAAGAATAATTAACCCTAACAGTCCTGAATCCTCCAATTTAATGTGATTTTGCACACACCTTAGGGAGTTAGGGTTAATTTCCACCGAAAGCATAGGCTTTTATGTACAAAACATATCCTTAACTCAAACTGCTCATGTTGCCGGATTCGTTTACCTCGAAGTTTTTATGAAGCAGATCCAAAAGAAACCGCCGCCAAAATACTTCCAGAAACTGTAAGCAGAACGTGGGTCTAGTTATGAATCATTTCTGACACGCACACTTTGTCTTTTCACACAGGAACACTTGCAAGCGCGCTACAATGATGATCGATCTAGACACGTAAACCACACCGTGACCGCAAAATCCGACTTGCAGGAATTAGCCCAGTTGTTACCGTTGGCCCATTGTAGAGAGTGCGTTGGCACGCTAACTGATGGCTCTTTGCGGTGGCTGCGGCAATGCATAGGAGATCTTTGTGTATGCCGCACGCACCACGTTAAAGTCTGGCCTAATGGTCCGGCCCAACTGCTTGCACTCACCCTTGCGATGGCGGCCCAATTAGAGCCACAAAACAAAGCATGCTTATGCGCAGTGGACCAACCACGTGACTGCAGTGCAGAGTTTTTGCGTAGCCAAATCTCACTCCCAAAAATAAACAAAAGTTTGAAAATAAAGAACGAAGAACAAAAAATAAAAATAGACACCAATAGTATTTTTGTCTTTATGAAATTCTATTGAAGCGCAAAAAGGTGCGCCCTCATGTGATGAAAAAAGTCGTCTGACTCATCGGGAAACCCCGCCCGAGTACACGGTATCAGAAATGGGACCACCACAATACATCACACATGCACAATGCAAAAGAAAGATTTGCCACTCAAAGGTACACAGTGTAAATGATTTATAGTACATGTAATGTATTATTTATCAGCCGTTGACAACAAAAATCCTCTGCAAAAATGTCTTTCTATGAACAAAAACTTGTGGCACCAAAGTATAAAATAACCACAATATCATTTCAAAAGTCATCGTAGGGAGGTTTACGGTAACTGTGCGCTCAGCGTAGAGGTACATGTTATGATACACATCGTAATAATGACTTAACTTCAAAAGAAATCGGGACCTTCTTTTAACTTTAATTTCGGATAACTCGAATTTTTTATCCATTCCCCAGAGATTCAAGGTATCGAGATTTTACTGTACATGTATATGAAGGAATCACTCATAAAGACAATTTGGCCTTGCTATAACACTCAAAGTAAAAAAATTCCTTCCACTTGACATATTGCATAGACACATAGGGGTTATTTGACTGATTTTGACTAACCCATTAGCCTTGTCAAGAATACATCATTACAGTGGAGGGATAACCATGGAGCACACAAACGGCAAGCCTTTTTGCTCAGTGCACCGACATAACGTTGCCACTCATTGTCGTTTGTTTGGGGAATTCTTTTTTCCTTGTAGGATGTACCAAATGACGCTGCCCCCTCAGAGAGCATCGATAGCCTGAAAAAAGATGCTGTACAGCACGACGGTATGAACAATGGTGAGAGCGTGGCCCCTGCTGCTGCTGCCGTGGCTGTATAAGCTCCCTGTTCAGGCCCGCAATTACGTTGAATATTCAGTAAGTGTAGGAATACTCAGTTGACTGTATGAATATTCATTGGATTTTTATGTAAATTACGATGACGCCAGTCAGAGATCAGTGAATCCTCCCACAATATTCATGTTTTGAGAAAGAACGAATTTATTGAAAATTTTGTGATTTTTAGAGGTTTTTAAAGAAAAGAATGGAGGTTTGAAGATGTCAGTTTGAGCACCATGTCATTAATCTCATATCTGTTGGTATTTGCTTTCTCATAACCTTTTTACATGTTGAAAATCATTCACTGTTTTGGAACCACAGGCTCATTGCAACCAGCTTCATGTAAAGTAATATGGTTGGTGGCAGGATTTGATCATCCTGAGCCCTACAGAATCTTGAACCTCCTAGTAGATTTGTAAAAGAATCTGGAAGGGCCAGGATAGGGTATGTTTAAAGGTTTTCAATGAAGAACTCATCAGACCTGCAACGTTTATGAAGGGATTTCTAGTTTTGGAGTAATTTCCACCTCACAGCAAAGTCACATGTACATTACATTTAGGGGTTACAAGTTAAAACTGAAAACAAATGTTAATGTTTATAGTCTTAATGACATGGTTTTTCTGTCCACGGACACCTCCGATGATATTTTTATTCAATTATGTAAAGTAGGGATTTAGCTAGACTTTTGTGTTTTTCCATTTCCAAGTGGGCTTTTGAATGATAATCTGTTATGTCTGCTAGGTGTATACATGTGCTCCATAGTTGTTGTTATTCTTCTGCAAATGGAGTATAAAATATTGAAAGATAGTGTTAGAAAGAAGTTAGACAGCCCTGAATAAATAAATGAGAGTCTTGGATATTCAGGGGTAGGTAATATTGATATTTGTTACCCTGTTTGGGAATCAGATATAACTATATTGCAAACATCTCAGACCTTATGTTACACCCACTTGTTTCGTGATTGCCCTCAATGAATGATCTACATGAATGTGTTAATTGAAAGAGTTTGAACTCCTTGGGACCCGGTTGGGAAGTCCATGTGCATGTCATAAGCTTACACTTGCTGCATGTGGAACCTCAGAGGTGTGCACTGTTGGTTGGGTATGAACCATCTACCGTGTTCATGACTTGAAGGGTGTTTCTGAAAGGTGGTAGAGAAAATAACAGTGAGGGGCAGTGACTGTGGTGGAAAGGTGATCTCAAATATTGACTTGATGTCTGCAGCGCAATCAAATTACTGATTTATTTGGCTGTGTGTGCCACTTCGTCCTCACTGAAAACACTGACATTGCAGGTGGAAACAGTTCAAAGTGTTTCCTTTTTTTTCAAGATTATGTCACCCTTTCCACACTGAATTACCCAGCGTGTGTAAATGTTTACATGCATATTATTTGTCAGAACAAATCACCTGGGCATAATATATGGCTAGATCACTCTCAGAGCAGCTTGAAGAAACATCTCTTCTTCCTGTGTCACAGGCAGACTTCGAGCAGTCCTGGCCATTTGCAAGCTCACGTTGCACAAAGAACATTATGTTGTGATTATTATCCCATCAGTTCAGAGAACGTCCTGTTATCAGTGATCAAGCTCTTGTCACAGTGAGTTACAGGTAAACACAAAATGTTAAAATGCTGCATGCACAGAAACCACCCCTGTTCCATTCTACACGAGCAACTTGAGATATGCCACGATCTTTTGATGACTCTGCCACGTAAGTGACAGCCTTGAAGTAAATCACTCAAGTTAACAAGTGTCATACCTTGATGGGGTAGGGCCTTACGTACGTGTAATTGTATATACAGGGCAGCATTGACAGGTTTTGTCTTTTATAGCTACAGTGGTAAGCAGAGAAAAATGTTGGAATGAACAGGCATGTACATGTATTTAGCTAGCACTCTGGCTGTAGATATAGTGCAGTTTACAGCATGCGATCATCATGTTACAGAATTTAGCGGCTGATGCTGTTTTGTTGTCAATATACATGTATAATGTGGTGTCATTGCTTAAAAGTTAGGTCTCCGGGGTCTAGTTTCCTGTTAGGTGCTGTGTTGTACAACAGCCATAGTGTGAGTGCAGCGTCCTGCCCATAGGATCATGACTGTGCCAGGTCTTGGCTTGGCCCGGCAATAGCAAACACACCTTTGGAAGTTAGCAGGCCAGTGACTGCAGCAATTTTCTGACTGTGTTTATGCCAGCCGTAGCCATGAGTTAAAGATGTAGCCGGGCTCCTATCAGGCTTGGTGGCCTGTCCAGTATTTGGCTGGGTGTCTGTGTAGTAGAAGGCTATCACACCAGTAGGTCGTCACGAGATTTCAAGAGTATGACAGTGTGAGAGGAAATTGCCAAAATTTGTCATTAGTGTGTTCAGATTCATTTTGTTTTAACAAGGGGTTTTACTTGTCCAGGAAGGCTCATGCCTGAGTTTGGTATGCTTAAATATGACTGTCGAGAAATTATTACATCTTTTTTAATTTGGGAAAGAGGTTATCTACCATTTTTTTCAGGCACTCAGAATGTGTTGAAGGACCATTTCTTAAAACCTGCAAAGTGTTTATAGTTGTAATTCCTCCTTAACTTCAGAAAAGATGTCCCGACTGCATCATTAACCTGTACCAGGGTATTTGTTAATAGTCACGGTAACATGTTTTAGAGGGATCGAAGAGTGGTTGTAGCTCGAAGGCAACTTCAAGTTGGTCACACATCTGGTTCCAACGTCTCATCTCTAGCTCGTTTATGTGCTCTTCAATATTTTACAGTGAGTGACGTTTATCAACTTACACGTGTAAGAGTGTGTGTGTGCACCCAAAACAGGGTCCCGTTTTTGGATCTGTGTGTTGTATAGGAGCTCTCTAAAAGCTGTCAAAAATTTCCTTTGACTCTAAACGTGGAGGCTGGGATAGCTCTCACTTGTTTCAACAACTCATATGATCATTGCCATTTTTAAAGCACAGTCACTACTCGATTGTGTTTTACAGCGTCTACAACAATCGGCCGATTGAAGGGCAAAAAATTGAAGAATATATTTTTACCGACTAACTGCATTTAGCGAATATTGTGCCCGTCTATTTTTAGACTGTAAAAAATCTGTTTTTTCTCTCTTGTCCTGACTTCTTAGTTTCCTACAACCTGTGCGTGTATGCACATGCAGTGTAGTCAGTTAAGTGTAAGGTGAATTGCAATTACAATAGTCTACATGTATAATATGTGAATTCTAATACGCTCGTCATAATTATACTATATGGGTTTTCCTTGTCTTTTCATTGCCTTGGGAATATGAAACTTGAATTGTTTGAATGAGTTACCACGTGGAACCCCCCCTTCTGTGCTTGTCTAGCGCCTTGTACGAAGTACGCAATGTTGTGTGTGGCGTGTTGATAGTCTCCCGAATTGACAGTATAAATTCCATTTTAAAAGAAAAGGGTTTTTGCAGCAGAGGAAATCCATTGGGAAATGAATCGGAACGCATCGGTTGCAATTGCTGTTTATTAGTTTGTGGTACAAAAAATGGTTTGATTGCAAATATTTAAATATAACTAAATTTTGGAAGGAAGTAATTTAAAAGGCTGTGTATAAATCTCACTGATAACAAAGCTGAGTTGATGGATGTACGTTGTTTTGTTGTGAGCCACATTTACGGTAGACTCCCACCTTCCGTGGGTTTCTGAGTGAACTTCTGACGTCACTTACATGTCATTGATCAGCTGTTTAGCAGCCACTTCGAGGAAATAAAATACGTTGTACATTTAACTTGCAGTGTCTTTGGACCCACCAAGTGGCGTTAGAATTCCCTTCAGAGAAAACTAGACTTCCGTATAAAACACTTAAGCTTTGGTCCTTTTTAATCTGTACATTGGCTTTCCATCAATACTCGCTCAAGAAATAGTTGATGTGCATCCATTTTTCTAACTAAATAAACCACATGAAACAGATTGTCTCTATTCTCCCTTAAAAGCTGTAAATTCAAATTGCGTATGAACTGTAGAATACATTTAAATTTTCCCTGTCGAAGAATCTTTCTGTGTTGTTAGACTGTCCTTTGACAAGGGAACAGTTGGAGAATCGCTTTGCTAAGCTTTTGGCACACGTGATATTCTTATTTTTGAGCTTGCTTTCAGACCAAAACAGAACTGAACTCAATTCTGCTTTCGTTTAGTTAATAAAAGAGAAGGATTTGATCTGTGTTTGACGTCTCTCTACAATTTGTGTCTGCTTTAGTTCTAAATAAATCATGCGCACACATGGAACTTGGAAAGGAAATCTTTAACTTGCACATCTGTGCTTTTGTTGCACTTTTGTTGACTTGAAGGTTTCATTTAATGAGCGGAATGAATTTGTATTAGGCAACTTTGCGTCGAATCTCGACTCGCTAGGTGCACTTATTAATTATAAAGGACAGAGAAATTGACTTGGGTCGAACCTGTAATCTTCAGAGACTCCTTTTTAAAGATTAACAACGATGGACGCGCATGGATGTCCTATTTCGCTATAGGCAGCTGTTGGCAGCTTCTAGGCGGGCCATTACACGGGGGCTCATCAGTCGACCTGGAAGACTTTGATGTGGTGAATGATAAGAAGCAGTCGTGTGACACGTAGGGCACTGTTATCAGTCCATCTTAACCCACTGTTAAATCATGGAGAGCACGGCCTCCGTTCTACCATACAAGCGAATGAAAAGTTGGCCCATTTAGCATACAATCCTTGTCCATAAGTTCAGCATATTGGCATGCATCTGTGTCATTTTATATGACGCGAAATTGGTCGTGAAGTAAATAATAGTCTTCAAGGCTGTCCTGTCAAGAACCAGACAGGGATTGAGGTGGCGCATCCAGCAGATGTGTTTCAATTTCTCGCTGTGACTTCTAAAACGAAAGGATTGCCTTTTTATAACACTCTGCAGTAAACTTAGAAAAGGGGGGAGGGTTCTTTCGTGTTGGTTGGCAGGTTGCTGAGCTTACTTCCAAACAATGAGCTAATTTTGAGTGAAAATGCTGGCCAAACGTCTGTAGTACACGTAGTGTACCCCACGTTCTATTTGAACTAAGTTTCGAAAACGGATTTCAGACTGGACTTTCACAACAGTTCGACAGTTTTTGGACAAGGGACATCAGCAGTGCGTTCCAACATTGGAAGATTTTACTGACGGAGAATCGAAGATATTGGCACTGTTTTCTTTTATAACACCTTAAATTGCGATTTTAACAGAAAAGTACTCTGCGTCGTAACAGATGGGAAAAGAGTGAACCAAAAATTGTGCCAAGATGGGAGGTGAAGCTCAGAGTAGAATGCCCCCTCCCGATTTTTGAAGGGGGGGGGTGGGCTTGAACAGCTTCTCTTCGGCGGCTGAGGGATCTTTTTTTTGTTTGGCTAGGCTTACCTTTGGTATAATAATTCTTTTTATTGGTTTCTTAGTGGTTTTAAACCGCGATTCTAGGCGCGACTTCTCCATTTGAAAACATCCGTCTCTGTCAATATACAGACTGCATATCCCCACATTAATCATACAATTGTGTGTGTTATTGTTTTGTTTTTAATGCAAATCGGTAAATGACATACTGTAACCATTTTTAAAATTTGGAATACATCAGTGATCAAAGACTTGGTACGAGTTTGGCTAAGACTGACCAACAAATTGTTGACTTAGGGCCTACTTGAAAGGTGGACTGAAAGCTAGTCTTAGCCAAATCGTACCAAGTCTTTGAACACTGATGTATTGGGGGAGGAGAATAAAATTACAAACTTTGCTTGGGTAATGGAACAGATAGTGTATCAAAATTTTAAAAAGGTTTATTTACGATGGCAAAAGTAGGTCTAACTTTGTCAAGGATTTTTTCTCTCTCTATTTCCTGGTCACAGCAATAATTTGTATTTAATTGCAAGCAAAAACTACAAGTATTGCTAGGATATTACTGACCTCGCTTGTTGTCCGGCTATTGCTCGCTAAGATACAGGCAGTAATCAGACATTTTTGGAATGTTTTCTAGTATTCATCTGACTCAGCGGCGATCATCATTGAACACTTTGGAGTGCAAAGCCAGAGTTGCAACTCTTGTGTCCTTCCATGTGGTCATGCTAAATTGAAAGCGACGTTAATGTTTAATCTTAGAAAATAAGAGAAATGGAAGCAATAAAATGGAAATTTACAATAAATTAGTACATGTTTGCTAAGTTTTTTGCCTGCTAGATGCGCATCAATACACTGAAGGGATAGCACCTTAAGAGACAAACTGAAAGTTAACAGGAGGCATACATTTTCAAGCTTTGATTTCGTAGCAGCTTCACCTTCAGGCTCACTCAATGTTTATTCATCTGTCTACTGTGATGACTAATACCTAACATTTCTTATTAAAACCTCTGTTTAAGCTTGATTTAAATCCAAAGCAAGGCTTGGTATATACGGAGTCATAAAATGGTCGAATATCATGTCACTCAACAGTATACATTTTGCAAAACAGATGAAAAAAGGGCCTAGTGGATGACGTCTCTCTGATGAGGGACAAGCATGGAGCAACAAACATCAGAGGTTACAAAGCGTTGGATGCTGTGTATTGTTGTCGTTACGTAACCCATTGTTACATTTTAATACATGTCTGGCTTTAAGCCAGAGCAATGTTTACAGTAGCTTGTGCGTGGGGGCAACGATGGCAGGATTTTCCACGCACAGTAGGAAGAAATATTCGTGTATACGTGTTGAACGTAATGGAGTGTGAGAGAACTAGTGGTGTTTACCGGAGGAATTAGTCGTATTCCTTTTGAAGACGAGGCTTACATCTCCAAAACAAGGCAGGGACAGTGGATTTCTATTTTGAAAACTTATTCTAGTTTGCACCGTATAGGCTTATAGCAAATGGTATAACAGACAAAAATTACCGTAAATATGCGACGATAATTTTAGCATCAAAACAGATATCATCCAAGCAGCGTTGCAATATCGTATTTAATCTTAATTTATCATGTATATGTAATCATGGAGGATTTGCGTCAGGACATTGCAATATATATATTTTGTATTTGGTGTCTTTGCCCTCCACGGACGAATATTTAATTAACGCGGAATTCTCAGTGTTTTCCAGGGTCAAGTTTGACTGCAGCAGGCCCGTTGTATTTCCTTGTACATGTACATCATGTTGCAAAAAGTGACAAATAATGCCGTAGCTTGGGGCAAAACCTGGGGAAAGGTGCGCACTGACTTTAATTTTTAAAGTATAAACAGAAACTGTACTTCATTACTCTTAGTGGATAATACGTCATAAGGTAGAATATGAGGGAAGAGAGCGAATCTGATCAACCATGTCCACACTCTCCCGACGCTGCTGCTCTGTGAGAATAACCCGCACAAGAACAACCCTATTCCTCCTGGTGCTTGGCTGCTGCGCTTGCTACATCTACGGACGCCTCTTCTTCGGAGGAACGGAATTAACACAGGGTGGGGCAGTCAGCAGGAATGCTGGAAGGAAGGACGTTGGAGAGTCAGCGGCAGGGGAGGCTGCAGAGGGCGTGCTTGTTATGGTCCATAAACTTGCATTTGGAGGAGTGGAATTAGGGGCTCGGCAATCTCAAGACTTTATTGAAGCTGGGGGCAAATCTGCTCTTAGACTGAGAAGGGAGTATGTATCAGGTAAGTAGCCATAGTAAAATTGTTCCTGGGAGGGTAGTGGTGGCAATGTGGGCGGCTGATATGTGGATGAAAACCATAACGATCTTAGGACTTTCGCTCATTGACTTTACCTACAAGGACACTATCTCTAACTCCTTTTGCGCCACTATTTGTAACCCCGTTTGCGAGGTCTGTGTTTATTTTTCTTCAGACATCGGTTAAAGTGTAGCTGCATTGAAGTTTTCTTAGGCACAATACTTCTGTAACTTGGTACTCTTCTTTAATATGTGAAAACTCTTTTGTACTCCAGTTTGGTTAAATGCATTGAAAAGTACCACTTTTGAAGCACTCAAAATTATCAATGGTTTCCTGGATATGAGGGCGCTGTTGCTGTGATGTCATCCAGGGAAGACAAAGTTTTGTAGAAAGGTATTTCTTTTATCATTGAATATACGTTTTACGAAAAACATTTTTGTGAAAATGACTGATGCCTAATTATTTCTATGCACATATACATGCTCATGAACATGGAAATATCATTGGCATAACAACAAAAAAGACGGTAAAATACCCTTTGAAACGGTGCAACAAAAGTTGAAAATAAGGGTAACTGAGATGCAACTTTTTGTGAAAAGAAAATTATTGCAGCTACCCTTCAACGCTAAACAAATCTAAAGGTTATTGATGACACTGACCTAATGTCATTTTTGTCAAAACTGAAAAAAATAGGTCGAAAAATACAGCTTCAATGGGGAACACGTTTTGCTTACAATGGGTACAACATGCGAATTAATGAAAACGACGGCGGTAAATGACGGTTGAAAGAATAGATGTGACAAGGGAATTTGATCTTTTGGTGAGAATGAGGTATAAAATAATGACGATTAAAACCTGACTTTAACTTCATTGAAGGTGACTTTGTATGATAGGAAGTTAAGGGTAACGACGACAAAAACTGGGATACGATTTAAGCAAAATTACCACGAAATTTGCAGTGGCAGTGAATTAAATGTGATGTCGCCAACAAAATGATATTGATAATTAGGAAAAACTTAATCTACCAATGGGAACCAATGATGTGGCTGCTTGTAAGTAAAATAAACCGCGACTCCTCCGTCTGCTTTCGTTTAGTACAAAGTTCATCTCACGTGTTTACCTGATGGATTCCTTGCTAGGTGACTACCAAGCCTAAAATTCAATAAGTTGTTTACACTCCTGCGTGTTGTTTGCACGGGCCGTTTCATTGTTACTCTAGCGCAATCCCTGCGCATTACCGTCCAGCATGGCAGTGTGGTCTTGAACATTACCATAATGCCACGTAGACGGTCAATACGACTTTATTCTGTCCTGGGTGACAACTTCTATTCTGCGTGTCAGACATTGTTCTACCAGTGTTGCTCTTCATCGAAACTGTGAGCAAGTGCAAGGTTTGCCTGTTACATGTACGTCACCCTACTGCGTTAGACGATTTATAGCAGAGTTGTGCCAACAGCGTGAAACTGAAAGAGCTCTGGTAATGAATAAACAATCAAGTAAGAGAAAACTCTACCAAGCTGTGCGAGTACAAGTGACTTTCTGAATTAGTTCAGACAGCAGCAACACAGATTCACCGTGCACTTCCATGTACATGTTATTAACTTGGTTGTGTTGAGAACTCAGATGAGACGATCTCGTGGATATGAGGTATGATATGCTGGGCTTTCGACACTTACCGGCCAGAATGTTCCGTTACAAAGGCCTGTTGCTCATAATCTTCGCTCTATGTGCCTTGAGTTTCTATTTCGGCCGCTACCTGCACAATCATGATGAACCCAATACACTTCAAGCGGAGAAAAGTCCAGGTGACAGGCCTGCTTTACCAGCAAAACTCGCAAACGAACCCCAAGACCTACCCCAGGTGAGAGAACAGGTCATGAGTCGAGGAAGACCGAGACCCTTAACCTCTCAACCAGCTGTCAATCATTTTGTGTCAGGTATACATGTAAATTTCTGTTCATTTTCTTCGCTCTTTTAAATTAAAATTTATTGACTCCGTGAAAAAATCACGAATGTGCGGAGCTTTGGGATTGTCATCCGACTTGTTAGGATTCTGTAAGACTTAGTGATCGAGAGATAAACAGGCAAGATATCGACGGATAGTCTACAGGAAAGCGAAATCCTCGAATTGGAAGTCGACATCTTAGTCTATTAACATGATTAATTTAACACGGGTTGACGATATCTTAAAAGTAATCAATAATTATTTATACTGTACATGTCATCATCCAGTGATCAATAATCTCAGGATGTCAACTTCCTATTTCTTCCCAAGCTGTCGTCATCCCTTATGGTGTCAACTTTGTATAGGCCTACATGTACAGGGGTATTTTCAAAATTATTTCATGTCGGAATAAATCATCTCACGTTGTCGACATCTTGCTTGTTACATGTCGTCATTTTGTGCTAGGATCTGAAGCCGTTTTTTTTGTCCGTCTTCGTCATTACCTGTGGCAACGGCATTTGCATCACAATAATCATTTTGTCACCTTAATCTAACCATGTCATGGTGTGTTGCCATAAGTCGCCTCACGCAACTATTTACTGTTCTCTCGCCATGTAATTGATATTTTCACTTTCAGCTGGGTGGTTTTTGAAGTGGTTTCAAAAGCTTTGAAATCCTCCTGTGCCTACATTGTTGGTGTGTATATTTTGATTCTGAGAGTCTGCGTAGCCCATCCATTTTTTTCGTAGACACCATGCAGAGTGCTTACTGTGTCTACAGATAATCTGGCCCCGACGGACGACTATGACGTCACCAGACAGCAGTCCATCGATCGTTGGCACATCAAAATGTTTTGATACGTTTATTGCATGTGACGCCCTGGTAATCCTGTATTTCAATACGTGTTTTTTGAGTGAAGAGTAGTTGATTCCAGACTGAAGCCCTTCCTATATAAAAACGACTTTGGATAGGAAAACTAAATAACGATACCCAGATCAGCTAGAGCTGTCTGGCATTCACATTGCTCTGTCATGACTAAGTGCTCCGTCATTTTGCATGCATAATCCCGCCGAAGTCCTACATGGAGCTGAGTGTGGTTACTTTTTTCAAGTGCTTTTTGAGATATGATGGAACCCATATCTGCTGATGCACCTGTTCCTTAAATCGACCTCCATTCAGTTTCACACCCAGGACACAACTTTATTTTTGTTCGGTATAAATTTGATTTCACTCGCGGGTAGCCGTGACAGCCCTTTGCACCAAAGGCCAAACCCCTAGATAATGGACTTTTATCTCCACAGTCGGCACATAATCACACACTGTAGGCCTATAACACCACGAAGAGGTTGGCTGTTGCACGCAATTTACATGGTGCTTTCAGGCATGACAGTTAAGTCAGTTTGATATGAACATTGGACATTCCCATAGGTTTGTACAGCGAATGTCTGATTTTTCCAGACATTGGACATTCCCTGTACAATCCTATGGGAATGTCCACTGTGTCGAGAAAAATCCGAAATTTGCTGTACAAACCTATGGGATTGTCCAATATCAAACCTACTTTACTGTCTACAAGTTTAGAATTTGGCATATTGACTAAAAACACTTCCACTGCATACCACTCAGGCTAATGAGTTGGCCTTATGGGCAAACCTGCATGATGGCACCGAGGAAAATGGCGACACTCTTTGCTTGGCAAATCGGCTTCATCGCCGGCTCTGTGTTATAGGTTACTTAATGGGAAAATGGCTGCATTTCTTCTGTGAGAACGATGTATCCCTTGTGGACTTGCAAGGATTTGATGGGGGGGGGAAGAGGTTGGATACTTGATAGCTGCTGGTAAAAAGGCCAAACATATCAAGCAGTCTCTTGGAAGACCGTTGAAATTCTTACCGGGTATGTACAGTGGTACATGTATATGGTTGCGAGTCTCTTTGCTGCATGCAGCGCCATATTCCTAGATTTTTCTGCTTTTTTGTCATACATACAGCAGTGTATGTTACAGCTATATTAGGGCCGTGTTTGATTCGTCCAATCATCCTTTGCCTCTTGTTAAACACAGGTGATTCAAAATAGTGCGCCTCCAAGAGTTTGCAACGCGTTAGCCAATCACTACGCGCTAAATTTGTCGACCCTTTCCAAACGAGCATTGGGTCGACAGAGGCACACTAATGTGAATCGGCCGTATTATTCATTAAAAAAAAGAATTCAATACCAGTAATTAACTTAATTAATTTCTTTAGTCCGGTTGAATTAGAATCTCAAAGACTGTCCCTACTCGCCGTAGTCATTATTCTTCTGTGTACAGCTGCTCATTCATTAGATTCTATTTCCATTTAAATGCCAGTACTTGTAATTAACAGTACCGCGGGGCAACAGGATCTTGCATCAGGCTAAAATAATTTTAAATCAATGGCTTTTAGAAATATCAAAGCCAACAAAATAATGAAGGGTGATTTGTCCGGTTAATTTTTAATTTTGCACCCCCCATATAACATCACACCTGAGGAACCCCTCTTGGTTAATCATTTAAAAAATGGATTCCACGTTCGCTTTCGGAAACACAACCTTGTTAAGTTTATTTTGTCTCTGTTGCAGCCTTAAATAAGACGTGGATGACATGGACAGATATCAACAGTCCGGGTGTCTACCGAGCCTGCGTACCGAGACCAAGGGACAGCGTGTCAATGTCAGAGGTCGTGACAGGTGGTTTAGTGGAAAAGTCATCCATGATGACAATCACGCACTGTCTGAACAGCTGCATCGCTTTGGTAATTCTTATTATTTGAATTTATATTTTATTGAGTGTCTTTCTAGCTATAAAATAAGCTTTCTTAAAAACTTCAATCAGGCAATGCACCCCAGAAGGAGAAAACAAAGACGAATCAGGTTCAGCGAGAGGGTGGAAGGAAAAAGGCGGACATTCCTGGGAAAACCCATGAGTTCTGGTTAAGACTGGAAACCTAATTCACCCAATCCATGATCAGGGTGAGATTTGAATCCAGGTCACGTGGTGGGCGATGGAGAAAGCACTATCCTTGTAGCTTCTACTTAAAGAAAATCAGGCTCGCCGTAACTCCAGATCTCCAATCACCATCCAGTCAAAACTTCTGCTTTATTCGCATCAACTCTAAACAGTAACAGAACTTAGCAGCTTGAAGTTGAACACATGTAGATTGACGGACAGATCTGATTACAGGTTCACTAATGAGACAAATGAGAAATCATTACATATGTAAATAAGCTTACAATATTTTACCCCAGTAAACACGTGCATCACTGCATGTACAAATGCATGTGGTTATAACGTGTATACAACGGCCCAAAACTGCTAAATTGTAGTGACGATACACATGGAAATTTCCCACAAATATCCCTTTCACCTCAATTTATTAGAGAACGAAGACCAATACATTTTTAAAGAATGTGATTTGTTCTTACCGACACTTGTGGAACACGACAAATGAAATATTTGGCACACCCTAAATTTCAACATAACATGTGAAAAATTCTTAGCGTTGAGCGGTGTTCTAGCTCCTTCACTGGACTAAATCAATTCCTTCACAAGTGGGCGCTCGACCGCTTTGCTGGCCCGCACTTTTCGCTGCTACAATCCTGTCTTAGTCAAATTTAATTAAGGGAAACCCATGTCTCGCGCGAAAAGGAATGTACAAATTAAATGCAATTGTAATTTAAAACCCCCGGATGTGCATCAACCAACTTTCTTTTCTCGCTTCCAGGGTTTTACTTATGCCGCCCTCAGTCGCGGTGCTGAGTGTTTCTGCACTGACGTCAAGGGCGAGTCCGCCCTGCTGAGCTACAAAGACAGTGCCCTGTGCGACATCCCTTGCGGAGGGGAGCCAAGATACCACTGTGGGGGCCGGGACTATATGTCTCTTTACCGAACGTCGGTGCCAGGTACTAACGCAACCGGCCAAACATACTAATGCCGATTTCTCTTAAATGTGAACCACATTCAAGGGAGAAAAGGAGAATTTTCTGTTCGAAATATGAGAGGACCGTTCAATTACTCCCGTTAAAACGTGCAAACAGGATCCTAAATGTAGTGCCACCATTAGAAAAAGCCATAAAATTTTACATGAAAATATTTCAATGTTTTTGCCTCCCCCAACCAAGCATTCTTGCCCCCAACCTCGAAATAAATTTCGGTTTTTGATCCACTCTTGACCACACGAAATGGAAACTGTGTTGAAGTTGACCAAGAACCAAGGGTTGTATTCTGAATGTCATCACACTTCAGTACAACTAAGATTAATTTTCGTAAGAAAAGTACAGACGGGAAAACTCTAGCAGTATATTAACCTGTCCAATACAAAACTGCGCAGCCGAATTTTACTTTGTCGAAAGTTATCAAAAATGGGCATGTGCTTTGAGTTAGTTGGAGAATGTTTGGATCATGTTCTTGCCCACCCTACAAGGTAAATGAGCTTTCCTAAGCCGGGGTGTTATTGGCATCAGCGATTGTGTATGGGGCATAACTGCCACGGACGACTTAATTTGATGATGAATAAAAATATGAGTCAGGTTCCCAAACCAGAAGATACCGACCACTTTGAGAGATCTGTACGCCCAGTAGAGAATTCTTCCCTTTTCGGACAATTTTGGAAACTTACCTAAATTGTTCAAGCCTATATTTCGTTGATTTTCTGGCACTGCTGTCAATATCCGCAAACATCAGGTGTATATAAATTGCTTCTCTTTGCAATTATCTCCGCATGCATTAAAGTTCTTGAAATGGTTCGTCATTATTTCCTGGCAATGTTTGCATATTTGACTCCAATTTTGATAGACTTTGAGCACATTGACTGTTTAAAAAGTATATTTTACTAGTGCATGTATAAGGGACATCCTAAATATGACGTCATACTTTGTTATAATCGGTGGCTATCTGCCTGCAGGCCTATATTGCACTACCATGGCGACTGAATATGAAGTAAATCGGACGGTTACAGAACTTTGTGTTTCTTGATGCTTGGGTTGTAAGTTTGAACTCAATATATTAAAGTACCCACTACCCACCGAGCTCATATTTCTACAAGTAATACTTGTCAAATAATTTCCCACACCGTTTTTTGCAATCACCGAACTTAAATATTGCAGTGTAAATAGCTGCACATGGACATACTTTAAATTATTGTGTCGTTCATTAAGAAGAGTACAATGTGTTTCTTTGCTGTACAAACGGACAGACTCTCGGTGTTCCCGAATCAAACTGAAACCCAAGGGAAGTATGCCACTGATTGCGCTAGCCAGCTACCCCCGCTCAGGTAATACCTGGACACGGCAGCTCATCGAGCGGGGGACGGGGTTCCTGACTGGCAGCGTCCATTGGAAGCACGAGAAGGAAATGGCAATCTCCAGTAAAAGTAGGCTTGAGAATTGGTCACACATAATAATATCATAATGCCTACACGTAGGCTACTTCGGCTTGTTTTTGTGTAATTTTGTGGAATAAAAATCAAGGGCCACACGAGGGCCCTTTGCCTTCCAATGGTAGTATAACTAGGTCTAGGAAGACTTCACAAATCTAGAAGGTCAAAAGTCATGTCAATAAAGGAGCGTGGTGTACATTTTATTTTTAAATTTCGAATGTATAACAGTGCTCTCTTCTTCCTCGTTGATTTGAATGCAAAGTGATGACATGATATGTTTTTGAACTCGTTGTTGGACATGTCTTCCTAATTAACGGAATTATTCTGTCACCGAGAATAAACACTAAAAAGTCCATGACCCAAATGTCTTGCACAACATTTTAATACAAAAACGCAAATATCAGAAGATACAATTTTCGGTACTGTGTTACGAAACCTCGTCATTTTGAGATTTCTGCGTTTTGTTGTAGCTTCTTGGCTCGAGGGTTTTCAATTTAGAAGCTATTGCAATAAACAGAATCAGATTTGCATTGTCTTCAAGCCAGTTTGCTTGGTGAATGCAGACTTGTGAACCGAATTTGAAGCAATGAAACATCTGTAGCCAAATTCACTTGACTTGAACCGAGTTCAACTTGTGCAACTTCACCGCGTGCATTTTGGATCTGACGTCACAAATGTTTGCACATTTGCGTGAAGAACGAACCGGCCTTTAAATCAAGAAATGCTTTCCGCCGAATCCCCGTTGTTTTCTTGTAAATCCAATAACGTACTCTCACCTTTTCCCCAAGTTTTCCCAGGTGGCAACATCGATTACCAAACCAGACAGACGGTCTGCGTCAAGTCCCACTTAAGTGACACGGCTCACATCAAGACGTTCGAGGGTGCCATTTTACTCATACGTAACCCTTACAGCGCCCTCGTAGCCGAGATATTCCGGAGGCTGATGCTGGACCAGGAGAAGTCGGCAGAGGAGACGGTGAAATATTTTGATTCTCCAGGTAATGCCAGATCATAACAGCCGTATACACAGAAGAGTTAAAAGGTGCTAGTTGGAAAATTTGTGTTCATGAAAGGTATTTGTAATCTTCTGTCGCTGGCATTAATGTCGTGAACTGAAACAACAAATCACCAAACAAAATTTACAACACTGTCTTTAGGTGCCCTTTGAAAAAATGGGCGCACTCCCGGGTGCCCCCCCCCCGACATAATGGCCCTAGTTGCGCCACTGTGCATAAGTCCGTTAATTAGGATCAAGTCATCTGAATGTTTTCTGTTGGTTCTTTTCCTCAGAGTGGAGGCACTTTGCCGAAAATCAGGCCCAGAGCTGGCGGAATATGGCTGTGCAGTGGATCACCAACTCTCACCGAATCCTCGTGTCGCACTACGAGAACCTGCAAGAAAATACGTACGAGGAGCTCGCCAAGATTGTGCGGTTCCTGGACGTGCCAGTCCAGACGCAGCGCATTCTATGTGCAATCCAGGAGTACCCGTCTTCGAAGGCGACCGGCGTTTCGCTTGGAAACCATGGGAGAAAAACACGTGTCTATCTAACAAAGGACCCATTCCCTCCCGATGTTCGGAAATTGGTGGATGAAAACATCAAACAAGTTAATACAACACTCATAGAGTATAAACTCAACCCTCTACCCAGAGATTACTCTGTCGATGTCTTCTAAGCTTATATCAGTATCTTTCTTTGATTAAGACAACGCTCCATGAGTGCTATCCACTTATTTATATACTGTGACAATTTATTATCTTATGTCGACATATAGCGGAGATTAAGGCGACTTACCACTAGAATCATCTCTCCAAATCGACTCCCCAAAGTCGATATAACAACTTGAGATGTATTATCCCGAAAGGTCAACTTACCGAAGACGACATGACAACTACTCATGTACCATCTCGCCAAGTCGACTTGCCTAAGTAATAATGATGACTTGTGCACATCTGTTGACTTGCCAAAGTCGACTTAAAGAAGTTAGCAAGACAACTTGTCGGATTGTATGATCGCCAAGTCGACTTCTCGATAAGTAGAGATGACGACTTGTCCACATCTATTATCTCGTCGTCTACCCAGTGAAGCCTGAATGACAACTTGTACACTCCTCTTATCTTCCCAAGTCGATTTCACTAAGTTGGCTTAACGAATGACCGAAAAATTAACTTGCCAATGTGACACACTAATCAGTGGGTGAGGACAAGATGCTACGACCTGTAGCGTCAGCACGTATGTTGAGTCCCTATGGGGACTATGGACCGTGCGTGCATATAAAATTTAATGGTTGTGGAATTGCGCATGTGTAATTCTAGCTGACGACACATATCGGTGGTGACCCAAGTGAGGGATTTGTACTGTCATTTCCCTTAAAGACCTCGTTTGTGAATAAATTGTCAAGAATCTATCAAATGGGGATATTTAATACCTTCTGTGTGAAATATACCTCCGGAAAAGAATCAAAGACGCGGAAAGAGTAAATTTTACGACAAAGGATAAATATGAAAAATTGAAGGTTTTTTAAAGTCTAAATTTGGATCTAATTTTCACAATTTCGCTAGGTTTACCTTCAAATAACCGCGATGCCATATAAAAGACTGATAACTCCACGAATAAAAGACAAGATGTAGACAAGTCGTTTTGTCAACTGCGGGAAGTTGACTTGGCAAAATAATTCAGCTCGACAAGTCGTCATCCAGACTTTGTTAAGAAGAATTGGCAAGGTAAGAGATGTGGGTAACAGTGTTTAACTCGTAGACTTGGGGAGATAAATCATCTCGACAAGTTGTTTTGTCGACTTCGTTAAGTTGACTTGGCAAAACAAAAGATTTGCAGAAGTCAATATTCCTTCGGCAAGTCGACTTGGCAAGAGCATGCATCTCGACAAGTTGTCATACCGACTTTTGGAAGTCGATTTGGAGAGTTTCTTTTGGTGGGACGTCGCCTTACTCTCCGCTACATGTCGACATGCCGTGATGAACTTTCGAAGTATATTTAATACGTGGCGGAGCGCAGTAGTTTAATCATTGTTGAAAAGATAAATATTTCGTAACTTATGGTTGGTGTTGAAGCAGAGGCATATTTGTTCTACAGAAATGCAAAAAAACAGGCAAAAATCATGTGTCGGTTCAGCAGTTACATTCCTGTTTATTTCAGCATTTTTCTAACTGTGGACATCTTTGTAAATAATTACTCAAAAATTTCAATTGTTTTTAGAATCAATTGTAATGAGTTCTCGAGGCTTATCAGTCTTTTCAGAACCATACAAAATATGTAGGTTGTGTAAAATCATGCATAACTGCAATATGCAGGACGAACCTGCTGTAAAGATATAGGCCTAAGTCTAGGTGTTGGTTTATTTTCCAGAAATTTTGGAAATTGTTTACTTTGGAAAAAAAGGCCCGTAACTTCGCTTAATATCTCGGTAAAAACGATTAGGTATCAAAAATGTTACACATATAACATTTAGCGTTAAACCTGCGTAGTTTCTTTGTATATGGAATGGTTGGGAATAAACTTTCATTTGGGGATTTGTTTACCATATTAACATTTGCCTAAATTGTCTGGTAAAAGCATTTAGAAGAAGAAACAACTCTCAAAGGTGCAAAGTAACGCAACACAAGAATAAATCATATCCTAAAAACACATTTTATATTCAATAGCTGAAAACGAAATTGATGTTTAAAAACACAGAAAAGTTTTTAAATAAAGTAAAGAGTTACATACATGTAACACAAACAGAGACAAGTCTTTCAACAGAGACTTTTCATTGGGACTGGCAGGGATCTCTTTCAATTGATACATTTTTTATTATTATTATTTCTAGTTTATTAAAAACACAATGCATTTGCCCACAGGCTAAATTGCTACACTGTTTACAATTTATAAAGAACACCTAACTCCAGTTAAGTGTTCTTTTTAAATTGTAAACAATCACACACAATTATAACAAAATGAATAACAAATAAGAACAAGTACATACCATTTTAAAATGCTAATAAACAAAAGCATGATTTAAAACGTAAAAGAAAGGGTTATATGTGATTCAAAATACTGACAAAGTAGGGTATTGGACTACGTTTATATCTGATTGTTATGCACTTGATTACGGAAAGTTTGTTCGAATTTTTGAAATGATATTACACGCTAGAACTTCTGGGTTGAGGCAACCACTGTCGGAACAAGCCAGAACATTTGAGTTCAGTAGCAAAGTCAACCCACAGTCCGATCATGGAGGGAGACCAAATTGCACTTCAGAAGGGTATGTTCGTATAACCCGGGCCAAGATAATTTTAAGGGCACGCTTTTGAATACTCTCTAATTTGTTAATTTGTGCGCTAGTTAAATAAGCATTCCAAACGGGCATTGCATATTCCGTTAGTGGTGGTATATATCCCTTATACACAATTAATAAGTCATCAAGAATAAGTGGAATTTTTTTTAGCAATTTAAGCATATGAATCTTATTGTTAGCTCTGCGATAAATCTTGTCAACCTGTTTGTCCCATCTAAGATCTGAGCTGATTAAAACACCGAGAATTTTAACACAATCAACTGTGTGGAGATCAGCAGAGAAAATATGTAAAGGAGGAAATTGTGGAATATTTTTCATAAAGCAAAGTCATGCAAGCACATTTATCTGGGTTGACTTTCATATTAGTGTTAAGTTGGTGTAGCACCTCCGACCAGGGACGCACCGCTGAACTGGAGTAAGCAGCAATTTTTGAGTGTATACCCGTCTTCCCATAGCATGTCTGATTGGGATAGTTGGTTGACTTTTGATGTCTGAAGATGATTTAAGCTCGTATAATGTTTTGTGACAGCTCGAAGACGTTGACGGTTCATCACTTCTTGGGTCAGGATATGATGAAATGTCCACAAAGGCAGTAATATCCTTGGGTGGGTCATGGCCGGACAGACAAAGACTTGTGTAACCATGTTTCGACAATTTCTGCTGTGGTATGCTGGAATGTTTGAAGCCTGTAGAACGCAGGTGTATCACAACGGGGCATGTGCTCCGAACAAAAAAAAAAGATGGCCGAATGAGATGACGTGGTTTCCCGATGAAAAATCGGATTCAGGGGTGTGGTTAAAATATCCACAACAGTTACATCCAGTGATTTACATATGGGGTGACAACAGAACAGCAGGAGTCCAATGTAAGTTCTCAGTGGGATTTGCAGGCAGGAATTGGGTCAAGTTGGACACGCACAGGTCTATGGTTTGTCACTATTGGTCTTTATTCCTTGTGACTCCCATCCACAAACATGCATGCGGTCAACAAGAACAGTAAAAACATAAACCACGTTGCTATATACTAAACTATAATAACGCCATTAAAAAAACCATGCGAATTCTCATACAAGGTTATTTATCACAGCTATCTAAATAATAATCAGAGTCAGCCTAAAGGGCTACAGAACTAAATAAGAATGTGTTGAAAAGAAGCAGGACTCTCAGACTGCAGTCCAATCCACGAGAAATCCCAAAAAACAATGTTCTCTACATGTATATAGCGAGAACCCATGCACATGCACAAGTAAATTCACACGGCATTCCAACGTAACCTGTGCATAACACGTGCAAACTTGCTGCAGAAATTCACTAACTTTAATCCCAATAATCGCCTTGAATGACTCTGAAATATAAAGCCAAATTCTTACCACTTTTCCCCTTCCCCACTGAGGTTACGATTACATCGGTGAGATGACTACATCCTATCTTTAGGGTAAGGGATTGTTATGAATCTGCACGGTACGTGGTCTAGAAATTTCGATCAAAGTGAAAGTTGCATCTACTCCGCTACCAGGCCCGCGCAAGGGCGCCACCAGTCGGATTGATACTGCCGAAACTTACATCCAAGACATCCTAACAGTAGGGCTAATATCATGCTAATACTAACTCCAGTGACAGCCATGTTTGTACAGTGTGATGGGTACACATTCATAAAAGTTCACTGTATATTCACACAAAACTTCACTTGAAAACGTAGTTTCCAACATCGACAACACCAAATAGCCACCAAAACCGTGACAATGAAATACGAGCTCGGATGTCTGTTATATCTTAGGTAGCGTAAACCACAGAAATAATGGAACGAACTCACCGCGTGTATAACTGTCAAACTGTGACTAGCGGGCTGCCATCTTGGAACCCTTTTCTTTATTCAACGTGTAGCTCATGTCGTTCACATGACATCTCCCCCTTCTGGAATAGAAATAAACTTTACAAAACACATTTATAATACACAGGTTTGAGGTTGAGAGTCCAGTGAGTCACAAGAGTTCTGAGTGTTTGCAAAGTCCAGGATTAGCCTCTAGCGTCCAATGCTCTTCTTTCAGGCTGGTTTCTAGAGTTCATACATGTATATTGATTCAGAAGACATGTATTGAGATAGATGTGATTGACAGACATAAGCCAATTTTAGCCGAGTATGAGTGATTTAGTTATCAGTCACATGGGAAGAGTTCAGAGTTCTAGTACATGATGTAGTCTTTCTGCCATGCCGGTGTTTTTCTTGTTCGCTCAGGTCTCCCTTGCTGTTGGTTGGTATGTGGGTTATGTTGAACTGGGTCCTGTTGAATCTCAAAATCCAGGCCGGTGGTGGTTGTGGTATCCGGACGATGTGGCGCCGATTTCGCCGATAGTCTGCCCCATTGACTCGCACGATGTACGAACGTGGTGTGTCTGCTCTGCTTACAACCTCTCCAACTGGACCAAGCTTTCCCTTGGTTCGGATCCTCACCCGGGTGCCTATTTCTAGTTGATCCAATGGTTTGGCACCATGCCTCTGGTTGAAGTAGACTTCTCCTTTCAACTTGGATTTAGCATCTGCTTGTTTCAGCTTTGCCTGGTTGATTGGTTTCTGAAGGAGATTCTTGGGCAACATCAGTAGGGTAGTACGTAACTCTCGGCCAAGCATCAGACTTGCTGGACTGACGCCAAGACTTGGAAGTGGGGTTGCCCGGTAGGTCATGAGAGCTCGTATTGGATCTGGTTGGCGCAAGGTGCTCTTGGCTACATGGACAGCTTTTTCTGCCTGCCCGTTTGCTTGAGGATAGTGAGGACTCGTTGTAACGTGGTTGAAACCAAACTCTTTACCAAATCGTTGAAACTCTCCCAGGAACTGTGGTCCATTATCTGAAACAATGACCTCAGGGATTCCATATCGTGCAGATGTGGTTTTCAGGAAGTTGACGACTGCCAAGGCCGTTGGCTTTACAAGGTGATGTATTTCGATCCATCGTGAGTAGTAATCAACGATCACTAAGTACACCTTCCCTCCCACGTCTGCAAAATCACATGCAATTCGTTGCCATGCTCGTTGCGGTAAAGGTGTAGATATCAGGGGTTCTGCCTTCTGTGCTGGTTGCTTTTCAATGCAGAACTGACACTGTTGAATGTGCTGTGCGATGTCAGTTCCGATTCCAGGCCACCATATTGCTTGATTTGCCCGGAGTCGTGTCTTGGTCACCCCATGGTGACCGTCGTGGAGTTTTTCCAACATTTCTGCCTGCATCTTCTGTGGGATGATGATGCGGTCCCCATATGTCAGTATGCCGTTAGTCTGGCTTATCTTGTCTTGTTCATCCCAGTATTGCTTGACTGCAGGTTTCATGTCCTTGGCGTACTTTGGCCAGCCATCTTTCACGTAGGATGATACACGTAACAATACGTGATCTTGCTGTGTTTCATCTGCAATTTCTGCAAGTTTAGCATCTGAGGCTGGCCACTGGCTGGTCACCATGTTCACGTGTGCTGCAACTTCTGCGGCAAGATCATCTCTGTAAGTGGCCATCTGGTCTGCATGCACTGGAGCTCTGGACAAGGTATCTGCAATGGCCAGTGTCTTGCCTGGGGTGTAGACAGCAGTGCAGTCGAATTTCATGAGGTGCATCAATAAGCGCTGGCATCTCAGTGGTGCATCACAGAGATCTTTGGAATTGATTAAAGAAACCAGGGGTTTGTGATCGGTTTGTAGTGTCACATGAAGCCCCCTGATGTAGAAGTAGAATCTTTCACAGGCCCAAACGCTAGCTAACAACTCTTTCTCGATTTGGGCATATTTCCTTTCAGCAGGATTTAGGGTACGAGAACAGTACGCCACTGGTTTCCACGTCTCATCTTCTTGCTGCTGCAGCAAGCATCCACCGAGCCCGTAGCTACTGGCATCCGCACTGACCATGGTGGTTTTAGTGGGATCATAGAAGGCCAGTGTTGGCGATCTGGTGAGGAGTGTCTTCAGTTGCCAAAATGCAGTCTTTTGTTGTGACCCCCACAGCCACACAACGTTATCTTTTAGAAGGTCAGTGATCGGGGCTGCGACCGATGCTGCATTTGGGATGAAGCGGGACAACCAATTGACCATGCCCATAAGCCTCTTCACTTCATCCTTGGATGTTGGTGGGGGCATCTCAACGATTGCTGTGATTTTTGTAGGATCAGCATGTACACCATTCTTGTCAAGCTGAAGACCAAGGAAGGTGACTCTTTCTTGGGAAATCTTTGATTTCTCCTTATTCAATCGCAGGCCAGCTTTCTGCAGGATTTGGATGACATGACGCACTCGTAGATCGTGCTCTGCCTGTGTTCGGCCGGTAATGAGGATGTCATCCATGTACACAACAACTCCATCAAGATTCACGAGAAGGTCACACATAATACGTTGATACAACTCTGGTGCTGATGTAATGCCAAAAGGGAGGCGTGTAAAACAGAAACGCCCGAATGGAGTTATGAATGTTGTCAATTTCTGACTATCGCTGGCTAGGGGTATCTGCCAAAATCCGTGCTTTGCATCAAGCAGGGAGAAAACTTGTGCACCTGCAATCTTTCCCAGAACCTCCTCCAAGCTGGGAATAGTGAAACGCTCTCTCTGTACAGCTTTATTCAGTTGGCGCAGATCCACACAGAGTCGAATCTGGTTGTTTTTCTTGGGTGCTATCACAATGGGAGCACACCACTCTGTTGGCTCAGTGATGCGCTTCACGATGCCTTGGCTTTCCATTCTCTCCAGCTCTTGCTTCAACTGGGGAAGTAGGGGCAAGGGGATTCTGCGAGGAGTGGTGACGCAGTGTGGTGTTGCCGATTCAGCCAACTTTATGTTAACTGGCTGGCCTTGAAGACACCCAGTGCCTTCAAACACATCTCTGGTCATCATGGTGTACACCCGCTGTATCAGGCCCAATGCTTCGCATGCTGTCTTGCCAATAACAGGCTCACCACTGGCAAGAATCTGGAACATCAGTAAATACTGACGACCCTTCACTTCACAAGACAATTTCTTCTGTCCAAGGGATTTGGCCTTGCCACCAAAATAGCCATGCAACCGAAGTGTCGTTGGTTGCAATGCTCTGTCACTGAGCTTCAGCGAGTTGTATACATCAGCAGGTAGAATGTTGACTTCTGAGCCTGTGTCTAGCAGGAACTGTATGATCTGGCCCTGCACTTTGATATCCTGCTTCCACGCGTCACTGTGTAACGTGTCATGACGGGCATGATGTAGTGCTCCAACAAAGAAATCATGGGTGTCATTGTCCCCCTCTTCAGTGTCACTTGGGTCATGGTGTACTGCATGTAACTTCTTCGGTTTAGCCCGACACACAACTGAGAAGTGACCAAGTTTTGGGTAGTAGTTACATTTTTGGCCATTAGCTGGGCAGGACTGGTGGCTTGAATCTCTGCCACATCTACTGCATCTCTTCCCTCCTTTGTGAGGTGGAGGTTTGGAGCGTGGCGGTACAGCTGGCTTTCTGTATGACTGCTTGGCATTCCTGTTTAGTGCGTGAACTGATGCTGTGTCAGCAGAAGGGCTCTTAAATTCACGCAAGTCCTTAACAGCTGTCTCAAGGGTTTTGGCCATGTCTACCGCGGCTTTGAAGGTAAGTCCATCCTTTGTCAAAAGATGTTTCTGGATGTTATTGCTGCTCAGACCGCACACAAACCTGTCTCGCAGAGCCTCATCAAGAAACTGGCCAAAATTACATGTACTGGCCAAGTTCTGAAGTGTCATGGCATACTGTGCAATGGTCTCTGTTGGCTGTTGATCCTTTTTATAGAAGCGGAATCTCTCTGACACAACTAGACGTTTGGGTCCATAGTGGGCAATCAACAGTTCACATAGTTCTGAGTAGGTTTTCTCAGTAACTGGTGTAGGCTCTGCCAGACTTTTGGCAGTTTTATAAACTGTAGGGCCGTCTGAACTCAGCAACACTGGACCCTTTTTCTGTTCAGCAATGTCATTAGCCAGGAAATACAAGTTAAGTCGCTCAATATAGTTGCGAATATCTTCCACCTCATCGTAGCGATCAAGGCGACCGATCAGCGGTGCGCGAGACTGCGCCCCCTGCTGTTGTGGAATTGTGACATTGTGCGAGAGCGTCACTCGTGCGGTGAATTTTACGACAGAAAAGCCCGCTCTACGTGGCTAAAAATATCGAGTGACAATAGAAAAATGTGCCCAAAATGTCCGCGGGTATATCAGAAATCCCGCGCTGCCACCATGTTATATCTTAGGTAGCGTAAACCATAGAAATAATGGAACGAACTCACCGCGTGTATAACTGTCAAACTGTGACTAGCAGGCTGCCATCTTGGAACCCTTTTTTTATTCAACTTGTAGCTCATGTCGTTCACATGACAATGTCAAAATTAAAACTGGTAAAAAGAGAGATTAAATTTGAATGCTGACAGATGAGATAAAAACACAGGCAGCTAGACAAAACGGCGCCTTCTTGTTTCGAGCAGTTCAAACCACATAAGCTTGCACACATTGCGTCGGTTTCTTAGTTACAATTAATTTACTGATTTACAAAGGCAGTTACATGAGCACGTGTCATAATTTGTTAACTCGGTAATAGGCCTAAATACCCCTACACTTTGTGGAGACAGGCCAGACAGATCAAGTTTGACTCCGCGTGTTCAATAAACAAATCAGAAAGTCAGTGGTAATTTGAAATATGCCTATGCATATTTCAGATGGTCTTTAAGTAGGTTTGATTTTATAAGAATGGTTGTTTAATCAGCGTTTATAGTTAGAAAAGCCAACAAGTTGGATCGAGTGCGCCTCGCGGCATTCTGCTCTCACCCTGCAGTATGTGATCATTTGTATGTCTCACTCGTATCGACCGTCCTCATCGAACAAGGAAAGGCAAACGCAACATTTTTTTGGCCAGGAGACGTTGCGCAGGGTTAAGTTGAACAATAAAGATCATGAGTCAACACTTCCAGATGGATATGACACGTCCACACTGACAGAGTGTTTGATATCATACTTGGCACAAAAGTGATCATAAGCGCAAATTTGTGAGGGCAGATTAAATATTCGGGCAGCGAATTCGCAAAAGCTGAACACGTGTCACCTCAAGTCAAATGTTTCTGCAAGTCTTTTGTAACTTTGCAGTTGCTTGGCTTTCACATCTGCTTGTTTATGAACCGGCCTTCACACGGACGGGTATGCACGACTGGGTTCGAGTTGACATTCAAGTGACTTTTCGCTCTTACTCGACTCAGGCCTGGTCCGAAGTATAACCGATTCGCCGAACCGGTTACTTGGGAGAGTATCCCACAATGCACCGCAAAACATGGCGGCTTGAACAATGCCGTAGGACAGTCAATGCTACTCATTGACTCATCTCATACAGCCAAACTGGAGTCACATTATTTAATTTATCATGATCCAAATGGCATTGGGGAATAGGACGTAGTAAATTCAAAGCAAACCTGAAACACATTATACACGTTGAAATTCATCGCTGGTCCCACAAAGTGCAACGATTTCATAAACACATGAAATTTTAGTACCTTATAATCCTACAAAATAACAATGCATGAGAATTTCGAACCGATAATTGGCTTATTTTTCTGATTATATGCATCTCCAATTCGCTGCTGGTTCCACTATGTGACCTGAGTATCTCAATTTTGCTATTTCGAGACAAATGTATTTTCAATTGGCCTTAGTTATTTTTTGGTTACTGACAGATACAATGACTAGTTAAACACAAGGCTTATCCTTCACATAAACCTTATGAAATAACACACAGGTATCACAGAGAATGAAAACAGGCTTCACTGAATACACTCATTTGATATGTGGACGCATGGGCTTTTACATAAATTATAGCAAAGATAAAGATGGCAAGAATGAATATCACCCGGTAAGTAATTTGTAATTATTACGTTTTGCTAAGTATGAACCGAAACAAATGTTGATAAACAGTTCATCTCCAGGGAAGGCCCATTTGTAAAATTGCACGCCTTTGACTTTATAAACGTTTATAATTCCTTTTGAATTTGTGTTGTGTTCTGCGCAGGTAGAAAGGACAAAGTTAGACGAACCGTTTGCAAACCCCGGTAGTCTTGTCCTTTGTATTGATTTCCACTTCACCCCTAAAAGTAAAGCGCATTAAGGCAAGTGAAATTATTGTCTTCCTAAAAATTAAGGTCAGTTCTTTGAAAGAAAAATATTTCAAAGATGAATGATGGAGGATAAGAATTTTAAACATGTCTTTATAATGTAAAACGGGTCGCTTAGCGGAGCTAACGAGAAAACCTTTTTTTTTCAGCCATTATCAGTTCAAGATGCACATATGGTAAAGAGCTCATTTAACTTAAAATTTGAATTAATGTACTTAAATTCCCAGTTTCACCAACATCTGCATTTTGCCATAGGTTAAAACATGGGACAAGCGACGCCGATCATAAACATCAAAGGCACAGCAGGCCTAGCTTTTCCTTGCTATTGCTGCTTCAAATTTGGATGGGGGTCCTTTCCATGGGGTTACTGTTGGAATCCAAGCTGGAAATAAGTAACCGATGGGGTCGAGGTTCGTTCAGCAAAAACAATGAAGCAAGTCATGGACACGTGTGTGAAGTGATGGCTCATCTTGACCATCGTGAATGCACATGCGCACAAGTGGACAGCCTGTTGTCGGAAAATGTACATGCATACGTTGTGAAGTGCAGTCAACAATGATCAAGATTTACAAAGGAATACATTGTTTCTCCGAAAGCAATTATCCGAAAACTGATACTCTTTGGTTAATGGGACGGTTGGGTTCACGCTGGTTTTCCATTTCGAGTTTCCCTGCTCATGGGGTAATTGTGAGTACCGAACCAAACAAAGTGTATGTGCGACAAGACTCATCATGTGTAACAGCTGTTGAGGGCGCTCTTCTTCTCATTAAAAATCCTGTTACTCGATTGTGTACTCGCAGCACAGACGGAAAAGAGAGCTCAATAACAAAACCGCAAGGAATGCCAAAAATTATTCCTAAAGAACCTATTTCCAAAACAGTGTTGGCTTGATGAACAAACGGAAGATCATTATCCTTAATTCGTCATTCTACTGTTGATGGAATTCTTGCGAATTCTTTCTGAGATGTAAACAGCACTATTATTGAGGTCTGGCGCCCTCATCTGTAATTAAAAGCTCACCCAGCTAAGTCTGAGCATGCACGAAGGAGAGGGGAATCTCTCAGATTTGGAAATGTTTCATTGGCCACGTGATAATTCATTGGTCTATGGTTTGATAATATTTATGTGTTCATATTTTTTACTCTGTTCTGCCCTGTGCAATGAAAGAGGCGAGTCCACCTCTCACCACATTAAATCGTTTTACCAACGTAATCATACGCAATATTTACTTCAGTCATGGAGGTGCTTCAATGCTTTTTTTCTGACAAGAACTATATTAAACCCATAGAAATTAAAATGAATCTTAGCAACTCATAATGGCACCTCTAGTTTAAAGTGCTAGACAGTCACATGCTGAATTGTCCAGTACAAAGGAAATTTGGCGCCAGATTGAAAACTTTTTTTCTCAATGGACGTGATTAGACATTCAGAGAACAAAAGACACACCGAGTGACTGTAACTGTCACAGTTAGAAAAGCCGGGTAATTCCCAGAAAACAAGCTCAAAATATTGCTGGTCTTTAAATCAACAGCCCTTAACTTCGAGCCTGGAGTTAGGAAATTCAGGTAGACTTGATTGAAGTCTGACTTTTGTCAATGTAATCTTATACACTTTATGTTCCAGGTCCTGCCCAAAACGAAGTAAAACTCAAAACATCGCCCGCTACTATTGATTCTTCATACCCTCTAAAAAACCAACCCTTTATAAATTCTTTACAAACCTCTACGTTTTTGAAATACACATCAAATCTATGGTTATTACATTGAGACTCAGTTTCTTTTTATGTTTAAGTGTGTGTGGGGGGGGGTGAATGGGAAATGTGATGACTGAGAGGAATGAACTTTCTTCTAAAGATAGTCCTCCCCGAAAATAAATTCTGACGTCGGCCATTCTTTGAAAAAAGTAGCCAATTTACATCTAGTTTCACAGAAACAAGAACTTATATTCATGTAAACAGTATCCATTCTACTTGCTAACCAAAGTCACATGGTAACAAAACGCTCTGATGCAGGGTAGTGATGCATGTGCGTAAATCCCGGGGGATGGAGGTATATATCCTCCTCCCCGCTTTTTGAGAGTGTGGGGGATGGGCCCCCCACACTTTTTTGTAATGAGCAAAAAATTAAAGCGGATCGTGAAGAATTTTTGGCTTTCCCAAAGACTAAAATGTTTGCAATATCACTAAAAAGGGAAAACAATTTTAAAAAGCCATTCATATGCCATTCCGATGTAAGATTCTGCATGAATTTGATACACATTAGGCCCTACAGATGTACATCTTCGTAATGAACATCGCCCCCTATATATAGTGTGCAAATTGCCATGGCCGGGCAAGTCATACCCCCACTTTTCCCCATCCTCCACCCCTCCCCCAATTTCCAGCACAGATTTACACTACTGCAGTGCAAATCGAGACAACGCAAAGCTAGTTGGGGAAATGTGTGCTGGTATACAACTCCACCGCTATACCATCAAAGCTTTATACACAGTATTACAAGTCATTCTTAAGACTAGATCTGGAACCAACTTTTCGTGAGGACGAAGACCGTTTTTTTTTTAATTTGGTGGGAGAGTAGAGTCAACGTCGGGGGGTTTCTTTGTATTGTCTTTTAAGGGATGGGGCTAAATGGCTGGGTTCTTATGGGCTTTAGGAGAAGGAGGAAATTAAATAATCACTCCTCTGTCATTGACCCCCTCCTCCAAATGCCTCTGCATTTGTTTTTTTTTTGGGGGGGGGTCAACCAGTGTTAGTTTCAAGGTAAAACACAATGTAACGAACTTCAAAGGACACTGTCCAACTTGGGCCCTACGTGTTGACTCCCAACGCATAACACATGCAGAAAATGTATAAAAACTGCCTTTCAATACTCGTTAAAATATAACTGAATAAACTGCATTGTAAACGGGGAACTAACCAAGGCGTTACAGCCGCGCTGCGCATGTCTGTCTTCGTCCACGGGATGGGGGGGGGCACACAGGACTTAATTAATTGTTCTCACTCGAGGCTAGCACGATCCACTTAGTGTCGCTGAGAAAATCATGCAGACTATGGGTCATCATCGCGTCAGTCGGTGGTGTGTCGACACGACACAGGAGCTCGATTACACTTGGAATCTTGAATGCTTTAATTAATTAAACATCCTTCCTTAACACCCTATCGCTTTTTAAAAAGTGCAATCAAAAGGATTGCAACTGTTCCATTAATGAGACATCAATTCTCGTAGTCTGGCTCAATCATTTTTTTTTTCAAATAATTATAATAGAAAATATAAAATTTAGACGAAACATGAAAACAACTCGCCCAAACATAACGATCTGATCCGATAGCTTTCGTGCTTCAATCCGATCTTATCCTATCCGATGGCCTTCGTGGTTCAAGCCGAATCCGATCTCACATCCGACAAAAGTTCTGAACAGAATCCAAATCTGACAAAATCTGAACTTGGATAACAAGACCTTTCGCGAATCATCAACTTCATTGTAAAATTAATAAACTGTGGGATGCTGTTAAAGACTACCTAAACATACACTGTCGACAACTTTTAGATCATAACTTCCTTAAGTCATTAATAGTTGTTTCGTAATCTCAGAGTTTCCTGGGCAGGCAAAAGTAATGGCGAAACTTTCCAATGTAAATTTATGAAAAGGTTCACACTCTTTAACTTGAAATATTCGTATAATTTTTCATGACATTCTGGGGCCGGTGGCAATGCTGTACCAATCACCCTTCTTGCATAAATAAATGCGGGAAAATTTTGGCATCTGGGGAATACAGTTACTGTGTGTGCAGTAAAGGAAGACAAACATTATGTGCCACATTTGATGACGACCTTACTGGTCGAAAACAAATATTTATCCAATTTTGTTAGATTATGGGTAAGGCAATCGATCCAAGTTGATCTCACATCGTTTTAAAAATCATCCGAAATCTGATCTGAATCCGACTGAACCAAGCTCAATCTAATCCAATCCGAGGTCGAACTCAGATCGATGATTCTGATCGGGAGTGCACATCTTTAGCCTAATCGATAGTTCTTTTCTCCGTCTTGCCCGGAAGCAATGAAATGAGAACATTAACAACAGCAACAAGATTTGATTCAGTTTTTGTTTGTTTATCGAAACAGCTGACAACAAAAACAGTAACAACAACAGTGCTAAATTCATGTCCAAAGTAAGGAATGTGCGTGGCTTGTGAAGAGACTATCCTGCAGACATGTATAGTGAGATTCTACGTTCCTACCTCCATGCTCAGGTAAGATGTATTATGTGAGAATTAAGAAATGGACGACATCTTTGTCCGAATATTGACAGCAGAATATCGTCTATATAGCCGAAGCGCAGGAATCCACCTTATTCCAGTCAGGATGCATTCCGTGATTTCTTCGAGCCCTCATTGCACAGTTAAAACAATAAAACGCGTCGATATTTTCGTGCGCGCTTGACAAATGCGCGCTCGCTAAGCGTGTGCCGTGCTGACAAACTTGAGGCAGGAAATCCTGAACAAAGGCACCCAAAGATCGAAGATATTTGACAGTGTCTCCACTTCCTTCACGACAATAAATGAAAGGGATTGGCCACCCCAGCGCTCTGTCAGTGCTCGGTAAGAATCTCCTCTAATACATTCTCATGAATAAAATCTGAAATAAATAAACCGGCACCAGCAGAACAAAAAAACAACAACAACAACAACAAAAAAAAACAAAAAAAAAAACAATTACAATTTGTTCCTTTCAACAGGAATACGACCATAGAACTCCTTTAAAACGTGTGGCTTTCCTCCACCCTTACGTCTTATCCCTTGGCGAACACGCGGGATTGCACCTCCACCCGAACCCCGAAGCTACCCACCAACTCGTCGTAAAGTCTAGCTGTTCGCTACTCTCTCGGCAGGGCACCTTTAAAGCCCAAATACTTTCTCAAAATCCCCTATTTCAAATCGCGTCCATGGAAAAATAATTTGCGCTGTCCGGTCCACATGAAAGGCCCCACAGGCCCAAGGGGTCTGCCTGGATCTTTTGGTCGTGCCGCGCAAGCCGCCCCAAGGCCCTCTAGATCAAGGTCTATGATTGGGTGACGTGCAGCTGGTATCCAGGGACTGTAATCTTATCCAAGGTCGGATTGGTTGACCTGTTATTCATTCATTGGTTTGCAGACGATCATTGAAGATATCCTGTTTATTACATGCGCGGTCGCATGGTATGTCGAGACCCGTAAACAGCTGTTTTCTCTCCAATGTTTCTTAGACGTTTGATCCAGAAGTTGTAATAAAAAGCACAGGAGACACCGAGTTTTGGCAACCCTGACTCCTGATTCAGAAGCAAGAACAGAAATACCTCTACTCTAGCGCTATAGCAAACTGCAAAGAAACAGTCGGTCGCTGACCTACGGTCAACAGTTTCATGTTGTATTTGTATTCTGCTGCAGCCGAATTGCACCACTGACTGCTTGCTCGAGAAAGGAATATGCAAGACACGGGTGCCTACTTACTTTGAAGTTATACACATACAGTATCCATTAGGTTATTTTTACCATGGCGAGTCTGGCTTTATTTCTTCGTGGTACTGTATAAACATTCAAACCACAACTTGAACTTGCGTCTGATTCTTGCTCCTCGCTTCCTTTGGAAAGACGACTGTAGCTGCAATGAATTCCCTGTCGCAGAGCTACAGCAGAATGGAGCATTACTATAACTCTTCAGGGCAAGCTCCAGTCTATACAACCCTGCTAGACACTCCTCCGGGAGGCGCTTCCAACCGCTCGTACATGGTCAGCGCATCAGCGCTTGGACGACTCAATGGGATGATGGCGTGTCTATCCGGGGATAAGGCAAGCGTCAATGAGGCGCCGAGTTCGGCCGGTGCTTCCCCCTCCTCCAACCCAGGCTGTGGTGACGACGATGCCGATAGTACATGTTTGTCCCGTCTGGACTGCCAGCACTTTCTACAGAGGCCGTCTGGATTTGCAGTGGCCCAGCACACGATTGACGGTATTCTGGGAAAAGGGACGAGACAAGAGACATATCTTCGGACAAAACCCGGAACACAAAGGGTGCCACAGCGCTGTCAAGATATGCTAGATCTGCCTGAGAAAAGTCCAGGGTCTAATGGGTCCATCAAAGGTAAACGAAAAAAAATTTGAAAACTTAAATGGGGAGATGAAAAGACAAATCACTTATATTTTACTGGGGTCACATTGTTAACTCTTTCATGTATTGCCTTTGCATCATCCCCCGGATAAGAAGACAACAAACGATCTGACATTGGCACAAATTTGTTGTGTTTGAGGCCGTTGCTTCTGGGCAACACATTTCACAATCATGGTTGGGGTTGTATTTCCATGCTGATTTTCCAGCAACATCTGTTTTGAAAATATATGGAGGATGTTGTAAAGTACTAAATAAAATAGTAGTGGTCATGAATTTTTTTGGCAAGGGAGTTAGGTGAAAGATGTGCTTTGTTTACGTTATCAAATATCTACAGACTGGCATGACTGGCGCTAGAAAGACCTGGTAAAACTTGAAATTGTACATTTTATACCTTGGAGAACCACCCATAGGCCTAACAATTATTGTCAGTCACGTGACATTGTCAATTAACAGGCAAATCCACAGGAAACCGTAAGTGTGGTGTTTATCGTGTTTATATTAATTTGAACACATCAGTGGAGATCGCGTGTGTAAAATTGTATACAGCGTGCAGAACAGGCAGATAAGTTACCGCGCCACTTGTACTTGTCGCGCTGTAATTGTGAAGTCATCTCTCAACTCTTTGCTGGAACAACGTATTCCGTGCATATGGCGGCTCTTTACTAGAACAGTACACGTTCGCTTTCTGTTCATAGTATGTTTTACTTGTGCCTGTGAGAATTTCTTTGTTTCTAGAAGGAGCAAGGGTGGTGTGTTTGTTCATTAAAAACTTAAATTGGCCATTGTGATGGCATTGGAAGAATTTTACCTACTCGTAATGTTATCAACACTCTTTCTGTGATTTCTACGATAGTTTTGTCTGTAAATGGAGCCCTTTCTCCCATGGCTTTCGGGGGCGGTCGATTTTTGAAGCTTGCTCAGAAGGTTTGACAAGAATGTATCACTGCTTGGGGGGGGGGAGTCGGGGAAAGACTTTTTGTCGAGTGTATATCCAGTTATTTCCGGTAAAATGAAGCCATGGTAAAAGCAACGATTCCTCAGATGTTAAGGCTTTGCAAAGTGAGCCCGCAGACTGTCAGCTCACCAGGCTGAGTAAACAGGTGGAGACAACTTCAGACAAGACAATGAAGACAGGCTGCGTTATAATGGAGGCGTCGGAAATCACTAGTTAAATATTCAAAGAAACCCGCGGAATCAAACTGGGGCAGCCAATGCAATCCATGTGTCAGCTTGGGTGGGACTCGAACTCGGGTCACGACGGTGGAAGGTCAAGGAAAAACACTGCTATGCCAACTAAACCTGACTCACCCCATAAATGTACATATTGGCAGTTTTTCGGGCGGATACGCGCACACGGGTGGCAATAATTGTGTTTCTTATAATTATACGTAAACATTGATACTATATGTAATTTGAATGCCCTTTCCAACTACTAATATTCTTCATAAAAAGTGTCCCGTTATTATTATCATACCATACACTGAGATAATGAATCAACCAGCCGTGAATTTCAGCGATGACTTTCGCCATCATTGGATCATATTATTATTGTTCGCGAAGGCTCTTGTTATAGACGGCAGTAATGCCTTTTCAAGATGTCGTTCCTTCTAATTGAATAGCACTCATCTACGTTCGTCGCCAGTGAAATTTAGTAATCTTACTCCATGCCAACTCCAAGCTGTACATACGGACATACAACTTGCGCCGAGTTCTTCCCCCTTAACACCATATGCACGGGGAACTCTCTGCCATAACCCAGCCTCGCTGTCTCATGTCATTATACTGTTCGGTGCAAAGTGACAGAAGGAAAAAAATAACATTTTTTTCTTCACAGTATTAGCACTTGACATCTGGCAAACGCATGGTTCGCTGTTACCAAAGGTTGGCCTATTAATAGTCAAAACAGCCTAAAATGTAGATCCTCATGGCAAAAGGGAAAGAACCTGTATTGGTATAGTCGTCAAAGTGTGGGTTGCTTGTTGACTTCTTGTCATTTGTTGATTAGATAGGGGACATGTGATGGAAACCTGGAGGGAAAATGCGTGACTGCAACAGCTTCCTGCTGGGTGTTTTGAATCAGATGGGGTATGGTAGATATGGTAAAAAGACGATGTTTTCTTCTTGTCCGCTTAACTGTTTGTCTTTTGTTTTTGAGAATCAGTGGTCACCCCAGGTGTGCTAACTTTACAGGTACTCATGTTGGCACTGTCTCTAAGGCAGCCAGACTGGCGGTTTGTGTACCTTCAGAAATAGACAACATGAGCCAGTCGCAAGCAAATGCACTACACTGTCTAACTCGATTTGAAGAAAATAGACTTCACCACGCCGCCTTGTACAACCCGCTCATGACATGGAACAGAATTGCAGTTGCTCAGTGAGGCGGAATTCCTGCCGAAAGTTTGCTTCAATTCCTTGAAATCCTCACGTTTCGACGACATACCACAATGAGATATGAACGGGAAATTGCATACCTGATTTTCTTTTTTTCTCTCTCTCGAGCGTTCTTATTAGCGAAGCACACGTTTAGAGTAGGGACAGTGTTCAAAGAACTTAGTTGGGAAAAGCTGTATCTGTATTGCTGTTTGTCACAGACTAGAAATGCTTAAGCAACGCAGTAAAGTCTCTCGAAGAAACATAGGGCCACAATGCATTTTGTGCAAACTTTCGCATGTACTTACACGTTAACAATGGCGTTACCTTTCGGAAATCAAATGCTGCCGGTCTCGTTGAAACTGTCGCATCCACACCGTTGAAAACTTCTCAAGCTCAACTGCACTTTTCAACCTGAGACGCTCCGCGGAGAGTCAGGAGTCTCTATTTCCGGAAGCACTGGATTAAGTTTCCAGGTTTCTCGTATGCTCCTGTGATGGGAATTGTCGAAGAAGGCTTTGGCAATTTTCAGCGATTGGCACGTCACACTGTAAGCGGAGAGATTTCCTGACACAAAACTAAAAAGAATGAGAGAAATGTGGTGAGTTTTCACAAAGTTTGTATCGTGATAATCTTCATGAGGTTGGATTATTTCCTTCCCTCAAAAGTTGTATCATTCTTCTGCCAGGCAGGTAAATGCGGAAGAGCTATCCCACGAGTGGAGACAATACGGTATCAAACGGAATCAAACGAGTTATGTGCTCATGGTTTTTACTAACTTGTCAAGCGTGCTGTATGAAAATTCAGATTCATTTGTGAGCAATTGTGATGCATTCTGATCAACTGAATTAGTCTTGTGAAAAATAGTCTTGTTGAAAAAAAGTGAACTTAATTAGTTCACTTTGAAATAAAACATTATTTGTAACAGATTGCCAACTGCAAAAGGCAGATTCACACTTGGCACGAAAGCGAACGCAAACGCAAGTGTATTTGTGACGTGTGAGGTCAAATACATGAATTGGCGCTGTTAATTCGCAAAGTTGAATGCGCTTCAACTCGGGCAAAATTTGCTGCTAATCTCTTGTGACGTCAATTCACATCGGTCTCATATTCGCCTGTAGTGTGAACCAACCTTTAACGCAACAAATCACAGCCTCACAGGGCAAGTTCTATATCGAATCAAACTAAAAATTGCAGTATTACGTTAGTCACCCGACGACTGCCGCTCATGTCAGCCGAAAAAAAATGGGAGTCGTTACTTTAGTTTCCCTAAACATACGCTGCTGTATGGTTTAATCCCAAACAGTTTTCCAGTCGTCAAACGTCTTGAATCGCAACTACGAGGTTTTGTCACGAGTCGGTAGGTTTGAAATTACGAAGTCTCTCTTTGATGTCGTGCCGGTCTATAACTATCGCATCTGTCACCACGATAGAGAGTCTGGGTTTCTTTATTCTTTCACGTGACAACAGTCTAATGATTGTAAGATTGGACTGACAATAGGGGGCGCTGCCATCTCTACCCCCCCAATTATCATGGGTAACCATTATGTTTCCTTTTCTTCCTTTTTTGTCCTGAAGTCGATTGGCATTGAGCTTTAAAATTTAACGACTCACTCTGCCTGCATTGGTTAGGGTTCCTCTCCCCGTATGTTTTTTAGTGCACGCAATATACGTACATGTACGTTGCCTATATGTATACTTTATTAATAACAGCCCCATATGGATGTCATTATTTTGTTCACAAAACAGGCGTCAATCTAGTTCCCTGCCTTATCAATATAATATACGGCCGGTAGCCACCATCTACAAATATTATGCCGTTTATGTCCAGAATGTCCCCTGTATTTTTGGATGCAGCGAACAACCGTCTGTTATTCTGCAAGAGTCAGTTCATGTCATTGTCAGTACAAAGTGATTATCAATATGCAAAACGATGCCAAGGAAATGTAGGAAACTTCACAAGGATTTGGATGCTTGTGGGGAAGTCTACAAACAGAAGTGAATAATACAGTGTTCTCGAATATCCACGATAGGTCGGTTGACGAGTCGGTCGCCTTTTTCTATTTCAACATCGCGCGTCCGCATCGTTGTTCAACGATTTTCGTTGCGCGATAAACAGTTCGCCAAAACACGCGTGGAAAATCATAGCAGGTTTCCTATGAAGTCTAAGAAAAGTTCTTTTTTGAAGTGAACGTAAATTTTTTGATAGTTTCCAAGGCGTGTAATCTGATTTTTTTCCACTATTGGGCAAACAAAATGGTGTCCACCTGTTTTATTGCCACCAATAAGTTGTGCACAATGTCGTTTCGGTCCAGCCTCAGTACATTCAGTCAGCTGTGGTTGTTTTCTAGTTTCAGTAAAAAAGGCTTATTGGATTGTCATTCAGCTCTGGAGTAAGACTGAGTACACGAGAGAGTGTATATTTTAAGGGAATAACGTTCGCAATTGTGATTTTTACTTGTGTGTGAGCACGTGTTAATTTTTTTTATTTATCGTTAGAATAAAAAAGTGAAAATAAAACTGGATCGAAATAGATTTAGAAATATTTCTTCTGGCTGTTACATCCATTGATATACCTCATCAGATGTTGGTGGAGTCATCTGCTCTAACTCTTATTACCTCATCCTCAAATAATCCTTTCGTTGTTTTCAAAGGTTTTCCTCAGTCATGGAAGTATGAAAACTTGCCTTGAATTTTAAATACATTAATTCGACCATTTGTGTCACGTACCATATTGCCACAATCCGAAGAGCCGGTTACCAGCTGCTTTGCATCCTGGGAAGTTTAGACCTTTGATGCTCGACTCATCGTCCCATAGTGCAAAAGGTACAGAAGGCGACCTTCAAGCTTAAATACAATGTCGTGATAAGAAAGTTGGACATTTTGCCATCTGCTTGGGAGAAGGGATGATCTAAACAGTTGCAAATACACACTACAATGGATAAGTTAATTTTCTTTGAGGTTGCCAAAGATCAGATTGCTTGCTGTTATGTGTTTAAAGGAAAATGTAATTTAAATGTCATGTTTAGTAATATTATTACCCTGAAAATCGTTTCTGAAAAGAAGAAGAGCCGATCTTCTAAATTTTAGGGGGGGATGTCTGTTTTCAATTTTCAAACGAAAATTGGCATTTCAAGTTTTCGTTTTAAGTTAATTTTTATACACAAGAAGAGGAAAAGTTGGGGAAGATTAGGCTTTGCTAGAAAATAAGGGAGCTTACGTAATCTCAAAGAGCATCGTTCACTAAAAAATATGTAATCTGAAAATGCTCTGTTGAGTAAGATATGTAATCCCAATAATCATTGTTCAGGAAAATATGTAATCTCAAAAAGGATTGTTCAGTAAAAAATGTAATCTCAACAAGCTTTGTTCAGTAAAATATGTCAAAGTCACGTGTCTAATTGGGCTTATATTTGGTCTTATATTTAACGCCTTGTCTTCGACCCTTACCTATATGCCAGAATATTTACAATAGGGTGGTTCAGAAGAGAGGCTGCGCTGGCAAGCTTCCAACAGCTGAATGTTTTCTTAATCTATTACTCAGCAAACTTTATTATACAGTGACGCTTCGAAAGAGATTTTATTGTGATTTTATTGTTCTGCACCTCATCCAAAATCTCGTCAGGTTCTACTTCACAAAGCCTGTGTCCGCGGTTCCAGATTTACGGACATGTGCGTTTTACACGGAAAAAAATGGAGCTGAGCAGTCATGCAGTACACAGTCGGAAAAATGTCACGATTGCAGACACTTCATCCCCTTCGTGACCAATATTTCCCTTGCACCAAAATCTCACGCTCAACTGCAGTTTAGATCTGAACTCCCATCCTTTTCGTTGCAAGTGAGTGATAAAGTGCACTGTACTATTTTCCTACTTTTTCTGGTCCAACAGGCCGGGCCCCCCGCCAACTCTTATAGCGTGTAGCCAAGATATTACAGGCCGTCCTCTCATAACATTCCACGGGGCCGGTTGTTGTTGTTTGCCCGCTGCTGGATCTGGTGACGGAGCGGGCACCACCAAGGGAGACAAAAATTCAAGAATTTCTTTTTGTCGTCGTTGTTGGGAGCCTTGTTTTTCAAAATATTTTGAAGAAATTGTAGGTTTAGGATGGACTCCTTTGAAAGTGCGTGACATTTGTCAAGGTTTTATTGTGCAGTGGGGCGATTTTAGTGGAAAAAATGAGCTGGGCTGATGAACATCAAATGTGCCACAAAAATCGGTGTAAGTAGTGGATGTATTGAGATAACAATGTGACAAAGATGTCACCATGTCCATTAAGTTCGAATGTTTCAAGTAAAGTAAAACTGGAATAAAAATAAATGTATCAGACGTTCTTTGCAAAACTTTGACCTTTTCAGAGGATGTTGTCAATGTCATTTTTAGGTTTATTTCGGCTAGTATTCCCGTGTGTTGTTTCCACACTCCACGTTCAGAGGCGGTGCTTACAATTGTCGATGTGGCACTGCACTGTTATATGACAACCGAATAAACTGAGTTCATTACGAAGTTTGTTCACTCATTCAATGCTCACAAGTTGTTTTCAATTAGCGGTTGGATTGTCACTATGTGGGAGCGACTCAGCATCATTATACAGCAGTCAGGGCCGCTTTCCGCTGGGCGTGTTGGGCCTGACAAGCCACCGGTCCAACGAGTTTTGACACGGGGTTGTCTCCCCGTCAATTCTCGCTGCTGCTCCTAATTAACACTGATCAGGCGCGCACCGGTAATCGATCGTGACTTCCTCGTGCTAGATCAGACTTGGTAATATTTTAGTATTTTACTGCAGGAGTTAGACAGGCAAAAGTAAGAGGGTTTTCTCCTTGCATCATGATTGGCAGGCGTGCAACAATACCTAGCCTTTGAGTTAGACCATGACGTGTCTTTATTTATCTCGTGGATATAATGTGAGATCCCAAAACGGCAAGTTCGAGCCTTTTCTTTTCGAACTTAATGTTAAAGCGAACTTATAACGGAGTCATATTGTCATTCCCTTTGTTATTTATGAACTAAATAAAAAAATTGACCGTCCACGTTTGCTTGAAGGCAAATCAGCATAAACGATAAAAATCGTTATGATTCAAAGGATAAAGCACTCCTTGAGTCTTGAGAGTAAAGAGGACCTTTCCCGCGCATCACAGCATTTGTGATGGTTCAAAAACTACCAGGTGTACCACAGTGGTTCTGCTCAGTATACACCTCCGAAGTAGAAACCAGTCGCCTGCTGTAAATGCTTGGAAATCACTTTGATCAATCTGAAGACAACTACGTTCTCTTTAAACCCCTGTGTTCGTGGCATGACATCTGTCGAGGTGTGGTGTGAGCCCTCTACAATGTGTGAACCATCTCATGCTGCTTTGAGTGAATTTACGCTAGGGACGTCTGTTTGAGATAATTATGTATCAGTCAAGATCTCTTTAATTGAAATGTGCTTCACACATGTTCCCAATTCTTGGTATGCCATCTTTGTTTTGTCTGCGTAGTGAAGGGACATTCCATGACTGTAGACCTTGAAATGATTGTACACTGTGGTTGGTTGGTTGTCCGATCACAGTTCTTCCTAATTAACACAGCGCGTAGGGTTAGGCTTACAATAATGACGCAAGGCGTGCATGCGCTTCTAGAAAGTGGACAGTAGGAAAAACAATACGGCATGATCTCATTGAGCCAATCAAAATACTGGATGACAACCATGACATGTCATGTGGTCGCTTCAGCCAATTAGAGCCCTCTGGAAACTGACACCTTCCGCGTAAATTAACAAGCACACATGGTCAGGGGATGGTTTCCGGTCCACGGTATCGCAACATCTCGACCTTGATAAACAATGTGCTAGTTGTTCTGACTGTTGTTCCGCGTGAGTTGCATATGCTGCCCGCTTCTCTTGGTCTTTCGTCCCCAGATGTTCGCACAGTGTCCACGTCTCTCATATTTGGACCCCAATTATAAATGTTAGGGAGCCTGTTTTCATTACTTTGGCGATAATAAGTTGCTCTCTGTGTGTGTTATGGATCATACCTTGGGTCGGTGGATTGACGTGGAAGTTGAGCCGCGTTGTTGTCATGGAGAAGACGGTCCGTGTTTTTCGTCCTCACAGGCCAGACACCTGCGCTTATACTGCATGGATTCAAGCCAGTACCTTGGGCTCCATCGCGGAGACTACTCCTGTTATCACCCGTTGACAACTTCACGTAAGACTGTGTAGTCATAATGTATTTTAATATGGTCATGTCTTGTAAATAGTCTGCTGAACGTCCAGCGTGCATTACATAACGAGCGTGGTTGCGATCGAGAGAAGAATCAATCTGTTCTCGACGTGTGCGCTTAACTTTGCTTCAGTAATACTAACGTGTAATCGTGATTGAAAGTTTTCTCAATTTAGTGTCCCCCAATCTAAGTTTGAATTTGCCAGGGAAGAGATTTCATCATGTTCATCTCAATGGGTGGATCATTAGGGACGGTTCAATGGCAGAAATGGAATCGCCTCGTCGGTCGATAATCATGATAGTTGTGGCCGTAGGACGTTGAAATGTCCTGAGTATTTCTTACCCGCCATGGCCGCTCGCTACTTCTTGAATGCCGGGTTTTGGTTATTGTCACTCAATGATCCTGCAAAACTTCATGATTTACATAGGACTTATTTAACCATAGTAATCTGTCACAATAAATCCAGCCGTGTTTGGAATGCAGCACGACACCTCTTGTATTCAATATCACAAATGGAGCCATGTTTTATGATTTAGCTCTCAGCAGGCTGGAATATACAACCTTAACATTGCACATAATACCAAATCGCGTAATCCAAGCCATATGCATTTTGGCTGCTGTCTTGCCAGTCACGACGAATTAAAACGCTTGTATACAGACTACCTCTGGGTCATTTCGTAAGTAAGGATTTTGTACGTGCCCACTGACATTTCTTCATTCACGGATGGAGGCTTGCCGATGTCATATTTGGGCCCACCCCGGTGGAGTATTCAATTATAGGAATCTGCGGGGTACCTCATCGCGAGCGGCTGGTGGCTGTGGTCGCATGCCGCGCGCTTAGCGATGTTAGCCCACGACCGCGTGCGGCGACGCACGCTGCGTGCTGACTCGTCTCATTCGGGCTGGCAGGGCAACGTGATGCTGTATGGTCCCCCTTTGAGGTAAAGCAAGAGTCATATCCCTGGCGTTCCTGGTGCATTCAACAGCTAATAATAACAAACACCGCCAAGCTGAACGGGGTTAACGTTCAAGACGGGGTAGGGGAGAGATATTTCGAGCGTGAGAATTGAGCAGGTTTTTCTTTTCTCAAAAGAAAAAGCAAACAACAACAAAAACATAAACGTTATGCATGTGTGTGATTTCATACGTAATCTTATCAGCGATCAGAGAGAAAACAAGTCAGCATGGATTCCGCTTGCAAAAGTTAAAAAAATAACCGTCAGAGATCAAGCACTGTTTATCAAGCACTGTTTATCTCGTCATATGCCATGGCCAAAGTTTGTTATTAACCGCTAAATAACGACCCCGAATTTGCTACGTCCTGATACATGTACACTGATGTTCGTACGATATTCCGACCTGCCCATTAGGCAATGGCCTAACTGTGTCAGGCGAAGAGAACTACGACATTCATTTTCGCTTCTTCCCCCAGGTATGTACCTGCCAAAATCGTATCAACAAGAATTAAAGTTAATGATGCACACGTGGCAAGCGACAGCCGATCCTAATTTAATTTAGTGATTTCACGAGCCATGCAAAGCACAGTGTTTGCAAATGAAAACCGGGCATGGCTTTTTTTTAGCACGGAGTAATTTTTTGCCTCTGTGTCCGCACTTAGGCTGGGGCATGGCTGAAGCAGCGAGTCTGCCGTAGTTGAACATGCATTTTCAGGTTGTCATAAAATCTCAATTGTAGATTGTATTCCCATTATTATGGAAGAAAAGCCTGTAAATTGTTTACAGTGGAAACAAGCGTTTTGTCCAACGATGTGATGGGTTAAGCAAATCGTTTATTTGGCCCGTTGGCAACACTGTTCTTTCGTGCGATACGGCACATTGTATAACCATGATATAACGAACATTGATGTCTGAGAATTTTAGAAAATGTCGATGAAATGAGTACCTTAGTTTAATTGCAGTCAACAAACCAGATATCTTTTGCTGTGGACCAATCTGGGTACAGGATCAGTGCCAGACCACAGTAATGTATGGAACGCCAAAGAGCAAAAACTTGGAGGCAAAACATCGATCGTTCTTCGATATCGATAGATCGTTCCCCTCGTTCCCTTACATCACAAGTGTGATGACGAAAGACTGATGACGAAAGACTGACGAAGTTACAGCAATGCCAACGTTACACAACCCCTTCCAATACTAAATTAAGCACGTGTTCTCTGTAACCATAGCCCACCAGCACTCAAGGCCGCCTGTGTTCATTAGCCGTCAGTCTGGTCTGAGCCAATTGGGTTGTCAGGTGGGTGTTTATATCTAAGTTTCTTTGTCGCAAAACCACTAAGAATTTTTTTATTTTCCCCTGGATGGGATGCTAGTTCGTTATGGGTCGCTCCCTCAAACTAGCCACTGTGGGCACCCATGCTTACTCCTAATGACTCGAATTTTATTTTCCCCACTAATAATATTCCGGCGGAACGATTGTGTCAGATGCTATTAAAAAAGTCAACCCTCTTGAAGCTGCCAAAGGCAAGTATTCTTTGTTATTTCTGAAAATTGCGTGACACCCTCCAAAAAGGAAATTATATCATCTAAGGCTACAACGTAACAGTGTAATTTCCTTGGTTAAGGATTATGCTTCACATGTATCACAATACAATTGAGCCTAGTTAATTTTAATCGTAACGTTTATAGGCTGCCAAATAATTTTTCAGGTTTTACTTCTTTTTTTTTTTCATTTGCAATAATACCAGTTTAATCCTCACTTGCTCACCCATCGGTCAAACGATGATGCCCAGAGCTTGTAGTCCAAATGCTACGAAAATCTACGAAGTCTTCTCTAAACGTCCGGGGCGAAAGTCTTTTAGGATCGATGAGACGGAGGGGATTGTAATACGCTCTCTTTGTTGCGCTTAACAATATGCACATTTTTTTTGGTTATTTTCGACACCGTCGTTGTTAGCTTGGAGTCTCAAGGGATCAGGAATGAAAATAGTAAACTGTGCATAATACAATGTACTGGACTTACTGTGACTCATCCACGCTTCCATTGAGATCGTGGGAGGCAATTGAAACAAGTTGACAAATATGAAATGAGATTGAGATCTTTTAAATTCAGAAGGAAATAATGTGTTTGGAAGTGCATAGCCAGGTATCTAGGTCAAATGAATGACAAAATAGTTCCGCCGGTTCTACCGGGTGTTATTAGTGTGGAAAATAAAATTCGGGCCGTTAGGAGTAAAAATGGGTGCCCAATGGTTAGAGAGCAACCCATAACGAACTAGCATTCCATCCAGGGGGAAATCGAAATGATATTTTTGTGTAGGGTCTACCAGACTGACGGGTAATGAACACGGGTGGCCTTGAGTGTTGGGGGGCTATGGTTACAGCCTGGAGAACACGACTTGCTTTATTTGGTACTGGAAGGGGTTGCGTAACGTTAGCGTCGATGTAGCTTCATCGGTCTTTCTTCATCGCACTTATGTCGTAACTCTTCTTCCATCGCTCTTTTTTCATCGATCAAAAGAGATAGATGTAGGGGAACGATCGATCGATGTCGAAGAACGCTTGACGTGTTGCCTCCTCGTTTTTGCCTCTTTGGCGTTCCATAGTAATGTCCTTCCCGAACCGTCTAGTTTGTATATTTACGTTGCTGCCATTTGGGCGAGTCTCGCAATTATTACTGTTCCCGAGCTCAAAAATTATATCAAATTAGACTTCTCCTCTGTGCTAGTGTTCGATCATGGCTTGATTGTCTTAATGAATAATTGTGCCGCTGCTGGGACTGAAAGCTGAACTAAAACCTACATGTACGCCAGGTCCGTTTTATAGCTCCATGGCCAGATTGACCACACCGTTTACACAAACTGTAACGTCTTCTCATTGTCTCTTCTCTACAGGTTTCTTCAGGCTTTCGAGCTGCACTGCCTGCAGTGCCTAGGATACTTTTGTGGAATCCTTAGTTTCATTGCAAGAAAGACTTACATAAATTAAAAAAAAAAAAAATTTCCTCATTCTTGTGTTCAATTCCCTGTGTGTCGAAAGCTTTGATTACATTACCTGGGGATGTCTGCCCGATTCCTTGCGAGGCTTTGCATTTCCCCTTTAAAGCATCCTGATTTATTCTCTTATCTAGCACTTTTTTGGTGCCCGAGTCACAGTCGTAATTGTTTCAGCGACAATGCCCCTTAGCTCCCACCTGTCACTGCCTTCCCAGACAGGCCGGAGCCAGGCGGCGTTCTCACCCACTGCGGGAAGTTTGTGTAGTGGCAGGAGATTTATCTAATCGCCCATGTCTTTGCAGAGATGCACGTGCTGAGTTGCCCAAGGACATCAGTGTTCTTCCTAGTGCGGTCGTGTTAATGTTTTGCCTCACCGTCAGCTAGCCGCAGCGCAAGGTCGGCGCAGCTGGCCTGGGCGGGCAGTTAGCGTGCTGGACGCATTCTTAAGTTTCTCTTATCCCCTAGAAAAAGAATTTCTCCTTCATTTTTGTCTCTGATATCCCATCCACTACATCGCAGTTTGCTTATTGCCACCTTGATCTATGTGACTGACTGACTGACTCAGTACATTCCAAAAGCTGCGCTGTAAGTTGTACTCAGTCACTTGTCCAATTATGGTCCGATTTGGCTGTGTCCCTCATTGAGTGCTACTGAATTTCAACATTTTGGTTGTTAAAAAGTTAAAAACATTCACCGCAATCTGCTTTAATTTTTTTGAACCACGAAAAAGTGGGGGGATGGTTCCATAGCCCACCCCCGGGATTTACGCTCATGGCATAGAGTTAGCTAGTATGTTGGACGTTATTATCACTTAACATGCGGTGGATGCAGTGTGCACATGTAATCTTCAGTTCGGATCAATGAGTCCGTGTTCTGAGGAAAGTCATGAAACACAGTTTTAAAACAGGAATTGCCTTTTACGCGTTACCATTGCAGTATTAGCGTAGTGCTTATTGACCTGAGTTTGGAAACGACCACACTGACTTAGTCATATCAAATCACTATATCGCAGAAGTGTGGTTTTGAGGCTCTAAACGTTTTGTGTAAAAATTGAAATCAGCATGTTTGTAATAAATTATCGTCACATCGAAAGTTACCTGCGAAGTAAGCGAACAATTAATGTCCAATTCCCAGTCAGAATGACTCCCAACTCGTCCAGAGAATTCCACCATATCCACACATCTGATCTCCGTAGTGCAGTTTTATAAAACACCACGTCCTATGCACTTAATACACGTGTGTGCGGTAGTCCGCCCGTTTTTCCTTCCATTTTGACGGGTTTAATTGTATTCTGCCACGCAGAAGTCAATACAATCCAAACAATGACAAGCAAAGCTGTGCTATATGTGCAACGATAGTTTACGCTACATACCTTCAGATTTGTATTTAATGTTTATCCACGGGAATGAAATGCAATGAAATAACTTTTTGACTCGTTATAATTTTCAATGTTTAATTTGCTGGCCCCATTAGGCCTAAATGTTAACGAGTAGGATGAGAAGCTGCTGTAATGATGCCATTTGAATTAGTCTATTTATTTGTTTATTTATTTATTTTGCCTTTTTGTTTTGTTTCATTTTTCGTTTACTGCAGTTGCTCTGCCAGAATTCGTCTATTTACTCGATCGAATTGTGAAATTCAAACGATCGCAAGTTGTATATCACATGTATTAGAATTGACTCAGTCACATGTCCACTTTACTTAATCCTAAAGCAATGTGTATATAGGCCTACACAATTACAGTCTTATAATACAGTTGAACATCTGTTTGGATAGCTCACCGAAACATGAATGAAGTAGGTTGTCTTCAACGTCATGCTCCATGAATCAATAATGTGATTTTTCACGTGGAAAGTATTTACATACAGCGTCAATTACCGCTATCATAAATGTGCTTAATAATCCAAAAGCCTGTCTGCGAGCATATGAATTTCATGTCTGCCCCAGTTCTTAAATGCAGTCATTAAAGTGGTGGGTTCTAACTGTCTAACGAATCTGCTGGTTGGGTCAAGTTCCCATGGCATGTTTGGTGTGATTATAGAACACATGGCCCAATCTGCCACTTTGCGGACTTGGTATTCATTTCTTCTGTTTCTATAGCTACATTAAAGAGGGCGCTCTTCAATCAACTGATAGCGAGGTGCTGTGAATTTTTTTTTATAAATTAGGTTAGGCTTGCGTTTGCACCATGTAGAGGAACTCTTTTATGAGTGTGTGGTTCTGAGAAGAACTGATGGTGAACACTCGACGTTCCGCACAGTATGCTCTGTTCGTCATCAGGAAGGTGAAAGCGGGAGGGTGACTCCTGAAGACAAGCATGCAGCGGATTTAACGGAAGCAAGAGCACCCGTGATTGATTTTTAATTTTCTTAATATTTTTTTTCGTGTCGGTTATCAATTTCATTTGCGTGCACGTAAGTAGTCTTACAAAGGAAAGTGCATGTGTATTATTTCCTCCGTTTTTTCTTCTGTCCAGAATCCGTTTCGCCAAACAGTAGCGATTATGAGCGGCGAGCGGACTACCGAGCCGACATCGAGCGAATGACCCCCACAGCACCGATGCAGCGCAGCCCCGGTCTTCTCACAACAGCAGCCAAACCGAAACTCATCAAGTCCGAGAAAATGCCTCCTGCGGCAGCGGGAGCCGACAAGGACACCTTCGCCAAGTCAGAGAAAGGACAAATCGAGAATGTTAAGGATAACCATGGCAATGACTCCGACTCAGGCTCGTCCAACAAGTTGGGTACGTATTAACAGTTTGCTTCTGATGCATCATGTTAAAGGTGTAATGCATTATTCGTTTTGATTTCATTCTACAAGACTGGCTAATTCCGCTGAACAGTTTCATGGTCGAAAAACTTGAATTGACCGCTTTGAGAACAACTGAGGAAAACGTAGTGCGTTTTCAACGGTCAAATCGAATATCTTGTACAAAACCTAAGGACTACAAGGCGCTCTGAGTGAGCGAACGACACACACGTTGGTCAATCTGCAGTTAAATACTTAACGGGTTGCTTAGGCCAAGAGTTATCAGTAAATTTACCTTAGAGTATTGTGCCTCTCCAACATAAAATGTAGCGTTGTCCTTCAGGAAAAAAAAATCCTCATCGAGCATTACTGCAGTCGGCTCGTCAAGGTGTTCACTTTAAGGCATACGCGTCCACACTTTCACATCAGTTAACACAACGTCAGTGCAAGTCTAAAACCCATACTTAGTTTTACTGTATGGTTATTAAGATAGAGGAAACTATAGCTGGAAACACGGGTTTTACTTCTGGAAATCGTACAGTTTTTGGTGACGAAAATAAGCCTCGCAGTGCAACCGTGTTGGTCAAAAGTGCATAACGAATAGTTTGGGCCAATGCATGTCATGCTTTGGGGCTAACAACGAGATGTATGTTTACTTTGTAGATTCAGAGCCCAGGAGTCCAACATTCATTCATTGTAGACTGCTTGGTCTCCGTTCTAATGCAACAAAAATGAACAGCATCCTGTCCGAACTTAAGTTTAGACAGGATGTCGCTGTGTTCTATTTACACAAATATGAATCCCCAAAGAAAAGAAATTTAAGGTTTGTCAAATTTAAAACATTCTGTAGTTTCTGGTGCACAAACTAATGTAAGAGTGAAGTTTTCTTCCCGGGATGACATCACAGTTTTGCTCATGAATACGGAAATACTCATTGGTATAAAACTAAAACGGTGGCAAAATTTCTTTACAGTGGTAAAACAAAATTGGAAATGAGCTTAACTGAGACATAAACGTGCAGTTTTTATTTAAAAAATTGCTTTGTAGAGACCCTTTCATTAGGCATATCATTCAAATTACCGGGCTTCTGTTTCTTCGCAGGATCAAACGGGGACGCAGAAGAGGACGGTGCCACCAAGAGGAAGAAGCGTCGCAACAGGACCACCTTCACCAGCTATCAGTTAGAAGAGATGGAGAAAGTCTTCCAGAAGACTCACTACCCAGACGTCTACTGCCGGGAACAGCTAGCACTCCGATGCGACTTGACAGAGGCAAGAGTCCAGGTAAACGACCTTTCATTTTTTTGCATGAAGCATATACAATTCTTCTCGAAATCTTTCTACAGTAGGCTCTCAGAATTCCCTGTATTTTAGTCTGGTCCCTGTTATTTAGCCCTCTCTTAGTGATCGGTTATTGTGTCGCAAACCAGTTAAATAATGTACAACGGACACTTTGGCTTGTCTGTGAATATGATTAGGTTTAGAATCAATGATACTTATCAATGTGGTCCTCACAAGCCATCGAACCAACGAGATCTGACTTTTGTTTCCCCATTACCGCACTATTAGCCAGTATGAGTCTCAAATGGAAACGCATTGTTGCCTTTATCAAATACGTCAAAAACACAAAAGAAAGTCTATTGTCTATATTACTAACGCGGAACTAGTAATTGGCAGTAACAAAGCGCCCTCTGGCGCAAAACAAGCTCTGAATGCAATGCAACCGCTTCGTTGTACCAAGATTAAGTTTGACTGAGTCTCTTTAAACTGCAAATACTGCCAAAGCTATCAGCTTCCCTGGCCCCAATTTCCTCCGTTTATTAATGACAACCGTTTAACCCGGTGACCCCCTTTCAGACAATCTGGTGTCAAGTCTTCCCCCTTGACCCTCCTCCCCCTATTCTCAGGCCTGGGGGCCTCCCTCTTGGGGCTAGGCCCAGCCTCAATTTTCCGCCTCGGTGTTTTTGTGCGGCAAAAACCCTCGCGGCAGATGTTTATTTCTTGATTTTTTTTTGAGGGGGTGCGGTCCCGTTGATCATTTATGATATACTGTGTTCAATTCCCATATTTATCTGTAGAAACCACAGTTCACTGTTAGCCGTGTTGTACGGGTATTTCTGGGTTAAGGCCAGGGTGAAATTAAGGTAAAATGTCAAAACCATATCGTGAATTTGAGGAATTCCGTCTGTAAGGAACCTTCATGTGCGCCTATATTGTTCTTGCTAAAATGGATCAATTGAATCGGCAGGCTTAATAGGTGGAAATCGGTTATTAAAATACCACTGATTACATTCAAGTCATACCAAACTTCTTCCACAAAAAACTTATTGAGATGAATTTTGAGATGAATACTATAAGCGCAAAACCTTCAAGCTTCTATTCCGTAGCCCGCCCTGTGAAATGACAGGAAAAAATGTGGGGAGCTACAAATAATACCTGCTTGGAGTTGCTGAACCTGAACGGTACAGTACAACTGGCCTCCCATGGAGTTGCTGAACCTGACCGGTACAGAACAACTGGCCTACCTTGGAGTTAAAGCAATTTCAGCGAATCATTTAGGGAAATCAGTGTTTCTGCATCACGAGATGAAACATCTAACAATTGTAATGCATAGGCCTAATTTGTTCTGTAGATTCTACACTGTTGTGGGGATATACTTATTTAACTTAAGCCTTGTGAAAATGTACCTTTATTTTAATTCGAAGTGACTCTACAAGGCACTTGTACATTTCCAAAGTTCGGTTTTGAAAATCTGTCTATGCCCCGAATTCGTAACGTGCACTACGTACACAGATTGGTGCTTTCGCCTATACTCACAGAGCTCTGGCTGATGATGGAAAAGAACTTTTGAAAACTAGATAAATAACGAGAGAACTGTTTTATTTGTTTTTCTCTTCTTGCTCGGGAATGCAGCGAAATCATAGGCTCTCGCTATAATGTTAAATAATGGGCTTTTGATACCAAATCTACTACATTCTGTCCCTTTAGGTCGTCATAATATCAAACGGTGTTTGAAATATGCAGCCACGGTTGATACTGCAAGCACTTTGTTTAATGGGCTTGTAAAATAAACCCGTAAAGTGGTTACAATAAAAATGGCTGGCCAGAACATACGTCATTTGACCTCGCCTCAAGCTGTAATTCCCGGGAACACTATTGCTCGAAACACAAGTTGAGAAAAATGTGTGAGAAGTCGAGTCTGTAACCTCGAGGGACAAGACAAGGTAGACGGGAAAAAATGTGGCAAAAACGCGCCTCCTTCCGGAAAAGCTTATTTTCGCCAGAGTGCACAGTGCAAATGCCGGGCGGGATTTGTTCATTAATGCCCTGTCGAACGAAAACAACGGACGCGGTGGGACGTCCAGCCAGCTGGGGGAGAGGAACATTGTTCCAGCCCCAAGGCGAACTTTATCGGGGAAACATCAAAAGCAGTCGCCAGTCTGGGCTTGGGTCCAGAGTTAATAAAGGAACAGAATGAGATTTCACTGTTGATTCTAAAGGGAAACATTTATTTTTGAAGAATATTGTGCAGTTCTTATTCTTCAGCAACAGTATTTAACCAACCGAAGATATTTGACTCGCTTACAACAACTACGTCTATGGATTCCGTCGACCTGCTCCGTATTGTGTTTTGATTTGATTCGACGCAGCTTGTTTCACGTAGGCGTAGCCTATAAGACAACAAATGGTTTAACATTTTGACAATGTCGTTTGACCGTGCTCTGACGTTGTCAGTGTCAATAGCGAGGAATTATAAAAAAAACCCATCACATTTTAAAATCCCCAATGGTGTGCCTGAGTTTGTGTTGCATTCTTTATTTCTGTAGGATTGGAGGATTTCTTTTATCTATCGTATTCAAAATTCAAGATTAATTTATTCAACCAATAATTAAAAGAAAATAAAGGAATTTGTAATGTTGGACTCACATAGACATACAAATAACTCCATTAAAAATACCATACAATTAAAATAATTAAACTAATTACCACGGAGATTAAAACAAACTTTACAATTACTATAGGCCTACACATACTCATTTATAAAATCCCACCACAGACAAATAATGGTGTAAATCTGTTTCCAAAACCAATTATTCATAATTGTTTTATGATTCAAAATTCCCATTATTAAAAACACGCACGGGTGATAGCATAAAACTATTTCCGAAATGGTTGATTTATGCACCCATTGATCTCATCCTCCTTCCTGAAAGCATCACATGGAAGAACTCATTTACTGGATGATGCATATCATTAACAATATTTTGAACACGCTTCCTCATTCCCCTATCATAAATCGATTTCATGTCATCCAACTGAACTCCTATTATGTGTGACGCATTTTAACCACCCGATCCAATCTATCAATTTCACACTTAGGAGTAGCATTAAACCAGACAATAATAGAGCTGGTCAGATTCAATTACGCATCTATAAAAATTAAACAAAATATGTCTGCTCACACCAAGGATTTGAGTCTACGTAAAAATACAAACGCTGTTGGCCCCTTTTCAAATTTTCAGACACTTGAGTTGACCAAGACTGGGTATTCATTATGCACGTGCTGAGAAATTTAAAACAATCTACAATTTCCACATTCCTTCCGTTAATGACAATTGATTCAATTGGACCTTTATTTCTGCTAAAATCAATTATCATTTCCTTATTTTTGTAAACATTCAAGACAAGATTATTCGATTCAGACCATTCTGCAAGAGATGATACTTGATGTCGATAACTAAATTCATCGCCATTACAAATTAAACTAGTCAGGGTAGAATTATCAGCAAATTTTACAATCACACTAAATGGATGTTCCACTTTGCAATCATATGTAAATTGTACAATAAAGGAGAAAGACTACAACCCTGTGGGGTTCCAGTACTCACAATTGGTTTAAAAACCTTGAATCGATTCCACCAATCTGTCTACATGTCAGTAAAAATTCTAGAACCCACTTACATAAAGATCCCGGTAAATTAAGATCAATCAGCTTCTGATAAAGCTTTGAGGGCATTCTGGTATTAAAAGCTGATGAATAATCAATAAATAAAATACGAGCATATTTTGACAAAGTTGGCTCCCAGGTTCCAGATGCTTTAAAACATTTCATGAATCATGATAACGATATTTACGATATTCAGTTGACTTTAAGACTGGTAATGAAAGTCTTAGTCTATAGTTTATAAAATGTTTCCGAGATTCTTCTCTTGCATTTGCAATTGATTATGGTTGTGTGTATACACTAAATGCAGCAAAAAGGATTTGGCGAGAGGAAGGCGAGAAATTTCTGAACGCATCACACACGCTACCGGCCGGATACACGGATCAGTGAATCAGGAAGTGGTGCCGTTTACCGTCCCTGTCAATCACCAAACTACTTGATACTTGGTGTTAATTTTCAAGTGAATCATGTTTTCACTGCTCTGCTGCCTGTGGTGTTAATTTTGTTGAGTCGCCATGGCTGTCAATTGATCTGGCAATTTGTGCTGTCAAAGTTTATTTGTTTTCTTTTTACTTTCACCCAGTGCTGCAACGCATACATGCTAAAGAATACAACACTCGGGGTATTCTGCAGAAGCCAATGCAAAGTAAATTAGGATTTGGATAATTTCAGTTTCTTTATTGAGGTTAGCTTCGCCCACCATCTTCTAGTGAATAAGGCAAATGTACATCTTCAAATGACGACACAAAAACTGCAAACCATCGTTCCCTTAAAACTACTTAAAAAAGTCGAACTTTTTAAAGAAAAAAACAAAATATCAACCCTTGAAATAGATGATGTACTTTTAGAGTGAAGAAAAACAGAATTATTGAAACTTTTTTCCACATTATTTTGAAAGGAATGATGATTCAAATGCTTACAGGTCCCCTTTAACGATCACCGGATGCCAGAAGGCTCCGATATGGAGGTCAGGATTATAATTAAACTGCCAGAGCAGACGACAACTGATCCTCAGATTCCCGCCAAAAATGTAAGCGGGCTCTCCAAGCTGTGCTGATTTATCCCTCCCTTGATGTCTGGCCGCCGCCGCCGCCGCTGCTGACACCAGTAAAGGGATTCCAGAGCGTGCAGCTTTATGCGCTCACCAGATTGAGCTCGTGGGATTTGGTCGCGGTTTAAGTAAGGCTAAATGGCATTGGTGAATTTTCTAAATGTCGTTTTAAATGGATTTATACCTCGTGGGAATTCAATCAACTGAGCCACGCTTTTTTTCGGAGAGGGAGGTGGGAAACTGCAGTAGTTCTTAAAAGAAGATTGTGTGAGTGCCTGCGAGTTGTGTTGGTTTAAACTTAAATGGCACTTCCTTTCATCTGTAGGCGGATGATTAAAAGAAATCTCAGATGTGCTGACTTTTGTATGTATTATTTCTATTGTTTACAATTCCGGTTCACCATGACGTTATTGTGTTTTGGCGTCATTACAATGCAAACGATTTGCAGCATCTAATACAAATAAATGGCTTCTGTTTTACGACGGATTCACTGAAATGCTAGATTACTAAGACCGAATTCAATCAGTAAGCCAATCAAGAACAGTCTATCACACCTGCAAGAGACAAGCAGTGAATGGTATCAATAAGAATGAGTATGTTAGACGTTGGACACCCGAGAATGGTGCAACAAATTTCATAAAGTCTTTCTCGTACAACACAGCATTAACGGAGTTAACACAAAGCAAACATTTTGAGATGTGTTTGGAAATCTCGACATACAACTTAAACAACACAACAGTGATCTCGCTTGAGGGCGCTAGAGCATAACCCGATTTGGCAACACGGCTTGTCAATCATTTTCTAAACCGTGGTTATAGTTCGCTTACTCTCAGCCACCAATCGCGGCGCGTAAATGTCGAAAATTAGCTCATTTGTTAAGTATCAAACCGTATGGTTCGGAGTGCTTCCGTAGTCTCTTCCTGCTAGTGAATCCACGGGGACCCTTTTGCAATCGAATTTATAGGCGCCAACTGGCTTTTATGATCGGTCGTAAACGCGTTGGGGAGGGAAATTTACGAGTCTGCTCCAGCCAAGGTGAGGGGAAATGACAAAACACAGAACGGTCCTCGGAATGACCGAATCCAGAAAGCCACCGCATTTTTAGGGGATAAAGTGTTGGGCCCTGGTGGCCTGGCGCAGAATATCGCAAGGTTGTCAAGTCCACGGGAACACCACCTTTGCTTGGTATTTAACACTAGTACTGGAAATACATGCATTGGAATTGTTGGTTCAAATAACACTGGTCAACTTTTGTGTCCAGAGCCTTTCATTAAATAGTACTGAGCATTATTACATAGACCAATGCGATCAGACGCAATAACCTTGCAGTGGCTGTGCACTGGCACATTCTTCGGCCTGACTCAAGCGTTCTTTTGGCAAATCACAACGCCTTATTGGTCAAAGAGACAAGTAACGCGCGTACCACCTGACCACTAGCGTTGTGCTACCGCAGTAATGGCTTCTAATTCTGGTTGTCAATTTTGCACTATACATTCGTCGAATTTCAATAATTAGTTTACATTTATCCGGTTACATTACAAAGCCCGTCGAGTAGGCCATTCCCTCAAACACAGACATTCAAAGGAGTCTTTCAAAGGAGTCGGCTTACTTTCTCTGGGTGTGTTTGTTCGCATTTTCCGGTTGTAAACAATGTAATAGAAATCAAGTTGGGTGCTCCCAACTATTAGTGTTCAAATGTGCTCAGCCCGCGGTTTGAAGAGAATTGACTGGTGGTTAACAAGGCCCTACTCTAATTGTTTGCTCTGGGAGCCCTTTTCGACCTCAATCGATACAATAGATCAAGTCCTGCATCAGAGAACAACAGTCGAAAATCATCAGGTCAATTTCGGTTTATTCAACCTACAGCTGCATACCAAAACCAACTTGTTTCGGTTCCACGCCTGTGTCGATTATCCTGGAAACAGCGACTGACATTAAAAGTGGTAAAGACTCGTACAGGCCTAGATCTTCTCACGAAGTAACTTCAGTTTCACTGAGGGATTACAAAAATGTACGTCCCGTGCAGGCCTGGACACGCAATGCCGCTTCTTACTATCGCATGGCAATCTCACAGTCCCTACTTTTCAGACCGAGTCTGGTGCTTGAACGTCAACTGAAAGCTAGCTTTGGTAATTTAAGGGCGAATATGAGATCAAACAAGGTTCAAGCTTTAAACATTTACGGTCTGAACTAATGTCCATTCACCCTGCTAAGCTAACTAACTAACTGTTATTGAAGTGGAATCATTTTCTGTATAGCTCTTGGGAACCGTAAATGATTGATGTGTATTAAAGTAAAACCTAAACGACAGATGCCCCCTCGCCTCCTCTATTTACATGAACGAGAAACAATATACACAATGACAGCAAATGTATAACAGCTTCGGTAGTGAGCGAAGGTACGTTAATTAACAGAGCAGTGTCAGATCTCATGCAAAGCCCGCCCTCTTGACCATTTAATTAACATTGTTGACATGACTTCTGCAGTGAGGGCTCTACAACCTACTCATCTCTGTTGCCATCTTATAAAGCATGCACTTAACATTTAAACACGAGGGCGAAAAAAGTTGCAAAGAATAATGGTTGACCAGTTCAAGCCGTAGCAAAACAAGCATCTGCCCATATTATTTCCTGCGACATGACGCAAATCTTCCAGCTCTTCCGCAGACAGATTAAGTCTGCCCGGTTTCTCCCATTTTTCAATTAAATTTTGACCTCATTATTTGCATTTTTTTGGTAAAGGAAAACCGCAGTTCCATCCTCCACTGAGTCGGTGACCGTGTAACCCCCCTCGGCTGATGAAGGTTGTTGATAGTTATTGCAAGTGACAAGTTACTAATGGGACTTTAGGGTTTTGGGCTCTTATTTGTGTTCCGAGCCTGTTGCAGTTGGCGGGTGCCTGTTGATTTGCTGCCCTGGAAATTAGTCATGAAGCCCGGGCGAAACAAGGGGGACGCTCGGGGTCAGAGACGGGCACCCGTGCTGCACGGTGGTCATTAAAATCACTTATCGGTATGCTGATAAACTCCACGATAGTACGCAGTAAATTTTAAATTGGACTTTCAAATAACAATAACCAAATCAACAAATCACGTTTTAGCACCTAGAACGATAGGATCCCTGCTTCGTGATTCAACATGTTGAATGGACAGAATTTTAAGTTTAAATAGAGTTTAAAACGCACTGCCCCTGTGGCATTTCCCAGAATTTCAATAACTTTGTAACTTCTCTTGCCGTCCAGAATCTCGACCCACTTTTTAAATTGAAGTAATGTAAACCGAAAAACACCGAGATTCCTCTGCGGTTCTGCATCATGTTTTCATATCAGAACAAAAATTGTTGTTTGTTCTTGAAATTCCCCAGGGAAGATCGGTTATTAGCCATCGAATTTCTCAAGGGCGAACTTAAAACGAATTACACCCCAAGGGCTGCACATTAGGGAAACTCGTTTGGACTTCATAGAAGTTTTTTTTCGGAAGGAACAAATCGAAATCGAGATGGAAATATTTTCATTGCCGCTTCGGACTGGGCAACAACTGGTCCAGTCCGGAATCAGCATAAATCCTGCATGACCGACAGGTCGGTAACCTCAGGCAGTCAACAAACAAATAGGTTTCCTTTTCAGATATGAAAACAGCCCTCTTATGTTTTAAAGGGTGAATGAAATGGAGTTTTTATTACTACAGTCCTTGTGAATGTACCTTTATCCTTCATATCCGTATTCCTGAGAAAAATCGTAAAGTCATCCGAGGAAAAACCTTCCGGCGAAGTTTGATGGTTTAAACAACTGTGGGCAAAATGTTGACGTGTTCGGCTACAATTCCTCGTTTATTTCTTGAAAATGTGTCGCCACTGGACATCTGATGCTCCAAAATCACTTGTGATCGTTATTTTTATTTTTTGATATAAAAAAGAGCCATAAACAAGGGACCTGGAGTTAGGCCTGTGCCCGGTACCTGTCGGTTAATATCAAAACCCGCTTCCGTTTTTTTCGGGCCAGGTATCCGTAAAAAGAAAAAAAAAGAAAAAAAGTAAATAAATTAAAAACAAACATCCATGTATAAAATGTCTGTGAAATTTCATACTGAAGGGCAGACTTGCTGAAAAATCACAATGCCGCTGAAAACCCGGTCCCGCGGTCATACATAAAACTTCAGTTCGGAGATCAACAGCTAATTTTGTTCTATATCCACTCCGCCCGTTGTACTGCAGTTGTTTTCCTACTCAATGCCAGTTCCGGATTTTTCCCAGTTCACAAGAGCGAAAAACCACTAAAATTCACGGTCGATAGGTCAGTACTTTGTGTGATTTCAAAATACAAGTACTTTTTTTTTTTAGATTGAACAGTCATATAAACTGTTGCATCTAATGTCTGCTAAATCAAAATGACTTTAGAGTTTCTTTTTTTTTGTTAATTGACCGAAAACTGAAAGCTTTTCCCCTAATTTCGGATCGTGCGTTGTTATCACGCAAATTCGTTTGCAACTACACGGTCGCAGCAGAGATGTATTTGACATAAGGTGTTCGTCAACGGGGAGGTACCGTTGATAGCTCGCTGTATGTACGGTTGAAAAGTCGGGTCAAACTTTACGGAATTTCTACTTTTTAATTCAATGGAATTCTTATTTTTGATCCAATTTTCCAAAAATTAATAAATTCTTTATTAGAAAGGCAACTTTTTGCAAAGGTTGTGGCCGAAAATGGATTTTTCGCATGTTTACCTTTTATTCGTGAAGAAGTTTTGTCTCGATCTGAAACCGATCCAGAACAAGGAAAGGTGTCGTCGTCACTTTCGTCTATCCTGTGAATCAAAATGTATAAGCTTCGATTTTGAAAAAAAAAGAGGTATCTCCAAAACACAAAGTTGACTTCTGACCATATTTCACTTGAATATGATTATTTTTGTAGCTGCAATGTGACTGAATAATTTTTGCGATCTGGAACTAGGAAAATGACTGTACCAAACCTATATGAACAAGAGACTGAAGGAATTTGGTCCCCTGAGGTGGAAGCGCTGTTGATGTACACTTGCATGACTGTATTTGTAAGTTTCAAACCGTGTCGGCCTGAATTACTTTTGTGCGGAAGTGGTACAGTAGTGCTTTCTGTTTGAGTATTTTTGTCAAATCAAACAATATGAATGAAAATTACTTTATGTCGGGATTGACGATAGAGCGAGAGCGGACTGTGTAATATTCCAGCGGTACTGAGACTCCACACATGCAGTAAGTAGTGATCACGCACCAATTGTGCAGTTGATCAGCCTCTTATTGTTAGCTGGTAACCAAAGCACTGAATGTGCTCCATAAGCCCAAAGAGTCAGAGAACCAGTTTATCTTTTGATACCAAGAAATACACCGTAAGCATCATTCAAACTTCAGTTTCAAAATTACTTTTAAATTAAAGCAATATGAATTTCCTCTGTGATTCAGCAGAACTGTGGATGAGGAATTGAACAAAAAGCAGGATGTTTTCTGTATGCACAAAAGCATTTCAAATAGAAGTGTTTCTTACATTCGAAGCAAGGGAAATGTTGACAGGTGTTCCTTTCATTCGAAGCAAGGGAATTGGTAACAGGTCATAATAAAGTCGACCAGTCAGATGTCACTTGTCTAAGTATTTACATTAAAATCTCGACAACTCGAATCTCAGGGGAATGGAGTTATCATAAAGAGAATTATCCATTAAAATAAACCACTTTATCGTGGTACCTTCGTGTGGCCAAACGTGCGTATCGCTTCGTCTTGTTTACAACATTAAGCGCTGCACATAGTCCTATTTTTTTTCACTTGGGCTTCCCTATGTGTGGTCACATGATCTTTCCTTTTGCGGTCACATGTCCGCTGCAGTGTCAGCGATTGGACTGCCTGAATGGGACTATAATTGGGCCCGCGTTAGCAATCAGGTTAGTTCAGTAGCTTGAAAGCAAGGATTTGTTGCAGTTTCAGGTAACGTTGGTTTATGCATAGAGCTAGCTCTATGGTTTATGCAACGTGTATACAACTGGTCCCCGTGAGAAAAGAAATGCACTTGGCAATGATAGCTCCTAACCCTATATGGACTTCCGATACTTCCAACGCCGTTTGAAGCATTTTAGTGGCGGTTATTTTGAAAAAAAAAATCAAAAGAAGTGGACATACTGGCGTGGGCATTGTTCGAGTTACGGAGGTAACTTTTGTACATAAAAACCTTTTTAACCCGTGACATACGTAGCACTGACCTGGTCCAGGCGTGACAAGACCAGCGCTCACCATATGTGTACGTGCATTCCGCGTGTACTGGTTATGCAGCACCCGGGACATTTCCTTTGAGCGGTTGCTGGTGCGTAGGTGGTTTGCAGCTCTGTCGTCTGTTCAGATGTTCAATTCTTCGTGAAAATTTTGTTTTTCTGCTTCATGTACCCACAAAAAAGACAATTTGCAAACTGAAAGTAACAATTCCGTTTGATAGAAAAGTAGGAGAGATTAACTCCGACGTTTAGGACAATGTGCTGCTTGGTTCCTGTGTACAAAACCCTGCTTCGGGCACATGGTCCACCGGGGTCGCGCGCAATGCCATTTGTTATTAAGTGAAGTGATCCCTTTTCCGGGTACGCGGGTACCCGATGTTGACAAAAACGGGTACCCGGTTCTAAAAATACCCGGAAATGCCACCCCTACCTGGAGTTGCAAAGCCATTGCAGCGTTTCGCTAAGCGTTTTCCGAGAGGATCTTTCCCAAGCATTTTTTTTGTTAAGCATGTACATCTCTCAGGGGGGATTCTGAATACCTTGTACTTTATTTTCATATACGAACATGTGACGATTTGTCTTGAAGAGTGCGTCTGTTGGACAGTACCGTTAGTGCTTCAGATTGAAGGAGCGCCCTCACAAAAATTATTGTGTTCGAATTAGCATACGAGCTCGGAATAACGGTTTCTGCATTCTATGATTTGCGTCAATCTCTCAGGTATGGTTTCAGAACAGACGCGCCAAATGGCGGAAACGGGAGCGATTCGGCCAGTTCACCAACATGCGAGCCATAGCGACAGGAACTAACTATGAAATGCCGATGGCCCCACGCAACGACAGCTACCCACACCAGGTAAGGGCTAATCCCCTTAAGCATCAACCAAAGACCAAAATGACATTTTCTGTGAACCGTCTTTCCAACTGTGGAACAGTTAAACTCTTCTGGTACCTGAAGCCTGGACCAAGGATACATTCATGCATTACCGAGTAAGACTGACCTAACAAAAAAGGTCAAGAGCTACAACCTCTTCTGAAGTCCTTTGTCTCCCAGTTATTCTTTAGTCGGCGGCGGGCAGAACTGTAAACCACGCGGTGCCAAACCGTTACCTGTACACGCACACGCGTACATACATGTTTAGAACTTGTCACCTCCGATTGATGTTAAGTTAAGTGTGCGTAGCCATTGCAGAGAGGATACGAGAAGGCGCTGCGTCTCTTCAGGTAGAGGTGTCGAAAATGCCACGTCGAGATTACTTATTTATGGCTCGTATATAAAATGGTGAACATACCTACGATAGATGTCTTCATTTTTTGCAATGCCAGTACTAAGATAACGTCCCTGTGTTTAAACAAGACACCGTGTACCGGTATCTTGTTTCTTTCAAGATTATTTCCACTGTTTGGTGATTAATACAAGTGTTTCTATGCACAGAATGCCTTTGAGTGCTAAAACTGTTATAAGTGGGGGTGGATGAGTTGTACCAGATGTTGAAAGTTTCCTGAAATCTTTTCAGCCAAAGTTTTGGCCCATTTTATTGAATTAATGACCTATTTTGCTTGTGTTTTATTCAAAGGTAACGAACTCGTCTTCGTGGTCACCCAATAATCTTGGCCCCCCACTGTCTCCGAGTCAGCATTCACCGCCGTCGATGGCGGCGCCCTTGCAGAATAGCAATGGTTATTCCCCGCACGCACACCAGAACCCTTCTAGCGGTCACCAGCTCATGAACGGACTGACTTCCTGCATGGCGCCCCAGGGTATGCTGCCCAGCTACATGGGTATGTCCAACTCCAGCCTACCCCAGTACGGGCAAATGCCGCCCTCAACGTCCATGCCCTCGCCTACCACCTCCCAGTCGCATCTCGGGAATGGTATGATGGCGCCATCCACCGGTACATTAATGACGACAGGCGTGGCACCTCTACCCCAAGGTCTTGGGGAGGTTGAAACTGAGCGGCGGAGCAGCAGTATTGCGGCCTTGAGGCTGAAAGCCAAGGAACACAGCGTTGCCATGTCCATGGTTGGAGCTTACTCGTAGAGAACATGTGCCTACATGTACTTGTGTAGCAGACTTCAGAGCTTGTGGAACTTACCGACCACGGCTTGTTTGCTTGTTGAAGTTTAAACAGGCGAAACCTTAGCCCTAACTAGTTTGCGAATGCATGAGCTATGCATCAAGCATTCGAGGAATTATGCATCAACATATCATCATGCACAATTTGTGTAATCTCTAATGTCATCAGAACCAACAACCGCTTGTATTCAAGCATCTCAACGGCTCTCTGTTAAGTCTTAAACAGGTAGACTCCCAAAAGAACCTTTCCGTTGTGTGTGTAAAATCTGTAATCAACACATTTCTCGACACCTTTGAGATTTCTTGTCTGGAAGTGTGTCACTCATAAGTGAAATTTTGCCTTTCGTCTGACATGTGATAACTTTGTTTTGCATAACGCGCGTGATTATGGGCTTGCTGAAGAATTGCCACAGCTGCTTTCTTGCTGAGCCAGAAAACGAAAGCAGCGTTGACTTTGAGAAGGGAGGTGCATTGGACATTGTTTAGTTAGGGGATATTCTGTAGAGTAGATGTTATTAGAAATCATTTGGAAGCACTCAGGGTAAGTATTATGATCATGCAGAGCGGTATATATTAATGCGTAACATTCGACTGCAATTTGACATCGTTATGAGCGACAGTAGATTCAACTTTGGGTCATGACATTGTTGATACTTCAAGAAAATGCCTTTGTAATCGTTTGCAGACAGGTAGTAATGCAATAACTAACCATCATCTTCGTTTTCCGGTGCCTTTCATAACCAAGTGTCATACAAAGATCACTTAGTATATTAGACCTGCTGTATCCTGCGATGATTTTCGAACATTCTGTATCTACATGTATTTTCTCGCCTCTTGTTTGAAATACCGCCCTCTCTGTATCTAAATTCAACTCTTCGGTGATATGTATTCTCTGAAATAAATAACATATTTTCTCCTGTGGACTTTAGTAGTTGAAAGAACTGTTTAGAGACTTTTCATTCACCAAGTTGTTCAATAAAAGAAGAAGAAAACTGCTTAAAGTAATTTTTAACAGATTCGACGAAAATTTAAGACGAAGGTTGATCAGTAAAATCAACAACAGAGGGTGCTAGACATACCCTTTGTCAGAGTTGACTGCCTACTGCTAAATTCGTGATAGAAACGTTCCAAACTTGCCAGAACAACGCTTCCTGAGTTTAGTGTTGTAGATTCATGATGTTTTGAACTCAAAATTTTGAAGCAATATCCTCAACGCTTTGGTATTCTTTATTAAAGTAGATTTGATTTATACTATTATTTGCATATTCATGTGCAAGCACTATTACATTTTAATGTCAAGTATTCTCGATGACTACACATGTGTAGCATCTGCACGCGTTATTCTCTTCCATACGGTGGTGATTGCCGAAGTGTAATAAAGAAATTCAAATTACATCCTTTGTTTCTTGTGATTTGTTGCATCGTTCCATTTTTATTTCCATTCCATTTCAATTTTATTTCACTGCCTTGCACGTCATGGTTAAATTTGATGCGATTAGGCTGGGTTTGGTTGGGTTGGGAGGGTACGGTTGAGTATGTATCCTTCAACCACGGACGATGAAAATCACAATCTGCCAATTTATTATTCGAGCATTTACGATCAGAAATAGACAACTGACAGGAACTAAGCATGTGAGATAAGCGTGGGCAGGATACCTACGGCGTCTGCGATTGTGAGTTGGGATATACACACACGTGTGAGGTACACATCAGTTGTATTTCCTTCTTTTCGAAGCCAAAAGGGGTTTTATGTTTAGAAAGTACACACATTTTTGTCCTTCAAACATCTACAAAGCAATCAATTGCATTCAGTGTGGAAATATTTTGCTAAGGAGATATTTGTCCTCGCTACATTTCCACGACACCAGAAGTATCGAACGAAAAGCAAATTGATTCTGTTCTCTGTAAGAACACTTTACCGGCCAAAAGTGTGGATCGTCTCGGCCAACTAGACATGAACTCGGCCAACGTGTTGCCTGCATGTTACCCCTCCCATGCGGCAGCTGCTGCCTGGACGACCGCGTGCAGACAGCGGAAAGTCAGTCGATCTCAGATCACGTTGTGAAACAACACACCTGACGGTGGTAAAAACATGATCTCGCCCACTCAGGGAGGGGGGTGATTGAAGGTCTGCCACTGGAAAACCATATTTTGACATGAAGCCAAGATATGCCAGTGAAGTGCTTTTAAAAAACAAACTGCACATTTGAAGGCGGTCGAAATACCGCTGTTGGGAAAAAAGGCAACCCATCACAGAGATGCTAAGCCTAACAATTACTGATTTTGCGATATTTTTTTCTCTTAGTACATGTACAATGGATACTACGTAATCCCAGTTGAGCTTCTACGTAGGGTATTTTTTTTCACTCTTACTTCATAAACATACAACTTGAAGTGAAACCCAATTTGAATGAATCCCAGTATGCCATGTGTGATGTTCTAGTTCAAGCGTTATATGAGAGATATGATTTTAAGTATAATGCTTATAATCAGAATTTGACAAATGATTTCCTAGAGCACAAGTGATAATAAACAAATTCCACGAGCTAACTGATTTGACTGTGAAAAAGGTGAAAAAAGAGGTATAATAGCGAAAGGGTGTCATACCGCAGCCGGAGAAGGGGCGACGTACGATCGCGCCGTGTCATTCTATCTTCGCTCGGGGGAGGCAAAGCAGTTCACCGCGGAGTATAATCAGGCGTCGGCTTGTAATACACGGCCTCTGATTTCAAGACTGGCCTCTGAAATTTTGCAGCTGTGACGAGTGCGGCTTGGAGAAAAAACAATAAGGTCGGGGAATGACCGTTATTTCTCCCCCTCTAGCCAGCGAAGTGTGGCTCCCTCCCTGTATTTGCCGTCTCCATGTCATGCTGAAAAGGGACGAGGAATCAAAATAAGAAAGCATAACCAAACCGTACTCACCAGAGCCGAAAATTAAAAAAAAAGAGATAAATGTTGCACGAAAATCTATTAATCGTCATCGCTATGGTATTTTAAAAGGGAAACAATTTTTGAGCTATTTTTTTAGACTGTAACATTGAACTTTGTGCATCACGCGTTTGTTTGGATCAGCGCTTCGGGAATGAACCCTGATCAACTCTCGTTTTCACAAGCTTGCCGTTTATAGCCAAAATAATTTATTTATGACCGAAATCCGTAATAAAAGGACTGGTAAACCAATGAAAGACAAAGGAATTTCAAAGACTTGGGACCGCAGAGTGTGGGAAAAAGAGAGTTTATTAAATGAAGAGTTGTGGTTTGTTACTGAATCAAACCAAATTGGGTGTTTCTAATCCGCCACCTCAATCAACCCCTAAACCTTCACGAAGAGAATCGACCATAAAGAGCGTTAGTGGAGGCCTGTTTTGTTTTTAGTTTCCTATCTTGGCATTGACCAGAGTATCATTTTGGAAAAAGTTCCTAGTTTAGTTTCACACCAAACATCATTAAATCCCCCACCCCTTTCAAAAGGGACAGCAATTTCCCTGCCCTCTACTAACCAACATTTCCGTTTGTTAAAATTGAGATTCCTGGGGCAAAAAATCCCCGGCCTGGACCGATCCCGTCAAACTTTCATCCGGAACATTCTTGCGAGGTTGCCGTGCACTGCACTGGGGGCGGCCAAAGCCGAGATTTTTCTTTGAGGACCGGGTCGGGTTCCCGCCTCATGCCGTGAGGTGAATCGAGTTCGCACCGCGTTGAATCCCCTCCAGCTATACCTCGCCAGAACTCGACACCACGCACCGTGCGACGTGTCAACTTGTCTTAATACAACTTTGCATATCGATAGGTAACATTCGCGGGGCTTTGGGGAGTCGACTCCCCAGTGTCGATGCCCTCCAGCGATACCAGATTCACAATTCTTGCCAATACGTGCCTTCTCACACTTGGCAAATTGTTGAGTCGATTCCCGGTCGGTGTAATTCCTTTCGAAATATTCTACTTTGCATCTGTATTTTGCATTTCGCAATAACAACCTTGAATCGAAGCTGAAAGAACCAATATGACAATTTCCCTCGAAATGAATCCAGTTATGGGCGTTTGGACAGATTTGCGTCTCCAAAACTAACAACCTGCATTTGCGTTTCAAAGGTGATGTGGAACTTTTTCATGGATATTCTGTGTCTTAAAACTTCCGTGAATATAGTATAGGGGGCCTATTAAAAAAGGATGTCCGTAAGTCTGGAATATTAATACCACCTTGAGTCGCCACACACTTATCTGTGGATTTTGGAACCGCTTTAAGAACACCAGTATTTTATTTTCCAGTTCATGTTCAAGTACATGCAGCCTCGGTCACTCTTCTTTATACTAAGTTTTGCTCAGCTCCATTACGAACTCCACTTTGACCAAGAAATACCGTTTTCTGACAATTCGACAATTACTAGGCCTATAAATTTTAAGCCAAATTATTTGACTAAAGTTGGCCAAACTCTTTAAATTACTACTTACTGAGTCAAGCGATAAAACCAGTTTAGGTCAAAACAGACGTTAAAATAACATTCACGCTAAAAGCTGTAACAAGAGGCATATGAATAGTCCTTTTACTAGCCCAACATCTTTGGCACTGCTTTCAGTGAAAAATGAAATTAAAGATCATCGACGAATAAGAGCACGATGGTTCTGTGCCCCTGAAAGAGGGGTCACTCAAGTAAGAATGGATAGCTCATTCGATGGAGGGCCAGAACGCAGGTTAAATTCCACTCCAGCTTTATTTCATTTTTAATTTATATAAGATTTACAGCTAAAGTAACCATCGTCAGGCAGTAGTGCCTTCCATGCACAATCCTGTCCACATTAACAGATGGGTTACTTTTTTATTCTGCACGAACGGCTTTGCAGTGTTTCAATGTTGCACTAACGCCAGCGGGCAATGCACCTGTCACGGTCGAATGCAAAGCCCATGAAAAGTACATTTTGCAAAAAGACGGGATCCGGCTGCACTTTCTTCCCTGCCTCCAAAAAAATAAAATCTTTCTGTCCAAGAAAGAGAGAGAGAGAGAAAGACATGAGAGCTAAAATCGTTCAGGATTATTGAATGCCGATGAAACATTGGTGAAGCTTCCTTTTAAGGCGCACGGGTGGAGATGCGCACGCCCCCTCCGCGCGTGTTGCGGGATGAAAGACGGCGGATATAATGTAAACACAATAGTCATTAGTATCGGGTTATTAATTATAGCGGGCGCGTAGCGGGCGGATTTGTTGGTCGCCTTCCGGCGGGTGAACAGGGTGGCAACGTGCTCCCGCCTCTCTCTGATCCCCGATAAAAGATGTCTGTCAGCGGCGCTGGTCTCGGCACACGGCCGGTGCCCTACGATGCAATTCGTGGTGTACATATTTTTGAGGAATTTGTTGCAGAAGTTTTGGTTAATGAAGTTGTGACAAGACTTATTAAGCCCCCAAACTTGCAAACATTTGCGTTACTGGAAGACTAACAAACACGCAGTAGGTCTACAATAGTGGATGAAAAGGTGTATAAACGTATAACACGACATACTGCCATCGGAATTTATCACTGGCCCTGGGACGAAATGAAAACAGTTGTGTGAAAAGTTACAAATTTGTTTCTGACATTTATGAGAAAGTGTTAAATTCGAAATTAAATTAGAAATTTAGATTAGAAGTTAAATTAGAAATCTGTTTATAACAGACACCTCAGGCGTCGGTTGTCACTACATAATGTCCGTGTCCTCGCTATGTGTTAAATAGGAGAAAAAAGTTCTCAGTGGTGCACTGTGATGTGAAAGCATTATAATGAGAATTACACCACGCTGCACCCGAAGAGACGTTGAATGCATTTAAGTCCATCGATTTCTAAAAGTTTGACTGGAACCTTTCACTGCCATGCCCAGAGGCCTAAGTGTAGAATCCCAGACTTTGAGATGATTACAAAAGAAAAACCTCTTGCCCTGATTTAAATCCGTGCCGTGTGTTACAACAGGTTAAGTATTTTCAACCTATATGATGTATCTGCAAAATGCGTCCGACAAAATAATAAACGACAACAGCTAAGAAAAGAATAATTTTGCTAGCGTCTCCCGAGGGGTCATTACACGGGGAGGAAAGTGAGGGGGAAATGAGATCAGACAATTCGGGAGATACCTGCAGAATTTGGCGAGCCGAATGATGACAGCACTTGCCATCACCTCGGAGTCATTAAACTCCGAGCAACATAACGCTTCCATCACTCCGGGCATTAAGAGCCCATCAGACGCCGGTGATGACAGCGAGCGGACCGGGGCCAGACGGCAGTTTTCTCCCGGTGCCGTCTACGGGACGGGAAATGGGACGGGCCGGGGGATTACCCGCGAGCCGCCTAACACTCATCGGGTGTTTCGCCCGGTTATGACGGAGGGTGCTCGACGCACTGAGACACTCACGGCTGGATTTGATGTCCAAGACTGCTGAGCTCTCTATTTCGCGGGCTGTCATCGGGTGGGAGGCTGCGAAGGGTGTGCTCGAGGAGCGAGTGTTGAACTTTGCTGTGAGATAATGCGTAGAAATCTGAGAAAATAGGTGGCTCAGCGAGAAAAGTATCAACCTGTAGGCTTGCGCGTTAAATATTTGACGATGCCAGTCCGAAATCTCTAAAGAACTGTTTTGTTGTAATGGTCATTTGTAGTTGCCTGCGTGTATTCGAGCATATCGGTGGGGGAAAAATGACATATCGGCCGACCTGTCTCCGAAATGCTTAATTTTGTACTTTTTGCGAAAAGAGTATGGCGTGCGATTTTCTCAATATTTGCGTCACAAGGAACGCAAACATGACAGGAAAATCCTTGGCACAGTGAAAAAGTGCACTGTGATGATATCGCGGAAAATGTTTGAGGACAGATTCCGCTCCGGTTCTCTTACGGTAAGAAAAAATATTCCAAAACAGAAACTGAAGGTTTTGAGACATGAAGTGAAGTCTTCAAATGTGTGACAAGTTTTGAAAAACTCAAGGGGATACAGAGGGGAAGTGGGACACGTATTTCTGGCAGCATTGTTGGATCACCATCACAATAGTCGGGTCTTCCAAGCAGTGGGGGGGGTCGGTTTTATTAAAAAAATACCTGCCTGTGTTTCCTCTTGGTTGTGGTTAATGGGGCCCAGTCCCTTCCGTTCCAAACCACGGCAACTGGGATGCGAGTAATTAGAAGATAGGAAGTAAGATGTTGTTCATCGCACTGTCAACCCACGTCAGAATTTAACGGCAGTTTCCCTAATGCAGCTTGCGTTTAATTACTCATCGGAAACCAGGCATCCCGTATGTGTTGCCCCTACACATTAGCTGTACAAATTGGTTGGTTTAATAATTTTAAACACGTGCAGTCTTGTTTCTTCACAGACAACAGAGTGACCTCCTCTCTCTCAGACTTTAAGTACCGTAGTTTATTGACTGTTCGTGTTGTTTTTTTCCCCAGACTACAGGCCAGACAGATCTTGTTTTGGTCGATCACTGATAAAGATCCACGGATCGAAAGTTAGACTTGCACATTATGCTTGTTATTCAAAATATTTTTGCTTTTAGAAATCTCATTGCTGTTTATAGTTGAGAGTTAATGATCCAGCGATTATGCTATAACGATGGTCCAGTTGGGAAACCCAATTTCTTGAAAGAACCCTATTTTTCTCCAAACAAGCTAAAACTACAGAAACATAAAACCTAAATAAACACGTGTAGTCCGCAGCATGCATTTGGCGCGTTTGTAGTGGCCAGGTTTAGTGAATAAAACAAGGAATACAAAAGTTAAGATATAAGATGCAAGAAATGTTTGACTAACTTTACTGTAGTGGTTTTTATTTAGTTTTAAGCTATGATTTCACTGCAGAGAACAGCAAAAAAACCGACTGGAGCAGGTTCAAATCGCACTCGAGTTAGTTGCTTTTTTCATTTTTATCAATGTTTTGGTCTGTTTGGTGAAAGATCATAATTTGTTTTGTATTAACAGCTTTTAAACGGAAATTTTTCTGTTGCGACCGTGTACCTGGCCATGCTAACATGATGGGAATAGTTCGTGCGATGGAAATGGATACCAGGTATGGTTGCTTGGTGCAATCTTCGCATGTCAAATAAATTGTCTTCAAGCGTAGTTTCTATACTTGCCGCGAAGTTTTCAGCACAAATGAAACTAATGACATTTATGGTTTGATCTCCTATCTGAAAGCGATATAATACAATCTAACTTATTCAAATCTGGCTGCAAATATAAGAGAAAACGAAAACTTGTTTACCGAATATTTTTAAAAGATGCATGTCATCACCAAAATAGAACCGCACCCTCACAGGACCTGAGCGACACAAACCGCAAGGGAAAAATCCTTGGGCCCTGTACCCATTGTTCGCTGAAGATAACGTGAACAAAACAACAACATCCCTTCTCCCCTTGGGGACATTTTTTTTCTTGCAGGGTCTGAGACCCACTGCTCTAACCTACCAAAACTCTCCGAGGTGTTCACCCCTTTACCTTCGGCCGGCAATGGGAACCTTCCTGAGGAGAAATTAGCGCAAATTAGGGATCGTCCGATGGTTTTCCGCGTGCGATAGACGCCTGCGTCTAATTGATAATGAGGGGTGGGAGGGTATGTGTGTGTGTGGGGGGGGGCAAAGGGTGTTGCAATCAGGCGAGGAGATAGACGACCATGCTCAGGATGAATAACACAGTGCTCGAAATCGATGTTATTAGGTCATTTGATGCCCCGTCGGTATTGATGCATCCAATCAAGATTGTTTCTAACGAGGACTTTTCCCCTGCCTTTTCGTGAACCTTTCGTAACTGACAAACTGGTCAAACTCAAATGTTGTTTCTGCGTTTTCGACCATTGTCATGTGAAGTATGCTTTACGCCAATGACAACGATGACACGAACTTGGATATAAGTATCTGAGGAAAATTGTGTCAGTGGGTGCATGTTGAGAGTAAGGTCAAACATTTCCAAGAGATCTTTGCAATGGTTACGCTGTAACATATCAATACAGGCCGCAGTAGAACCTCAATGTTCCTGAACGGATCAGGCGGTAGCCACAACTCGCTCATTTAACTCGCATCACAGCCAGGGTAAACCACCGCGTAATTACTTATATTAGCCTCATAATTCCTAATTGCCTAACAAATTGCCCAATCACCCAGGGTCGCACGAAATACTCAGACATTGTCCAGAAATCGCAAAGCTTTCATTGATTTGGCTTGGCACGGTATCACAACATGTATTAAGGGATGCGTGTTTATTGTTGCGAGGATGGAAGCAGTGACCGAACACGCCATCATAACACCAGTACCCTTTCACAACATTGTGTGATTTTGAGGGCTGTGACGGACTTTAAGGCAACAGTTGTCTCTGATGTTTTTTCACGTAAGTACGGAGTGCATTTTTGCGCACACCGGACCTAAACAAAATGGTTTAACGCACAACCATGTAAAAATACTGATCATGGGAATCGTTAAAGAGGCAATTTGCACAAGAGGAAGTCAGTCTGTCAATAATTTCTGTATTCTGACTAAGAATGCGTAAGGCCCAAAGCGACACGTTTTGGGCACAATCCAGAAGAGGCCTCGAGCTGGACCAAGAGAGGGCGCTATTTTCTCAACAACAGTGGCTCCTTTGGTCCGAACTGAACTTCGCTGGTTTACGAACGACTAATAAATGCAAGTGCCACGGTTGCAGGTGCATCGCTACCAACAAATTGAACACTCCCGACCAACGCGGCTCTTTTCAATCGAAGAGGGGTGTTTCTGCCCGAAGTGGATAGAGTTGTGCCTGTAAAATTAAAGGAGCATTTCACTTGTAACGCACTTACAACTTCCGAAATCTTTGTTAGGCTACATTCCTTCTCTATACAGTTTCTACCGTATGAGCGTAAGAATGCAGACACACTGTCCCCATGGACTTTTTGCTCAAGAGATGGCCATTTGGGATCGTACTCCCCGAATCCACTTCATTTATTGAGCACACTGAAACAGGAAGGAGACTGACTGCATAGCCTGTCGTTCATTTGGATAATATAGGTGTCATATTAACTTTTTACCCTTGGCAAGTATGGATAAGGGAACTCGAGCTATTTGGGGTTTTCTTCAGGTCCATACAAAGATTACGACGTACTTTTACTTACACCTGTGTGTGCGATATAGGACAGATGTGTACAGTCAAGGGTAGTCCCCAATCCAGCCCAAATATTAGATCTGGCAGAAACCAAAAATCAATATCAAGAAACTTGCAAGTTCCAAGCGGTAAGACTATTTTTCTTACGGCGGCGTTATCAGTGACAAAAATTTTAATTTTGGCGAGTTTTTTTTCTTTTCAAGCCGGCGGCCGCTAACCTCAAATCGATTTGTCGGTTGTCCAAGCTTCAACATTTCCTGTTCCCCTGACCAGCCCTGACAAAAACATCCTGGGTTATTGGTTTCAAGTCCTAATGTGTGTTTGATGCGCCGTTGACGTAGGTAACCGCGCGGCTCAGGCCCCCCTTTTCCGGTGTTTTTGGATGGTGGCTATTTTTAGACTTTGAACTATCGACCACCTGCCCACTCCGGAGCCCGAAAAAGACATCGTACATCCGTCGTGACCAGCGCTATGAACAGTGTGTTATGGGAGCGCCAAGGAGTAATGCGGCACAAGCAACTTTTCGGTGCGCAGGGTCCAGAGTTGAGCAAGAGATGAGGAAGGGATGCATGGGTTGGCAAGAGTGCTTAGAAGGGGTATGTGGAAAGGGTACATGAAGCCGTTGGGTACAAGGGATCAGGAAAGTGTGATGCTTTCTGAAACGCTCACTTCTCTTTAGGGCATGTCTTTTGTCTTTCATGCATTTTTCTTTTTCATCTGGCGTTTCATATCGTATTAACAAAGCATTTTTAAAGGTTGTAGTTTTTAGGTGGGTGAATGTTGGCTGCCAATGCTTATAGAGGGCGCTGACAGTTATCCAGGAAGCTTGTGGAGATTCCCCCCCACCCCACCCAATTTAAGGCCCCTTCTCTGTCTGGTGTGAGCGTGATTGGGAAGCTGCAGTTTCCAGTATGACACGGTGAAGTAGAAAATGACGGAAGCGATACCAGCGCTGAACAAAATTACCTGAACGAGTTCAGCGTGGACTACGTGAGTGAATGTGATCAGCAGGGCAACCAATTTCAACCATCACAGTTTCTCATACAACACAAGAAGAAAATCACAACTGAAAAAGCAATCTTAAAAAAGAAACACAAATTGAAAGGCAATCTTCAAACGACAGGTGGATACAGATGTACATCTGTAATGTACTAACATTCCTACAGAATCTTACACAAGAACGCCATATTTATAGTTTTTTTTTTAAATTATTCTCCCTTTGAGAGGGATATGGAATACACTGTATTTCTTCATAATCCGCTGTGATTTTTTCTCACCAAGAAAACGTATAATCCATCCTCTTAGGTCAAAAATGGGGAGTACATGCACTACCCTCGGGATTAACGCCCATGCCCCAAACGTTGGTCACATAGCTAAAATGCAGCTTATTATTTTTGCCACATGTTCGACTTTTGTGACATGTTTGCTTTGCTTTTCCAAATAGAGTAAGAGATGATGATACTTTATCAGAAGGGTACATCAATTATCTCGCTGGTCTGTCCACATCTGTGCCAATAACAACTTACCGGTATAACAATAAATGTGAATCAGCCTGCCTATCAGGCGAAGTATACGAGCAAAAATTTAGTTTCATATTTTATTTCAGTCAAACCTAATTTCCTCCAGACATAACAAGAGGAATGAAATGACATCTGTCAATTCGTTGGCTCTAACATTTGGAGGCGATCATTTTATTCGTTTTGCCCGTCATTTGGTAATCTAATTAAAAACGCTGACCAGTGAGAAGGCTGTTAGTATAAAGAAGTAGCTCCTTTCAAATTGATCTGCGTGATCTAGGAAAGTAACATGAAACGACACCGTGACCTGAAAAAGGTTAATTTGTTCAAGGACAGCACACCGTCCGTCAAATGTCAGGTGGCACTTGGGGAAAGCAAAAGAAAATGGTAGGGAAACGGAGGAAGGATTGGGGAGTTCATGGAGTAATGTCTCCAACGTTCATAGTCCTTTCCACTCACTCAAGGGGCATCTAAAACGCAGGCTAAAGAGAAAGCAAAAGCTAGATTAGTGGGACCATGGAAAAAGTTGTTAAAATAATTGTCATTGTCATTTTGAGCAACAAAATGCAGCGACTATTATCTGGGTATGAGTAAATGTAAGCCTCAAACGCGGTTTTCACGGAGGAACGCAGAACGATAAGAATCGGCTAGCTTCTAGCAATTTACGACCCCGCCCGAAACAGACACATACAGGTCATAAGGGATAAGAAGTAAACCTTAAACCTTACACATTTTGTTTGATATTATCTTCAGTGATATGAACTAAATGATCTTAAAATAAGAAAGTTGCGAAATGTATGCATTTTTGTTTTTTGAGAAAACTGATCAGCTTTCATACACCCCTCTTAAATACTGTTGATGACATGTATCAAACAAATCAGAAACACTTGAAAAAGAAAAGGTGCATGATAGTTGAAAATTCTAATCCCCATCAGTTATTTATTTCGACATCGCGAAAGGGAGTGCATGAACTTCGCCACTTCTCTTTTCTACCCCTCCCCCACGATACTTTACGGTTCCATGCACCCCTGGAGGGCAATCAGTTAAGCCCTCCAAAATTGCAGAAGTCGACTGAGGGCAGACGACAGGGCGTGAGTTGCACAAACGGGGCCAAGTCAACTGGCTGGCCTGAAAGGTGTGTCTCGTTTCAGTAATATACCGAAAAAAATCTACCTTGGCCAGACCGTAAACACCGTAAACACGGCGTGTGGGTATCCGCTGGGGAAAACGCCACCGGAAAAAATACACGCAAAAATAACCTCTGAAATACAAGTTTTTTGACAGACTCCTTAGACTCGCCTGACTACAAGCTGTACACACCTCCCCAAGAAGCAAGGCCTAGTTTCAACCTCACCAAAGCTGAAAGTGATTTGCCACTCCGCTCTTAATATGTGAATTTCTCACTTATTCAGAAGTTGTTTACGGAAAGCCCTGGACGTTACCTGAGGTTTGTTGCAGGTGGTTCAAGTGTTTATCAGCAATTCTTTGACTGATGAAAAAACTTTAAAGTTGGAACTGCTGTGTCCAGAACTTTTGAGTGTGGTAAAAGATCTTATACAGTCCTGTGTGTCATCACTTAACTTTGGTGTCGGGAAAAACCAGTGAAGTTAATTAATTAAGTATAAACCTCTGAGCCAGTCGAAGTTTGCATATTTCCCCTCTCGTTACCAGCCGAATTTTGCGAGTCAGTGGCGGGCCATGGGAATGTGTTTGTTGTGTATAACTGTCAGAATAACACGATTCATTGAAAACAGGACTAAGGACTGGGCATCCCTTCAACTTGCTGTTTTATTCTGTGACATGGATACGAAAAGGAAATATTTTATGAAGGCGTCCCATGGGCACTGGTTACACACAGCCTGTAATCGAAATCTCTATCGTATTAACGAGCGAATATTTTAGTATCAGAACGAACCGAGTATAAATGAACAAAAGACAATAGAGAAGAACAAAATTCACTGGAGCGTAAATGTACTCGATTCATTAAACTGACATGCCAATCAATCCGGCGCCTGGTTTGAAAATGCAAAATATATAAGGAAAAGATTATACTGAGAAGATTACACAGCAAAATTCTTACATGTCACGTGCACGTCATGCATAATAACCCAAGTTTTTAACCTTTTATCCAAACGACATTTTCAAACAACAGTAATGCAAACTATATAGGGTTAACTCTTCTAGGGTGTAAAACATGTTGTTCGCGTTAAACCCTTGTAGTTCGTATTGAGTAAGGCCGCATGTGTTAATGTAACCGCATTTCATGTGCACCGGCATCCCTTGTCAACCTAAATAAAGAGTGTATTTTTTCTTAATCTGTTAAGGGGGTATTTGAATCCCCAAAGCGCATGGATAAAGTAGTGGGCATTCTCGGGTCACGCCCTCCCTCCCTCAAGTACCGGTACACCTTTTCCTCTCATCCCTCATCATTCTTCAAACTTTGACAGGCGATATATCATATATAGTCGAGGTCAGTTTGCTCAGTCCACGACACAACGTTGCAAAGATATTTCCAGAATTCGCTTCGAGAGTGCAGAACCGCGAAAGATGCGGGGACTTCGGTCCGGGCAGTTCGTTGGGGTTTACTTTAATATTTTGAAAAAAGTGCAGATTTTGCAAGAAATCTTCCACGTCAGTTGGGTCACTGCAAGAACACTGGCCATCCATCAATTCTTCATCTTTATCACACGCTCAATTTCAATGTGGGACTAGAGTGACAAAAAAATATCAGCAAAAGTTTAGTCTGGGGTTTTGGCACTTTTCCGTCTCATAAAAAGAAAAAGCCCAGGGATAAAGTTTGAGGTCTCTCCTAAAGTGACTTGTGTGACCTTTCGTTCTGTTCACCATGCAACCGATTCAGCGGAAATAACGGCTGACGTCGAGTGGAAAGGGGGATTTGAAACGACTGGGTTGACCTCTGGCGAACTGTTTCATGTTGCTTCCGTTCGCATTCTTTTCAGATTGATAACAGCCAATCCGGGAGAGGTCAAGACTACTTGACAAATTTGGCAAATTTCAATCAAGCCTTTCATGAATTTGGGGACATCCATTTTTCTGTGGTCCTCTTCAAGCGATTTATCCCCTCAAAGGTATTTTTTTTATTATTTCTGTCGTCAATAGTTCAAACTACAGTCCTTGCTAAGGCACATGTTTAAATTGTTGTACTACCTGGTAAGAATACGTCATGATTTATATAGAAATCATATTGGTATAACACAGTTTGTAATTTTAGACAAGTTCCATTCTAATTTTACATATTTTTCATCACGTACTCAACCCGAAAATAATGCTTGTCCTTAATAAGTATCCAAAACTACCTTTTAATGTAGACGAACACTGAAGGCCCCAAAAGACAGAGCTAGGAGAAAGAAGTGAACTTCTTCCCCTGAAGAAAAAAATAACTGTTGGTAGCTTTTATAAATTATGTAAAGTTTCCACAACGAAGGAAGCCAATCAGTCTCGGCCTGACCCCGTTCTTGAGTTCTTGAATATCTTAGTTTACACTGACCGGGGCAGCCTGGCGAGGAAGTGGGCCTCAAGAAGTCCCCTATGCTCAGACGGACATGGGGCCAGCGCTGCAGCAAGCGGTCGGGTTCAACGCTCAGCCCCGGGGCTTCTACTTCCCGATTGAATTAACTCTCAGACTGGTTGGTAGTCTCAAGATAAAGACCTGCTAAAGAGAGACATGGGGAAAAAGAGGGAAAGAAGAAGGGAAAAGACCTTATATTTTGTTTCTGTGGTGGACCTTTTTTGGCGCTTGTTTACATGGCAACGGGATTTTACAGAGGCTTCGTAAAGCCTTGTTTTGCTGTTGATTGATGCAGTGGTTGATTCCTTGGGAAGTGGTCCGCATTAGAGAGAGGTTTGAAACGATTATTCTAGACAGCCTAAAAAAGAATCATCCCTTTCAAAACGGTCAGGAAATGCTCAGTCGAGTTTAAGCCACGACTTTGAATTCCACATAAGTTTCTTTTCTACAGACTGCGGTATGTATTCCAATGGAGAATGCCATATTTCCTGCATGCCTTCCAGCTTGAGGTGCACTGCATAGACTTTCGCTTAAAGGGTTCTTCTTGTAATGCATTTCTCTTTGATACACGCTTTGGCGACTTTAACTCCTGTTTTTAGTGTTCATGCTTTTCCAGGCAACCGAAGACAGTGCTTCTGTCATGTCATCAAGGGAAGACACTGATTAGTTCATAGGTTTTCTGCTCAAATTGTAAACACAACATTTACTCATCAATATTTCTGAGAAGTGGTTGCTTGTTAAATAATATTGCAAAACACAAACACAAAAAAAGAAATTCACCCAAACAGCAACTTCAGGACAGTGTGCACAATTTAATGCAACATGAAGATTTTTCCCGGGAATGACATCACAGGTTTGCTCATGAATATGGAAATTAAAACACTGGTAGTAAAAAAAGCAATAAGAAGCTTCAGCAAAACAAACGTTGAAAATCTGGATAAATGAACAAACTAAGGGTACATTTTCAAGGACTGTTGAAAAACACTGCATTGCATAGACCCGCTAATCCTGAAAGAAAAAAAGTTACAATGTTGTTAGCCACTGACTCGGAGATCGCTCAGAGTCTCTCCTATATTGCCCACAATCAGAACTGTCATTTGGTCACTCGATGTTGATATGAAAGTTTCTCATTTTGAGGGATAACCGAAACACGGACGCCTAGCAGTCGTGTCATCAACGTAGAGGCAACATAACAAGAGTTTCCCCCGAACAAAATAAGGTTGTTGCATTATTTTTAGCACTTGCTCGAAAATGACACAAACAGTTGTCATGTAGGATTGGGATGTTTGCCGATGCCAAGTGCCATTAATTTGTACAATAGTTGACACTTCCATTCCAACGTTTCTGAGGTCGCCTTAGAATTTGAGGTAATCTATTGGCGGATCTGGGTGGGGGGCGGGGCCATTTCCTCCGAAATAGGAGCAAAAATGCAACAAATACAAAACAAAACGTCAGTCAAATTCTTTCCTTCCAAAAGTTCAGCCTGCTACTATCTCGTTGCAATCTACAGAGGGCGGTACGTGAGCCACCATGGGTCGCATCATTGTGTCCGCGGGCGTGAAGGGTAAACAGCCCCGCCCCCATGGGCGTTGGCTTCTTACCCCTGGACATGCTGACTTCATTTTGTTTGTAATTGTAGCCCTCCTATCTTGGTCTTGAAGAGGGTAGATTGGGAGTCGGGCCCCCCCTACACCGGCAACGTAAACTTCCCAATTAGATTAACCCAGCTCAGCACCGGGCCACCGGAGATAAACCCCAGGCTCGCTACCCCTCCAACAATGTTCCCCTTTCCCCCGTCACTCCGAGGGTACCCACGGGAGCTACTCTACCGTACCCTGGGTTCCGCTATCTCAGTCTACGGCTGTTTGACATCGCAGTTAGCTTTGAACACATCAGAGTTAGTCTGTTTTTTCTCTTTTCCTCGATATCATCCCTCATCTCTTCTTAACTACTCCTGGTATCACAGGAATAAGCAACACAGGCGATTCACCACAGCGCGCCTCCAAGAGTTTGCAACGAGTTGGCCAATCATAATGTGGGAAATCTGTCGACCCTTCCTTGGGTCTTTCAGTGCTCACGTATCGTGAGTGTTGCAAACTCTCAGGGAGGCGCACTATTAAATCGCACGTATTGCGACAACTTGGATAAATCAGACCATCTGAAATAGTACTATAACAACCCACAGATCCTTAGCTGTTTTATGCAAACCAACTATGCCAGAGCATACAGTGCTTATTAATATACGTTGGGTAAGGGCAAATTTGCCAGACTCAAATCGTCACAAATATCTACAATATCTGATTACCAGTTTCAGGAAAAGTATTGAAACGGCCGACTTCGCATGCACATTCATTCTATCTCTCATCTGTAACAGAAACGAGTCGGGGTGGTGGGGGAGTAACATACGGGTTATTTGGCACCGTGTAATTTTGCAAACTGGAAGTTGCTGAAAAAATCGGAAAATGTTCGAATCCCGTTCGACCAGTTCAAGAGTTGAGTATGGCTCCTGGATAATATGCATAGAGAACCTTGCCCTTGGATAATATGCATATAGAACCTTGACTCCTTGATATTATGCATAGAACCCCTATAAAATGGCAACAATGAAAACTTTAAAGGGTTCATGCAGTGCATTCATTTTATCACACAATCCTAGAACTTACACCCGTGTGTTCAATTGACAAGCTTATATTGATTGCGGGTTTTAAAAGGAATTTTGGCGCCTTTATGTTTTATTTTTTTGCATTGATTTGTGGACAAAAAATGTTGTTACAAATCTGTTGTCATTTGTGATGCTGTTTGCGAAACCACTTTACATGTCGCCTCACCAAATTTGAAGATAATGGAAAATTTGAAGATAATAATAGTTCATGAGATTAGTTTGGCATAATTTGATGTTTTATTGCCATTTTTCATTTAATCTCTCAATCGTCATTCTTGAAAGATTTTGTACAAATTTTGTGCTTTATATGTAAACATTTGCAATCGTCCTTTTTTTGGGCAAACTCAATAAAATGTTGGAGTTTTGAAATTGATGGTGAAAGCATAACCCCAGTTGTAGACATCCAAGAATCGGGAATGAAAACTGTTTGAACAGCAAATGGTCTTCGTTAATTCTATGACGCATTTCACCATATGAAGGATTTCCCGAAGCATCTCATAAATTCCGTCTTCTTTAGTGATTTACTGTTGCATTGGTACGTTACAGTAAGCCAATGAACAATTTTTTTAAACAATGTTTCCATGAGCGTATTTTGGGGTTCTCAAATTGAACAAAATCATATACTATATACTTAGATATTATGGCAACAGCGCCCTCAGTTTTCCGGAAAAGCGTGGACAAATTTTGAAAGCACACTGTTTAACTCAGTTAACCACAAAAAGATATTAAACTGCTTCGCACTTTTGAAGCAGGGTAAAGATTTGCAAGACGTTTACATCAGAAAAATTAATTTTACACACCCCTTAATGACTTGATTAAATGTTGAACTCAAGACCTCGTAACCGTGACGACCAAGACAATATGTTAGAAAAAAACGTTGTCTTCCGCTTGAGCTGGGTCTTTGGAATAGGCCTAGACGTCCACGCAAAAATGGGAGCAGACTCAATGATTGATATGCTTTTCATCTCGTTCTTGACCTGTTGTTTATAACCAACGAATGGGCGTCTACCGTGGCTTGCTGTCCATTCATAAGTGTCATGTCTTAATGGCTCTGATTGACAGGGGGGAGCGAACTCGCATGCAATTCTGAAGGCACACATTGCTTCTTTGAGCGGACATAGAGCTGTGTATTGAAAGAGTAGCGACAACTTCACACTTTGGGCCGAAAATGGCTCTCCGGCATTCAGCTATTGTGTGCTATGTCCATGTGCACTGACGCATAAGCCACCATTTTCTTAGGTCCCGATAATTGAGACACCTATGTCGCAACTCTCTCTAAAACAGGTCTGAGCAGACACCCAGACTTCTAATACACAGACTGGTTTATTTATTGACAAAAGACCCAAACGTTCCAATTTTGCGGCCCTAAGATCGTCGTTAAAACAACTGCCGTAATTATCGGGGTTTCCACGACCCGCTCGTCTCGTTTTACTTCTGTGAAGATTACGACACGTGTTTCTTCTAGCCTGATTATTTCACTTTTGACCTATACCCCTCTTCCTAGCTGCACTTATTATATTATGCAATATTCCACGGAGCAAGTTTCACTTTAACCGTGACATTACGCACATCCTTGACATGCATCATAAGCATGCATCCCTGCACGTTGTTGCCCATTCTCGTCGCTAAGCTACAACTCAAAATCCAAAATATCATAGTCATGACAGGTTGCTCGCAACGGGCTTAGCAAGCTCTAGGTTGGGCAGTATACATCAGACGACTGTTCTGTGTCGATTTCGATTCCCCCTTGCCGGATGCAGAGTGAATGAGCATACCTTTTGGGCATTCCACTAAAAAGTCCCAGTAAAATAACCGATGAATGCCCAAAGTACAAGGTCTAAAAATCCAAAGTCATAACCTTTTTTCTACAGAATGAACCCAGAAGGAATCTTCTGGGCCTGATTTGCTTCCTCTTTTCGAGTAATGGTAAAAATTCTAATACTCTCTACACGTGCTCTTCCCCTTGAAGTTTCTGAATAGCTATTTCAGCAGATCATTCGTACTCATCTTCAGGAGGTTCCCTTTTGTGCACGTTCCTTTTGGCCTAAAATCGTGAGCAAAATTACTGTTGGCAAAACGTATCGGCTTAGTCCTATGCAATATCACGCTTTTTTGTTGAGTAGCACTGTTGTGGTACATGTTTTAAAATCGGATTTATAAACTGTTGTTGACGTGTCCATTTCTCAGAGATGGTCATTACACGAATCGATTAAATTGTGATGAGTATTATCTAAAATATACTGAATTTCCAATGAAACCTTTTCGCAGCCACATTTAGACACAACGACACTGTGTAAAACATTGGACAATTATTTTGGATCTCTTTAATGCCTGCGTTTTTACTTTGTATTGAATCCATTTATGCATTGCAAGGAATATCAGATTGGATGCCAAAATGTTTTTTTCAAATTAACGTTCTTCTGGCAAGCTTTTCTTTGGCTCTCATGAAAACTGGCAGAACTACAACGGGAAGGTTTTTAGTGAAGTACTAAATTCAAAGTCCACAGTCATTTGTAATATTCGGTGTGAAAATTTCTGTCACCATTCCCAATTTTCGAAAGCTTTTGTGATATTGTTTCCACACACCTGGGTGTATTGTATGTACACGTTGCCATCATTTGTGATTGACTTGGGTGGAAATTCTAAGTAAGTACTTCCTCCACTGTTAACCCCCTCATTTCCAGCCTCACGCCGGTATATTGTGTCGAAAATGGGAGGGACAGCTATCTAATTTGCCCCCTAATGCCACTCTGTAAGTCTCTCTAAGGGAAAAGGCTTTGTTGTCGCTGCGGCTATGGGAAGACTGACTCAATTTTGCCAGACAATACTCCTTAATAAGTTAACACGATTGCAATTTCAGAGTAATAGATGGATGCTTAAGCTATTACGAGAAGGCTTGAATGAATAAGGCCCCTAGCGGTACGTCCAATTCCAAGTGTAAGTTCAACCCTCCCAATTAAAACCTGGGCCCAAATTTACGACGCTTCCAGACACGATTTTTTGCAAACAGAGGCTCCGCGTATGTCATGCTGGCTGTAAGCGGTAAGCACAGCAAATGGCACGCTAACCTCGGAGGAAGAATTCGCTTAACTTGTTGACGCAACAATGGATCTTTTTGCGCGCTCATGCAATTTTTGTACCTAGCACAGCAACCGCCTGTTGTGGAGAACGCAAAATAAGCAAATCTTTTATGCTATAATTATGATTAGCTAAAAAATGTTTAATGGTAAGCATGCAGCGCCCTGAAATCGGGCCCTGGTTGAACCATCATTGAAATGTCCTTGTTTGTTTTTCCCATCGCGTACGCATACGATTATTCTCCCGATAATGGGGGATCACTGAGGCTAGTGTAGAAACACCGACTTCATAATTATAGTAGCTCCCTTAATCAGCCCGCAATGGTCATTGGAGGCTCCGGCGCCCGTCTAACTGTGCCGAAAACAAAAGTAACTTAGGCCTGTTTCCAGTTTCCCAGGGATCTGGGTCAGATCAGTGCTCCGAACGCCGGTTTGCACTATCCATTAGGCAGTGTCTGGTGCCTGCGAACCAATGACGGATTTATTGATCGAGATTCCGAATCCGAACACTGCGCAGTGTGCATTTCATTTCAAGCCCCTTTAATTGCTATAAATTATCAGAGAGAAAAACCCAAGTTTCCGCTCTTCTTGTCACTTCTGGTTGTGATGGTGCCCCTGTAAAAAAATCACAACCCTCATCGCTCTATATGGATTGAATTTTAAGATGCCGGCCTACGATAATTTTTCTGACACAAATGTGTCGAACAATTGGTGCCGAGGCTGGGGATAATTGACGGGGAAAATGATTTATGCCTATCCGCGATGTGACACTAAGCCCGGGCCCCGAAGTGTGAGGGACGATCAGGCTGTCGCTTGTCATTGCCAATCTAACCTGTCGGCCGTGGAGCCAAGACATGACAATGACTCACCGCGACAGGTGGCCGCAGAGACAATAGGGGACGCACGCTCCCCCTGTCTCTGTCCTGGCGCCTGAGCCCTTTCTGTCATTTTTAGGCCTTGAGTGAGTCACAAGTGCCTGGCCTGCAATCCCCGAAGAACTCCGATTGTCTAGGAAAATCGGTTAGAGGTCATTGCCCGCTGAACCCTCAACAATTGCGGCAATATATCACATAAAGCCGGTCCATTACAATTTAAAAAGAACAGAAGCTAGTTGCCAAAGTTTCGCCTCTAACCTGCACGTCGATCTTCTGCTGCAGGTCCTGGCAGTGAATAACTGTGATTGAAATCCGCAGGGACAAAGAATTTTTTTACTGACTTATCACGTTAAACACGTTCGTGGTTGCGTAAAAGGTGTCACCTGTAGCACGATCACTTCTGATCTATTTTCAACGCGAGCAACGCTCACCTTCTGCAGGAAATTCCCGCAAGGCGCTGGCTGTGTGATCGGACGAGACCAATGAGGTTAAGTTTCGGCCCATCTGCTCCTGGCCCACAATTGAGCCGGTGCGTCATTGTGACGTCACCTGCACAAGAGGCGTACTCTTGAATTTGTCATCATTACCTGAGCCGAGCAGGCACATAAGCCGATATGTGCGTCGCGTGCCGTCAGAGAGCGCTGAAACCGCGGGCATTGAACCAATTGTATCCCCAGTAACCCAAATCGCATTTGGCTTGTTACCGTTTCCCTCAGACTGGTTGTCCGATCGCTAGCCTAGCCAACTCGAACTTATGCCAGGTGGCACATGTTACAGCAAAGTGAACTCAATCTTAAGCCCATGCCTCTCATTAACCTTAGCTATTTTATTAGGTACTATCACAGCTGTAACACCAACTATGGGTGCATTCGATTAGCTTCCCTGAACACACCAGTGTTACACACAACGGAAACCTCGAAATGAGGCTAATCGAACCCTGCAGTGTATTCGCCAAGGCATCCTGGGAAAAAGGTCATGCCCCCCGCCACGTTCCATCATGTCCATGCACGAACAGTCCATCCGTGACGTCATTACACTCGGGCAGCCTCCAGAGACCTGCTCGCCAGCTGGGGTAGTGGTGGCTGACACCAGGGCAGGCACGAAGATCACGTGATGGCTAAACTAACGCTCACGTGTAAGTTTGACTTACACGTATAAGCTTGACTTACACGTGTGAGCTAATTGAACGCACCCATTGATGTTTTCAGCATAACAGACTAAAGGCGTCTTTCGTTGCGTACGCGATGCGTTCATGCGTTTCACTTTGACAGACAGAAAAATCGACGCCACTAACACAGCACACGTATGCGTTGCGTTCGGCCGTCAAAATCGGCACGGAAGCAATTTTGACGGATACGCAACGCTCGGCGCGTGCTGCAATTGACGTGCATATGAAAGGCGCCTTTTTACAGTTTTGCTCATCCTTTTTGTGGAGTCTGTTACCTGCGACTAAACCCCCTCCCCTCCGATTATCCCCCATTCAAAACAAACCACTAGCTTGCTTTTTATTTATCCCATATTCTACTGACGGTTTCCCTGTTTTGTAGATTTTTGTTTTCATGCAACGGGCAAATTCATTGCACAAGCGTTACGTTTGTTTGTTTGCTTGTGGACGAGTTCCCCGAAGTCTTCCAACCTTTCTACCCATTAATTTACGTTGTGTCGCAAAGTTTTGACATGATTCCATTAATGGGTAACGACCCACGACAACCTCGTCCACACTCAAAAACACGGCATGGTTCTGATTAATGGGCATCTGATTCCGAGGTGGAGTTGGGCACTTAAAGAAGCAGTTGACCAAAGCTAATTTGCGGGTTTATAAATAGAAGGCAGGTGATTATTTTAGGAAAATGACATGATTGGTTGTAATTGCCAACCGCTGGATAACATTAATGATGGGAAGAAGCTTGATCTGTGACGGTGCATCGAATCATATCCTCCGAGAAACAAAGACAACCCCAAAGCTTCCCCTTGTCTGATGAGGTGTTTTCTCCCGGAAGACTCGCCCATCGATACTCAGGCGCCTCGACCTGTGGGTAGAGCACCAGAAATAACAAGGTTTGAGGGTGGATAGTATAGATTTTAGCTAACATCGACTGTGCCACGTGAAATAAAACACTGGTATACTTGTTTTAACATACCTAAAAAGATTCGATTCCAAAGTTAAAACTTCATAAATATAATATGCCTACCGCCGTATTTTCATGCGCTTGTACATGGTGCTTTGTGGGGTACCGGAATAATGGAAGGTACCCCACAAGGCCAGGTTTGATCCTTGCGGGGTACACAAGAATTTCACGAAATAGATATTTCAAATTTACTCAAAAAGGAGGAATTTGAAGTGGCATTCATCCGTCGCAAATTGAAGTATTTTATATAAGGGATATACGGTCGAAATTTGAACCTACGAAACTGAATTTGGTTGAAATGTAAGGTACGTGAGTATGCTTGCGCGTGCGCAGTTCAACTAGGCGACGGTTCCACGAGCATCATGAAGCGCACGCATAGTGCGGTCGCAACTGTTATTGGGGAACAGTCACTGATCTCTATTTTAAAGAATGAATAGCGGAGGGGAGGTATGGAATTCCATATCTGCCGTCGCCCGTCGTCCGTCGCATTTTGCTTTTTGTTGTGTCCCAATTCTGCCATTTACCAGTTCCAAACATGCCATTTTCCGTCGTCCGTCGTGCGTCGTCCGTCGCCCGTCGTGCGTCGTCCGTCGTGCGTCGTGCGTCGCCCATCAAATGGGTTGCATAGGACCTGCAAAAGCCGGGGTTTAACAAATGACAATGTGATGATTCCATTTACCTCTAAAGATCTTTTCTGAATAAGGCGTGCGACGGGCGACGGACGACGGGCGACGCACGACGGGCGATGCACGACGGGCGACGCACGACGGCAGATATGGAATTCCATAGGGAGGAAGGAATTAAACTGAAGCTAATGAGCCAGTTCAGTGTTCCAACAGTGCATGCCAAGTACGAGGCTAGTCGGGAACAGCTACGCGCGCGATATAGTCTGTCCCATCAGCGCAGCCATAGGTTGGCTCAAGTGCGCGCTTTGTTCCCAGAAGACCTTGGTTCAATTTCACGGCGCTACAGAGCACAGTACCTTACTCCCACAGAGGCTCCATATATTTCATGGAGACCTAAAGTAGTAAGCATGGCAAAAGGCACGGTTACCATGAAGGGAATATTTGCTTAACGTAGCGACAAAACAATGGAAATCCTTATGCAGGTGCAACCGTAAGCACAACCAGGCTAAGAAGCGCCGTAAAACAGTGCTCAAGGTTGGCAATTTTTGTCTGCCATTGTAAGCATGACCGTTCTTCTGTTTACCAGCTCCGTGAAATTGGGCCCTCGGCTTTCAGCAACTTTCACGTGATGGTGAATGGACCAGTGAAAAAAAAATCGGCTTTCGATCATGAATATGCTTGTCGTTGCATAGTATAAGATTTGTTTCCCCCACGAGGATACGGTGCCTCAAGTAATACCCTGACTGAACTCTTACCATTATGAAACGGGACACCGACAAAACAAAGGGGTTATTATGTTTTGTTATAGAGATATTTTGGATTGAATTCTCGCTTTCAGTGCCTTGCGATTGAGAAGGTTAGCACTTGACGCCCGCCTAGTACTTTACGACCTCTTTAGAGGTTATACAGGGCAGTCATCTTTTAGATCGGTGCTTATGTTTCACAGGGATATACACGTTTAGATTTTTCATGCATATCTATAACAAGAGCACTGACCCGAAAGATGGCTGACATGCACAACCTCTGTTGTGCCTTATACCCCATTTGCCCGAATTTCGCAAAGCTTTGTCTAAAGATTAAGAAGACACAGTCAAAGACTTTCGTCAGGTTTGACATGAAAAAAAAAATAGTGAAAGAGGCTATCACATAAAAATGTACGCAAGGTTGACCCTTGCTCACTGGCAGTTACAGATAATTTGTTTAAACATCATCTTTGCTGAGTCTCTGAACACTAGGAATCACTAAGCGGATTCCATCTTCTAACACGGAGCCCTTCAGCTCTGGGAAACTAGTTATAGATCTTGCTCATTAAAACCACAGTCTTCATACTTTTTAAAGAACATTAGGAATTTAGAGGGCAAACGAAATTCCTTCAAGTGAAAGATAAGTCAGTTCTGTAGGGGTATGAAGCTGAATGCCCTTGAACTGTCTACCTGGCCTAAAGCTCGTCTGATGGAGTCCCAGGGGACTCAGGGAACCCGACCGCTATCATGAATGGATAATCCGTGCAGGATGACTAAGGCATATGACTAAGGCGAAATGCGTCTGGGGCAGGCGATGACGACACGATAAGAGACTACGGGGCCATTATCAGATACTACAGTGTTTTGGCAGCAGGGGTGCGGTTGGTACAGATTGTTTTGAGTGAGTGCGTGTGAGGTTTAAGCTGACGTCCTGTCTCACTGCTTGATATCTCTGTCAAGTTGTCCTGTAGTTGGCGGTTAGTTCAGTGTCCCTTCTGCTACATTGCTTAATTTCAATTAATTGATTTAAGTGGGACTTTTAGTGCTCTGTTAAAAACTACAATCATGATTTTTCCTATGCGCACGTGAAGCAGGAAAAATCGCGCTTAGATTTGAAACTAATAGCAAAAACGATTTATTGGGATTTTCTGAAGAAATAACTGAACAATGCCAGAAAACCTGAGAGAAATTTATCGAAATCGCACCCCTGGACCTTTTTAATGGCCCTTGCCGCCAAGGCTATTTGTGTGCATGCGTGCATAATTGTGAATTTATTAGTGAAAAGATCTTTGTGCATGCTCAAACCAGCTGGTTTTGTTCAATTGCCGGGTACCCAAAATACCTTTACACTGACAATAACGCGTGTTAACAGCAGTTTGTTAACATGTAGTTCTCCTGCTCACCCAGGAGCCCATTGTGTTGCTATGATGGTTCCGAGGTACCAGAACAAATATTTAATATCTGAAAGACCAGTGTATGTGTAGTGCGTCACTTCGTCCAGAACTGCGCTTTGAACGTCATTAACCATGTTTATAGACAGTTTCGCCATCCAAGATAATTCAGAATACATACGCGGGTATGTGTAAAGGCGCCTTTCCATATGCCCTTCAACACTTGCGCCAAGCGTTGCGTATCTGTCAAAATCGCTCCCAGTTCGATTTTGACGCCGAACCTAACGCACACATGTGTTATGTTAAAAATCGATTTCTGTGTCCGTAAAAGTGAAACGTATGAACGAATTGTGTATGTAACGCATCCACACGTACATGTACATATGGAAAGGCACCTTTAGATTGCAAAACAAATTTAGTTTCGCCATGACTCGCACGTCCTATAGCCTAGCAACATTGGTGGCGCTCATTTTTTCAAAAACAAAATTTATTCACCCCAAATTTAACTCAAAGGCATTACAATCCGAACTAACAATACATTAAGCGTGGTGCAAGTAAGAAATTTTTGTTTTTTCAAATATACAGTTTGGTACTAGTGTGTTGTGCAAAGCCGAAACTTCCTTCGTAAACCGGTTCCGTACCCGGGGCGGATCTAGGATTTTCCAAAAAAAAAGGGGGGGTGGGCAGGGTCCCTCCCTCTTTTTTCTTCCCCCTCCCTCCTTTTCTTCTCCTATTATTTATTCATTTATTGGGTGGGAAAGGGGGGGGGTCGCCCCACCCCCAGGATCCGCCCTTGGTACCAAGTTGCTTCCATACGTCATCGCCCGTGGGCTTCTCACATTGCGTATAACAAGACAGCCTAAATGATGACGTCATCAGCGAAAAAGATACGGAAACGTGATACCGTGCAATTTTTTTATGCATTACATATTCACTGTAAGTGCTAAAAAACGATAGAATGAACGAGGTTTATGTAAATTGGTATTTTCAGCACCAGGGAAACTGAGCATGAGAGAATAGCTGACGGAGGAGTAGTGCTCAAGGTGCACCTGCTCCTTGCTAGCGACTTAAGATAAGAGACATCTTAATTGGTAGGTGGATTACAGGTGAACGCACCAGGTAACTTGGGGTCTTAGCCTTACTTACCAGAAACCGTCAGCACACTAACGCTAAAGTGGAGTATCCCCTAGGCCTAGATTTCCATAAATATCAACAACCGTTCATACTGGGTAAGATAGGACATAAATTAACCAAGGGTTCCAGAGCTACATGCCCTTTGTCTTCAAATTAGATTCCATATCAAAGCTGGCCTGCCTGTTTGTTTCACACATCTTTTAACTTGGAAAAGCTTGTTCAGTTGGGAATCGAACTCACGACCCTCCATTTTATCGGAACAGACGTCTTAAGGCGCCTTTCCACTATGCACGTCAGCACTTGTGCCAAGAATTGCGTATCCGTAAAAACCACTCCCGGGGTCGGACGTGATGGCTCCTCTAATTCACTCAATTCGTGCCTGAAGAAAGAAAACAAAATTCAATGGTTCCAAAATGACAGAAAATTTGTTTGTTTTCTCGTTCTCTTTTGTTTTGTCTTGGTTTGGTATGGTTAGGTTTTGTTAGGTTTGGTTCGGTTTTGGTTATGGTTAGTTTTGGTTTGGTTAAGTTTGGTTTGGTTAGGTTTGGTTTAGTTTGGTTAGATTTGGTTTGGTTTGGTTTGCTTAGGTTTGGTTCGGTTTTGGTTAGGTTTGGTTTTGGTTATGGTTAGTTTTGGTTTGGTTAAGTTTGGTTTGGTTAGGTTTGGTTTAGTTTGGTTAGATTTGGTTTGGTTTGGTTTGCTTAGGTTTGGTTCGGTTTTGGTTAGGTTTGGTTTTGGTTATGGTTAGTTTTGGTTAGGTTTGGTTTGGTTAAGTTTGGTTTAGTTTGGTTAGATTTGGTTTGATTTGGTTTGCTTAGGTTTGGTTTGGTTTGGTTTGGTTAGGTTTGATTAGATTTGGTTGGGTTTGGTTAAGTTTGGTTTGGTATTGCTACCTTTCGCGAGGTGAGAGGATTCTTTTCACGGATGAAAATATGGCCGTCGTTTTTGGAACGAAAAAATCCCACCTCGATTCAGTACTTGCATACGCCATCGTGCAATGGCCGGTTAGATTTAGTGTAAGCACCAACGCTGTTAAAAAAAGATGACCAAATAGTTACGATGTTTTCTTAACGAAGGACTTTAGCTAACTCCCTCTCTTTGATATTTGGAAAGGAAGAGCGAGTCTAGGAAAGCAACGGTGAGGTAGTTCATTAGGTTGATCGATAAAGACCAAAACAGCAAGCGTGTTTTTTTCTCCCCCTTCCTTTTTCCTCTCCTCTGTTTTGCGAAGTAAAAGTGTGAGAGGGCGTGGTTGAGCAAGGTGATGAGCTTGCAGTTTTTCCCTCTTAGGAAGGGATTAAGGCCGAAAAACACTGAGCGAGACGCTTGGTCGACGCATGTCTTGGCACCTGTCTCTAAGAGCCAGAACCTGCCTAGATAAGACGGATTGTCTCGGTGTTTGAAGTTGTCCTGCATGGGGGCGGGGCGCTTATCTGGCATCAGCTTATCAGGACGAAAATCTACTGTATAACGTGGAATGAAAGCCGGGGGGTCGGCAGCAGAGCATCATCAAGGTCAAGACTACTTTTTTTCCATCCAATTATCGGCTATTTAACTATATGCCCTAGAAGCTTATGCATTTCAAAAATGCAGCAAACTGATGCCATGCGATTGAGGTGCAACGCATTGAGAGTTCGAAATGATAAACAAATTATTTTTCATCACATGAAATTGCTGTTGAAAACAAATAAAACCACTCGTTGTATTTTGTGTCTCGGCCGACGGATAAGCAATTTGAAAATTCACGAAGAATTTGCCAAAGTTTTCCTATTTTCACTTATACAAATTTAGAGCAACCTTATCAAAGTATAATCTTATAACAGTCGAAGCGCTAGTTGTTTGCATTGATTTTGTTGAATTTAGAAACCAAACATTGTGCTTACATAAGTGCTAACCTAACCAACAATAGTTTTGTGTATTATACACAATTTTATAATGTTAACTTGGGGTTAGAATGTTTGAAATATAACCAATATCAACACCTTACACTTTGGGTAAAATACACCCTTTTCTTCATTTTACCTTACAAGACCTCGTGGTATAGCGCAGATTGCATCAATCAAAGTCCAGCATATCTCAATCTAACCGCTAAATGTAGCATTATCATGGCTCTCTAAACCGCGGCTTCATGCCCACACTCTGGTTGAAGAGGTTGGCCAACCTAAAGCAGCAGTTTCAAGCTAAAACGCTTTTATATTTTCGTGGCGTCGCTCTCTGTCCCGGAAACGACACCCACCTGACCGGTTTCCTGCATACCGCTCTCGAAGCTGCCCTGTCTGCCAAGGCCGTAGAACGGTATCCCCTAGCGAGTCAAGCACGCTAATGGCGCGCCCGAGCGACCGCAGAAGTACTCGGTGGCCTGACTAGGAAGTTCTCGGACAACACGAAAAAAGGCCATACCAAACCCACGCACATCTAAGTGCCATGTGGCTCTGATGTCGAGGGTGTGTGAGCGTGATCTCAAGAGGTTTTCCTTTAACGTAGATGGGTTGACTAGCAACACTCACGGTTGCAAGGGGGGAGATACTCTAAATCAGATTTCATTTTTAAAGTCTGGGGTGATGTTGGCATTTCGGACTTTGAAGACTAGTTAGGCCTGTAATCACGGTAATATCGGGATGTCCATCGTCTTTTGTCTTGGAAGTGCAATCATTGAAAGGGCTTTGTTGGCAATGTTGCAGAAGGTACGGTGCACTCGATTTATGGTCATGAACGATGTTGGAAAGAATAGAGATGTGCTGTATTTAGACAGCTTCCATTATACCAGGCAAGATATGGGACAGACGGTAACCCCCTCCACATACACACCCACACAATTATCCCGAAAGACACTCTAAGCTATTGTTACCTAACACATCCCCCCCATGTCTTAAAAGAATTCCTGAGATTCCGATACAACGGCGCGTGTGTGTGTGGGGGGGGGAGGTTCTTTCCATCGCACACCTTGCTTCTAATGGCTTCCATTGCGATAGTTTGCAAGTTTAATCGTCTGTTTAAGCTTTGTCTTCTTGGTACGTTGACTCTGAGAAATCTGATCTCCTCTTCCTTTTTGTTGGAACATCTGAATTTTTCTACGGCTGAATTTCAATGCATTTAGTGCAAACCTTCAAAATACAAACCTTACCAGATGATATATATCGACCATCCTTCATATCAAAGAACTTGTCAGATAGGCACTGCTAACAGACAGACCCGGGAAATGTTATTCCTGGCTCGTCTGAGCCCACCTTAATTTCTGTTTTATAATGGGCCACTGTCCAGAAGTCCCTAACATCGTTCTACCCACGACACACTTCCAGCGTCTCACACTGGCACATTTCCTCTCTTGGGTTCAGGGATGCCGGTTTATGGAGCCCGTTTCCTTTGGGTTGCAAAGGGAAATCTTTCATTTCTCATTTCCGGTTCTGCCGCTCTACGATGTTGTTTTGGTCGCCGAGCCCGAGTGTGATATGTGTGTGCTTTCTTTACCACATAACATGCGAATTACATTATACAATCCCAGCTTCTGCCGTAGACGAGTCAAATTTAAGGGAGGGAGATTTTACTAGTGATAACACTGGATACATTACTGGAAATTTGACCATTGTAAAATACAATGTTCCTTTATTTATAGTATAGATTGCACCGCTGCAAAGACAGGGTACACTTTGCAGGGGGCACTTGAGGAGGGAGGACACTCAGTGGGTTCGTCACAGTTAAAACACTGACCAAGGCGGATTCTCATCATAGTTTAAACCTCTCTGATTTTTTTTTTGGGGGGGGCACAGGCCTCAACCGAGGGGCTGTACCCCATGCCTCATTCTAGCTCTGAATAAGATAATAATTTAGGAATATTTTTCTGACACATTCTTGTCTACAATACATTCACCATCTATTTTTTTCAATCCCAGTTTTGTTTTCTATTAGCCATGTCAATGTTCCCGTGTTGCCTTTTTTAATCCATTTCCTGTCCTTAAAAATAAAATTCCTTGTCAGCTCTCTGATTTTGTTCTTTCATTCTCCAGCTCTTCGTATATTACACTATAACCCCTTAGCTAAGGAACTGATACATTGTAGAGGAGACAGATGAATCTCCACGATTTTTTTCTTTGAAAAGAAAAAAGTCAAATATTGGAACCGGGCAAAACTGCGATTGAAATTTTATTTTTGGACTAACGGTAAGGAAGCCAAGCATTTATTTCCATTGAAATGGGGACGCTAAATTATTTTTACCAGTAAATGTCTTGGATTTACGTCAGTGTGATATTTTTTCGCCAAAGCGTGTAAGTGAATATGAAATGGCTCACGCAATACAATATTTAATGATGAGTTTAAAATGCACCATTTTTTAAATGCTGGACAAATGTGCATTTGTCTCCAGAAGTGCAATTACATCTCTGGAAGAAACCTCGGTGTTTTTGCACAGTTTTTCTGCGCTACAAATTTCCAGATATTCGTGTTTTGCGGTCTCAAGAAAACTTGGAATGTCAGGTTGAGGTCGACCGAGTTGTCCGCCACACAAAGATTCCCCTGTGAGTGAGACGGGGCTATTTTTGGTGGAAAAACCTCCCTGAGTTTCCGCTACAAACTTGGTAACAAACATCCCGTACCGTCAAATAAGGATGTCTGGTTCCACTCAGCTCCTAATCTGTTTTGCATCTGTGATGTATAAGCGTAAATCCAGGCACCCCATTTCCCTAACTTGTAAATGCAAATTTGCTTAGATTGAAACAAATTCTAGCAGCTTAGGAAAATGATTTATAAACTTCTGTGTAATTTTCATTAATTTAAGCCATCAAATCAAAATCAGTGGACTAGCCCTGACAAGTTAATTTCTTTTGGAATGGTGTTTTTCTTAAAAGGTTTCAATTGTTAGCTGCACATACCCGATTTTCGTTTGACCAAAAAGAGTTTCGCTGAGGTTTTCAGTGTGGGGAAGGATGTGGCGACTGCTCTGTGTCGTTAAATGGTTTACTTTTATTAAGATATTTATCTAGATCTTGCAGGTTACTCTTTGCTGAACAAAACAAAAAACACTAGGCGATAAAATAACACCTTGCGGCTTTATTCAGAGCCTAACATCTCAATAATAAAAAATTAAAACGAAACCTTGTCTTTTTCTGATATGAATATTAGACACCAGCAGGGGGTGTCGTCAGATTATTTATATCGGAGTGTCCACCAATCATTAAAGAATAATAATACTAATAACGATAGCAATAATTATTGATAAGGAACCTTTATATTGCGCAGATACTATACAAATATACCCAACTGCGCATAACAATACCCATCACTAGCAGAGATGAAAATCAGGTGTTGGAAAAAGCTTCATGAAAGAGATGAGTTTTTAGAACAATCTTGAATGTGTGGACAGATTTAGCATTTCTTACGTGAAAGGGCAGGTTGTTCCAAAGTCTAGGAGCAGCACAAATATATGCACAGTATCAAAAAGACTGACTTTTTTGTTCTCCACTATCTTCCATGAACAAGGTTTTAAAGACTTTCCTGACACAATTTCAGTTTTTGGTTTAGGAGAACCCTTGCAACGCTTTATATCAGCATTAAATCATGGTTTGTTTGAGTAAATTCATCAAAACAGTGAATGCCGTTAGCTGTTTGGTGGCAGTTCCAGACGAACGTGTACACAACTGTAGCAATGGTCCATGTACTTGAGGATCTCACACAGTAAACCACATCATTAAGACGTCAGCATCTTCCTCAAGATGAGAAAACTGGGGGTGCAGACGAATAGTATACAGCATTGATGCTCATATTTCGTTTGACTGGTTAAAAAACTTTTTAAAAAAGATCGGTGCAGTCCGATTTACAGAACTCATAGTATACTATTGTACAATATCAAGGTTGTGTGACTTAAGAGAGACCTCATTCCTTTCTAGTTTCGGTCTAATGCAATTTCAATATTTGTAGCGTTGTGTACCTGGCAGTATCTTTTTGCTGAATTTGTTAAACTTATATAGTATGACTTAAACTTTTAAGACAGAATTTACAGGTTAACGATTATAGTTGAATTTGGTACAATTCTGTGACATTATTCATTATGTGACATTTTTAGCTGGTTCAGTCATTCAAACCCAACACATTGACTACAGATATTTCCAACCCACATCATTTCTGAGCGATCATGTCTTTGTGGTCACGGACGACGTGGTAATGTTACTTTATAACAACGGAGTTTTCCAGGTCGTCCGAGTTGACGGTATCACTAAGACACGATCGATCGCCACAACGGACCGTGCAAAGGCTCCGAGCATCCTGATCGAATCAACAGTCCTCGCGCAACCCCCCCCCATTCTCAATTGGAGAAAACAAACTGTAAAGCGTATTCTTTTCCAGAATTTCGAGGACAAATTTGGCTTTGAGAGCAGACCGGATGTCCAGGATCTGTTTCGATTTACAGAAAGGCCATTAATTTGGTTCCGTCAACTCCTATTCCCTGGCGGAACATGATTTCCTTCAAAATTAATTTTACACGTTTATCACTAACAAAAGGTCGTCTATATTGAGCTGTAGAACAAAAGTGTAATGGATAACAAGCCGATACACTCTCGTCCATCGACTCTCAGCCTTTAGCACTCGAAGATATATGACGATTCATAGACGTCTGATTTGGACTTGAAAGCGCAAGGGTTCAAACTATGTATTATCGATCCAGTCAATTTGATCAACAGGTCCAAGTATAGTTGCATTTAATGGTGATGGGGCGCCTTGGTATTATGATGTCGCCATTTGGGGGCTTGCATTATCGCTTAGGACACTTTGGAACAACAGTTTCCTAATATCATTCTTAAACTTGCGTACAAGTTAGCTTTTATGCAATGGGTAAATTGATTTGAGTCGTCCGGTTGTTTCCAAATTGAATTAAAAACTGGGGAGTGGGAGATAGATAAGGTTTTGTTGAAGAGACTATAGTTTGTTTATGATAACCATGCTACGCCCTTTCCCCCATAAACGCACTAGTGTTTGAAGTAAAGAAAAACAAAAAATGCCTGGATACAGACGCCGACGCTATAAATAGCTTTCGTATATAGAAAGTGTATTGATCTAGGCTTTCCTTTCGCTCACCTTAAATTGGTGGGCAACACCGTTGTGAGAGGTGTTCCCAAAGCATTCGCAGACTACAGCAACCTTCCTTCCACACGACCTATTGATTACACAAAGCCTAACACTCCATGCCATGCCGGGGAAAGATAATTTAATTAACTTTTGGGTATTTATTTTTACACCGCTACTTTCGTCTTGGTTTGATTTGCTTTTTAGGGTGTAGCATTGTAACATCAACATCATCTCGTCTCATCATCTCTGTAACATCATCTCAGTATTTCCCGCCACTCTTTTTTTCTCTTCTCCTCCTTCGCCCTTCACGTAATTCAGGGCAATCGAAATAATGAAGGGTTAAGACGGTCTACAGGGAAACCTCTCGACCGTAGGCACATGAATACGAGTAATCTTTCAATCGAGGTATCTAACGATTAGGCCTACCTGTTAAAATAATGCATGGACATATCAAGATCAAGTTTAGTTGTAAACTTCTCAAAGGCCATATACAGGAAACAGACGGTAATTAAATTCATATCCAACGGGATAATAAAACAAAGCAGTGCCGTATGGAATTATGTACTTCATGAAATCCTGGAATGGAGCCTCAGCCTCCTGTATAAGTAGTCATTGTTCTACGCACAAAGTCATGCGCAGTACGGTCAATGAGTACTGGTGTGCATTTCATTCAGCCCCAAATCTCTTTTTGCACTTTCGGTGGAAGCGGATTTTCAGCCATTGAAGTATGGGCTGACTGTATAAAGTGTTTGCTGATCTTCAGCCAACTCTGGCAAAGCATTCAAACAGTACTTTTCTGTGAAGGCAAGGAAAAGGGTGAGATATTTCGGCACCTGCGTCATAAATTTCACGCTTCGCGAAAAACGTGGTGCTCAAACAAGCTTAAGACGTCACCCTTATTCAAGGCTTTAAGGCTGATATAAAATTGACAGACAGTGTGTATTTATGGCTGTGGGTGAGTGTGCGAAAGTATCGGATTCAACTTCGGCCCCTTTTAGGGCTCAACTCTTATTTTGCAAAGAAAAGCCTTGGAACTGAAGTTTAAAGATTTTCCTTTTTAATCAACCCTTTCTACGATCATTGGGACCCCCCTTGTGCAAAGCAGAGGCGACTCCCTGTAAAACCACTCCGTTGGGTCGCGACGTGATCAGGCCAGGCTAAGATAAGACGATTGCCATGGACAGATTGTTCCTTCACAGGAATTAAGTAATTTGCGTGCGCTCCTCGCTGGATGATGGGTGTGACAAGTGATCACGCAAATCGACCGCTATTTGTCAATGGCGATCACCACTCTGACTCATGGGTATTTCACCGAAAGAAGGCACGTCCATGTTTTTATATATATCCGTCCATGTTTTTTATATATGTATATATGTATGTATGTAAGATAATTTCGTTCACTCTGTTAAAGAGGTTCCAATGTTTAATATTCCCATGAATATTTTGAAATAACTCCCCAGTAACAGCTTCAACGCCATAGAGACCATCAAGTCAAAAATTGAATAACTATAGGAAACAATAAGTAGAAAACTATTAAACCATACATAATGAAGAATGGAGCTTAGCTAAACAGCTTGAAAAGGAAACAGCGGCGACTTTGAGGCTGTACAAGACTCATTGCTGGGTCCCCCATCAAACAATAACAGGAAGAACCTCTGTAGAAAGATCGTAAACCAGTAACTTAGCTAGGATTTTACTGGTTGGGGGCACCTGGGGAGGGGGCACTGGGAATTTGTGGGGCACGAGCCTCTCAGGCCCCCGTGGATACGCCACCGTGAAGAACAGATTAAAAGCAGCTCATTTTTCAAAGGAATCTTTGGCATAATATCTACAGTTTGCCATTAGTGCCAGAACAGCCTGACAAAAAGTGGCAAGGGGTCCGCTTGCCTGCGTGTCACTTTAATGCAGAAAAGCCAACACACTGAAAGTTAGTAGGCGAAAACTAGAGCTGGAAATGGTTAACTAGAAATGGAGATTTCTTTTCTAACATCTAAAATAATATATACATATAGGCCCTGTCTATCGTAGGGGCTGAGACAAACACCATTTTATGTTTTTGATGAAATTATCACCACTTCCAATTATTTGAGTAGAATAACTCTGTCTTCTATCCTATTAAGTCATCCTAATTTTTATTTTAATTTGAGAAATTAGTTTCTTTCATATTACTTCTCATGCTCATAGGTCAAAGCCCTGAACGTGTATTTCCTATTCTGCTTTGTGTACTTGCTTTCTGAGGAACACGGACGCGGAGCCGGAAAGCCAAGGTGCCAAGAATCTTCAGAAGTAAATCCGTGCCCAATTCAGGATTTAGTAGGCGAGACAAACCCACTGTCGCCGGCTACAGGGGCTACGCATTCCACGGCTGAGGCGTGACAACTTGCCCCCTTCCCCCTGCCAGGTGAGCCGCGTCTTCCCGGATCTATAATTTGTCCAGTTGCAATATGACAGCGACAGCTATCCCGCTTGAATGATTCAGCATCAGTTCATGACGGGCTTCGTTTTCATGATGTGATGGTATATTGGGATAGTGACTGTTTCAGCACTACACTGTTGGGCTTACCTTCACAAACACTAAGTATATATAACACATCAACTAAACGTTAGCTTCATGGGTAAAACCAAAATAACTTCTTTTGACAAGCAAAACTCATGGTTGTCACACTTTGTATGAGTAACTTTCAGGACACAGTAGGATAAAAGGGGATTGGTTGATATGGGGTTCCCAGATTTCGGAAATTTGTTAAATGTACTGTGCTTCCTCCTGAGTTCTACGGCTAATTCAGAATAAATTCAGGAAATCTGAGTAAGTTTTTCCTATGCGTCTCTTCACTGTACAAATTGCACGCACTTCGTGCACTTGCATGTGCATGTGACTTAGTACTTATTGCACTTGAGGCGATTAAGTGAGAACATGCGGACACCTGACTCATGTGAGGTGAAAGTAAACATTTCAACCAAAACACTTCAAATGCTTGAAGCATACTTTTAGTGCCTGAAGTGCATTTGATCTCACCTCATGCACCTATACGTCCTCACCAGCATAAACTCGCTGCACCTGAATCGTTCCAGTGGTCCATTCAATGGCACCTAACGTGCTTGAAGCACACTTTTAGGTCCCTGAAGTGCATTTGATCTCACCTCATGCACCTGCATTTTGGCACCAATATAAACTCACTGCACCTCAATCGTTCAAGTGGCAATATATTGACACCTGAGGTTTATTCAGTGGCACCTAATGTGCTTGAATCACACTTTTAGGTACCTGAAGTGCATTTGACCTCACCTCATGCACCTGCATTTGGGCACCAACATAAACTCACTACACCTCATTCGTTCAAGTGGCAATATATTGACACCTGAGGTTCATTCAATGGCACCTAACGTGCTTGAAGCACATTTTTAGTTACCTGAAGTGCATTTGATCTAATCTCATGCACCTGTATTTGCGCACCAATATAAACTTGCTGCACCTGAATCGTTCAAGTGGCAATATGTTGACACCTGAGGTTCATTCAATGGCACCTAACGTGCTTGAAGCACATTTTTGATTACCTGTAGTGCATTTGATCTAATCTCATGCACCTGTATTTGCGCACCAATATAAACTTGCTGAACCTGAATCGTTCAAGTGGCAATATGTTGACACTTGAGGTTCATTCAATGGCACATAACATGCTTGAAGCACTCTTGTAGGTACCAGAAGTGCATCTGATCTTATTTCATGTACCTGTATTTGCGCACCAATATAAACTCACTGCACCTCAATCGTTCAAGTGGCAATATATTGACACCTGAGGTTCATTCAATGGCACCTAACGTGCTTGAAGCACATTTTTAGTTACCTGAAGTGTATTTGATCTAATCTCATGCACCTGTATTTGCGCACCAATATAAACTTGCTGCACCTGAATCGTTCAAGTGGCAATATGTTGACACCTGAGGTTCATTCAATGGCACATAACATGCTTGAAGCACTCTTGTAGGTACCAGAAGTGCACCAGTATAAACTCGCTGCACCTGAAAAGTAGCAATTGACACATGATGGGATTCATATGCTTGAAGCACTGCAGCACCAACGTACTTGAAGCATATTAGTTACCTGTAGTGAATTTGATCTAACATGAGGCACCAGTATATGTTCATACATGTACGTAATGCGTAGGCCTACCTGGTAAACATAATATGTTTTATAACTCGACGTGCCGACGTCCCTGCCTGTGGCTTTGGCTTTGCATGTGTTGGAAACAATAGGATTTAGAACCTTAAGTGAATATGCCACCCATACATCCATGATGCTCTTAAATTGTCTAAGTAATAAAACAAGGTACGTGATACTTAACAACTACAAGACTTGGTTTACTACACATGAAGCAGTGGTTCGATGCCTGTAGCTAGTGAGTCTGCTCTTACCTAATGGGGCACGTATTTCCAGCTCTTGAATGGTTAATTATGCACCGGAATTGATAAAGAATAATATTGTGCAAGTAACACTACACATTTCTCCACTGCGGCGATCGCGGCCGGTGAACCCTCATTTATTAGCCCACCGAAGAAAAGCTGAGCTGTATTTTGGCAAGCCATCTTCATTATGAGCAGCGATTAGCCCAAGCCTAACCTCAGCAGCAGGGCACATCATCAAAGGCTAAAGTGGGGGAATTTCATCACCTGAGACGCCTGATGTATCACGTGCCGCCCTTTTGATCACGTGACAGGAAACACTTCGCGTATTAATTTATACTTTTTTCCCCTTTTATTAGTACTTTCTAGTCCAGTATTTTTCATATAAATCCATCTTGCATTGGTCATGTGAAGGAGGCTCTAGACTGTTCGTTTCTTTTGCCAAGTAACAAAGTGCCGTTTTGTATTTCAAGAGTATAGCCTTTAACCGGATTATTTTTCCTGCTGCGTATGAAAAACAGTCATGGCATGAAATATGACACAGGTACGCGGGCGCGTATGTACACGTACGTTCATGTACGTTATAGCATACTACATGCACCGGCGGCCGTTTGTATGTTGTTGACACGATTGCACACATGCGAGTGACATGGCGTCGTTGATCGGAGAACTGAAGACGAAGACAACAGAAGAATTGTGTGCTTTCCGTCGGGAACAGGACATGTCCGATGATGTCATCGAGAAATCTGAGAGTAAGTATTCAAGCAGTTTGCATTAGTTTCAACTGTTTCTTACTGTGGGAGAAATAGATTTTACTTGCTGGGATTCACTGTGACCCTAACGTTAGGTCTTATGACCGATCCCAACGCTATGTTTACCCGTGCACGGCCGCACGTATGCAAAGGTCATGCAGGGAAAGAATGGAACTGTTCCCATGTATAGACCTAGCCTAGATCAGATATTGGTAGGTATGAGCCCAAACGTTTGTTAAACACCTTCTGTCGAAGGATAAACGACACAGGTCGTTTATAAACAAGTATATGTAGGCTAGGTTGCCCGGGTTGAGGCCCCCTCCATTGTATGTGGCCACCGCTGTAGAAAGTATTTTTTTTTGGGGGGGGGCTTATAATTGTTCCCTGTAACAAATTGTTCATTATAGATCCCGCGCTGAATTTCTCAGGAGGCTGTTCAAATACAGAGTGGCACAGAATGAAATAGGACAGCTATTATTACAAGTTTACATTTGTAATTTTGTGAGCCATCCCCCTTTATTTTATTGTTCCATTTCCTTTTAAGTTTCTCAAAATTCTCTGCATATGTTCATTGTCATTACGCACGCATTTTCCTTGACAAGCAGGGGGATTTCAAACAGAAGGAACTGGAAAAGTGTAGATTTTTTCATGCAATAATTTTCCTCTGATTTCATAATTTAAAGCCACTTGATATTTGTTACATGAAATACAGATCTTTACACATTTTCTTCAATAGAATTAGATTAAATGTAAATCAAGTGCGACAGTTTCTCTTTTGAGTAAACTGTTTCATACCTATGATGAGCAACACAATTTGCATAGGATGGAAAAAATCCCACACCTTCTTGTTCCATAGTTGAGGAAGCAATATGGGTGTCTATACAGGTGTTTGTTTGCTGAAACCAAAGTGGCTGTGCTGACAACAGTGGACAGTAAAAAAATTCCCTGTAAACTGCTTGACAATCCAAATGCACATTTCATAAATTAATTTTCTTGGTAATAACGCAGGTTGGTGAGAAAATTGACAACACACAAAATTCCCCGACCCTCGTGATCAGCATGGACGACAAGGTACCAACTGGAGCACACGTTGTAAGCTTTCAAAGAACCATGGTTGAAGTGTATGGACAAAAACCAGTCAAGCGGAGGATACTCACTTTACTGGGTGGATACTACATCCTTGACTTCGAATATCCACATGGATACTCCGTCATGCTCAAATTCCTGCAGCATTTTCTGCTAGGCAGAATGGTGAAAGACATGCCAAAGTCTGGAGTAACCTATACTGTTAATTAGGATTGACCATACAGGTAGCAGGGTCAGATCTTTATCGTTAGATAAACGACTTTTTCCAAAGTTGCATGTCAATCAGGAGAGACTCAGTGCATGACTTTTAACAGATTTTTTCGTGTTGGCAAATTGTGATTACAACATTTGCTTCTGTATTAAGTGTGAGGATTTCATGCAATATGAAACTGAATTGGACACAGAAAAATCAACATTGAAATGCAGAGATTTTTTTCAGGGGAATGGATGTTAGGTGTATTTCTCATCTGTGACAAATGCATTTCCATGAACACAAAACAAGATACTTAAAACCTGTTTTGGGTTTCTGTGCAGTGGTTTGCTTTATGGTTAACGTGACATTTAAACAGCCACAACTTGTCAGTTGAATGTTTGGTGGGAATGGTGGACACTATTGTGAGACATATCCCTACCCTTTTGTGACACTGACAAACCCTCAAATTATACTGACCCTCATTTTGGTTTCAATTCAGTTTTAATTTGCCAGAAAGACTCACTACCTTGATCTCTTCTAATTCATAATTCATGTCTGTCATTACGCATTTAGAAAACAAGAACAAGTTAACTGGACAAATTAAAATTTTCTAATAAATAATGTAATGAAAGGGTATATAACATTTAAAAATATTTTAGAGGGTCTTCCAAACAAAGAGGAAGGCATCCATATTCAGTAATGAGAAAATATTAACCAATGCCAACTAATAGTTTTTTAATAAGTGTTTCATGAAAAGTTAAGTGTTGAAAAGTTTCAAAATTTTTGAGAAGTTGTGTAATATTTTATATCGAATACGTCAAGTGAAACTGATAATTTCAACTGTTAATTTAACTGGGAGTGTTAAGGGAATGTACATGGGCAAGCAAAACTACAAACAAAACTACAGTCATTTCACGTAGTACCTCATTGAAATGTTGGAAATTTACATTCAAAATTTGATCCTGTAAAATAATAGCACCAGAAAAGTATAGTATTTTTTGTCAGTTTCCAACACTGGTCGGCCGACTTTTGTTTGAAAAACCTGATTGTTTCAACTTTAACCTCTCAGTCACCCAATTTATTCAGTCAAATTTGCTTGTGGTTTAACCCATTTGTGACCGAATGCAATCCAGCTAAGTGTGTTTCCCTACAGCCTTACATTTGATTCATGTCTACTGGGATTGAAACACTACAGGAAAATAATCCATTATCTTGGATTCTTCAGGCAGTTTGGAGCATTTTGTGCCAAGTTTGTTTTTTTAAGTCTGTAATTGAGATACAAAGTGGTAGTTATATTAATCAATCATGTTCTGTACCATTTCAAATACCACATTTTATCCAGATCTTTTATAGCTACTACATGCATAAATAAGAAATAAATCATGTGATTGAATGTATATTAGAAATGTTCCTAACACTGCTTTTAATATACTCACATTTTATGCTTGCAACTGCCACCCAGTGATAATAATCATGTCAATGCATAAAATGTATAATCTTTATGTGAATAGAAGCCAACTAAGATTTACTTTATGTGGTCCGTGCGCATCGCATACATGTCAAACATTGCGGTGTTAGGCGTTAGTCTGCAGGTGCCTAAACTTTTCCTAAGAATGTCACCTCTGTCACTTGTTTCGTTGCTTGATGTACATGAAGTAATGGAAATGCCGTGTCATCTCAGGTGCATGAATGTGAATGTATCAATGCTTGAAATACAGGAGGTAATGGACGTGCCTCAGGTAAATGCTGTGCTGCAAGTAGCGCGTTAACTAGCACCTGAGGCACAAAGTGTCTCAGGTGCAATTGGTGCTAGTAAGTGCTATTTAAGAAACTGGCACCTGAAGTGCAATGGTGCCTCAGGTGTTCATGATTCTGGGACAAATACGTGCTAGTCTTTATGTGCTAGGAAAATAACACCTGAAGTGCAATGGTGCCTCAGGTGTTCATGATTCTGGGACAAATACGTGCTAGTCTTTATGTGCTAGGAAAATAGCACCTGAAGTGCAATGGTGCCTCAGGTGTTCATGATTCTGGGACAAATACGTGCTAGTCTTTATGTGCTAGGACAATAACACCTGAAGTGCAATGGTGCCTCAGGTGTTCATGATTCTGGGACAAATACGTGCTAGTCTTTATGTGCTAGGAAAATAGCACCTGAAGTGCAATGGTGCCTCAGGTGTTCATGATTCTGGGACAAATACGTGCTAGTCGTTATGTGCTAGGAAAATAGCACCTGAAGTGCAATGGTGCCTCAGGTGTTCATGATTCTGGGACAAATACGTGCTAGTCGTTATGTGCTAGGAAAATAGCACCTGAAGTGCAATAGTGCCTCAGGTGTTCATGATTCTGGGACAAATACGTGCTAGTCAGTATGTGCTAGTAAACGTGCACTAGTTGGCCGTCTAACACGTAAGGTGCATAAAACTAAGTGCATGAGGTGTTCACGATTCTGGGACAAATAGCTGCTAGTCTACAAGTGCATCATGTGCAGCGCATTTTTACAGTGTTGTGAGAAGAGGATTGTAACACAATCCTTAAACCCGCTGCTTTGATGGGTGCTCGTTGTGGGAATGTCTCTCAAATATCTGCCTTATAGTTAAGAAATGTCCTGCAAAGGAATTTATTGTTTTAATATCAGTAACACTGCGTTAAGCATGCCGTAAAAACACCTTTCCTAATAACATTGAACAATTCCCAAAACCTTTGTCCCCAAAACTTCTTGTTTTATTACCCCTATCACATCAGCAAGGGTTGATCTAAATGTGAACTCCGCGTGCGGTCCCATAGCCCCCTGCATACCCAGCGCGTTTATGACCACGCAGGGTACCAAGCGCAAGAGGAATTTATAGGATTCCTCTAACAAGGGGATATAATTGAGTCATTACAGGCTTTAATGGAATCGCTGGGAACGGACTGCCAGGAACCAGCAGGTAGTGCCTAGTTGTTTTTGTCAGAACGAGTGTACACAAGACCGACTTGTGGAGTGTGGTTTTCGATACTTGCAAGAGAATCGATACAGGACTACATAAAGGACAACAGATACCTAATCAACAAAGTTTTCGCTCATGAGGGTTTCATTCGTGTCAATGCAGAAATGGTAAAAGGAACATTAAATAAATAGAAAAGGCAGAGTAACATTTAAAAATACTCGAAACATTGGCGTCTGGCACAATGTCCTCAAAGCATGTCAAACTTTTCACTGATTCACGATGTCCACATTAAAGGGTAGCTGCAATGAATTTTTCTTAGACACAATTTTTCTGCAACTTTGTACTCTTCTACAATGTATGAACACTGTTTTACACTCCTATTTGAAAAGTGCGCTTTTTTTTTACTGTTGCTTTAAAGTAATGCAGGGAAGACATAGATCAGTCTGTATATTTTCTGTTCAAATTGTGAAACCAGAATTTGCTTACTGAAAACGTCTCTGAGAGAGCGACTAACGCCTGCTTATTGCTGTGCACATAAACAACAATGCATCAGCAAAGAAGAAGAAATTTAGTCCAGCAAAATCTACAAAAATGCAGGACTTCTTTGTGTACAAACCAATTTAACAGGGATACTGTCTTCCTGGGATGACATCATAGTTTTGCTCATGAATAATGAAATACTCATCTGCATAAAGCCCCCAAAGCAGTAAACTACCCTTTGAAATGGTGAAACAAAAGTGGAAAATAAGGTTACCTGAGACCAAAAAATGCACTTTGAAGCTTTGTAATAAAACAAACTGATTGCATTTCCCCTACAACTTACGGGCGTTTTGCTTTGTGCATGTAGGGCGATAATGCAGATGACTTCTGTATCTAGTGTCTTTCAACTCAATTACTTTGTCAACTACGCAATTTCTCATTGATATCTCTGGTACTATTTCACAGCTCTGGGGTTCCCGTAGTGGCCCAAACCCGACGCTGAGTAAGCGGGTACTGCTGACATATTGGGCGGTGTTGGGTGCCGCAGCGCCTAACTGTGGGGCCCAGCTTTGACTGTCGCAACCGTTGTTTTTGCGACGTGTGCCATTGAGCGACATCAGATAGCTGCCAACTAGGTTCAATCTCTCTTTGGTGCTTTCCAAAAAGTAATTTTCGATGCAAATGTCGTTGAGGAGTTTTGTTTTTCGTTGTTTTGTTTTTGTTTTCTGTCGGACAGATGCACACCCAGGGTCAAACCAAGAAGGGCAAGGGGACGGGGGTGTTCTTCATTTTTGAGGAAGGGTTCCTATAAGTAAAATGTCTTTTATCCGAGACTTCTCAGTTGAAGAGCAAAACTTTTTATCACGGGATTGCGAGGATGTCGAATTTGGGTTCATATGTCATGGGCTACAGAAGGATTTGCACCCACCCATACTTTTGTTCTGTCACGATTAGCCTGAGTCCCGGTGCGATCACGTCCCAGAGTCAACCAAACGGTCAACCAAGCGTACTCTGCAAAAACCGTTGTAGCCATGAAATCTTTTCCAAGACACGTTCTTGTTATCAGGTTGTGAATATGCTGAAATACGAAACGCGTTCAGAGCATGTATGGATTAATTTAGCAACTGGACCTAACTGTTCAGGAATTGGACAGGTAATGATTAGCTTTTAAGCATGGTTACAAGCTGATAGCGAAGATTGTGTTCAATTGCTAAAAGGTTAAATTCAATTTGGAGGGCTGTTGTTCATACAAACATGATACCATGCACGCATAAAGCCCGTCAATAACTTGCTATTTTTTTAAAATTTCCAGCCGGGGAAAAGCAGATTGCACGTCCTCAGATCTCAGTCTGGCTGTCCACCTGGGAGAAAAGAGTTTGAATTCGAACCAGGGTCCGGACGCTTTTGAAAGTGCACTAGCAGTGGAGTTTGTGAGGAACTCCGTATCTTAAAGTTGTAAAAATAAATTGTGGCAAAGGATGAGCAGATATATCAGGCAAAAGAGCCATAAAGGCTCGGCAAAAAAATTATTAAAACTGAAAAACTTTCCACAAAATTAGGTAGACTCTGCCCCTTCCGTGCCGTTTTAAACTTAATTGCTATTGTTTCCCAGTTGAAGCTTTTTGCAACCAAGGGTGCATGTGGAAGCTTTACCGTTATTCAAGCGAAGCATGATGTACAACCGAGTGAAAAGAAAGTGGTTATATTAATCAGTTTCTTCCGTGAAGTTATTCCCGCAGCAATTTCCCCGGGCTAAATGACCCAATTTCCTGCCTAGCTAATGCAGTGATTCCTCTCTATCCAGGAATCGAAGGAGAAGGGGGTTGGTTATGTTGGTTTAACATTTCAAACTCGAAGATGGGCATTAAGAAAAAAGCAATCTCGTTAATGCAGTAAATACATCCAAGCTACAAATGAAATAAGGAATACGTACATGCAAAATAATCAGCCAAAACGGCGTAAAGTTTTAAAAGGTGAGCACATTATTCTCATTTGCACTGTTTGCATTGCTTAGTAAACGCATGTCAACAGGACAGTTAATACCCCAGTTTCAACGTGCTGCACGATAATTTCGCGTTCGCATTAGCTCTCGCGTACCGTGATGAAATTGTCGATGTCCTCCAATCCTTTGCTTTTTTCCCACACATAAATCGGAATTACTAGTCCCGATTTTATCGCCGTACTAAACTAATTAAAAATTGAAGAAATGACACCGAAGAAAACAACCAACAAAGAAGTAGCTGTCGAAACAACACAAAGACTCACTGAATGACAGGATCGAAAAATGAACCGGTATAATCCAGGCTCGGATCCAGTCCATCCACCCCCTGCTCTGAAACCGAAATGATAACAATCACAAAGCTGAAATTACAATTATTGTGAAAATTATAAAGCTGAGGACACGTATAAAGGTAAGTGCATCAATAACAATGTAATTCATTACCTATTGTAAACATGTCGAAAGGACGTTTACAGGCGAACTACTTAAATCTGAAGAGAATTTGATGTCATGAAAGATTTGAAGCAAATTTCGCTCGGGTGGAAATGTGTCAACTTTTGGGAATTCGCAGCGCAAATATTTGATTGGACGTCACAAATTCCCGTTTGTGTTCACCTTTGCGTCAAGTATGCACTGGCCATAATACGCCTGACCCCTGGGAAACTTCCTGAATCCGCCCCGGTACTTTGCCAAAGCAAAGAGAGCAATTCAACAATGTATTCAGCTTAATGTTGATCAAATTAACGGAAGCTGCTCGGGAAGGACTATGAATGCAGAGAGGAATTAGCGAACTGACATTATGATCACTTGTGGAAGTGAGAGGGCCGACACTTCACAATGGCTACCAATCCACTCTCCTAATTTTACTGACAAAAACGGACCAGATTTCGCCTTCCCTGAAAATATGTCCAGCCGCTCCCCCGACAAGCTGCTCCAACTGTTATATTTCGATTTACGCATGTACATAGTCCGGCTGCTTTCACTGATCACTCAGTGAGGTTTTGTTTTGTTTTTGCCTCTACATTGGTCACTGATATGCTTCTAAAATTGTGTCTTTTTTGTACTTGACCTTTGAACCCCCTCCAGCTGTTACCAATCCCACGAACAACTGCAGACTAAAGTTAGGCAAGGCGATCAGTGTGAGCAATGAATAAAAGTTTGTGCGCTTGCACGAGAAAAGGCCAAGGTGCGTAACATTCACTACCTCAAGCTCTGAAAAGCACGGGCTAGTCTCTTGTCAAGTGCTGCGAACCCACTTCTGTTGAATGGCATTGTTGCAGTCGCCTTGACTTAAAGGGCTTACGAAAGCATTGTAGCGACGGGTGCGTTGATTTGTAAAAGTGAAACCTCGAGTTAAATTTGGGAGATCACTGGCGTGTGTTTGAGGAATTTTGTTTTGACCGTTTTCAGACAAAACAATAATCTATGTTAATTGGGGATTAGATTTTTCGCTGAGTTTTGGCTCCGCCCCCAGACAACGTAATGGGATAAACCCTATCCTCGGGTCGGGACACCCCTTTTGCCAGTGCCTCATGAGTGAATACGGGCAACTTCTCTCTGCTTCTCATTTAAAACAATACGTCAGGAACTACACCTTGGAAACCATTTTTTTTAAGAAGACTGAAAACTGCGAAGAAAACATCTCAGCGGCTACAGAAAAAAAATTTAAAACCCAAATAAGCGCAGTTAAAGTTGGGAGACACGAGGGAGCGGTTTTATGTTTCGGCACCTCCTAAGCTTCCAAATTATGGGAAGTGTAAACATTGTTTGATTCAAATTGAAAGCATGCGAAGATATAGCCACCAGGATATGGGGTGGCTCTGTTAACACTCTATAACTAATTTCTGCTCATAATTTCCATCAAGTCTGTATTTTGCCCAATATATCGACTGCCTATTCACTATTCGACAGGTTCGCCCGTAATGTCTTCCAAAGCGTTGCCCAAATTACCCACCACTTTCGGGAAATTCCACGTGAATTATCCGATGGAATAACATTTCCAGATATTTTTAACCACGTTATTGCTATTAAACGAGTAGCATATTCTGTTTGACAATTCGAGCCAAAATTGCTGAACCAGTGACTTTCAATCAGTGTCTTTTTGAGTTTATGGTGTAGAACGTCATGCTCACAGCAGTTACAATGCTGCCAAAGGGATCACAATCAAGTAACTCAAGGATGTGGCCCCCTGGTTCTGAGGGAAGGGGGTAGTATTGGGGATTTCTACGAGTAATCTGTCTTCTCCTAACTCTCTCCCGATATGAGTGCTACGATTTTTCAAGCGTTTGAAAGTTGTTCTCATGTTACCTTCCGTTTTGTTTGGTTTCTTCCTGGCAATAACTCATGAGGTGCATGCATGTGAACAAATAAAACAAAATCATGATGTATACATATCCAGGGCTTCTTATAAAAAGTGGATACTAAGCATGGAGGTGCCTGTGCATGCCTAATAAACATCAATTAAACAGGCGGCTGCTATACAAGGTTGCATGTGACTTCCTCGAAGAACGCCACTTGTTTTGAAGACATATTCAAATCTGGTAATTCAAATGGCGACAATAATGAAGTGCATGTGTGTTTTTATAATCACTTCCTCTGATAAAAAGTGCTTATTGTGAAAATCATGGTCGGATTTTTCCATTCATATGTCGCATGTCTGAATGTTCGTGTGTGCTTTTATTATTACTTCCTCTAACAAACCACTACTTGGATAGTAATCATATTCAGATTTTGCAACACAAGTGCAACTGCATGAGTGTGCGTGTGTTAACAACTTTACGGTTTGTGATGCCATAGCCAAGTTGTAGAAAAAGATAGGCTCTGACCTCACAAAAACCTATCATGGCAAACCTTTCAAATCAACCGATTCATAGTGTTTCGGGCTCTTGGTGCGAATCGGCCATCGCTTTCCACCATTTTCCCCTTCTCAAGACATAGCTGTTTCTAATCTTATTTTGCATTGTGAGCGTCCCAAACTACGTAGATTGTCTTTGGAAGTCGTTACTTGTTTACTTTATAATTTTGTTTTACATTGTTTTTTTCTTTTTGAGATGTGTTGGCTTTGGTGAAGAAGTTTCAGGAATTCTTGAGAAATCTTGAGGCTTTTGACAAAACAGTACTCCAATTTCCAAAGAAAACGTAATCATTCTGTGGATTTTTTCGTTGCTGTATTAATTTTTGTGATTTGTTTTGCTTTGTTTAATGCATTACCGTTTACGATGATGTAAAGAGTTTTCTATAGAAACACAAGTGAATCACAAATGAGATGACCAGACAGTCAAATCATCGGCTCCAACGAAAAAACTGTAATTGTCAACAAACAGAAATGCCGCGTAACTATCTTTCCAGGCGGTGCACCATACAAGCATTGTGTCTATACCATCAGGTCTGAGGAACGTTCATATGAGTCGCTTGGACATGCAATCTGCAGATTTCTTTCCACATTTGCTATTTCTACAAACGCTGGAAACGAGCAGACCACCGTTCTCACGCTAAGAAAAATCTTGATGACATCACCCGACGGGGTTCGTCCCTGGCCCCTCTGCGTGGAGAGGGCCAAGTGCCCAATACGGCTCAACCGAAGCTACCTAAACGACAAAAACAGCTCCCGGCCACCGCTTGTTACAAAACTTTAAAGTTTGAAGAGTGCACGAAACGTATTGGTCGAGACACATCTGAGATCACGAGGTCTCGGTGTCTAATAGTTCTAACACACATTCAAAGTATTAATACCCAATCATTGCAAGATGGTGAGGTACACAAGTGTTTTTTTTTTACCGCCGCAGTAAATCTTTCCGCAGAAAGCCGCGAGTATGGAATTTCGTTTTGGTGCGCTCAGCTTAAAAAATCGTCTGCGGACTCTACTCTCACGAAAACCTTCCACACGCTCAAGTTTCCATAAAGTGTTGGCGTTTACAGTATGCGCCCGAGGTTAAAGTCGTGTCGTGTTAGATTAGCAAAACTATGAAGGAAACTTTATCTGAATAAAGGATCTGAAACCACTGCCATCACAAAAGAAGCAAATATTACTAACTTAATTGGCAAACTATCTTATAGCCACCTTTTGACACGTGGTAGTTTTTTTTATTTATTTTATTTCAATCTTTGTCTGTAACCAGATGTCCAAGGTTTTTGCAAAATGTCAGTTCATTCGTCAAATCAATGTCTAATCTTTTAATAGGCACCCCCCAAACATAGCATGCATTTGATATTACGATTCACCCCCTTTATATAAGGACCGTAGGAAGCACCTCCATACGGGCCATTCACAATAGTGCGCCGCCAAGACTTCGCTACGCCTTGGCCAATCACAACGCGCAAAATCTGTATACCCTTTCCAAACGTGTATTGGGTCGACAGATTTCGCGCATTGTGATTGGCCAACGCAATGCAAACTTTTGGAGGCGCATTACTGTGAAAACCCGTATTATAGGGCTTCTAATTCCAGAGGGAAAAAGCCATCACCGAAAATTCCAATAACAGGCCATTACCGGGTACTCTCCAAGAAGCACCCCCCAGAAAAAGGTTTTCCCAAAATAACTCTCAGAAAATGTGTTTAGTTTTGGACTGAAGCGTAGAATTTAATCTTTTCAAAACTACTTAAATTAAATCTAATGATGTGCTCTGGGGTAATCTTGATTACGTAAGACAAATGCTTTTCGGTTGTCCAACTGTAGCATAGCATAGCTAAATGGTATGTTTGCGCTACGTAACACCCCTTACTTCATGGAGTCAAGTAGCTAACAGAATGAGAATTGAGAATATGGACCTACACAGGGTTTCGTTGAGTTATTGTAACACTTCTTTTGTTTTCCATCGACAAACATAACGGATCCTGAAATGGTTCAAAGGCGTTATGTTACTGAAGAAAATAAGGTCAGCACTTAGTTTACAACTTGACTGAGGTAAATTGGATAAATTTAACTGAAGTTTTTTTTAACAAACTCATTCAACTCTGGAACTGCACAATAATAAAAAAGTAAATATAGCACTCCGCAATACTTACCAGATTAATTAAAGGGCTCTAAAGAAATTCTAAAGAGACAAAGGACCCAAAAATTGTGTGATAATTTTGGATTTGAATTCAGTCACTGCATACCTTGCAAGATATAGGTGTCACGTAATAACGCAGCATAGGCTTCAAAGGAGATTTTTCATAATAAGTTTATCATAGAAATTAACAAGCTTTAACCTGCTACAAATCAATGACTTCTGACTTTTGCTGTGCGATAAAATGCTTTTACGTTCAGCTTGCTTTTTAGGGGGTGGGTGGGGGGAGACACACTCTTCCTGTTGGCAAATGCCTTCTGCCGCACGTGATCGAGTTGTTATGAACTTGAGATTCATGGTGCTTCGGTACTTGCGTGTGTATACAATAGCCATTAGGACAAGTTATACCGGCTTATTCTGTGGCCAACAAATGTTGGAGGCTTCACAGGTTTAGGGAGACGCGAACGAGTTCTGTACAAATGTTGAAACTGGAAACGTTTATGAAAAGTAAAACCCTAATATCTACACTTCTTGCTTGGACTACATAGCATTACTGCATGGTGATTACTTTATTTGTTTACATTATTCGAACAGTTAGTAATTGCATTCTGATGCTGCAAAATTGGAGAGTGAATATAAAAATGAATGATTTGAACTCACTGACAACCATTACAGAGAGAGAACAGATCCAAAGATACTAGATTCATTAAACGGAGAAACTCAGCTTTATGCTCCCTCAGAATAAATTAAGAAATCGTGTCCAAGGTGACGATATCTTTAGCAGAGACGAAAACACCATCGTCAAAACCCGACATGTTAAACTGTACTTTTACCTAAACACATGTACCGGAATATAGATCGGTAAACACAAAATGACATCCCCAGTCCGTCTGGAAAGTAACCCCAGCTTCATGTCCAGTTGTCCGTCCCATGTTCGAACTGTTCCCCTCAAATCAGCGGAGGGGTCGGCCCCCAATAATAATTGAATTTATTAGACTCTTATTCAGTCTGATCGCTCGGTGTTATTTTCTAATGAATTCAATTACAGAGACCCCGGGTTCCCCGCGGTGTCTCGTCGGCCGCTTAGGAGGTATTCATTGGCTTGGGACAAATTGTGAGAAAAATACATACTGGCTGGCGAGTCGTTACGCTTGCAGCTTGAATAGAATTGATTGCTTGGTGAACTTGATGTTCCGATAGCGATCCGTTCGTATCAATCAAGGTTTATTTGGTCGACTACCGCAGAGAAGGTGAATCTGCCTTTGTCAGGTTGGCCAGATAGGCTAAGGTGCTTTAAAGGGGACTGTACCATGAATTCACTCAGGAACACAGTTTGAGAAATTTTCTACTTCTCTTAAATGTCTGAAAAAGCGCATGTAATTGACATTCCCTGCTGGTTAATTTGATTGAAAAGTGCACTTTTTTTTAACTTGAAACCTTTGAAATTTTTCGTACTTTTTCGTGACAAATGAGGGCGCTGTTGCTGCGACGTCATTTCAGGAAGACACTGTTCATTTTCTGGTGGGTATTCTATTTAGGCCTACCTATTGTGAATCACAAATTTCCTCTGTAAACATTTAAATATTTGAAATAAAATGGTACATTGAAAGAACTGCTTGGGAAACTTACATTGCACAGGCCCTTTATAAAATATGGACGGAGAAGAATACTTCAATCTGCTAGTTTATCCCGACAATTAACATAATTACGTGTAGACACGAAACACGATTAGAGAAAAGAACACAAGAGAAACCTCCAGACGGAGGACAGGAGAGAACAGAGGGAACATAGCAGAGCCAGGTTTCCGCTCTTACTCTGAGTGCAATATCTGTGGCAGAGACTGCCATGACAGGATCAGATTGCTGATTGGGTCGCTTGTAAACGAAACGCACTTTTTAATGACCAAAGGTGAATCCATTGTCTTTCAAGGCAAAAGGATGCTTATACTATTGCACGAATGATAACACAACTCATTTCAGACTCACAATAAGCAAGAAGCGGTAGGATTAATTTTGTATACACTTTTCCATTTTGTAGGGTTCAGGATGCATCAAGCAAAATTTTATAAAATCATGCAAAAGAAAAGGCATGCTCAACCAAACAATGACAGTTTGCATTTTAAAAAATGACCCGCCAACAAAACTAAGTTTATACAGAAAAAATGAGACATCATTTGCACTGATTTGTGAGGAATTGGTCTCTCTATCAACGGGGAAAAACCACATTTTGAAACAACAATCTCATCACTGTCCAACACAGTTACATTGTACATTGTCACAAAGTTGCCGTTATTTGGTTGGGATCACGCCCCCGGCTTCTTCCATAAACCTTCTAAAGTACAGCCTCGGTTCACGTTCACCGAACGCCGAATTTGGAAATCCGAAAAACCTGCCGAACTAGCTGTGGGCGCTCTGCAATTCGGTGTAGTCTGACTCCTCTGAAAACTAATGAACAACTTGCGCGCGGTTCCCGTTTCCTTCCAGGGTTGCTAGGAGTCGGGAGCTAGACACATACAGGTACTTCTCCATCTACACCCCCTTACTAGATCTATCGTCATCCACTTGGGGAAACACTTTTCCCCCTTCTTTTCCTTTTAAAGAAAGCTTCCAAAAGTTTTCATAATGTGTACTTGTGCAATATCCACCCATTCAGTACTGTATCGGATAGGCGCCCGAGGCCGATGCATAACAACAAATCTAATTTAAAGTTCATAGGAATCGCGGTGGGGCATTCCTCCAGGGAATGTGGCCCGTCCGTAATGGCGGCTACATGAAAGCATAGCAACCCACACACGAGATGGGAACACACGCCGTTACTGTCGCTCTCTCTGATTGGATCCTCCACCTCAAGCCAATCCCAGCACTTTTTCCCCTTACCGAGCATGCGCCGTGGGGCATCCAGGCGGCAGTGTCGGAGTAGTGGCCGTGTGTTGTAGTGTAATGACACGATTCCTGTTTGGGGATATACGTGTTGTGCTTGGGCTATATACCAACCCAACTCTTATGGGAATTCATGGCTTGCCATACATAGCCGCCTACACCGTGGGTCGACTGGGGGCTTTAGCGAGCTTGGAAACCGATCCACACCCGATAACGACCTATAGTCCCCGACAGGTTTTGGGAGCAGGCTCAGTGTTTTGCGTCAGCCACGGACTAAACAAGAACCGACAGCCTTCTCTTGGCCAAGCAGTGCCGGTTGCCCCAGCTTCCAGTGAACTGGGTCTGTGCCCCGCTCTAGCGACTGATGTTACACATCGTGCGGTGCCTGGCATTCTTCGCACAAGTCAGGTTTAATACGAACAGGCTACACGACGCACCAGCCCAGCGTGAGTCCAGCTTGAGTTCTCGGCGTTTGTGATACACCTGTGCTGTCCAGAGGGATACCTGCTGTCTAGCGCACCTTGGACATCTTGTACTGCTTTACTCGATTATTTTCTGGATTTGCTCAACGCCAGTTTTAAGAATTATTTTCCTCATTGATGCATTGAATTACGAAATCAGTGGTTTGCGAGCCTAAAATTGTAGAAACAAATATCAAACGCTAGATAACTGAGAAACCTTGAGAGGAACCCATTCGACGAGCCCGGGCGTACACATGATGATCTTTAACACCCCCGAGGATATGGCCACACTGCATAAGTCTTCCTTCGCCGGCTTGTCTGATGAGTCCAGCATGCATCATGCGCAGCAGACAACGGGGCTTGGCGGCGCGTTGACCGGCGGGCCTTGCCGGCCTGGCTACGGTATGCCCCACTCCATCGATGGAATTCTTGGTAACGGCACGGCCAGAGGCAGAAATGGTAGCGGGGAGTCGCCTTCACCAGGTTAGAAAAGCTGTCTCGTTTTTATTGATTTTTAAAAAATACAACAGATGTGAAAGGTTATCTTGCTGGACAGTTTAGTGAGCGATAAAATGAGATAAAGGGTGAAATCAAACTAATGATTAATACAATGACAGGCATTACGTAAAATAAGGAGAGTGACAGTGTAATCAATTTAAATTTATGTCGTCACTTAAATAATATTTAAATATCCATCTCGAGACTGTAACGTATTTGAGTCAGGAAAACTTTGCTGTTGCTAAAATATACTAGCATTTATCTGTCTTTTGTAGGAAACCAAAGCAGTCCAATCCTCTGATGTTATTAGGTGATAATTCTTCCATCGTTCACAGCAAACGGAATTCGTTGCTTTAAATATCCACCCACAACACATCCATTGGTCACAAACCGCAAAAAAGAAGCAGCGCACAGTGAGTGTATCAATTGGAGCACGTGGGCCAATTGGGGATAATGACTCTTCATTAAGCGAGCTGATGATATCATTGGCTTGATCAGAACTCACAGTTCCAACTACGACATAAATGCACTCCAATTTGTGTCGCTCATTATTCACTTTAGTCGACCTGGAATTTTTTCCCCTGCTTGTCTTTTCGTGCGAGCACGGCGCCCGCACCGGTTCTTCCGTGCGCCTAATGATAACTGCCAGTCCAAATTAGGACCAACTTGCACCCAGTAACTTAATTTGTGCTAATTTGTTGGTTATATAAGCGTGGTATACCGGCTGATTGAGCAAATCCGTACAATTCGATTATCTACAGCTGGGCGCGAAGTTTTGAATATCTCTTGAGGACTACCGTTTGCAAAGACCATCCTCGTGTTGGTTGTTTGGTTGTTCATTCTTATCGGTAATTTTGCTATATCTCAAATTTGTTCTCCTTCAGGCATGTCTTCTAAAATTTTGTTTTATCTGGTGTCAGGTTTTTTTTTTTTCGACTTGGTTCTTTGAAGTGAATGCTTTCCGGTTCCTCACCCGGGGGTTTCATTTCTTCTTTAATCATTAGTTATGCATGTTTCTGTCTTTTTATACTTGGCTGAAGAATTTCACAATATGTTTATGTCATTGCCTGTCAATGTTTCTGTTGCTTTTTACACTTGTTCGACAAACTGGATGAATTGTTTTCAATGCGGCGTATACTTTTATTCAGCATAGATGTAAACTACAGGCTAATAGAGCTAGAACCTACCCTTCAAAATGTGGTTTACTCGTTTAGGAAAATAAACCTTCCTTAGCTGAATGATAGAATGGACTGGAAAAGTCAGCGGGCCGTTGATCAAGCTATCCATTTCAGACTGATAGTATTGTGAGGGGATGTATTATAGTTATAAACGCCATCGACTGTATATATTAATTTATATCCAATGCATCGCAATATATTTATGTATTTCCCAAGTCTATTGGTATCATGTTGTACTTCTTTCTGATAAAGCACACTTTTAGGCGTTGAGGAACAGCATTACTCTGTGTAAAGCTATCCCTTTGTGATCGGTTCATTTCCTTTGTTTTCTCCAAATGTCGGTAGTAGAGGATTTCCCTCTTCAAGTTAGATGTCCACCACCTTGCAGCGAAAATAACCGGTACGGTTGATGGGCTCGAGTTGTATTGTGCTACAGTGAGTCACCTTTGTCGAATCACAAGGGTGTGTAGGTTCGAATCACACTGCAGGCATTTTTTTCCGACTGTTGCAAAATAAGCTCCGGGGGCACTGACTCCTGAGAATAAGACAACAAATATTGTAAATCTAGATAAGAGTTACACAGAGCCACTACCACATTGCTATACCCACACGGAAGTAATCCGTGGCTATTTCAAGCGAATACAAGATGTTATCATGACATGATCGGTTGGTAAAGGAAGAGATCGAAGTGAAGTTGTCACCATACAAACACCATTTCCTCTCTGCAAGAGACGTTGATATTGAGATTACGCACAAGATAAAATTGTAGTTCTTTTGTTTTACTTCCAAAGATGCTGTTTATTACGCAGGTGATATTTTGTAATCGATAATGCTGTCAGCATTTATGTTCAGAGGGAAAGGATCCACAAAGAGTAGTGCTTACATTGGTGAGCACTACTTTTAATTTTCTTTACTTTCGCTTATATAGTGCCTCGCAGTCCCGTTTCCACTTTCTACATAAAGATGCTTACTGATGGCACATTGAGGTAAAGTAACTTCTTCAAATAAAGTGCTGTTAATGTTTTCCAGTCATGTTCCCAAACACTGGGTCTTTCATAACTAAACTTTCCTTCGCAGATTAGATTGATTTTCATACGTTGTATTATGTGCATTGTCCTTTATAGATAGCGTTTAGACATTGGATGCGTCCACCACATTGTTATGTTGGCTTAGGGAGACTCTTGGGCTTTCTGATCGACCTCCATATGACTATTAATTGAGTTACAGTATAGCTTCCTAATCAAAATTACCAGCGCCCTCTGTTGGTCAGTATAGCGGTAAAAAATTATTGCTTTTGAGCTGTTTATGAATTGTGAACAAAACAATGCATTATCAGGAAGAGAGGCTGCAGTGGACGTAGTATGAAAGTAGCAGTTAATTATGTTCATTGATTGTTAATATTTTCTTTATGTTTTACTAAAGTGGGAATACAAATATAAAGAATCAGTAGTACTTTAATGACTGTTAAAGTAAAACTCTGCATAAGCTTTCGTAGCTACAGCTACTCTGCATAAGCTTTCACAGCTACAGCTACTCTGCCTAAGCTTTCGTAGCTATAGCTACTTCATCAGATGCAAGTAGTTGTAGCTGTGAAAGCTTATGCAGAGTTTTACTTTAACAGTTAGTCATTAAAGTGCTACTGATTCTTTATATTTGTATTCTACCTGACTGACACGGCTACCCACCACTATATAAAGTGGGAATGTGAACCGTCAAGAATTTGTGTAACAAGGAACTTTACTGAACGAGAAAAATATGCGTGGGCACTCGGGTTTCAGCATATTGATTGTGTGAAACATTCTGAATTTAAAGCATGACCTTGACAGCCGCTATGTTGCAATTCTGAAAAATGACATTTTTTAACGACCCATAAGGGATACGTAGTTTTTCTAGCATAAGAAAGTTCAGTTGTAAGTACAGACCTTTTTTTAATACAGGAAATCTACAGTAAAAAGAAAGAAAAACAAAACAAAAACCCTCCAAACCACCGGGGTGTCAAATTTAACTACCAGTATGTAAGGAGGACAACTGGGCGTATGTTCTGCTCTTTTTTCCCAAGGATGTCAATTATCAGCAGCGTCTTTGCAGCGTAAGAATGTATTCCCTGTCCCGTTCAAATTTCTTACAAAATATGCGCCGGGGGTTTGAAGTAGTCTAGAATTTTGATTTGATTTGCGTATTACTAAACTTCCTGGAAAGCTTAGGATACTTTTTGAGCATAGAAATGCTATACATTTAACTAACGTCATGGTAGATGCGTATTTTCTTTATCACTTAACCATTACGGTGTTCTCTGTATGTCATGTTTAAGGTAAAGTTTAAGCCTATGTTATTTATGTCAGACGTTTTGACAAAGTGAAGAGTATTCGGGAACAAAGACCCTTCTGATGAATACGCCTCTCCTCAACCAATTCCCTTCCCGAATACCTTAGCGTATCCCCAAGGTTGTTAAGTTCAGAAGTGAATCAAGAGATATATCCCCCTTCACCCTTACCCAATCAAGTCATTACTACGACAGGAAGACCGCGAATAAAGCTTTCTAAACCCCGCAAAAGGTGACCGCGGCGTGCGGGCCCAAAATCTACACGGGCAACTCGCGCCTTATCGCAGCCTCAATTTGCAGAGAGGAAGGGTGTTGCCCCGCGTCGGAGCCTGGACTATTAAAACATTGAGTGACTTGGGACTGGTTTGGCCTGGCTGCAGATACTATGACGTGGACTTGAGCATGCGGTGGGTGGGAGGGAGGGAGAGAGCGAGGGGGTCTGCGAAATCTCCATCATTTTTCTTGGGTGGGGGTTGGGTGGATAAAATGGTTTAAGTTACTACCGACAAAGAGGGTAACAATAATGACCCGTAATGCCGTGATTACCTGCCCGTCGTAGGTCCGGACCTTTCTGCTGAATCATTCCCTCTTGATTGTTCAAGAATTCTCTCTGTGGCATCTTTTCCTTTTACCTTTTCGAGGTTATCTCTCTATATTTGGTAGTACATCGACATGCTTGAGATGATACAGCGCTGTGTCGCGCCAATTAAAATGGATTATCAGTGTAATTTTAACAATTGATTACTTCATACCTGTTATTGGATAATGTGTAAACCCTCATTCAAATCCCTGCGCAAATGGAATATAAGATGTAATTTCAGTCTTAGGCCACTGTGTCTATTTTCCTTTAGGTTAAGGATTCTACAGCTCAAACACAGGTTTTGACTACGTGTTTTTTCTCACAGTTTTATTTCTAGATTAGATTAGCAGCGTCGTTCCGGTTTTCTAAAGCCTTGCTTTTGAAAGCTTTGTCCTGCCAATTATTAAATTGGCCACAGATCTACTTGATAGCAGAAAGCTTATACCGTATCCCGCTAGTCCCCAAACTCCAATGATGTGACACTATTTGTAGGCTTAGGCAAAGAGCAACGGTAGTATTATTATGTCGTGAAATTGATACCCCTTTATTCAGTCAAAATTTTACAAAACTACTTGAAAACAAACTTTCGCCTGAAGAGCCGTTCTCCTAACTGTCCACTATTTGTCATATATAGTTTCCATTCACTTATGAATGCCTCTATTTGCACGACATTTTTGAAACCGTCAGAAAATTGAGTTAATAAGGAAGTTTTTTTTCTTTTTTAAAAAATATAATCCACCGATTTAAAGCAAACTGTAATAATTCCAGATATCCATCACTGTTAGACCTCCAGCGTCCGGGCGGTTATGCATAACTGCTTTAAATTGTAGTCATGTTTCACAATGTAAAAACAAGTGTTGATGTTTTAACGCCTTAATGGTAACACTTAATGAAAGTGTTGTCGTGTCCACAAACGAAAGTTAGACACGCTGTGATATTTATTTTTTTTTACAAAACGTGTTGTAAATAAATTTAACCACAAAGATACATTTGGGTGTTTCTATAACAAGACCAAAAAACTCCCATGTTTATCGCGTGGTAAGACGTCAATTTCAAAAAAGGTTTTTACGGTTACATGTTTACAATTAACGCCAAGACGCGCTAAATTAGCGCGCTCAGTGTGGCTCTTGCCGAGCACTTTTGGGTCTAGGAGACTGTACTGGATAACTTCACCCGTCTTCAGGCATTTACACATAGGATAGCAACCACCGAAGTGTCAGCCTGAGGTAGATGATTATATGCTTGATCATTTCTGCAAACACAGAATAAATGTCCTTCTGTAAAAACAATTTGATCCGTTCTTAATCACCCCCACATACAAGCAATCTTAAATTGGTTCCCTGCACTAAAAATTGGTCAAATTGGACCAATAGGCCTGTTACCATGGAGCTCTTAAGTTGAATAGTTCCATAATGTAACAAATTATTGGCGAATGACGATGTCTTGCAGGTCTCATACAGTAGTTGCCTCTGGCGCAATTGGGCTGAGGACATTTGCCACAACACTGTATTCTGTACTATTTTGCAACAATCAGGGCCACACTCGTACCAATCCACCATACACGACAATATTGCCGAGTAATAATTGTATCTTGGATGCCAGAGAGGGATTATGGCATCCGCCCAATAGGATTGGACAGAGATGATCCGGGAATGATCCATCGGGGGTGGGCACCAAAACCTACTGGTCCCCACGACCGAATCCCTCGGCCGAGTGAACTCTACCTTGCCCGATGTAATTACAGTTCCAGTGGAAATGATCATCTAATTATAGGGATCTGTCCTTATTGCAGCAGCCGTCGGAGAGCCCTGGTAATCGGCTGAGGTCAGAGAAGCCGAAACCAACCTTTTAAACTAGAGTTTAAGCCCAATGCCAGTGTTGGTATATATTCTGGAAAAAAACATACAGAAAGAATTTTCAGAGATAAGTCACTTGGTAACAATCTAATAAGGTGCACAATCGTTGCAGATTAAGTTAAGATTTTAAGTGATTCTTGACCTCCCGTGTTTTCTGTCTACCGGTTAGTATTACGGAGGTCAACATCCGATGAACTGTGCTGTGCACTTTGAATAGTGCCCAGCTGAATTTCTGTCCGTGACAAAAATATACTCGATGATTCATAGCTTACTTTCATTTCGTTTTTAACACAATTTTTGTCACAATCGCTTGCTGACATTTTTACAAGAGGTTCTTGGACATCAGAATGCAATGCCCAACAATAATACCTTCTTCAAGACAAATAGGTCCAAACAACGCAGTTGTCAAAAGAATTTTAAAAAACAGATTAGCTAAAAAAACCTACTCCTAAAAAATGCCGAAAATATAGAAAATTGTGTCAATAAAAAAAGGTTACAAAGAAAACCGTTTTTTATAACCCCCCAAAACAGATAATAATAAAAAACAATCGGACGAGTTTCACTTAAAAGACTAGTGTACGGTATTGAAGACAAGTCCTCTGAATGTTATTTCTGAAAATAGTGTCTAGCGAGCAGTTGTAAATAAAAGTGACAGAGTGTATCAGATGCCATGTCATACTATACAGTGTCTACACCCGCCCGAGATTGACTTGAAGTTGGTGGATTTCAATCATGAGAGTCGCTACTCAGCAGCGAGCGCGTCTTGCGTGGCCCTGCCGTTAATTGGTTCGTAACGACGGCCGGGCACTGCGGGCGGGCACGGTACCGGGCATTCAGCGAATTTACAATCAAACTGCGGAATTCTGAAATCGGGGGAATTGATTTTGGAAATATCTTCGCTTAAAGGCTCTATCGTTTCAAAAGAGTAGAATAATGTTTGATTCCTGATACCCCTACTCGTCCAGCCAAAAAAATAAAAGATAATTAAATGCCAACAAACAGATCAAAACATTCGTCAGTTTTTCCTTATTGTTAATCTTGTTATGTCCAGTATGATTTCAAAATTGAAAGCCATTCGCTTCCATCACGTTGTTGCCAACCCAGGATTAATTTCGTCTCTGACCGCAGTTACAATGTACGCACGTCCTTTGTTATTCCCCGAGGATCGGTAGGAAATGAATGGCAGACCGTTCGTGACACGCTTGTCTTGTTCCCATAGGAACTGCACGAGTTCTATCCTCGTTTTCTCTTGGTGAATTGTCCGTGCTAGGTACTGTTATCTGTTAACAAGTTGATGATGTCCTGCCTTCAGTCAGAGGAAAGAGAATGGGGTTTGGATCAACATTTTACTGGTTCATCAGTAGGTATTGCCCGTTTTTTGCAAAAATTGACCATGTTTACTGAAAAAGTAAATCCCCTAACGTTTTGTAGCTAGGCAATAACATAAAATAAGGCTCGTAGAATATTTTGTTAGTTTTTTGTTAGCCTTTTGCGTTACAGTTGGTTGCCTTACAGCAGGACACGTTCTTTACCTGAAATTGTTCGTGGCTTATAGTATTTTGGAGCGTGTTTCGTGCGATTCATTCACCTCTTTAATGTCGGACATCGGTTCTGTCTGACATCTCTTTGTCGTTACTACCATTATTGAAGAGTGCACTTTTAAAGGTGTCCATGCTTTTCTTGACAAATTAGGGGTGCTGTTTCTGTGGTGTAAATACAGGAAGACTCGAGAGGCTCTCTGTTTCGGGGGGTTGTGAATCTAAGATATTTGCCCATTGAAAATATTTGTGGGAAAATTTACTCACTGACTGGCCTATAATGAACCGAAACAGCAAGTTTTATCATAGTGCAATGAATTGTCGACAGTATGCAAATTATCCAAAATTCCGACAATCTTTTAGTACGCGAATAAATGTAACAATAGTGTTCCTCCCGTGGATGACATCACAATAAAAAAACCCCACAAAATATCTTTGAAATGAAACAACAAAATTTGATAATCGAGTTGATTGGGACACAAAGGAGGGGTGCATGAAAACAATGTGTCAGCAAAACTGCTGCGGAATAATTAACGTAGGGGACTTTTTGTGCACAAAAATGTATACTAGTTTCCATTTTCGCCGCTGATACCCGCGCGGCAACAGATAGTGTCCTGACGTTTGACTGTTGTGAGAGTATTCACCTTACGCATTGCAATATATATTTTGTACATAATACATCACAAAGGTCCCCACTGAGGATCCTGTATGACGTGAACTCGCTGTGAACGTATGAGGCTTCTTCAATGCTCTTGGCCACTTTTCATCGACTGTTTTACAAGTCAATGGCCAAGAAAGTTGTCTGTCACTCGATTCTACTTTAACAGCAGCTGAAATGCCTCGTGGAACTGACGAGAATAGTGTTTCTGGATGAGAATCAGCCCGGTGTTATGTTATAGCCTCCACGATATACCAGTCATCCCCCAGTATTGTGGGCAAGGAGGTCTGTACAAAATGACAGTGCAGAAAATTCCCTTGAAGTCGTTGGCTGGTTTTTATTATCGCCTAACCTAGCATCGCTTATTTGTTAAGCCTCCCGATTCGCTAGGGTACGGCACAGCGCCCTGCGATGCCGAAGATACAGGTTTATTTTCTGCAACGTGTTTGTTTATCGCAAGCGGTGCAAGTCTTATCAACTGGAACGGGACGCAGGGGGCCGCAGACAGCTTTCTATATAGCCACGCCCGAAATAGCCCAGGTACGCCCGGTAGACGAGCGATAGAATGCCCAAGCGGCCGGCTCCCTCAGCGGTTGACGATGAGGGGTTTTGAAAGGGGGAACACGCCCATATTTTGTTTTTTTTTTTGGGGGGTTGTTGATTTGGGCAGGCAAGTGAAATCGGATTGAGACATTCGAAAGAAATAAAAATAGAGCAAATGTTTGCTGAGGGGTGGCAGATAAAGACACATGTCGTGGAGAATCTGGATTTGGGCAAAGAGTTAAAAGCTAAAATATTAAGGCTGACGGGGAGAGCTAGAGGTAAACGGGTTTGATTGACGAGTAGACAATCATGGCAATGCAGTAAACAAACAGAGAGACATTGAGAATTAAAAATCAACAAATGAAATGATTAATAGAGTAAAAATTAGTATGATACAGGGTTGGGAGTAGCAAATGCTATTAAAAAGCGACAATCTGGATTGACTTATATTGATACAAAGCTAAAAATAACCGAGTCTGTGTCTCAGTTTAGCAAAAGGATGCAGGAAATATACGAAGGCAATGTAGAAAAATCCAGATTTAATAATTTCTTGTTTCTGTTAGAAATAAAAAACAAAAAACCTACATCATGGGGGCGGGGGGGGGGGTCGGGCAGGGATGGACACTGCCATCTTCATGACATAAGATGCCGGCTGATTTAAGAAGTGTTTGACCCATTGAGTGGAAATTTACAGTTCATTAGTGCCTGCTTATAAACGTTGATGTTGTCACTTCGGCCTGTATTTTTTTGAGATTCTCAGTCGAATGTGATTGTTTCAGCAATAATACAATGCAAGCCATCATGTTATCCAAACCGTGCTCCCCGCTCAGTGACTGGGGTGTAGCTGGAAGGGGTAGGTCATGAATTGGCATTAAAAAAAAACACAACGCCCGGCCGTGAGAAATATAAAAAAAGGCTGGACATAGTATGACACTGGGGGCGATGTTCATGATACAGATGGGCATTACATGTATTCTTGCACTACATCGGGAATTAGAGCTTCAAATTTTTCTTATTTTTCATTATTATACATTTTGGTTGCTGTGAAGACAGAAAACCCCTCAAAATCCATCTTTTCTCCCCACAGAAAAAAGGTTGGAGGAGGGTGATCCAATAGCAACCCCCCCCCCCCCACTTGGTCAAAAATTTTGGGAGGAGGAATATATATCCGTATCCCGAGGGATTTACATCCTGTCCTCAGTGCTTTGAACGTTAGCTGTGATCTATAACATCCTTACATGAATTTGAGATACAAGATCATTTCCCTTAAGTCAACGGACGGATTCGGTTTTGTTTTCTGTATTCTAGGCGTGTGACCGTTTCCTCTAGGAAACATTCTCCGCCAAGGTCTCTGCCTTTCCTGACTAACTTTCCTTCCTGAAGGTAGTCATTCCAAACCTGCCGCCGGTGGCGCCGAAGTGGCGAATGATTCTTTCGTTTTGACAGTGCAACGCCAAGGCATCAAACCCTGCACGAATTTGCCCTAACGTCTTGTATAGCCTGGTTTCCCCCTCTCTTTCTAGCCATGTGGTTTTACTCAGTATTAAATTCCCCCTTTTGCCAACGCATGCGCGCACGTAGCAACATTATTAATTTCCCAGACTGGCTTATTTTTGTCTTTCCCTCTGTAGAGATTTTCAATCAGGCCGCCCCACCTCAACGCAGCCACACTCAATTATGAAAATTCCAAGAAATTCGTATAAGCGTTTTGACACGCAGGCACGCAATCCACCCCAACAATGCTTGTTTAACGTGTAATAATTACATGTTTGGAAGTGTTGGAAAGAGGTTGGTGGGGAAATCCAATGCAATGTGGCAGTAACGAAAATCGCGGAAGCACGACCATGTGTACATGTAAGGGATGCAATAAAGCAACTGCTTGCAATCTGCGACTTATTGAACATGTACGAATGGAAGTCAGAAATGATAACATCACCGGGGGAAAAACAAGCAAAGCTTATACCCCCTTTAATACATCAAGCCGACTAAAACTAACAAGTAAAATTTGTTGACGCATGCGTCTCACCTTAGTAACGCTTCTTCCTCATTACGACTTTCAATGAAAAATAAGGAAAGAAGACTAAAATCTTCAAGAATGGACAGCATAAACCTTTTAAAAGAAAGCGCAGAATTATTTTCTCTTCGGTTTAGCGTCTGTTTGCTTGTGGCGCAAAGGGGCAAGTCATTAATCCCTTTTTTGTAAATTGGTGCTCTCTGATTGTCCCACAAGATCCGAGAACACAAAACACCCTGCATGCACCCGGCATCATCTCATAGTACAGTTCGCTAACTAGCGTCATCCACCTTTTCAACAATTGCCGCCATCTTTGATTGGGCTTCCTTCCTCCCTTGATACACCCATCCATCCATCAAATGGCACCAACTACCCGTCCATAAGTATGATGACGTCATAACTGACAACGAAGCCATTTCAGCATGCCATTATAGTGTGCGCTGGAAGTTAGCCATGAGTAAACGACCAACATAGTCAAGTCAATGTTCAGAAGTATTGGATGCAGTTAAAAATGAACGTACGCCCTTGGAGGGAACACTGTAGAAGGAAAAATATGCGGAGTTACCGTAGAAGGAATCTTGTGACAATCGGCTTTTGGGATTAGTGCATTTTATCCATCTACAAGTTACTTTCAGATTAAAAAACCCGACAACTATGGATGAATTTACTCGTCTACAAGAAATCGTGTACGTTCAATAGCTGTTGCACCACCCTGTTGATTGATACGTGTCGTAGATATTTTACATTTACAACAGTTGGATTGTGAACACATTTGGAAGACTTGACCTACTCTCTTGGCAATCATCTAGGCCTATTCTCTATAGCTACACATAACTGTAATTTAAGTCGATATGCCTGTTTAATTTAATAATTGTGGGTCATCTTATAACTTTGGAGTCCAATCGTCCCCGATACATCTGTCGTTTGATTTTGTTGGTGTAGAACATATTCTTTGATCTCATAGAGTGATCAAGTAACGAAAATGACCCGCCAAACATATAAAAAAAGTAGTTTCATGTCCATTGCAACAGTATATTCCTTGTCCATTAATACACACGTCAGGTGTAACAGGGACAGAAAAAAATTACACGTTGGACCCCAAATTTATAGAACGACCCACATGGAAAAGAAATATTGGATGCCCCCCTTAAAAGATACCCCAAAGTAAGTTTTCTCTCCTGAAAAAAATTGTCAGAAATGGTTGTTTCTGGTATCAAATTAAAGCTTATAGTGTTTTCCACGTATACTGAACATTTTATTTGAAGTTGATGTTGCGGAGATATTTTCATGCGTATAACACAACTCCTGTTTGGTCTGTCCAGAGGATGTTGAAAGGATGTTAAATGGCAACAATTAACATAGTGGTTGCTATGGTAAATCCGATTTGACAAAACAGAAAGCAGCTGTCTTATGAAATCGAGGTTACTCTGCAACCACCATCGGGTTTAAATGAATAAGATAAGCTTTATCTTGATATTTAAGAAAGCAATTTTTTCTGGCAGTTGTTTTGGGAGAAAAGAGAGAAAAGAGTTTGGGGTTGGGTTTTTGGAAAACATTTCTGGGCTCATATTAATTCTTAAAGAGTCGGGGCAGAATCAATCCCTGAACATTTTTCCGATATCACCACAGTGCATTTTTGTTTCACGAATCGAGCCTTAAAGATTTTTCAGTACATCTTTGAAGTCCTTTTTATACCAATTGTGTGAAAATCGAAGGTACCACTCTTGCGCAGCGCCCATCTAAAATTGTGTACTATTCATCTGCCGTGCTCAGTGTACGCGGGCTGGCACGTATGGCCTTCAACTTCAAATAACTGGCACAACAACTTCGAATGTCAGACCCATCGCGCATCGGTTCAAACATCACATTTGTATTGATGAGCGGTTTTACATGTACACCAAGTTAACTAAAAAAAATAATAATAATACTAGCAAAAAAAAAAAAAAAAAAACCGCGCCAAGTTCTTTGGGGTGGAACTCCCAGCTGTGAGATGGTTCAAAATCACCCAGCTCTTTTAGGGTGAAATTGAAAAGGTGTAATCTTTCCCAGTTCGTGGTCGGAGCAACTTTGCCGTGATACTTGTTTTGAACCAAGTATCTCAGACCCATTTTAATAGTTTTGAACGGAAATTATTAAAGTAAGGAAACTGGGCCTGATTGACCGAATTGACCATGCTGTGTCACCTTTCAACGATGGGTGCACTTTGTCATCTCACACCTTCGCCTAGTGTTGACACAGATCCTGTATAATTACCTTTCAAAGAAGGGGGATGGGAGAGGAGAAACGAGCGCTCAGAATTGCGCTGAAAAGAAGGAGGGCTCGTCCGTTGTTGGTGTCGTGGAAGGAACCCTCCGATAACTCCCAGGGGTGACACACACAGGAACGCCGAATTACGGACCCAATTGGGGGTCAATTGTTCGTTAATTTGGGTAGTAACTAAAACTACGAAACACCCATACTTACGTCGCCGTTGCCTTCCTGAAGGCTCTGCAGGTCTTGGGTATAGGGTTGTGCCTTCCTTTTCCCCAAACTCCCGTCTAGAAACCATAGGACTTGAATTTGAGCATTACGCCTATCCTCGTTGGGCAACTTATTGTTTGTATTATGTCAGTTGATAAGGTATTCCTGGGTCAAAATGCTATGAACTATACAAGACCAGTGATCAACATAGGAGTATTTCATTCAGCTCAGACCATTATTTTAATTATTGGGGTATTAAACTGAACGTCCGGGTATTCTTGGTTTGATATTTATTCTGTGCTTTTAGTTCGTTCTTGTTTTCGAGTTTTGCTGCACATTTCCTGATTTGATTTTTTTCTCTAAGGTCAAATTGACCTAAGAGACTCTTGTTTCGCTCATTTACCTATCATGCTGAACCCACCCCAGAGCTTACCTCTTCCTGTCGATTCTTAACATCACGTTCCTTATCTTGATTGAGGGCCGTCCCCACCCGATCTCCCCATTGACCATGCTCACCAAACTCTCCTTGAACTCGGCGACGACCCTCCCAGACCATTCGGGAGGATACTTTGGTCTCGATAAGCCTGTGTGACCGATCGAGGCCACGCCGCTCAAAGCTGCCGTGATGACAGCCTCTTCCTGGCCGTTCAACGGCGCGAATCGCCGGATGCCCCTGCGCATAATAGTCCGCGTCACAACGGGTGTTGCCGATTTCTTTCCGTGGGTCGCGTGCCACGCTCGTGTCACCGACCGCCGCATAAAAACAGAGGCTTGGTTAATTAATTTCCCCTGTCGCGGGACAGTTTGGTAACCGTCTAATAGTGCCCCGCTTAGTGGCTAGTTTCTGTGTTGCAAACATGAATTGGTGACAGGTGCCTGTCACATTTACGTTGAGGCAAAGAATCATCGACTCAACTGTTACGATAATGCGTAAAAAACAAAAACAAAATACATTAAAACCAAGCAAACAAATCGTTTCCTTTCGCTTACCTCTTTATATTCCTGATTTCTGTATATTGTTAAGCTCGGGACTCTTCATATTAATTGCAATCAGTGTAGAACAGTAGACTCCAGAGTTGAAGTACAATGTCAATCAAAGACATTAGGAACGGATATACAACCAGGAAGATAACAAGCACAATACTCTAAGGGAGACATTCCCAAAGACTCGTGAACAAACGTTGATGCTATTGAACTCTAAAAATGCCAACATCATACATACCAAGTAAACTTTGCTAATCTTTCTTTGCTAACTGAGATTATCCAACGTTGGTTATTTACTGCAAAGTATCCTCCAAATGTACATCTCGTAAAGTAACTCGAGGGAAAACTCGCTCAGTGACAGCTCATGGACAGACGGCCTCTCATGGGGATGAAAAGTCGAGAAAATAGCCCCGTCATGTGGTCTTCTCCTCCCAAGTTGCGATGTTTGGTATCGTCACGTCACGTTTCCCGTAGAAAGATGAGGTCATCTTTACACTGCAGTGGAACTGGACGAAAATGGAATAGAAAACTTAGGAACTAGAAAATAGAAACTTAGTCTTTCTTTGACGTAAGATATGTTGAGGCTCTTTGAAAGAGCAGAATGTTTTTGATCCTTGTGGTGCGGTGTTAAGGCCGAAAAATGACACGTGAACAACGATGTGGAGTTTGGCGTACCGTTGCGTTTTGTTTATGCAGATTTTAATGCGAGGTTTTGTTCTTCGTTGATGTGATACTATCAGCAATGTTAATGCTTGGAATTTGTGCGAACAGTGTGACTCGTATAACTTTTTGTATTGATGCTGAATATCAGAAATCACAACGAAATTGACGGAGTTGGATAATTGGCAAGCGTGGTTGGCAAGGGTAAGCCCCGCATACTTTGTTCTTGGCACCACTTTCCATCTTAACCTCGTTCAGTTTTACCATCTGGCGATAATTCTTGTTTACAAAAAAGGGTTAAAAATAATTTGTTTTTACCATAAAAAAGACCCAAATACCCTGGTTTTTCTGATAAGGAGCCTGGATTTCCTCCGAATTACCGGACCCTTCCAATTAAGTGAACAAAAGCTCAATGACGTCAGCAAGCTCCTGCCATCACGTGAAGCTACCCAGACGTCGCCGCGAACGGGGGCGGGACACGGAAAGACCGGAAGATGATGATTTGGGAACAATAACGTGATACTTCATGGGACACTTGGTGATTCCATTGGGTGCACGACCTCCACGTGTCTCCTTCGGCCCCTCATCGACACTCATACTCCGTGCAGACCGGATATGTGTACAGGTCCACTATCTATACCATATCTCGTTGACAGTATAAAGCAAGCACTGGGCCAGGTTGTTGTCATTTGGGTCGTGTCAGCAGAACCAGCAACAAGCCACATCGCCATCGCTATATTACCACCCTCCGTGTGAAGTTTAACACTCCCCCAACTCTAGCGTGCACTCCTTCCATGCAGCACCGTAATATGCTCAATCTGGTTGGCCGATACTACTTGGAGAAACACGCTTTGATCGGAGCCGCGGCAGTCTTCCGGACCCAAGGTGCGGTATCCCAGTTGATTGTACATGTAATCATTACTCCATCACAAGTCTCTTTCCATTAACCCTAACCCTCCTCAATCCTTTACCTGTTGGAGGACTGAGGAGTGTTAGGGTTAAATATGGAGATAGAAACATACGGTTAAACAGAATACCCTCGAAAGGATCCTCCATGGCATGGTTCTCTGACGGACCAGGTTAATTAATGTTTATCTTTACTTGTCAGGAGCTGCTCTTATACACTTAGGCCTAACATCTAGTTTCTAAAATTCTCCGGTAATATTTTATTAAATAATAACTGTTGTGAATTACAACAGTTGTTGGTAATTTTGGTGTATATTTAGCTTATCCTTAATAACATATATAGGTAATGTAGGTTGTTGAAATTTCAGCCGTGGATGGAAAAGGTCGAGCGTCAACTGCTTTGGCGTTTTTAGACGAAATCGTGTGTCTGCAAAATGAATCATTGTTGGTATACTTAATAATCCGGTTCATATTTCTTCGAGTCTCATCTTAGTGTACGTGGACCCAAAAGGTCAATCAAACGGCGGTGCTAATTTAATTACAATTTCCAATTTCGCCTGCCCATCAGACGAAGTTTGAGGTAGACTTTTGCTCTTGTTGGCGAGTTTAACTCACTGTTGAATAGATGTCATTTTCGTTCGGATTGTGTCTTCCCTTGTGAGGTTGTGACCAGTGATGTCGTTGACTTTATTTTTATTATTTTTTTTTACTGTTGTGTTAATCTTGTTACTTTCGCTGCTTTGCTCTCTATTGCAATTGGCTCAATTTCAGGTATTGGTAACAAATGTTGGATTTTAAATCTCCATGCCAGTGTTTTGCTAAAAACCATCCAAAAAACGCCAGGTTACGATTGCAAATAAGTTGGAGAAGGGCGGGGCGTGGTGTACATTTACCCCGAGGAGGTCGTTTGTTTTCTTAGTCAGGGCCTGAGATGATATCATGTTGTTGACATTGCGCAGTGGCCGGCCTCACGGCTTAATTCATAGACCACGACGTCGGAAACAAACGTGGTCGCTGCAGGAAAAATGTATATGCACACGGCAATATAGGTTACTTGAAATATCTAAAAGACAAAAATATTTGAGTCAGCAGTATAAGAACTGGAAGTGAGAAAGCTTTCCTGCATGTCTATGTACAGACGGCTGTGTTAAAGAGCTGAAGCATGATTAACAATCCATGTCAGTGGCGCACGTCCCCTAGCTGGTTACAAAATGTTATCTATTAGATATTCTTAAATGATTGCTAAGTAGCAATACTTTTGAATGGGAACGTATGATATCTGCTACAAGTACATGTATCTGCGCTGAATTCATGCACCAACGAGTCTTGTACACAGCTGTTGCGCATGTTTGTTGCTGGACGGTTGTGTGCTAGCACGACCATGGCTTTATAGATTAGGTTACGTTTTGCAAAATAATGCATGTAACGGCTCAAGTAGGTCAAAATAGGTGTGATATCCATTATAGATTTGTACAAGTCTTTTTCTTGAAATCCACTGACACGAACACTTAGCATTTAATTAACCAATGTTCACGCTTGTGACCCGAAATCCATGACCAGTTCCTCACACTGACAAAACCAGTTCAATTCTGATTTTTATATTATCTACCGGTACATAATCCTGGCAGATTTAGATGTTAAATTTAACTGTCTCGCAGCTGATGGGGAAAAACACTTTGAAATCAATTGGATTTGGAACTCAAAAACAACTAGTAAGTCTTTCATCTCCGCGTGGTCCCACGATGTCTCCGCTTGCCGATTGAGCACCCATGGGGTCGACCTTCCACCCCTGGGGCTAGACCTTGCACCCCTGGTCACTAACTTGCATTCGTGGGGTCAAGGAAGAAGAAAGAAAAGGAGAAGGGATCTGTCGGCCCGTGCCGGTGCAACACTGTGCCGGGGGCCATTTTGGCAGCGTCCGAGCGCTGCCCAGGCGAGGCTTACCAGGGCGGAAAGTACAGCCAGCCCAGGGGAGAGATTGACGCGTCGGCATCATGGGTAGTCAGAACGTGAGGACCGATGTTTGTGGATGTGGTCGCGGTGTCGGTGTTCTATTCGCAAGACAGCATGGTGTGTTTTTTTCTGAAGCTCCCGGGGGCTATACAAAATGTAACCTTCTTGTTTTGGGTGTTTTCGTTGCGAGGATAACATGTTTACCTTTATTATGGCTTGTCGATATAGCATTAAGAAATGAATAAGCAATTTTATCACCGTCTTTGATGCTCTCTTCGGCACATGTGCAAGTTAGCCATAGGTGTGCTAGTTTGGTCAACAACGTGTTCTGGTCATTCATGCAAGGACATGTAGTTTCGACGGAAATCACAAGATTCAAGGTTGATCATTACCAATGTCTCAAGTGTGTTAGGTTCCCTTCAGAGCTTCTTAAATCCATTCTTCACTTTCTCAATGTCATCGTCATTTAAATCATTATCCTCGTCATTATTTCTGTGACCACATTGCAGCATCATTGCCACTGCAGTCATTGTTAGGATCACCAAAACGAACATCTTCATCACTCAAATTACCATCGTGACCATCATAAATACCATCACCAAAATCAACTCATACAGTTGCAATAACCATCTTCATTCGCTGTTGAACTCGTCAAATTGAGCATTAGTAGAAGCCCCGCATCCCACTTGCATTAAGAGAAACGCCAAAAGTCAAGGTACCAGCCCATGTCAACATCCATACGCCTACTGCACGTTAAGATTTCTCTGTTGACTTGAGGGTCCAGTCCACTAATTCAAGCCCCATTGAAAACAGTGTAAAATCAGCACCGTTCAGGGCCCAATAGCACGCACGCCAACATCCCTGAGATTTCTGAAACACAAATGAAATTCTTGTCTGGTCACTTATCTTTCAATTTCTTTTCAATTTTTTGTGGGCTAACCAATTACATTTTTAATTATTCCCACAAAACAAAATCACCCCCCCAAAAAGTGATTTTTCCGAAGTCTGATTGCAGCCATTTTTCAAGTGGCAACCCTCAACTTTCTCGGGCACTTAAGACCATTTTTCAACCGTAGTTTTCAGCCCTTCTGCCCTCATATGAAAGCTCAAAGACCCAGGGAGTTGATCCTGGCGACGATTTACACAATCTCACCATTTTGGGGGCCAAACAATCTCCTTTTTCAAAAGATACTGTGGGGGCACTTTTAATGCTAATGAGCTGGTCAGAAATTCTCAGTTGAATTAGTGGTCTGCACCCTTGAGCACATTGCCTGACTTGCTAGGCCCCACTAATTGCGAGGATTTCCTTCACATCGTTGCCTGCCACGCTACGCTGAGACTGATATGTTTCATGGATTAACCAAAGACATGGCGAGTAAAGGTAACTTCATGCGGCCTGGCGGGCACACGGCTCGTGCCTTCAAGCTGCCCCGGGTCAGGTGTCCTGACACTATACCCGGGCTAAGGTTGCAATCTAAAATGGCTTGTTAACTGTTTCAACGCATGCGTCTGAAGTTACTATATTTACATACGATTTCATGTTGTGGAAAAGACGCCGTAAGAGGTAAGCTTTCTGGTATAAGGGGTAAACTTTCTGGCACAAGTGCAGGTATTTTACACAGAGACTCGCTTCTGAATTCTTACTTGTAGGTATCGTGTTATCACTGGCAAATGTGAAATGAAAAAAAAAGTTTTGAACTACTATAATGTTACAGTATTGTTTAAGTGGTGTCCTGACGATTAGATAATGTTGCAGCAATGAACCCTTGGAGACAACTTTTTATCGTCTCTACAGTTTGCTGTTTCACTATGTATCTGGGACCTTATATGAGAGAAAAGTGGATGCTTTGATCTGTATGTTCAAATTTTGGCCAGATAACAATATTTGACCTTCATACATTTTGTCTCTTTATTGTAGACAATAAAGACATGGCCCCTCTGACGTCACCCATGGGCGACCCCGTCAAGGACTCGGACAACCCTAACCAGGCTGGGGTGGGCCTAGCGAGTGCCAAGTCCGACCCGCACGATGCCTCGACCGGCAGCCCCCGGGACAAGGCCTCCGAGGAGAACAACAACAACAAGGGGGACGACAGCAAGGACGGAGAGGGTTCCAAGGGGGACGACGCCTCCAAGAGGAAGAAGCGTCGCAACCGGACCACCTTCACCAGCTTCCAGCTGGAGGAGATGGAGCGGGTCTTCCAGAAGACTCACTACCCGGACGTGTATTGTCGCGAGCAGTTGGCCCTGCGGTGTGATCTCACCGAGGCGCGCGTGCAGGTGAGTTGTCATCATTTTTTGCAAGTGTCCCACCAAACACGTGGCATTTTGTCTGCTGCCACCAAGAGGCAGGGTTTTACACATAAGTCCAACCTTACACCGCTCCGAAATAGCATTGATAATAAAAGAATGGTCTTATGATTAATCGTTGGTTACCACCGATGGTGAAGTATTTTTTTACTGCGCGTATTATGGTTGTGCAACTGATTTTGTTTGGCTCCCATAGCATCTGAATGCAATCGGCAAAGAAACAACAGTCATGTGCATGCCACATTGCCAATTTATATTTTTTAGATACTTCTTTCTGCTTGGCTTTGTTGGTAGTATTAAGACTTATGGGATGTTGTGTGAACAGTGCTGAATCAAAAAAATGTATGGGAGGTGATATTTGGCCGCCCTGTGTTGGCACGCTTTAAAATAAAACTTTGTAAGTTCCTGTAAACAAGACAAACAGGTGACGTCTCGAACGATGTCTCTGTCCCATTGTACAAACCTCTGAACTTCGTAAACACCCACCTCAACCAATCAGTCTCTTCCGCAATTTGTAACGCTATCCCGGCCTGTTCCCCACCCCTGCGACAAACAACTACACCCCTCGTGTTATCTCAACGTTAGCACCAGGCGCGCATCCCCTGCCGGTTTGCGCGCTCTGATGCCGGATCTCTGCCCCGTTACCCGTTGGTGACACCTGGCGGCGAGAAAACAACAAACTCAACTGTCACTTCTCGCCGCCTAAAATGAGACACTGCTCCCCACGGTGTTCACTATTCAGGCATTATGGGCGCCGTGCCAGCTATCAGAGTTATCATGTGTTGTGGTATCTCCATCCGTGAGGTGTTACGTTCTGAACATTGTGTGGTAGGGGGTATTTGCTTACCTGAGTCCTGTTGACTGTGCCCAAGCCTTGCACGGATATCATCGGTTTATTGACTCTTTGTCTTAGGGCCTCAACAGAGCCCAGCAAATTAGAAGATATATCTGGGTAGCACCTGGACTTTGGTTGTATGCTGACAAAGCAATCTATTTCATCAGAGTAGGTCTACCTCTGCATGGTTTGAGTGACATTTCCAAACAAAAAGCACAGATAAAGTTAATTTTTTAAATTCCTTCCTAGCAAGATATGTTTAATGTTAAAGTAAGCATTTAGCTCACTCCAACATTTCTAACACAGAACTTTATTTAAATAAGAATAACGGGGGGAGGGACTAGGAAGGATCGGGGACCGAGTTCTTGATTGTTTGGGCGCTTGTGAAAGTGAGAACCAAATTTGAATATGGTGCTTTCATCTAGTCGGAGTGCAACTTTAAAGCCACTGCATAGATGTGGCAAACGTGCGGCGAGCCTTTCCGGCTCCCCGAAGAAGCTCCAGTTTCCCACGTGTCGAATACCCGAGTGGTCCAGGGAAAACCAATTTCAAGGGTGTGCAAAAAGGTTAAATGAAGGACAATTCACCCAGGTCGGCAAAGTTTGTGCCGTGCCGCCCGTAAAACAAAGCGCAGCTCTGCGACCGGGGCGGACGAGCGGGCCCCGTGTAGCCCCGGGCTACGCACGGCGTGCCTTCGATCACGTCGCATGATACACGAAACAGAACATGCTGTCGTAGTACTCGGAACTACAAGTAGTAGTGCGTAAGTGATCCTCCAACTTCCTTGGTGTTAAAGTTACATTTTTGTTGAAACAGGTTTTCGTGGAGTTGTGCTTGGGTAAGTTTTCCATCGCAATACCGCTGAATAAGAACAACAATGGCAAATTTCAAGCGAGAAAGGAATTGCTGTCAATTAAACGGAGATAACTAGAATGCAAATGTACATGCATGTCTAATTTTTTTTTAAGATTTTCATTGTAAGCAGAAGTTTCGTTAATATGCCACTGTCTTGTCACTAATCATACCGACCACATAATAATAGTGCTACAGCAAATACGGCCATATTCTTGAAATAGGGCCATGTTCTTGATCTGATTATTGGCTGAGGTTAAATACCAAAACAAAGGCTTTAGAAATACACTGAAACAGTTCCATTGGGTTCGAAGAAGCAATTTATTGTTCTTTGTAACAATTTTGTCTACTATGAAGACTTATGACTCACTCTATGTCGAAAAGTTCCACATAAGAATACAATATCATTCAGGCTGTTATTGTGCCCCTAACTGCCACTTTGCATAATCTTGTTTTGCATTTTGTGGAGACTGATCCAAAATCATCTAAATGGATTTATAACAGAGATCAGATTTTCCTTAGTGACCCCTTTTAAAAACCAATCCAATACGTGGACACGCCAAACCTGAAGCGGGGAAAGTGCATGGACCCTTGATTTGCCGGCATGTGGGCCAACGTCAAAATAATAATTACAGCGATCCGGTGGGTCTGCTGGTCGAACCTAGCCAGCTGGGGACAAATTAGACTGGCCATCTAGTCTGTGTGAGTTTCCTTGAAGTTGAGTTGTCCCTTTGTGTAATGGTGAGCCTCTACCTGATCATTCTGGTGGTAAAGTGTGGCCATAATTCCATCATTCATTACTAACGTTGGCACTGTTGTTGCCTTTTGTTGCATTTGCTTCTGTCGATGTTGTGAATGCTAGTATCGTTGATGTCCGTTAAGATGCTTGATATTGTCTATTGCTAGAAGTTTGTATCATTTCTAACAGTTAAAAACGTAGCAGCCATTAAATATGTTTTATATTCAGATACGAAATAATGCACTTATTTGATTTTATTTTTCATCGTGGGCAAAGTAAACGACGGCTGAGAATATTCCGGACTCGAAGTTGATAATGAAGGGATTTCCCCGCCTCTTTTTAGTCGTTCCCCAAATATAGCGTTGTTTACCGAACCTCAGCTTGTTTCAATCGTCCCCTGCCAAATCTTGTCGGTCGTGTTAGCTTGGGGTCAAACTTGACTGGAACAGACAGGCAACCGCGTGCAACAAAGCCTCGCCGCGTGTAGTCAGTGCCCCACACCGCGACAAGCAATGTGGGGGCACAGCCAGGGCTTGACCCCCAGGCTTTTGCACCGTGGGGAGCATGCGTCCGTCTGGTGCATGGGGAGGCCATGTGACCACGATGACAACAAATGACGACGTCAATAGCTACAAATAACAACAAAACAATTTACTGGTTTTTGCTGCAGGAAACTAGAGCACCAAACGAATACATCAGTTTTTATTGCTTTGTAAAAAACGTTACGACTTTTCAATGTTAGGAAATGTACTTATTTACTACGCTTAATGTTGATTCTGTATCGAGGTATTTTAGTTTAGTATCTGCCAGAGTACCTTTGATCTTTACACTTTCAAGTATTAGAATATAAGTTTAATCATACTTATAAAAAGATAAATTGCGCTACAGAGTCTATAGACGAACAAGCACACGTGTATGTGCGTTCAGACTGCATTGCATTCAGCACAAAGAATTTCTAATTAGAAACACTACTTTGCTTATCAGATTGGACTACATTTTGTAGGCATAATGTTGAGGGAATCTACCTTACGTGCGTCATACCACTCACAAGTCATTCTTACTTTAAAAGTTCCGAGACTCAAATAAACATATTGGGTCGAAAATTAGTTCATCTCGGGCGTATTCGATGACACTCTATCAGATATGCAGACATACGTTCTGTATGTCACATTTCCCACATCAAAAACTGAACAATGGGGCTGTTTATATAAAGTCTAATTTGTTTTTTCCGCCGTGTTCACAGTAATGTCTATCCGTTCCGTTTCCGTTCCAAAGCTCACTCGGGATCGTACCTAATTGATGTTTCCGACTACGTTCCTCAATTTCGACGCAGTGATAGTGACATGAATAAGGTTGTAAGTTAGTACCTTTCACTGAGACTCGTTGCTCTCGGCTAGACGTTCACATCTGTTTTTTTCAAATCCACAGAGCTCACATCGGAAAAGAACTCAAAATGCATTTCAAAACGCTCACGACTCTTTCAATCTCGTTTGCCAAATACACAGTTTAAAAGATGCATGTAGTCTTGGTCCTTTCCAAACCTCGTAACAATTCCAAAAAAAAAAGACATTAGGCCATTTAATTTAATTTTCCGTATTATGGAAAGAAATCAACCAAAATCTGATGGCCCTTAACAATGTTATTAGAGAAAAAACAAATCTGCTCTTCTGATCTCTCTGGTTTACTTTTCCCACCTCTGCACTTTGTCCGCAAATCGCCGGGTGAAGACTGAAGCGAACAGACGGCCCTTTTGCTTGAATGTGTCCTGAGGCGAGTTGTAGGATTCTGGTAGCTTCAGAACACATCTGATTTTAAGTGAGATGGTTATGCGCAAAAAATCGTGTCCCAACAATTGGACATTCACCATCAAATCACTGTCAACCGCTGCGAAGCATTTCCATTTGGGTCCGTTGCGGGAAGCAGCGTTGAAGCCTGGGGCACTGGTCGAGTATTGGCGGCGTAAACATGGCAAGCTCTACGCTAAACGGGGAAAAGACCTGCTAATTTCTTAAGTCCTTCGCCTTGAAGGGTCACCCATGGGATACCGTCCGACATGCAACAGAGATTATCTGAAATAATTGGATTAAAATACAGATCCTTGCGTGAAGCAGGGTTAATAACTTCGATGATGAATTGAAAAAGAGAAGAGGGAGCAGCTGCAATTGCGCAAAACGGAAATATATTTTACACTCAACGCATTTCGTCAATCTTTTTTTCTCACATCCCGAATGCTTTGTCTTTCACTTTCCTTTTTCTTTGGCCTTACGTCCTATGGGTACTTTTGTAAAGCTCTCAGACATGCTGTAGGCCTACATGTAAATACCATGAGGTTTTCGTCGGTAGGAATCGTCCGTTGTCCATTGTACAACAGAACCTTGGACAGTTTAGACCCAGTAAACTTTTATGAGTCCCAGCAAACAACTTGAACAACTGGCGGTCAAGTTCGAGGCAGGCTCAGGTTGCGCAGACAAACAGATCACATGTCGGTTTTTTTTCTGGGATGATTGCAGCCCGGTTGCTGTAGATCTCCGTCTGCCTACTTCCCTCTAATTGTTTAACAAGATCACCGTGTAAGCCCTAAACCCGTTAACCTTGTCAAGCATAAACCGTGTTATTGTATCACGGCAAATTGCTTAACGGCTCTGTATCAATCTGATTTCATTTTATTTGAGTTTCATCTCTCTCACCCTGCCCCCCTTTTCCCTAAAACCTTTCCCTTTCTTGTGTAGGGTGCCTTACTGCCAATAACCCAAGGTGCAAAATTAATTTGGGTAATATCCCCGATGGGCACGAAGAGTCGGGATCTGTTTATTCGACTGCATGCCGTCGTGTCGCAGTATTTCTGTGAATGTACACTAGAGGGGGAGGACCCAGGCAAAGGGGGTGATCCCTTGCACGGTGATAACGCAGTGTATACCCAGAAACTAGCCAGCCTTTTGAGCCATCCACGCCATGCTTCCATTTGCCTCTTGTGGTTGACTAGATGGCCTAGATGTAATGATCATTGTTATTCTCAACAAAGGAAAGTTAACTCATAGTACGAGGTGAGGATTTCCTCCTAATTTTGTTAACAAAATGAACACTTTTTCTCTGTTGCATAGTTCCTGACATCACCTATGGCAAAGTTCTACATGCTAGAGCAGGTTAATTCATTATAAAACTGTGGTGTTGGCGACTGTACTTAATTCTAGGGAGTTTTCCAATCACCTGTCGTAGACAGATGCGTCTGAATTTTAGCGTGTTCTGAATCACAGGGCCTGACTACAGCAACAGAAGTTGAACTAGAAGACCATAAAATTAAATTTGTTCCTAAATATGAAACTAATGAGCAATAATGTGAGCGATAATTTGAATCTATGCGAAGCAGGCTGTGCGAACCGTCCACACAAACTGTTGTCAGGGTGTAACAGACAGTGCGGTTATAATGCATGGCACATTGCTATGTCCGGTTATTTTTGGACAGCTAGCACTGAGGACATGTGTTACGGTTGAAATAATGGTATAATTCAATATTCATTCTGGGGCTTAAGCACCGTGCGATCAAGTGTAATGTACTGTGCGCTATTTCCCCAAACAGTGGAGAGAGCGCCAGGCGAAAAGCCAGCAGCTGCGATTCCCGGCTGCAGTCTAGCGTGTCGTCCCCGCACGTGGGAATGTCATCAGCGTGTTTTGTGGCGTTACATCTACCGTCTGTGTCGCGAAGGAGACGGTACTCGGTAGGCCTGGTACTGAGCACTGCTCGCCGACAGAAGCGGCTTCTCCCTAACCTTGAGCAAATAACTCATGTCATCGCTCCATCCCACATAATTAAGGGGTATACTCCAGCTCTCTGTTCCAATGACTTCTTTCGCCGAAGTTTCTCAAGTCAAAGTTCTGAAATTGTTTGCCACAGTAGCCCTGGCAATTTTTGTAATGATTTACTTGTATGTCATTTTAGTCTTAGCGTAAGACATAATCTTTGCAGAAAACTACAGCTCATCTCCAGGCTTGCAATCGAATACACCCTCTTTTTTGCAAATGTATAAATTGCTTACGAAGATATCATCTTGTCACTGGAGAACAATACCCGAGTTTCCAGACAGGACGCCACAGGGACAATATTGACACTCGGATGGCGCCTTAAACAAAAGGTAAAAGGTTACTGCCAACACCGTTTTTTTTTCCTCGAGAACTTCATCCCGCCATCTTGATAGCCGGTATTGAACTTTAAACCTCCGGAAAGAAAAATGAGAGAGAGAAAGGGAAGGAGAGGGAGGGAAGAGAAAACAAATTTACATTGCAACATCTGTTGCAATACTTGGGAGAGATGTTAACAGATTTGGGAAGACGCGGATCCGCCGTGGAAAGTGCAAAGAGGTCGCATTTTAAAGTACATTCGTCAAGGTCATTGCAGCCGAATGTTACTTCCAGAAGCCGTCAGGTGACACGATGTATTTAATAATAATGTCTTTTTCATCCAGCGCTGATATTTTCAGCAGTGATATCGAAAGGCCACCGCCGAATACATAATTGCGTGTCTATAAAACTAGTTGAATGGAGTTCCCAACATTTCGAAATGGGGGACGAGATGTGAAACAGGCGTTCCCGATTTTGTGTTCGTTGTTGCTTTCGTTTTTACAAATCGAGCTGAGAAAGTCCCGAATCTGTATATGTCCTCAAGTGTTTGCAGAATTGGCATGTAGGAAACATTTTAGAACTAACAGATGTGAAGTATTCTTTTGCGTTGATAAGGGTTGTCACAGAAAGTAGCATCCTTCATGCTCCGCCCACAAAAATCCTTCTTCTTGACTGTGACGTCATTGGCTTTCACAGCTAGCCTAATGCCGGACTGGGGATCCCACCCGCTTATTTTGTGCTTGTCTATCAGAGCAGTCCTGTGTGTGCTGTGATGTTGAATATTGCTGCCTACTCATTTGCTGTCTTTGTCGTTTCTCACTATCGTCAGTTTGCCGTTGCATTGCAGCCTTTCGCGTTGTCGCCTCCCTTGTCACGTTCGGTATTGGCCCAGCTTCTTTGTTACACCATGGTTACACCAACCCAATGGACACACGAATGTGTTTAATCGACGCTTGTTTCAACGTCAGCCAATGCTGTGTACCCACATGGAAGTATACGATGGTGATGCTTGACTGAAATTGACCAATAGAGAACAGAAGATTATTAATTCCCTTCCCCCTAATACTATTAATAATAAGGCTCATTTCTGTTGGTGTCCCTTCAAAATGCCATTAGTAAAAAGTGTCATAATATTCAAACATAAACGTCCCGCATTAGACACATCGTTTGTTGTTGGTTTTGTTGTTGCCATTCTTTAATAATTGATGCTGTGGTTGAAGTTTGATTTGCCGTGTTTCTTATGTAGTTGAACAGCCAGAGGCTAACCGTCGTTTAAAACTTTGTGCTTAAGTTCACACTACTAGCCATGTAATGAACTGTGGTGCAGTAGACAAGGCCACGTGCGATGCAAATTGCGCTGTCTTAAGCTTTTTCGTTTTAAAGCAACTGTCGCAATAGCTCTATGCCGAAACTCTAAAATCACTATAAACGGCACCGGCCTCGGATTGTGAGAACAGATGTGGAAGTTATTTGGCGATCGGAAGAGAGAGGGGGGAAAAGCAATAACGACAACAACATCAGATAATGAACTAACCGTAAATATTTCGCCAAGGCAGTTTTTGGCGTGGTGCGACCGTACACTACTAGGACCGCGCCATCAAGGATTTTCAATTTCGCTTGATCATTAAAATGCCGTTATTGCCCGTGGACAACATAGTAGAAAAAGGGTCTTTTTGACTCCATGCAAATTTAATTGTTTTGTTATGAAAACAAACTTTTAATCTGAAGTTCATTTTTTCTGTTTTCACCCTGAACTTTCTAAATATCGCCAAAAGGACAGCAGTTGGAATGTCACCGAGACTATTGCGCCCTCAAGCGCCTGTTCGTTTTTAATTTTCAAAGGAAGGTTTTCGTCGAAACATTGCTCATGTGTTCTTTTCATACTGGTTGCGGTGTCTCTACTGCGTTAGCGAAGTGTATTGTTAAGACAGACCCAGACTGTTTCAGTCTGTCTTTACCTATGTAATTAATAAACGTTAACTCTGGGATGGTAAACAACTTCAATTTTTCTATTTCATCAGTTAGAGTGATTTTAATCTGCCATTACACTTCGGAAGCTTTTGTGTTCGAATCTAAGTGTTAAGTATATACTTCCTCATTCATTAGTCAATAGCCCTCTAAGTGCAACCTGTAAGTATGCAAACCTCTTTTATCCAAACTCTGCCCCGCCGTATCCCAGAGGCACAGGACCAATTTCCGTGGTGTCAATAGGTCATGCTCCCCCGGGTGCGACTTGTTTCCTAGCTCTGATGGCACTGGTTTTAAAGGCAATGACAGCGTGTTGTTCGGTAACTTATCACCCCAAACTTGGCCTAAAGAATTAAAAGTGCAGCAAAGTGCTGCACTTTTCATGCTCTCAGAACACTGACAGCCATGTTACAGTGTTCTTTTCTTTTTCAATGCTCTCAGATGGTGAGCAGGACACAAAAACGTTTTCTTTCCACTGGTTAAAAGTGTGAATTTGCCTAGTTTGTTTTCAAGTAAGTGCATTATCCACCATTTTATAAGCAAAAGCTTATAAACCTGTTTTTCAAATACGATACCATTAAAAGATTATCTGCGGTATCTAGTGATATCCTGCCAGTTTCAGTTCTGTTTTCTAAACTGGTATTTTGTGTGCACCTACATTCCCAAGAGAAGACTCGGTTCGTTGTCGTTTCTCAACCCAACCAACCTCAAATACAATCTTTCAGCCATGTTGCGGTGTTCAGAATCGGAATCAGACCTGATTTCTACCGCACTTGTCCCACTGGCAGGAGAGGCTGAAACTTGTTTTTTTCGCAATCCACAGGGTGAAGTTGCAAATGACCAGCAGCGAAGTTGAACTGCTTGTCCCATGTGATTTGCGCGTGGCAGATATCGTTTGCGTTGATGCACTAACGAAGGAAGGTTTCAAACAAATGTGGGTATGTCGGAATCGTCGCTCCCGTCGTAAGTTATGGAAGTAAAAATACAAGAGATGCTTTTTCAACTGAAAGATTCCCATTGAAGTAGGAGCCGTTAGTGCCAGTTTGGGCAATAGTTCGTGCGAAGTATCTGCATTCTCCAATCTTATCTTTGAACTGTGTAAAATAACATAGGAATTTCACAAGTAGACACATGTTAGTTGTTGACCAACTGATGGCGCTCTTGATTCAATTTATGGGTTATGGAATTTTCAAAACCAAAGGAGCACTGCTTCCGATAATGTCGGTCATGCTCCAGAAACGTAACACAATTTTACACATAAAACGATATTGTAGACACGCCTTGAAATGTCTAATGTTGTCATGTATGCCTTGAAATTTTATTGATAATTTAATTTAACAAGCAGCTCTATTCAACTGTTGTTGATCGTGGATTGCCAACTCTAATTACGTTAATTGTAACTCGACCATTTCGATGATAACTGCGTCTCTGTTGACACAAAGCATCAGTGGGGATAATTGAAATGACACGTGGGCCATCCGATATTTCGACTTATTGCGTTATTAGGTCAACTGGAAACAGTGGAGTCAAGAGGTATAGACCTCTCAAGGATTGAAAATACAATGTACACACATATCCCTTGGCGATGCAGTGGCCTCGTTTAAATTGGAATCCCATGACTTGACGTGTACATTGTTAGTTAACAAGCATCCAATAGAATGGATGAACATCATACAGTATAAATGCCACAGTATGGTACCCCGACTCAGTTAAAAGTTAAGTGAAAGTCATAAGTACTGAAGGGACATAAAACTTTCAAACAATTAAGAAAAATTTCGAGCACAAATAACGACATAAAGTTAGACCCTCTTTGTCAAATCGCTAGCTACCTGGCACTTGATGATTTTGTTTTTCATTTGGAAAGGGTCGACAGATTTCGCGCATTGTGATTGGTCAACGTGTTGCAAACTCTTAGAGGCGCGCTATTGTGAATTGCCAGTTTTAAATTAGGATCCCAGCAACGTAAGGTCCCGTAGCTACTTTTAATGTTTTCCACACCTTCTGTGAACCAGAAGATGTGAAAACTAATAAAGTTATCAGTATTTGGCCCAAGTTCATGGGGCTGCTTACGATAGCAGAAATTTTTGTGCTGACGGCGAGCGTATTTCACGGGTTAGTGAGGAATTTTGGCTTGTGCGCATGCGTATATCCCAACTAAGGATTATGTGCTTAAAAGATAAGCGTAGAACTTTCTGCTAGCGCGGTTTGCGCGGATTGGAGATCGTAAGCGCGGAATTTTGCGGTAATCAGCGCCAAGATGAAATTAGGCCCCTAATATAAAATTAACTATCACCATAGCTCAGTTGTATAACACAAAAGGTGACTGATGTTTTTCTTCCAATGACGTCAATCGAATCAGGATCGAATCAGCAAAGCGTGATTGCAGGGTTGCCTTGTGGAGAAATCTCTTCCTTGAGAAAGGTCTTAAATTGGCGCCAAGCTTCAGGCACGTCATCGTCTGCTCACCGTGACTGTGCAAAAGCGCAGGCAAGACAACACCTGTAAGACATTTGTTGTCAAGATCTGGAGATAGCAACCTTTGGTCCTACCTTTGGCGCGAAGAGATAAAGTGCATGACCTCTGTCGTAGAGTTTGCCCTTTTTCGCAGGCTGTCGTCGGCACTAGGCTGACTGTACAAGAACCCCCCGCAAAGAAAACTCTGCACCGGTACACCTGTATCGTCCAACATTATGTCTTCGCCGACTATTGATGGGGGGAGGGGGCATGACCAGGTTTTTCTTCACTACCTCGTCAGGAGTTTGTCCACTCTCTGAAGTTGGGCCTTCCTGTCGTGCCACGAGGGGTGACTGTACCAAAAACCCCTCCAGAGTTTTGAGCTGCTGAACTGAGATAAAGGCTGCTTAATGAACGGAGGTCTCTGAGCCCCAGCCCTAGGGGCCCTGCCCTGGGGACCGGGGAGGGGACTCTACGAGTCTCGCTGATCTTGGCGTTTCGCCGGCGTCGGTGAGATGTCGAGGTGTGTAACATGAACGGCTCAGTCAGGTTGATTGGGTTTGACAACCGTGAAGGTGAACGGCTCTGGAAAGGCTATAAAGCTGCTTGCTGAGTACACCACCGTGGTCACTCACTCATATTGTGGTTACTCTTGAAAATGACACCAGCATGCTCGCACGTGCCAGTTTTTGATGTGGGGAAATTGTTCCAACAAATGAAGAATATGCATATGAACAGGAACTCTAATACTAGCTTAGTAGCAAATGCGCCCTGGCTGTCACCTTTTTCTTTTTTTTCATTTATGTTAAAAAGTGCATCATGTACTGGAATTCTACGCGTAATCAACCGTTTATTAGACACGAAACTTTCATTTCGGGGTCCGGATGACACCTCATGGTACACTTGAATACTAGAAATGACCGTTCTCGTCCTCCAAGCTGGTTTCTGCCCTGGCCCCAGTATAAATGCCCGACTTCAAGCACGGCCTAACCCTCTTGCGGTGTCCAAGCTCTTCTCCTGGAGTACGAGACAGGGAACAAGATATAAACAGCGGAATGCAGTGAGTTTGCCCACGCCCGTGTTCGCGACCGGCCGCCGGAATATTCGTGGGCCAGTATGGCCGGCCGCTTGCTGCTTGTAGCCAGCTGTATTTAAGCACGCCCCGGCGCGGCCCGCCTCGGCGAACCGCGCCGCTACCCTGCAGCTCGACGATGAAAACAATATGCCCTGGACTTCACGGCCGCTTTAGTCCAGGAACATCCTGGAATGAGATGACACAACGTGCAATTACACACTGATGACACGCTGTCGAAGATGCATGGACGTCTTGGTTTGGAATTCGATCACGTCAGTTACAGAGGTCACACCTACGAGGTCAAATGCCAAGCTTTCTGAAAGGTCATACGCAGACATGTGGATGGAAAAGAAATTGGATTTCAGGATGGTGTTCGAACGAGATGAAAGACGGTTTTCTCTACATCGTAGTCACAATTATCAATATTGTCACACTAGCCTTTTCATGTGCTCCATCTTTTTTAGATTTATTCCAATTCAAGGTTGCCAACTGTCTGTCTCGTGCTTTTAAATCAGAACAAAACCTTCCCAGATAAATATTTGGATCATCAAGTCTCGGAAATTCACGTAGTCAGGGACTTGGTAAATCTCGACGTAGGATTCCGCGAGAGTTTGGCCGTGACATGTTGTGATCAATCGCTACAGGAAACGGAGACCGAAAAACACATGTTCCCCCTAGCCTTTAGGAAATGTTTCATTGGGGAGTAAGAAACACCTAATCCGGTGACTGAGTTCACCTGAGAGGGTCTGCAATGGTGTCTCCCGTCCATTTCTAAAATGGGAGAGGTTTTTTTTTCTTATCGAGGACCTGCGTGGAGTAATCCCTGAAGTGATCGGAGGTTGATTGATCGTACGACGCCTGTGTAGTAACGGGGGAAAGTATATGGCAAAACAGATTGTTTTATCCCAATTTGTCTTCAGTATTGTTCATTTTTTGTAGAATTAAGAAGAAAATGTTATGCGGACAACTTTAACCGCAGGGCAAGAGAGGCAGAATGGTGAATAAAAACCACCGCCCTACCGGATCCCTTTGAAGAAATTTCATTGAACAGGAAATTTGCATTTTTAATTGTGAATGGATCTTTGAATCCTTCTAACATTTTATTTCCTGGTATTTAAAAAAAGTTTCAACTTCCCCGAAAAATCAAGAACCGTACTATTTGAACCTCATAAATATATACGAGAACTGTCAAGAAATTTAAAAGGAAATATTGTTGCAAAACCATTTTTAAAAAACGTTTGTTTCTTTACTCTATTTCTTTCTCTGACTTAATGTCCATACCAGGCCTGGTTATGTTCATCAGGGTTCATTTTTAGTCTCAATTAATTGGTTCAAAGGGTTGTGGAGGGCTATTTTTACAGACTGAACTGGATAGAACATAATTGTTTCATTAGTCGTGAAAACAGTTTCCTTCGTTAAGCTAATTACAAGTTGGAAACTATTCAAACTCTATATTCACTACATTCCAATGGGGCTTTTTATTTATTTTTTTGGGTTTTAAAGTGGAGTTATACGACACCTTTTATTAATTCCATGTAAGTACAAGAGGAACTTCATTCTTTTACAACTTTTGATCACTTATAAAACAAAAGATAAACGCAAGGATTAAAATTATTTGCAGATAAAATAAAACTACAACAGGAAATTCAAGAATACTAGAAAGATGAAACGAAATGGGTCACAATTGGTTTTCCAAAACAATGAAAGGAAGAAAACTATAACAAAATAACAAACCTTACATTTTGTGTAATGAGAGAATGAGTCCCCGTTTATACATCATAATGTGTCAATCTAAAAGAAATACTGAACTCCATTATCTATGCATGTACAAGGAGATTTTTTTTACCGTAATTTGCATCGAACAACTCTTCTCCCAGTCTGCTCGTTTCCATTGACAGAAACCATGTCAGACTTTGTTTGAACAGTACAACAATGTCAACATCATTGGATACTTTTATATAACGGGTTTTACCCTTACCCAACGTACATATTATTAATAAACACTGTGTGCTCAGAAAAGAAATCATTTGATACATTGTCAAAAGACAATATCAAAGACAATATCACATCTAATCCTCCAAATCTGACGAAGCATTTTACATACTATTACGCCAAAAATCGGCTTCAAATTATGTCCGAGAATTAACTTTAATACTATATCATTAAGGAAAAAAGGTTATTACTTGAAAGTTTCTGAAGCACTTGTTCAACAAAAATCCACGCATCTTGAGTGTATACGCAGTATATAAATAAATGCTTATGAGTCTCCACTTCAGTTTTACAGAGGGGGAAAGTCACATCGCCAACTTTACCCATCTTAAACAACAAATCCTTCGTGGGCAAAATTGGAAATTTTAATTTATACCAAAATTGTTTATCTTCGGGATCTAATAACTTATTTCACCAAATACTGTTCCATACACAAGGCCACTCAGGACTTTTCCCTAGGTGCAATACATTTTGCCAGATATTTAGGGTTAACAAAACATTGTAGGATCAACTTTATATACACAGTTTTTGTATTTATCTTCGATACGTATAAGGAAGAATCTGCAGCAGAATCGAATATTTAGTGTAGTCAACCTCTTGCACAGATGATTAGGCGGACCCAGTCTCTTTTCTTGAATTAAAGACTTGTCTATATGTTTTCGGATTCGGCCCATTAAACGTCCGGAAATAATATTTTTTACATTACACTTCTGACCAGCTTCTTAAAATGTTATTAATTCGTAGTCTCTCGTAATATCCTTTAAGTAACAATAGCCCTTTGCTTTTAGGATCTGACTCTTTAAAAAAGAAGAGTCTCTAGTAACAACTACACGGTTCCATAATGGAATTTCTTCACACTCCAACAGAGTACGGAAATCTTTTGACACCCGACCTCCAACCTTTTGAAAAGCGGTAATGAGGTCCACATAAAAATCAGTAGTCAGTAATGGCCTTTTGACATTGGCCAAAATATACCAATCAAGCTTATCAGAGCCGCTGGCTTTCTTAATCCAATAGTCGAGCTGGTTTTCCAGGCTCCCTGCTCATTACAGTAACATTTAAACCACTGTAATTTAACACTCAATAGTTTATGTCAATAAACTTGACTCAATGTCAATTAAACCCATTCCTCCCATGGATTTTGGTCCAACAATCATGCTTTGTTTGATTCGATTGATTTTGCCATTCCAAAAGTAATGCCTGATCATATTACTCATTTTTTAATGAGATTGTCGGACACTCCTCCAACAAAACTGTTGACAATGACCACCTTACCATTGTACGTCAAATTACGCCGAGACCACTTAGGCCTACTTAAAGTACCTTGCATTTTACTAATTCTTGGTTTCAAGTTAGCATTGGGAAGACATCGTTTCCAAGATAAATTCCAAGAATTTTCAATTTATTATCCCACTGAAAGCCACACGGCTTATCCACCCTCGTCCGCCATTTCCCTAGCCTTAAACCTTTAGATTTATCAGCGTTTTCCTTGGAACCGGATCCTGTACTGTAGATATTGAAAATATCGTCTATAACTCGGAAATCATTGTCATTTCCCAACAAACAAACTCGTGTCATCTGCATGTTGAATAATTTTAACACTACTCTTCTCATCAGATAGGGTTATTCCTTTTAAAGTCAAATTGTTTCTAACAAGAGCATCAAGGCCTTCTGCACAAATAGAATACAGGAGAGGAGACAGAGGGCAACCTTGTCTTATTCTTCTTTCCACCTTGACCGGTGAACCTATGCTATTATTAATAATAATACGACAATTCGGATCGCCATACAAAAGTTTAATCCACTTAATAAGAACAGCCGGAACTTTCATTTTCTCCATCACGGCAAAAAGATAATTCCAATTTATCCGATTGAATGTTTTTCTTGATCAATACTAATAAAAGCAGATTCTAAATTGACCCAAATGGCATAATCCACGACATCTCGTATGAGCATAAAATTATGATGTATCTTTCTACATACCACACCACAAGATTGTTTTTCACCTACTAAAACTGGCATAATAACTTTAAGCCTGTTAGTAATGACCTTGGAGAGAATGTTATAATCAATTGTAAGGAGGCTTGTTGGACGCCAATTCTTCAATTCGTGTCTATTCCCAGAATTTTTGTAAATCATATAGGGCGCTGTTCATAGATTCGCTTAGAGATCCTGACTTGAAACAGGCATTGTAAACCTCGACCAAATCTGTACCAATGATATCCTAGTAGCATTGATAAAATTCTACGGTAAGACCATCAATACCAGGAGACTTGTTTTTGTTCATTTAGTAAAGGACCCCTTTCACTTCCTCTATTGTAATACCTTTTTCCAGGTCATTATAAATATCATCAGAAATGTCTTTCTCTTTAATATTAGAAATAATGTTTTAAAGATAATCTTTTGATACGCTTTCACACTTATAAAGATTGCTGTAAAAAGTATTAGCAATATTAAGCGTTCCATCTAGAGTATCTGCATAGCGCCATCTTGACTGAGAAGTTTGTCCATTCTACTACTCTTTCTGTTTTGCTTTTCTAATAGAAGGAAGAATTTAGAAGGTTTTCTCCTTCATCCTTCATAACATTTCGAACTCTAACTCCGAACCCGCTTTTATTTTTGAACCTTTTCTTTACCAAATTCCTTAAGAATTTCTTTCACTCAAGATTTCCTTACTTCCCTAGAAATCAGTAATATGACTGTATTTGCCTGCCAAAAACTCCAAAAAGGAACTAGTCTAAACAGTGTTTCTTCCTTTTTAAGAGACTATTATTGCATATCCATCTGCCTAGTCCATAACTGATGGACGAAGGATCTTCAAGTTTCATATCGATGATATGATGATCACTTAATCCCAGCGGGTGAACCTTAGCATTGGAAATACTGAAAATAAAATTAGACGAAACCATTAAATAGTCAATTCTAGTCTTTTGCCTCGTCCCCTTGTGATAATGAGTAAACCCTGAGATATTGCTGTTCATAGTGCGACATACGTCAAAAAAGTCTTTTTCGCTCATGATATTTTGAATAATGGTTTTATTCACATCTTTTATTTGATCTCTATCAAGATCGCAATTGAAATCTCCCACAATCCACTCATTCTCATTATCAATTTTATCAACAAGATTGTCAAAGAAGATCGTTCGGTTGTGTATATCGTTTGGGGCGTAAACCGAAGCAACATACTAAGTGCTATTGTTCCACCTTATTTCGCCCAAAATCCACCGCCCATTATCATCCTTATTAATGTTTGTAATATTCAACCCATATTTTTCTGATAAGAGAATGGCAACCTTTCTGGATTTTCAACTACCATGATTGAAATGAATTACGCCCTTCCATTCAGGTTCCCATACCTGTTCATCACCCTCCTCAGAATAAGTTTCTTGTAAAACTGTTTCCGTTTAAGGTTTTCAAAAAAGACATTACATTTTATGTCATTCCTTAATTCATTAACGTTGAGAGTGGCAACTGGAAGAAAAGCCATCATCACAAAAAGGACGAATGTAAACCACATCATCATTGAAAGATTGGAAAATTTGAAAATACCTAGTCCACCCGCCGTCTTCCTCGCCCTCTTTGACCAATTTGAACATGCTGGTTTTGGAGTTGAGATGATCTCGCTGTCTTGGTGGGCCGGCTCCCGACTTGACTCTAGGGGACTGGTTCCGGGTGAATTCTGACAATTCGACTTTAATTGATTGGCACAGTTGGACTGGTTCACCTCTGGTTGATTTGAACGACTGTCCATCTGTAGGTTGGAGGGAGTCCCGCTGTTGTCTGACTTCTCACTTAACTGACTATGGTCGAATTTTGGCTGCTCATCAAGATTGTCCTGACCCTCGTCCCTTAGTCGACTGTGCTTGTTTATTCGGCTATGCTTTTTTGATTGACTTGACCGACTGGTGTTGGTAATCTGGTCCTCCTCCATTCGTGTGCTCGTTGTAGCCTGTTGGTTAGCAGGAGTTGATTTCCTTTCCCACGATGTTCGTCTTTTCCTAAATCTCTGGACGCCTACTCTCATGTACGGGACCTTGTCATTCTGGTTATCTTGACTGTCCTCTATTATGTCGGGCTCTGTGTCTTGCTTGCTGTCTTGTTTATTGTCTATTCTCAGGTCTTGATCTACATCAGCCATTCCTTCAGTCTCCAAAGCGACTTCATTTGCTCCAACTTGTTTGCTGCCCCCTCGTCTCTCTCTACTTCCATTCCTTTGATCTCCTGTGCCAGCTTACTTCTGCCTCTTCCTCACTCACTTTCCGCTTTCTCGGTGTGTTCTTTCATATTTCCTCATCCCAGAAACCTTCAACCTTTGGTTGCTTGTACATCGTTTCTGCTCCGTTGTCTCTTTCCTTGTCGTTTCCCTCCTTCTTTCCTTCTGCCTCCTCCATTTCTTCCTCAGAGTTATCCATTTCCCTTTCCTCCCCTGCAACGTATTTTTTGACGTCATCATTATCTCGATACCAGGCAGCCTGATGATTACGGCTTGCACACACGATGCGTCGGCTTCGTAGGTCACCATCCCGAACAAAATGTCCAGGTTGGTTACCAGTTTGCATGTTTTCTCCTGACCGCGATGCCGAACTGCAAGAGTGAAGCCACCAATTCTGATGAAGCTAGGAACGGGTTTTTAAACATTTTTCAGGAGGACACTTCGTACACTAGTTTCCACCTTTTCGTCGAAGTCGTAGGCCTACACTTGTTGTCCAATATTTGTGACTGTAACAGACTGTATTAAAGCATTAACAACAACGGCATCCGACATTTTGTATGGGGCTTCACCGTACACGACTACTGAGTTCATCATGTTAGCTCGTTCACATTGCACCAACTGCCCTTGCAAAATAAACCCTCCCAGGGCTATACTCTAACAGTCGATCTCGTTGTCAAAAGTAACGTTTTACCATCCATTGTTCAGTGCTGCAATACATTTTATTGTCTCTGTTGTTCTTTGAAGGGGATTTGCATAGAATCCAATTGTGTTGGGGCGCGTAAGTGTGACCACTTGTCGTGTTCTGACATCGTGACTTCTTGCAGCAGGCTTTCGCTTGGCCGCTACGCGTTTAGCCCAAGATGGCCGTTCTCCTGTACTATCCTGAAGCATGACTTCAGGAGCAAGGCCGAAAATCGGCCCATACAGTACTGATTTTCCACCAAATTTCAGTCAATTTATTCAGGACTTACGGAAGAAAACAGATACAGTACTTTTCAGAAGATGTTACAACAATCTGATGAAAAACGACGTCGTTTCAAAGAACGAGTAGTAGAACACGTCTTGCGTCCTCGAACGCATTTATATTTATTGATAACATTTGTTTGCTTGCTTTTCTTTAATTAAGTTTTTGTGTTCGAATTGAGGGGAAATTAAATATCCAAACTGAGACACATTCGACTGGAAACAGATGATGATGGAGATCACAGATATAATTGATTTGTTTGAAAACTTATTAATTGTACCCAAACACGCCCTGGGGTTGCGACTCGACAATGTCTGGACTGGAAACCTTGGGGAAGGAAATCAAGTGTGAAATGAGGTGCATGTCTGGCGGTTAATCGGGCGAGAGGCCAGCGGTATATGGGACGACAGAGGCATGGGGAGACATCTCGGAGAATAATTTCAAACTATTTCGGGACATGTGTTCCTTCCTCCATGACAAAAGCAAGGAGTTCCATGAAAAAATACCATGATGGAGCTGTAGAAGCGTGACATTCTGACGTTGCGTAGCTTGGGAACTAAAATTTGAGTGTTATGCAAAAGCCTTGCACTTGACACCTGACGATTTCTCCTGGACAGTGTTCAGTTTAGTGCTACCCGCCTAGCCTTTGCAGACAGGGCTGCTAGATTAAGTATGCAGGGTTTGATGCATGGATTGGTGTGAAGACACGGCTTATTCAGTGATTTAATTCTTTACCAAAAAAAAAAAGAAAGGTGCTTCACTGGGCATTTTTGATCTGCACACTTTATCAACGCTTGAAGAGTCATGACCCTATCTGTGATGACTTGTTGGGCTTTACAGTTTTCAGAGATCGTTACAACTGCTTAATCTGTACAAAGACCTCCCTTTGGACCGGGCTGACAGAGAGCCGAGACCGAGCGGCAATCTCCAGCCAGCCGCATCGGCAATTCCACAGCGATCTGACAGTTCTCCACGAAAGGCTTGGAAAAAACAAATCTCGACGGCATTTCGCGAGGCACTCGAGTCGTTCCATTACGGAGTCTTACACGCGCTCTCGCCGCTTCACGATTCGTGGTGCATTTGCGGGGTAAAACGCTCTCGAAATGCCCGCGAATCGAGGCAAAATGTCCGAGCAACGAAGCAGCACTGAAATGCCTGCAGATTAATGGCTTTCAGGGTTTGTTTCTGTTTGAAGTGGTTTCTTGCCCGTAGCATTGTACAGAAAAGAGATTTTTTGTCTAGCTGATTGGGTGAAATATATGACATCCCAAATATAAATCGGGCGGGGACGGGTTGATGCTATTTCCGTGGAGGACGAAGTTTCTGAGATATCGAGGATGAAAAATGTCCTGGTAATGGGGTCAGACTGAGACAGGTTGAAGTATAGATACAGGGGAACTACTGCTCACGGTGGGCTGGTGGGGGGTTGTTAGTCATTCCTCGTTTCTCATTCAGAGAGATTACGGTACACTCTACCTTCCTGCAGGAAATCCTTTGCATTTGATACTATTCCTACGTTACGACCCGCCCCCTGCAAAGTAGGGAAAAACAATGAAAACAAAAAGCAAAATGTCTAGATAATTTCATGTGAACATGTTTGGTAAAAACAAATAAATGAAATATTTTGTAATCAAAACTAGGTCCATATAAGGATATTGTTTGGAAATGATATTAAGGAAATGAATATATGCATTGCATGTCTTTTGTATTCCCTAAAATAAATCTTTTACGCCTTCGAAGTTAGAGCTTCCCTCATTTTGACTTAAACCCACACCTTACCTCAGCAAGGCCACTCTGCAAAGTTATGCTATGATGGTAAATTGCAATCTGTTCAAACTGGATTGACTGCCCCACCCAGCACTCAGTAATTTGAATGTCATATATCCTGAAATTCCAGACCCTCCGCCCACCCCAACTACTGTCATTTGGTGCGGGCCGTCGCCTTATCTTTCCTCGTGAACGCCGACGCCCCTTCTCCCACCTTTAGCCTTCCATCCGTTTGCGCACGGGCTTTTAGTAGACTTCGAATCGCAGGTAAAATACACTTAAATGTGGTCAAGCCTGTAATGGACTTAAGGGCTTAGTCAATACCATTCAATTTGAGGCCGGGGTCTAGATGAGATAAATTGGTCCCGCCAGCGTGCGAGGTTCCAAGCCAGTGTCTAAGTCGGAGCTCGAAAATGGGTCGGTCATGCTTTCTGTGTGCATGCTGTGTGATCGTCTGCTCGTGTCTCTCGGTGGGAACTTGAACACCCCCCCAGTACGGATCATTTGGCGTGGGAGATCTGACGGACTGATTTTTAATTGAGATGTCTTTTACTCAGACCAGCTGTCATCTCTCGTCCTCTGCCCAGTGTGCCGCGTCCCACACTCCTCACGGACCGAAATCGGTTACAGATGCAGACTCCAATTATTAAAATCTGTTCCATTTTTCCCTTGGTTTATAATCTCTGCATATTGAGGAAGTTGTCCCTCACGATCTCATGATTCGCGGCTCCACATACCACTCTCAACCGGTGTAATCAACTTGATGTACGTATTATAATATGTTTCGCGGTTAGACCAGACGGATGACAGTTACACAAAGTCAGCATCATTACCGTATCAAACTCCATTTGCTCTCCATTCACAAGATCGCGACGCCGAACTAACAAAATTACGCCCGAAGAATTTCTCAAACGGCCAGTACTTCATTTCTCGTGTTGTACAACATGGCATACACAGGCGCGTTCCATTGCTCTCATTCCCGGCATCACGAGTAACAGGATTAGATCTTTGCGCGACCTACGGCGCTGACAACGCCAGACCTTGAAGAAATTAAAGAGATAATTCCAGCCGAGTGGTTTCTCACAGTCGAATCGTAGCAGTCCTCAGTAGGGGGTTAACCGTGTCTCGAGCCGCTAGACCTACTTTTAATCAGAAGGGTTTTACTTCGGACCACGGACCAACCAAATCAACTCCCTTGAACGGGGTCATTTCTCGTCATAATAGGCGCCGTAACATCGTGTGACTTGTTAAGTGTCAACACGTCGCTTCCAGCCGGCGGTAGCTATCCAGATGGAAGCGTAAGAGGCAAATTTAACATGTTCCCCGCGCTTGTTTTTAATCAACTTAACGAAGTTTTTAATTCGCAAGGTCGGCGAGATCTCCAATTATAGAAATAACCATACGGCGGTCCGTTCCAGTGGTCCGGTGTTGCTGCCTGATGTGTGGACGACATTCTATCTTTTGCCCTGGATCGTTTTCAGTCACAACGATCCCAAGTTGACCAATGACGCCACTGCAACACTACGCTGTCTCTTGGCTACGCTGTGAATAGACAACATGAATGCACTGCCCTTCGTTTCGAATTTCCCAAATTCGGTTTATAACGCGCTGCTCATTTAGGTCGAGTCTTGTGGATGATTTAAAACTGTGATCAAACATACCTTCATGTTTGAAGCCACATATAAAAATTAAAACATAAACAAACAGAAACAAATTAACATTAACCACAACAAAAACCTGGAATTGAGTATTACAACTAGATTCATTTATAAAAAGTCTGACATCATCCTTTTCAACAAGTACAACGATTTACCGAACATGATCAGAAATGGCTCTCTCGTGAATAAGGTAATAGGGTAATCCCAGCACGGAGTTGGGTTTTGTTGAGGTACTTGAGCCGTATCTCTAACGGGCTTACAGAGCTACGGTACCTGCCTGTTTTCAGCCGCATCCATCTTACCTCCAGAACTGTGGGGCCCGACGTCCGCCCCGCTCCTACGAACTTGGGGTATTTCCATTTCGCGTTGTTTCTGATAGGCGAAGCCGTACATCTGGCTTTCATATACTAGAGAGCAGATTTGGATGTAGTTCCACCGTTAAGGGGGCCAAAACAGTGCCTTGGATGTTGTTAAAAATAACTACAGAAACATTGAGGGGGTGAATTTGTTCTTAAGTCGTTGAAGGACTTCGCCATTGCTGGTATGGGGACCGCGTAAAAGTCATGTTGTGATGCAGTGTCCAAAGCTGTCGGCAGTATGGATAATTCTGCTGTGTACATATTTTTCACCTTATCCTGTAGTTTCCTAGTCCGAACATTTTTTCCCGGATGAAAATTATTGCAATTGCATTGAAACACATGCAAGAACCAATTCAACAGAGATTATATAATAGTGAAAGATCCCTTTCAAAATATGTTTGCCGTGCGATGCACTAATGGCAGCGTAGGCTTAAATTACTTGAGGACGTTAAGGGATCTTGACGTTTCAGAAATCAGTTGTCAGTTTGAAATTGGTAAACGAGGGAAAGTTTCTTCTAAAATAGAACATATCAAAGAAATTTTCGTTGTCATATCCGCTGTTTCCAATAATTTAGTAGGGCCTACATCCTTTCAGTCTGAAAAAAAGAGACTGCCTTCCGTTGCGTCTTGTAGCAGAAAGCTTCATCCTGTTAATAGCATTCTCTACGGGTTAACACAATAACATGAAAGAGGTCATTTGTAATGTGGAACAATGAAGAGAGAAACCCAAACCCCCCTTATTTTATCTCCTATGGCATCAGAGACCCAAATGTCAAATCATTAAACTGTGACTGGTACACATGTCAGATCATTTCACCAGACGAGGTTGAACCAGTCACACAGTAATCCACCCACCAATCACTTCTCCCGTTCGCGACTGGTCGGAAACCCCACCGCAACTCTGCCGTCATTTCACATTTCCCCCTCCCCCTCCTCTGAACCGGGCCAGTACCGTCGCGGGGGGATTTCACCCCTCTCGGGCCTCGCTGCAAGCACGGTCAGCGGAAACTGGTCTTGACGGGCTTGGGGAAGGAGGACGTTGGGTCGAGGTAGTACGCGAGTGACGGACTCTCCCACGGTCCACGGCCCACACTCGACGGCACGCTTATGACTTCGACTAGAACTAGCATTTGAAAGAGTGAGGGTCAAATCCAATTAATGTTTCAAGTCGGTGTTACGACCGATTACTAATTGGGCCTTACTGGTGATGCCAGCATCAGGCCGATCATCACATGATAGGCTCGTCGCCTTTCTTTCATCCGACTCGTTCTGGTGTGTTTTCTTTGAGTCATAGATCCCAGAATCAAAGGTCAGGTGCTGCACGTGCAGCAGAATCTCCTATCTTCCGCAACCAAGTACAAACTTGACCTCCAAGCATCATGACCCGAAGCTGTCTGACCTCTAAAAACGTCCTGCTAAAAGATCATGTCTGTAAACGACTGGATGGACGGCAGTTTCCTTTCTGGGGTCCCAAAACGGCTAAATTGTTCCAAACTTGGTTAAGTACTGAACAATATTCTATTTGTCAGAAGAGGAAGCTCACGCAGTCTTGCCTTCTCTCTTTTATTGTTTAAGCTACAAGTGAGAGCTTGCTGGGGAAAGACCCCTCTATTCCAAACCATTTACCTCTCCTTCGGCGTAATGACAGTTATTTGGATGTCTAGCGCATCTCCGATGACCTACAAATCGTCACGCTGCACCCAGTCTTTCGAATTACAAAAAGCCTTGTCTTCGCGCCGAAAGAGAATATTTCGTATTCCATATTACATATTCTGTGTGATTAGACAAACAGCGCATGTTAAACGAAAAATGATGGCTGTTCCGATTTGGAGTCTCCACCGTTACTGAAGACCCGTATGATTAACCGTGTGTGAGAACATATTAACGTCCGGGTTTGTCGCTATGGATTACACTTCCGCAGCTCACGAATGGGCTTCATTTTGGTTGACGTAGAAACCCAGTCAGAGGCTGTTTTGAGTGGGTTGGAGGGGAAACCTCCACATTGCCTGCAAGTGGACTGCAGTGAGTCACTTCATTTTAAAGAATCAATGTTATAGAATACTGTGTTGAACCTGATGTGAAATCATTGGCCCCACAAACGTGATGTCAGTGTGGACTTTAAACAGCAGCCTCATTCGGTTGGAAGTTGTTTGTACGAAAGTCAAACAGCTATGAAGCGTTTTTGGCATAGCTCCTTGTTTCAAGGGTTTTTTGCTTGGTATCCTCTTCTCTGGTCTGATGAGCAGCTCAAAGAGGTCAAAGCGTGGAGAAATAGGAACACAAAAAAGTGGGTTGCTCCAACAATCAAAACTTCCATTAAAATAATATTGCTCGACATTGATATCCTAACTGAGTGAGTTCTGGATATAAGATTCTGACTGGAAAGTTCCCCTATTAATGAACATTTTTGTCTCGCCGGTTTCAACACATATCGTCCAACGCCACGGCAACTAACATTCTGTACTGAAACGAGAATGAATGGCGTCCCCAAAATTTCTTCCCAAGACCCTAGATCTGTAAACACCTTGGCGTTACGACTCCAGCTGACCCATTGCTGTGGTTTTATTGATTTCCCTTCTGGGCTGCCAACAGCTCGCCTTGACTGCCTGTACCGTCTTTCGTCCCTTAGGGGCTCGTTCCCAAGCGGCTTCGCCGGGCCCGTATCGCTCCCTTGCGGCTCATAAGTCTCCCCTTCTACCGCTCAACCGAGATTGCTTTTCTAACCCTCCGAAACTACAAAGGGATTTGAATCCTGCTGAAAAAGCCGGCGTCCAGCATCCCCCGTCACACCGAACAAGATTTATTCGGATCAATAAAACCATTGTTGTGAATTTGACATGGTGATAAATTTGTTGATCTTGTGTTATAGATTTGCTTTTTGAGAGCGCCATTTGTATAATAGTAGTCGATTTGCGGCATGTTAAGGTCTTCCAATTAGCTTCTTAATAGGTGTTTACACTTGTCTTGTAAACGTTTTTTTTCAGTATTGAGTGAAGGCGTGCCTCTGTGTATAATATTTTCGAATCTATCGTGATCTCTCATGCATTCCAAGGCGATCTGAGAATTTATTTAGGAACATGCAGTATACATTGTCAGCGACTGGACATGTCGTTTAACCTCCAATACCATCCGATCCGCTACGAATACTGTTTCACATTAAATACCGCCGTGTCAATTAATCTGAAGTGGATGAGAAACAGTCTACTAATCGTTTGGGTGTGGAGGGTTTAAAGTGAAGCAATTTGGAGGAAAATGCGAATGTAATCAATCACTTGCAAAAATTTTGCGATTGAAAGTGCATTGCCACCACGCCTTTATTTTTCGAAGACATTCATGTTGAATACACACACGCACTGAACACTGATCATGATCATGTCAACATTTCTGTGCAGTAGCATTAGTGAGAAATAACAGCGGAGAAGAAAAGATCAGGCACCTTAGAAATAGAATTAATTTAAAAAGTGAGCAATACTATGGCCGTGTCCGAAACGGGCTGATTATTGATGAATGCATTCCCATTATCTTTTGAGCTTTTGATCAGTTTCGATCAAAAAGCAGAACTATTTGTCACGTTTGTTCTCTCTTGTAACACGATGTCTCAATTCTTATCTATATTTTCGTATAACTCTGTCGTTGCCAAAGCACATCCTCCGACCAAACTCAAAATGTTACAGCATGGAATCTTCCAGTCGAAAACATGTGTGAATCAGCAGCTCAACGGGGATGACTCATTTTTCAGGGGTGGGGGGGGGTGGCGGCGTTAGGGGAATCGTGGAGGAGCAGAGACGAGCAGCTCCCCTGCTCGTCGGTGACGTCACGGTAACATGTTGGGGGTTAGGCGGTCACCGGAAGTTGGTGGATCCTACAGGCGTCGTGTGTCTTGGGCAAGGTTGTAGCTTCACGGACGTGATCAGTACCGACTGAGCTGTTCGAAGATGGAACACTGTTCTCGACCCACACAAAACGAAGGTTCTGCGCATGTCCCGATCCAAACAGCTAACAGATTCGGCAAACACGAATCTTGGCTCGTGCAAACTTTAATTTGGGAAGGCTACCAGAAAAGTAACATGCAGTTTTTGTGCACAAAATAAACCTTTGGTGAGATTTTTTTATTCTGAACAATGACTGGCTCGGTGCTTCCGCGAAAACAGTGACTTTCCCGACCGTCTGCCGATCACACGCACGAGTTGTCTACGGTCAACCACAGGGTAATCCGCAAAAGGCAGACCACACGGAGTGTGTAGTTGGCTAACTGTTAAAGTTTCGAAGACACACACCAAAAAAAGGTGGAAAGAAACAATAATAACCTACTCCATATTTTTCACAAGAACAATGGTTTGTTGTAATGGAATTTATTCATTCAGTCTATGGGTGAAACGTGTGGATATTTCTGTATAACTTAAAACATCACTGTTTTATCATTTTCATTCCTCTCAGTCTGAGTTACGAGCCAGAACTTCAGGGATTTTTAAGGATGCCATTTTGCTCAAACCGTCCCGCGTCCATAAAGTATTAGGGGCCAGATTGTTCATGATTACTTCGGGCCTTCCACTTCGCGTCCTCCAGATCATCGGTCGCTGAGCCCTGTGACATCTTAATGGAGTATGAAGATGGTCGGCAGTCTGTTGATCTCCGGGAAATCCTTATTGGTTCTGCGGGGAAGTTGCTGTCTTATCAGGGCACGGGGCGTGGGTCTAAACATCAGACCTTGCGGGGTTTGCAGACTGACTGGAACAAGGGAATAACTTGCAATCCTAAACTTGCACACTCATCCTTGACGTGGCTTATTAGTTATTCGTCCAACGTTGACCGATCGCCACCACGTTTGGAGATATTTCCTCGAGCTTAGGGTTTGTTTTGTTGCAAAGGGGGGCCATACACTCCCTTTTTTATTAGTAGAAAGCCCATAGTGGGCTGTAAAAACGAAAGTTTTCATGGATACTCTCTGTAGCGTTTCATAGAAACCGTATTCTCCTTTTGTTTCATTCAAAGGCAGCCTTATAACATTATTGAGAATATCTAACTTTGAAGACCTTTTCTTCACTGAATTTGTGTAAAATAAGATCAACACCTAACACATTGTATTTAAGTCGACAAGACAAAAAACAAGGACATTTGTTTACCTCCTTAATTCAAACAGGATGAATAAGTCAGAATCTTACGTATTCACACTCGGACTTGGTTTATTGTTTGCGTCGTGCTCTCATAATGGTGTTTTTAGACCGTTTATTAAAGGGATGCACTCTAGTCTGCACACTAGGATTGCAGTCCTGTAGATCTAATTAAATTGCCTTCCTATTGTGGAATAACAAGCCATAAAAATACTATCCTGACCCATTTTTCTTGTTATTTTGCGCCTGGTCGCGGGGAGCAGAACTTTCACATTCGTGCAGATTCCAACGCCGCAGCGAACACCACAGGGAGGGAACAGCGAGCGTAAACCGACCTCCCCGCCCGCCCCTATCGAACGGCGAACGAACCCACGGACCCGGCACGCCAGTCGCTCTGCTAGGCTGGGTTACTACCAAGGATTTTTCTTTCTTTCCTCAGACTCCCGTAACCTGAAACTTTTTTTTTCTTCTCATCTGAAACGGGTGTATGATAGGTTGCGACAGGTGTACCCAGGGTGGGGGTACATCACTGTTAAAGGCATATGATCGGTTGTAGATCGGCCTTTTTAAACATTTTGTATGTCGTGTATTTTGCTTTCCATTGAGCTGTCATCGTGTTGTGTCAGCGAGACTTCTTGTCATTTTCATGGTTACTCGTCGATGGCCCATCGACAGCTGGAGCCAGCTGTTCGGGGAAATATTTTTCTCCATTCGCGTCCTCGTCCAGAACTCCTCCTTAACAATAACTGCCCGGGATGGAAGGGGAAAAATCATCCTACTCTCTGAACTCACGAAAACAGTTTCACTCTTGAAGTTTTCACTGGGGAATTGTTTTTTGTCTGAAGATGGTAACAGGAAGCTGTGTCTCTATACAACAAACGTTAGTTTTGTCCATTGACTTTTGGAAGCCATTTATTTTGGGTTTGACGGGAATGGTACGGTAAAAAAGCCGTCTGCTCATGTCTCACAGCGTAACGTGGTAGTCTTTCTCTCTTAAGTGAAAGTTAAGCAATCAAACCAAAGCTTGTAATTGGACATGGCTATAGTTCTGCTTGTCAAATAGTTTGTTTTGACTTGGTTGTTAGCCATTTCTACTTCAGCTGCCGTGTCATTTTGTTGAAGAAAGAAACCTACGGGATGTTAGCTGGTTGATGGCTTAATAATTTTGGCTACTGAAAAGGACTTGCAATTTTTCGTGCATGTAATATAACTAAGAGTTATTGATTTTTTTTTGGCCAAAGTAGACTCATTTTGGCCGATCAGGTGACAGTTAATGGATTCACGGTATGCAGTTTCCACGATTGACATTATCACTGGTAAGTTCAGGACTGGGAGGAGATTGTGAAAACCCTGTAATTAGCTAACTACCCGCGTCGGACCCTGAGAGCAGAGGTTGAGGGTTCGAGCGTTATAGAGTTCTGCTTACTGTGATGTGTTTATGCTCATGACAGACAACAGTCGTGAAGTAGCCTATATGGCCCGCAATGCAATGTGCCATTGTATATCACGCGGAGGGAAAATGTTCAACTTTGAGTGAGAATTCTGCATGATGGAAAATCTTTGTGGCAGTAAGCGAACCACTCGTCCTTAAGGTTTTCGATGCGTGACGTGCATGCGGCGTGCACGAAGTTGTTCAGCTGTTCATGTTAAGTCGGTGGAAACAGTGCTACGCAGCTGCCAAACGACTGAGGGCGCTGTGTTACTGAAGCAGTGGAAATTTAGGCGGAGTTCGGGCGGCTTGTTCTCGTATGTTCACGAACAGCTCGATATGTTATTCGTGGGTGGGCCGCTCGAACGCCACGAGCGTGAAACTGGTTATCGCTGCTAGTAGTACTACAAGAAAAATGGCGGCGTCCGTTACGGTTTTGGAGGGTTAATGCTTGGGTAACTGGCCTGATTTCTTTTCTATTTAAAAATGAACTTCCATTTCTGTGTCGTGGAAAATTAATTTTGTTGATTTTGCACAACTCCCCATTGTCTCCAGCATGTAAGCCATCTCGCTATTTCTTGCAGCTGTTTAAAAATCAAAATCTCCCGGGTTTTTCAGTGTGATCCTGTAAAACCCTGACGAGGAGGTGGTGTGTAATCCTGTTTCAGGAACAGCGTTCCTGGGTCGTGTTCCAGCCGTTCGAACGCGAGAACAAGAAACCTGTGCGGCTGTGTGGAACCGGGAAATTAGCAATGGGCTGACAGGGGGCGCTATTTAATTTTGACGCCCCATGATCAAAGGGCAAAAGGTCTGTGACAACAGCATAAAAGACATGTTGGGGACAGTATTGATGCACTGTTACGTAACTGTAACTTATACAGAAAATACTTGTGCCAGTTTCACCAGTCTTTAAGACGTTATACCGGTTGGTTTTGTCTCTGCAACTTACATTATTGTGATCACTGTCTTGACATACTTTTCAGTATTATTATTCTCAATATCTCTTTAGGTTTCGCTTTTGTCTATATAACGAAATCATTGCACATAAGTTTTAAACAACAAAACAAGTTGCTTTCTGCTTATTGCGATTCCATGTCATGTCCTGAATTTAGCTATATCTGACTGTAATAACTTTGCTTTTAAACCAAAGTGATATATTGATTTTTTCCTGAAGGGCGTTATCTTTTGGTTTGTTTGTTTACTCCGGTAAGCTTTCAAACTAGGTACTGTGTTATTAGATGTATAAATGGTTGGTTGTTTCGTGTGTTGTCCTCAGGTTTGGTTCCAGAATCGGCGCGCCAAATGGAGAAAAAGGGAGCGCTTTCAACAGCTTCAGGGCATGCGCGGAATTGGGCCCGGCGGCGGCTACGAAATGCCCATTGCCCCTCGGCCCGACGCCTACTCACAGGTGAGTCCCCCCGGGTTCCACGTGGGCGACATCACTCAGCCACCAGCGCCCGTAGAGGGCGCAATGCTCCGCATTTGCAGAAACCTGCAAAACCTGCGGCGGGAATTTGACACGCGCAAGTTGGCCTCCGGGCAGGCGGGAGAGGGCGCTGTTGATAGCCAGTCTCCAATGGTAACTAGTTAGTTTCGACTTTTCTCTTCTTCAATAACGCATCGTCGGACTTTTGAGCCCGCCTACTTGCCTGCAGGCATTTGATCAAGCATTTTCTTTCCTTTTTTTATTTGAGTTCAAGAGAATTTTTTTTCTTTCTTTAGTTGATTTTGGTTAAAAGTTTTATATGTAGATAAATAGAGTGTTTTAAATACATGTACTAAGAAATCTCTCAAGTATAAGCAAAGCATTTTTCAAGTCACTATTCATGCTACGAATCTCCAAAATCTGTCTGACAAAATATAGAACACTTTGGGGTGTGTTGATTCGCCGAAATTAGGTTACATCTCACTAAGTAAACTACTGAAAACAAACACCTGAAAAAAATCATTTTTGTGAGTGCGATTGATGTGTAAAAAGTAAATTCACACACCTTAATTTTATCTTCCTCTGTTTCTCGTTCAAAGCATGCAGATTATGGACTAATGGGACAGTGGGTTCGGAATTTTCATTGTGAAAAGGTACGAGAAGCAAAGTTCTTTCAGTACAGATCCTACCTGCCACCCATCCATTGGAAGTTTCTCACTGTGTGTGTGGCGAAGGCCTTTTTTTCTACGCTATATCTCGAGATCAAACACACCTGAAAGCGAAATGTATTTCGATTTCACGCCGTGTATTTCATTTATGCAAATGCCCCCAAACAAATATTTGCACCAACTGATCACGAACATTGCATGGCGGTGTTGAGAGTTTGGCAGTTTGAAAATTTGGCTCATAAACATGTGAAGTTTCCGTTCATCACAGGGTTGCAATTGCATGGCACTTTGCATGATTGTTTAATCTTAATCGCTGTTTTAATTTTCCTTTCAGTTGATTTTTACTGTGACGATTTATTGCCATATCAAAGAACGAGAACTAAACCGATTTTGTTTGCATTTTCTCGCATGTTCTGAGAGAGTTGGCATATTTTCCCACAGGGTTTCCCACAGGTGATTGTATACAAAGATGGTGTGACTTCTGTCAGATTATTCATAAGTATTGTCCAAATTATTGAGGAAACGTTTATAAGAGATGCATTAACTTCTCGACTTTTAGCGAAAGGAAATGTTAAAAAGTGCAAAGACCACTCTTGACCAACAGTAAAGATTTAACTACTAGGCCTTAATTGGGTCATTCCGGGCTTCTGATGTGATGCAGGATACTTTCGTGAAAGACAAAGCGTCCTTATCTCCTCTGAAAGTAAACTTTGGCGGGTATTAGAGAAGAGGTTTCCTTAAATGACCAAGGGTTTTTCCGAGATCAGAGGACAGAGGTCACAGCATCTTTTCAAATACTGACGGCAGATGGTACGTCATGGCATGAAAAGCCCAAAATGTGCTCTTAGGCTATTAAATAATTGGACAGTCTTTATCACAAAAAGACTTAACTGATCTTTAATCTTTACTGATGACATACTGCTTTTTGCCTCGTGGTCACCGGGGAAGCTGAAATGCATGTTTCAGGGTCGCCACGATGTGTGGATAAATCACAAATCTTAAAGTAGTCACATCACTTTCGAGATTTTCAAGAATTTTATGACAATAACGCATACACTTGAGTACTGTGTTTGTGTGTGTGATAAATCGTCATTGGATATCCGAGGCTCTAATGAAAGTCATTTGGAAGATGAAGACCTATATATATGGAAAGTATAGAGAAATGCGATGAGTTAAATCCCACGTATATTTTCAAGTGAGTCATCATATTAAAGCATTTCATTAAAAATGGTTAAAATGACGTGCACACGTCATCGAAAAGTGTTGAATTTTTGTTACCAAACTGACAAGAAAAACCTACTTAAAGCTTGGGATTGACACTCACATTTCCTTTATTTGGAGGTCATTGGAGCGAATGATAAACCCAATTTAAACTTCAAACCTTGAAGCATGCACTCAGTTTAATTAAGGCGTCCGTCCAGAGACCTCCACGTCGAAATTGCACCGGAACATTTATGGACTAATCCAGAGATCCAGATTCGAAGCCATTCCGGAGGTGGCGGCGCGAGATTCCATGAGTTTTTGCCGTATATGGCGGGCGTCCAATTTTGATAACCCATCGACCAAAGGACGTACACACAAGCAGGTTACGATCTCAGCATCTACCTCACGAGTACACGCATCAGCAGAACATAACCACTGTTATTTCCGGTTCCCATGGTACAGTTAAAATGTGTGGGTAGAAGCACCCCGTGTTTAGTGGGTGTGGTTTAATTTGGAGTAACGCATACTTGCGACCCCAACAGGCTAAGCACGTGATGAAGAATTATAGGGTCAGAGATTGTACCTCACGAGTTCTCACGTAGATCCTCAGCCTCTCCATTTGCTACCGATGAGGGGGATACTTGAGCACGGAGCGAGTGACTTCTTATTAGGTTGCTGGATTAGTCTATGACTGCCTATTCGGTATTTCAGCTGCACGTGTGCACATCATAATATGAATATTTGTTCACTTCGACAGTAGCAATCTTTCTTATGCTAGCAACACTCGGAGAGTGCGAAAGAAATGAAGTCTTGCCGTTCCATCAGTACGAGATTGTCACTGAAACAACTGCGCCGTGTTTTGTGATAGATTCTATCGTATGAGCGCACTACTTTCCATTCTTTGTTTTGATTGCATTTAGTATAAAAAGATACAGCTCAGGGTTAAGTTGCGTTTTCAAATAACACGTTCATGTCATTCTCTAGAATTCCTTGGGAAAATCTTCATATTATGGCTTGAGCACGCGCAGTTGGAATATGAAGCCTGATTTATTTTGAAGCTTGTGTATAAACGAATCCGGTTACCATAGCAAAGTTGCCACTGGCCATTTTCAGTGGCCCCCGCCAATGGCGCTAAAGCATTGTGATAATTATACGGAGTCACTGTTCCGTGACAATCTCGCCGTACAAAACCCAGCGCAACGCTTTTGCCATTGAAGGAATGTGATAAACACAAACTTTACAAATGTAATGTTATGATAAATTTTGTATTCCTTTTGACCTTTCCAGATGCAGGCGTCTCCATGGGGACACAACATGTCTTCACCTCTGACATCAACCATGAATCCCGCGCCTATGCAGATGCAGCAGTCCCCCCACAACTCGTGTATGGCACCCCAGTCCAACCTTCCCAGTTTTATGGGCGTTACTAACCAGAACCAACTCAATCAGCTTAACCAACTGAGCCAGGCAACCAGTCCCATCGCGGCTGGCAACAATGCGGCAGCACAGTTCATGTCACATGCTGCAGCTGCGCAGAACATGAATACATATAACGGACAGTACACGGACACTGGAGCAATGCATTGTGGGCAAGATGGCGGCGACAGAAGAACAAGCAGTATAGCTGCACTGAGATTGAGAGCAAAGGAACATAGCAGTGTCGTCGGTATGATGAATGGGTATTCCTAGAATTTAGAATTAATAAAAACTCGACTGCTCGAGGTGATTTTCATGAACTTCTCGCGTGTGGCGTCAAGGCTGCAGATGCTGCTGACTACGAATTCTTCCATGCCTAGTACTGGACGTCATTTTAATCACAGTGAGATTTTGACAAGCAACAGGCAACATTTGGTGGCAGATGTGGGACGCGGTGGCGAACGCGAGCCGAACACTGTTGTCCTCACTGTACAGTACCTTTCGGCCGCTGGGAGAAGTCACTGTGGAGAATTCCAATTTTCAATTTGCGGTCAAATATCGTAGAAATGTTCTGAGCGTATCCGCCCTTCATTGTCTTGCACATATCGATTAGGGGTCGAAACCACACGACTGTCTGGTGCCTCGACACCGTGTTCATGCATTGAAACTTGCTACTTAACAAACTGTTTGGAAACCCACAATATGAGAGTTATTTGTATCAACCTTACGTACAAACAAAAAAAACAAAGCACATTCGACTGATATAATTTGCTATACTTTGTGCCGATTCTCGATGGTAATAATTATTGGAATAATGGTAGGACATGCTCTCAAAGCTCCGACTTCACCCTCACAAGCAAGGAGCTGTAATATTTACGGTATAAGATGGAGAGTATTTATAGCTAAATGTTTCTGTTATCGTGCATTTTTGGTTCTGGTTGTATTTCTTAACATTAATTATTTTGCTGACCTGTTGTACATTATTTTGTCATTGGACCAGTTTAATAGATTATTACACATCTTGTTTATAGATTGAGATTTAATGCTATTGTAATATCTTATTGTGACGTAGTACATTTGTATAAGGGTAAAATCTTTGGGCCAATATGAGGTAAAGGGGGAAAATTTGTATGAGAAACAAATGGAAATTTGAAATAGTAAGGCAAAGGTTTGTATTTTACCATGAGTGTTTCTGCTTGTTCGAAAAGATTTCTTATTTTTGTTTCTTATTCATGTCAACTATACATGTACAGGTTACATTACCACGTATGTCATGTTTCGATACTAGTGCAGGTGATGAAACGTACGAATTCAACCAGCTATGTGCTTGCCAATCATTTAAAAATACTACATGTGTATGCATAGGAAAGCGGTGGCCGAATTATCCCGGTTTACAGTGAACGATTTTAATAGAAGTCTTTGAAGGTTACATTTTTCGTTCACCTGACAAACCAGGCAGTGGTTAGGGTTTGAGCTCGCCATTTTGAAAAAATATCGGAATCGAAATTTGTATGGCATTCCATTACTTTGCAAGTTTTGTACAAAATCCTTTTCTTACGAAGTGAATGCATTAATATCACACACACACTAGTTGTAACATTCGTGATAATGGATGTACAGCCACATAAAATCATAATACAACGTGATACGTCTGAGTCCCTGACTTGATAGTTTAACATGCGAGGAAGGATCGTCAGATTTTATTATTCACTTTGTGAATTGAGTTTTATGTACTTCACTTGCTCTCTTGCCCATGCTAACAAAACACTGTCGAATGATTTCAAACAAACCAAATCTGAGAAACTTAGCAATTTCGATATTGGCGTCTTTATTACACATGACAACAAGTGTATAGTTCGTAATGTTAAAAGCTGTTTTTAAATTTTCTTGCGTAGACAGGGGACTTTTGTAGAATTTATAGTTTTAGAATAAATCCTCACACACAGAAACTGAGGATTAATGGAACAGCATTACGTATTTCAGGGATATTTTTGCAGTTAAAAAGACTGTATTTTTTTGTAAATAATAGCTTGAATAATTATGACGTAATATCAATAATACTGGACTGCATCTGAAACTAAATATGGCCGCATCGTGCATGTACATTAGAACTAATAACACAAGTCCATGTTTTAAAGTGCAAACATTGATCTTTGGTAATTGCGGATTGGCTGTCCAGAAATCATGTCACTTTTTTGAGTGAAATTCGTTGTCAAGAGAGGTCATTTGCCAGATGTTGTAGATGACTTGTACATTTTCTGTTGACTGTTGCCATGGGTTCTCTGACAGCCGGAGCGTGGTCATTATTCACAGAATAATAACACCCTAAAGGCGCTATCATTACACACTGTGCACCTTGTGCACAGGAGCAGAAACTAAATGTAGTTTCAATCGTCAGTCGTTCGCGTCAGTAGCACAAATGCACCCTCGTTATTCTCTGATATTCTTGGCACAGTGAACAAGGGTCTTATTCCTTCGCAAAGAATGACAAAGGTCACTGTGCAAAAACTACAGGGCAAGCAAAATAACTGAAACGTGAATCTTTATTCTGATATAAGCAAGACTTGAACTGTCTGACATCAGTTTTGTTTTCCAAACAAACGCTGCAGGAAACCTTTTTATACGCATAAGGTTGGGACTAAACGCATCTGGTCACATGTACATATCGGCGAATAATATCAATAAAGCAGCAATGCTAACCATCCGGATGATATGGCTTAATTATATTAGGAAAGAACTGAAAACCTCCAAGGCTAGTTTGAAACGAAGAGTTCATTTTAACGATAAGTTCGCCCGGGGAATAATGATATGAAGAAATGTAGTAGATGTAATGGTCAGGGCGAGTGTGTACAACATTTGAGACTTTTTTGTACATATACCAAATTGTGGAGACAAGACAATAAAACAGTACTCCCCGACCTGGACAAGCCCAGTCACGTGTTCTTCATTCGAATAATTCGAAATATCCAATACGGATACCACTACGTGATGTATTATATTTTGAACTACTTTTCTGGATATCCAAAACTTCTGGATTCTTTTGTTCGTATGCGATTTCCTTTAGCTCAAAACAATCGCGGTTCAATAACTTTTTTTAAGATGTGTGCCCACCATGGTCATCATGCCTGTAAATGCTTTCGTTTGCCGGTATTAGTGCGTTTAGTGTCTGTTTAATAGACGCTTGCTTGCAGACAATTCTCGGCGGAGTAGAATCATTAACAGAATCATTAATGGGTGATACTCAGACTATATATAGTACATTTGAACCACCCATAAACGCACGACTAGATGGAGCATTTGATACTATTTACAGCACCTGTGATTTTTATTTTGTAACACAATTCCAGAAAATTAAATTTCACAACTTCAAAAACTAGCACCGATTATTTTCAAAACTGCTAGAATAACGGTTCTGTTTTCTAAAGCATCGTGCGTGTGCGGCTTGTGCAGCCTTTATATTCGAGGGGTTATGAATGTTCATTCTTGGTTACCTTCGTCATGAGTTGGGGCCATTGCAGCAATAGGCGCCGTATTCGTTGCACGGGCACTCATTGTTCCCCTATTTCACGAGTCGATTTGATCACAAGCAAACTGGTCTCTGCAAATATTGTCTATAAACTTCAGTGGTGTACAAACTCAATGGAAGGAGATACAATAAGGCAAATTACAGATCAGCTTCATGGTGCTCCAATGAATGAGTACAAATTAAAGCAAGGGCGGAGCCAGGAATACTTCCCGGGGATTCAAGCCCCCACAATTTTTTGGCATGATTTCCTAAGCCCCTAAGATTTTTGTACGCATGATTTTTGCGGACAGGGAAGAGATGCATTATATTGTTACTGATGTACAATACATATAACAATCCTTACAGGTTGTCATCCTTTCTATATTTATTATTATTTCATTTATTTGTAGTTATTTTAATAGTGTTTTTATTCTTTTTTTCAGCGAAGGGGGACGTGACCTCCAAACCTCTCCGGATCCGTACGTGTAGGGATAAAAAAAATCAAAATCAAAGTCTCGATGAAAAATATTTTTAAAAGCAAGACGAATCATGCCATTATCATTATTAGGCAAGCTTTTTGAGGCAAAAGCTTTATGATACACAATATTACAAGTCGCTGTAGAATGCAGTGGCGCAAATCTGTGCCAGGAACCATGGGGAATGGGGGATGGCTTACACGCAAACTTTACAGCCGTGGAAATTCGAAAGGGGGGGGGTCTGGACACCACGCGAAACACATGCACATCTTATGTGTACCTACACCCATCAATCTTATATCGAAACGGCATATATAAAGCTGTTGTACTTGTTCTCACTTTTTTCAGTATTGGGTTGTTGGGACTTTGGAAAAATAACTCAAAATCAACCTTTTTACTCACGATGGAAAAGCAGGGGATGATCAAATTACTCACTTGCCCAGTCCAAAAAGTGTGTGGGGATATATACCGCATCGCCCGGGATAGCTTCACTGTCTCTCTTTATGCGTTTGGGAATAATTCCTCAATACCGTGTTCTTCCTTTCCTATTTTTCTGATCTGTACGACACTCTGTCTATCGGTTAAAATACTTAAGTAGGACGTCATTAAATTCCTAATTGTACAAAGTTTGTGCTCAATATTATTTATTCTTGTAGTGAAAATATTCACAAACCACAATGCTTTATAGGCTCAGCTGCCGGATGGCTTATAATTTCTTCTAGCTCCAAGTGTTCTTACAGGTTTACAACTGACAAGAAACAAATTGGTAACGTGCATTGATATACCCTCTTACAGTTTGTAACGTTGTTTCAAAGCTTTTGTGAGGAATAGTTAGGGGTCAGTAGCACCCTCGAGCAGGGAGGAAACTATGAGCGGGAAAGTGGCTCATTTGCCGCCACCAAGAGTCGAGAATAGGCCGTGGTGTTTACAGGTAAACGTTGTCGCTCTTCCCCACTGATCTCTATACACTGGATAGGCAGCTCTGCTCTGCGACTTGAAGTGAATGCGAGGCCTTCTTAGGCTATTCAATGCAATGGCAGTTTCCGACTCACTGGCTTTAGCGCCGTGCATGGATGCACCTAATGAATGGACTGAAGTTGGAGAGCATAAGATGGTCGCGCGGTCACTTCAATTCACACATAGGCAGTTACTGCCGAGCTGCCTATCAAGTGTATAGAGATCACTGCTCTTCCCCTACGGCCCTAGGAAAGGAAAATACTTGACGTACTTATTTTGTCATGGAAAGAGTTCATGCGAACAATACCACTGGTCAACACTTCCGCGAGCATTATGAAACTAGCCCCCAGAATGCATATGTGTGGATATACAAGGACAGCGAGCAACCATAGCTCTGCGCACAAAATAACTGTGACAGGCATTCCGGATTGAGGGCGCCTTTGCAAAAAGCTGTTTTCCACAAAGTGCAGATGGTGCGGTGTAATGACTGCCACACGATTCGAGGGTATTCCCTCGTCAAAGACAAAAACTAACTGCCAAATTCAGGATTAAGAAAACACAATCTGTTCATCTGGTCAGTATAAACTAAGGGTAAGTCATCCAGGTCGGCTTTTACACTTCAAATGCTTCACATGATTACTCCTTGCCTTTTCAAAATTCCCTGTTACAATTAACCACCACTAATGTAGGTCCTTCTGGACCGACTAGTTGAACGGGAGCCTTTCTTCTCACCTTCAAATGACACTGTAACGTTGAATTTGAGAATTAATGAGACACGTATCTTAATGTTCAAAGCTCGTTCCGGCCACAGATTACTCCTCTGTTTTCTGAATATGTAGAGGGGGTGCTAGATATGATGCACCCCCTCTGGCGGTCTCTACTCTAAAATATATTCAAGGGCGCCGTACAACTCCAAGAGCGTGCCCTACTTCGTGTTGACCTTTCGTTTGTTTACCAACACTGACCACCATACTGTAAAGGGAAGCTAACGTTTTCGTGAAAGTTTCATCGGTGGTTGGCGACAGCTTTTGCCACAACTTGCGCGTAGTATAAAGTGATAATATTTGTTTTTTTAACAAGCCTGGCAGACTTTTCAACACTTTGTGAATTACCCTTTGAGCTATGTGCTCACAGCTGTTATAGTTTGCCAATCTGGCAAAAAGTGCAGTTGCGATGTATCAGATGAAGGGTCTAGTGTCATCCCTCAGTGCATTATGTGTACTTGAAAACATGTAGTCAAATCGGGATGAGATCAACTGACAACAAATGAATTGAAAAAAGCCTGTCTATATTTCTGCCTACGTGTTTAAGTTCGATCAGCTAAACGCAGTGTAAGATGGCTATGGATGTGTTGCCGATGATGAACTTGGCTAACCACGCTTCACAATGTCGATGACTGCGAGCGAACAAGTCTGGTGTCGCCAAAGACTTCATCGTGGGTTAGGAGCTGCTTGGCATCGCCCGACAGGCCGTCTAGATACAGAACACGGGAAGAGACGTCTAAAATGCACTGGTCGGAGAAAACAAAGAAAATAAAACATTTCTGTTGTGAAAGATATGAAGCGACCAATGGGTGGACAAACAGAACTAGTAAAAAAAGGGATCTCCCAATAGAAATATACATATCGATGGCGTGTGCCGCTGCCCACTGTAGTTATGCAACTTGAAAATAACAATTTTGTGTCACAAAAATACTTATATTTTACATGTACAGCAAAAAAAGTGTTTTACAAAGAATGTCAAATTGCAATGACATTAAGATAGCGTTAACTTTTAAGTTTTAGAGTAAAAAACATAAATTAAAGACCCTGTGATTAACCTACCTTAAGTCGATGTAAGATATCCATCCCGATTGTTAAAAGCACGGCGGTATTATCTACGATAGATTTTTTAAAAATGGAAATGGTTTCGTCAGCATAAGATTTCGATAAAGGAGTCTAACTTTTATCAGGGTCTTTGCCTGAAAGTGCGTTGGTATGCTAACTTAATAATATTTATTTGGGCATAATTCTTCATACAAAGTATTATGATTTTTTGTCCTTAGTACGACTTTGCAGGTGTGCAACTAGATCTATATACTGCAGATTTAGACCATAATGACGTCCCACTTTGTTCACAAGTGCGCTTTCCTATGGAACCTCGATGCCTTGTGGTCCCACCTCACTGCTATAGGATGTTATGAGTGTTTTTACCAGGCACGATGGTAAGGTGACATTCCAATGGCGCCCTTCCAAGTCGAAGCTGAGTACTAACTCTGCAATCATCTGTCTGTATCTCCATGCTCTTGTGCGTGGCTCCGTTGGTAGGTTTAATGATCTCCTTGCCGTCTACGCCAATTAACCTGTGGAGGAAGACAGCAAGTTAGTTTGGAGGGATCTCATCATACAATGTCAGGGAGACACTACTAGGAGAACACATCATTAAAAGTGATAACTAATTGAAAGATAAGACATCACTGCTTCGTTCAGGGAAATGGTTTTGGCACTACGCAATAAGCTATTATCCTCTTTCAAACGAATCTGATTGAACAAAAGTTTGTTTTGGTTTTGCTTAGTTTTGTTTTTGTTAATGACCAATAAACAGAAAACATAAGAGTCTGTACTTATAAAGAGGGCTCCTGCAATTTATTTTATTATGCACATACATTTGTGTTCAATTAAACCTTACTTTGACCATGCTTTGACTTTTCATTTTAAGTTTTGCATATAGCGGAGTAGTGTTCAGAGACGAATGTGTGCGGGTATGGGAGCAATCTTTTTAAAAGGAAAAGTTCTGGCTCTTTTAAGAGCCCTTTTTTGTTTTGCCTGTTTGAGGGCATTTGACGCCATTCGAGTTTCGAAGACACTCAAATATCTGCATAGTTTTAAGTATAAGGGTGACATAGTTTGCTAGAACTTGTGTATTTTTGTTAATTTTTTCGGTACATTTTAGGGCCTATATGTCAGTGAGCAACGTTTTTTCATGAGTAAGTTCAGCAGAAAGATTTTGAGTTTACACTTCGAAAAAAGTCTTAAATGGATAATGTTTTTGGCATAGAAAAGAGATTACATCAAAGCCAAAACACGTTCCTTTGCCAGAAAGAACATGAAAGTTTATATTTATCTACTTATGTCATCTTTAATGGGGGGAAGCTCAGCACTGCTTTCCACAGAGGCCCTCAAATTAGACACGCGAGTCGAAAGCATACAGGAGTGCAATGTTCAGCAGGATTAACTTAGGAATTTCTCAATATTTCCCATACATCTTTGAATTTACACGGCATGATGTATACCCCTACAAGCCTTAGCTTTTTCAGTCAGGAGATGGGATGGGATGGGTTAGAACAAGAGGGGGGGGGACATTCCCTGGTAGAATTATGTCATGGGCTTTTTGATTTTACATATGTACATGACTGAGTTAGACGTGCTTCTAGATCACATTGTTTTTTTTACTGGAGAAATGCACCTATGAGGAACGATTCAAAATACATTGCGTCACCAAGAGATTAATTCCAGGGAGAGACCATTCGCCAGGTTTACGGTTAACAAATTAATACATGGCCGCCTTGCCTCAATTTTGCATTTGAACGTGTGTCAGTGGACAACTTGGGGAATTTGGGGAAGTATTGGGAAACTACCATGCATGCAACACAGAGAAGAAAGGATGAATTAAAATAAGCTATTGGATCTTCAAATAATTCCAATTCCCTGCGCTCAGCTGACAAATGGTGTTTGTCGATCATTTCCCACAATGCAGTGCAAAAATGGCCTTTTCGTGTTAATCTCTTAGTGACGTACTGTATTGTGAATCACCAGTATTACCCATATGCCTGTGCGATACCACGTGGTATGGTTGAATCCATCTGTCCTGTGTCTATGAGAGCAACTGCTTCGTCTCCATTCAACTGTACATTATAGAAAACGAAACTGACGGTGACAGTGACGATACAAAAAGAAACAAGCGAATACGTTGCTATCAAACCCTTTTCCATGACCAATACGTCTTTCAAAATAATAAGGTGACATGGTCAGAATAAGATTCCGTACCGTGACTGAATTTCAACAGCTTCTGACAATAGGCTTGAGTAAGCCTGCAGTTACAGGTGCGGATCCGGGGTGGGAGTCAACCTCCACCCCACTCTATGTCATTTTGTGTCTATTTATATGGGCCTGCGTTTAAAGAATGGATGACCCCTAAAAAGTACAAACCATATAGGGGTCTTATTTTGTGTGTACGGTTAAAGACAAAACAAAGAAACTAGATGGCTTCACAAACGGCGACAACTAGATGTAGTGCCCCCTCGAACATTTTCCCGGACCCTCCCAGCAAAAAGACCCCCCCCAAAAAACAAAAATATGGAATCGCCTCTGACTTATAATGCCAGGGGACGTTCCTCCGGAATATTTTCTTTTGCTTTTTTTGGGGGGGAGGGGTCAAAGTGATGAGGACTAATAGGACAGAGAAAAGTAGGTGTGGGGGTTGGTTACACAAAATTTTAACATACATGTATTTGTTTTTGAAAAGCTCCATGCTTATTTGGTCTCTCGGGGGGGTGTCAGCTTCTTTTTTTATCTTGTGCAGCTAACAAGTTTCATATAGCTGCAAAGCACCTATTTATCACGCATGTAAATATTAGACAAAAATTCCTTCTTTTAACGCATGTGACGTATGTTTTTTTATGGATAGAATACTGGCAGTCTCTTCGGCGAATCCAGAGGATCGAGTCATATCGGCTGCATGAGTTACTAGTTCAATGAACCATGGACATTATCAAGAAATCGACTACATGTACAGTATACATGTACAGTATGTCGCCAAATTTCCCCATAGGTCACCCACCTGACACTGAGCATACAGCAGGCTAGCCGCGACTTGCTCTGTCCGCTCCAGTGCTGCCATTCTCTTCTTATCATCAACGTCCGTGAACGACTTCCGTCTCACCTGCGGCGGCGCAGGAAGGTCTAGTTTCTGCACTAGTTTCTTTTTCAGAATGGCTGCCGGTTGCTGTTAAAGGGTGGGGACGAACACAACATGAGGAAAGTCCCCACGTACGCGGACGTCATTTTAGGGTGTACTGTGAGAATTGTAAGAGTGGACCTCTTCAGAGGACTAAAAATAGCTCCAACCTGTAACACAGGGGACACGTGAGCCTTAAGCTCCAGTTTAAGTTTTGTAAAGCCATGGAACGGGTCAAACTCAACATCTTGCGACCATACAATGGGAGATGTTATTGAAACTTGAAAACATTCATGTCTCCTACAATATGTGGGACAAACTTGGGAACATTCATGTATCCTACAATATGTGGGACAAATGACCTTTTAGGGTTAAGTCAATACCCTAAATACGCTTTTTTGTATTCAGCCTCCGAATCTGTCTATTTTGACAACTTCCAAAGTGTTGCCTTATCATATTTAGCCTGTTATTTTGAATCAGTCAGTTTTCAGCCAGGTGGCCGATTGATTGGTCCGGCAGAGCTCCTGACACCATTTCGACAACCACTTTTATAACCTTGCAGCATTTCCCCCAGACGGCGGTGACGCTATTAGGCCTGTATACGATAATAAAGACACAGCTGGCTGCATGTAGTGTTAAGAACTGCTATATGGATGAAGTAGATGGTGACTACAGTGCAAGTGGAACGACAGTGACGGCCGTGATGGTAGAAATGACATTGAGGAAGATTTGACGTCACTTCAAACAGTAGTAAGGATCATAATTCATATGGACCGATTGCGCCCAGTTCGTCAAGTGGGTAATTAAACACCATCAAACATGGCGTCCTCCCATGGTAAAGTGTGTCATAAGTGTCATTTACCAAATTAGCTTACGGTCGGTAAAGTACTCAGACAACTGATGTACTGAGTACTATACCGAAAAATGGCTTTTATATTTGGTAAACAACACTTAAAACACACATTGCTACAGGAGGACGCCGTGTTTGTTGACGTTTGATAAATACTATAGGTCACGTGACTTAACAGGCTTAATCAGTCTTTTGGTTTCTTGTTTACGACGAAAACTGTCTGTCATAATGGTAGGCGTACTTCAAAACACTTTTCCAGATCTTTTCAGGAGCAACTGCCCTTAGGATGCCCCCTTAACTGTCCCGAGAGAAAGATAGCATCTTCTGTCACCGCGCCGCCAAGTGTTGTCTTTAATCTTCCGGAGCACACCAGAATCGTTCCGCCTGCATGTCCCAGCACCTTCTGTCGGAGCCCCTCCGTATTCAACAGCACACACTTGACACGAGTTGAGATTGGGAGGACGGGTGTGGGAAAATTCACGGTAACATTAGCTCACTGCTATCAACTTTATGATGCACGCAGCGCGCCTTTTATGCTAACTATCCCGATGGGGATAGACAGGAAGAAACCAAACCTGTCTAGCGCAGAAAATTAGATAGAATGTGATCCCCTGGGGTCTCTTAACTCTTGGTTGCACTTGGATAGTATTCAACCAAGTCAAAACCTTTCTCAACATGGTTTCCAGCTTTCTTTTCCCAATGATGTTTGTTTGTTTGTTTCTTTTCCCGTCTCATTCCACCTGTCCGTATCTAGTATCTGCAAGTAATATCTGCACTGACGAAAAGCGAATAAATCAAAATCAAATCGAATCGAACCAAGTCAAATCAATTTCAAACTACCAGTAACCGGATAAATATTCGTTATGCAGTTTGAGGCGAGTCTAAAATCAAAGTCGGAAGAGCGTGGGGAAACATCAACAGATAGATAAAGTGTAGGTTTTGTTTTGTTTGTCTTTGTTCGGGAAATCCCTGTGTCAAGAAAATCGAGTACGTAGTAGGGCTCTAATCGAGTCATTTGGAACTAAAAAAATTCCCAAGAATGAATTTTTGACAAACAAATGTCCCAAATCATCAGTAAAAAACGAGTCCCTCCACTGGGTGGTATTGTCGTTCTACATTATAGCATGTTAAATCGGTTTACTGAGTAGCATTTGACAAACCACATCATGCATCAAGTGTGGCGGTTATATCAAGGAAGTTTACAATACGGCATCTGTATTATATGCATTATGGAATATTAGCTAAGATATTTAGCTTGAACTTTGACCACATTACTCACTTTCAAACTGAAACCCACCACATTTCGACCAGGAGAAGTCGGGATCCTTGTTACACACACCGTTAAAACGCTACAGGTTTCATGCATATCCCGAAAGTTGTCTTAATTTCACCATGAATGCATCGGGGGCAAGCCAGTAACAAGAAACTGTTTAAAGACGCAATCTCTCCTCGCTGGGAAACAGCTACATACATTGCTCGAATCAGAGCTCTCCTTTGGTGGCCAATTTGATCGTTCTATCGATTTAGCAAGGTTGAAATTAACACCTTGGGCCTTATCAGTCAATTGCGTTTTGATACCACATATACAGCATCTGGTATGACATCAAAGATGAACGGAGAGCTACGGAATTATATATCTAGAGGGAGTTTTTTTTATTCTATTCCCCATTCTGCATCTTTACAGTGTTATGGGCACAAATTCCGGTCAGCTGATAAACGCGTCCATCCTCGCCTATAGGAGGCCTAGAATTGGTGTCTGATGGGCCTCGTTCCGCAAAAAAAAAGTATTGGCAAAATGAGAGAAAGACTGGTTGTATGATATCGGTGTATTATTCAGCAGCGCAGCTGAACAAATTAAGTCGTCCACAAGCTCAGGCCGTATACCTTCTCTCCCCAACAACACAAAGTCATGCAATTTCGGGATTGTTTATAATCGCAAACTTTCTAAACGGTCTGATGCTACCGTTTCAAGCAGAGCTAATAACCATTTCCAACAGCTTGGTAATTACGATCCTGCTGTTTTCCCTTTGCACCGATTACAGTTGTGCAGCGGAAACCATGGAAACACAGACGCAGCACAGGCGTAGACGAAAGAAGCGTCACATCAACAGGGCATTTTTATGGGCGGAAAAATAGGGAGGTAATTATTCGAGAAATCGCACGAGACTGCCAATTATAGGAAAGGGTCATAAGACATTTTGCATTTCGTGTTTTTTCCCAAATTGCTGTTATAAGACAACTACAAATTTGATATATGAATAATTTGTGTAAAACAGGACAATCTGAAATGTTGCATATTTGGCGATGCGATTAAATCCATGCAATTGTGCAGAAAAGGCCTTTGCCAATGCCACGGTCACTGTTTTTGTTGCTGTCTCATAGCAAAAGTTCTGTCAAAATGTCAATGTCACTATTCTTATAATTCAAAATTAACAAACATCACACAATAATAACTTTTAATAAATCAGAACATACATTAATACGAAGCACTCAGATTAAGCGATAGATTGGTCTTACCGCTTCTTTGCTTGTGCCTAGTCTCATTTCCAGCGGCAATAAATCTGTCGAACTCTTGGTGGTGAGCCGCGGGGGGATAACTCTCGGTCCCTTCAAGATAGGCCGATTGATCTCCGCCGCCATCTTGGATTTCCGGTTATCTAGGTGTTCATCGTAAACTCACAACATAGTTCTGTGGGGGTGGAGAAGGAATTCGTTATTCACAATGAATGCTCATGAGAATGATGAGGTTTTACCGTGCATGACTGGTCAAGCGTAATTCCTGTGATTACTGAGGGCGCACTAATGATGCTGGAAGCAAATTGATGGGCGGTTGACCTATCATGTAGTTGCTTCGTCATTTGCCGTCAAGTGGACCAGCACTCACAATATCGAAAGTCTAGCAGGCGTCTGTTCAAAGGACTGCATTGATCACGGAGTGGAATAAATCTTCTGATCTGCATGCTTCACAAAAGTGACCCGTGCAAATCACACGGCACAGGGTGAGGGGAAGTTATGCATGCGAGGCGTGTTTTACGTTCTCAGTTTGCGCATCTTAGTGTGTAAAGGTAAAGCATAAACGAATGAACTTCTTGCTGCATGTACTTGTTCCAACTGCGACGGACAAACATCGCCTGATCATCTCACGAATAACGGCCGATCTTATTGTATGCCAGTCGGCGGTGGCCATAAGGTTTCGCTGTCGCTGGATAATGCCGATATAAAACCCCTTTCAATGGTGACATGCATAATGATGACGACTGTATGCAGCAGGTTTCCGTGGCAGTTGTTCCAAACAAAATCTAACAGAGGCGACCATCGGAAATGTCCATTGGCAAAGTAGCCCATAATTCGCGATCTCGCGCTTTATACCGTAGCTCCTACACAATGTGGTAATTTAAACGCAAAGTGAAACCAAAATTTAACGTTTATCCCGAGTGGCTAACTGGGGATAGGTTTATGGCCTGAGTGTGATCACCATCGACTTAACAAAAACAGATCTAGTATTGTAGTACATGTTTCATTACCACTGCGTCGAAAACACGATGTAAGGGTGGAGCGAGCGGAGAAGCAGATTGCAAGAAACTCTGTAGTTGTCTTCCTTAGCCTCCCCCCTCCCCCCGCCCCCTCCCCCCGCCCGCCTCCCCCCGCCCGCCTAGTGCATCTGACGCCAAAGATGCCTGCCCAAACAGCAACATCAAGCTGTTTGATACTCATAACGAAAATGCCAAACATAGGGATATTGATATCGTGGTAAATGTACTTTATACACTAATAAACACATGTATAGATTTCAATAGCGAATAACCCACAATCCTTTGCTCGACCATAGCTGTGACGTTTAGCCTTCACAAAAAAAACAATAATAATTGTGACACACTTTTACCATTCCGAGCGCCCCTTCGCGGGTGGGAAGCGAAAACGGTCCCTCTTCTATTGTGAGCGTCCCACATTCGCTTAATTAATAGCTGAAACGTTACTTCTGCTGGCACCATGCATCTCAAAAGATTATGATTGACATTCGCTTGTCTCAGCGCCCTGTAGGGAAAGGCATAACACGCAGGGTGTCAGCCATGTGCAGAAGCATCCCCTCATCGGTTGAAGAGAGCCATGTTGGTGGGGAATTTTTCACCAAGCGCAATATTGTAGGTAACAACGCGTGCGCGAGGAGTGCATTTCATAATCGTTCGCGAACCAGCGAAGTGCAGTTTCCAATAAAGGAGTCAACGTTGCTAGGATAACCGCGCCCTCTCTTGGTCCCGCTTGGGGCTGATTGATCTCCTAATCAGTGCATGATTCAGTGCACTCGTGTCATGCGCACGCGGATATGGTGACCCGTATTATAAATGAATTTCATGCAATGGAGGCTCGACAAAACTTAGGTCATGCATTTTCCTTCCCAGCGTCATGTAATTGCAATGCATGGGACACGCACAAACCATTCACATCAAGTACGGGATACAAATGAATAACTCGTTATTGCTGTATTGCACGGGCGGGAAAAGGTTGTATAACCAGGGGCAACTATTTTAACAAAGTGAAAATAAAGTAACCTGTGGGGGTGCAAGGTTGGGACCGGGTAGCCTTCATCGTCAAATATAAATACATGCAGAGGCAGAAAGCCTATCCTCCAAATGCAGACTTGAATCAGATCCTTTGATTGTCAGGACTTTATAAATCTGCTGTGCGATTTGTTTCAAACCACGGGTGTAAATCCCCTGGTGATGGGGGTATATACCCCCCTTTGAGGGGGGGTGGGCTATTGAATCATCCCCCTACACACTTTTTTGTGATGAGCAAAAAATTAAAGTGGATTGTGAAGAATTTACAGGAATTCCCAACGACTAAAATGTTTACAATATCACTAAAAAGGGAAATCAATTTTAAAAAGTCATTCATATGCCATTCTGATGTAAGATTCTGCATGAATTTGATACACATTACAGCTGTACATCTTTATTATGAACATCGCATCGTGCATATGGTGTCCCCCCACGCTTTTCGAATTTCCATGGTCGGGCAAGTCATCCCCCCAACTTTCCCCATCCCACATGCACCCCACCCCAACTTTCCAACAGAGATTTACGCCACTGTTTCAAACGCTAACACTTAATATATGGTAAGCAAATCTGTCGGTAAACACGCCAATTAGACGTGACCTGTACGGTGGATCGACTGTCATCGTGAAAGCGTACGGAAACTTCCAAAATGTTCGGCTCAGAATTGCCAGGTTTGATTGCTCGTAATTACTTACACCTGACCCTCGGTAGTTCGTAGCGTAAAGGGAAGAGAACCACATGCATAGTGGTTCTTTTCTGTTTTGTTTTTGTGGGGGAGGGGTTCGGTCAAAATGTAAACAAACCGAACAACACACAAATAAACTCCTCAGAAGAAGGTATTTTTATAAGTCATTTATTCTCGGTACGGGTTTACATCAATTTAATTCGAATTCGTGCTTTATCCAGTTCGCACGTGGTCTCCGACCGCTGATGAAATTTGCTAGAAACTCCGACGGACTACAGTGTACATTGTCAGGTTCATTCACGTAGCTGTGTGATTGGATTATTATAAATGATGTCCTTCTCAAAGTAAAGATGTTTCCATCTTAATGGAAAACAGCGTAGGAAAGATGTAAATACTTCTAACAGCAATGCATCATCTACCAGAGATCCGCAGAGAAGGAGAAGGCCTAATGCATCGTGGGAGAACTAAAGAGAAAAAAGCACTTTGCGATCTAGCTTTCGGTGTTTATGCGCCGAGAGATAAATGGGGATGTGGAGAAATGCATTAAGCTGTGTCTCGCACGCGCAAGCTTTAATATAAATGCTAGCGATTTCCAGTGAAAAAAGTCCATTGGCACAATCACTGCGGTGGTGTACTAACAGAAACTCAAAATTTATTTGAGAGGAAAACAAACGGTCGAAACAGACGAAGAAAGGGTAACATGTATCGAAACATTGGTAACTGAGAATTTCTATTTTACGCAAAGGATCCAGCTTTCACAGATGAAAAGTTGTAAAAAAAATTGCTCAGTGTTATCTCAGAGTAAGATGTAAATGTTATCATTATGACCCGTGTTTGATATTTTCAAAATTCTTTGTTGTTAACGCGTACTAAAAATACATAGGACACATTTATATACAAACATAGCTCTTTGCCCAGTTCCGGTGTGTGAGACATCATATCCGAGCAAACTAACCTGTAGAACACTGAGTACATTACATATTGTTGGTAACGTGTGGCCATTTGGTTTCTTTTTATTTCCTCAATACAAATGTCAACACATTTTCACCTGAGAGGTGTATAATAATGTTTGAGCTGCAGAAAACCGATTGACAATTTTAATTACCAATATGAAACAAAAAAGAAAATGATATTTGCCTATACTCTTATGTCACCTTTTCTGTTACTGCGATTGCCGATTGGTGTGGGGTTTTCTGGAGGAATCGCGATTTGTGTGTCTGCTGCATTAGCGTAACTTCCATGAACCGAAATGAAAGTAAATGTACTTTGTTTCTTAAAAGCCCTAATCGAATTACCTGTGGCGTAACTAAAGGGGGGGGGCCATAGACTCCAAGCTCGTGCCCATTATAGTGCCCTGCCGCTCAGATATTAAAACTGGTGAAACTCAGCTTTGCACAATACTGCGACTGAACCCATTGACTGCCTCCCTCCACACCACAAAACGAGGGTCTCCAAGTGCCCCCCCCCGGCAAAATGTACCTCAATTACTCCACCGCGAATTACTCATACCGAAAGCGGAATGATGGCGAGAATAAATATGGCCCAAACGGGGACGGACAAAGAGAGACACATCATTGAAATAGTGCGACACACACCGGTGTAGTACAGTTTATAGAAATGCATAATAAACTGAATCATGTCCCTGTTTCAGTCTGCCTGACACTCATTCCAAGCTTCATTCATACGAGGGAAATACAGGAACTTCCTTAATTTAAGATTACTTTCGCAATTACTCGGTTTAGTTCTCGCGGTTAATGGTATGCAGAGATATAAACATGTTGTATAGCTGATCAATGCATAAGACAAGACCACTGCAGTATCAATAGAAACCAAAGATTACTCTATGTTGGCATGGAGATCCATGTGGTGTGAATTATAGACTGTTTTGGAGAACACTTAATTATACGCACGTTTTTACAAGGGATTTGTGTTTTACACAATTCTGTTTTGCGAGAAATGGTTTCCTTGAAGTATTTTTTTACAAGTTATATTTACAGAAAAATACGTTTTATTCTTGGAAAGGAATTGGTATTTAACAGATTCACCCATTTCGCCTTCATGAGACATTTTCAAAGTTCGTGCTATGATATACACAGATTTTGGTGTTCTAATTTAATTAGTTTAAATTTCTCAATTATCTCGTATTACATGCCTGCGAGATAATTTATCTGAGCAGCAAGGTACTTGAAAATTTCATGCAAATTATGTAATTTTCATAATAGAACCTGATACATGTAATATTGTATATGTGTATATACATATATTATCATCGTAATAATATTAATTGTTCCAAATTTAATATCTCTTTTCTGCTGTACCATTCTACAGCATATTGCCAGCACCCCACTTTTAGACTTCTTATCGATTTCCGATATCTAAAGGTGATAGTAACAATTCATATAATGTTTACTAAGATATCAAGACTTTTTGTGTCGTTGTCTTTTTTATATTTGCTTCTTTTCTTTTTATGTGTAACATGAGACAGAATGCAAAGTCAAGATCAAATGACGAGACAGTGTCTGTGCATTACCAATGAAGTGTGCATCTAAAATGTAGTGATGTCCGTTATCGTACCACAAAACACCGCCAACGCATCGGAGATTTACAAGAGAGATTCAATGACAAGTTGCTGAATGTCAGAAGATGGTTATCCAAATATCAGACGATACCTTGCTAAATGCATTAAACATGTGATGTGCTTAAATGCACATAAGTTACGCTGACGACGGGTTTTAAACGGTTGGCAGAACAAGTCAGAGCCAACAGTGCGGCCGAGCTGCAAGACAAATGGTATAATAAACGCTCAGCGTTGGAAAACGTACAGAGCCATGGTATTGCGAAATAGGTAGGACTGCATCCCAGCCTGTTCAATAGTTAATTTACAGTTGATAGGCAGTTAATTATTCCAATTTGAAGGATGAAAGATGCTTCCATTAATATTTGATTCCTTCTATTTATGACAATTTTTATGACTTTTTGACATAAAAAGCATTACTGCTTGTTGACTGCAGTGACCTACAATACAAATCACAAAATAAGGAGGGCCTGATGTATCAATTCTAACACAAATTTTCCTAAAGGCTTTTTAGAAAGATTCAGCTATATGTAACAATTTATATACAATAACAACTTTGGAGCAGACTGATGTCGTCTGGACGACGTAATTAAATGTAACTAAAAATTGAGATCGCATCCTCAATCAGTTCATTATGTGATACAATACATCAAAATTAACATAGAAATAACTAATAGAGAAACACGATTTCATAACTGCGTTACTTCTTTGTGTCATGTCATATGTTTCCACTGGCGAAAGAAACAACCTGAAAAAGAAAACAACCAAAAAAAAAACCAAAAAAAACCAAAAAAAAAAAAAAAAAAACACACACACATGTACATATGTATACTTGTGGGCTATTTCCTTTGTTCTCGTGTACAAAACTCTCACACAACACGGAAAAAAATTCAAATCACTGCCATTTCGACCAAATTCAGTTTCCTGGGTTGAAATTTCGACCATATGTCCCTTATATAAAACACTTCAATTTGCGACAAATGAATGGCACTTGAAAATTCCTCCTTTTTGAGTAAATTTGAAATGTCTATTTCGTGAAATTCTTGTGGGGTATCACTTTATAGTACCCCACAAGGATCAAAACTGGCCTTGTGGGGTACCTTCCAATGTTCCGGTACCCCACATGGCACCGCGTACAAACGCACAAGTGTGTAAACGCCTTCAATCGTGGACTCCTTGTTGTTCCTCTTTTGTTCATTCTTTTTCAACTTTTTCGGAAGACCTCCCATATATTTTGTACACGTTTTTCAACCGTGGACTCTTCGGCAACCATGGACACACCCCTACAGAAACACAGCAAGAACGTTTGGAAGACTTCATATTTCTACTAGACCACACTCACGGGTTTGAGGACACACGACATCATACAAAACACCATCCCGAGCAGACAGTGAAACTACTCTATCGTTTGTAAAGGGCAGCCTGGCAGAGCCCTGAAGACCCCCAAAAAAGTCTTTCAAAACTGTGGTGAGAAAACCCGAAACGTCTTAGCATGAACATTGGATAAACTACCGTCAACTATTTTGCGCGAGGGCGGTTTTAGGTAGCTAGACCTCATTTTAATTATATATAACGGTCTGCCCGTACCCAACGTATATTAATAAGCACTGTATGCTCAGTGCTTGTCCGAGAGCTTGCAAAAACCTCACAAGTTTACTCGGGTGGGACTCGAACCCACGACCTCCTGCTTACTAGTGCAGATGTCTTAACCACTCGACCACCGAGCAGGAGGTCGTGGGTTCGAGTCCCACCCGAGTAAGCTTGTGAGGTTTTTTTTCGCAAGCTCTCGGACAAGCACTGAGCATACAGTGCTTATTAATATACGTTGGGTACGGGCGAACCGTTATATATAATTAACATCTTCCCAACGCAAAAAAAAAATACATCTTGAAAATTAGACCTCATGTCTTCAAAATATGATTAAAACACGGGTTCACTTGGGCTGCCTTGTGCGTGTTCTTGACTTTATACTGCTTGCTTGAAAATGGTCTCTCAATGAGCGTATTGTTTGCAACGTATAAATGAGGTAACTGTGATTGCAAGTTTATTCTGCGGTTTTGAACTCAACCATGGAATTGTTGCGGCTTTATAAAATGTTTGTGGGCGCTGTTACTTAAATGGCAATGCTACTCTAATTAAGGAACAGAACAGACTTTGACAGCGTACTTGTCGAAAGGGTGGATTTTTTTGTTTGTTTGTCTATTTTTGTTTTAATTTCTTAAATGCTGCAAACTGGTGTCTGAATGGGCCTAGATTAAAGGAAGTTCCCAGTAGAAATATCTCCTTTTGAGTTTTATTATGAAGAGTGTGGTTCTCTTCCCAGTTGAGAAGATTGCTGACCCCATCCAATATCCTGCCTATATAGTGACGTCATGAATCGCATGGCATTTATATAATTAAATCATAATTCTGTGGTCTTTCACATGAAATCAGCCCCATGAAAAAAATTGTGGAAAAGACTGTTGGTTTAGACGAGCATTGATTGCAGATCCAAGCTCGCCTGATTGCTTTTGTGGAAAGCCATCAGACGGAATGAAATTGATTGGAAATGAGTCTGGCTAATATGATCTTGTTCTATGGAGGGGATATCCGAAATGCGCATAGGCAGCAGCAAGAGGTTGATCCACATGCGTTGCCACAACCGTGTACGCATACAGGATGGTCAACAAAGTAATGACAGGTTGGTGTATTGTATAGGTTGGCTCACTTTTTATTCAAGGCATTATCAGTGAGAAATGGTCACTTGAGCATATAACCACACTGTTAGACTCATACACCATGCCATTTTCACCCCCTTAAATTAGACTTTACACTTGAATAGACGTTTGACGTTTAATGATAAATTTAAATTTGACGTTTAATGATAAATTTCAAATTCTGCACCTGACAGCTTTTGCCTGTGAATATTGTAATCAACCAGTTATTGAAGGATAAAACTATACATCACCAAAATAAGGCGTGAAGCAGCGACAGGCTTGCGCTTAAAGAAATGGAGGTGTAATAAGCAATACTGTTAAAAGACCCGGGCAAAGTAATTTAAGACTGGGTAAACTTTATTGGCGAATTCGTGGGCTTTCTTTGTCCAACCTTTGTGTAAATTTCGTGGTTGGGTAAATCCATAAAACGACCAGTGTTGGTCACAGTTTCAGTCAGGATAGTTGGATAAATATGGTCCAATTAATTTGTGTGGCTGTTCTGCTGAATCCATCCACGAATTATTACTGGGTAAAAAGTGAGGCAACTTATCTCAGCGAATGGGCATTTACGGCACGAAAGGGTTGAAACATCCACAAATTTAGGAATGATCGGCCTGTATCTGTAGATCTCAATGCAACGGTGGTGGATCATCAAGTCCTGTGGTTGTTGGAGGAGTGGGGCCCTGGCAACGTAATTGACGATTTGGAAACTGTAAAACATGTCTTTATGATTTTATATTTTGAACAAGCATCATAACTCACATATATGCCTGTCTATCTGATGGAAAAGTTTTGCGTTGTTAGATGGTTGTTTAGTGGGCGCTAAATTCAGCTGGGCTAGGCCTGGTCCCGGTGTATTAAAACATAGGCTATATGCCCACCGCACTATATGCTCAAGATATATGAACTGAATACTCGGTCTTTCGTTATTTTTTTATCACTGCCCAACCAAGTGAGTGCCCAAATTAGGTCCTATTCCTTTGAGTCAGACAAATATGTAATTTTATAGCCGGTTAAAATGTGCATTTGCTTTAATATAAAAGAGCTCACCGTTTTTTTTGTTGTTCCGCAATAAGAGGGAAACCAAACCACATTTCTGGCATTCGTTCATTAAGAACATAGTTCTAACCACACCAATTGATGGGTGCCCATTTTTATGTGAATATACAGTCTCAACCACTGAGCATTCGCGCTGGATGTTTACCGAAAGGGAAAATCAAGAAGTTGCCAACGAGTGGTCACACATATATCTGGACACAGAATTGCAAAACTACTGAGGAGCAAGGTACCAACTTATACACGGAGCCGTTGAATTTTGCCAAATAAATAAGGAAAAACAAAAGCTTAATCATTACTGCCTACATAACCAACAGTTGCTTTGCAAACCAATCGTTGCGCAGTAATGAAAATAACCAACTTTTGCGCAACTCGTTTACGCTATCGTTTGAGCAAAGCCATTACTCAGTGCCCATTGGGTAATAATTACCCAACGATCAAGTTGACTACTCTACCAACATTTGGCAAAAACTTGGGCATTTCTTTGCCTAACGTTCTTACAGTGAAGGAAGCCATCGTAATAATGTTTCCAGAATCGATCTTATTTAATGTAATCTATCAAGTGGGTGGTGTCAGACTATTTGGGGCTATAAGCCTCACTTTTTTATATGATGCTTAAAACATTTAGATATAATAAATCGTATACAGTAAATTACTCATCATCGTAAATGAAAAAACTCTGAAATGAACTTGTTTCATTGCCTTCACCGTTTCCAAAAATACAAGAAAAAGTTCACCTCGCTTTCAGCTCAGTATGTCCGACTTGTGAATAAGGAGGATTACAGGGATCCCTTTGATGCTTACACGTACAGTTCCATATTTAAAGTGTTTAAGAAGTTAATTCTTGTCAATTTGCGCATACAAGCGAATAGCTCTTAGAAATTACCTTTTCGATCCACTTCCGTGCTGCTGATCAAACGACAGCTTGGTCGTATTATGTGCAAGTTAGCGTCAAAATAAAACCTAAGTCGGCCAGGACTGGAAGACGCTTGGGGGTCGAACAGGATACGTTTACCCTTGACTGTGGACCTGGAGTCAATTAAGATGGAGGTTTGTACTGCTCAAAGTTTAGCCTGGCTACGACAGATATATAGATACTCTAAGTGTTTGCAGAAACATCCACGATAAATGCACCAATCAGACAAAATGTCTTTACGTGTCGTCATCAGTATTTCAACGTGAAGTGAATAGGTTTAAGTACGCAACTGTTTCATACACGGTCAAAGGAGACAATTAACATATTGAGTCACGCTTAAAAAGGAAAGAATTACGAAGAGCTTAAAAGTCATAACATCACAGCTGTCAAAATTTGCAGTAGATATAAGGAGAATTCACAAAATCTATTTGATTTACACGGAAAATGATTGACAAAAATCTACACATGCTATTGTGGTATCACGAGAAAATAAACAGCGTGTATACATGTTCACGAGCGTCGGGGTAAGGGGCGCTTCCCCCGCCCCTCCCCCAAAATAAAAAGTAAAAAAGGGTGGGGGAAGAAAATAAAGGGAAGGAAAACACGAGATGAAAGGGGATGAAAATCACCAAATTGGCTTGAAAAAAAATAAAATAAAAATGAATTAATAAAAAAAAGATTTCCGTGAACAAAATGATACAATCACCTCAACTAGGCATTTTACAAGAATGGGGTTGGAGTTTCGAACACCAGTTTGTCAGATTGTGGGGTGAAATGACGTCATACATCGTCTTTGACATTGTGTTTGCTGTCGGCGTTCGTTACGGCCACATGGAAATCAGGTGTCTAGACAAAGAACATTCTACGAATACTGTCCTAACAAAATCAGTCCCACATATCCATACACAAAGTGAGGGTGTTTATTGTTCTCTTTCAAATTTTGTCCAGTCAAACAAGGCAAATGATATTTCAATGTGATACCTGAGTTTCTTCTTCAGTACACTCAGTCTTCCTTGGGGTGGTTTTTTTCTGCAACTTGTCAGAAAGTCATGAGAAAATAAGACTTATAATTATACTGGCAAAAAATGAATTAACTTGTCACCTAGCCAAAACAAAGTACTGGTACCTCAGACAGTATTATAAGACCTGAATAGCAACCGTGTAAAGGTAGAATACGGTGAGTGTAAATGTCATACACAAATTGGGTTATTTTCATTTTTACAATCTAACTTCAGCTTGTTAGGCTGGGGGCCTGCGCCTGGTTTGGTAGGTTAGGATGGGTGTTCGGTTGACATGAGTTGGGCGAGGTGAGTTAGTTATAGGTTGAGTTGAGTCTGGGTTTGTCGTTCTGAATCGAATTATATATAACGGTTTTGCCCTTACCCAACGTATATTAATAAGCACTGTATGCTCAGTGCTTGTCCGAGAGCTTGCGAAAAAAACCTCACAAGCTTACTCTGAATCGAGTTAATGGGTTGGTTTGGCTTGATTTGGTTTGGTTTGGCTTAATTTGGTTTGGTTTGGTTTGATTTGGTTTGGCTTGATTTGGTTTGGTTTGGATTGATTTGGTCTGGTTTGGTTTGCTTGATTTTGTTTGGTTTGGTTTGACTTGATTTGATTTGGTTAGGTTTGGTTTGATTCGGTTTGGATTGATTTGGTTTGGTTTGGTTTGTTTGGTTTGGTTTGGTTTGGTTTGATTTAGTTTGGTTTGGTTTGACTTGATTTGGTTTGGCTTGATTTGGTTAGGGTTGGTTTGGTTTGGCTTGATTTGGTTTGGTTTGCTTGGTTTGTTTTGGTTTCGTTTGATTTGATTCGGTTTGGATTGATTTGGTTTGGTTTGCTTGATTTGGTTTGGTTTGGTTTGGTTTGCCTTGATTTAGTTTGGTTTGGCTTGATTTGGTTCGGTTTGGTTTGGTTTAGTTTGGTTTGGCTTGATTTGGTTTAGGTTAGTTTGGGTTAGGTTGGGTTGAGTTAAGTAGGGTTGGGTTGGGTTGTGTGTGTGTGTGGGTCGGTTTGGGTTCGTTGGGCTGGTCAGGACTGACGTGTACGTACTTCATACCCCTTTTTCAGTCTGATCTCTGTAATGTTGTCACGCAGTGGGACTCTTTTGAATGGAAAATACGCGGCCGAAAAAGGACATTGCAAACCCATAGCTGGAATCAATACACTATACCCGTTTTAAATCATACATTAGAAATATTATGATACTTGGAAAAATCGAATTCAGTGATATTCAAAACCAATACTGAAAGGATGGATTTTACTTAAAATTACACAAAAAACAAGTTGCAAGTCACAGTGACTTTCGGTACAGTGCATTGGTCATGACCGCTTCTCAGGTGTATTTAGCTCGCATGGCACATAAATTATGGAACTGGGCCAACATGATATTATAAGGAGAAAACATCACTGGACATTGAAACGGCGTTGCGAGTGAGAAGTATACTGACCTACTTCAGTACAGTATAAAGATATAGGCCTACCACCGCAAACATTTCACGTAAAGGCGAGTTAAGGCATGTGATCAGCGGGAAGGGGCCATGTATGGGCGCAAGTATCGTGAGATTGAAGCCGTCCTATGACGAACCGGGACATCAGTGCTTGCCCATCAATAGGGGTCATTTCTGAAATACATAACGAGGTCTGGCTATGTGACACAGGAGAAAGCCATAATGTCACATTAGGCTATGCGTTGTCCGCTTGAGCGTGTTCACGGTGAAAAGTTTACCAGATACAGGGCGATATGTATTACAGACAAACCACGGCTTCGTGTCCCCGACAGAGAACAGCCCCCTTTTTTTCAGAAGCCTCTTTCAATAGCTCACTGCACGGTTCCTAGGGCACTCATTAGGGTGTATTTTTCCAAGGCTTACCTTGGGGGATTGCATTTCTGGCCAAGCCATCCTGTGCTTGGATACGTTTGCAATCATCTCTGCCGCTCACCAAGGCAACACAGAATACGGTTACCATGGCAATATGATAGCCTTCCTAGGACGTGCTGTAATCACCCAGTGAGAAGCGGCATCCCTTCGTGGCTAATTATCTGTGTGGGGAGTTACTTTCCGTGTTTCAGGCGTATGATTTTTTCAGACGAACAGCATCTGGTTTGGGCCCCGTGTGTAAGCCAACATTGTAGTAGTGCAAGAAAACAAACACGTCTTTTTTACCATACCTTAATCCCCCTCACAGGAAAAACTACTGTTAATATCTTCGTCTAACGTTGTTTTCATACATCAACTGTCAGCAAATAGGACATTTTGCTCCTAACGATGGTGACAGTTGACTTTGAATTAAATAACTGAGGTTATTCAGAGCTAAATCGAGAGAAGTCGGAAAATGCAAATAAAATCTACGTGACTTGTTCTGAAAGTTAAATAGCCTCTCATAAAGAAAGGTTTCTGCCCGGCATGTGCAAAGTTCACAAACTAAATTATGTCTGTTCCTTATCTATTTCCTGCCTTTTGTGCCTTCGATGCATTCTCGGAATATTTCAAGAGTTCGAGAAGAGGTATTGGCTCAAAGCCAGGCAAACGGCGCAACAGGATTTTCCAGCTTGTTTCAATACCACGATGTGTTTCATTGGTGCGTTTTATGAAGAATTTTTTGTGAGGATTTAACCAATGGAAATGATACTTCCTAACTTGGTAAACAAGGCTCTCATTCTGTTTTATTTATGTGACATTTATCTTTTATTTCTTTTGTCACCTTTCTTCACTATGAAAGGAACTCAAATCACTAGGTTTCGATGACAGGAAACAGTGAACAATACACCCACTAGCGCTTGGAATCACACTTTCGGCTCGTGGAAAAAGCTCCGGGCAACTAAATGCTCACAATGCAAAAATTTGTATGCACACGGAATCACGTGAAATCATGTTGCTTCCACGGATTTAACGACAATCTCATGCAGACCATTCGGTTTCTTCCCAAGCGCTTACCTGTGATGTCCTCATTGGTTTAGGTAGGCATGTGCAATGTGTGGCAATAAACGAACGACCTCGGGGTTAATCGAGGTTCCCAAACTGGGTCAGGTGGTCATACAGGGATTCAGATTGCCACGTGAATTCAATCTGTCGGGAGCAAGTGACATTGACACAGATACATCCAGGATCTGGTACATGAGCCAGGCCCAAGCAAACGCTAAGTGAGTGTTAAATTGGGCATAGTCGTGGCTTATCCTAGTATGCGCGGAAGAAGTATTCGAACGCGCTAATACAGAGTAATGAGCACATTACAAGGCCCAGGCGAAATTTCGAAGCAGTTGCTTAAAGATTGAATCCACCGTTCTCGTTTTTTCAAAGACAATCATTCCCAATTGTTAATACAGTTCCAAGTATGTATGAGGACAAATGCACGACCCAAAACATGTGGGAACTGTAATTAGCCAAAACAGTATACCTTAAGGACATAGTCACTCGCAAACACTGAGTTTGACTCCAGTAATGACTGTTTTTCAAGAGTTTAAGAGTCACTATACTTCGAGCGTTTATATAGCTGTGTGTGTGATTTAGTTCTTTTTATCCTTATTCATGTAGCAGACGCAAACACACAGCTCGTGCTCGTTTGCCCTTGTTGGGCGAAAATCAATGTGAACTTTCATTCGAATTTGCACAAACCCTCAGTAACGTATTAGCGCAGGTGCCGAGAACACGGCAACACAGCTCTTCAATTGTCTACCAATATATTTCTCCTGTCCTCCACTTCCACGGATCCACCCCATGATTCGTTGTCAGTCGTGCCTTCCATAAGCGTTTCAGGCGGCTGCATTGAGTTTCTCGCTAAAGCTTAAAGAGGTCGTAATTGAAACCAGGGAACAGTTTTCACCAACACTTTGGGGTAGGATGAAATAATACTCTAACCTTGTTATCCCTCCACAAGATCTCATTAATTATTCTACCTGTTGTTGGACAACAACTGCCCATTATGTTGCCATGTTGCAACCGTGTATTGCACACTGGTACAAATGTTAATGTATAGGTTAACCCTAAATCCATTTGACAAAAAGTTGTCATTATGCCAGCTCAATTTTGCAAAACACACCTGCTGCCGTTCATCTCCACGCACGACAAAGCTCTTGAAATGTCCCAAGTTCTATTAGTTTCCATCCACGGTGTTTGCTCAAACAGCTCAAATTTATTTGCCTTTCACAGCCGTGTTATAACAGTACTGACGGTTTGCACTTTGCTGCAACTGAATGGTTAGAAGGTATCCGGGTGTGAAATGCAATTGAATATGTTTGGCAAGAAAGGTGTCGAAATACCGCAAACAGAATCGGCTACGGGTTCGTTTTTAACACTTTGACGGCAGGCTGGGAAAACGGCGCCATAATGCACTCCTGAGACCTATCGATGAGTGTAGTATAGCCATCGTAAAGTTGCCATTCATGTACCGGTACTGTTGGTGTAAGGTGGCTCTGAGAAATTTATCATAGTGCACGGATTCAGGACACACTGGTTCAGGCTCAACGGACCCCAAAATTATCATGGGGACCGTGGTAGGCCGATTTCTAGTTTCGTATCATTCGTCTTGTGAGCATCCATTGTAAAGACGTTTCAATTGTCAGAGTTAATTGAATACAACTTCACTGTACGCTGGGTTCATGAATTTTTAACATTATCAGCACTAGAAACAACTTTGTTCGTAATTAGGTAGATTAAGTCTCAAACTAGCCGCTGTTTTTAAATTTCCTGATCATGTCTAAATGCTACTAAAATTTATGTTACAAATGATTCTTTTCTATTTCTCTCTCATGTACGTATGTACAAGCAATGCACACTTTATCCAGGAACACTCGTCAGGAAACAAAATGGGTCCACAATGACTTGCTCCTTATACATTGTAGTTCATGTCATTTGCATACTTCGAGATGAGTGCCCCTTGGATTAATTGCCTGCCACTCGTCCCTACACACAGCCGACTCGTGATCCTTGGCGAGATCTTTGACAGGAAAATGTGACAACCTGTATTACTTTATTCGGTTGTTATGTCATTCAGTTGTTTCAGGCAAGTGGATCAGGCAAGTGAGACAGTTGGCCTGGACGTCAAGGTTACAGCGAGAGGAATGTTCTATGAAGGATCAAACGAATGTCGTGAGCGAAAAGGGTTCTTTCCAATCCATAGAGAGGCCATTTTTAACACCAAACCCGCTGCTCCAGTACTTCTATTTCTTTACGCAGGAAGTCCCCATGATGAGTATAACTTCCGTGCCCACCAATGTGCTACTTTACACTGGTCGTCAGTGTGTGACAAAGTTCACTTTGAGGTTAAATGTGTGGAGAGGTGTATTTCTTTTTAAATATTGAAACTTCTCCATGTTTTGCGGACAGCTGTGGGCACTGTTGTTGATGTCATGTCATTCTGGGAAGACGATGTTCAGTGATAAATGTTTCTATTCCAATTGTGAACCCAGAATTTGTTTATTGAAACATTTCTGAGAAAGGGTTGCCGTGTGTTATGCAACATTTTTAAATTATAAAAAAAAAATAGAACAGCAAAACATGACAAATTCCAGCAGTTATTTGTGCCCAAATCAATGCAACATTGAGATCTATCCCTGGCATCATGGTTTTGCTCATAAATATTGAAATTTGCATCAGTATAAAAACCAAAAAGGCATCCGGGGCTGTAATGAGGGCCACGCCCCCAAAAGTAAACAGTCAATTATAATAGTTTCGAAAAGTAATTAAAAAAAGGGTTGTTCCCTCCGAAATAGGGCAAAAAGCTCCTAATTCAGCCTTGCCTCCCTTAAAAGCCATAAAAGATTTACGATGAAATTTCAAACTTTAAGGCCCCTCAAAAACAATAATATTGCTCCACCTGCGAACTTTTGTTCTAGATCCGCCTTTGCTCATGTGTAGTACGACAAAGCAAATGTATGAATTGGCAAGTTTCATTAGCAGAGTGTCTGTCAACCACCAAATAACCCTGAAAGTGCGCAACAACTCTGCTCACGAGAGAGAGAAAAAAAGAGTGCATCTTTTGATACAAGTCAAACCCGACGCAATTACAAACTGAAGGGAGGCTTATGAGGAAAAATCGGCCGAGGGGGCAGAGCAGATCCATATCTACTGCCACTCATTACGTAAGCAACTAGAAGTCTCTGAGCGCTAAACATCGAAAGTGAACGAATAATAACGCACTGTATTACAAACAAATAAAAAGCAAGCAAGCCTGCCGAGTAGCCAAACTCGCGATCAAGATCAAGCGAACTAAGTATGATGATTAAAATATACTCTGTTATGTGAATAAATTACAGCACAGTTCATTTAATAAAATGAATAACGAGACAGAATCTTGGGGTTGCGCGTGCATTAGCGATATATACTCAACGTGCTTCTGCAAAATAATATCATTATTCCCATTTTTTCCCATCTAAATTGAACGTTTCCTCATCATTATTTCTCTACAAGAGAAGTCGTCTGGAAATCTACCGTACGTTGATTTAAATTTCTTTGTAAACATTTCATTGAGTTAGGATATTGGTTTCTAAAATGCATGTTTAAGAAGTAAAGAAAATCTGCTGAAATTTAACGCCATGCATGACGGATTTCCACGTACCGCACATTTCCTCCTGCCGTTTTATATCCGTCAGCTGATAACTAAGCTCAACGGGCCTGGAACCTCTGTGACAGTTCCTTCTTGCTTTAATGCTCCTCCTTTTCCATCATTTGGAATTCTCTATTTGCGCACTTCTGCCCCTGTGCAAAACTTCAAAACCAAATACCCGCTATACCTATATAGCTCGCGCCGTGATTTCACCGACAACGCCAAAAAAGACGAGGTGGTTATGAAGCTGCAGCCCTGGATTTCCCGGTGAGACACGGCATACATCCGGCGGAGCTGACGAAATACACCCCTGAGACCGATTCTGTCAAGCTCCAACCAGATCAAACGGCATCAAATCTTGTTTTCCGCTTGGATATTGACTTAGGCCGGTGGCCTCATATCCAATTTTCCAGACAAAAAGAAGACAAAAAAGAAGGAAAAGGTAGGCCAGAAATACATCCGGTTATTCTCCGAGTTCGAAAGAAAGGTGTCGTCTTGGCCTGATAGCAAGTGCTCTTAAAAGCGCAGGTGAGTAGCAAACACCGTTTATCTTATTCCAATTTAGTCATACCAAATCGATAGCGCAGTGAACATCCCCAGCTAAAGCTTGTTCACTCCCATGTGAAATCTCAGAAAAAGACTAAAGAAAAAGTAATTGCAAACAAACAGACAGACAGACAGACAGACAGACAGAGAGACAGACAGACAGACACAGACAGACAGACAGACAGACAGACAGACAGACAGACAGAAACAAACAAACAAATCAATCAAACAATTAATTAATTAATTAATTAATTAATTAATTAATTAATTAATTAATTAATTAATTGATTAATTGAACAAAGACAAAGCCAAAAGGCAAAATAAAAACATTTCCCTAAACAAATTAGAAAAGACTGCTGTGTTGACTGAGATCGTCTCTGTGGAAGGTTTGCCTGGCTGCCATCTTGCAGGCCAGTGCATCTGTTTCACAGGGTGGGCACAAAGAAAGTTTCCCTGTGGAATAAAATAACTGCCCTGCCCTGCGTAAATCTGTGCCGGCAATTGGGGCAGGGATGTGGAAAGGTGGGGGGGGGATGACTTGCCCGGCAATAATTTGAAAAGCAGGGAGGGGGTTGACACCATATGACTGTGGTCGACGTTCATGATATTGTTCATGGTATGTACCTCTGTACTGTGCATTCAGAAGGGCATATTTATGCCTTTTTATTTTTCCCCTTTTGTGAGTGATATTGAATGCATTTTTGTCGTCGATAGTCTCAAATAACCTTCACAGTCCGCTTGATTTTTTGCTCGCCACAAAAGTGTGTGGGGGTTAATTCAATAGCCCATCTCCCCTGGATTTACGCTCATGGCTGTAGTCATCGAAGTCTTTTACCTCACAGCAGGGCAGTCGCCAGGGGGCATACAGGGGCGGCCTTTTGTCGATTAGCTGCTCCGTCGACAAAAACCACAAGCATCAAAATTATCTGTTGTTCTTGTGATGTCCCCCAACATGTAATGTACTTCCCCCATGCCCGAAGCTGGCGACGCGCCCCGTCTTTACGGTGTTACAAGCCCGACATTCTTCACCCAGTCTTCTCTGGCTTATCACGCCCGTCTTGTCGCTAGTACGCACCACCCAACTGTGACAGTCTCTCCTCGGCTCATTAAACTTTGATGGACTTGTAATTATTTTTTCTCGGAGCTTCAGCAAAGAAGTGTTACACTCGACAGGAGCATAGCTATCTTCTCACTGGTTATTCACTGACGAGGGCAGTTTTCCTGTTTTATCTGACATGTTAATTTGTATCACATTTCCTTTTTAAAGAGATTCTCAAATCGGTGCGGAAAGAGTGAGTTTGGTTCAATACCAAGCCAGTTACTTTATAATTGGATTTCTTCTTCGAGGATCAAACTCAACCACGCGTGGCTGTGAATCTGACAAAATTTGAGACTCTGCAAGGGACCAGGTGCGTCTCTATAATCGTAGAAACCAGATTCTGATTATGCACCAAGCAGGGTTTCAATTCAACGACGGGTCAAGGGCTATTTTTAACATCAGAGACAGCGGTTGGGCATAGTTGCCGCATTTGGAAATGTTCACAACAGACATTTGGTAAAGTGAATGTAAAAATATAAACAACACCAAACATATAAATAAAACCCCAAATGTGGATTATTCACTCTTACTCCTACACAACTTTTTAAAGCGTCATAGGCGTAATTTGAGATTAAAGTAATAGCATCTTAAACAATATTTTTTTCAGTTTTCATTCATAGTTTAATTTTAAATTCGAGGCGCCTTTGCTCAAATTCTGATTTCATCTTTTGAACAAGCCTGTCACATGAGGCACACTATTTTTCTGGTATTTGTCACTTCATTTGGGTTTTACAGATACATGTAAATTAGTCAAATTCAAAGCAACGAAATAAAGACACAAAACGTACCTCTTTTTTTTAGTTCATGTACATCTGTCAAACTCACTTTTTAATGCTTTCTGCTCTTGGTACGCGTCTAAACAGGAAGGTCTCCCTGACTAAAAACGACAAATCAACGGAACAATTCACATAAACTACTTGAACATCAATGAAATGCTCTGAATGGGTTTCATGCGAAGCGTCACATTACACGACAAGAGGCACATTTTGAGCTGATATATTTGGGAAGCCAGGTCTTGCATGCAGTGATGACTGCAGCCTTCATCATCTTTGTCGACACTGTAATTGCACCAGCCACGTTATTACAGATAATCACCCTGCCGTTTCACTCCACTGACTGCTAGGTAATTGGATTTCTAGCAGACATATCATTTCAGATAATGCATTACAACGAAAGGCCATACGCAAACAGGAACAGTGTCAGCGTTGAAACAGTACCGACGATGCAGTGGGATACTTGTGCAAGAAAACTCCAATTCTCTTAAGAGATGTCTGGGATGGGATACGTAAAAGTCGCACGAAAATAACATACTTTAAAGCTGCAAACACTGTAATGAACATGTATGTGGAAATTTTCTTAATTCAACGACGACAGGCTTTCTGTGGAAATGTATACTGTATAGTTGGTCGAAAACAGTGCCCTTTCTAATAAGAAAAGCTCCTTGGATGCTTAGTGTTGGCTTTCGAGGTATTTTCTCAGACAATGATTTTTGCCGTTGAATGGAGTATAGTTAGTATGTTAACATGGATGCTGCGTAATAGTTGTTCATCGATTTGATACACTTTGACCAACGAAGACACAAACACACACACAATACCGTGTTTCGTCTATCATAGTAGGCCCAATATCAACATGAAACTGGAATGTGCTTACCATTATCTGCTGTTCGACGAGATAAATTAGCATGAGGTAGGTTGGGCTGCTGAGTGACCTCTACTCTTGGTACTGAGACTATGGCGTTCACAAATCAGTGTGGCAGTATCAGTGTCTTAGAATTAATAGTCTTGGTTCTAAACCACACACAGCAACTTTTAACAACTATAGGCCTCCATGTACTCAAGAAAATGCATCAGCTTCTGGCCGTCCGGTTTTTGTCCGTACTAGTTCCACTGCACTGCCTGGAGTCGGGAATCGTTCGGATTCGTGTCTCCGTCGTTTTAACGAAGTCGTTCCACCCGATCCTTTTGGCCTGTGGTCACTACCCGCTCGAGGCAGGAACTGGGTATAACGTCAAAATGTATTCCTGCGTGAGTTATTGAAGTCTACAGAAATTGTCTGCGCCAGACCCCTTCCCCGACGGATTCACTAAACAGCAAGCTCGCAAGCAAGCCGTCGCGCAGGTGTAAAGAGAGACAACTTCCGTTTGACTTGCCATCTGACGCAGCAGAGGCTTGAGAGTTCAGTCACACGGTGGATCCGGAAACATCTGCGAGAGAACACGCCGTGCTTCTTGTGTGCGCTTCAGCGCCCCTGACAGCCGCGACAAATTTTGTAATTTTCCGTTGCCACAGTGACCGTAAAAGGGGCTCGCTGTATTACTGCACTGGGCAAAAGAGCCATGTAAAAGAAAGGATGGCCAAACGGTTGCAGAGAGTCAGCCGCGTCACATGCAAACGTATATAAGCACGGGGGGTTGACATGGCTGTCATCTTGCTGGCCGGTGCTTTGGTTCCACAGGGTATGCACAAAGGAGGTTTTCCTGTAGAACAAAACAACTGTCCTGAAAGATGGCTGCTACGCAAAGCCTCTATAGAGCACTTCATACGGCTTTTAAAATAGGCTATAAACATAGTGTAAGTATCTTTGTGAAGAAAAAGGACCTGTGAGGCCACCGACGATTCCCAATTAGGCCTATGTCTAATCTGATTCGTCAACTCTGTAGAGCGCAAGGTTACTGCACAGACGCACCTAGATTTTGATGGATGTGTTGTGGCCAAAACAGTTCAAATTGTAATGACCACAATTCAATGTTGAATGCATAAATTACAATGGTGCGCGTACATGCCGGACGTAAAACACGGCGTGCATGCATGCGAGGTGCGTTTTAACTGTTCTGATATCCCGTTGCCCTATGGAGCATGAAAACGCGCACGAACTTCTAAACTTCAGCCTAAGTTTATTTTTATTATATCTTATTTGTAAGATTTTGTTGGTACACTGAAGATGTGCAAGCTCAGTAACATTTTAAAGAATAGCCCAACGACTTCAAACTGTATCGTCAATTCTAACAACAAATCATCCAGATTTCACATTTGAGGTACACTTTTAAAGGAACCATGTACAGATGCAATAGGATTTTCTTTGACCTGAATGTAGCATGTACATCATATAGCATGGCCTTTGTAGCGGTAAAAGCGAGAAACCTCAAAATTTAGGATTTTATGATGATTCTCATGTTAATAAGCGCAAAGTCTGATGTCTGGGCGGAGTAATGTCTCCTTAGCTTTGTGCACAATTATTACGCGCAGTTTTCTACATCTTCTTGGCATAGGTTCAACTTTATTTTATGATTTTCATGTTGAACAGATTGTTTGGACAACAGCGGCCGCTTTGTGTTGAAAACATTGTTGGTTGGTGATTTCGAAGGATTGACGTTCTTTTGGAAGGAGTGTCTTATGACGTCAAAAGGGCGCCCTCGTACCTCATTATGTTGGTGAAAGAACTGCAAACCACCACCCTCTTATGAAAAGGATTTAGATCTCGTTTGTGTAACACTTTGTCATGTGCATGAATGAATACAAATTGAGCTGATTATCCGGTGTGTTTTATTTTAAAGGAGCAAGTTGCCAGACTCTGCACGTTTATCGATTACGAGCGTTGGAAATACTTTCGCAGAGCGCGACAACGACAAGAAAATCCCGCACATCCCTTATTGTACATAGTCGGTAAAAAATGAAACAAGACGAGAAATACATGCAATTATCAGCCACCTGATTGTTCGCGATCCAAAACTCATGCGACATCTACTCATTTGACTGCGCACATTAGATCTTTTCTTGCATGGGGGGGACGCTAATTACTGCATGCCATGGCGACAGCAGGCTTGACAAGTGTTATAATGTAATCTGTGTCTATGCGGGGTATCATTTCAATCATGTTTATCCGGTGATGCACCAAACATATAAAACCCACCAAAAGATAAAGGTCCAGCATTGAACAAGCAGGTGGTTCCGGGAATACAACAAAACGCGTTGTTATATGTGCAACGACACATCCGCTGCAGAATATTTTGGAAGCCCGGTACACCCCCAGCCCCCCAATATTGCCTGATGACAGCAAGCAACGAGTGCAACCTGTCTGTCCATGTGCTTCTGTTGTTGGCATTCAGCTACCGTTAAGTTTACTCATCACACCTGAAACTGTATGTACACTTTTATTTTTCAAACCATTTTTTCTTTGTTTCATTCATTACTACCTTCAGACATTTGCTTTGCAGGGTATTAGAATGTTCGCTGATCGATCCAATATTCATATAATCGGCCCAGGCCTAAAGACCATTAGCCTATTTTTTCTGATGACGTGAACCAGGACTTTGTTTGTACAGTAACCGAGAAATACATGTGCATACGGGCCACAGACAGGAGAGAAAACATCAATATGAAGCAGAAAATGTTCGCGCGAAACTGAAGGACAATGTACGTGACGCCACCGGTGGTGAAAGTCTGAAACAATGATGGAAGGACGGACACAGACGAAACGGAGGATTGATGTGGCACTTCTTGAATACAAATCGGCAGCAGTTCAAGGAGTTGGCGGACGGTTCATTTATTCAGTGGTTATGGAATATGGATTCATCATTCAGTGGATGATTATCATATCAATCAAGCAGAATATCATGTTGCCTTAATTTATTATCAAGTGGGAGTACACATTTGTTAAATATTCAAAAGTACAAATAAAAGTCTAATGGGGGAAGACTCTATAACAATACATCCATTTTTATGTTAATCTATTACAACATGCAGAATATACACCCTGACGGGGTAGGCCGAGGTAAAACCAACACCTACGGAAGAAGGATTTTCAAAGTTGGGGGGGGGGCAAGTTGTCAGACCATCATCCATAAACAGGCCAATCAATTAAACCTCACCCCATTTACGCAGGTATTGTATAAAATAAGATATGGGTTACAGCAAATGAAAAGGTAAACAGATATTCAATACCTTGCAAGAAGTGTTAACAAATGCTGAGAAGTGGAGGTTATAACGTGGGATTATGAATGTACATTGTTAATAAACCGTACTTCCCATGACAGCAAGTGCAGAAATTCAAAAGCCAACACATTTTGGGCTTTATTCAACATGATGCCGCGTGAGAAAAAATATCAAAATCCTTACTCGTGGTCACATCCTTGCTATTATTTCGTGGTGCTGTTTCTTAGGGTTTTGGTGTTAATATTTGATAAACTATTATTATTAATGTTTAATAAAACAAATTCGACCCCCTCCACACAACACTGGATGCATCTAATAACAAGCTATAAAATAATTCACTCATTACTATTATAGACTTTTTTACAAGACCAACATACATGTACTTCACATTATTAACACCTGTCTATAAAACCAAACCTTTGCCAGACTCTCGTCAGTACCGATACAAGTTCCCTGAGAAGTGTTCATGTTATATGCATGTACATCTAGAGGCTGCCACTGTGCAAAAACCTGATATAGACCCAATAGCCACTCCCATGCATGGGTTACTCTTTTTTTGGCGGTAGTTATGAAATTTCCTGATCAAAATAAAGATTGCTTGCTCACCTTCCTGAATTATTCTATTTTTCGTTGTTTAACTCTTACTTTTTAACTTGATTCATGAGATTCTGTTTGTGGTTCGATTTACATTCCTCTCCAATAGCTCAGAAAAGTTGTGTGCGCGCACAGCATGCAAGCAGAGGAGTCTCTATTATCGTGGTATTCAGAAATGGTTCCTACGATGGCCCTTCAAGCACTTTGTCTTTGATTAAATAAAAAGAATGATTTAGTTTTCAGAGGAAATAAAATAGCCTCATTTTGTGATATGTTCCATTTTACCTGTAATTGAATCTATTGTTTCCAGTCTCTTCCTTAAAGATGCCAAATGCTGAGAGAACAAGATGGGAACAACTGCACCGCGTCACCTTACACTTATTAATCCGCAAGGAATGACTTCATTTGTTTCGCCAGAACTTTTTTACCCAAATCTTTTGTCAGCAACAACTTTGACATTCATCTTATTTACTTAAATTGGTGTCTGCAAAAGGAATAATAAATATCACATATTTCATTTTCTTGGTGGCCTCATTCTTTTATAGATGTCTGAAACAATTGTTAAAAATGTCTGCTTTCTGAGTTCAAATTCCCCAAAACTTAAAAACATTTCATTAGACCTGAACTATTTCATTCAAAATTAACCATAACCCCCTAGGGTGTATGTAAAAATCATATTGAAATCGGAGGATTTGGGACTGTTAGGGATAGCTATAGTTAGAAATATCCCTAGCAAATTCTTCAAGTTGTTTAAGGAAAGCAAAAAAATTGAGATATTAATGTCGATTCAATCATAACTGCCCCGGGGGTAGAAGTACAATTGATGCAAAGTCTATTCTAATTGAGATTGGGGGCGCGCTTTACTCATGAAACAAAAAATTTTCAGCGCAGAAGCCCTTAGTGTCTTTAGACACCTTTGGCCATTTTGAAAGTGACATATGGGAACCCATCAACACATATCTGAGGGCAGGGTGGCATTAAAAATAACTGTTAAAGAGACAGATGGTAGGTAATGAAGGACATGACAAAGAAAAGTTTTCAAATTTCAGAAAAGTGACATCTAATTTGAAAACTATCAAACCTTACGGAAACCTGCAAAATTTTTCACTGTGTTTTAATAAAACATATCCTCGGGTCATAATTCATTGATTACAAGGGTGAATTTTGCCAAGTGGAAACTCACTGGCAATGCAAAATTCAAAATTTCCAATGCCGCGATAATACAGTTACTGCGATAATGGTTGGAACTGAGTATACCCTAGCCCTTTCTGGGTCGGGAGATTGGAGAGGTAAGGTAAAATATGAAATATCAAAGACCTGCAGATGAATATTGAACCATGCTCCTCTACAGCCTCTACAACAATTCACCATTTGCACAGAAGTCAATGGACTCTTACATGCCTGATAAAAAGCGTATTTACCCCTCACGCTTGTAACTGTGACTGCAGTCTGTTAACATCTTCAGTTGATCCAAGGCGGAATTGTTCACCATTACACCATTACAGTGATAACGGAGCGTTCCTACACTGAGTTTCTGCTGCCTTCAATGCTATTACTGATGTACAAGTACTGCGGGGATACTGTGGCATTGACAGATCTTTAGTCTAGGCGGGAGATGTCATCACGTGAAATTCACTGCTTCAAAGTTGACTTCTTCTCGGCAAACAGGGCAGATCCGATTGTCCTACACAGACAATGAGAAGAGGAAAATGAGAGTAAAATGATGTCAAACAACGTACCAGGTACTCTGATGGACATTCAAGTTGGTCAGTACAAACTCAGGAGTGATTGACAGCATATCACAGTTGGAATACTCACTCGTCTGGAGTTGCTGTCCATTGACTTTAGGGAATATCAGTTTTTAACCCTAAATGGGCAAAGCCCAGCTAATCTGGGTCTTCCTGTAGAAACATACATGTAATTCAGTTCAAGGTCTTAATTTGCCAAGTTCTTAATTTGGTAGCACACAAGTTACATGTTGTCTGTACTTGTATGTATATGACCGAACCTAAGACAATGAGTTGGAAGTCACTACAGCCAACTTCTGAGTCAAAGACCTGAACAGATTTTAGCAAAGTGTGCATAAATATCAAATACAGTTGAACCTTGTTAACCCCTTCGTGCTGGGAGGCGGCTAAACACGCTGTAAAAATTGAGATCCTCAGCCCGCTTTGCAGCTATTATTCTCGGCCCACGCTCGAGCGAACACGGTGAAAGAAGGCAGACCCTGGCTCTTGTATATATTGTAATTGGTCTTTGTCCGTAGCCCAGACATGAAAAGACCGAATTTGCATCATAATCACCAGTTTCACAATAGTCCCCACTTTGAAAAGAGGCAATGGGAATGAGGAAGGGTGGTTAGAGCCACCGAACAATCAGCCTTTTCACAGTGTAATTCAAAGCGTGCAGAGCATGCAGGGCCACAAAGCGAGATTTTGCAGTTTGGCAGGTGGCCTTCGTGGCCAAGCGAGGCTGGAATTCTTGGAGTCAGCTTTCCGGAAGAAATTCCCGTCGTCAAGGGGTTAATAAAAGCACTCACTGTCAATACAACCTTCTGCTTATAACAAGGACATTTTAGGCCTCAGACCTAATGTTCTTCATTGTTTTCATTCCTGGTAATACATGGTTCCTGTTATAACAAGGTAATCTGTGAAGTCTGAGGAACCTCTTATTAACGAGGTTCACCTGCATCAACATCTGTCACCCACACAATGTCTACTTTTTGGTAAAAAATACCAGACTGAGTGATGCCAGAACAAAGAACCCAGTTTGCTCTTGCTCATGCAAACTGGTGCAAAATTACTGAGAAAAAGGCTGAAGGACTCGCTCTGTGGGGGACCCACCTAACGACACTCAAAAACTCACCTTCAGCCATTTGTCGATGCAGGCTGCATGGTAGAAGTGGAAGCAGGGAAGGCGCCGCATGTTCTCGCCCAGTTCGTAGTCGCCCATGCAGATGGAGCACTCCTTCTCGCTGGAATCTTGGCCTGACGAGTAGAGGAACGTGGGCAGCAGGTTGATTGAGGAGGCTGGCAGGCCCTTGGACACAACATCACCGACCCTCTCTACTAGGTTCCAGAGTTGCTACAGGTACAGGACAATGGTGGGAAAATGAGACTTTTTAAGGGTGTGTGACATTAATTTTACAGTGGAATATATTTTGTGTGTTATTCCACTCCTCTTTAATCACTGTTTGACCCCTCCCCCTTATTCCAAAGTGGATCTTTTTTTGACATTTACAATTTTCCAACTTTTTCTTCACAAATGAGAACACAATTGCTATGTTAATAAAAGCAGATACTGTTTACTGAGGGAAGGGTCTCTGCTTCAAATGGCAAACAGAATTCAGTCAATAAGTACTTCCCCAAACTTTGCTCAATGGTCTGCTGTCATGTGCTGAACAGCAATCAATTACAGTAACAACAACTTTATGACAGCACAAGATCTAAGGTTCTGCCATATCTTGATTACAAAATTTCTCTCTTGAAGTACACTTTTGCTCACGAATGTATGCAAATCTGTGTTAGCTTACAACCTGGCACTGTAAAACACTGTGCAGAAAACGTTGTATTTCTTTTCTCTAAACCATGACATTTTAGATGGACATGCGATACACTACACATGTTCACAGATGCTGGCCATGTTGAAGCAGTTTCCCTGCTTGCATTGTTCACAGCTTCTCTGACAAACTACCAATTAACAATGGTGTTTTGGAGGGTTAAACAGAGAAAAGGATTTAACTTGTTAATATGCGGCATGTGCTTTACCCCAATGAACCAAAGCAACAAAAGAACTATGTGTATATATAGTTAGTGCCGGCAAAATTTATCTAAACAGTATTTAGCCAATTTTAGTCTTTGACACATATACATGAGTGACACTATAAAGCTTAACAATTACAGCTATTTTTGAGAAGCATTAGTGGTATAGTGGATAGCGTATACATCACAAGATCACACGACATCCATGTAGGTTCAAATCCCAGCATTTGTCTTTTTTTGGTACCAAAAATGAACAATATTCTTCTTTTGTTAATTCAAAATTATCTCTATCATCCACGGTTTTGCATTTTCTTTCCAATTCATAGCTATGGAGGATTTTTTCCAAATCAAAGGGAAAAAGTCTGAAATTATTAAATGGTGTTATTCCCTACCTTGTAAATACGAAGTCACAATGACTATGTTGGTTTAGAACCAGACTAAGATTTGTTATGGTAAGAATTTCGAATGCCACACACACAAAAAAAAACCTGCGCATGTGCTCAGGAAAATATTGTTCAGTATAAATTTGCTGGCGCTGGATAAATACTTGTATACACTGCCCCCCCCCAAAAAAAATCGACCTCGTACTAATCTGGTGCTCAACAAAAAAGAGTCATAAATAATGGTTGGTCATTTGTGTAAGTGGGAAGCGGAAAAAGTGTGCATTCCTCACTTAGGTTTATACAAACCTCATAATCATTCCCATCGGGCTCCACTTGGTGATGACCTCTGGTTCGTGACCTACCTCGACCCCTGGCACGACCTCTACGTTGTCTCTACAGATTTTAATCCCAAAAAAAGTACTCTCAGTATAGATCCAACTTCCAATCTTTGAAATAGACATTAAAATTGACTCTCTGAATGTCCACTTATGGTACAGGAATCAACTACTGCTCTTATGAGAGTGGATATGCTCAAACTGATACAAAAACTTGTGGAACACTACCTTCAAGGGTGGGAAATCTTTAATAGAAGAATGCTGAAAATTATTCTGGCCAAAAAAATCAAATGAACTTTGTTAGTGACTGAAAAGCTGTTCATAATGATGCAAACCAGGGCAGGCTTCATTCTGAGAGACACTGTGATCAAAACAACCTGAGGGCAGCAACCTAATAGTTGAAGTACTGAATCACTGAACAAATTAAATACACTGCAAGATATGGTCGAGTGACGAAAAATTGACCCCAAAAATATCAGAATGATTGTCAAATACAGGTGCAGCATGAGCACTCGCACACATAGCGTCTCCCTCATTAGCACACAACGAATTCACCCTACCCCTACCATCATTGGTGTCAAGTCCCCCGTCCATGGTGTAGTTGATACACAACTAGTTTTCTTACCCCGCGATAGCCATAGCCGGGTTGAGTCTCCGTGTTGGCATTCAGGAAGCGTCCCATCTCTGCCATCATGGAAGCATTGACAGGGTTCATGTCCATCAAGTCATCCCTCCATCTCATCTCCTGCCCTCTGCCTGGCACCGGGGGTATGATGGTCAGGGGATTGGGAAAGAGTGGTGGGGGGTGTGGCAGAGTGGGTAATGGGGGAGGGATGGCAATGGGCTCAAGAAGCTGGGGAGTAACACCCATGGTAAGTCCTTATACACACTGTACATGTAAATGGTTATCAGAAATGTGACTTCTGAAAATATTGTCTGCTTTCTTTCAAAGGTTAAATCTCAGCCACTGTGTCAAGCCAGAAGTTGCCTAACCCAGAGTTTCTTAATTCAAGAATTGCACAGCCCTTTTTTTTCTGTTGATGGGCAACACAGTTGCTCTCTTGCCTTGGTATTGGGACCTTCACACATCCCAGATATCTTGGATGTCATTCATGGACACAGTTCCGAAATGGGCCGATCATATTTGAAATACTGACAGTTAGCATATGTGCTTTTGAATGTGGTGTCTGGGGGACTACAGCAACTTCTCTTGAAGTTGAACCAGGAAATGAGTGATTTTTTCAGAAGATGCCATGCAATAACCTGCTGAAATGTATTAAAAAATAATGAGCAAAATGAAAATAAGAGGAGTATTTGGAAGGACTGGCAATCACATGTTTAACATTTAAACTAAAAAAGTGATATGCACAAAATTCAGTCATGAAGTGCACGTACATAATGCAAATCCATTAAACACTTCACACTGTGTCTCCGGTACCGGGGAGCCCAGTACTGGAAACACGGTGTGTGCCGCAAGGCTGGAGTTCCCGAATTCGGAGCTCTCTCTTAAAACTAAAAATAAAGTTGCTGGGTGTTTTTAGAAAAGTTTATTTGCTGTAAGTAGAAAGCTTGGGCCATCAGCGAAGGCAATTCCATCATTGATGGGAAACAATGGGTTCACTGGACTGGAAAATTGGCCTTTATTAATGGCCGGGTTGACCGAACTTGGAACAAAAGACCGAGCTGCTGGGACTTGCCAGTGAAGGTTCATATGCTGTCATTGCAGAGTGCTGGCCATTAGAAGAGGCTTTTGTCCTTACTCAACATATATTTATATTTAGATAATCCGTCATTGTTTTGAAACAGTATAATTGTTTGCCTCTGCCAGCGCCAGTGGATTATAAGCATGGACAAAAGCATTTGCTCCAGCGATTAGCGATACAATACCACTGAGCACTTGTGGAATCTGGCCGTGTTGTGCAGCATTCACTGTGCCAGTGTGCCCGTTGAATGGACCGGTTCAGCCTCATGGCCCACGCGCTCTGCATAGCAACCCCGGCCAGCCAGTGTACCAACGCACTGGGCTAATTTCCAAACTAAGAGGAAATTGTGCGACATAATGGGGGCTCTTTACTGGGCAGCATGCGTGGCTACAATACTCACACGTCAATGTAGGTTAGCTGTCAGATTAGAGTGGCAACAGGACAGTCATTCTTTTGGGTGCACGCAATCAATAAATGAAGATATGAATTTTTGAAGAATTTAGAAAAACGGAAACAAATGAAAAAGCACCTGGCCCAGCAGCCTGAACATCAAAAAGTGCCAGGCAGGAAGTGGTGAATTTTTTGAAGTGTCCGAACAGGACGTCTAACCAAATAAAAGCTGAGAACTCACCTCTGGAACATCAGACATTATCTCGTTGTGTTGCTGGGTAAGTCTGGCAAGCTCTGCATCAAAATGCTCCTAGAAAAATTTTTAACCAACATATTAATATTTAGATTGTCTCAAAATACATGTAACAAGAAAATTTCATGCATTCCACTGTACAGGTACAGTGCATGTGTTGTAACAACCCTGCTCAGAACAATCTGATGAGCTAAGTTTGAAAGAAAAATGTTCAAGAAATTCTGTTCAAAATTTGAAGAAATATTTTATCCTTAGCTTTTAGCTTTAAAATCCACCACCAGCAGAGTGTAAGTAAACTTACTTGGAGCTGTTTCGCCATCTTCTCATCTTCATCCAGCTGTCGCACTAGCTCCACAACATCAATGTCTGTTGAATCAGTGCTATCAGAGAACACCACACGTCCAGTTCTTGTTTTTCTCTCAGACGGCTCTTTTTCATCTAGTCTAGAGCCCTGCTTCTCAACAACTTGGACGTCAGGTTGTGAGACTGTGGTGCTCCTGCCAAATTTGTTGTTCCTCTTCTGTCTTGCCCCTTGGTTTCCAGACACTTCAGAGTGCACACTGCGCCTTGCCTTTTGCCGTGCCTTCACAGGTAATCTGACTGAGCTTTGGGTGGAGCTGAGACTGTCTAGCACTTGAACATCAAGGTGGGAATCTGGAAATGTTCTATTAACAGTGGTCTGTGAACTCGCACTGTGGATCTGTTGTGTTATTGCTTGACTTCTGACTTCTTCTACATGACGGTCTTGTGCATGTGCATTGTTTACTTGCCCTTTGGATTGAATCAAAGGACTACCCTTTGATCTTTTGTGCCGTTGAAAGCTCTGATTTCTGTCTTGTTTAGCATCTTGGTGAAATGTTTTTTTCTTTATCCCTTTGCCGTAATGCCTAGTCCTGTCAAAACCCGACGATGAAGAGCTCAACACAATCTCGATGTCCCCCCTCATCTGGCCTAACTGCTGATGATGATCTTCCGTTGAATGTGGAGCATTTTGTGAATGAGATGAGTGCATGGCCCTAAATTTGCTTTCTAAACCTTTATGTCTCCTCCTACCACCAACTGGCCAGAGGGAAGATTTTGGATTGCCCTCGTTGCATGCTTTTAATGGACTTGGAATTTGCCCCAACCTTTGCTGGCAATCCTCTTTGCAAGATAAATGTCCTGTATCTTTTGCATCAGGAAAGCAAACAGATTCCTCTTCCTCTTGTGAGTTTCCAAAGAAGCTTCTATTGAAAATAGTGACTGAGTTTTTAGAGGGGCCAGATGTTGCAGGAGTCTCAGTGTGAGCTGTATTTGGAACTTCTTTCAACCACTGGTGATGATTCTCCTCAAAGGAGGTTGTGGGAAAATAGAATTCATTGCCCACGTCTGTGGCAGTTGTGTTCCCTTGGGAATTGGATGACTTTGCTTCAGATGACATGTGGCTGCTTTGCTTGCCTTGGTTTGAAGAAAACTTACCATCCCTTTTTTCCAAACTCCCACTGCCGGCAGAGGTGGGACCAAAGACTGGAGACTGAAAACCTACATGCAAGGCTGGTGATGAAGAACCACAGACCGGCAAATAAGAACTGATGACTGTTGACTGAGAACCGATTACAGGCAACTGAGAACCACTGACTGGCAAGTGAGAACCAATGACTGGCATTTGAGAACACATGGCTGGTAATGGAGAAGCAAAGACTGGTGATTGAGAACTGATGACTGGTGATTGAGAACCGATGACAGGTGATTGAGAACTGATGACTGGTGATTGAGAACCGATGACAGGTGATTGAGAACTGATGACTTGTGATTGAGAACCAAAGACTGGTGACTGTGATCGACATTGAGAATAATCCTGGACCACAGCGGTATTAATCTGTTGCTTTGCACAAGAAGATAATTTACCTGATTGCGATCCTTCTGTTTCCAAAACAGGTGACATGGACAACACATCTTTTGGGATATGGCCAAGAATGTGGTGTGAGCTTTTTGCTGCTTTTGATGAATTGGTATGAGTAGTCTTGAATGCTCCATCGACTGCCAAGTTATTGACAAACAAGGGTGCACAAGTATCGTCAAATCTTCCAGATAGCCCCTTGTGGGTGGGTAAATGTACAGGAAAGACAGGGGACAACCCTTCAGAATTTTTGCCACATCTTTGTTTAGACAAAGGATTTGTTTTCAACTTTGGCCTAGAATGTCCAGCCAAAGCCCCTCTCTCAGCACTTTGAGTGATGTCTATGAGTATGACTGAGTCGTCCCTCTCTGAACCAGAACATGGTTTCTTCCCGATGGTGAAAGTACCAGATGCAACAGAGCTTGCCAGGGCATCTTCTGTATCATCCCTCTGGTCATCCAAGACTTCCTGAACATCTTCTTCTGTTGTATCCTCGCCATCTTCACTTGATGTCCTTCCAAACAGGGTCACCATTTTCTGTTTAGTTGCCCTTTTAGGACTAGTGCTTTGTTGGCCACATCTAGGCTTGATGTACTCCTTGCTTCTGCAGACTGTTTCTAGGGTGTTCTCTTGAGACTTGAAACATGACCAATCTGACTTGGTACAGGTACTTTCACTTACTTCAGAGTCTGAGGAACTTGATGAATCAGATGACACACTGCTGAATGTCAGTGACACTCTGACCCGTTTAGCCCTCTGGACTTGACCCTCACCTCTGCTCAGTTCCCGCTTGCCTCTTCCTGGCCTTTCCAAGTGTTCACCATGCTTGTGGCAAGATGATGCTGTCTCCAGGGTGGCTGCATTTTCACAGAAGTTCTCGGGAACTGTTCTTACAGTGGTTCTTTGTACTTTTCCTCGCTGTGACTTGGCTGGAGAGAGAAGTGATTCTGAATCTGATGAACTACTACTGCCTGAGCTTCTTCCAATTAACAAATGCCGGTTGAGTTTGCAGCTTTTAGGCTCCCTTTCTGACTGCCAACTGGCTTGGGTCCCTGGGTAAGAGTTGCATGTATCTGTACTATCCTTCACACTCACAGACACCAACTCAGCGTCTCCAGAACTATTCTCCCAATTTAAGCTACTTGCCCTCTTCAGAACTCCTGCTTTGTTTCCTTTTTTCTTGAAATACGTATTGTGCTTCCTGGCAGTGGTGTTCTTTGACTCGTTATCACTATCTTCTTCAGTGCTGCTGTCTGAACTTTCTGGTGTCCGAGTGGGTAACTTTTTGTGGGGAAGCAGGGAGACTGTCTTAGGTCCGTGAAGGAAAACAGGTGAGGAACTCCTGGCAAGCTGGGATGAAGAAACTGAGTTCATTGCTGTTCTTTTCTGGCTTCGCAAAGGTGCCGCTGATTTGTGCCTGCTGTGTACTTGTGTCAGCAAGCTCTTGGGTAAGATGTGTTTGGCCGCAGCATGCCGGGATCTGACAAGCAATGTCTGTGACTGGTGTGAGACAATCTCACTAGTATCATCCTCATGTACACGTTGAAGACTTGATTTGCTGTCTGCTGGAAACCGGGACTCTAATCTTTCTGCAGGGCTGTCAGGATCAGATAAAAAAGAAACATGCTTAGAAATTAGTAGGGTTTCATCAAGGAGTAAATGTCTGCCCAAGTCTTTTCCTAGCCAACTGCCCGTCAACTCCCAGTAAATCTTTGAAACTGACAGCCTACGTACATGTACTACTGTATCTGAGGTAATATTTTCACTCCACTCCATATTTGGAAGAAAATTTCATGATCTGCTCCTCAGTGTGAAGGCTTGTGTTAAAAAAGGTGTGATTGTGGAATCCGAACAAGCAAAATCTACCTGTCCAAAACATTTTTAGCCTGTCATCAGGAAACGACAGGTGGCAAAAATATATTGATACTTAGTTGAACCTCATTAATGACAGCACTGTTAATGCAAAATTCTTCTTATAACAAGGACATTTTTAGGTCCCAATCATTTGTTTTTCATTGGTTGATCATTCCTGATAATACCAGGTTCCTGTGACGACGAATTAGTCTGCCAAGTCCGAAGGATCCCTTGTTAACGACGTTCCACTGTAAGTGTTAAGATATTCTTAATCCCAATGAAATATGTTGAATGATAATCTGCATGTCCCTCTTGACCAATTTTGTCCTCAATCTTAAAAGTACATCAAATGAATGTCCTTATTGACCATGTCCCAGCAGCTTTGCATATGTACAGGTACATGTCCTGTGCAGAACTTTCCATGGCTGGACAATGGACATGCTGGATATAAACACGTGGTGGAAAGGGCTTGAGATAAATTGACAGGCAAATGGAACTGGACAAATGCCATCGTACATGTACCTTTGTATTTGTACAAATACACTGTCGAATAAAGTGAACTAAACAATAATGGTCTACATAAATCAGCAAACAAGGCAGTACAATAATGAAAAGCATTGGGAGATGGTAGACAGACATGCATATTCTAATGGTCTATGTTCTGTGAGTTTGCTCTGGCCTCAAGCATTACTATGGTTGACTTTTCATTAGAATACAATGTTCCTGGCTCACCTCGGTGTGTCAGGCGCCAGTTCGTGAGAGTGAATACTGTGGCTAGCTTCTTCATCACTGCTGCTCCATAGGTCTAGTAGGACTGCTGCATGCATGCCATGTGGCTTTTGCAACCTGTGTGACAGAGCACTGTCATCTACATCTACAACCTCAGCATGGGCCATCTTGATCTACATGCACACAAAAAAACAGGAGTTCAAACATATGTATTTAGCTACAGTTCAGGCAGACTGAAACACAGGCCTACAATAAATGTATGCAGAGTACATGTACCTTCATGAATAACATTCTAGTTGGAACCCAGTGACTTTAAGGGACCACGAACACGTACATCAACTTATACACAGGGCCTTGTGGGGTACCGGAACAATGGGAAGTAACCCACAAGGCCAGATTTTACCTTGTGAAAATTGGTACCCCACAAGAATTTTAGGTAACTGATATTTGGAAATAACTCAAAATGGGGAAACTTTTGATGGGTAAAAATCTGTCGTAAATTGAAGTGTTTTATATAAGGGACAAACGGTCGAAATTTCAACCCAGGAAAGGGAATTTGGTTTAAATTGGAGTGATTTGAAATTTTTTACATATTGTGTGGGAGTTTTGTACACAAAAACAAAGGAAATAGCCCACAAGTACAGCTGTGTAAGGACTGATGTAGGTGTACATTGTACATGTGACTCAACTCCTCTCCAACTGTGTACAAATCTTCAATCAACCTCTTATTTGTTCTCTCATCGTTCACTTTTTACAAACTAATGTTGAATGTTGTAAAGGGCTCCCAAAGTCTGAGAAAAAAAGAAATCCTTCAAAGCCACAAACCGCATACATGTACAGATTGGAAACACACAAACCATACACAACTTGATGTCATAGAGAAGTACTGTGACTTTTTCAATGTGACTATGCTATCAAACATTGCGGCTCAGGAATCAGTCGGCGCACATGGGCTGCTAGAGGCCAGCACATCATGATGTCATCTCCAGGACATTAATATATGGTTTAAATCACTACTGGAACAAGATGGCGACTTCGAGCTTGAAAACAAGAGTGTTTCCAAATTGGAGGGGAAATTTCTCTTTTCTTCCCAAATGTGAGTAAATCTTACCATCATATTGGAATCTCCTAAGCCACACACATTAGACAGTTTAGTGACCGTTTTGGAGGTGAATTAGGAGGATTTTGCTTCGTGGTACAAGCTACATGTACATGTATTTGGAGTGAAATGAATGGGACGGAAAACCTACAGTACATGTACACTTTACATGTATGGAAGGTACTCATACTCTACTATCGCTTGATCATATCTAAATCTATGTTAAAAAAGGTGATTTGCAAAGTCCAAATTACCCAGACTAGGCATACCTTATGAGAAAGCTGGATGTACGAATACTTGTATATATGCAAAAATTAGGGCAGTTGGTAAAAGTTGGTGTATAGCCGGAGGTAGTCAGAGATAGCCAGTGGTAGGCCTAACATTCATTCATTTATTTACTTGACTTTATTTCCACACAAAGGTGGAGGGGCCACTAAGAAGCACAGCTTGTCCAGCATATTTATTATCTTTGGTCGCATTATGGAGGATTACATTAAGTGAGCTTAGGAAAACATCAGAGTTAGCATCTGGTGGTTGATATACAACCCCAACAATTATGTTCTTTTGGTTATGAGGGGTAATAATTTTGATAGAAATATTCTGGAGTGCTATCATTAATGGCATTCAGGTCTGGCCTCAGAACATGTTGGAGGCTACTTAGGATATATAATCCAACACAACCTCCAGTTCCATTTTGTCTATTTTTAGTTACCAGAGTATACCCAGGTATATTCAATTCACTCATACTTGAGTTAGCGTTGAGCCAAGTTTCACTCAAACCTATGATGGAAAGGTTATGATTTAAGGGATGAAGCAAAAGTTTCAAAGAATCATTATTTTTTGGTAAGCTTCTCATGTTTACATGTACATGTAGAAGCGCGAAAATTTCCGCTGGGTTAGCACTGAAGTAGTCCTGAAAGTTGTTATGTGAAGAGTAAGAGGAGTTACTCGTCATACATGTACATGTACACATGTAGGTTAAGGGTTATCTGGATCTTCTAGAAATGGTAAGTCATCAGGGTGTAAGTCTAATATGGTCTCTAATGTCATAGGCACAGGTGTAGATGAACAAGTCCATTATCACACTATCAAATTCTTTAGGATCTAAACAATTAAATGGTAAAGTATCAACTACATGTAGGCACTGTGGACAGAGCCAAGCATTATCATCTTTCGTTAAGTTATAGCAGTCAGTGAGGTCCAAATGAGTACATTTAAGGTGCATCCAAAGTTTACAATTATCACAGAAAATCCCATTTTGATTACGTCTCACAGGGTTACTAACAGGAAATTTAACAGGCATAAGTACTAAAATTAAAAACAAACACTACCAAGTCACAAAAGGAAATAAATGTGAGAACAGGGCTAGTAAGATTACATGTATGAATTCCTGCTAGTGTAGATCAGTGAAGTGATAATAGTAATATTTAATTTTGCATGTTATGATGGGGTAACACAACAGCTTCATACTGCTCCGTTCAAGTAATCAGATTCTTAGGACACCAAATGATGATATGGATGGAAATACTGATACATATAATCACCTTGGTCTCTTGGCAAGCTTTTATGAGTTAGGAGGGTCGAGTGGGAGTATACATTGTACCTCTGACCATTGATAAATAACTGTCCGTTGCGAAAGACGGGTCTCTTGCCGGCCTTGAATGTTTTGTCCATGACTTCTTTGAGTGCTTTCTTGAACTTGGCTAAGATGGGCCGAGGTCTACTATTGGGCGATCTGGAAGGAGGTCCAGAGCGGTGGGCATTCTCAATTTTAAGCTCCAGTTGACATTTTTCTGACAAGATTTCTTTACTTTTATTATATGGGTAGCAGGTGGTTCATTTGATAGTTCCGGAATCCCTCCGAATCTGATGTTATACATGTAGCTTCTGGAGTAGTGTTCTGGGTTGAGAGTTGAGGCTTCACGTTGGGCAACTTTTTTCTCTGCTTCATACAACTGTACTGTGACTTTGTCCAACTTTGATTGGAGATCTTGGTTTTTGGCCTTGATTTCATCAATACATTCGGAGGTGTGGATTACTGACTTTTCCATATCCATTTGTCTGGATTCCATACTGTCCATTCTTCGCAGCAAGGATTCTTGATTGGAGATAACCAAGTCTAGTTTACCTGGAATTCCTGCTTGGGATTCCTGTAGCTCATTTCGTAGGACCTCTATCAATGAAAGTTTGGTTGCTGATGCACCTTGCGTAATGGTGGACTCATAGGCACTGTCGGTTGATTCAGGCGTGGGCATGCTGTTTGCATCAACCGTAACTGGTTGTTTTTTATCTTTTGTCGGCGGCATATTGATATCCAGAATGCAGCGAAGGATAGTATTGAATGTTATCGATAATTTCCTTGCTCGATGGGCAAGATTCGCAGAGATTTAAGGCGATTTGTTAGGTGAAATTTAATGAATTAACGGAGCTAGATAATCTCTCGTGTTACTCCATCAACAAGCCTAGCATATTGATATTTAGTAAAGCACTTATCCTCCTGGTTAGCCCCACAAATAGGGCTGCAAATGCCTCTCTTTGGAAATCTGTTTTCTGTTGCCATCCCAGCCCTACTTCAAGGCATGACTTTAATGCGTGAAATCCAAACTGCGGGATTGAAAATAATGCTTGTTAACAAAGGCAACGCTTTGTGCGTCAGATTTCAAGGCTCGCGACAGTCACAACAAAACTGGTTCCTGTCACCTTGAGAGTCATTGCTTGTGTGACAGACGAACAGAGAAATGAAATTTGAGCAACATTAATACATATACATGTATGTACACTACACTACACCATCCGCAACCATCCACGGTAAGCATGTACCACAGGCCGGGTTTTTTAAGGTGCCATACATGTACATTGGAAAATTTACGGTTTTGGAAAGCTTTAGGGTGCCCGTGAAAAGTCCAAACTCTGAGGAATATGTTGGTGCAAGTAAAATTGTCCAGTCATTTCCATTTCAGAAGATATTAAGATTCAAAGTTTGTGACAATCCTGTACCCAAGAACTGTGGGGTCTGACATCTGCCCTGCTCCCACAAATCCCACAGAAAACGACCCTTTTTTGCCATAGGCTGTACATATACATGTACATGACGTTTGACAGGGCATGAACAGGGATTTCATGACGGTTGTGTACCCATAGAAATGCTGCTCCATTGCCCCCAAGAGTTTTATGTATGGTACGCGTAGCTTGCATTCCTTCGTACATGTACATGTACTTTGTACCAAGAAAAAAACGGGCAAAAACCATGCTAATTTTTTTAAAAAGGTGCAAATAGTTCCCGTCCAAGAGTCATGCGGTTCACATGTGTACATGTACTTGTGAAGACAAGCTGCAACCAAATTGTTGTCTACGGCAGCGATTGATACACAAGATATGGAAATTGGTTGCTGCCACTTTCTGTATGTGTGTGTGAGCAACTCTTAGCGACAGCCGTTGGGTCTGAGTGCACGTCTGCACCAGCGCCCTTGCAGTGTGAATGAAGGGGAAAGTTCGATCAGTGACAAATAATCAACCAATGTTCAATTTTGACTGATAACCGATGCATTAAATATATATCGGGCACCATGGAAAATCGACCAGTGGTTAACAAATTGCTGCTGATCAAACTTACCATGTTTGTACAGCAAGTGCTATCTCGCATGTGGCTCGCAGCAATCTTCAGTGCGATGCGCGCTGTTGCTTGTCGTTCTTGCCATTTGGGCATAGATAATGAGGCACCCTGTGATTGGTCACTGTGTTTGAACCCCAGAGCGCTGCAGCTACATATAACTGCCATTTCAACCAGTCAGTCCAGTCATGGCTAAGAATTACACACATACATGTGTACAGAGCGCATAGTTTAACTGCTATTTTGGGGGTATCTTCGGGGAAAGGCGAATAATAAAAATCGCATGGCTAACACTGATAAAATTGAAACAAAAAGTGAATTTCTGGCCATAATCTCAAATTTCAAGTGAAAAACCGGAGGCCAACCTCTTCCCCAGAGTCAACAGGCCATGCCAATTTTTTCCGATTTTGCACTGTTTTCTACATGTACCCTTTATGGGATATTGTTTGGTGTAGTGCAACCTGTAAAGACAAGATGGCGGCGCCCATGTACAGAACAAAAGGGGGCGGCCTGTCCCTTTTTTGTTTTTTTATGTACAGGTGGAGAACACAAGCATTTTTGTCTTCAATGGAAGTTGTCCAAACAGTGAAGATTACAGAAGAATATCAGAGGAATGTATACTGGGCCTCCTGGAGGGGCTTATTGACTATTCTGTCCTAAAATAACTGGAAACGGGGCCTGAAATTCCCCCATGTTTTCTTAAAAAAAAAAAAACTGGACACCAGGGAAATGGAAATCAGAAAGTTTGAATCAAAAATTCTGTCTTTTTGTCCTCTTTCTGGTAGTTTTTTCTACGTCCCATAGTTTTGTAGACGATGTTTGATTTTCCCTTTTGTTTAGTGAAACAAGCACACATACATGTACTGCACACAAAACACTGCCGCATTCAGTGGCAATGGAACAAACTGTGTTATCCTTCTTCAGAAAAACAGGAAAGAGTATTCAATTTTTGGAATTGGTTTCTGTATTTTAGACTGTGAAACTGTCCCTCGATATTAAAGGATGTATTCAACCAAATCGTTGGGTTTCTACACGCGAGTTTTTACAATAAGACAGAACATAATCAGGAGGGATCAAACATGAACAGACATGATAGCGATATTTCTATAATTTTCACCAATTTGGGATCGGTACATGTAGTTTCCAGTTCGGGGTATTTCTTTCACAAAAATCCCTAACCTGTGGCATATTTTGGATAGAAGTGGGCAGCTACATGTAGCTGAGTGGATAATTTTACTACTATTTTGGGTGTTTCATTACCTTTACCACCCTGTTCCTATGATAAAGGAACAAATTCTACTTTTTCGAAACAACTGATCGACACAAGTTGTTGGTGATGTCCTCTTTCATATCAGAAAGAAAAGAGAACAGGGCTTTTGGTTTTTGAGGGAAATCGTGGGTTAAACAGCAGCATACGTGTACATGACTGCCCTGAAGAGCTGTGAACAATGACAAATTAACAAATGTAGTCTGGTTCCTTGACCTGGACGGAGATCCGTTTTGGTGAATCCAACATGCCTGAGTGGGGTGACCAGATGAGACACAAAATGGCGTGATTTGACAGAGCAGTTGTCTTTTGCCAAACTCGGGTTAAAAATGTGTGGTTTTCTTACTCAAAATATTGTCAAATCTACCTAAACTAGGCCTGTCAGGATTGAGTAATGGTTCCATAAGCTTAAACTGTTAGTTACATGTAGTTTGAGTAGTGAGTTCAGGCAAAACAGGTCAATTGATTGTATCTGGAATTGTGTAAAAAAAGACTGCAAATTTTGCATTCTCGGGAATAGTTCCTGTTGCTCAAATTCAATTTTGAAATAATTTCTGGAGAGTTGGAGGATTCCTTTTTCAATTGATGGCTAATATGTGGTGAAACGTTGTGAATTTTAACTTTTAATTTTGCAGACGTCCAAGGTATTGTTTAAGACTTGCCAAATGGCGTGGCTATGATCTTGCTTCACGGCGTAGCGGAAAGACATCATGGAAGGGTCTTAATAACCTTTCCCCTGTTATATGGCCTTACAAAGGATTTTTGTGATGTTTGTGAAAATTGCTATTCACTGATACCAAATTTGTTGCATTTCAATCTGGAGGTATCAGTAGCGTGGCAGAATCCGTTGATTTTGCACCAAAAACAGGAAATCTTTTCCTCTCGGTTTCTTCTAAAAATGATGGTTTTCAGCAGTAAAGTATTTTGAGACACCATCTGAAACCATTACCAATGAAAAAATTGGACTTTTTCATTAAGGACATATGAAATGGTAGTTTAACGCCGGTGAAAAATGGTGACACAACAGTTAAAAGGCCTATGCATTTCCAAGCATGGCCAAGCAGGAGTTAAACAGCTAATATACATGTAATCTGTGAATGGGTTAGTGCGCATAGATCATGTTTGTGTACAAAAATGTGGTTACCTGACTCCCCCTAGACACGACACAGTAAAATCAATTTCTAGCCCCAGGGACCACACGTTTTTCATCAATTTTGCATGAATGGATAGAGTTTGAGTTGACCAAACCCTTTAATGAAAGTTCCGTAAGAAAAGTTTTCTGGAAGTTTTGATCCGCTAAAAACAAGCATTATTTCAAGTGACATTTTAGAGGCTTTCCGGTACATCTACAAGAAACTACATGTAGCTATCATTTTGAAAAATTTGGGTCAGAAACACCTTAGGAAGATTGAGGTTTAGATCTTGAGTGTGAGCGCATCTGATCGCCGATCGATAAAGTACACCATAATTTTCCACATGTTCTGTTGTTCCTCTCAATTCTAACTAAAAACTGTACAGTCAAATTGGGGGGGGGGTTATTTTGCAAAAGTTCAACTACTCTTGTGAACTTCATACTTAATAAATTACATTTGTGGGGGCTTGGGTTAATTTCCTTCATGTAAGCCCAACCTTTGTACATTTTTCCCTTTTTTTTCAACATTTGAGATTATAGACATTGTTTTCCTGTTGAAAGCAATATTATACATCTAGCTTTATATTAGTTTTTTTTTTGGGGGGGGAGACCTAGTGCACTTGCCTGTTGGAAAGTTTTGCAGAAGTTTTCTTGAGTAAGTGTAAGTTCAATTTGCAGGTTCATTGTTCTTATCTCTATTCTATTTTTCTTCTTTAATACAGGTGTAATAGGATGAATTTTGTGCCCCCTATTTTTTTGAAATGCTAACTCCCCCAGGATTAGGTCATGCAGTTTCTTAGAAATGTGTGGGTTGCTTGGCAGCGCGTGTGGGCAGGTTGGTAGCAGAACTTGCAACCAACCACAAGAGTCCTTGAGGAGGAGCAGATAAATTCAGTGGCCAGTGACCCTCCACTCCACTTGGCTACTGGACTCCAAAGAGACTGTTCTGTAGTATCTGTGATCTTTCCTTGCATTGAACCTGCCACAATTACATATTCGTCCCTGTCCTGCTCTAGGCAAAGACACCACTAGTACTGAGGCACTGGGGTAACATCAGTGAGCCTATTGAGCTCCATATACTGTTGGACAGTGGGTGACTTGCAGCAGAGTCACATGAATGCTGTTCCCCACACCTGATTTACTCAAGCTGGGGAAGGAGAGACTGTGCAATCGAGCTCTACACACCATCTGCACACCATCTGCACACCATCTGCACTTAGCCAATGATCTTTGGAATTCATTCAAGCCCCCTTGTATTGCAAGTCCTTCAACTGCAAGTTCTGCCGCTTCTTGCCAAGTGAAGCCAAGACAAGTCATCCCCAACTTCAACACATCTTCAAGCTAGGCCCTTTATTCATTTTCGTTGTTAATTAATAATTATTTTCTGTGAATAGAATCCCTGGATTTTTCTCGTTATTTTTTATATATATATATTCTCTAAAGCTTGTATTTTGTAAAGCGTGTGAAAACTTTTCGCTATCTTAGTCGGCAACGAACTAATCTCCACTGGTTGGCTGACAATATAAAAGGCGTAAACTTGTAAAAAAATAAATTATGTAAGCAGGTGTCATGATTATCATATTATGCCCGCTACACAGGTAAGCATAATTTACTCTTCTTAGTTATGTTCCTGCACTGGAGAGGGAACTGCATATATCTCTACATGTACGGTAGCATGCTGTCTATAAACCTGTCCAAAGCAACACATTAAATCTCCATTTTTAAATATCGATATCTATGTTAAATTGAAAAGTAAAAATATGACTGACAAACCAGCAATTGCAGTTCTAAAAGGGCTATTTAATGATACTCAGTTGGTTGACTTTCATTTAGTGAAACAAAAAAACAGTGCCTTTTCATATTAGGAGAGTGGTGTCAAGTCCAAATTTACGGACAGGAAGTGGTTAATTTTTTTCTATAAAAATGACGCAACTTGAATAAAGTTTGAGATATGAATCTGGTTCGCACCCAAATGAATTTCTCTTGAAAAAAGCTTTTCATTAATACATGTACCATATTTGTTGGGATTCCAAAAAAATGCAAACCCACCGAACTCCCTCCTTTAAGAAAGTGGACTTTGTGTAGGAACAGGGTGCTAGTAAAGGTAATGAATGTGTTTGAAATACATGTACCTTTATTGACATCAAACAATTGTCAATAAGAAACATCAAAAGCTCAGAAAGAATGAAGTTGTAAACTCATGTCGGAGAAGTTTACAAATACACAAATTGCACAATTTAACAAAAGAGCACCAAGGAAAGACACTAAAATTGTAAAAAAGAAGCAATTACAGTAGATTCCCGTTATAGCGCTCTCAAGGGGACCTAACAGAATTGAGTGCTATAACCGCACAGCGCTAAAACTGACTGGATGCACGCGCTACATGTGCAACGCACATGTGCACATGTACCTCTATGTACAGTACATGTGCATGTGCTATAAATACATGTACATGTATTTACATGTATTTCGTGTACATGTATGTGAATTTTGTGTACATGTACATGTATTGGCAGATGTATGTACCACAATTTTCAGAATATATGCCTTGTATTCATTTATCTTGTGACACCAATAAAGAAAAAAAAAAATTCTCTTCAAAAACTGCCTTGGGACATCGTGCATGCTGCATTGCGGCACACGCACTGCATCTGCACCAACTGCAACATCCTGACTGCTACTGCGTACCCATTCATGGACAGTCCAATTGCTGACTTTTCCCAATGACCATGTGACCACAGAAAGTGTTATGTCATTAGAAATCCCAAGTGAAAACAGATCGGACATGTCACATCAAACACGATCGGCGAAAAGATGAGATATACTGCACGAAGATACATGTCCAATTTAAGCGGCTGATTTTATTTATTGGTAAAAAGAAACCTTTAGGTAACAAAATACTACATGTACAGTAGTATCTCAATGTGGATTATTGTGTCCTAAACTACATGTACACCACAAGAATAAATAAAAAGTGCGAAAATAATCACTACAGTGTCGCCACAGCAAAGCGCTGCATGGATGGCCGGCCAAGTGAGTGTCTGCACTCTGTGTGATCAGTAAACTACTGGTGTCCAGGATGGCCGGCCAATCGCAGCGGCCTTGCAATGCAGTTTCATATGCACTGATTTTCAAAGAATCTGATTTTCCAAGGTAAAGAGCGTTGTAACTGGAATTATATTGCATGCTTTATATGCTTAATAGTTGTTCACGGTGCCTGCTGCTACATCTTGTTCGAACCAGCCAGCCGACACTGGCAAGCTCGGTGGTCGAGTGGTTAAGAAGTCTGCACTAGTCAGCAGGAGGTCGTGGGTTCGAGTCCAGTATGTTCGTGGTTTTTTCACAAGCCTTCGGGGACACACACTGAGTATATAATGTTAAAATACTTGTTGGGCAGGGCAAAAATCCCAAAATAATTTACATTTCCCGGCGCAAATCCATCTTTGAAATGCTTTCTGGGAGTCAAAAATCGTGAGCGTTATATCCCAAAAAGCATTGTGACCACAGTGAATAGGCGTGCAGTTGGAGAAATGAAAATAGAGCGTTATATAAGAGCGTTATATCGAGGAGGGCTATAAATTTACTGTAGAAGAGAACGTTCGACCTAAGAGAGCCTTTAAGAGGCCTGGCAAGGCATGAACAGAGGGGAATCAGAGAAAGGCATGAACAATGAAAGGTGAATAAAAAAACACTGCAGCCGTAACGCATCTCCAGTTTTCTATCGTTACGGCACTGCAACTGTGCAAGTGCGCCAACTTAAGCTCAGATTTCGGACCTGATTTCCCTTTAAAAAAAATCCTCCAAAGCCTCCGATGAGAAAAGCAAAAAGGTTCCTGCTTAGGCCTATACAATTAGAAACCAACAATTATGGTATAAAACATGAAATTTAGGCCAAAAAACCCAAAATTGGTCTAACGCGGATTCAAACTCACACACCAGTAGTTCCAAACCTTCCACCTTGACCACTTGGCCACAAGCGTTCAGCGATCCAGGATATTTTAAAATATATATTATAAACCGTCATGATGATCAGCTACACTAGTATTGCACTTGCACAGTTCAGTGCCGTAACGATAGAAAATGGGAGATGCATTACGGCTGCCATAAAGATAGCCACTTTGTTTATTTAAATAAAATGAAAAGTGAAGTTGAATTTCCAGTGAAAAACCAGAGGCCAACCTCTTCCCAAAAGTCAACCCTGTCAACAGGCGGCGCTATTTCGGTCAGATATTGCACCGTGGCACTGTGGTGCTTATTTTTAATTTGGTGTAGTGCAACCACAAATGCTGGCCAGAGTCTTAAAACATGGCTGATGCTCTCGGCGTAGCTAATAACATGAATAACCAGGCTATGGCTAAAGACCAAAATAGAGATGTTCACCAGAAAACCAGAGAAAGCAAACTTACCACACTGACGATTACGGAGCACAATTTTCCCTCCGTTTTTTTTCTATGACCTTAAAGTTCTATGACCTCAGAAATAGAGGCTAGTTCACGTTTATTAATAATATTAGTTATTAAGCCTTAACTTGTTCTATCAAAAAAAGATTTATCAATCTCTTCTCTTATATATTGAAATTAAAAATTTTTGGTTGATATTAAAGCTTACCTGTTGAATACTGTATAATTAAAACTTAATTTTAAAAGATCATTGCAAAGGTGAATTTGGAAAAGCCTAAAAATATGGCCGCCTCCAACATGTCGCCTCCAACAGGTCCATCGACTGAACAAGAATAAAGAAGTCATACTGTAGGTCAATACTGTGCATAGCGTGCATTGAAACGCTCTTTCACTGTTTCCTCGGCCACTGTCGGGACTTAGGCTTAGTTGTCGATTGATAAAGAACGTGATTTAAATGTAATATTGGACTAGCTGGAGTTCAAGGCAAGGCATGCTTGTGTTGTGTGTAAACAAACAAGTCATGCAAGTACTCATTACTGAGGCGCAGTCATTGTAGTAGTCATACTGACATGGCTGGCGTATACTACTACAACTAGGGCCTAGGCCCAGAAGTAGTATGGTAGGGGAGTCCACATGGCATGCGTGGGCATGCTGGGCTAGATCATAGAGCAAGGACACAGACACCCAACAATCAGCATTATTCAGTTATGGCACCCTTTGCTTGGGTTAAACTTTTAAGTTCCCTGCACGGACATGACAGACATTATCTCTCTAGTATGAGCTGATGAGGATGAAATTTTGACATGTTTGAAGTGGTTTCTAAATTAAATAAACGCCTCAATATTTTCACTGCAAAATTTGACTTAGACCAGTAGGCCTAAGCCATGTACGTGTAAGCCTTTTCTGCTTATTAGTAATACCGCATGAGTGATTTTGCACAATGGCAGAAATTCATTGTGGGAAGGGGAATTCGGAAGGGGGACAATGTTTGCGCTTTTTTCCTTCCCACAGTACCTTTCTACCAATGTGCAAAATCACTCATGCGGTATTAGCAGTAAGGCTTGTTGTCACCTTCTGATGGCTTAAAAACACTGGTGTAAGGGAAAATATTAAAGTGATGTCTGTATAAAATGGAACGCTCACCATGTTTACATGTAGTTTGCTGTCAACGTGGTCAACTTTTGGTGGTACAAATCTGCACAGCATCAGTTGGGATGTATTGCAAACAGGAACCGACCAACCTGACCAGTCTGTAATGATTACATCCCGTGTGGACCAAAAACCAAACAAAAATCCTCATAGTCCTCCAGAAAATGCGTGTCACGACACATGTACACGTACATTGAAGTCTTGCAATCCATCCTTAAACCACACAAGGTCATTGCATTGTACAATGATTATAACCATGATGTTGACTGTAAGAAGTAATGTGTTATAAGGCAGAGTTGGAGGACAAGGGCTTCATATCGTACGGATAGGCTCAAATAAAAGTTTCCTGCATTCTTTGTAGCCAATTAAAATAAAGAACTGCCTCTAAGTGCTGTCCACCCACAAAGCCGCAATTGACAGTTGGTTTGAGCGATATGGTTGGTCATGATAAGCCGCCTCATGACAACGGGTTTGTGAACTAAATAAAAAGCAATGCCTTGGAACCAAGTGGAATGTGAAACCTTAATGCTGTGTGTTACCGCTAACCTCATGTACATGTATAGTGCATAGTCCTATAATGAAATTACTTCTTACTTCCTGCTTGGACAAATGTTTGAAAGAATTTGCATATATACAGTTTGGAATATTACCATATTTGGACAGGATATTATAACACAAATCTCATGCAATCTGACCAATCACAAGGCCTGTTCTAGCAAACCACGACGGATTGTGGGTGGTTCCATGTTCAGGGGTGCTTGTCGTGAACGTTGAAGCTTATGGAACAAAGAACATTGACACAAATTCTGTGCAAAAGTTTGACTGGCTGTGCAGAAATGAAATCATTACAGACATCAACTACACTTACACATTCAAAACACGTTTGTACCGGTGTGATTTTAAATTCGTTTTTGCCAATTTGAGATATTTAATGTTGAAGTTAGACAAAACTCATTGAGTAGGGGCAGAGAGAAAGGCCACTGTGCTCATGTGGTAATACTCCTGATACAGGATTAGTCCAAGTAAATTAGCATGATTAGAACTCTACTTGTCGCTTGTTTTCGAACATTTGTGTTCAGTGGCATAACTAAGGGGGCACTTGAGGCCTGTGTCCAAAATTGGGTGTGATTCTCTCTTTTTTCCTGCCGTGTATATGTAGATGGGTCACAGTCATAGCAGCGGTGCCAGCAAGCATGGTAGTCTGTGGGAATGGCGAGACTTTGTCTTTTCACAGGGACATCTGCTCAAGCAGTTGGCTACACTTAAATATGCAGATTTTGTCCAGGCAGTAGACAGTCTCAACACTATGTGAGTGCGTAGGGGCCATTTGCATTTGTTTATGTCAGGTTCATTGTAAATGTTCAGGTTTTAGACTGTTGACAGTGGGTATTGAGAGTCTCAAACATTATGCAAGTTGTTCAATAAAGTCATGGTAAAACACATTGAGATAGGATTGAGCTGTGGAAAACTCCCTCACTTTGTATCTTATTCTATTTTTATTCAGTCTTACAGTCAAATCTAGTATTCCTCACTGTCATGAGATATAGAAGTCATAGTGTTTTACAACAAGAACTCCATGATGGGAGGCTGAGTCACGTTGAATGTTCAACTAATCAACCATTCATTTGATCACACATTTAAATATTAAGTTTAATCACATTCCCACAAAACCAGAAATACAAGGAAGTGTGTTTTTTTCTGGCAGCTGATCACACATCACTTTTTGTCACAAAACAGCCGGCACTAAACAGTTGTCATATAATTGCCCCATTCCCCAATCGAGAGTGAGTGCTTGGCCCAGTGGTTGTCAAGTTGACCTCAAGAGCACACTGTCACAGGAATTCCCCCCCCAGCCACTCTGGCAAGTTGCAATTTGTGTCATTACCCAGAAAAGTTCCAAATATCAACCTTTCATTATTTTAAATCAACTTCTAAGCTAACTTGCGGGATATTGTACTTCTTTTTTTGTGATCTGTGGCTTGATCAGAAGGAGTTTGTAAGAAGGAAAAAAAGTACCGAAAATACTCACTTTAGATGTTCATTTTACAGTGCTGGCAAAAAGCCAAAGTTCACTGTCAGATATCCACTGTGGAAACAAAATATGCACGTATCTTCAGAAAGTAAGCAAGAAAGACTTGAAAACAGTTGAACAGTTGGCCTTATTCTTTGGCATGATACAGAGTATGTACAGCAAACGTCGTTACAGAGCACTACTAATACAAGATTCTGCTTATAACAAGGCAATTTTGAGGTCCCAGTCGTCTGTTTTTCATTCCTGATAATAAAAGGTTCCTGTTTTAACAAGGTAATCTGCCAAGTCCGAAGGACCTCTTATTAATGAGGTTAAATTGTACATGTGTGTCAATATATTCAGCTCTGTTGAGTTTACTTGCAACATCTTGAAATAGCTTTTAGAATGCAATTTTATATCCAAATAATTGAATTTTTTGAATTTTTCCTTTTATTATCTCACAGATATTCATGTTTGTTTGATTTTGAAAACAAATATTTAAATATTTAACATTTGATCAAATATTTCCAAATAATCAAAACAGTCAGAATAAAGTGAAGTCAAAACTCAAGCGGACTTGACTCTCTTTATTCAGCAGCAGTGTCAGGTGAAGTCTGTACTCCTCATGCTTGAGTGATTCCACTAGAGTTTGTATGCATACATCATGGCTCTAATTACTGGCATAGAGGCCTTGCATTGTAGCCATCTTGCAGGGAAGGTCTTTTTTTCCCACAGGGAAACCTCCTTTGTTCAAACCCTGAGGGACAAAGCCACTTGCCTGTAAGATGGCAGCCATGCAAACCCTCTATATGCAGTGTGTGGAGGTTTGGCATGTTTGAAGCTCTCAAGCAATTGTAGCAAATATCACTCCATGAAGTTGCCTTAGAGTTTCAAAAAGTAGCAAAACAGCAAGAAATGTTTCATAGATCTTAAGCAAATGACCACCAAGGGTCAGCATTTCTAAAGTCTAAGTGCGATTATTGTATTTTTTTGTTCAAAAAGTTGGTACTTTTGGCCCAAAATAATGTATACCACACCTGGGACAAGTTCTTTTTAATATTGAATGATACCATCAGCAAGTGGTTACAAAAACACTTATGGATTCTCAAAAGAAGAAAGTAAGTGACAGCAGTTAGTTTTGTTTCTCTGTCCTGTTTGTTCAGTTCCAACACATTAAGCAGCTCCAAAGGCAGGTACCTCATCTTCAGCATCATTCCAGGGACTGACTGCACAACAATACTTTGGAAGTCTCGTGTCAGGATTCAGTGTTGCAAGGTATGTCTGTGCATTTTGTATTTATTTGAGGCTAGAAACTGTGAGAAGGAACCAGAAGAGGTAGTCTGTACCCATCTGCCCGACCCCCTCTTCTTAGAATTCCCCATTGATAAAAGAGAGAGATACATCTACTTGTCAACCTGAAGCTGTTAATAGTATGACAAGGTTAATTTCAATTTTTTTTTCAAGCAAATTGATTATTTTCATGCCATTTCATTTTTAATATCTCTTTCTATGCTCCCCTTTTTTCTCTTTTTTTTGGGGGGGACCTCTTCCTTCCCCCTCATCTTGACACCCATGGCGATTCTCCTCTCCAGAAGTCAAGAAAAACTCTTTGTAGATCAGTTGAGAAAATGTCAACTTGCCACATTAAACAAATGTATGTGTCCATATTTGTTATTCAGTGGTGGTTTTGAGAAATTCCTTGGAATTGGTTGAGTTACTCCAGCATGTTTTCTCTCCTTCTGAAATGCTGCCTTCTTACCCTGGTTTTGATGTACCCAGTGACGTTAATACACCAGATTGTGCCTTGTTTTCTGCAGATGATGTATGGTGATGACAAGTGTGAATCTACGCGGACAATGACACTCCGACAGTTCGTGCAAGTCTACGACAGTATCATGCAACAGTGCCAGAGTATTGAAGATCGACTGAACACAAGCGAAGCCTGCAAGGACGCAGCATCAGGAGGTGGTAACGATGACGCGGCGAGGTGTACGTGCGGCCTGGACAGGGCTCCAGAGGAAGAAGCATCAGGGGCAGAAGGCAGGGAGGAGCTAGGTGAATCGGAGGAGGATGACCAACCACAGTCAAGGACGCCAGGTGGTTGGCTGGAGGTATCAACAATATTTGCAACGTAGGTTTCCTCTGGAGATGTCATTATTGTTTTCCGACATTTTACCCTATTTGTCCTAAGAAAAGCGATTTTTTGTCAGTGAAACTGTGCCAACTGTCCAATGATAAACCTGGAATGTATGCTTTACCATAATTTTAGTTTTTACCTAAGTTTTTCATTCAGTTAACTATAAATAAACAAAACAAACCCCTGCATTCCTTCTCTCCAGAAAAAGGAAATTTTGCCAACTTTGTGCTATAGAAATTCAAAGCTATTGCCAAAGATGAATACACTTATAAACATAGAAATATGTATCAGCAGAATCTTGGTTGCAAGGCAAACGGAGGGAATAGAAGGCATTATGACACATGAACTATTATCACATGGCAATCACTGTAGCACCCTTGTTAAGTGCAAGGTTATGATCCAAACAGCAGCATTTTGCAACCAGGGCTGTTTTTCAGTACTCAACTTTGTCTCTGTCTTAGGCTTCATCCGTTTTTTTTGCCTCTTGACTTTGAAGTTGTTAGCACAATAGTAGGTCCTATAGTGCCACAGGAACATCAAATAAGATGCAAAAGAGCAAAGCATTGTGGTACTGCAATTTAATCTCAATGCTTCAGGTCTACAGTCAGGAAATAAGTAACCCATGCCACTGTATTTGGCCAATTAATCCTTGTCCTTGTGTGGCTTTATTGGCAGTGTGGAGCAAGTCTCCCTTGAGTCCATCGATGAAGGGGATTGTTGCATTTGCATGGAGAAGAAAGCCGACATAGTCCTGAGCTGCACCCACACCTACTGTCAGCTGTGCATTGAAGACTGGTGAGGCATCATCCATGCAGGCGTGCCTGTGACAGTCACTTGCTTTTGCATGTTACCTAAACTTTTGGGCGATTATCAGGGTGGGATCCAGGAGTTTCAGAAGGGGGGGCATTGAGCACACTGGGAGGGTCAAACGCCAGAGCGCTGTGCAAAACCCATGACACAACCCACTGGAGTCAATTTAAAATTCATTATCTTGCAGGTGGGAAGAGGGGGCATACCCAATGGGCCCCCCTCTAAATCCACCCCTGATTATGGTTACATGATATTCCATTTTAAACAGTCGCTTCAGTCCAGCTTTCTTTTCCATCCTAAACTGTTGCAGGAGAAAGCAACACAATACCTGTCCCATGTGCATGGATGACATGGGCAATGCCAAAGACCTGTGGGCACTCCCGGACAAACCCGACGCTGACGAGATGACAGCTTACCTGATGAGCATCGCTGACAGCAAGGAGCAACGAAGAGGAGGGAATCCACAAGCGAGCAGGCAGCAGGTGGAAGAATGGGAAGCGGTGTCGTTTGATTGAGTCCAGCGTTTCAGTGAGTCAGTGGTCATTCAGCACTTACAATGCAACGACTGCCAAGTAAGTATTAAACGGCAGCTGTCAGTCTTCTGTGTCTTCTCATAAACTCCATTCCGGTACAGAAAGTACAGCATTGCATTCCTTGCATGAGGGTTATGACTACAAGTGAATGCAATTGGACATCGTCCAAACTGTGATGACCGGTGAGCCGTGAAGGCTAATAGTCTTGGCAGCCAGGCAGCAAGACATGGTTGTCTGAGGATTTACATGTACCTGTAGCCATGCACACATGTTGTATCGCAAAATCTGGTCAGGAGCTACAGGTTACCATTTGATGATTTGTTGATGAGCCGAGATTGTCCACCACAGTGCTATCGTAGTTTCAGAATATGTTGAGATATACTTAATTTGTATATTGGCTAGAGATATGATTGACCACAAGACTAACAACCGTGCACTGTTGTGTTTTAGAGCAAGTGAAGATGAGTTTCCTATTGGTCAGTGCCGTTACACAGGAAAAGTTGAGTCTTGTTGGATACCGAAGTTATTACCAACTTTTTGGGTTGTTATGAAAAGGTGTACACGATTGTGAGCTGCATGCAACAATGAAGAGGGCTTTCTTTTGCCTACTTTTTCAGTATTACTCATTAGAGACGATCGTATTCTTACTCTGATTCCCATGCCTCAAACTGAATAGTGACATTCAGGTGTATGTCTTACATGCTCTTCGACCTATCTTTGTGCAGTTTTGTTGAGTTGCAGTGTTCTACTGGCCGTAAGGCAAGAACATGTGCATGCAATATGCCTGCCAGTGACACCCAGCTTGGCACCACAGCAGTAACCAAATTCTGGTTGTCAAATAAAGACCCAAGATCTTCTAAGAGAGTTTTGAGCATCCGTTTGGAAAGTGGTTACATTTCATTTGTAAAGAACACACTTTGAAGGAAAACAAAATTATCAAATTTACAAAAGTTTTACCTTGAGTGGTCTGGATGTGAGTTGTACGAGAAGGTCTTCTAATTAATTTTTAACTCAATAAAATGCAAGACAATTGTTTAATGAAATCAACTCATTCAGTCCGCTGTTGCTTTGGTATTCTCATCTCCTTTTTTCTCTAGTTCTTGCTGAATTTTTAATTGCAACATTATTTTTGGAGTAATCCTGTACAGAGACACCGAAGATTGGCCTAGCCACAGGTGCTGCACATTTGTGATAACTATCTATTTGTGAAATTGTAAAGATTTGGTATGTAATACTTAATTTATTCACCCAGTTGTGTATGTTATTATGTTTGACATGTATCAACGATATACAATGTAAATAGTGTATGACATTGTGTGTTAGTTACATGTACACAACACAAATCTTTGTAACATTAGTTTTAAAACTGTATTGAGGTTATCCATGTAGGTAATTGTAAATGATCTAAACAAGTTTGATTGTTCAACACAACAATTTTTCAACAGTCTTAGCTTCTATCTTTTATTATATGGTAGCTTTAACATGTATAAGTTTTAACTGAAAAACATGTAGTTCTCAAGAAGTTTAGTCCACTTACGTGCAATAAGCCAGATAGACATTGTCCGTTTGTTTTGTGTTTCCTTGCCACATTTTAATTATATTTCAAGCTTTAAATCATGAAGATATATGTTTGTAATATGATCTGTTTGTTTGTTGGGTTTTTTGCTCGCTTGTTTTTTCATATATAGGAGGGCTCCATGTATAATGCAATCATAGCGGCATGTCAAAACAAAACTCACTTTTCTGTGTCAAGTTTTGTTGCCTTTTTGACAGTTTTGAGGCATAAATGATTACAAGATAAAAACTGACTTATTTTTCTAAAAATATTTTTTAAGGCTTGGGTTTGTTGAAGGTTATGTTAAACATAGAAGGGTCACAACAGACAAGTTAATCTGTAGCTAATCTGTTAACATCACTGAATTTTTGTAGAAATAAACTTGAATACCATCCCATTGAGCAAAAAATCCATGTTTTCAATCTTTACACATATATGAATGTTATGTCTCAATATCATATAACGGAGGTTTAAAAGCAAGGTAATGTAGGCATTTATGGCTAGATTTATTTCCTGAAGTTGAAGAAAAATTGCCTCAATAATATGACATGATTTTGTTTCAGTCCGCCCATTGGCCATATCTCTCTTTCTATTGCTTTTTGTCCCAAGACCGTTTGTGGATTTAAACTTTCCCCGTTAGTTTTATCCTGGTTTTTATGGTTGTCCACACCCATATCCCAGGCAAGAGCTCTTCGCCGGGTGTTGCAAATTTAAGCACTCGACAGCAGTGTGTGGCGCGCCGTAACTAGTGCTTAATTTCCGCGAGGCACCCGCTGATGAGGTGCACGAATGTTTTTTTTAAGCGGCATCACAAGAAAATGAGCTGCTCCGTAGTTACGTGGTTACGCCAGTGTAAGTCAACGGCAGCAAACTGGCAATCCATCAGTGACTGGAGAGGGTCAATTCTGAGGTATTTTCCAGCTTTTTTCGAGGAGCCCCATTTTGTTCAAGTTCCCACATTTGAAGCAATGCCCGTGGTTTATTAATGGAAAATTAGGCTTGTACTTCTGGGCCGGCGGGAGTATACACGTACTTGAAGCGCGAGCTGGCGCTAGCATTATTTTGTGCATTTCGGTGTAGACCTAGGCCTGTCTACTGTATGTAACATTATCAGGACGAACGATGGCATTATTCCAAGCTAATATCGTCGGGTAGGTACTAAGAGGTACAGTATTGGCTTGAGTAACTGAAACTCTAAATGCTGGTGAGCTATTCATTTATTAACCCCGACCATAGTCAGTATCAAAGATCCTACGCGGCGCTATGACGATCTTTGTTCAGAATTTCCTGCATGTTTATGTAGGCCTACATGTACATACATTGTACACTGTACATGTTCCACTCACTACCTGACTACTAGTACTATACTGGGGAATAGGCCTGCAAATACAATGTACACACTAACGTGTTCAGAAAGAGCTGCGTTATAGGGCTTTGCATGTCATGCAGGCGAACACACTTGTCTGAAAAATCTAGGCCTGAACTGTTTGCTAAGAAAATGCTTCAGAATTTTCTCAGATTAATTTCATGTTTTGGGGCATATTATCACTTTCTGACAGCTGTTAGGCCTATAACATTTTAGGCCTAGGCGTGTTTTATGGTAAAATTTGTGTTGTCCATGTAATATGGAACTCATTCTGATTATGACTAATGTCTGTAGACTGGGACCATGTGGTAAAATTGCCAGGTCCTCCTCATTTCGCCACCTGTTGTTAAGTGTCTTTGGTTTTCACAGTAAGTGGCGAAATGAGGGACCTATGACTTTACCATGGATATTGTCATGTACCCCCAGAACTGGCGGCTCGACGTCTGCTGTGCTCCCATGTTGGAGAGTGGTGAATGTTTATAACCCTGCAGTTCTTGGGTAACCGTCATAGATGTTAATCAACTTATCTAGAGGGCGTATAACTAGATTAGAGACTACATGTAACTATGATAGAGTATGGAATTGTGATGTCATTTTGAACCAGGAAGTGTAGTGCAAACGAATGGAGTACCCATGTGTGTTGGTTCATGGGCTGCTTCTTGCGCTAATGGCTTTTAATTACACACATGTATGCATGACATACACATTATCTTCGGTACTCTATGCTATACCATTACGGGATGAAAATCACGGGATGTAATTTTGCGTGCGCCATATCAATGCAGCATTCAGTGTGAAGCTATGGATGGCATGAACCATGTAGGACTTGCAAATCTCTAAATTATCAGATTTTGTAGTTTATACATAGTCTAGAGAAGACTTACACTTTGAACCACATAAATGAGGAAATGTTTCATGGTTTTGATTTGGGGCTGTTTTTGTAAGAGAGGGTTGCATGAAAACTACATTCCATCCCCTGCCTCTGAAAATTGTTAAGTCAATATCGTCAGTGGTCTAGACAGTCAGTTGCCCTGTGGCGTTGGCCCACAAGCCCAACGCATGCACAGTCATGTCAATTTGATGCACCATGAAATTTACAATGTGGTCATCGTCATGCAAAAAACGAGAAATTGGCACGTAAAAACTAATTTTGAAAAAAAGAAGTTTAATTTCATATCTAAAAAACACTCTTCAGCCAATTTTCAAGAGTACTTCATGCCTGTACCTCAGGACAGCTCTCATGGGATTCTTCTTTTTCGTTTTCAAAGGAGGTGGTGACTAGTGAATCACTTGTCTGAGAACTGCTGTTCACTCCATCCTTGTCACAACACCTGCCATTCTCCCAGCCTTATGCCGTGCCAGCTCTCCTCACCTCATCACATCTAGCAGCAGTCGTTGTTGTAGTTTTTGTTTATTATTGTCAAGATGTCTGCACCACCTGCCTCTAGTAGCAGAGATGGCGCTGGGGCAAAGTCACCTTACAGCTTCACCTTGCAGACAGAGGAGGTAGATGCACTAGGAACATCATTTCAGGTATTAATTAATGTACCTGTTTACAGCTTTACATACATTGTATGGATCTCATTTATTCATTCTCAATTTATTTCATTTATTCATGCCTGCTGGCATTTGGATCACTTACCCAACACTAAATCAACAAAGAAAAGAAATTTAGGACAGCAAAATATAAAAAATCCAGCCGCTTTTGCGCATAGATCAATGTAACATTTAAACTTTCTCCTGGAATCTTAACGATGTTGAATTAAATGTTATATCCTTCCGTAATATTGTACAATGGCAACATATGTAGATTCAGATAGCACCAACAGGGATATCATCAGTTTCACAGATTTTGCTAGGAAGGGGCTGACACGTATTTTAATTGTAGACAAAAATACTCAGCAAGTCAGCAGGAGCTTGAAAGGATCACTCTGGCTAATTGCATTGCACAGTTCCAGTTAGGTCAAAAAAGGGGAAAAAAACAAATTAGAACATGCAGGACAAAATTACTGTAGGCTGTCAGAGATTTGAAGGAAAAGTCTAATGGCATTTCCATAGTGTCCAGCAAATTGAAGCAGAAATTTAGAACACCCAGCATTTGACAATCTGTGCCTCAAATCTGCCTTTTGGGCATGTCACCCATTTTTTATCCCTGGGCATGGAGAGGGTTTTTCAAGCTAGGATTACCCCTAGAGACTAGAGAAGGTGTCAATTCCCATATATCAGCAGTGTAAGTTCATGTTCAATTCATTGGTTTGTTGGTTGTTCTGCACTGCACTGTACTCTCACACTTTTCATTAAAGGATTATTTTTTCCCATTCCTGTGTAGATGTACCGCTAAATTTCAAAAATCTGCCTTTTTGTTGATACATGTACATTCACATTTGTATTTTTCCCCTAGAAGGCACCACTGTGTGTGATTGGTTGCACCTTTGTTAAGGCTAAGTCCACTTGAATAGTTCAATATTCAATTACTGGACCTTCAATTTGATCGAATATTCAAACATTCATGAAAACCAGAAACTAAATAGTCATGTTTCTACAAAAGTGAACAAAAGCAAATCTTATTGGAAAAACTCATTTTTGGCGTCACTGTTGGGCCTGTGCATACATCCAGCTCCTTTAGGTTTACTTGTACCACCTTAAAGTATGCTTTTTGAATAGAATGTTACAACCATATGCATTGTAAAAATGCATTTCCCCTGTCTTTATTTCATTGATTTTAGTCTCTGAGTATTCAATCTTGAAAATGTATCTTTGCATATTCATTGTTTGGTAGGTGGAATATCCAAATATTGGAATAATTGGCGCAGTCCTAGTCTCAGTATTCCTTTCCTCTCCATAACTGCAGGTGGTGTATGCTGATGAAGGGTCACCAACTGATCCAGTCATTGTCTGTGTGCACGGGGCACCGGCCACTCACAAAGCGTACAGACACGTTGTAGAGCGTTTGACATCAAAGGGTTACAGGGTCATCATTCCAAACATGCCAGGTACAGTTTCAGTTTGTGAAGAGCGTGCACCAAAGAGAGCGCTCTGTAGCCTAGCAAGGTGAATACATGTACAGGATGTATGAAACATGTACTGTACATGTACATGTAGGCTGCATCTGAATCTGTTGTGTAGAGCTAGATCTAGGTCTTCCCTCTATTGGAAATACCATACACAGAGACATGCAGACAATAGATCTTGCCATACTCTCTTGAGGCCCATTTTTGGATGTGGCCTACGTTTTTCTTGAGTTGTAATGTCGCTTGACAGGCAATATGTACAAGAGACACTAAAAATAGAGGCTGGTACCCTGCACCTCCAGATTTAGAATATATCGCAGACTTCAAGCCTGACACAGGACAAGCCGGAGAAGGAAGCCCTGTTGCATGTACTGCTACTGTTAACATACTTTTTTGAGAGAAGGTCTTGTACATGCATCGTTGACACTGAGTCGCTATTGTATGTACATGTACATTACAAGAACATGCAAGGTGATAATCTGATTGGGCAAACTATGCCTATATCCTTTATGAGATCATTCAAATATGCATACAATATAAGCAAGGTAGATATGTTTATCTCTCCCAGACCAATGCAGTGACATTAGGCAAGACGTACATGTACAATGTACAGTACGTAAATACTGGAATGGAAAAATTAAGCAGTTGTGTCAATTTCGCTTCTGAAGGGATGGGCCTGACAGCTCTTGACCCAGATGGAATTTACAACCACACCTCCGAACACAAGGCTGAGGTCATTAAAGGACTTCTGGAGAAGATTGGCATCAAAAGGTGAGGCCTTGTCAAAAACGCACAAATTGACAATGTACTTTGAATGTAGTTGCACAGTTCACTATCTTTGAAAGTCCATGCGCATGTGCATGCATTGTGGATGCAGCACATGTACAAATGTACGTGGGCCTACATATCAGGGCAAACGTTGTTGAATTGAAAGATCAACAGCGGCATAGTTGCCAATGTGGCTGGAATTCTTCAGGCTGTTTGGTAATACTAGCTGACCACTCCCATGAACTTTTGGGACAAAGTTCTTTTCGAAATCATCACAATGATTTCTTTTTCCGCTCCATCATTTTGACACCATTTTCGGGACAATCAGATGTATCTTCTTTTTGCAAAATGCCTATTTTCCTACGACAGGTCGGCCCAAAATATTCACCTGTTCCATGTAAACAAGGTAAGGCATGATAACCAAGTCTTGGATTGACTTGAAACTTCAGAGATGTACTCACAATAAATTTGTCTGAATTCTGGTTTGTCTGTCTGGTTCAAAAAGATCAAGCATGAGACAGCTGAGAACCTGGGGAGGGAATCACCCTTCCCCTGCCCCTCCCCGAAGACATGTGCACCTGTATTTCTACCTTATGTTTGATGTTTTACATGACATATATTTGGCAGTGTCTATTGTTTGCGTCAATATGAACCCTAACCAGCTAACCCTCTCATTCTCAGCAAAATGTAGCAGGTGGAAAATTCTGGGGTTTTATTTTTGTAAAGGGTAATCAACAGCAGCCGAACATACTGGCCATGTTGAGATAATGGGAACTGGCCCCACTGACTAATGTCACTGTTAGATCTTGCTGGTGGCTGGCAACCACAGACTCCCAGGCCACTTAGCCTCTAGGGACAGTAGACCTGTTAGATGTTGTTACACTGGACAGGCAAGCCACATTGACTAGTGATGCAGTTCCATGCATCTGGCTGGGTTTTCAGCCAAAATACGTAGGAGGGTTTAGGGTTGAAATGAATCTTTGAAATAATGCAAATGTAACATTGAAGGATCATTGCTATATCTATAGATATTCATGTATTATGTAGTCACAGTCATTCCCAAGCGGTTGTGAGTGACCAAGCCCTTGTTACAAATTTGCTCGAGGCTAAGTGAACAAAAGCACAATGCATTGGATGCATTGAAAACATACTCTTGCCACCTGTGATCATTTTGCCCACAGTGTTGCCACAGTAGTGGGCCACTCCATGGGAGGTCATGTGACTTGCCAGCTGGCTGCGGATCCGGCATTAGAGGGCAGCATAAAGTCAATTTGCTTGCTATCTTCTGCAGGATCTCGACCACACAGGTAAGGGAGTCTTCAAAAATATGTGTGAATGTACTTTTCCACGGTAACACTTTGTTCTGGTATTATACCAGCAATCTGGCTTTTCTTGTACGAGCAATTCCTCGATACTGCACACCCATAAAGCTTGCCACTGAAGATATGAGTACCACTCATCTAGAGGACTCATACTACTTTGTCACTGCATTTTTTCATTCACTCTTCCTTAAAAGTAAAAGAATGTACACAACCCAGGTCGCGGTTTTGAAGATCAAAACACATGGGCAATTCTATTAAAGTGCGACATATTACCACAAGGGATAAAATTTCAAAATGCGTTTTCCTCAAATATCTTTTTCAAAATTATTAGGATTTTTTTGGAGTTTCTAGAAATAATAAAAGTTTTAGGCCAATCATTATTAAAGTTACAGCACTCTGAAGTTGTGTGCAATTTATACACACAACTAGAAGAACAATACACTACACTACAATGTATGTAAACAGATTGTGTGTGAGTTCAAAACACCTTAAAACCATTGGTAGTCACAAATAAATCCAAATCTTCATTGTGTCTGACAAAAAAGTACATTAAAGTCCTTGTCAGGCGTACAGGACAAGCAGTACCTAAAATACATTGACTTTCTGTCATTGGCTAAGAAGGGATGTAATTCCCATGATTTACCACAAAAGGCCTTTCTATTAGAATTTCTGGCATGCGTGTTGGTGCATGGAGATACATGTATATTGTACAGCCAGTTTGAAACAACACAAAACACATGCTTATGTCAGGATGTGACAGTTGTTCTTGAGTAGATAAACGTTCGCTGGTCTGTGAGGCTCTACTAATGGAATTTGCACTCTGCAATATTTCTTCAAAACAAAATGCAAAGGTACCTCCTGTTTCAATTGAAGTTTGGTTGAAGGGGACTTTACTGTCAACCTGTCACATATCCATGGGTCATCTTCATTCCTAACAATCTCAAATTTATCATTAACTGTTCAAATGAACTGTGACAAATGCACACTGTGTACCTGAAATTCGTTGGTCATCACTATAATTACTTGTGACCAGACTTGACCATATGCATGTAATTGACTGATGATTTGACCAGATTGACTGGTGTTTTGACCTGTTACTGGAGGTTGATTTGACATGTGATCAACTAGGGATTTGACCTCTGAATGATTGGTGATTTGACCTGTGATTGAGTAGTGATTTGACCTGTGATTGATTAATGATTTGACTTGTGATTGACTGGTGATTTGACCTGTGATTAACTTAGAATGGACTTGATCACAGCTGTGCTGACAAGAGAGGGCAACTGAGTTCAAACATTTTTCCAGATTGCTGATTGGACCCTTAACCTGACTTGTGAAGTATTTGGCTCTAACTCTGTTGTGAACACAGGGATATTAATAGCTGGGATGGCATCAAATATCCAGGATTTGTTTGCTTAAATCCAATTTTCTGTCAAATTTAAAACTGAAATCAAGTTTTCCTTTGTATTATTTGTGAATTTGTGCAGGTTGTTTAGTCCTTACTGGCTTTATTTCATCTTTGGCCAGTTGATCTACTTCTCCATAAAACTGCCTATCATTGGCACCGCAGTGAAGCGTCTGGTGTCCAACCTCATCGCTGCAGCTGGACTCAGGGGACTAACAAGAGATGCAGAGGTGTTCTCGTGGTACGAGGGCTCCCAGCTTCACTTCAAGAAAGTATGTAGTTGAAATGTAGGATATCAGTCCAGTGAAACCTGCCCACTGCAAGCAGTGAACCCTGCCCACTGCAAGCAGTGAACCCTGCCCACTGCAAGCAGTGAACCCTGCCCACTGCATGCAGTGAACCCTGCCCACTGCAAGCAGTGAACCCTGCCCACTGCATGCAGGTGGGTAATAAACCATGCTTCTCTCCAGTGCCACAGCTGTTGCAGCCACACACATCATATGGGCACGCAATAGTGCACACCTGTAAGAAGTAAATCACATCTGTGATTGGACAAAAGACCATGGGGTTGGGGCTTAATAGATCGGGCAGTGTGAAGACCCGCATGGTGGAAAGTGCACTATTGGGAAAGATTTTCAGATCAAGCATGTAACAAACTGTAAACATGTACAATTACATGTACATGTATGTAGAGACTGGTCTGACAAGAACTGTAAATGCAAACTAGGGCAGTACATGTATGAGCTGATCACCGTTTCCCAAGTTGGTTAGGCCATTCCTACTAATCTTTGAGTGCAAATGGCTCTACTTGTACATGTAGTTCTGAATCACAGTGCTACATGTATTTCTAACGAGAGACCCCTTTCCAGGCTTTTCTTATGGTGTCCTGTGCTACATGTATTTCTAACGAGAGACCCCTTTCCAGGCTTTTCTTATGGTGTCCTGTGCTACATGTATTTCTAACGAGAGACCCCTTTCCAGGCTTTTCTTATGGTGTCCTGTGCAGTGCTACGAAATCTTAAGCTAAGTGAAATGCAACAAATTTCAACACAGAGCACTGGCATGTTGGACAAACACTGACCTTTGCACTTTGCTATTGTAACCTGCCACCTGGCTTTACAGCAAAATCCATCGAATGTTCACCTTTTTGCCACTGATGGATTTCATGGCATTTAGCGGTATTGGGGCAGATCTGCAAATCTTCCTCTTTCAGTTTAGGATATTGCAGGATTATATTCCTCTGTGACTATTTTTTTGTAGATCTCATACATACATACTCTCATGAAGCTGAGATCAGTCTGTATAGACCTTTGTCATGAGGCTGCCATGTTTGTCTTGTTCCCTTCAGACCCATTGGCAAAAGTTGTACGACTTCAGAAAGTGATAAGAGAACAGACTATTTTTCCTTCCAGCCTCAGTTTGGTTACATTACTTTGAATACAAGAAAAGCAAGATGGCTGCCCCATGATGGAGGTCTGTGAAGCTTTTTACATTTGCAGTAAGAAAGAGGTTGTTTCCAAGTGTCTGAACAGTGTGAACCTACTTTGGCAAAATTGTCATTATTGGATGTATTTTATTAACATTACATAGTGTGTACGCTTTACCACATACAGTTTGCTACTAATGTGGAAAGACTGGTGCAGTTGGACCTACCAGCACTGTGCGTGTACAGCAGCAATGATAAGTTTGTAGAAATGCCTGTCCTGGAAGATACTATTCTACGACTAGGGATGCGCCCGGAGGACACTATCAAGTACAACGAGGAGGGCGTTACCATGGAGAAGTTCAAAGGTCAGGCATCTGTTAATATACATGTGACTCCCCATCCCATAATAAGACCGAGGTATTAGGAAACCGTCACAAAACCAGAGCTGCCAACCAGTACAATTTTATCGTATTTCGTATGATTTCTCAGTGACAATACAACACTATGATTTTTCTTGATAAAATATTAACCAAAAGAAATACAAAAGAAACTTTGTAGTTATTTTAGATTTTTACTTATTGTTTGGCTTGAAAATTGGCATTTTTCACAAGTTAAGTTCGCACAGTAACATCAGTCGTCAGTGATGTTGGAAATGCCATACAAATGCATGCAACATGTATGACGCGATGTCCATCCACGGGGCCCTCTATTGTCCATTGCTGCTTTATTTGTGCAGTTTGTCTGTGCGCCATACATAAACTATGGATGTATAAGCAAAATCAGTCTTGGGCCCAGACTATGCATCGTGTTCCCTCCATCGTTCTGTGTAGGGAATTATGCAATAGTGAAGAAACTGATTTTTGTAATAGGGCTTTGAAGGTAACATCATAGGATTTTTGGTCAAGTGAGGTTGGCCACTCTGCAAAACAGTTGTACTCATTTTGGTAAGCTCAACTATGATCATGTACCTGACCACTGCTCTGGCTGGTGATAACATACAATCCTATGGGAATGACTGAAGCAGCTGTAGCCAGTGGCTTCCATAAGAGTGTGTGTTACTCTTAGCCATAGCTATGTTATTGGGACACAGCCTCAGGTATTTGCCAAGGCTGTATTAAAATATCTTTCCACTTATGAGCTGGTTCTGTATACCAACAGTGCATGCTCAAAATCAAGTGCACTGTAGGTCATTGAAGATCATTAGTACGGACAAGCAAAGTTCGCATTGTCTGTGTGACCGTATGCCTACCCACATGCAGTAAACATGTTTGAACCAGCAGGACATCAGGTGCTTTGTTCTTGCATAACCTTGACTTGACTGTTACCAAAGCCTCATGCCAGACTTTGTTTATATTTTTCCCATTAGACATGTTAGATCAAAGCAGTGCCCTAGAATTTAGAAGGAAGTAAATGAAGTCACATTGTACATGTGTATAGTGATAATGTTTTGACCCCAATGGTGAACTTTTATTTTGATGGATCTTATTCATAGAGGGCAGCCTCAAGCGAGCTGTTGAGTTTGAGAAAGGAACACACATGGTTCATTATGTCTACCCGGAGCAAGTCATCAAAGAAATGTTGGCATTCCTACACGAAGTGGTACGACCCCAGTGATCTCTGTAGCACAAGCACTAAGCTGAGTCCTTCCACTTGCTGCACAAGGGGTGTGTCCTGCTCAGGGAAAACAGTGTTTTACACTGAAAATCAAAGAAGTCATAACATTTTCCTGTGGCCAGGAAAGTCCATGATAGAAGCTTTCATTTGCACCTCATTAGCATGCCTATTTCTGATAAATGAGTAAAATGCAAAGAGTAAAAACGATGGAGGGTGACGATGGGAAACACTTGGGTGTGCTATGAACACATTGCATAAATGTACAAACATTTTGGGTGTTGGCCATTAATAAGCAAGTACATAAATAGGTGTCATACATGCAGTACACACTGTGCCATGACGTTGCCTCCCAATATTCACATCCTCCAACCCACAGCAAACTCAACCCTGTTCAATTCACACTACAGTTTTGAACCTGTTCCAATTCTGGGTGTAACGGTTCTCAAGTGTGGTCATCAGGGGCAGGATTGACTCTCAACTCAGGGCAAAAATCAGTCTCAGGTTGACAAGAGGTTGGTGATTGGTGGAAAATTTCAAGTGTGAGAAGCCCCATGTTTTCAACCCTGCAACAACCCTGCATTGGCCCCCCCAAGATTTGTCCAGTGTTAAAAGACCTCTGAAGTTTCTAAGATGGTGGCCACCAAAATATGAATTCTGAATTCACCTTGTAAATGAAAAATCGATTGTGTAGGCCTATGGATATTGTAGCTGAAAGTTTAGGACTGAAAATACAAAAAAGATCTTTTTACAAGGTTTCCATACCATCACAGTATTAAACAGTTAAATGCTTATGTGTAAATGCTTCAAGCTTTACTGGTCACCTTTCACTGGGGGTTATACCTAGCTAATCTTACTAGGATGGAACTGGACGAAATATGACTTTTAATCGGTGTGTGTACATATTTGTGCAGTTTAAAATCTTAGCCATTGTATTTTTAAAACTGGAGTTCTGCACGTTATACATGTAAATATCAGTGTGTGCAATTATTTTATTAGAAACATTTTAACTGTCAGCATTGATGCAAATGATCACAAGACTTTATTATTACTAAATATTTTTTTTGTTTTAGAGCCCGGTTTGATCACTGAAAATTTTATGCTGTCAAGTAACTCCTTGCTGCAGAGTGAATTTGTCCTATTGAGGTGTCTAAAAATTGTAACCCTGTGTAATGAACTGAGCAAGTTACACGCAATATTTGAGTTGGACGAACACCGATTTAATTCTCTTCATGTGAGGCTCTGGAAACCATGTGCATGTGAAGCTCTGGAAACCGAGTGCAAGACTAACAGAAAATGCATACGTAGTAGCATTTGCGACACACCGAAAGAAAGTACATGTAAAACAATATATTTACGACCATAGTGTCCACAGTCCTAGAAGTAGCCGGTTTAAAAGGTGAAGTTCAAGAGGTTAGGGAACAAAGTTGCTTTCCATAGACTTGGCATTAGGTCCTTCGGTAGTCGGGATAATACACTCCTCCTCCCTATAGTGAAATGTCCAAGTGACGTGTTAACTGAATCTACATGTATATGTTTTTCAACATGCGTCAAGAATGAATTGAATTGAATCCAACTTTTTTTCCTTTAATTAACTAGCCACTACTTTTTTAAAACTAACGCTACTTATATACACGTATGCTGACAGTCAAGTGCAGGGGTAGACTACCCAGACTTGGAACAGACTGCACAGAGGATTATCCCGCCTCCAATGTGTGCAGCTGCTAGGTTGGCTATTTATTTGTAGCCATAACAATCAGGCGGTTTCTGATACGCATAGGGTATTTTCTCTCGGGTGTGGATCTGATGGTGACGGAGGCTCGGTTGAGACTTGTGGTGCTGGAGGATTATTGAGAGTTGCAGGCTTGTCGGGCGTTTGAGGATTGACTCCAGTCTCAGGTTGTCGTTTGGGGATTGGCACGTTAGTACCCGTTCCTAAGTCAATGTCACTGTCCGAATTTGGAGAGGCGCGAGCCGGTTTGACCAGACGTTCTTGATTGCTGATGTGGTCCACGTGACGACAGATTTCACATTTGTTATGGTCGAGTCGGATTTGGTAGGACACCGGACCCGAGGTACCTGTGATGGTGCCAGGTAAACATTGGTAACCGGTCTTTGTAAAGTTACGAACGAGCACGGTGTCACCCGTCTGGAAAACGCGTGTCCTCGCGCTCTTGTCATGATGCCTTTTTTGGGTTTCTTGATGGTGAATGACTCGCTTTGTGACATCGGATCGAAGATGGTCGAGAAGAGAACGTAGACGACGACCCATTAACATTTCCGCGGGAAATACTCCTGTAGCACTGTGCGGAGTGATCCTGTACCGAAGCAAGAATCTGGACACCTTGGTTTCAACTGTTCCTGTCTCCATTTGCTTCACGGCACGCTTGAAGGTGCGCACAGTACGTTCGGCCAGTCCGTTAGAGGCCGGGTGATAGGGAGATGTGCGAATGTGCAGGATATCATTCTTTGTTGAATTCGCGAAATTCCGCGCTAGTAAATGCTGTTCCGTTGTCGGGTGCCACTTTATCCGGCAATCCATGGGTCGCGAATGCCTGTCTCAGTTTTTCGATTGTTGCATGAGTGGTGGCGTGGTTTATCAGAAAACCTCCATCCACATGGAATGCGAATCCACCACGGCACGGAACATCTTACCCGTGAAGGGGTCACAGTCAATATGCAATCTGGACCAGGGGCAGACAGACCATTTCCAGGGAATCCAGTTCGCTCTTCGGAGGCATCGGTTTATCTTACTGGCAGTTGTGGCATCCTTTAACCTCCACTTTCTATATCTGCATCCACCTTAGGCCACCAAGCGAACCCTCTGGTGAGGCCTTTCATCCGTGATATGCCGGGGTGACGTTCGTGAAGGCTATTTCGCCCTTGTGGAGGGACGATCACTTGATTGACCCAAATGAGGCAACCATCTTGAACAGAAAGTTCTGTACTACGAACTCTGTACGGTTTCATATCCTCTTCCACCCTATCATGTGAAGGCCATCCTTCCCTCACCACGCGGAGTATCTTGGACAGCAGGGGATTGCGTCTAGTCCAAGTGCGAATGTGCGATGTGGAGAGAGGAGATGCGTCAATGATCTCCATTAGCAGAACAGTCTCAGCGGGAACTCGGACTTTGGCAGAAGCGGTAGGCAAGGGTAAGCGACTCAGTGCGTCAGCATTTCCGTGGGCTGTTGTTGATTTAAAGACCAGCGTGTTCTCGTACATGGCCAAGGTCAGAGCCCAGCGCTGAATGCAAGCAGAGACTTGAGGTGGTTCCGCTCTTCCTTCATTGAAAAGGCTCAGGAGAGGCTTATGGTCGGTCACTAACGTTAAATGACGATCATAGATGCAACTGTGAAACTTAATTACACCAAACACGCAGGCGAGGCCCTCCTTTTTAGTTTGCGAATATTTCTTCTCTGCCGGAGACAATGCACGCGAGGTAAAACCGACTGGGTTTTCCGAACCATCTGGCATTCTGTGGGCAAGGACTGCACCGTTTCATATTGCGATGCATCACATGATACAATTACATCTTTCTTTGGGTCGAAGTGCACCAATAGACTTGATGATAGCAGGAGATCTTTGGAAGCACTGAAGGCTTTCCTTTCCGCGGCACCCCATCTCCATCTTGTGTCCTGCGGAGAAGTCGATACAAAGCAACAAGGGTTGTCGATTGTTGAGGCAAGAACTTACCATAATAGGTAAGCAGCCCTAGGTATGCTCTCAGTTCAGTCACATTTGTTGGTGCTGGTGCATTGCAGATAGCATTTACTTTATCAGAAGTCGGGTGCAGACCTTGTGCGTCGATTGTATGGTCCAGGTACAGTACACGATAGAAGCGGCCATGAATTTGCATTTACTCAGCCTCAGACGAAGGCCAGCTTGTTCCAAGCGAGCCAACACAGTCGACAGCAATTCTCACGGAAGATCTGTCTGGCTTGAGGCTAGGACTGGGACGATGGGCGCTGCCCATTCCAAGAACTCAACCGGTTCGACGATTCCTGCAGCCTGAAGGCAGTCCAGTTCTTTTTCCACCAATTTCCGCATAGCGTAGGAACAACTTGTGCTTTACGGAAGCGCGGCTGTACATCTTTGTCGACAAAGAGTTTGGCTGTGGTGCCTTTCAAAGTACCAAGCTCATCCTTGAACAACGTTGAACGGCAGCTTTGAGTAATTTATTGACACTGGTGGTTCCATAGAGGACATTGATTTGCTGCCAGTCCAGTTTAATTTCGCAAAGCCGGTTCCAAGTAAGCTTGGTCTGTCACCTTTGACGACGAGCAGTGCGAGGTCGTACCGTACGTCTTTGCGTTATACTCGACTTCAACATTGAAGTTTCCGAGGACCGAAACCTGTTCACCAGTATAAGTGCGGAGTCTCGCTTCCGTTTTCAGCAGTGTCGTGTTTGGCCAAAGCGATGTGAAAGTCTTTTCCGACACCAGCGAGAGCGCTGCACCGGTGTCGACCTTCATGACCAGATCCTTGTTGTCGACAGACATGGTGACTTTGATGGCCTTCATGACCGAACGACTGCTGGAACACTCAAAGAGAGTGTACACTGGACTGTTGCCGTCAAAATTGGACTCTTTCCCATCACTGTTAGTGTCACTCATGTTTCTTGCGGCACTCATTGGCTTTACTTGATGTGGCATTTTCCCACTTTTACCACCTCTACAAACACTCGCGATATGTCCACGTTTCTGGCAGTTGAAACAAGTGTTAGTTTTAAATCTGCACATGTCAGGATGGTGGTTATTTTTGCCACAACGGTAGCAGGGTTTCAGCGTTTTTCCCATTGCTTTTGAGTCAGGTTGCTTGATTGCGCTGTATGCAGGTTTGCGGGCCCTTGATTGGCTTTTCAATATTTTGTTCACGGCTCTGTCATTCTGAGACAACGCTGCCTGCAATCCCCGCGTATCCTTTACATTTTAGCCGCCCTTTCCATGCTAAGGGCCATTGCCATTGCCTTCTCTAGTGTCAGGTTTTTCTCAGTTACGAGATTCCGTTGGATGCGGTCGGTTTGGACGCTGCATACTAATCGATCGCGCAACATGTTGTCTAACGTGCTGCCATAAATGCAGAACTCTGCCAGTGAGCGCAGAGCCGCTACAAATCGGGCCACGGACTCACCCTCTTCTCGGTATCGGCTGTTGAACTTGAATCGCTTGACGATTTCCGATGACACCGGATTATGATGCTGGGTCGTGCAACGTACCAGGTCATCATACGATTTATCGCCGGGTTTCTCAGGAGCCACGAGATTCCGCAGTAGTTTGTAGGACTGAGGACCGATCACAGTCAGTAGAACTGCTTGTTTCTTTGCTGCGTTAGTTACATTGTTGGCTACAAAATAATGTTCCAACCTTTCAACGTACTGCAGCTAGTCCTCCTTCCCTTCTCGAAATTCTTCAATTTTACCGATCAAGGCAGCCATAGTCACTAATTATCCTCCTCGCCAGTTTGTAATGAACTGAGCAAGTTACACGCAATATTTGAGTTGGAGGAACGCCGATTTAATTCTCTTCATGTGAGGCTCTGGAAGCCAAGTGCAAGACTAACAGAAAATGCACACGTAATATTATTATAATATTAAATGGGTTTCCTTTTAAATATTCTGAACAAGGAGATTGATATAGTGCCACTTGAGCGGGAGACTTTAACAAAAGTTGAAAAAGGTTTCTCAACTTTTTTCTGGGAAGTATTTCCAAAGGGTACTTACCCAATACGATTTTCCCCTCAGTGGGGAAATGATTCGTTCGACTATCCCCCCACCTGAATTTTTTTTTGTATTTTTTATTGGGGGGGAGGAGACGTTCAAGCACTGTGGGGAACTTGAAACTTATTAGATATTAACACAGATTAGGCTCAACGCATCCTTTCAGTAATGCAGTTTTCATCGGGGATATCATTTTTGCCCCTGGTCCCCAACTCACCAAATAGAAAATATGGCGCGGGCCTAGGTTTTTTTTTGAGGGGGGGGGCCAGATTGTCCACTTTGAAGGAAATGTCGTGCACACACACGCATCTGGAGTGAATACGCTAGGATATTTATTCTGCTGCAGTCGGCAAAAGGGCCTTTGCTGTTAGATGATTACACTTCAACACACAAGATTCTGAAATGTAAAATCGATTGAAATGGAACTAGAATTCCACTGAAATAGAAATGGAATTATAGGGTAGAAATGGAGCTGGAGGTAGAAGGTATGGAATGTCGGTATGTTAATATACGTGCATGTATATTAAGGGCTTAATAAGAAACAGAAATCGTCATGAGCTGGTTTTTCCTCGTTTCCGAGGCATGGTAAAGAAAAAATGTTTCAATTCCTACTGGAACAATCACTTCCGAAGGGACTTTCATTGTCAAATGACCAGTGGAATAATACGTGTACACGATCCAGCATCACGAACCAAATGGATGTTGCAAGTGTTCCAAGAGACCCATTCCAAATTCCCCCATCAGCTAATTCTGTAAGCGGCGTGATATGCTGTTGACATTTTAGGGGGAAATCTACAACGTATGCAGTAAAAAGCATGTGGCATTCTATTATAGGTTTTCCCGGCCGAATTTGTTGAAACAGCTTCCAAATTCATGAAAGTGCATTGACCTTCGAGCGATTTCTCGAAGCCCGTTACTCCCATGCTTGATCTTCGAAACTTTGCGCATTCAGTTTCGTTTGTGGACGTCCAACCATGCACTGCCAAGGATACAGTTTAGTAACAGTATTATTCAATTTCACAATTCACAAGCGTCACTCAATTTTGCCCTGGGTGAAACTTACTGTCATATCCGTCAATGGGCACTTATATTTGCAATGTTAGCTTTTCAAAGTATACGAACCTTAAGTATTAGAGAAAAGATAGAGTTTTTGTATAATTATGATACGTGTACAGTTCCAGAGACATCTTGATTGCTGGCGATATTTGCCCTGGCTCTTTATTACCCCCAACTTTTTCATTTAACTTATACTGGTATACTTTTGTTCTGTTAAATGCTTATGGGGATAATATCGAGTTGTTTTTTTGAAGTAAAAAATTTTGGATTACATGAAACCAATTTTGTTCTTTCTTTTTATAAATCTTCAAGCAGGAAAAATACAAATTACAAGATTACTGCTGAAAAGATTGAGTATTTGGTCATTGCTTTAACAATTATTTAACCAGATAAGAAGAATTTGATCATTTCTTTTTCTGGTTTTAAGCAGAAATAAATACGTACATTATAGACAAGAGGTTCTCCCATCAAGGTGATATTAGTGTACTGAGACAGATTTTTTCTGCGAGTGAAACCCCTCTTCTTCATGATGGAATTTGAATAAATTAGTCAAACATAAAACATTTCAAATTTGTAAATTAGACTTCGATGAAAAACATTTCACGGATGTCAGAAATGCTTGGCTTTTCACGAAATCGCATGCCTATTACGAGTACCACAGAGTAACCGTGCGAATTTGACTTCTGTTCTTGGGGTTTTCTTAACTGAATAGCGACTTTGCTGTTTCACAGGAATTTGCAATCGCGTGCTCATGGAGTTAAATTGAATGATTATTTTGGCTGACTGAATGTTGATCTGGATCGCCAATCAATTTCGCGCTAAATTGAATGAGCCTGACGTTAATTGGAGCGCCAATTTTAAAAAGTTGGGCGGGAAAACCTATAGTAAAACTTCCCTCTACTGAAACATTTGGGAAATACAAAGCCGGCGCCTCCTTTGAGACAGTGTTGACACCCACGACGTAAGAATCCTAACACAACTACGTACGCACTTGGTTGTCACAGTATACACCATAATAATGTTCCGTATACATATGCCTTAGAATTCTTTAGGAATTTTTGAAACAAAATTGGAAGTGGGTTTATGGAGTGGGAATACGGTACGAAGTGTTGATGGTATAAATGTCGTGGTGATTTACACTGTGTCCAAACTTATTATGCAAATGCAAAGTTCAGTGTTAAAATTAAAATTCCATTGCGAAACACCACTTTTGGTAAAGTTATTGGTTTCAAATATTATTTTTTATATGTTCGTTTGCAAATGAAATTCAGTACAAACAATTAGTTTCTCCAGATCACTATATTGTCATCTCTTCATAGCGTTTGTTTTCTACTGTCCAGAGATACTATGCAACATAGTAACAACAAGTGTGCAGTGTAGTCATATTTTATTATTTTCTCCAGATTATAGGTCATTATTAAGCAGAAATCATTTTGATTGCACCTTCAGAAAAATATATCAAAATATCAAAAACAAAACTAAACAAACAAAAAAATAAACAGTTGCACTGAGCATCCTATTTTATGCTAATAAACGTCACATGTCAATATAGCCACCCTGTTTGCTGATGACTTTCAACAGTCTGCTGTCCACTGATTTTGTCAAATTGTTTTGTTTCCTTCGAAACGTGCTGCTGCTTCCTTAATCGCATCCCACAATGCATCCTTGGAGTTGTATTGCGCCATTAGCATAAACTGTATGCTTCAACACCGACCAGAGGTTCTCAATCGGATTTAAATCCAGTGAACAAGCAGGCCACTCCATGATCTGTTCCTGCTTGAATCCGTTGCGCTCCATCCAGGCTTTTATGTAATGGGATGCGTGCGAAGGTGCGTTATCGTGCATGGAAATCAGCAGCTTGCGTTGTCTGGCCGGATGCTGCTTCCACCATGGCACAAAGTTGGCATCCAAAAGATCACAATATCCTTCAGAGTTCAGTTTAACACCGTCCTTAACACGAAATGGTCCAATCATCTGATCTCCAACGATAGCAGCCCAAAACATGACTCCGACTCCACCCCCACCTTGTTGTCGACGTAGTTGCACTGGTGCAGACTGCCCCTGAGTTATCCATCCTCTGGCCCATCCGTCTGGTCCATCCAGTGTTGCTCTGCACTCGTCCGTGAAAATAACGCCTGAAAAGTCAATTTTCATATATTTTTCAGCCCAGGAAATGCGTTTGGCTTTGTGGTTTTTGTTGAGAGGTGGTCGTCTTTGAGCCTTTCGAACCTTGGCAACCTCACTGAAGGCCTTACAGCGTGTGGTTCTGGATACTTTGGGAGTTCGCATGCTTCGAATACCTCTCTGCTGGTTGCTAGAGGATTTCTGGTAACATGACAGCGAATCTGTCGAAGGTGCCGGGCATTAATTTTTTGATATTTTGATTGAAGTCGCTTTTTTGACTAATTTCGCTGTTTGTCACAATTTTTTTCACAGTACGGTGATCTCTGGAAAGGCACAATATCCAATGTAGATTGGCCCTGTGAAAGCAACTGCACAATTTCTTGTTTTTCAGCAGGCTAGAGATCACCTTTTTAACCCATCTTCACTGTACAGTGGACTGTTGCATAATAACTCTGGACAGTGTTTTCTGAAAATAACTCACATTTGGACTTGTATCTCATGAGTTACAGACAATGCTTCCCCTATTGCATTTCTCACATGTCCACTGAGGCATGGAGAGCAGTTGGGGCATTACGCGTACGGAACACGTGAGTGTGTTACTTCAACAAAAACACATACTGGCATAATAAGCTTGGACACATATTTGCATAATAAGTTTGGACACAGTGTATTTTTCAGTTTTGTCAAACCCCAATGCACGGACATAATTACTGAACAATATTTTAATGAACTTTCCGTAGATGTTTTTCAGCATAGCTGTAAAATAATAATTTATTGTTCACATAAAACTCCATTATTACATGTATCTGTTGCAATTATGTGCTTGTTTTTTATGATTACCTGCGTTAATATTCATGCTTGCTTGCCTAGTGTTCTCGAAATAGTATTCTCAGCCTTTCTGGGGTAAGCATACATGCACTTTTCTGAAGAAATACATGGAAGAAGTTTTTTTTTTAAAGTACTTGTGAAAATATGACCGTAAATTATTTTCAGTACAACACTTCTATCCAGTTTTTAGGAATCTCATCGGTTTAGATATTTGTGCCATAAAATTCAACAGTACCATTGTGTTTGTGTTCATGTATGTATTCGGACAATATATACTGCTGTGTGTACATGTATAATTTATTTATTTGTAGTGTTGGCTATCCGCCTCGAGTAAAAGCACCCCCTCATCGGTTGAGAAGAGCCATGTTGATCGGGAGTGCTCATTTTTTATTTGTAGTGATGCGACCGTAATGCGTGCATCATAGTCGGTGAACAAGCGAAATTTAGTTCGACAGAAGGAGCCTTCAAAGAAAATACAAAGAAAAATGCGCCTTGGTGCAGCTTGAGGCTTATTGACCCATCAATCACAATCAATCAATGCACAAAACTGATGTAACGCATGGACAGTCTGACGTCAGTCAATGTTCTTCCACTCAAAATGAAAGGAGCGCCTGTAGTTCGTTTAGTTTTCTGTCATTCCTTTCCTTTCTTCCTTCCTTGAAGTGCAGCATCGTGAGTGTAAGGTTAATGCACTTTTTGCGCATTGGTCCAAACAACAGCATAAACTTAGAAAAGAGAAGATAATTACATGTAAGTAAAAAGAAAGGGCGGAAGGCTTCTCAACCATTACTAAGAAAATTCCACAATCTCACTGCCCATAACTACCAAAGCCTTCCACAGATGCAATTTTTACCGTGGATCACTTTGAAGTGTGAAAATAGTGATGGAGGACTAATGAAACGAAACACTAAAAGCCCAATTTTTTTAAAACCACAAAAACGGAAAACCTTAAACTTCAATAAGTCCATTCAGATAAAACCTTTTCCACCACGACACGACCAGGCCTTATTTGGGAAACAGGTTGGAAATGATTATTTTGGGAATGACACATCAATATGCATAAATCAAAGCAATCAATGAATGGCATCGAGCCATATTTCCTCATAGCTTATGCTGCTTCTGTACGGTATGCTTGAGAACCTATCTCTCAACCGATTCCACAGCATTATCCTTTCCAGCAAAGCCCAGTCCTTGGATGGCAGTGTACCTGATTTGTGTAAGAGAGCAAGGCCTGAACATAACCGTCCATCAACAGGTGCCTATCCATCCTTGATAAGGAAGGTGCTTAGGGACTTGAGCTCTAAATTCTTTGTTATGGAGTGGGAGCCCAAGAAGAATCCAGGGCTCCTAAATCCTGTGTAACATTTTTTGGCAGTTGGTGAAGACTGAGAATGTAAGTTGGAAAATGAGAAAATAGATAAATCTTGTGAGATAATGCAACACACAGAAGGCTGTGACATAACCAGAGGGGGCAGTGGACCACATCCACTCACAACCATGAGGCCTGGGCATTGTTATGGAGAACATTGCAGGGTGGGCTGCCTCTGTTGACTAAAATATGGGTCGCTGGGCTGGATAAATTTACGGTTGAAAAAAAATTATCTTGGAAAATTTCTTCCTCCATTCCCCTGAAATATCAAAAGTTTGCCTCTGACACTTCATTATAATCACTGAGCAGTGGTTGCCTGTGCTAGTTTTAATGGAGACCCAGTCTGCAATTGCAAAACCCTCCCCTTGCCCTAAGTGAGATTTCAAAAATGATAAAATGGATTGCCCCACCTACAGCCCCCCACACCTCGGTAAACAAATAAGAGGTTTGCATACAGTTTATCATCTATCTATAATAACATGAGATGCAAAATGTCAGGATTTAGTTCACTGTAGTTACCAGTACTTCAGGAATGGGAGGCACTTGCCATTAACTGTGAAAAACAATCAGACTTGATATGTGGCGACATTGGGGACCTGACGACTACAAGGTCATAGTATCTTCCTTTGCAGGCCTGATCAGGAAAAAGTGCCATACACGGTACGTAATCCTGCACACAAGCCTAGGGCACTTGCCTGAAAAATTTAAATGTTTTTGAAGTAAATGCTTTAATATTGTCCTTACTAAATTTGACTTTCAGGACGTTATCACTTCTGATGGCTAGTAAACCACGAGGGAAAATTAATGAGGTGTGGATATGGAACTCATACCCTTGATCAGTTGAGCATACAAATATAGTCTATAGGAAACATTTGCTCAATTGCACGTTACTAGGCGTGTATCATAAATCAGGCATATTATCTTACCTCAGTGACTTGGGATCAATGGATCAACATGCTCCATCTTGCAGACACCTCTTGACTGGTTGTTTTGTTTACACCACAAACATGACGGAATATTCCGCCTTTCCTTTCATGGAGTGGATGACGACATTTCCACTCAACGCTCACATCAGATACGGAGACTTTCCGCATTTGCAGATGGCATCGTATATTCTATGTACACTGACGAAGACGCACTGTAGGCTTCCTGAGGATATGACTAGTAGCAGCGACAAACCTACCTAACACTGCATTCGATAGATTTGCATGCAGTGCTCATCGCATTGCGAGCCTTCAAGCCGCACTGACCAGCTATGTGATAGCGCCCTCTTTTGATACTGTTTACGGGTGATTGTGTCTGCAGTGCAACCTGAGTGGGCGGCAACCTGACGGTACACTCCAACACCTATTGATATACATGTATTTACACCAAAGGTTTTATGTGAGGTCTGCAAAAGTAGGTTTTTGCCAGGTCATAACAACAATCTACTAAAAAATGTGAATTAAAAGGAAGCAACTGCCTTCAGAACTGTCTAAATTAGGGTGATCTCAAATTGAAGATTTTTTTTCCTTTTTGTTGACCATTCGAAAACAAAAGAGGGAAGAGCTGACAAAGATTTTATTTTTTATAATTGTAGATGTATACCTAAACCATATTTTAGCCAAGTTTTGTTACCATCAGCCCTGCACTAATTCAGTTATGGCCTGACAAGTAAATGACTCTTTCTCCACAGAGCTGACACGTTTTTCTAATGCCTTAGATATCTGCAATTATTGCACATCAACGATTTTTATTTCATCGTATAGAGGAGAATCAGCTCTTTCTTTTGACGTATAATTTGATAATAAGCGATAAAATTTAAGGGTACAAATGTGGCTGTAAATACACGCTAAATATGCCTTAAAATAACTCGGAGTCCCAGAACAGTACCCTTTTTGCTGAAAATTACCGATGCCCCGCACTCGGCCACTGTAGTATTACAGATCGAGTTACTCCATCTGGTGATATTGTGCTGGGTGGGGATCGAATAGCCAAGATTTGAACTCAAAGTGCTGACCCCCACCTTGTCAAATTTTTAAGATTTTGCATGGTCGTCTCATGAACTGACACTTAAATGGTTGCTGATTTGCTGGTTTTCTAAGCTTACTTCATTTCCATAGAGGAAAGACCATGCTTTACTGCTTTTCCCTGCATTATTGCATTGTGTAGGTAATCCTTGACAAATATATTTGCCAAAGTCTTAATTAAAATCAAGGGTTGATGATATTTTTATGGTTCGCCACAAAGTTGAGGGTTTTCTTAAGAGGTTGTGGAGATTTCCCTCTATCAAAAATACACGCTCTGTCAACTCTATACTGACCTTGAATTATTTAGAAGCGAACTAATCAGCTTTGGGCATTGAAGTATTTTTGATGAATGTCTAATTCCAGGAAATTCCCAAACAGGGGACAGGGGGCGGATCCAGGAATTTTTTCCAAGGGGGTTCAGGCCTGTCTGATTTTTACGTCTGATATATAGTTGCAGGCAGCTGGACACGAGTCTAGTCACGCATAACATTGATAATGATATACAATTAATATCCCCCTTATGCTATTACCTCTTTATTACACGTATAATTACTATAATTGTTATTTATTGTTTAATATAAATGTTTATTATTGTTTAGTATTAGAGCAGAGGAGTTGACTTCCTTCCCCTTCTGAATCCACACATTTTTTTAGTAGGGTTGGCCCGTTTTCTTGTTTTGTTTTGTTCGTTTATTTTTTTCAAAATGCAAAAGTAGTATTTTTATTACCAATTCTCAAGTACTAGTATGATTTAGAAGCTTTGAATGTTAGGGCCCGGCCTTTTTATAGCTCTGCATCCATGTTAATTCAAGAATGGCCGTTGGGGGCTTGTATTTTACAGGAATAAGTACATATAGTTATAAATTTATGGGCACTTAACGCGTGAAAAATGAAGAATGAACCAAAAGATGCCTAACTAAGATCTCTAACTTTGCATGGTGGAAGTTACATGAGACATAGGTTTGCGGGTACACCATGGAATCAATCTCTTTGGAAGAGGTGCGGTTCTTCGAAGAACTGGTGTGTGTTAACTCGACATTTCGGCCAGGATGCTCTAGCCGTCCTCAGGGGAATGTGCCGGACTCGAGTGAAGAACTGGGAAACTGGCATGAGCGCCCTACCAGGCCCCAAGAGCACCATAATATAACCTTTATAACTCAGCTCTCCACTCCAGTCCGACACACTCTCCTTACGACGGCCAAAGCATCCAGGCCGAAACGTCGAGTTAACACTCACCGGTTCTTCTAAGAACCACACCTCTTCTAAAAGAGATTGATTCCAATCAAAAAGATGCTTTTTCAGTTGCACTGTAGTTTGGATATCTGCCGGTTTTCATTTGTATGTTTGTAGAATTCTAAATTTGGTCAAATGGGTTTTTATAGGTCTTCTATACGAGGATGCATGCCCTCCTTCCTTTCTTTCGAATTCCAACCAACTCACCATGTCAAACCTCCCGTGAACGCTACCCTGCATTTCATTAAAGAAGGCGAACAAAAGTTATGATCCGTGCCGTGCTCTGAGTACAGGCAATTTTTCTTATCAGCCAAAAGTTACCGCTCAAAATATTGCCATGGTGTAAACCGAGTGGGGGATGGCATTTAGCCTTCCATTTGCTTGGCATTATATATTGTTGGCGACTAAGCTTATGCATCCCCAATGTGAACCTTGAAGTGATTTTAACTTCCGCTCGGCGTCTTCGCAAAGGTCGACCCTGTTCTCATCACGTCGCTGTCCTGAAGGCCAAGGTCTTGTTTGTAGTCCAAACAGAGCGGCATTCATCTCCACACGGCAGGATTGGCACCCATGCTGTGGAAGGAATGTGGAACACCGTGCAGTCCGCGACACTAACAACTTGGAAGTGTTTGGGCTTGCCCTGGGCCTATTGTGTTTCTGTAGAATTTGACAAGAACATGTTACACGCATAAAAACAGCAACAAGGGACTGGCAGAGTTCAAGGCTTTCTGGCTCTGCTGATGTATTTCAGTAGCAACGAAACTTTGTACAGGTCGGCACAAATCACACACACCTTTTTCAGTCAGGAGTTGCTATTCAAAATAACATTACAAGCTGCGGTAGTTGTTGAAGAAGGGGTAAATTCGCCATAATTATCGTGAATACTCTAAAGTGATAAAATGATGCATTTCCCAAGAAGAAAAATCCTTCATTTCAGCTTATATCTACTTGCTAAAACATACTACCTACTAGATGCTAAGGACGTATCTGTTGCTAAAAGTGGCAGTGTAGTCAGATCTGGTAAAATTCTGCAGGTGATTGCATTGATTAATGCAGTCAACCATTTTACACTGAGAACTCTGAAGTCAGCTTCTTTCCCTAGTCCTGACAGCATGGCTTGTGTTTCATGGTTGTTTAGTAACAAGCATCTACTTAGTGCAATATTACCATCCTGACCAGAACTTTCTTCAGTTCAAAATTACATCAAATAACTACAATAAAAACACATGTAGTTCTGAATCAAGTAATTCAGTTTGTCAAAGATACTATAACGCTGCATCACACAAGCCCAAACAAAACAACACCGGAGAAATGTTGAAAATATATTGCAATCTTTTAGCTCACCATACACTTTGAGCTTCCCGTCAAGAAAAGAATAGATTCATTGAAGTAAAGCCACAAAATGAAAATTTCTCCAATGATTAACTCAAGCTGCCGCCTTAGTTCTAAACCATAATTACATTCCAATTTGCGCTTACATCGTGCGTAATACAAACGTACTAACTTCACTGAACGCACATATTGAGTGAATGAGCAAAACGTATTGTAGCAGATTCGCTACAATGGACACGAAACCCGATTTTTTACGGCTTAACGGAGCTGCACTACGAACGTCTATAAAAAGGGTTAATCTGTCACTTTTGATTTTGCCAACAATTGTCTCTATCGCTTTAGTCACTTCGAGTGGAACTGACCAGATTTTTCAAGAGTCTGTCCTAGAACGTAGGTTTTGGATATTTTAACAGGTACAATATAAATAATTATTGCTTGGAGTGACACTTGCTCCAGTTTTAGGAACGTTTTTATTAGCACTGCTTTTTTCTCTTTCACAGCTTATCTAAATCTCATACCTGCTGTCAACTATTTTCCTACAACAGAAACGCGCACGCTTTGATTTCATAGCGTGCGACGCAAGTTACAACTTAAACCTCTCGTCATGACAATGACGTCACACTTCATCACCCTACGTTGTGCAGACTTTATAACTACATTCAGAGTTCTAAAAGGTGTTAACTTAAAAAATTAACAACCATCGAAGTTATTTATCTGTTATTAAATGGACATGTTAAGTCAGAGTTGCTTTTGTACAGTTATGTAGATCGTCATTTTCTGACTTCAGAAGAGATTTTAAGAGCTTCAACAAAACTGAAAGGGCGGACACCCTGTTTCTTACACGTTTTTATTATTATCAAGCTATAGCGTGAGAACTATTTCATGGAATAATCGTTTTCAACAGTGATTTGTTGTGCAGCTAAACCAGAGTTTCAGCTACAACCGGCAAGTGTTCTACATCCTCCTGGCTGTGCAACGAGCTTAGACCTGTATCCGAACTGGAATCGTTATCAATTCCTGTTCGAGTTTGAAGCTTTGGGGTTTCGTCTGGACTCAAACATATACCACTGTCGTGTCCATCGTCTGGTTTCAATTCTCCTCTATCATTGGTGTCGCATTCTTCGGTTGAAGCCGAATGAGTTTGACTATTCGGCTCGGCACCAATTTCGGTATCGACAGCATCTGGCGAGTCCAATAGCGAGTTTCGTTCTAAACGTGTCAACTCCGTCACTAAGATATCCAGCCAGTGGCACTTATCGTTATACAGACTCTCGGCAGAGGCTAGCCTGTTTTGCATGGTCGTGATTTCAGATTTCTGCGCAATACAAACATCTGTGTACCATTCCAGCTGAGCTCGTACCAGACCAACTTCCCGCTGGTGGTCTGCCAGATATTTCTCGTCGTCAGTTTTCAAGGGAGCTTCTTCGGGATTTGTCAACTTATCTTTCGTCATCGCCAGAATCTGTGTCTTGTCATTTTCTATTGCTGTTGGATTCTCCATGTGTAGTAAGCGAGCTCGTTCAATCGTTTCTGTCAACTTCGAAATGGTTCCTCGCTTTGTTGTAAGCTGGGACTCAACATCTAATAGCTTTTCGTATAATGAGATGTACGCTTCCAAATCGGAACAGCCATTGGTTACCAGTTCGCATAAAGTATCATCCGTGTCATCTGACTGGCTGTTATCTCCTACCAGTCTGGATAAATACGCGTCCTGTACATAGTTCTTACCTTTCTCTTCCACCCTAAGCAAGTGGGCCTTGGTCTCGTAGAATTCGATTTCCATGTCAATTTCCTGAATCATTTCAAATAGTTCCTGTAACCGCTTACTCTGTTTCACAACAGTTTGGACGAGTGACTCCAAATCCTGCACCGGCACACTCTGATTACGCTCACTTGATTCTGAATTTCGACTTTTGTCCTTGTGTCGAGTACTACAGGACTCGGAACCTTTTCGATGCGAATTTGTCTTGTCCTTAACTCGGAGAGGTCTCACTGTGCTTTTCCTGACCTTTTTGTCGTTGTTGTCAACGTGGATCGGCATTTTCCCCGATGGGTGACCTGTAGCGGATTTCCTTATGCCCTGTCCGATCAGTTCGTCCCCGATCTCTTCCGGATGTGGCTCCCCTGAAGTGGATCTCTTCAGGGTAAAGCGGACGTTCTTCTGCTCGTCGCCCCAAGCCTTCCACAGCTTGTACAACCTGGTTCTCGGGCTCAGAACCCTCTCGCAACCTCGCCACCGTTCAAAGAGAGAGAAGCAGTGGCTGTAACTTGGCAGGACTTCCTCGGTCTTTAGATGGTTTCGGAGGAGCAGAGTGACCACGTCCCGGCAGGTTGTCGAGCGGCCCACCCCCGTGATGCGCTTCTCTCGGCCGTTAACCCAAACAGTGATTTCAGCCATTTTTGACATTTAGGGCGCTGTGGTCGTCTATGTGCATGCTCGGTAGAAGTTCTAGCAAAGATGAAAGAAAAAAGAAACATGAGACTGGGTGTTTCTTTTAACTTATTGCAGCATACTCATCTTGCAACATGTTCTGTTAAGGACCACTGGTAGTCGATTATGAACCCTGCCTCCCTGCCGTGCTTTGCAATACCTGTGACTATTGACAGAACTAATGACGAGACCAGCCTATGGGCTAGTGTCGCACTGCCGTATAACAGATTAAACCACTCCAAACATCGTGCATCAATGGGCTAGCCCAAGGGAGTGAGGCGACATAGGCATCGCTCAAAGCCTGCTTTTTTCCTCACCCCCTTTCTGAGTTGGCAGAGGCTCTCACACAAACAGCTAGCTCTGCAAGGTTTAAAGCTATAACTGAACCAAGAAAAAAATGGAGTGTTATGTTCCCTTTGGAACATGCATCGTTGCGTTTGTGAAGACTGTGCCATATGGGGAAAGCCCAAGAACATGTAAAATGAAGCTATTTTGTCATCTTCCCAAACCTTGTGCGAAATTGCTCGAGTTTTGGACTTGCATGAGTTTGAACCAGTCCCTTACACACACTGGTGTATAATGTGGATCATTTCTAACGGGGTCCACCTCTCTAACGGTTACTAATACTATCATTGGATCGAAATCAACTCCTTGGAAAATGCAAACGACTTCCAGGTCTCATGAACCAATCACTGACCACTAAAAAAACCCACCGTGTTGCAACCTATACTGACCGGGTAAGTCCAAACGTTTGTCCACACAGGTTGCCAGTTGTTACAGGGTTCAAAGAATCGATATTGATTTGAGCACACGGCAGTTTGCCCGTTACAAAAAGGGATCTCTGAATGGTTTATCCCACCGCAAAAGAATAAAAAATAAAAAAAAAAATCAGAGTCACGGCAAGGAACTATCAATAGCTGGGTGGTCACGACATCTTTGGAGCGAACTCCTCTACTCTTATCTCAGGACTACTTGTTAATAAAAGTCCCGATCTGGGACAAAATCCTTGATTGGCGAAGGTGTGCAAGCACTTTGAGTTTTCGAGTTGAAATGGAGGTTATCATTCGGAAATCGTGTAGTGGCTTGGCGCGAAGTGTCGTAAAGCCATATAACTGCACACTCTCGACTGAAAGTTTGGGCAAACACGCAAACATTGTTGAAGAAATTTATGGTTGGGAGTTGCGTGGGTGTCAGCAAACGGCCGATATTATATGCAAGCACTCAGGTTTATTTACAGATTAAATTGACACAGTTGGCTGTATCATTCTGTTTTATCCTGCCGCCTCACACTCAGCAACGGAGCATGGACTATCTTGTTGTGGGTAGCTGAGTTCTTGAACGTATATAATTGGATCAGATTTTAACATTCAGATATATCGTCATGGTTTATGGGTTCCTTCCAAATCGTATTATCATGGATAAAAGGCATTTGACCATGATTTTATCTGCAATTTGTGTTGCACTGATCCCAGCCCAGTTGGAAAACATTTCCTTCCTCAGACAAAGAAAATGTCCATTGATTGCTGTTTGGGTTTTGCATGTGCGGACAAAAAATTAGCATTTGTCTGACAAAGACCACTGTGCAGTGATCATACAGAAATGCACACACCAGATCGCTTTACATTGGCTTTAAACGTTTTCCTCCATTTCGGGTTGTTACAAATGATAAAACAATCTCACTGCAAGGATCATAGTTCGAGAAACAGGAGGGAAAGCTGTTTACACTTTCTCTTTTTTCCAACTGAACACTACGCTCAATTCGCGGACGACATTCGTGACAAATCGTCTCTCATGCCTTTTTCAAACTGGAAAAGTAGGTTTCATGCGTAAATATCCGGTTTTAGAAATCTGAGAGAAGTTTTATCCACGACCCACCTCTGCTCCATTCATATACATGTACTTTGGGATGTATAAAGATCCCCATTGTGGCCTCGACCGTTCATTTCAAATACAATTAGTCATGTCTGCCCAGGTGTTACCTATCTCAGCGCACTCTCCAGCAATCCCCTGCTGCTAAATTTAACGAGTTTTGCTGTGTTGTGGGGGTGTAGCTCTATGGTTGTGCCAAGAAAGATATTAGTGGCACGAGACGAAGCAAGTGGTGTTTCGTGACAAGTGAGAAAAAACGCGAAATATTTTGTGAAAACTTCTGCAACAGGAACCTTCGCTCTTCCTAAAACTTCAATACTTTCTACAGGGTGACACTCTGTAGAGAAGATTGAAAATCTGCCATGTGTTTGAGAATCTGAAATCACTTTCTTTTTTCTTCCACTCTACAAAGACACCTGTCAATATGCCAACAGGTGATACCATCATTCAGGAATAGAAGTCTCGAAGTTGCCATCAGCAGTTGAACTTTAAGCAAATTGTCTTCGTTTTGTTAGTGCAACTCCACTGATTTCTATACTGCAATGCATTGAAGTTGATAAACACTTATCGAATAATTATGATTACGAACAAGAGTTTTTTAAAGAGAAATTGCATGCGATTTCATTTGGTTCCATTTAGCTTCGCGCGGTACTGTCTCGTTAACGCCAGTCATGCCCTAGTTTATACATAAAAAGGCACATTACCGGAATTTCTGAAATCCGGATCGATATCTTTTCCTTTGTATGTATCGATTTCTTGTACACACCGCATCCATCATTTATGACTCAATTAAAATTTGATGCATGATGTCACTAGGTGACCCACCAATGTCATTTACTTCTACTGATCAAGTCATATTTGTAAACACAATCCGGATTGTCTTGTAGGTGTGTACACTATGGGTTGACTACACACACCTGTAATAGTTAACGAAGTCTATATGGAAATGGAGAGATCTTTTACTATATATACATGTAGTTGCTGTGACCCCCTCATCTCGGTTCGACATGGCAAAAATTCTGTTATAAGCCCTCATTATATTTCTACTGGCCTATTCCAGACGCAATAAGGCCAATGGCTGCGGCCGACTCACCTGAGATATCCCCGCAATATTGACTTTTGCTCTATAAATTTAGCCATTAACCTTTACCAACTAGTAAATTCCAGCGAATCATGATCATTATCATTGCCAGTGCCATTCCGAAAATTGCTCAGACAACATAAGGCATGAATGTTATCCATCAAATCAGTGGACAGAGTTGTCGATGAACGAAAAAATTGTCGTGCTATCTGCCAAAACAGACGACTCACCAATTTCCTTACCAGCAAAGTTCTGACTTTTCCCATTCATACGTTCCTCACGGTTGAAATTCCAGAGCAAAATACAGCACTGTTTGTGTGCGCGCCTATGAGCAAGTCTTTCGCAAAGCACTAGCGAAAACTTCGCATCTGGTCCTGTCAATTCCAAGCATGGTTCGTTGTCACTGATCCGCCCAGATGATCGATCCAACCATAGAGCTCTATGATCCAACACGATCAGCACACAAACGCGAAATAATACCACTCAGCAGTCAATATCCCGCCCAGTCAATAATGGTCGCTTCCACTGCACGTGACTCCAATACACGCAACCTGACTGGCCGTTAGGCTCACATGGGTCCCACTTACGCGTTATGATTGGATTACCTGTACAAGAGTCGGTTAGTGGGGTAACATGTATGTACGTGTGAACGTACTCTACACATGTGCATGTAAGTGAAAACTGGGTCCAACATAATCGGATTGGGGCGATGTATTTAAGGTTAAAGTGCTGTGAATAATGGGTGAAAATTCAACATAAGCCTTTAGATTTGTGTTCGGTGATTCCTCATCGAGGGCCAAGAATGCATCCCCGTGCTTAAGGGGCATTTGTAGGGATCCAGATTCTCAACCAAAGAAAAGAAGCTATTTCACACAAATTAGAAGGATCTGCAGGTGCGTTCAGTTAAACTGTAAACAATAGGTTAAAAGGTGTCGGACCATCTGAAAAATTTGGTGAAATGGTTGCAGTGGAGCACTTTCATTTACTGCAGATGGTGACGATGACACAGAGTACGGTAACTGACTATCCAATGGCAAGTTCCCTTTAGAGGAAAATCTTATTTCTGGATGTTTAACAAACTCGGCAAATGCCAAAATTCCACGGAATTCACACATATTTCTAATCGGGAGAACATAGCTTATTGTGAATATGTTCCTTCAATAAATTTTTACGCCGTACCCACTACGATTCCATTCATTTGAATGAAACCGTACCGAACTGTCACTGACTACTTGAGTACTTGCGTATTTAACTGTGAGAGAGCATTAACGTCAACGATTTTCTAGAAAACAGACAGGTGAAAAATGCCTCACTTTGGACTTGCTGTTAAGTTCGACCGTTGAAGCTCGTCTGACCCCCCGACCCCAGAAGGATGGCGTTCCCGTTTGGCAAGTTTTTTTTTCCAAACTCGGGCGAATGTCAATGAAGAATGAGCCCTGTCACACACGACCCCTGATGACCTCACGCCAAGAGGGGGATTGTAAAGCGAGGCGATCCATCTGAGCTCTTACAGGCGAGGTACCGTCATAGCCTAGACAGCATTCGAAAAAACAAAGAAAGTTTGTCGACACTCAATAAAACCAACGTAGCAGCAAAACCCATGACTTGAATACGCTTTGAATGTACATGTATGTCTCAAGAATAGCTTTCGCCAATTATTAGGTGCGATATCGCCGGGTGACTTTGTGGTGCAGGCAGCAACCGAACGTTTCCATACATTCAAATCATTCATTTTCAAGATTAATCAGAGCTAAAGGCAAGGTGATTGATAATGACAACATAAGAAAAACGTTGGGTCATCACACCTGTCTCTTCATAACATGGCAGTCAGTCATTAATTCACAGTCCCAGTTAAGTCACAAGTCCTTTCCTTTGGTTAAGTTAGAAATTATTTTGTCACAGGTTAAGTCAAGTCACAAATCATTCGGTTCAACAAAAGGCAAGTCAGAAGTCTGTTTGTCTGTGCACGAGTCAAGTAGCACCTTGTCCAGCTACAATAAGCAAACAGGGCCTGGTGTCAACTTAAGAGTGATGACTTTAGGACTTGAACTTGGCTCGCTTGATTATACTCTTAACTGTTTATTGTGTACGAGTACGACAGTACTCCTTCAGGCAGACAAGGCGGCGAGTCACTTTCTGCAAGTCACAGGTCAAATATTACGAAGGTCATGTAAAAAACTCGCCAAAAAATAGCGACCCGAGTCTAAATCGCATGACTCGAGTCAACAACTTTCCTTCGTGGGACCTTCAAAACACGGCCCGCATCAAACTCGATCGCTGTGGATGAACTCTACAGTTCCATCCAGACAGTGCATCGTTTTCAAGCCAAATAATCAAATATGACAATATGATGTTTTCTTCTCCTTGGTTTGAAAGGATGAACTATAATGATATCATAACATGGAATGACCTTAATACATTCGTCTCTTTAAAGTTACAATTGTAACATCGCAGGTCACTGATCGTAGGTTCTGTCCTTGTCAGAATTTAGAAGTTCCTTATACTTCATTACACCTCTTTGATTATACACGAGTGATAAATTGCCCCAGCGCAAGTCTCCCGAGTCGTTGTACTCTAGGAAACAGGGCTTGACATAATAACGAAGGCGTTATGTATACGCCTATCGCAACCATATGAGGGTTTCTTGGGGCCTTATCCAATAATACAGAGGGTGACAATGAATACAATGGCCGCCAGCGTTTACAACAATCAGTCCATTGTCGATGAATTACCCCAAGAGGCCGTCGCTTATCAACCTAACCTCGTTAGGCCAAACACGCTCGCGACCGTCACCACAGCATGTACAAACTTTTGCGGTTAAACTCTGCTTTCCTAAGATATTATCCGCGACCGTTAGGTTGGCCATTAGCCGTGAATGATATACCAATAATAGACTGCCGCATTTGCAGTGTGGGTTTTTAGTTTACTTCGCCGCTTGTAGAAGAGATAAAGCTGTTTTGAGAGGGTTTGGACAAACGATTCAAAGCAATGGTTTTACAAACAACAAGATTGACGGTTAATATATGTTTACACATTTGCCAAAATAGTAACCAGGTAACGGGATACAGGATTCAATCATGATTCAATTCACTTATAAAGTCCTGAAATAATGACGGGAAGTTTGAGAAGTGAAACTTAAACATTTAAAAAACAAGCAGAAAAGGCCCTTTTATCTTGCCAACTATCCTCAAAAAACGAGCTTCCACATCAACTCCCACAGATTACTATTGCGTGTTCTACAGTTCATAGTGAAAACAAGGTCAATTCATGTCAAAATAAATCTTTGTAGTTTCAGTCGATTCCTGAAACACCCGTTTTAAATTTAAGACGATTTACGTGAAAGTTGTCTCTCAACCCACGGCTTAAAACACTGTCATGACAACAGTGTCAGGAAATGCAAAAATAAGAGGGGATTTCCTTTTTTTAAGCAGTAATCCCCAAAGACTGCAACTAAATGCAGCCTTGAAAAGGTGTGACAAACACTTAAACAGTTAATGGGATTGGGTCTATCTTAATTCAACAGCATACAACAGCCCGCGGTAGGGGTCGTCGTTGAAAGAAAATTTTACTGTAAGCTAAAGGTGGTCAAATCTTGCACCATATCTACATGTACATGCGTAGTCTTAACACTGAGTGACATCGACAGTGGGCTACGTGCACACGCGCCCCTTCATCAGAGAACAAGAGGAGTACATGTATATAGGGGCTGGGCCAATGACTTAGTTCCCAACTTCATCAGTAACCGTGTTAGAAGGGCATGACCCGGTCTGTTTCCCCAGTGTTCATAAATCAAACGAGGACTATGGAACCAGGAACTGTGAATATCCACCAGTGGTGAGCCCATACCTGGAAACTTCACAGGCTAAAATCTTGACGACAGGTCAACTCAACCAGCAAAAACACCAAACAAAACAAAACACAAAACTTTTAATACTGAGCGCGCATAGTACCTAACGAAAACTCACATTCTAAGAAGAATTGCCTGTCGGTAAGCTCAGGTCTCGATCTCCAGACTATTACCTATGGGAATTTATATCTTATGCAAAATTGTGAGCGTCCCCTACAAAATCAAAATTCTCAGTACAGCAAGAGACTGAGAATACCGAAATGTCCAGGGCTTCACATTATTGGGGTGATGACTTAATGACAACAACTGACGTGCGGCATGTATCTGCCATTGATTGTCTGTTCAGTTCATTCAAGCACAGAGTTCTTTGGCCCAAGGATTCAAGCGCTGGATTAACTACCCAGCATTTCTTACTATGAAAGGTTAGCTGGATAACAACTAAGGACTTCAAGTATGGCATGTGACTCAGGACACCCCCGTTTAGTATGGTTGAAAACTCCTGTCTAAGGTACGCTATAAAATTTAATACAGACTCTCACAGTTTTTCGTAGTACAACTGAGACAGAAATAGTTTTCAGAAGGTGTAAATGTGGCAATGACCCGAAGCTAATCCCATCGCCGAAGTTTATCAACTACAATACCACGAACAGCGTGTTTGTTTTCTATGAGCCATTCCTTTGATGTTTTGAGAACAGTTCAGGTCTGTTTCATGACCCTCCTCTCTGAGTAACTGTTAAAGTGGCTCCGTACATTCTACGAACATGCTTCGATGTCTCATTGAAAGTAGTTCCCTTATAATGATCCGGCGAGCCTCAGTGTTCCTTGGCATGTTTCATGGCTCACTGTCTCGGTGATATTGCAACCACAGTGCGAAGCGTGTTCAGAATATCCCTCGTGCACGATATCCGCTCTCTCTTTTGACGGAGGATAAAAAAAAAAAAAAAAAAAAAAAAAAACTACGAGAACAAAAATGTAGAGAGGACGGGTGGAAGACAATCTGTAAACCTTAAAAGCGAGGAACCTACTCGACTTCCAGAGGTCCTAAGAGTAAAAACAATGGGTTCTTACCGTATCTCCTGAAGTGTAAGGACCAGCTGCATCCAAAATAACAGGTAGGCAAGTTTCCAAAGGGATTTTTAAGGAAGAATAGTGCTATCGTATCCAGTAACTGGCTTGGCTGAATACTGAAAGCACAGACGCTTCCTTGACCAGAGGTTATAACGTTGCAACTTCTGATTCTTTGGCAGTCTTTGTCGTAGACTGATACAGTTTCAGAGATTATAGACTGACAGAGTAGTCAGTGGCTCCCAGTTATTCTGGTTCTGGGAAAGATCCAATGATTGACAAGTGAACTGGCTGTCTACTTTTGAGAAAATGAAGTCGGTGAGAAGGGTATGCGAGGTCTCCCGGCAAATGGAGCGTGAAGTGACTACAAATACATGTACAGTACATGTATTGGCCGCCCGCCAGCACCACCTTACCTCACTTTTCCTTCGTCTATTGGGGGCTCTCCAAGTCATAAGTGCAAAAACTGTACAATCAATTTAGACTTTCAGCCAGTGTCAATGAAATGTTATCGGATAACGAAATAACACATTTTAATATCATGCATTCTTCCCATTCTGGAAGCCAACTTTGCCATTAAATGCAATTTTGGACTTTGCCCTTTCAGGAGGGAAATCCATGGATCCATCGACACAAATCAGAATTCAGTCAAGTGTTTGCTGCACCTTGCAAACACCGAACTCGATATACACGGTCACTCTGCCTTGCCGACTGCCTGTGATGAAATTGTACAGTAAAGTGTGTGTAAGCCAATTACCTCGATTACCACCACGTGCGCGTTTTGTGGACAGTAAAATAGGAACACAGCAAATGATACACGTTACCGAAAATGACCTCAGGGGAATGTACTGGATTATGCCAAAATCATAAAACTGGGTGTTTGACAGCCGCAAAATGATGTACGACTTTTCCAGTAGCATAAGGTCCTCGTGGACACTTTGAATGGGCTAAGGAATTTATTTCAGAGGCAAAATCTGTCAAATTAGTTCATGATATAGATTGGGATACATTGGCTAAGAGTTTGAAAGAGGCACTTTTTAGTTGACAACTGACTGGCCACTTTTCCCACACGTAAGACGGATAAAGTCAGAGGAAAGGGGAACCATGCCTGTGAGTTACTACTCAATGAATATGATGGTACATTACCATAAAGCTATTGGCCTTGGTGTTGACACTACTAGGAAAGATCTGATCCCTAAAGTAGCCTCCTTGCCGAAAAACAGCCGGCTTGTGTCTTCAGCGGCTTTTCAGCTAGAATGCAAACAAGGCCGTAATTATTGACAAGTTGGCAAAAAAATCCGGAAAAGCAGTTCTTTTAAGATCACCTCACTAATCATTCTGTACCGGACACAAGAATCCTGTTATTTTGAGACAGCATGTTTGTGGTTGGTACTTGTCCTAGCGAGGGTCAAATGGGCGTTCAGGGGTTACTTTTGGGAGGCATTTGTGGGTCAGAGGGTGAGGTCTTGAAGTGGGACTGGGGAAGGGTTCGGCAGGGTTCACTGACTGCCGTTGTCGACCCGAACAGGGGTCACTGGGAGGAAACATATTTAGTTTGAGGTTCACTGTCAGCGTGGACACGCTGTAATTTGTTTTCGTCGGGTGTATTAAAGCTACGACGACCGTTGCATTTGTTTGAAGGGAGGCTTCGGTGCATTCCCGCCAGGTTGATTAGAGCTTGTAAATTACAGGTTTGGTCCAAGGCTGCTTCCACATAACTGTAAGGGCTTGGACTATGAAAACTGACACGAGAGGGTGCGCATACTCAGAAGGTATCATATAATTAAACTCGAATTTTTCATTTGCTTGCACCGATACACTACTGGTCTGGAAATAGTGTTCTATTTTCTGGTCGGTGGGGTGGCAACCAACCACGTTTTCGGGGGAGGGGGTGTTTGGAGGCTTAATAGCATTCATCAACTAAGAACTCCAATTAAGATTGGGAGGAAGTCAATTTGGGGGGTTTGGCGGATGAACTTGAATTCGTTATTTTCATCCTTTTTCATCTCTATTTTTCGGTTATTTCTTTCACTTTTTTCTTCGTTTCTTTCTCCATTTTCCCGCCTCTTCCGCGACAGCGCCCACGGCTATTGATCTTGCAGAACAAAATTGAATTGTATTTCGGTTGCAAGGATCAGAGCAGAGGGGGGCAGGCGGGGCATTTGTATGGTGATCGGAGAAGAGAACAGAGGAACTCGTTCACAGTTTTCGATTGACATAAGCCCGCGAGAATCCCATGTTGTGGCAGGTGAGATGCGGGACTAGTCTGATGAAATGCCGACAGGGCTTGAGAAAGTCCAGCAAGGTGTGAAGTCTAACATTGGATAGACTGGGATGTCGCTGAGCGTGGTTATCATAGGGAACTTCTTGTACGGTGGCTCTCTATATACCCTCCTTGGAAACTTTATCACAAGGAACCGGTTTTGAACTAGACCGAACTAGACCAATGAAAAAAAGAAGATTTTAATATAGAATTTTGCGGCAAATAAGAGGATTTAGAGGAAGTTTGAAGACAGACAATTTGACAGAATGGGATAACAAGTATTGCATTCAGGCCTAGACGAATAGGCGTAACTGTAGTGGACGTATGTAAAAATAAATAAAAAAAACAAAAAAAAAACAAAACAAAACAGGACAAACACACGCAAAAAAACCCACCGGAATCGTACAAAACTTCCAAAGGAGGGTTCACGCAGGCATTGCTTAAGGAACTCATAAATCATGGAGCTATAACCCGATTGTTTTCGCTAAATCACGTGACCTACAGTGACTATCAACCCCATAACAATTATCAACCCCATAGCAACGTGTGTTTTTGGTGTTGTTTACAAGCCAATTTACGGTAAATTACCGTTACCCAGCACATCAGTAGTCTGAGTACGGTTCCTACCGTTGGCTTTTTGGGGGGGTTTAATAGGGTAATGATACTTAGGAAACACTTTGCTTTTGGTGGACGCCGTGTACGGTTGATATTTAATACCCACTACAGGTCACGTGACTTCAAAGGGCGCAGTCGGTCTATTAGCTCCATGCTGAAGTCAGCTACTACATCTATCACAACAAGATCTCAGTCCACTGCAGATGCAAAGGACATAATACCGGTATAATTTGTGAAGTCCAGTAAGCTATTCTCAGAAAACACACAATAAAACAGATAGGCTCCCATGTTATACGTGGTATTTAGAACCAAATTAGAACTCATCTCTCCACTAATTTCTGGGAAAAGTCCAGGTAAGCCAGATGCTGGCAACTCGACGGTGCTGACAGGGCTGCTTCTTTTTGTTAGAACGTTGGTCGTATTTTCCTCTGCAACAGTCTTTAGGACTTTCTCCGAAACTTGACGTCCGAGATTAAGCCAATAAACAGGTTAATTACAGCTACCCTTGCGTAGGTAGTTCACGACTATTGCATTGCCTTGTATCCAGTCAAATCCGATGACGAGTAGCCTGAGGCATCATGGTTGAAAGTAAACATTTTTTGGGTGCACTTTCTTGCTACCAGTTTGTGCACATGTCTGGAGCAAAACGGTGTTTAGAGTTGGAATATTGATGTTAAGGGCTTGAACAATGTGATGTTTAGGGCTTGGATAATGGCTTGGCTTCTGAGCATAAGGTGTGAAAAGTGATAGAACACAGCTTTTAGAGTGAGTAACCATCGATTCGCAGTCTAACTTTAAAAAAACATCAAACTGTCGAATTCTACGCTGACTCGTGTGTCCTACAGAGTCTTTGAAACGATAAAGAGGCTTTTACAAACAACTGACCGAATGACCTTACAGAGAAATGGGAAACTTGGGTCTGCTGTCAGTTGCAGAGAAGTTAATTTTTCCGATGAAGAAGGGGAAATAACTTGCACGTATCCAGGACGTTCAGATCGCGTAAATGACTTCACCCTGCCATCTCTTTGCAGCAATTCTGCCTCCACTCCAACCGACGTCGTCTTTTCATCTCCGGTCTGCCTGCATTCAAATCCTGCCTTTGTCGTAGCACAGAATGGCCCATTTCTCCTGGGGAGATATACGGAGATACATGCCTGCAGGGAGCCTGCTATAATGGGTATCCTGCCCTTTCAAGACGAAGAACGGGTGTTGATAATTGAAAAGAGGTTGAAATGAGTGATAGACAGCTTGAAGTAAATCCTACTGGCCAAGACGACGGACCCCTGTATCCCTACTCTAAACTACACCTATCCTAATACTGTTCGCTTTCAATAGCAAGTGAAATTTATATCAATTTAAGTACACGTGAAAAGAAGATATTCGCACACGACAGATTTCCTTATGGGTCAATTTTCTCTTTTTTTCTGCTTTTGAGAGAACTTTTTATTTTGTGCTATGCACTCGAATACAATGTACTGTGCACGTGCAGCACTTGTGCCAGGAACAGTACGGGTGTATTATTAAACCCGAAACGGAAAACTTTTCAGTACTCCAGGAAACTGAGTTCGGCAACTACTAAATATACAGGGCAATGAAAGACATTTGTATAGTGCCATGAAATAGCCTCGATTGATCAGTCCTCCGAATAAGAAATCGTTTGAAGAGTATTATTAAATGTGTTTATTAGTGTATCTGCCAAAAACAAATTTGTTTTGCGGTGCGATTTACGGCTTTAAAGATCAAAGCTCCTTTGATTGATCCATTTTTCCAAATATCAACCATTGGAACAACCAAGATTCCAAGACGCGGTTAAAGTAACACTACTGCTGATATTTTGGCTTGCCTTGCTTTTGCCATCTGATGTTTATTTAGGAATTCCCTCGTCCCCAAAATTACAAATGGCATTTTAGGTTCTGATTTTTTAGGGCAAAACCTTGGTTGACCTGAGGAGCACTTGTTGTATTTCGCTGAACAATGACATGTAAACCAAACCAAAGCTGAGGGTAACGTTACATTATTCTGTACACAGTGGTATTTGCGGCAGATTCGAGCACACAATAATCATCTGGTTGTCGGAAAGATTAAACAATTCAATTTTTTTGGCCAAGTTATAACCGAAAATGAAAGGATTAAAGATCACTGTGTGCGTGTGGTGCAACCCTCTGCCCTTTTTATCAGCGATGTCTGGAGGAGGAACGCCACAAAACACATGCTTTGGAGCATATAGAGCCTTCATTCTGGAACTGTCCTTTTTACAGATTTTTAATTCATTAAAGGAGACCACCAACGGTGAAATTAAGGTGGGCTCACCTGGCGCGTCAAGAACCCAAGGAAGCATGAAGTAGAATCTGCCCTCCATTTGGTGCTGCAAACCAGCTTTCATAAAGTCGTGTGGAAACAGAAAAAAAAACCTTTAAAACGAAAATGGAAATGACCTTTTGGAAGTTATATTTTTGTAAGCATAAGCTGGCACAGAAATTCAGTAGACTAGCCAAACTTCCTCCTCAGGTTTACAGGCAATTTAGAAAGGGTAATTATAGCCAGGTTGGCCTAACTAGAATATTTTGGCACATGGCACAATAGGGTTGGCATTTGGCCCACAAATATGAGATCACAGCCACAGTAACCTTGCTAAAAACGTACGTGAGTCTTCTGGATCAATCCCTGCGGAGCGGAGTGCACACACACACTGTATTTGCAGGAATCCTGTTTGGTGCTTGGGTGGTACTTTCCCATTAGATCACCGAGAGCTTCTTTGCCACTGTTATCGCGACGTCCAAGTCGTATAGGATCTAGTGTCTATAAAATTCACCACGCGGGGCTGTGGAAAAGATTATCTCTGTGAATACTGGAGAGCGCAACTTCCCACAAGGCCGTGAAAAATCGACATGAGAAACGCAAAGACTGAGCAGTAGACTAACTGGCCTGCTAACGGTAGGGCTATATTTGCGGTGGCCACTCAAGGACATTATTGTCAGGAATTTTTGGTGATGTCAAATAATTTCTCTTATGGCCGCTCTATTGAGGCCTTATGGGTGCACTGAACTAATTCAAGCTCCATTGAAAATAGTGTAAAATCAACCAAGTTTGGAGCCCCATGGCAGGCAACTGAAGTCCCTGAGGCCTCTCAAACAAAAATCAATGTGCTGTTTGGTCCTTCAGATTTCATTTGATTTTCAATTTTTAGTAGGTTAACCAATGAATTTTTTAATTATCCGCCCAAAACAAACTCACCCCCCAAAAAGTGAATGTTGCCAAGCCCTCCCAGCGGCCATTTTTCAAATGACATCCCTCACCTTCCTGGGGCTCTTCTGACTAATTTTCAATCCCATTTTTGTCTGCTTTGCCCCCAGATGGGTGCCCCTGAATCTACAGAGATGATCCTGGGCCATACTGACACAATTCCACCATTTCCTGGCCCAAACAGACCCCTCTTTTCGAAACAATCTCTGGGGGTACTTTTTCTGCGCCTCGGCCCGGCGGAGAATTTTCCTTGAATTGGGACACTGCACCCTTATGACCGGCATCGGGTATGCCCACTTTTGACTTAAATGCGCGATTAGCATGTAATGAAGAGAGTTTCTGCACTGACAGTGATGTGTCCCGTATACCAGTGGTTATAAGTGTGCTGAAAGGAATGGTGACTGTCCATAGATAGGGATTTCTATTTTTCTTTTCGGAGGGATTCAAACCTGTGCAAACTTTTCCCCCAAAACTCAAATTCTGGACAGATTCAATTGTGGTTTCAAGTCCTCGATGATTTCTATGCAAATATACCAGTATAAGCTGGTATCCTTTTACGACATATTTTTTCATGTTTCCTGGACGAGCTAATTATAACAGGCCTTGTCGAGATCAGACTGCCCGTTGCAGTCAGAGTAACATAACTGAAGCCCTTACATTTGTCATAAGATTTCTGCAAAGCAAACCTCACGGAGCCAAATTGAATACTAATTGCAATACGATCGCTCACTGCTCAACGACATCTGACTTATTCCTCGAAATAACTCCAGGCCCATGCCACTGAATATCTGTGAATGTTAGAATATTCCTGCCACTGACTGCTCTCCTTTGGGGCCGCGGCTCACACACAGATCAAGTCAAAACCATGCCAAAGCCCACCTCAAACCCAAAGCCAGTCACACGGTAAATCGTCATCAGTGCAGGGCAAGTAATTCCTCGTAATAACATCCCTAGTCACAATGTTGTTAAATGTAAGCAATGCTGTAAGACGTAAGGACCACCTACCTACAGCAGATTATCCCCGCCTCCTGTCGCGCCCCTCCTTAAGCCAAGTCAAGAAGGCAATTATCCTCGTCTTCCAACTGACTGGTGATGAGTCCACGAGGGTTGGAGTTCACATTTTTTGTGTAATGAGGTTGCACTTTGGCCAGCGTGATAACGCTGGGGCAGGACTCCGTATGCAGTGCGCTTAGACCCATTATATCTGTTGTCCAGTTAAAGAATAAGTTGGTTGGGCCTAGTAAAAAATAGGCACATGATCTACCCTTTGAAAGTCGAAGTCAAGAATCATTTCCGCCCTATATTCGCCGAGACAAATTTCATCACATCAGGACTTAACCCAATAAGTACTCATCACGCGATAAGACAGCACGTGCTTGTAAACAAACACCGTTGCCAAGACAACCCTATACTATATCGCTGGCGGTTCAGCACGGATCACGATCTCTTGGCAAGGGTTGCGATGATAGTACTCCATACCGGTTTCAGGTGATCAATTTTGCGGGTAACGACTTACTCCCCGAAGGATTGGTTGCGAAATGCAAAGCGGTTTGGCATTCCAAAGTTTGTCGCAACGGCGAAAAACACAGTCTGTATGATAAATATTCTCTGATATTTCAATCCAGACGAGTTTCCTTGATGCATGTCAAGAGGTCATCCGTGACCTTAGCGGCTCAGACACGTTGTTATAATTTCCTCAAATCCTCAGCCTTAAAAAAGAGAATCTTTTAAATGGAGAGGCTTCCAAGGTATAGACATAGGTAGTGTCACGATGAATCTGACACACTTCAATAGTGATTTTTAAGATTCATTGTGCCTCAAGGGGTCTCCCACAAGCCACGTGGTTTCAAACCGCAGACCACAACTCAATAATTATGAACTTGAAGGGCTCTTGCTGCTGTCCGTTGTACTGAATGAACTTCAAAGGTAAGTCCGATAAACCTCGCCCGCTACGCTAATAATGACTAGAAAATCGTCCAAGTCTTTCTGAGCTGCTGTGTCGGGCACATCATGTACGGTAAAATTACTGGGTGATTTATTTATCATAGGCCCTACAGATACAACACAATGTCCATTCAATGTCTAACACGAAATGATCGCCTTAGGTCATAACCTGAGCAGCGCGCGCATTCATATACGTACATGTTCTGTAGTTTACAATTTCCAACATTCAGAAATTAACCCTTCATACATCCATCGAAAACCAGATACTGGAGCTCTGTCCAGCATCATATCCATATGATCTTATTTCTGTTTACCGAAATTGAACAAAACTAAACGATTGCAGCTGAGGTCCGTAGCAAACTAGCTAGCTAAAGCATGCTGTAGAGCCTGCTTGCGGTGCAAACAACCGTTAGCTGTGGCATACACGTTTCATCGACTACCAGGTTTACACCGTAAACATTCCATGCGCTACGAAAAAATGTGTCTGAAGTGATTTAGGCCTAATGTTAGTTAGCCATGGGCTCGACGTCAAGCTCTCCCCATCAACCAGAGGCCATTGGTTCTCAAAAGCATCTTCGCATTCCAAGAGGAATCCCGTCTTAAGCTATGGCATGCCGGACGGATCAAAGTCTTGCCTCCGATGAAGTCCCACAAATCCTGCTCTCTGATTTATCCCTTACCCTCCGCTTAAAGCTCCCATAAACCTCATTACCTGTTTACGTTAAGCGAAACCTCACAATCGACAACCAGACAGATAATGAAAGTTTGAGTCAATATGCCTCAAGGAAGTCAACTTTGGCGCATCTGAAATTGCCTAATTTTCCAACCCTGTTCCAATTAAAAATTCGTAGAACTGGGGGCTCTCATTTGACTAGTTGAGAGCACAGAAGTGGAGGACTAAATTCGAGAAATATAGATGACCTGTTTGGAAATAAATCTGCCTTCTTCCAAAGCCTTGTCGTTAAACATGCGAGAAGTTTGGAAGTCTAAACATTCTTTACGCCATACAGAATCGGAAGCTTCTCTTTCATCTAAGCGGCAGATCTAAATAAAACTGCTGACTCATGCTTACAGCTCTGGCATTTTGGCCATGAAAGTTTCTTTGTATGACTTGATATTGATTTTTAACTGGTAGTTTGTTGCGGCAAAGAAAGAAACCAATATGCATTGCCACAGGAGAAGCTATAAAGCACCACTAAACCACCTTCTGTGAATACTTCACTGATTCCAGCAATGGGGTTAATAATGCCCCAAAACATGTCGACAATTACTACGCGTATATTCTTTGTTAATGGCCTTAAGTGGGCTTCCTATAACACAGTGTTGGATAACCACTTAATGTCCAGCTACTGGGGCCCGAGAGTCAAACTTACCATCCATATCCTCAACGTCGAAAACGGTGAATATTTGCATCATGTTTCGTGTAGCAGTGTGTCGTCAGGATACCATTTGGGAGGCACCGTCATTCCCCATTTTCAAATATTTTATGCGAAGTAATGATATACCACAGAACCCTCTGTCTGTGCAAGTTAAACGGACGGATGTGAAACTTGTCCAAACTAAATAAACACAAACTCTTAGATATATACACACTGAGCAAGTTTTGACATCATTATAATATAAAAGCTTCATGAAAGGGAGGGGGTTGTGGCAAAAGGAGACTTACAGAGAATCGCCACCGTGCCGTGTGTTAAAAATGGGATTTAACGACGGGGATACAATGTACATGCCCTCGGCTAACTTGGAAACGTTTGTCACACAAAACTGTAGAATGGTAGTTGGTAAACATGTCGTCTAGGCCGATGAGTAAGCAGTCAATTTCGTGCATGCGTTCGGCAACTATCGCCCCAATAGTGCAAACTTGAGTAGAATACATGTATTTTGCCTGTCTGGTTTGAACGCAAGAGCGTATAGTGATCAAAACCCGGCGTGTTATTCGGAGAAAAACCACGGTAATTGTTAACACTGAAACCTGAATGCTAAATGGATATTTTGACAATCGATCTAACTAAAGATCATGCTGACTTAACTGACATCCTATCTTGTCCGTTTGACCGGCTAATTATCTGACATTCTGGACCGTTACAATGCAGAGTTTGACAGCATGACAAGGTTTTCTTTGAGAAGAAATAGTGAGCTTTTCTAACATGCACTTCTCAGAAAAGGGAGGCAGAGAACATCCAAAGTACTACATGATGTGATGCATCTTGATCGCCGACACGCATCAAAGACTGCCGGTTGACAAATAAGCCAATAAAGTGTTTGCCTGAACTACCGGTTAACAATGCTCAGATATGCAATCATCCATGATGACAATATTATGCAAGGTCATCCTTGTGAGCAAAGGACACACTATCTGTTGAGTAACATCCCCGTGGCCATCTTGAAGACGTTCCGTCATTTCTATGCACGATAGTTATTTTCAAATTACATGAATAGTCCAGCCTTTTTGTCTACCAGGTCACAGACACATGCTTGATGCAACATTTCCGATTCTTTAGGGCACAGCAAGCCTTTACTTTCCACAGTCCATATGATTATGAGGAGCACCGTGCGTGTGGGCAAGCGAGCACGGACGGGCTCTGAGCGGACCTCGAATGAGGCTAATCTCGCGAATGTTCTTCAAGATGCCTTTGTAAGACACCAGTAGCGCAGAGAATGTAAGGCAAAGTGGAGAAAGCAGGGGCAAAGAGATCAGGGGTAATGACGTGACATCTGAGCCTCTTCGGAATGTTGGCTTGTCAGTATCGATGGACTGAACGGGTTAGGTGAGATGGAAACTGAAAGTGAGTAGTGCTTAGAAAGTGATGACGGACAGGGCGTGGATCATTAAGGTATATCAGGACATGCGGTAAAAAGCCATTTGTTTTTATTGGGATAAGCACAGATGGAATTGGGATAAGGTCATGGGACATTTTTTTCTTACAAATCACTAGAGAACTTCCGAGGAATTCTGGCATCGAGACTAAAGACAACATTAAATAATTATCGTTAAATTTCAAATTTGACCAACCAATACCAATGGAATCGCCACCAGCAGAACTGAAGTTGTGGCGGAAGTACCAGGCAATAGAAGCCTTAATTTGAAAGGGAAATTACGAGCGAGTCCGATAGGTAAAATACTATCAACGCAGAAAAACCAACAATTGTATTTTAATCAAGTGCTTTACATCAAGCTCTTGAAAGCCACCATTCAGAAAATTTAAGCAAAGTATTCAGATATAGGGAGAACGGCTTTCAAATTCAGCCCTGAATATCGACTCAGGAGATGACTGAAGCCTATAAACTCTCATAAACTTATTCTGTTCAAGTTCACTATTAAAATCATCAATACAAATTGCATTGTTGTGGGGGACAAGTCACATCAATTTAACCTCCAAAGTGATACCGGCTGGAACAAAGCGGCAGCACTGAATTGCAGGAATCGTTGCTGTCGTCATGACAACTCCCCCACCGGGGGTCAGCTGGGGTCACGCCTTTCAAAAGGGCCAGGAGGTAAAGGAGAACAAAAGTGGTGATTGGGAGGTCAATCGAATTTCAATTTGCTATGACTTTTTTGTTTTGCAGGCAGGGGGTCTGGAAATGAAGAGCAGGTGTGACTACGCTGATCCAGCCCAGCTTTCAAGATTATGAAGAAAATTCACGTGATGGGGATACATCACTGTCAGTGGCTATTGACCAAAATGGTTTGAATGGAACACTCATGGTACTCTACTCCAAAAGAAAACACAAAAGAAAATTTCTCATTTTTGTCCAATCGCTCAACGGGCGTAGTGGGGGGCCTGATGTATTGCAGAATCGAAGAGAATTTATTTCGCCATTTTCATTTTCTCGGTGCTTTTTCGAGACGAAATGTGCTGAAACATTGAAGGAAACTAACTTTGTCTGTTAGTGACACTAGTACTCTGAAGTAATGAATCTAATATGGTTCACATCATAAGAAATCAATTCCGTTGAAAAAAAGATTTACAAAAGGTCGGCAAACGCCCAGCTCCTCAATTCCTCTGATCTACCCTCGGGCTTGCGCCCTCTCCAACCCCATTTCAGCCTATGCTCACAATCTACTGCCTAATCCACGTCTCTAAAGTTCCAACTTCCACTCATCATTTCAGCCTATATACCGTTAGTGACCCCATCCCCGGCCGCCTCACACAAAGCCCGGCTAAAATTCGTTTGAAATGCCAAAAACTGGAACTTAATTCTGGTGTTTCTAAACGGGCTACTTTCAAAATAATATTCTAATAATGAACGAGTGTGATAACGTGTTACCACATCGGGTGCTGCGATGATGCTATGATTATGATACATGGGAAAGGAACGATTCAGCAGGACTGCGTCAGGAGTCCAGGGATGACCACCTCCTGGACGCCACCGTTGCAGATTATATAAATTGTAGCACAGTTGCCTTTTATAAGCGAATCCATCATCTATGTGTAGAAAGTTACTCGAAAAGGTACAAGATCATGCAAGAAATCAATGGACAATTTCTAATTATTAAGGACGAGTTTTATTATAATGGACTGAAAACTTACCCTCTTCGATCAGAGCTCTTGATGTCACACTACAGATGTAGTGAGTTATCTTTGGAGCACCGCCGTATCCTGCGAACAGTTAAGTGGAAAAGTCGGTCAGCGAAACTGCGCTGCACTCGCTAAGAAGTTTTATATGATTTTTCTCTGGCAAGAATGAAAGACACGCATTACACTGCGTACGTTTTCCTTTTCAAAACACAGGTGTGCGGGGCTGAACAAAATGAATTCAGAGAATCGTTCCCGGGATTGATTACATTGGAAACTGCTGTGCCGATATCACCGTCGGCTCGTGTGTGTGACACAGGTAGCAATAAACGCGCGCGAGTTGAGTACATCGGTCACGGTGTCTCACCTTCCAATGGGTGATACTGTTTGTTGTGTTTGAAGTTTCATTGTACACTGAAGAGAATCACGTGCTTCCAACCGACGGACCGGCTGGGGGTAGAAACACCTACCCATTGGGACTCGCTGATCTCACAATGCGCGTAAATCTGAGCTTTATGCTCGAATTCAAAATGCGAAGAGGGCTAGTGGGGCTGTGCTTTGAAGCTAATGGTCGCATACCGAAGTTGGCACACAGTAAAAGGTAAACACCTTACAAAAGTCTGGATTTCGGTATATTTATGATAAATCGGTTCCCTGTTTAAACAAGACCCCATTCCAATATGGGTTTAACAGCATTGTTTTCACCAACCATGCAAGGCACATCGTTCTCGTAACAAAGCAGAAAATATTTCTCAGTGATGCGTCACATTTTTAACCACTACAGAATAGCTCAGTTCACACATGAAGTGCTTTTCCCCACACTCTGCAGGTCATTTACCAGCGACAAAGAGATCACTGGGATGAACAAAAAACGTATTTGTGAACAGTGATAAATCCTTAGTGTTTTGAGTAGTACGAAATATTTGCACAAATTGTAGGTCGGGCTTATTCAAAACCACAGTATGTTAGAAAAACACAGGATAGGCCTACATCCATTGTCTCAGACTTGAAACATAAAGACAAAATACAATCTCTGCCAAAATAGTCGGGACCCGTCACATGAAGCATACCCTCCTCAGGTCCCCCACACCCCCAGTCAATGTTGTTGTAGGCCTATTCAGCTGGAGCATGGACCGTGCAATGAGAGTCGGCAGTAAAAGGGAGTCGGGGTAGGAGGCCCAGTGAGATTTGCATTGTGGCAACATTTCTATTCTAGTAGTCAACTAGACGAGGCTTGAAATTTGATTCTATCGATATATTTTGAAAATAAATACACTTTCGTCTTTAAAAAAAGAAAACCTGGTTCCAGCACACGTAACAAAAATGGTGACAATCGTGGCTGCTAAACGGTTCCTTGAACGCCATGACTGGCCTTTGAACTTGAGTGATACCTAAATTTAGTCGCCAAATAATTTCGAAATTTAAATTGATCATTTGGAATCAAGTTGATATTTTTTACGCCTTTGAAATTTTCTCTCCGACTGTACCCCCTCTTTCAGGTTCATTTCATTTTTCAAATCGTATACTTTCAGGTTGTTCGGTGTTGTTGGGTTCAATTCAATCAGTCAACGGTTCATTGTACGTGCGGTAAGGCAGCAGGGAACTTCACCACAACGTGTTGTCAACACCAGGCTGACGTCTCCCTGTGACCTCGGCCGACCTAAAGTAATAGTCCCGTCTCTTCGTCAAACTCGTGCTTTAGTTTGCCTCGAAACCCTTACCCACAAATCTCCGTCAGTAAGTTTGTTCATGGAAGGTTAGGGTGACAAGTATTTATATTTACATTTTGGAGGATTTTTTCCTCCTTTGCCTCTAGGGAACAGAAAGAAAGTGAACAATTGCTCACTCGTTTACATCGTGTTTGCTGATAAGTCAACCAGTCGCACGGCATGTACAGTTTTCAGGAAATGCCCTGTCGTCCTTAGCTCGCAAAAAGGGGTTGATTTATGGATGTTGACCAAGGAAGGGCTAAAGATGGTAGAGAAAAATATTTGGCTGCCGTCAATCAACCCAGATCTAAAGCAGGGAGACAGCTAAATTTCAATAATGTGGTTTATTTTTGCCCTTAATCGTTTCGAATATTTAAGGACTGTATGATCAATGCATTCAGAAGTTGTCTTGAGGCTTGGAAGAAAAATCGCATGTCGCGCTTACTCGGTTGAGACTCACACCCGTGGTGTCTGGCTTTAGTGTGGATGTCACCTCTTGACTAACAATATTACTCCCTTAGATATGCTGGGTTTTTTAAGTAAAAAAAAATTCATTTTGAAGTTTATATTCTAAGGCAAGAATTGAACTTTCGGGACAAAATGCTGAAACTGTGGAACTCTAACATCAGATGTTGTTTGGGCTTTGGTTCGGAGGAGTGTTTGGGGCCTGCAAGAAAAGAAGTACCACACGCTTGTTACTTGGAGTTCATGCCTAACGAGGATCATTAGGGTTCGGGGATTAGGAATTGTGTTCACAGCCTGTAAGCCTGGAATTAGAATTCAGGGTGTCTGTGATGTTGAGTTTGAGGACAGCGGTTTAATTTCGTTTTGGCGTTCAGGTTTGAGGTTCATCGGGGATTGGGGTTTCAGTTAATGGGTTTAGGGTCCAGTTGACGTTTTAGAGTTCTGCGGTTGACGTTAAGGACTCGAAAGTCAGAATTTCGATGTTAAGGGTTGACAGCTCGGTGGTACATAGTAAACTAGGCTGTTGAATTTGGTGTTCTGTTGGCGTTCGTTTCGTGGGTTGGAGTTTCACTCAGTTTTGGCTCTACCTATAGGGTTTAGGATTTTGAGTGTGGCTTGGTTAATTTGGATCGAGTTGGGCCGAGCCGATCGAGCTTCGTTGGTTGGATTGGGCTGAGTAGGGCTGGCTTCGTCGCTTATATGATTGGACTGAGTAGGGCTAAGCTAGATAGGGTGGGGTCTTTGATATTTGTTTTGAATCTAGGGTTTTGCAACTGGCAATGCCAGATTGAATAAAACAGAAGATATAAACTGGTCACACGTCATTGATGATTTCAACTTCAACGAATTCTGCTAGAAAATGACAAACATCTGGCAAATTTTGAATCGAGCAGTTAGCTGTCTGGGCTTCCGAGAGCAATCTGCAACCTGTAACACGAATCATTTAGTAATCCAAGAAGCTTTCTGGGTCTAGACATAATTTATGGCTGCCATTGCGGAATGATACAAACTTTCCGGTCTCGCAACTTTTCATCTCCTCAGGAGTGGTAAATAAGAAACATTTCAACAAACAACCCATGCCGCCAATTACGACGGCTGGAAATGACCTTGAAATGTAAAGCTAATAAATTGTCTAAAAATGGAGCGTTTGCGTCCAAATAGCTGGTGGACTATAAACAAACACAAGGCGCCGAAAACCGCAAATATTTTAAACTGGGTAATAAATCTGTCCGGGTTGCAGTTTGGAATATGGGAATCTACTGTAAATGTGACACCCCTCCCATAGCCTGTTAAATTCAGTCTGCAAATAAATTTTGTTCTGTCAGAAATTTGAACAGTTAAAATACGGGAGACTTTGATCCAAGTCGTGAATATTTATGAAACCGACCTTTTTTGCCAAATAGTGGACTGCTTCGACTCAACAAATGCTATCTGAATATTGTGGCTACGCCGCCCCCACTAATTGGAGGACACTGCTGCACGAGCTGACACTTTTTAATATTAATACGTCAGTTTACACGAGCATACTTGGATCGACACCCACCGCTTAGTCTTTTACTCAATAACAAGGAGGTCGAGTTTTAAGCTCTCGAATCCAGAGTCTTGTGTGGTATAGTGCTGGCACCCAACAATGTTTACAGATACGAACAAAACTTTCTCGACTAGAGTTGGAGGCTACACCGATCAGGATGTTATACGAGTTAGTGCCTGCCCTAAATCGATAAAGGTGCGCGGTTGGAAGTAAGGCCCGCCCGTGCATTTTCGCCGAGCCTTTATGAGTACGCAGAGTGTTGTCTTGCGCACGAGTTTTGATACAGATTTTCAGCACTGGTCCGGTTTGATGAAAATATCCCCTTTTCACCGCAAGGTTCCCACAAATTGGCATATTTTTTTGCTGTAGTAAAAATATTATGATCCTCGGACGTTGAAATCCTGAATACCGTAATTTCAACATATTTTTTGTTTGACTGGGATGAAACATTGCATATGTATAAATGTACAAAACACGCATGGAATTATCTGTGGCCACATAAGTCACAATTAATATTTCCCGCATCGCCAGATGAGGAGGGGAATGCTGACGTACAAGCAGAACTGCGAGATAAGATCAATAATTGAAAGAGTTTCAGAGTCACAGCACGTCTGATCGAATGACGTATGATCAAATCACGTGTCACATTATTTGCAGTCGAGTGAATATAGTCTTGAAATAGTGTTTGCTTTAGGCGTTACTGAACTCGTAACCAAACTTGTCCCAATGTCAGACGGAAATCCGATTGTATACCAATGTTTGAAGTGGCTTGTTCGCATTGAGGAGGTTGGGAGATGGTGTCGACAATCATGATGCATCGTATAACGCCGATTCACCCCCATCGAGGCAAGGCCGATAAAGATGCAATGAAGACTAGTGGACTTTAATCTGTGTCAGGAAACCATCATAGTACACGTGCAGACATGAACATGTGCTCTATACAGTTGCATAGTGGCCCCACGCCCTCCCACGAGAATAACAAAATGAGCACTCTAGCCCCAACTGAATTTTGGAAAGACAAGAAAATTATACCAGAAGTTGTCTGCAAACTGACATGTATACCACCCCCTTGACATTGCGCCTTCTACCCTATAATGAGGCTGTTTGTGGGATATGTCGATTATTATTACCAACCAGCTTAATCAATAACCTGTTCCATCAAAGTTTGTCGACAAACCATCTCTGGCTTATTAGTACAACGGGTTCTCAAACGGAAAACTCCTTGAAACAAAGGCTGAAAAATGCAGTAAAATTCTCCAAAACGGAGACGTTGGTTTATAAGCACTGTTGGTCAGTAACGTGCTTCCACGGAATTGCAATCAACAGTCGTTTATGAATAAACCTAAACTTAAAAGGAACAAAGTTGTATCATATCACCATTTCAAACAATGGTTACAATGAGGGCGACAGAATAATGATGGTGCCATGTACACAATCTGAATAACAGTAAGGTATGTTTGCAGTGTAAACATACCTTACTCTTATTCAAATTTGTTATCGAATATTCTTGTTCCCGTTTTCTTATCACACAGCAGCCCTTCAGCAGACACCGAAATTATCCCCTTATCTGTACCCAAAGTGAGACCTAGACAAACAGAATACCCTTTACGGGTTGTATACTTTGCTCTCGTCAAAGGTAACTCGACCATGCCCGTTCTGGCCCTTTTGACTTTTTGAGGGCCTGAGCACGTTCGAGATAAACCCAAGTGTGTGCACTCGTATAATAGTTATCAGCAGCAAACAGATCCCAGTGCCCTGGCATATCTGGACCACCGTATCTCGTTTGCCGCCTTAACTGAACTGGAAACTAAAAAAAAATATGATTCGTTAATTTATTATTTTCAGTTCACACCTTCTTCTGGACGTTTACATTATAATGGTTAGTTTGTGATTTGAATTTATTTTGACCAGACCCGTTGGATTTACCACTTTTGCATATACACACCTCGTCAATGTCAACAACAGTAGGATGCTCTGGGCACTATCTCATAGTTTGAACATAAATTCCGAATCCTGGCTAAAGAAACCACGTTGGTTTGGAGAAGTATAGCTTCAGCAAATAGATAAAGTACTGTTTTTGTGAAAAGATTTAGGCTAATGTTCTAATATTAATTTCACCCGTGATACAGCAGTATCTCGTTTACACGACCAATAAACAAAATAAGGATTTTTGTGGTAAACCTGTGTAAAAATAGTAATTTTATACGGAGTTGATGCTCGCAGATTTATGAAATTCTTGTCGAAATGCTCGAAGGACATCACTCTGAAAGCTCGTAATTAAAGCATCAGTAGACATGGGCTTATGCATCATTTATCCATACTTATACTCAGTAGTTTGACAGAGTTCGTCATCTTATAAAGACAGCAAATCAAACAAACAGACTAAAAGTCCCACTAGTTTTGCACAGGGTAATTCATTTGAAATCCCACAGAATGCTTCATCATGTGTAGGCTGTGTGGCATTTGATCTACTGGTCCCCACAAGTCACAGCTATACTCCAACGTAAACATGCATGGGGTTCGAAAACTGCGATTCGATCTGTGTGAATGTAGCTGGGTTGTCATTTACATAGGAGAAACTGAAATCCAGTTTCAAAGCCTGTCTCGTCAGACAGTTAATTTGAACAGTGGGATACGGCCACTGCAGCCAATACGACAGTAAATAAACTCTGAAGAATAAAGACAGTTTTTTCTGGTTTTAAAACTAAAGGACAGTTTTAACTGATCAAGAATTCCAGCAGCACTTACCTATTTGCAGGCATAAGCTGTGGCTTCATCCCAAGCTTGTCAATGGCTAAGCAAAGTCATTGAGTACGCCGATTGCTGTGAAACACCTGTTGAGATACGGACCAATCACACCAATCTAGCCCACCTGCGGCTCCACAATGTCGCACTGTCAAGGAGTCGTTTGCAATGATTAATCGATGGTTGGGAATTATGAAACGGAAGCTTCTGACGGAACGTCAGTCCAAACTCCGAATTCCTTGTTTGATTTTAACGTTCCTACAGCTAAATTAATCATGCCCCTTTTTGACAAACAAATTTGAAGCCATGTTTTAGCCCTGTCATAGTGCGATGATGTTGGCAGGTTGGAAAATGTGTTACAAACTAACATCGTGTAATTATGAGGCTGTTTACACAATTAATTTCAAATGCAGACCAATTAAATAATCTTTAACAATGATAAAAATCACTTGAATATTGACACCCAAAGTAGAAGTAGACCATTATAAATTGGAATAGGTTCAGTAACTAGATTGGAACTCGTGACTGATTACTTAACAGCTGGCACTAACGTAACTGATCTTTGCAGCGTAGTTTCAACTCTTGTACTTTTTTTGCAGGTGTTGAGTTATCAATCATCACCATCATAACGTCGAATTATGAGAATTCACTCTTTTAGGCCACTTTCTAATCACCCACTGCTTCTATGAGTTTAATAAACCAATGTCTCGAAGACTGCATAACAAAAAGAAAAAAAAGAGAAAAAAAAGAGGGGGATAATTGTGTCCCGGCTGCGGATTACGTTTTCATTGTGTATACACAATGGACACGGCGTGCAGAGGGCGCTAACAAACCAGTTTTGTTTTGCCCGGACATAATCTTCTATGTTTCCTTCAAGCTTCAGCATAGACACAGTTAGGCCTGTTTAAAGGAAAATTTCTGTTTGGATCTTATAAAAGAATCCTCGCATGTACAAGAAAGGCTTGCTGAAAAACACGTTTGACATGGACGGTTTCAGTGTGGAAATGCAAAAAAGGTAGAATTCAATTGACTAATTTCAAAATCACGTTTATTTAGCTGGACTACTAAGAAGTGCTCAGAAATTAAAACAATCCATTGTTACATGTTTACTTTTCATCGAGATAAAATTGTGCCTAAAATAAATAGTTGTTTCCGCATGTTAAACTAAACACAAACGGCCTTCACATTGGTATGGCTTGTAACACTAAAATGTTTCTACTCCTGGTGGTTGTCCTTCAAGATTGATTCAAAGGAAGAGTTGGCAGGATCGTTTTACGAAAGTGCAAAGGTATCAAGAGTATACATTCGCACATAGGCTCGGGCAATGGAATCAGGGAGACAAACTCTCCGTAGCGCTCTCACTTTCTTTTGAATTCTTTGGATCAATCTATTTTTCTCGATATATTCTAGAACTCCCCCTTTTTTTAATTATCTTGGAATTTCTGAGTATTTTTGTTTATTTGTTCACCTTAAATTCATCTTGGTATTGATATTCAGTGTCGGCTTCTCAATTTATCAAATAAAGTATTTAGCCCCAAGCTTGCTCAATAACGTTTCTGCATTAGCTTGAATTGTTTCAGTGGATATGTGACAATATTTTTTCTTTTCCCTGGCTTTTTTTGCAAATTCCACAGAAGCCCCTTTTATGACATTCAATGTTTCGTTTTCCATTATCTTTATAAACCATTTTCATTTTGCTTCTGTTTTCTCAAATTCTTTGAATTGTCTTTCACACTTTCGAATTCCCTGCAATTTCTATGTATTTTTTTGCTATTAGAATTATCCTTTTTCTCAAATTTTCTTAACCCTAACAACGTCAATCCTCACATTTCAATATGATTTTACATACACCTGGGGGGTTTAAAATAGGCACTGTCTGCAGCCAGCTCGCCGAGAGCTACAAGAAGAGCGTCCTCAGTAGGGACTTCCATGATGTATAACTGTTGGTGGCGCCCTTCTTTGTTGATCGACAGCTGTTGCCAGGACGTTGTCTAGCACAGGTAAACAATGCACATGCAACAAAGTTTATGCAGTCTGTGATCTAGCCTACCGTATTCTTACACTACAATCCTACAGGGTCGATTGGAAAATATTTGTTTTATGAACCCATGTTGTCATACTCATGCTGTAAGCGCACCACTGCTCTTTAAACAGGAATTTCTGAAACTGTCCAAGTCATACATTTCTCAGTTCTTGACTTAGTATTGTAGAATTGTTGAGCTATCAAAATTGAAAATGCCTCCAGAGAGAAGATTTGACTTGCACAAAACGAGTTCTGGGCGAGGTCTCGACTACAAGCCAGAGTATTATTTTCCGGCCTCAGATTTTAAGGTAAGTTTGTTTCTTTACTTCAGTAGTTTACTTTCAATTAGACCTTAAATTAAGTCATGTGTTCAGTTCGTGAATAATCACACTTGTCTCAGCATTTACTGTCGGTATGATTGTCACTACGGACTTTTAACACGTGGCCTAGGGCCAAATTTAGCCTTTGTGCTATAGAGTACCAAAGTGTGACGTCATTTAGAACCAGTTAAGGCCGTACAAATGAATGGAGTACCCGCAGGTATTGGTTCACGCACTGGTACTGGCACTTTTTATACACATAAGTGTGCGTATGACATATTCACTTCGATACTCTATTCAATAATGTACAGAAGTTCCAGCATGTCTGATCATGAGAATTCATTCGGAATGCCTCTTTCCATAAATTGAGTCCAAAATCATGCCTTTTAAACACTCCTTTCAATTTGACAATCCGTCCATCTACATATTTTATGTAGGGCCTAGTCCCTGTTAGTGTTATAGTTTTTGCAACTCATGGCTTGCAGGAAATTTGTAACAACATTGTAAGTTTTAATCATTTGTGTCTTTTAAACTTCTGTGTTTAACAGAAAAATCTCCAGTAAAAGCAAGTCTTTGAAAAAAAATTGTACGATAGTTTTTAAAAGTCTACGGTCCTAAAAATCCACATTTTTGTCTTGTAGCAAATTTGAATGCAAATAAAGAATGGCAAGTTTCCACTCTTCATTGTGCTCCTTGAATTGAACTAAACCATTTTGTCTTCCATCCATCTGTGCAGACCACAGTCAGTAATCCCTTACCGCCAGAACTGGCTAAACAAGACGAGATCATCAAGCCCTACACAACCACAACGGGAGAGACTCATGACTTCAAACACCATGATGCAATACTGGGTAATCCACAGCACCAGAAGGCACCCGGACACTGGAACATCCATTATAATAAAGACCTACGGGAAAAAGTAAGTATTGCCCCTTTAAAAAAGTGTTCCTTCCAAATCTCTCTCGTGCAACACACTTTCACATTTCCACTTTGATTAAGTAGACATATGAGTGTTGGGTTATACAGCTAGCACAGAAATGCAAGAAGAGAAACTGGAATGTAGAAACAGCTACCGAGTACCATACTGCTGTCTATCGTGTGAAGAAAAGCAGTTGGATATTCCTGTAAGACACGTCACAATCTTTTGCCTCCCTTTTCTACAGCTCCAGAATCGGCCGTGGAGGAAACCGTTGACCATGGGTAATCAAGAATCCGAAGTGCAGTCCAACTTCAAGGGAGCTCAGACCCAGCCAGGTGTTGATTTCAATACCATTGTCAAGCCTCAAACCACTGACTTGATAGACCACCACAGGAACATGCCAGCCCCACCTAAGGTACGTGGCTCAGCTACATGTACGAGATGAAAGAAAGGGGTTGTCAAACTGAAAATGGCATTTTTCAAAATGGAATCTTTTTTGGCGTTCTGATGGTTTGAATTTCATAACTGGTCCTGCTCCTTTACTGAAATAATGGAGGTTGTAGATGTATTTAGAGGTCACTGCCTTGTTAGTATGTCACGGATGTACTTGCTGAGCCCATGCTAAGCCCTCTCAACAGCCTGCTTACAAGTAAGAGGCTGTTCAGGACAAAGGAATAATGGACTTGTAGGGGACTTGTGATAGACCTGTAGGAGACTTGTGATGGACTTGTAGGGGACTTGTGATAGACCTGTAGGGGACTTGTGATGGACTTGACTACAACCCCACGGATTGTGTTTTACCGAAGCCAGCTTGTGAAGGCTTGAGTGTTTCTCAGAAGGGACCCATTAGATAATACTGCAAATACAGCACGTAAAGCATTCCATGCATGCTCATAATGTTTTACATATACACTGTACTTTGACTGGATGTGTCTAATTGCATTTTTAAGACAGATTCTTGACAAATATTCCTCTTGAGCTGATCAGCCAGCTCATCCACTTTTATCACTTGAATCTGCACAATAAAGTCTTACTGTTGATCAGCCAGGAAAAAAATGAATAGTTGCCAAGAATGGGTAAAGTCTTAAATATTGTAACTTAACACTTTCATCAGTCAAACTGTATGTCAAATTTTCACTGCAATGTTACCAGTCCTTTGGAATTTCATGAATTAATGAGGATGTTTTTGTTTTGTATTTATTTTTAGGACAAGTTGCCTAAATACAATCCCTCGCTGGTGCGTGATGATGGCGCCCTTCAGCTTTTGGACCCCTACGTGCCCACCTCCCACCGAGTCCATAAGCGCTTCAGCCGACACGAGTTGGGTGGCTACCCAAAGAAAGACGCCGCCACCTACTGGCGGTGCGAGGACTATCCCCAGGCTTGGGGTCACGGCACCAAGCACAAGTGAGTTGACCTTTTCAAACTTGCTGAAAGCGCATTGCTTTTTTCAGATTTTTTTTGAGGGGAGGGTTTTTTTCCATATTTTTTGGGAATGGGGGGACAGCTTTCCAAGAAATGTTCTTATTTGTGTATGTGTAGAACTTTTATCATTGTATTCATAATAAGAATTTAATATTTCTTTTTCAAAAGCTGAAAAATAGTCTAAAAAATATGAAAAGAGTTATTGGTAGATGTTGCAATTTAGAGTCTTATTTTTGTTTTCCAATCATTGCTATATTCCCCAGCCCGCTGCCCAAGAACTCAGTGCCTCGGGAGTGCCCACCGATGCGGGACGACATGGTCTTCAAGACACCCATCCGGGAGCCTGTCCGCTGGCCTGAGAAGTTCCCCCGCGTCCCCCACAACGGCATCAAGTCCATCATGACTACTTCCTATGTCCCACCGTCCGATCCAAAGAATCGCGAGCTATTCTCCTGCCCCGTCGACACGCCCTGGGTGATCCCCAGATCCGGACCCAAGGAGACCTTCTCCGTGCCTTCTATGTACAACACTGAGTACCAGACCTATGCCAGCGGCAAACCCATTTCTATATAGACCTCTCTCTGTTGTAAAATCTGTAAACATGTATAGACTAATATTTGGATGGCTTTGGACATTAAGTAAAGCACCTGTGCGGCAGTTGAATAGATCACAAGTCAATCACAGGTGTATCACAGTTGTTGCAAGAATCCCAAAATGCCTTTGTCACTGTATGAGTTGCTTGTCTACTTGGAGATGATTTGGAATCGACTTTGAGCTGGGCTTATGAGGAAGGGATAATTATGGAATTAACTTATCATCACTAATCAGCTTTTGACAGTGCATTTGACTGATCCAAAGTCCTCAGCAATTGGTGATAAAGAAAATATTTTCAATTAGCACTGTCAACAAACTGTGTGGGCTGCAAGTTGTGCATTTAGATACAGTTGTAGCTTCTATTGAAATTTGCCAGCAAGAGCCATGTGAACCCATGGGAATTTGATCCGTCCATTATGATTATTGAGAGTATCTTCATGCCATTATCCTTAATTGGTACATAATTGGACACATTTGTCCACTTTTTCCAGCCGGCTACCAACTGTTGGCAGGTGTGGCTGTACCTAAAGCCATGTATGTACAATTGTATGTAAAGTTTCAAAAAGCCTATTAGTTCCGTCCTCTATCTCTGATTAAACGAAGTTTCCAAGTTTGTGAAATTTGTTCCTTTCTAAACCTGTTCACATTGTTGGACGTTATCTTGCTGCATGGTGCTCAGTTTCCAATTCCAAACTTTAATAGGAATGGCGAATGTGTGAACTGGCAAGTTTGAGATAAAATGGGTCCATCTTCACTGGACGGTGACAGAGTTGTTCTGGAAGAGAGGTCCAACAGTCCAGTGTAGTCTTATTCCAAATTCATCCCAACTGCACGTTTCTAGGGACGTAATGTACAGAAACAAAACTGGGAATGCATTCACTGCTCACGCACCCACGGGACATCACCCTAGACCTCACCACAGTGCCCGGTAGCAACACCACGACTTCAACTAAGCACCTAATTGCCAGAGGAAAAACTGTCCCACGGCAGTTGTACGGTATTAGCATGTGGCACAGTCAGTGTGCGTCCTGTGGGTTTTGAGACGGTGTATCCGTGGTACGGGGGTGCGTTTGTTGAAAAGTTAGAGCCATGCTTAACTACTGGCTAAAAGGAGATTGTAACTGGTGGATGCAGGTTAAAAGTTTCAATAAATAATGAGTATATGTACACTGAATGACCTTCAAGTTTTAGGTAGTCTTTACTTTTATTGCTGATACAAAACTTTGATTTAAAAAAAAATGTGTACAAGCACCCATCGTTTTGCTTTACAAAGATGCTAAACAAGCGAAGTTTCAGTAGATCCCTTAAATGGTAATGATAGTCCAATATTTGATTCCACAAGAGTTCTATGTACATGTATACGAATTTCTTCTTCCTCTAGCAGGCCTGTCCATTTCTTTTGACAGCATGGGCGTAAATCTGGGGGAGGGGTAATAGCCCCCCCCACTTTCAGAGGGGGAAGGGGTGGGCAATTTAATCATCCCCCACTTTTTGTGGTGAGCGAAAAATTAAAGTGAGTTTTGAATAATTTTCGAGACTTCCGATGACTAAAATGCATTCAATATCACTCAAAATGGGAAAAAAACAATTTTAAGCTATAAATACATGTATGCCATTCCGGATATATGTTAAGGATGTACATCATGAACATCAACCTCCAGTCATATTGAGTCATGCCCCCCTTTTTGGATTTTCATGTCTCTCCTTTTTCCACCCTCCAATTTCCAGCACTTTACGCCACTGTTTGACAGTCCCAACTTAAGACATTCTAAACAAACTTTGCTTCACTTTGTCTACTGATGCCGGGTATTTTACATGTAAGCCAGATCTTGAATACAGTCCTTTCGAATGAGTGTACATGCACATATACATTTAGGCCTATTCGCTCGTAAAATTGTCCAATTTTGCTCCAGTGCTACCTTATTCACAAAAGAGCCTGAAAGTTGACCCGTCAGGCTGATGGCGCACTTCCGGAACCCTTGCATAGGAAAAACCCGTGCAAAGATTTTAGAATTAATATTTTTTTTGTTCAGTTACTTCTTAAAAAAATCCAACTCGGAAAAACTTTGGAAAATATTTGCTAGTATATCAATATACAGAAACTGAATAATTACCTGATTTAAAAGAGAAATATCCTGCCAAAAATTGACCCGTCACTTCCGAAAATCTAAAATACCTGAAGAACAGTCCACTGCGGCGGTCTCGTAAGAGATGAACATTTACAGTTTGGAATTTTATAGCAGTCTGTCGGTAAAAGCCAAAATAAAAGCAGATCAAAATATTTCACACACTGGCTTGATTTATAAGGTAAAAAACTGAAAGCAATAATCTATTTTCACGAAAGATTCTACAAAAATTTTCAACCTTTGCTGACTGGGTCATCCAGTCCTGCATTTGTCAAAATTAATCACATCTACAGCATATGTAGGTTTTGATTTCAGCTCGTGCGGGTTCTATTTTCCCCCAACTATCCAGATTCTTATCACCAGCAGTCAAATTTCAAAGTACATGTACACGTACACAGTACACTGCACAGAAGTACACTGTACATGTACTTTTTGGTGGTGTTATACCCTATTAAATTTTACCACCTTTATTTCAGTGCACGATGAACTTGGCAAAAACGACCCCACCAATGCAACATTTGACTCACGTTATACCTTTCACAATGTACCTTTCACAATCAAGTCCCATTGTTTAAAAAACCTGGAATTTCAGTGCTAGAAATACAAAGTCTGTCTATTTGCTTAGTTTAAAGGCAAATGCATGTACATTGTATCTCAACTGTCAATTTCTGTGTCACTATGCAGTACAACTACGTTTACTGTACATTCTCGTTTGAACACGTGATCTGACGTGCGTACTTGTACAGAGTATTAAATGAAGAAATGTTCATTCATACAAGTACATTTGTACCTCTTTCAGGAAATGTCCTTGGTTGCAATACATTTACATGTAGATACAAACTACACGTACGGCTAGAACATATCCGATGGAATTTTTTCTCGTACATCCTAATTTAGCACATCTTCACTTTTCCAAGCTTTCTGCCACCCCAAACCATTTTTGTTATACTCTACAAAGATCATGCTCATTGCTTTAAATATTGTGGATTACAACACCTCTTTCAATGATTCTGCATTTTGATTGGTTGAGAGCTGGTCACATGGCATTTGCCTCCGAAAGTGATGGAACATTCCAATTTACAACGTACATGTACAATGTACACATAGGCCTACATGCAGTACATGTAAAGGTACCTTGGTTGAAATTTAATGTGTACTTTTCCTTTATGCTTTTCCAGCATATAAGCCCCACTCCCTGTCGGCATCTCTTCAGTCTCCTGACGACGGACAGAGCACACTGTCCGAAACGTTGAGCCTCTCCGGTTCTTATCAGAACCACACAGACTCAAAAAGAGATATTGCATGGTGTTTACCGCAAGCTTTCCATCTTACTTTTCCTTTGTTTTTAAGTGAGAAAAATTGCACCATGGAGGCTTGTTTCAAGCAAATTTAAATGAAAAACATCAGAAATCTTACAAAGATTTAAAAAGTAAATTATTCATCAAACAATTTAAAAGAATAGAAATTTTCAACAGGGCAATGAGCCTTGTTCATATCTTCAATCTTTCTAAATCGTGACTGGAGATAATCCTAGATGTGAAAAGCTATTGTGGCGGTCGGGTCTGACGATGCCCGGGCTTGCCCTCGGCCCACCCGACGAGCGGCAGTGGAGTAGGCCAGGGGTGCAGGTCCGTTCTGCGGCAGTCTACCGCCAGGCGGTCGCAGACGACTTCCAGTCACTTTCTCGGTACTGCAGGATCGGGCAATGGCACGGGGAAGGGGCAACCTCGGGGATGGACCTTCTAAATCAACACACTGACTTGGTCATGTACCATATAAGTAGGACCTGGTTTATTCAGCTCTGGTCGCCTCGACAGGCGAATGCGTTTGCATACCTTGTAAAATAAATCCATATAATTACGAGACGGGTATTGCCTTTATTGGGTCGCCTAATAAGGTTTAAAGATCGGGTGATTGGCTGGAAAAATCTTCAACGTAGAACGGGACTTCTGACGGGTACTGACGCGGACTAACTAATAACTCACAGGAAACTGACTCGTACTGACGGGATTGACTGGTAACTGACTCAGGACTGACGAGAAACTCACCGGGAACTGACTGGAACACTCACTCCGGACTGACGTGGAACACGTACGGGACTGACTTCTGAAACACGGAAGTGACGTGGAACACGCGACCGACTTGAAACACGCAACTGACAAGACTGACTTTCTCGCCACCGCACGCGGTTTTTATAGCTGTGCGGCCCGGGTAACATTAGCATAAATTAAATAAATAGAGGGCGTCCTAACGCCTTACCATAATTTCGCCACACTATAATATTGATCATAATGAACAATTGTGTGTGCTATTGCCACTGATTTTGTATATGGTTTGTTCATCAACAATCTGCCGTTCGATGTGACCGAATATTCGGTCAAATTGAAGGTCGAATCATCGAATAGTAAATTATTCGAATTGACTCAGCCTCAGACAAAGTAAATTATTCGAATTGACTCAGCCCCAGACAAGCGCAACAAACACATCACCGGGCAGTAGGATGCTTTAAAGTCGCTTCGCCCCATGCCCACTTTGCCCTGTCGGTGTTCAAGTGTGTTACAAAACTCTTCAAATGTGGAGAGAGAGGAGTTCCTAAAACGGCATGGAGTTGTTCAAAACTCTATGGCATTCACGGTTGACTGCGTTTAATTGTCCATTGTGAATGATAGTTGGACTTGTGATGGGGTTTATTCACGTCCTCTTTATTTTAAATCGATACAACATTCTGTACAATATTTACATCGTTCTGGTAATTGTCAGTGTCATCCAGTACATCGGCCTCAGGTCATTTATGGGAAGAATGTGAAAGATGTATCTCCCATTTTTTAGGCTGTTTCTGATACGTTTTTGCCGTTTTTTTGACTCAAGCCGGCGCTGAATAGATTCGTAATGAACGGTTCAGCAGCTCCATAACTACGGGACGTCTCTAAGTCTGCATCCTCCGAAGCCAACTTTAGAGTAAACGGAAGTGAATTAATCGGTTACCATTAGCGTTTTCCATTGTCTTTCACATCCACTTGAATTGTGGTCCGCTGATGGATATACGTACATGTACATGTAAGAGGTTTATGGGCCCATATTACGTGAAGCTGGAATTTTGATAAGTTGTGCAACTCATACTGGGGTATCCTTGCCGAAATAAGGTTGGATTAATGAATGAAACAAAACTGAATGTTTCACAAGTCTCCTCCTTGTCTTCTATTTCATGCTTTTGTTCAGGACATTTTGGTGTTTGAATTACTTTTTGGGTGATATACCTTTTGAAAACAGAACTGGGTATTTAAAAGAAAAGAACCCAAAACTGCACCGTCTCCGCTACGTCTCTGGCAATTATTATTATTATTATTCCGGTAAAGAGCAACGGCGTCCCATGCTGTTGGTATCTCCTTTGAAATCACACCATAAAGCTTAAACTAATGTTCATTATTTTGTTTTAGTTAGGTCATGAGATAAACTAGAAAGTGTAAAGTACTCATGTTTAATTGATTGCTTGCGTTTGCTGTGTCGTATCTAGGTCGTCTGTGCCGAGTATTGGAGCCTTGCTAGGTCAGTATGTATTGAATTTTTTAACTCTGAAAATGTAAATATTGGCTGGTAGCAGCTCCTAAAGGTATTGCAGCTGAATATCCTCACAGCTTTCAACAGGTTTTACTGTTCGTTCCTCTCTATTGAAATTATGGAGGGGTTATAATTACACGTATAAATTTACTGAAGAAAGCGAAGACGGTATATATGAAATATCCCCATACGGTCACGGTTGCACCAATCGAAAGTAGGGTAAAACATTGCAGTGTTTTCATAGCTTGCAAGGCTCATTGTTTAATCTCTCTTCGACACCCAAGTCCTATTCGCCAATTAGAACTGGGCACGTCACAGTACTGACATTACAGGTTTCTGGTCAGTCTGCACACCAATGTGACATGCACCAACCTCATACATGCATCAACAAACCCGTCGACCAATCCGGGTGCGAAAAGCGCTCCTGTCGTGTGTGACTGACAGCCTGAGGGGACTTGTCACAGTGCAGGGAAATCAAGAAGCTTGTCACAGGCTCAGCAAATTAATGGCAAATATAAAGGCACCGTCAGCCGCTTACCCTCTTACAACCGCTGCCATCTAAGCATCATCCTCAGACGCAAACAAGAGAGAACCGATTCCAAGCAGGTGAGTATAAGACAGCGCCTGTTCTTCAATACTCATGCTCAGGCTTTCATTCACAACACCTTAACATTGCTATATAAGCCTATTCCGCTCACAGCTCAGCCCATAAAAGTCATTCTAAAGTAGAAGCTGTGCGGCCATGGCTACAGGCTAGGGACGTAATTCTTTTGCTCCAATTTCAATTATTTATTGTGCAAAGACCGAATTAATTTCTAAAAAAATTAACAAAATGCCTAGCTGCAGTGGAGCACATAACCAATGCTGGACAGGGTTTTCAGTCGCCGTCAGGGCATTATCATCCCAAATTTCTGATTCGTATCACCCATCCTGAGATTTCTCCATAGACTTGTGCACACTTCTGAACTACTTTCGCCGATGGTTTCATGTTTAGTCGGTCGCCGTCTTCATTACGGTATCCAGACGTTGACTTACATAGGCGCTGTCGCCTGGTGTCAGTCTATAGGTTATTTTTGTCCGTGGTCACACCACGGACGTATATAAAAAAAACCTGGACTTGCAACGCCTTTGTATGAAAAAGAAGCCAACCAGCAGCCATTTTACCGAGCCGAATACAAATGTGTGGGTTGGATCCCTTCTCTTGACGTCAGGAAGAACAAAGGCTGGCATTGCTAGGAAAGCTTTGTATTCGGGTCGGTAAAATGGCCGCGAGTGGATTCAATGACTCTATAAGCTGATAAAGGGCATTGCGATTCCAGATTTTATTATACACGTCCATGGGTCACACTGCCAGGAGCGAACATAACATGGAGTTTTCACCAATTGATTCCTACCTCATGCATGATATGTGGGACTGAGAAATGTATTCCTTAGGTGATCCTGTCTAATTTAAGATTTGTTCTTAGTGAATGCCTTAGATATATTTTTCCTTTACATGTTAACTTACATGCAAGATGGTATTTTGGCCTGACTTCGTGTATGTATTCATATCAATGATGTGGCATGGACCATTATACTCTCTCTTTTAGTTGCAGAACTGCAATCTGCATATTCTGAAAAAGGGTCTTGAGGGGAGTCTCTGTAGTCCACCTGAAGAGCTGTCCCCAGGCATCCCAGCCACCAAGCTATTGTGAATTGCAGACACAGCACAAGTACGACAATTAAGGCATCCGTGGCATTAATCACCAGCATCAATCTTGCAAGATCCTCAAGTATTCCTTTGCATTACATTTCTTCCACCGAACTTTTGGTCTTCATTTTTGTCAAACGGCTACACAACATGATGGACTCCTGTTCTCCCACCTTGGAAAGACGCGTTGCAACTCAACTCAGAATCCAGAACTCTAACGCCATTTGTTTTACCTCAAAGTGTATTCTAACTTTGCCGGCTCCAGCATTTTCTGCAAATCTCCTGTTTTAATTTATGGCCATCTGAATTAGTGTTTTCTGCATTTTTATATTTCTCATATTGATTGAATTTATTCCCTCCAATAAAGTAAAATCTCTGTTGTATGTGAATCCTGAATTGTGAGAGGTCAAAAGTTTTCCAAGGGGGATTAAATTACATGTAATATGAAACTTGGTTCCTGCTATTTTGACATGTGAACCACGGTTACACTCCATACGTGTATAAACAAAATCCACTGCTCCTTGCACAAAGAAAAAAACACATCACAGTTCAACTTGACAAACCCATCCATTCCACGGTAACTCAATCAATCTAGCCTGTGAATAACTACATATACGTGTATGTAAACTGAACTTTTATTGCACCTACAGTATTTAGAGCTACATTGTATTTCAGGGCAAATAAACCTACAGCCTTACATCAGCAATTGTAAAAAACTTGAAAAACAACTGAAGGTATGTTCTTCAATTTTCAAGTTGACTTTTCAAGTTCTTGAGTTGAAGTTGACTTTTTGAGTTCACTTTTTTCTTTTTAACTTTTTGATATTTTCAAGTTGACCTCCCCATTTGACCAGTTAAAGCCCCAAGCAGCAGAATCGTTTCACAACTTTGTCAGTAAAGCCCATGTTGAAACCCAGTTTGGAACAGTAAACATGTACATGTCAATACAGATCTATAAACTGACTACGGTACATTTATATATCGCACTTTCCCAATTAGTAGCCAATACATTATTACATGTAATGCTTTGAAGATAATTTTATTTGCATAAAAAATGCATATTACTAGGCGCTCAAAACGAGATACAGGTACATGTATGATAGACTTTTAAAAGTTATACATATGATCGTTTCCATACAGCAAATTAGAAAATTATACACTTCTGGTGTTGAACCATGCATGCCTATGATTTAAAATACGTGTACCGGTACATGCATGTGAAACGCTTCTCAAATAATTACGAAAAACCTCAGTCTTCATCAGTGCTTTCTTGTAATGAAGAAGAGACAGAAATGGCAAACATATTACAGCTCCTGTTGATAACATGATGTGCAGATCAGTGTGGCATCTTCGTAGGATTACTGAAAACGCATACATGTACTGTGCGCTGCAGTTCGTGTACGCATGGAAGCCCACTACATTCCATGCAAGTGCGCAGTTTCGGTACATGTGTGTGTACATGAATCTTAACGTGACCATTAGTAAATGCTATGCTGTGCTCAAGAAGTACATGTAGTTATTCTGTGGAGTGATGTGTATCATTAATATAATAAAGTAATCTATCCTGCCGTAATTCATGCTTTCAAACTCATGTAAAGCAGGTAAGTTGCTCTCGATATTATCACATGCACACTTTACATTGATCATCCAACATGTATGTAGTCAGGCGTACAGTGTAAGAAAGTGAGAATACACTAAAAATCCTGACATTCTAGGAGCAACACTCACTTGACTCAATATGTATTGATTTATCATGCCCAAGCTACCAGCATGTACATGTAATTTATGTGATATGTGGAGCTATTTGACTTAGAGGAATAATACGTGTACGCTAAATTGGATCTACATGTCATGAACATCTACATAAGTAGTGTACTCATTGTTTTACCAGTGTATTATGGGCACTTTGGTTACATTCATTTTCTATTTTTTCCAATAAAATGATTTTTCTTCAAAGGTAAAGTTGGAAGCCTCTGGTACCATTCATCATGTACCAAAAACGGATTTCATATTCGAGTATCAAGTTGACTTTACAAGTTTTAAGTTGAATCTTGGAGTTCCGAGTTGACTTTTGAAGTTTTGAGTTGATTGCTCGAGATTCCAGCTGACGTTTGAGTTCACCCCAGTTTATCGAGTTGATCCTTTACCACTTAACAATTCAGAGCCCTGACCAGCTGAATCGTGTCACAAGTCAGCGAAGCCTGTTCCTACATGTAGCTTAGAATAATAATTATACCTGAAATATAGTAATAATCGCTGTGTTAGAACATTCTACACCTTTCCACATGTCATCCAGGATTTTTTAGGAGAACAGAAAATATTTCATTAAAATGACGGTTAAATATTTCACTTCTGATTTATTCCGACTGACTCAACCCTAGTCGTAGTAGCCGGGCCATCTACTCCTGCATCTGTCAAAATCAATCAAATTTATTCTATGGCCGATGATGCTCTTTCCCCCAAATATCTACATTTGTGTCAACATCAACAGTCTAACTTTTACAGAAAAAGTGTTGCCATATATTACAGCTCAATCTCAGTATCATTCAATTCATTACACTCCATGAACCCGGAAAAAGGACTCCACTACGGTTATTTTTCTGTCTGGTTTGACTTACTTGCAATTACACACGCACGCGTGCCTCTATCAAGCCCCTTTACAGAAGGAGGTACTGACTGACGAAGACACACATTTGTACATAGGAATGAAACTAGTAAACAGTCTAAAAAACACATGCAAAGGCTCTTCAAACGTGTGTAAAATGAAACTGAGACCCGTGAAGTCAATGCAGGCATACTCAGTTTTGAAGATGTGCGAGGAAACTCTCGAAAAACTTTCTGAAAAATGCAGCTGAATCAGTCGTGGGCAGATAGATATCCCACTCCCCACGTACTCCACAGACAGGATGGAATTCGAACTCGAGTCACAGGGGTGGAAAGCTAGAGAGAGTCCCCGTACTCTTCACCAGTAATGGTGCACAATGATCTTGGGCACTTGGATTTCCTCCCTGAGTTCCTCCTTCTCCTCATACCGGAAGTAAGAGACAAATGCCAGTTTGGTGGCGCTCATCAAAGCCTTGTGAAATCGAACGTCTTCTACTTCAGAATCATCATCATGCATCATGGGTCTCACCTCCCTGACCAACTTGAAGCCACCAGCAGCGCTGAGTGTGCACAAGAACATTCTTGCATCACGGTAATCAGCAGCGATGATTTTGTTGCCGTGGAGGCAGGGCACAGTCAACTTCAAGATGTCTTCAAAGTATTTATCCTCTTTAAAGCTTCTTGTATCACCACAGTAGCTCCCGTCCAAGCCAAACATGCCCAACACTCCATATTTTGACCGAGCTACAATAAATGCATTACCCGGATCAAAGTGATACAACATCCGACCGCTAACTCTGAGGGTATCTTCTTTATCGAAAAGGTGGGCACTGGGACAGTCAAAGGCCTCCATGAGCTGCCCTGATGACAAGTTCCACGTTTTCATGACAGGGTAATTTTTTTTGTTGGTGCCGATGACAATCCCGTCACCAAGATGGCAGGACACCAAACAGTTCAACCCTGTGTTGACTGTACGCAGATGCGATCCACTTTGGGCATCCCACAAGCAAATTATTTTGGATTTGTATGCAGCGGCAACTATCTTGTCACGATAGTCAACATGAATAAGGGGGGAGCGTCCCGAGCCGTAACGGAGGCGGAAACTGGAGGTACGTGTATCTCCAGACCCAAACACTTTGATTTCATTTTTTACTTTATTTGCCTTAGCACTGTTTCGCTGTAGCTGTTCTGCCCCCCTATTACCATCATCAAAATCTTCATTGTCTTCTCTATCACTTTTATTATCCCCACCATCACCTCTGTCATCATCACCATTTTCACCCTCACTTTCCTCTTCACCACTACTATCATCATACACATGACGTTCGTCTTCTGGATGGGCCGTGCTGACGATAATTTCACCATCAAAGAGGACATGAGTCACTTCCTGATAAAACTTTCCCAGCACTCGCAGCTTCTCTCCGGTCTGGGCAGAGAAGGTTCGGATCCGGCCATCCATGCATCCTACGGCTACAATACCATTCCTCACCTTCAACGAATTTGCACTCCAGCTACATGTAGCATTCACCACAACGGTGTGATGACAAATCCCTGTTGCCATGTCCCAGATCTTCAGGGTGTCATTCGAGAGACTTGCAACCAGGCAGTCTCCTTCAGCATCAAAACCACTCACCGTCAAACCATCAATTTTGTTTGGATCCAACAACTCGGACTCAACAGCCTCATAATAATATTCACGACAGCCGGCTGCTCCGAACTCAAAGGAGACAGTGTGGCAACGGTTGTTGATCCAGTTGGTCTCAAGGTGCTGCGCTCTCATGTACACTTCCTTCCATTTGCAGGTCTGGGCCAGCGTAGGCCAGTCGGGACCAGCTACAACCACTTCCGTCGGGAAAGCGACTCTAGTGTTGCCCGCCGGCAGAGCAATTGACTCTTCCTTGCAAAGATCTTCTGTGGTACCAAAGCGCTCCCAACTTCTACGCTGGCAAAGAGAACGCCAAAGGGCATCCTGATTGACCATATCTCTACAGGATCGATTACAAAGTGCCATGTGGCACAGATCTTGGGCTGAGAGATACTGGAGTATGCCATACTGCAATTCTGTTGGTAATTCCAGTAAGTTGTCATATAGTGAGGGAGACTCCATCATAAGAGGTTGTGTGTTTTGAAAACTGCCAGGGAGAAAAACAGGAAACAGTTATAAATTGTAAACAATGGACAACACATGTGTTTGTTATGGAGCCCTAAGTTCATATTCATCATCCCTTCATATTCAAAGGCAGAATCAGGGAACAGACTACATGCAGTAACTTTTGTTTTTCCTCCTATGCGAGTAAAGACAAATCTGACGTAAGATTTAGAACTGCAGAGGAAACCCACATCCAATTTGACGCTCGTCATCAGGGATACCTAGTACAACCTTAATCCCACTGCTAGTTCGTGTCCCTCAGTGTGGAATGCTTGGGTGTTACTTCACTTTGTCCAGCCTTTCTTTATGAAGGTATATCATGAGTAACCCACACAGAAAGTTAAGCGTACTGTTCCACACTGGATGGTAAGGTCCGAGGTACAAGACGCACACATTTTGTTGTGAACTAGTCCAGCATTTCTGGACCTCTTCCAGCTAAATGTGCCACTGTAAACCCACCGATCACACATAACGTATTTTGCTTTTAACTAGGTGCATGTAAATATTTTACTTCATCTGTGAAGTTATGGTAATGTTCAGCGTATATTCACCTCCGGTTCTGTTTTGGCTATTTTTGGTAAATGTGGCCTTAAACTTTTAATTGGGGTTTGTAAACCTATAAGTAGGATCTGGGCCCTGGGTTTCGAATTTGGCAGGTGGTAACATGTTGTGACTCGCTGTGCCTCTCCCAATTCAGCCGTACATGGATACCTTTGAGGGAGATAGGTTATTGTTTTAATTAAACTACCTATATTTGTGCCTGATCTAGTTCTGGCAGCATCAGGCTTGAATACTCAAAAGTATGGAATTCCATATCTGCCGCGCGTCACCCGTCGTGCGTCGCCTTTCTAAAAATCCAACCAATAGGGAAAAAAATTCCCGCAAAAATGTTCAGACAAACTTATCCGCAGTACAATTCACTCTTTCCTCCTAGACCTACATGTATAAAAATGTGCTGACTTGTTTTCACGACATTCAAAAAAGAATATCTGCCAGCTGATACAGACATCCTATATTTTCCTCTCAATTTCACCTTGAAATCTACAAATAGGCCTACTAGAGAGCAAATTGTTTTTGTCAATTGTGCTTTGGAAAAGTAACTGTTTATTGAATGTTAGGGGGCAATTATCACTTGGTTTAATTTTCAGAAAATACGACGTGTTGGTTTTTGTGGGTGTGTATGCCATGGTGGATAGACCAACGAGAACAGGTTGTCCAGCATATTAGCACTATTTATGGGGCTAACAAAATAACATAAATGCAACTCAAGTCATGTCTAATTTTGGAGTATACAGCAGATTTTATCGAAAGGAATACGATTAATGTTGAATGTTGAATTAGTTCGTCCCTTATAAAAGACATTAAGAAATCAAACACTGTAATTTATTGTATACATTCAGATCAAAGTTTCTCTTGTATTTCCCGGGGTATGATCTGTTAGGATCCGTGGAAGGACAGACAGGCATGGAAGATCGATCGAACAAGTATGTGAAAAGATCAAGCGTCAAAGTAAAAAATAGTACTGCGCAAGCGTGACAGAAAAAAATACGACGCACGAAGGGCGATGCACGACGGTGTCGGAATTGCTCAGATGCTGTGAGCGTCGTGAAGGGGAGTTGCACTCAAACAGATACTGTTAAATATACTGTGCATTTTGCATGTACAAAAAACAACTGCATTTGCCTTGGATGGGTCTTTTGGTTCAGTTCTCAAAACTTATGATAGAAATAGCTCAAGGCAGCGAGGTACTACGCAGTCACTTATTCAAGATTTGATCATTGGACGCAGTCTACCATGCACTCTCTATTGTGGAGAATCCACGTTTCCCATTTTTCAGGGTTCTTGATGAAAGATACACCCCTGTAGCTCGGTCGACCATCTGCATAATGAGGGTATTTCCACCGTCACGGACGTTACATTCATCGACAATTTCAAACATTTAATTGATAAACAAATCTATTTGCAATTGGAAGAACAGTTTATTTCTTCTTACACTTGTAGAACACATTTTAGTGTTTAACATAATAAAATTATATTTTTATAGCTTTATTAGGTAATTAACCACAAGCGTTGGAAGCGTGCGTTACGGACGTTACACATTATGACATGGCTTTTTTGCATATTGAACATAACGGTAAAACTCTGTGTAGTTAGTTACTTCCGTATTTTTCACCACCTATTCCCAAATAGGTCTGACTTCACTCTCTGTTATCGTAAACAGCAAGTTTGAATTAAACATTTTCTATTGTCAAAGTGGGCTAATTAAGTTGTTACGGACGTGACGTATTGGTGTTACGGACGTTACGTGTATGAAAATGCAAGGGAACAACATCTATTGACAACTTTCTTTTAAACATACATTTGTGTATACATCCAAGTAATTAATATTAAGTGGTGATGCTACAAGGACAGGGAAAGAATATCCTCCGTTTGAGGTTCTTGTACACCCCTACACCCCTCAGACACACCCCTCAGACACACCCCCACACCCCTCAGACACACCCCTACATCCCTCAGACACACCCCTACACCCCTCAGACACACCCCTACACCCCTCAGACACACCCCTACACCCCTCAGACACACCCCTACACCCCTCAGACACACCCCTACACCCATCAGACACACCCCTACACCCCTCAGACACACCCCTACACCCCTCAGACACACCCCCACACCCCTCAGACACACCCCTACACCCCTCAGACACACCCCTACACCCCTCAGACACACCCCTACACCCCTCAGACACACCCCTACACAACTTGAACTTGAAAAAGGTAAATAGTCACTTTCTGCTAAAACAAAATCGGGTACAATTAAACCTGGTGGAATCAGTTTTCCACACCACTCGTAACAGACGGATAAAAAAGTAGTTTTACAATGTTTTGATTTTTGCTTTTCTAAGGGTGTTAATTCTCTTGTACGTTGGAGAGAAGCCATTCTGTTTATTTTAGCTTTGAGTTCTCGATGTTTTCGAACTCTGTTACCAACATTGGTGCTCTGATCGCTAAGCTCTTGTGGTGTCATTTTTTTTCTGACGTTCTTGCGGTTTCCGTAAGACAACTTTCTTCTTTTCTTCGTCAAGCTTTTCAGGATTGTTTTTAAGTCTCTTACAATACTCCCAGGACTCGCTCTTTACTGGTCTTCCCATTCTGAAAATAATAATTGGGACCATTGAATTTTGTTACAATTACTGAAATTTGAAGTTATTTTTTTTTCTTAAAAAATGATAATCAAATGAATATTACGAAGCATTATACAGTAAAAGAGATTTAATAAGAGGGTAAACCAAACAGAGTTAAAAGAATTATGGTTAGCCTAAATTGTTTGTCTGATGCATGAAAAGGAATATTACAATGTAGTTTATTGACTATAGCCACAATAAAATTATATTTTAATCAACTCTAATGATGCAGGATCTACATGTATAATGATTAAATTTTCATTTTTTTTCTTCTAGAATATGGATTCATATTTGATATTGAGAAATGTATCTACTGGTACATTTATTGGCCTGTGTACACACAGAACATGTTTTCTTAAAACTTTTTATAGGCTAATATAGGCCTACCCACTATGGCTTGAGTGTTTCATGATACACAATTGAATTATTTGCAATTCATCTACAATACTCAAAGATAATGTTTAATGATAAAAATGAGAACACTCACCTGAATATCAGAAGAAAAGATATAACATTTTACTCTAGAGGGCTGTCCAAATATTGTCAGCTCAACATGTGCTCATCAATATCCATATGTGTTCATCTTGAAGGGTAGTCTACTAATTCAAGCCTCATTGAAAAGAGTGTAAAATCAGCACTGTTCAGGGCCCAATAACATGCATACCAACATCCCTGAGATTTCACAAACACAAATGGAATTATTCAATTGTCTGGTTCCTAATCTTTCAATTTCTTTTCCATTTTTTTGTGGGTTTACCAATTACATTTTTAATTATTCCCACAAAACAAAATCACCCGGAAAAGTGATTTTCCCGTAGTCTGATTGGAGCCATTTTTCAAGCGGCAACCCTCAACTTTCTCACGCACTTAAGACTGTTTTTGGCATTGTGGTCTCATATGAAAGCTGAAAGACCCAGGGAGTTGATCCTGGCAACGATTTGCACAATCTCACCATTTTGGGGGCCAAACAATTTCCTTTTTCAAAAGATTCTGTGGGGGCACTGTTAATGCTAATGAGCTGGCCTGAAATTCTCACTTGAATTAGTGGTTTGCACCCTGAAAAGTGACCACATGACCTTGTGACCTCAGGGTCATGAGTTATGCTGCAGGCACTCCCAGGGTGTAACAGCAAAGGACAAAACATTCGGGATGATATCTTATGTAGGTGGTGACAAATAAAGCTCTATCGTGTCCTAAGTAAAGCTGTAACGTCCGTAATGTAACGTCCGTTAACGCTCGTTAGCCTATTTCTAATTATCACAATTGAAACATTTTTACTCTCTAAGTTAACCCATAGTAAGTTGGCAGTAAATATGTGGTATGATGAAAGTCAGTCAATTATTTTTCATTGTAGCTAAAAAATGCATAAAAATACATGAAGTGTTACATACGTTACACAGTTCAATTGAAAAATGGAACGGGAAGTTATTTACGCATATTTGACTTGGCTGATGAGATTTTTATTCTTTTTTCATTCATCTGAAGCTTGCTTTCTTATATCCAATATCTCAAATAACAATCTCACGGCAATTTTAAAGAGATAAATGAAGAATTTTTATGGCATCCTTCATTTCCTTGATTATTTTTGGATACATCGCATTTTGGCACACCCACATTCAGACAATATAATTAGTAAAGCGCACATTCTGAGGTAAAATCTTTTCAGATTCATTACATATAGGTATACCCCTAACAAACCATAGAGGAGAAAAAAATACCACCAATTTGGAATTTTGGCATTCATGTCACAGTTGGCGTGGAATTGCCCATGAGCAAGCTTCCACGGATAATGGAGACTGGTAAATGCGAGATCATCCAAAAGGTGTCTTGTGTATCAGTCACAGTAGACATTATTACTATTGATATGAAAAAAGGATTCTAAAGTACAAAGTGTTCAGCAGTAATAATTAAACCTGAGGTGCATTCAGATTTCTTTCAAGCCATTTCTTCAACGCTCGTGTTTTTGTTTTGTGATTCAACTAATGTACAAGTTTTTAGTCTGGTCTCAGTCTTGGCATCAGATATGGTTAAGGTTTGGGTTTTAACAGCAGGTTATAAGGTGACTGGGTAAGGTTTCTATTTCAGTACGTCTTTATTTACACGTAGGCTTACAGTCTTGCTTTTTTTGCTCAATTTTGATATCTCGGGGTTTCGTTATATGTACTTAATTACGTCTTTGGCAAAGGTTTCTGCACAGGTATTCATAAGCCACATTGTTTGTTTAGAAACAATAATAATCATTGCAAATTATGCATCGACATTTTCACTGACATGAATAAAAGGTGTAAATATCGTTGCGTATCTCTGATCCTGTTATTCATTCTATGTTGCACTTATGCCTAAAAGTTTTCTTCATCACCACGGGCCTCGAGCTTGACCAAGAGAGGGTACGCTCATCCTAGCAACCGTGACTCCTCTTGCGGTACTCAGGGTGCACCCTCGCAAAAAGGCCCTAAATATGTCCGCCGAGCTCATTAATAAAAGTTATACACTCAAAATATTCTATATTACAGAGTCCTGAGAGCCATGAAATTGAGGAATTGGAGAAATATGGCACTGAACCCCTGGCCCGGACTCTGGGCTTCAAATTCTGAGTAATTTGGATGCAGTTGCGTCCGAAAATGGCACTATTTGGCCGTTTTGCACAGGGATGGTTTTTCAAAATGGCTACTTTTCTGGGCAGGGACATTTTCTTCATTTAAGGGGTGGTCTGCTTCTGGTGAAAATTTCTCAAAAATTCATTGGTCAACCCCCCGAAAATTGAAAGGAAAATGAGTAGTGCACCCCGTCTGTATAGTCGATATTACGTAATCATTTCGAGCCTCTCGACCAATCAGAACGCTGGATTTGGCCTCATTAGCATAATTTGAGGAGCCGGCTCCTCATCGGACCGTTCCATGTTTGGTCAACGAGTAGGGGCGTTCTTGTGTGTGAGGGGTGTACTTATGAAAAAAATTCTTTAGATTTCTACTTTATGTGTGCGTAGTGTATAAGGTAATCATAAAATACATAAAACAGCTCCCATACCCGGTGGTATTTTTTTCTATTTATATTTAGTGTAGGATTTACGTTCACATATGTACTAACGTATTTTTCGGAGGTGGTGTGCTGTATTTTTAATAAATAAAAAGTATCTTATAGGAAATATAAATAGGAAATACGAATAAGATGCATACACAAGTAGTGGAGGGGGGGACTTTTTATAGTACACTTTTTATAGTATACTTTTTATAGTACACTTTTTTTATAGTACAGTTGTTAGAGTACACTGTGTAGAGTACAATAATGGTAGTACACTGTTTTAGGGTACACTAGATAGATCTAGATAATAGACTGTACGTAGTGGCTGAGCTACTAGGGACAATAAAGTCTTCTTCTCGTATCGATCGAATCTCGGTAGCCATAGTAAGCTAAACCCAAAGACCGCTAGCATGTGGGCGCCCTCTCTTCCTTAGTGTCCAAAGGGTTAAGTCAGACCAACGCTCACTTGCAACGTACACAATGTAATCATTAACACAATAGTCCGCCGACACAGCTCAGCCACTACGTACAGTCTATTATCTAGAGATTATCTCTCTCATTAACCGGCGGCACGAGCCGCCTATTGTCCGAAACCAAACACCCACGGTTTGTTAGGATTAGTACTCCCAATCCGATAATTGCTTTCGGAGCAGTCGACCCACGGACTGTTGTGTAAGGATTATAATCCCTTTGTTTACGTCCGGACCTCCAGCCGGGCCATGGGTCTATTGGGGAACATTTTAAGATTTTGGGTCAACGTGTACCCTAAAACAGTGTACTACCATTATTGTACTCTAACAACTGTACTATAAAAAAGTGTACTATAAAAAGTGTACTATAAAAAGTCCCCCCCCACCACTACTTGTGTATGCATCTTATTCGTATTTCCTATTTATATTTCCTATAAGATACTTTTTATTTATTAAAAATACAGCACACCACCTCCGAAAAATACGTTACTACATATGTGAACGTAAATCCTACACTAAATATAAATAGAAAAAAATACCACCGGGTATGGGAGCTGTTTTATGTATTTTATGATTACATTATACACTAGGCACACATAAAGTAGAAATCTAAAGAATTTTTTTTCATAAGTACACCCCTCACACACAAGAACGCCCCTACTCGTTGACCAAACATGGAACGGTCCGATGAGGAGCCGGCTCCTCAAATTATGCTAATGAGGCCAAATCCAGCGTTCTGATTGGTCGAGAGGCTCGAAATGATTACGTAATATCGACTATACAGACGGGGTGCACTACTAAAATGAAAGGGGACAAGTCGATCATCGTATTTCTGTGCAGCCTGGACACCTGTGAGAGTTGTGAGTGTTTTTAAAATTATTGCAAAGTGTGGGGATTTATCACTGCAGTCTATGGGAATTTATTTGTAGTGGTGCACCCTATAGATCTTGAAAATGGTGGCGGCCATGTTGTTCTGACTGGGATTTAAACATTTGCCTTCTGCAGCTGTTTCTCTCAACTAAGCTGAAATGGACATAATTAACATGAAATAGACAGGAAAACAAATTCTTTGACACTCTGTACCTCTGATTTTGAGGTTTTTATTGCAAAAACACCACAATGGAGTAAGCATGTACATGGCTGTACTGCTGGAAAATTGTAAACAGAGAGTCTTTTACCTCAGTCACTGCTTGTTCTTTTCTGTCTTCTTTGGGCTATTCTTTTACAGTATTATTGAAATTGTACACAGAAAAGACATATTTTTTTATTCAGTCAGTTAAAAATCACTCAAGTCTACTTTTGGATTGGTGGCGAATATCCTGTATAGACTTGACTTAGTTTGGACAGCATGGACGATGTGTGGCTTGTCCAAGGTAAGAAGTTTGAAAACACAGCGCAAAATGGCCGAACTGGAGTTATGGTGCAAACGAGTCAAGCTGATAATTGCCAAAAAAAGCAGACTGGAGTCGTGGAAAGGATGCCTTATTTGGCATGGGTGTGTGAGAAGGATTGGAGAGCAGGAGCGGGTGACATATGGAATGATTTCTGTAAAAATGCTCGGCTCGAACAAACGCACTCTGAAGACTGTACACAGGGTGGCTTACATGGTACACACTGGAAACTTTAAATCTGCCACGGCAGTGCGATGTAAGTCACCTGTGCCATAATTCATTGTGTGTCTGCTTCGGCCATCATTCCCTGGAAACAAGAGCACAAAATAATGCCCTAAAAGTGTGCAAAAGACGGCATAGGTGCCAAGGGCACGGTGGGCTCAGGGACTGCATCATTTGAGTTTAAGCCTCTGAAAGGTAGTTTTGCTGTTGACATTCCAAAAAAATTAGTCAGTGTTGCAATACCTTACTTTTTTGGAAAACGTTTGCAGTAATTATGTTCACTTTGGATGAGGAGCCAGTCAGTGTTTGTGTCACACTTCAAATCATCATTTGGCTTGGGATCTAGTTGGCCACGTTTGTAAAGTGGCTGCGTGGTATAGTACAGATGGAACCTTTGTGAACGCAACTGAGCCCTGTGTGATCTGTATTGCTGACTTTTTGCACGTTTGGCATGATACTCCTGTTTCTTATCCATTTCAGCAAGGGCTTTGGCAGCTGGCGAGCCACCAGTTATTGGGCAACCTGCAGCTCTACACTTTCGGACTATTGAATTGGCGTGTCCGTTATTGACCAAGGTGCACTGCGCTGTGATCCCTACAAGTTCCATTTCTTGAGAAGGTTTGTGTTCCTTTTGGGTTGGTTACAGAAAAGGCGTGATTCATAGATTCAGCTTTCTGAGTACTGGTACCATATTTAGTTTTGTCCATGGCTTCTTGGCAAAGTCTCTTGCGTACTCTGAGAAGAGTCTGTTCGTCACAAGTTGACAATTTCAGTTTGCCACGGGCATTGACTGGCAGGTATGGAAATTTATATTTACTACCCCTACAAATTGGTGACCACTTTTTGCAAAGGTCGTGATTTCCCATGTAACATTGAGCGATTGCACTTTCTGCATTTGCAGACATGGTTTTCATTTTGGAAGAGTCCCCACCACTGTTTTTGAGTATGGCAGCAGCCTCGGCCTGTGCCCTGTGGCTGACATCATCGGCAAATCGATCCTGCAGCTTTGTTTTTTCCTTTTTAGTTTGGCCTGGAAACATCTCTGGACTGAATTTGCACGACTTAAGGCTGCACAGAGGGATCGGTTTAAATGAGGGGGGTCTAATAAATGCTCGGTTTCCATACCTGCAGTCTTACTTTGCATATGGGAGCTTACACCTTCTGCCAGACAACCATCGGCATCGGTTGTCACTCTATTTACAAAAAGAGGTTCTTTACAGTTTAAAGTTTTTGTGCACACTGAATGCCGCCTTCACGTTCGTCTCCCATGTTGTAGTTCGCTAGGCGAGTGGCTGTGCATTTCCCGGCATGCTTGTGATCCTCTGCTTTGGAACTGTCACATTTTTTTGCATAGTTTGTTCTCGTGGTGATACATGATGACATATTTGCTGGTTGTGACATTTTCACAGACAACATCTCTTGTCTGCGTTGCTGGGATGAAGGGTGTTTTCTTGCGACAGTTTCGAAGAGGATTGTTATATTGTCTGTCGGTCTCCACTGCAACTGGACTTTCTCGCTCGTAACCCTGCAGTTCATGAATGTCTTTCACGATTGTTCTCTTGTTGCACATGTCTCTTTCATTTTCTGCGGTGATAATTTCACCGCATTTGTTTGATGTGTTTTGCAGGGTACTCACCGAAGGAACAGTCGTGTCCATTGCTGACAAGAGCCTCCTTGCACCAGCTGTTGAAATTCCAGTGTTGTACAGGCCCACCGAGAGCGCCATGTTTGGAGCGGCGGTCCGTCGTCCTCGCCCCCTCTGTGGAATCTCCGTGAACAGTTTTCTCTTCTCGCTGCAAAACCCACACTTCTGGCAGGACATTATCTCAGACACGCCCAAACCTCGACGCTCCTCAGCATCTGGCATCAGTGTGGGGCGGCCATCGCAATCTGGATGCACCTGTTGGTGATCTAGAATAGCCTGGGCACCCAGGTCCACTGCAGAATGGATGTCGACAAACCGGTATGTCGCTCGGACCTCTCCTTCGGACTGATCCGCTGCTCCCTGGCACTTGACTTCTGCATTCGTCTTGTGTTGGAGGTTGTCAAGAGGAGAAGTCTCGGCAGTGGTTTAATAAATCTTCAGCTGGGAGTTGGAGGCAATCAAATGGACAGCCACATCTGAGAATTAAGACATGTCATCAAAGGCCCATTGTGCGCACTTGTAGATTTTCCAAGAATGTCTAGTTGCTGAAATAAACTTTCACAAATGTCCTGTAATCTTTAATATGTCAACAGTCACCTGTAAAATACAGAGAACCTTGTTCAATTCAACAATATGTGTTTAAGCTGTGCTGAAAACTACTTAGACACCCCCCACTTTTTAACCTCCCTCCGCCCCTAAAGTGGAAATAAATCACATCAAAATGAACCCAGATGGACCCAAAAATAACATGCATGCGTAAATGAGGGAAAATTTCTCTCAATTGGATGTGGAAAGGACAGAATTGAGTGCCCTCATGATACCCAAGACATGCACAGCAGTCGTGCTTTCCCATTGAAACAACTGGGAAACACCATAGCCACACCCCTACACCTTAAGCCCTGTGGTTTCTCAGAGGAACAGTACTTTTTGAATTTTTTTGCAGAAAATTACTTCCCAGATAATTCTGCTTCCACTGATTGGACTCTCATGCCAAAATATGAAAGTTGCCTGCTATTAAAGGGTGCACCCTTGCAAAAAAGCCCTAAATATGTCCGCCGAGCTCATTAATAAAAGTTACACACTCAAAATATTCCTCTATTAGAGAGTCCCTCACAGGTGTTCAGGCTGCACAGAAAAATGATGTTCCACATGTCCTCTTTCATTTTCCTTTCAATTTTGGGGGGGGGGTTGACCAATGAATTTTTGAGAAATTTTCACCAGAAGCAGACCACCCCTAAAATGCAGAAAATGTCCCTGTCCAGAAAAGTAGCCATTTTGAAAAACCCTCCCTCAGCAAAATGGCTCAAATAGTGCCACTTTCAAACCCGATTGCATCCAAATAGCTCAGAATTGGAAGCCCTGAGTCCGGCCCAGAGGTCCAGTCTCATATTTCTTGAAGTCCTCAGTTGCATGGCTCTCAGGACCCTCTAATATAGAATATTTTGAGTGTATAACTTTTATTAATGAGCTCGGCAGACATATTTCTGGCCTAAATACGAGGGTGCAAAAGTGTTGACAGATAAACACAACTTTTATTCTATTACTTTCTGCTTTACATTTCCAGCAAAGTTCGAAAACTAAAAAATTACTATAATTTAAATGCCAACAAATTCACACACACATCCATTAAGTCTTTTCACAAACACTGGTACTAATAAACATTAAATACATGTTTATGATTTTCATTAAAATATAAACTAATCTTATTTTAGTTTCATAAAGCATTGAGAGGAGAAGAAATACACTCAGCTACACACCTGTCAGGTCATGGATTTTGTCTTTAGCTGCATCTGTGCCGTCCCACTCATGAAATCCACGAGTGCACTTGAGGTTCTCCTGTACGCGGGTACAGTATCTGGTTCCATGCACTGGTCTTTTGTCTATGTGTGTCCAATGCAGGGTTCTCTGTAGAAAGATGTCTAGGTACTAGCCTCAGTACTAGTCATGTAACATAGCATGGACAACATTACATGATATGCATGAGCTCCTGGGCCAGTGCACGGCATGTAAACCTATCTGTTCAGAAAAATTGACTTGAATCTGTCAATGTACATGCACTTTCTCAGTTTTCTGCTTTGGGATCAGCTGGCCTGAGATGTTGTGATCAGCAGGTGCTACTGGAGTCTGTACAGGTACCTGCATCTTATATTCCTTGTTTTCCTTATTGTAGTCCCCTCCTGTGATCAGAACGGGTTCATTACACTTCTTCCCATCCTCAAAATGGCAAGCACACATTCTGTTGAATTTACCTGGTTCCCATAGGAAAATGTCATGCTTGTACATGTATTTCCTAGAATAAAAACCAAATTAAGGGATAATTTAGAAAGCATGTGAGAAATGATGACCGAATGTCTAATGTCAACTGAGTTTTTATTTTAGTTGGATTGAAAATGCCAACAACTTGATAATTAAAGGTTGATTGACCGATCACACAAAAGTTGTGCAATCATAAGTAGTGGCATCCATCAGAACTCAGCAACTATCCCTACTGAAAATTACACGTAAGTCCTAACATCACTTCTGACCCAAAATACTTCATTATTTTTAAGAATAAGAGAAAGACACAACATCATAAAATCTGAGTTCCAATTGTAACTTCTAGCAAGTGTATAAAACACCATTTCTATTAGGTCACGTTATTGCTTTCTGACTACTGAAGTGAAGGGAAGAGTTTCTGGTGGCCGTAGGCCTATATCACGGAACATAGACCTAGGCCTACTGTACCACCAAAACTTTGGGTCCGACGTCCGCCCTGCTCCGAACGTGGGAGCAGTGCAGACTTCAGACCCCACAGTTCTGGGGGTAGGCTAGGCCTATATGAAACTCTTCCCGCTTAAATAATAATACTAAAGCCTACGCTGCTACTAACCTGCGATGACCCAACCTTCCCAAGCCGGTGACCTATAGTTGCATTTGCCTACTTCAAAGGGGGACAGGTTTTGTGAGAACACCCACGCATCATGGCGCATTTTTGCTTCGTTCGCCATGAACATCAAGATGATTCAGCCATTCTCTCGCCTTCCCCAAAGCTGAATGAAAGACCTTGCTAGATAGCCTAGAGCCTGAGAATGCATGCACGGACAGTATAATTTTTTAAGAGCTCAAACTTGGTACATGTACACGTACATGTACTTCAGCATGAAAGCAAGGCGGGAATGCATGCTACTAGTGTCCCAGTGCGTTGCGATCGCTCGCGTCAGTCACGGACCATTTACCCATGTGCAACCGCGAGCAGCCCCAGTGCAAATACATGTACATGTACGTCCTTGGTTCCATGTGCGTTACGGATTGTTAAAACCCCTGCAGGCGCTCTCGACTTTTTCGAAAAAAATCGCGACCACGACACGCATTATATTGCAGCATGCAACATGTACAGTGCAGCCGTGGTTATGCCGAAACGACGCGCCGACGCGGTGCTTATATCTAATTGTTTTGACGAATAAATCTTCATTTATCAATTTCAAGGAGAAACGAAGTTTTAATGAGGCAAAATTCCCTAATTTTGTGGTACACTTTTCTTAGAATGTATAGGATGAAATATCTTGAGCAGCATATTTTTAGAAAGGGTGTACCCTGACTTAAAATACAACAAGAAAACAAAGTGGTAGACAGGAATATATATTTTATTATTAGAGAAAGTATTTTCACGCTGTGGATACATGTTATAGGCAACAGAGTGCTGTGCGGTTCAGGGTAGTAGCCTATGCTGGTCCGGCAGACATAGCTGTGTGGCTAGCTGGCGGAGCCTTAGCAGCCCACTCCCGCTACGGTCAGGCCACCTGGCGGAACTTCCACCACGTGGTCAGTTGTTAAACTTCACGCGTGTGCCTTGCCTGGTGGTAAACAGTTCGATACTCTTAAATCTTAAGTTGCAATACCGTACGCTACCATGTATCAGCGGATGCCACCCTTGCTATTTATTCTACTGTGTATAATCAAAGGAAGAAGTTGTGAATAAACCAGAGTCTTACTGTCAGCCGAAAGTCCCGCTTCCTGCCATGATTTTCATTGTTGATCCTAGTATTAATTTATCCCAAAACTGGGGGAACGCGACAATGTATACAAGGTAATTGTATTGCATGAAGACCACGTGCCTGTATAATTCAGTTTTAATTATTTACTTATTTGTTTATGGTACTGCTTTGCAATTGTATTTGGATTCGGACTAAGCTATTTGGACTCAGCCCAGTAATTGGCTTCGGAGATTTGTACTCGGACTGGTCACGAGTGTACTTGGACTTGGCCCCTAAAGTATTCGGAGTGATCTGTACTCGGATTTGAGAACTCAACTCCAACACTGCCAAAAAGCCTCAACTGAGTTTACTTAAATTGAAATCTTCAAGGCTTATATTTTATGATACTGATCGTGTCGAGTCTGGGGGAAAATTACACCTGTTTCTGGACTTTAACATTAACCGTTTTCGACAATGACATCAAAGTATAACATGCATCACACTTAATCTAAATCTTGTGAATGAACAAATGGGGTCGCCCTATACAAAGTATGATACATGAAATAAGTCTGGCGGGTCGACATTTATAGAGAGTATGACAAAAACTGGTACACACGTTTAATAATTGGGTAATTTTTATCGCAGATAAAGACAACATCCATTGTCCCTTACACGCAAAAAGGAAAAGAAATCACTGATTGACCTGATAACCTATTAATTCCATCAACCAATCAATCTACATGTAACCTTTGTACATGTAACTACTGTACATGCATTAACAGAACTTTAATGCCACCCGCGGTATTTACAGCTATGAGTACCGGTGTTTCAAAGCAAACAAAGGTTGTATATGCACATGTAAAGCCTTACATTATTGAATGTACAAAGTTGGAAAACAAAATAAGATTTCTATCCTCCAAGTTTCAAATTGACTTTTCATGTTGAGTTGACTTGTCGAGTTGAAAGTTGACGTGTTATTTGAGTTTCAATTTAACTTTTACAAGTTTTCCCATTTGACCAGTGAAAGCCCTAAACAGCAAATTATTCAACAATTACATTTATTAAAGCCTGTTTCTGTTAAGCTTTCTTGGAACAGTACCAATATGGACATTGAGCACTTTCTCAATGAGCATGAACCCATACACACTGTACACCTGTGTGAACAATCCTTACAGTCCCAACCCTCCAATTTCACTGATTGCATATTACTAGCCCTAACCCTTCTCAATCCTTCACCTGTTGGAGGACTGAGGAGTGTTAGGGTTAAGGTGTACTTGTACAGGAATGGCAGAGTTACAGATTTATCATTATCAGATGCGGACTGCAACTTACAAAATGTAATAATTTTGAAAAGGTGTCAAACCTACATGTACATGTACATGTAGCTGTACCAGTACTAGTACACTGTACATGTGATTTTTATAATCATGGAAAGGAAACATTATACAATCCACTCCAAGTGGGAATGAGAGAGGGCTTATTGAAAAAGCAGTGGCAGTCCTTGGGGTATGTCATGCCTCCTGCGCATGTCAGCTTGGACGCACTGAGCATGTGTGAGCAATTTCTACAGGTATTTGAATGATTAAAGCCTTTACTTGAGTTTGGGGAACTAAAACAATAGGAAGTCCATGTACATGTACCCAACAGGAAACATTCATTTTCCTTATGAGCGTGCCTGACTTACTGTACAAGAATTAGGCATCCATCACAAATTGTAGTATGACAGGTGCTTACATGTTGGTTTAACTATCACACCAGAAAAGATACAACATACATGCATATACATTGCACATGTGGTCTGATTCAAATGGCTGTGACTTGGAAACTCAGTGCACTTCACACATTAATTTTCAGGGCACAAAAATAAAGGGTAAACACATGTACCTACCCCACACGAATACAAAGAGCATGTGCATGGTACAGGTACCATCATGTGCTTGATAAACTGAATGCAAATTTATGCCGTACCCAACATGTAAGCACCTGATGCAATATGTACAAAATGTAGTCATGTGGTGGCGGCGACAGATATGTGATGGATTGTAAAAGAGAGCCACTACAGCCCCACGTACGTGTGGGGCTAGAACAAGCCCTCACTGTTCAGGAAGTACGTACATGTACATGTAGGTAGGGGTAGCCAATGGGTTGTAACGAGTGTGTGCATGATCCTAAATGTCACTCTCAGTCATCAGACTGAGTCTATACACACCGACAGTGACAACACAACGTAGCCTAAAACAAACTTACGACAACTTGCACTTAGCATGCCTACACAAATTTACCCTCAGAAGCTCGTGTCTTTCTCCTCTAGGTCTATGCAGGTCTACCGGCACCCAAAGTTCGTTTAGCGTCGCGTACGCGTGTCACGCCCACACGTACGCATTCCAGTGCAAAGGTAAAAATCGCGCCCTCTCTCGCCGAAAACTAATTAAGTGGACACAGACTCCGTGGTGGAGTTCGGATGGCCTGTTCTTGACACGGGTTTCTTGTTCTCGCGCTCGAACGGTGGGAACACGACTCAAGACACTGTTCTCGGGACAGGGTCACACACCACCTCCTCGTCAGGGTTTACAGGAACACACGAAAAAACTCGTGAGATTTTGATTTTTGAACAGCTGTAAAAAGTAGAGAGATGGCTTCCAAAGCCATAGACAATGGGAAGTTTAGCAAAATTAACATTGATTATTTTCCTTAACACAGAAATGAATGCTCCTGTTAATATAAAAAAGAATTCAGCCCATCCAAACATTAACTCAAGAATAACGTAGCCTACATGGACGCCGCCATGTTGCTTGCCACTAACTGACTAACCGGTTGTTTGTTCCCGGCGTTCGAGCGGCCGACCAACGAACAACAAATCGAGCTGTTCGTTAACATTCGAGAACAAGCCGCCCAAACTCAGCCCAAATTCTGCCAGATTACGGAGTCTGGGTCCACTTAATTAGTTTTCGTCGAGAGAGGGCGGGTACTTGTTGTCTGCATAGCTAAATTTTAAACAAGAATTGATCTTGTGTTCTTGTTTGAATTTAAAAGGTATTGAAGGTCAGTTTCTAGGAAATTAGCCTCACCTTTCCGGTCATTGTTTCAGCAATCGGCAAGTAGGGCACTGATTCTGGCATTACGGAAAAAGTCAGCGATTGTTCCAATACCATTCTCCTCGGTACCCGTGAAATGTTTGGGGAAAATAATTCAGAATGGTTTAATTGCTGAAATTTGGGGTTCTGTTGATAATTATCGGTTTGCATATCGACCACAAATGAATTCCGAAGATGCAGTTATCGCACTGATAAATGGTGGTATTTGCAAACGGCCAGGGCTACTAAGTTGTTTTGTAGCTTTTGCTTGTGCTTTCGCCATTCAGCCGCATCTGATGGTCCAGAAATCGCTGGATCTTAATGTCAGTTCTAACATCATATTGCAGGTCAATGATTTCTTGACAAACAGGGGACAGAAGGCCCATTATATAAGACACATTCCGGCCACTGTGATTATAAAGGACTCGAGAACCTCTGGAGAGATACAGAGTTTAATTAAGTAGGGCCTATTGGGAGTCGATATTGAGAACAATGAAAGTTGTTTCATAAATGTGCTACGTCAAAGTGCAATAAGTTACAGCGACTTTTCTTTTTAAAGAAATTTATATCGTTACAAAATGTTTTATTAGTCTGCTATATGCAAAGTATTCGGACTTAGGCCCTATTGTCTTATTTATGTTTTTGGAAACATGTGAACACTGGACCGAGTTAATTAAACTGGATTGAGTAATTACAAGTGAGTAGCGTAATCAGTATTGACCAATGGCTGTACATGTCTGCTGAATAAGGTTGAAACGATTTGATTAGATGACACCCACCCACTGAAGGAGAAGTGCAAGAAGCAGCGGAGAATTCGAACCTCGCGATTCTTCAAAACATTCGTCCCTTCCGCAGTCCAATTTTTTAACGAGCAGTGTGAGCGATGACTCAGTGATGTCCATGTAAATGATATACTCTGCATATAACAGTGATACACAAGTTTTATTGCAGCTTTTACTAGAAATTATATGGGTTTTTATATGTGTGTGATATTGCTCTTGGATTTATTTTTGGTGTTTGTATTTTTGTGTTTTGTGTTTTATGTGTGTTTCTTGTCAGAAATATTTCATTAATTAACGTTTTATATCAATGTTGTGATTTTTAATTATGACGTGTATCTTAATGTGATTAGTCAATAGAATTTCCTATCAGGGAGAATAAAGTTGAATATTGAATTGAATATAAAGAGGGGAAGCAACTTTAAAAGGCCATACTGATATACATCTTTAGCATGAAAATCGCCCCCGATAGGGTATAATTTTAGCGTGTCACCCCCTCCTGCTTTTCAAATTTCCATGGCTGGGCAAGTCCTTATCTTTCGACCCCCAATCTCCGACACAGATTTACGCCACTGGATTCCTCCTCGAATTCATGTAGGTTTTCCCAGAATAGAACTTACCTTCCTAGGATCTTGTTACCTTCTTAGCAACTTTGTGGGCCTTTTTTACGCCACTCTGTGTCCGATCACAACTTGACGGGTTGGAAAACTATTGTTGAAAAATGTTGAAAAATAATTGATTCCGATAGGCTTAATGCATGGAGTAACACATTAAAAACAATTAAATTCACGACAGATTCCTTTCTGCCTCGATGAACGTCAATCTTGTAGCACAAATTTGCACAAAGTTTGGGGACCTGTGAAATGAAGTCTTTCTGTGACACACTACATTGTACATGCACAGAAACAATTTCCACTTCATAATGTGAAAAGAAACTATGCTGTGAGAATCGCAATTTGTACTATGTACGCACATGTACATGTGTGACGATGAAAATGATATACTTTGTTGAAACGGGCCAGAAAAGTTACTGACTTGAGTACGGCTACACCGAGATGTCTATTTCAAACCAATATTGGTAGAAACGATCATATTTGAAAAAGTATACACATGCATGTACACGTATTGTTCTTTTAAAACCAGTTCCATTGCTCAAATCACAGAGTGTCAGCTCTTGCGAAAGACCAGATTTTGTTTTCTTTAAATCTCCCATGATCTGTTCTCCATTACAACTGATGTCTTGCAACTTTTCATTCAAAGAGAAGTTTAAAATTGACAATCAATCGCTATTTAGACCAACACTTCAAGCTAAGTCTAGGTTGGTTTTTATGGCAATAAATATCCCTGTGTTCACTGACCTTTGAGGACTGGCCTTTCACTCTCGGTTGGAGCAAATGCTCTATAATGAATGGACCTTATTTTACGGGGAGCATTTTCCTATCTTCTGTTTCTTGAATCTGTCATGTTCAATATAATATATTAAATGGGTTGGTGTTAGACCATTTGGGTTTCCAAAGCTCCAAGCCTCATTTTTTTCAGTGTGGCTTAAAACATTGAGATACCATTGGATACCAGTACCTCATTAACAGAAAGGCCAAACTTTACTATGTTGACTTGCAAGGATTAACTGATTTCCTTTGCATCTCAAAAAGATATTCAGTTTTCTTCGTTTGAACTTTTTTATTATGGCGTTTGTACAAAGGCGTATTTTATGAGATTTCATGATCACTCTCTGTGATGAAATAGCGCATTTTGTTCCTAATGAACTTAGCTTTCCAGTTGTAGTGAACATTTTGTTGGCCAGTCTTAGCCAAACTCGTACAAAGTCTTTGATCACTGATGTATTGGACGAAGGAGAATAAAATTACAAACTTTGCATGGATAATGGAACAGTGTATCAAAATTTAAAAAGTTTATTTACGATGGCAATTCGCAAAAAGTAGGCCTAATATCAGGAATTTTTCTCTCTTATTCCTGGTCACATAGATAATTTGCATTTAATTGCAAGCAAAAAAATACAAGTATTCCTACGATATTACTGGTCCGGGTTACTGGCAGTATCAGGCATTTTGAAATGTTTTTTTGTATTATCCATCTGACTCGGCGGCGACCGCCATTGAACACTTTGAAGTGCCTGAGTTCCAACTCCTTCTGTGTCCTTCCTCCATGGAAAAATTAAGGATCACAGAAAGAAAAAATGAAAAATTAATCCACTATCAAGTATGGAAACAGCTCTAATCAATTTTTATCATGACAAGTATGAGGGTGATGCTAAACGTACGTCAAAATATTTTCAACATAAGGTCTCAACCATACCCTCGTTCACATATTTTCTGGCATTGGAATTCATGCAAAATTTTAAGAGAGGCTGTATACGCGTATCTTCGCCAACTCATGCTGTCCCCTCGGTTGACAGGAGTACCACACATTATTAGTAGGATTCGCTAGTGGCTGGAGGTAAAATGCAGGCGAACACTTGTCAGACGTCGGTCGATGTTTGATGTAGGTCTCTTTTGTTCGTATGCATCGGCAACTGTTGGTTTTACTCTCCTGAGCCGTAGACCTCCTTGGCAGTTTTTTTAAACATATTCTTCGTATCTAAGAAATCTGTTCCCATGATTTTCGGTGTGGAGAGGCAGTTGGGAATTAACAAAGCGGAGTGCAGGTGTTCTTTTCCTGCTCAGAGTGCAAAGTGCAGACCGATCATATAAAGCATTGTGTCCACCATTTTTTTCGGGTGTGTCAGTGCCAAGGGTTCCTCTGGACCGCAGCTCAGCTTCCTCCTCGTCAGTGATGACTTCTGCCTGCTTTCGTGGTGCCCTCTTGCCAACGGCTGACAACTCCATCATGCGGGAGTCGAGAGTGTTTTCGAGAGGTTTGAAAATTTCCTCATTAACGAATTTCATACTTCTACCCTTCGTTGCCAGATAGAGTTGCAAGGAAATGATGAGCTCGTACAGTGTTTCGGCTGGGTAGTCCTGTCCCTTTTCCTTCTTAGCCGCCATGACGAAGCAACAGAGTAACAGATTTCGTCTTTGGACATCTCAACTAATGCTACACGTAGTGGAGTGGTGTTTAGCTCTTAGGTGTATAACGGCTGATCTACTTCTCTCCGCTTTCTACACATCAAAAGGCCCGACGGCCCATACACACTTCTGCCCGGTAGCTGGTGAAAACATATTTGAAATACAAATGTAGAAAACTTTACAAATAACGTGCTAATACACCGTGTTATGAACTCGAGTTTCGAAGTCATCAAACATGTCCCCGTGCAACAAACCGTGCCAAATGTTGAAATAACAAAAAATATGGTCTTGTTACCTTCTCTTGCATTTTGCCATCATTTCCTGGTCGGTTACTGGGGTCCAGAATCGGCTGGGGCCTTCCAAATTAGAGAGTATTCGAGGTTGTTTCGCCACTGATTTTGCCACTTCTAACTTTTCGCTAGTAGCATGTATTTCATCATCAGATACGTCCAGAAATATCGGGTATTAGTTTGAGTCATTACTTGAGGGTGACTCAACATTATCTTGAAATGAAGTTTGAGTCAGATATAAGGACAAATCGTCATCACTGGAATACATTATGGTGGAGCTGGCACTGACCGACAAGAAGGGCGGAGCAGAAGGAAGATAGTTTGTTCGACAACAAATGACCTGCATGCTCAAGGCACTGGGCATTTAAACCCCACTTTTAATTCACTCGCAAGAACTGAACCTTTTAGTCTTTTGTTTCATTACGCAATAAGGAGACCAGAGCAGAGTTTTCCCGTAGGTACCAGGTAGTATACCCAACGTTTCATTCATGTCATGCCTCAACGAATTAGTAAGAATGTGCAGTTTTTGTATTCCAAATGGGTGTGTGAGGGTCGCGGTTTAAGTCGGAGAAACGACTCCCGTCCTCGCCCATTTGAATCAAAGAATGTCCACTTTTTCGTTGCTTCTCCTTAACTGAGCGGTTTCAGCCATCATCGCGCTGTCACGGTACACAGTTCCCAGTGAATCGACGCTAACCTGCAGATGGATTGGGCGGTCCCTTTTCGTCTTAAAATCTATGGAAAGGGATTATGCACGGAGGCAAAGAACGTGTCTGCATTGGTACAGGGAACTTCATCATTGTTCTGTATCAATGACAGAGCGACTCTTTGCCAATTGTCTATAAATTTTAGAATCAGAAGCCAATTCACGGTTGCTTCAGGAGATCTTGCTTTGATAGATTTTCCAGACATGAAGTCCAGGATACCGTAAAGACATAGAGTAGTGTGCCGTTGCTAAGTCATCATCTGTCAAAATGGTGATGATGTTGGGAGAAGTTCTGGTTCGCCAGGCACACTCCCCAGCCAGTTGTCAGGCAAGTTTCTAAAGGCAGCATTTGTCGTGGTCAAGACAAGTTGCCAGGCTGCCTCTTTTCATCACCGTCAGTTCAGTACCGCCGTTGATTATGAGGCATATTTGCACTCTGGCTGTCTGGCTGGCAGTTCGACGTGCTCGTGTTTGACCCGCATATCCTTGGAAATATATCAGCCATCAAAATGAGTCCGATGCAGCAATTTGAAACTTGCGTAGTGAACTCTGATCCTTTTCTCGCCATTACAATTCCAGGGCTGCGCAGAAGGTAATTGTAGTATTTTATGCCATGGAATTTTATCCTGTTCCTGCAACCTATTAACTTCTCACGGAAACCATCCCAATGTCGGCCTATTTCTTCTATACACACGACAGGTTATGGTTCGACACAAGACGACATTTTGGGCAAAGGTTGGATTGAAGCTGATGTGGTTTATTGGACATGCATGATTACTGCATGATTACTAGATCTCATTGCATTTTTATACATACATGTAATGGACATGAATTCAGTTTTTCCACAATCATAAAAGTTTCCGTGTCTTATTCGGATGCTAACTAATTGTTTGAATATTAAAACAACATGGGTGAGCGTGTTTGATTCATTCTGATTTGACGGTTGGGCTGGGCAAATTTAAAACTGGCTTTTCCTTATAAGGCCAGCGGACTGCCTCAACCGTCACAACACTAGCATTATAACGTTACTCAGTGTAAGCTGTAACGTTTAAACTTATTACCGGATAATTCAAACGCAAGAAGCCTGATAAAACTGGTATCAATTGAACTTTGCGTACAAAATACGACATCTCAATGTACAATTACACATGTTAGTGATAATGTGCTGCTTACCAAATCAGTTTTGTCACATTTCGGTTGCAAATTTACGGTTAAAACTTCAACGAAATTCCCACTAAAGGTACCAGCAAAGTCATAATTTGCAGCATGCGCATGAACAATAAGACTTGTTCCCCGTCCTATACTTATTCTCCAGGCATCTTGCAGACTTTCTCCGGACGCAGGGACTGGTACCAAGTATAATGCATCCCATATCTTGTCGGGTGAATGTAAATTGAGGAAACGATGCACGCTCCATGCACAAATCATAACATATTCTGTTCTTTCTTCTTCGTTTCCAAACTTCACCATAAGTTGTTCATTGGTCTAAAGTTAAACACAGTGACACAGTGACTACTGGTTTGAAATAAATTGTTGTAAATGATTTATCTATGAAAATAAATGAGTACAATGTGACCAATAGAGGCTTGACAAGGAAAGGTACTTGTGTTTGATTTGCCTCCCCGTTGATACGTATTTTGTGTTCAGGCTTTGCCATCGGCCTGACAAAACATTCAGCATCCAAAGTGACAGGGCTACTCTACCCCATTAAACTGCAGCTAGCTACCGGTCGCTATAGGGACTGGGACCAGTCCAGTAAACATTTTTTACAAGTCTGTGCACCCAAACCTATTTCAAAGTCCTAGCACATCCTGTCTGGACCGCACCAGACCGATCAAATTGGTCAATCTTTCAAAAGTATGCTTATTTCACGTGATAAACAATTTTGTTTAATTTTTTGATTAAAAAACAATAACAATATAAAATTATTGCGTTTTTAAATGTTATGTGTGTATCCAATGGTTTCATATAAGAATCTGCAATAAAATTTCAACTTTACAATATAAATGTTTCAAAAAACGCAAAATCTCTTTGAAGTATGATCAAAATGAAGAAAATTGTCACTTCTATCTCTAAATGCCCAAACGTTATTAAAGATCATCATGTAGAATCTGATTGTCTATGATCTATAGCATAGAAATCTGTCAAACATATTATATACCCTCCAAAAAACGTTTCAAGAAGAAAGTGGCGTTTGGTTGATGGACTGATTTAGCAACTACAAATGAATACATTTTGAAATTTGAATGCAGTTGAAATTTGTGTACGCGTGGAAGCCACTCCATTATAGATCTCAGTGTATATGCCATTTTAAAGGTTACGTTATGCTCACGCTGAGGAGCCTAGCTATTCTCACAAGTATGATGCATCATTACTACAGTAATCTGCCTGTTACTCATTCTTTCACGTAAGTAAATATTTATGTCGCAAAGTAAGGATAAACTAAAATGCTTGACTTTCAGGAGCTACTCGCACATGCAACTCAATTGGTTTATCATGCTAAGCCCTGAAGCGATAGATAGTGCAGTCTGCACACTTCACTTATCACACTTCAGTCATTCCGTTTTTTTTATATCATACGAGTATATACTTTTGGTTACATCCTTTTTAATATTTTGATTATGTGACGTAACTTGAAAAGTGAAGTGTCACTTGTCCGATTTGAGCTTCATCACGTACGCGTACCAAATACACCCCCACGGAATTGACAGTATACTATTTCAACAGCCAGAGCCCTGAACAGCTGAATCATGTCAAAGTCAGTGAACTTATTGAAAACATAAACCCGTGAAGACATGTACTTTCATTCCAAGAAAATTTCAAACAAATGTCTCAAAAACGACACAGAAAAGCTCTTAAAGTCTTAAATAAAAGTGAAACCTTTGACGATAACGAGGAAATGATCAGTTTTGAAGTTAGGAGGAATCCTGGAAAAAACATAAAACATACAGCTGAACCAGTCTTGGGCAAAGAGCCAGGGTGGGATTTGAACCCAAGTCACAGATGGCAAGAGAGAGAGTCAGTGAGTACTCTTCACCAGTAATGGTGAATGACGATCTTGGGCACTTGGATTTCCTCCTTCTCCTCATACCGGAAGTAAGAGACAAATACCAGTTTGGTGGTACTCATCCAAGCATGCAGAGGATTGACATTGTCAAGCCCAGCAAAAAGTTCTTGCATCATGGGTCTCACCTCTCTGACCAGCTTGAAGCCGCCTGCACTACTGAGTATGAACAAGAACATTCTTCCATCACAACACTCACCTCCGATGATTTTGTTGCCGTGGAGGCAGGGTACAATCAACCTCAAGTGGTCTTCAAAGTCATCAGCCACTTTGAAGCTTTTTGTATCACCATAGTAGCTCCCGTCTAAGCCAAACATGCCCAGCATTCCATATTTTGATCGACCAACAATAAATGCGTTACTCGGATCAAAGTGATACAACATCCGCCCGCAGACTTTGCTTATTTCGTTTGCTTTATCGAAAAAGCGGACACTGGGACAGTCAAAAGCCTCTGTGAGCTGCCCTGATGACAATTTCCACATTTTCATGACAGGTTCATTTGTTTTGTTGGTACCGATGACAATTCCGTCACCAAGATGGCACGACACCAAACAGTTCAACCCTGTGTTGATTGTATGCTGGCGCGAGCCACTTTGGGCATCCCACAAGCAAATTATTTTGGCTTCGTACGCAGCAGCTACTATCTTGTCACGATAGTCAACATGAATAAGGGGGGACCGTCCCGAGCCATAACGAAGACGAAAATTGGAGGTATCTTCAGACCCAAAGACCTTAATTTCATTTCCTACCTTTTCTATCATATCAGAGGTCCGTGGCTCCCCCCAACGAGTAAGATAGGCTCGTATGTCACCTCCAACACTGCCACCGGCTCCACTGTCACCTCCTTCCTCATCACCACCATCATCGTCATCACCATCTTCACCCTTACTTTCCTCTTCATCACCGCTATCATCATATGTATAACGATCGTTTTCGGGATGGGCCGTGCTGACAATTATTTCCCCGTCAAAGAGGACATGGGTTACTTCCCGGTAAAAATTTCCCAACACTCGCAGCTTCTCTCCGGTCTGGGCAGAGAAGGTTCGGACCCGGCCATCCCAGCATCCAACTGCTACAATGCCACTCTTAACCATCAAGGAATTCGGGCTCCCACTAGAGAAACCATCTAGTGTGATGGTGTGCTGACAATCCCCCGTTGACATGTCCCAGATTTTCAGGGTGTTATTTGAGAGACTCCCAGCCAGACAGGCTCCTTCAGCGTCCAAAGCGGCCACTACTAATCCCTCGGTTTTGTTTGGATCCAGCAACTCAGACTCAGCAGGATTCTCCCAATATTCGTGACAGCCAGCTGCTCCGAACTCAAAGGAGACAGTGTGGCAACAGTTGTTGATCCAGTTGGCCTCGAGATGCTGCGCTCTCATGTACACTTCCTTCCATTTGCAAGTCTGGATCAATGTAGATGAATCAGAATCAGTTACGACCATTTCTATCGGGAAGGCAACGCTAGTGTTGCCCGCAGGCAAAGCAGTCGACACCTCCTTGCAAAGATCTTCTGTGGTACCAAAGCGCTCCCATCTCCTACGCCGGCAAAGAGGGCGCCAGAGAGCATCCTGATTGGCCACATCTCTCCAGGATCGATTACAAAGCGCCATATGGCACAGATCTCGGGCTGAGAGATACTGGAGTATGACATGATGCAGTTCTGTTGGCAATGCCACTAAATTGCCAGATAATGACGAAGACTCCATCACTACAGGAGCTGTGTTTGGAAAACAGAAAAGAAAAGTCAGAGAACAATGTACATTCGGACTTTAAAGATCTGTATTGACAAGCTGTACCATCTTTAACTTCAGTTATTAAGATAAAGTCGTTTATTGACACTTCTCACAGTAGCAAGGCCATGTGTTCTAAAACACGTGTGTGCACCCATGTTTACGTTACACACATACTGTGGACATTCCTTTGTTTTCGTGCAGTTAAGAAAACTCAGTGAAAATACTCATTTTTCTTCAACCAGGAACAAGATTTTTGGCTAGTTTTTTGTACAAGGTTTCCTTGACTATTCCTCTTCCTTTTACCACAGATAACCCCTTCCCCCAAATGCCTCTAAACTTCTTTTCCAAAGAGGGGGAAACCTTGTGTGGACATGTGCAAGTCCACACAACGCCATCGTACCCTGCATTATGTGGACTTCTTTTGTGCAGAGGTCCACACTATGTATGCCACGCCTGTACACCTATTTTCTAGGGAAAAAAGTGAGGTAAAAAAATGTCACTGCAACACGTTTGGAGCCCTGACCAGAAAGCGGAGACTTCTTGGCGTAATGGGATTTTTAAAAACTTTTACTACGTTTAAAAGACGCTTTTTTCGACTATTAAGTTTAAATACCGCCACCCAGCGAATCAAGTGTCGCTTGATTTAAAAAAAAAAGATGTTTGAAACATGTCAATTTATCAGGGGTGCTCACATCAGGCCAGAGAGTTGGCTGACCGACTGCCAATTAAGCCAAGAGCACAATTTTCTTGTGGTGAAACAAGCATTGCTACTTCATTGCTGTTTTTCGGTGCAGTGTAAGGAGGGCATTGTGCATCAGGCCTTCAACTGTTCCAAAATTCGATCATGTGTTCTAGATGTACACACTTAAATTGCCATCCCGGATGCAGATGATTGAATTGGAGCATGAAGAAAGTCCACCCATAGCTCCATGATCATGCAGAAGCATAAAGGATTGTTCTGCAGTAATTACATGAATAGTCCAATCGTGTAAGACAGCCATAATTGTCTGGTCTGAATTCCAGAGTCATTCACTCGACAGAGTAATTTTTGACGCATTCATTCGAAGTCTGAATTCAATTTAGAGGTATTCATTCAAAATTCGTCACTGGGAATTCGACTCTCGGTATGAAATTTAGACTTCGAGTGAATAACTGGAAACTGCAGACTTCCAGATTAAACTGAAACTTCCTACTTGGAGTAAATTGCTCTAAATTCAGATTTCAGTGAAAGACTCGAAGGTTTAGACTTTGAGGGAATAACTCGAATATCTAAACCTGTTTATTTATGTGCATACCACCTACGGAAACAACTGTCTACGTATGACTTCTGTACGAGGTTTTTCTTTGAATAGGTATACATGTAAAACAAAAACTAATAGTTTTATGTTATTATTATCTTATTCCATAAAAAAAAACTCAAAAGGGAAATTCATCCATCGATCCATCAATTCCTTTAGTATTTTGTTTTGCTTAAAACATAGGGGGGGGATTCGATATTGTGTCCTCCCGTACCAAATTCATGGGAGACATGTCCCCCCGGATTTCCACCCATGCATGGTTTGATTAGGCCTTTTTTCTAACGTATTTTGTGAAACTAAATTGGAATTAGAACCAGAATGGTCAAAACTGGTGATTTTAGCGTAAAACTTGTTTGTTTCACTACAGTATTTACAGGTGTGAACCACAGAATTAGAAGTTTTTCTGAAATTTTAAGCGCGGGCTATAGTGGAGAAAAGTGTGAAGGTTTTTGGTCCCGAGTGGATGGAAGCGTTTGCACATCGATCCAGCTCAGCAACGATTACCTTCATTCCCGCATTAATCGTACGTCGTTGCGAGCGCAATAAATCCAGTGTTTGGGGAATGAAAGACTAACACAAAGGTGCTGTACATTAACTTTACGTGTTAAGTTCATTAATTCAATGAAACCGAGGTCCACTTGCCATTCATACATACATGTACCTGGGGCAGTTTTTCTATTCCTATTGGTCGAAACACGTCACGTGACCGTGTATTAATATTTCGATAATGCCCGTTGAGACAATAGACCTCTTCACTAATAAATTCACAATTATGCATGCGTGTGCACCAATAGCCTTGGCGGCAAGGGCCATTGGAAATGTACGGGGTTGCGATTTCGATCTTTTTCTCTCAGGTTTGAAGCTTTGTTCAGTTTTTCTTTCCTCCAGAAAACCCCATTAAATCATTTTTGCTTGCAGTTTCTAATCGAAGCGGGATTTTTCTCGTGCGCACATGAGAATGTATGAATGCTAAGTTGTTTTACAGAGTACTAAAATCCCGCTTACATAAGAGACTAATAATGCTAATAATGGTAATAAGGGTATTTTCGTCCAGGGTGAACTAAAATTTCAAATGATTGCGTTGAACATCGATTTTTGAATCTGTTTTGCAAACTTGTTCATGGTTGAGTCGGATTGTTTGACTTAACTAGGTTTTTATTTTTATGACAGGGATCGGTCTGAAAGGGAACGTTCAGCGTCCAGGATGCACTACACCGCACAAGAGTGCATGATACGGATTTGGCAGTAAGGATGTGTGCACACATGTGTTCATCCAAGTGTGATAATACGGTCAAGCAGTACTTCGGGAGCTTCAAAAGATGGTAGAGCTTTTGCGTCAAGTGCGGCTATTCTGCTATACCAGCCGAGCCTATTCAATCTACGCAACTCAGCTTCTGGACACAGGTAGTTCACATCATGTTATATCGTCGGCTATATACGCCATCAGGTGGGCACACCAAATGAATGGGCTAGACGAACTCTTGCACTGATAACTCATTCGTTAGAAACCTTCACGAAGCAGCTAAACGTGCGACGGGTAGAAAGGCGGTGAAGAAAGACGCGATTACCCCAGATTTAATCATCCAGCTCTGCGACAAATCGCTGACAATCAGGATTTGTTGGTATTAAGAGATGTATGTATGATCATAACAACTGCTTTTGTTGGGTTTTTGCGTTTCGATGAGCTCAGCGCCATAAGATGTCGTGATTTATCGTTTTCAGATCATTATTTTTAAATTGTACTACAAAGGAGCAAAGTAGATCAATATAAGTCGGGTCAGGAGGTGATAATTTCTAAGGGCACGACATCGGCTTGTCCCTACACTATGTTGGTTAAATATATATCCGTAGTGGGTATGACTACTGAAACATACGTTTTTCTATTCCGGCCCGTGTTTAGGTCTAATATAGTTTGTAGATTAATCTATAAGGATAAGAAATTAAGCTACACGCGAGCCCGAGAATGCATTTTGAAATTATTGCATACAGAGGCACCTTCGCTTAACTTGGGCTTGCATTCACTAAGGAGGGGCGGTGCAACCGCTGCAGCCAAAAGTCAGGTGGCAGACCGATGTCTGAAGAGGCACTGAAGGTGGAAAAGAGAAGAGAGTACGGACGGGTATATCGAAGTTTCATTAGAGAAGAGGCTGGAAATCACGCCGAAGTTGGACTTATAGGTTAAATTAAGTTCTGTATACAATTTGCCCTATTTTGCTGATAATGTTCTAACTTTGAATTTAAGGTGGCTTTCAAGATTCATCTGTAAAGGGATTAGAAATCACACAAACGTTGTGCTTGTAGGTTAGGTTAGCTTGTATTTACAATTTGTTCTAAATTTATATGTTTTAAACTTTAAGCGAGCTCTTGCTTTGTTAGTGTTCTAACGTCTCTGCGTGCTTCGCTATCGCCATACCCAAGTGTGTGTATGATTAACCCTAACACGCCTCAATCCTCCAACAGGTGAAGGATTGAGGAGTGTTAGGGTTAATAATTTGTTTTGAGTGGCAGTAAGGATAAAACGATACATTTAGGCCCTAATACATATATTTGCATGATTTGAAATAAGGTACCCAAGACAAAGGAGGTTTTTTGTAAGAGCTTTCAGTGTATGTACAGTCAATTCTTGCGCATGGTCATGTGCAGTGCTGGATAATACATGTATGTAACTTTGTATAATGCAAAGGGGGGGGGGTTATCTTTGTATAGGGTCCCACACATACATTGCTAAAGTCTATGGGGTTTATTCACACATCGTTTTATGTCAAGGCATATCTTTTGAATATGTCAGTTTCCTAAATCAGTGAATTTACATTGATAGTGGATAGTTCAGTGGTTCACTCGCAGTAACAAGATATTTGGCAGATTCTAAACCTGAGGACTGGTGGTGAACGGACTCAAGCCGTCACATAGACTGGTCGCAGATCCCAGACACAGTTTCAGCTGAATCCTGACTACTGAACTGAAATTGGAGGAAGCGGAACTGTTTATCCTTTTGAGAAACTTCTGACTCTGGCTGTAAGAAGGGGCTGAAGTCGGCCTAAAATCCGAATAACGAATAAATCGCTCATTTATTCATTATTTGTTCGAACTAGAGTTTCCTAGATTGAGGAGTTCTTCCTAAATAAAAGAGTTATTTCAAGCTCACTTTTGTGCCCTTAACAGTGAAGCAGTTCCCGTTCTTTTTGTGGGTTTGTATACGGGTTACATTATGAATTAGTGAAGAAGTCTATGGTCGCTGCGTAAACCACGCGCTGGCACATGGATACGAGACAGTTTAATCGGGTCTGATAGACCTTTCCACAATGAATTCACAATTATGCACGCATGTATAGAAATGGTCTTGGTGGATAGAAGTGTGAGGGCCCATCAACAAGGTATAAAGGCGCAATTTTGACGATAATTTTTTCTTAGGTTTTCTGGCTCTGTTTTTTTTCTTCAGAAAATCCCATTTCATTGTTGTTGCTATTACTTTCCCATCAAAGCAGGAATAGTGCTCTGTAAAAAGACCTTGTAATAGTGATTTTCCTTCTTAATTCTGACACTGCCATTTGGAGACGGTACATATCCCCAGTGCCGGTACATGTACTATACAAGTGAACTTTATGCACACCACCACGCCTAATGGACGTCAGTACATTCATCCATTATACAACAAGCCGTTGGTCGTAGTGCAACGTTCATGGCTGGATCGATTTGGTGCAAGTATAATACAACAATTGCGCTCCGCAGATGGTATCTAGACTCATGAATGTCGACCCCTTCCCCCCCCCAAAAAAAAAATCTAGCTAGATGAAATTGACCGGATTCTGTAGTTTTCAGTCTGGTTTGTCGTAGGCAAGATCTCACTTCTTCGGAAAAACTCTAAAATTGAAAAAAAGTAAAACAAAATGTCAGCCGAAACTGAAAATATTCCACTACCTTATACAAACCACTTTGAGGCTAAATTTCACAATCATGTAGCATTACCAATTACCGCGATTGGCCAACGCGTTAAAAACTCTTGGAGGACAAAGTTTGGGAAGCGCTTGTATTCCGTTTGGTTCACGAAGGTCCGGTCAATTAACCAACGCGCATGGTAAAAATTGTTAATTAGAAGCAAAACACAACTGTAAAAGACCAATCGGAAGTAATATATCCGTCAATGATCATGCGCTGTCCTTGCGGGCTCCTTGTTGGGTACCCCACAAGAATTTAACGAAATAGATTTCTGGAATTTACCCAAGAATGAGGAATTTCCAAGGTATAAATTTTACCTATTGGAAACTGTATTTTGCATATTAGTCGAGAAGATAGGAAACACAAGTGAACCCAGGAAAGATAGCCTGGTTCAAATGGGAGTGATTTTGAAACTCAGTGAATAATTTTAAGAAAAGAACAAAGGACCGGAAATGCCACATAAAAACACAAATATGAGGGTACGTGCAAATGTGGATACGGTACCCTGCATGTATCTTATCATAATGCAATACAGCCATTTGGGTTTAGTCGTAGTTGCCACAGTTACGGTATGGGTAGGTGTTTATTTATTGGCTAACACTGCTCAACTGGGAAAATTACGTTTTTATCCAAATGGACAATGTCATGAATGTGTCAGACGTCATGAAAGTCTACAACCAGCAGCAAATACAACACAACGCAACACAAAATCGATGGAAGCAACTTACTGCAAACTTTCGACATACTCACGTCTGCAGTAGAGATGTCCTCTCATTAATATTCAAATAAGTTGAGATAGGCTGTCTGTTTGGCCTAGGTCCCGTTTCCCACAAACCTATATATAGAAATGCAATTTCTGTGATTTATATGTTAGGCGTGCATTCTCACCGAACATCCCAGTGCAAAGGTGGTAATCACGCTGTCCAAACGGAAATTCAGTTCTGCGCATGCTCAATGATGAAATGCTTCAGACAGCGCCTTTTTGTGCTGGCAGATCACACGTTTCGTCGTTGATAAAAATAGAACAATAAAGTCACATTCTCAAATAATCAATTGTTTACTTACAGTAAACACATTTATATGTGAAAAGTATTCTTCCCCATTTGTCAGACATTTCAAAGAGATAATTAGAACGGACAAATAGTTAAAATGTGAGTTCATTGCCTCAACACCACACTTTCAAAAATTCGAATTTGTTTGCACACACATGTATACCTATTTTACATACAGAGTGTGGACTTTCCTTTGTTCTCCTGTGGTTAAGGAAACTTGAGAACAATGCTCCTTTTTCTCCAACCAGGATAATGATGATTCCCTGGACTGTTCCTCTTCATTTTGCCACAGATAACCTCGACCCCAAAATGCCTCTGAAACTGTTTTTCAGAGAGGGGGAAACATTGTGTGGACGTGTGCGAGTCCACACTACGCCATCGCACCCTACCTTATGTGGACTTCTTTTATGCAGAGGTCCACACTATGTATGCCACGCCTGCACGTGTGGCAGATTAACGTAATGGTACCGCCCACGATCGTGTGTGAGACCCACATTTGACCCCAGGCCAGCCACGGTGAATGAGTAGTCATGAATATTTTCATGGTACGTCCAGAAAATTTCATGTATTGTAGGCTGACAATATTTCTAGGTATGTAGTGTATTTTTCGGAGGTTTCTCGTAAGATTAAGCAATGCTAAAAAGTTTATTTTAAGGAACTTACGTCATGAGAAGAAGTTTCTAGGAGAACTGTAGACTATAAAAACGGGGGAGACAGAGAGAGAGACACACCCTGCAAGAGAGATTTTGGAAGGCAACTCTACCGTAGGCGGGCTGTGAGAAGTCTTCGACTTGTTAACTTCTGCACCATTTTAACATGTGGTGGCGAGTCGTCTTTGGAGCGGCACTTGTAAGTTCGTCCAGACCAAGTGAAATGTCGAGCAGAATTTTAATCCTGGAAACACAGTTTGGGAACTGAATTCAGTTCCACTTTGTGGGAGCACAAGTCCCGTATTTGCGACGGTCATCACGCCCTCTCCGTTTCGTCTCGAGGAAGGTCACTCTTTTTGGACGCGGTCTTCGTCCCCATTGCGGCTCAATTTTGCACCGTCATGGACTGAACTGTTTTTCGCCATCTGTGGAGACAAGCGTTCTTCAAAATTCACTAGGGTGCCTTGCGAAGTTCTCGCCTGTAAGAACACCTTGTTTATGTAAGATATTACTTATCATTGTCAACTTTTTCCAATCAACATTTCCTTACTATTTTCTTAGTGCAACATTCGCATGAAATCATTCTTGTTAGTTGTTCCTTATATCAGTGTTACAATGTATCTCGTTTGACTTCTTTGTTGCATCAGAGAAACTTAAAGCGTTGGAACAATTAATATTCATAAATAGTTTGGAGTTTTTGGATCAGAACAAATTTGATGGAACAATATGTCTTCAGTGATTTCTCTCCACACCGAGTTCTCCTACTGCTTTGTACCTAGCCACAATACAGAAAATCTCTCGACGTGCCACCACGGCAACTTAACACTTCTTTCTCAAAATGCGAATTCAAATACAGTGTCCATGAGGTTTGTTTTTTGAAAGGTCACGTGTCGCAATCTAACCAAACAGTATCAATTTTTGCTTCTTAATATCGAAACACAAATGATGCATCGGGTGTGCGTAATAACGAAACATAACTATACTCTCACTACTGTCGTTTATATCCAAACTGATGATTACCAATGCCATCTAATTCGAATAATTGCTACGAACAATGAAAGCACGCTAACAATTTACATACGGTCTACGCTTTGTGACGGCAATATGGAGGTCCAAAAGTGAACGTCTGCCTGTCTACTGTCACAAAACAGTTTAAACATTATTGAAATCTCATTTTAAAAAAATTATGCTAATATATTTCTGCAGCACAGAAGTCAGATTAATTTTTTACCCTTAAATGACGGTTCAAAAAAGACAGCATGCTTTTTTACGACCAGAAAAGCTGATTGAACACTTTTCTACAAAAGTGTTTTTCCACTTCTCTACTCTCCGAGAGATTGGATTGAACATGTTATCACCGTGATGTCAAAGTGGCCATCTGCCTTCCTGCTATCCGTTACCTCCATTCCATTACCCATAAAATTATGGACCGTGCTCCGCCAACGCCATACTTCAGTCGACGACACACAGTACGGGCGTAAAACCTTGGCAGTGGGGATATACATGCATTCCTCGACCCCACCCCCACGGGCTAGTGAATCATCTCAACTCCTCCCCACTTTTTTGTGAATTTCTGCGATGTTGAATGACTAAAAGGTATTCAGTATCACTTCAAAAATGGAAAGCAACTTTTAAAGTCATTCTTATGCCATTATGAATACACATTACAGATGTACATCCATGAATTATCACGGACACCGACCGCTATTATAGAGTCATATCCCCCCCCCCACTTTTCAAATTTTTATGGCCGGGCAAGCCATCCCCCTACCTTTTCCCACCCCCATCACACCAATTTCCGATACAATTTTACGCCATTGACAGACAGGCACAAAGGAGCAGCACTGTGAGAAGTTTTCAAATTGCCTTCGCGCGCAGTGTTGCCGGTATATTTTTTTCCATCGGGTGCTTCTGTCGTTTGTTCATCCCGTTGCGCCAGTGGGCATATTCTAACTATGTATCTGACAAACCATCAATGTAACCTGCTTGGCTGCTGAGTTAGAACAACGTTTTTGCCGAAGATGTCAATCAGCTTAGTTGCTGACAAAAAGTACAAAGCATAATGTCCATTTCTGAACAATCAGTCTGTCAGAAAAAAAATGAAATTTGATTTTCACGTAGCAAAAAAGCTGGAAAATATATTTAAAAATGCATTTCGGCTAATCGTTCAATGTGCTTTTCTGATAACAGAAGTAACAAACAAGAAATGCCAAAAATCAAAGAATGACAATCAAACATAACTATAAATATATACATGTAGTTGTGGCCCGTGCAGTTACAATTGCATTCTAATGTTTAACAGCTCTGAAAACAAACTATCGGCGATTACTTCTTCGCAAATGTGTCGCGAACGAGTTATCAATCATTAGTAAATGTAGTCATTATGAGCTAAGAAATTTCTTTTCTTACTTACACGGTTATTTCTTTTTATTTTCCAACGAAATAAGCCGAAAATATTGCAAACTTCAGGGTCACCAGTTTTAGAGGTATAATTTTTAAATTAATTTCATAATATTTAAACAAAGAGAAACTTGAAAGAATTGCAAAACAAGCCAGCAAAATGATCGGTGAACACAAACAACTAAATGAAGCATGCAAGACCAAACTATTGGAGAAAATAAAGGAAATCCTATGTAACGATTCTCAGCCACTCTCCGACTGTTACCAATTCACGCAATCAGGAAAACGACTCAGGTCATTGCCCTCCCCAACCTCACGATTCCTAACATGCCTAAAGTGTTTTGTTCCCACCTCAATGCGCACCTGTAACTCTTACCTCTAAAGTTTCCCTTACAATATTTCCCCCGGCTCACAAATTGCCCATATTCCTGGCGTTCTTTATGAAGAATTTTAATGATCATATTAATTCCTTAATGAATGATATTTATGTATTTTGCTTTATTTTTAAAATTTTTTTTTTCAAATACCTGTGCAGTTTTGTAACAAAATGTAAGAAATGTAAGAGCGAACAAAGCAAATTTTCTTCTATGCTTACATATTTGGACAACAAATACGAACTGAACTAAACTGAAATTTAATACAGGCAATTATTCCCCTCTTAAACTTCGGGTATGCGTTGTCTCCACTTACATCAAACCGTCAAATAAACTACAAGAACTAAGCCTTTCCAATGGTAGCAGTCATGTAAGGACCAAACACAACCTAGTCAGTTCCTATTCCGGTATTCAGGCACACGTTAAACTTGAAAATGGCTGCTTATGAAGCCTTTTGAACACAAGGCGTCCTTGTAGCTCTCTCTTTATTACATTTGATATGGCAGGCCTGATTATTTTTGCACATTTGGAGACTGAATTCAGATCAGATCGTTCGTCATGACCATTGTCAACTGCCTCTCGTCCCGCTTTTGTAGAGTGCAGTACACCTGGCATGTTACCCCTATGTTGTTATACAGCCATGCTGGTACATATTCGGATATTTTTAGCAATTAATGCTTTGCGTGTTATTGTTGTATTCCATATACTGTGCGCTTCCAGTGTTTGTTTGTACAAGCCCTCAAATGAACTTTTTGCAAAAAAGTTTCATATGAGGACAACAGTTTAAGTGATGACAGTTCTTCATTGATTTTTCCTTCTGACATTTACGTACATACTAAAGTCTATTGGTTTGATTTTGGCAACAGGCTCTTCGGTTTCCAAGGTAGGCAGGTGAGTTTCCAGGCAGGCGAGTGGAAAGTTGCGTTGCAATGTGCATCGGTGAGTTACCTCTATAGCTGATGTCGTTTTCGCTTTAGCACACATTTTACATATTGTTTCCCCTTTATTCCTAACAGACGACGTCCCCATTGTCAACAAAATAGCTAACCATCGACAAAATACGTCAAACGGATGGAGTATCAGTTGACCTCCAGAAGCGGTGTCACTACCTAAACAACTTTCATGTAAGCCTAAACAAAATACAGATGAGAATTTTTTTCACGATATTTCCACAATATTTATAAGAGGCTTCTTTAATCTACTGCATTGATATTTTCCCCACAAAGTGCACAACTAATCGCATTTAAATGTAGAAATCAAAATCCAAATACAATGAATGTATCTCAGTTATTGTCAATGAATATACATGTACTCAAAATATCTCTTAACTACATTTGACGTATGTAGTGTAATTACCGGTGACGAGAGAAAGTGAGGCGGTGAGGCCAAATTTTCGGGTTCCTGTGTACTCCCAAATTTTGGTTTATTGGAGATCTCCACTTCGCTCATGAATGTAGCCAATCTGCCCCTAGCCTAGGGCCTCCAACCCTGCTGGTACAATTCAGCAAATCCACAGGACCATTCCAGGCCCTGAACCTGACGACTACAAAGTTGTCTAGAAGTTTTGGAAAAGATCCAAGGTTGTGGCGCGAACGACCAATTTACACGTATATTCATGGGCACCGGATTACACGTATATTCATGGGCACCGGAGCTTAACTGATTGCAACTTAATCGATCTGGACTTTTAAATATCTACCCATTTGCATTTATCTATAACTCACATAATCCAGACAATTAACATTTTATAAATGAATGCAATATTAAACCTGGCACTATCTCTCGTGCCCGCATAGCATGTCCCAAACACCAAGATTACTACACAGCAACGTACCGAGCGATTCATGGACAACATGAATAGCGCCCTCAAGTGACTACAGCACTAAACAATTAGCAAACACCACAGTAGGATTAGCCACTCCACAGGAGTCAGCAAGGGTAAGATGTGCACTCCAAAAGTCAGCGAGGGTAGGATTTGAGCCTTTGTCACATTTGCTGAAATACAACAGAAGAAGTACAAGGTGTATACATGTACCACTGCACTTTCCTATCACCAGTAATGGTGAACAACAATCTTGGGTACTTGGATTTCCTTCTCGAGTTCATCCTTCTCCACAAAGTAAGAGACAAACACCAGTTTGGTGGCACTCATCCAAGCCTTGTGGAATCTTATATCATCCATTTCAGTGAAGGAGTCATACATCAAGGGTCTCACCTCCCTGACAAGCTTGAAGCCACCTGTGGCACTGACTGTGAGCAAGAACAGCCTTGCGTCACAGTAATCTCCTGCAATGATTCTGTTGCCATAGAGACAGGACACAATCACACATAAGAAGTCTAGATGGTGTTCCACTCTGATGTCTGTTGTATCGCAAAAACTCCCCACCAGGCCAAACATGCCCAGCTCCCCAAATTTTGACCGAGCTACAAGAAACGGATTACCCCAGTCGAAGTGATACAACACCCGAGAACTGATTTGGAGGGTGTCTTTGTTATCAAAAAGTTTTACATTTGGAAAGGCAAAGGCCTCCATGAGCTGTCCCGATGACAGGCTCCATACTTTCAGTACAGGGTCTGTCTTATGATTGGTACCGATGACAACACCGTCATCAAGATGGCACGACACCAAAAAGTTCATGCCAGTGTGGATTGTATGCAGACGTATGCCACTTTGGGCATCCCAAAGGCAAAGTATACTGCCTTTGAAAGCAGCAGCCACTATCTTGTCACGATAGTCTACGTAAACAAGGGGGAAAATTCCTGAGCCATAACATAGGAGGAAACTGGAGGCATCCCCTGACCTAAAGACAAGAATATCATTCTCCATTGCCTGCTTTACCTCAGCATTGTCCTGTGGTTGCTCTTCTTCCTCTACATCACCTCTCTCATATTCACTGCTGTCTTCATCACTCTCTTTATCAACATGACGTTCATCTTCCGGATGGGCCGTGCTAATGATGATTTCCCCGTCAAAGAAGACATGAGTAACCTCCTGTTGATGCTTCCCTAGAGCTCGCAGCTGCTCTCCGGTCTCACTAGAGAAGGTACGGATCCAGCCATCTTTGCATCCAACCACTACAATGCCACTCTTCACCTTCAAGGAAGTGGCACTGTTGCTGGCATTCACTCTGATGGTGTGCTGACATTCTCCTGATGACATGTCCCACATCTTTAGGGAGCCATTTGAGAGACTTGCAGCAAGACAGTCTCCTTCACCATTCAGACTGTTCACAACTAGGTCAGCCGTTTTATTTGGATCCGACCTCTCAGACTCTGGAATGTTGTAATAATATCCTTGACAGCCGGCTGCTCCGAACTCGAAGGAGACAGTGTGGCAACGGTTGTTGATCCAGTTGGCCTCGAGATGCTGCGCTCTCATGTACACTTCCTTCCATTTACAGGTTTGGGCTAGCGTAGGCCAGTCGGAACCAGCTACAACTGCTTCAGTCGGGAAGGCAATACCGGTACTGGTGTTGCCCCCCTGCAGAGAAATCGGCACTTCATTGCAAAGATCTTCCGTGGTACCAAAGTGTTCCCATCTCCTACGCCGGCAAAGAGGGCGCCAGAGGGCATCCTGATTGGCCATATCCCTCCAGCATCGATTACAAAGTGCCATGTGGCACAGATCTTGGGCTGAGAGATACTTGAGTATGCCATGGTGCAGTTCTGTTGGTAATTCCAGTAAACATTGAAATGAGGAAGACTCCATCTTGAGAGGGGCTGCGTTTGAAAACAGGAAGAAAAGCCAGCAAACATCAATAAAAAGGTGACAATTATTGAGATACAGTATTTGTTACTGAGCCTTTCAGATCTGTATCGCAGGTATTTTCTATCATATTCAAAAGCAGATGCAGGGAACAGACTGTATCCAGAAGTCTTTTTTCCCCTCCTATATGAGTAAAGACACTATGGCGTCACACATGTATCTAGATAAGCAGATTAAACCCACACGCGACATTAATCCACACTGCCAGTTTGTGGCCCTAATTACAACATGCAATTGGGTGTTACTTCACTTTGTCCAACCTTCCTTCTGAAGGCTTATCATGAGTAACCCTGGCAGACAGTTACAAAATCGCTGTTCCACACTGGCTTGGTATGTTTGAGGTACAAAATTTGTACATTTTGCTGTGAGAACTGGTCCAACATTTCTAGAACAGTTCACAGCTATATGTGCCATATTAAAGCCGCCCGTGAACGTCTTGAACAAACGAAGGAGAAAAACATCTCTCCTAAAAAACAGACTTTTTAAAATATACTTCACTTTTTGAAAATTCATGGCACTCCAGGGCTTTTGTAGTTTCACTACATCCGTTAATGTTAATTTACATTCACCTCTGGTTCTGTTATGATGCTATTGGGGGGACATTTGTACATACATGTACATGTATATTGCTACCCAATTGTAGGGTCTGGGCCCTGGGGTTCAAATTCTGGCAGGTGGTTACATTTTGCGACCTTGGACAAGTTACTTCATTCCTCCCCTCTCTGTGCCTCTCACCATTCGGTAGTACATGTACATGTGAACCTTTAAATTTGAGGGTACAGTAGACAAATTATTGTTTTTAGACAATTGTGCCTGGCATGGCAGCATCAGGCTTGTATACTCCTTAAGGGAGCTGAGACATGTACATGTATGATGGTCTCAGGAATGTGCAGATGCTGTGAGCAACTTGAAGGGGAGTGCCACTCAATGTGCATGTACGTACATGTAGCAATAAGTTAGCACCAATGATTTTCTCAGAAATGTTTTGCAGTAAGTAAATTTTTGGTTCACAATTTTAATACAAAAATCTGTGCGGGGAACTGTATTTTCCCTGGATGGCATTACAGCAACATCAGCGCCCTTATTTGTCCAGGAAAGCTCGGATAATCTTACGTGTTTCAAAAATGCAGTTTTCAGTGTACATGTAGTTTACTGAAGAGGAGTGTCAAAGAGAGTTCATCTATTGAAGAGTAAGAAGCTATTTTCAAGATGTATTTTTTTTTTACAACTACAAAGCTGCAGAAAAATTGTGTCTTAAGAAAAATTAATTGTGGCTACCCTGTAGGTACTACATGTAGCTACTAAAATCTTTAATTCAAAGACAACCACAGTTAGAGGGTTCTTCTTGCAACCGTACAGCCTAACCCCAGTGTCCTTCAACATTAGCCCCCCCCCATTTCTTGCAATGCAAACTTTTGCCCTTGTTCTCACCACTTTTAAAATGGGTAACAGACATTTTGGAGATTCTAGCACAATATTCCTGTAACTCTGACAAAAAGCCATCTCAACACCTACATGTATTTGGCACAAAGCCATTTCTGACTTGGTCCATTAATCCACTTTACTCAGTCATGTGATTACAATTTGGATTTCTTGGTGTCATACGAAAGAAGACATCATGACGAAACTGATGATGGTTACCATTTACCAAAATAATTAGTCACATTCAACATGTTAAAGAAACAAATTTATCTCTGTTTCCTCTTTATTAAAGACATACCTGTATTATAACGGACTTCTGTTTGTTGTCCCTAAGAAGCACAGTGCCTACTGCCTAAGCATGCCTCCAATCATTCCTTCACATTGAAACCAACAGAATTCCACAATGCGTATGTGCCTTCCAGCATCTATCTTCATCAATGGGTCAAAATATTTAAAATGAAGAAAATTACTTAAGTGCTGATGGTGGAATGTTATTCTATTCCATTAGAGGTCCTGGTCCATGTGCATATTTCCTACAATGTTTAACTGCTGCATCACCACAAGGCTGTGGTGAGGGAGAACCCTCCACTGAGCTGGGGTGGAGGCGGTCAACACCTTGCCCAGGGACTTATCGGCTAGCAGATAAGGATGATCCTGAGGTGGAACTTGGAAGTTTGGGTGAGGAAGTACACCAAACATCAGGATAAAGGACAGAGGTCCTGGCCATGAGGTCAAGTCATAAATTCCCCGAGTTCTGTGGAGCAAGGTCCATGGGAAGTCCAGAAGGAGGTCCTGTACAGAGGACTCTTGCATTGGATGGAGGCGCAAAATTTGTTGGGGTGGAGTTGGGTGAGAAAAGGAAGCTAGAGACCCCTTGGCTTCTTACGAAGGACAAGCGGGTACATGACAAGCAGGAGTTTGAGGCTTGTTTCGAACTTCGACAGCAGACAACTAAATATCATGGGAAGACTGCCTGGAGGGACTACCAGCAGCACTGTGAGGCGTGCCAGTTGGCAAATAGCTGGAGCAAGGACCAGCCAGCTGCATTCTTAGCGGCAAGTTTGCAGGGCACGGCCTCAAAAGTTTTGGGCCGTTGCCACCGGGAGGGAAAATTTCCTACTTACGTGGAGCTGTTGAAATTACTGGAGAGCAGTTTGGCCCAGGCCAAATGGCAGAGAATTATCTGATGGAGCTCAGGATCCATAGACAAGGCCCTAAGGAATCACTGACAAGCTGTACGGGAGCTCATAGTCTTAGCTTACCCTGAACTTTTGGAGGAAGGCAGGGATAGACTGGCTCGAGGGCATTTTACAGATGCAATAGAGAGCCAGACTATTTGGGAAAGAATTTTCAGGGCGAGACCCAAGACCCTGGATGAGACAATCAGGGCAGCTCTCGCCACTGAGAATTTCGAGTGCATGGATGCGCAGAGGTCCAGTCAGAGAGGACCAAAGCACTGTTGAGCAAGCGAGATTCAGGGTGATCCGTTCGTAGAACAAATAAAACAAGTAGTCCACAAAAACAGATGAGACAATTTCAGGATCAGCTTCCTCCAAGCAAGGCACACAAGGAGAGCGAGGCGAGGAGGCCCTGCACAAACCAAAAGTGAGCCTGTGACAAGGAGGCCAACGAAAGCAATGTTTGTTTCAATTGCGAGGATAAGGGACACTTTGCCCGTGAATGCCCGACCCCGAGGGCCAGGAACCAGGGAAATGGGGAGCAGTTGACCTTCGGACCCGAAGGGAAACCGACTCAACAGCAGGGTCCACAGAAGGACAGAGTGTAAAGAGACAGAAAACTATGCAGGGAAATGAACCCACAGAGCTTGAGGCCACATGGCGGCAGCAAGGGCTGTTTGCAAACGGCACTGTGCGGTCAACCGACATTCAGTTTTTAATTAACACGGGTGCAACGAACAGCATGATTTCTAAGTCAGCCTACTACAAGATTCCAAGGCTTTTCTGCCTTGGAATCTTGTAGTAGGCTGACTTAGAAATCATGCTGATGTTACTGATGAGCGACCTGACAGTTTGGCAGGTAGACGGAACCCCAATGGACAGCATGTGAGGTTCCACGAGCATTGATGTTCAGGTTGGCTGAACCACAGTTTCTGTTCACGCGGCAGTAGCAGATATTGGTGTCCCTGTAATTCTGGGAATGGACTTCCTTTCCAAGGAAGTTTGGATTTTTGTACCATGGAGCTCACCCTGAATGGGTAGCATATCAAATTGGCAGACCAGTTTGGATCCTAATTTTGTTACAGGGCGGTTGTAGAACAGACTACCAGAATCCCTTTAGGGCACGAGGCAATCATTCCTGCATATGTTAAGGCAGACTCTGACGGAGTGAAGACTGGAGTGATAGAACCCATGGAAGGTGGTGGTGAAGTTACCTCTAGAGGGCTCATACTAGCTAAAACGCTAGTGAGGACTGGTCAGGGACCAGTGGTAGTAAGGGTTTTGAACCCAGGCAGAGCAGAATGTGGCCTTCGTAGTGGGACTACGGCGGGAATGCTCACCCCTGTAAAAAAAGAGGAGATAGAGACAGCGCATCCTCTTAAGGCACCAGAGGAGAAACAGGAGGCAGAGGTACCTCCGCATCTCCAAGACCTTTGGCACCGCAGTGTAGAGAACCTGGAGCCACGCGTCCATGGCGTCGTGGCGAAACTATTGGCAGACTTTGGTGACATCTTCTCTAAGGGAGAAGATGACCTGGGCCGGACAGATCTGGTCTAGCATCAGACAGATACGGGCGGAGCCCATCCGATCAGGCAGAGGCTACATAGACAGCCGGCCTGCACTCAAGAAGAGGTTTCTCGGCTAGTGAAAAGATTACTTGACAGAGGGGTAATTGAGCTGTCCAATAGCCCATGGGCTTCAAACGATATACTAGTGCCAAAGAAGGATGGCACTAAGCGTTTCTGTGTTAACTATATAGGTCTTAACGCAGCGACCATCAGGGTTGCTTACCCGATGCCAAGAATCGATGACAAGCTAGATGTCTTATCCAGGGCGAGGTGATTTTCCACTCTTGACCTTGCCTCCGGATATTGGCAGGTGACACTGGATCAGGAGGTGAAGCAAAAGTCGGCATTCATCACGTGAGGTGGCCTATACCAATGGAAAGTGATGCCCTTCGGCCTTTCTAACGCCCCAGCCACTTTCGAGCAGCTGATGGAGCGAGTAGTGGCTGGCCTTCAGTGGGAATGCCTCCTGGTCTACTTGGATGATGAAATACTGTACGGGAAAACAGTAGAGGAAGAGACAGATCACTTGAGGGAGGTGTTCATGTGACTCTGCGAGGCAGGTCTCAAGATGAAGCCGGAGAAGTGTTCACTGTATGGAGAGACGGTGAAATTTCTTGGCTATATAGTGTCCGAGGGTGGAATCTCTACAGACCCAGTCAAGATCCAGGCCATAAAGGATTGGCCTACCCTAGCAGATGTCAAGGAAATCGGGGACTTCCTTGGATTGGCCTCCTACTATCAGAGGTTCATCAGAGGGTTTGCAGATATAGCACGGCCACTCCATCACTTGACTGAAAAGTCGCGAGAATTCGTATGGAAGGAAGATTGTGAGAGGAAATTCACCACCTTGAAGGCCCGGCTGCAGGAGGCCCCTATTTTAGGCTACCCCTAGCCAGAGGGCCAATACGTCCTCGATACTGATGCCCGCAGTGTTGGGATTGGCGGTGTTGGGATTGGAGGTGTCCTCTCACAGATACAAGACAGGACAGAGAAAGTCATTGCCTACGCTAGTAGAGCATTGTTAAGGCCAGAGCAGAATTACTGCACGACTGGAAGGGAACTTCTTGCAGTCGTGCACTTTGTGAGACATTTCAGACAATACCTCTATGGACAGAAAATCCTAATCAGAACCGACCATTGCTCTCTACAATGGCTTTTGAATTTCCGGGATCCACAAGGGGAGTTGGCTAGGTGGCTGCAGGTACTTGGGGAGTACAACTACACAATTGTTCATCGACCTGGACGAAAGCACTCCAATGCAGATGGCTTGTCCTGGCAGCCTTGCCGTCAGTGTGGGAGGACCCCTGAAGGTCGACAACTGGGCAGTGAGGAGAGCCCGCCCTGCAATTAGTTAAGGAGGCCACCATACGATTCATACAAACCACACCAGCCATAACAGTTCAGGATTTGCGAGGGGCTCCTATGAGTTGGGTAATCAGAGGCAAAGAGAAGGATTCCATCTGACCAGACTGGGAGTCTGTCACCCATACCTGTCCCGCTTCCAAGGCCTATTGGTCTAATACGGACAGGCTGGAAGTTCAGGGTGGTGCACTGTATCGGTGATGGGAGTTGGATGATGCCAGGGAGATAAGGTGGCAGGCAGTGGTGCCAGAGCCACTTCGCAATGACTTGATGAAAGAATTACATGGTGGGCGAACCGGAGGACATCTTGGGTATAGAAAAACCCTTGCTAGGATAAGAGAATGTTACTTTTGGGCTGGGATGAGCGCTCAAGTACATTCGTTCCTGAGAGGATGCGAGCGCTGTGCGCAAAGGATGTCCCCGCCAAAGAAAAGAGGGGCAGCTCTTCAGCAGTTACCTGTCAGGGCCCCCTGAGAAAAATGATGGAAACGAGTGGATCCTCGTTGAAGGGGACTTTTACCAAGTGGACTGAAGCTTACCCACTTGAGGACACTAAGGCGACAACGATTGCCAGAAAGTTTGTAGAGGAGTTTGTATTCCGGTTTGGAGTCCTCTCCAAACTCCATTCCGACCAGGGCCGGAACTTTGGATCTGAGGTTTTCAAAGAAATGTTCAACATTCTTGGCATACAAAAGGCAAGAGCCACCCCATATAACCCTAAGTCCGATGGCCTCATCGAGCATTTTAATCGGACCCTAATCAACATGGTGGCAACAATGATCCATCCTCATAAGAAGTAGAGGGACTGGGACTGGCAGTTGCTGTTAAGGAACTTTGCATACCGCAGCACCCCTCAAGAGAGCACCGGGGAGACACCGGTGATGATGATGCTTGGAAGGGAGGTGTCACTTCCTGCAGAACTGCATCTGAGTAGCCCCAAAGATAGCGACTATGCAGATGAATTGCATCACTAAGAGGAGCTCACCAGAGAGCTCGCGAACAACTCCAGAAAAGCACCCAGAGGCAGAAGACGAAGTACGACCGGAGGGCCACCGGCAAGACGTACAAGAAAGGAGATTTCGTGTGGCTTCACAACCCAACGAAAAAGAAGGGTGTGTGTCCCAAACTGGTTTAGTCGTTGGGAAGGCCCATACCTGATCACAGCCAAGCTATCTGATGTTGTATTTCGTATACAGGAGAGTCTGAAGGTAAAGAAGAAGGTGGTGCATTATGATCACCTGAAACCCTACAAGGGGACACTACCAATGGTGTGGGAGGAGGTCTCACCTGAGGAGGATGGCCCCAGGCTAGAGGCGCCGGGAGAACCAGAGACCTCTGCTCCCACAAGCAGTCAACAGGGTGGATGTACACCTGAGCAGAGCAGAGCAAGGGTTGTGATGGACAGCCGCCCAAACGACTCAAACAAACAAGTGGAACAAAGTGATGAGCCAAACGAGTGATAAATGTGTAGTACCACAGAGGCGAAACCCTCCAAGGGAGAGGAAGCCTCTGGCACGGTACTGTTAGAGTGTGAATAGTGAGGTGCAGGTAAGGAGGTATGTGAAATTTCAGCGTAATTCACATAGTTTTGTTTTCATCTTCTCTTGTGGCAGATGAATGTGGACAGAATGAGGACGGACACCGGAGGACCTGGACACAGCTTATCTCTACCGATGTGACAAATGCAGCAAGGTCTTCTTGCAGAGGCGAAGTCTCAACTGGCATCGCCAGATTGAGCATGGCCCTTCAGTTTATACGTGGTGCAGGCGGTGCCCATTCCGGTGCAATCGCTGAGATAATCTCAGCCGCCACTACCGAAAAGAGCACGAAGTACAACTGGAGGACATGGACCTCATTGAGCTAGAATCGGAGAGTGAGAGGGACCGTCACCTTCACACCATGATCGGGAGACGGGTAGTCATTGATGTGATCCGCCACGATCAACGAGTCGAACGCTGTCGTAGGAGGGAAAATTCTCCACCAAGTAGGCATGGAGGCATGGCTGGAGAGGCAGAGCCATCGGACCTACTCGTCAGCGGCAGATAGAGGCACCCAAGGGCACCTGAGACAGCTACATGACCGGAATCATCCGCTGAAGCTGGAGAGATGAGTGAGCTGCAAACCGTAGCCGCTTTTGTGACGGTACCTCCCAACAGTCTGGGTGAGAGAGGCCTCAAGATCCCGATGACGCCCTATCCCTTGCACCTTCGACTATTTCGATGGTTTCCCCACCTCAAACCCCAAACCTGCAATGACTGGTACAGTAGAGCCAGCCACAGCCAACAGCAATATCGCATCTTATGTGCCGACTGAAGATTACCAGCTACATCTCCATCTCCCCATGTAAAGCCAGGAGGAAAATCCCTAGTAAGAATCCTGAAGAGCATGCAGCCCTCTGATTCATCTGCATCGGAAGGGAGTGATGTCCTGAACACCAAGAACCCGTCTTGTTGCCCAGATGTCTGGAGGTGAGCTCACTCCCAACATCAACCTGCAAGAGGCATTGAGAGGGAAGTTACAGAGATGCTCATCGTGATGAAGTACCAGTCCGGTGTTGTGCAAGAGGAGTGCAGACGTACCCACATTTATGACGTTTTGTTTGAAGCAGACTTTAAGAAGAATTAGGAAGAAGTTGTTTTTATGAGTGATGCTCCTGGAGACACTCTTTTGTTACTCAAAGTTTTAAGGTAATTTCCCTTTTCTTGACAAAGACTAAGTCTATGTGTTACTTAACTGTTGACAAACTGGGTTAAAATCAATTATGAAGGGTCGCTATCTTGTATGTTACATAATTTGAAGATGGATCCTAATTTGCTGGGTGTTAGTTTAAGCTCTTAGGACGGGCTGTCCTGACTTAACGAGGCGCCTTTGTAATGCAAATTAGTGAGGGCAGAATACATAGATTATAGCTAGATTGTCATGTGACGTACCCAGAGCGCGATAGGCATGTATGTACTGTATAGCCGCATGCAGAGCACGTGGGGCAGTTGCTCCCTGGATGTAGGCACCAGTGCATCATCAAGGTCACTCTGCAGTTCGTGCAGGAGGCGTGAGTGTTCTTGATTGTCTGTTCGTCTAGCACCACCATGTGCGGGAGGCGGGCACCAGGTCCAATGCATTGTACAGTGATTGTGAGTCCAATTAAACTTTTGTTACTGGTAATTTATTTGTCTAGACATCATCATTGCTGTTGTCATCTACCCTTTATGTTATCCCCACCCAATCTACTGGTAGTCTGCAGACCACCGAGATATATTTTCTCAAAACGGCCGGCCTCTACCACTCACACGTTCTTTGCTTAGCCACTTGAGTTAAAGAGCGTGGTAGGGTGAATCATTACAATACCCTTTAACCTGATGCCAGGTATTTGAACCAAAAATATGTTCTGATTCTACATACATTCTTACAATGAGTGTGTGTGCATGTACATGTCTAAGTTTACCATTTATATGCGCAATACCGTACAAGAACTGACTATTGCATATATCATTTACCTACAGCCTTAATTACCGGTACATGTACATGTATTCATTATTAATTGTAACAACTTGGAAAACAAATGAGGGTTTCTTTTCTCCAAGTTTCAAGTTGACTTTTCAAGTTTTGAGTTGACTTGTAAATTTTTTTTTAAAATTTGAAGTTGAATATTTGAGTCAGTGAATGTAAGTGAACTGACATTTTGAGTTTTGAGTTGACTTTTCCAAGTTTCACATTTCAAGCTAATCTACATGTATTTTCAAGTGAACACCAATTTGACCAGTCAAAACCCTAAACTGCTGAATCATTAAACAAGTACATCCAGTAAAGCCCATTTCTGTTAACCTTGCTTGGAACAATACACATGTAGATGCAGACAAACTGACTGCATTTACAAAAGCATTTTCCCAATTAGCGGGAACCATGAATGTATTACATGTACTACTTTGAACATAAATGTATTTGCTTATTTATGCATATCACTACAGTGTGCTAATATGGTACACATGAATGGCAGAGTGTTAAAAATGTTACAGATTATCATTTCCAGATACAAAAAGCAAATAGTAAATGTAACCATTTTGAAAAGGTGTCATCAATCCTGTTTTATGCAACTACATGTACAGTGTACATGTACACATGGAGGCTTGTAGTTCCCACTTAACCTAAATTTGCATGGAGCAATTTGTATAGTAACTGAAACATGTACATTTTACATCACCCAATTAAGTTAAGCATATGATGGGCCTACATGTATTGCCAGAAAGTGGGAATAAACTAAAGGTCTTGACATGCAGGACTGCACACACATGTTCTCAATTTACCGCGGTATCTTCAAGCAACTTGGATTCCCAATTCTGACAGGAAGAGCCATGGCAACAGTGTGATACATGTACATACATGTACCTTGTACACTGCTTCCGACTCACACTGCACACCTGAAGCATTTACTTAAATTCAAAGGTAGTGCATTCATGCGAAAAGGCCCCTACAACATCTTTACTGCATATCAAGTTTGCATGGAGATGAATTTTTTATCACATTTGTCATGTTTGTGGAACACAGAATAATGTCCACGTACATGTAATGCGTCTGTGTCCTGTGTCTGTCAAAATCAAGTAAATGCAGAAATTCTATTTTGGATGAAGCATGAGGGCTATATGTTTCCCCCAAAAGTCCAGGTTTGTATCAACACTGACAAATTTTATAAGAGAAATACAATGTACTAGTACATGTAGTGCAATCCAATACTGGCTCAATTACTTCTCATGAACCCAGAAAAAGACTCCAAACAATAACTCTATGATTTTAATTTGGTTTCCAACAATATGTACACGTATACATGTACATGCATACATGTACATGTACCCACATGTACATGTATCTGTTAAGCCACTTACTACAAATGAGCAATGATGAAGAAACATTTTACAAATACACATGTACATGTAGTACATTTGCAAAAGCTCTTTAAGCTTTAAATAAACATTTGTGAAGACAATGGAGAAATACTCAGTTTTAAACGTGAGAGGAAACCCTCAAAAAATTTTCTGGAGAACACTTTTGAATCAGAGCAAAACCCACTCCACACTCCACAGACAGGGTGGGACTCGAGCCCCAGTCACAGAGGTGCAAGGCAGGAACAGAATCACTGTACTCTTCACCAGTAATGGTGAACTATGATCTTGGGCACTTGGATTTCCTCAATGGGTTCCTCCTTTTCTTCATACCGGAAGTAAGAGACAACTACCAGTTTGGTGGCATTCATCCAAGCCTTTTGAAATTTGGCATCATCTATTTCAGCCATTGAGTCATACATCATGGGTCTCACCTCCCTGACCAGCTTGAAGCCGCCTGCAGTGCTGAGTGTGAACAAGAACATTCTTCCATCACAAAATTCGCCTCCGATCATTTTGTTGCCGTAGAGGCAGGGTACAGTCAACTTCAAGGGCTCTTCAGAGTCATCCACTTTGAAGCTTTTTGTATCACCATAGTAGCCCCCGTCTAAGCCAAACATGCCCAGCTCCCCACATTTTGACCGAGCTACAATAAATGCATTACCCGGATCAAAGTGATACAACATCCGACTGCTAACATCGAAGACATCTTCTTCATTAAAAAAGCTGACACTAGGACAGTAATATGCTTCTATGAGCTGCCCTGATGACAAGTTCCACATTTTCATGACAGGGTCATTTTTCTTGTTGGTGCCGATAACAATCCCGTCACCAAGATGGCACGACACCAAATAGTTCAACCCTGTGTTGATTGTGTGCAGACGGGTGCCACTTTTGGCATCCCACAAGCAAATTACTTTAGCTTTGTATGCAGCGGCAACTATTTTATGATGATAGTCAACATGAACAAGGTGGGAGCATCCCATACCATAACGGAGACTGAAATTGGAGGTATCTCCAGACCCAAAAACCTTAATTTCATTTTTTACCTTCCTCGCCTTAAGATTATACCGCAGTCGCTCCTCTGCCCTCCAAATAGGTGTATCATTGTCAAAATCATCCTTATCATCCCCATCACTGTCATCATCTCCACCATCACCTCTGTCATTGCCATCTTCACCCTCACTTTCCTCTTCACTACTACTAACATTATATATATGGTGCTCGTCCTCTGGATGGGCTGTGCTGACAATAATTTCACCATCAAACAGGACATGAGTCACTTCCTGATAAAACTTTCCCAGCACTTGCAGCTTCTCTCCAGTCTGGGCAGAGACGGTTCGGATCCGGCCATCTGTGCATCCAACTGCTACGATGCCACTCTTTACCTTCAAGGAATTAGCGCTCCCGCTAGCCTTCACTGTAATGGTGTGCTGACAACCCCCCGTTGTCATGTCCCAGATCTTCAGGGTGCCATTTGAGAGACTCCCAGCCAGGCAGGCTCCTTCAACATCCAAACTGCTCACTGTCAAATCATCAGTTTTGTTTGGATCCAACAACTCAGACTCAACAGTATCATAATAATATTCACGACAGCCGGCTGCTCCGAACTCAAAGGAGACAGTGTGGCAACGGTTGTTGATCCAGTTGGTCTCAAGGTGCTGCGCTCTCATGTACACTTCCTTCCATTTGCAGGTCTGGGCCAGCGTAGGCCAGTCGGAAGCAGCTACAACTGCTTCCCTCGGGAAGGCAATACTAGTGCTGCCCCCCTGCAGAGCAGTTGACACCTCCTTGCAAAGATCCTCTGTGGTGCCAAAACGCTCCCAACTTCTACGCCGACAAAGAGGGCGCCAGAGGGCATCCTGATTGGCCATATTCCTCCAGAATCGATTACAAAGTGCCATGTGGCACAGATCTTGGGCTGAGATATATTGGAGTATGCCATACTGCAGTTCTGTTGGCAATTCCAGTAAATTGTCAGATGCTGAGGAAGACTCCATCATTAGAGGGGCTGCGTTTTGAAAACAGAAAGAAAAGCCAGGAAATACATGTATATTCTAAAATATATACAATCTACATTCATGTCTTTAGACATAAGCCGTGTTCACAATGGACATTTTGGTCAAACTTACTGAGATGATCATTCCTACCGCGCAGTCATTTCTGCTCAGGAAAAATTACCAAGACACTTTTCCTGAAATGGAAAGTCCAGTGCGGACAGTGCGAGTTGGTAATAACATGGGAAAATGGCCGATCCATATACGTCTGGCCCAAGCACAGCGGCATGCTGCATTCAGGGGAAACTACATTGTACACATGCGCGTTGCATATTTTGCCTCACTATGGCATGTGGCAAATACTTCCTGTAAATCTTTTCCTATTTTGGTCTTAATCAAGCCAAAAATTGTTATTGACACTGTTGTAAGATTAACTGGTGTTAAGAGTGCACCATTCCCAGATGATAATGAGGACTGTAACGTTGTGTCTGAGGACAAAAATGAATGCAGAAAAATCACGCAAAGAGCCCTCATAAGTCACTGCATTGCTAGCTCAGTTACTTTACCTGCGGTCTTGGTAAAATTTCTTGTGTTGACAGTCCAAGTGCAAACAGTACTAGTAGGTCACATTTGAAATTTTTTTATTTGACCATTGGCTCAGCAAAACTCACAGGAAAAAAAGTCCAGTGCAAACACGGCTAGACATCTGTTTCTGGGATGAACGTCTGTACCGGTATTGAGTGACAAACTGTACAATGTCTAAATCCCATCTCACACATGACCATATTTGCACACTGCAAGCGATGATACCAGAGGAAGATGGTCAAAATTATCCCCCTAATCACTCACTGTACAGTGCCCTGTGAAAAACCAATTGGTGACTGGTTTACAGTCCCATATACATGGAAATGTACATGTCTGACAAAATCAACACAGTAATAGAGATGTACGTTACAAAGTTACTCACTGTCCTGCCCAGTGTCTCCCTGATTATTTACACATGTATTTCTTGTATTACCCAGGGTTGCCCATTCACATTAGTATGTGGTCTTCCATGTGGCCTAGCACAAAACAGTTAAAATGTTATATTACAGTAAACTATGGGGTATGGGCCTAGTAAAACAAAATACACACATACAGTATACGTAGAAACAGAAAAAATAATAATAAAAAAATCAAATTATTTCACATTTTTGTCTTGTGCACTGCAAAGCCCATCTTTACATGTACACAGGTGCATCAGTAAGTACATGTACTGTAGGTATTAAAAAAATCAATATTATACATATACTTGTATATGTACATCCTTTCAAATTTCATTACAAAGTCCTTTCAAAGTTGTAGTCTTTTGGTGTTACATGTAAGTCTTTTCAGTCTTATAGTCTTTTTTTTTTCATTTTTGGGGAGGTACTGTACTTTTCAATTAATTAATTTGTTTTTGTCCCTTTTTTTGAAATTGAATACTGGTCTCTGAGTCCCTTTATTAATTCAGTTTCCTGCGACCTTTCCCTCAAAGATCCTTGGTTTTGTAAGAGATTTTTGTTGTTCTGCAAGTTCCTCCATAGTATATACATGCCAGTTTTCTAGGTTACTTTTTTTTCTAGTTTTGGTGAAAGATCTGGGTAGGGAATGTTTTTAGCAAAACTCAGCTTGAAACTGTTATAGTAGGGACTACATGTAGGTACATGTAATTTGTTCTTTTTTAAGGGTTTCAATGGTATTTTATGTTAATTGATCAAAGGTTAGGTCAAAATAATCACTACATGTTGTTTAGTGGATTTGTGAATCTACCGGTACTTGTACAACAGCTGATATCCTGACTCCACTCCAACTTTGTGGGTTTGACCCCATCCAAGACAACCTAACCCTAAGACAGATGATGTCATGACAGTTGAGCAGAGTTCAAGTATGCTGGAAGTGTTAAGGCATCAGGCCTGCACGCAAGGCATCAGGCCTGCACGCAAGGCATCAGACCTGCACGCAGGGCATCAGGCCTGCACGCAGGGCATCAGGCCTGCACGCAGGGCATCAGGCCTGCACGCAGGGCATCAGGCCTGCACGCAGGGCATCAGGCCTGCACGCAGGGCATCAGGCCTGCACGCAGGGCATCAGACCTGCACGCAGGGCATCAGGCCTGCACGCAAGGCATCAGGCCTGCACGCAAGGCATCAGACCTGCACGCAGGGCATCAGGCCTGCACGCAGGGCATCAGACCTGCACGCAGGGCATCAGGCCTGCACGCAAGGCATCAGGCCTGCACGCAGGGCATCAGACCTGCACGCAGGGCATCAGGCCTGCACGCAAGGCATCAGGCCTGCATGCAAGTCATTAGGCCTGCATGCAAGGCATCATTCTACTGCAGTTTCAGCAGATCCAGATGCTGAAGTCAGTTTTAACTCAAGTTATTGGAGAGCAACAGAGGTAGCGGCATTACATCCAGAGATTAGGGCGCACCTTGCATGTACATCAGTCGCAACTAAACCAGAAGACGCACCTTATATGGAAGATGATCCTACCCCCCGTTTCCCCACCAGAAAGCCAGCAGCCCCGCATCCTGCAGAAACATCCAACACCCTTTCATCTACATGTAGTCCCGATGACGAAGCCCCTACCATTGCCCCGTCGAGTAGCAAGTCAAGCAAAGATGACAGAGGCACAAGATTGAGCCAAAGTCTACAAGAAGCCCAGAGGAGTTATCCAGCCATAAGAAGAGTGGTGGAGCTCAAGTTGGCCAATTCCAAGGGGATCAGTAGAAGGAAGATGGCACATCAACCAAAAACGGAACAGAGGCTACTTCATGTGTGGGAGCATCTGGAAGTGAAGGGAAGTCTACTTCTGTACAAGACAGGTGGAGCCAAGGCCAGGTATTGGTACTTGACTGTGCTACCCCAGTTTTCCAGGGACTTCACCATGGAGACTTGACTTACATGTATGGACGGGTACTGAAGCTTGTGCGGCAGATATTCTTCTGGCCAAGTGTTCAAAATGAGACAATGAGCTATATGAGATGGCATCGGAAACAAGACCAGTCTACATATACACCTGTGCCACAGAAAAGCCACTGTGTCATTCCCCCACCAGATGAATTCCAAGATCCAGTTTGGTAAACAGAGTTTCAACTTTTCCATGTACAGGTACACCGTAGACGCATTGCTGGGGACAGCAATGATTTAAGATCGGGTGAGTGTGGCAGAACTAGAAATTTGTTAGACTTTTTGTAAGCGTCTTTTCATAGTGAGTACCGTAGTTCCCCTATAAAAATACAAAGTTTAGTGTGTATTTTCCTGTTGGTGATTCCCCCCATTTGTTTACTTTGGCCCTTGCTTCAATCCATATAACTTGGCCCCAGGCTCTGACCACACTCTGTGTAGCACAACAACTGAGACAATCTTAATGCTGTTCCTCCTCCCTGGAGTGTGCTTTTCTGCTTGCGTCAGGTTTCTGTCTGCTTCTAAAAAGCCAGAAGTGGCTTTGCACCAGATGCATCATACATACAGATTTAGACAGAGTGAAGTACAGTATTAAGTACCGGTACATGTATGTAATGTACATGTATGTACACTTACACCACCAAAATCATACTGTACATTCAAAGACAACCACAGTTACCAGTAGAAGCTTCTTCTTGCCAAACCTAACCCGAGCGTCCTTCAACATACATGTACCTTCTGTTTCTTCCAATGCAACCTTTTGCCCTTGCTCTCATTGTTTTTGAGTGGTTAACATGCATTTTGAAGATTCTAGCAAGCATAAGGTAATGCTAGCAAACCCATCTATGGACAGGACAAATCTGACAAATTCAACATCAAAACAGCTCTAGAGGGCCTATGAGAGGCAAAGCCATTTCTGCCTCGGTCTATTAACCCACTTTCTGCTCAATCATCCGTGAGGGAAATTTGGATTTCTTGGTGTCATACAAAAGAGAACATCATATCAAAACTAATTACGGTAACCATTTACCAAAAGAATTAGTCACAATGGACAGATCTAATGAGATGCCATTCTGAGGGGCCATGTTCATGTACACTCACGCAGCTGTCTCAACCTGAGCGCACATGCACACTTCTGCACTTGACTAGGCCTACTCAAGGAGGAATTTCACGCACGCACTCCACCTGCATGCGAACAGGATGGCTCAGTAGGCATACGGGTAGTAATGGCTTCCAATTGTGGTTGTCGGATTTGTCTTTAAAGAAACAAGAAATTTATCTCAGTTTCCCAACAACCTGTGTACACACATGTAGCTCTATGGGACTACATGTGTTTGTAGCATACTTCCAGAAGTTGTAAGGTTTATGCACAAACCTTACTAACAGCCATGTACAAAACTCTAAACACGTTTTGGCTGTTTTGATTGTGCCAACTTACTCCTCCATCATAGATATATACAACAAAACGTCACACATGTACACACATAAATAATATACTTTTTGGTGAAGTTAGATGTCTGATGGGGAGGTTTATTCACCTTGTATCCTCATTAACATGGTTAAAATTCGTGAGCATTTTGTCCATCGCCACAGTACAGTAATGTCAATAACTGTCAGCTATGTGACAGCTTGACCAATCGCAACACAGCTCCTTTCTTTTTGTTTTGTTTTCCTTACCCCATCCAAATGAAAGCTGAGCTATGATTGGTCATTGGAATGGAAGCAAACTGGGTCAATAAATCACAGTGCGGCTTTCATCTGTGGATGACAGGAAAACAAAAGGAAATGATAGGAGCTATGAACATGTAGTGATTGGTTGAGCTATCCTACAGCTGACAGTTATTGAGAGTACACGCTGCTGATTTTCTGTAGTGTGGATGGGCGAAATGCTCGAGAATTTCACCATTTTAATGAGGATATAAACCTTTATAAGGTGAATGAACCTGCCCATCAGACATCTACATCTGAAGGCATACATGTACATGAAATTTGGTTGCACAAATAGCTGTCAACAGTCAAAATGTGTTCATGGGAGTTTGTACATGGCTATCTGTAAGGTTTTTATGACCCTTACAGAAGTACATGTACATGTAGTCCAAGTAACTTGGATCCTACAAATTGCCTTTTTAAAACATTTGTACATACATGGTCGGTAGTTGGACGATAGTAGGGTCCAAGTACCTTCCATAGGCTTTTGCTTCCATTAATTCTTTAACAAGAACATTTTCTTAGTCAGACAACAAAGAGTTATACATGTACATGTAGTTGAAAGAGTGTCACCAGACCAGTGTCCAGTTACACGTTCTTTTGGAGTACCTCAAGGTACCGTGCTTCTGACCTTTATTCTTGACTTATATTAACGATCTACCTAAAAACCTGGCATCGAATGTTAGCCTATTTGCTGATGACTGTATCCAGTGTAGGGAAGTAAAAAATTCTAGTGACACAAAAAGTCCTTCAAGAGGACATAACCAAGCTACATGTATGCAGTTGGGAGACCAAATGGCAGCTGGGTTTTCATACATGTACATCAAATTGCTTTCGAATGGCTGCAACTCATAAGCCAAAACCCCTTCTGAATAACTATTTGCTCCAAGGAAATCCCATCAACCATCGCATCATGCCTACCGGTCCCTGAGTGAAACTTACTTCAGACCTGTCAAAATGTGATTTTAAGCCTGTTCGTGTTTGACAGGGTCTTTTGATAACATTTGATTGAAACATGTGGTTTATGCGATTGTTATTTGCATCTTGCTCCCCGTGCATCATCCATCAATCAGATGCACATGCATACATGTACACCATACATGTACATGTATGTGCACAGTTGTGCCACAGCACCCGAATACAAAAGGGACTGTTCGGCACCAGTTCGACATCGATTTTTGACAAAACAACATTTTCCTTTTCTTCCAAATAAACACCGTGTCATAGATGTTTCATCAACTCCTTATACATGATTTGGGGGGATTTTCAATAGAAAAATGCGCATTTTTGGTTACCTTTTTGTAGTCTTCACAAACCAAAACAAGTCTTGATGGTGCTTTGGTCAAATGCCTTGAGTTCTTTATCAAATGAAAGAGTATTATAAGCTCTACAAGATAGTGACATCATTGTTCCAAACCTGGTTGAGTTTCGCGAGATATTATTAGGCTTAGACGAGACTATGGCTGTGTCCGAAACGGACTTCCAGAGCTACGGCTACATGTAGGTCTATTGTCTACGCGTCTCCACGCATTTCCAATGGAACGAAGCCCCAGACCTAGCTCTAAACAAGAGATTCAGATGCAGCCTATGTCACACGGCAACAAAGAAAGATGGCCGCACACAGTTGTTTAAGTAGGGCCTAGTGTAAGTGGCTCCAATCTTACATTATTTTTATCATACCTTACACCCAAAACTCGACGCAAACAGACATAATAAATGGTACTAACACGAATTTAGGTTCTTTTTTTACAACACAACTGCTTTTTTAAATGTAAGAGTTTGATGCACAAAGGGCAGAAACCATTGATTGAAAAACAAACACTTTTACAAGCTTCCAGAAATAAAATTTAAAGGTGCCGTTCGCTGGACTCCATTTGCCGCACATCTGGCATGTCTGGCTGTGCTTAGTCTTGCATTTCAGCATGATCCTTGGCTTAAAATGTCATGAAAGTGTCAGTCGTCAGAATCTACAGACACCAGCATCAGGTAGCCTAAAAACAAACTCAATACAACTTACGGGTACAAGCTTGCACAGTATTCACTTTCGATGCTCACGTCTTGAATGATGCAGCAGTGATGTCCTATTGAACCTGAACTAGTCATGGCCTGTGCGCGATCGAGTATGTATGGGCCCGGGGCCGGGGACGCACCCATGCATATGTGTGCAGTGCAAAGGTGACAATCGCGCCCTCTCTTAGACGAAACCTCAAGTGGATCGCAGTTGATCGCGTGCTTTTATAGGAAAAATAACATGCAAAACATTTTTGGAATTTATAACTTTTTTATTCAGTTCCTTCTTAAAAGTTCAACTCGTACAAAGGCCTTTGATAAAATGTCTGCTAGCATATCAATTCATAGAAACTTAAAAATTACCTGACCTAAACGAAAAATAACCTGCCAAATTGACTTCCGAAAATAATATAAATAGGCCTACGGGTTCAAGAATTGGAGAGCCACATACCATACTCTTTGAGGCGTTTCACTTTCACATCAAGTTTAGTGTCCAAGTTATTGTGCACCACTATAATTTCACCCTTCTTCGCTCGCCATGTTTCATTGAAGAACAGCTTCCCGTTGGGAAAGTTGTCCGAATGTAACACTTTGACCTGCAACTCCGGGATCGTTTTACTCTTGAGGAGTTCATTCATCGCCTGGCTGGGCTTTAGTGATTCGTCCCCTGTCCTCACGGCATCCATCCACTGGATGAGAAACGCAATCGCATTCCTGGTGGGTTTGAAGTAGACAAAACCAGCGTCGTAAAGGTTTGGGAGTTCTCGCTGAACTGCAACGTCGAAATCGTCCTGAAAGTAAGGATAGGGGTCTCGGAGCCAGAACATGTCTGCATCGGTACAAAGAACTTCGTAACCGTTCTGTATCAATGGCAGAGCGACTCTTTGCCGATTGTCCATAAATTGAGATTTAGAAGCCCATTCAGGGTTACTTCGGGAGATCTTTCTTGGATTAATTTTCCGGACGTGAAGTCCAGGATATCGTAAAGACTTATTGGAGTAGTGTGCCATTGCTGTGTCATCATCTGTCACCACGGTGATGTTGGGACAAGCTCTGGTTCGCTGGACACTCTCCAGCCAGTTGTCGGTCAGTTCTATAAAGGCGATGTTTGTCGTGGTCAGGACAATTTTACCGGGTCGTCTCTCCACATCAGTGTCGGTACAGTACTGTTGGTCATGATGTGGCGCACGTGGCAGCGCCGTACGCTGGATCTCGGGCAATGGGTCCCGTCGCTCCTGCTTAGCCCGCACATCCTCGGAAATATCTGAGCCATCCAATGAGCCCGATGTAACAATTTGAAGCTTGCGCAGTGAACCCTGATCGTTTTTCTTGCCAACAACTGCTCCAGGGCTGCGCAAACGGTACTCACCTGAAACTGTAGGAGCATAACAAGGCTTCAGACACAATGCTTTTACTGAAACGCGCTACTACATGTTTTTGGGGGGCATACGTGTAGTGAGGAATGCATCTACATGTATATAGATTAAAAAAAATCTTTTCAAGTGATTCATTGCTTATTCATTTTAGAACCAGCTCCGAAGGCCACATAATGAATTGTACCCACGTTCAACACCGGCGAACAACAAACCGACCGCAGTCAGGAGCGCTACGATTACCGAGCCCATCTTCAGCACAAACCTGTCCAGAGAAATACAAAATACAATTCAATTCCAAGATACTGGGTTATTGCAATGCTGGGGCACGACCATTGGGTGCAACCTAAGTAAAAATGTCCTTTGTTTTGAACAAATATTAATTATAGTCTGAAAAACGGGGGACGTTGATCAGAACCATATATGGCTGCAGACGAGTTTGACCCTTGACATGTCCACGCAGATCAAGTCAACCTCACACATCCTCCTGAAAACAGGGAAGTTTCAGCCTATTCTTTGTAGGGGAAAAAAATAAATATGAAGGACTGCAGCTCTGAACAGGACTATGATCTTGCCTTTTGGAAAAAGTTAGTGAAATAGTATTTTTGGCCATGTAAATTATTTTAGTTCATTGTGTATATATTGTATTAACCTTTCAAAGTCACCGTACGTCCCACCCTAATGCCATAGTGACGGCCCATTTTCACTGCTGTCGGGACAGATTCCATCCTATGTACAGTCAGTCGGTGACTGCGTTCGAGTTTAAATTAACGGGATATCACTTGAATTTTAAAGCAAGCGACGTCTGATGGCAGATTCAACCATTACACAGAGTGCTCTTTTGACTTCCCCATAATTCTGGTCGGGAGGGGGGGCAAGCGCGAATAGTCCTCGGGCGAATGGGGGGCGTGTCCATGTTTCCTGTCAACGCTGCCATTGATTCAGGGGAAGTAACTAGTATATATTCGCTAACATGTTTTATTGTTTCCATCCCTGAAGCAGCCATTTTGGAACAGTAGCCATGCAGTGCGCATTTCTTGTTATTGCTGGGTTTGGTAACACGATTACGCTGCATGCAAACTTGCATGGCTACTCGTGTAAACTAATCCCATTTACCTGCTGTTCGTCGGGGAGCTTCCCTTGAGAGAGCTCATTTCTCTTCAGTTTTTAATGTCGACGAGACGGTTGTTTATTAAGAGTGCCTTGAGAGCTCTGAAAGATGGAACGCAACACATTATGAAAAAAATTGCGTATAGGTGCATGGCTCTGTATTTGGTACTATTGTCACGTAGTTAAATCAGGTCTCCCCGATATCCATTTCTCAACTTTTATGCTTAATCGATTGTTTGTCAATAGCCCGATGTAAATGATGATATCAGAAGTTTTCAAAAGCATGAAAGGGCACTCGAATCTAAGTTTTCCATTTATAGAAGGTGAACATCGCAAGCAACGATCAACTTCGCCTGCAACAAGAAGGAACCCCACAACCGATTTTTTCCAGGGGGGCGCCCTACAGATTGAGCAATTTTGAGTTTTTCATGTACTCGTAAGCATTGTTTCTGAAATGTCAGGGTAGGTTTTGTAAAGTTTCACATACTTTGGGGAGGACAGTAGTATCAAAATATCGTTCCTATTTTGTAAAAAGAAAATGGTGGGGCACATGGCCTCAACTTTTCCCTTCGACTGACCGGCCATTTACAAAAAACATAGTTTTCAAGGCGAACGGAAAACGAATTGACATGGCAATAAACAAGAGAAATCTTGAACGAAATGGGGATGAAGGAAAAGCCAAGCTGAACACAAGACGGAATTGATCTCTTGAATGAGTATTTTGACAGTTGATTAGTCAGACTGGGAAAGTTTTTTTTTCGTGCGGCAAATTTTATCAGTTTACATCAAGGAAACAAACATCATCTAGTCTGGACTGCTAGTTGGTCTAGATTCAAACTACTCACAAATAGAGGAATTTCCATGACCGACCGGCATCACCATATTTCTATCAGCCGAGCTCCGTCCGCCAGCGTTGGAAACATAAAGCATCGATCCTGATCGACGAATCAACCCCTGCATGTACTCATTCGTCCATGGTTCAACAAAAGGCATCAGTCGGTTCTCGCGCGTGTCCTGAAAATCCCACGCGCAAACGGTCAGTTCACTCACTGAACATGCGCGTTTACATGTACATGTACTCCAAAACTGGGTGTGCAGTGTAGGACTATCAGCTCTGTATTTTCGACTGGTTGGATGTGAAGCTTTATTAATATTTTTCTGTGTACAGCTCCCGCGTGACCCTGAAGAAGCTGGCCATCAATACGTGAGCAGCATTCTCCCATTCAAACTCTGGTTAGGCCTACTAAGGCGAGGACAATGAAGTCAAACTGTTATGTAACATTGGGTGGCCCATGTGGATCAATGCACTCACCGACGATGCGGGGAGCCGCACGCTGATGATATAGTCATCATTCGGGCAAGCTGTGACGTTTACGGGTGAAAATCCTGATGATAATTGTGCGAAATTGTTATTGTGTGTGAAAGCCTTGTATCTTTTGACAGGTACATACGGACGGGGTGCTCAAAGTGATGACGTCATGACTTCGTCATGAAATGCCAGATTACAGTATTTAAGATAAACCGCTTTCATCGAGGCGTTCCCGTCGCGTTATTTTAAAATTCAAACCTGTCTCTCATTTTGTTCTTTTTCCTGTGAAGTTAGGTCACTGAATCGGTCCGTCGGAAAACAATCTCACACGTACAGATCGTTAAAAATAATGCAAAGTACACAAAGTTTAGTTGTTTTGCTTTTACTTATCTTGTTTAAAAGTTGTCCTTTTTTTCATTGATGAAAGTAAATCCCAGGCAGCTAGCTTACGTGTCGGCTGTATGATTGTTAGTTATAAGTAATAATGACAGACTGGGGGTCGCGTAGTATTATGGTAATTCTAGGTTATGCTCTCAAAACCCTATTTTAGCGGATTCACTTCTGTAGTAATACATGACCTTGTTTGCAGTGCATAAAAACATATATGCACAAAGCAGTTATCGTAGATTTTATTCAAAAACAACGACAGGGTCGACGCGTCGACGAACGAGACACATCCACATAAGGTTTGGACAGTTATACGTCTACAGTTAAATCTTTCCTTTACAAGGTTGCATGCTGAGACAAGCCAAATTAACTTGTTTGTTTTAAAGGAGAACACAATATTATTCAACAGTCTCAGGAATTCGGGATTTGGGGTTACCATTGCGCAAGTAGAGAGAACTGGTACCTTGTGTGACTCCTGGCGTTTTGGGCGTAGAAGGATTCGGGGTACAATGCATAACATTCACAATTGTGACCCACTCTGTGAAAATGAGTCATAAGTCGCCAGAGCCACATTTTGAGTTTTCATTTGTATTGGAAAGAGCAAATTAAGTTTTTTTTTTGACGTATCACTCACTTTGGCATCCTGATAAAAGTGGATACTCCATGGTGAAAAATACTGTGGGTTCCTACTGATTTCCACCGTGCGAAATTATTCTAAAGGACTTTTACTCCAAAGTGACTTTGGCAACTTAAGACTCATTTTCACAGAGTGGGTCACAATTACCGATAAAGCACGGAGGAGTAAGAAGATAACCAAAGTGTTAGTAATGGGCTTCATTTTCTCAAACTTCTTTTGAGTGACAGATCTCGTGCTTGAGTTAGTCTTACAGGTTTTGGGAGGGGGATTAACTAGACTAGACCGCTTGCTATCATCAGCCGATACCTTCTAAACTTCTGAGCAGACATGGGAAACCTAGGCTTGAAACAGGTTGTTGCACTGCTGGGAATGTGCTTAAGACTCGGAGAAGATCAGTTCACGTGTAAATAGGTTGTCCTATAGGCCCTAAGTCTTCAGTGTCATTTCGACGGAACCACATTCCGTACTCTTTGAAGCGTTCGAGTTTTTTGTCATGCCCTATAATGAAATTGTTGTGCATGACCACCACGTCTCTTTTGTGGTATTCCCTCCACTGTCGATTTGAGTACAGCTTTCCGTTAGGAAAGTGCTTCGAGTCTAGTATCCTGACCTTTAGCCTGGGCACCTTCCTCTGCTCGATGAATTTATTCATCACAACCTGGTCTGGTTTTAAACTGGTGTCTGACCTCATGAATTCTATCCACTCGGAAAGGAATGCTAGCGTCCGGTTAGTGGGTTTAAAGTACACAAACCCCGCGCAGTAAAATCTCGGCAAGTCTTCCTCTACTGCTAGGTCAAAGTTGCCTTCAAAAAAAGGGAACGGGTCCTTGAACCAGTAGGTGTCTACATCCGTGAATAGGACCTCGTACCCCTGGCGCAAGTATTCCTGAATGTACTTCTGGCGTTTATTGACAAAGCGTCTGTAGATCGGCGTGTCGAATACCAGAGGGCCGGAGGAGGCCACACCAGAGTTTGTTTTGACGACATGGAGGCCGGGGTAATCCGGCACCTTTTTGGAGTAGTACGTCACCGTGACGTCGTCCTCGGCCACTACGATGATGTTGGGACACGCCCTCGTCCGCCTGATGCTTTCCAGCCAGTTGTCGGTGAAATCTCGGAAAGCGGCATTGGTCGTTGTCAAGACAACTTTGTTCGACTTCTTTCCCTGAGCATGCTCAGTGCAGACGCCATCGGACAAGGTCTTGGGCCGAAGATGCCCAGAGGGGGCATGTTTTAGCTGTAAACTGCGTACCATGAAGCCTCCGTCGTTTGGATGAAAGTAGAAAACTGTCCATAAAAACAAAGTCATAGAGAAGTCAGAATGATCTCGTCAAAATACATCAAATTTCTGCTCTATGTTTGAAACATGAGGACTCACCAAACACATCTGATACGAGATGAATTGATTTCATGAGCACTCACCTAGTCTTTTTGAGACGACATACATATATGTCAAACTGATCGCTGCCAAAGTTGAAATCAGCACGTATGCAGTTTTGCGTATCATCCTGCAGGAAACAACAGCAAACGGAAGGTTCACTTTCGGCTTACTGGATGTCAAACCTTGATATCCAGTTCCACAATTTTAAATAAATTGCTTTGAGTCCTCACTCCCGGCCAAACGTTAAGGAAAACCGTTCAAATGAAATGCAAGTTTGGGAAGAATTGGAAAATTCAGTGGGGATTTCTTGGGATAATGTTGTTGCCTTAAAGCGTGGGAAATGTTAGCGCAGGTTTGCTTTCCATGTTTTACAGCATTCAAAGTCTCAGTGCCAAAGTACCTAGCTTGGCAACGGCATGCAGTCAGACTGGGCTTCTGTTTTTTTTAAATCAGTGTCCAATCGCTGAAAACGCGTAGGGGTCAGCAACGTAGCCAGGGTTCTGTCTGCAGAGGGCGAGGGGGGAACTTGATTTTACGATGGGGACGCAGGTTTTAAATTAATAATACCGTAGTTTGGTTGTTTCCTCATTTTTAGTTGGGACAACAATATTTCATGCGGGGGTGCGTCCCAACGCCCTTCCCTCCGGCCACGCCACTGGTAGGGATAGATGTTTCACCGACTAACGTTATAACGGCAGGCCTAGGCTCCGACCACAGTTGTAAACCTGCCTCGTAAACCGGCAGTCCTTGGCAGTGTGCACATCAAGTTTCCACACTATTATCAGCAAGTTTAACACAATCAGAGTTCATTACGAATACAACTGTTATTTGAGTGCCATGACGTTTGAAGATCAGACAGTGTAGGTTGAGGGACTGACTAGTATACATTGAGGCTCGGTACGGTACAAGAAGCAATTTACTCACGCTTTTGGTGTTTCAGTCGTCTTCAAAGATGAAGGGTGAAGTCATGTTGCTCACATTGCAAGACAGTGTACTCTTTCAAAGATCATCAAAAGATGTAGCTTGCCACTGGTCGGTATTATTACACCGGAGTGGGTGCTCCTAGACATCTTGCAACATGCACATGTGAATCACACGGGTGTAAGAATGAATCGATACCATACAATGGAGGCACGCAATAGCATTTCTGTTGTCATAATGCCGCCAGCCCGTCACAATAGCTGACATCTTCAATAGCTGTTCCGTTCACTGTGTTTATCTCCTTGTATTCTGGGAGCTAGGTTGCGATGATGCGGAAGAATCATAGGGCACGATACGATATTGTATCATCGTACAGTAACTGAGATCAAAACGACTACATTAACATTGTTAAATTAGGCCACTAAAGCCGTCGATTAACTGAGGAAATGAAATCCATTCTTTATTCACGTTTCTTGTTGTCGTACAACGACGGTGATAAATGAAATCTCCGATGAGCGCATTTGGGTAATGCACGTGGCCACAGTATCAGCGAAGTGTTTGTGGCGTTGTAGACATGAAGTAGATAAATTTACCCGAATACGTTGAATACTTACATAGAATATCTCCCTTAAATAAATTGCAATTAAAAACCGCTCAATTTTAAATATGCTTTCCGTTCAACAAACAATTAACAAAGCAAATGAACAAAAGTCGAATACGTACCAATTGCCAACGCTTGATCAACTTCCAAAATGATATGAACACGACCTCAACATTTCTAAACGTTGGTCAAGTGTGTTACTGCAAGATATGATAGTTTAATCGTACGGAAGAGCAGAACCTGAAATTACCAACAAAATAAGCAAATCCAATTTCGAACTACATGTACATGCAGTGTCTGAGATGAGCCTCTAAAGCTGTACTGATATACCCAGTGTCAGCAATACCCTATTTGAAACTGTTTAAGACATACATCTTAAAAATTTGAAACGTTTAACAGTGTGAGAACTATTTTGCCTTCGAGTTTAATTCCTGTCTGTTGCCCATATTTGCGGGCGTTTTATTTCTGTTCGCACGGCGCCCTCTGTGCACAGGGGACGTTTGTCCGTTGTTCGTGCAGTGCGCCCCCATGACATCAAAATGATGCGTAACCCTTTCCTTTTTTAAACATTTGTCACAATTTGCGGGGAACAAAAGTTTGCAGAAAGGTTACCCTTGGCTAGCATTTGCCTAAAAATTAACATTTCTTGGCTAGTGTAAATACTGGAAGTATCTTCTGTTAATATCTAGTACAAGTATTCAGCATTCATTTAGTGCTTCATATTTACAGGACACTAGTAAGACGAGTGTGTCACACCTTTGGTTTTGTACATAAGGTCAGCCATTATTTTAACGGCGATCAGTTGGCACAACTGCGCTTTTGGCCGAAGCAAACGAGGTTCAGAAACAACAGCAGTAGTCAACAGCTAGTGAAATTGCGCGTCTGGTTACTGTCGCATTTACATCATGAGATCTTTACACATTGTGCTGGCAGCCGTTAATTGCTTGACGGAATTTTGTTAGTGGTGTAGGCGTTAGCAGCAATTTGAAATAATTGACCAATAATATTTACAGGGTACTACACAGCAAGTTTCAAATAAAACAAGGCACTGCATCGGTAGCTCGTATGATACCTTGTAGATCTAATGCGGTAAGGGAAAGTCACCGGAGGCAATCTTTTTTTTTTCCACGAGGAAAAAAACAAAATACCCTCAAACATGACGTCACACGCATAGGGTCTATTTTTGAGTTTTTCATTCTGGTACGTTTGGAGAAGGTAGACAATTACTATGGATTTCAGATTTGATGCCACAAAGACACATTTTATATTCGGCTTCCACGCGCACTCACATTTTTGATTCGGCCTCGTATTTAGTTGATATTGCAGCCTATTCCAGCTTCCCCACGGTCCAAGCCCATCGGCACAAACACTGTGCATATAGTAATTAGTATATATGCAATGACTCCGCACGCATTTCAGCAGGTAATCGTTCCCTTCTGGGTGTAATTCACGCTACTAGATCACGCAATGTCAGTCTATAGCGAGATAATTAGCTGGTTCCCAGCTACCGGCCCCAGCTTAAATCCTTACAAGTTGAATGCGAGTTGCGACGGTAAAGGCTCTTTGGAATGTTAACTTGCTTGGCATTTGGTGCACACTTACCTATGGAGGGATTGTGTCCATATGATGCAAGATATGGGGGCGGAGAGAACCCCCCCCCCGCCTTTGTGTTGGTCATTGTTTGATCGGAATCTCAGGACTTCTTTACAGACTTCTAGGGGTGTGTGTTAGGAAACAATAGTCTAGAGGGCGTACAAGAATTGGACATGGGGGGGGCCCATCGGCCCCATATCGTGCACAGTATCATTGTGTCTGACTTTAAAGACATCCTTTCAAAATATATGCCAGAACTTTAACTTTAACTATTCAGTTGCTTTACGGTATAGGTTAGACGTAGTGCTTCTGTCGTGTTGATTTACTACCAAAATTTCACTTCAATTCTACAGTTGTGGGACTTTCTTTTACTGTTTGCCTCCGTTGTATCACACTGAAGGTTGAGTGCGCAACCGTTAGAAAACGTTGCCTCCAAAGCGGTGCACGTTTTAAAGATTTGTTTCTTTTTCTTTCTTTCTTCCTTTTTCGCGCTCTCTATACATAAATCATGTATTTTTTCATTAGCCACAAGACTTCTCGAGAAAGTGAATAGTGAGCTTTCAGAGCAACTTGCAGTTCATAAGTCCTTTTCCCAATTAAGTCAATGAAAATCCAAGAAAATCCCAACAGCAGTGGTATACTTAGGGTCAAGAGAGTATAGAAGCTGAATATGCCGATACTCTCGCGTGGAATCCTTCTGGAATGCATCCAGAAATGTTCGAACAACCAATATTTTTGTCAACATTTGGAAAGGTTATTAATGGGCCAGGTACAGTGCCAGGCTTCAGTTTTGGACTAGATAAAAGGAATCTGAAAAACTCAAAACTCATTAAACCAAAGAAAGGGAATAACTGTTCCTATTAAGCTTACTTTTTCCACATTGTCAGGTAAGCCTCTTGTTGAAGTCGACGGATTTGTGATTTAAACTGTGATTTAAATTTCCGCTGCGTTCCCTGAGTCAACGACGGAACAGTAGTAATGCCTCTAGCACAGAAGAAAAGGTACACCTTCAAGATTCTGAATCAACTTGCTCCCGGGACATCTAGACTGCTGCCGAGTGAACCTCTCTGGGCATCACGCCTGCCGTTAAGTGCTTCTTGCCCGACCACTACCCTCATGCTATCACAAACAACGGCAAAGCACCAGTCCCCTTTATTTCATGCTATGCACATAACAGCCAGCCTGCCTGTGGAGTCAAACTCGGCCTCCGGCACCACGACTTGAAATTCAAGTTTCTTGACTGAATTGAACCACTGTCTCGATTAAGGTCGATCGTCACAACATAAATACCGAGCCGTCCACAAGCATCGGTTTTAAAAAATGTATAACGTGGGCCGCGTATTAAGAGATGACCAGGGTGCAGAGGAAGGCGTGATCTTGAAAGCGCACTGGTTAGGAGCATGGGGGGTAAAATGACCATTATTCAGGCATTTTCTGCCTGTCTGATCGCGTGAATACACCACGTCCAAACATTGTCAGGCCAGTCGACGCATTATCTGGCATTCGAAGAAATCGCCAAGGCTATATATACGCTGAAGGGGCGTTTCTATGGTGATTCGTGGATAATAGCAGCCTTGTTCTCCACAAAAGTTTGTCAACAAGTCACCCGCAGGGAAGTTTGTCAACAAGTTATCCACATCTGCAGCACTTCCTCTTGCAAAAACTGAACCAAGGTAGAAAGTAAACCAAGATTCCGAATAAGGTAATTTTGCAAGGGAGTGACGGGATTACGACCTACAACATGGATTCACTTACATTTCGTGGTTAAAGACCTGTGAGTTATTCTGCCTGGTCGCAAGGCCTAGGGCCCTGGATAGATGGAGGCAATGAACTACAGAAAGCAGAAGAAAGATTCTTCGTACAGATAGGGGAGGCGGTGCAGTGTGCATTACACAACCTTGAATTGTTTTTAGCAGCGGATCGTGGAATACTCCTCCGCTATTATTTCATCGGGTAAAGAAAAGTATAATACATTGGCTCATTTCTAAATGAGGGGGCTATTTCTAACACTGTTTTGAATTTCCAAGGTGAGGAGAAAAGCTTACAGATTTTCCAAATTTGTTGGAAAAAACTACGCCAGAGTTAATATTTATCTGTAACAGTGGGTCTTTTGCTCGTATCGTTTCTGTGTTGATCGTCCAATGCTAGCCTGGATTTTACATTTGCGCTGCAGGTGACGCTCCAGGGGCGGATCTAGACATTTTTCCGGGGAGTTCAGGCCGGAGAATTTTTAATATCTCATTTATTTCAGACAAGTGGAACGATAATAAAAGATTTAATGAATACTCGCGGTCCATCGTATACAATAGTATTGGTGCACTTACTTTAGTTATTTTTTATTATTTTCCCCCTTTTTATAACCTTATTTAAGAGCAGGGGGTGGGGAGTTGACCCCCTGTCCCGGATCTGCGCCTGCACTCCCACTCTCACGTAGGGGTCTTAGATTGAACGGCTTCACCAACGGCTTCAACTATAGAAATCCCCCTTCTACGAACAAACATTTCCCGAAACCCCCTTTGCAAAAATCCCGGATCCTCCCCTGATCTGACACAACCCTTGTCAGCTAACAAACTGTTAATGCGGTTTCTCGTTAAAAAAATACTCCGTTCTTTGGCAATACATTGCAAACCTTTTCGGCATTCTCGCTGCATCACAGTGGACGACAAAAAAGCGGTGTGAACCTTTGTTGGAAGGGAACCATACAGTCAAATGTAAAGTGGCACTTTCTTTCAAAATATAATATATGTACTTTCTCACCAAGTCATAGATTCACGCACATTTTACAAGAAACGTTTCTACGCTAAGACAATTATTTTCCAATAATGCATCGCTCATTCGTCATCCAGTCCCATAATGCAAGACAAAAATTTGACAGGTTTATTTCCTTGGTATAAATAGGGCACTCAGGTCACAACTTTGACGCAGTGCTGTGCGGGCTGGTTGTTTCTGCCATCAAAAACGAGTATGGTACCTAGATTTATCATTTCAACTATCCATGAACTGTCGCGATCACCGACTCCCAAGAACTTTCCTAGTAGGAACTACTTCATAAATTATATCTCACGAACTACCTGTTTATATTGTTATCAGTGATGAGTTAGTCATTTCAGTCTACCGCACACCGTGTATTTCTTCCTGATTAACCAATCAGCAGCCGCTTAGTTCAGCATACAAAGGGAAACCGGAACAAAATTCCCGTCTGTAGGAGCCCATGGATGTTTTGCGTCAGTCTGTTCCTTCATAACACGGCTCGATCTATGGCCAACCGTCTCCTACAAGATGGCACCAGTGCGTCGAGTGCTTATTCTTGAGTGTTAATCATCTCAAAAGAAGCACTTCCTGTTTCATCAGCAATTACGTTCACTCCACCGGCAACGAGTCGAATAAAAATCGAATGAAACAAAGACTTTTAAAATCCTTATAATTGTAAAGTGGACGGACATTCTGTCTGCAAATATGTGAGTTAATTTCCCCTAGTTAAGCAAGTCCATCCATCATGAACAAAGATTGCTAACGTTATTCATACGACAGGTGACAATTCATGGCGCGCACGTGCACATGACAATGAAAATTTACAATGATGGAGTTGCGGCTTGTTCAGAGAAGCACCAAAACAAGCCTGGGTTTTGTCTGGCCACCCTTGGCTTTATTTCTGAATTGATAGCAAGGTAACCATGCAAGGTTTGAATGAGTGGGCATAAAAAGTCAAAGTGCAACTGAACATTGCAATTAGTGTCAAATACCTGTCGTGTATATCGTATCTAATTCCCTTATTTGCTGTCACTCAGTGACACTGACACTATCATGATACCTTTGATATCATCCAATTTACTATTGTAATCGTGGTCATCATTACCAGAGGCTAGGACCACTGTGATCATGCATGGTCGAAATCACTTAGGTTATTTTTTCTCTATCGCCTCATTCATTCTTGAGTCCGTGCACTGTCATCTCCACTGTCATTTATATTCTTTTCTATGGTCTTCCTAAGAAACAAAAACTTGATATTCCTGTTTATCTTCATGGGTGCACAAATTGGGTCAGTTACCGTAAGTAATGCTAACACCGGCGCAGCTGACATTCGTCGCAAAATGTTCGAGAGCAACATGACCGAATCATTAAAAAATGATACTGCGATATGAAGACGCATTCCCTGCAAGGGTTGAAAGCGAACCGCCAGGCGAGATACATTGGGCTCGAATTTGCCAGACGAGGCGTGAATTCTCAGGGCCTTGCACGCTGTCCGGGTTTATGGTGAGCGATAGACCTTTGTCAATCGGCACTACCCATTTTACTGAATCTACGTATTGTCACTGTGCATCCACGTGGACATCTGTTTTACCTCCTATTGAGAGGGCATTGTGGATGAGTTCCTTTCTTGCGACGTTGCCTGCCGGGTTTGCTGAAACGCAAATTTTACAAAAATTGCAATGTACGTGATTATGGTGACTCCATGGACTGGAACAGAGGCCCCAATCTGTATGGTAACCAACTCTGCATTTCACTGTCACTGTGGCCAATTGGCAACGTCTGCAGTGGAGACATGACATAATGGCGACATTTTCAACATCTTTCCGAGCCTTCAACCTCAATCCAAATACCGAACTCCGTTCAACCGTAAGACAAGCTGGTTCTTTATTCCATCTACGCATGCACATTTCGAAGGTTGCCGATTTCGAGTACACAGGGAGTAAGATGTGCAGAGATCTGTGGGGTATTAATGAAAATGTGCACGTTTCATTTATGTGCCATCTAAAACACGACGGCTTTCATCAAAGATAGCAGCATAAGAAATAGGCTGGTTTAAAACAAGATGAAATGCAGACTATGTTTCTATTTATGCATATCAGACACTTTTTCAGCAATAGTATTCCCTTTATAATTTCTGTAAGTTTATGCGGATTTTTTTATTCTGCAGTTCCACTCGTCGAATTTTGTGATACTTAAAAATACTTAAAATGCTCACTTAAAATACCAAATGGGCTCGTGGACGGTGTATTAAATCGATGTGTTTTCACTAGCAGTTGCAAGTCCGTCTCCCCTGTCAGCAAGTTAGTCTGATCAGTCGAAGAATGATTCGAGAAAATATCCCCTTCCACTTTCTGTCTTCGAAGCACTCCGTTATTCACTTGCTAAAATGCAAAGAATGAGAATTTCCTCCAAACATTTGCCGTGTTTAGACGGGAGACTTTATAAAAAAGAGCGGGTGATATGATCCTTATCACAAAAAAAACATTTTAATTGAAAGTTGATGGGTTACATTCAGAAATTTTTTCTACCTGCTTATTTTATGCAGCCAATTATGTGGTGATCATTGTATGAGTTAAGTTTCACCTTGAGTGGTAGCGGTTGATCTATACGGATTCAATGGCACCAACCAGTTTACAGGTGACCAGTTGTAGGCCATAATTATCACTTTCCGGGTTTATTCAAGGTTGGCCGTCTGTTGTTCGTTCATGCGGGACGGTGTTAATGAGTTTTAAAACTGGGGGCTCGTGAGTTTTGATGAACTCCTAGCACGATCTAGGAATCAGCAACAACAGCACGAACTCTTGAAAACACAAAACCAGGGACCACGACAAGCGAAAATTATAACAATGTTTTTTTCGCCAGAATTGTTCACTTTGAAGAGTACGCCTGTCGTTGTCTCAATAGAAATTCTTTACTAATCAATCAACCAGTCTCCGCCTACTTCAACCGAAGGAATATTCTGTTTCCCAAAGGAAGCCTTACTCGTGCATTTGTCTGCATTTGGATCTCACAATGAAGTCACCAACAGACCCAATCCATGACAGACCTGCGCTGAAATGCTTGGCAAATGTGAAACCGCCTATCGTCGCTTCTATTATTTGCCTTGCACTATGACTCATTGAGCGCACTGTCATGTTTGCACAAAGGCTTTCACTCAAACAATTTTCCACTAGAGCAGGATGTTGTACTGTTGGCTATGAATTATTGAAATTAGTGAAACACGTTTTTCATAATATTGCACATTCAACGGCGGCCGCGTTGAACCAAAAATAGGTATTGAAATGAAAGGCCCTATTTTTTTCCATTGACGATGCAGAACAATCATTTCGCAGCAATTAACGACTGTGACCCAGTACCGCAGAGGGATGTCGAGTGCTCCATACGCCTCGTTGATCTAACTTAAACCATATTTCTTCCGCTTACATGCTTCCTTTGATGCAAAAGTGCACATTTCACTGTTAACCCATTGATAATTGGGCGTACGGCTTCGGTAGTTGATGAAGGAGTTACCAATACGTGTTGCACCGAGCTAGAGGCGCGGGCCAGGTCACGGTGTGTTGAGATGGAAAAGAACGGGCTTAAAGCGCCTGTGAATTGTTTCCCCATCCTTCACTATTTTGGCCAAGCGTCTGCTGATGGGGAGACACATGGAAGGATTTTAACGTGCATGTTGCCTTGAGATCGGGTTGTTTACATGGTCATACACATGACAGGTGACTTGAATTAACAAGAGTTATATTGTGGCAGCACGGTGCCAGTCTACGCAATTGTGATCAAACGATTTGGGTTTGTTCTTTAGATTCTAGTTTCCTTTCGAATGAAAAGGAAACACTCCCACTCATTGTGGTTGAGCTTTTCCTACTAGGGCCTATATTGCCAAGTTGCGTCTGAGAAAAACTAGACTTTCAAATATACAGAGATATGTCATCTGTAATCTTCCCATGGGCGCTTATCTACAAAATCTTATTCAAATTGAACACACGCTGTTAAACGTGCGTAGATTTACCCCTATGTCTGTGAAGTATGATCCACACATATGCAATGCCAAGCTACAACAAAGGAAATGTCTGATTACGGTGACCTTGAAGGAACGAGACCTATTGCATTTCAACTTGTGAAAATTTGTAATATCAAAAACTATTTAAGCGTCTACAGCGCCGAGCAGTTTCACCATCCATGATTATATAGTCACACCATTTTAAGAATAAAATTGCCATTTTTAAGGTATCAACGATAAATATCCATAATCGATAGAATTTCCACTGATGGGCATAACCATTATACAGGGTGTCCACATAAAAATATAACCCAGATAAAAAATTACTGTAATGGCAAAACTACTTTATGCATGGGACAGATAAATATGTCTTTAGAAAGGGCAGAGTGTCCTCTTTGCAATGGTTTTCAGCTTGTGATGTCATTGACACAGATGAGCCAACGAACTAGACCGTCGGCATTGTGACAAGTTTCCATATTTGATTAACCAATACTCAGCAGTGCAAATGTACAGAATATCATTTTATAGCATTATTAATTTAAAGCTTAAGCAATTAAAGAAAATGTATTTGATTCTGTGTTTGTAAAGATCTGGAAGCTGTGTCATTTTATTTTTATTATTGCATTCTTTTTTGTGAAATGTTAAAAGACCTGCCAACTGCAGTAGTTAGAGCTCTGGATTAAGAAGGTGCAGGCAATAGATCGAAGCTCTACGTGGCTCAGTGGAAGATTTTAAAGACTCGGGACATTCAGACTGAATAGCGTGCACGCAGGTAGGGAGGCAAACAAACAAATAATTCATCGTGACATTCTAGCCCTTCGTCGCTGCTGCTCTTATACAAAACATGTATCTAACAAGGCATATCATCATTACACGTCACGGTAGCGCACTGTACATTTTCGTAATTATTACCCGCAGGCACTCCATACCTATCCCACGTCGCCTTGATCGATTGTGCGCGTCGTCTTTTCACCAGCATAGGTTTTTGCCCCGTGGATAACATTTTGCAGCAAAGCGCGCTCCATCCATCAAATCTCATCCAAACTAACACCCATACACTGGAGCAGATTTGAATCAACAGTAAGCCCATGTACCTTCCTGCAAATCCCCAGAGTGTGGTCCCTTGTCTGATAGTGCTGATGAGTGATTTTTTTCCCCCTTCATTGTCAGGCTTGTTCGGCTGTGTGTTGGATAAATCCATTTCTGCTCATTAACACATTGTGCGCTCCAGTCTTTAGAAATTTTTACAACAGGATCTTTTGACAGGATCTACACCTCCTGAGGCAGAGTACTGGAAACCAGTTCCTCACAGAATGAACCTGTGTAAAATGCAGCCACACAGAAGAGTGTAGGATGTTGACACTTCGATGTGAAGGCACCTGCCTCTACGGATTTTGCCCTCTGTGACTTCCTTCTCCATTACTTCGACTCTGCAACTTATACGGTAGCCCCGAAGCAGCATGTCATTCATAAAATTTTCGATTCATGAATGCTTCAAGAGCATTGCAAAAGGAAAAAACGTCAAACTTTGAACTGAGAGTTACGGCTTGCAATAGCATACGTCCCCACTCATCCCACTATCCCATCCAATAGCAGGCGCGGTTGGTGACTTATCCCTTGTGAAGGAAACCCAGGGCATTGTGGATAGCGCACCGTTACCTTTGTTGCACTGCTGCCGAATGGCTACACAGTGAAAATTTGTTTTGAAATATGTGTCGCGTGTGGTTCCAAAATGAAAATGTTTAGTGTATTTTACTCATTCCTCTGTACCGACCGGAATCCTGTTGAAAACAGTACGGTGAAACCGAGCGAATTTTGAACACAGAACATGGTCCAACATCAACAGATTGTTCACAGGGAAGCCATTTTTGATTGTGTTCCCCACATCTATCTTAGGCTGTGTCCGAAACGGGCTTCCAGAGCTATGGCAAGGTCTATCGTCTCCACGCATTTCAAATGGAGGGAAGACCTAGACCTAGCTCTAGACAAAAGATTCGGATGCAGCCTTATTCGGTGTAAACTGTTAAATGGGGTACCAGACTATTTGGGGTTTAATGCCCCAATTTATATTTTTTGAATATAGCCTAAAACATTTTATATAATTCATCACAAATGTTATTTTTCGTCAGTTTAAATTACTTTAACTTGTGATGAACTTTCAGTGTTGCTTTCATTTTCATTCGGAGGTTCCCAAAATGAATATGTAACCTCACTTTCAAATTCAGTATGGCCAACTCGTGAATAAGGCTTACTGAACCACAATAATCTGCCTGTAAGTGTGCATAAGTTGAGTAGAGCTGACGTGTTGAACCCGATAGTCAAAGTTTGTTTTTCCAGTCCAAGCTAAGATCAACGATCACCACTGGCCCTGGTTATGCTTTCATGCATATCGTATATCGTATCTGGGAATACCACATCGCAACAGAGTCGCGGTATCGTGGAAAAACTATACCGACATCGTGAACGAAAAGTGCGACGCCGTGAGACAGTCGTTGTGTTGTCCCCCCAGGGCCACCGTAGACACTATGGTTGTACAATTGGAGGGGATGTCGAGAAGTTTTGTTCCCGGTTCCTTGCTATAGAATCTCGTGGGATATGGCTTAAATTGAACAAACTTGGTCGGTAGGAGGTAAATTTATGCCTTTGTAGAGATGACTATTCTTGAAGTGTTTCAGTCCGATATACCTTTTCGGTTCTGAAATGACATTCACCTTTTGCGTGGTCCGTTCCTGCTGTTCCAGTCTGATTGTTCCACTCGGAGATTGGCGTGCCCTGTAAACCTACTTCCCTCATCCGCTCTCATTTCCCGCTTCATTTCCTCTTCTTACTCGCACCTGCAAAAAATGATCCCCTAATATACGCCTCTCAAATGTCCAACACGACCAACAAACACGTTTCCTGGAGCAACAGCCGAGTGTCTCTCATAATGCAGGGAGGTCTTTTCACCCAGCTCTCGTAGTTCTAGGGTGAGCAGACGCCGTAGAAAAAAAGTACAAGAATCACCGTTAATTTAAAATCGATACCCCTTTCCCCTAAATCCAAATGGAGTGTTTTCTATGACAGTTATAAGCTGTCAAGCAAAATCCTCAACAAAAAATTGTTCTCCATGGACACACGAAAGAGCAAAGAGTAAAGACCGCTTGCTCCTGTGGACAGAACAATCTGTCGTACGCAAATCTGGATAATGGTTAGGCCCTTCAGGTTGGCCGGTAGCCGGTGCATGCAGTCGCGGAGGGGGCCGACGCGAGTCGTGATTGGCTCGCTTTATTGGCCCCCTCGTGGGGCACCCGTATCGAGCAGACGAGATCGCACTGTCTCCGGAGAGATGAAATCTTGAATGGAACCACCGCAGGAAATAGATCACTCTGGAAGATTCCCGCAACGCTCCATTTGCATCAGAAAGTTGCTACTGAGGCTTAGGGAAAAGGGACTTGGAATGAACCCAAGATGAAAGAAAGGGGGAAAATTAATGACGAGATGGTAAGTGTGGTTAAAGGGGTGCACTGACATGGACAGTCTACAAGTCTGCAATTTTGGTTGCTAAGATATACATATCAGTATTACAATTTTGTTATCTTTCATTTTTCTAACCTAGTGTTTTGCTTTCCTTTATTTGGGTTTTAGACATTAAAAAAGACAAAAATGTCAAGGGATGTGGTAAGCTGAGTTATTCTTTCTTCATTCTCTGACTTCTGAACGATGTGAAGCGCAATAATTAACAAAAGACTTATCATTTCAATATGGGAGCACATTATTAATCAGTGATTTTACGCATTGTAAACATTTATCGCACATTTTTTGCCTAATGTATATTTCCCCCTAACCTAACTGGATTGAATAATTCCAATCGTATCTTGGTGACTTGTGTAACCAGAAAAAACAATTTGGCATAATTTAGTCCATGGTACGTATTATATTCGTTTCAGGAGAGGGCACTGCGCGCGCAGTATACGAAATGCACTTCAGGCAGATTGGCAGCAAATCTCCCATTGTAATATTGATTCAACAGGAACGTTTGTTGTAATCAGTGGTCGCACTGGGAGGAATTCGTTCATTAGTGGTGTCTTTTGCTCTACGATACGTTTACTCTGAAAATCGTTTGTTCTCTGTTAGCTAATTTTAGTGTCTGCCTCTTTAATACCTGTATAAAAAACCCTCAAAACTCGACGTGCTTGCAAAATGTATGAGCCGGATTGCGACAGACAGGATTCTTAAATAATTCAGCCAACTTTCTTCCCGCTGGAGCTTGGCGAGATCGAATTTCAGCCAAAGACAGCGACGATATCCCTGGCTGAAGTTTTCGAAGACGGAAGGATTCGGGGGGAAATGTGCCAATTATTTCACACAATCTCTTCTATCTCCCCGCCTTTGGGAACAGAGGCCCACAGACAGGGAGCTGAGATCAGAAATTGAAGAGCTGATGTGCGACAAGCAGATTATATGCGTTACCAAAAAAATGACATCGGATGAAGAAAAAATAAAGAAATTATGAACACATGATACACATGATACAAGAATAAAACTAGACCACTGCGTGAAATAATGAAATCAGTTAGTCCGTTTTTATTTCGAAGTACTTTCTCAACGTGGCGTTGAAGATTCAAAACCATTCGATTTTGATTATTTATTACTTTTCTTCCAAGGTTTTCAAACTGTACTGGGCATGTCCCATTCTATTTTCACCAACAAGACAACCTATCTGACAAGGTTTTACGATTTCTTGCGGACTGTGTATGGAGATTGTGAACAATATTAATGTTTCCAACATTTTATTTTTTTCTTGGAGGGACATAATTGGGCGATGACTTGATTTTTACACAGATTGTCTTCCTCGTCCTGTTCAGCAGTCTTCAACCATATGAAAGTGTTTGGACAAAAAGATCAATGGGATGTTTCATTCGTGTTTGATGGTTTACTCCATTTTTTGATCATGACAGTGCCGTTCATCAGGGACGGGTCCATTTCATGTGTCTACGCAATGATAGGTATTGTTTGTGATGATACTTCGTTGGGATCCGAAAATTAATAATTGTTCAAAGCTTTTGCATGTGTTTATGGGGTTTTCACGAGAAGGAGGAATTGACATGACAAACAAACTAAGACTGTCCACGCTAACCATTGCAACTCAAGAACAACTCTATGAGCCCAACACTGCAGGGCGGTGAAAATTTGTAGACAAACGTTATAAGATGCAAACTAAGGTATTGCTTGCAGCTCCATCTCTCACACGGTCACTCCAGTAGCAGTTTAGTTTTTTTCAGACCTGATGATGTCTACACTCTTCCGCTGCTGATCGAGTCTTTCGTTCTTTGCCTGGGCAGCGCCACCTGCAACACGCGCGCATACGCGGCGACATCCGATACACGAGCGCGCTTCCCTCGCGCGGGAGTAATGTTTTCCGCCAAATCGATGGCGCAGTCACTATGTCATAGCAGTGGGTGTAGTGTGACATCCGACGTCCGCTCGGTTATTCCTTGGAAAGGACTAGAGTTCAACGATCGCGGTGTTTTCGTCAGTTCTTGTCCGAGTTAACGATTTTCCAAAGGGAAACACCTTTACAAGGTTTGCTTTCCTGCTTGTTATAACTGTTGTTTTAAGGTCTGAATTGCATTTGTGAGGTATGCTACCTGACTTAACGTCTATCGGCATTTTTTCCTGCATGACACGCATCTGTCAGTTTTAAAGGTCTGTTTGTCACATTGTCCGAGTGTGAATAAGTTCTCTGAAATGATGCCCCTTAACTCCCTATTTTGTGGAGGACACAATTTCAAATGATGGTCTTTCTGTATCCATTTGTTTCTTTTTCGGAAGTAAAATATGGCCTCAAATCGGTGAGGTGAAAATGTGAAAAAAATGCCTGTAGGAAATCAATGACTGTTAGGCCAATCGAACGCTGTATCAACATTATGACAGCTCTTATAGCGCCTGTTATGGTCCAGGAACTGTGTGTTAAGGGGGAAAACCTCTCAAAACGCGGTGATAAAAACGCGAGAATTCATGTTTAAAAAATCCACCGCAAGTCACTGGCGGTCAAGTAGGGCAGCCATGCCGGCGTGAATGAGATCGCTGGCGGATCGGTGGGACGATGGAACAACTTCCGTCAGATGTCCCCCTTGGGGGAGGTCAGTGTGCGTGTGTGTGGGAGGGTGGGGGTAGAATATCGAATCACGTCTACTACTCGGTATATGTCAAACACGTTGCCTTTAGAGAAATCCGTTTCGAAGGATGTATAGGGCAAGGGAGGTACCCGTGTCCTTATGTAGCTTTGCCAACCCGTTGCTTAGCTTAACAACAGCTGGTTTAACGGATTTTTGTTTAGCGTGATGGCGGCGTCACTCATGGATGCGACAAAAAAATAGAACTGAAAAATCATGGTGTGGTATTGGGAACAAAAAGCGCGTATTCGACCTTGATCTAATTTCCCAATCTTTTCTGTACCGATAGAGATAATCCCTACACGCATCTGCCCTTACACATGGTGTCTCTCTGTCTCCCAGTTACTATGCATTATGGACGGTGGTCTCAACGGGGGGTCGTCAGACCTCGATTGCTTGCCTCACAGCACCAGCGATATTGCCGCCCATTTCAACCCTACCACGTCCCTTTCTGCCGTCAAATCCTGGTGTCTTCGCCTGAAAATGAAGAGGAATTCCACTCGGCTGAGTAGGAATAACACTCGAGTTTCAAGCTTTTGCAAATTTTCCATCTTCAGCGCCGTGACGAGAATGCCCTTTTAAAACTCAAATATCAGAGAAGGGCGCGTGTATATAGGCAGGAAAAAAGAAAACGAAAACGCGAAGGAATGGAGTCACTTCGAATCAATATCTCCTGGTGAGATTTTTGTTGCATTGAGTGGTTCAATTTCATGCACAGTGCGTCAAGCGAGGAGTGTCCAGCTAAAAGCCTCCACATTATTGGCAAAGACGTGGCACCCATGCATACATTGCTGAAGATCAGGAGAGCATCTGATGCTGTGTTTAAGAAAAACGGCCAGTACGTGTGGCCAATACCGAAACCCACTGGCGGTCGATATTTCAGTCACCCTGGACATGCCAAGTCACTGTTAGGACAAAAGTCACGGTAGATTTTGGCTTGCAAAATATAAAATTGACGGTTCAAAAACGTTTATTCTCATTATGATTAAATGCACCACCAAAAATAATTTACGCTCTACCACTCTGTTTTCCCTGAGTATTGAGACTGCAGGTAAATTGTGCACAGATTATAGCACTTAGAGATGGCATGAGTTGTTTGGGGTAGCGCCCTCTGTTGGCGAAGTCTGATCAGGCGGAAATCCGGTTTATTTTACAGTGTATTTAATTATCAGTCCGCAGGACACACTCTATAGACGGTTCACTAATAAATCCTAATCATATGCACATAAATTAGAATTTATTGGCGAACTGGTCTATTACAACTGACTTTAATTGATATATATCAAAATAGAACAACGGGGTGACGAATGAAAATCTCAGTTCAGGCTGGTTCAAGGAGAGGGGTGTGCTGTACGTTCCACAGTGTAAGCGTTTTATTTTCTAATTTCAAATAGTAGTGAGATAGATGGCACGTGCTATTTTGTAATGGAGGGAGTGGTCCTTATTTCTGATGCTTCAAAATTGTGATCGATGCTGAGCGAAAGACAGTATGACTTTCTTTGGAAAATTACACGGTAGCAATACGTTGAGTGCGTGGCGATGTGATGGAGAACTCTTCGTAGCTTTGGCAAATCACACTTGGGCCTGTGGATACCGCATGCTGATTGGACTGCACTCCTCGAGTTATATGCAAATAATCAATCTGCTGTCTCATTGGTTTGCAGATAACGAGGCGTAAAGCAGTGACCAGACGTGTGCGCGCGCGCACAGTAACTGTATTTACTTTGCTGCGCTGCATGCATGCACGTGTGGAGCCGTACCCGTAGACAGATTGCGTGGTGTCTTTACGTTACGCTGTTGATACTGTTGTAATACAGCTTTGACCACGCAAACTTCAGATTGTCATAAAATAACGGGTTGCTGATCTGAACAGGGTTGCAATTTAACTCGGATATTTCGAGTTTTAGTCATGATCATACTGGACACTTCCTCATTCATGGTTTTTGGAATGATTAAGCGGCCATGGTAAGTTTTTACTGAATTGTTTATTTTCCTAGGTACCCGTTGTGTATCACCGTGCACGTGTTGTTGAATGACCGCTAGCAAGTGGTTTTTGTCGGGTCGTCGGACTCTCATTGCCCCGCTGCTGTGAACGCTTGGGGGTCTCACTGTTTTGAAAATTGCTTCCATTGCTACCATGGGGAAATGATTTTCCAGACCTTCATAAGATTTAAAGAAATGCAGCATTTCCCCATTTAGACACCATTGCGTTGCTTGTGTAACAACTTTGCGGGGAGTGTTGAATATTTTCATGAGGTTCTCTGTCATCAGCATTTTCAATTTCAAGACTGATCAATGATCATCATTGGGGGCTGTCTATAATTTCCATCATTTTCACGAGTGTGCAAATTGTACGAGAGAGGGGATTAAAGACCTCTGTACGCTTTTTCTGAATATGAAAAATGATGATCCATCAACGTATCCGTCTCCTCTCCATTCAGCATCATTTTTTGCCCGCTGATGTACACTTTAGAGTGAGGTGGGGGGATAGACAAAAGTCTATTTTTTGTACACTTATGAAAATGATGAAAATTGTGGATGGCCCCTTACTATGATTAGTGTGCCACTATTGTGAGAAAATGTGTAACAACATAGTTTTCCTTCCAGGATACAATTCTTTGACGGAGACTTTCACTTGTAACACTGGCTTGGCTCTGTTAAATAAGCTACAGAGTTTCTCTTAAAATTTGTCATTTACATCACTGACGGATTGACTAAATAAATGATAGTTCTGATTTATTACCCAAAAAGTGTTGGATCCCACATGCAAACCTGGTGCATGGGATGCAGCAGTTGTGCTGTGGCAGCTCTGTGTCTGTGTGACAACTTTACCCCATCCCCCCAGTCTAAACAGTTTGAAAGAGGGATCTTTTTGGTCACTGCCGAGATGAGCACAAACCCACTTCAATTTCCTCTCCTCTGTGTGTGTGTGATTGTTGTCCTTCCTTTTTCTCCTGGTGTTTTCTTGAGGGAAAGAATCCTGGCTGTTGATGTCACATTTTCGTCTAATGTGAAAGCCAAAAGATAGCCAGTCATTGCAAACCCACTAGTCTCCCCCATAAAATGGGACTGAAAGCTTGAGAGACATTTCCAGTTTTGTTAGGAAATTCTTTTATTTAAAAAGGTTTGTACCCCCCTGTGGATCGTGTGCACACTGAACAGTGCTGCTTCTCAATACTTGTTTGTTGTTGTATGTCCCTTTTCATGAAAATCATTACAACTAATTTGTCACTTCTTGGAGTGAAGATTTCCCCATGTGGCAAGCTGTTCTTAAGCACTTCATCGTCCATTACCGTGAGAGAATTTGACAGGTCATATTTTTTCTCCTTAATTTCTTTATGGAGTACTGTGATGACAGACAGATGCTTCAAAAGGCATTGATTTTTTTAAAAGTTGTTATTTTAGTGATGGAAAGCGGACCTTTACATTCAACAAAGAGCACTGCAGATTTTATTTGTGCAGTCATTGAGAGATGTTTCACACTTGATTTGCATTTTTTGTTGAGGACTTTTGAAATTTACTTTGTTCTTCTTCAATTTTGTCAAGACCACTAGAAAAAAAGATTTGTCGTGCTCTTCAATTTGCGCTAGTTGCCAGTATACAGAGAAAAATAATATGTGTGCTTCTCCCTAAGGCCAGACATGAGAATCTGTCTTTTTAAAGTTCAGAGATCTACATGTGTATGGTTGAAATCAGCCTGTGGCTACAACTGGTACTTTCAACAACCTCAAGAAAAGAAGAGAGACCATGGTTACACCAAGTCTGAACCAACAGATGTAGCGTACACATTCATGCATGTTTGCGAAGTGCTTTATTGCTCTTTTGTTGTGCGTTGTAGAATCAACTGCTACTGACTTGCAGCGAGTGCTACTCACAACCGTGATAGTGGACTTCCATTTAAAATTTCTCCAAGCGTATCTAGGCTGACTGTATCAGTACTGGTACCGGTAGCTACTTGTATGCTTGGAAGTTGTATGAACAAAAAGTCTCAAAAGTGGTTCAGTCCAACACAATGCAAAAATGCTAAATTGTGAAATCATATAATCACATGCCTCCCCTCCTGTTTTAAGAATGTCCAGCTTTGAGGCAGTTTGAGTTGACACAAGAAACAGTAATGCCAAATGATTTTTATTTACAGTTTGAATACCTTGTGCTCTAACCATGCAGTGTGTGCCACACTGATTACAAGAAATGAACCCTGCATTGTTGTGCCTACATGTAATGGTGTTGCCAACCCACTGCCTGGTCAAGAATTCAGCAGGGCACTCAAGTAGCACACCCAAGGATCATAATTAGTCAGTTGTCCTTGTGGCAAGATTCTAGAGGTTCCCTGCTTTGCACTAAACCAGAAAGGTACACTTTCTGCAGAACATAGGTTGGAGACAAGCGCTGGTGAGTCTCACTGGATAATTGCAGAGGCCAAAATTGCTAAGCAAAGGTACATGTAATAGCTCTCATAATGAGCTTGGAACAACATACATGTACTGTATCCACTGTAATGACAGTGTGAATGTCCAACTTTTACATGGAATGGGACCATGAGGAAATAATCAAGAAAGTGAGCTTCTTGGATTTCCTATGCATGAGTCATTCAAGCAGATTTGAAATTTCTGCAAATGCTTTGGCTTCTGACAACAGTTCAGCAAAGTCAGATTTTTGAATTCTTGGGGGGATTAGCAGTTTTTTTGAGCCTTTGTGGTACAGTCAGGGTCCAGCAAAGTTGCTGAGGTGCGTGTTGTGGAGGGGCATTTTGGTTCATTGAGTGCTGACAATGGTCCCCTGCCTAATCCTGTCAGGCATTCCACACCAGCCCCTCTACAGATCCCCTCCCGAATCACAGGGTTCACTCTAGTGGGAATTAATAAAGTCAATTTAAGTCACTTGATTTTATTTTTATTGCCTTCTTTGCCCTAAGGTACTGTGCAGTGTATGCTGGCCTGTAGCACAGATATTTTATTCTCCTTGTACCAGTATTATGTTTTGGAGGAAAAAATGATTTGTTGACCCGAATTGTGATTTGAAAAAACCTGCTTGACTGGCACTCTGGTCTTCTTGATTGTGAATGGAGAAACTCGACCTTTATTCAGCTCTATTGGAATGTTTTGATGTCTAAAGGAGAGTTGAGGATGGGGTGTGTGGGTCACAGGCTACAGACACAGGTACAGTAGAGAAATGGCACTTTGTGTTCAAGGTGTGGTGAAAAGAATAATTGGAAGATTGACACCGGTTTGGTTGAGTGGTTGGCCCCCCCCAAACAAAAATTCCCGGAAGGTACAAAGACCTTCATCAAAACAGCTCTCACTCTCTGCAATGCCATTTCTCTTTAATGGAGACTTCCAATAGCGACCAATGATTTTCAAAGGGGGGAGTCCATTAAGATCCACCCATTGTGTTCTGACCGAAAGTGGAGGGGGGGCATGCTTTTCCAGTCAAAAAGTGCCCCCAACTGTCTTGGCTGGTTATCTTGTTGATTCACTGTGAATGGATGGAGTAAAGGCAGGGGAGGGGCAGTTGAATTATTAGACAGATATTTTTTTTTTAGAATGAAGTGCATACATGAGAAAATACCTGAACATGACATGACTTAGAGTGAATAACATTGCATAAATTTTGTTTGGACTGAGAGCCATTGACCAAAATGTCTAGTGTGGCTTGTACATGCACATGTACCTAGAGCTGTTATTTCTCACTAAAACAAAAGGATGTGATACGGCCAGTGGCCCACAGTGTCTCTTTGTGGTTTGCTCAGCGGTTGAATTCTGAGGAAGTCATTGACGTGCTTTGACGGCCGAGTCGGGCTGAAAAGTGGCAAAGACTTCCGCTGGGGCCCCAGGGTTCGGTTTCTTTTCAATGGAAAATGGGAAATGGGCGATCAGGTTTGATATCCTGTTATTGCACATTCAAGGGACGATTAGAAATGACGCCCCTTTTGTGTTTGTTCACCACATCTGCAAGCCGGTGTCAGAGTCAACTTTGGAAAGCTTGAGTGTTAGGAAACCATGTATTTCACAACGGCGTGCTCGTTGTGTTTACAAACATGAGTTTTGCAGAGTCTTACAATTTTTATATTACATCCACATCAGTTCAGTTGGATCAGTTTGTTGGGTTTGGTTGGGTTTTGTGCCATACACTGTATGCTTGGTTTTGTGTTGGTTGCATTTGCGTCTACAGTATGTACTTTGTATTGTTAGAAATTGTTTAAATTGGCCGGTACAGTATAATTGATTTTGTCAACAACAAACCCCATTAAGGGTGGATCTAGAATATTTCAGAGGGGTGTGCACAATATTCTTTGGGTCAAGTTTGAAAAGGTACATTTGTACATGTATGTAAGTTGATATAGTTTATGTGGACAGGTAATAGTACATGTATACAAGTACATGTTCCTGGTAGCTTGTGCAAAGCCATACCAGTGTTACCGGTATATGTAGGTCTTTTGCCAGCATGAAGGCTCTGGAAAATTTGAAGCTTGAGATGCATGTAGGATGCGTCTTTTTTTAGGAGTGGAATTACTTCGCGACAAATTTGTCTTTAGCCATTACTGTCATGGTTAGATCACCATAGGATGACAATTTTGGCTCAGAAGCGTTACTATCATTTTTGTTTGTATTCCAGACAGATACAAAGATCAAGGCTTCCAACTTCAACCTGAGTGTTTTACATGTACTGTAACAAATAACTTATGATGTGATTAGATGTGAAGGGATTGTACATACGTGAACCCCTCTATGGCTGGCATTGGAACTCTGAACTCCACTTTTGAACGGATGCAAATGGACAGTCCATCATCTTATGAATCTACTGGTTCCTCCACAAGCATGAGTCACTCTTCCAACTCACGCTCCAACTCCTCGGCCTCCAGGAACTCATCCTTCTCTAGAAACTCGTCCATGTCACGCTGCAGCCGGGCCAATCACAGCTCTGGTCACGACTGGGACAGCAACCACCGCGGCAGCTTAGACACACTCAGCACGAGTGTGGGTGACGAGTTTGAGTGTGGCGAGCGCCATGACCGGCTCACGGAGCTGGATAAGATCCCCTGGGGGGAGCGGCATGTGGCCCGTGTGCTTCAGACTGAGCGGGTCCGGCAGATAGTCAAAGCCATCCCCTATGATGTTGTCCAGAGGCTATCGTTCCTCTTACAGCGGCCGCTAGTGAGGATTGCAAAGGAGGCACAGCGACTGAGTGCTGGGTATGGGAAGTGCACCAAGAACGAGATCCACACAGCCATCAAGCTGATCCTGTCCCAGCCCCTATCAGAGGTCTGCCTCTCAGCCGCCTTGCGCGCCCTCTCTCTATTCCAGATGAGCTCCGAGTGCAGCCAAGACGGTAAGCGCACCCGGGCGGGGCTGATTTTCCCTGTGGGGCGATTCTTCCGCTGGCTGGTGGACACCAAGGTTGCTGTCCGCGTGGACAACCATGCAGCTGTTTACCTGACGGCCTGCATGGAGAGCCTTATGGTGGAAATGTTCTGCCGAGCCTGTGTAGACTATGAGAGGACTGATGGGGAACTCACGATGGCTGTCTTGGAGTACGGCATTGCCAATGATGCCAACCTGTGGGGGATCTTGCAACCATTTGAACACCTGATCTGTGGAAGGAATTCTTCAGGTAAGCACAGTTTTCACTCTTTTGTCATAGGAAATTTGCCACATTTTCTAAGCAAGTTCTGTACATGTTACAGCCAACACCATTGATCAAGAAAATTTCAACTCCATTATGCCTGAGGTCAGGGATTAATGCTCAAAACATATCAAACATTGAATTTCTGAGGAAGCTGATCTACAAATCTGCTGTATATTTTTTTGTGAAAGCGGTGAATTTCAAGTTATTTTTGGTGGTTAAAAAATACAGCATAACAAATGTTACTAGCTCTCTTCAAAGTTACCAGCTGATGGAGTTGATTGAGGTTATCCCTTTCATGAGCTCCCCGATGGAGTCGCAAATCAGCTCCAGAAAAACTGCCCAAATTAATGCCCACGTTTTACAGCCCGTTCCCACTTGATCCACCAATTGGGAGATCTGATCCACCTTTCGCTAAATTGCCAGGTCAGATCCCCCAATTGGTGGATCAGATCCGGCAATTGGTGGATCAGATCCGGCAATTGTGTGTAGTGGGAATGCTAACCATTATAAAGTGGATCAGGATCAGATCCACCTTTCTTGATCCTCCTCTGGAGCAGGATACTGATCCCCCAATTGGTGGATCAGATCCCCCAATTGGTGGATCAGATCCTGCAATTGGTGGATCACGATTAGATGGGAACGCAAAAGGTTGATCTGATCCGGCAATTTGACCTGTCCACATCCCTCTGTGCTCGAGTTGCATGAAACTTTTGTGGTCTGATGAACAAAGAAATACGTTTTTTGGCGTGTAGCTCATGTGAAATTTTTAACGTGCACAGCGTGCACAATAAACAACTGCTTATTACGGGCTAGCAAAATGTGTCACCCCACATGCGCAATGCATGCATGTCGTAATGTGTGCCTTGCCCTTTCACAATTTTCGTTGCGCATTCGTCCCTTTCTTAACCTTTTTCATTTGTGCTATTTCTCGGAAGAAAAGTTTGAAAAGACAACAGACTAGGCTGAACATTTGACCCAATTCAAGGTCGTCATGTCAGTAGAAGCCCACACCCAAAACACCGCAGGGTCACAGCATGCCGCCCCAGTATGCAACACTGCAACAGAGCGCGCACTCAGCAAGCTAGCACATGTGCAATACCGAACTCAGTGACCTTTTGGGCTCGAAAATTTCCATCCAAAAAGGTGGATCAAGCATAAGTGGGAACGCGACTTGTGGTAAGATAATGATCACACCAAAATGCCGCATCAAGATCCACCTTTTCCCAATTGAAGTGGGAATGCGCTGTACTAAACTATTGCATGCGCTGCTTGCTTGGTCATTAAATTGGCCGACAGCCAAAGTAAGCTCCCACATCCTGGTGTCCTGCTGTTGCATTAGTTTAGACAAGTAATGATCACAGTTCCGGATTCCTTGTCATCAGATCTAGGCCAACAGTATAGTTCCAACTCATCACTCCATTTCGTTCCATTTTCTTCATATGTTTTGGGAGACAAAACAGGAAAGTGATTAGTTTCAAAAGACAGTTCACTAATTTTCATTCATGCTGCGGTTTGCTGCCTCAGTATATCACTGTGTTTTCTGATTAACAAGGCCCCAGATTGCTGTATAAATCAAGCTAAAACACTTCCCCATTTTCTGATCCGTCACTGACGTATTACTTTGACTTCCCGTATTGTGTTTCAGGTTGTTCTTTGGTGTTTTTCAGATAATAATGAATGTACCAGTACCAATCATTCATGTCCCTGTTCAATGTTCTTGGACACATCCCGGTACATGTACCGGTACACCGGTTGTCAGTAGAAGGCAAACTCAGGTGATTTTGATAATTTGGTAGGTTAAAAAGCTGTTCTCTTCCAAGTTTAATTAGTTTCTTGGGTTTAGAGAAGATTAGATCTACAGAACATGTGCGAAACTTTTAGACCACTGCTACTGGTTCATGTACCGGTATACGTGTTCTATTCAGACTGTACACATAGCTTTACCGGTGTATTCACTAATGGTTGAGGTGTGTACCAGTACATAATATGGGTGTTTTGCAAAAGTGCGCCTCCAAGAGTTTGCAACGCTTTGGCCAATCACAATGCGCGAAATCTGTCGATCCAGTGCACGTTTGGAAAGGGTCAGTCAACAGATTTCGCACATCACAAACTCTTGGAGGCGCACTATTGTGAAAGACCCGTATTATGTAGGCCTACACATACATCTACTTTGCGTGATGATTGCATTTTTTAGACAATACAATATACTGGTACATGTAGAGCTAGGTTTTATGGCGGTTATGCGTTAATGCATTCTCTCTCCTCAGAGAGCCTGGGTTTTTTATCACTGGGATAGGCTTGAGTAAACCTTTTGTGCATTCGTTGTAATTAAATCGAAATAACAAAAACAGTCTGTAAGACACCATGGAGACAACAGCAATGCACGTTCGTCTACTTGTATTACAGAAGTACATTGTATGTACTGTAGGTATTTCGTTCATGTACAGTGTACATGTATGTGTACAGCCAATGTCATCCTGAGCACATAATATGCCTGCACAATGTGTAAGGTACACAATACTCCATCAATGCTTAATTGTCCAAGTAAGATCAGTGAATGTCTCCCGTCCCTGTCTGTCATTACCAGGTGGTCAGACATCATCTGTTATTCCAATTCATATTGTTGTTGATCGTCACACAGCTTCACAGCTTTCCAGCTGAGGTCTGCCCTGACTAATAATCCTTCAAGTATCAAATGTGAATTACATATCAGATTGCTTAACAGTCTGCAAGTGACCCCAGGTGTCCCATGGGGCCCTGGGGACAGACCTGGATCTCTTAAAAGCCCCCACAAATTGTAATACCACCTGACATAGATGATTTGCACAGCAGGCTGTCTACATATTAATCTGTCTTTGAAAAGGATGGATTGTTGGAGAAACATGACTTGGAACCCTGTGCTCTAGCTCAAGTGGCTCTGAAGTGGCAGAAGTACCCTGGCTGTGCTGTTGAGCGTTGAACAAATTATCAGGCTTCCATTACTTTTTATGTAACATCTTTTGGAATTGGTGGAAGATGACAGATGGCGATAGATTTTTTAGCAAAGTCCCTACAATTTCTGTGTATTTTTTGACAGAGTTACAGGGTGCGTACTGGTATGGTGTGCATGTCAGTGGCAATAACAGAAAATTAGCAGGCTGGTTGCCTGTGATGCATGGAAGCTCCACTTGGCATCTGTGCCCCACACCAGCGATAAACAAAGGATTAAGTGCAGTGTGCTGATCTGTGGTGTAGCTTAGTCTGTGGCATCTTTGCATTTAAGGATACAGCTTAGCGTAGCTTGTGACAGAAATAAAGCCAAAGTGGCGGCCAACAAAAATGAATAATCACATTTTGAAATGTTAAAACAATCTGTTCTATCAGTATACCGGTACATACGGTATAGAGTTGTGTATAAAGGTTTGGTTTTGCCTTGAGTCAAGTTGTGGTCGTCAAGTTCATCACAAATCCATTGACAAGTCCCATCAAAAATAACAGGATGAATGGTGACAAAGGAACGCCTTTGTCATGGTTCATTTGCAAAGCTTGCCATGAAACTTGACTTTATAGACAGGATGACTTATAATGGACCTGTAGGGAATTTATTGAGACTGTTAAATATCACCATGTCAAAAGTCTCTGCTGTAAAGTCCAAAAGGAACTTGTAATCTTAAAGGCAAAACGAGAGACAAAAAGTGAAAATGTAAACCTTTTCTTGTTTAATTCGAGTTGTACCACGTAGAAATATTATGAGACAAAAAATAAATTTGATTTCTCACCAGAAAATGAGGGCTGTCAGGCAAAAAGATTCCAATCCTGTGTCTCTTGCCTTGTAGCTGTTTTTTTTGTTCTTATTTGATTATGCTTTGTCGTTTTTTTATATTGACAGTATCAGCATGGTGTCGGGTAATTTCACATTGCCCAAAAATTGCCCCCAGGCAGAAAAGGCCATTTCACAGCTGATTTAGAGCCCAGATAATGGGACAAATGGACAATTCCTCCCCAGACCCAAGGTCCTGATCTTATTGGACACTGCTGGCGGGCTGCAAAGTACTATCTCCCCTTGGATCACGTCTGAACCTTTTTTTATACATTTTTACTGAGTTATCCTAAAAAATAAATAAATGGAAAGATAATTCGAACTTAATGAAATATGAATGGTCATGCATTTGTAGCACGAACTTGAACACTAGCTTGACTCTGTTGTAAGCTACCCACAAATATTGTGAATAAACAATGGCTGCATAATAATAACACAGTTGGGGCCAGCTGGCAAGCCAAGAATCTACAATAATTTCTTTCCAGGAAAGCCTAAGACTCTGTTCCAGAGTTGTCAGAAGGTGCTGCTAGCTGTATGCATAAATTACATGAAGCTTCCCAGATTTTCAGCATTGCTACATATATACATGTACATTGCTCATGTTGCCACTTGAATATGATTCTTGGCCACATTGGCTGGCTTCCTGTATGCATGCAGAAGGTGCAACCCTTAAGGCTTTTTGGGGGGCGAATTTTGTGAAATTTGAAATTGGATATACATACATGTTTGTGTCAATTCCAGTTTAAGCGCACAAAGGTTCAATATATGCATGCAACTAAATTGGTACCCCTTGAAGTGGTGGGCTGTGTCAATTCCAATAATTCACTGTTCAAATATTTGCCCTTTAATTCGATCGAATATCCCAATATTCAATCGTATTGACCGGCAGATTGTTGATGAACAAGCGATACACAATCAGTTGCAACAATGGACACAATTGTACATGTGTACATGATATCATTATGTCTTCTCACGTCTAGGAGTATCTCCAGCCACGATTTAGCAAGGTTTGGAGATGAACAAGACTTCTTGTCCTGTTGAAAATTTCTATTCCTTTTTGAATTTTTTAATGAATAGTTAAGTTTTTGAATCATTGTAAGGTTTCTGACGCTTTTCATTGAATCTGCTCGAAACAAGCCTTTATAGCGCGTGCAGTTTTTCTCATAAAACAAAAGAAAATTCTCCCCTTTCATGAATGTTGCATTTGAATATATTCAGATTCGGAGATAATATTCCAATATTTGATAATCAATTGAAAATTTTGATATTCTGCGCAGCTCTAAATTGAAGTGTTATTCATTTCTTTTGAAATAGATGTCACCCAACTAGTCTTGCTTTTGTTCATTTTAACCAGTTTGCACTTAGTTATGTATACTGAATCAGCAATGAAATATTTTCTACCTACGAGTAGCTTATATGTATACCTACTGTTACGTTAAATTTTCAGATGCCACATTATCGAAAGCGAAAGAATTTTTTTGCCCAATCACAGCCATAGCCAAGTTCTGGATGAAACAAGAATAGACCTGGAATCACGCGGTTGCACAGTGTTTCACTCCTCAAATTCATTTTTAGCCTTTAGACAATCCAAATGAAACATGTCAGTTTCCCATCGAGCACTTTTTCATTGGGCCACATCCAAGTTAAAAAAATTAGACCGCTGTCACTGTTTTACTTCTTTGCGGATGAAAAATCAGCCGACAACTTGTTTCCATCAAAAGAGACCCTTGGTGTTCCCAGTTTTGATATGGATTGTCGCCTGGAACTTGCATCAGTGTTAATTAGGAGTGCATGATTGGATCAGGTCCTGCTTCCTGTTGCCAGGCTTGATCTGTCCTCTCAAATTCTCAAGAGAACTCTCAATAATTATATCTCCACGTGGCAATAAACCAAGGTTCCTTGTAACTTGCATTCTGCACTGTACAACTTACAGTTTATGGGTGGGAATCTCATGTACATGACCGTTTTGATTTGGTAAAGGTTTAGAATAACTTTCTAAACAACTTCTCAAACCATTTCAACATTTAGCCAACACTTAAAAGAGGCTGCCCTCATGATGCATGTACATGTACAGTGTAGCCTATGTAGGCCTACATCTCCTAAACACTATACACATTGCATTTGATCAGCCCAACGTAGATCAATGTTGGTGGTCATTCAAAATAAGCAATTTTTTTGTTTTCAATTTAATTCCCCCCCCCCAAAAAAGGGAATATGGATGCAGGAAGGAAAACAGTCACTATGCTATTACATACATGCACATGTAGGATAAATACATTTATTTGGACGCTTTAAAAATGAATGCAAGATCATGCCAAACAGCGTGAAACTTTGAAAAAAGAATGGATTCTGTTTAAACGTTTCAGAAAAACTGTAAACATTTTCCAGAGATTTTTGTTCAAACCATTAAACATGGAATATCACACCCTTAATATAAGTGTACCATACATGTGTACATGTACATATACATATTGTACATCTTACCAGTACATACATGTACCTTTACCCTCCTGTGTAATAAATTAACTTCTCGTCCTGATACTGTACAATGAATTCACTTCATAGTCCTCTTGAAGCATGCATATTTAGTACACATGTGCACCTACCAGGTATGTAGGCCTCATTTAAAACTGTATTCATGTACACAGACTGTACACATAGACGCAAAGTCTTAAGCCAGAAATTTATTTTTGCTCTTGAAACTGTAAAAAAGTAATTGATTCCCCATGGAGCCCATCATCCTTGACCACTGCAAAACACATCAAGTGGGTGTATTTTCTCAGGTCAAATTTCAAAATTGGAATCAAATGTTCCTCTGTGCCAAAGTTGGAGGCTGGACCGATGGCAAATTTAATAATGTCAGGCCCAGCAAGTATTCATTTCAAGAAGCCTTCATTTGCATGCACATCTATCCTACGGTACATCTTGCACTGGACAGGGCTTTTTCATGTATCTAACGGAAATACTGCCGTGCAGAACATAATGAAAAAAGGAATTTCGTTAGGCTTTTTGAACAAGTAGAGCTTGATTTTTTTTTCAGGAAATCGTTGTCATGAAAACTTTTTAGTGTTTGAAAGGTTGTATTCAATTTTTAAGTTATTCCAGGTGGTTGACCCAATGATAATAACTAAATTAATTGTCCAACAACACAAGATATCCAACAGAGCATCATAAACCCAAATTTCTCTTGTAATACTGTAGTGAGCCGGCGTAACAGCTCAGTACACCCAGCCATGCAGTGAGCAGCGACATTTAACCACAGTGTGTCCAGACAAAACACTGTACAGTCTGACCATAGCTGAGTCAGTCAGGGGGACTATAGCTTTGTGGCCTTTGAATCGCAATCAAAAGCCTGTTTGAGACTGAAATTGGAAAACCAATGGAGACAAGTAAAGGAACATGTTGGTTACAAAGGACAGGATAATTTGGCTCCGCTATTAATAGGCTGTGAACTTTCAACACTGGTGAGATTGGGAGAAATGGGAGCAACATTAATCACACAGTTGTGTCTTGAGAGAACGGAACACTCCAAAATGAAATTTGAACTTAAAAAATAAGAAAACAACATACATGTAATTACATGTACATACATGTACAATCAGTGCGACAATGTACATTGTATCAGTTTATATTGTACACTGTGCTGCATACACACCTGTGATACTGTAGTTCTTTTCTGCATTGAGGTACTGTACATGTGCATGTAGTCCTGACTAAGTATACATGTACAGTACATCCACTTGCAGAGTACCAGCATATCATGGCAGCAAGAACTGTGAAAATCTACAAGGCTTATTTCACCTCTTGAAGAAAAAATGCCCTGAATCTTGATCAGATCTGTGATCCAGCCTTTTAATAAATAAATTTGTTTGGCTTTCATTACCATGAGCACAAAAGGATTTGGCTGTTGAACCATGGTTGTACTATGTACAGGTACGTGTACAGTACATTTATCAGTATATGGTATAAAGTCACAAAGTGCAGTGCACAATGTACTTTTCAAGTTTCATAGCCCACTGACCAGTGCAAAAGAAAACATCGAAATGTCAAGGTTGTCAAAAGTGTGATGCCTTGTGCTACATACATGTATTCACAGAATATGGACTCATTTCATCTGGAGTGGATTTCTCTGTGCGAATATTTGGTGATGTCAAATTGCCTACAGAGTCGTGTTTGCCTGAGGCTGAAGAACATGTAGTTACATACCATATAAATGGGCACAGTTGGATTCCCCTGTAAAAGTGTGTCTGTCTGTCCTCCTGCAAAGTACATGTACCGGTACATGTACATGTACAGTAGGAGAAGGTGTGCACTCGTATAATATAGGACCATACATTACATGCTCAATGCTGCAGTGGCTTATTTTGACTTATGTAGCCAGCACACATGATACTTGTAAGCACTTAATGGCCCAGCACTGGCACGCACATTAGGGCGGTTTGCCTTTGAAGTCGCTCCCCTCTACACCTGAAAGCCAGAGTTGCATTCGACTCACAACCTTGACAGATTCATGGGGATGGGATTTACACATGGACTTGTCTGGGGAATCGTTTTGCACGTCAGTGTGGGTTTTGGTCCCACACATGTTACTCCCAGGAGGGACCAGGAGCTGGGCCAAGGATGCAGTAAGGACCCTTTACTAGACCCCCTTAGGGTGTTCCATTTCTCCCATCTTGAATTTAAAGGGACGATTCTCCCTTGAATCGTGCAATGTGATATCCAAGCCTTTGTCATGCTAAATGACTGTGGCCTCCACAGTTTGTATTCCCTCAACCTTGAAGGAGTCATAGTTTGTGCTAGGAGTTTTGCTAATGAGACAACCTTGGTCTTGGTCAACAAATTTATTGGGTTGCTGATTCATAGTTGACAACCTGTTGGATTGGTGGACTTTTGTTATTTGAAGAATGACTGCATGAGTTGATGGTATAAAGCATGAATGATAGTGCTTTTTACACTTTGTCTGCTCTCTGATGTTGATTAAATTGTGATGCCTTTTGAAAAAACTTTGATACCAGTAATTCTGGTCATTTTCCTTTCATTAAATGTTCATTATTATTTGTGTTGTTTGTTAATTTTTCAAAATGGCTTTATTGTTTGGAGACAAGGCATACCGGTGAGGTACGGAACTTTCAGTGATGCAAAACTCAATGTCATGTGTTACTGTTACTTCCTTGAACTCTCTTCAAGCCTGGAACAGTTGAAGGATTGAGTACTGTTCAGGTCAAAAGACACCCTTTTCTGCATAAATATTTATATGTAAACATTATTAGTTATCTTGCGAGCAGAGGTGAAACAGGGAAAAAATGTAGTGTGACGTGTCCCACGATACCACGAGGCCAGCAACTGTTCGTTTTGCCTTTACAAGCATAAAATGGTGCAGTACATGCAGTGTGGTACATGTACATGTATGTGTGTGGACTGTGCAAAGCAATATAATATCACACTGTTTGGTGCCACTGTTTGACCAGTACATCACACTGTTTGGTACATCGACCAATTAGAATTGAGGATTCAAATTTGCTTGAAGATACATGTGTACGGTAATTAACGGTACATTTTTTACACATGTAGCGTACATGTACCTGGTACCGGTACATGTGCATGTGCTTGTGCTGTGGATGTCCGTGTATTTGTTCAGAATAAAAAAATGCACCTTTCTGCTGACACTCGGTAACTCTAAAAGTCCAGTTCAGACAGAGGATTAGTTTTACCCTTTTTATTCCTGCCCATGGGCATGAGTGTAATGGGTTATCAAGGTCACTCATCAACGATGCTGATGCCGGATCAGTGCACTTTTGCGTATTACCCCAAGCATGGATGCACAGGGTAGCATTGCTGCTGGTGTTGGTGCCAAGAACAATGACATCTACATTGTGTTACAGCAGAACTTTACATATTGAGTACCTAGCCTCCCTATGATTTTATAAAAGTGCTTGGTGTATTACCTACTGACCACTGGTAGCTCAGTGGTTAAGTGGTGATGAGTCATCTACAGGTAGTCTCCACTATCAACATGTAATGTATAGTGCATACATGAGTGCTTGATGAGTGTAACCTGGAGGTAATGGGTTGGCACCCAAGCTGATGAACTTCAAAAGATGTCAAATTTGACAACCCTGATAAACATTCCTCAACTTTCCTTGACTATTTTTTATAGGTGACCAAAGTTTGCAGAAAATTAATGTCACCCTTGGGGCTACATTAATTGTAGCTTATTATTACATGAACCTAACGAGGACCATATTTTCATTTAGTATTTATAGTTATAGCGTTTACATGCACACACATTAATTGATGTGTTTATTGCTGTGTGAGATTTCCTAACACTGAATGAATTATTTATTGTGCTTTTGCGCTGTTAGCCAGCCTTAGTTTGACCACCCCGCTGTTAGCCAGCCTTAGTTTGACCACCCACTTGTAGGCAAAAACACAACTGAGAACACAGACCCATTCAGTGTAAGTACCTGTATGTGTTGGTTGAGGGGAAAGTAGCCGATAATTGAAAAATAAACTGATTCAGTGCCAGAAAAGAACAGAAACTATTAAACCGACTGACAGATTGTTTTCAGAAATAAATGGAAGTTTTTCTGGATGTTGCATGACAACACTGCAGATTTTGCATCTGGAAGATGATGATTCTAATTACAGGTTTTGCCCTGTACACCAAACTGTACATTTGTATTCAAAACACTGTATACTCAGTGTTTTTCTGGGACCTTGTGAAAAAATTCACAAGCTTACTCAGGTTGGACTCCAACCCATGACCTCCTGCTTACATGTATTACTGGTAGTGCAAAAGTCTTAACCACTCAATTAAAGAGCTTGCTCGGATCAGCTGGCTGGTCCGAGTCAGGTGTAGCAGCGGATACTGTTAAGTATTGTCAAGATGTGCTTTGCGTCAGGGAGATGTTAAAAGTTTATTTCAATTGTGGGTTTTGCCCTTACACCGACAAACATGTTCAAAATAACCTGTATACTCAGTGCTTGTCGGAGAGCTTGTGAAAATATTCAGAAGCTTAATCGGGTGGGGCTATTTTGAATATACATGTAGGTTGGTTTGAGGGCAGAGCCTGTAATTAAAACTGCAAATGTAGTGCAGTTTATATATGTAAACAGCACTACAAATGATTCAGAAAACAGTGGTCTGAGGAATTGTGCTGTGGCTGAAAATGGAGATATTGACATAGCCTCCTGCCAAACAAGAAGGTTGTAAATAGTGAAGGAAATTGCCATTGTTTATTACACAAACAACCCTTGGTTATTCTGGACATCAGGGTGTCTCAATCTGTCTGTGTGCTGTCTGGTATTGTTCCTGCATTAATCACAGTTCAAAGGACAACCATGGCAGTTTATTTGCCATGCTTCTTCTAATTCTAATGTTAATAATTCCCCAAGTGATGGCTACAATGGGGGCGGTTTAATTAAAAGTAGGGCTTATTCCCCCCCCCACAACAGTAAAATGTGTACATGAATCTGGGACAGGGATTATTGTCAGGAAGCCCTCCAAATAAGGTGTAGGGCAGACTTGCCATGTGTTGGCTGGTATTGTTCAGCTATGTGTAGGAAAAATGTTACGAGCTAGTTGCATTGAACACTACACTACACGTAGCTGTCTCATGACTTGCCTCAGCTATTGAAGAACTTTCTCCCATGGACAATTGTCACCTGCTTGGAGGCACGTTCGTAGAAAACCAACACTACTATGGAAAGAATAAACCATGATGGAAAGAATAAACCATGTCACGTGTGATATGCAATCTAATGTACATGTCTAATTTTGCCTTTGAATCTAAACAATCTGTTGTTACTTGCAGACAGCACCATGTTGTGACTGTTACATGTACATGTAAGTGAAAATGTTCATGATATGGTACATGTACATGTATGCTAAAGGTTTAAATTGACAAATACCGGTATATGTACACCAAATTTCAGTGGAGGCCCAGTTCACCAAAAAAATTGTAGTGTGTACCTTCTCATGCTGTCTGTCCAGTGATTATAGAAGTTTATCAGGTATACTCAGGCATGACTGAAAAACATGCCACTATACATGTACATGTAATTAGTGGGAAAGGGATGAGTGAATTCCAACTCCTTCAGCTTATAGTTCTGGTCTTCTTTTTCCTAATCATTTTGTCTCAGGAATCCACAGTGTACATGTATTTTCTTGGATATATTTTCTGTTGCACACAGCTCTTTTTAGTTTGATGATTTCAGTGCAACTTGCCAGAACATCAGAGCACTTTGTACAAAAGTGAAGTAGTTTTTTTTATGTGTATGACATTGCATTCGTCCTTTACCACAAATGGAAGCTCTTCCCATCACCAAGAATTTCTCATCCTCTTTGTCCATGATTAAATGTTTCCTTTTGGCATCCTCTAATTGCCTGCAGTTGGGGGGATCACCCAAGATGCAGCAGCTGTCAAGATTCCTCCAGCAAACGCCATTCACAAGGATTTCCCCCCAACCCTTAATCTCCTCCTAATCCCCATTTTTAATCCCTCACAATAGCTCTCTTCTTGTGAGCAAGCTCCTTTGTTACTCCTTAATTCCTGGACTGTCCTTTTGAGAAGCAAACAGCAGGGACAGTGGAGGAGACTTGCTAATCCCAAACAACAGAAAAGGCAGTGATTTCCCTCCCGCCCTGGAGCACCTGTTGGCGAGAGCTGCTCTAGTCCTTTGTGAGTCCCGTTCAAAATTGATCCAGCCAGCAGCCTCGTGAATCACTGCAAGAAAATTTGAGACAATTATCAGATAACTTAAAACCACTTTGTAAAAGAAGGAAATACACAGTTGTACAATGCACTGTCGACATTGAAAGTTTGAGATTGCTTGCATGAGTTGATTACAATCAAATCCTTTTCAATTTTGTTCAGCTATCCTTGTGGAATCAGTGTGAATTTGATACATTTAACTTTTCAATCAGAAGTGAAATCAATAAGGACAGTACTTATGTAGACCACCCATAAACTAGCAAGGACTCAGTGCTGTGGAAGTGTCTCCGAACTCAAATATATTGTTCGGTGATGGGGCATAGTGGGTAAACAGTGGAACTCCAGTCAGATTCTACCCCACCATTCCCCAACTTTTTCTGAGACCTTTGTGTATGTCTGGAATGCTGACTTTTTTCTCAATAAAATTTCTGCCAGTATTTTAACCAGATAATGGCAACTTGCTTGTGCTTACTGATAGGGTAAATAGGGCACAGCAGTAGGCAAAACCCAGTCTTGATATAAATTTACCCAATCATCAAGAGAAGCAAAAAACTAGGATTGAAAAAACTGCAGTCTCTAACCCTAGCTGATTCCCAGTCCAAACCATAGCCCAATATCCTGCCACACATTTTTTCTTTAGTCTTCCTCCACATTTCTAATCTGAGTTCTCAATCGTCTTCTGTTTCACCCTTCCAGTCAACCAGAGAAGGGAAGGAGGATGACCACATCCCAGGGGGGGTCCAATGCTATATTTACTCCCAGCCAGGAATGCCTGGGCTTGCTTTTTATAGTATTATACCACAATGGGTGCAAGAAATGGTGATCCTGCCTGTCATGCAGGAGGGTAAATAAACTGCAACATGATGCCTGGCTCTGTTTGTCTAGGTCCATGGTCCATGGTGTGTGTTTGGGAGGGGGGGGGTCTGTGTACTGTCCTGGACTGTTGTTGTTTTGACTGTTTGTGTGTAAATGCCCCATGGTATGGGGTTTCCTTACTTGTACATGTATGTATCATATCAACGTCGGTATGCTGTGCACATGTTGGAGAGCTAAAACATTCTCAGCCTGGGCCGTGGGTTCCATTATGTACAATTTGTGAAGCATTAAATTGACTGTGCAAAGAATCCATTTTTTTTATTGGGGTTAAAAGGAGCTAGCTGGCAAACATGAATAAGGACTGGCAAACAAATATATTGCCCTCCTTTCCAATTCCAACCCCCCCACCATCCCATCCTGGTTCCCCCAATTGTCTCAAAACAAACCAGGGAACATCAGCACATGGCATTCCAACTTTGTCACTTCAGATTAAATAAACCTTCAAAATTACTGTTGATGGGAATCTCTGCTGTGGAAGCTTGTTGCCATCAATAAAGACATGTACATGTAATCGGTGTTCCTGAGTGGTTTTCACCCTACAGGTGTGCATTGGTACAAACAGCCACCCTGAAGGTTGAATGCTGATAAAGGCACCGTCATGTTTAATACATGTATGTTTCTCATATTACCAGTTCACTTTACGCTAGTTTTGAAATCTGTTTCTTACCATAATTTTGACCCCGTGTTCAGTCTATCTTTCCACTGGTTTTCCTTTCATTTTGTATCAGCTTAAAGACTAAAATGTACCTATTGCTCATTGCTTGATATTGAAAATTGCCGTCATTTTCAGCAGTTATGTGTTCTATTCTGAATGAATTCCAAAAACATCTTGGCTCACAAAAAATCTTGTGTGGAAGTGTTTCAGTCCGAGGTCTGCACAGACTATAAAGAACTTGCCGTGTGAAAGGATTTATAAGAAACCGTTCCGGTTCTCCACATCAGAATGCACACATTTGTTTACATTTGTATTTTCAAGTTCAACCGAAGACCTTGTCCTTCTGTGAAGCCTGTTATCCTGTATCAATCATTTTAGAGGATTCAGAACTTATGCTAAGTTGAAGAGACTCCATTCTGAATGAAAGTTTACAATGGTAGGCCTAAAGCTTCTGTTCGTGTACATATTGAAGAGAGACTTACTGTGTGTATAAAAATCACAAACAACCATTTTTATTGAACTCAAGTCTCAGTCCTCGTGATATGGAAGTTGCAGGCGTGTGAAAAAAACCACCCCTGGACATTTCCAGGTGTGCAATTTTTCTAGGCGTGTGATTTTGAAAAATGAATCAAAACCTTGTGTCAGTCAAGACATACCGGCAGTAAAATAGAAAGATAAAATTGGGTCCACATTACAAATAAACAATCAACAAAACCTACAAAAAAATGGTGCAACAGTTTCCGATCACACCCGCTTACTTTAAGCAAACTCAAAGAGATACATGTATGTCCAATACGTGTAAAAAGATTCAAAGTTTTATGACGCTCACAAAATCATGCCCTTTCCAAACTAGCAGCCTCGACGGACCATGCAGAGCTCCTCTGAGCCACAAGATCACTCCAATTCTCCTGTGAGTTTTTTCCGTTCATAACGCTAAAAATGTTTATTGGAAACATCAGGACATTTACGTATCTGCACACAAAAATCTGCTGCAATCCACGCTGGCATGATCTCTCCATGGCTTTCACGCTGTATGTTGTGCATCATGATTGACTGGTCTGGTCCCAATCTCGTCTTTAAAGGAATTTGTTGTTTCACTACGCATAGGGCGCGGGAGCCTGCGTCGTGAAAGCATGTCGACTTCTGGAGATCGTTTCGTGCAGATGCAAGTAAAAGCCCATTTTTTTTTTCTGAAAAATGCCATCGTTGTGATCGGAACAACTTACAGGACAGACATCTCCACGAAAAACTTGGGATAATCAAGGAATTCATTGGGAAAATTTGACTGAAAAGAGGTGTGATCACGTAGCACTGCGTTTGACGTGTAGAAGCATGTTAAGCCATGTACCGATATAGTCTGGTGTATGTAGCATTACGCATGCAGCAATGGTTACTGCAGCACTGTGCGACTTGCATGTACTGAACGATTGTACACTGATAGAGCTGTTGCACTCAATAGTTTCGCCAGGAGAATCAAAAATGATTTTGTCATCACTAATTGTTAGATAGGCCTACTGTTTGATTCTCTTCTTTTTATTATTCTCACAAATTGCAAAGTATAATTATAAAGTAAACTCATGCCAAGGAGTGCGGTACAGATGGTTTCAGGCCTGCAATTATTCGCACTTCTCAGGAAGCTTTTAGGCCTGCGATGGTGTGGGAGAGCATTCGTATGCCTTGAAACAAAAGGACTGAAATCTCACTGCTGTTTTACTCAGCAACCAGAGCTGAGGTAGTGGTACAGCCCAGAATGACCTGTGTCAAGCCCAGTGCAGGTTGTTACCTTCAACTCTTTCCAGTGAATTATCCATCTTTTCAGGTGTAAACCATCCTGCCAATTGGGGCAAGTCGCCCAGGAGTAAGGGTGCCACCTCAAGCACCTTGACTAAATGGAGCCTGGGCTGCACAGATTGAAATGATTTTAGGTGGATTTTTCTCTCGTTTTTGGTTGGATGGATACCATCATAAAAAAGCTGGGAAGTGTACAACGTGTATGAAATATAGTCTGGTTAATTCCATTTTCGGATTATTTAAGCTTTAAAAAATGGATACTGTAGTGTGTCCTGTCTATGGGCTCTGACGCTGACAAGAACTACTCGGTCAGGCTCAAATCTCCGTTCCGGGCAAAACTGCTCTGTTCATTTTCACGAATGCAAAAGGGCTATCTGACACACAAAGCTCCAGGCACGAGTTGTCTAGACGGGGACTGCTCAGGTGCGAGGCGGGAAAGCCGCAGGCCGTTCGCATGCCAGTGGGGGCAGCCAGCTAGCTCCATGCGCCCCCACCGGCCGAACCCGCCGGCCCTACAATGCTGACAGAGCATTTAAATAAGAGTCCTAGGTTGGTAGTCTCCATTCAAGATTGGAATGCTTGAGTAGGCACAGTGTACGAACAATGGTGTACCATTTATGATAAAACAGAGACTTGTCTTGAAAATTCTGTCTTGATGAACTTAATCACAAACTTTAAATTTCGACTTTGTGGAGTATGGGGATGGGCAGGGCCTAAATTTGAAGCAAGGAGGAAGTTTCCAGTGTCTTGGTCTTCATTTGAATCAATGTCCTTGCTCCAGAATGAATTTGATTTAGGAGTATGGTACATTGCAAACATGTGTCCCTTGAAAGCTGCCTGTAATTTTTCCTTGTCTTTTAGGGAATTTTTTTTTTGAGAGGGTAGATATTGTTGGATCTTTGTGAATGCTCTTTCTACAAATGGTAGTAATTGATTTAAAAAATAAAACAGTAGTCATGTATGCTCTACATATTTATCCCCCCCCCCCAAAAAAAGACGGTAGATGCTAGCTTGTAAGTTGAGTACAGAGGACAATTAGTTAGTTGTATTCAATACATACATGTACAAGTGCATTGTACATGTACATATGTGAAACAGGGTATGATTCTCTACGAGGTTTCCCCTTAAACTGTTAAATGACATTAGGCATCGCGTGCTTAGTGATTTCCAAGGGCTTGTGGGAAAGTATTAAGAGCATGTCATTTTGAAGCCCAAGCATGCAAAGATCAGTAGGTCTAGTCCTGAGGGAAGGCAGTAAGAAGAGATGAATTGTACGCTCAAGGTGATGCACATGGCACCAACCCATCGTTTGACTTGCAGGTTTATGGGTTGTAAAATCAGGCATATTACAGCAGAAAATCAGTTCCATAAATTTCTTTGGTACACAAAACCGCTGTGGTTCTGAAAAGTACAGTCAGATGAGACTCAAGAAAAACCAAAATTCCTGATGGTGGTGCTTTGTTATGGGGAGGTCCCAGTCTTTTTGGGCTGCTGGTGCGAAGAGTCAAAATAGCAAAAATTGTTGTCTGAGGTCCTGACTCCTTACCCAGATTTTCTACATATATATGTCCTTGTGTACAATTCAAGCAGATGTTGAACTTTAAATTGTAGCCACATCTGCCAGCCTGTTTGTTCAATGATAAGGTCTTGTTACATTGACTGAAAGCAACAAAATATTTTGGAGGTTTAAAGAAATAGCCAATGAGTGTATATTTAAACCCGTGTTTGAATTGAGCTTTGTTTCCAGTGAAGAACCGTTACATACATGTATCTCCCTGGATGAATAAATGTACCGGTATGTTTTTGTGCCGGGATGAAAACATTACCAAGCTCTTCTGTACCGGTACTTGCAAAGTGTTCACATAATGATGACGGTTAATTTCAAAAATGAAAGTGGTAATCCTTTAGGCACCTGCAGAACTGCTTCATTTGGCTCACATTTTAAGACGGCCCACTTTTAGATACAGGTAGCATTTCTTTGACATGTCATGTGGCCGCTGGGTGTTTTCTTCTTTTAGTTGGGGTAATTTATTTCCAATTTGTAGGATATTTCCCTTGTGTCAGACGCACTGGGACAGCCCTTGCAGGTTTGTGTGATAGGTCAGAAGTAGCTGGGGGGGGACTCCAGTGTGTGTGATGTGCAAATTTTTTGTTTGTCTCATTTCTGTTTGTCTGTTTTCCTTTCGAGGTGCCTTGGGAGAGAAGGATCATGAATAATTGGCCCATTAGTTTTACATTTATGTAGTGTAGCATTTCCCGGATGGGAACTGCTTCAAGAAGTAACCGGCACGACTTGTTACCCATACATATGCCCGTCAAATATTTGTCTGAGAAATGATGCTTTTATGTCAACAGTTTTGGTACTCAGCTCAGATTTCGCTGTTTTAATGCATATGGATGCTTCTTGGGTTTCAGAATGCTTTCTTCAGGCTTAGCACCTCAAAAATATGGTGAATTTGGAAATGAAATGAAAATCCCTACAAAAAAAGCAAAATTGATCCTTCATGTGTCGTACATGTTTATATGGGACATGCATTTGGGACATGTGTCTTGAACATGTGTGGTTATGTAAACTGTACCGGTAGATAAATTGGTTTCAAGGAGGAATCTGAATTTAATTGTTTTCTTGCGATTTTATTTTGATTTTACACAGCATGCGTCTTTCTAATCACTTTGCCACACATCCTGTATAATTCAAGTTGACAGACAGCTGGGCATTCCTTTCATTCACCTGGCAAAAATCTGGTCAAATGAACTTATCAGTTAGAGTAAGTTGCTAATTCATAGGCCTCTTAATTGGGTCCTTTAAATCTACTCCAGGTTATGTGCTTGGAATCATGATCCAACTGGATTTGATTTGTTCCACAGTCAATCTGGCCAAACTTTATTGCCTCATACAGATGTTGAAACTATAAGTCCCTTGCCTTACATGTACATCTACATACTTTCATATCCTTTTGAAGGAAGGACTTTACATAACTAGTCTTCCCTGAGTGTTCAATAAAAAGGAATAGAATTAAATGAAATTAATTCCAGCCCCAGGTGCTTTTAAATTTTGTGAGAATGGCGTGTCCAAATTTCGTGAAAATTATTGACAACTACTGTACAGTATGTGTGACATGTGTGATGTGTGACATCATTCAGTAAAAATGCCGCCGTCAAAAACTCGCAAACCCTTCACAAGAAACAGAATCCTTGTCAGAAATAGGAAAAAATATCGAACATTAACCGGTCCACAAGAAAAAAAGCCTGGTCAAATATGGGGGAAAAATGGAACATTAACCGGAGGTCAGTGATTTGGGACTCCTCATGTCAGTCCAACACTCTCCACTTTGGGTGTCCGTTTCCTGAAAGCAAACAACCCCAAAGAGCACGCATTGCTTGGGGGATATTTTGCTCCCCTAGTCTCTATCTCCCCGGTTGTCAGTCAAACCATCCTACACACACACAAAAAGGGGAAATACAGTACAGACAGACCAAACAGACAGAGACAACTGTTTGTCGGATAGGAAAGTGTCAAGCACTGCACCCAGAATAACTCAGGGGATAAACAAGATGTAAATTCCAGACCTTCTGAATCAGGTTATGCATAGAATTGCAATAATAAACATTTGCTGGTCCCAATGCACAGACCAGACTTCCACTGTGCACACTGTTTGGCTTTCATGAAAGATAAAGTAAACATCTTCCAGTTGTATGTGTGTGGTGTGTTATCCTCTGCAGTAGCTGTTAGTGTTACATCTTATTGTAGCCCAGAAGACCTGCATTACCACGGTCATTATCAGATCTCGTCATTGCCAAATTACGGGCGTTGAGGTGTTTAAGCACTTTAAAAATTAGGTTAAAGCAGCTATATAAAGAATCATCGGAGAGTGCACCATTAAGGGATAGCTTTTTGAAAGGACATTCTTTGATCGACATGGAGATAAAAAATGATTCATGGGTACCTTTATCAATTTGATGGTGTTTGTTCATGGAATGTCTTTGCTACTGTACACTCCTTTTTGTCAGTTGTCCAAAAAGTGCCTGTCAATCATGCACCCTGCACTCTGAGGTTTGCATTTATTCAACCCTAACCCCCTTCAGATATTTGTGTCATTTGGGAAAGCAAACAAGAGCAAATGAGTGGTGCATATATGCAGAGCCTAACAGTAGCAGGCAGCTCTACCTTAGGAACCCAAAATTTGACAGGGTGAGAGGCCAGCTCAATCTGAGAAAAGCAAACAGTATCAAAGTGTGAAGCCGGCTTTAATCCCACAAATCCTACATTGCCAAAGTGTGAAAAATCTGGTCTGTGTTCCTGACCTGCCAACCCCAAAGTCCTCTGGTGAATTCTAGGCTACATGTACATATATGGCTGAAATATGGCATACATTAACGTGTACATGTAAGAACAATGGCAAATGACACTGGCATATGGTTTACTGAACATTCAGTCTTCCACCTCGACCTTCAACTGAGCACTGGAATTTCATGACAGAAGATAGGGTGTGCTGTTGTCCAATAATGCTGGTACCTCCCATGTTGTTTTAGAATAAAAAATGCACACTTGAGAAACATTTGGGCAATCTGGGCAATTTAAGAACCTGTACAATTCCCTACTCTTGATTGACTTACTGATTTAACTTGCATGTGTGTCTGAACTGAAAATTGTGGGGTCTGGGTATCAGCATATGTTTGCCTTGTTGAGGCTGGATGGAATTGAATTTCCTCTATTCGGTCATCATAAAGATCTTAAACTGTGGATGGCTGTCCTCAAGCATTGAATCTTGCTTTAGCATGGTTTCTTGAGTCATTGTCTTCCTCTGAAACATTGGACACTACTTTTATTTTTAAAGCCTGACTTGAAGGGTAGCTGCAATAAAAAGAAATTAATAAAAATATTCAAAATTCACCTTTTCATCTCAATCTGCCCCGAGCTGAAGTGCACCCCTTCAGTCGGCGAAAGAAAGACAGGTGGTTGCAAGCAGGTTCTTGCACGCATTCTGGGTGTACATAAAGACCATACAAGCCGGAATAAATTTGTTATGCGTACTCAGCGTGCTGCACGTCAAACGCGCATATACTTGCATGCCTCATGGTGCGCCTACACGTATACGGTGAGTACCAAAAAAGCCCTCCTTTCTCCGCTCAGAGCAGATTAACCTCATTTTCTTTTTTGTTTCACTATATTTATACTGATTATATTTCCATATTCATGAGAAAAACTGTGATGTCATGTCAGAGGACCTTACATAGGAGCTGTTTGTACTAAAAAACTTTGGCATTCTGTTGGACTAAAGTTTCTCTTTGGTGATTCACTCTATATGGCACATACATGTACAGGTAGTAATCATAAGCAAACAATCAACCCTTCCTCAGAAGTGTTTTCCTTGAGTGAATTCAGGGTTCACAAATTGAACAGAAAAGCTTCCATGTGTGCTTTGAACTCTTCCCTGGGTGACATCACAGTAACAGTACCCTCAGTTGTCCAGGAAAGCTTGGTTAGTTTTTATAAATATAAGTATTTAAAGTGCGCTTGTCAATGATCGAACCAAATGTGGATGCAAAATGGTTTTCCTACACTGAAGAAGAGTATGCATCTGCTGAAAAATTGTGTCTGAGGAAAATTTATTGCAGCTACATGATCACTTTAATGTAACAATGGAATAGGAACAGAATCCAGAACCAAGTAGTAGAAACTACTCATTTCTTATGGTCTGATTTATTTTAGTGAAAATTTTGTGAAACATTCTTGGAACGTCTGCTCACACAGTGTTAGGCATTGTAGTCATTTTTCTAATTTTGTTCACTAAGAAAAGGGAGGTTTTCGGAATTCCAAAACAGTTTTGTTGTTTGTACTTGTACGGGTAGCCCTGTTCTTTCCTCAAACAGCTAGCCCTCCTTCAAACTCCAAGCAGTGACGATGTTACACCCTGCATAAACCTCAACAACAGAATCATAGCATTGAAATGTTCTGTGGATCACTCTGCAAGAATGCCACCAATGCAAATAAAATTGACAGCTGCATTCAGTTTTATTTGCTGAGAAGACTCTGAAGGCTGCCCCCCTTCAGTCTTGAGCAAAGTGGTAGTCTCCAAGGTCCTGGAAGCCACAAAAAAAGGTTAATCCCCTCTCAGGCTGCTGTCTTTGTGGCCTCACGCCCCACAAGGCAGGGGGAGTTGGCAGAAGAATAGAAGTTACAAGTGTGTCTAATGACAGAACCTAGAAGCGCTAACAACGCTGAAACAGTTGTTTGGGTAGGGTGGCAAAAATTTGGGAGGCTTCAGGATTTGTTGCAGCCCCTGGGATCGGATCTGGATAAATTGGCATGAGGGATTTGAAATCAATATTATTAGTTGACTGTTTGGCTTGTGTGCGTTGTAGTCGTTGATTAACAATTGTGGCTGGGTTGGAGAAAATTGTGACCAGAGAACAGTGCTGAGGGGCGGAGACTAATTACTGTGGGGGGTGGAGAACACCAAGTTTGAAAGTTGGAGAGTCAATTTTACTGCAATTTAAAGATGTTCAGTATATCATCCAGGCATATCTACATTTCGAAAATTTAAGAAATGGAAACTTGTTGCATCTTTCAATATCAGCCATGCCTAAGACCAAATTAAAGTCATGCATCCTGTGCTTTGGGGGTTTTGCTTGATATTCTAAATTGACCAATGGCGATTCTCCAGCATTTATACCCAAAAAAGATGGCACTTGATAAGAAACAAAAGAAATTGTAGATCATAGAATAGAGACATCCTGCGTTTAATTTCAGAAGTCAAACAATGAATAGTTCACAAGAAACAGTGCCATGTAAGCAGAAGATAAAATTAATTGAGTGCCAAATGAAGAATTCATGTACAAAGAGGGTTTCCCTTAAATTAATGAGAGACATGTACATGCAAACAGTATTGTTTATGTCTGTGTTGAGTCATATCAATTTTCATAACAATAGGGCCATTTACATTGATTGTGCAAAGTATGGGAAAACTGCTTTCAAGGGCTGGTTGCTAACGCTTGGAAATACTGCGGCAAAAGTGGTCAAATGTAAACGTCAGTTCAACCTTTTTGCAAAGGCGCCCTTTGAAAAGACTACTTCATGTATGCGTAGTGTCCTTTCTTTTTCACCAATATTCATCACAGTATGCTACGGTATGGTTTAATTTTATTGAAGTACATGTACGTGTACATTTGTACCCAAAACATACATGTACATGTTTATGTGAAGTACTGAATACCACACAGTTGAATTTGTTGCACAATCATGCTGACCAGGGTCCAATTTTGCGGAGCTGCATAACAGTTGGCAGAAAAGTTACAAGTGCTAATTTTGGTAGAAAAGTTTGCTAACATTCAGCACTAAATTCATGGCGGTGCTTGGTGTGGTTGTGCTAACGGTTGCGCAAGCACAGAGATTTCTGTTGTTAATTACTTCACTAATTTAAGCAAATCTTTCCTCCAAGGTTAGCTTGCCTTTGGCTGTGCTTACTACTTACTGTCGCCATGAATACATGGAGCCTCTGTTAACGTGAAATTGGGTGCTAAGCAGCACCATGAAAATAAACCCAGTTTCTGGGAAGAATTTTTGTGATCTGATGAAAGCCCATGCATACTTTTTTTCCATTTGCATATGCTGACATATAAAATCTGTTAATGCATTTGATTCCAACAGTGCAATGGAAGATCAGCTCAATATACACATGTAGAAGGACCAAAAGCCCATAAAAATTCATAGCTTACACATGTATGTATATGCCTCTTGGGTGTACTCGTGTAATGTACCGTGTGGATATGCAAATTGATGGCTGGATTTGAATGACCACTCTCCTGATAAAACGTTGCTCTTCCTTTAATTTTCTAAATGCATTTGGGAGATTGGAAGGTTTATTGAAACTCAGCACATCTATGAATCCCCCACTCCTTCCTACCAAAAAATAAATGAAGTGTGCTTCACTGTGCTAAGTTTAGGGCTTTGTTATGACTAGAATGAAGTTTTGGGCCTTACTTGCAACCTTTGTAGTCACTAGTTGATATACATGTACATTTTGTACGTGTAGTAACGTTTTAAAACATTCAAGTCAGCCGATGGAAATTTTGTTAATGGTACATGTACATTGTACATGTAGGCTTAGACCAAAGAAAAATGGTTTGTTATTTGAAGGAGGGAAAAATGAGGTGAATTCAAGGAATAATCCTGGAAGAATAGAATACAAAGCATGTCTGGAGGTATCTACTTGTAGTATTTACGTCGGAGTTGCAAAACATGACACGTTGTCAGTGTTTTCACATGTACGTGTAAACCTCTTCCCTAGTCATGCCTTTTGTTTCTTCAAAATCCGGGCATAACAGTCCAGCAGAGAAGTTTCTTGGCATTCTTGAGTCACTGCAACATGAGATAGAAGGATGACAGTTCTCCAAGTGGATGAAACAGGAGTTTGTGATTGATATTGAAACAACAGATTTTGTTAAAAATGGATAACAGCTAGCTGTGCCTGCATCTTTTCGGCATATACTGGTACATGTACATGTAAGAATTAGACAGCAGTGAACTTGGCAATTACAGTGTGTAGCTCTGTGACGCTTTTTTTCTCATTGCGTTGTTGGCACATCAGGCACTGTTGTGTGTGTGGGGGGAGGGGGGTTGGCAGGACCTCGCTGGGTTGTGGTCAAGATTGATAGTCTGTTGAGCCAAAGGGCTCCTTCATGTGGGCCCGCCAATCATCAGGTTGCCCTGATCAGAGATTTCCTTACATGCCAAGTTCATAAATTATCATTGAGAGGACTGGGGATCTCATCGGTGCTGGAGCCAAGGGCAAATTGACAAAAACAAGTGATGTAAATGTTGCTTGCTCACTGCTGCCAGAAGCTTTTTCAGTATAGTGTTATGGAAAGTACCGGTACCAGTAACGTGCATTATATGGAGAAGGGTTATGATTCCCACATGTAGATTTTTAACCCTGCAAGTTCAATACGAGTCCTAAGGAATACGGGCGATTCACAATAGTGCGCCTCTAAGAGTTTGCAACGCATTGGCCAAACGCAACGCCCGAAATCTGGGAACCCTTTCTAAACGTGCATTGGGTCGACAGATTTTGCGCTTTGTGAGTGGCCAACGCATTGCAAACTCTTGGAGGCGCACCATTGTGAATTGCCCGTATTAACACTCAGTAGTGAAATAGGATTACATGGAAGACAAAACAATATTTTCTCTGACAAGAGTGTTACAGAAATTTTGAAATGCATGAAGGTCTTGGTATCAAGACTGGTGTTCATAGGGAAAAAGGACGTCCCTCGGCAGTAGAGATCTAGTGCATTGGACATGAAAGTATTTAACATCTCCCAGAATTGGAGGGAAGAATCTTTGTCTTGTTCTGTCACAGTGCTAGCATACAGTTATCATTATAGGTATGAATGAAAACACTTCATGAGGGCTAGCCCACTAGTCAGATGCCAGTTTTTACTGTACTGAAACCAGGTAATGCTTCCAACCCATAGAATGGGGAAAGTTCCCAGCCAACATTCCACTGATATTTAGAACCTGAATCCTAAGGCATAGAATTCATTAGCATACATACAGTCATCCCACTGGCCTTCATTGGGTGCTTCATTCTCTATAGTGTGAACAGTGTTGCTGAAATGTCATCAGTCATCAGGCCTGAGGAGTTGATTACAGTTCAAGGATTATAAGCTCACAACAGTTACAGCTTAAGTGGATTGAATCACCTTGATGTGCCAGGTAATCTGCATCTCACTCCAGTCAAGCGTAACTGAACAGTACAACTCACCACTGCATAATTGCTGGTTCCATGAGTTCATCAACTCTGTAGTTGTGGGGACATACAATCAATATTTCACCTATTTTGGGGGACTGAAAACATTGTAGGGACTCACAAATGTCCTCACAACTCGGTTCAAATTTTCCTAACAAAAGAACTTGTCCCCTGAACGTGGTGAATACCTACATGTACCCATCAATTACTACATGTTCATCCTGAAGTTGGGCTTTGCTTCGGAGCCATTTGGAAATTTCCTCTAGCCTACATATGCAAACAACTCTGCACTTAATTAGAATTGACCTCCAGTGACCAGCTGGAGTGTGGCTAGCGTACTTTTTTCCTGCGTCTCATTCACCGTGCTGTACAAACACACTGAGCAAATACCGTTGGCCTACCTATTTATTGCGGCATTGTCACTCATTCAATTATTGTTGTAATTCCTACCGTTCATCATCAGCCGTGATCAATCATACTGGTAGCTTTGAAACATCCATTGTTATAAGAGTGCACACTACGTTACACTGCATTGTCATATACCAGTATATAGTTGGTTTTATGGACCTGACAAATGAAGGTTTTGAGGTTCGGAGAGGGAGAAATCTAACCACAAGAGGCATTACTTTTGAAAAGCAAAATGTATGTGTACATTTCAACATCAAGTTTCAAGAATGCTTGTACGCTCAGCACAGGAAGATTACTTACATTGTGAGGGCACAACCAAATTATTTCAAATCTGGATCTCCCCGGTGAAAAGTTCCATCAGTGGTACTGGTACTCTTGAAATTATTCATATTCTCTGAATATGGCTTTATTCGGACAGTGTTTTGACGTGGCTTATAGTCATGAAAGTGTGTAGAGGTTCTCATGTTTCACAGAAGATCAGGTTCCCTTGAATAAAGGGTACATGTATGTTCATCATTAGATATAAATTGGGTATAAAATGAGGAGACATCCTTACATTTACTATTACCCTCTGATTAAAATAGTGATATCCAATAACATCACCTGAAAAATCAAGTCTTTTTTCGAAACTTTTCAGACTATTTTCCAGAAAATGTGACTGTTCGTGTATTCATGCATTCTAGCTGGTACCACCACAGTACTGGTATGTGTTGAAGGCCTACAGAATACCAGATCTGTACCAAATAAACAAATATTCAAATGAATTATTAAATATTTGACTATTTATTTTTCGATTTGAATTTAATACAATACACTGTAACAGTACAGTGAAATAAAAAGGAAAAAAAAAAGTTTCTTTGTAACCAAATTTTCTGATGAAATGCTTTCTCCAAAACGAACATAATAATTACACGTACAATTGCTTCCTGTTACCAGTCAATCCAAAGTTATCGTACTATTTTATGTGTCCAAAATTGCTTCTCCAGTGGTTGGCTGACTGAGAATGCACTGGCCAACTGAATATTCTATCAGATTGAGGTCAAGGTTGAGTATTCGAATTATGAATCACCCTGGTATTGGATCAGACTTGGCCCTAGTCCACATGCACATGCACATGTACATGTACAGGTGATTTCCCTTTGTTCCCCTTCCCAGCCCCAACACTGTAAAGGTTTCACATTGTGGGCTCACATAATCAACCAACATGTTGGGACTTGGCCCTTAAAGTGTTTGCCCCTCCATTGTTTTTCAAATCCAGGATCCACCCCGACATTCCTCTCCAGAACACAACGTAAACATAGTTGAAATCCCATGACTGGCTGGAGAGCCTATAAGCACTACATTTGAACATCATTGCCGAATGAGTAACATTTTTCAGCCACCCTTACCTTTACAGAATGGTTCATTAGCCAGATGACACTTAGGCAGAAAAGATAAACAGTCTGAAGTTTAACAACATTGTAAAATATGGTATCAGTCTCCACCTATGACCACCTTTGTGGTTGAAGGCCAGTTCAGTGGATTTGGTTTTTTCTTGTGGAATTTATTCATGGTAAGTATTTTTAATAAATCTATTTACATGTACCGTTACCTATAATGTACAGTAGGTTTCCATAAAAAAACACCTGGTTAATACTTCTGCCTCCTGTCAAAATTCAGTACTGTGGTATCAATTGACTTGATGTATTGAACAGTTTTAATTCAGCTGTAATCCGTAACTTCTGTACAGGTACAAATTAACATTACCATACAATAAGGTGAGGGTTAACTTGTTGCCAGTATCAATTATATCGGACAACTTTGATTTATTAGCACACTGCAGAGCAGCAAAGTCCTCTTTCTTGTATAGGTGCATGTACATGGACTATTATACATTTATCAAGGCTATACCAAAGTTTGTTACCTGCATTATTTTGTCTCTTGTAATTGGATTGTGGGGATTTGATACTGGTTGGTTGTCATTAATCAGCCTTACCTTGGAAGACACAAGTACTACATACAATTAAATACAAAATAAAGGTAGCACCTTGTATCAAGGTGGCACTGGTGGTGGATTACATTTACAAAGAAAAGAGGGGACAGTAGATTGCCATGATCTGTTGAAAATGGGGAGATATAGTCAGTAGAGAAGCTTGTATGGTTTGCTCTTGAATTGGGGTCAAACCGTGGTCTCCTTTAGTAAGTACATGTACATATGTTAATTATATACATGTACACATTACATGCATGTACACAGGTAAGTGCCTTGCCAAACGCATCATATCGTTGATCAAGCTCTCACTGCAAATCATAGTATTTTCCCAGGATTTTACTTCCATGTAAATTTTGTTCTGAGTACATGATCCGTTGAGTTCATTGTGAACTTTGGCAGAAATGGGAAAAGTAATACATCTGAAATGTGTAAAAGTTGCTGTACAATTTTTGAAGGGTTTACAGTAATTGCCTCCCCATTCGCTGACATTTTGGACTCCATTTTCAGTCAAATTTTCTTGAAATGAACATTTGCTTTTCTTCAAATAAGTACCAGTAGCTCAATTTTTTGTATAAAGTGTCCATGATTAGATACAAGAACATTTACATGTACTTCAAAGAACCAAATTCCATCCCAAACCATTAAATGTGGTTTGCTCAGAGCAAGCAAGGAATGCAAGCCAATATCCAGCTGCATTTCAGAGGAATGTGGCCTGGTCAGACACCAATTTATATTCACAAAAAAGTCTTGTTTATATCTTTCATGCGAATGTAAAAGTGAAGCAAATTGATGTCAGAGTTTTAAGCATTGGCAGGAAAGTTGGCTGAGTTGAAATGTGTTCAACTTTTGCAAGTTTGCAGCTCACGAATACTTGCATCTATACGATCTGACCTCATAAAGTTGTCTTCGTTTTGCTTTTGTGCCAAGTATAAACCAGCCTTTATCCTTTCAGGCCTCTTCAAACGAGGGTTTTACTAAGGAGATGAAACGTGTTGAATAATATCTAGTTTACCTACTTGACTCTGGCACCACACTGTTGAGTACTTACAGATATGTAGACTGAAAAAGCACTCCGTCAAGTATTCAAGGCAATTTGCTCACCCCCATATACAAGGCAGGCTGTCTTGATGAAATCCATGGCAACACCTCAGAGGCCATTCATCAGAAGTTTGGTATTAATCAGCTGTCTGTTGATATTATGTCTACTGACCCCCATGGGGTCTAAAAGTCAGACCACAAATAAAGACAAATGTTTGCATGAAAAGGAACATATGTAAGGCCTGCTGTACCAATGTCCGTGGGCATTTACTTGCAGCTTGCACTTGTGCTGCAGTTGCTGTTGGTTGTAGGAAGTTGTAACTTTTTCTAAGCACATTTAGAACTTCATCACATGAGGAGTAAGAAATTACTAAAGGGTTTTAGTTTGAAGTGGAACTTCGCAGAAATTAAGGGGGACTTTTGGGATTGCTTGTTGTTAAAACAAGAATGAAGCTGAGGGTGACATGATGGCCATAAAATCCAAGTCACAATGGTTTTGTTAATACTAGTACATGTGCATGTATGTATGTGCATCATGGTCATTTGAGAAGAGACATTTGTGGAAACTACCGGTACTTAATGTGTTGACAGCAGAGCACACACTGCCAAGGGTCTGTACTGTACACGTACATGCTAAGGATGAAATTACAGTCCAGCATCTGACATTTTCCTCATTGAGGGGGAACATGTATGTACACGTCTGTGAACATACACGTCTGATATCACACTACAGCATCCATCCAACAGTTGCACTCGCCCTGGGCAGACCCCGGGGTGACTTTTGGTTTTTCATCCCCTTGTTTAATCCCGCTTGTTTTAGACTTGTTTTGTAGAGCCATATTATTGTATCTCACCCTGGGGCAAGTTCACTGGATGGATTAGCATGATTCTCACTCAATGTATCAAACTCTGAGCAGCTTCATCAAGCCCATCAACTGCCACCTTCATAAATGGATTGAACTTCCTTTTTCCACGAGTTCAGCATTATAAAAAAGTGCTCAACTCTTCATTGCTGCAATATAATGCAAAAAAAAACCCTGTTTAATCAGCTCATTTGCACGCGTAGATTTTGGGCACAGTGCTAGAATACACAATATCGGTAACAACGTGTATTTATGTACCAGTGTGCGGTAAATTCCCAGAAACATTACATGCAAATACATGTAAACATTCTCATAAACTTGCAAACTTTCAAAGGAAATGGGAAACAATTGAAATACTGGAAAAAGATACTGTGATGCCAAAAATTCTAAGAATGGCTTTGTCGGCAGATCAGGACCAAATGATGAGTTGCATCCTTTTTCCAGACTTGGGAGAAACAGGCCATGAAGCCCCTGGTCTATCCACAAAATTTGGTTTCAGCACCGTTATGCAGATGGCTCAAGTCGATTTCCTCTGGAAGTTGGGGTTGAACTTCTAAGAGAATATTTTGATTTAGAAAAAAAAAAATTGTCCCTGTAGCTGGTTCGGGGGGGGGGGGAATTTGATTGCAACCCCCATCCCCTTAATTCAAAGATATACAACATGCCATGTGATGTGGCAAAAATTGGATTTCCTGTGTCGTATTTATAGAATTAGGGAAATTTTCCCAGGGAGGATGTATCCAGCTGACAAAATGGCAGGAGATCTTCCAGTAGCCATGGCGATTTGTCATTTTCAATTTGTTGTCAAGATTATAGTCTCCTTCACTTTCAGTCATTCTGCCTTATACATTGACATCAAAATAAACTGTTCTCATGTACAATTTGACTGTAAGAACTTGCCCAATCCAGTTGAGTGAGTATACAGTATAAGCCTAAAGCATGACTACGGAATACTGTATTTGTATCTGATGTGGTTTGAATGTACATTACAAACTTTTGGAAGATCTGAGGTCAACAAATGGGACAATAACTTGTGAAATGAGTATGAGTTCAAAAGCTGTGTCATTCTATAAATTTGGGGTTCAAATACATGTATGTGACATTTTTGTGTCCCTGTTACACCTGACCTGTGTAATTTGACATGAACATATCATCAGATTTTCAAACTATTTCTGGTTGTTTGACAGGTCATTTGCATTAATCTGTCCCTCTTGAAAATTACAGAATGTTTTCTGAACTTACAAAATCACATGTCAGATGTGACAGGGACACCAAAAATTGGACGCCTAATTTATAGAATGACCCAGTTGCTAAAGTTACAGACCCTTTCATTTGGCACAAGAAGAATTTGTCCATGTAAGGAATGGTACACTTTTACCCAAACGTCTACAGGTGCATGCAGATGTAGGCCTACATGTACATGTATATACATGCAGGTGAATACTCTGTAGATACTGTAATGTACATGTACTAGTCGGTGTGTAAAAGAATACTTGGCCTCAGTATTGGACTTGATCACACCAAAAAAAAGTACTTGCATGTCAGCTCTGAGCTTTGTTGGTTGTAATTCTGGTATATTTGAAAGACTTGTGACTGATTAAGTCAAATTTTAAATTGCCTTTAAACCCATTGTAATGCCGGTTGGATTTGTCCACTGTAAATTAATCAAGGAAGAAACAAGACAAATTAAGAGAGGAATAAAACTATGGTAAACTTTCTCAAAGTAAAGGGAATTTTAGTGCCTGAATCTTTTTTGCCATTGGATAACAAATAGAAATACATTCCAACTCAACCCCAGTCCCTGTAGTAGCCTTCAACAGATCTGGTGTCATTTTGTCAGTTTTAAGTTTGTCATGGTTTGGTATGAAGTGTATAAAGAAAATTTCATTAACAGCAGCAGTAAAAACAAAGTTCACATGAACACCTTGTGGAATGCTACGTGTAGATGTATTTTAGAACTTTGATACAAAATCCTGTTACGAAGCGCAGACTCTGAAATCCCAAGTCCCCTGAATTCTTTCTTTTTTTCCCTGCCCTTTTATAAAAGTTCAGGTTAGGTTTGGTCAGTCCCAGCAACATTATTTAGAATTCAAGGTATTTCTGCGTACACAAAAGTTTGAGCTTAGTCCAAACTCAACTTTCTCTTAAAGCCAAATATTTGCCCCAAATACATGTAACCATTTCAAAAACTGATATTAATTTCAGTTGACTGTTCAGTATGCTAGTGGAGTCCTTGATTTTTTCATTAGTTTCCTAATCCTTACAAAGTTAGCTGCAAAGCCTCCAAAATTCACCGCTAATTTCTACCGAAGTGGAAATGGTCTCAGTCACCTCGGGGCCACATTTCCCCCCTCAGTTAATTCCTTGAATGCAAAAAATAGCTGCGTTGTTTACCTCTGGGCCATACCAGCACAAAATGATTTTTGTGGTCAGCTTTTTGCCAGTCTCTTCTGGGGCTGTTTTGTTCTCTCAGTGGGTGGTTGTCAGCTACAGTTCTGTTGTGGTCTTGGCCCAGCTCTCACACCGCCAGGTCAGGCAGAGAAGTCAACCTTTTAATGCCATAACAAATCTTACTCATTCGGTGATCCACAGAGGGTTTTTTTAATGATGCAGCTACCATAATCTTGTTTTGACTTTGTGTACTTTTAGTATAGACAAGTACCATGCCTAGCCGACTGGCCATACATCAAACATTTTATTGCTAAACTTTGGCGAGATTTTTCAACCACACCGGAGATCCATTGAGGAGGAGTCTTGGAAATAGAGATGAAGAGAAGACCATGTGCTGTACAGTCAGAAAGGGGAAAAAGTCCATTCAGCAAATTACTATTTGTATCCCTGTTGATAGTGGATGATTTTGTTGTCACTGTGAGTTAAATGTAATTTGCAAAGTACGGCACGTTTAAAAAATTCACAGTGCCTCCTCACTGGTGATAGTGGCATGATAATGAAATGGAATGTAAGGGAAGAAAGAGTCTGACTGTTCACCTTCGGTTTAACAAGGGCCGTTTTCCAATACTCAACTTCGTCTCCGTCTCAGGCTTCGGTCCCCGAAACCAATCCCCGATTGTAGGCCTGAGGCATTTAAATATTATTGGATATCTGCAATTTTTGGCTCTCTTGCATCTTATTTGATGAGATGAAAACAAATTTGGGGAAACTGATTGACCTTAATCCTGAGCTGTCTTTCTTGAGTTGAAGCGTGATTCAGTTCCTACGTTTCCTTTGCAAAGACTTCAAACAGAATGGAATAGGGATAATACAGTACAAAAACTAAATTCTGGATTTAAGCCAGATTGTACTCTGGTGAAATCATTCTGAAGTTTCACTTTTAATAAAGTTAATCCTTCAAGCATGAGAAAATGGTCTGGCACCCCCCTGTTGAAAAGTTTTGTATTACATAAATGTGCATTAGGGGAGGAAGGTTTAACCCGCACCCTATTTGTACTTTATAAATGTTTGTAATTTTTTAAAGGAACTTCTTAGGGGCTTGGAAAATGGTGAGGGTGTGTCTGTAGTTGTTTTCTTGCTGGTAAATTGCAAGTTATCAATTTTGCTTTAAAGAGAACTTTTCTTTTTGTTCCTTTTTTCCCTGTGGACAGGTGTAGTAGCCTTGCCAACAACCACAGCTGTATCTGTGTCAGTGTCATCGTCCTCGCTGTCCTCTATCTGTACCAGGGGGAGTGAGCACAGTCGGAGCAAGAGCTGCCGAGGGTGCGAGATAAAGACCAATGGCAGCCTGCAGGAGATCAGCCGGGCCGTGGAGCAGAGCTTGATAGCCACATGCGTGGGGAGCATCGCCGAGCTTGGTGAGACCAGCTAAGTAGAATCAATGGACAGCATAAATATGACTGCACATGTATCTGAAGCCGATTTCATGAAACTTAGAATAACTTTGCACCCCGCAAAGCTTTAATTAGGCCATGGATTTGTGGCTCAGCTGCACAGTGCACTTACGATCAATTTCACAAAAAGTTCTGTAGCTGACCAATGTTTTGATTATAACAAGAATGCTGGAAGAGAGTGATCACAGCCGTTATATGATATTCTTGTGATGAAATATTACACCAGCTTTACCCACCCTTCCATCTTGAAAAAGTTTTTCTTAGAAAAGTTAATTCATTGTCAGAACTGGGAAGGAAATAACAAATTTCCTTCCATGTCAAGCAATTTTTTCATTTATCCTCCAAGTAAAGTCCATTTCCTGTGTTAAACTTCCTTGATAAGTTGAGCAATGATGAGCCTTAGGACAACCATTAATTATTAGTTGGTGAAACAATCATCCAATTCCTATATGTTTGGCATGTAACATAATTAAATTAAGTTACACCAAAGTTACACCATGATTTGTTGCACAAGTCACACTCCTCAATAGTGCATAAGTTTCATGTTTTCGTCAATTGTGAGTTGTTGCGTAAGTATAATTGCATTAACATGTGGCCTAAGCAAAATGTTTGGTGAGATCTGTTGCTGCCACTGCTGTATGCGCGCAATCACCCCCTCGCTGGCAAAAAAGAAACAGGTTGGGATGACATTCCAATGCCATTGGCATAGTGCATCCAGATATTTGCAGAAAAGCTGGCGTTTAATCTATGGCAGGCATGCACTAACTTGTCACGCATGGGGACTGGCAGAGATTGTGGCATGGTAAAAGAGGCTGCTTATTTCGATCATGCATATAGCCATTGGGGAAAGACAGACCTGAGGAACATGTTGTCTAATTTCCTTACCACAGTGGCCTGAAACATATAAAATGGGTGTCATTGTGTGACTAGACCAAAAGGATTTCCTTTTGAATTGTGGTAATTATCAGAATTGTATCCTTTCTTTTTAATATTATCAAAAACAAAGGTTTCTATGAAGAGCAGCTCATAGCAGTACATGAGGAGGTTGTACATTAACTGTTTGAGACAACGTCATTTTGTGCATGGATATAAAAACCTGCATCAACACAAAAGTACACGTTAAAAGTGCCTTCAGTCTTACTGCAATGTACATGTATGTATGTAAGAATGCATTGAAAATGAATTGCATCAAAATGTGTCCCTTGGACAAGCCCTTCATCAAGCTCAAAGGACAGCCATGTTGATTTTAAAACAAGTTGGCGCTGTGCAGGTACACTTGCTAATTTGATTACAATTACCTGTGCATTGGGCTCTCTGCCAGTGGAAATCCCCAGAAATTGTGTGAAAAGCAATGGCTATCCCATTATAGTGTCATATGACATGTGGTTGGGATTGTCATGTGATGCGGTCATGACTCGGCCTCATGTTTCCATCGAATTTCCAGAAGTTACTGGGGACCAAGAAAAAACATGGAGGAAGTGAGAGGAAATGGGCTTAGTGCCTCACGGCCTTGCACTTTTTAAAGTGAAAGATACATGTACGTTCTTGATCAAAAAAGTTGTAAGGAGTGTACAGTGTACGTCAGGTACGGTACATGTAGTCTCAAACAACCTGTAGTTAACTTTTAGTTGAGCTTTATGTACTTTTTCACCAGAAGTACACATCACACGTAACTTTTGCATGAGAAGTTTGCATTATTTTTACTTTTCAGGGTATTTTTGTTTGTTTTCATATCGATTGTTGTTGTATTGCAGTCTGTGAGCCGAGTTTCTTTATGAGTTTGTTTTTTTATGCCTTCAAAGGTGCTCGTGTTTTTGTGATACTTTGTGTATAAATACCAAATGGCAAACAGGAGCAGCAGTGGCATTCACAGATGTCAAGTTTGAAGTTAAACTAGGGCCCTGCACTTTCAAGGCAACTTTTTTATTGGAGGGCTGTATTTATACTTTCTCTCTAATCTCTCACATTGTTTTATGACAGTATAACGCTATACCAGGTGTTATCAAGTCAACTGCTTGTACATGTATGGATACTGCAAATGACCATGAGTATTGATTTCCCACCCCCCTTCACTGCTGCCTTACATTTATAGGTCTGTGGTGAGAGTTTGGTTTTGTTATTCTAGCTCTGGGTTTGGGATCTTGGTCTTACATGTACATGAGGGTTTGGTTGTGTTGTCCATGGCCCAGAGTAGGGATTTGAGTCATTCCACATGCACGTTTAAAATTGGTCCAGGAAGAAGGAATCCAGAAACAGTTTGACACGCTACTTGGAAGGCAAGCTTGTAAGAATTCTCAGCCTGTGTGTAATACGCACTTTGAAGCCTGCAACATAAGTTTTCGCTGGGGAGGGGAGGATTTTTGTCACTTCTTACGTGGCTCTCTCCATAACTTTGGTGCATTGGGCAGCAGGAGGAGAGGGTGGAGCCGTTGGAGGGAACAACATTCAAGTAGCCATGTTGTCTCTTTTGCAGGTGACCTGGTGTGCCGAGCCATGCATTACCAGCAGGGTCGGCAGAAGATTCCCAGTAACCTGAATGGCCGGCAGAGCACGACGTGGTCCCCCAGTGCCCTGCACACACTCTTCTACTTCATGCGCTGCAGTCAGCTGGAATACAGCGACAATCCCAACGCAGACCCACCCATCATCCAGCTGAGCCCCGAAAGGTAGCCCAAATAGTGGTTTCCCACCTGTGTGAAGAGCTGTGAAAAGCTTTTCCACTCAGGGAAAAGGGGGTCGCAGTTTGCAAAATAAAAACGCATTCCCTGGAAAGAGAAAAAGTCTGTGGAGAAGTTAACCTTTCTAATTGCAATGTACATGTACTACTGATATCCAATCCTAACCATGCAACCAGAAAACTTATAGGTGGTGAGTTGTTGCTTCTTCTTTCACCAGTTAACTTCTTCAGCCAAGTTCAGTGTGTTGCATTTTCGTTTCAGGCCCTATGTGGTGCTTCCTCCGCTGATGGAGTGGATCCGAGTGGCTACGGCTCACTGCGAGCACCGACTGAGCAGCATTGTGGACAGCGATGATGTCCGGCAAGCAGCCAGGATGTTACTGCCCGGCATTGACTGCCCTATCCGACCACTCAGGTAGCGTATGGTACCCAGAGAAAACAGAAAGTTTGAGAAAAGGTTGCTCGTCCTTTAAAATGTTGATACTCACAGCTACTTGTTGAATTCTGAACTCTCTCAAAAACTGTCAAACAGCAAAGACCAAGCATAATAGAAAACTGAAAGAATTCTGTAAGAGTTCTGTAAGAACATCATGTTTTATTCTCCTGTCTCCATTTCTCCTCCAAATTCCAGTTACTGGAAATATCCAACCTCCTCTTTCCTACATGTAGTTTGTACTTAAACTTTCTTGAGTGAAGACGTTTGTTTTTATGAGAGTGTCATTCCTGAACATTGCACAGAGATGCTTTCCCTAAACTTTATACCCATGAGAAAAAATCTGACATACACGTAGCGGTAGGTGCATGTACACATATAATTGACATGCACAGAGGTTGGTGCTTTGTTTTTTGTTAGGAGATCATAAACAGTTTTTTAGTCATGGGTTTCCAAGATGTGTCCAAAATGAGTGTTATGGAAATTAAGGACTTTGTAGAACTAAATACTAACAAAATGCGTATCATGTTGGGAATGAATTTAACAAGGCACAAGAGTGTCCTTGAGTTGGTACCCCTAAAACACCTTCGGTGGAAATGCAAAACAACTGGCCAGGGTGAGTGTACCATGGGCAGGTGCTAATTGGGGGGAGGACTGCTCACAGTGCATGATGAACAGCAGCTTCTTCAGTTTGAACCATGATCCCAAAACCACCCGCACATGTCAACACCCTGATATCAGCAATATCGCCCAGCCATGCGAGGGTAGATTCTGACAATGAGAACAACAATCACCCTGTGGCTGGTCAGCCTCGCCTCCTGCACTGAGCTGTGTCAGCAGATGGAAAGGGCATCATTGATGACGCCTTGCAAAAGTTAAAGAGGCCAACTCCATTCAGTGTAGAAACACAAAGTGAACCATGCATAGAGAATATAAATTTACCTCTCAACAATGGGGTTCCCAGTTTCGTGGCATTGCTAGACATGGAATTATTGGCTTACACGTACAATAGCAATTCTTGGTCAATCAGGACAACCACACTCTTTGCTAACCTGTGAAAAATTGGGTACTGCTCATTGGCATATTTTCTGCTCTAGTGGAGATTTCTTTTCAAACAATCAAACTAATGAAATTTATGATCCTGGTGAACAAAATGTTATATATATATAATGTTGAGCATTTTCAGTTGTTGATCATAAAAATACATGTAACTGTGGAAAAAGATTTTGCCATCTCACGGTCAGGCTCAAAGCTAATTGTACGGTACAACACCCCCCCCCCAAAACAAAATGTTTATCAGTGAACTTTGTCAACATAAAATGAAATTATGGCCACACACTCAATAATACTTTGATCACAAATGTACTGAAATTTTGGATTTATTTTCTGCCCAATTTGATTTTCAGATTATATGTTTTACCATTTACCGATTATAATATTTTATATTTTTTAATTCAAAAACCAGTACAAACGAAAAATTTGTACCACTAGTCACAAAAATCATTGCTTCCACACACCAAGCAAAATATTTGTTGTTGTTTTTCTGTGATAACATGTACAGATCCACTTTTTATATACGAGTGGCAAGTGCTTGTTGGCATATGTCATCACATAGATATTACTGCCACAGCATAAGCCACGCTAGACTTGATCCTGACAGTGTGCTGAACAAATGAACAATCACCTAGGGCCAGTCAGGCGCGTCTTGATATAGGCAATTAGGTGTAAAGCACTACCACAGGATGACACCATGCCTGACACCTGCCATGGTCAGTGGGTCAATGGGCGAGGGAGCCGGTCCCCCCCCACAGATGCACCTGGCCTTCTTGGGGGTGGGAAGGGGGAGGTTGGTGGAGTATGCTGGTTTCCAATCAATCGGCAGCCCTCTGCCCTTTGAAATTCAGAACAAGGTCTCAATGGAGTGGTTGACTGTAAGCAATCTGATACGTGTGATTTTTGTTCTGCCCTGCCCACATGTACATGTACAAATACTCTTACAGGTACATTAAATGTCCATTTCATTTATGATGGGCATAAATTATCACGTTAGTAGCAGAGGCACATCAGGACAAATTTTCAAGGGTTCATTTCATCAGGGCTTCACTTTTAATGGAGTACTCAGTGAGTCATGCAAGTGAGTTTCCCGTGCAAAAAGGGCTCTATCATTCCAAATTCCTGGTAATACCACATACGTGTTCTGTAAGCATTCTGATAAATTCCTGACGTGAATAATGGTCTAGGAGCAGAATCACTGGGTTATTGAGGGCTTAAGCATTTGCTTTTTCATTTGCTAGAAGCAGATGACCATTGTTTCTCACTTAAAGCACATTAGAAACAATTGATTTTCTTCTGAATGGGTACAAAACTGCATTGTCTGTGTATGGGGGCAGCAGGCTATGCTGATGTGGTATGCCCATGTTTTCCACAGGAAACATGTACTTGTTACTTGCAAACATACATGTAAACAAGGTTCTGAGGAAACATTGCTTTCTTTATGCATCCAGCACTGATGAAGTGGTGTGCACCTCCAGGCATCTCAATGCTCAGCAGTCAGCTCTCAGATTCCAGCAAGACTTGGGCTTCCGGATGCTGGCCTGTGGTAGGGCAGACCTGGTCTCAGAAGCTGTCCGTCTATTGGGCAACGATGGAATCAACACAGTCAGTGAACGGGTATGTGGCAGGGATACAGTTCCACACCATAGTACAACAAAGGCTTACAAAAAAAAAAGAAATTGACGGTGTTAAAGTGAACCATATGCCATTTTTCCTGTTTAGGATTTATTTAACAAATTTTTTTAAAGTGCCAGATTCTTCAGGATTCCTGACTCCTTTTTTGAGATTTGCTACATCACTCTACCTGATGCTGTGCAAACTATTGTTGATATGATTGAGCTTTATTTCAAAAGGACAAATGACTCATTTTGCTTGATCGCAGGACATAATGGTGTTGAGTACCACCATAGAATTCAGTGGCTAAAGGGGGAACTTGGAAGGGTAGTTCAGACTGGGATACAAGCCATGTATTTAGGCTTGTGGACCCTATAGGCATTTGCCACACCCTTGGTCATCTCTGGCCAGAAATGGACCACATTTCTTGATATGAATCCCAATATTCTTCTCACTGTGGGCAAATCTAAAAGACTGGTGTCACAATGCATTTGTCCAAGCAAAATATTTTTGGAGTCGTGTACATGTAGCTGCTGCTGATTCCGTATTCAGAGCAATTGCAAGTAGGGCTCTGATGGTGCTCTTCCCAATCAAGGTAAATATATCATTTACCAGCAGACAGCACTCAGCTGAATCATCTTGTTAGCAAACTCCGCTGTCCAAACACTGTAATGGGCCTACATACTTAAATTTACTGCAGAATAAACACCACAAGATCAGCATAATTGAGTTGGTAGGCTTTCATAGAGTCTAGCCTTGACCTGCTGCTCAAGCTGGTTGGCCTAATTAAATATATCATATAACCAGACCAAGAGATGAAATGAGTGCAGAAAGCATAACCCTATTAAGTTGGTAGTACTTAAGCCTTTAAAGCCTGCAGGAAGAATGTGCGTGTACTTCTTGAGATTTGCTGATTTTGACTTACGATAAACATAGGAGATTTGAATGTACACATGTCTATGAGAAGGACAACCAAAACCACTTTTATGGCCCCTGATATTTAAACCCGAAGGGTTTGTTTATTTTATTTTATGTTTGATTATTTCAAGAGCTTTTAATGCATATTTTGATTGCTTAGTTCATAGGGAACTTGAACTGTTGACTTGTAGGGCATAGGTTTTAGGGATCAAGTCCTTGTGCGGTCAGATTTTGTTCTTTCAATCTATTTCCATTGTGATTTTTTTGTTCTGTTTCAGGGTCTAACTCCACTCATGTTTGCGTGCTCAAGAGGAGATGAAGCCATGGTGCAAATACTCATTAAGAATGGAGCTGACGTTGACCAGTCGGTAAGTGCCAGTGACGAGCTCATCATTTCGTGTGTGGAGAGTTCTTTTTAAGTTTGGGAGTCTTGGTGATGAGTTTATTGTCTGGTGAAGCAATGGTTCAAGATTCTGATGGAGCGTGTGGCTGAAGATGCCGGTTTTTTAAGTCTTTGTGATTTGTTCTTTTTTTGTCTCGCCCAGTTTTTGTAAAGCTGTGGTACAGATGACAATTAATAATGCGATAGACCTTGATCAGTCTTTCAATCTTATGGATGGTGTGCATGTTTGTTTCCCTGTCTGCTTGCTTGTTTGATGTTTGAAGTTTGAAGAAGTCACATTTCATACTTCAATCAAGAACGGACTTGAAGTCTTTGTAATAGGTTTGTTAGTTTGTCCTTTTGTCTTTCCAGATCTGTTTGTCTCATTTGTATTCTCTTAACATTTAATTGAACTTCAAATCAGAATTACTTCATGTCGAAGTCTTTCTAATGAGTTTATTGTTCTTTTTTCGTTTGCACATTAGCATATCATTGCATGATGTACATGTATAAATCAGTGTGGCTCGTTATATCCAACCCATGCCTCTATGGTTACCTGTCATTTTCCTGGTTTCTTCCCCATTGGCAGGTTCCTAGTTCACACACCAGTCACCCCTGCATACACCCAGCCATCAGACATTGGACTGCTCTCTCCTTTGCTGTAGTCAATGGAAATGCGTCCGTTGTTCAGGTATTAAATCTTTTCTCATTCATACATGTATTTCTGGTGAACCCAACATTGCAATAAATTTGACACCACAAAACATTTGAAGTGAAATCTGCTTCCTTTGAAATGTGTTTAACTTCTGAAAATTTGCAGCATAAATATTTGATCCGATGGCTCAGTTTCTGTACAAAGATTGATCACTTTCCTCCATAGAGCAGGTCTCTTTGCACTTTCTAAATAAGAATGCCATGTGCAGTCCAGGGTACCGGTGATTACACTGCAAACTTGATTGGATTCTCTTCTAGTTGCTGTTGAATGCTGGTGCTAGTGTTCACGGCTCAGTAGATGCCAGCGGCGACAACTACACAGACACTCCATTGCAGCTGGCTTCAGCGGCAGGTAAGGTCTAATTCATTGCATCTGCCTGAGTGTTGTGTATGAGATGATTAGCTCAGTTCTGTTTCAGTGCTAAGTGTTGCTTTTCGTAACACTGGTGTTGAACCCTTTAACACTTCCGGGCCCCATTGTCAAGTTTGGTTAACAAGAGAGTACCTCTGCTGCATGTGTGTGTTGGCAGCTTGAGTCGACAGTGAAGCCCCTCACAGAGCATACAGATTATCTGACAGAGATAACCGCAAGTCAGAAAACACCACCCACGCTGGTTAGTTTGTAGCCTAAATTCAATGTTGCTATGTCTTTACATCCAGCCCAGTGTAGGCTTGACTACAGTAGTGTATTTAGGCAGCTACTGAAAAGCCTATATTCACATACGTGTGAAATCAAAGCATGGACATCAGAAGTGGACTCTGTGGAAGAACTGCCCTGATGTGACATTCCTCAACAAGTCTTGAGGCCACTTTTCCAGTGAATTTATTGTACTTTGCATTTTGAATGAGCAAGCTACACGTACACTCTCTCTCTCTGTTTCTTTTTTTTTTTAAAGCAACATTATGTTGTTCAAGATTTTCCAATGAGTTACATTTTGGGACTATTAGTAATATGGTACACATGCGGGATACATAAATGGCTCGGAAACACTGGGTGGTTTAATTGCAGGCTTTGTGTGGTTATATTATTCCACACTCTATAGGGAGTGTCCATTTCACATGAATATGCCAACATTGTATGTATGCACATGAAGGATTTTGAAAGAACTGCACAAATAACTGATATAACTATTCAGCTTTTCTGAGGCACACATGCATCCACACCATTTCTATAATGTGCGAGATTCTTAATTAAGTGGCTCTGCTTTCCTGCGACTCATTTAGTCAAGTTGGACCACAGTTTTTGAGGATGTCTATTTCTTGCTTGCAGGGCATTATGAGATGGTGGCTCTGCTCCTGTCCAAGGGTGCAGATCCTTACCTCACCACCGTCCACAAGAATGGGATAACCACCAAAGGTCATGATAACTCATTCGCCCTGGCTGCAGCTCATGGCCATAGGTAAGGATGAGTCTGTCATAGTACAATGGATGCCCCTCTCCATCCCTGCAGGAATTGGCAGTGGCATTTTGTTGATTCTTGAAGGGAAAAAGGAACAGTGAATCACCCAGCACACCGATTCACCAGTTAACTTTTCCTTGAGGGCATCGGACCATTTTGCAGTTTGAATTGAAGCAACTAAAAAGAGGGACTTCCAGCTCAGGCAAACTACCAAATTCTTGCAACTTTTTTCCTGCAAACATGTCAAGGTGGAAATGGTATCACCTCCCTGCTGCTGAACTTAGAAAGTTCTGTATGTAGTGCTGAGGGACACTTGAACTGGTCCTCATGCTCGAGGGATATTTCTTCTGAGTTTGAAGGTTCAGCATGTGTGTCGCCCTCAGTCAGGCATGAGTGGGCAATGGCTAACACATAAACACAACATAGTCTCAGAGTTTTGAAAAAGTTAGAAATGTTGCACAAATCTTGAAACAATGACGACTAAAAGTCAGCAATCGTTAAGTCCAACTTTGTAAAGTACTCTGGTTGCAGTATCTTGTCATTTTAAAAAGTCAATATTTTGAAGGAGAATAATGACATTCCTGGGATAACTGCTATGTGGATGAATACCATTGACAAGTCATTCAGAGACAAACACCTGTGTACTGCTACTTTTTTTCAGGAATGTGCTGAGGAAGCTTCTGGAGCAGCCACGGTGTGTGAAGTCCACTGACATCCTGTCCCTGGAAGAGATCTTAGCGGAGGGGACGGAGCAAGAGCCGCTGGCACCCAAGATGCCCAAGCTGAAGAGGATGGGAAGCAAGAGCAAGATCACATTGGCTCTACAAGTAAGGAGTGCATGAGACTCGGGGAACCTGGCAATGGGGAACTGATAGGGAGGGAAACCTAGCAGAGAGAGGGTCTCAAGGGGGACATTGAGGGGCCCCCGCTACCCAAAGGTACCCCAGCTGGAGGAAGAATTAAGAGTAAGGTCACATTGACTCTACGAATAAAGAGAACATCACAGTCAGGGTAACAGGAGTAGGGAACTGTTGGGAGGGAAATCCAGTTGAGAGTCAGGGTGCCAGGAGTGAGGAACTGTTTGGAAGGAAAGCCAGTTGTGAGGGGGTTGAAAGGGGTATGTACAAAGGGGAGATTGCAGTTGACCATGCTACACCAAGGTGCCCAAGCTGAAGAGAATATGGAATATGAGCAAGATCACTCCTGACCTACAGGTATAAGACAGTATCATGGTCGGAGAGCCGTGTACTCTACCAAAACTTGATGCAAGTTTGGGTGATAGTTACAGTCAACTACTATTGATGGTTAAGTAACAATTGTCTTGTTTACTAATTTAATTTTTGGGACCAGGCTGTGGGGCACACTTACATCACTGGCTATCACTGGTTTATTGTTTAGAATGTGAACAAGTCAATCTAGTAAGCCAACATTCTTTAAGCCATAGACAGCACAAGCAAGGTCTGGTTACTCGAGGTCTTTTCTCCTGATGTACAATGTACCTAGCTTGTTTGTTAGCTTGTTAACTCATGGCACATCACATTCTTGTCATTCTCCCTCCATTTTCAGGAAGCGATGTACCACAGCTGTGAGCACGGTTACCTGGACATCGCCATGGAGCTGCGCAGCCTGGGCGTGCCATGGACCCTGCATTGCTGGACGGAGTGCCTGGCCACTGCCAAGCAGCTGCACCGCCTGGCCATCATCCAGTGCCTGCTGCGGGACTTCGGCTCCATCAAGTTGGAGGAGTACAGCGAGGAGTTTGTGGAGGAAGGGCTGGCCATCATGTTTGAGATCCTGAGACAGTGCCGGGTGAGTTTTGAGGGAGAAACTTTATAAGCTCTGGCGTTGTTGTGACAGCTAGTTTATGCAGATCATTGCAGACTCTCTTTAGTGACCAAAATCAGAATTTTTGGCTCTGAAATTTTGTGGTTCCAAGCCTCACCTTGGCTATGTCACTGGCCTGAACAGACTTGCAGTCTCCTTGCATAGGCACAGGGCACACAATAGCAATGATACATAGCTGTCTTTCATATCTTGCTACATCTACATATAGGTGGGAATTCCATATAACAGTAGTTAATGTATTATTTGTATGGTAGTTCTATCATAACTTTCTGTGCAGAGAAAGGTTGTCACAAAAAAGTTATGGACAGTTTACTTTGCTGATGTATATTGAGAAATTAATATCAACAAATATTGAAACAGTCTGGATGATATGAAGTTTTGCTTGCAGTATTATTTGACTTCAACAAATGAAAGTTGTAGAATGATCCCAATTGTTTGTGTTCTTCTGTTGCTGCATGGATTCTAGTACGTTCATCCATCTTACTCGCGGACCATGCAGACATTAAAACGAGCCAGGCGAATGGTGATGCCCTTAGCATTGTGCCTGTACATGTTGCATGATAAGAGTTTTTAAATCCATCATTAGTTTGTAGTCAAAGTTGGTCGGTTTCTTATAGCTGCTGTGTGGTCTGTAGAATGTTGCCCTTCAGTGTTTCTTATAAACCCTCCCCTTCATCCTAACCAGCTTTGCATGCCCTGAACATCTTTGTTTGCAGTGAGCTATTGGAATTCCTTCCCGTAGTGTATTGTGGTTTTCTGCTCTCAATTCATTTTCAGTTTTTCCTGTGTAATGAGTTTTATTTTCTTTTTGATCTGGTGAAGCACTTGTTACAAAATGGCCTCTTAAAATAATGCACCAGTTTACTTGTTATGGTTATCTGTGTGTGAATCAAACTGAAATTCGAACTGAATAATTTTAATTATGGTTGACTTTTTAAACCATGATTTTTCCTAGACAAAATCTTGGTGTCAGGTTAAATTTTCAGTTTCATGCAGTTTTTGATAATTTTGTTCAAGTTGTTTTTTGCATGAAAAGTGTTGTAAATGCAGGCCTGTCTAAAATTCCCCTTTAGTTTGATTTGCTGGGATTTGGGGCACCTTTTGACATCTTAAAATTCCTGAGATTTGGACAATTCTCAACTATTGTACATGCTCCAGTTCAGCGGTAAATGTTTTTCAGAAAGTGTAAAAAATTTGACTGTGAGGAAAAACATTTTTTTCCAACATAAACTTGTAAAGAAGTTGGCCGCAACCTACCCAGATCTTGTAAAATCCATCACAAAAGTTTTGTTGAGTTATTCTGAATGTGAGGAGATTGGACTAGAAAAGTTGTGGATTTAAGATATTGAATCATCAGGTTTTGCTACTTTTTACGTCGTTGTACATGTACATGCACAGAAAAATTAAATACAAGATTCATATAATAGCTATCTTTAGAAAATTTATCTGTTGTTTGTTATTATAAGCCCTCAAAAGTCAAAAAGTTTTGATGAGATTTGAAGCTTTTCATGGTGGAAGTAGCAAGTAAACAAGATAGGTTTGCGGTAGCACCTGGGATATATCTCTTTTTGAGTATGTGGGCTTCTGAAAAGAACTGGCGATACTCAATGCATTCTCCTGACGATGGACAGAGCATAAAGTCTGAAACATCGAGTACCACCGTTTCTTTTCAGAACCCCATATTCAAAAGAGATATATCCATGGTGTTACTGCAAACCTATCTGTTTACTTTCAAAGTGTTTGTCATCATTGCAATATGTCTGCTTGATGTTCTGTTGATTTCTCTCCATCCCTAATCTTACCACTGTCAGATTTCAAAGAATTGAAACCATTGGTTTCCTGCACAGTAGAGGATTTGGGAGGATTAGGATTGATAATGATGACAATTTCCTTTTCCCTTTGGTGCTGAACAGAATGACGTGATCTACCAACAGCTTTCTAGCATCTTTGCCTCACTGTTCGGCGATGATCCAATACCAGCTATCCGAGTGGAGGGCTCATCACCCACTTCAAGAATAGGTACACTGTAAGCCCTCTGGAAAATTTTCTAGACACGAACATCACTTGAGACCCTACACACAAACCCCTTAAAACTGATATGAAAAAAAAGTTCAAAGTGTTTTCTATTTTATGATTCAATTTTTTTGACTTTTTAGGGCATGTTATCACTTTCCGAGGACTGGTACCTTTCTGCAGGGAAACGTAGTGATGTCTGTGTACAGAATTTTTGCTGACCCTTTGAGTGAAGCCTTCACACTGAGCCTTGAAACTGTAGACAGATCTTCCAAGTAATATACATGAACAGCAGCAAGAGGTTTCTGTTCAGAATATTCACGTGCCAAGCAAAAATCTGTGCAAAATCTGTCAAAAGAAATGCACAGTTCATATTTCACTTTTGTACGGCAAGCAAAATAGTATGCTGTGTTCCATTACCATTGCATCATCTAGGCCTATGTTGTATGAAACACTGGTCCTTGACTTTTCCTGTTTTCCACTCCTCTTTCCAAGCCTGCTCCCAATTTGGGGCAGGCCTCCTTTATCTTTTTATGCCAAACACTCCGGTCTTTGCATTGTGACGCTCAGGCCTTTGGCTGTTCCTGTTTTCCTCAACATCCTGAAATACAGCATATGAATGAAACGGAACACTTGTGATGGATCAGAGTATGCAGGAGTTTTATATGAAAATGTACCAGTACCAAGTGTCCCCGCCTACATGTAGATGTATGGGTGCCAATGTGTGCAAATTTTCGACATTCAAGTCTTGATATGTTATTGGTGTACATGTAATAGAAGTAAATGTATTCAAGTCTCAGCACACCAGCTACATGTATCTCCCTTTGTGTCACCTGTGTAGGGGATGGATGTTGAAACAGTCAGTAGTACAGAGCACAAGTGTCTAAAAACCTTGCAGCAAGCAAGGACACTAGATCACAGTGCTAACCTCTGATAGTCAATATAAGGAACAAACTTCAAAATGGCTTTACATGTATCAGAAAACTAATTTGCCCCCAAATCCTGATATCCCCCTATTGGATTTGGATGTCAAAAGGACATACCTGGATATGTATGACCCATCATGATCTGCAGTTGCACAGGTGCAGCCTCTTAAGACCTAAAGTGATCAGTGTTGTTGAGTCCATCACAAGTCCCTGCAAGTCCATCACAAGTCCCTGCAAGTCCATATCACAAGTCCCTGCAAGTCCATATCACAAGTCCCTGCAAGTCCATCACAAGTCCCTGCAAGTCCATATCACAAGTCCCTGCAAGTCCAACACAAGTCCCTGCAAGTCCAACACAAGTCCTTGCAAGTCCCTGTATGTCCATCACAAGTCCATATCACAAGTCCCTGCAAGTCCAACACAAGTCCCTGCAAGTCCAACACAAGTCCTTGCAAGTCCCTGTATGTCCATCACAAGTCCATATCACAAGTCCCTGCATGTCCATCACAAGTCATCCAGTCTAAAGACAATTCACAAGCTCTTCAAGTGATATTTGATGTAAACATTCCTTTTTCACTGTACACTGTACACCCTGCTGCCCTGTGATTGGTCGTAGGAAGGACTTGTGACTAGACTTGTAATGGATTTGACTACACAACACTGAGAAATATGAAAGGGCTGCATTGCCCCTTGATCAGAATACTGACCAAAATATATACAGTCAGTGCTCTTAATTTACCTTATTGCCGAGTTTTCGGTGACTGAATCTGCTTGCCCTGACGAAGGTACATGTACCCAGTTGCCGAAAGCTCAGCAATAAGATAGATTAAGAGCACTGACTGTATATATTTTCGTCAGCACGTGTACATGTACACAACACTGATACCTGTTTTATAAGTTTTCCAAAGTGCATTGTGCACAATTAATAACCGAAGTGTGCACAATCTGTGAAACACCTCCAGATCCCCAGTATGTGAACAACCAGGAGATGTCGGATGTAACCTTTATGGTGGAAGGAAAGCCGTTCTTTGCCCACAAGATCGTCCTAGTCACCGCCTCCAAGAGATTCAAGGCTATGCTGTCCGACAAGTTTACAGAGGGCAAACAGCCCTGTATTGAGATCAGCGACTTCCGCTACAGCACCTTCAATGTAAGAATTGGTTCACTACTCCCACAAAACCCCATAGGTTCTGATTTGGGCATTCTAAGTACAGAAATTTTAAAAATAAAAAAACCCCACTTAAACAGGTCATCAGCTGAAACGGCATGTGATACCACAGTATTTGTTTTGATTGGTTCACATCTACGTTTTACCTATTACCTAAAATTTGCTTACGGATACAAGTGGCCTGCACTTGGGTGCATATGGCCTTGTGGTTAAGGTTTTTGACTCATGTGACAGAGGGTTGGGTTTGAATCCATTTGCTGGACCTTTGTTGTAGCCTGGGGCAAGCCACCTCACCCATACTGGCCGCTCTCCACCTAGAACTATATGTGGGTACCGACATTAGCTGGGGAGCAACCCTTGATGAACTGGCATGTCCCATTCAGGGGGGGAATAGACATATTCATGGTCATTTCATGCTGAGGAAGCCACAGATAAACATCGGCCAGACGAGCCAAACTTGGAACAGACTTGCTGACGCTATCAAAGAAATTGTAGCCTCCGGGTTGAAAATGTAAAAAAATTGAACTTCCAAATGTTTTTGTCTTATTTTTGACAGTTGGTGATGCAATACCTGTACTTTGGCAGCACAGATGCACTGAAAGTGGAGACTGATGAAGTTCTTGAGGTATGTCAGGCCTTTTTGCACTTCCATTTTTACTGCATGTCCACGGAACGAAGGCTAAGACAGCATGGATTAGTACTGTTCAAGCAAAATAAAGAAGCAAATATATTATGCACAGGATGTAGTTTTAGATAGAAAGATATCAGCACTCTCTTTCCCTGATACCTACATTTTAACAGTGCCTCAGAGGTCAAGTGCTGCTTGCCTAATGACTTGAGGTTTTACCTCTCGGACATTCCTTCCTAATTTCGAGATTCAAGCAGTTCCAACTTTCCAGTTTGAGGCTTATTGGTTTAGTTTCCTTCAATGAGGTACCGATGCATAACCACCTCCAGAACTCTTTCCGCTCAAAATGAAATCCTCTGGGTGGTTGTTCATCTAGATACAGAAAATTGTGACGCAGTTGCTGGAAGTTAGCATATTTAATACTGGGAAGAAATTTGTACTGAGTCGTGTCTGGTTATTGCTCATGTTTACAGCTGCTGGCCGCTTCCAGTTTCTTCATGCTAGAGCAGTTGCAGCAATACTGTGAGATGTTGTGCAGTCGCATGCTCACGGTCAACACAGCAATGACCGTCTACAAACATGCCAAGGTGAGTTGGACTGTGCAGGCCTAAGCAAATCAAGTGGAGTGGAGAGCTGGTCCTGTACAATCCATGGTCCTGCCCCCTCCCTTCACCCCCCTGCCTTCACCCCCGCTCCCTTCACCCCCCTGCCTTCACCCCCCTGCCTTCACCCCCGCTCCCTTCACCCCCTCCCTTCATTCCCCCTCCTTTCACCCCCCTCCCTTCACCCCCCTCCCTTCACCCCCCTCCCTTCACCCCCCTCCCTTCAACCCCCTCCCTTCAACCCCCCTCCCTTCAACTCCTCTCCCTTCACCCCCCTGCCTTCAACCCCGCTCCCTTCACCCCCCTCCCTTCATTCCCCCTCCCTTCATTCCCCCTCCCTTCACCCCTCCCTTCACCCCTCCCTTCACCCCCCTCCCTTCAACCCCCTCCCTTCAACCCCCCTCCCTTCAACTCCCCTCCCTTCAACTCCTCTCCCTTCACCCCTTCCCTTCACCTCCCCTCCCTATGTAAGCCCCATGTGTTACAGTTTTACGATCCTGGAACAACAAACACTGCAACAACTGCAGTTAGTAAAACCATGGTGAAGTCATCAGCACAGTTCTTAGTGTTACAGTAGAGTGCCACCATGACTAGCACAACAGGGTATGTAATATAGACAAAATTTTTGGTGAAGAGTATCAAAGTGAATGCGTGTAAAAAGGCACTAGCTCGAAAACCAGTGTGTGAATCAACATGCATGGGTGTACTCCATTCGTTTGCTCTTCTGTCTACACTTTGTGGTCAAATGACGTCACGCTTTGGTAGCACTCTATACCGGTTGTTCGTCATAGCGGTTTCCAGTCACCATCCTGTCCACAGCCCATTCAAACATTGGGTGGGGGACTGCATAGTTGGGAATTTTTCTGCTTAAAGACGTTACAATCCAAGTTACAGGCATAAAACAATGTTGAAAAATATGGAACTTGTAGATTTTATTGATTTCCTTTCATACTTCACCCTTCAGGTAATTCTCATTGAAAGTTAAATCGTAAAATGAAATCAAGTTGCCTCATGAATTTTCCTTGAGTTATCACTAAAAACAACATGCTTATCACTGCAACATGCAGTACGATTACACTGGTTCCCAGTGTTTAATTGAGACAATAATAGATGGGCCAGGAACCAATTGTTTAGCAATGGGGCTATCATAGGACTATAACGCATGAGCACCATCTGCCTTTGACAGCACTGCTTTGGAATACTAGTGCAGTTACTCGCTGTTGGGAGAATTCCATTTGTAGGTGCTGTAGGTTTTGTGCACATTTTCAGATGAGAATGTGCCATTTATACTCGCACCATCCAGTACATGCACACAAGGTGGCCCAGTACCTCTTGTGAGAAGGCCAAAAGGAGTTATGCATGTACATGTAATTTTATCTGCCCAGAATTCCTAGCAAAACTGGAAATCTGATTGGTGAATAAACCAGAGACATGCATTTTAATTAACATTGTTATGAAGATACTATCTGTTACATAAAAGTGCTTATAAAAGTTTCCTTTACAAAATAGTCTTTTGCTTTGAAACTTCTTTAACAAGTCTCATTTTCTTGGTTTCCATGGCAGCTGTACAGTTCAGATTGCCTCCTGGAGTACTGCCACTCCTTCCTCCTTGCCAACTTCACTGAGCTCCTGGCGGAGAACGAGGCGTTCCGCCGCCAGATCTTCCCGGCCAAAACCGACCCATCACACGACCTCCTGGTGTCCCTGCAGGACACGCTCGCCCACCGACTCTACATGAGATTCCAGAAGCAGACCACTGTCTGATGCTGGCGGTTCAGAAAAACTGGTTCTTTTTCTTACTCTTTCAGGTGAAAATGTAACTGCTTTGTGGAAATGAGTCATATAGTGAAATGCAGTCTTGCAGTTGATTGCTTCTTTGAAGTGTGCATGAAATACGTAGGCTTTCACTTTGTATGTTTTAAAACTTCGTGGACTTGCTCCATTTCAATTAAGAATGCATTTACTAGTCTAATTGTAACAATTGTTGCCTGTTCAGTTGAAGATGGAAACGAAGGCCTTACAGTTCCGGAAATTGAGACATTTGTTATCTTTTAATTTTACAATAACTTGATGCACAAAAGCTGGAAAGTGAATTTAGATCTTAAAGAAAGAAAAGATTGTGAAACAGAAGACAATCATAAAGGTAAACTTTATGATTGCCCGGTGCAAGTGACTATTTCAAAAGTGATTGATGAAAATGTATACATTCCAAATTTCAAGTCCTACCAGCTGGTCATGTTACTCATTTTGAATAGAACTTCAAATATTGTTTCTTTAACTCTCTGGTGGCAGTCAAATGTTTCCCGTCTTCATCACTGTTCAAACTTTATTTTCAGTTCACCGCATGGACACAATAATTATGTACATAGTTTTATTTTTATTTATTTTTTCCTTGGATCAACATCAGTGCCAACATTGCCAACTCCTGTGACTTGTTTATGTAATCAATTACTTTTTGTAACTAAATATTTATTGCTTGTAAAATACATTGATAGCAGTTTAACAAATAAGACATTTTCTGTATGCTTTATGTTGTTAAAATGATTAACTCTCCCATGCAAAGATACATTCAGTTGCCATATCAGGCAAAATCAGTCAAATTTGCCTTATGTGTCTGTGTACTGAGGTAAATCAAGTGGAAGGAATTTTGGACTGTTTTTGACGGATACAGCAGGAGGGTTAATTTGACGATTTATTTAGGCTCAATAATTGTAGGATATAATTGGGGATTGTTTGATTGTCTTCAGACAAGTTATGTGGGAACTGTTGAGTGCTATACTTGAATTGTTCTTGCTGTTGGTGCACCGATTAGTCTTGGCTCAAGACTGGATTTGTACTACATGTGTATTCAGTCAATGTGTGCACAGGTGGTGAAAAGTCCCTCAGGCCTACTCAAGAAATTCTGAGTACTCCTCGTGTGTGATTTAACATGAGACAATAGAAAGCGGGGCATGTACAGAATACATTCTGCAGCTTGAAAAATTATCCCAAATACTAAGCAATTTGCTCAGCCCATCAATAGTCTCGCGTATACACACCATGGATTTGAAATACAACTGCACAGTTTTTCTGGGCTGGGTATGTATCGTGTGCCTGCACGATATCTTGTCACGGTCCCTCATTATTATTTTGCACTTGCAGGGTAATGTGTCAGTGGCTATTTATACTAGTAAAACACCCAGACAGAATGCAGTTCACCCAGTGAGGTATACCCTTCAAGTTTCTTGGAAAAGTCAGGAAGATTTGCCAAAACTGGATGTGACTTTGATTTCTGATCGTGCCCCCCCACGGTACATCGTAGTTGCACTTGTCAGGCGTCTGCGTGCATGGCTAGGGAATTTAATCCAACTGACTGTATCCTGGGCCGATACCGTGCCTCAGCACGTTTTTATGGAATCTGCAGTGAACCCGTTTTCCCGAACTGAATTTTACTGAACGGTTGGACTACTGACATGCACCTTTGAAGGTGGTTTTTGTGAAGTCGACGGCTATATCTTGCATCCGTCAACCGTTGTCTGTACCCATATCCCACACACAAACTACTCTACCCCCACTCCTTGGGATTTCGTTCAACTTTTGCAGAGTCATTCATCATTTCTATAAGAAGTCTAAATTCTCATATTGGAATTTCTTCCACAGATACACACAGAAATGTTGGTCGCTTAGGTCTCCTTCCCCTTTCTGGAATACAATTCAGGCATTTTTAGTCAAGCCCGAGATTTGTAAGATTTCACCGATGTGCCAATAACTCCACAGTTGTTATCGACTTCTCAAGTTATCCAGAGCTGAGTCCTTTTTCAACTGCTCAGTCAAATAGGACTCGGACTTCTCAATCCTACTGGACCACCTCGTATTTTATAGGTTTGTTCTGCTGAGAATCTATGGAAGCCATTGGTGCACAGGGCAATCCTCTTATTACAACGTTAACGGCGTGGCAGCTTTTAACCTGTCACAAAATGGTCAAAATTCCGCGTTCTCTCTGTACCATCCATAATGATTAAAAACAGTGGCTTTGTAAGGAATGAAAACTGCCAAGGCCGGGGGAGGGGGGTATTGTGGACTGACGCACACACACACACAAGTGTGTATTTGCCTGCAACTGGGGACCCCCTATTGTTCCTCTTTTGTTTGTACTTTAACTTTTTTAGAAGACCACCCGTATGTTTTGTACACAGTTGTCAATCGGGGACCTCTGTCAATCGGGGACCTTATTGTCCTCTATTGATCAAGGTCCCCAATTGAATGCAGAAACAAACTCACGTACACTGTTCGAAGGTGGGTGAGACAAACTGTGATATACTCGGCAAGATCTGGGACGGAGGGAGTCCCCTTCCCCACGTCCAAACCCTACAGACACTACTATTGTTACCTAACACATCCCACCAGATGTCTGAAAAGAATTCCTGAGATTCTGATACAACAGTGACTGACACAAAGGTGGGGGGGGGATCTTAGTCCCATATCTTATTTCAAATATACTAGTAATGTATCCTTAATGTGGAAGAGTGCCATGCGCAGGAACAGCTGTACCGAGATTAGCAATCTACATTTTGAGGGCCTTGTCTTTCGTTGATTTATCTGGATCCCTATCCTTTGGTTACCTCCTAAATCTTACCCGTATTTTACAATACACTCTGTGTATATTTCCTCTTTTGAAGTGACCTATCACTATTCAATCAAGGATTTCTCCCCTTTTTCAAATTTCTCTTTTGTAGTAGGCCAGTAGTCTAACCCCTCACGATCTTTTGCCCTGTAATAAACGAATTCAGTAAAATGTATCTTTAAAGCATATTACTTGTGAATACTTTTGGTATTTTTTTCCATTTTATGAAAGCATAACCCTAGAACCCTAGAAGCCCTTTTTCGAAAGTTTTCAGGTATAATAATCTTTCATCAACTGTCGTTTCCATTTCTAGGACTGTATTATTACTGATGGTCGGCTTGCAATACGGGCGATTCACAGTAGTGCGCTTCCAAGAGTTTGCAATGCGTTGGCCAATCACAATACGCGAAATCTGTCAACCCATTCGAAATTTCCAAACGCGCATTTGGTCGACAGATTTCGCGCATCGAGATATTGGCCAACACCTTCCAAAACTCTTGGAGTCGCACTATTATTGCGAATCGCCCGTTTTTCATTGTCATTAAGCTAAAGATTTGAACAAGAACTGTACCGAAATGTTTCTATCCAACCCTTATAAGTCTTTCCGGATTACTTTATTCTGACGTGCATGTAATGTTGCTTCATCTCTAGTTTGTATTAGCGTTCCGTAATCTTGACAGCATGCGTGCGTGGATGAATCTTGGGGCTGGCGCCGTGTACTTTGTGTGTGTGTATGTTGTGGCAAAAAGTGGCCAGAGCTCTGCGTATTTCCATTGACCTGCAAAAGATGCGAGAGTGACTCAACGGGCTTGGCCAGTCGGATGGCAGCATTTTACTAGCGAGCATGCCCCTATACCTGTTCGCTCAGACTACTTTCTTGGTATGACGGGGGTGGGGGCATCCACCAGGCTGGTGTAACAGTCCTGTAACCAGCCTGGGAGTTGAAATTGTATGTGAACGCTCTTTATTTCAAAGAGAATGTTGCTGGCATTAAAACAGAAAACATTATTTGGAAATTCACTCAGCCTGTTTGGTGTTTGTTTCTGTACTCAGTGGTATTTTTTGGCAGGTAGTGTTTTGTCTGTGCCTTGGAGTACCTTGCTTCTCGCACATGTGCACGTCTCAATTTACAGTGGCAGCTGAGTCTTTTAAACTCACATGGGCAGATTTTTTTCCATGGCGAGGGTTATATTTTTGCGACCCTTAAACCAGAAACTTGTTTGCGAGGTCAAAGCAATAAACAGGAACATGTTCAGGGTGGCGCAAACAAACGAAGAACCAGAAACGGTTACGTCATTTGACAGAAGCAAGCGCGTGGAAGCAGATATGACACTGTTGATGAAAATCATTTTCACTCAATATTTGGAATGTTTCTCACCAGTGCTGCTGCTCTCTCCTTTCACGTTCCAGAAGACAGTATTTCTTTGATTGGCTTCATGTAAACAACAAATTTTGAAAGGTATCACTCTTTTGAGGGGCAACAAAAGTGATCCGTTTATTTTCCGCCATTTTCAACCGGCGCTGAACCAACTCCTACTTTGGTAATTTCCGTTCGGTCGGTACAAGGCACCACAGAGTCATTTCCCAGAAACGCTCAACCAAGGACGAAAGCTGAAACAATATCATGGTTCGGATCGCCAAAGCATGCCCCAGGTTGCATTATACCTACCATTTGCTTACGACTGATGCATTGATCATCAGATCATGCCGGACCCGTAGCCGTGCGTTGTTTCCTTCGAGAAACTCTGTGAAAGATCAGTAGTCGCCAGCGGCAACCGTGATGGGGACCATGGATTCGTGCATGGCTAGGATTTTTCTAGAATTTGCACAGACGTTCGCAGGGAGTACGCTCTTATTGAGCCGGGATAACTCAGTCGTTTCCGTTGGGGAAGCGCTGTCCGAGAAGGAAGGTTTAGCATAATTCATGTACTTGTGCCAGTTTTTGGAGGCGGAGAGGAGAGTAAGCACAAGACAAGGCGCATCCCTTCCTTGGAATTATGGAACCTCCTCCCAAACCCAGGTAGAAGACATTTACGAATCATCTGACCTGGAGTACTTTGAAAGGCTAATCCCCGCGCGCCTAGAGTGTATGTAAAATGAAATCGGAAGATGGGACTGCTAAAGGTTAAGGCCAGACTTGAAGCCATTGATGGTCTCAGAACTGCTGGGAAACGGCCGGTCTTGGCCTATTCTTGAGAACCACCAGCATCACATCGTTGGGACGTTTCAGGGTGCATTCCACCAAAGTATTTCTGCGCGCGAGCTCATTAATATTTTGTGATTCCACAGGCTTTTACAATAAGACATGCCATAATCAGGCATCATAGAAATATTTCTATAAATCCCGAATTTAGGACTGATAGTTTCCAGTACTTCTTTCACAAAAAGCCCCAAATTGCGGGCCTATTTTTGATGATAGAGGCGGGCGGCTACATTCAGAAATGAGAGCTCAGTTTTACTGCTATAATGGGGGTATCTTCGTTCAAGGGCGAGTAAAAAAATTTCTGCGGCTAACCCCCATGAAATTGAAACAAAAAGTGATCTTCTGGCCATAATCTTGAATTTCCAGTGAAAAGAAAACGGAGGCCAACCTCTTCACGATAGTAGGCGGCGCTATTTCGGTCCGATTTTGCACCGTTTCCTGTGTGCGCGTATTTGGTGTAGTGCAACCTTCATGAATAGCGCGCGTGCTTTATTCATTGTTTGAGCGGTGAGTTGCCACAGTGTGCATAGTGACGATGTCATTTTGGTTGTTCTCGAACAGTGCTTTCCATTCTTTGGGGGCTTTTTTAGACTACCGATAGCCTGGCAGTCACAGGTCTTGCGCTATGTAACCAATCACAGTGCGAAAATAATGTCTTCCTTGAAGCTTGATTCACAGCAACAGCGCCCTCATTTGTCCGAAAAACTTGGACAATTTTTAATGTTTACACACGTGCGCTTTTCAAAATAACCCCCAACAGGATTTCAAATAGTTTTTATTCAATGAAGAGGAGTGCACAGTCCTAATCTTGTAGAGACGCACAGGAAATGAGTCTGGGGAAAGTCTATTGCTTACTAGTCCTTTATTTTTTTCTTGTGAAAATGTTACAATGCATCGAGAGTATGATTTTATCGCAAATTTTGCAAAGACACGCAAGAAGTAAATTGATGTACGTGCGCTTAAAAAACTTGAGGCATAAAAGTGTTTGATGAGTTGTAATTACGCAGATACCATTTAGGAGACCCTCTCAAGTCTTGCTAGATGAACAGATAAGGCTTTAAAGACACAAATTCTAGGAAAAGGTTTATGCGTATTCATGTATTGAATAACAATGTAACTTGAGTAACAATACGGTGGAATGAATAAAAACTTGTGATATTTTGTTTGCTAAATTATTTTCTGAGTAATAAAGTGAAAAGGGCTGTGCCTTCTCACTACATAACTAACACTGCGCTTCTACACGTTGTTTTACGTTATGGAGACAGAAGTTTGCCATCTGCACATGTAGGATCCAGACAGTGGCTCTTGGTATAGGGGGATCCAAAGGTACATGCATTTGGGCTGATAATGGGGGAGAAAAAATATAGCCTTTTATTTGGTAAAAGAATGTACCAATTTGTTTCTTTTTATTCACTTACGAAGTAATCGGAGTTAAAAAAATAAACAAAATATTTAAAAATCCGTCGGGAGGGAGGGGAGCGAAGTGCCCCCCTGCGCCACCCCCACTGGATATGCCAATGGCTCCAGACTTTTTAACTAGTTGATGAATAATGCATAAAAACATTGAAAGGGCATAAAGCACTGAAAGGGCGTAATGGAAAGAAATCAACTCGTTTGTTCATCCACCAAGCAAGCAACAAAATCGTGAATCGATTAATATGTAGAAGAATTGCCATGATGTCAGACGTCAGCAAAACTCCCTCCGTAGCTAACTGGCTGCAGCGCTATATAGTCTGGGAACCAGTCGTCAGATCTAGTCATCGACGAGGCTCTCGTGGTCGTACATGTACTCGCCCAGGCCGGGCCCGACACGCTCCAGCTGTCTCAGGTGATCGCCCAGCTCCTTGATAGCCTCCACTTGGTGGGTCAAAAAGTTTCGCTCGATCCAATCCTGCATCTTTAAAAATGAAACATATTGGCGTGTTATTACATGTTTAATAAAGCAAGAAGATTTTTAATTAACATCCACAGCAATAATTTGCGGCACATTTCACTTCCATTGGCCAGTTTTTCCTTTTGTGTTCTCCCTTCGTGCCAAAGCGGGAGGCGTTACCTTCAATACCTCGTAGTAGTTTTCCTTATTTCGCGTTTTGCAGCTGTCACTGTCATTGTTTGAACCAACCGCCAGTCATGGTTTGATAGTGGTGGCACTACTCCCATGAGGAATGCACGCGCGCGTTAAATAACTATTTGACCAATAGCATGCAAGGAACTGCAAAAATGCACGCGCTCCAGATGTCAAGAACATACATGTACTTGTGGCCGTGGGCGCAGTGCCAACGCATGCAGTAATGATGTCTCCTCGAAATAGTAAATAAACTTATAGCAATCTGTCGTTCAGACACACCTGAGGGTCACAATTTTTCTCGGCCACCTTGTGCAGTTCCAGAAGGGCCAGGTTGACATCCTTCTCTAAGCACAGGGCAGCGCACACCGCGTCCTTCAGGGTGCCCCAGGTATCATTCTTGGGCTTCTTGATGTCCTGCAGCACGACAACCCCACCGCGCTGGTTTTGGAACTTCATAAATTTCTCGGCGTGCTCGCGTTCCTCGTCCGAAGCCTTCTTGAAGTATTCATGAGCTCCGGGCAGAGCGACGTTGGTGTGTTGGAAGTAATAAGCCTGGTGGTAGGTAGGCAGATTAAAGCCAAAGTTTTGGGTGAACACCGTAGATAAATTGGAGACCTCTTAAAAGCTTTTAATTAATTTCATCAGATGTTATGTTTCTGTTTAAGGGAAGGTTTGGCAATTTGCTCTAAAGGAAAAGGTTCACAATCCAAATCTTGGCAAATAACAACCGCCTTTTGTGTAGCATTTAGATTTACTGAGCTGTTTTCTCCTTGGTACTGAGCAAAAGATGCAAGGGTGGGAAGTATGCTTGTGGTTTTGGTTTACTTGGGGCTCGTTTCATTTTTTGGAGTACAGATTTTCTAGCATTTGTGGAGTTCAACGAATAGAAATATAATAAAAGTTGATTTCAGGTAAATTTGTAATGTTATTTTCCACTGGACGTGTTAATGTTGCCGTGGCGGTCTCCAACAAAATAATATTATGTTTTCATTAATGGTCACGGTTTATTCGAAATTTCAGGTGATTTTTACCCTTAAATAAAAAAAACATACTCAAGTCATAGTCTAGTATACGTTGTCTGTTATGAAACGCGACAGATCGCTTTAATGACTGTGCGCATGCCCGTTTTCAGAACTACGTACACGTACATAGGTGCACATGACAAACCATTCGTGAATGTCGCGACCAGTAATGTTTCTTTCACATGTAGAGCAGGCAGCGACACAGCTAGCCTAGCGGTGGTGTTATGTCACGTAGCATGCATGCCCTATTAATATGTACGTGACATAGGGGTCTTCTGCAATGACAGCGCCTGTGTTACCTCATGTGTAGAGACGTTCAGATTTTTAAATAGAGTTCCATTTAGGTATGGGGGGGGGTCAGAGCAAGTGAAGACCTTTCATTGTTATTATTTCTGAAACAAAGAACTTTCTTTTGCGTACAAGAGACTCTGGATTCACATTCTGACAACGTTTTCTTATAAACCACCGCATATGCATGAGGGAAAAATGACTGAAACTTTTCTTCCACCAGTAGACTGAAATGATCCATGTTGTGCCTGTCTTGTTTGCATAATGTTTTTTCATCGCCTACACAAAACTGCTGCCATTGTTTTCCTATCTTTCGAGGTTATTTTTCAAGTACCCGATTCTCAACATCTTAGTTGCGAGTCCGAAGGTTGCTCCCCACTCATTGTATGTGCCTGGCTTTATTCTTTGTGTGGATTGAAATGTACCGAAATGAATGCAAGCTAGTGAAGGTTACACGTTCACTCCAAGATCATTTCTAGGTGTTGTATGAAAAGCCCCCTTTTTGTGTCAAATAACCTGAACTAATACCAATCAAATTCTCAGAAAAAAATTTACAAATTAGTTTATAATTTTAAGAAATGATAATTGCAATGTATAACTCAGACCTTGCCAATGATGGCGACTAGAATTTTTTCAAGTGTAGCTGCAAATGTTTTTTAAACACAAATTTTCTGCAAATTTGTACTCTTCTTCAGTGTGTGGAAACTCTTTTACAGTCATATTTGTTTAAATTTATTGAAAAGTGCACTTTTTAAAATATTTAAAATCATCCACGCCTTCCAGGACAACTGAGGGCACTGTTGCCTTGATAGTCATAGTCCAGTACATTTCTGTTCAAATTACGAACCCAGAATACACGAAGTGAAAATATTTCTGCGAAAGGGACTGATGTTTGCTTATTACAAAAAATGAGGAAATCAGCAAAGACAATTTAGTCCAGCAACATCAACAAACATGCAGCACCTTTTTGTCTACAGTGTAACATTGAGGTTTTCTTCCTGGGATGACATTTTCGCTCATAATTATGGAAACCATTCGCATAAAACCAAAAAAGACAGTAAAATACCCTTTGAAACAGTGAAACAAAGTTGAAAAATAAGGTTAACTGAGACATAAAATGTGCATTTTGAAGACGTGTCATTTGAAAGAAAATTGATTGCAGCTACCCTTTAAAGAAAATCTGTGATCTTACCATGGACAAGTACACATAGGATGCATACAGTTCCAGGTTGATCTGCTTGTTGACTCCAGCCTCGCTCTCCTCGTGGTAGTTCTGGCGGATGGTTGCCATCTTGTCACTTGATTTGGTGCTTCGTCTCACAGGTTATATCATAGAAATCGAGAGCAAAAACTAGAACGTTGGGATGTATCTAAACAGAATTGCTTGGTTCCGACACTGCGAAAGCACAAACAATCCCACACTGTGTCGTTTTCCGTCTGCGCCACGGGATAATATATAGTTCCCCATCGGCTGTTCCATTTATTGAGCATACAGGGGTGGGACTTATTCATTTTAGGAATGCTTGTCAAAAATAACATCATAATTGGCCCCATTGTGAAGCTCGATTCAACTAATAATGTGTTGTATGTTTAAACTCAATTCTGTAAGGATATCAAATAACTGTCTGGTCGCTCATTGTCCCACAATCAAAAATATTGGGGGGACCTAATTACTTATTATGAATATGATAATTAGCTGCATCCTCAAACTGAAATCTGGTTGGATAATGCGTACCGGGGTATCATGACAAGGCAGAAATAACATGTTTTTATGACATAGGCCTAACGCCAAGCATTTCCGCAACCATTTGGTCTCCTTTAGCCTATACATGCACCTCGGCAAATTTGTGTGATTCTGTTTAATCTCACCATTCCATCGAAATATATCTCTCGTTACACTAGATCGATCATTGTCAGCCTCTGATCTGAAGAAGTCAAGTCACCAGTCGGTGTCACAAGCAACACCGAATACGACACAGGAGGACCTAAGTTCGTTTGGCGATATCCGGTGACCCGTCACATTGGCTCGTAGCCAAAGTGTCGAGGAACTTTAGTTTCGAATTTAACATGAATCCCGCTCTACTCGCAACTACAAATTGACTATGTCTGTCAATAGTGAAAAAACCATAGGCAATAACCTTCATGTTTTTAACATACGATTTTTAATGCTAAGAAGTCCCTTACATGTAAAAGTTTTAATTAAAGAAAGGAATGCGAATTGAGCGCTTGGGGGATGGGTGTAAATCCCGGACGGTGCCGGGCAAGATGATGGGGCCGGTATATACCCCCCATCACACATACCTGTTTTACATGCAAAGTGTGGACATTCCTTTGTTTTCCTGTGGTTAATGGAAACTTGAGGAAAATGCTCCTTTTTTTCCAGCAAGGATATAACTCCGTTGAGCTGGATTTTTGATAATGATTTCTGGGACTGTTCCTTTTCATTTTGCCACAGATAACCTTGACCCTCAATGCCCCTGAAACTGTTTTTCAGAGAGGGAAACATCGTGTGGACTTGTGCGAGTCCACACAGCGCCATCGCACCCTACATTATGTGGACTTCTTTTGTACAGAGGTCCACCATGACACTATCATGTATGCCACGCCTGCACACACTTTTTGAAAAGGGGGACGGGCTCCGTCTCCACGCATTTTTATGGTGAGAAATAAATTACATCGGATTTTGAATAATTTTTCAGACTTCCAACCGTGGGGGACGAGTACTTTGGATACTTGAGTGGGGGGAGGGAGACTCGAAATCAGTGAAACTAGTCCCACGGCGGCAACTGTGATGTATATTCTAACAGTGATTTATTCTGGAAAAAGGATGGCAGAAAATAGTCTGTGCTGAAATGTGTTGTTCACTCTAAAACAAACACTGCCAAGAGTAGCAATTAAAAAGTTGGCAACGATCACTTGATAAAATAAGAATGCCAGTCAACTACATGTACATTGACAACCTATATACACGCATCCAGCATGCACCAACACATTAGTTATTCACATTACAGAATATAATATTTTGGTTGTCGTGTATGTGTACAAACTGAACTCTGGAAACAGTACTGAACAATCCGTTTGGCCACCACTCCTGTTACTATAGCAGCACACCTTAGCCTTGCACTTGCCTCCAATGAATAAACACAAAGGGTGCTTATGCTGTAAGCAATAAAACCACTCTGACCATATTCCAACCTAAGCTAGCTTTCTAATCGGGCCTGCTCCTGTCAACATAATTTTTTTTGCTCTACCCGACATATTTCATAAACACTGAATGCTCAGTGTGTACACCCGAGAGCTTGTGAAAAAACGCAAGCTTGATTCGGTTAGGGTTCGAGCCCACGACCTCCTGCTTTCTAGTGCAGACACACAAGTGTGTATTTGCCTGCAACTGGGGACCCCCTTTTGTTCCTCTTTTGTTTGTACTTTTTTAGAAGACCACCCATATGTTTTGTACACAGTTGTCAATCGGGGACCCTCTGTCAATAGGGGACCTTATTGTCCTCTATTGTTCAGGGTCCCCAATTGAATGCAGAAACCAACTCATCTTAACCCACGCGACCACCGAACTTGCCGGAGTCGGCTGGCTAGTGCGAGACAGATGTAGCAGCGGGTACCGCGAACAGTTATTTTTAAAGATGAATTTGCGTCGGGGAGATATTTTTTTTTTGGGGGGGGAGTCAATAGAAGCAGACCACTGGTCAGACTCCAGGGTCTGAGAAGTATGGTGGCCCTGAAGGGACATAAAATTCACGACTAATCGCGAATGTGTAGAACAACTTCACGTACAGTACATCAACTTTTTTAGACAATGAACAAATTTTTCCCAGCTAAACTACACTAAGTTACTAAAAGATTATAGTTTTTAAAAAAAATGAAAATAGTTGTTGGTATATATGTAGAGACAATGTAATCTAGTAAATTCGGTTACACAAGTCCCAAGTTAAACATTGAGCAAGGAAATAAACTTCAGCCACTATAGTATACCATTCTTACATCATATCCGACCATTCCTGCTTGAAGATTTGCAAAGTGGACTATAGGTAGGAGGTTTGTGGAGACCATATCTCTTTTGTGTATGTGTCTTTCTGAAAAGAACCGGTATTCTACGTTTCGGACTGTGAGTGCTCTGACATTCGTAAAGAGACTGCTGGATTCCAACTTAAGTGCTTGCTTAAACTACTGTGCTATCTCGACTCGGATTAGGCGTGGTAGAGTGGGATTCTGGCTGCATGTGTACTGAGGCTTCAAGGTGGAAACTGTGTCTGGAAGCTGAAGGTGCACCTGAAGCTGTTCATCCTGGCGTACCAGCATGTGCGGGACCCAGAGAGTGGAGGGAGCCTGGGGTATAGGAGACCCATGCGGCAGGTTATAATGTTATAATGGGGGAAGTGTCCGTTAGCAGGGAAGACCCATATTGGACAAGATGGGGCGCCAGATGTCGCTGATACTGATGCCAATGTCTTGGGGAACTGTCTTGTGTTTGATGATCTCGATGGCCTCGCGTATACGTTGGGGGTGATATTGTTTGACGTTGTTGATGCGTTATGATGTACGTTTTACATTTAAGTCCAGGAGACGTGCTCCAGGGTAGGGCAATGTTTTGGCGTTATGGATCAAGCCAAAAATTGTTTCGTAGCTGTTTAGGAATCTGTGATCAGAAAAGGCTAGAAGACCTTTGAAAGTGCACGCCATTGCAACGAAATGCGTTTTTGAGCGTTTGAGGGACCATGTAGGCCTAAAATAATTACTTGTACTACAAGTTCTACATTCTTAAGAATTGCAGCTTTGTGTTTCTAGTACCTCTAAGCCAAGTAAAAAGGCTTAGCGCTCGGATTTTGAAAAAGAGGGAGGAAGCAGGGCATTTTATTTTATATATTTCTATTTGTCCCCAAGATGAATATTTTCCTTCGCTCGTCACCCAACAGGGCACTGGGAAGAAGTGATGGCCTTAATTGTGCACATTTTAGTGTAGGAAATACAATCGACGAGGCCACAGTTAATGACGCTCAGAGCATTGTGGGTAAATTTCTGTCAGGCTTGCGAGCTCGCTCAATGCGTTACACAAGCGGTGGTTATCAATTAGATTTTTTGTTCTTTCTCATTGCTGAAAATATTGCCCCTGCATTTTATTCGTTCATCCATAATTGACCAAGATAACTAATGATTTGAGATGTATCTCCAAAAGACACGTGATTAGTGATTTAAATAACGCTTTGCTGATTGCAGGAAGTGATAACCTTGCGGTCACAGGTCTTGCACAATGTAGCCAATCACAGTGCAAAGCTATCAGCCCTTCCCAGCGCCCTGTTTCCCGGCGCTGGGTAACGAGCGAAATATCTTCCTTTAATTAAGCTTGATTCACAGCAACAGCACCCTTTGTCCGAAGAAGCTTGGACAATGTTTACACGTGCGCTTTTCAAAACAACTCCAACGGGATTTCAAATAGTTTTCATACATTGAAGAAGAGCACACAGTCGTGATCTTGTGGAGATCACAGGACGTGAGTAAAAGTTTATTGTATACAGATCCTTTATTTTCTCTTGTGAAAATTTTGCAATGCATCAAGTGTAGGTCTATGATTCTATCGCAAAATTTGCAAGGACACGCAAGACGGAAATTAATGCATGTGCGCTTAGAAAACTGAGGCATAAAAGCGTTTGATCAATTGTAGCGCAGGAATCATAACCTGCCAGTGATCAAGTGATCAAGTTTTACTGGATGGGCAGTGTTTTCAAAACAACAGACAGGGCTTTAAGTTGAAGACAAAAACTCAAGGGAAAGCCTCATGCATATACATGTGCTTGAAATTAATATGACTCGAGTAACGATTTGGTGGAATGCATAAAAACTAATTTTGTTTGCCGATTTTTCGTTTATTTTCTGAGTAATAAAGTGAAAAAGGCAGTGTATCCTAACTGCGTAACTGACACAGTGCTTGTAAAGTTAGAGAGCCTGGTTTGTTGTTTAACAATTCCTTCTACTAAGTTTTGTTAACTTAACTCAATTTAGTTACATGTATTATATGCAGAACCCTTTGCACGGGAATCGACCAGTATGTGGTTTGCGAGAATAAAATCTCCCTTTTGCCCTCTATACGCCGGGCCCTCTATGGACCTGAGCCGGGAAACTCTAGCCAGTTGACCCAAATACCTTTACTACCTTTACTCAAATTCCATATTATGATTCAATTCTATAGGTTTTCTCTCTTTAATTTTCTTTAATCACTTGGTTATTCGCCACGTCAGCGACGGCTTCGAAGTAGAATAAAGGAATTACCTTTTTTGTTCTTGGATAAGCTCATTGTGGTAAGTGTTCCTTAATTCCTTTTCAATGATTATAAATGAATTGGAAATTATTGTATCAGAATTTACACCTAGCAATTACAAGTTGATTGGAAATAATTCATAGTTCATCAATTATTAGACAAGATTCTTGCGACAAGTAATCCTATTTAAATCATGTATGACTTTAAATATTGCTTATTAAGTTTAGTTTAGATTAGTTTAGTGATTAGATGTTAATTTTCTTTTAACGTAGATCAAGTTATCAACAGCATCATCATCGTCAGACATCGCTATTGTCATCGTCATCATATAGACAAAAAGTTGTCACCTTTTGAGCTGAGATACATGCAGAATAAAGGACAGTAATATGTGTGCACTATACTGATGCGTCCAATGTGTTGAGTTTTGGCAGTGGCAGATTCTCTTTCAAATATTTCCGTCACAGTGCCTCTACACATTATTTTACATTACGAGGACGAAAGTTTGCCATCTGCACATGTAGGCTCCAGGCAGTGGCTCTTGGTGTAGGGGGGGATTCATAGGTTAACGCACTTGGGGCTCGAACATTCTGGGCCTACTGGGGAAAAAATATAACCTATTTATTTGATTCATAAATATACCGATTACTTTCTTTCCTACTCACCCATGAAGTAATCTTTGTTGAAAAGAAATAAAAAAGTAATAAAAAATAATAAAACTCTATGGCTGGCTGCAGCGCTGTATAGTCTGGGAACCAGTCGTCAGATCTAGTCATCGACGAGGCTTTCGTGGTCGTACATGTACTCGCCCAGGCCGGGCCCGACACGCTCCAGCCGTCTCAGGTGATCGCCCAGCTCCTTGATAGCCTCCACTTGGTGGGTCAAAAAGTTTTGCTCGATCCAATTCTGCATCTTTAAAAATGAAACACACTGGCGTGTTATTATATATTTAATGAAAGCAAGAAGATTATGTACAGCCACTCTGTTAGGGCAGTAATAATTAGCAGCTCGTTCGACTTCCAATGGCCAGTTCTGCCTTTTGTGTTCTCCATTCGTGCCAAAGCGGGAGGTGTTATCCTTCAGTACCTCGTAGTGGTTTTCCTTATGTTGCGTTTTGCAGCTGCATGCCATTGTTTGAACCAACTGCACATTTGAAGCAAGGTATGGGACGGAGAGAACCCCCCGCCTTTGTGTTGGTCGTTGTTTGATCAGAATCTCAGAAATTCTTTACAGACTTCTGTGGTGGATGTGTTAGGTAACAATAGTCTAGAGTGTGTATAGGGATTGGATAGGTAAGAAGGTAGCCCTCCGTCCCATATCTTGCCTGGTATACAACCGCTAGTCATGGTTTGACAGTGGTGGCAACACTCCCATCCTGTGTGTATGAGGAATGCTCATTTGAATGACTATTAGACCAATGGCGTGCAAGGAATCGCAAAAATACACGCATTCCAGACGTCAAGAACATACATGTGGCCATAGGTGCAGCGTCACCGCAGTAATATTTCCTCGAATTAGGAAATAAACTAATAGCTATCTGTCTTTCGTTTAGACACACCTGAGGGTCACTATGCTTCTCGGCTATTCCGTGCAGGTCCAGCAGGGCCTGGTTGACGTTCTTTTCCAGTTCCAGGGCATCATTCACTGCGTCCCTCAAGGTGCCCCAGGTATTTTTTCCAGGCTTCACGATGTCCTGAAGCACGACAGTCCCGCCGCGCTGGTTCTGGAACTTCAGAAATTTCTTGGCGTGCTCACGTTCCTCGTCTGAAGCCTTCATGAAGTACTCATGAGCTCCGGGCAGAGCGACTGTGGCGCTTTGGAAGTAACTTGCCTGGTGGTAGGTAGGCAGATTAATGAGTCAGCGGGCTGAAGCCAAAGTTTTGGGGTGCACACCGTAGATAAATTGGAGACCTCTCAAAAGCTTCATCAGATTTTATGTTTCTGTTTAGCACACGATCAATATTTAAGGAAGAGCGCGGTTCGTCAATTTGCTATAACGAAAAGGTCCACAATCCAATTATTGACAAATAGTACCATGACGTTAGTGCTTAATGCCTCTTTGTGCATGCGCGTTTTCAGAACTATGTACTAGGCACTTTGTCCCTGATGGCACTTGGACCCTAGCGCTGTCACCAGGCGGAAAATTTGTAGGCTTAAACCCCTGGCGTTTCGCCTCATCAGTTTAGGATTTTGAGATGCTAACGTAGGGTCTGGAGTAAAAATATATTTGCCAGGCTGGTACATGTAAAAGCACGGAGATAAACCTAGTCTGAAGAACAAGTCCGTACTCAAAAGAATTCTATTGAACAAGCAGGTGTAAGGACACAGAAAAACGTAACAAAGAAATTTATTGCATAAATCCAGTAATACTTTCCAGTCAACAAAGGACTTCTCAACTTGTTTAAATTATTTGCATAGCCTAAATACACCCAGTATATTAAATTACACTCAGAAAAATTAAAGAACTTTGTAAACCACCTTTTTACCCAATGAAAAATTCATTGACGGTTGTCTTTGAAAGAAATAAAGTAATACCTCATTTGGAGCCTACGTCACACTTTTCTTTCTTCTGCTGTAATAACGCCAAGACAAACGTTGTTTCCACTTCTTTATTTCTACAGCTTTCTAATGTCAAATAATTGCAGAAGTATTGTCGAATTTAATGCTTAATTAACATTAGGCCGGTGACGTTTATTCGGTGTATGAAGTTAAACAGTTTTCCGGCATTGAATATTTGTCGAAATTGTGTCACTATCCAACGTCAGGTCGCAAACGTTGTTTCAACTATGATGTCCACAGTTACCCATTTTTTTGGACACATGTTGGAGAACGAAGTCGATTTTCCAACAACCAACATGATCTACTCGCCGTCATATGCCAAACAATAATGCCCGAGTTTCTTCATGTGGATTTGTGATGTGAGTTTTCACTTTTCTCCCCTGGCCTTACATCTTCTCTAATGAATTTTTCCTCGATATGTTTTAGGAGCCCCGAAATCTTATTTGAAAACCTAACAATTCCTAAAATTTGCGAGATTGAGTTGCAGAGAACTAATATAGTCTGTCACGCTATTTTAGACAGTTTCGGCGCCGGCCGGCCGGTATAGAGAGCACCAGCACGGAACCATTACTGAGCCTTGCCTTGCAGTGGGGCCCCTGCTGGTTGACCCCGGAGACCCTTTGCCCGCGGCGTCGGCGCAGTAGATTTGTTTACTTGGTTTTGGGTGGCGTTGCCATAGGAAAAGGACAGGTCCTGCTTGTGAAGGAAAGGACGGTGGTGTACGAAATAAACAGTGAAAAACGCTCCGAGATACTAAAACAACCTGTGTGGCTCCAGTTTTGTCAGGTGTATAAAAGAACCCGAGACGGTCGATGTCACATTGGTGGCAGCGGCGGCACGCCTGACGAGGAAGAAAAAAGGTGAATTTTTCAGGGAAAATGTTGCTGTTAATTTGTCATGAATATTCCAAACTACATTGAGTCGGCATCTGATCCGCCACATGGCAGGGATATGGGTTGTATAGGGGCCTCGCAGTCTGTAGGATTCCCAGCTAGCCCAGTTTGGCAATTGATGAGCTTGAATCCTTTTTCAAAGACAGCTTGGGAACCGTTGGCGCTGAGGGAGGATTTTATGGGTGTAGGACGGTAAGAGTTGAGTAGAGCAAAAAGGTAACTTACGATTCATGCTTTTTCCCCGTTGACACTTCATGTGCCGGTACCCCCCGGGAACTGCCCTGTGCTGTGGTCGGCTGCGCAACGGACAGCCCGACCCATTTGGAGCACAGTCGAGTTGTGCCTGTCGAGTTGTGCAGCGGGGGCGGGACTTTATGTGGGGACACAAGTACTAATTTGTTTGGGGAACTGCCCTATGCTGTTGACAATGTCACGGCAGACACAACGTTCCATTCGGAACGCACTCGAGCTGTACCTGTCAAGGAAGCGGGGGTGGGGCTTCAACCGGAGACACTTTACACCGAAGAAGTGCAAGCGAGACTCCCTGGAGGATCATCCCATGTTGCAGGCAGCACCGCAACAGTAGCTTTGTTCTACCAAGATGCGCCTGTCGAGGCGGCCAGGGGGTCTACTTTGAGACACCCACAGGTGCCCGCCATTTTACCCAGACAATGCAAGGGAAACCGTCGGCGCTGCTCTTCACACAAGTCAACGATGCGGGGCCGTCAGCGCTGCCTCGCCCACATGTCAAGGGCGCACAACTGCCATGTACTGAAGTCATTGGGGCCGTACCACCTCTGCTAGCCCACATCTGTGCTTAGGGGTTGGAGCTGGCAATCGTGCAACAATTTACCACAGAAGCTAGCCTTCCGGGGACAAAAGGTTCGAGATCAATGATGCTTCCAGTTAAGTTTGACGGGAGCACTTCATGGTCCGACCACCTAATCCACATTGAGAGTGTCGCGGCGATCAACCATTGGAGCGAGGTGGGGATAGCGATGTTCCTGGCATCTCATCTAAGGGGCACGGCCCAAGAAGCCCTAACAGATATGATGCTGGGGGCACCGAAGGACTATTAGTTTATCCTCGAGGACTTCGAGCAGTGGTTCGGGGAGGCAACACAGGCTCCCCTACATCGGGCTCAACTGTCGATGGGTACAAAGGGCCGCGAAGAGCCCTTAATCAGTATGGGGCAATCCATTCGTTGTCTAGGTGCTAAGAGCTACCTGAAATTACCAGCAAAGGCTCGCGGAGGTTTGGTGGTGGAAGCTTTCCGTATTGCCCTGGGGGATGAACATTTGCAGCAACGCATTTTTCGAGGAGAGCGACCACGCTGACTGAAGCTATCACCTTTCAATTGAGATGCAGGCTTTCCTTGAGTCTCAGGCGCATAACCGGAAGGGAAAACCAGGGACCATGGACATCAAAACAGTAGCCCAGCCCGCTCCAGTTCCAGCCGAGAGACAAGGACTGCCTGCTGGGAATGGAGTTGTATTAGGTCCCTAGCCTAGGGTGGAATGCTTTGGCTGCCAGGAGCCGTGGCACATCAAGCGAAATTGTCACCATTAGAGGTGGAGGCCGACCTCTGACCGTCAAGGAGAACCGAAGGAGGCGCCCTTAAGACGTCGCGCTCCAGCTAGGGAGCCTGCCCCTCTCCCAAAACCAGCCCCGGTTGGAACACCTAGGGAGGGAAAACTACGTGATGGGTAAAGCAGCTGGGAAGCCGATGTGTTTCCTTTTAGATACCGGAGCAGCAGTGACTTTGATTTCAGAACGGTCTTCAGTTCCTTTCCCCAGGTGCAAAGACCAAGCCTAATTTCTTTGGCGCCGACTTTCAGAACGGCAGATGGCAGCTCCATGCCAGGTAAAGGTTTGACCGACTTCGATTTGCAGGTTGTGGAGCAACTCATGAATCATGCCTGCACTATATCCGACACTGAAACGGAGGTGATTCTGGGCATTGATTTCCTGTCCAAATACCACTGCGAGTTGTGGTTGGGCTACAACATAGTTATATCAACGGGAAGACAGTTCCCCTAGAAGGAAGCAAGCATCAACCTATGGTGGCAGGGGTGCAGGTGAGGGAAAACATGGTGGTGCAAGCCGGACACGAGGTTATCATTCCGGGTACTACGATAGGGTGGTTTAAGCCAGCTTGGATGCAACAGACAGTTGTCAAGTTGCGGTTGCCACCAGTTTGGTTGACACAAAAAAATGGAACCGTGCCAGTGAGGACATTCAATCCAACAGCTGACCCCGTGACGTTCTTTAAGAGGAGTCAGCTAACGTTGTTCTCACCGACAGACGACTTCGACATTGCCCTTTGGCCAACACTGTGCAGGGGAAAGGAGCCCGAGAGGAAGTGCCATCTTATTTGCAAGACCTCTTATACCGAGGAGCTATGGGCCTTACCAGAGGCGAGTGCTCCAAGCTAGCAAAGTTTCTCTCTCAGTTTTCAGAGGCTTCACTAGGCCAAACGGCAAGCTTGGCTAGACAAATTTGGTCCAGCATAAAGTCAATACGGAACCACGACACCTATACAACAACCACCGAGGAGGTTGCCGCTCCATAAACAGGGGGAAGCAGGGGAACGGGTAGACAAAATATTGCAGCAGAGTGTAGTAAAGCCCTCTAGTAGCCCGAGGTCCTCGCCAGTGGTGCTCTTCAGGTGGGACAGCTCTGTTCGTTTTTGCGTGGACTACAGGAAGGTCAACAAGGTGACACTGAAGGATATGGGATTGAAGACAACCTTGATGCCTCGAGTGGATCGAGGTGGTTTAGCACTCTTGATTGGGCCAGTGGTTACTTGCAGGTCGGTATGGACAAGGAGGACAGGGAGAAGACAGCTTTTTGAATGCAGAACGGGCTGTACCAGTTCACTGTGGTGGCCTTCGGACTCTGCAACGCCCCCAGCAACCTTTGAGCGCCTGATAGAGCGGGTGCTGAGGGGACTGTAATGGCAGATTGCGGTTGTCTCCTTAGATAACGTCATAGTATGGGGAGCCGAATTCGAAGAGCACTACCAGAGACCGGCTACTGTGCTGGAGCGTTTCGAAGACGCTGGTTTGAGACTCAAGCCGAAGAAGTGTGGCCTTTTCAAGAAGGAAGTGTCCTTTCTGGGTCACCTGGTGTCAGCCAAGGGGGTAAGAACAGACCCAGAGAAGGTTGCTGTCATCAGAAACTGGCTGCGACCAGCAAACCTGACGCAAGTCTGGAGTTTCCTGGGTCTTACGTCCTACTATCGGCGCTTTATCGCAGACTTTCCGCAATCGCTCGTCCTCTTCATGCTCTCACCAACAAGAGTCAGAAGGCTCCTGGTCAGTTGACTGTCAGTCGGCGTTCGAGCACCTCAAGGACGCACTGGCTACGGTACGAGTGTTGTGTTACCCTGACTAGGAACACCACTACATTCAGGACACGGACGCCAGCCACTGCACCATCGAAGCAGTGTTGCCACAGAAGGGGGGTCGATGGGGGAAAGGGTGATTACGTACGGCAGCCGTACCTTGTTAAAGGCCGAACGCAGCTACTGTACCACTTGGAAAGAGTTGCTGGCCGTGGTTCACTTTGTCCATTACCTCAACATTTTCACCTCGGGAAACGGCTGCTACTCAAGACAGATCATGGGCCACTACAGTGGCTATTCAACTTTCACGAGCCTGAAGGACTTCCTGCCTGGTGGATCCAGAGATTGGGATATTACGAGTTCGATGTTGAGCATCAGGCGGAGAGGAAGCACACAAATGCTTACGCCGTCTACAAGATCTCATGTGGTCAGTGTGGACGATCAAAGGAACTGGACAAAGAATGCTACATTGGAGGAGTTTCTGCTGAGCAGCAGGACCCTGGAGACTCGCCACGGGGCCGGTCTCGCAGTAGAGTCGTTGTTCGCACTGTCGCAGTTGTTAGCCCACGTAAGACCAGTAGGCTGGTCGAACCCCTAGAGGCCTTGGACCAAGAGGAGTTAAAGAGGGAACAGCACAGCGACCTGAAGCTGGAAAGAATTGTGCTATGGCTCAAGGATGGGGGCCCCATACCCAGTTGGCGAGATGTCTCCGCGCTGGACGAGGAAGCTAAGTTCTGGTTGGCTAAGTGGGAGACACTGAGACTATTTCAAGCTGTCTTGCAGGTCAAATGGGAGCAGCCCAACGATCGGCCACCAGCCTGGAAGATTGTGGTTCCACAAGTCAGAGTCAAGGACGTCTTGAACTTGGTCCAGAACAACAAGAGTTCGGATCACTTGGGGTACCCCTGACGGGTGCAAGGCTTTGGCAGGCCCCCGTGTTCTGGAGGGGGATGGGACACTAGGTGGAGGAATGGTGCAGGTAGTGCTAAAAGTGTGGGTCCTAGAAACCACCCCCACGGCCTCGGAAAGCTCACCTTCAACAATATCTGGTGGGGGCCCCGATGGAGTGCTTAGCAATCGACCTCACAGGTAGGTTTCATCGAATAAAGGCATGAATGTCCATGAATTCGCCCGTCGCCACCCACAGAGGAGTCACATGTACCAGAAGCGCAGTACAGTAGAGGCCCAGGCAGCCGGTGTGATTGTACATTCCCGCCAACAAGGTGGGCTGCTTACCAAGCTCCAATGCTGGTGGGAAGGCCCCTTCGTGGTACAAATAAGATTGATGACGTCACATAGATACAGAAGTCCCCTCGGTCTCGAGCCAATGTGGTCCATTACAACAGGCTGAAACCGTACTTAGGCGACGTGGAGTTGGGCTGGTACGCCTCTGCTGGAAAAGGACCACGTTGCGACGGGAGGACCGCCGTCGGCATTGAAGCAACAGGAGCTTTCGCCGCCAAGCCCCTTTCCAACGCCTACCGTAGACGACCTACCAGATGATGGGGACCAGCGGGTGAGTGGGGACTACCCGACTACAGCCCCAGGTGAACAAGAGACTTTACCACCAGACACGCCAATGGAGGCTTCCTCGGATAGGCAGAGTGCTGCAGGACTGGGCCCTGGTAAAGGAAATAGTGAGGCCAGGAAGGACTCGGCGCCAGTTCGGGGCCAAAAGAAACCTTCGAGGCCGGTGGAGCCTCGGCCACTGCAAGGTTAATATATTAGACGTAAAACGTAGGCTTTCGTGTGTAAAAATGAGGGTACCAAAAAAAAAAGGTTTTAGTGGATCCAAATCTGGGCCGGCAGAATTTTCTTGACAGCAGAAAGATAGATATGTCATATATCCAGCCAAAATAAGTTTTTATTTATTATTGTCATATATCCAGCCAAAATAAGGCATATTCTCTCTAATATACTAGCTAATCATTTGACATCAGAGATACGCGTAAATGTGGGTGACCAAAATTGGGAACCCAGACTTTGAATTGAAGGAAACCTAGTGAATGTTGGTCGTTTACTGGGGAACCAGACTTACCATTCGTCTCGCAAAAATGTAAACACTGCCGGGATGGCTGAGTGAGTAGTGCATAAATTTTAAAATTGTGTCTACTCACCAAGCCATCTGGACCCACGAATGAAGCGACGGATTTCCTGGCGGGTTGAAGGGACACGACTGTATTCTCGTTTTCTCTCGCGAACTCCCATGTAGTCGCGAGATCGTTTTTGCGTGCAAATGGAATTGCCAAAAATGCTCATTAACGGAGGGGCTGCCCGCTGACTAAAGCCCTCAAAAGAAGACTGTTGTCACCACGTGGAGATTTTCATCAACTGTCAGTTCCCGGTTGTGCCTGAACCTGTACGACTGTTTTATGGTGGCTAATACATCCTTTAGTCCCCTCTAACTTCATTTCATTACGCTGCTGTGGAAGTACAAGTAATACCAGGTCACAACCCAAACAGCCGTGACCAGTCAGCATATGCTTGTAAACAAAGAAGCAGCCACGCCCCCCAAATCACACTCTTACTTCACGACCTGATTTTTTTCTCCAGGTCAGTTTCGTATAAGCTGTTTTCCATATCTCAAGATCTGGTGGGTCTGTTGGTTGAGAAACAAAGACTGGAACTTATCCAACTGGAAGAGGTCCGGTTGCGTAAGGTCCAGAGATCTAAGGGGCTGTGTTCCACAGGGGCATTCTATGACAATGACAATGTGCTGTGTTCAAACAAATCCACGAGGCATTCTGTTTTTGAGCAAGACGGGGCAGTGATCACTTGTACTAATTTCAATATTCCGAGAATGGCGCAGATCTGGTTGGGAAAAATGGCAGTCGTGTCGAGTTAAAGTGTTAAATTATTTCTTGAGGAAGTGATATTCATCAAAGTGCACCCTACAACGTTGCTGCTGATCCTTCTAAACTCTCCCTTTTTGCTTTGAAGCTGATATAGGTGTGCAGGATTATTTATGAAAGTTGCCCCTGATCACTCAGGTAGGAAGTTTTGTCGACAGACTTTCCGAGAATAGTTCTCTCTGAACTGAATCTTCTTGTTGACATTTTCTGATTGTTTTCTCTATACCCCCCGTGGTTTATGGTGTTGTGTTGGACATTCATTTTTCAATACACATATTTTTTTTTGAAAAATTAAGGCTTTCAAATACTGTCATTCATAATTTAAAGGTTTTGCATTTGTGGCGTGTGAAAAAATTCAATTCAAAATTTTCTCACAAGTCTTCACCAGACATTAAACATCCTGACAGAATTTCCAATGTACAAGCCGATACATGTACATGGAATGTTCACAGCGCAGTTGTTTGGCCATCCATATGTATGGAATTTTTAAAAGGAGATTACGAGAGTAATACACAGTGTGCAAACCTTTCTCACTCTAGTAAATCTATAAAAGCAAATGTAATTTGTATGCAAGAAGTTTATCAGTACATAGCATTGATGTATCACTTAAAGTTCACAAAAAATATAAAAGTATTATGTTGGATTCTCAGCACTCTGTCAAGCTGTATTATTATAATGGAAGTCGTAGAGTCATTTTGGATGAACTTTGGATCCAGTTATTGCATTCCACAAGTGCATTCTAGCTTTTTATTGGACACATATGTACCTGAAGATTAAAACGTGATTAATTTCTGGAAGAATGTACATGCATTTGCTGCATTCATGTCATTCTTTTTTATGTACACAGGTTTTTTTAACATGCACAGATTTTGCGCTTGGCAATGAATACATGTATACGTCCATACACCCAGGCCATGTACTCTCTGTTGGATGTAACCATAGAGCTATTATATTATAAACACAGGGGTGCTAACGTATCCTCCTTCCGAAGAACCTGTAAAAAATTCCGAGTTTTCCATAGGTTTGTAGACAAACATGGCTGCGCCCAGCAGGCAACACTTAATTTTGTCCATGTATAAGTGACCATGTATAAGTGACCGAGTGACCAAAATTCGCCTCTTTTTATACCTTTGAAATGCACGCCTTACGTGCTGACAAATTACACACGTAGTAAAAAAGGCCACGCCCAGAAGTTGAGCATGAATGAAACTAAACAATAGAAACACCTAGTCCAAGACTTACGTTAATTGAAAGTCAGGTTATTTGTGACCTAGTTCATTAAAAAAGGTACCAAAATAATCCTTAAGACCATCACTTTCCATTTAGTGCAGTAATTTGCTCAGCGGTTTCCATTTAATTACAATAAAATATTCCAAGGAGTGTGACGATGAACGAATGCAAACTACACCAAGTCCCATTGAAAACAAAGTATGACGTCATCACAGTAATATTCATGAACGACCTTCTGGCTAGAAGCAGACGAAAGTGCCCCAAAACTTCGGGAAAATAAATACTGCTCAATAGTAGCCCTTCAAAATTACGATTTTAATACATAAACAAGTGGAAATTAATTTTAAAAAGGATTCTAATGTTATGGTTCCAATTTTCAATGTTTAAGTCGACTAATCAAGAAATAAAACACAGAAACTGTAGACAAATTCAGCTCAGGTTTTTTAGAAGATCAGGAGGCCGCCATCTTGGATTCTGGAAAACTCTGTGCCACAGCATGCAAAGCATATGGCATGCATTCGATGCACATCATGAATCAAAACAAACATGACAAAAAGAGCCAGCAGCTGAATAAGAAGTCTCAGAAGTGTGTAATGTTTTAACGGAATAACGAGTTGTTCAACTGAAAACATAAGGTAAGCCCTACAGTGAAAATGGCCTTGGGGGCCTTTTAGGGACACGGGCAGATAGTATGGTGATGTCGTGTCGTGTCGTGCCGTGTCGCGTTCCCTGATGAACGTGTGTTCCGGACCATTATGTCCGCATGGCCCATTGTGTCCGCAAACTTTTTTCGGACCATTATGTCCGCAGGCCCATTATGTCCGCCTCATTGTGTCCGCAGGCCCATTATGTCCTCCCCATTGTGTCCGCAGGATGCGATTGTTAATCAATAAAGTCTCAGGTATCTTTCCTTTTTTCAAAAGCTTTCCTTTTTATAAAATTCCTTGCAGGTATTTAAATGTATGCTGTTATTCGTCCACAACGGCTCTGTGTTGGGCCATGTTCCTAATGAAAAATAAATGAAACAATAAGTTTACTTATTCTGGGTCAAAATGATTCTGTGCGGATTACTGTGCATAATTCCTTGTAGTGGGCTTCATGGAAATGTACAGACATGTAGATAGCAGATGCAATTCATGAGAAAAAGTGTGAGTTTGTTTTTGCATTCAATTGGGGACTCTGATCAATAGAGGACAATAAGGTCCCCGATTCACATAGGGTCCCCGAATAAAAATTGTGCACAAAACATATGGGTGGTCTTTTAAAAGAATTGAAGTAAAACAAAAGAGGAACAATACGGGGTCCCCAGTTGCAGGAAAATTGTGTGTGTGTGAGTGTATAGGGAAGGGGCGTAACAAGTCGCCCTACACGTATGTTTCTCCCCCATTCGACGTGTGGAAATTATCGACTTCGATCGTGGGAGACGGTTACTTGACCCACGGCTGGACCCTAGTGAACCGTATGGAAATGTCCTTAGCAACTTGCCAATCCTCTGTTGAGCCTTCTCGTTTTGAAGACTTCTTTGCACAACGTTAATAAACGAACTGAAACTCTTTGTATGTGCCCTAGAAGGCTTAAATCAAATAAAACACTGCAGATTGCGAAAAGAAACGCGAAATAAGTTTGAAATTTAGCCTCAACGCTGTTGCTAAGATGATAAATTATTTCCATTTTCAATCGATCACTTGATCTTTTTCCACAAAATTTCTCAATTTTAGATGTTCTCCCCAAACAGTGAGACACTGCATACGACGGGCCAGAATCTCAACCACACGGTACAATCATTTCTATGTACATGCAGCTATATATTTTGGTTCAAATTCAATGAGTTATATTTGATACTTCTGCGTAGGGCGATCTGTTCGTGTTTTATATGCCCCAAACCGATCCAGTATACTGAGGGTTGTTACCGCGGCGTGCACGTGCAGGTGCAGGCGCCAGGAAATTATCGACCGTTGGAGCAAGTGAACATGTACATGTTCGCGTGGTTCACGCTCGCGCAGTACATGTAAAACGCAGGATATATTTAGTTGTTACCCGTAGTAAAAGTAAAGAAACTGAAACCTGTCAAGCTAGTTCAGATTCTGTTTAATGTGTTCTTCAAAGTTAATTACCGTTGCAGGTTGAAGCATATCAAGGGCCAGTATTAATTTCACGTCAAGTTTGCAATCGTATTCGGGGGTTGCAAACTGTACTTTCATTTTGAGTACATTGTATACTTTATGAATTTTTAACTTCAGAACTATTCTTTGGGATTAAAATGTCATTTGCACCACCATTTTCCCTTATTATTGGCTGTAAATCATTGCTAGTTTTAGTCTCATTCAAACCTGTCTGGTTAGCGAATGATCTTAATGTTGAAAGTGTTGACATATGAAGTAGTACTGATATTTAAAATTTCATAATTATAAATCCGAAACGAAGGCAGGGAAAAGAAGTATTCCTGGGTTTTAGCGTCTGGTTGTCCTGAGCTGGAGAGGTTTGAACAGTAAAAATAACTAACCTTCCTGATTTCAATGTTTTCGTGTGGCTATAAAGAAAAATGGTTAAATTTACAAAACTGAAACCTATTACATCTGTTATTTATAGTCAGCACAGATTCTGGAGTTAGTTTGTTTGAAAAGCTGATAACCGATGTAATGAAAATTCTGTCTGATTCGATTGCAGTTTGTGTACATATTCTGGGGTTTATTGTTTTTCATTTTCTGGAATGCTATGTACTCTTTACGTATTTGTTCACTTTCAAAAATGTTTTTGTACACTCACAAATATTACTTGCACCTAAGTTTCCGTTGCTATTAGCCTTGATTTATTACTGTTCTTAGTCTCAATAAAACGTGTCGGTTAACATATTACTCTTAAATGTTTGAACATAAATTGGTTCATCTCAGCGTTATTAGTCAGCTAAGGGTCTCCGTTTAATTAAAGGATCCATGAAATGAGGTTTACTTGGAAGCACTTTTTGTATCTTTGCACTCTTCTTTGATGTATGAAGACTGTTTGACATCCTTTTTGAGTTGCAAGAGTTACACGATAAAAACATTTAAAATTGACCGAGCATTTGCAACATTGAGATTGCCTTCAGTGCAATCACAGGTTTCCTTGTGAATGTGCAAATTGCATTAAAACTTTAAAAAATCAAAAATATGGGTTAAAATTGCCAAAACATTTCCACCAGTTCGATTGAAACCCTAAAGTACAATTTCAAGGTTTTATTAAAATATTTCTATGATGATCCCTATAAGCGTGCAGAATGCAAATACTGTCTGCTTCTTTTTTGAACACCAAACAAATGTACACGAAAGACTGACGAAGTTTTGCAAAAACGATTATAAGTTTCACTTGTGTTACTGGCCCGTCACTGTCATCCCTGAACCCTGAATATTCAGCCAGAAAATGAATCATTTATAGAGTAGAACCTGTATGTTCCATGTCATTATAAAGGATACTGAATTGCAGTTATGACATGTTGCAGAAAGAATGGGCCTGCGGACACAATGGGGCGGACATAATGGGCTTGCGGACACAATGGGGTGGACATAATGGGCCTGCGGACACAATGGGGCGGACATAATGGACCTACGGACACAATGGGGTGGACATAATGGACCTGCAGACACAATGGGGCGGACATAATGGGCCTACGGACACAATGGGGCGGACATAATGGGCCTGCGGACACAATAGGGCAGACATAATGGGCCTGAAAAAGTTTGCGGACATAATGGGCCCTGCGGACATAATGGTCCGGAACAAACGTGACTATGGGGACTTGACATGACTGCGTCTGTATTAACTGCTGTGTGCAGGCATTGTTTGAAATTCATTTTAGAAGAGAGTTCCATTTAAGTATGAATGGGGCCAAAGTAAGTGAAAACCCTTCATTATTATTATTTCTGAAACAACGAGCCTTGTTTTGTGTATAAGACTCTGAATTCACATGCTGACAGTATTTTCTCACATTAAAAACCACCGAACATGCTTAGAGGAAAAATAAATAAAAAGTTTCTTCCACCAGTAGACTGAAATGATTGATGCTATGCCTGTCTTGTTTGCATGATTTATATTCAACTTCTAGTCCTCCACTTGCACAAAATTGCTCTCATTGTTTTCCTTTCTTTCGAAGTATATTTTTCAAGTACCCGATTCTCAACATCTTAGTTGCGAATCCGAAGGTTGCTCCCCACTCATTGTATGTGCCTGGCTTTATTCTTTGTGTGTATTGAAATGTACCGAAATGAATGCAAGCTAGTGAAGGTTACACGTTACAGAATTTATTTGTGCTGTGTCAACCTGAAGCAATACCAACCAAATTCTTTTTAAAAAATACATAAGAATTTTTATTTTAAAAATGATAATATCCATGTAAAAGCACAAACCTTGACAATGATGGTGACTAGTGTAGCTGCAATAAATTTTTCTTAGACACAAGTTTTCTGCAAATTTGTGCTCTTCTTCAGTGTGTGAAAACTCTTTTACAGTCATATTTGTTTAAATTTATTGAAAGTGCGCTTTTAAAATATTTAAAGTTATCCACGCCTTCCTGGACAACAGAGGGTACTGTTGCCTTGATGTCACATTGGGATGTCATAGTTCAGTACATTTTCTGGTCAAATTTTGGACCTAGAATTCACCTGCTGAAAACATTTCTGAGAAAGGGATTGATGCTTGCTTATAAACATGCATATAAAAAAGGGAATCACTGAGCAAAAAAGACGATTTATTCTATCAAAATCTACAAAAATGCAACACATTTTTGTCTTCAGTGTAACACTGAGACTTTCTTCCTTGATGACATCACAGATTTGCTCATGAGTATGAAAATTTCATTAGCATAAAATAAAAAAAGGTAGTAAAATACCCTTTGAAACAATGGAGCAAAGTTGAAAAATAAGCTTAACTGAGATATAAAAGTGCATTTTGAAGGTGTGTAATAAAACAACTTGTTTGCAGCCACACTTTAAAGAAAATCAAAATCGGTGGTCTTACCATGGACAAGTACACATAAGATGCATACAGTTCCAGGTTGATCTGCTTGTTGACTCCAGCCTCGCTCTCGATGTGGTAGTTCTGACGGATGGATGGCATCTTGTCACTTGATTTGGTGCTTCGTCTCACAGGTTATACATAGAAATCGAGAGCAAAAACTAAAACTTTGGGATGTATCTAAACTGAATTGCTTGGTTCCAACACTGCGAAAGCACAAACTATCTCACACTTTGCGTTTTCCGTCTGCGCCACGGGGCAACAGGGGTGGCATCTAAGGTATTTTAGGAACTGTTGTCAGAAATAAAATCAGAATTGGCCTCGCTGTGCACTAAAGCTCGATTCAACTACAAGTGTGTTTGTATGTTTAAACACGTTATTCTGTAGGGACATCATATTACTGTATGGTTAACTATTTGTCCCACAATAAAAAATATTAGGGGGGAGCCTAAGATAGAATTAACATGAATATGATAAATAGCTGCAGCCTCAAACTGAAATCTGGTCTGATAATGCGTACCGGGGTATCATGACACGGCAGAAATGACTGATGTTGGCAGGACATAGGCTGAACACCTAGAATTTCCAGACACGTCTTCATTATACCTTGGCAAATTTGTTGTGATTCCGTTTCTCAGCATTTCATTGAAATGTCTCGCTTTACATGAATATAGTCACGTCATCTGAAGTCCATGTAGCAAGTCAAATCACTAGTCGATGTCACAAGCACTAACGAATACCACACAGGAACTGAGGAAGACCTAAGTTCTTTCGGTGATATCCGATGACCCGTGGTTGGTAAGCAAAGTGTCGAGGAACTTAAGTTTTGAATTTAATATGAATCCTGCTCGACTCGAAACTACAAATTGACCACTTTATAAATAGTTCAATTTGGGCAGTAATTAATCTTTAAGTTTAACACACGATTCTTTTACGCTAGGAAGCCCTTAAACATGTAAATGTTTTAATTAAAGACAGTCACTTGATAAATTAACATGCCAGTCAACTACATCAACAAACTACACGCAACCAGTATCTCAAGTGCACCAACACATTAGTTATCCACATTACTTTAGAAACAGAATACAATATATGTCAGTTGCCTGGTACAAAATGGGCTTCTCAGGAAACAGTACTAACAATCGTTTTGGGCCTCCACTCCTATTGAAGCATACCTTAGCTTTGTATTTGCCTCCAAAGATAAGGGTGGTTATGCTGTATAGCAATAAACCACTCCGACCACGCTCCAACCCAGGCTAGATTTCTAAAGCGCCTGTTTCCGTCAATATGAACGACTACTGGCCAGACTCCCAGGGACTGATAAGGGAGTGACCAATGAAATGTCCACCCAGGCACTGCTGCGCTACCGAATATTCATATACATAGCAAGCCTATCTCAACCACCTTGTGCAGTACATGTACAGTACATCAACTTTTTTAGACAATAAACTAACTTTTCCTAGCTAAAACTCACTAAGCTATACTAAAAGATTAGGCCTACAGTTTTAAAAACGATGGAAAATAGCCGTTGATATGCAGAGACACTCGTAATCTAGGTAAATTCGGTTACACAAGTCCCAAGTTAAACAAAAACTCAGCCACGTGAAACCAAAATTCAGCTACAAAAAACTGTTTCAAACAGGTGTTCCAGGGTCCCGCCAAACTAAATTTAAAGCAAATTTTGAATTAAGTAGGGCAGAAGTTCGACGTCTGAAACAGTTAGGAACGACTAGCCCTGCTAGCAGGTGAAAGATCGTCACATGAAGGCGCTCGGAACAACACCAGAACGACTTGGTTTTGAGTCGTCGCTCTATGCTTGGGCAGAATTCAATGAAAATGTATGTACAGTGTATTCAGTCCTTCCGTCTAAAACCAAAATTTAACAGGTATTTGTTGGGTAATTAATTTAATACTAATTTTAGGTGGGAGGTTTGTGGATGAGACGCCATGTGGATTGTCTCTTTTGGGAGTGTGTGTGGTTCTAAAAAGAACCGGTACTCTACGCTTCGTCGGGAGACTGCTGAGTTCCAACTTGAGTGCTTGCTAAAGTACTATGCGTGCTCGATGAGGCGTGGTGGAGTGGGATTCTGGCTGCATCAAGGCGTTAAGGCGGGAAGTGTCTCTGGATGCTGTACGTGGACCTGAGGCTGCATATCAAGGCGGAGTCGGTGTGTGTGGGATCTGGCCTGGGGTATGGGAGACCCATGCGGCCGGTTATGATTGGGGGAAGTTTCCGTATGGGAGACCCATTGGACAAGATGGGGCGCCAGATGTCGCTGATACCGATGCTAATGTCTTTGGGAACTGTCTTGTGTTTGATGATCTCGATGACCTTGCGTATACGTCGGGGTGCCATTGGTTGATGCTGGTGATGAGTTGTGCTTGATGCCATTGGATGATGTGATCTGTTTTGCGTTTGACGATAGATGACTTGTCATTTCCTTAGGTCCCACAAACACTGACACACCCAGACACGTCTAGATGAACAGCCTCAGGGCCACCTGACTATAGTGTACTTGGGGTTTTGAATAATAGATCATTTCCAATACTTTACTCAAAAATGAAATATTAAAAACACATACCTGAAAAGGGTGGCAGAAGATATACTGTGCTGAAATGTGTTGTTCACTCTGAAGCATACACTGCCCAAAGTGACCAGCACAGTCCAGGTATGTTAGAGGGAAATAATTAACTGCGCATGTCCCATTTTTAGGGTCATTCGCATACGTATCATGAGGGCCACGAGAATGGACCTTCCATGAAATGTGCAAATAAGGCAGGCGCATGCGCATTACTACCGCTGGTTGGCAATATTACTGAAATCCATGACGTAACAAACTTCATCGCGCACGCTGTCGCCGTTTCTGTACTAGTATAGTTTGACATGAGTTTAAAGACAAGGAACTGTTACTTTCCAACCTCAAATTTCACTTAGTTTCAAGAAGAAAGTGCTCAAGTATCAGGCAATGGTGGTAATACTAATAGGCCTACGGTTTTGATTGACCTTCAACACTCCACGTTATGGTTACTAGCAGGTAGTCTACACTGCCGACTGTGTTGACGGCCGTGTTTGCCAACCTGTGGTAGTGGTAGTAGTGCGCACGCGCACGTCCAACTTGCATATTTCATGGAAGGTCCATTCGTTCCAGGCCGGCAAGCAGCTGCTTCATTTCAGGAAATTTACGTCTTATTTTCTCTTCTTGAAAATAAAAATTCCTCCCAAAAACATTTTTATAGTCAGATAAAGCCATTCCGTCACGTGTTTTGTGAAAAAAAATGAGAAACAGTGGTCAAAACTTATTTTACTAGTGATAAATAATCTGTTTTCGTAAGCGGTAGTTTATTTACATTTTGATGCGATTTTTGAGGGTCGAAACAAAAAGTTCAAGGTTTTCCTGAAGTTTTCAAAAGTGGGTTGTGGTGGAGAAAAGTGAATAGAATAGTTTCTCTTCCCAACCGGACACGTTTGCATATGGACTGCGCTGATTCCGTTTATCCCGCATCATCTTACGGCCATGCAAAGGTCAGAATTCAGTAACTCGAGAACGAAGACGAACAGAAGGTGGACAAATGAACAGGAAGTTATCATGAAGTTTATTACCGAAACCGAGGTCTGCTTAATGTCATTATATCCCCAGTTTGACAGGTACTTTACATGCATGAACCACATGAACACATAAGCCGGCTCGGACGCATGATTTCCATGTATTCTGTACATAATTATCGTGCGTGCACCAATAATGTACGGTACATGTGTAACGGTCTCATTTTCAGGCGTCCTCGGATTTCAGGAAGAACGTACCGGATAAGTAAGCACGTTGCCACAACGTGCCCACTCGCCCGATCTGATGTTTTCCCAGTCGCATATCACGTACGTTCGGGGTCTGGTTCCGGATTTGGCGCGGTCCAATGTTAAATATGAGGAGTCGAATAATACAGAGGCGACTTTATGGAAAGGTTGTTTGAGACACATTTTTCTATGCATCTCAGATGCACCAAGTGGTGTATTTTTCTGTATTACCTGCAAACGTAATGCGTGTATGCTAAAATACTTTGACGGACTAACCACAACGAACAGCAGGCGCTTTTACAAATATTGGCTCATGATTGAGCCAGATATAGTCACAAGTCGGTCCCTTGCCTGACTGTGGTCCCTACCTGGGACCTAATGCTCCTCTCTGCCGATTCCGTTGTCCCAAAGGGATACAACCCACTTCGCAGATATCGTTTGTTCTTTGAAGATTGTGCTTGTGACGTATCCTTCAAACCTGACACTAAATATAGACACCATGACCATAACGGATTGTCCGCGAAAACAGGCGCGCACGGTCATCTGCACCAACTCCTGCGAGCTGTAATCATGATGTAGGAACTCAGCACACCAATCAAGTGAACCACAACTGGATTCACTGCACATCGCAGTTCGGATCAATCGGCAGCGTTCGCGTACTAACAGGAAATCCGAGCATGCCGCGAAAATGAGTGTCAGTGACTTGGTATGGTGGCCCCGAAGAGAGATCAAAATTCAGGACTTGTCGCGAATGTTAACGTCGAGAATTTTTAACGACAACGTCGGGAATATTTTCGCAATGTTGTACATTTTCTCTCTCCACTAGTCGCAAATATTTTTCCATTAGCTTTGGGTAAAGTGCGCTATAACGATTAGCGAATACATGACGATAATGAAACGCCTGCCTAGCCAGACCTTGGACATTCTGCATGTACAGCGGTGCAGTGACCATTCACGTGTACTATTGCATCGTTGTCCACATGCGATGCCAAGCGGAGAGTGAAGCTGTGCATTGAGAAAGATACTTAAATAGGGAAACGACATTGCGAAGAAAACAAGTTCCTTTCCACATGGTTTGTTCCAGCTGTTCCCTAAGCCCTAGGTTTTCACCACATTGGAAATACGTGGAGACGCACAGACAACAAACCTAGCGGTAGCTCTGGAAGCCTGTTTCGGACAGCCTTTGCGTACAGCCTTTGCGATCGGGGCACATACCGAAACCTTCAAGTTATTAAAAAATATTCGCAACAAAGATTAAAGCGACTAGTAAATTTATTCATGACATGTCACGAAAATATTCACGACGTTGCAAAAGTATTCACGAATAGTCGTGACTTCTCATATTTATTCGCGACAACAAATTCACGACGTCGCACAAAAATTAACTTGTTGTCAATTTTATGTCCCTTCAGGGCCACCATAACTTCGTCATACACGCAGACTCGCCACGATTCGCACGTGCACCTCATGGTCTTATGTGAGGTGGAGTGTAGAATGCGGTGAAATGTCTCGGTAAGTACTCTCACCCGGTATAACGGTCTCATTTATCCAGCATGCTCGGATCTCCGGGCATTAACCGAACACTGCAGAGCAACCCAAACTAGCATCCGAACGTATGCGCAGTAAGTCCCGTTGTTAACTTTTGGATGTGTTCGATTAGCTTACACGTGTAAGTCGAACTTGCAAGAGAGCGTTCGTTTAGCCATCACGTGATCTTCGTGCCTGCTCTGGCGTCAGCCACCACTACCCCGCTCGGCTGGTGAGCGGGTTTCTGGAGGCTGCCCGAGTGAAATGACGTCACTGATGGACTGTTTGTGCGTGGACGTAATGGAACGTGGCGGGAACTTGACCTTTTTCCCAGAATGCCTTGGCGAATACGTTGAAGCACTTATGGCTCGGACGACGCAACGTACATGTACATGTACGTACGCAACTGCAAAAATCAGCACGGCGGATAAATGAGCACGTCGCGGAAACGTGCTCATTTATCCGGCGCGTTCTTCCGGAAATCCGAGCACGCCGGATAAATTAGACCGTTACACCGGGTTGAGATCAGAAGGCTGGAATTTCAACTAAAATCCACTGGGATAATCTTGTGATGGAGGAAAGACTGATGAAACTTACATGACTACAGGAGACTGGCAAGTTCCAGCGAAGCCTCCGCAGCTGCAGGTGACAAAGTTGGCAAGCTGTCTAACAATCGCCAGCGAAGGTGAAGCTTGGATATCAGATAGACCATATCCAACGGTGATCGACAAAATTCGCAGCAGATAACAAGATCAAAGAAATTTTTGTGCGTTAATACGAAAAACACGTAGATGGCGCTGAGCAGAATAAGTAACCTATAACTTATGACAGTTGAACAAAATAATCTAGCCAGATAAAACTGATTGTACTGTGTAATTGAGATTCTGGCCTGTCTTATGCATTGTCTCACTGGTCTGGGAAAACTTCTAAAATTGAGAAATTTAGTGGAAAAAGGACCCAGAGATCGTATTAATATGGAAATAGTTTATCATCTCAGCAACCACTTGAGGCAAAATTTCTTTCAAATTTATGTAGCATTTCCTTTCACAATTCTGTGGTGGTTTATTCGGTTTAAGCCCTCTTAGAGCACATGCAAAGAGTTTCAATGTGATCATTTGTTAATTTTGTGCAAACGAAGTCTTAAAAACGAGAAGACTCGACAGAGGATTGGTAGCCTGAGGTTGTAAGAGCAATCCCGTATGGTTCACGAGTGTCTGGTCAAGTAACCGCCACGCACGGTCGAAGTTGTTGATTTCCACACGTCGAATGGGAGTGAACATGAGTCCTTACCACTTGTCTGGACTGTACCATTCTCCAGAAGGGGTTCTCCACCCTACACGACTGAAATGCATTTAATATCACTCAAAAGAGAGAAAAAAATTGAAAACCTTAAATATACAATTCTGATCCACAGATGTACATCGGTTGCATGCTACAAAGTCATAATGTCACCCCCTCCCGATTTTTGAATTTTCATGGCCGGCACATCATCCCCTCATATCCCAATTTGGGCACAAATTTATCCCACTGGGTAGGGGTGAACGAAACTCTACCCTTGCAAGAAATCGCCTCTTACAAAAGCTTTTTACCTGTATCCTTTGTTTTGCAAGTAAATTTAGCCTCGGCGTGGTTTTGTAACTCTTTGCAGGAGATAAAAGTCACTGCACTGGCAATGTGACACTTCATTGCAATGTGGCTTTGAACTGCAGTCTTGAAAAATGTTGAAGTTTTGATCTGACCTACTGGCAGCCGCCACAAAGGAAATGTGCCTTATTATCACACTGTCATACAAACATGATCTTGCCAGGGTCCTTGAACCTGTCAACCCCGTCGATACAATGCATTTTTCCCTTGCACAATGAAGTGGCAGGGTTTTTGGCACGTAGCCGCCTCGGAATTCGTGTCAAGTTTCGCAAGTATTATACGGTTCAACTTCCGTCGTGTGATGGCTCAGTTCCTGAGTTTCACAATGTCAGCACATGACGAGCCGCAGAATGCACGTGTCTCCTATGCTGTTCAGATGCCGGCTGACTACCATACTGAACATGCGCAGGTTGCAATGGCAATCTTTAGAAGTGCCTGTTTGTTTCACACGGATCTGGACTCGATCAGTGATCCCATTGCTGGTTTGCTCCGTCCATTAGGTTGGTTTTGGTGGCAGTGAACCAACGAAGGATCACTGATCACAATCAGGATCCGTGTGGAACAAACTGACCCAAGCTTCTCTTATTTTGCATACTTGTCTGCACAGCCCGAATATTGACTCATGATACAGTGGCGTGCTTCTGGAACCCATAAATAAGAAAAATAACCTGCCAAAATGTGACAATTTGCAATTATTGTATTTTTTATTTCATCTCCGGTAACCTTTCGTAAGTTATTTCCTAGCCTATTAATTTATGGAAACTGAAAACTACCCGACTGTGGCGTATTTTAAGCGGGGGTGTAACTTCTTGAGCTTTTTTTTGAAAACAGAGAATGGGTGAGTAGGAAAGAAAGTATTCAGTAAATCTATTTATCAAATATTATCGTTAAAACCCTAAGAAAACAATATAAGCAAATAAAAGCAAGGATGTTGGGACCGTGAGTGAGGTTTTGATTGTATTTCTCCGCATCATGTTGAATGGGCCCAAAGACGCATTCGCTTTTGGATTCCCTCGACATCCGACCAAAAAGAAAAACGTGTAGTGCCGAAAGGTGACCTCTCACTGCCAAAAAATCTAATGGATGTTGATTTTTGTGGTTCGGTGTACTTGTACTCAAGAGAAAATTTAAAGAAACATTTTGTGGTAATCTTTAGGCCAAAACTAATTTTAAAACGGGAAACCCAGATAAATTGTACCGTGAACAATTAAAAAAGAATAAACTTACAGGAATTTGTGCCGTTGTTCTTGTTCTTGCGTAAGCACATTATAAGAAAACAAACGTGCACGAACTCCTAGGTATGATAATGCCGGATGTGTAGGTTATCTGTAAAATCATTTTTGTAGGGATATTCACACAATTATTCCCCAATTTTACTTCAGGCACACATAGATAAAATTCTGATATGAGTGTTCTCTGGATGGTTTCTATTAAAACGATTATTTCAAAACCACAGAACGTGATTAGGTAATACGACGCCATGTTTGTTTGCTATATCCCTCATCAACGACTTTTACAGAAAAATAGCATTGAATTATAGCATTAAAAACAGCACTTGACAGGATTCAATAAAAACCAAATATCAAAAGTAACCTTCTTGTATGGGGGGGAATTGTTCCTTTTTTATTTTTTTTATATCTGCATGAAACTTCAAAATGACATAGATTTCTTTCAGCAATGGTCATCCTTTTTAAATCACTGTATTTCATCGAGAGATTGCTGAAATGTTTGAGACAAGACTGACGCTACCTCCTTAGCAGCTTGTTTTAAAATGTCACTCGGGCCACTGGCTTTAGTAACCATCGATTTCTTTTATACAATCTCATCACCCTTCCACTTAAACGGCGATATTCTCCACATTGGGTATTGCAGATAAATAAAAAGGAATCTTATATACATCTTCTGTAGTGAAAACTGACTTAAATTGCTCGGCCAAAGTACAAGCTTTGTCTTTATCGGTAACACGATTGTCTCCATCAGTTCTCAGAGTGGTACACCTTGCCCCCCCCCGCCGCTGTATTTCCAAAACCTTCCGGGGTCCTCCTTCGAGTTGTCAACCACCTTGCTACATAATTCTGGTGTGCATATCAACTATTAGCCATTTTTAAAATGTTTATTTCAGTTGACAAGAAATCCCAATTCCCGACCCCGTTCAATGTTGCGGTAGAAGCGAGCCAGAATGGTACTTAAATAGTGAATTAGTTATAAAGTTGGTTTAAACTATTTGCCTATTTTTTATGTTTTTCAGTTGACTAAAAATCCCAATTCGGCTCTCTATTCAATGTTAGAAACAGGCTAGCATGGTGCTGATTGTCCCCCAACATTAAACCGTGACTGGGTAAATTTGGTATTGTCAAATAATGGTAATTGTTTCTTTCGTTTTTAATAGACCTCTCTTAGAGTTTACTCTTTACGTTCCTTTTTCTTTTAGTGATAACCAAGAATATTACTCACATTTTGGAATTCTGTTGTGAAAACATTTCACTCAAATTAAGTGATTAGATTCCTTCCTCCATGGTTGGTCTCCGTGTTTTTGGTAACATTACTATAGTCCACTTTGTCAATATTGGTTTATCATTCAAAGCCTTGTTATGCCCATACAGTATGTAGAGGGCAGTATGCAAAAATGTGGATCGTGATCAGGTTGTGGTATTGAGCTAATAGTTTATCTTTCTGTGGGTTGGTATTCAAGGGGGTAGCACAGAGAGGGGTGGCGCTGAAAGGTTAACTGAACGCTGCTTTGAATTAGCATTATGTGAGATTTCGTTCTAATACGATTCTGAAGCAAAATTATATCTACCAAATAAATGACAAACAACCTGCGGGTGTCTATGAGGGCTTGGACCCGAGTGTGGACGTCACACTTTTGGTCGACGTCGGGCGAAAGTGAGGCGCACGTTCTGTTCGAAATTACCCGAGAGCAGGGTAAATGAGAGCGTCCAAGATTATAATGTGAACAAACTGATAAACAAATTCTGCTCGCAGACCGAGTATTATCCGTTACCAGTACGAACTCGCTCACTCACATTTATTAATGAATTAATACGTGAACCGAACGTCCAATGAATGTTATGCAATCTCGCGTGCCACCAATCAGAATCAGCTTCAGAAACAAGAGTTATCTTAAAATGTTTCTCTGACAATAGCTGTCGGCAGATTTTTCTTTAATAAGCAACAGGTTTAATCGATCGATCTCCAGAACGGAGATCGTTTGATCACAATGACAACCGAAATTAGTTATTTGGAGGTAAATGCGCCCTGTGAATCGAGTACCAGAATTGAGAATACAAGTTGTTTCCACCGAGGATGTTGGGACACTACACTACATAAAACCCGACGAGTGATACCTGACAAAAAAATCTGGACACCATTATGTACTTTTTTTTCCAATATTTATTTCTCCCATGTTAAAAGTTCTTAAGTTGCCACTGGCAGTTTCATGGAGTGCCACTTATACAATTTGTGCTCAATGTTCAATATAGGTTTGGAATGGTTTACTTAAATGCTTGGGCATCAGATAAACTGATGCTTTCACTGACTGCGCATGCGTGGTATGTTTCAATAGAGGGGAGTTTTTTCTTCTCTTTATTCAAGTGACTAGAGGCTTTTTCACTACATGTAATTTCATTTAAAGACAGGAAAAGATGACCAAAGGTTGAGAAATATAAGACATGGATTTTACAATCTACATCATGAGCAGATAATGAAAGACTGACATTGTCAGATGAGTTGCAATATATGAGGATTTCTTGATAACTGGAGTATGAAATTATGAGGGTTACGTCGTCGTGCGAGAAGACCATGAATTTTAAGGAACGGTTTATTAACTACTACTATTACTACAACTATGCCTCTGTCTTTATGTAGCAGGCCAGTTAGCCAATTTAACAACGAAATCAACCGTGTAACCTGTCAAAAGGATGGCGGACAAGGGTCACTTGGATTGTAAACCGAAGAATCTTAATGCATATCAAGCAAACATCCGTTGTGTCTACCGTCATCCACCAAGCGATCAACAAAGTCACCAGTTGATTTGATGTCCGCGGATTGCCATGAAGTGAAGCGTCAGTGAATCCATATCGAGTTAGCTAACCGGCTGCGGTGTAGTCCAGGGACCAGCCACCAGATCTACTCATGACCGAGGCTCTCGCGGTCATATATGTACTCGCCCAGGCATGACCCGACACGCTCCAGCTGTCTCAGGTGATCGCCCAGCTCCTTGATGGCCTCCACTTGCTCAGTCAGGAAGTGGTTCTCAATCCAATCGCACATCTAAGGTGAAAACAAGAAGAGACAAATTTAACTCCAGAAATTATACAAATTTAACAATGTTGCACCTGGCACTCGCTATGGCAAAAGTGTGTGCTGTGTGCTTTTTCACAAAGAGACCAGAAGTCACACAAATTTTAGCATTTCACCAACAGACAAACTTGTTGACAAAATAAACAAATTTTATTAACTTCTATAACTTATTGTAGTTTTCTGTAATGTAACATCCCCTCTTTCATGGAGGAGCATTGGTGAATTGAAAGGAATTTTGAATACATGTACTAGGAAATCAAGCGTTTGAAAAGAGACTAACTTCAAATGTGATTTTCGTAAGACCTACATTTTACTCTGTGGTGAGAAATTTGAAAACTGTGACGAAACGATCACCAAAGATATAGCTGATTTAAAAAACAACAACACACAACAGCTGATTTTACCTGACCTAGAACATGTACACAACTACGGTTAATGAGGCACCCTTGATTAATCACAAGCCCAAGATTTGTAGGTTGTCCTTACCTGGGAATCACCATGCTTGTCTGCCACTTTGTGCAGGTCCAGCAAGGCCTGGTTGACCTTCTTCTCAAGGGCCAGGGCAGAGGTCACTGCATCCTTCAGGGTGCCCCAAGTATCGTTCTCAGGCCTCTTGATGTCCTGCAGCACGACAGTCCCGCCACGCTGATTCTGAAATTTCATCAGCTTCTCGGCGTGCTCGCGCTCCTCATCCGAAGCTTTCTTGAAGTACTTGTGGGCACCAGGCAGAGCAACAGTGGTGTGGTCAAAGTAGTAAGCCTACACACGGGAACAAAATTGATTGTCACCCTAGTTATTTCAGGCACGGAAGTGAAACATAAGAAATCAAGGGGAAGAGTTCCATACGCAAATGTTGCTTGACAACCTTCGTAAAAATCCTGAGAGACTCAATCTGAAAAATTAAGTTTTCTACATGAATTCCTCCGTATTTTCATGACTAAGATGTTTTATTGCATACACACAGCTAATAGGTCACCGCAGGGAAAATTCACAGGCGTCCATGGAATTCTTTTCAGATTAAGTGTGTAATTCAGTTGTCACTTTGATGGTTGTCATCAATTTCATTTATAAGCTAGAAATGTAAATATGAGCATTTCAAACATTTGAAGCTATACAACGCATGACAATACAGGGTGTGGATTGAGTTCAATATATGGACAACTCTAAGTTTCTTTCAAATGTTACAACAGCCGTCAGAACGTAATAACATTTGCTAAAATGTGAAATTTAGCTGAGAAAATTCTGAAGCTTCTATTTAGTCTTTTCAAACAAGGTTTTTCAAACAAGTGTCATACATGTAGCTTTGTGCACAGGGTGTCACGTACTGTCCGTATCAAACACTTTTCATATCCATATTCCAAGAAGTTATGTCCTAAGCTTAAACTCTGGTGGGAGAGTCTGTTATGAATGATGGAATCACAATCAACTACCATTATTACCCCCTCATGACCATGACTAGTCTAAGGTTTGCAACTTTCATACATGTAGCCCGAGCTTCCTTTCGATATTTTAGGTCAAGTGCAGGAATTTTCGACCCAGAGGAGAATTCCACCAAGTGCTTTCAAAAACTACACAGCTAATTGAATTTCTTGCTCATCTTATGCCATGGGGTCGAATACCCCCACCTTTACCCGCTTAACATGGATCGTTGTGAATACTCTAACAAGGCTCAGAACTTCTCTTTGAAGAAGGCAATTCTTTCATTATCAGGGGCCTACCGTCCCCGCTCCAGTAACAACGCCACTGATAAGGGTCACGAGATGTGACACGTGACTCAGGCGGATTCCACACTCGATGTGCTGATATGCTATAAATGGCGATAGCATCCCCATTCATCGACCACATTTTTATCGGATGATTTTTCTCAGGCAAGATTTCAGGACTCGCTGAAAATAACCACCAATTACTACACACCAAATCTATGTAAGTAGTACAGAGATAAATACTGCGGAGAAGGTGGGCTGCAAAGTAGAGCACAAGGCGGTGTAAATCAGTGGAAAAAGAGATTGAAAAACCATGGGCCGACAAGGGAAACATAATCAGGCTTACCATAGACATGTACACATAGGACGCGTACAACTCCAGGTTGATCTGCTTGTTGACTCCAGCCTCGCTCTCCTCGTGGTAGTTTTGGCGGATGGTTGCCATCTTGTCACTTGATTTGGTGTTTCTTCTTGAAGGTTGCGAAGTAAGAAACTAGAAAATTTCTTTAGTTTACCGAAACAGAACTGCCTGGTTCCGACACTGCGAAAGCACAAACAATTCCGAAACTGTACTGAGTACGCAGTTGCGCCACGCGTTTATATATTCTTGGCGCTGGCTGTTCATTTTATTGAACTTACAGGTCATTTCGTAAATGTTTGATCACAGGTTAAAAATAAAACCACCGAACTGGGATCTCCAAATCATTCTGCCGACTTCAATAATTTTGCTTTGATTACGGTTAAAAATATATATTCATTCTTTGAGAATTTGCTATTAAATTCGTGTTTAAAGAAAACTACGGTATTGTGGGGGAAGTAAATATACCAGCGTATGCAAAATAGGCCGTGAATTTTGATTGGTCATCAGGATTACGTGTGAGCTATATTAAGCCTTCGTGACTCGGCAAAACAACTTGTCACGCGGCTTTTACAAATAATTCTTTTTTTCTGATAAACAGTTGCATAATACATGATTTCAAATCATTTCAAAACCAGTACAGAGCTATGGATCAATTGGATCGGCTTAAGAATTAAACTCTTGTTTAAAAAAAGCGAAGAATACTCAGAATCATTTCTTTTTTAACTTTCTTACTTTTCTAACCAATAATATAAACCCTTCAAAACTACATTCAATCTGTGCAAACCTCAGAACGAACATACGAACATAGGCCTAATAATTGACATTAACATAAAGAATCTCAAGGTCCAGATATTATTCTCAGAACTGTGACTTTCTGAAGACAGGCGGGCATAGGTATCCGAACAGGGTGATATTTCCCCTCACTCATATCCCGTCTTGTCATTTTAACTTCCCGAGGTCACGGTGTAATATGAACTAAATGGAATATAATATCATCTATGGATTTCGCACTGGTTTTGTCTTATTTGTTTGTTTATTTGTTCCGTTTTTGAAGAAACCAATAATAGTATAGGGACTTCTCGAGGATCATGAATGATGACACGTTGTACGTGATGACTAGGTGTAATGAAAAAACACGTTACTACTTTGACTGCATTCGAATTCATGGCTCATTTTGGAAGGGAGTTGAACATATGCATATTACTAGGAAACGTAGGGGTCAGAACAGTTGTCCACATAAAAAAACCCGCGCATGGTGCTCTGCGTGACTGTCAACTATAATATTCTCGAAATTTCTAGTTACGGTTAATGCTCCACTGTTTGTATTCCGTTGACATTGACAGATGAGTCAGTGGGAATTACTTTGACCGTGATAATATCTATCAACTGATTTAAAGTCAGTAAACTGCGTAACTTTCAGGTTGGGCAAAGTTCAATTGACATACGTCTGCAGCACCAAGGTCAGGAATTTTTTGCATACTCATTTTGTTCCGACCAATTGACCTTTGTTACAATCGAACACGAACAATGGACAACTCTGGCGGTCGCGCGTAAACAGGTCTACTATCAATGGCGGAACTATGGACCATACATACGTCGCATTACAATATATGGAAACACTGTCCACGCACACATATGGCTTCTTTTTTAATTATGACGTTTATATTCCACTCAGAATTCTTTGCGATTTGAAAACATTTTTTTAAGGCCTGAATTAAGCTTCAAGTCAAAGACTAATTTGTTACATAGGGCCTATAGGATTCGATTTATTAAACCAGCGAGAAATCTTTGAAAAGCAATTTGCCCGAAGGTTTTTCATTTCTTACTTTGGGATGATATAATTATTTTTGTTTTCCCTCTCAATACTGAGAATCTGGCGAAACACTGAGATTATCAAAGGGGGAGTCATTCAACTGTGGTGTCACATGAGGGCGCTATTTTACAAGACTTATGTAAGTGAAGTGTGTCAAGTGCGTGCTTTGTGTGCTGGCCAAAGATAGGCTTCATAAGGTCGAAGACGCAGCGTAAATCCTGCCTCCGTGGTAAATCGAAACAAATAAGGAATATTTGTGTGTGTAAAATATTTCGTTTGCCTAATAAACAATGGAAAATCCAACAGCTATCAGACAGAACTTCTCTCGTGAATGTGAATCAGGGATCAATCGACAAATAAACCTTCAACTGTACAGCTCTTATGTGTATTTGGCAATGGTAAGCAAGCTAGCCATGTTGGCGTAGCGAGATTAACTCCAATCTTAGTCACGTCGCCATTGTTGGTCGCTGGACACATAGATATGTGGTCTGATCGATGCCGTAATGTGACGCATTGAACTTCGTAATCTTCGAATTCCATTTTTCACTTTATAACTTGAACATGGACTCGGTTGAAATTGATCTTTAGATATAAAGACCACATGTCTGTGTCTTTTTTACTTGTGTCCAGTCCACATACCTGCATCATACAAATATGTACATGCTAGGTCCAGGGCCTACACATCATCTGCAAAATTCATGGAGGTGTCAAATTGTTATGACATGAATATAGACCCAATGGGTGAGTGGTACTAGTAGTGTGGGATAGCTCCATGGTGGGACTAAGTACTGTAGTTCAGTACTTACTTGTAGACCTGGCATGTGTGAAATTATCCTGTATTATTCATATGCACGTGCATGCGTGTGTATTTGCCTGCAGTTCTTGACCCCTTCTCTTTTGTTCTTACTTCAACTATTTTTGGAAGAGCTCTCATCAGTCGCATGTTTTGTACGTGATTGCCAATTGGGGACCCTTGATGAGTTGGGGACGTCCTCTGTTGTTGAGGGTTCCTAACTGAATGCAAACACAAACTCACACCTCCCCTGGACCATTAGCCTATGTGGGGTATGATGGACACAACATAGGAGGGCGCTATATCATGGTTCGAATAAATCATTTGTGGTTACTCCACAGTTGTCCACTTCAAATGAAGTTCATTGTATAGCACCCTGCTATTGAGTATTGTGTGTGCCGTGCTTCACAAAGGCCAATGGCAAACCAGCAAGTCTGCTTAGCCATGGCACTTGTGATTGATAGCTACCTATTCAAGACTGAAAACAAAGCATAACAGGACAAGTCTCCAGTTCTAGTGTAGAATTTGCTCTTCGTTGCACAACTGCATTTGCCAGGTGTCGGGAAAGTCCTGTGAGTTACAGGTTACATGAGTAAATAAATGAGTTTCAGAGATATTTCCAGTAATTCCCAATTTTTTTTTCCAAAACTGCATTCTGAACTGAGCATATTTCAAGGTGTTTTGAGTTAACTTGTTTGAAAGGCTGCTGAATGCATATGCCCAACAACAGCATGACATCTCTTGTATATGTACGTTGCAGGGGAGTCAGGTTGATGTTCATGCAATGGCTAGATTCCCTTGCTTTCCACCCATGTGGTCCAGGGTCCAAACCCACCTACTGTTGGACGGTGTCTGGATTGGGTTTTCAGTCCGTAACTGATTCTGAGCATTTTGCCTGGAATATTTACTTTGAGTTTTCCTCCTGCCTCTGAAACTGAGCATTTCCCCATTGTCAAATGTGTTATCAGCCCTGAATGCACTGTTCAATCAACAGAAATGTACCGTAGTTCCTAATCTTTGCCATTGTTGCCAATAGGCCAGTTACTTTAACAGATCTGAAGTAGCACTTCCAGGCTTTCACTCATACTGCAAGGGTTTGTCAGACAGCAAGCGTGATGTTGCGATGGAATTGATGGCTTATCAGAACAAGAGGGGAGGTAGAGTCTGTCTTCAAGACATCAAGGTACATGTTTAGTCTCAATAGGATTTGAAACTTTCTTGTTCAACATCTTAGTCTATTTCTAAGTCCATCCTTCGAAATAGACATCATTGTACTCGTAGAACCCCAGATGTTTGCTGACTTGTCAGTGACGGGTTCACGGCTGTTCAAAAAGCACACCCAGCTGGAACTTGTTAGTCGGGTGGTTGACAATGTAGTATGGTCAAGCATCTAAGTGGTTGGTGGCATGGAATCCATGGTAATGGATGAATTATTTAGGCCTGATTCCCCAAGGCTGTGGAGAAAACCAACAGCACATTCTCTGTGTGCCTTTTGTGAAACTTTACGCTCTTCTTCAGTGGAGAAAACTTACATTTTGAGTCAAGTGTATTGAAAAGTGTATGTTATTAAACATTAATAATAAAAGTAAGTCAGGTGTTTGAAAATGTGGCTAAAATTGAGTCTTTAAACAGGTTGAGTTGAGCAAACTCTTACGCGTATGTACGCTTATGAGTAAAAATCGTGCCCTTTACAAATTAAATCAGGTTTTGGATCTAAGTGTCTGAAAATACCTGTGAATTTGCTTTTAAAAAAAAAATGCCTACTTCCAGTATAATGTAAGCCTATTTGTAAGCAACAGATTCTTCAGGAACATTTCCCACCATCACTTGAGACCTCCCAGAAATGTTGTCTCAAAATTTTTACAAGCCCTGCCAAAATTCTTTCATGCCCTAAGTTGCTTACTTGTAACGTGCATGTAAAAAAATTTACATGACTGAGAACAGGAAACGATTGTTGTCTGATGGATGTGGATAATGAATGTTGACTCGATTCATTGGCTGTGGTTTGAAATTAAACACAACTCTATGGGTAGTGGCTGCAGACTATCCTAGACATCATGTGTAATATTCAGCAATAGCCAAGGAATTTGGACATAGCCATAACTACCCACATTAGAATAAATCACTGGCTAAAATATGCACCCCTCCATCCTGAAAGAAGGGGAAGGGACGACCACCGAGTTGGATTCTTTGTGTTACCCTCATCCATTTTCCCTCCTCTGTAGTCTCCGGCTCAAGAGTTTTCCAATGGCCAGAAGGCTCTGGAGGCAGCCCTGCAGCTGGAGAAGGATGTTAACAAATCCTGGCTGGAGCTCGATGAAGTTGCTGGGAATGCCAAAGATGAACAAGTAGGCTAATTTCTTAATTACTTGGGCTCTTTTGAATGTGTTAGTAAACTGAGGTGCAGGGCTGGGCATGGAATGACACTTGCACATGGTGATGGCTTATGAATCTACTACCTGATTGTCTCTGTGTGCAGACAGGTATCCAGACACGGTCACAGTTATACACACTTTGGAGAAGGTAAAGAGTCCAATATATACTGAAATGAAGCCAGAACCCATTTTCTTTCGGGGAGGGGGTGGATTTTTAGATTTTTCAGTGTTACTTTGTATGGTTTTTCTTGGGATTGGGGCTGCAGTTCAGAAATTTTCACATGCTTTTGATAAGAAGAGAAATTAAGTTGACCAAAAGATTGGCTTTCTCTTTTTTAAAGAAAATATTTTTGGCTCTTTCGGGGAATAGGCTATGAGCCCTGATCCACCCTCGGACTTTGAGGTGCGTTCGAGCAAGCTACTCATATTAACATGAGTATACTCCTGAGCACTCAAATGGCGTATGGCTCGTTGGTCACTGAGAGTATACTCTCACTAGAGGGGGAGTATACTCCTGCACCCGAGTGTAATGCATACTTGCATCCTACTCATGTTAACAGGAGTAACCACGCAAACGCACCCTGAGTATGCAAACATAGACTACCCCCTTGCCTTCTTTCTGCTTTTCTTAGATGGATTATTTTGCTAAGCACTCCAAAAAACCTGAAATGCACTGGTGCAGTATACTTTTGTGAACCTTTCAGCCCGGTTGGGTAAAGCATTTTTCTCCAGTGATCATCAGTTTCATATGTGACTCATCACTTTTTTGATGGCCAGTGACAACCTTGAGGCAGTGGAGACCCTACACGAAGCATTGACATTCTGTTACACAAGTGATGTGGAAACGTTTACAAGACACGACTTTGGCTTTGCACAAAAGGGACAGCATATAAACTTGCTTAGCATTGAGGAGGGATGTTGGGTTACACTGCTTCCATTTCCCCTCCACCCCACCCCCATGCTGACTACCCATCCTGCCTCACCATACCCCACCTATTGTGTCCTGTTCTACCTCATCCCAACCCACTCCTCCCAGCCTCCCACCCCTCCTCCTGGTTATTCATCACAGTTTCCTTTCTTGTTTTACTGCTGTTAGTTTGCTGCCTTTATCGATGACTATCTCCAAGCACAGACTGATCAAATCAAAGAGTTGGGAGATCACCTAGCCAACAGTATCAGAGCTGGACCCAACCTGGGTGAATATATCTTTGACAAGGAGTCGCTCTCCTCTTGAGACATCTCTACCTTTGCTTAAAATCTCTCTTTCTCGCTTCTGTTTCAGACACTTTAGCTTTTAGCACTCACCATAGGGGGTTCTGTTATTTTCAGTAGTATGATAGGATCTACAAAATGTGTGTACTTCTAACCTTCCCTGATCTTTCAAAATCCACCACGATTCTTTTGAAAGAGTTTACAAGATGTAGAAGAGTCCAGGTACAGTTTACTCACATAGTACAGATTTTGATAGCTATTTTATCCTTTCTGTGTGGGGGCATGGAACAGGTGGAGCCCAACTCAAGAAACCAAATAAATCAAATCCAGAAAAATTATTCCTGTGAACACTGCAGATCCAGGGTTGATAACGTGAACATAGAATATGCATGCTGCTATGCGCATGCGTATCATGCACATGTATGGTGCTCAGGAGCACTCTCATGCATACGTACGCATACGTGCAGTACGCATACAGTGCTATGCCTACTTGAATCAATCCGCGCAGACCCAGTAGTGCGGGGACAGAATAAAGATTCCCCAAGATTTTCAGGGAAAGTTGAGCAAATGGACTGGACTGTGTTTAGGATTCAGATTCTCTGTGTTCAATGCCCTCTCTTGGTAAAACTATGCCATTGCGCATAGGCCAGGAATTCAACTCAAAATAGACCAGGCAGTGGACTGATACTCATGTGAGTTGGGGCTCCTTCATCTAAGGCGTGTTTAAGTTAGTAAGATTCTGCGTATTTCTCTCAGCACACTACACCAAGAGGGCACTGGTGTGTTTACAGGTTTCAGAACCAAACATGTGCCCTTGGGTTGCATAATGGGAGACTTTTGGAAGATTATGGAAGGTTTTAAGTGAAAATTTGCTCAGGGAATCAGGGTTAAGGGAGAAAATATCACACAGTGTGTTTGCGAAGCCAAAAATGCTGCCCTCAGGAAGCTCAGAGCCAAAAACTTGAAACAAAGAACTATTGTAATGGCCAGTAATATATAGTATTCAGGTGTTTATATTGTCATTGTTTTCACAAAGGGGCAAACAACATCTATGGTATTGTTGGAGTTCGTTTGCTATGCAGAAGCACATCTGGACAAATCCACGCCAAATTGAAAACTTGTTATTACATTACCGAGCTCAGCATTCCTTAGGATTCATAAAGAGAGGTTTTCTAAACAAAGAAATTGAAAATATCAGGTTGTTGCATTGTTTTATATTTTCACATCCATTTTTCCCCTTTCCTTTGTTTGCAAATTTTGAATAACAGTGAGGTCGGTAATGGAATGACTCATTTGTCACTTCTGTTGTGTAGAAAATATACTCTCCAATATTAGCATGTGGAGTTTGCAACTTGGTTGAAAACACTGAGGACCTATAAGTCACACTCAGTGAGTGAACATTCCATGAAGTCTTTCCCAGCCAACAGCCTTCAGGAAGCCTCAGGGAGACGTAAATGTTATTGATAAACCTAAACGTTGATTCATAGTAAGAGTTCTCAGGGCCTGGACCTGTGTCCATGTGAACTTTACATCACTCACGGTGTTGTCGAGTCCTTCACAAGTCCTTTCACAAGTGTTTGGATAAGGCCAGTCACTATAACAGGGCAAACATTTGAATAGCTGCAGAGTTGACTTTAGACTGGATGGTTTGAGAGGGACCATTGTAAGTTAATATTGGCACTACCGGATGCCATAAATTTCCATATTTGATATTTCTTGACTTGACAAGAGTTTCTGTTACCAAGAATGTCGCATATGAGGAAAATTGTATAAAAAAGGAACCCATGAATTATTTTGTATGGATACATTGTACATTATAATGTGTTGGCCAATCACGATGCACGAAATCTGTCGGCCCTTTCCAGAAGCGCATTGGGTCGACAGATTTCGCGCATCGTAATGGGCCAACGTGTTGCAAACTCTTGGAGGCATGCTATTATGAATTGCCCGTATTTGAATCATTCAATTAGGGTTAGTTCAGTTTCATGAATCTAAGGTCAAGTTTGGTGGTCACATGCACATCTTGATAAGATTCTTCCGTACGGGAAATGTATTGTGTGTCAGATCCACTTCAATGTGATGCTATTGAAGGTATTAAGAACTGTGAACAAGAACATGCACATCACGTGTACAATGAACATGTACATCACAAATATGAAGGGAACATATAAATTAAGTTGTATGAAGATAAGACCAAATATGATCTCATATGAAACTAGTGAAATGCTGATAATTTACTGACTAATAGTTCGCAAGTTAAGGTTTCAATTGTTAGTAATGAAAAATTATCTTTTGTAATGACTTGATTTTGAATGTTTATCTCCTGACAGCAAGATTTATACGAGTACACTACCACGATGCTGATGTACAAACATTGTAATTGAAAATTTACCTGGGAGTGGGAAGTTCTCTTCACACCTTGCCTCTTCCCAGGGTTTTCGTGAACATTTTATAAAACATGAATAACTTTTCCCACAGTAAGTTGCTTTGACCTGTCGGATCCTTACTTTAGAGTCAAAGGTAGTTAAGAAATACTTTGCATCGCAAGTGGTCGGCATTTGTTTTCCTGGGCTTGTTTTTGGAGTGATGAAATTATCATGAAATGGGGAAATGTGAACTTTGGTGACGTTCTAAACCTTCCAGGCACTATTGATGGCAACTTTTTGCAATTAGTGGTGTTTACACTGATGTTCATGTGATGATTCATAAGGAAATTCATTAAGGAAAAAATAAAGGATATTTCCGTTGAGTTCAGGTTAAAATGTAAGTGTTTAGTTGCCCCACTAGTCCGTCACCACATTCACATTGTAGCTGGAGTGACTTAAGACTTATTACACAACGGATTCACCTGTGGTTTGTTCAAAAGAAAGACTTTTGTTCTTAGTTGAAATAGAATGATGAGGATTTTCACATGTAGGCATGTATGGACCTTTGCTACAAGTGAGTGGCAATTAACGATCGAACTTCGGATTTCTGGCGGATGCTAGCATAGAAAACGCCAGGGATTAATTTACTGACTGGACTAATTGTGTTGTTTGAAGGCTATCTTTAAAGCTAAGAAGGCTTAGCCTATTTTCTCTTTCTACCGCTCCCACTTCTGAAATTAAAAGCTCGTTTTTTTGTTAGCGCAGGAACTTGAATAATTATGTTCAGGCTGCAAAACACAATATTACATGTACCTGTAAATTTATTGGTACGGAGTACTTTGCCTTAAGAAATCGATTATTTTTGGACAAATCAGTGGCAATATTTAATTTAAGTGTTTCTCTAATAAATGAGGATTATAGTTGTTCCGTGTGGAATGTTTTAGTTTTAGATTGACAAGAGCAGTAATGAGTCTGCATTTGAGTTCAATGTGATTGGAAGTAACACGCCAGTCAAGCACATTACATGTTGTATTTTGTACGCTTACCTTTTACCTAGTGTGGACTTGCGAACAACATGTCTACGCGGTGCTAGAAGGCAAGGCATTCTGTGGACTTACCCATGTCCACAGGACGTTTCCCTTTCTCTAAAAAAGAACTTTTGAGGCTTTTGGGGATTAGAGTCATCTGTCGCAAAAGAAAGAGGAACAGTCAAGGAAACATCTAACGAAATCCAGTTAAAAAATGTGTTCCCAGTTCAAGAAAATGAGTGTTTTAACTGAGTTTTCGTAATTGCACGAAAACAAAGAAATGTCCACACTAAGTATAACGTATGTATACATGTGTTTCAGTACGTTTTTTGACAATTGCTGCTTGGATAAGATACATGTTTGTGTTAACCTGCGGCATGGTAAATTCCACTTCTTGGTGCTGACCGTTGATATTACAATGTGAGGTTACCCTGAAATATTTCGAGATGTGATATTAAGTAAGAAAGTGAAAGTATTTTAGTGTCCCATTTTCAATGGGCAACAAGTTCCAAATCCTTTCATTTTGTATTCCATGTTTTCCAAGTATTTTTTTTTTCATTTGACACTGAAATCGCGCCAGACCATTCATTTTTGTATTGTAATGGTCAGACTGTAAAACACCCAGCATCAACAACTTTCCAAGTGCATACATCGCCGGAATCTTTGTAACTCTTACTGGCATACATATTTGCTCAGATGGATTTTCTCTTTTATTCTTGTAGTATTTACACAACAGATATTTTAGTGCCAGGTTTACTGAAAGGGGTGTTGCTTTTAGGTAGAATGCAGAAAATCGAGGTTTTTGAAGCATAAACAGTATATAAAAATGATTTTAATTTCGACGACTTTTCAGGGCGTAGTGTTCAAGAAGCATTCTTTGGAACCACTAGACCGAAGAAATGAGTACATGTCACAAAAACAAACTTGAAGTGTGCCGTGTGCTTACAAATTGCTAAAAACACTATCCAACATGACTGGAGACAGGCTTTGCATTGTTCATTATTCTGGTGCTTACTATACTTCATTGTTGAGTTGTTGAGGTCAAAAGACAATTAATACTTGCTGAAATTAAATATTAATTATTTGTTGGTATTTTGGCGGTTCGTCAGTTTGGATGTCATAGTTGTGTGTTTGGTTTTCATTTCCCTGTTTTTGCGTTTTCGCATGATTGGATATGTATAGCTTTTGTTATACTGCTAAGTCATAATGTGTCTTATGATCTGATATGCATCCCCCGTTAGGTAGGCTGCATTTCATTATTACTGATACCTTATGCAGTGTTACAATATTTCCTCATCATCTAAAGATAGTTTAAACCATAGAGGAAAATGCGCTATTTCATCACAGGGAGTGATCGTGAAATCTCATAAAATACGCTTTTGTACAAACGCCATAATAAAAATGGTCCAAACAAAACACTAAAGCTTGTAAATAACGGGGCTATTTATTCCCAAAATAACTCCAGAAAAAAGAGTTCATGAAGGGCAATGACTGCACATACAGATTTAGGTCACACAGCGTAATGCAAGCAACTGCGCAAGTATTAAATTTGATGTCATGAGATCATACCAAGCACCAACAAAAGGCATGAATATTCAATTTCCTATAGCTCAGTGCACAAAATTTTAAGGATGCAGATTCGGATAAAATTTTGTAGACCTGACATGTTTTTAAGATACGAATAAACTTTTTGGACCCCACATTGTAATATTAAGATTCGAATGAAATTTTTTGACCCAACATGTTTTTAAGATTCGAATAAAATTTTGTAAACCTGACATGTTTTGAAGATTTGAATGAAATTTTTCAGACCTAACGTTTTCCAGATTCGAATGCATTTCCTCAGACAATAAACAGCCGAAGGTTTCGCGTTCTGCACCGGCATTTCATCTGAATTCAGAAAGCATCCGAATTTCGAAAGCATCCGACTTTAAAACGCATCCAAATTCCGAAAGCATCCGACTTTAAAAAGAAAGTGGAAAATGTCAATTTTCTTTGACAAAGTATAGTTACGAAAAATTATTGTATTTTTTTTACCTATAGATTTGTGTCCATTTTTCACACTTTTGTCGAATTTCCCTCAGATCACCGGTGACACTGTCTGGAAGACTGATTTGTTTTGTATCTATCAGTTAATTTTTTTCAAGATCGAGAGCCATTTGTTTGAAATGCATTTGGTTTTTCATGCGGATTCAAATTTCCATGCGAGTTTGGCAGCGGCCAAAAATTAGATGTCCGGATTTTGGGCATAGTGCATGCACGTACCTACGCAGACCTGGATGCGAGTGCGTTTGGGTACGAGTTGGCCTACTGCATTGCACGAATGCGTAAAACACGTCAAATTGCCCGATTATCAGGCACAAACAAAAACTGTCCGTTGTCATCCATACGGTTTCCTTCTTGCATGGTACTTTGTCATTAGAGCGTTCATAATATTCCTCATTATTCACAAATAGAGAAATGTCAGGGAAAACTCGGCAAAACTGAAAAAAAAACCTCTAAAATGTTGGCTTCACTTCCAACTTCTGGCATTGTTACTTTGGAGGTACGCGTGAGAAAGACGGGCAAAAATTGGCAGAAAAAAGATTTTTATCGTGTGCAAGTTATCATAAAGGACTTAGTGTTGAAACACTAATCGGTATGGAAATTTGGGGCACACAACTTTTTCTGAGCTTGATGTTGTTCGGTTACTTTTGGGGTCCACGTGTCCAAGTCAAGGGCCATTTTATAGGCTTCTGGCTACAGTGATATTCAATACGCATGCGCACAGACTAGTGAGGGGCATGAACATACGTACTAGCTGGGGCGCGCTGTGGTTCGCTCTTACGGGTGTCAAGCCCAGCAAAACATCCGTGCCGTCAGTGTATGTACAGTTGTGCTCAATTACCCTTTTGAAAATAACATACTTTTCTAAATTCTTCATTTTTAAAAGCTATTATGTTGGTACTTCCACTATATCTTTTGTCTGTTTGTTGCAATACACAAATCCATATGTGTACTGGCTAAACGTCATTTGCATAATAATAAATATTGCCCGGGTTGCGTTTTTGCTCATGTTCAAAATATTCATACCCCAGGTTCACATAGTCCATTGTCAACAGTATAGCCCTTGTTCTTGATGACTACCTCAAGACGGTTCTATGAGGGTCTACAAGCTTTCTGCATGTCTCCTGTGGGATGTTGGTCCACTCTTCCTTGGCGAAAGCCTACAGCTGGGTCAGGTTGGATGGTCTCATGGCCATCACTCCGGTCTTCGGCTCCCTCTACAGATTCTCTATTGGATTTAGGTCAGGACTTTGACTTGGCCATTCCAGTACATGGATACCACTGTCCTTGAACCACTGCTTTACTTCTTTGGTGATGTGCTTGGGTTTATAATTTGTCCTACTGGTACGTCCAATCAGGTCCTAGCTGGAATATCTCAGCAGACGCGGCTTTACTTTGTCAACCAGGATCATGATATAATCCTCCTTTTTTACGGTGCCCGTATCTTATTGAAGTTCCCGGTGCCACTGGCAGAGAAGCAACCCCATAGCATTATGTAGCCACCACCGTGCTTGACGGTTGGGACTGTGTCCGGCTTGTATGCTTCTCCTTGCTTCCACCAGACGTAGGTAATGTCCATGTGGCCAAACAACTCCATCTTTTAGGCCATTGATTGTGATCGGTGGGTTGTTATTGGCCTCCCGGCAGATTTTTCTGGCGAGTCTAGGAGATACTTTGCACTGCCACGCCCATTGGGGTTTTTCACTGGGTTGAACCTCTTATGCTTCCTGATGATACTCTGAACTGTTGCAACAGGGACCTCATAGTGCTTGGAAATTTCCTTGTAGCCTTTGCCTTCTTTATTGGCATTCACAGTACACTGGCTGCGTCTGGAGGAAGCGAGTAGAAGCATACAAGCCGAAGAACACAGTCCCCACCATCAAGCATGGTGGTCGAAACATAATGCTGTAGGGTTGCTTCTCTGCTAGTGGCACTGGGAACCTCATTAAGATACAGGGCATCATGAAAAAGGATGATTATAGAGGGATCCCAATACGACGCTTGTAGCGTCGATCTGCGCACTTTCGCGTTTGAAAACGAGGCTGTATGTGTCGGCTGCAATTCTTAGTTCGATCAGACGATTGAAAGTAAGAAGTTAAGACACAAAATACATAAAGGTCTGTTAAATTCAGACTTTTCAGACTGCAAATTTTTGTCGAAGAGTCTTTCAGGATTACTCAACTTGTAAAATCAAAAGAAAAAATAACGACAATTGACCGCAACTGACGTACCTGCGATGGTCGTTTATCTTGTGCAGTGGGCGTGGTTTAAACTGAAGTGGCGTTACACTTACGAACCAGATACTCCATGTACTGTGTGGACTCCGCGGGCACGCGCGACAAAGTTCAACACAGAGAGCCTCGGTTTCGATGCAGATATGCGCAGACGGCGCTAATGTGAAATCCCTCTATATCATGATCTTGGATGACAAAGTGAAAGCGTCTGCTGAGAAATTCCAGCTCGTTGGACCTGATTGGACGTACTAGCAGGACAGTTAGCCTAAGCACACTACCGAAGTAGTAAAGCAGTGGTTCAAGGACAGTGGTATCCATGTACTGGAATGGCCAAGCCTGACCTATAGACCAATTCCAATATAACATCTGTAGAGGGAGCCCAAGACCGGAGTGATGGCCAGGAGACCATCCAACCTGACCCAAGGAAGAGTGGACCAACATCCCACAGGAGACATGCCGAAAGCTTGTGGACACTTATAGGAACCGGCTTGAGGTAGTCATCAAGAACAAAGGTTACGCTATTGACTATGAGCAAAAAAGAAACTTGGGCCGTATCTATTATTATGCAAATGAAGTTCAGCCAATACACATTTGGGTTTGTATATTGCAACAAATAGACAAAAGATATAGTGGAAGTACATGTACCAACATAGAAGCTTTTACAAATGCAGAATTCAGAAAAGTATATTAATTTCCAAAGGGTGTGAATACTTTTGAGCACAACTGTATGTAGTCGCTTGACTTAATTCGAAACCTGGGGCTTATAGCACTGACTGCCCGATTGTTTTAAGGGAGCGATTCTATAGTTTGACTGCACATGCGCATACCGAACACAGCCAAACTGTCAAAAAGATTCGGAACTTCGGATAGCATCGGACCAAACACCGTCAAAAAGATCCGATGCTTTCTCAATTCGGATGCTTTTTCAATATTCGGATGCTTATTAACGTCATATCCCTCCGAAATTCGGATGCGTTTTAAAGTCGGATGATTGCCAAATTTGGATGCTTTCTGAATTCGGATAAAATGCGGAAGCCGAACTCGAAACCCTCGGCCGTTTATTGTCGGGGAAAATGCATTCGAATCTAAAAAACGTTAGGTCTGTCAAATTTCATTCGGATTTCGGAAACATGCTAGGTCTGAAAAATTTCATTCAAATCTTCAAAACATGTTAGGCCTGAAAAAATTTACTGGAATCTTAAAAACATATTAGGTCCAAAAATTTATTTGTATCTTAAAAATATGTTAGGTCTGCAAAATTTCATCCAAAAAAGATATATTAGGTTCAAAAGATTTCATTCGGTTCGGAAAATGAACTCAAAAATTCAAAATACGGACTGTTTTAAAAACATTATATTAACAAAAAAATGATTTTTAAAAAAGCATTTCATTTTGGAAAACATGTTCCGATCTTTTTGACTTTAATTCTTATTCGTAAATTACCCCCTGATCGGTCGAAAAAGAGCCGCGATGGTCTGTAGTCTGGATACCAGACCGATGATTCTGACTACCCGACGAATCAAGGGTCCTGTATCGCCCAATGTCACGTGACCAGGACTGGAGGAATTCTTCCAGTTTTCCGGAAATAGCCGAAATATTCCGAGGTACGTCGTCCTGTCTACATTCTGCATGTTCGGATGGTACCGTTGATGTTCGGTTATTCCCGGTCGGGTAGGTGGGCTTGTTGAACGTAAACCGTCAGCAATCATGCATTGGCATATACCAACAAAGTTACTAACAACTTACTTGTTGATGGGTATGTGCGTGGAAGGACTGTTGCTTTACAAGAATTGATCAACTAAAAGAATTTCGAAAATGCTTATGTATGATTTTGATTTTTCTGAGATTTTTTCAAGTGCGCCTCAATAGGGAACACTCAGCTTACTTGGAACCACAATGTAAGGGAATAAAACCGAAAACATCCGGGCTTTCAACTTGTAACCTCTGACCCTTGCGCCATATCTATTCATATCCGTGGGCGATGCCTGATATAAGATTCTTTATCAAGATGGTCAGGAAATCTTTGGGCGGGGAACCTAGACTAGATGGTCGGAATTGTTCAATTTGTTGGTAGCGATGTGAGCGTGACGCATGCATTTACTAGTCGTTCGTTAACCAGCGAAGTTCAGCTCTAACCAAAGGAGTCTCCGTTGCTAAGAAAGTAGCGCTCTCTCTTGATCCAGATAGGTGCTCAAAGCCTACGTCTACACTGTCCTCCTTTTTTTTCTCAGAAAAGAGCATTGGGATTTGCGGAGCAGTTTTACTTTTCTACCGTTTCATATAACATGCGGCCTGAAAGACGACCCGTTATGTGTGCCATAGACACCCGCACCGTCGCCAAGGCAACTCATCACACTACGGTAAATTGACGCGCTTTTAGCTGCTGAAATCATGGAGCAATAGATGCATTACGTCTCAGGTGTGAGCCCCAGGCACAATACAATTATGCAAGTTGGTTCTTGAAGCACTGGTGCGTGAAACAACAATAATATATAAAAAATGTGGCCGTTGTGAACAGGATCTTTCGCTGTGGAGAGCATCAGATGATAAGTTGCACAAGCACGATTGGAGGAACGCAGTACTGGTGTATACGCTATATACACACTGCTTGTTCCTAGGCGCAAAGAAGGCAAGTGTAATCTTTTATTTCTCCAACTTTTTTTTATTAGCCACATTTCTGCGTAATTTTTCATCACACCTCTGTGTAACTCAATAAAATCCACCACTAGGCATACACATCGGCTATATTCACCCGCCACCCAAAGCTACAACGATAATACCATAAGCTCGTTTTGCACCATATAATACTACCCAGCTAATGGCTCCTTGCCTGTCGAACATATTTTGTTCGTAATCCATTGGTAGCAGGGAAAACAAAGGAAAACTGGCTATGCGTATAGGTTTACGGGTTAAAGAAATAGCATTAGCTGGTAAAACCAGTGAAACGTGGTTGTACAGGAAATCCAGCCCTCATTTAGGAATTTTACAATAAACAAAAGTTGTAAGCTACATCAATTCGACTACTATTAAAGTTAAAAAACGTATATTTATATAGTTCTTGACTGTAAATAAAAAACTTTTTTAATGTTGATATAAGCATCACTTCGATCACTTGAAATTTTGAAATTGGAGATAAGTGCGAACCTAGACTATTTTTATGATATTTTCAACATGTTAAAACCGGGATGTGCTGTTTGGTCTCTGAAAGGGATGGCACAAATCACTTTTAATATTTTTATTCTGTAAAGGAAGAACCGGGTCTTAAAGTGCAAAATTTGTAGGTAAAGAAATCAAAAAGTGACAAATTCATCATTATACCAATAGTGCATGAAAAATTAATTACGCCCAAAATATGTGACTAAAATCACTCCATGTGTTTTATGTTTACGTGTAAATATAACAATGACTTTCCGAAACAAGGTAATACTAAGGGTCTTGCTCTCTGACCCCAAATCGTGTCAAATCGTAGTTTTGACATACTCCACAAGACATCGTCAGCAGCCTAGAGATATACCGTAAGGGTGCCGATTCACGCATTTTGGTATGGATTTTGGTATCTGTTCAGAATTACTTAAATTGTAATGACTATTTTCATGCACTTTGAACTGACAAGGTTAACCAGCGAGAATCATCTAGTTGTACCGACTACTTCCAGATACCATTCTCGTCAAGATAACATAGTTTTCGTCATGATTCATTAACACGCTCTGTGTATAATATCAAATTTCCAATTAACATTATGACATTCAGTGGACGACTCGCTAAAACAAGTCGAAGATTGGGCACAAGACTCAGTCATGAGAACCCCAATGATGTTCATGCACGAACGCTAGAGTGAATAAACCATAAAAAATCCCATCCTGTTGCATGACGTATGCCCACCACTGACCTAGTTCAGTGTTTTTGTGCTGAGCCTTCTCCTCATGCAGCAACGAGATTGCATGGTTTCTGTTGTGAAAAAACGCATCTACCTTCCCAGTTTTCTTTCGCGTAATAGTCATTTCAGAGTGCCATAGCAGCTGGAGCACATATCTTCAGAGGTGTGAGTGTTCCTGCTGATGGCCCTGACTTCGAGCCAGTGCCCTGGGTTAATTAAGACACTTTGTTAGGACAATGAACTGCTTCGCGCCTGATTGAAATCGAGTGGGTACATGTGATATTACGGATGGAGTACTTGAGTGACCGTTTTGTGCTTGTGTTTGTGAGCCGGTTGTGTAAAGTGCTCGCTTTTAGTCTCGGAATGACAGATTCCTGTTAATACCATTTCTTCCGGCCACACAGGAGCGTCGATCCGCACATACCTAATTCTGAACTAAACCATCAACGACTATACTTTACGACTTCCGAGCAACGATAATTGGAAAGCGTGAGAAATGGATCAAAGGGTGATACTCATTGATAATCATTTTGGTTGTTTTGTTACATATTATGACTGTTTACGTTGAGGGGTCTACTTGTGCTACACAATTGTGTTAGAGAGCGCGAGGTGACTACTGCGGGAGGGCGCTTTCTAGCCGGTTGTAGAATTCACTGGACAGCCTGCGGTTAAGAGAATGAAAGTCGTCAAGTGGGGCGCGGTCGGGCTTGGCACCTGCAGGCTCTTCTGATTCCGGAATGTCTCCATCATCAGTGGGTTCACTGTCTGCCTCCAGATTCGCATCGCCATCGTCATCATCATCATCGGTGGGCCCTTCATCCGGATCAGTCTCCTCGTGACTAGCCACTCCAGCAGACACGGTCGTGGCAGGCGAGGAGGCGTTGCCATCTTCATCGATGTGGAACTCGTCCGACAGGTTGAGCTCCTCCAGCTCCTCGGTCGGAGGAGAATCATCTGCATCCTCGTCCTCATCGCCCACAGTCTCTGGGGGAGAAGGGATCTTGTCATCCAGACCGTCTTGAGTGTCATCAGTGATAAGATTGTCTGGGGGAGGAGGGAGCACCTCGACGTCTACTTCACTGAACGTCACATGGGATGGTGGACGTCTTTGTAGAAGCTGGTAAGTATGATCGCTGGCTGAACCGGTAATGGCGTTTCGGCTTCCGTCCTCAGTGGAAAATGGGTTCACAATCCATGCCTCCGTTGCTTTGTTAAGAGCTCCTTCTTCGCCCTGCATGATGTCCAGTCGTGAAATAGCCCTATGTCTGTACTTGTACCCACACATCGCCCCGACCAGGAGAAGGCTCACACACAGCAAGCCTATGATCAGGAAGATGAAAGCCTCGATCAGAGTCTCAGCTTGCCCCACGGTGAGAGCAAAGCCTAAACCCTTACCGATTACGGGATCCTCACATGACGACGCTGATGTAACTGGTCGGGCGGGGCAAGCCGCTTCGGCGGAAGCTTCCAACTCATCTAGGTACTCACACCAGAAGTAGACTCGGTCACTGCGGTACCGCTGAGCTATCTTCTCCTGTAAGACATTCGTAGTGACATAAGTCTCGGTGTCGCCGTACTCAGGCCAGGTCTGGCTGGTGTTCGATGAATCTTGCCTGTCGTCCGTATTTGGGTCTCTGTTCAAAACGAAGATACAGTTTTAATTAGTTGACGTCCTTCACAGATAAAAGCAAGACCATTAATCACCTTTCAGATAGTCACTTGTAAGAAACACAACAACCACTTGTAAGAGTGCAAGTATATGTATATCACTTTTTATTATAGAAAGACGAATAAAACTAACTTAAGTTAATAATAGAATTTGTTGATGAAACGTGGCCAGGAGTAAACATGTGTATATATCCAGTCACCAGTAGTCGTAAAATAAAAATAACGTTTACTGGCTGTTAAGATGCCATTTCACCATTTTTTAAGATTAAAAAAAAAAAAACTCGCCGAAGGTAAGAGGACAATCGTCAAGCTTGTCACCCCGTAGTTTAAGAAAACTTAGTTCTGCTTGATTTGGGCTTAATTGTGGTTTAAGAAAAACTAAGTTCTTTGGTTTAAGAAAATAAAGTTCTGTTTGGTTTGGGCTTAAACTTTATTTGAGACACACACTCATCAATGCTTGGACACAGTGAACTGAGCCACAATATACAACGAGCGGTGACAAACATAAACATGTCCAAGATTTTAAATAACATCCAACGTTTGGATTGAACAGATGCATACAGATTTAGCATTGTTTATCACAAGCCAATGCTAACAGTAACCGGTAAATAACAGGCCCATCACCAGTCTAGTAAGAAGTAAAAGTGCAGGAACATAATTGCAGAAAGAAACGTCTCTGTATCAGATTACGTCACTTGGATAGCTTGAAACTTGACATCAGACTGGATATGATAACCTGTGAGGTTTATAACACCGCCCGTTACGATGATCCAGTAAAGCGAGGTAATTCAGGAACAAAGCACGCGCACAATTACGCAGAGGGCGACGCTGATTGGACAGACCTCGCACGCACGACCGACTTACCTCAGGTCACACCATAGACGTATAAACGCATAGACCGCCAGGTCCTATTTAAAACTACCGGGGGTTTTCGTGATCTGTGCGAATAAAAATAAAACTATGTGCACATTCACCGCTCGGTGTAGGGAATTTACGCAGAGATGAGGAATTCCAGCCGTAAAATTCTATGAAGCCATTTTTCCATTGTAAAAAAAAATCCTCTCCTTAATTAATATGGCCCATAGGGATTCAACACAACGCGGTTGCAACATTTGAAAAGAAGATATCAGTACAGAAGAGCAAAAACGTTGAACGTATTTTGGAAGCACAGATAAATTTATATAAACACAGGCAATGTAAGTGCGTTGCGCGTAATGGGCGCTGAACGCGCTGCCATCCGTCGCTTCGCCCGTTGTTTGCCCATACTTTTCAAAATCACGGCTATAAGCCCAAGATGGGTGGTCTATTTGTTTATGTGTCTGAAGGGTACACTTCATTTTGGCACGCGCTGTTGGAATACCGAAATGGCTCGTTATACAGGGGGTCACTTCGCGTTTTCAGAAAATGTTATGTGCTAACAGAACTTGGAATTATGTACTGCGGTAAACTGTCGTTAAAATGATAATCAGCAAAACAACACATTGAACACGCTTCCAGTTGGTGACTTTGGTGGTAACCAAGAAAGGAAACTCAAAATATCAATCCAACGACCATAAACACTGCGCGAAATAAAAATAAAAACGAAGGAATTCGTGGCTAGGCTGTTCAGCGTTAATGTGGTTGCATAAAATGTACCGGAAGTGGCGAGAGTGGGCTAAGTACAAATGTTGAGTTTTTAGTGGAGGTCAACGTATTGCATTTAGCCATAAATTTATAGCTCGAATTCTACAAGGTAATATCTTGAATTCGAGCAGTAATTCTTCGGAGGTTTAAGGCATTTCCCCCCCTTTTTTTAATCTCTTAAAGAATGCTGCTTGTGTTTGGTACATGTACAGATATTGGATTTTCTTCTATGGCTTTTGTGAACATACTAATTTAAATTTAAAGTGTGGTTTCAAAGGTTATCAATGCTCCTATGAAAAAAATTACTCACCCAGTTTTGGCAAAGTTGGATAAGTATCGTATCATACGACGGCTGAGCTCCAGTTCATCGTCCGTGAAGTTCCAGGAGTCATTGAACGGCAGTCCGAAAACATACGGCAACTCTGCACCGTGAGGCACCAGGTCGTACGGCTCCGGGAAACGACTCTCGGACGACGAGCGGTGGTCAAAAATCATGAGTCGGCGTGAAGATAGCAGGGGCTGCAGGGTACGCAGTGACTCGACGCCGTAGCGGCAAAAGGTGCGGTCAAATTGGGCGTCGAAAAGACCCCTCATCCGTGCGATACTCTCATTCCTTCGAACGTATTGTTGCTCGACAGCTTTATCGATCAGCTTTGGTCTGTCGATGTTGACATCCAACCACTGCTGCCATTGGCCCTCGGTCGAACCCTTAGTGAGGTTGAATTCTGGGAACAGGTCTTTCATGAGTTCTAAGGCCACAGAACCATCGCCAGAATTGAAGATGGAGAGGAAGTCGTAGGTCATAGAGTTCCCAGGCTGTCTCACGAAAACCTCGCTGGTGGACACAGGGCGCCAGGCGAAGGATGACTTTTTCTGTATTGATAAATAAGGGTCAACCGTTTTCACGATATCTTCCACTTGTTTTCTCCGAAGGCACTCCACCAGAGGACCGCTGGATTTGCTCGGACAACCGGCCAATTGGGCCAATAGTTTTGTGTCCGCAATCGCCTCGGCGGATTCCTTGAGACCTTCAGGGCCGACAACACCGCTATGTGCTACCACCCGGTGGAAAAGGGCCCGGCTACCCTTAGCAAACATGTGCAGGGTAGGTGCACCGTGGACGTCGGACTGACCCACGAGGGTCACCATGGAGGGATCGCCCCCGAAAGCTTGGATGTTATCCTGCACCCATTGTAGGGCTAGTTGCTGATCCAACAAGCCAAAATTTCCCTGCGCGTGTTCGTCCCCCGTGTACAAAAACCCGAATGGACCAAGCCGATAGTTCATCGTGACAACGACGAGGTCTCCCATTACGGCGAGGTACGAAGCATCGTAGGCACTTCCCAGGCCGCTCCGGTAACTTCCTCCGTGAATCCAAACCACCACAGCCAGGTTCGAGTTGCTGCTCAAGTTGACAGACGGCGTGTAGACGTTCAGCGTCAGGCAATCCTCACTTATTTCCATAGCAGCACTAGGGATCTGAATCTGGTCCGGTAAAAACGCAGTGATGCGCGCTGCATCTTGAGGGCAGGACGGACCGTACTTTGTTGCATTGAACACATCCCGCCATGGGGTTTTGGCGACTGGAGCGCGGAAACGCAATGTTCCACTGGGCGGTTCGGCGTAGGGTATCCCTGCGAAGATATAGCATGTGGTCCCGTTCACCTCTCGCTTAAAACCATGGACTTCTCCAGCTGTGGTATTAACAACCGGGTTAGCATTCACCTTATAGGCAACTAGTGCCCACACAGCCAGAAATAAACTCAATTGCGCCATTTCCTGAACAAAATGGTTGCCTTACTGTGTATAAGAACAGCCTACACTAACATTGCCGGACAGTGAGCAATTATACACCTTGGTAACTTCACTGCAGACGGAACAGTCGAAGTTTTTCTTCTCCCCTGTGGAGGTCGCCTGGTGCCAAGTCACTTTTTTGTTATGCTAATACCATGAAGTTCACTCACATTGAGGCAAGGGCGAGGTTTGATGCTTCATGCTGCTGTACATTGTTAAAATCATTCCAGGTGACCGCAAAGGGACAAAAGTGCAGATTTGTTGTGCAGGTATGCAGTTATTGAATTCTGTAGTGAAGATTTTTTATTATGTTCCGCATGTCTCCCTCAAGTGCATTGTATGCATTGAAAGTAGAGGAAATAGGCAGCCATTTTAAGCACATATTCTCTCTCTACTGAGATTTTATGGAGTTTGATTTAAAATTATTATACCATACATTCGAATGACACTAAAGGCTAGTCGCAGTCACCCAATAGCCGACTTGCCTCCTGTTATGGGTTACAGTAGCTGTTGAACTGTAGTCTCCCATAGTTTACGAAAAATGTACTAAGTTTTGAAAGTGGGGCAATGGATGCAACTCCACACAGTGATAGGAAAAGCGGCAGTTGTAATGGCTCTCGAAAGCCTGGCGCTCACTCCTGCGTGTCGTGACAGGTTGGGAAACCACTCCTTGACTGTCTTCTTGCAAAGCTTTTGGCTTTTGGCCATGTCCTTTCTTTCTTTTCTTTTTTGGGGAGGGGTTGTTCGACCAGCCAACTCGTAGGAACAACTCAGCAAACAATTTTCAGCCCGTTTTTTTCGTTTTGCCGATGAATGTTCCACACAGCCACCTATATTTCAAACAGCACTAGCCAATGTTGTTTCCCACGCACTACACACACACTTGGGTTTTGCCAATAGTAACAGCTAGGCCTACATGACAGTCTGAGTATTGCCATTGAACAGTAGCCTATTGTAATGCGAAGTTCGCACGAACTCCGTGGGATTTTACTCCATCAAACATTAAACGCCAGTGAGCCTGTGCCCTAAGAAAAGAAAAACCTTGCCTGATTGTATATGTTTGGCTGGGGTTAATCCACTGGTGGCAAGGGTATTGTATGATTTGGGTAGGAAAAAAGTGTATTCTCCCGAATGGCAACAAACGTACTGCAACACAATTTCAAGTTAATTTTTGCAAACTATATGGTTTTGTAGGCTATGGGTTTTAGCATTAAGTCGAATTCATCTTTATCCAGAGTTATAGACATTCATTCAGGAATCAAAATTCAACAACCTGTAATGTACAAACCATACATAACACAGAAAACATATTCTAGTTTCAGATTTTTTTCCTAAGGCCAAACAGTTTCAGTAAATTTTAGGAAGCTCTGTCAGAGTGACCCCAAAAAGTTTTTGATACGACGCAGAATGACGTAATGTTGTTTTAAGGCACCTTCCTGAGATAGTTTTTTTGCGGGGGGGGGTCCAGGCTTACACGAAAAAAATCTGAGCTGAGCGATTGATGATGAAATCCCCAAATCTACGGATCATGGCCAAAAACAGGCGGCCGGGTCGGGGCTGGAAAATTTCCCTCTATAAGGGGTGCTGCTTACTATGAGGGGTATATTTACGCAGTGCGCGTTTTCGCCCTTTCCCGACAAAACCAAGAATTACACATGAAATATGAATCAACGTCTTAGCTACTTTTACGACAATCTCCTTGAACGAGACACTGCCCTTGTTTTGCCCTTGATTGATCGCTTGCGTGCTCCAACCTTTGCTGTTCAGACCCAAAAGTCTTCAACGCCCTGTCTAATTTTTGTTTCTGGCATGTTTTTCTGCTGGTGGTGTCATACTTACTAATTTTATTCATGACATGCATTGCCATGACAATTTCTCTAAACACTGTGTTGTCATCAGGAAACATCACTCTACACACGATGCTGCTATGCTGGTCCTCAGTGAGTATCTGCAGGTGGATTTGACTCGATGTCTTCCAGTCCCTGTTCTCATCCTGGCCTGACTGACTCCGATCTGCCGGTATCTCTCTCTGTTCGATTCCCCGTCGATCTGTCGTGTTGATTGCCCACCTGATAATGCTGGCTGGATTAGAACCAGACGTGTTACAGGTGAATCGGTAGTAATGACCGATTGTGACATCCGCGCTGCAGTCGGTGTCGCTATCACAGGAGTGGGTGGAGTTTATATCCAGCGTCACGCTGTTCGGTGGATGAAATTACAGATACGAAATGATTGCCATGTAGTTAAACTAACTGTTAAACGTTTAGCTATCCATAATGGGCTAGACTCGAAAATCAAGAGAATAAGACCAAGACGGGAAGAAAAAAATCTGTTCTTGTTAACTTTGTGTTATACGAGTTAATTTTCTTGCTTGTTTTCCTCCTATCTTGTCCTGTCTGTGTTCGTGGTTTGGGAGTAACATTATTTTCCACCAACAACAGTTCTCAATAAAAATCCAAGACTTACACCTTACATGTAGTGTCATAGTTTCATTTGTTGAAAGAGGGACCACTTTACGCATTAGCGACGAGCCTGTATTGTTCCTGTGCAGCGTTAGAGTTAGTCGACTCTCTGTCCTTATCACTGTCAGATGGATGTTCGACACCTGTTCTCCGTGAGAAACCAGATTGCATACGCTCCACCGATTTTTTGTTCTCCTTCCAATGTGCACCTGAACTGGGTTCCTTGTCCTTCTATTTCATATCGACTTATTCCGGACAGCACCACCTCCTGTGAGGAGACTGTGAAGGAAATAAGAGAGACAATACACTAGGCAGTCCGCAGGTTGACCCAGGCATATGCAGCAAGGTATGAGACGGAGAGAACCCCCCCCTGCTTTGTGTTGATCATTGTCTCGCAGGAATCTGGGGAATCCCTTTCAGACATCTTGGGGGGATGTGTTAAGTAACAATAGTCTGGAATGTGTAGAGGGATTGGACATGTGGGGGGGTACCCCTCGGTCTCATTTCTTGCTGGGAATAGACCCAGGGGCACATTGTGCCAGCCTGCACCTATGCAACCCATGTTCGGATCTTACTTAGTCTAGGTTCCAAGACCTTCCATAGTTCATTCCTCGATCTATGACACTAACCCCTCAGGAAAGTCTTGGATACTTGACCAGGGGCGGCAACAGACTATGGTAATAACGGTAGGATATGCATTATTCATATCACGTGAGTGATGATCGGCGGAGTTATGCAAATAACCTTCAACATGCATGCTTCCCTTTTCACGAACGACGTTTTTCAAACTGAAATATCAGCCAACATCATGTTTTATTTTTTTTTTAGACGCTTTGAGTTAAGCACTCACAAATATCCTTCTGTGGTCTGGGGCAGTTGCCAAGAACTTACGATTAGCGCAGATAACCGAAAATTTTGAGCCATTTTCAATTTTTGCCGTGTTGCACACTGTCGCCCACAGCACAGTGCCGATTAGTCCCACATGTAGGATTGTGAATCGCTGTCTTTTGATATGTGCTGTTATATTGTCACCATCACTGTTATGGCGACAATATTAGAAAAAATGTGAAAAGAGCAGAGTCATTCACAGCCCTACGCGTATGGCCAGGTCACAATGTATGACATCTCCGCTCCTTTAGCACAGCAAAATTTGACCCATTTCTCCCCCAAACTGGAATTTACAGGATGAATATTCAACAAAATATTTGAATATGGAAATGATCTATCGGCGTGTCTTAAAGGCTTGTAAAAACCACCTAACACAGCATTTTACGCAGAAATGCTTGGACGAGACCGGCACGCCATTTTTGTTTGTCAATACTAGGCTGAGAAACGCCACAAATATATGAATAATTCGAAGCAGTGCTTTCCCCGGAAAGTAGGGGGGGTGGACATTGAAACATATTAGCACTACCGAACAAAATGTGCAAGATGAAATCTCAACCTGACAGACATCGTGACGGGCAGGTAAACCTTTGGTGTTCATTGTTCTGAATCCTTGAGTTTCTCCATAATGTGCTTGTGGTCAGCAGGTATCATACGGTTAGTGTGTATAATACACTGCAGTTTAATATATCGTCCTATTAGTACTATAAGGTCATTAACAAAATATGTGCACTAAAAGGTCGTTAATGAATTTTTTTTAACTTGAAATACAAGCAAAGTCCAGGTGGAGATTTGAGAAAAAGTCCCCCACATGATTTTTATTAATAAAATAATGTGGAACATTATCTGTTTCTTTATAAAATTCCTTCATGCTTAGAATAGGGCCCTAAAATTATTTTAAAATCATCAATGCTATAAGGTCGTTACTGCCATAACGACCTTATAGCACTGACCAAACGATACATTTCTTTTCCCCTTGTTTTGCTTTACGCGATGTGTTTTGTTTGTTCTACGGGAAGAACGATGCCAGTAATACAACCTGCCTTGTGTAGAAAGTGAATGGTTGCCACAACGAAGTATCGGGTATGTTTTTGAATAACAAACCCTTGTGCTCATTACATTTACATTACAAGTATATTATTTTATATTTATAACAGACATGGCATTATACAAAGTGCAAGTTCCCTTTCACTTTTTTGAGTGACGTCTGGGTAACACACTAATTGATTTTTCTTCCTGGTAGCAATTTCAGTAGACCAATAGGTAAGTGAGGTCAGTTGTACTTGGCACGAACTGCAATTTGCAATAATTTCAATCCGTTGCATTTGTTTTAAAAAATGGCTGATTCATTACATTCACAGTTCGGAGCAGACCCAATTTTAAAAGGACGTAAGTGCTAGCACTTATTCTCACTGAATCTCGTTCATCATTGTCTCTAGACAACGTACCACCCATGAGACAGGAAAATGGCCCTATCTCTTGCCCAAAATCTTTGTAGGTTTCTGAACAGCATTTGGGACAGAAAATGTTGATTTTTAATTTTTGGAAACATTCAAGGTGCTGAAATTTAAGCTGCCTGCTTCAGGTCATTACGTTTCTCTACAACGCTACATCGTTTGCATATCTCCTGCAACTAGTAGATAATTATGTGCAGAAATAGCGATGATTGGCAGCAACTCGAGGAGGTTTTGTGCTGTACATGAACCCAAAATTTAAAGGTTTAAAATGCATACTTACTGCAGCACAGTCCGTGAAGGTTTAAAGCAATCATTAAAACCGTACACACAGTTGTTGAGACCATCTTTACCCATGTGAGCTTGCCCCGGGAAATACTTTTCACATCATCAGCATTGTTGGACGTGTTGGTTATAGAAATAGAAAGAGGTAAGGTCAACATTTCTGAAATTTGGTTTCATTATGGTATGGAGCGTCAAAAGTGGACAACCCCATTTTTTCATTTTTTGCTGGTAGATTTTCGGGATTTTGGCCTTTACGTATGCGTATGCGTATAGCATTTTCAAAAAACGCAATTTTCCGCTGGCAGAAATTTGGATTTTACTTTGACGACGGCGGGGTGGTCCAAAAGGGGACAAGTAGAAACTTGAAAGGACACTTTTCTCCCTACGTTGAAATGGAACGGTCTTAGGAACTTGAGATTGGCATCACCGGACCCAACAAAAGTTTCACGTGGACGACAGTTGGGAAGCGGCTGCCAGAGTGACAGTCTTTGTACATGTAGTACCACAAACTAATGACCCAGGCCTTCACTATAACTGCCCACTTGTATTTGATGACTCTAACAAAGATTTGAACAATAAATATTAGATTTAATCTTTAGTGTCGTATACCGACTGGTGTACTGGCTAAAAGATTTATTTTCGTCTTGGCTATCCTTTTTGTGATTGGAATCACTGGCAGATACGTGTTTTGGAATTTGTGGGATGTCAAAATTAATTCAGCAAGTTCAAGTTGCATTTTAATGTTTCCTATTTTACTTTCTCTATTTTCCCCTTTTTGAAAATCTTGGTTAACTTGATGAAACAGCACTTAGCTTCTTCTCTTGACATGATTTTTCAATTCCAACCTTTTATCATTCCACAGCAAATTTCATTATACTACTGGGCATGGATACAATGGTTTATTACAGCTAGCATCGTTTAGGGGAATATCACCATGCGCTCATTTATTTAAAATAGAAATTCCCGACGGCAAGCCGCCATCGTCATTCTAAATACACGGTGCGCTGGGAAGTCGTAAGTTTGCAGTATACCATAAAGGACTGTCAGGCTTTGGATAGCCCCTTTCGTATTTGCAAGTTTCTCAATGGGAATCGTCCACGTTTTTTTCTGAGCTGCGACGCCATCTGTCAGACCATTGACCCTCTCGCTGCCGTTAATGTAGACTGCCCATCTTCCAAGACCGTTCCATTCTGAGCGTGGGGAGCAATGCGGTCGTTTCAGTTTTCAACTTGTCCACTTTTGGACCAGCCCGTCGTCGTCAAAGTAAAATCCCATTTTCTGCTAGCAGAAAATTGGGTTTTATGAAAAGGGGTGGTGCAAACTTAAAAAACCCCGAAACTCTACTGGCAGAAAATGGGGTTGACCTCTTTTGGGGCATCAAATAAAATTTGCTAGTGGGAATTTGAAGTTTTTAGTTGTCCACTTTTGACACTCCACGAGAGTTGTTAAAGTAAAATCCAAATTTTTGCAGGCGGAAAATTGCGTTTTTGAAAATGTTATACGTAAAGTCCCAAATCCCAAAAATCTACTAGTAGAAAGTGAGAAAATGGGGTTGTCCACTTTTGACGCTCCATAATTATGGTCCACATCGCCCTCATAGGACTAATTGTAGACAGTCTTTGCCAGGTCTGCTAAAGGCAAAGGCACCCGACTATTGTCATCTTTTGACCTACAGCCTTTGTGTGGTGGAATTACAGTGAATACATATAGTTGCCTGCACTGTAGATTGGAAAGATTGCTTAATAAATGTACAAACCAGGCTGTTTTCATTATGGAAACATAAGAGATAATATGAAATTGAGCAATAAAAGATTTGGAACGTTTGGCGTTTACTATAAGAAATCATTTAACGCTATCGGAAAATAGACTGAAACGAGTGCCCTGCATAACGGAATGGCCAGGCCGCTTTTGTACTCATAGATGTTTAGTTTAGGAGGTACTGCTAAATTCTCACATCTTGTACAATGAAGGGGCTTTTAAGGCAAGGTTGTTTTTTTTTAGCTAAACACATAATTTGGAGACTGTAATTACTCAACCCACTCAAGTTTGTGTAGGATGAGTCACGTACTCAACTATTGATGCCAATTTTGAGCGTGTGGATTAAATATTTGCACCAGGAAATGGAACCCGATGATAATCATTCACGATGTTTATCTGCTTGGTTAAAACTTCACTGTTATAAGTTACAATATCATTCATATCTCCTTTGAAACGCTTTCAAACAGTTGCTGTATACTTAGTTTTACTGATGTGATTGAGGAACAAACCTTCACTGGAGAAATGGTGTAGAATGTTTCCGTGCGTATTGAGTTTAATACTTGCAAAAGAGAATTCATTTAATTTAAACTCTTGAAGTTTTTGAAGGAGTGATCACAACGAAGTGAAACTTGTTTTCATTTTTCCCCATGGACATGATTCCCTTTTTCTTTCACGATTAAGTTTTTTGCCAAACCCCGGATATTTGAAATAGTTGTGATTCACTATAGAGTGCGCCACCAAAGAGTTGCCTTTTCCCGTTTTCGGTCGACATAAACATGGCCGACTTGCTCTAATTTGCATTTAGCGTGTGTTAACCGATAGCACTGATATAGTGCTGATCGTGAAGAGGGAATCTTCGAGTGGTAGTTGTGGATCACAGCCATATCCACCTCTGCGCTCAAGTAATTCTGTGCAAAGATTTTTGAGTCTACTACACGTGGAAATTTTGATGAAAAAACAAAGAAACTCCTATGACATACAATAACGTGCATTTTCTGTCAATCGCAGACCACCATTGTGAATGATACCAAGTCAGCACAGTTTGTGGAAGGGTTAAGTGTGATGGTGAACACGCAGACAGCCGTTGGCGCTGTCTTCGCGAATACGCTCCTGAAGCTGGATATCACCATACCATTGATATAAGAATTATCCATTGTGATGATGTATTACAAGGGATATTGAGGCAAAATTGACCTTCTTGACAGCTCCAACAATTATTTATATCGTGGTGAATGTTTTTATATGGGTATCTATATGGAATGACATTGGACAGATAAAATGGCTTTGACTTGCTAATAATAACAACACGATCAAGGTTTTTTCTCTTGAGTTTAATAAGGCCCTTGACAAATGTCAAACTTGGTTGTTCATACAAAGCCAATAATTTAATACAGTGCAAAGTTAATGCAAAACCAAAATGCTTATTTCATAATTTATTATATAATTAAGATGCACATCCTTACAATTTCAAATCTTTTATCTTCAATTTAACTATCATGGGAATTTGACATCATAAAATACAGGCTTTTTTAGTCAAAACAAAGCACAGGTAGCCTTAAATGAATGTTTCAGATACAAACGAATTAACTATACACTGGTTATAAATCCAATTTTGCTCGTCTGTTTTCATTTTTTGTTGTGTTTTTAAAATCACAACCTTTGCTGGCATTTACACAAGGAAATCATCACCTTGATAAATTATTCACGGACGTGTTTGATTACAAAACACACCACGGACACAAATAAGATCAGAAATTCACATCACAGCAAAATTACACATCGGAACTCATCACTCGAATAAAAGTTCTTGTTGCTCCCTTTAATTTGATGCCATATTTGAGAGTGCGTTATTTATATTTCTGAATGTATAAACCCTTGCTATTTTGGAGATGAATTACCCTCTCCTGGAATTGTCCTTGCGTATTCATGACACGGATGTTTATCGCCTTCTCGGACGGTCTAAGACACCACACTAAGCAAAATATCTCTTTTGGGTAGGGGCCATAGTGAATTTAAGCGACACAATCTGCATGATGTGACTTCACGAATGAACCTTCAGCGAGAGCCTTTTTAAGCAAACAGAATAAATTGTTGCCGACCAAAGACATTAAATGATTTCTGTGTCAGGGAGCTGAAGCCTGGACCAGTGACTTCCAGAAAACTTGTGACAACTCAGTTTAGCAGAGGTGGGGCGCTCTAATCCTATTACCCCACCCCAACTTGAATACTGAAATCTTTGCCCTCGAATAAGTGACTATTCACGAGGTTATTTCAAACTAAATTTCCCTCCATTGAATGATAGCTATACGAAATTTCTAACTTACTAACGTTTACCTATCCAGTATCAAAACGTGGAGAGTACGTGTAAAATTGACCGCCAAGAATGCACTAAAATAACTCTGTAAATCAACTTTGGACGTATGCAGTTGTACTGGGAAGTCACTTTGCTTATTTGGCACAAATTTGTTTTGTGCGTACTTTCACTTTCAAATTATACATGTGAGCTTAAATCGAAATTATTGTTGACACTGGTTTCACTCCGATTAACATCTAACCTAGGATTCAAGTCAGAGAAGTCAAAGGATTTGCATTGTTTAGTTTGTAAAGTTTTCAATAACTTTGATCAGAAGAAAAGCCTGGACTTTTTTTGCACGTAGATATCATCGATATACCTTGAGACCACATAGTGGGTATTGCGCAATGAAGGTATTTCAAGCCAAATGCTTTTTTACGTCAACACCTTATTAGGAGATTGCAAATATCAAATCACCCCAAACAAATCGGTGCAGGATGGAGGCGAGCATTAAGTTCACGTGATGTTGACGATGTTTAGCCTGCAAATCATTCACGGTTGCAGATTCACTGTTATTTTCATTATTATTAATATCTTGTTTTAGGTTATTTACTAAAAAATCGTGTGACCTTTGTGACGCAGTACACTTAGTTTTTGATTTGTATATGATTGAAAAGCAGACCCTCACTTGAGGAAGTACTATGGAGATGTAGAAAGTGTTAGGACTATTTCCGAGCATATTGACTTACTTGAAAAACAGTTCTTTTTAATTAAAAATCTTGAGGTTTCAGGTGAAACAAAACAAAACAATGTGAAATAGTTGGGTGCGATTCCTTTTTCACGAGACAGCTGTTGCCGAACTATATTTGAAAACACAGGCGATTCACGGTAGAGTGCACCACTCTAAATCTAAATTCAGAGGTTGTTTTTCAGTGGAATAAGTAAAGGAATACTCAGAAAGTTGTTGTCGTGTGGAGGGAATAAATCAACATCAACAATATTTTTTTCTACCGTGAATCTGGAGTGTTGACGTTTCAGCCTCTCTTGATGTTCTGTTCAGCAGAGATGCGTCTGGTGGTCTTGGGTCGCAGTAATCCTCGGCTCTGCGCGCGAGTTAGGCCCGTATATCAAGATTCTGGAGTCTGCTACATGTACTTATGAAAATGCTTAAAGAAAAAGAAAGGGGGAGGCGTACTTCCACTTTCAGCGGAGACCAATTTAGTAGAAATGATATTCAAGAAGTAAAATACATAACTGGGTCTACTTTTCTAAACAATATTATGGGTTGAAATTTTGATAATGCGTTGGAGGATTATTTCACAGGCGGAAAAGATTGATTTGTTAATGCCAACCGTCACTGTTATTGGGTAGCCTCTTTCAGCTAAGCACTAAAATGCGTATATTTGTCTTTGAATATTTCTGTTCTTTTACAAGTAATTAAAAGCAACGGCAGTGCATTTGGGGCCCACTGTAGATCAACCAATATTTTGAATAAAGGCAATTGTTAATTTCCGGCACAATTAGTGTATGGAAGGGTGCCAACGGTGGGATGAATAACACTCACAGAGCAACAGCATCAGCAATACTGACAACTATTTATATTCCTTGGTGAATGCTTTTATTTATACCTGATGTCCTATTGGGATGACATTGGACAGATAAAATGGACTTGACTGGATAAAATAATAAACACAAAAATGATCTTTTTAATCACAAAATACTCATCTTCTTTCAAGCTTCTGAGAGTTCAATGAGGCTTCAACGAACATGTAAAGTTGGGTTATTCATCTGAAGCAAATTATTTGATTCAGTACAGAGTACAGAACCAGTTAATGCGACACCGTCTGCCTGACATGACTTTACGAATGGATATTCCTTGAAAGACATTTTTAAATAAAGGGAATAAATTGTTGCCGACCAAAGCCAGTAAGTGATTTTTGTGTTCTCGACAACTTGTGACAAAACTAATTTCAGCATAAAAGGTGCTCTAATCTCGAACAGATATCTGTGATTAATCGATTTTTTTCATTATCCCACCCACACTTTTACACTAGAATCTTTGCCTTTAATAGGCTCGCGAGGCAATATCAAAATTAAATTAGCTACTACTTTTCGCCCGCATTTGAAAGTGACAACAGTTTACTTATCCTGCAGCGAAACATTACGGACAGAACATGTAAAAGAGTTAAGAAGAACACATAGGTAGCTCTGTAACCAGCTTTGGACACGTGCAATTGTCTTGTTTCTTTTGCATAAATTTGTTCTGTTCATAGTTTCACTTACAAATTATACTTCTATAGAGCAAAAAGCAATATTATTGTCCGCACTGGTTTCACTCCGATTCACATCTAACCTTGGGATTGCTTTTGTTTAATGGAGAAAGCTATGCATTACCATTGCCATTTTGCAGGAAGTTACTCTACACAAATTTGTTTGTATAATCCAATTATGCACTCCAATCGTTGGCTTACCGAACAATTGCATAACTTGTAGGATAATATTCAGCCTGTTAGCATGAGAACACACCTACTACATAGGAGTGTTTTACAGGATTTTGAAATATACGTATACATTTACATACAAGGTAGAATTGAGTAGTGCCATTGACAAAGTTCATTTACAATACTATGCAAAATTATTTCAATACTGGAGTGTTCTTTTAAAATTATTCCATACACAAACAGTTTGAATTGGTTTCATCAGTTATTTTTATAATGAAGACCGCACACAGTGTAATTTCAATGACTTTTCCTTCTGCTATATTCAGTCAGAGAGGTCAAAGGATCTACGTTGTTTAGTTTTCAGTTTGTAACATTATCAATCATTTTTGATCAGGAAATATTTTTCCCCACTCCTATCGCTATGTTGGCTCATATGTGTACACAGATATCATCGATGTTGTCTCAATCCTCGTCAGCAGAGACAATATTAATTAATTTATCCCTTTCTCCGCCAGGGGTAACCGGCCCCATGATAAACGATATCGCAGTAATTTTAGCAAAACAACTTTTTCAGCTGAGGGAGAGGTTGACATTTTAATCTCGAACCGACACCCGCGTTCGGTAATCGCGAACGACAGGAATTTCCTCGTACACGTCCTCTTCAGAAGGCACTTGGCTTTCCTGATTTGGAAAATAAGGAAAAAAGGTCCTTTGAATGCTTCCGAAAACATTCCTCCTTTTTCTTTTAGTTGATGACGTTTACCATACATATTATAATTGTGGAGCTAGACTTTTGATTCCGTGACCCCCAACATGGCCCTGAGCGTTTACGTCTTCAGCAATTTTGACGGTCCGCATATTTATAAGTTTCTTTGTTGTGCCTTAATATATTATTGAAACAGCCCAGAAACCCAGACATGTCATGTGCATGGCCAGGGAGAGTGGCAATGGATTTCGTCCATGATGAACTGTACAAGAAGTTTAATCTTGTTTGAATGATTCCCGATTTTTCGACCAGATGCATCATCCGTGTATTTGGATCGCCTGCGGTTAATTGTACAACGCCTTGCGTTTGAAAGTCGGGGCCGTATTATATGCATTCATACTACGATTGTCCAAAGATAGAGTAAGGGGAAATCCCCGATGACTGGACAGTCACGGACGTGCAGACGCTCCTCCTCGCAACCAACGGCTTCGGTCATGGCATGAGAGAGTCATGCTGCATTATAACAAAGATTTGTTCAAGAGTGTCAAACATAAATGGTGCACGACTGTCTTTTCGCATTCTCACCTCGCTTTGGGAGGATGGACGATGAGATGACGTTGCTTCTAGGGATGGTTGACGGAGCTTAGATTTCTTGAGCCACTTCCGAGCAGTCACCATGACAACGCACATCAACACAATCAGCGGTGGAGGAATGCAGGCAGCCATCGCCAATTTCTTCAGATTTTCTTGTAAAGTAGATGTAGTTATAGGCATTTTTATTTAGAGTCAATTAAATTCGGAAAGAAAGTTATCATTACCTCCACAACGCTACTCCCGAAAACATGTCAGAGCAAATCTAATTGTTTGATTTTTCTTCTTAGATTTTTTTCTGAGGTTTGTTCGTTGTTTTTGTTTTAACCTTTTTTGGTGGGTCCAACCATTTAAAAAAATGTAGAATGCACTTCGTTTGATGAATTGCTCATCAATTGACGCTTACCAGGCTCATCCGTGACCTGTAATTTCATGACAATCTCTGTAAACATCGTAGTGTCATCAGGAAACATCACTCTACACACGATGCTGCTATGGTGGTCCTCAGGGAGTATCTGCAGGTGGATTTGACTCGATGTCTTCCAGTCCCTGTTCTCATCCTGGCCTGACTGACTCCGATCTGCCGGTATCTCTCTGTGCTCCATTCCCCATCGGCCTGTCGTGTTGATTGACCACCTGATAATGCTGGCTGGATTCGAACCAGACGCGTTGCAGGTGAATCGGTAGTGGTGACCGATTGTGACATCCGCGCTGCAGTCGGTGTAGCTATCACAGGAGTGGGTGGAGTTTATATCCAGCGTCACGCTGTTCGGTGGATCTGAGATTATAACCACGAATTGGGGGAAGTCCAACCTATAAAAGAAACTTACGGAATTACAAATTGTTCCATTGATTTCTATTTGGTACTTACCCGCTTCATCCATGACCTGAAGTTGCAGGACAATCTGCTTGAACACGGCTGCGTGATCAGGAAACATCACTCTACACACGATGCTGCTACGGTGGTCCTCAGGGAGTATTTGAAGGTGGATTTGACTGGATGTCTCCCAGTTCCTGTTCTCATCCTGGCCTGACTGACTCCAATCCGCCGGTATCTCTCTGTGTTCCATTCCCCATCGGCCTGTCGTGTTAATCAGCCACGTGATGGTACTGGCTGGATTCGAACCAGACGCGTAGCAGGTGAATCGGTAGTGACGACCGATCGCCACATCTGCGCTGCAGTCCGTGTCGCTCTCACAGGACTGGGTGGAATTTACATCCAAGGTCATGCTGTTCGGCCGATCTGAAATTATAGCCCCGAATAAAATGTTTCGAGATCATGACCACATGAAACAGTCATCCAATGGAATCCCTAAACTACATAGTGTAGTGTCCTATTTGTTATCACATACTTGTAAAGGGATTCTTGTAATGTCTGTTAATCCCAATTTGCTTTCACTTCCAATTTCAATCAAACGACTCGTAATTAAATTCAGCTCGAGTATCGGAAGAGAAAGGACAGCGGATGCTTGCATATTGTGAAAAATAATTTGGCTGCTCTTCGTTGCAATGGAAATGTTGTCTTGTTCATTGTGTTCATTGAGTACCAAAGGGATGATTGCCAGAGTTTCATTAAGTATTTCACCGTGTCCGGAGCTTTGAAAATGTACACGCTGCTGAATGTTATCTTGCAGTCAGCTTCCCTGCTGGCCCACTGCCTTTCGATGGCTGCCTCTCTAGCTTGGATCTGTGTAACTAGGTGTTCTCCCTTTTCTAACCTTCTATTTGTCTGCTTCCTTAGGCAGAGTTAGTGATGAATTAATGCATTGATTCGATTGATTGGTTGATAGTTCGCTTTGCTTGGCCTTGTATTGCTTGATCGATCGAATGATTACTTTTACCGACAGACTGGTTGGTTGGTTGATCCACTCAATACGTAATGACACATTAACAATATGCATCGTAGTCACAACAAGCCACTTACTGAAATTGTCTGTTACTCGCATTGTCATGACAATATCTCTGAACACCGTAGTGTCGTCAGGAAACATCACTCTGCACACAATGCTGCTATGGTGGTCCTCAGGGAATATCTGAAGGTTGATTTGACTCAAGGTATTCCAGTGCATGCTCTCGTCCTGGCCTGACTGGTTCCAGTCAGCAGGTAATTCAGTCTGTTGCATCCCCCGTATGCCCTTTGTGTTGATCAGCCACGTGATTTGACGGGCTGGATTCGAACTAGACGCATTGCAGGCGAATTGGTAGTGACGACCGATTGTGACATCTGCGCTGCAGTCCGTGTCGCTATCACAGAAGTGGGTGGAATTCACGTTCAGGGCCTCGTAGTTAGGCTGATCTAAAATTATAATTTTCACAGTAAGTCTTGAGAAGAAGTCTACTCTGATGAAATAGATTTTTTTTTTACATGTGGAGAGATTCAGTGTAATGTGTTTAATTTGAATTGCCATGAGTTGTACGATTGCTTTCCTCCCTAGTCCTTTTCTTTCCTTTTCTCCATTTTTAATCTTTAGTTTCAAATAGTTTTGCTATGGGGATTGCTAAAAGGTTAGTCGTCCGAACCCATAAGGAGACTGAATCAATTTCCAAACTTACACCTTGCATGCAGTGCCACAGTTGCATTGCGTACAATAGGATACACATTACACATCGACCTGCAGCCCGTATTCATTCTGTCCTGCAGTGTTCGTCGACTTTCTGCCGTAAAAGCAGGGACCGGTCTGGACATCTGTTTTCCACCAAGAAACCAAGACGCTTTACTAGTCCTGTAGTGGTCGCCTTTTACCGTACTCTTGAAGTGTTTTTCTCGTCCTGGTGTTTTGTACTGGCTTCTCCTGGACACCTCCTGCGAATAAACTGTACATTACCGGGGAGTTACGTTCTTTGGACGGTGTAACACTGCCCGCCTCCCATCAATGCGACTTGGGTCCATCTTTCATCCTCATCGCGATGGATAACCTTTATTTCTAACAGTTTCCTTAGAAATGAAGAAATGTTTCTCACCCGTAAAAGGCGAGCATTTACGTACATTTTCTTTTCTCTGTTTCAATTTCAAGTACTTGCTGAAAATCAGAAATGTTTGGAAAACAACCAAGTTCACATTTCTACCATACGGACAAGGATTTTTTACATCTGTAATAAGGTATCTTGCGTGACTATAACATGACTGTAGATGATGTAATTTTTTTAAATAGTTTTTATATTCGATTAAACGAATTTCAGTGCTTTAGAGGCTCGTGGTATAATCTCACTTGTTACATTAATAACGCTCAAAACATAATTTACCACCTCCGATGAAACGGTAAAAGCGTATCTTACTGCAATGACAAAGTATGTGCAGTGTTTGATCATGAAAGTCCAGTGTCAAACTATTTTTGTATGCTAAGTTCTCAAAACGTTTGAACAATTCAAATGTGCATTGTCACAATTTACACGACATACCGAGACTCATGCTTCATGTATTTATGACAGTTTAAGCCTGTTTCCCTCCGAGATGTTTCAGAGGAGTCTTTCTTCATGATGAGAAAAAAAAAATAGATTTCCCCTTTACTGAAAGTATGTAACAGACTGAATAAGTTAATCGTTATTTTACTCTAGCCAGAGTCTGAACATTGTAACATTGGAAGGGTCTCCCAAACAGATAGACGAATCAGTTATTCATTGCCAATCTTGCTCTCAGCTGGTATTTTTAGCAGCCACTTAAATTTGTGATTTGTGAATAAACTGGCACCTCGAATAATTCCCGCTAACAATTACTTACCCCTGCATAATCCATGGAAGGTGAATGCTATCATTAAGACGACGGATACAGATTTTGCGGCCATTCTGGAGAGGAGCTTCTCTTGCAGCAGGAAATAAGGCTACCTTCGCTTTCCAAATCTCATTTTGATTTTATCAATTCATTCCCTGCCTTACATTGCAGAGTTCAATGTCTCTGACAGTATCGGTTTCACTTGTTGACCCATATGATTTTCATGAGTGCTTTTGTTATTTACCGGTACTATAGTGGAATACTCTCACCTTTGACACAGTATAAGTATCATAGACTTGCATATATTGTAGACGCAGGTTTCGGAAAAATTGTTCGCCTGCCCAGTACAATTTCATGCTGGGCACAATTGGAAGCGGTTAATTATAGATTTAAAATAGACTTACAATGCCCGGGTTTAAGAAGAGTTTATATGTCAATACAATTCCATTTTAATAGAAAAGCTATTGCAGAAGTCTTTTTTTTTAACTAAAACTTAAAGTCTTTTTTTTTTAAATTAAAACTTAAAATCCACTTTTCATAGCCTCTCTCTTTTAGAAAAATATTGATGTATTGAAGCTTAAATAGTTTATACATAAAGGATTGTTCAGTAAAGATAAACGTTCAGCGCATGTACTTCTAACTTGCAATATGAATCTCTACGATTTGGAGGAAATGCATCGTTCTTCATTATCAGTCCTATCAGCAGGATGTCGTTTCGGTTGTTACTTTTTCCCTTGTTTACACCAATATCGTCAAAGATGTTATGGTAATTGTAGCGGCGTAAAACTGTTATAGCGCCCTCTTTCGGGTGATTAGTGAAATGCACCGTTCGCTTCTTCCACTCGATGATCCGCTACGTACATGAGCGACATCTTTCCTTTCGATTAAGTAAACCCCCAGGAATGCAACAGTTGGTAAGACAAAGGAATTCTCCCATATTGTGTGTCATAAAGGGACATTAGGGGAAGAATTCCATATACGAAGTTCACTGTAATATCGCGTAATTACTACAAAAGTATCCTTACTTTGATCGCTGAATGAAGACGATTCTAATAGGCATTGAAAAGCTGAACATCATAGGACAGAAATGTGGAGTTTTGGGCACACTTTTGGAGCTACACATGGACCAGGTTTACATCGACAGGCGGCCATTTTTGCTTCTGAAGAACATGGCCAATGCGCACGACGTGTGCGCATGAACCCAATCATATCCGGAAAGAACCATTATGGAACAGGGGTTGGGCTGCCACAAGCATTGAGGTAATTTTATGCATGAATCCGCAACACGAGGAGTGCAGAGGGCCGTCATCTGTCTGGATGGATCAACACAGTTCACGAAATGCTGCGCAATGTGCCCTACTGTACATGTACATGTACATGTACATGTACAATTTTTACTTGGGGGAAAATAGTGCGTGTTTTGCGACAATGTTTAAGTTGGACAATTTGTTTAGAAGGAAAAAAGGGGCAAATTTCTTTTACAGAGTGCTTGTCAGTTGGAGGAGTTTTTTCTATATTTATACAGAGGGAAGGGGAAAAGGGAGCTGAAACCTGTCTTTAGATTATTGTGTGGCTATCTGCGCTCTAAAATGTGAGGGGAGGCTTGTACAGAACATCCTGAAGGATTTGATTGAAGTGGTCTACTCCTGCATGTCGGCAGCGCCACATGTATTCGGCCAGGTAGAACCCAAACTGGTCACTTCCACTGGTGTGGATAGTCACCTCTCTCACCAATTGCGCGTAAGACTCCAATTCTCGCTCATAGTGCATGTATTGCTAATGGATGAAGCAAGACTCCACCTAGCCTGAGTTCTTATACAGCATTGGACTGAAATTCCTTCTTTCGTACGGCCGACTGCATTTCTACTTGTTCTTTCTCTCTTGGTTTACATAATACGACGGAGATAACTCACGTCATACAGTCAATTGTGCTCAGACATGTACCTTACCTAGTTGATTTCCTTTGGCACAACCTACTTATATTAACAACGGATAGCCTCATTTATTTATATTTAAATATTCTAATTTATACAAATATTCGTGAATAATTACATATTCAGTTTCATAAATATTTAATTTTTTTAAATATTCATCTTGACCTCATCGTGACCTCCCTTAATTCAACCGTAACTTTATATGGAACATATCGACTTCCTCCGGCAACAAGCGCTCGTGTGGCGTGGTCAGTTAGACTGCTGTATTTCTGTACCTAACAGTTCTCTTCATTGCAGGTTCGATTCCCCTTTACGACACAATTTGGATTAAATGTATTAAATGTGTATACTAACTGTGATAATCCTTGTACTAATGACAGGAAAACTGTGGAGAAATAAAAGGACGGGATAGTGAAGGAAAAAGGAAACGGTAGAGGATATAGTCGGGGAAAAGAACGGCAAAAGGACTCACTTTTTTGCCGTTTTATTGCGTGGGGCCCCTTCTTTTTAAACCTGTCCCCCTAAGTTACTGAACCCCCTTTCACATCTCTATCCCCCAAAAATAAATGTCGCCCCTTTTTAAATCTGTCCTGGAGCAAAAATTTCTCCTAAAAAGTGAACTTCGTATATGGAATTCTTTCCGATATTAGAATAAGCTTAAGGGTCATCTGGAGAAAAAGGGGTTAATTTGGGAGAAATAATGGGACGTTGTAACGCTAGTAAATTATGAAGGGCCGTTATTACTGGGTTCATGTATTACCCTACTGCTCGGATTTACATGTACATGTACTTATATCATAAGTCACGTGGTCATTTGGCATTTACACAGTAAGACAGTTTATGGGGGCACATAGTAAGGGTAAATTTATTCATAGGGATGTGTAGTCAACCGTTTCTTTATTTCATCATAATGGATTTTGACAAAGGTTTATGTACATATATTCTTATATAAGGTGTACTTCTATTTTCTCTATCCATTGTAGCGAACCGATGACTTGGGACTTGGAATGGGCTGCCATCATTAAGGGTAGCGAATAAACAGTTCAAGTTCAAGTTCTGGAGAGAGCTGTTTCCACGGGCCAAGTTTTTTATCAGTGTGTTCACACTTGCGTTCCTTGTGTAATTTAAGAGGTTACATAAAAGTTCGCAACTGCATTATTCGTGGAGATGGATGCACCGAGTCACGTGCAGGATGCAGAGATGGCTGGAAAGGCAGATTCCAGAGCGACGGCGGGTGGAACAAGTGGGCCGGCACGGAGAGGAGCGTCACCGGGGCCGGAGTTGCTGGTGGGGCTGTGCCTGCAGCAGACGACGACATAAAGTCAGTGACCTCGTCAAAAACATCAAGAGGTAGCATCTTAAGCACCAAGCTGACTCAAGCAAGGGTCAAGAGGGAGCTGGCGAAACTCAAACGGGAACAGTTGCTGAAAGAACAGAAACTGTTAAGAGAGGAGTATGAACTAAAGGAGAAACTAAAAATGCTTGAAATTGATCATGAAATTGAGAGTGCAAATGTAGAAGCTGCCATCAGGCAGCAAGAGGCCATGGATCAGGAATTAGGAATCAGGAATGATGCACAGGTGCATGTGACAAATAGAACAAATGGTTGGTGTGAAAAGAGTCAGTTGTATGCAGCTAACCATCCAGTGGTACCTATACCTGCAAATTATTGTAATGATACAGATGCTGTATTCAACGTACCTGTAAATCATGGTATTGATAATGGTGCTGTTGTAAACATGCCTGCTACTCAGAATTCTGACAGTGCTCTAGTGGATATGCCTTTAAATAGGATTCATGACAATGCTGCAGTAAACGTGCCTATTGATCAGAGTCATGACAAGGCCGTGACGAACATGCCTGTAACTCAAAGTCACGACATTGGTATTACACATGATGTACATCAAAACCAAGGTTCACAGCAGGGTATTTGTGGTGGCACATGTACAAATTATCACTCCCAGATGTATATGGCCATGAACTTGCCAAAACCAGAGATAAAGAGTTTCTCAGGTGATCCAGTAGAGTATTGGGGATTCATAAATAACTTTGAGGTTAATATTGCATCCAAAGTTCAGACCGATAGGGAGAAACTAGCTTACCTTATCCAGTTCTGTAAAGGTAAGGCACATAATGCCATAGAAAACTGTGTTCTGTTAGAACCCTCTAAGGGTTACCAAGATGCAAAGAGCATATTGTATGACCAGTTTGGCAGGAATTACATTGTTGCAGGTGCCCATATAGCAAAGGTGGTTGATCGTCCTGCCATCAGAGCCGGTAAGGTGGGAGTTTGTGGGACCTTGCACGAGACATGAGGCGATGTCAGATGACCCTTACACAGATGGGTTACACTGCAGACTTGAGTTCAACAGACAATTTGCTGAAGATACAGCGACTTCTGCCAGTCTATCTTCAATCCAAGTGGGCTACCGCCGCTCACAAGTTCATGGAGGGAAAGGTTGTACCCAACTTTTCTCACATGACCGACTTCGTTGAAGAACACGCCAAGGTCGGGAGCAATGCCTATGGCCAGAATATTGGAAGATCTGTTAAATCGCACACCAAGTTTGGTCCCCCCTCGAGCAAAGGGAACAGCAACAAGGTGTCATCTTTCACAGTGCAAGAGAGGACGGAGAACAGGCCCATGGGAACATGTCCATGCTGCATGGGAAAACATACAATTTACAAGTGTGACAAGTTTAAGGCCAAAAATCTAAAGGACAGGTTGGAGCTGGTGAGACAGAAAGGGTTGTGCTTCAACTGCCTCCAAGGAACCCACCTTGTAGTCAGATGTAATTCTAAATGGGTGTGCAGCCGAGAAGGATGTAAGAGAAAACATCATACACTCCTGCACGCAGAGACACAACCCAAGGAGGAATCAAGTAAGGCACCAGGGGCTAACCAGGAATCGGCGACAAGCCCACAGAAAGCAGAATGTAACTCTGTCGGATCAAGCAGGGGTGTTTGCCTGAGAGTACTTCCTGTTAAGATTTGGAATGAAGGTAAAGCTGTAACAACTTGGGCCCTCTTGGATGAGGGAAGCGACATCTCCCTGTGTGAAGAAGGGATTGCTCTGATTCACTCTGACGACGGTGAACAGCGCAGAAGCTGAAACTCAAGGTATGGAAGTAAGCCTGTCCATTGAAGGGGCTCAAGGAGGACAAACCATAGAAATGCCAAAGGTGTGGACCGTGAAGAAACTACCTGTCTCACGCCACAGCATTCCTACGCAAGAAGATATCACCAGATGGTCTCACTTAGATGGGATATTTCTTCCGCCAACTGAAGATGCCAATGTGAGATTGCTCATTGGAAGTGACACGCCTGAGGCCTTTTGGGTACAAGAGGAAAGGAGAGGGGGCAAGAAGGAGCCGTATGCCGTCCGTTCACCTTTGGGGTGGACTCTGTTAGGACCAGTGTCTAGATTCAAGGGACGACATACCTTTGCAGTTAACCATGTCCATGCCGATGAGGAGCTGCATGACCAGGTGAGGCGCTTCTGGAAGTTGGATTTCGGCCTTGATGACAAAGACGAAAGGTTTGGAGAGTCAGTTGAAGATCGAAAGGCGAGAGCAGCCATGGAGGAGTCCGTAACCCTGGAGGATGGTCACTATCAGATGTGCTTACCTTGGCGGCAGTATCCACCATCCTTGCCAAACAACCGGCAATTGGCCGAAAAGAGGCTCCAATCTCTGAAGAGGAGATTGGAGAAGGATGAAGGCCTACACGAAGGCTATAAGTGTACTATTCAAGAGTACATCAGGAAGGGCCACGCTAAGGAAGTTGACGAAGGAATTAAGAAGGACGCCCAAACTGGGGCAGTCTGGTACCTCCCCCACCATCCTGTCACTCACCCCATGAAACCGAAGAAGGTCCGGGTGGTGTTTGATTGTGCTGCTACTTGCCGAGGTGTCTCCCTGAACAGCCAACTCCTGCAGGGGCCTGACTTCACCAACAAGTTGGTAGGAGTGTTAATGCGTTTTCGCCAGGAGAGAGTGGCCTTAGTAGCCGATGTGGAAGGAATGTTCCACAGGTCAGGGTGTTACCACGAGATACTGATGTACTGCGGTTTCTGTGGTGGGAGGACGGAGACATGTCAAGAACCCCAAAGGAGTACAAGATACTTGTTCACCTGTTTGGAGCTACCTCCTCACCTAGCTGTGCAGGCTTTGCACTACATACAGCAGTGTAAGACAACAAACACGACTTCGATGTAGATGTGGCAAAGACTGTCCTCGAGAACTTCTACGTCGATGATTTGTTGACATCGGTTCCCACAACTATGGACGGGATGAGGCTGGTTCCCCAGTTGTGTGACATGTTGAGAAGAGGCGGCTTCAGGCTTACCAAATGGGTAAGCAACGACAGGGAAGTGCTGTCTAGTGTTCCAGCTATGGAAAGAGCTGCATCAGTCGTCGACCTAGACCTAGACCGCCTACCCAGTGAGAGAACTCTTGGAGTTCTGTGGGACGTTGACGCAGATGAGTTTGGTTTCAAAGTATCTATTAAGGATACGCAGTTGACAAGGAGAGGGATTCTCTCAGCGACAAGTTCCCTTTATGATCCTTTGGGCTTTGTAGCTCCCTTCATCCTCAAGGTAAAGCTTCTACTACAGGACCTTTGTGCTCAGGGCAAAGGTTGGGATGAGAGGGTCGGTGACGAAGAATTACAGCGTTGGAAGAACTGGATCCTTGAGCTTCCAGAGTTGACAGCTATAAAGGTTGCCAGATGTTTTAAGCCTCCCGAGTTCAAGGAAGCCAACATTGAACTTCACACATTCTGTGACGCATCGGAGAGAGCCTACGCGGCATGTGCCTATTTGAGAAGTGTCAGCCTTGAAGGCAACATCCACTGTGCCTTTGTTATGGGCAAGACCAGGCTCTGCCCTCTTAAGAAGATAACGATTCCCAGGCTCGAGTTGTCTGCGGCCGTGCTGGCAGTGAAATTGGTCCAGGTCATAAAAGAAGAGCTGAGACTGTCGTTATGGGATGTAACCTACTGGACGGACTCAACCTCAGTTTTGCAGTACATCAGTAATGAGAGCAGAAGATTCCGCACTTTCGTTGCCAACCGGGTTGCCAAGATACATGAACTGAGTGAGGTGTCCCAGTGGAGACATATTGACTCGAACAGGAACCCTGCAGATGATGGTTCCAGAGGAGTGCATGTAAAGAACCTGTCACGTTGGCTTACAGGACCAGAGTTTTTGGTTGAAGAAAGGAGCAGTTGGCCTGACAAACCATTTGTCTCCGGACAGTTCCCAAGGAAGATTTGCAGAGTGACCCAGAGTTTAAGAAGTCACAAGTGTATGCAGCTGTCTCTTGGAGTCCCACACAGGATCTGTTGTCACACTATTCCTCGTGGTCCCGCCTAAAGCAGGCAGTTGTGTGGACGTTACGGTTCATGAAGTACCTTGCCTCTCGTGTTAGAGAGAAGCCAACATTCAAGGAGACGGGTCCCCCGACTGCCCAAGAGTTGGACATAGCTGAAAGGCGCATAATTAAGTTCGTGCAGAGGCAGTCGTTCCCGAGCGAGTTCCAGCCAGACGCAGGAGATAAGAAGAGGGCTCGGCATTCACCCAAGGGCCTTGAAAGAACAAATCCCATTCTATGTGACGGCCTACTTCGTGTGGGCGGTAGGTTGGAAAAGTCACCACTGTCTGATGAGCAGAAACACCCTCTAATCCTTCCTGGTGACCATCACATCACCAAGCTCTTGATAGTTCACTACCACCTCAGGATTGGACACTGTGGATCGGGAATGACATGGACAGCTCTCAGGCAGAAGTATTGGATAATCAAGGGTGGCGCTTCTGTACGACATGTGATTGGGAGTTGCATACACTGCAAGAAGCGGAATGCGAGACGAGGCCAACAGTTCATGGCCAACCTACCAGAAGCAAGAGTGACGCCAGACAAACCACCTTTCAGCAGTACCGGGGTTGATTACTTTGGTCCATTCTTGGTGAAGCAAGGACGAAGCCAGCTGAAAAGATATGGCTGCATTTTCACGTGTATGTCCAGCAGGGCAGTTCATTTGGAGGTGGCCTTTTCACTTGAGACGGATTCATTCATCCAAGCCTTCCGCCGATTCATAAATCGTCGAGGACCTCCTGAACACATGTACAGCGACAACGGGACAAACTTCAAAGGGGGCCACAAGGAGCTTCAAGACGGTCTGGCTGCGGTGAATAAGAGAAGGGTTAACAATTTCCTTGTCCAGCGGGGTATCGAATGGCACTTCAACCCCCCAGGAGCTAGCCACATGGGCGGGGTTTGGGAAAGAATCATACGCTCAGTCAGAAAGATCTTGGAAGGTCTATTGCAACAGCAGATAGTCACCGACGAGAGCTTGATCACCATCATGACAGAGGTTGAGGCAATCCTTAACGCACGACCCCTCACGCAGTTAAGTATGGATCCAAAAGATGACGAACCGCTAACACCGAGCCACCTGCTCCTGATGAGACGAAACCCAAGCTTACCACCTGACGTATTCTGCAAAGAGGACAACTACAGCAGAAGGAGATGGAGACAAGCCCAATACATTGCAGACCAGTTCTGGAGAAGATGGGTTCGAGAGTATCTGCCACTTCTCCAACAGAGGCAGAAATGGACCAAACCCGAAAGGAACTTTGAAGTCACCGATTTGGTGCCTGTGGCGGATGACAGTGCTCCGCGTGGTCATTGGCCCTTGGGGAGAGTGGTCAACACGTACCCAGATAAGCATGGCATGACAAGACAAGTTGAAGTCAGAGTTGGATCTAAGTTCTATCGGAGGCCAATTTCCAAGCTTTGCCTCTTGGAGCCAAGTGTAGGAGACTGAGCCCACTTAAGTAAAGAGTGTGGGACACGTGACCAAGAAAGCCATTACATTAAAGAAATGATGCATGTAGTCAAATCAGTAATTAGTCAGCAGTTAGCGTTTAGTCTAAGGTGTATTCTTATGATGTAACCACGTTTGGAAGTAGTTACGCCGCTTTATTGTTGTTAAAAATGAGTTAATTGTTATTAAGCTCATTTGGGGTCGGTTATGTAGCGGCGTAAAACTGTTATAGCGCCCTCTTTCGGGTGATTAGTGAAATGCACCGTTCGCTTCTTCCACTCGATGATCCGCTACGTACATGAGCGACATCTTTCCTTTCGATTAAGTAAACCCCCAGGAATGCAACAGTTGGTAAGACAAAGGAATTCTCCCATATTGTGTGTCATAAAGGGATATTAGAATAAGCTTAAGGGTCATCTGGAGAAAAAGGGGTTAATTTGGGAGAAATAATGGGACGTTGTAACGCTAGTAATTTATGAAGGGCCGTTATTACTGGGTTCATGTATTACCCTACTGCTCGGATTTACATGTACATGTACTTATATCATAAGTCACGTGGTCATTTGGCATTTACACAGTAAGACAGTTTATGGGGGCACATAGTAAAGGTAAATTTATTCATAGGGATGTGTAGTCAACCGTTTCTTTATTTCATCATAATGGATTTTGACTAAGGTTTATGTACATGTATTCTTATATAAGGTGTACTTCTATTTTCTCTATCCATTGTAGCGAACCGCTGACTTGGGACTTGGAATGGGCTGCCATCATTAAGGGTAGCGAATAAACAGTTCAAGTTCAAGTTCTGGAGAGAGCTGTTTCCACGGGCCAAGTTTTTTTTCAGTGTGTTCACACTTGCGTTCCTTGTGTAATTTAAGAGGTTACAGTAATCCCCGTCAGCAACTTGTATAGTGAATGCATCGCCAATTGGCAACAGTATTCACTGCAGAAACAACCCTGCTGAATTGACATCATCACAAGAGTGTTCATGCAGGGCCAGATTTTTTTTTTTGCTGTAGCACTGCGGGAGCAGCACCGACAGATGCAAGAAAGTATTAAACGGTAATAAAAAGCAGCAATCGTCTGGGATAACAGACCAATAAGTAATATTATTCTTTTGCTTCGTCTCATACAAAGAATAATGTTTCATTTCTCATACTGAATATCTTTAGGCACTTTGAAAGTTATTTGTCAATCGTTATGAGAAGGATCTATTTGCAACATTTACAAAGCCATTCAGTGTTGAGCATATATCACAAGTGATATTTTTTCGCAGAAAATATCCCCTCAACTGCAAAACCTGGATACTCCACTGTAAGTTGCTCTCAATAAAATGTCCCACTTTTTCAATGTAAAAAATACGGTTTTTGTCTGGCAAATTATGATAGTGCGAACGTTTCTCTCGTCACTGCGAAACGGTCATTTTCAAAGCCTGAATGCCTTCTAACATTTCCCTTGAAAAGGAGTTTCTCAGATTTCTTATACTTGTCTTCTCCTCGTGAATTTACAGAGTGAGTGTTTCCATGGGTGGTTAGGAGTGCACTCAGTTTCATAAAGATTTCACCCCAGGCTTAAATCAGGGGATGCAGGTAAATATCCCCATCACTTTTTGGCCAGCGAGAATTTTTTTTTTAATCCTATCTCCTACTTTTTCGTGGTGGGAAAAATCAAGGCGCATTGTGAAGAGTTTTCGGACTTCTCAACAACCAAACTGTGTCTAGTAGCACACAAAAAGGTAGAACGTTTTGATGAAAAGTTCTACAGGAGTGTATTACACATACAGAATACCTCTGTATCATGGAAATCGCCCTCGATAGTGTCACGTGGTGTGAGCACCCTTCTTCCTCCTTTCAAATTTCCATGGCCGGGCAAGTCATCCTCGAATCCCCCTTTCCCAGTTCCAAGCTTACACTGGTGGGTTTAATGTTCTTTCAGAAAGTGTGTAGCCAGAATCTTGATCATGAATTTATTGGAAATTTATGACGCATTTGGTTTTAGCTTATCTGAGGAAAGTGGTTTCCTTATGGTCGTCAATGGACACCCGCGTTTGATACTCTCGAACCGCAGGGATCTCCTGGTACACGCCCTTCTCTTTCGATGCTTGACTCTCCTGATTTCGTCAGAGTGGGAAAATCAGAAATGTATTGTTTCAATATTTTCAAAGGCACTTTCCCTTCCTCCTGATGTATTTAGCATCAGATAAAAACACTCGTCCAGCGAATTTCAATAATGAAATGACTTCTTAAAAATTTAAAACCTTTCATGAAAATTTGTAGTAACTTTTAGTCGAACAATTAGAATTGATCTTCAATAACGCCCCGTGCTTAGACTTACCAACCAAGCGTTCCCACGTGTCCTTTACCAACGTCAGTAGTCAGGGTATCAGTTTATTTGATGTTTATTCTGGGGATGCTAGTTTATAGCCAGAGAAAACATGCATGTCGTACTGCCAGGGGGTAGCAGTAATCGGTTGACTGGAAGGTTTCATCAGACGAAAAGTTGTTGCCTCTTTGAATGATACCCAATTACGTGTCTACTTTGTAGCGTCCTGCTTTTAAAACTATAGCTGGTCAATGTTGTCCCCTTTCGTGGTTTATTAGGCATAACGTTGATTGAATGTATCTTTTTTTTAAGAATTGCAAGAGATAACCCTCTTTCTCACCTCATGTTGGGAGGATGGAGGCCGAGACGAATCTGCCTGCGGGTGTGGCTGACGGGGCTTGTATTTCTGTCGCCTCTTTCGCGCAATCGCAATGGCAACGCATGCCAACCCAATCACCCCGGCTGTTGGGATGCAGACCGTCATTAGCAGTTCCTTCAGACTTCCTGGAAAAGCAGAGTCACAGAAAGTGTTTGTGTGAGTCATTTTCACCTTGATGAATCGGTCGGAACCCCAGTTTTGTTCATACGAAAAAAATGATTTATGACTGCAGACACAGCATGATGGAGAGTACAGATTGGCCAAGTGCTTGGTTACTTACTTCGTTTTCATTCTGCACTTACCAGGTTCATTCCTGACCTGCAGTTTCACGGCAATCTCTGTAAACAGTGTTTTGTTACTAGGAAACATCACTCTACACACAATGCTGCTATGGCGATCCTCAGGGAGAATCTGCAGGTTGATTTGACTCGATGTATCCCAGTCCGCGTTCTCATCCTGGCCTGACTGACTCCAATCGGAAGGAATCTCAGTCAGACACACTCCCCGATGCCCCTTCGTGCTGATCAGCCACAAGATGGTACTGGCTGGATTCGAACCAGACGCGTTGCAGGTGAATCGATAGTGACGACCGATCGTGACATCTGCGCTGCAGTCCATGTCGCTATCACAGTACTTTGTAGAGTTCATGTCAAGTGACACGTGGTTCGGTGGATCTGAAAATGGAAGTTTTATTTTATTCATCAATTTAATCACAATAAATTTTGTTTTGCGCATACGCTTGTGCCGGGTTTTCTTACTGGCATGACAACTTTAATTATTAAAGTGACGATTACTTACACATAACGTCAATAGTCCATTTTGCATTTTTGACACCCATGTCCGTGTACACGTAACACATCAGAGTGGAACCCGACATATTCCTGTGCAGCGTGACATGTAAAGTGTCACTGGATGAGTTGCTGCTAAGAGCTCCGAACTGTCTACCATCCAGGGTCCAATATCGGTCAAACCTACTGCTGTTGTGTGCCGTTATTCTGCACTCATATGAGGTTACACGGCCGTCAATTGCATGCGGACTTGTTCTCGATATGCTGACTTCGAAGGAACGACCTGAGAGGAAAAAGAAAAGAGTAAGCGCACTTGATGGCAACACTGATCATTCAAATCAGCACTGTGAAAGTTGGCTCTTTTGAAACATTATTTTATGTTGTCGAGTCCCATACTGTTCTAACTTCCCGAACATCATTCGCACACGTTGGGTTTAGATCTATCATGATCTGAACATCGATAATTATTAGGCAAACTGTAAAGTGTATTGCCATTGGTTGGTATTTTTGGTTTCAGTTGTCAAAATACATACAACTCACCCCTCCAAACGGATCCTAGGATGGCAGCAAAGGACAACATACGCTTGATAGTCACCATGTTGAAGTGCTTCTGTCTTGTATAGGATCCTCACTCGCAATCCCCTTAATAAATACATGTAATAAAAAAAAACACACATTTCATTGATAATCGAACATGTCACTAAAGGCCTATCGCTTTTAATGTGAAAAATATGCACAGCAAAAAGCAGTATCACTTCCTTGTTAAACGCGCGTTGACTTACATTTGAAACTTTCACAATATCCATAACATACTATATCCATCAGATAGCTCTAAAGTTGAATATTTGCGAGATTTATTTTTATGCACACAGGCCTACTCACTCTGAAATAAATGTTGAAGGGTGATAAAAGAAAGCAATTCCGTTAACGGAGCTACATTCCCAAACCAAAATAGGCTTATTTTATGAGTGGAAAGCGAAAATAATAGGCTATGTTTGTCTGCCTGCAGCTGCCCTTTGTTGCCTCCCTGTAACCGATAGAGGACGCTGCAAGTTTCTTAAATCTCTACACTTCTATGGTTGTCCGTGTTTGACCTTGGGGATGCTGTCTCGCAAGGAATCATAAGTCTGTTAGATGTCAATAGAGGGTTTTTCTATTTGGTCCGAGCATTTAGAAGGGGCCTACACAATCCTGGCTCAGTGGCCAAAGAGACGGCGCAAAGTTGACACTGCATCGTCAACGAAGCCTACATGTCAGTGAGGCTCGCTGGATGATGGATTGTTTGAAACACAGACTAGGGGGCCCAACAGCCGTCTCATCTGAAAAAGTTAGTTTGGTCTACTTGGCTTACCACAAGCTGCAAAATGATTATGGCGTGGTACCCATTGCTGTAACAACCAAATTAGATAAATTCCTGATATTACTGTCGGCCCTGATCCAATGAGTTTATTATTGATATAAATTATGTGGGAAAAAAAACGACCATCTACATGCACTTCGCATAGCAGATGTTTCCAAATGTCGACCAACAAAATCTTAGAACTATAGCTACCTATAGGTGGAATTTACATCCAAGGTCATGCTGTTCGGCCGATCTGAAATTATAGCCCCGAATAAAATGTTTCGAGATCATGACCACATGAAACAGTCATCCAATGGAATCCCTAAACTACATAGTGTAGTGTCCTATTTGTTATCACATACTTGTAAAGGGATTTTTGTAATGTCTGTTAATCCCAATTTGCTTTCACTTCCAATTTCAATCAAACGACTTGTAATTAAATTCAGCTCGAGTATCGGAAGAGAAAGGACAGCGGATGCTTGCATATTGTGAAAAATAATTTGGCTGCTCTTCGTTGCAATGGAAATGTTGTCTTGTTCATTGTGTTCATTGAGTACCAAAGGGATGATTGCCAGAGTTTCATTAAGTATTTCACCGTGTCCGGAGCTTTGAAAATGTACACGCTGCTGAATGTTATCTTGCAGTCAGCTTCCCTGCTGGCCCACTGCCTTTCGATGGCTGCCTCTCTAGCTTGGATCCGTGTAACTAGGTGTTCTCCCTTTCCTAACCTTCTATTTGTCTGCTTCCGTAGGCAGAGTTAGTGATGAATTAATGCATTGATTCGATTGATTGGTTGATAGTTTGATTTAATTGCGTAATATAATCAATATTGGCATTGATTGATATTTATTCGCTTTGCTTGGCCTTGTATTGCTTGATCGATCGAATGATTACTTTTACCGACAGACTGGTTGGTTGGTTGATCCACTCAATACGTAATGACACATTAACAATATGCATCGTAGTCACAACAAGCCACTTACTGAAATTGTCTGTTACTCGCATTGTCATGACAATATCTCTGAACACCGTAGTGTCGTCACGAAACATCACTCTGCACACAATGCTGCTATGGTGGTCCTCAGGGAATATCTGAAGGTTGATTTGACTCAAGGTATTCCAGTGCGTGCTCTCGTCCTGGCCTGACTGGTTCCAGTCAACAGGTAATTCAGTCTGTTGCATCCCCCGTATGCCCTTTGTGTTGATCAGCCACGTGATTTGACGGGCTGGATTCGAACTAGACGCGTTGCAGGCGAATTGGTAGTGACGACCGATTGTGACATCTGCGCTGCAGTCCGTGTCGCTATCACAGAAGTGGGTGGAATTCACGTTCAGGGCCTCGTAGTTAGGCTGATCTAAAATTATAATTTTCACAGTAAGTCTTGAGAAGAAGTCTACTCTGATGAAACAGAATTTTCTTTTTACATTTCAGTGTTTTATATCACCGCTCATGTGGAGAGATTCAGTGTAATGTGTTTAATTTGAATAGCCATGAGTTGTACGATTGCTTTCCTCCTTTGTCCTTTTCCTTTTCTTTTCTCCATTTTTAATCTTTATTTTTAAATAGTTTTGCTATGGGATTGCTAAAAGGTTAGTCGTCCGAACCCATAAAGAGACTGAATTAATTTCCAAACTTACACCTTGCATGCAGTGCCACAGTTGCATTGCGTACAATAGGATACACATTACACATCGACCTGGAGCCCGTATTCATTCTGTCCTGCAGTGTTCGTCGACTTTCTACCGTAAAAACAGGGACCGGTCTGGACATCTGTTTTCCACCAAGAAACCAAGACGCTTTACTAGTCCTGTAGTGGTCGCCTTTTACCGTACTCTTGAAGTGTTTTTCTCGTCCTGGTGTTTTGTACTGGCTTCTCCTGGACACCTCCTGCGAATAAACTGTACATTACCGGGGAGTTACGTTCTTTGGACGGTGTAACACTGCCCGCCTCCCATCAATACGACTTGGGTCCATCTTTCATCCTCATCGCGATGGATAACCTTTATTTCTAACAGTTTCCTTAGAAATGAAGAAATGTTTCTCACCCGTAAAAGGCGAGCATTTACGTACATTTTCTTTTCTCTGTTTCAATTTCAAGTACTTGCTGAAAATCAGAAATGTTTGGAAAACAACCAAGCTCACATTTCTACCATACAGACAAGGATTTTTTTACATCTGTAATAAGGTATCTTGCGTGACTATAACATGACTGTAGATGATGTAATTTTTTTAAATAGTTTTTATATTCGATTAAACGAAGTTCAGTGCTTTAGAGGCTCGTGGTATAATCTCACTTGTTACATTAATAACGCTCAAAACATAATTTACCACCTCCGATGAAACGGTAAAAGCGTATCTTACTGCAATGACAAAGTATGTGCAGTGTTTGATCATGAATGTCCAGTGTCAAACTATATTTGTATGCTAAGTTCTCAAAACGTATGAACGATTCAAATGTGCATTGTCACAATTTACACGACATACCGAGACTCATGCTTCATGTATTTATTACAGTTTAAGCCTGTTACCCTCCGAGATGTTTCAGAGGAGTCTTTCTTCATGATGAGAAAAAAAATGGATTTCCCCTTAACTGAAAGTATGTAACAGACTGAATAAGTTAATCGTTATTTTACTCTAGCCAGAGTCTGAACATTGTAACATTGGAAGGGTGACCCAAACAGATAGACGAATCAGTTATTCATTGCCAATCTTGCTCTCAGCTGGTATTTTTAGCAGCCACTTAAATTTGTGATTTGTGAATAAACTGGTACCTCGAATAATGCCCGCTAACAATTACTTACCCCTGCATAATCCATGGAAGGTGAATGCTATCATTAAGACGACGCATACAGATTTTGTGGCCATTCTGGAGAGGAGCTTCTCTTGCAGCAGGAAATAAGCCTACCTTCGCTTTCCAAATCTCATTTTGATTTTATCAATTCATTCCCTGCCTTACATTGCAGAGTTCAATGTCTCTGACAGTATCGGTTTCACTTGTTGACCCATATGATTTTCATGAGTGCTTTTGTTATTTACCGGTACTATAGTGGAATACTCTCACCTTTGACACAGTATAAGTATCATAGACTTGCATATATTGTAGACGCAGGTTTCGGAAAAATTGTTCGCCTGCCCAGTACAATTTCATGCTGGGCACAATTGGAAGCGGTTAATTATGAATTTAAAATAGACTTACAATGCCCGGGTTTAAGAAGAGTTTATATGTCAATACAAATCCATTTTAATAGAAACGCTACTGCAGAAGTCTCTTTGTTAAACTAAAACTTAAAGTCTTTTTTTTAATTAAAACTTAAATCCACTTTTCATAGCCTCTCTCTTTAAGAAAAATATTGACGTATGGAAGCTTAAATAGTTTATACATAAAGGGACGTTCAGTAAAGATGAACGTTCAGCGCATGTACTTATAACTTGCAATACGAATCTCTAAGATTTGGAGGAAATGCATCGTTCTTCATTATCAGTCCTATCAGCAGGATGTCGGTTTGGTTGTTACTTTTTCCCTTTTTTACACCTATATCGTCAAAGATGTTATCGTAATCCCCGTCAGCAACTTGTATGGTGAATGCATCACGAATAAGCAACAGTATTCACTGCAGAAACAGCCCTGCTGAATTGACATCATCACAAGAGTGTTCATGCAGGGCCAGATTTTTTTTTTTGCTGTAGCACCGCGGGAGCAGCACCGACAGATGCAAGAAAGTATTAAACGAGAATAAAAAGCAGCAATCGTCTGGGATAACAGACCAATAAGTAATATTATTCTTTTGCTTCGTCTCATACAAAGAATAATGTTTCATTTCTCATACTGAATATTTTTAGGCACTTTGAAAGTTATTTGTCAATCGTTATGAGAAGGATCTATTTGCAACATTTACAAAGCCATTCAGTGTTGAGCATATATCACAAGTGATATTTTTTCGCAGAAAATATCCCCTCAACTGCAAAACCTGGATACTCCACTGTACAGTTGCTCTCAATAAAATGTCCCACTTTTTCAATGTAAAAAATACGGTTTTTGTCCGGCAAATTATGATAGTGCGAACGTTTCTCTCGTCACCTGCGAAACGGTCATTTTCAAAGCCTGAATGCGTTCGAACATTTCCCTTGAAAAGGAGTTTCTCAGATTTCTTATACTTGTCTTCTCCTCGTGAATTTACAGAGTGAGTGTTTCCATGGGTGGTTAGGAGTGCACTCAGTTTCATAAAGATTTCACCCCAGGCTTAAATCAGGGGATGCAGGTAAATATCCCCATCACTTTTTGGCCAGCGAGAATTTTTTTTTTAATCCTATCTCCTACTTTTTCGTGGTGGGAAAAATCAAGGCGCATTGTGAAGAGTTTTCGGACTTCTCAACAACCAAACTGTGTCTAGTAGCACACAAAAAGGTAGAACGTTTTGATGAAAAGTTCTACAGGAGTGTATTACACATACAGAATACCTCTGTATCATGGAAATCGCCCTCGATAGTGTCACGTGGTGTGAGCACCCTTCTTCCTCCTTTCAAATTTCCATGGCCGGGCAAGTCATCCTCGAATCCCCCTTTCCCAGTTCCAAGCTTACACTGGTGGGTTTAATGTTCTTTCAGAAAGTGTGTAGCCAGAATCTTGATCATGAATTTATTGGAAATTTATGACGCATTTGGTTTTAGCTTATCTGAGGAAAGTGGTTTCCTTATGGTCGTCAATGGACACCCGCGTTTGATACTCTCGAACCGCAGGGATCTCCTGGTACACGCCCTTCTCTTTCGATGCTTGACTCTCCTGATTTCGTCAGAGTGGGAAAATCAGAAATGTATTGTTTCAATATTTTCAAAGGCACTTTCCCTTCCTCCTGATGTATTTAGCATCAGATAAAAACACTCGTCCAGCGAATTTCAATAATGAAATGACTTCTTAAAAATTTAAAACCTTTCATGAAAATTTGTAGTAACTTTTAGTCGAACAATTAGAATTGATCTTCAATAACGCCCCGTGCTTAGACTTACCAACCAAGCGTTCCCACGTGTCCTTTACCAACGTCAGTAGTCAGGGTATCAGTTTATTTGATGTTTATTCTGGGGATGCTAGTTTATAGCCAGAGAAAACATGCATGTCGTACTGCCAGGGGGTAGCAGTAATCGGTTGACTGGAAGGTTTCATCAGACGAAAAGTTGTTGCCTCTTTGAATGATACCCAATTACGTGTCTACTTTGTAGCGTCCTGCTTTTAAAACTATAGCTGGTCAATGTTGTCCCCTTTCGTGGTTTATTAGGCATAACGTTGATTGAATGTATCTTTTTTTTTTAAGAATTGCAAGAGATAACCCTCTTTCTCACCTCATGTTGGGAGGATGGAGGCCGAGACGAATCTGCCTGCGGGTGTGGCTGACGGGGCTTGTATTTCTGTCGCCTCTTTCGCGCAATCGCAATGGCAACGCATGCCAACCCAATCACCCCGGCTGTTGGGATGCAGACCGTCATTAGCAGTTCCTTCAGACTTCCTGGAAAAGCAGAGTCACAGAAAGTGTTTGTGTGAGTCATTTTCACCTTGATGAATCGGTCGGAACCCCAGTTTTGTTCATACGAAAAAAATGATTTATGACTGCAGACACAGCATGATGGAGAGTACAGATTGGCCAAGTGCTTGGTTACTTACTTCGTTTTCATTCTGCACTTACCAGGTTCATTCCTGACCTGCAGTTTCACGGCAATCTCTGTAAACAGTGTTTTGTTACTAGGAAACATCACTCTACACACAATGCTGCTATGGCGATCCTCAGGGAGAATCTGCAGGTTGATTTGACTCGATGTATCCCAGTCCGCGTTCTCATCCTGGCCTGACTGACTCCAATCGGAAGGAATCTCAGTCAGACACACTCCCCGATGCCCCTTCGTGCTGATCAGCCACAAGATGGTACTGGCTGGATTCGAACCAGACGCGTTGCAGGTGAATCGATAGTGACGACCGATCGTGACATCTGCGCTGCAGTCCATGTCGCTATCACAGTACTTTGTAGAGTTCATGTCAAGTGACACGTGGTTCGGTGGATCTGAAAATGGAAGTTTTATTTTATTCATCAATTTAATCACAATAAATTTTGTTTTGCGCATACGCTTGTGCCGGGTTTTCTTACTGGCATGACAACTTTAATTATTAAAGTGACGATTACTTACACATAACGTCAATAGTCCATTTTGCATTTTTGACACCCATGTCCGTGTACACGTAACACATCAGAGTGGAACCCGACATATTCCTGTGCAGCGTGACATGTAAAGTGTCACTGGATGAGTTGCTGCTAAGAGCTCCGAACTGTCTACCATCCAGGGTCCAATATCGGTCAAACCTACTGCTGTTGTGTGCCGTTATTCTGCACTCATATGAGGTTACACGGCCGTCAATTGCATGCGGACTTGTTCTCGATATGCTGACTTCGAAGGAACGACCTGAGAGGAAAAAGAAAAGAGTAAGCGCACTTGATGGCAACACTGATCATTCAAATCAGCACTGTGAAAGTTGGCTCTTTTGAAACATTATTTTATGTTGTCGAGTCCCATACTGTTCTAACTTCCCGAACATCATTCGCACACGTTGGGTTTAGATCTATCATGATCTGAACATCGATAATTATTAGGCAAACTGTAAAGTGTATTGCCATTGGTTGGTATTTTTGGTTTCAGTTGTCAAAATACATACAACTCACCCCTCCAAACGGATCCTAGGATGGCAGCAAAGGACAACATACGCTTGATAGTCACCATGTTGAAGTGCTTCTGTCTTGTATAGGATCCTCACTCGCAATCCCCTTAATAAATACATGTAATAAAAAAAAACACACATTTCATTGATAATCGAACATGTCACTAAAGGCCTATCGCTTTTAATGTGAAAAATATGCACAGCAAAAAGCAGTATCACTTCCTTGTTAAACGCGCGTTGACTTACATTTGAAACTTTCACAATATCCATAACATACTATATCCATCAGATAGCTCTAAAGTTGAATATTTGCGAGATTTATTTTTATGCACACAGGCCTACTCACTCTGAAATAAATGTTGAAGGGTGATAAAAGAAAGCAATTCCGTTAACGGAGCTACATTCCCAAACCAAAATAGGCTTATTTTATGAGTGGAAAGCGAAAATAATAGGCTATGTTTGTCTGCCTGCAGCTGCCCTTTGTTGCCTCCCTGTAACCGATAGAGGACGCTGCAAGTTTCTTAAATCTCTACACTTCTATGGTTGTCCGTGTTTGACCTTGGGGATGCTGTCTCGCAAGGAATCATAAGTCTGTTAGATGTCAATAGAGGGTTTTTCTATTTGGTCCGAGCATTTAGAAGGGGCCTACACAATCCTGGCTCAGTGGCCAAAGAGACGGCGCAAAGTTGACACTGCATCGTCAACGAAGCCTACATGTCAGTGAGGCTCGCTGGATGATGGATTGTTTGAAACACAGACTAGGGGGCCCAACAGCCGTCTCATCTGAAAAAGTTAGTTTGGTCTACTTGGCTTACCACAAGCTGCAAAATGATTATGGCGTGGTACCCATTGCTGTAACAACCAAATTAGATAAATTCCTGATATTACTGTCGGCCCTGATCCAATGAGTTTATTATTGATATAAATTATGTGGGAAAAAAAACGACCATCTACATGCACTTCGCATAGCAGATGTTTCCAAATGTCGACCAACAAAATCTTAGAACTATAGCTACCTATAGGTGGAATTTACATCCAAGGTCATGCTGTTCGGCCGATCTGAAATTATAGCCCCGAATAAAATGTTTCGAGATCATGACCACATGAAACAGTCATCCAATGGAATCCCTAAACTACATAGTGTAGTGTCCTATTTGTTATCACATACTTGTAAAGGGATTTTTGTAATGTCTGTTAATCCCAATTTGCTTTCACTTCCAATTTCAATCAAACGACTTGTAATTAAATTCAGCTCGAGTATCGGAAGAGAAAGGACAGCGGATGCTTGCATATTGTGAAAAATAATTTGGCTGCTCTTCGTTGCAATGGAAATGTTGTCTTGTTCATTGTGTTCATTGAGTACCAAAGGGATGATTGCCAGAGTTTCATTAAGTATTTCACCGTGTCCGGAGCTTTGAAAATGTACACGCTGCTGAATGTTATCTTGCAGTCAGCTTCCCTGCTGGCCCACTGCCTTTCGATGGCTGCCTCTCTAGCTTGGATCCGTGTAACTAGGTGTTCTCCCTTTCCTAACCTTCTATTTGTCTGCTTCCGTAGGCAGAGTTAGTGATGAATTAATGCATTGATTCGATTGATTGGTTGATAGTTTGATTTAATTGCGTAATATAATCAATATTGGCATTGATTGATATTTATTCGCTTTGCTTGGCCTTGTATTGCTTGATCGATCGAATGATTACTTTTACCGACAGACTGGTTGGTTGGTTGATCCACTCAATACGTAATGACACATTAACAATATGCATCGTAGTCACAACAAGCCACTTACTGAAATTGTCTGTTACTCGCATTGTCATGACAATATCTCTGAACACCGTAGTGTCGTCACGAAACATCACTCTGCACACAATGCTGCTATGGTGGTCCTCAGGGAATATCTGAAGGTTGATTTGACTCAAGGTATTCCAGTGCGTGCTCTCGTCCTGGCCTGACTGGTTCCAGTCAACAGGTAATTCAGTCTGTTGCATCCCCCGTATGCCCTTTGTGTTGATCAGCCACGTGATTTGACGGGCTGGATTCGAACTAGACGCGTTGCAGGCGAATTGGTAGTGACGACCGATTGTGACATCTGCGCTGCAGTCCGTGTCGCTATCACAGAAGTGGGTGGAATTCACGTTCAGGGCCTCGTAGTTAGGCTGATCTAAAATTATAATTTTCACAGTAAGTCTTGAGAAGAAGTCTACTCTGATGAAACAGAATTTTCTTTTTACATTTCAGTGTTTTATATCACCGCTCATGTGGAGAGATTCAGTGTAATGTGTTTAATTTGAATAGCCATGAGTTGTACGATTGCTTTCCTCCTTTGTCCTTTTCCTTTTCTTTTCTCCATTTTTAATCTTTATTTTTAAATAGTTTTGCTATGGGATTGCTAAAAGGTTAGTCGTCCGAACCCATAAAGAGACTGAATTAATTTCCAAACTTACACCTTGCATGCAGTGCCACAGTTGCATTGCGTACAATAGGATACACATTACACATCGACCTGGAGCCCGTATTCATTCTGTCCTGCAGTGTTCGTCGACTTTCTACCGTAAAAACAGGGACCGGTCTGGACATCTGTTTTCCACCAAGAAACCAAGACGCTTTACTAGTCCTGTAGTGGTCGCCTTTTACCGTACTCTTGAAGTGTTTTTCTCGTCCTGGTGTTTTGTACTGGCTTCTCCTGGACACCTCCTGCGAATAAAACTGTACATTACCGGGGAGTTACGTTCTTTGGACGGTGTAACACTGCCCGCCTCCCATCAATACGACTTGGGTCCATCTTTCATCCTCATCGCGATGGATAACCTTTATTTCTAACAGTTTCCTTAGAAATGAAGAAATGTTTCTCACCCGTAAAAGGCGAGCATTTACGTACATTTTCTTTTCTCTGTTTCAATTTCAAGTACTTGCTGAAAATCAGAAATGTTTGGAAAACAACCAAGCTCACATTTCTACCATACAGACAAGGATTTTTTTACATCTGTAATAAGGTATCTTGCGTGACTATAACATGACTGTAGATGATGTAATTTTTTTAAATAGTTTTTATATTCGATTAAACGAAGTTCAGTGCTTTAGAGGCTCGTGGTATAATCTCACTTGTTACATTAATAACGCTCAAAACATAATTTACCACCTCCGATGAAACGGTAAAAGCGTATCTTACTGCAATGACAAAGTATGTGCAGTGTTTGATCATGAATGTCCAGTGTCAAACTATATTTGTATGCTAAGTTCTCAAAACGTATGAACGATTCAAATGTGCATTGTCACAATTTACACGACATACCGAGACTCATGCTTCATGTATTTATTACAGTTTAAGCCTGTTACCCTCCGAGATGTTTCAGAGGAGTCTTTCTTCATGATGAGAAAAAAAATGGATTTCCCCTTAACTGAAAGTATGTAACAGACTGAATAAGTTAATCGTTATTTTACTCTAGCCAGAGTCTGAACATTGTAACATTGGAAGGGTGACCCAAACAGATAGACGAATCAGTTATTCATTGCCAATCTTGCTCTCAGCTGGTATTTTTAGCAGCCACTTAAATTTGTGATTTGTGAATAAACTGGTACCTCGAATAATGCCCGCTAACAATTACTTACCCCTGCATAATCCATGGAAGGTGAATGCTATCATTAAGACGACGCATACAGATTTTGTGGCCATTCTGGAGAGGAGCTTCTCTTGCAGCAGGAAATAAGCCTACCTTCGCTTTCCAAATCTCATTTTGATTTTATCAATTCATTCCCTGCCTTACATTGCAGAGTTCAATGTCTCTGACAGTATCGGTTTCACTTGTTGACCCATATGATTTTCATGAGTGCTTTTGTTATTTACCGGTACTATAGTGGAATACTCTCACCTTTGACACAGTATAAGTATCATAGACTTGCATATATTGTAGACGCAGGTTTCGGAAAAATTGTTCGCCTGCCCAGTACAATTTCATGCTGGGCACAATTGGAAGCGGTTAATTATGAATTTAAAATAGACTTACAATGCCCGGGTTTAAGAAGAGTTTATATGTCAATACAAATCCATTTTAATAGAAACGCTACTGCAGAAGTCTCTTTGTTAAACTAAAACTTAAAGTCTTTTTTTTAATTAAAACTTAAAATCCACTTTTCATAGCCTCTCTCTTTAAGAAAAATATTGACGTATGGAAGCTTAAATAGTTTATACATAAAGGGACGTTCAGTAAAGATGAACGTTCAGCGCATGTACTTATAACTTGCAATACGAATCTCTAAGATTTGGAGGAAATGCATCGTTCTTCATTATCAGTCCTATCAGCAGGATGTCGGTTTGGTTGTTACTTTTTCCCTTTTTTACACCTATATCGTCAAAGATGTTATCGTAATCCCCGTCAGCAACTTGTATGGTGAATGCATCACGAATAAGCAACAGTATTCACTGCAGAAACAGCCCTGCTGAATTGACATCATCACAAGAGTGTTCATGCAGGGCCAGATTTTTTTTTTTTGCTGTAGCACCGCGGGAGCAGCACCGACAGATGCAAGAAAGTATTAAACGAGAATAAAAAGCAGCAATCGTCTGGGATAACAGACCAATAAGTAATATTATTCTTTTGCTTCGTCTCATACAAAGAATAATGTTTCATTTCTCATACTGAATATTTTTAGGCACTTTGAAAGTTATTTGTCAATCGTTATGAGAAGGATCTATTTGCAACATTTACAAAGCCATTCAGTGTTGAGCATATATCACAAGTGATATTTTTTCGCAGAAAATATCCCCTCAACTGCAAAACCTGGATACTCCACTGTAAGTTGCTCTCAATAAAATGTCCCACTTTTTCAATGTAAAAAATACGGTTTTTGTCCGGCAAATTATGATAGTGCGAACGTTTCTCTCGTCACTGCGAAACGGTCATTTTCAAAGCCTGAATGCGTTCGAACATTTCCCTTGAAAAGGAGTTTCTCAGATTTCTTATACTTGTCTTCTCCTCGTGAATTTACAGAGTGAGTGTTTCCATGGGTGGTTAGGAGTGCACTCAGTTTCATAAAGATTTCACCCCAGGCTTAAATCAGGGGATGCAGGTAAATATCCCCATCACTTTTTGGCCAGCGAGAATTTTTTTTTTAATCCTATCTCCTACTTTTTCGTGGTGGGAAAAATCAAGGCGCATTGTGAAGAGTTTTCGGACTTCTCAACAACCAAACTGTGTCTAGTAGCACACAAAAAGGTAGAACGTTTTGATGAAAAGTTCTACAGGAGTGTATTACACATACAGAATACCTCTGTATCATGGAAATCGCCCTCGATAGTGTCACGTGGTGTGAGCACCCTTCTTCCTCCTTTCAAATTTCCATGGCCGGGCAAGTCATCCTCGAATCCCCCTTTCCCAGTTCCAAGCTTACACTGGTGGGTTTAATGTTCTTTCAGAAAGTGTGTAGCCAGAATCTTGATCATGAATTTATTGGAAATTTATGACGCATTTGGTTTTAGCTTATCTGAGGAAAGTGGTTTCCTTATGGTCGTCAATGGACACCCGCGTTTGATACTCTCGAACCGCAGGGATCTCCTGGTACACGCCCTTCTCTTTCGATGCTTGACTCTCCTGATTTCGTCAGAGTGGGAAAATCAGAAATGTATTGTTTCAATATTTTCAAAGGCACTTTCCCTTCCTCCTGATGTATTTAGCATCAGATAAAAACACTCGTCCAGCGAATTTCAATAATGAAATGACTTCTTAAAAATTTAAAACCTTTCATGAAAATTTGTAGTAACTTTTAGTCGAACAATTAGAATTGATCTTCAATAACGCCCCGTGCTTAGACTTACCAACCAAGCGTTCCCACGTGTCCTTTACCAACGTCAGTAGTCAGGGTATCAGTTTATTTGATGTTTATTCTGGGGATGCTAGTTTATAGCCAGAGAAAACATGCATGTCGTACTGCCAGGGGGTAGCAGTAATCGGTTGACTGGAAGGTTTCATCAGACGAAAAGTTGTTGCCTCTTTGAATGATACCCAATTACGTGTCTACTTTGTAGCGTCCTGCTTTTAAAACTATAGCTGGTCAATGTTGTCCCCTTTCGTGGTTTATTAGGCATAACGTTGATTGAATGTATCTTTTTTTTTAAGAATTGCAAGAGATAACCCTCTTTCTCACCTCATGTTGGGAGGATGGAGGCCGAGACGAATCTGCCTGCGGGTGTGGCTGACGGGGCTTGTATTTCTGTCGCCTCTTTCGCGCAATCGCAATGGCAACGCATGCCAACCCAATCACCCCGGCTGTTGGGATGCAGACCGTCATTAGCAGTTCCTTCAGACTTCCTGGAAAAGCAGAGTCACAGAAAGTGTTTGTGTGAGTCATTTTCACCTTGATGAATCGGTCGGAACCCCAGTTTTGTTCATACGAAAAAAATGATTTATGACTGCAGACACAGCATGATGGAGAGTACAGATTGGCCAAGTGCTTGGTTACTTACTTCGTTTTCATTCTGCACTTACCAGGTTCATTCCTGACCTGCAGTTTCACGGCAATCTCTGTAAACAGTGTTTTGTTACTAGGAAACATCACTCTACACACAATGCTGCTATGGCGATCCTCAGGGAGAATCTGCAGGTTGATTTGACTCGATGTATCCCAGTCCGCGTTCTCATCCTGGCCTGACTGACTCCAATCGGAAGGAATCTCAGTCAGACACACTCCCCGATGCCCCTTCGTGCTGATCAGCCACAAGATGGTACTGGCTGGATTCGAACCAGACGCGTTGCAGGTGAATCGATAGTGACGACCGATCGTGACATCTGCGCTGCAGTCCATGTCGCTATCACAGTACTTTGTAGAGTTCATGTCAAGTGACACGTGGTTCGGTGGATCTGAAAATGGAAGTTTTATTTTATTCATCAATTTAATCACAATAAATTTTGTTTTGCGCATACGCTTGTGCCGGGTTTTCTTACTGGCATGACAACTTTAATTATTAAAGTGACGATTACTTACACATAACGTCAATAGTCCATTTTGCATTTTTGACACCCATGTCCGTGTACACGTAACACATCAGAGTGGAACCCGACATATTCCTGTGCAGCGTGACATGTAAAGTGTCACTGGATGAGTTGCTGCTAAGAGCTCCGAACTGTCTACCATCCAGGGTCCAATATCGGTCAAACCTACTGCTGTTGTGTGCCGTTATTCTGCACTCATATGAGGTTACACGGCCGTCAATTGCATGCGGACTTGTTCTCGATATGCTGACTTCGAAGGAACGACCTGAGAGGAAAAAGAAAAGAGTAAGCGCACTTGATGGCAACACTGATCATTCAAATCAGCACTGTGAAAGTTGGCTCTTTTGAAACATTATTTTATGTTGTCGAGTCCCATACTGTTCTAACTTCCCGAACATCATTCGCACACGTTGGGTTTAGATCTATCATGATCTGAACATCGATAATTATTAGGCAAACTGTAAAGTGTATTGCCATTGGTTGGTATTTTTGGTTTCAGTTGTCAAAATACATACAACTCACCCCTCCAAACGGATCCTAGGATGGCAGCAAAGGACAACATACGCTTGATAGTCACCATGTTGAAGTGCTTCTGTCTTGTATAGGATCCTCACTCGCAATCCCCTTAATAAATACATGTAATAAAAAAAAACACACATTTCATTGATAATCGAACATGTCACTAAAGGCCTATCGCTTTTAATGTGAAAAATATGCACAGCAAAAAGCAGTATCACTTCCTTGTTAAACGCGCGTTGACTTACATTTGAAACTTTCACAATATCCATAACATACTATATCCATCAGATAGCTCTAAAGTTGAATATTTGCGAGATTTATTTTTATGCACACAGGCCTACTCACTCTGAAATAAATGTTGAAGGGTGATAAAAGAAAGCAATTCCGTTAACGGAGCTACATTCCCAAACCAAAATAGGCTTATTTTATGAGTGGAAAGCGAAAATAATAGGCTATGTTTGTCTGCCTGCAGCTGCCCTTTGTTGCCTCCCTGTAACCGATAGAGGACGCTGCAAGTTTCTTAAATCTCTACACTTCTATGGTTGTCCGTGTTTGACCTTGGGGATGCTGTCTCGCAAGGAATCATAAGTCTGTTAGATGTCAATAGAGGGTTTTTCTATTTGGTCCGAGCATTTAGAAGGGGCCTACACAATCCTGGCTCAGTGGCCAAAGAGACGGCGCAAAGTTGACACTGCATCGTCAACGAAGCCTACATGTCAGTGAGGCTCGCTGGATGATGGATTGTTTGAAACACAGACTAGGGGGCCCAACAGCCGTCTCATCTGAAAAAGTTAGTTTGGTCTACTTGGCTTACCACAAGCTGCAAAATGATTATGGCGTGGTACCCATTGCTGTAACAACCAAATTAGATAAATTCCTGATATTACTGTCGGCCCTGATCCAATGAGTTTATTATTGATATAAATTATGTGGGAAAAAAAACGACCATCTACATGCACTTCGCATAGCAGATGTTTCCAAATGTCGACCAACAAAATCTTAGAACTATAGCTACCTATAGGTGGAATTTACATCCAAGGTCATGCTGTTCGGCCGATCTGAAATTATAGCCCCGAATAAAATGTTTCGAGATCATGACCACATGAAACAGTCATCCAATGGAATCCCTAAACTACATAGTGTAGTGTCCTATTTGTTATCACATACTTGTAAAGGGATTTTTGTAATGTCTGTTAATCCCAATTTGCTTTCACTTCCAATTTCAATCAAACGACTTGTAATTAAATTCAGCTCGAGTATCGGAAGAGAAAGGACAGCGGATGCTTGCATATTGTGAAAAATAATTTGGCTGCTCTTCGTTGCAATGGAAATGTTGTCTTGTTCATTGTGTTCATTGAGTACCAAAGGGATGATTGCCAGAGTTTCATTAAGTATTTCACCGTGTCCGGAGCTTTGAAAATGTACACGCTGCTGAATGTTATCTTGCAGTCAGCTTCCCTGCTGGCCCACTGCCTTTCGATGGCTGCCTCTCTAGCTTGGATCCGTGTAACTAGGTGTTCTCCCTTTCCTAACCTTCTATTTGTCTGCTTCCGTAGGCAGAGTTAGTGATGAATTAATGCATTGATTCGATTGATTGGTTGATAGTTTGATTTAATTGCGTAATATAATCAATATTGGCATTGATTGATATTTATTCGCTTTGCTTGGCCTTGTATTGCTTGATCGATCGAATGATTACTTTTACCGACAGACTGGTTGGTTGGTTGATCCACTCAATACGTAATGACACATTAACAATATGCATCGTAGTCACAACAAGCCACTTACTGAAATTGTCTGTTACTCGCATTGTCATGACAATATCTCTGAACACCGTAGTGTCGTCACGAAACATCACTCTGCACACAATGCTGCTATGGTGGTCCTCAGGGAATATCTGAAGGTTGATTTGACTCAAGGTATTCCAGTGCGTGCTCTCGTCCTGGCCTGACTGGTTCCAGTCAACAGGTAATTCAGTCTGTTGCATCCCCCGTATGCCCTTTGTGTTGATCAGCCACGTGATTTGACGGGCTGGATTCGAACTAGACGCGTTGCAGGCGAATTGGTAGTGACGACCGATTGTGACATCTGCGCTGCAGTCCGTGTCGCTATCACAGAAGTGGGTGGAATTCACGTTCAGGGCCTCGTAGTTAGGCTGATCTAAAATTATAATTTTCACAGTAAGTCTTGAGAAGAAGTCTACTCTGATGAAACAGAATTTTCTTTTTACATTTCAGTGTTTTATATCACCGCTCATGTGGAGAGATTCAGTGTAATGTGTTTAATTTGAATAGCCATGAGTTGTACGATTGCTTTCCTCCTTTGTCCTTTTCCTTTTCTTTTCTCCATTTTTAATCTTTATTTTTAAATAGTTTTGCTATGGCATTGCTAAAAGGTTAGTCGTCCGAACCCATAAAGAGACTGAATTAATTTCCAAACTTACACCTTGCATGCAGTGCCACAGTTGCATTGCGTACAATAGGATACACATTACACATCGACCTGGAGCCCGTATTCATTCTGTCCTGCAGTGTTCGTCGACTTTCTACCGTAAAAACAGGGACCGGTCTGGACATCTGTTTTCCACCAAGAAACCAAGACGCTTTACTAGTCCTGTAGTGGTCGCCTTTTACCGTACTCTTGAAGTGTTTTTCTCGTCCTGGTGTTTTGTACTGGCTTCTCCTGGACACCTCCTGCGAATAAACTGTACATTACCGGGGAGTTACGTTCTTTGGACGGTGTAACACTGCCCGCCTCCCATCAATACGACTTGGGTCCATCTTTCATCCTCATCGCGATGGATAACCTTTATTTCTAACAGTTTCCTTAGAAATGAAGAAATGTTTCTCACCCGTAAAAGGCGAGCATTTACGTACATTTTCTTTTCTCTGTTTCAATTTCAAGTACTTGCTGAAAATCAGAAATGTTTGGAAAACAACCAAGCTCACATTTCTACCATACAGACAAGGATTTTTTTACATCTGTAATAAGGTATCTTGCGTGACTATAACATGACTGTAGATGATGTAATTTTTTTAAATAGTTTTTATATTCGATTAAACGAAGTTCAGTGCTTTAGAGGCTCGTGGTATAATCTCACTTGTTACATTAATAACGCTCAAAACATAATTTACCACCTCCGATGAAACGGTAAAAGCGTATCTTACTGCAATGACAAAGTATGTGCAGTGTTTGATCATGAATGTCCAGTGTCAAACTATATTTGTATGCTAAGTTCTCAAAACGTATGAACGATTCAAATGTGCATTGTCACAATTTACACGACATACCGAGACTCATGCTTCATGTATTTATTACAGTTTAAGCCTGTTACCCTCCGAGATGTTTCAGAGGAGTCTTTCTTCATGATGAGAAAAAAAATGGATTTCCCCTTAACTGAAAGTATGTAACAGACTGAATAAGTTAATCGTTATTTTACTCTAGCCAGAGTCTGAACATTGTAACATTGGAAGGGTGACCCAAACAGATAGACGAATCAGTTATTCATTGCCAATCTTGCTCTCAGCTGGTATTTTTAGCAGCCACTTAAATTTGTGATTTGTGAATAAACTGGTACCTCGAATAATGCCCGCTAACAATTACTTACCCCTGCATAATCCATGGAAGGTGAATGCTATCATTAAGACGACGCATACAGATTTTGTGGCCATTCTGGAGAGGAGCTTCTCTTGCAGCAGGAAATAAGCCTACCTTCGCTTTCCAAATCTCATTTTGATTTTATCAATTCATTCCCTGCCTTACATTGCAGAGTTCAATGTCTCTGACAGTATCGGTTTCACTTGTTGACCCATATGATTTTCATGAGTGCTTTTGTTATTTACCGGTACTATAGTGGAATACTCTCACCTTTGACACAGTATAAGTATCATAGACTTGCATATATTGTAGACGCAGGTTTCGGAAAAATTGTTCGCCTGCCCAGTACAATTTCATGCTGGGCACAATTGGAAGCGGTTAATTATGAATTTAAAATAGACTTACAATGCCCGGGTTTAAGAAGAGTTTATATGTCAATACAAATCCATTTTAATAGAAACGCTACTGCAGAAGTCTCTTTGTTAAACTAAAACTTAAAGTCTTTTTTTTAATTAAAACTTAAAATCCACTTTTCATAGCCTCTCTCTTTAAGAAAAATATTGACGTATGGAAGCTTAAATAGTTTATACATAAAGGGACGTTCAGTAAAGATGAACGTTCAGCGCATGTACTTATAACTTGCAATACGAATCTCTAAGATTTGGAGGAAATGCATCGTTCTTCATTATCAGTCCTATCAGCAGGATGTCGGTTTGGTTGTTACTTTTTCCCTTTTTTACACCTATATCGTCAAAGATGTTATCGTAATCCCCGTCAGCAACTTGTATGGTGAATGCATCACGAATAAGCAACAGTATTCACTGCAGAAACAGCCCTGCTGAATTGACATCATCACAAGAGTGTTCATGCAGGGCCAGATTTTTTTTTTTGCTGTAGCACCGCGGGAGCAGCACCGACAGATGCAAGAAAGTATTAAACGAGAATAAAAAGCAGCAATCGTCTGGGATAACAGACCAATAAGTAATATTATTCTTTTGCTTCGTCTCATACAAAGAATAATGTTTCATTTCTCATACTGAATATCTTTAGGCACTTTGAAAGTTATTTGTCAATCGTTATGAGAAGGATCTATTTGCAACATTTACAAAGCCATTCAGTGTTGAGCATATATCACAAGTGATATTTTTTTCGCAGAAAATATCCCCTCAACTGCAAAACCTGGATACTCCACTGTAAGTTGCTCTCAATAAAATGTCCCACTTTTTCAATGTAAAAAATACGGTTTTTGTCTGGCAAATTATGATAGTGCGAACGTTTCTCTCGTCACTGCGAAACGGTCATTTTCAAAGCCTGAATGCCTTCTAACATTTCCCTTGAAAAGGAGTTTCTCAGATTTCTTATACTTGTCTTCTCCTCGTGAATTTACAGAGTGAGTGTTTCCATGGGTGGTTAGGAGTGCACTCGGTTTCATAAAGATTTCACCCCAGGCTTAAATCAGGGGATGCAGGTAAATATCCCCATCGCTTTTTGGCCAGCGATAATTTTTTTTTTAATCCTATCTCCTACTTTTTCGTGGTGGGAAAAATCAAGGCGCATTGTGAAGAGTTTTCAGACTTCTCAACAACCAAACTGTGTCTAGTAGCACACAAAAAGGTAGAACGTTTTGATGAAAAGTTCTACAGGAGTGTATTACACATACAGAATACCTCTGTATCATGGAAATCGCCCTCGATAGTGTCACGTGGTGTGAGCACCCTTCTTCCTCCTTTCAAATTTCCATGGCCGGGCAAGTCATCCTCGAATCCCCCTTTCCCAGTTCCAAGCTTACACTGGTGGGTTTAATGTTCTTTCAGAAAGTGTGTAGCCAGAATCTTGATCATGAATTTATTGGAAATTTATGACCCATTTGGTTTTAGCTTATCTGAGGAAAGTGGTTTCCTTATGGTCGTCAATGGACACCCGCGTTTGATACTCTCGAACCGCAGGGATCTCCTGGTACACGCCCTTCTCTTTCGATGCTTGACTCTCCTGATTTCGTCAGAGCGAGAAAATCAGAAATGTATTGTTTCAATATTTTCAAAGGCACTTTCCCTTCCTCCTGATGTATTTAGCATCAGATAAAAACACTCGTCCAGCGAATTTCAATAATGAAATGCCTTCTTAAAAAATTCAAAACCTTTCATGAAAATTTGTAGTAACTTTTAGTCGAACAATTAGAATTGATCTTCAATAACACCCCGTGCTTAGACTTACCAACCGAGCGTTCCCACGTGTCCTTTACCAACGTCAGTAGTCAGGGTATCAGTTTATTTGATGTTTATTGTGGGGATGCTAGTTTATAGCCAGAGAAAACATGCATGTCGTACTGCCAGGGGGTAGCAGTAATCGGTTGACTGGAAGGTTTCATCAGACGAAAAGTTGTTGCCTCTTTGAATGATACTTAATTACGTGTCTACTTTGTAGCGTCCTGCTTTTAAAACTATAGCTGGTCAATGTTGTCCCCTTTCGTGGTTTATTAGGCATAACGTTGATTGAATGTATCAATTTTTTTTAAGAATTGCAAGAGATAACCCTCTTTCTCACCTCATGTTGGGAGGATGGAGGCCGAGACGAATCTGCCTGCGGGTGTGGCTGACGGGGCTTGTATTTCTGTCGCCTCTTTCGCACAATCACAATGGCAACGCATGCCAACCCAATCACCCCGGCTGTTGGGATGCAGACCGTCATCAGCAGTTCCTTCAGATTTCCTGGAAAAGCAGAGTCACAGAAAGTGTTTGTGAGAGTCATTTTCACCTTGATGAATCGGTCGGAACCCCAGTTTTGTTCGTATGAAAAAATGATTTATGACTGCAGACACAGCATGATGGAGAGTACAGATTGGCCAAGTGCTTGGTTACTTACTTCGTTTTCATTTTGCACTTACCAGGTTCATTCCTGACCTGCAGTTTCACGGCAATCTCTGTAAACAGTGTTTTGTTACTAGGAAACATCACTCTACACACGATGCTGCTATGGCGATCCTCAGGGAGAATCTGCAGGTTGATTTGACTCGATGTATCCCAGTCCGCGTTCTCATTCTGGCCTGACTGACTCCAATCGGAAGGAATCTCAGTCAGACACACTCCCCGATGCCCCTTCGTGCTGATCAGCCACAAGATGGTACTGGCTGGATTCGAACCAGACGCGTTGCAGGTGAATCGATAGTGGCGACCGATCGTGACATCTGCGCTGCAGTCCATGTCGCTATCACAGTACTTGGTAGAGTTCACGTCAAGTGACACGTGGTTCGATGGATCTGAAAATGGAAGTTTTATTTTATTCATCAATTTAATCACAATAAATTTTGTTTTGCGCATACGCTTGTGCCGAGTTTTCTTACTGGCATGACTGCTTTTATTATTAAAGTGACGACTACTTACACATAACGTCAATCGTCCAATCTGCATTTTTGGCATCCGTGTTTGTGTACACGTAACACAACAGAGTGGAACCCGACATATTCCTGTGCAGCGTGACATGTAAAGTGTCACTGGGTGAGTTGCTGCTAAGAGCTCTGAACTGTCTACCATCCAGGGTCCAATACAGGTCAAACTCACTGCTGTCGTGTGCCGTTATTCTGCACTCATACGAGGTTACACGGCCTTCAATTGCATGCGGACTTGTTCTCGATATGCTGACTTCGAAGGAACGACCTGAGAGGAAAAAGAAAAGAGTAAGCGCACTTGATGGCAACACTGATCATTCAAATCAGCACTGTGAAAGTTGGCTCTTTTGAAACATTATTTTATGTTGTCGAGTCCCATACTGTTCTAACTTCCCGAACATCATTCGCACACGTTGGGTTTAGATCTATCATGATCTGAACATCGATAATTATTAGGCAAACTATAAAGTGTATTGCCATTGGTTGGTATTTTTGGTTTCAGTTGTCAAAATACATACAACTCACCCCTCCAAACAGATCCTAGGATGGCAGCCAAGGACACCATACGCTTGATAGTCACCATGTTGAAGTGCTTCTGTCTTGTATAGGATCCTCACTCGGAATCCCCTTAATAAATACATGTAATTAAAAAAACACACATTTCATTGATAATCGAACATGTCACTAAAGGCCTATCGCTTTTAATGTGAAAAATATGCACAGCAAAAAGCAGTATCACTTCCTTGTTAAACGCACGTTGACTTACATTTGAAACTTTCACAATATCCATAACATACTATATCCATCAGATAGCTCTAAAGTTGAATATTTGCGAGATTTATTTTTATGCACACAGGCCTACTCACTCTGAAATAAATGTAGCATTTGTTGAACATATTGAAGGGTGGTAAAAGAAAGCAATTCCGTTAACGAAGCTACATTCCCAAACCAAAATAGGCTTATTTTATGAGTGGAAAGCGAAAATAATAGGCTATGTTTGTCTGCCTGCAGCTGCCCTTTGTTGCCTCCCTGTAACCGATAGAGGACGCTGCAAGTTTCTTAAATCTCTACACTTCTATGGTTGTCCGTGTTTGACCTTGGGGATGCTGTCTCGCAAGGAATCATAAGTCTGTTAGATGTCAATAGATGGTTTTTCTATTTGGTCCGAGCATTTAGAAGGGGCCTACACAATTCTGGCTCAGTGGCCAAAGAGACGCAAAGTTGACACTGCATCGTCAACGAAGCCTACATGTCAGTGAGGCTCGCGGGATGATGGATTGTTTGAAACACAGATAGAGGGCCCAACAGCCGTCTCATCTGAAAAAGTTAGTTTGGTCTACTTGGCTTACGTGTCGCATGTGGAAGCATGTTCGAATTACCACAAGCTACAAAATGATTATGGCGTGGTACCCATTGCTGTAACAACCAAATTAGATAAATTCCTGATATTACTGTCGGCCCTGATCCAATGAGTTTATTATTGATATAAATTATGTGGAAAAAACCCGACCATCTACATGCACTTCGCATAGCAGATGTTTCCAAATGTCGACCAAAAAATCTTAGAACTATAGCTACCTGACTTGGAGTAATCAAAATGAGGTATGTGCGCCGTCGTGATATGGACCCCCTGCTGTGGCATGCAGCACTGTTGTGCACGCAGTGAGTGAGGGCACTGTATTTTGTGGGGTGGGCTACACCGTGTATGGGCTACACCGTCCGCGTGGTTGCTAGCTGGGGACCCTCCTCTTTTCACGGGTGCACTTGTTGTCTCTTCCTGTATTTGATCTCCTAGCCGTGCCGTGAGCGCTTCAGTGTGAATATTTGTCGGTGATTTGTTGTCGTGGGCGTATGAACAGCGGCCGATTGTAACTGAAAGTAATTTCATGTGGGAAAGGTGAGGACTTACAATTTCCAAGTTTGTTATTTGTAAATGTATATATTTTGCTGTAGAGTTTCCTTCAAATAAAACGATAGGCCCTACGCATGTAATGGAACACGCCAACTCCATGACATGACTCATTCGGGAAGCATTCCAGAAACGAGTTTCTTACTTAGAAATGAAATGTGTTTCGACGGCTTCGATTCAGCCCTGTAAATTTCTGTCGTAAATGTAATTAACGGTTCCCCAATAGTGAGCGAACATTTCCAAACCGGCAGTGGTTCACTTTACACTGCTAATTTATGCTTGCCTTTCGTGACGTTAAGCCACAGAGGTTTTTCCGAGTTCAAGTTTCAGGTGAAACATGACTGCAATCAGGTAGAAAGCCTGGTTAAAAATAAAAATCTGGCTAGGATGGCCACTATTGCAGCATTAGCCTGAAAGGTGATTTATAGACCGAGGATTTAGGGGTTATGCAGTGGAAAAGTACAGTCGAAAGGAGGAAATGTTGCTCTTGCACAGAGCAGCCTTTGCAGTACTGTGCGTCTGATGTTTTCAGAATATTCGGTGGAGATATAACGTGCTGTTGTGCATTGAATTAAAATGAAAGGTATTTCTAGTTTCACCTGTCGAAACTAAACTTTAAATTTAAAAAGACCGGCTTGAGTAACTGAGCAAAGCCGTGTCGAGCCCAAATTAACTGGACACCACTCTGATTTACATTTGTGCGTATCAGTATAGGGCCTAGTCCACTCCGTACTCAGTGAACCAAAAATCCAGAAAAATACGAGGAAAGTGAGGTAGATTGACTGAATTCGACGAGCCGTGCCCTCGAGGTTAAACTTTTGTTGCTGGTTGCCATGGCTGCGTAACCTTTACCTGGCAATGCAGAGGCCGTACAAGTGTTGCTAGTCTATTGTGAACGTATGAGCGCTTTGCCTTTTACAGGGGCTGTCTCACCAGATCTCTCGTGTTCGGCTATTCAATAAAAATATCATGACCAGTGAAAATGGAAGAGCGTTGTATAGGAATAAACCGGTAGAATGTTAGTATTCCTTGGGTCTATTCCAAACTGATTGATTGCAAATACGCAAAGGTACCGGCTGCAGCTCTTTGAGTATCACAGTTGTGACTAGTTTGTTACTCGTTGGCTTGTGAAGGCCTAAAACAAATTTCTGTGCGTCTAGACCTTTGTGGAAATATCTGCCTGTCTTTTATGCACCATTCGTAGTTTTATTTTGTTAGACTGTGTACTATTCAGCATGACAAATGACACCTCTGTGTCAGCAAGAGCTTAGCAAGCCCTGTGGCGTGAAAGCCCGGTAAATAACTGCCGTGCGACACGCTTATTTATTTAGCGCGTCCATCGATTTGTTGTACATGTATTGGGAACGAGCCCTGATTCATGTAATTTTAAAACGTGGGACGAACACAATGGGGATAATCCCAGAAATCGATAAAACGTCTTATGCGCGATTTGTGCGGCGTGGCTAGGCTGGTTTCGTTCTTGGGCAAGTCTCTTAAGCAATGAAAATTTCCTTCCACAAACTCGTGTCTTGGAGTCTTTCCAGTTTTCATTGACAAGGGATTCCGCTGAGCTATGGGTTTTTCAATGTGTTGTCTTTCAACATTGCACAAGACTAGACGCCATACCGGTCGGATGACTATCAAAATGATCCATAAGGTACTTTTTGCACAGAAACATGATTGTAGAGGTTATGATCTCAGGCAAATGCCGCCAACCAAGATGAAATTAACTGGTTAATTTGTTAACTGTTTCGGCTCTCTGACCGTAAGCCTGCAATTGTTTTGCCCTCATTGACAAGCACAGTGTTCTCTGCTTCCTGCATGCACCTGATCGAGCAGCCGGGGAAGACTCGATCGTCGATGCTACATCCTGGCCAGAATTTGTCGCTGGAATATTACTTGAGCGTGCTAAGCAGATATGAGATGGGGAGCAACCGTTGACAATCGACGCTTATTTTTGTACTCTTGATAAAGTATTGCTGTAAAGTGGAACCTTTTCTGGGCGGAAACAAAATTCGTTTCAGCTCGAGGAATAGGGACTTTGGTCACAAACTGTATTGGCCTAGACTAGTGTCGATAGCCCTGCCCAATGATCAAGCATCCAAATGTAGGTTTTCTACCATGGCCTTAAGTCTACGTGGAGTCATATTTTTTGTAAAGTTGATTTCTCCGACAAGACACCAGGGCAGTGCACCGCTAGTTAAGATAAGGTCCCTTGTTGTTTTTAGTACAAAACCACAAACGTGGCGCAAAACGCATGAAAACTAAGTTGGACTGTGTGATTCTTTGCCGTTGTTTCATGGACACCATAAGTTGTAACTTGTCTACAGGTCGCTGTTTGTCCGTACTGGGGGAGCAGCCCGCCCGACAGACAGACAGGCATTGATAATTCATATTCAAGACAGGAGATCAATGTTTGGAGTGCTTTTTAACCATTTAATGAATTTCTGTTCTTTAGGTGGAGTTGCGGAAACGAAGGCTGGAAAGAAACCGAGAAATGGCCTGATCCCTCTGTACCCGTACACTCGACTAATCCACTCCGTGTCCAAACACAGGCCAATAAACAAGACTGGAATTTCGTGCTTTGGAAGCTTCTTTCCTATTAGGCTTCACAGGGTCGACAATATTGACGGTTGTTTGTTAAAGGTTTTACTTTCATAAAAGTTTCCTTACTGATGTGTAACAATGACAGAAAATTAAGGTGAAGAAAGGCAGGCAATCGCAGGTGGTCGGTAATTGTCTGTGGTTTTTTTGGAGAAAGAGGGCAATATACGGAAGCGTATGAGGGCCACTTACAAAAAACCTTTTATCGAGATACTATCTCGCCGCGGCGAGTTAAATCGTTGAATGTGTAACTCGCCGTGGCGAGTTACTATCTCGCCGCGGCGAGATAGTAACTCGAAAAACATTTTTTTTGGCCAGTGGACCTTATACGCTTCCGTAGCAACATGAATAATGATTATAAATAAAATATAAGTTACTGTTTTTTTTTATTGTGTTTACTTTTTATTTTCCCCAGTCACAATGTCATCTGAAGGCTGCAACCTCTCCTTCGCTGGAACATCGTTTCTGGGAGTGTACAATATCGGCTCAGCGGTGTGTCTGTTAGATTACGGCAAGGAAGTAGTGCGGCATGTGCGGTGTTACGGGGGTACATCCGCAGGGGCTAGCACGGCGTGTGTCATGCTCAGCGCGCCAGAGAGACTTTCCGTAAGTCCTGAGGAGTAGACGTTTCTGTGCTTTGGTAGAACAGTAACAGCCACAGATTAGCCATGTCGAATGCAGGCCTACATAATTTCCACTAAACATCTATAGGGAAAAGAGAGTTGTCATATGAATATGATGCAGGCTGGATTTTTGAAATTGTGACGACTCCAAGAACCTAGCTGAGATTGTTTTTCATTTCAGACTGCACATTAAAGTATGGTACCCTGTGACAGGAGACCTCTATTCGTATTCCTCAACCAAAATCAAAAATAATAGAAAAATGACTTCATATTTTAGTAATGATTTGCCCTAAATCCTTTTCACACTGCCTTTAAAGTGTGTGATATGTCCTCAATCATTGTCCTGATTTCTATTAACCTCATGTCAATCGATCATTATTTTTCAATTGTTCAGCAATATTTACAATCGATTTACGATCTGGCGGAATCGATTTCCCAAAAGACCTACGGTGCCGTAACTCCGGGATATGACCTCATGAGCGACATCCGGAACATCCTGGACACCCATTTGAAGGACAACGCCCACGTGACCTGCTCAGGGCGACTCCACGTGCCGATCATGGAGCTTGTGTCCGTGACCCCTGACCCCCGATGCAAAACGAGCGCCCTCGTTCCGCAGCCGACAAAAAAGCCGAACGTCCTGGAGTTTGGCGGGAAAGTGTGGGCATGCGGCGAGAGGAAAGTGGTGACAACTTTCAGCAGCAGAGAGGACCTGATTGAGGTTTGGAAAAAACATGCATATTTCTCCCTGGAATCATTTTTCCTGATTGAACCAAATCATTTTTGAAAATTGATAAAGAAATTGCATCTTTTGCAATAGAATAGTCAGACTGAAAGCTACTAGGCTCAAAAAGCTTGTTGTTGCTACCGTCATTTTTGAAGTTTTAGAAATTTCAAGGAAAGCCTTGAAGCAGATGGTAGCAGATTGCTACCGTAATCAGATTTTCAAACCAAACTGAAAGCAGCAAAATTTGGACAGTGAAAATGGGACGAAAATTCCATTTTTTCAACGGCACATAAAGCCTTGGTTACACCAACCTGACGACACACCTTTCCCATCTTTGCAAAAGATGGCATAAACCTTTGGGGGAATTACTAAAAATCGTGTTAGCTGTGGGATGTTGAACTTGATTTTAAAATATTGCAAAATTATCCAAAAAAACCCGAAAACAATTGAACTGTTTTTTTGTGCGGCGTTTTACAGGTTCTTCTGGCCAGCATGTACGTACCCTGGTTCAGTGACTGGAAAGCTCCATCTTTCCAAGGAAAGGTAATGCTACGGGTCACCAGATGTGCCATTAAATGTCTGAACTCGAACAAAATATTATTTTTAAATATTGTGTTTCTTTACGTCAGTGTATCTCTGCACAGTGCCATAAAGAGGGTCACACCTTATGGTGTAATTTAACTGTCTGTAAATCTACTATATGAAGCTGACATTATGTTTACCATCGTCTCTTCCTAATTACTTTAAATTTCTCCCTTCATCTTGTGATGTCATTTCTGCATGCATTCCAGTCTTCATTGTTTCAGTGACCCTTCTGCACGATGAAAAGCTATTAAACCTAAATACCTATGTTTTAGTTCTGGGTTGACGGATCTCTTCTGAACTCGAGTCCTGGAGGGATCGAGAATCTTCAGTTTCCAGCGGGAACGCTCATCACCATCTCCCCGAATAAGCAGGCCGCGCACTACCGACCCCAGGACAATATCACTTCCACCTGGAAAGACATCAGCCACGAGCACTACGAGGCCTCGCCCTTCAACATGTACAGGGTTCCCATCGGCTCCAACGCCAACGGTCTGGACTTTGTTCTCAACCCGCCCCCGCAGGACGTCCTGGGAAAGCTCTTCGACACGGGCAAGCAGGACGCACGGGAGTTTCTGACTCGCTACGGGGTGTATGATGGACCGGTGGCCGACAAACGAAGGACTGACGGGCTGATCAGCTAGAAAGTTGCAGGAGATAATATTGAAGATCACACTGGAGTGTAACAGAGAGGTCAGAAGGTTGAGTGCTCATTTCAAACATTTCCTTTTATTTTCAGTCACTGTCAGTGTTTGACTTCACTGTGTAATCGATTTTCAGAGAAAATAGTGAAAATACGACAATGATATCACCTTTCCTCTGCGTAACCACACTGAATCGAGAGTTGAAATTAGCACCACAATATGCTTAATACTTCTCACCAAAAAAACCGAAATTCTGACCATGGAATCTTCTTTTAAAGCTTATTTTTCTTCACATGAATTAATTCATTAAAAGGCAGTATTATGCACGCAGTTAAGATGTTCAGTTTTCAAATTTAATGTTTTTGACGTCTTATTTCACTTCAGCGTGCACAAATTGAAGTTGTTATCAACTCTCTGTGCGTGGGGCTTTTTGTTTTTTGCGGAGATATCTAAGTTGTAGTATTTTATTGTACCTCAAAATTGAAACTATTAACACTATTAACTATCAAACTATTAATAGTTTGATATATGTTATGGTCAAGTTATGTGGATTGTCCAATTCAGCCATACATTTGATGGACTATATCATTGATACTTTTTTATGTCTAGGTCTGATATACAGTTTCCACCTTTTTAACGTGATCTTAGTCTGTTGCAGTGATTCGTGTTGCTATTAATAAACACATAAGAACTGATTCTATTTATTCTGACATTTTTCAATGTTTTGAATAACTATATTTTGTCATTCACGATGTTGGAGCCTGAGGATTATAATAATCTATGATTTTGATGTTGGAATTTGTGATAGGTTGGATTCCAACAAGCTTTTGGTACATAAATCAACAGACCTGTGCATATATAAAACATATTTTCCTATTACTATGGGAGTAGAAATATGAAGATATTGTAAATATTATTTTGCTCTTTCTGGAAATGGTTTTGGCGTTAACGATTTTCAAAAAGCTATAGGAGATCAAAAGGTAAGGGTGATCAAAAGGTAAGGGTGATCAAAAGGCCTAGGTGTATATCCACTAATTCTGTAAGCAAATCTTTCCATTTTGGTTGGAGATGGTATTTTCAAGAATCTCGAGCAAACTGGCATAACGTCATAACTGTATCCTGCATTATTATTGTGCTGTACTGTTCACCGATTCCATCATGTTGTGTTGGGTGACCATAAACCGCGGAGTGTCGGGTCAGAGGGCAGTCCCAAGTTGTCACTGCATTTCTAACAAGGCATATTCAAAGATACAGTACTGTGACCATTGATGAAAAGAGGACACCAGGGGAGTATTTTGGTAAGACTTTGGTGACTCCGCATCCACAGTGGGCGATGTACTGGGAAAAGTTGCAGTGTTTCCATGAACTTTTCAAATGACGTGTTAGTTGTCACGGTTGGTCAGAGATGGTGAAACTGGGGTCAGTTATTGCTTTTCAAAGTGTCATTTCTTTTGTTTTTAGTAATAAGCCAAAACGTTTAGGCTTGTTAGACATTATCTAATTGCATCCCCTGACAGGGTAAAGGGGTAATTAGATCTACTCTGTTTGTGTATGGAAATCAGCGGCGTTTAGTGTGTGTGGGTGCGCTATCCTTGCATACCTAGAGTGGACTTGTGAACAAAAGATGTCCACATGATGCAGGAAGGGAAGATGTTCTGAGGACTTGCACAGGTCCACAGGACGTTTGTCCTTCTCTGAAAAAGAGGTTTAGAGGCATTTTGGAGTAGGGGTCATCTTTCGTAAAAGGAATAGTCAAGGAAACCTCGTACAAAAAGCCAGCTGAAAATCGTGTTTCCAGTTCAAGAAAAACGAGTATTTTCACTGAGTTTTCTTACCTGCACGAAAAGAAAGGAATGTCCACACTAGGTATGTAAGGTAAGTGGTCGTGTTTGTTGTGTGGTGTGGGGCAAATTCAAAAGCGAATGCAGCGTTGGGCTTATTCGACATGATGTTAGGGGAAGAAAAATGGGGGGGGGGACGTCTCCTCTGTCCTCCCCCTCCCCTGATACGCCACTCCGCACTAGCCTGTCCTTTCGTCTTGCAAAGGTAGTTGTGAAAGTATTATGGCGCTCTGTGACTGACAATTCTTGGCCACTGCTTGGCAGCGTTTGGTGGTCAGGTGTAGATAGGGTGTTCATTTGGGCAGAAAACAAATCTTTTAGGTCTGGTACGTTTTTAGTATAATGCTACTTTTCTTTGCTCCCCCCCCAAAAAAAAGAAGACCTTACTAAGATAAAATCCTCCCCCGACCAGATTTCTGGCAGAATGTTGTATATAAGCGGTCCTATTGAACATAACACAACGCTTTATTAATATCCAACATTAGCAATATTAATTATAAAAGCTTATACATAACATAAAAGTCTCAAGGCACTTGTAAAACGTTTACAAATGCATGTATCAGTTTTTAATAAAATCTTTAAATTTGAGATTGTAAAGTTTGATAAAATTATTTGACAACACATTACGAAACTTTGCACCCAAAATAATACATTGAGGAAAATCACACTATTATCGTAAAACTTATCTAATTTAACCAACACTGGAGAGACACAGACAGACAAACCGTGCAACAGCGAAAGCAAATAAACAATCCCGACCAACATGATTCAAGATCACGTTTCTTACAAGAATGCCAGGTCCCCAATGGGACTGCAGAGTTGTGTGCTAGCTCTAAGTAACTGATCTCGATATAGGGCAGTTTGTATAGCCTGGGGGTTGCAAATGCATGAACTATTGATCTGCCGACTTACATTCGAATCACCTATACTTTTGTGGATTGCAAAAGATGCAGACTGAATATTAGTCATGATCTTTCATAAAAAAGATGGTAGTCAGTGGTTACTCATAGATTATTGTTGACACCAGCCGTATCAATGTAAAAAGTGCAACTTGTCGGAAAACGGAATGGTTTTTTTGAAAACCTAGAGCTGCTGTGAACAACCACTGTCTTGTCACTCAAAGTCGAGTTATTGGCAGCTGTCCAGACATGACATTTTGTCAGTCTTGATGTAGTTTCCGGGCGTATGAACGTCGCACGCAGAGTTACGAATCAAATGAGACTTTCAATACTGAATAGCATAAAAATCAAGGACATTGTACGAGTGAATTTGAAGATGGCCTTTGTAAGACAAAACCTTGGTATAAGCACGATCGAATCCAGGTCATATAGCATAAAAATTACAATGAATATATATTTTCGACAGTTTTCGGTAGTATTGTCGCCCTCACAATTACACCTTTTACCGAAATAAATTAGTAATAATTAATGTAGCGGACCAGCCTCGCGTCAGCTGAACAGCGGGAGGAAGGAGGAACGGTCTCCTAATTAAATCAGACGAGCACTTGGAGAACACATGAACAATAAATGATGTCTAACTCCAGAACTACAATTTATTTAATATGAAAACAGTTGGTGTAGTGTAATGGCTGGACGGCACCGTAATTAATAAAAACAATGGGTTGATGGTCAAAGGCTAACAGGGCACATGGCTAGCTGACCAACACAGTATGGCACATTGTAATACAGAAAACAGTTACCACACGGGGCCCCGTAAATCGTACAATTTTTCCGACAGAAGATCGTGTCAAGTAGGCTATTTAAACAATGACAAGTACTTACTAAGGGTCCTACATTTAGGAGCGTGGCCGAAGCCATGCTCCCTGCAAATTAATAGAAACAAAATACAGAGAGGAGTACGGTTCTACATTGGAGACCCCAAAAGCAAAGAGACTAGCTACCTTGACACCACGTGCCCGGGAAGCGCCTAAAAAGTTTAAACTTTATGTTAATTACCTCTGTAACTCGTATTGGAAGGATGAGGGCGCCCTTACTCAGGTATTGTTCCCTACATTGAAATAATTAAGATTATTAGTAATCAATTATACACAAGCTGTCAGCGGCAGACAGAGTAGATGTGACTATACATTATACAAATGCATTTTTAATATCGTGCTATGTACAGAAACGTATGCGATTTGGCACAGTTCCACTGTTTCTACATGTGTGTTTCATATATAACGCTTTCAGGATTTACATACAAGTCGCGAGTACATTTAAAAAAAAATTCATCATTCATTCATGCTATCTACACACTGGTCGTGGAAAAAGAGTCTAACTTTTATTGAAGAGTTACTGGCGCAGTTTCCCCTTGGAAAATATGACATAGCTTTTTCCCTGTAATTTGAAACTATCCACTGGAACACCATGATGACAACTTATACAACTTGTCGCTTGGCACTCCCGCGAGTGTTTACTTTTAGTATAGAAATTGCCGAGATTTAAGATGCTGACTCGTAAATAACGCCTGTTTACAGCTTTGGCCTATATGGGGTTTGGTGAAACTGAAGACGTTGCTTTCAACTTGACATTAATAAGTGCGGCTCGTAAATTTCTTTAAAACACCACGCGAGATCATTGTTTGAAATTATGACATCATTATACTTAATAATGGTATTTCTGCTATTTAATATAGTCCCTTTAAAAAAGCGTTTCACGTTTCTGGGTAGCCACCCCGAGCGGGAACAAGAGAGAGTGTTTCTAAGATGCAGCAATGGTCATTGGATGCATTGTAACTCGCCGTGTGGGTGCACAGATTCCTTAAAAACAAGAACAATATGATTCCTGTTTAAAAGCAGCCTTCGCGCGTCTCAGTGCGCCCAGCGAGTACATGAGTTCAGTGGTAAAACTTCCTGGAAGCCCGTTTCTTCTTTATCGTTAGGGTGCACATCATTTCAAGGTGGATATTGGTTTATCTTGGATTGTGTTTTTCACAAGCACGAGCTGAATACTTTTTTTTTCATTTTAGATCGACAGTTTGCCTACTTTGAGCTTCCTGCCCCCGAACAATTGCCAATAACTGACCCACATGTAGAGTCGGTGATATTATTATATCTTTGCTCCTTATTCTGCACTTTCACGATTCAATTCGAGATAAGCGCCCTCACAGGAGCTTGATCAATGATTACACATTCACAAGTGTGTTGAATTACAATGGCACCCGCGCAAGCTTCCTTACTTTCGGTAGCGTTTTGGCAGTTCTGCCAGGTGGCAGAGATGGCAGGAAGACCTCTGGTGGAGTTGTCGCCAGCCACTTGTTCGTAAGTGTGCGTGCTTGCTTCCATTTTTCGCTCTCCAAGACGGCGAAGTAGCCGTGTGGAGCATCAACATTCGCCCCGGTCGGACTGTCCGCGGCCCTGTTGTGTACACCACTGGCACCCTCCTCAACAGGTGTCAGGGGATAGATCGGCTCTTAGTTGCTCTTGAGTTCTCCTCCTTGTCCAAAGAGTAAGGAAGTAGTCAGGTATGGCACAAGAAAAAGGGACTTGCTGGGTGAGTGCAATGCTTGAAACCTGTGACAATTTGAATTCGGAATTTTGAGTTCAAATTGCACACTTACCGGTGCCTCCTGATAACACAATGACAGTGATAACTGCAGCAATTATTACTCCTATGATGACTCCTAATTGTCCATCACCCTGGCCTTCACAAACAGAAACAGTAGTCAGTTATTGGAACCCGCTGCACAGGCTTTCATTCGGGTTCATCGTACAAGTCCCTCCACAAGTTCAGTTACAAGTCCTTTCACAAAACCAGTCATAGGGAACTGAAAAAACATTGATGAATGATTTTTTTCATCGTTTATTTGAATACAGGCCGTGACCTGGCTTATTAAACTTAGTGACATTGATCGACTTGTAAGACTTGAAGGTTTTCATGGTGAAAGAACTACATAAGTAAAACGATTGCGGTTACACCATGGATAAATCTCTTTCTTGAGTATGTGTGAGACGGACAGAGTGCACTGTTCGAAACGTCGAGTTATTCCCCGGTTCTTCTCAGAACCACACATACTCCAGAAAGAGATTTATGCATGGTGTAACCGCAATCGTTTTACTCATTGATCGACTTGCAAAATAACTGTGAAAGATTCGTCTATTAAGTACATCTGAAAGCCGACATATTAAGGAGGGACGGATTTGATATTACATCGAGCTGTATGTCAGATATTTTAAAATTGAGAGCAGACGTAGTTATAACACTTGCAAGTTTTGACTTAAAGATCTTCTATTACGTACCTTGAGCCTTTCAGATCGTTCCAGCTTATGGCATACTTTTAATCAACCTTGTTTTCTCCGGAGTTTATACTGCAATTTGTTGGGCATTTCGCCTAGGGAACTAAATTCTGCCATACCTGGTAAATTCATTAAATTGATATTGACATTTGTCTGGAAGTTTTCTTTCGAATACTGATTTTCCTTTGGAGGAACTTCGATTGATATTTCTTTTATTTGTAAGTGCTTTTTTGAGCTGAAATTTTACAGCATTATATTACAAAGGATTTGTCATTTTACAGTAAATTTGAAATTTGAATTCACACAACCGGATACTGCATGTACTGTGTGGACTCCGCGGGCGCGCGCGACAAAGTTCAACACGGAGAACCTCGGTTTCGATGCGGATATGCGCAGACGCCGCTAATGTGAATTCCATCTATAATGTAATTCTTTAAGCTGTCCGACTAAAAAGGTATAAATTCGTGCTTGGCCGGTCTTGCTGAAGAGAATGGACGCAACTCATGCCCGAGCCGCACGCTTAAAACCGGCCCAGCGCATTTTACTCCCCCTAGTAAACTGAAGTCACAACCAAAACGAACGACCAGAAGAAGAAAACTTAGGAATTTGTTTATATTTTATCACAATTCATTTTAAAAGCAGGTGTCCAATTTGAGCGGAACAAAAGAGGGCGGGTTTTTTTATACCCGAAGACGTAATAAACGTATAGCCCGCCAGTATGGCGCGTATAACCGTGATTTTGAAAAGTATGGGCAAAAAATCAGCGAAGCGACGGATGGCAGGGTGTCCAGTGCGCGTGCGCATTACGCTCAACGCATTTACATTGCCTGTATTTGTTCACATGTGCTTCCAAAATATGTTCACATTTTTTTGCTTTGCGGTACTGCTATCTCTTTTTTCAAATGTTGCAACTGTATTATTTTGAATTCCTAAGGGCCAGATTAAATAAATAGACTAGGATTTGTTTACAATCGAAAAATGGCTTCACAGAATTTCATGGCTGGAATTCTTCAACTGTGTGTAAATTCCCTATACCGAGGGGTGAATTTGCCCATAATTTTGATTGTACTCACCGCATAGGCGCCCGTTTAATTATGGGTGCGTTCGATTAGCTTCCCTAAATACACCAGTGTTACACGCAAGGGAAGCCTCGAAATGAGGGTAATCGAACGCTGCAGTGTACTCGCCAAGGCATCCTGGGAATAAGGTCAAGTCCCCGCCACGTTCCATCATGTGCGTCCATGCACGAACAGTCCATGCGTGACGTCATTACACTCGGGCAGCCTCCAGAGACCCGCTCGCCAGCCGGGGTTGTAGTGGCTGACACCAGGGCAGGCATGAGGATCACGTGACGGCTAAACAAACGCTCTCGTGTAAGTTTGACTTACACGTGTAAGCTAATCGAACGCACCCAATGGAGCTCAATGGCGCGTTTGACGCGGAGCACGCTGGGTACGCGTAACGAATTTGAATGCTTAAATTGGAGCCTGCTAACAGCGATGGACAACTCGGGAGTCCCGCCAATTCTTAACCTGACGTCTAGGTCAGGTCCCTGCTCCTTTTTCGGACTCGGATGCACACTTTCACATACATTGCTTCTGATCCAGCCAATAACACAGCAACATGTGATTTCAACGTGACTTTCTGTAAGGATGAGAAAGCGTACCGTGTTGAACGCACGTTCTACTGTTGGCAGAAGTCCTCTTGCCGAATTTAACACAGAGCCAAACCCCATCCATTGATGTCCGGCCAACCAAATTGATAGACAAAAGTCACGCAGGCATGTTGCCTCCAACTAATTTGTGGCATGAATTACATGGCATTTGCACAGGACGCTTACGTCTAGAGCTCACCATAGTGTAGTATGACGCAGGAAAAGCGCGCGTGGGTTACTCCTCAAACGCGCAGTAGGCTACTTGTTAGCGAAGCTTCAGGTTGAGGTTTCAGGTTTATTTTCATACCAAATATGAGTTAAATGGTAGGCTATAGGAGTTCGCAAAACTACATTCATAGTAGTATGGGAAAGGACTGCATCCTGAAGGACAATATATGTAAATTTACACAATTCTTCTTCACGGAAGACTTTCTTCACTAAGGTCAATAAATGAATAAAGAATAACCATCCTCGTCCTTAATTTACTACTTGCAGCTTAGCTATCCATCGGGCTTACCCACAACTTGCACAACAAAGAACGACAGGTTAGCCAATTTGAGCCTCACTGGGCAACAGGGCTTATTCCTCCATGGACTCGGTTTACAAAGGATAGATCTAGACTAGCAATTTTCATAACAGGGCAGTAAATAGTTCATTGGCTGGTATGGAATTGGTATAATACAAAATACTGCGTGATTCTTCGTACGGTGACGTGCTAGTCAGATATTAAGTGACTCTGGATGCACTTTGCTCAATTTTTTTTTGGGGGGGACAGAACCCCTACCAGCCATGTCTGTTTTCCTTTTACTGTTGTTGTTGTTTTTTCAAAGTTGCTGGCTGATTTCCCGCCAACGTCTCTAAAGAACTATCCGTCAAGCCAGAAAACGCTTCTATCTCACTGGTGACAAGGTGGCGTTTCACTGCGCGGAAGGATATCAGCTGCAGAGTGGATCGGTCGACTGAATATTTTGCCAGTCATACTTCACGTGTTCAGACAAGCCTCCTCAGTGTACACCCAAAAGTGAGCTTGGTATTTTATCTTTTTGGTCTCCTTGTGGGCATATACTGTGGGGGTAAAAGTCTTCGTATAGAATTTATACACCTTTTATGATAAAAAGTGTACATAACTTTTTTTCAGGGTTCTTGCATCCGTAATGGTTTTTCAAATGAAACTTTAGAAACACGATGTATGACCAACACTGCCATTTATAGGCCGTCTTCTTTCCAGATTTCTGTTGTCACATGGAATTTGGTGCGCTAGATTAATTCCAGTCTTTGTTGCTGGATGAATCTCTGAGTGGGCTCGCCTCCCCCGCTCAGAAATTAGAAAAGAAAAAAAAAACAAACAAAAAAAACCCAAAAAACAAACAAAAAAGAACAAAACAAAACAAAACAAAACAAAAAACAGGTAATAGTTCGCCTTTGTCAGCGTGATGAATTCACAGCCCTTCCGGAAAATGAGGACCCCAAAGCGCCACCCCCCTCCGCAAAACTGCATTCAACTATTAATTTGAGGAGGTCACGGCGCAGCGAATGCATAATAAGCGTGTTCGCGAGCAGGATTCACAGCAAGATCGAGAAGCCAAAATGGGAATTCTTTTCTAGAATCTCCATGAAACAAAGAGCTGGTGAACACATTGAAAATTAAACGAGTGCTTCAATAATCCTTAGAGATAATAGAAGCACTGGAGATTGTAGCTTTAAATGAAACAGTTTATAGGCGCACAGGCCGTTGTACGCATATCACGCGCAAACCGTTCGACGGGTTGCACTACACCAACTACGCGCCTGTGGAAAACAGAAATAGCGCCGCCTGTTGACTATCGTGAAGAGGTTGGCCTCCCTTTTTCACTGAATTTTATGGGGTTAGCCACGAAAAATGTTTTATTCGCCTTTCCCCAAAGATACCCCCAAAATAGCAGCAAAACTGAGTGCTCATTTCTCAATGTAGCCGCCCGCCTCTATTAAAAATAGGACTGCAATTTGGGGCTTTTTGTAAAAGAAAAAAAATTCAGGATTTATAGAAATAATTTTGTGAGCCCTCCTACTTATGGCATGTCTTATTGTAAAAACCCCGTGGGATCACAATAGATTGATGAGCTCGTGCGCAGAAATACATATATTTGGTGGAATATGCACCCTTCCTTCCCCCCGACTTACCTTAACAATGGATGCAGTGGAGTACATGTAGCCTCGTAAGTTGTAAGTCATGAACTTGGGTACTTCAGACAGAGTTATACTTCAGTCACTTGTTGCAATTACTAGTTTCACAAATGGTTTTAATCTTTGATTTCATTATTTATTTGCAATTTTAATTTCATGAAGCTGTGACGATCTAGGGAACACCAACAACTTGGGTTTGTTTTGTCGTGTTTTTTTTGGGGGGGGGGCACGCTGTGTCTTGTGAGCCTCAGGGGCAACCCTACGAGCTATGCGTTTGACAGTGTTTGCACCAAGGCCCGCTTCCACCTGACGAAAATAACAGAGGACGGCCAAAGTTGCACCTTCTCTTGAGGATCAAGAAATTAACTTTGGAAGATTTATTCAACAGGTAATCTTAAAAAAAAATATTTTCAAGAGTCATTGGCTTGTATCACCGACTTGAGACTGCCTTCAGGGTAATGCACTATATTCTGCTGGATGCAATTTCTGCTAGACTCAACAAAAAAATCAAATTCAACCTCAAATGCAAATGTTGTAAAATTGCCTAATGTAAAGCACCAAACAGAGTATAATTAAGTCAAACTCACACAAAATTTAGAAAATAACATACCGTACGCGTAGTCTGTAGTGTTACGTCACAATCCTAGGGAACTCCCTCAGTGCATGAACTGGCCAGTCTGTCCCATCAAGTAAGGATTTGTAAACCAATGGCTTGTTTAGAAAACAGTTTGTTCCAAATAAACGTGCTACATTTCCAGTCAGTTTCCCTATATAGTTTGTTCGTGCTCTATTTTTTCTGTTAAAATTTACTGGCTCTTCTAGAAATCTGCTAAAAATCATTCCACCGAACTTTGAAATTTTTGTTGAAAAATCTGTCAAATATAACTGGCAATCGACTAAAAAGGCCACCCTAACTGACACTTGCATGTTGAGCCTATCTTCAAGATTACTTCGTTTTTCTAGTCTTGTTTTCTGCAACGTATTTTGGGTCGAATCCGAGTCCAAAAAGCTCCAAAAATGGGTTCAACATTAAAATATCCTTTATCGACATAACGTACTTTTCGGATTGACGCGTACGCACGTGTTTGTAAATGAGGGCGCCAGCCAAGGTACAGTACAGTACATGGAGCGGCTCTGAGTGAATGATATCAGTATACCATCAGACGTCTGTTTCATTTCAGTAGGCCTACCCAAATCCCTGAAATAGTCGTCTGCTTGATAGGAGCTTGACACCGATCGTTGAAGTGACATACCCGCCACAAGAGAGACAGTCCGGACGTTTCGCAACATAACACTGGAAGCCCGTGAGTGGCTTAGATGAGATAAGGGACCAGCTACTATTCAATTTATGACATTTAACAAGAAAATAACTGTTGAAAAACAAATAGAGGTGAGAAAATATTCTTTGATAAAAACAGGTCGACGTATAGCAACGCAAACCTGTCACAAACTACGACGTGAATTTTTGTTCACAGACTTGGGCACAGCAGAAAATATCGACCACAATTTATTGGCCGCGTACCCTGCCTGGCTTCTAGGCCCCGTCTTTCGCAGATCGTTTACCGTTGCTATTGACTTAATCCACGCAGGGAGATACAGGGATCGTAAATCAGTGTGCTGCAGGTGGGGACCTTTGTCCCGTGGACTGCCGGTGTTTACCCAGTTTTGTTGACAGGCATTGCGTGAAATAGATTGTAAAGGAATCGTAAGCTATCAGGCACACCGTGGATGTTCAGTGTAGCCCAAGAGAGTAGAGTGCAAAGACCTGGTGAGGGATTTTGTTTCAAAGTCAACAGGAGCTCATTCGAGGAGCAGATATTCTGTACAAAAGACACGCCATTCGATATCAAAGCAAAGTACAGTGGTTGTGGTCATCTACAAAAACCAAAGGAAGCGGGAGAAGAAACCCACAACATATTCGTAAAGGAGTATATCACTGATCAGGTACGTGCAAACTGCAGAAGTGATATCTGTGGCACATCCCACTATTAGTTATTACTGAAGCAAATTGACGGGAATATTTGGCATCCCAAAGACCCTTTTCGACCCATCAGCGATTTTTCCGGTCTGTGATGCTTGGAGTTAAAAAAAATGTCAGATTGAAAATTACTGATGACGTACGTTCCAATGGATAATCATGCAAGGTTTTGGAATGGGATATTTCGAGACACAAAAATATAATATCCATAAAGTCTTATTTTATTCCATCAAAATTTGGAACCAAGGTATCTGTTCTTGTGACTAATTACTTGTATCGCAAAGAGCGGTGTCGCAAACAGCGTCATTTGAATCATTAATGTGCGCAAAAACTGTTAAGCATGTGGGAACTACTGAGCATAGTATGAGAATAGCCTTCATGTAAATAATGCACAGGAGCCCGAGGTTTGCTTAAGAGTTAATCCTAGTTACAACTTTTGAATTGGAAATCGATCTGAATGGCTTGAATTAGGTCCCCGACGGCCCCTCTGTGATCATAGCTGTGCACTGGCGGACTGGCGACCACACGCAGACGGCGTCTTCCTTGAGACGAAATCGATACAAACTGTGCGACTGGTGGTATTGTAGTCCCTGACAAGATTAGAGTGCAGCGGTAAGCCCGTCACATAGGGTTTTGCAGTCAAGTAAACTTTGTTTGAACTGTTGAGGGCTATATAGATATGTGCATATGTTACACTTGAAGACTGTTATTCCTTACTCTCTTAACCTTTGAAGTGTTTCAAATTCTAGTGATTTGCATAGAGCTATAGAGTTTGCCCCTACCATGCCGTAACTAGATGTTTAGCCTACATGGTTCAGTGTCGGGTCAAGTCATGAGGAGTGGCAGATGTTCCAAAACTAACGTCCAAATGCAATAGGCATTCATTAGGATGCAATTCGATAGTATTTCCAAAAGTAGGAGAAACAACTAAGGGGAGTCAAATAGTTACAATATCGCTCTCTTTTTCAATACTTAGGTCTGACATATCTTTTTCTGTGATTTGGCAGAGACATTAATGGAACTAACTCAAATATGTCTGGCTATTGTAGGATCGACCCGAGATTGGGATTGAAGACGAGAAAAAATGTCTGTAATATTCTCATGAAAGGCAATGAATGGAATCTCCCCGTTCTTTTTTCTTTCTGTCCACATTTCTCCGTGTTTTTGCTGTTTTGGTTTGTGTTGTTTTGCGTTTCACCCTGTCTTACCTTTTTATCGGGCGTACAGACCAGACCTTTTTGGTTTGTTCGCCCAACATTCGATAGCGTAAGCACAATAATCACGTTAAGCAATTTTATGTATCTTGCATCCCGTCTTATCAATGAGCATACATTACGTAAAGCCGCTCGATTAATTGAAAAGGATATTGTTTGCTCAATTGCTGATTTGTTAAATATATGTAAGAGTATATCACAGCAGTCCAGTGCCCTGATTTGTCAGGAAAAGCTTGTAACTGACTAGATGAAAAAAACGTAGGCTACAATTTGAAACAAAAAAGGTCTCACTTTCCCCATACATTACAGAGGAACGGCTGCAGCGTGTGGAATTCATGTCAATGAGCCTTCACTTTAAGAATCCGAGCCACGCAAATAACTGGTCTTGCTTTCTTCCTTGGCAGGTCATGGGAGAGCACTTGACCCCGCCCTTTGACCTCGCCTTGGCTGGCAGCTCTTTCTTCGGCATCCGCAATGTTGGCGTGGGGCAGTGTCTCCTGGATCACGGCGCCGTCGTGCTACGCCATGCAGAACACCTCGGGGGAATATCATCCAATGCACTGGTAGCCGGTGTCATGGCAACGACCCCTGCGAATTTAGCTGTACGTGCATGCTATGTCATTGTATGTATAGTTTGATCGCATTGAAATGTGGGGACATTTCTTCCGTGTGATGCAAGTAAATGCCTCTGTGTATAGTATACCCTTATTTGGGAACTGTCGATTTCATCACAATAAAAATCGGCGTCTCTCAAAATCCCAAATATCAAAATCAAAGCCCAATTTCAATGATCTGCCAACCATGCTAATATATCGCCAATAATCATTAGTTTCATATGCATTTAAAACTATCCATGCAAAAAGGTTTTCTAAAGCAGACGTTACGTGCAACTTGATATTCTTCAGTGCACGAAAACTCTTTGACATTTAGTTCAACATATGAAACAGGAGATGCTTTCTGAACACATGCAGGGAGCGCTGTTGCATAAATGCCATGAAATCTGGCCTGTAGTCGTTACGGGGAGTTCATCCGAGCAGAATACGGAGCTAAGGACATAACTAATTTTAGGCAACTGATTTTAAACAAAACTTTGACATTCTCATCGTGTTGATCTGTACTTTATAATGAAAATCGATGCCTAACCAGAGGCGTATTCAAAGGGGGGGGGCAACTTACCCCCGACTGATTTAAAAAAAAAATTTCAACTGAGAATTCTTCATAGGTAAGAAGGAAAGAAACTAATCGTTATGTTAAATATCAAACAAATTGCCTATATGTTTCTCCCCTATTTACATGTTGAATGAGCCCGAAAGTGCATTTGCTTTTGAATTTGCCCCCCCCCGCCCCGCCCCTGACACCAAAAGCTGGACACGCCACTGTGCCCAATTAAGACGACCGTACGGGCGTTGTTTACGTTGGCAATTTTGGTGACCGTGCCAGCAAAATGTATCACGGTACACTCTTTTGGCATTGCGGAACGCATAACTCCTTTGAAATTGAACTTCCCTAGTTATGCCACGGGCTTCGTTTTTGTAAGTCACAGAAAAGTGCAAATACAACTCAAAATTCATATGACCGTTCTTTACAATTTATCTACTTCCAGAAATATCTGTATGCCTTGTACGACATCGTGGACGAGGTGGCACCACTTCCGTTTGGCGCACTCACTCCGGGATTTGATTTTATCGACCGTCTCCGCTCATTGCTGAATGAAAACTTACCAAGTGATGCTCACGAAAAGGTACCGGAGCATTAGCAATACTTAATTCCCCAATGGTGGTCATGTGTTTTGGGCCGACAAGGCATTATTATAAATCAGTTCTTTTATCATAAAATTCTTTTCTTATCATTTTACAAAAGAGTGCGTTGTGTAACCTAGCAACGAAAATCCCTAGACGCGCAATGTCTACAACATTTTGCACAATAATATTTGAACCAACATTTCTTGCAATTTTGTGAGTCCTCAGCATCGATGTTTCTCACTTCATACGGAGGGGCCACCTCAGAAAAGAATTTTTATTTCTACCACCATTTCTTCATAAGCATTAAACTATCCTATAGACACGTTCTGTATTGACCATACAAGCAATTTTTTGGTGCTGTGTTGCACCCAGGATTTGTCATTGGATGCTCGCCGCTGACCTGAAACACCATAATTTCCATTATCGATATGGAATCTTCTCGTTCTGCGACAGGCCACGAACCGACTACATGTCAGGGCGACAGCGCTCAGCATGATTGATAAGTATGATCCAGTTAGCGTACACGACGTGGACCAGGGAACAAGTTCAAGCGTACGCGCTAGAGGACCCAAGCAGTTTGAAATTGGAGACAGGTGCTGGAAGATTGGGGACGAGGTTGAAATCGCTAGCTACAGAAGTCGAGAAGAATTGATCGAGGTATAAAAGTCAATCGAAGTATTAACCACCGTTAATGGTAAATTCATCACTCTTTATTAAACAATCAGGGTGAACTAACTGATAACATCGAACGTAACTGACCAAAGTATGATTCAAACCCTTCGATTTGAAGTTTGTATAGAACGAACACTGAATGGCACAGGAAGCCTTTTTTTAATGAGGACATACTTTGATTATTTTGTTAGTATTAGTATTTCATTTAAGTTACCAGTATGCTTTAGGGACTTTGCAAAAAAATGAGCTCCAAGTTCGGAAAAATGCGCGCGCACGTCTTGGCTCTGCAGCGTCAGAATGCATGTAGCCAATCGCCAAAAAAAAAACCAAAAAACAAAAAAACGTGCTGAAAAATCAATTCGCTGATTACGATGTTGAATGGGAAAAAGATCTAGTTTCTCTCACTCCATCTCAGTTAAAGGTTAGCCTCATTTTCAAACGTGTGTCTTGTTTTTAGGTGTTACTTGGTTGTATCTACATTCCATGGTTTCCAAGTTGGAATCCACCGCAATATGATGGCCGAGTAAGTACAGCATTTTTCAACAGAGAGCAATTTACCCCATAAAATAGAAGCTAAAAACCCTTGTATCAATCCGATTAACAAATTTATTTTCTCTTTAGTCATTGAGCCTTCGAGCATAAGGAATTAATATCAAAACTGGATACATCACTGTAGACTGGTAAACAGTCACTTTGGAACAGAGACCCAGTTTGGTATTCCAACTGCGGTTGTGCACTCCATGATCTGAATGCGCTGTTAGTAAGTCCAAGGGCCTGTTTGTTGGACGCGGATACGAATCCCTATCAGTGGTCCAACACTGGTTCTCTGACACAAGAAGCCGCATAATGGATAGCGCGAACCAGCTTTGGGATCACTGATCGAGATCCAGATCAGTATGAAACAAACGAGCCTAAAATAACGCATTCACGGCAGAAAAATTATCTTCACCTAAGGGAAGGCGTCCAAGCTACATGTTATATCTATTGCCCATAGATGCGTATGCACTTGCCGGCCGAAGCCAGTTAAGTAATTAAGACAATGTATTACTTAGGGAGAAGAACAGGCTGTGCTATGTAAGCCAGCAGAGGTCTTTAAAGAAGAAGGAGTAGTAATTTTGCATGGTCGAACAAGCCGCGTAGCGCAGTTCATATTACGAAATGGATAACTGAGAGTCACAAGAGTTACTCTTAGAGTGTAGTTAATGTGCGTTGAATTACCGTATCTTTTTGCTGTTTTCGCGTCGCTATATTAACACACAAGCACGAAGAAATACTGTAATAGCGAAATGTCACAAAGAGCATTTAAAGTTGTAACTGTCAGGGCACAACAGCTGCACTTCACAACATGCTGATAATAACGATGATAAACAATTTTGAACTACAAAATGCACGAATTTCAAAATGTATTATGCCTAATTTCGACAGTTCCTGGCCGATGCAACTTTATCCAGGACCAGCAACCTTCCTGTCAACGTTGATTTCAGCTTCCGGCCAGCAAATCAGCTTATCCGGATCTCGCCAGATCCCAAGTCCCGCGCGACCATGCGAGATAAAATCGCCTGTGGCTGGGTGGACACAACGGGCCAGCGCTTCGACATCAGTGCGTTGGAGATGTTCCGCACGGGGAACGGACTGTACCCACCTCCCAAGGGCCACCTAGAGGCTTACTTTGCAGACGGATACGAAGATGCAACGCGGTTCTTGAAGTTTTATCACTGTTACGAAGACAATCCGAAGGGTCTTGGTCCACGTCGGGATCAGTACGCGGCCATTCATTCTGTGGACGACCTTAGATAAAACTGCCAAAAAGCAGTTTAATGGGAAAGCAATAACACATTGCAGTTTCTCCATATCTCAGCTTTGACTCTGGCTGTTGTGTTGTTTATAAATCTCTGGCGAGTAAGGGACCAATTTGTGGGACTCTTGTAAATAAATGCCACATGGACAGAATGTATTATAAAACAGCACACTGGATCGGAATCATTGTCGATTCTCTGCCATGATCAAAATAAAATGTACTTTGCATGTATGAAGTGGTCAAACCGATTTATAATAACTTTGTTTTAAAACAGAGGTGATACGGGTGAGGTTTGCCTCACGGAAGTCACATTGCCGCACAGATACTGCATCCAATCCTCTAAGGAAACTACATGATAGCGAATTAAGGCAAAATTTCATAATCATTCTAAAAAAATTGTTGTTGTACAAATGTGATTCTGTGGGGAATATGTGAAGGGTCAGCCTAATCCTTTCGTAAACACACAAATATGAAGGCTACAGATTCTAAATGGCAGCTTTTAACCCTTGCATATAAACGGTTGAGAGGGATCCTTCCTGCTCAGCTTGCCAAACATAACGTAGTTTGATTGAGTTAGATTCATTGAGCGTGTTACACTGGGTACGTCAGAAATCCAGAGAAATAAGCATATTTATGGGAACTGCCGTAAATACATTTGCCATCGCTACCAAACCGAAGCCAAACTTTGTATGTCTTGGCCAACACAATGATGGCTGAATTACTGGCCTGTTGGTGATAATTCACGATTATCATATATCGAAAAGATGGGATGCCCGTTCTTTACATGCTGTACAAGAGGCCGTGTTGACGGTGAAGAAGTAGGCTCTTGATAGTCTTGATAGTGTTGTCAAAGATGATGACATCGTGACAGCTCCCTGCGACACTGGATGTGCTGTAGGCGCTGAATGCGATTAGTACAGGGCAGTGTTGGTGAAACTGGGATAGCATTTCTCGGCTGACTCTTTTGCCCATTTTCATCAGGTCGTCACTTAACTCATGGCTTCCATTGGTCATCTTTCTGCCCTTCACTGATACCTCCCTTCTGAGCCGCAAATCGTAGCTTCCCCAGCAGTCCCTGTCTCCCTGGCTGGCCTTGGTCTACCTTCCGTCCTTTGTCGCCAGTTTTCTCCTGGGGTCCAGGCAAGCCTGTGCTGGGATTGCCCTTGGGGTCAATAGGTCCTTGACCCCCAAGATTTCCAGGGATGCCTGGGACGGTGGGTGTTCCTGCCAGGCCTTGGAGCCACGCAACATAGCAACTTGAAACTTCTTTGGCTTCTCCCTGGGCGACACAATAACTGCTGGTGTGCCGCAGAATAAAAATCGCGAAAAGCATTACGGTTGGTTTTCGTTGCACCTGTGTGTTTGAAGATACGTCAATCACCCTAATGAACCAGTAAATTTCTCCCGAATGACAAGAGATATCCATTAAAAAACTTTAAGAAACAAAAAGATATTTGTTGATTTGGGTGCCGTAATATACCAGTTGCTTGCCATTTGTTTAATGTAAACAGGTTTCTGCAGTGTTGTTCTACCGCCTCCTACTTGATGCTCATCTGTGTATGATAATAGGTGAGAATGAATTTGTCCTGGCTCGCTGCTTTTATTTGGTATATCTTTCCACATATTCACAGTACGTTTAAAATAGTTTCCTTCTAATACACACATTTCCAATTTTGAAATGCTATTTATTGGGCATTTGGCCTCGTGTGTGTTTAAGCATTTCCTTGTATCCTCTTGAATAATTTTTGATACGTTTATGAAGTGTGCAAATTCCCTCAAAAGCTTCTTTTCTGCAAACGTTCAATGTATCAAGGCCACCATTAAGTGGAAATGCAGCCGTAGATTAACGGTGCTGTTCGTCATGTGCCATTATTAAAAGACCTATTGACTGGTTTAATTATAGTAAAGGGACAAAACCCCCTGTGAAATTATTCTTTCTGGCAAGCAGTCGTGTCGAAGAAACCAAGGAAAGAAGGTCATTTTCATCAATCTTAAAGAGCCATTTTTGGACAGTACGGTCATTGGTTCTGAAAGGTTTACAGAAATAGAAAACATTTAGTTCATGTAAAGTATTTTAAAATAACACTAAATACGTAACCATTTCAAAAATATCAGAAATCCAATGTTTACCCCTTTAATCGGGACCATGAATAAAAAGATCCTGCGTTTCCCCGTCCACAGATTCCTCACTTGGCTGTTTGCACTCCATCCCAGGTTGGTTTGATGACGTTGTCACCAGAACGCCGACACGTACAGTGTACATGTACATTGCAAGATTGCACTCAGTGCATGCAGTATCACACGCTTGCATTAGACCAAGTCGTTGGCTGGATAGCTTTATCAGTACAGGGTTGATAACCAGGGAAGTGGACCCATTTGACTAAAACCTACTTGCGTCAAGAACAGTCGTTAAAACCCCTTCATAGCATTGTAAGAGGTTTATTAACGGAAAACCTGCAAGACTGGAGGCAGTTGTGAAGGTAAAAGACGATGCATCAAAGTATTAGAGAGTACAGTACAAGACTAAATATTGGGAAGTCCTGTTGGTAAACCTTGTAAACCTTTATCACAATTTGAGGGCAATTATGACCCTTCAAGGTGAAACAGTTGCAGAAACCTTTCATAGCATTAAAGGAGAATGCTTGAAGGGTGGAAAATGGTCAGTCTGTTGCTAAAACGGATATGAATGGAAGTGAACTGCATTCTGGTCAAGTTATGACTATACTCCTTGGCACGACTGTACATATGTTACACTGCCATTTTACGTAGATATGAATGTTAATTAAGAAAGCTGTGAAGTCCCTGGTTGGCCATCAAAATGTGATTGGATTTAAATCAATCGTTAAATAACTCATGAGAAAAGGCTTTCAGTATTTTTAATTTTTTTCAATAAAATTGAAATAAAACAAAATTTCATCCTAAGCTCGGCCATGTTTTCTATGTCTTTCGTACGAAATGTAGTATCAAAGCGTATGGATTCTAAAATTATCATACCTGCTCAACTAAAAACTAAATTGCTTTTTACAGACAGTTCAGGGGTACGTTACAGAAATTGTACAGGGGTTAGTTTACGTTAAGTATTTCAATATGCCAATGAATACGTAACCCTTAGAAATCACAGGCAAACACTGTTTTAGTTCAAGAAATACACGGTAGGATTGCGTCTTTTAATTCTACCTTGAACTGAGAGAGTGTCTCCGTTTCGGCCAAGCTACATCAAACACAACGTGCTCTATTGCAAGCGTGCGATACTGCATGCACTGTGCGTTATGTGCATGTACACTGTAATGTCACCGTTCATGTGAAGACAACATCCAATCAGCCTGGAAGCGCGAACGGCCCAAAGGGTTTTTTTGTGGGTGGGGTTAAAACTAATGAGGTAAATATTAAATTTATGATTTTTTGAAATGGTTCCGTATTTACTGTTATTTTAAAATACTTTATCTGGACTCAAGGTTTCCATTCCTGTAACCTTTTAAGTCGTATTTAAAAAATTGTTAGGCCTATCACAGCTAGTCCTCGAAGGCTTTGCTTCACCAACATCATGCTGATGCATAGCGGATTGTTGTACACACTTACCAAAACAAACTGGACAAAATACCACTAGATTACATTTCATACCTTTGATAAAACAATCCGTCAAAATATATCGTACAAAGCGTGATTCTGTGTTGAAATGCGAAGATTCAGCACCACTTTTAGATTCAGCACCACTTTTCCACAAAACAGATTTCATGGAGAAGGCAGTGGATATTTTGTTGTCCCCAATTAAAGTTCCCTGATGATAATTCTGCCAGTAGCCTTATATTGATTGGCCCATATTTATGACGTCATGGTACCCGGCAATATGTACCAGTCGATAACTATTTCACGGACGTGGTAATAACGCCGACATTGATTGCAATGCCTGTTGTGAACGTGACCGTAAATTCCCCTTACATGTGATGTTGTGGTAAAAAAAATTCCTGACATGATGCACTTCGGAAAATTTCAGAAAATCTTGCTTTGATATTTAAAAAGTTCTTCAAATAGATAAATCCCAGAAAAAAAAATAACAAAAATTTCACTAAAAAAACAGCTTCATGTATAAAAAACTTCATTTCGTGACTTTGGGGCGCAATGTAAAAATAGTTCATACTGCACGAGAAAAAAAAGGAAATTGGAACATTGAAAGAGAAACGGAAAATTGAGATATATGCACTAAAATATGGGAGGTTGTTCAAATTTCACTCACAATGTGAAAATAATTGCGGGAAACATGTTGTCTTCCTGGAAAAGTAAAAATAAAAGTGGGCTGCGTTAGGGGTCACAACCCGTTAGAGTGCATGTACAGTACAGTGTACATTGACGTCATTAATAAGATCCAATCAAAAATTGTACTGGAAGTATTACCAGCGACGGTAAATAGTATTCATAATATCCACTGTCTACGGAGAAAGTTTCTGAAAATGTTAGCTACGATTACACAGCTTTTAAACCACGCACAAAAAGTTACATCAGATCAGTAACTATTCGTTTGGTGAAAACATTTTAAGTTGGGGATGGTTCATTCGAGTGTCATACATTTGGGTTAAGTTACGTAAATCAGAAATCCGGAGAAAAAAGCATATTTATTAGAACTGCTGTAAAAACCTCTGCTATTGCTACCAAAACGAAGCCAAACTTTGTCCCCCGGGGCCAACACAATGATGACCGAATTGCTGGACTGATGGTGATAATTCGTGTGATTATCAAATATTGAAAAGATAAGATGCCCGTTCTTTACAAGCTGTAGAAAAGGCCGTGTTGCCGAATTTATGCTTAGGAAGCTGGCTGTGAAGAAGTATACACCAGGCAACGAGCACGTAAACACGCCCGATTGCGAACCGTACCCACCGCCGAGATTCGTCTCGATGTTGTCAAAGATGATAATGTCACCAACATCGCCTGTGGCGCTCGATGTGCGATAAGCGCTGAAAGCAACGGCAGAGGACGGTGTTGGTGTTGCCAGAGTGGCATCTCCTGGGTGTCCCTTTTGCCCCTTTTCACCAGGTGGTCCCTGGATTCCTGGCTCCCCTTGGTCACCTTTCTGCCCCTCCCCTATGTTTCCCTTTCGCCCTGCAGGTCCCAGCTTCCCTGGAAGTCCGTTTATTCCTGGCTCGCCTTGGTCTCCCTTCCGTCCCTGCTCACCGGTCTCCCCCTTGGGACCAGGCAAGCCAATACCAGTGTCACCTCTGGGGCCAATAGGTCCTTGACCTCCAGGATTTCCAGGAATCCCAGGGACGCCGGGTGTTCCTTGGGAACACGCACTGCAGCAACTTGAAGCTCCTTTTAGTTCCTCTTGGGCCACACAGTGACTGCTCAAAAGCCAAAGCGTCAGAACGACAAGTAGCATTGCGGTCATTTTTCGTTTTACCTGTACATTTGAAGAAACGTCAAACACCCTAATGGACAACTTAAAATTTTTCCTCGGTGTAACATGTAAAGCGAGATATTGAGGTAAGTACGGAAACAGAAGAAAAGTTAAGTTTATTTGGATGCTGTAATCTGTTATTTTTCTCTTGCCGCTCATTTCTTTCAGAATTGCTAACAGATTTCAACGACGTACTGCCGGTAGTTTCCTACTTTCCGGCTATAAAATTTGTAAAGGAGTCAATGGAATATTATTTAGTTAAATAACTAAGAAAAATACAGACAGGAAACCCAAATAAACCTACTAGCTTTGTAAAATCGGAGCCTGCTCCCTGGTATCCCTTTTGTGTTTACCTACATCTGAATAGTTTCCTTTCTTGTTGGTTGTGCGCTACATCAGGCTTAGGATGCCTAGCTTTAGCAGTGTGCCACACTTATAGGGATGAAGCTGCAGTGGGCCCTGATTGTATTCGATTAGTCCGCCACACTTACTCGTGGCTGTCCAATGGGAAAATTGCACGTTGGAGTACACAGCGACCTCAGATTACACGAGGTGCACAACTGGGTAAAAGCGTTGTGCTTGTTTACATTTCCAACACGAAGTTGAATTATCAAAATGGAAGGACTATTTCACATGCCTAACTTGACTTGAACATGTTTGCGTCTTCATGCAATCGACTTTCATTTGCATTGTTCACCCAAGCTACACTGCATTGTGGGATAAACCGGCCAGGGTTGGTTGCTTGTGCCAGGCCGGAGTAATTGCGAAATGCCAGTGTCAAATCAAGGATGTCATGCTTATATACTCGAGTAAGCGCGGGGAAATAATCTGACATGCTCATGGAAGGTCATGAGCTACCTCATTAACCTCGGTACCCAAGAAGGAACTTTATCAAGCGTAAACCACAATGTACCCAGCATTTTTGTCCAGGGCCCAGACCAGGGGCCAGTATATCAAATCAAGAATAGAAATTACAAGCCGCTGAATATTTTATTTCACTGCAGGGAAGTATTTACACAAATCCACCTCCCCCACGCACAAGGTGCCCTCTTGGTTTCATCACATTTTCTTTTTCTTTGTTGTCTACGTGCCCAAAATAAGTCTACCATAAGTTTGAGCAATTAATTACGCGCAACCGTGAGAGATAGAATGCTTTGATGCGATACGTTGACAGGCAGTGTTCCTATAAGACCCTTTATGGATTACGGGATCAGTAACAGTAACAGTAACTTTTGAGCACTAGCGAAGGAAGCGGGACGCCTGGGGGGCCAATGGCTCTCCACTTTTTTGATGGGGGTTGACCCCCTTCAACTTTTTGCAAGTCTTATATTGATGTGGGACTCAATGAATCGGCCTATTAAGGGATGATTGATAGTCTCAAAGCTGCTCCCTTACTTTGAAAATCGCTTTGCCGCCGGTGCTTTTGAGTAATTGGAAACAAAGGTAAATGCAGGAATTTTGTTCTTTTCTGCCACTTTCATACTTTTCATTAAGAAGGACATGATGGGGTTTCATCTGGTTGAACAGACTGAAACTTTCAAGATATAACATGCCAAACCAAGAAATCAGTAGAGCAAGGGTAGACTCACCATTGACGCCATTGTGGCTGCTTCTTCAGACCATATAGCTCTACGAACGGGAAGAGATCAACTTCGGAAATTCAAACACAAAAACAAAGGCAGAGATGTTTACTTCTCTTGCTCTACACAAATATTGTTCTGTTAAAGACAGCATTTACTCATTTCAATACAGCTACGTGGGAAGAACAGCCTGTAACCATCGCCTTGTGTCCACTGCAGTACAATGAGGTGAGGTGTGCAGTACATGAGCTTTGAGAATTCGTGGGACATATTTTACCATATATAGTTCTCTTGACGGCACATTCGAGTATTGCACGCAAAATAGACAAATTCGATTGATAAATGGCATATCACCAATTGGAGAGGAGCACACAATATCTTAGTTAACAGTAAGGACGTTTCTATAAGAGACAGAGACAAATCTACACAGGTATAGTTGGTCTCTCTGATAGAGGTATCAGTAAAACAAAAGGAGGTCTTTGATAAAACCGACACATGCCGGATTAAATGTTCAATATGCACGCCATACCTAAGCACAAACTGGAGATTTTTATTATGAGTGCAGCGTTCTGGAAATATTTGCTGCGATAGTACACACGTAGAGTCGTTTCTAAGCTTTTAATCTACACTTGGACAGATTACAGCTGATTCCCGTTTAGCCGTTTCAATTCTTGTATGCTGTCAACTATTTTCCTTTATTTCTATTTAAGGTTGCTGGAGTCTGTTTTCACTTTGGAATCAATTCCACACATTTACCAAAGTGACCCGCTGCATGACTGGCTTTAAATGGCCTGGAACTCTCCAAAATGGCCTTCAGTCACTTGCTTTGTATCCCTCTACACCTTGTTGGTTATTTTTATATGCGCCATGGTCGTGTGCTTTTGACTGTATTAAAGGGCCTAGCTTTCCTTCCCAGGTTTACTCAGCATAGGGACATCTTTAAGTGTCATACCAAACAACAAAATGTGTAAAGAAGTATGTACGCCTACGGACAACCAGGACCTTTGGAAATTCAGGCCTTTAGTCGACTATGATATCAGTCGATGAAAAAGCAACGGCATCGATCAGAAAAGTGTGATACAACGTAAAGAACACGTTCTGTACCAACTTTTCGAGGCTTCTGGGAGGAAGGTGTCAATTTCCACAATTCACAGGTTTCTGCATGAGAAAGGACCAAAGAGGCTATGTAACTTGGAGGAAGCCCCTCTTTCAAATATGCCATCGCGAAGCCAGACGAAACTACGGGAAAGCAGAAGATTAAAGGTAGAGGCTCCTGGGGTGTCTCTTGGTCTGACGAAACAAAGATGGAATGTTCACGACGGGAGGTACAGGTCTCCAAACTAAAGAGCTCTATCAAACTAGGACACATTTTGCCTCTATGATCCAGGATAAATTTATAAGAAAAATGTCCAATAAAGAAAGGAAGACCACTTTGAAATGAGGGAACCTGAATCAGTTTTTTTTTGAAAGCTGAGACTTGTACGTCAGAGAACCTTTCGACATGACGTGACCCGCAATGCACTTCTGAATGGGTTTGCTCGATGGCTCTAGCAGAACTTGGGATGGCCAGCTCAAACCGTAGACTTTGGACAATTTGTGCACAAAATTTTCAAAAAAGCTATTGGACTGAACTCCACAAATACCGTCAAGAGGATTTGGTTCAAATTCACCGGTGATTAACAATGCAGAGCGCAAGCGCGAAGTTGCCATAGAGAGGCCTTTCATCGCAGTGCATCATGGGAAAACATCGACACGGGCCTATTAACTTCCTGCGCCGAGAACGTTGAATCTTGATTTTTTCAGAAAGTTTACATGGCTCGGTTAAAACTTTGAAATGGTTTATTTGGTATGAGTTACACTTACCAAGGGGTGTTTTACGTTATACAAAGTGCTCACATCACCCAAATTTCCCCATGTTAGGTATTGACGTACACTTTATCGGGATAGACTACCATGTTTATGTCGATCGAAAAATGAAAAACGGCCTTCCATTGGCAAACTCCTGGTGGCCCACCGCATTGTGAATGGCCCATATTGGGCATGCCTCCAAAACTGTCTACTGAGACACATAAGTCGCTTTTCATCAGCTGTTTGCTGTTTGTGATATCTGTTTGCTAGCAAGCACAAGGCGAAACGACGTCATGGCCTTGATTTTCTTCCTTCTTTCTCGCTTTCCCTATTAGGTACATGAACTCTATGTGCCGTTCAGTTTTGGTTTCTTTATTGTTTAAAATAATTATGTCAGGACGCAAAAAAAATGTAAACCTGCTCACAGATCCAACATCAGTGTAGATCCTACACATGTTTACATTATACATAAGTAGCTTTAATACTTTTGATTGAAATGTAAAACTTTCATATATGGGTTAATTAATGCTTGAAACTATTCACAGCCACCTGACGTTTTAATTTCACCATAATACTTAGGGAAAGCGTCCAGACAACAAAACAGATCGTTACATTTTAAATTACCTCTCATATTTAAAAAAAAGGACTAGTCAACTGCAATGTTTCAAGACATCAAAATTAGTTTAATTTTGATTTTTCCAAACTTACTTTTTATGGGATAGACTGGTGAAATACGTTTCTTAATTAATGAAACGGGTGTCTAGACGCAACTATGCAAAGTATATTAAATACTTAGATCATAACCAGAGTAAATGACTCCAAGGAGCAGCAGAAAATCACAAGATTGCATGGATGAGACGCTGCTTGACAATTGGTGCTCATTTGGTGAGACATGTCTTGCACAGAAAACCTCTCTTTACCAAATGCCGGTGGCCGTGGGCGTGTTTTTGCTTATCAAATGACTCATATAATGCAAACCGAAAATTATACCATTGATTTTAGGAAACTTGTTACTTTTTTGATGTAAAAGTGTCAAGCAAAATAGACGTCCATAGGTTTGTGTGGCCCTTGATTAAACAACATTGTTGTCCGGTCTGTCAAACTGCCCTGACAGGTTTCTTTTAGTCCATCACCAATCGAGTTCAAATTATTCCGTCTTAGGTTAAATCGCAAGCTATTTAAATGAAGTGTTACAAAAGCCTTCCTACGTTGTAGGAAGGCTTTTGTAACACTTCATTTAAATAGCTATAATAATGTTCAAATCATTACTTATTATTGCTACTGATACTGGACTTGTGGAGCTACTAGGGAGAGGACTCGACTGCAGCACTGCTTATAGGGTAAATGGAGGGTCCTAGACTCTTTCCATACCCCTCTACCCAAATCTGACAAAAAGTTTGATAGGTTTCTTTGACATGTGTTTACTACGAGATTTACAATAAATAATTTTTATAAAAACTGCTGAAAATCATGACTTACTTTATCTATGAATAATAGCCAGGTAAGTCTGCCTTGAAAGAAATGATCATGCGTCTGTTCACCAGTGCGCTACACTGCATTTATTAGAAAGCCTGAGAAATATGCCTTTCTGTTGACATCACTATGAATACCACTTCTGTCACCACCAAACTCAATCCAGACTCTGTCACCTGAGGCCAAAACAAGGACTGCTGAATTGCTGGCCTGATGATGATAACCTGAATGACTATCATACAATGAAAAAATAACCTCTCCGTTCTTTTTTAACCTCACATTAAGTCGTACGCCTACTCGAAAGCTTAAACAACTAATAGTTAAAAAATAGGTACCAGGTACCGAGCAGGTGAACACACCCGATTGTGAACTATATCCATCTCCGAGATTCGTTTCGATGTTGTCAAAGATGACCGCATCGCCTTCGTTGCCTGCGACACCGGATGTGCGGTAAGCGCTGAATGCAACAACAGAGGGCGGTGTAGGTGTAACCAGGGTAGCATCACCTGCCTGACCCTTTTGCCCCTTTTGGCCAGGAGCCCCCTGGACTCCTGACTCCCCTTGGTCACCTTTCTGCCCCTCACCGACGTCTCCCTTCTGAGCTGAAGGTCCCAGCTTCCCTGGGGGACCCTGTTTCCCTGGTTCGCCTTGGTCTCCCTTCAGTCCTTGCTCGCCGGTCTCCCCCTTGGGTCCAGCCAAGCCAATGCCGGGCTCACCTTTAGGGCCAAGAGGTCCTTGCCCTCCCGGATTTCCAGGAATCCCAGGAACGCCAGGTGTTCCAGCTGGTCCTTGGAAGCCCGCGATGCAACAACTTGAAGCTCCTTTTGGTTCTTCCTGGGCGACAAAGTGGCTGCTGGAAAGCCACAGCGTCAGAATCATCAAAAGCATTGAGGAAGGCTTTGGTTTCACCTGTACATTTCGAACAAATAAAAGGCAAACCCCCCAGACAAGCCAATGAGTTTCGTTCCTTTTGATGAAAAAAAATCCCAAAAGGGAACAAAGCTTCTAATGAAACTGACGAGTTATATATGACTGTTTGATGCCTTAATCTGTTCTCGCTGCATTAAAGTTTGAGCGGTAATTTCTTCCACTTTGTGCTCGATATTAATGTGAAGGGTAAATGAAGCTGAATTTGTCCTGGATAACTTCTTTAATAATTCATTTGTTTTCAAGAAACGGCTGCGTTAATTGTTGTACCAAAACAAGCCGCCAAAGTTCATGGAAATCTGCCAGGATAACCCCATACTGATCCATGGATACTTTTATTTTCTCAGGGCAAAACAATATAAAACGCTCAATGAATCAACAGCGGACCGGTATCTTTCATGCATAAATACCTGGGACAGATTTTCTATTCCTATTGGTCGAAACGCGTCACGTGACCGTGTATTAACATTTGACAATGCGTGCTACGTAAATCACACGCTGACACGTGGATGAGAGACAGTTTATCAGGTCTGATTGGTCAGGAGTCTGACTTCATATTATATAACTTCATATGAAGTACGTCTAATTGAATGAAAAAATCGTAGAAACTTTCGCTACTCATGTTGTCAACTACCTCTTTGCGAAATGTTTAAACCCAGGTTTGCAGCGTTAGCGCTTCAAAAAGCCTGCACTGCACACTGTGCTCGCCAGTATGATTTTGCACACCATGCCGGTAGTCCAGCGTTTGCACGCTGTCGCCATAGGCATGCAGAGCATCGAACTGGCAGCTTGTACAAACGCGTGAGAGTCACGTCAACGCAGCTTTTCAAATATTATCCAATCACTTGGAATAAGACCTGACGTAGCACGCTTAAAATTATTTAGTAGCTTGCACAGGAGTCTGGCTATATTTAATGACTGGAGCTGCCAGATCAAGGCTCTACATGCAAATGGTGGCAGCGTGCAAAGAGGAAATACTTTTCTTTTGGTGTACGTGAGTTTGTTTCTCTGAACAATAGATGGTCCCCGATTGGCAACAGTGTACAAAACATATGGGTGGTCATCTAAAAAAGTTACAGTACAAACAAAAGAGGAACAACAGGGGGTCTCTAGTTGCAGGCAAATACACTCTTGAGTGAGTGTGTGGTCGTTATTCTACGCACATAATCGTGTATTTGCTTTGGTAATCTATTTGCCATGAGCTGAAGTGCGCCCTCACCGGCTAAAGAAATACAGATGGTAATAAGTTTTCCAACCATAAAAGACCATAATATTCAAGTCTAACTTCGTTGCGTGCACTCAGCGTGGTCCTTTTCAAAAGCGCCTATGCGGTGAAAGTGTACCAAACGACTGTCAATTTCATTTAAAAACACTCCCGCTTTTGTTCCTGCTTGGAGCGGATAGTTGGTTGCCATAGGCCGTGGACGAGATAGCTGAAATATAGCGATTGCCATGTTTTGGTAATGCTTGCGCTTCACAATAGTGTCCCTCCAAGAGTTGGCAACGCGTTTGAAAATCACAATGCCCGAAATCTGTCAAACCAGTGAACGTTGGAAAGGGTCGACAGATTTCGCACTTCGTGATAAGCCAAAACGTTGCAAGCTCTTGGAGGCGCATTAATGTGAATCACCGGTGTTGGCTTAAATCAATTATGATACAGACCTTGACCTGTGGATGGTTGTTATAATTGTTAATTTCAATAACATCAATAAATTGCATTCTTGCTTTGCATGCATATTATTCTTAGCTGATATATAACATTCTTCTATTTTATTCACTGATTCTTAATTAGGAATTCTCAGCTGGTTCAATATTCAGAGATTGTAGTCGTCCAAAATCACTTAGGCCAACTAAAATGCCGTTCTTTCAGTCAGTCAGTCTTGTGTCTGCTTTAGCATTTTCCTTCCATCTCATCCATAATTGGAAGAGGCGACGTGCGGCCTGGTGCCAAGAATGTCTCAGAAATCACGTGATTTCATCGTTCCACTAACTGCAACGCATCACCTGATCGAACTCCCTTGACTGTTCCTAACTTTTCACCACCTAACTTTGAAGCCTAACTATTGAGAGGGGTGTCAATCTTGGTATCGCCCGGCAGTGACTGAACCGGGGTCCATATTTATTCCCATATGTTTGTGCACAAAACACTGCTATATTATGATAATGCACGCAATACCTACTCCCCTCTAAAATACTCCTTCCCCCCTTTGGAAAATGCATCAGGCCAATGTCTAGGATGCTTGCCAATGTGTCTGGAGGCCGAGCCTGGGTCTGGAGAGGCTGGCCACATGGAATTATTTACACTGCCTAGGCCCAGCTGTTGTGCTATCAAGGCCCTGAATGAGTGAGTCATGGTGATTCAAGCATGTATAGCGGGAATTTCCCGTGTATTTTGGTATCGCCGATGTTTTCCGTATTGTTGAATTCAGCGCCCCCCACTGCGGACCACGCCCCCAAAAGGAAACTTCCCCTACTAAACACACTGAGAAGTCTTTCTAGGAAGGCCTCCGTCTGATTAATTTTGAAAGAAACAGAAAAAACATTGAATAGGGATCGTTTAACAAATCTGAGACAACATGGGCACGACGTGCTGCATTAGTGTCAACAATTATTCGTAGGTGCCTCCTCGGAATCACCCCACTGCAGACAACTCCCTGATGCTAAATTATTGTTCTGGTAAGCTTTCAGTTTATAGAAAGACTGGAAAGTAGGTTATTCCAACAATTTGTCGAAGGATGCATTTAATTTGTGGAAAATACTATCAGTACTTCTTTCTAAGGGTGCGTGTGATTAGCTTTCAAGGGCAGCCCTGACCTGGCTACAGTTGTGCGTTGTGCATACAAGAAAGATGGTGCAGATGTCGAGGTTGAAACCTATAAACTCCTAGAAGCTAACCAACCTCAACCTTAATTTGAGATAGCGTAGTTAAACGCTTCTAGGTGCGGTTATTTATAATAAATCGTCAGTTTAGTGCGCAACATTGCTTTGCTGCAGTCAGCTGAATGACCGAAATCAAAGTGTCACTCTGCAATTGTGGATATGAAATCAAGATCATAGATTATTTCTTTTCGTGGAATATGTTAGGCACCATTCGGCAGATTTTGAGCACCATTTGTTGCCTAAGACGAACAAAATGCACTAATGTACCTTTACCAACAAAAAGTGTCAAGATTGTGAATGAACTATGTAAAAACAGTTCTCAAAATAAAAAAACATAAAACGACCAAAAAGGCAAAGTCGAAAATGTATCTATAAAATTTGATGACCTTCTTTCTTTGGTTACACTTGCAGGTACCTGAAGAAGCCCAATAAACTCTTGAGAAATTTAATATAAAACAATGATTCGAAAGACAAAGGCGGGAAATTCTTCCTCTCTGCGAGTCTTACACCTTCCACTGAGAATGAAATAACGGAGTTTAAAAAAAGAAGGAAAATGTGTGGAAATGACAAACTTGCTTTCTGAATAACGTTAGTAAGCATTAGGAAGCGGAACTCGACCACTCCTAGTTAAAAATATGTGTTTTTGGTATTAAAATTAACGGAACAATTGAAACTTCGTAAAAATCGACGAAACTAAAAGTTGCAAGCGCACTCAATCAATTTGACTGGACAAATCTAATAAACGAAAATCAGTAAATTTTACTTACAAGAACGAAAAACGTTTCGAAAATCGTTATTGACAACTTCAGCCACGGCTTAAACGGTTTAATCTGTACTGATAAATATTCCTCATCGACAGGTTTCAGTGTGCTGACCAACCTTTGAAATAAAATTGGGTGATTTCAAATGTTTGAGCTCTTAACTCTCAAAGAGCCGGGGGGGGGACAGAATCCGACCCCTGTTGATTTTTCTTTACACCATCTCTGGCATTAATTTATGCGTGCTAATACTTTATGACTTTTTTTATCCAAAATGTATGAAAATTGGACTTGGCGTTCTCTCTAAGTGAAGAAGTTTAGGAGGCAGGGTGAAGTATGATGTGAAATTTACGATTGACTTTGTACACAGAAGTACATCGTACAAAGAAAGTGGTTTCCTTTTGTCAGGAAGTCTCTTGCTTGTTGGAAAGTCTGTTAATTGTATAATTAGTTTATGCATATTACTGTTTACAGCTCATAGCATCTCTGGTTTCATTTCCACTGAATATACAATCCATACAGCATCTTTGATGTGAAAAATGCAATAAAATCGCCCTACAATCGAAAGAAAATTTGGTATGATGAATAATTTAAGGAGTCATAATTATGCAAAAACTTTATTAATTTAGATATAATTTCACACAGATGATTAATATGTATGCCTCTATGACACTGCCAACTTTCACTGAAATACATCACCGTATGGCTGAGACAAGGCTGAAAAAACCCCGACCCTTTGAGGGTTAAATTGGGCAGAAAATGATTTGTTTCATACGCAGGCTGGAAACAAATTCAAAACCAGCTGATTTTCGTAGCAGTGTTTACAATTTCATCAATTTACAACGTGCTCTTTGCTAGAGGGTTGAAGAACACTGTTTAGTTACTGGTCCTGCTCCTATAAAAGGGTAAACTACACGAAAAGCCATTTTAGTTGTAAAAGTAGATTGTGGGAAAACGGGGCTGAATTTATGGGTAAAGCACGGGGTGGGATGACAAACAGCACGATATTAAAAACATGCAGGCAAAAAGAAGATGCGAGCACAGCGATACACTGGGTATTCGTAAAACCAAACTTATCTGTGATTTCTTGGCATCCATAAAAACATCAAAGATTATCGATTATTGATTATTAATCAAAAATTATTGCCAATTTTTCTCATGAAACACAATTATACATAGTATGATAGGACACACGAAAATAAAACGGACGACACGTCCAAGTTTCCTGGCAAATTATGCACTCGGTGCAATAAACAGCCTTACCAGTAACTTCATCGTGATTGCTCCTTCAAGCTACAGCTCCAACAACGCGAGAAAATCGGCTTCAAAATATTCAGGAAGAAATACCAAGGCAGAGATGCCGACTTTTACTCTGTCTGTCAATATAAATGTTGTCTTTGCAATTCGCTTTCTTACATGCATATTTGTCAAGACGACCTCCTCCAATAGAATGAGACTTCTACCCGTTTGAGTGAACTATATATCTGGTTTGATATTACTTCAGGTGGAAAATTCTTGGTACATATTTTACCATATATAGTTCTTTTGAGGAGACACTCGGGTATGGCAAGCAAAGTTGACATCCAGTCCAAAATAGAGATATCGCTAACTGAAAAGGAGTAACGCATCATGTGAGTTCGGCAAAGTGAACATATCTATCAGCGATAGAGAAATTACAAAGATAACCTCAAAGAGATATTGGTAAAACAGTGGAGAAATGTTAATATAAAAAAAATTAAAAGAAATACACTTTGAACTATAAAACGTCCAATGCGCACGCCATACCCGAAATCAAACTCACAAAAGCTGTTATGAGGGCAGCGTTCTGGAATTTACTGCCATGACGCTCCTCGCGTATATACAGTCGAGCCTATACGCGTCTACGTACGGTTGAGCAGAATATTGTAGCCGATTTTGATTTAGACTACCTCTCTCTACAGTCTCCATTCCCCATTCCTGTAACAAAGCCAACCATTGTCCTTGATTTCTATCAGACGTTTCTGAAATCTTTTCAGTTTCGATGACTTATTTCACAAGTTCACTCAGCCCCTTTTAAAAGGATCTAGGTTTCCTCCGTCGGTTCTTTTTCTTCTTCTGCCAACAGCTGGACATATTTAAGGGTCATATTCAAGCAATAAGAAGTGAAACATCCGTGCACACGATTGTGCGAAGCTAGGCCTTAGGGTTAAACAAGACCCTTCGAAGATCAGGCTGTAAGTCGATTTTGACACCTATTGGCGACAAGGCATCGATGAGAAAAGTGTCGCTTAACCCCATGACTACCAAGGAACACCTGTATCAACAATTGGATATTTCAGGGACGAAGATGTTACTGCCCACGATCCACATTTTTTCTGCAGCAAAACACCGAAACGGACTAAGAGGCTGCATCACTGGAAGGAAGCCCCTCTTTCAAACATGCCATTGCAAGCCAGGCTGAAACATGTGACCTGCCAACACAAAACGAGTTGAAAATCGGAATTGTAAAAAAATACAAGTATTTTGAATTCAGTGGAAAAGAGCTTTCCAGTGGCATGTACATGGAACACTTAGGATAAAGGTATAAGGTGACAATGTGACATTATTCTGGCAGCTTTGCGTCTTTGTTTCCGATATTGTTTCATCATTTCTGACCTGGCACGAATAATACTGTCATCAAAACTGGAATAATATTTATTACCAAATACGAATATTACCAAACCCCAAAATTGACCTTAACTTTAATATTTGACTTTGAACCTTTAAAAAAGTAAAGAGCGGAATGCGACTTCCCGCTCATTTTATCGTGACGGGTTACATGAAAGCACGAAGACAGAGAGAGGCTCCTTGCCGGCAGAGTGTCTTTTCGTCTAATGAAACCAAGATGGAATGTTCAGGCCTCAATGCACCAGCACGTTTCGCGACGAAAGGTTCGGGCCTTCAAACTGAAAACACCGTAAGGAACGAAGTAAGGCCATGGAGACATTTTGCTGCTAGTGGTCCTGGATCACTGTTCAATATAAGTGACCCTAGCTATGGAGAAAGGAGGACAACTTGGAAATTCTAAAAGGAAGACCGAAACAGTTCTCTTGAAAGCTGGGCCTCGTACGTCACTGAACATTCCAACATGACGGTGGCCAGCAAGGTATATCCAAGTGGGTTGCTGGATGGCCTTAGCAGAATTTATATTTCCCGCGGCTCGTAATCAAGCTGGAAATTATTGTATTGTGAATTAGAATAACACTTAACGCGAGGGTCCTGTGTGGTCAATCGACAGGTGTATTATAAACTAGGAATAACAGGATGACAGATTTATTGGGGTCAATTCTAGCTAGCAAACCCATAGACGCACGTTCAAATCAGCACAATGGAATCGTTGATAAAATTATTAGGTGAAGTCAAATACCAGTAAGAAGAGCGCTGATTGTTTTCGGAAACACGTTTCCAGAGCATTTTGGAAACTTCTATCTCTGTTCTCCGATCAAGTGATTTTATAATATAGGAACTGACATTCCATCAAAAGTATACAGGATACATGGTGTTGCTCGCCAAAACGTATCGTAATGTACAGACAGAAGTACAAACGATAATTTCATTATGGATTAAGTAAGAGAAGGTGATATAGCCTAATAACGACTTATTATACACTAAGCCGTTAATGTAAACTTTCTGTAATAGAATTTGATACAGGCCGACACTGTATAGAGCGGAAAAAAATTACAGAATCTATTTCAATTTCATGCTGAAAGAATAAAGGGCGAGGAACGATCGTCAATGCTCCTGCTAAGTGATGAGTTTGGAGTCATTTATAGTGTTTTTATGTTTTTTTTCTGAACGAGCTCCAACAATATAGTAGGACTACATAAAAATCTCTTAAGGCCATTGTGACGTCATGCTTCTCTTGGCAACGGCCTGGTCGTACGTGGCTGGCGGTAAGCAACATATACACAGGATTGCCGCAAGGATAAGCCGTTTGACAGATTTTGGGAGTCAATTAGGATCGCCACCTATTTGAAAAGCTGACCAGAATTTTGATTTTGCGCAAATCTAGCCCCAAATTCTGGACCCAAAGCCACGGTAAAACTACGCTTTAGAAAGGGAAAATCACTCACATGGACCACAACTTGGGCTCCAACTCGTGGGGCTCTGATAATGACTGTGCACCCGTACCTTGCAAATTTATTTTGAAAGCATCAACTATGCGTCTGAAATGGCACTTACATTTTACCTCTTCGTGAAAAAAAGCGCTGGGTCTAAACAATTTGAGTTATGTTGTATTCAGCATTTTTTCCCAATTCATATTTTCCAAACAACATTCTATGGTCACAAGTCAATTAAAGAGAAATTCTCATGTAATTTGAAGTTGTCCATTTGTATCGAATGAATATGTTTTCCCGTCATTTCACCACCAGCATAAAAACGAACCAGTCGTTTCGGAATCCAGCGGAATTGATAAAATATTCTTTGGTTGTTTTTTTTTCTATGTCGTTGTTTAATAATTTTTGTGTGCGTCTCTTGCCAATGTGTATTGTAAACTACCTTCTGAAAATAACATGAAGGAAATGAAATAGCTTCTAAACCACAGCGAGCTACCTCGGTGTACCCAGACATGATGTCTAATGAACTATATTTATTCAGGGACGATATCTAACCCAAGGGTTTTCTCAAGAGGTATCGGGAGTCTTTTGGTCACGGAACCATACTACATCAAACAAGCGCAGCTGCGAATATAGACAGGTGCAACAAAAGTGCCACCAAACTTGGAAACAAACTGCCAGGTGAATGCACCCTAGCACACAAACAGTTGCTATACCATACCTGCGCTGTATTCTATGCACATATTGAACACCTTTTTGGTTTCTTAAATCTATAGCTGGCGCCGCTCTTATAATTTCAGTTCTGCGAACAGAGTCGTATACAAAAAGAGTTCCAAGAGTTAGAATACAGTCTGCGGCTTTTAAATAAGAAGTTTCAGATTGACAAAATGTTACTTGGTGCAAGATAGGTTGCACTGAATATGCAAATTTTATAAATCACATGATCACGTCATCGTTCATGCAATTTTACATAGGTCAGTATAAGCCAATGTTGGAGCAAAGGTTTTGATTCTCAAAGCCAAGACTTTGACCCACAAGCCTTACATCCTAGAATTAACCCTTAAGGTCAAGGCCCTACAGTGTAAATGAAGTTACCACTACGCCTGTAAGACATGTCACATCGTATCGTCGGATTGGCAGTTGTTCACAATGCCAGCTTACTTCTCCGAAAACACTTCTTTCTAGAAATATTAACTCGGATACTATCAGTTCATTCAAGCAAGATGTTGCTTGTATTAATTGGAATAAGGTATATCAGGCTTAGGACACAGATTTTGCATACGACACCTTTTTCCACATTTTCTTATCTACCTTTCACAGTTTTCTTTTCACCCTGAAAACGGTTCAGACTCCGGTCCCAGGAATACTAACCCTGGATTACTCAGTCTATTGTAAATTCTTGTCTTTTCAAAAATTGGCTGTTTATATAGGCGTTTTCTTCGTAACCCGACGGCAGTAAATGAACAGCGATTTAAAACGTATCGCGATATATTTACTTCCACCATCCGTCTTGCCAAAAGGAGATACTATGCTGATAAACTTGATCGTACAAAACACAATTTCAAGGGTATCTGGCGAGAAATTAATGGTATCGTCGGAAAACGGAAGAATGATGATCTTCCAAGTGAATTCATGGATGGTGACAATCCCATTTCCAGTCCGCCTCTTGTAGCCCACACTTTCAACAAATACTTCATCGGCAATGGTTTCTCTTTAGCCAGCAAAATTTCCCCTACAAATACTCATTACACAGAATCATTGCACAATCCTAATCCTTTCTCGTTTTTCCTTACTTTTATAAATAGCCAGGAAATAACAAAGGTAATTGGCCGTGCGCTAGAGAGTAGCCCCGACAGTGGTTTGGTTGGCGTCTGTTCTAGTGTGGTGAAATCTGCTCTGCCTCTAATTGCTGACCCTCAAAGTCATATCTTTTCGTTTGTAACTGCTTCTGTCCCTCTTAATTTCAAAGTCACTAAGATTATCCCTTTCTTCAAAAGTGGCGATGAGCACGTCATTTATAACAACAAACCAATTGCTATTTTTCCTTGTTTTTTCTAAAATCCTTGAACGACTTGCCTACAACTGACTCTCTCGTGTCATCTCTCACCATAATATCATTTTTAACCACCAATTTGGCTTTAGATCTAACCACTCTACCGACATGGCCCTCATTGAGTTTGTCGACAAGATTACGAATGCCCTCAGCAATAAACTATGTGAAATTGGTGTGTTCATTGATCTTTCTAGAGCTTTTAACACTCTCAATCATGTTATTCCTCTGTCCAAACTCTAACACTATGGCATCAGAGGTAATGCACTTCAATGGTTCACTGATTATCTTTCTGTTACAAGAACCAATATACTTTAATTATGAATTGTGATTCTAATCGTTTGAACATCCACCATGAAGTTCCCCAAGGATCTATCCTGGGGCCCCTTCTTTCCTTGCTTTACATCAATGATCTTCACAACTCATATTCTGTTCTTAATTTCACTCTTTTCGCTAATGATACGACCATCTTTCACTCCAGTCCTGACTTTGCTTCTCTGGTGGACACTCTCAACTCTGAGCTCCGTACGGTTTCTTCATGGTTTAAAGCCAACAAACCTTCTGTAAACCACAGTTGAACTAATTTCATTTTCTTCGACAAGTTGTCACATTTTCAGAATATCCATCTGCCTCCTCTTTTTTTCCTTCGCATGGTGCTCCCGCAAGCCTTTCCACCTATTGCTTTTTTCACCACGAATAGCATGAAATTCCATCTTGCCTCCTTTTGTTATTGACAGTACCTCTATTAATTAATAGGGCCTCTTCTGCCAAGGTCTTGGGTGTAATCATCGATCAAAACCTCTCTTGGACGGAACATATCTCTCCCATAAACAAAATTGTCCCTCGTAACACCGGTGTCTTATCCAAATAAAGTTTCTTAATTCCGAGTACCTCTTTGATATTATTGTACAATTGTCTTATTCTTCCGTGTTTAAATTATTGCAACATCTTTTGGGCACGCACAACGAATAACAAATTGAACGCTTGCTTATCACTAGATAAAGGGCGAATCGTACTTGCACCTTGTCTCACTCTTGGGCCCACACTGAACCCCTTTTTGCATGTTTAGGCACCCTCACTGTTACCGACATCATCAACTTACACACTGGTATCTTCATGCTCATACATCAATAATCGTCTTCCTAGTGCGTTTTCTTAGTACTTCACATCGGTCAATGAAATCCATGGTTACTCCACTAGATCCCATAACAATTATGTTTGACATGTGTAAAGAATTCCAATTTCTAAGCTTACAAGATACTTCAAACTGCAGTGTAGTCTCGATGTCGTACATTAAATTGAGATGGCAGGAACATTAAAACTCAGAGGATGTAGTTTTGCACTTAATGCTTTTACGCATTTACTTAAGAGTTTCTGAGTATGAACGTTACATTTGCCTTGGGTTGCTTTAGTACTGTGTCTCTGGTGGATGGTGGAATAGTGAGCATGGCAGTCAGTGTTAGTGCATGGAGGAAGGAGGTATTTAGTGTTAGTATTTAGTGGAAGCGGCTGTTAGGAGGGATGTATGAACTTTTGAGGATTTTTGCCCAAGTCAAAATGCAACATTCATATAAATCCTTGGATTTTAATGAGTAATTACTATGCATGCTTATGTTTCATCTGAATTTCACTCTTCCTATCTTTTGCATAAACACCTTCTACATTTTAATACGCTTTTAATATAAGAGTGGTCAGTTGAAATATATCATAAACTTCAAGGGGCTCTTTGGTACAAACGTAGAACAACATTGCAAATTTTAAAAATCCATCGTTAATCCGATCGTTTTCACATTGAGAGTATGCTCGTTGATATCAGGAATGGAGTCTGTGCTGTCTTAGGCTTAGCTGATGAGACAAACAAATGAGCGCGGAGCATTGCTTTCACGAAACAAAGACGGAAAAGTGTAGACCAGTGATGTCTTCGATTGTTTTCTTGCTTCGCAAAAATATGTTGGATAAAGAGGAAGAAATGAACACACGGTAAGTATCTTCTGAAACAAATTTTGGAATTTCAAAAGCGATGAATGTCAAAATCTGAATTTCTTGAGCATACTGTGCCAGTTTGGTAAAAAGTCACGTAGCAAGCTTCCCGAACCCTCACCTTTGGGGGTTTTATACGGGGTTGTCTTATGGCGTTCGATAATTTTAGGAAGATTGATTTCAGAATGAAACCATCCCAAGAAACACTCATATGGGAATTTTGCCTTTGTCCTCAAGTAATTTTTGAAAAGTCACGTGTAGATGGATACAAAAACGAATTTCATGAATGACCTTTCACTTCCGGTAATATCGTTCCATGGGCCGTTTTCCAATACTCGACTTGGGCTCTGTCTCAGGCTTCAACTGTTTGTTTTTTACTTCCTGACTCTGAAGTTGTAAGCGCAAAAGTAAGACTGATATTGCCACAAAACATCAAGTAAGATGCAAAAGAGCCAAACATTACAGTACATTAAGTGGAACGCTTCAGGCCCACAAACGGATATTTGATTTCCTACACGAAGCCCGCGACGGAGACGAAGTTGAGTATTGGAAAACGGCCTTGTGCGTGCACTTTTTTTTTTTTCATTCCCCTGCTTACCTCAAAACGAGACCGTATACAACTTCGGCAGATTTATCTACCTGCAGTGGATGGGTTCTAGATTCAGTCCAGTTGACCTGACACAGTTCTTGTCAGCAAAGGCTCCTCCATGGTTAGATTAAACTTTAGAATCTATAAAGTTGGAATATTGTTTTCAGTTTATTTCCTTATAAATTAAAAATTCATATTTGGTCGTTTTCATTTTGGCTATTAGCAAAAGACTACCATAAAGTGTAATTCCGTAACTGTTCGCCTGCGTACGAGACCACAGTATTGGCAGTATTTTGTCTTTTAGGACAGGTAATTTTTCACTTTTTATAAATTCATATGCTAGCAAACATTTTACAAAAGGCCTTTTTACAAGTTGAGATTTTAAGAAGGAATTGAACGAAAAAAGTTACTAATTCAAAACATTTAACACTCTTTATCCTATCTAAGGGTCCCGGAAGCGCACCATCAGGGGTCAACTTTCAGGCTCTACTTCAAAATGTTAAGGTCTTTCGGGGAAAAAAAGCGTGCGCACGTGCGTGAGTCAGCGTATGGCTGAACCACTGATCTCCATTTTATGGCCGTTTTCCAAAACTCAACTTCGTCTCCATCTCAGGCTTCGTGTAGGAATCCAATCCTAGATTGTGGGCCTGAAGCGTTTAACTTAAATTGAACTACTGTGATGTTTGGCTCTTTTGCATCTTACTTGATGGTTTGTGGCACTATCAGACTTACTATTACGCTTACAACCTCAAAGTGAGGAAGTAAAAAGAAAAACAGTTGAAGCCTGAGACGGAGCCAAAGTCGAGTATTGGAAAACAGCCATAGACTATATAATGGAGATCAATGGGCTGCACTGCACTAATAGGAAAGACAATCGCGCACGCGTGCAGCTGTTCTCAAATCGCCTCGTGCTGGGCGTGCGATGTTGGAATACCAAACTGACTCATTTACAAAACCTTTTTCAGTACATACCATCCACCACTTTATGGAAACTGGAACAATATCCCATGTAGAAACATCGAAGATAAATACTTCTCACAACAGAATCTGTGAAAGAGAAAGTTTGTACTTCAGCAAGAATCAAGTAGCACTTAACACGATTGGAACTAATTTGGTTTTATTGGAAATGTCTATAGCTCGTTATTCAATACAAAAATATTAGGCACTTAGAAGTCCTTCTTCAAAGATTTCATTTTTCAGAGGTAAAATGACAAAACAATGTGGAATTCATTCAAACAAATGTAAAACCTGCTCTTCGGAACACAATACCAAGAAATTGAGTTTAATGTAGTGAAAGAGCATTACGTACTGCAAAAAACCCAACAATACTCGCTACTTGCAGCATTTCAACAAAGCTTGTCCCAGTGTAAATACAAACAACTCTAATGCTAAAACAGGAAAACTGAAAAAACATTTCATAAAATTGTAGATAGAACGATCAGTACTACAAATACTACTTCTATGCTCAGAGTGGTGTAAATTTTAAATGTTGAGCGGTAGGCCCCTTGGCGTACCAACACGTTTCCTTCCAACATGGTGAGCAATACACTGTTTGTAAACCTGTCTTCAAAACTGGAAATGGTAGAATTATTGAACCATAAGCTTCTTTCCAAAATGGTGATCAATACGCCAATTGGCGTACCTACAAGTTTCCTTCCAAGTTGGAGAGCGGTACGCCAATTGGCGTACCTACAAGTTTCCTTCTAAGATGGTGAGTGGTACGCCAATTGGCGTACCTACAAGTTTCCTTCTAAGATGGTGAGCGGTACGCCAATTGGCGTACCTACAAGTTTCATACTTCTAAGATGGTGAGCGGTACGCCAATTGACGTACCTGCAAGTTTCCTTCTAAGATGGTGAGCGGTACGCCAATTGGCGTACCTAAAAGTTTCCTTCCAAGTCGGTGAGCGGTACGCCAATTGGCGTACCTACAAGTTTCCTTCTAAGATGGTGAGTGGTACGCCAATTGGCGTACCTACAAGTTTCCTTCTAAGATGGTGAGCGGTACGCCAATTGGCGTACCTACAAGTTTCATACTTCTAAGATGGTGAGCGGTACGCCAATTGACGTACCTGCAAGTTTCCTTCTAAGATGGTGAGCGGTACGCCAATTGGCGTACCTAAAAGTTTCCTTCCAAGTCGGTGAGCGGTACGCCAATTGGCGTACCTAAAAGTTTCCTTCTAAGTTGGTGTGTGGTGGCCAATTGGCGTCCTCAAATGCTTCATTCGAAGACAGTGATCGGTACGCCGATTAGCATACGTCCAAACTTGTTTTCGATACAGGAATTGGTAAAGTAATTGAACCGTAACCTTCCAACATGGTGATTGGTATGGCAATTATCATACTACAAGGTTCTGCCAAACACGGTGAACGGTAGGCCAGTTGACGTACCGATAGTGGCTTCCTTCTTAGATGAGGCACACTGCGTACACTAGCGTGCCTGCAAGTCCCTTTGAAAATGGTATAAGGTACAATAGTATGGTACCTACAAATTTAAAATGTGATTACTTCAATTTTGATTTGATTTAACCATATGTCATTAGATCATTAGAGAGGTTGAAAACAAAGGCTAATACCTGTAGTAGTTCCACAGAATATTAACAAATTTAGTCGCGCCATTCTATAGAAGGCTTATCTAGATATTGAGATAGACATTTAGATATTTTTCAGGGACCAAAGATCACAATGGTCTCTGAATGTACAATGTCTGACGTCATTCAGATTGGCCAAAATGTATGGCGGAACGGAAGAACAAACCGGAACACGTTCAACGTCTTTGGGAAAACAGTTCAGCGATTGTTTAAAAACCCTGTTAATTCACTTGGTGACATCATCGTAATGTCCTTTCAGTGGATGTTTTAAAAACAAATTTAAATAATTTGACTTGTGAAAATTGCCAACAAGTACTACAGTAAAGTAATAGCATAGACTCAAAACAAGAAATAGTATTGTGACGTTATTTGATTTTTTCCAATGCAGAACACGTTTCAAGTTTGTGAAAAGGTTTCAAGACGATTTGATAATCTCTCTTGTTGGATAACAAACATTGGATATTGTTATAATACCATCACACCGGTAAGGACTTTCCACATGGTGTGAAAATGTCCGTCGTCCCTCAGAGGTCATACTATAACAACTCAAATGTTTAATAAAAAATAAAGTGTTGGGTCCTCATTACATCATTTCTATTTTCATGTAAAACCTAAGATAACAAAGTTTTTACATTGTAAAAAGAATTAGCAAATACATATCGATCACTTGCAGTTTGATAATGTGAGCATGTAGTCTGGTTCTCTACCCAAAGATTCCCTGACGACTCTTGTTACAAAAATATTAAGTCAGGCATCACCCATAGATATAAATAGATATGACGCAAGGGTCAGGGGTCAAAAAGTTGAGAGCCCAGGTATTTTTAAATTCATCATTGGAAGCATCTCAATAAACCTTAATGAGGCTTCTTCCATATCCATTGGGCAATACTGCAAGTGTATCCCACTGAAAGCCTGTCTTACACACAAAGCCTGCGTCGGTCGAAGAAAGTTATATTCCATCCTTCAGGACATGGGACTTTATGTTCAACAGTTAGCCTATCTGCCCGGCCAGGAATAACCGAACATCAACGGTACTATGTGAACATGCCGAATATAGACAGGAGGACTTCATAATATTGGGACTATTTCCGAAGAACTGGAGGAATTTCTCTAGTCTTGGTCACGTAGACAATGGGTGATACCGAACCCTTGATTCTTAAAGTGATCAGAATTTTTTAAAAACAAATCATGCACAACGTGTATGTTCCTTGGGGTATACGTGTATAGGGGAAAAAAGGTAAATCGCTTTGAAAAGAGGCAGGCCAATCATTTTCCATTCCTTTTTGTAACACCATTCAGTTCACCACTTGCAGATGACCTTTCGACACAACTTTACTTGAACATAAAGAAGAAGTCTGTCATTATACTCGGGGTGGTTTACATGAAGTACTAAAAATTACAGGGGGTTGAAATCTAAACTAGTTTGACAAACTCAGAAGTTCGTCATCTGTGAATGTAGAGTCAAAACTCCAGACATCCTCTGATTCCGACACTGATGGTTGGGGTTGTGGCTGTTGAATTGCCTTCTTCGCCTTGGACAGCACACCCAGTGCATTGTACCTTGTTTGTAGGTGTTCCTTTGAGTCCGCCCTTCTGTCAACCGAGGCACAGTTTCTAGACTCTGCCATGCATGCCAGTAAGCCAGTACCTAATTGAAATTAAGAAGATAAGCATATTTACATTCATATCACTACTACAAATTCAACAAGAACGCCAGTGAAACTGAAGTGATCATATACCTGTGCGACTGCATGCATTCAGGACCCACTGCTGCTGGGCAGAGTATGTTCGAATGAGTTCCTGGTACAGAGCCATAGCTTTCTGCCCAGGGTCAATCTCCACCCCATCCTCTGTTTTGTAGGTTTTCCCTCTGTTCACCAGAATCAGGTTACACCGTTTTTGGCATGACGCCCACCTATCCACAGCTGTCTTGCCATGGTGACCAATAACGATGCCAAACACTGATTCCGTTAGTTTACCAACCTCTGTTCATGAGACAAAAGAAAGTAACACGGGCATATTAAACTAGTGTTGCGCTGCACTTCTCCTGCAATTAATCTATCTGCCCAAAATCAACTAACTTGCCAATTCTGCATGGGAACACCGATCTCTGTTAGGCAGATTTCTGTCTACACCTACCAACTGCACAAGACCGAGTTGTGTTTCATTTCATGAAAACAAAAGAAATCATGTACGTGTACTAGATGGACAGAACAATCGATGTAGTGCACAATACCTATGCAAAAATACTGCATTTTGAGTAAGCGTCTAATACAAGAATTGTGTATAAAGATGCACGTTTTTGGGTCACTTGCATATCAGTAACATACAATGAGTGTTTCTGAAATCGGCGAAAAGGGGTCTCGCTAGAGACCATTTTTGCCATTTTTCTGACCATAAATGGAGAAGGAAGGGTCTCCTTACCTTGCCGATTTAAACTAAAATTAAACCTTTAAACCACTTGATACCTGGTTTGGTGTCGGCCACATGGTAGTAGCAAGTTTCCACTTCCTGGAACTGATCGGTCCTCATAAGGTGTTTCTTCACATTTTCTTGCTGTGCTACTTTGCACAGTACTGCTACTGTAAAGCTGGGTAACTCCATTTTTGTATTGATATCAATTACAGTTGCCCAGAAACCATCCTGAGAAACCTTGTCCCAGCTCTGTGGAGAGATTGTAGATGTATTTAAAACAATATCTGTTTTTTTCAAGTTATCTCAATAAAAGTTTACCTTAGATGAGCTAGGTGACCCCCTTCTCTAACAAAGGCGGCTTATTCCTTATTAGTTTTTGTAATAATACTTAAAACGGAAACCAAAAGGCCTAATGTCTCTCCAACAATCATCCTGTACTTACGTAAAATATCATGTGATTTGTGCCAATCTGAGTGGGTGTGCAAGAGATCGCCGTTACTTAAAATATCCATACACTAGCTATGTTTTTTGTTTTACACAAGTCAAGCGTATAATTGAGACCAAAGGGCATAAATGGATTTTAAGAATTTCAGTCAATAATGAGATAAATACCATTACAATAATAAGCCATATTTCCAGTTATTGAATATTTAACGCCTCCATCCGGGTTATTTTGTACTACTCTGATTCGTAGTTGTTTTGTCCTGCATAAACACAGCTAAACTAGCTGGAGGTGAAATTCGGAAGTCCACAGAGTCGGTAATTTCGTCTCCAGCTGGTAATTTCGTTTTGGAAACTTAACTTTTATCCAGTATCTCTGCACTTCAATCGTTCGTGAAGAGAACAGTGCATGTGCACACGTATGCGATTTGGGAGGTCTTTCCATTAGTTAGCCCTATTGAAATAGTACTGTATTAGTGTATTAATATCTTTCATTTACCTTTGGCAAGTCAAGCACTGTCAACTGGAAACCGGGAAAGTCTCCACAGAGTTCTGTAATGGAGTTGGCTTTTATCTTGCTGACGTCCATTGTCAAATGGAAGCCAACAACTCTGTTGACACCCTGGAAAGGTGCCTCCGTTAAAAAGGTGCCCTCTTCTGTTGACAACTTGGCCTTCTTGCTGAGCCCCCGGCAGAACTGGCGCAGACTATCGCTCACTTCCTTCCCCTTAAGACCTTTGGTGTATTGGAACAAGACTTCCCGAGTGGTGTGCTCTGGGAATTCTGTCTCCAGCTCCTCCCAGGATCTTGCATCTAGAAGAAATATCATCTGTCGCTGGACACGCTGCAGCTTCTGAAGGATCACTCCTTCTCGCTGAAGTGTGCCCAGGTTGATTTCCTTCTTCTCCAGTTGTGTAAGAAGGGTGGAGAGAGCAGACGCAGGAAGGGACAGGAAAGGGCGAAACACATAAGGCTTGATGTCCAGCTCACCTGTTGCTCTCTCCTTCTTCCGCAAGGCCTTGATGATACAATATCGGCAATGTAGTGTCAGTAGGGTACGCCAATTGGCGTACCGAACTGGGGAGTACCACACGGCATTGATGATACAACATAGTCCAGGTAGTGTCAGTAGGGTACGCCAATTGGCGTAATGAACTGGGGAGTACCACACGGCATTGATGATACAACATAGTCCAGGTAGTGTCAGTAGGGTACGCCAATTGGCGTACCAAACTGGGGAGTACCACACGGCATTGATGATACAACATAGTCCAGGTAGTGTCAGTAGGGTACGCCAATTGGCGTACCAAACTGGGGAGTACCACACGGCATTGATGATACAACATAGTCCAGGTAGTGTCAGTAGGGTACGCCAATTGGCGTACCGAACTGGGGAGTACCACACGGCATTGATGATACAACATAGTCCAGGTAGTGTCAGTAGGGTACGCCAATTGGCGTACCGAACTGGGGAGTGCCACACGGCATTGATGATACAACATAGTCCAGGTAGTGTCAGTAGGGTACGCCAATTGGCGTACCGAACTGGGGAGTACCACACGGCATTGATGATACAACATAGTCCAGGTAGTGTCAGTAGGGTACGCCAATTGGCGTACCGAACTGGGGAGTACCACACGGCATTGATGATACAACATAGTCCAGGTAGTGTCAGTAGGGTACGCCAATTGGCGTACCGAACTGGGGAGTACCACACGGCATTGATGATACAACATAGTCCAGGTAGTGTCAGTAGGGTACGCCAATTGGCGTACCGAACTGGGGAGTACCGCACGGCATTGATGATACAACATAGTCCAGGTAGTGTCAGTAGGGTACGCCAATTGGCGTACCGAACTGGGGAGTACCGCACGGCATTGATGATACAACATAGTCCAGGTAGTGTCAGTAGGGTACGCCAATTGGCGTACCGAACTGGGGAGTACCACACGGCATTGATGATACAACGTGGTCATTTTGGTTTCAGTAGGGGAGTGTCTGTTTTAGTATATCGCTCACGTACTGATCCTTTCTTCTTGAAATGTGAAGGACCCGAACTACGATCTCATTCATGCTCTCCCATTTTTTTTGAGCCTATCAGTATTTTATGTACTATTTCTACATATATTCCCTCGGTTACTTACATGTAGATCGGTGTGTTTCTGTGATTTTTATTGTTGGATGTATACATTTACTAAATTACCAATATTGTATCTTGAAACCCTTTCATTGAGATTGAATTTATTGTGAGCAATGGGGATTTCAGTATTTGTGCAAAATAAAACAACTGCTAAGGAAAAGGGAAGATTTCTCATAAATTGCTTCTTTTTTAAAGGTTTTTTACTTGTTAACGTGCTTTTACACTTTGGGCCTTTAAAAGCAGGCAATAGTGTCTTCGGAAATACGTATTGATTGTTTAATTGAGAAAACTCCATTTTAGTTTGATCAATATATAGCTTTTCAGTATTTGCTGTATAAAATTATCTTTAACTTCTTTAGGAAATTCTCGCGTAAATTTTTAGAGCAGATATAATTACTCACGTATTTCTGAAATTGCAATTTTTAAACGTCAATTATCAGAATCCTTGGTACAACGATCCTCAATGCGAGGTTTACCTGATAAACCACATTAGTTTAGTCAATTATTTTGTATTTTTTTTGCTGAAAAGTGAAAAAGTAGTTTTTAAAAAAAACCGAAATAGTTCCAATAGCGTTACTTGTTCCACTGATTTTTAGTTAAATATATTTCCAGTAAATGTGTTCTTATTTCCAGTTAACGTTAATTCCAACTTATATTTAGCACGATTAAGGTGCTCGGTGTATGCTTCAGAGGGGATGGTTCCTTCTCTCTTGTGTGGCATAATTTTCAAAAATCAACGTGTTTCTGGCCTTTGGTCCGTTTAAAGTACAAGTTGCTCGGCCAGGTACACAACCTGATGTTTGCGGAGGAAAAGGGCCCTTTGGCCCCCTAAACTCTCTGATATTTACCTAGCTTTACGTATATGCGTACCCTCATTGTCTTAAGTGCTCCGTAATTGTCTTAATAATTTGACCAATAACATTTCATTTTCGGGGGAGTTGGGTTATCTCATCTTCTAAGTCCTGTTCTTCGGATCTAGTCTTATGTAAGGCTTGTGAAGTTTTTGTCTTTGTAAATCCACCGTTTTTAATTTTTTTTTACTATGTCTTATTTAATTACGAGTAGTTTATTACCATATAGTACGGTCTTCCTTTTTTAACTTCATTAACTTGTTTGCATGTTCAGGCCTTTTTGGCCTAGTTGTTGTGCTGGTGGGGTTAGTTGTGAAAATGTCTATTTTATCTATAAAAGTAAAATAATATAATTTGAATATTTTAATTTTCCCAATAGCAAGAATGTGGAAACAAACAAGTCAACAAAAATCTACCGATGGAAATAGACGTACTTTTGGTGGTCATTTTCAGTTTATCCGCTTGGTAATAACTTGCTTCCGGTATTTAGTCCCTGAAGAAACAAATTTATCTTCATGTCAACAACAGAATTAATTTGCCATAGAAAAAACTGCATACTGTCCTTATTAAGGATAAACAGTTTCATATACTTCTCTGTTTAGTCTTCAAATAATTCTGTGGAAACGTTTAACAGCTTAAAAGTGATCAGTCCAGTAGCTCATTCACTCCATACAGTGTACAAATGCATTTCCAATACGACGGCATTGGCTGATGTCTTCAAAGTTTGCTCTGGTTATCAAAACCCACCTGAATATCAAAAGACAAAACTCAAGAGGGGAAGAATCAAGATCAGATTAATTTATTGTCAATTGAAAGTAAATGGCAATAATCAAAACAAAACGCAAGGACAACTTTAAGCACGCAAAAATTATAAAAAGGCACCCACAAGAATCCAAAAGCCACTGGCATGAAAACACAATTTTAAGGTTGTCGGATAAAATGATTAAACTGCATTGAGAAGCCACCAATATAAAAACAAAACAGTCAGAGTCCAGTATCCGGTCATTTTCGGTCTATTCCCAGGTTACAGTTTCCAGACAGTAAACGAGAAAAAACGTAAGGTGAACACAAGTCAAAAACTGCGCAAACGACACACCACAACAGAAACTATGCCAGTGAAAACGAAAATGGAAAAAGAAATAAGATAAACAAGGAGCGGCGGTACACACGAGCAACGGAAATCAGCGTCGAGTTTATACCGGAGGGAAAAAATGAATGACGACCGAGAGACAATGAAGTGAAAATTCCAAAAAGAGCCGATAAAATTCAAAGAGGGGGCAGATAAAGACATATTTCTCTCAAAATTAAAGAAAATGTAGCTTTTGTACCTGTATTTTAATTTCGGGGAAAAATAGCAAACAGTTTTGATTACTTTTCGATTAAACAAATAAAATTAAGGAGAATGTTTTAATTCAAAGCAGCACTAGTCCTGTTCAAGCTAACTGACCAACGTCTTCAAGGTCGATCTGGCCATTTTGCCGGCTGCCCCATACATCCATCTCATACATACATCTAGACATCAAAATACAAAACTAAAGAAAAATAGACAGAGTGCGTTAATTCCACAGAATCAAACTGAAGTTTTAATTTTAAGTACAAATCATCCACAAGAGCTCGAAAACAACTTTAAAACTAAAGTAAAACAAGGACAATACAGACGGTAAAACAACTGTTAAAGTTGATTACTGGAACTCTTACCAAAAGAGAATAAGGAAAAGATAATGATATTGAGGACAAGAAAAGATACGGAAAGAGAACTTTTCACGCAGAAAATGAAAAACAATATTATAAAACAAATCCACCCGTCTAACACCTCAACAAATACAAAACAGCAAACACCGCAAAAACCGTACACACATACAAAAAAATACACAAAGCAAAACAAAAATGACAGCGAAGAAAGCCCACCAAAATTGTGATACCTTATCGGGTTTCTATGTTTGCTTTTTCCTTTGTCAGAGTGTGCGTCATAAAGTCCTGAACATCAAAGAGAAAAAAATCTAAAAAGAAAGAAACGTTACTTGGAAATTAAAGTCATGAGAGATTATGCCAGACCTCTAGCACATAAACAAATAAAAGAAACTAGACACTACAGGTAGGATCAAATGTGAGCTCGAAAAATAACAAACACGCCACAAATAACGAGCTGATGAATTATGGGAAACCGAGAAGTTAAGAAGTCACATTCAGAATGAATGTAGGTTTTCTGTTCAAACCATATCCATCAGAAATACAACCGAATTCGTTTTTAGACGTACGTGTCGATGTAGAACTACTTTACGTTTAGTTCCACACCCCGCGAATCAATAAGACTTCTACACGAGATTCTCCTTCTAGTTTCCGTTCATGTGCATTCAGTTTAACACTTCATGCATGTACATTTATAGTCACATAAGGGTTGCAACGGCAAAAACATTTCAAAATCCACGAAAACAGAAAACAGGACACTTTCTATTTTTTTTAATGTGTTTCTTTTCTATTTGCCCTTATTAATTGTCCCGATTCTTGCTTTGTTTGTTTTAATTTAGCTTCAACAGTCATCATAACAGGTGTTTTTGATTTGTTGATTGAAAGAAAAGATGCAAATAGTTTAAACTTTTTAATTTAAGGTCCCCATCTAAAAATTGGGTTTTTCTAAATAAACAAATTTAACATTTGAGCCCTTTCTACTGAGTCTAGATTGGGATATGTGGTCCAACTCTTGCCAAGTTTTGTTAGATACCATGTTGCAACTAATCTGGAGACTGGTCAGTTTATATCATCATCTGAATTTTCAAGAGACCCAAAACATTGTCATCAGATGCTACGTTTGATCAAATCTGTACTATGTTACCATGCTGATAAGTTGTGCTTGAATCAAGCAATCAATTGTATAAAAGGTAACAAGAGCAATTAAGGCTGGATTTTGGTCAGGCAGCTTTGAATGCGTACCTTCCAATTGAAAGCAAAGACATAAGATTTACTTTAAAGAGCAAATAAATAGAATTTTACATCCATTGTGGATAAAGTGTTTTGAAAAGTGATTTTTTTTCTGGAACATGTAAATATGTTCAATCATTTTTTGTTATCTGAGGGCGCCATTTCTTTGTCTTGTCGTCCTTCCTATTGTAATGAGCTTGCAGTTAAAGGGTGAGCTGGTGCACAGCTATCGTGGAGACTGTAGTCCACGGCCAAAGGCGACAGATCGCTGCAGGGCTTGGACTTGAGCTTTCAGTGCTGCTCTGTTGTTGAAATATGGCCAGGGAGCGGATGTGGTTGAAATCTTTTTGTTCCAGCCGGTGTTTTCTGATCTCGGTATTGTTTGTTGCTTTCTTTCTTCTTTTATATTGATTGGATAAGATCAGTTTCAATCTCACGCTGTGCCAAGTTCTCAATTTGCAGATCGTGCCTTACTTAATATTTTATTTAAAGTTATGCATCTGAACTAAAAATGAGGCTATGTGCGTTACATTATCACTCCATTGGCAGTATAAAAGGATCTTACCATGGGTCATCAGCTAACCTGCGGGTTTGTTGAAGATAATGTAAAGAAAAGATCCAAAAGTAGTGGTTCTTGGCAAACTTGGGTATCATGCGCAGATTTCTCTCACGTCTCGATCAACTAGGGCTTCCATTTTCAAAAGGTGCCTGTTGATTACCCAGCAGGCGCAGGTAAAGTTAAATTAACGGCTGCTGTCCTCGTCTTGGTTCATCACTGGTTCATTCATTCATCACTGCACTGTTGCTGTTGTGGCTTGACCGTATCAGAACATTTACACATATCCATAATACCTCTCTTGAGGACGACCAGGGCATCATGGTGGAAACGTCGACTTTACACTCATCATAAGCTCTTCTCAGCATCATCACTCTAAGGCCCGCTTCAAACGTCGAACTTCTGCCGTGTCTAATTCAATTAATTGCGATCGACATAAAAAGCGGCAGAAATTCGGCAGTTGCTTCGTACGCCGTTTTTCTGTTGACTTAAATGCAATATTACAACTTGGCCGACCGCGAAAGAATGATATTGCGACACATTCTCATTGCAAGAAGAAGACGCTTACTCTTGCAACAATCAGTACTACTCAATGTTGCAAGTTCGAAAGCTTAAATTGAATTAGACACGTCAGAAATTCGACATTTGAAGCCGTGCCGCTCTTCTGCCATTAAAAGCGGCAAGACCTGTCGAACTTTCGGCAGAAAGCCGGCAGTTGCTTCAAACGTCGAATTTTTGCCACATTTTGGGTCATTATTTGACTTTTGAAGCGGGCCTTTAGGAGACTGAATTCACATGCGCATGCGTGGTGTCACCCTAAAAACCTTCTCATAGTCTAGCCTCCACTGATATGCAAAGTTTTAAATCTAACTTCTAGTCAAGTTTTGTAATGTGGGAGAGGATAATCTTTGTTGTAGGGGTCGCCCATAAAGTATGTACGCACGAAGGGGGGGTGCCATTGTTTACACCTTGCGTACAGAGGGGGAGGGGGTTCAAGCCAGTGCGTTCCGTACGCAAATTAAAAATTGCCTTTAATGAATCTCATCATATTAATACACTTTCTTTTACAAACAAGAAGGGAAAAAGGCACCAGGATTATTTACTATGTTTTTTGTATTCAACATCTTTTTTAACTTAAGTTGCTAAGTAAAAAAATTCCTGGACCATTAATAAAGAAACACCGATATAGAAACCTGTTATCACTGTCGTCATTTATTTAAGAATTTGGAAGCGACGTACGAATAACAGTTACCACAGTAGATGTACTGTACAATACACTGTGACATTTAATAATGTTAAGCAAGGTACTCTGAGAAGTCAAAAGAGGGGGTTGGAGCCATGCGTACAGGGGAGGGGTCTGAAAAGTAGGCATTTTGTGCATGCATACTTTATGGACGACCCCTTAGCGGATCCACAAAATATTGTCCAATGTTAAGGGTTCTAGATACGACATATGTGCGAAGCGTGGTGGCGTTTCGTCTTGCCATCACCGGTTTTTCTTAGCTAATTAGGCCTACACATCCTGCTCGGATCGGACAGGCCGTGCTACCTCTTTTGTCATCGAGGGCGCAATGGCAGGTGACAGCACGGCGCGATCATGAGAAAGGTTTTCCTTTCCCTACCTCTTTAATACTCCCGTGCAAAAAGGGCCAACAAGATGATAAAGCTCAGTGTCAACCCGTTTATGAACCAGCCAAGTTCATTTCCGACAGGGATTCTATATTACTTAGAAATTGAATCCTCTGTTGATCCAGCTAGAGGACCATTAGATAAACGTTGCATTGTTAATGTTTGTTCAATTATCCAGGCCATTCTCCCACTTTCATTTCTAATTTCTTGAAACAATCTAATATTTCCACAATGGAAAAATCTATATTCAGCGTTTGGTCTAACAAGCACAATTTTTCTTTTGCGATAACATTAAAGTCAGTTGTAAAAAGCCCAATTGGCGGGTGGGGTGGGAGTGTATATGTCTGTGATTCTCGATTTAAATTTTAAATAGGTTTAGTCACAATGATTCCTTTTAATAAAATAAATTTCTTTCAAGAGTGTCATGAACCTGGAAGAGGTCTAGAGATGTATATTAATAAATATGTATTCAAGCATGGTGGGGAAAGTTAATAATTAATACCTTAGTAATTGTATAATAATGTAGCTTAAGTCAAGGGATAAAAATTGCCATCCCTCAAGACTTTTTGTCACGTTGACGGGTGGTTTTTTTTATATCCGAGGTCATTTGTAAAGTCCAGGGATATTTTTTCAACCCCTCATCACGATTTTTGCCAGTCGAGGGATGTTTTTCATGCACGGAGGTCATTGGATTCTTTTTGTCCCTCACTAGCTTGAAACGTTAACACACTATTTTTTTTTAACTTGTAGTGGATAAATAACCTAAATTCAACGTAAATGAAATAAAATGAAGCTTCCTGGCAATTGAGCGATTTAAAGTCTGTGATCGAGTGTTCAGTTCTTGTGTTTCACCACTAATTTTATGTTTGCCAAAACCATGTACATGTTTTGGCCAAAAAAAGAAATTGAAGAAGTTGCAATATCCGAAACTGGGTTTGTAGCGTAATCTTCTACTTGTCGTTTGTGCATGACTTGATTTTGAATTTAATTCCTTTGTGTTGGTTTTTCTCGCCACTTTCAGTTGTGCTTTCTACTCTTTAAAAAACAACGCCAGTAGATTTTAAAAATAAATGACATCTTAGAATAAGTTATTTCGATATTGAATTCTGCCATTATGATTATTCTTTAAATAATCCAAAGCTATAAAAATTGGATGTTCTCCAAAATAAAATGAACAATGCTGTTTCTACCAATTAAGGATGATTTATGAAAAAAAATTAAAAATGAATCTGTTAACTGCAAGGGAAAAAAGAAACACGGCCAGGGCATTGGAATCTGTGTAATGTATTTTCATTCTATCACCTTCAGAACCATTACTGAAAAAACATTATCACGTCCATAATCACGAGACAAATTATCTGAATTTCTGATGCAGTGCCTGCCCGTGTCTGGCAATTTCAAACCAACGAAACATTTCATCGAAACGAGTTACACTGACAAGTTATTTCTCTCCTGCAAAGAATCACTTTTTCGAAATAATGTGGCTACATTACACTACAAATTTCTCCCGGAAATCTTTTTGATGGCTGTAGCAGATTATGCTAAATCTAGCAAAAATATTAAGAGAATAACATACTAGTAAATATTTCTGTACATTATCTTATCAGGTTGAAGAGAAAGCGCACACGGTGACGTGTGAACATGTATTTTTAAAAACGCGGGACGGAAATCAAGGCTGTTACAAAAAGAATTCAGCACTTCGAAAAATAGAAATGAAGTGGTACTTACATAGATGTGGCTCAAGAAGGGTCCAAAGTCTTCAGGGCTACAGGTATATCTCTTGCAAAAATCAAATCTATGAAAGGAATACTCACATCAAATGGCCAACACAATGTATTATGAAGAGAAAGCAACTAACTGTTCAAGATCTTCGTACCAATAAGTACCAAAGTAATATCATTTAAATTGTTTGAAAGGCATGCAGTAACTAAATGAGCTTAATTCCAACCTACGATGTAGATTAAGATTACTGAAACGTTATTAGTTCCTGTTTTGTTCTGGTAATATACTGTCTATATTGTTTTTCTTCATTTTTGCACATTTTATTTTACAACATTCTGAAGCTGCACCATTTTTGAGGATTTTTATGTGTAGCATGTCAATTTAGAGGGTTACTCACGAAATGATAAAGTATGCTTTTTATTACAATTTCCCAGATATAAGTTCTTTGTTTGTCTTCAAATCATGCCTTTTTTATTAAGTAAACTTGTTCGTTTCTTCATAAAAATATAAACCTATCGGCTAGTGCTTATTTTTATATTGACTTCCTTTCCTGTTTATCATTTTCCAATCATAGGACTGCATTTCATTTTGTTTTTAATTCGCTGTGTGTAACTTTTCTATTCCTGATATTCATACTAACGTTTGACACATGGCAAACTTTCATTTCAATTTTGCCATAGTTGCTTAGGACAGAGATGTCAAAATTGAAACGAGATATGCCATACCCTTCAAATCTAAGCCAAAGAGGCAACAGTCTTAAAACTCCTTAATCACTGATCTGCAATTTTAATCCCTTGGTGCCTGACTGCTTCCGTGGTCGGTGTGTGACTATTCTGGGTAAACAGTCACTCGTAAAAGGTCAAACTAGTCTACAAAAGGTAATTTCTGACCGGAATAATGGTCATGCCTCATGGATATTTAAAAAGCGCAACATACATTGCAAATTATTACCAGAAATGCAGTGTTATGATCAAAGCACTTAAATAGATTTTTTATTACAATGCCAATCACCACACAAGTAAAATTGTCCCAAGTTGCATCACTAGGATTATCAGAAAGCAAGGAAAAAAGATAAATGCTTTACCTCAGTTATTACTGACACACTTCAGCCAGACTCAATCTTCTGCCGCTAAAACAATAACAGTTGAGATGCAGGACTGAGGGTAAAGAATTGTCGCTGTGTCTAGAAACATGAGGATAATGAAAACAATGTCTTCGAAAAAGAAACTTAAATGTCGAAATAATCTCTCCAGAAAAGTCCGCCAATCCTTTTATATGGTTTCATTGCTACCAATTCCTATTTTTCCAGAGGACCCAGTCCGCTTCAGTTGTTCACTCTAGTCGTATCTGGTTTCTTACAGCAAACAATCTATCAAGTTTCCTCCATAGTTGCCCTACATTGAATAGATCAGAAATCCAGAAAAAAAGGAATACCTGCTAGAGTCACTGTAAATACCTCGGTTATTATTGCCAAACTCAAGCCAAACTCTATCTCCCGCAGCCAGAATAATAACTGCTGAGTTGCTACACTGACGGTACATATTAGAGCCACTATCATAGATGGAAAAGACAAGCTGACTGTTCTTTTTCAGTTTGACGTAAGGATCCACTGAGGACGCGATCCTGTGTAAGCTGGTTGTGAAGAAGTAGGCCCCCGGCACTGAGCATGTAAACACGCCGGATTGCGAACTATATCCATCGCCGAGATTTGTCTCGATGTTGTCAAAGATGATGACATCACCACCATTGCCTGTGACTTGGGTCGTACGGTAAGCACTGAATGCAACAGCAGAGGGCAGTGTTGGTGTAACCATGGTAGAATCTCCTGATTGACCCTTTTGCCCCTTTTCACCAGGTGGTCCCTGGACTCCTTGCTGCCCCTGATCACCTTTCTGCCCCTCACCGATGTCTCCCTTTCGACCCGCAGGTCCCAGCTTCCCCGGAAGTCCCTGTATCCCCCGTTCGCCCTGGTCTCCCTTCAGTCCTTGCTCGCCGGTCTCCCCCTTGGGTCCAGGCAGGCCAATGCCGGGGTCACCTCTGGGGCCAATAGGTCCTTGACCTCCTGAACTCCCAGGGATCCCCGGGACGCCAGGTGTTCCAGTCGGTCCTTGGAAGCAGGTACCACAGCAATTTGGAGCCCCTTTTAGTTCTTCCTGGGCGACAAAGTGACTACTAGAGAGCCACAGCGTCAGGATCATCGAAAGCACCAGGGACGGTTCTTGTTTCACCTGTATATTTCGAACAAATAAAAGTCAAACAACCTAGTTTTTTAATTTACTTTCTCTGAGCGACATAAAATTATCCAAAGAAACAAGGTACGTAAAGAAACGGAAAAGCGACGATGTTCTCAATCCATCCTTAGCTGTTAGTAATTTCATTCGTTTCAAAATCCCAAAACGTTTGTGCAATGTTGAACCACGTGTTGTTCCTCCTAGTACTTGATATTATTGTGTAGGATAATAAAATCAACCTAAATTTGTTATGGTTCACCTGTTCAATCTATCTTTTAATGACTTCTTCAATTATTTTAGTAAAACTAGCCCCAATATATATGGATCAATGATTTTTCCGAAGATATAACTAAACAATCAATAAAGATGTTTCTTTTTTTAATAATTATAAATTCCTGCAAGCAAAATGTTTTAAGGATAAACGGGTAAAACGACATGGATGGATTTTATGCCTAAAGAGAGGCCTAAAGCACCTTTAATCCCTTCAGATGGATTATTCGAGTTCCAGGAAACACTTACATGACATTTTTTGTTATATTTTGGGGTTTTTTTGGGGGGGGGCTGTTAAACCCAACCCTTTTCAGACAGAAAGGGCGCTCTTTATCATTAACAGTGATTTTCACAATGGCATCTCGCCACTGGGTGGCGCTGTGTACTTTATCACCAAACAATACCATCAAGGCCGAGTCCTACCGTTTTTCCCAACGTATTTTCCGCCGCTTGTATCCAAACAGATCCCCTTTTTGTAATCATTGACTTTGTGAGTTCCCTAAGTATTTCTTTGTATGATTATATAAGGATTTGTTTCAAGGGATTTATATACAATCTATGGAGGGGATTTTGAGGGGTTTCTATTGGATGGGTTTGTGAAATTAGAAAGTCTAATGTACATTCACATTGTGCATCCTCGTGTACTCATTGATTGTAATCGCACCTTAATTAAGGATTCTTGATTGCTAATTACTTGTTTGTTAATTGATGTCCAACTATGTTGTATATTTCAGCATAAAGAAGTAAAGAAGGAAAGAAAGAGGGGGAGGAGAAAGGCAAAGAAAGACCTGCTAGGGCCGTTACCAGAATCAAAAGACAGAACACAAACTCTGAATATGGCGTGTGACGTGTGAGCCATTCTTTATCGGCCAGCATTGACTTTCATTAAATCTGTGAGGTTGTCACCAATCAGCCACCTTACACAATCCCAACAGGGGCCCAGGTACAATGCCCACATGTGCATTGCAGCCACTTGACCACACTTATAAGCCGATCCCCACTTTGGCCACAGAAGCCCCCCCCCCAGCCCCAAGCATGATTTACCTCCCATAGAATAGCCTTTCAAAAAACGAAACCAGAGGCAAAAAGGGCTGGGACCGTTTATAACTGCCAGGGCGGCACAAAAACAGACACAGTGAGCTCGTTTGCATGGTAGGGCCAGGGCCAAGCTTTCCCATAGGCTAGCCATTGGCTAGAGTGGAGTGCCTGTCTGTCAAGGCTCAATATTCACCAGCTGTTTATAGCAGCGTTAAAGAGACTCTTCAGTCTTGAAGCACATGGATAGAGTGAGGATTTAAAAAACTTCAGCTTAATCGAACGAAAAATGAAAAAAAGTTATTAAAAACACTTGATAAATGTTTTTTTTACATGCCAATTGCTTTTCCGAGGGTATTAAGGCGAAGGAAAATGGAAAGCACCATGATTCATTATAGCTGGCCATAACACCACCACGGGATAAAGGTGTCAATATTTGTTTCAATGCACTTCTCTCACAGATTTACTTGATTTCAGCGATAACTAATTATTAATAATCTGATCATTCATACTGCATGTAAAGAAAGCATATTTGAATAGAATATTTCAAAAATATTGAAAATGCGCCAGTGCTATAATGTTTGAACGCAGCCCTGTAGCGCTTATTTATTCTAGCGGTTCGAAAAGCACAACGCGTTAACAGATATGATTTAGAACACAATGTCTGTGGTTTTGCGCCATTGATCTCCATTCTATAGACTGGATAGAACATCGCGTCCAAAACGCGTCCCGCACGTATGCGTATTTTCAAGGGTTAAATAATAAAGGTTGCACTTCCAAATGGAGTTTTTAAAAAACCGGTTGTGGTTTTTGTGCTTCAATCGTCAGGTTTCGAAGAAAAACTGAAGTCTACAATTGGATTGGATAAATTTCGAAATAATAATGGTTGAGGTGTACGCAGCAGTGAATTACCGGAGATCAACGTCACTTTGGAAGAGGGCACAGAAAGAAATGTAACTCCTTTTTTTTTAAGTGTCAGAAAGTTTCTCAAGTTGTATTCAGTGATGCTTAAGCCTATACAGGCTTACTAAGAAACTTAGGACAATCTATCTAGCCTATCAGGGTTTGCATACAAAACCTCACTATCTTGAAGTTGGGAGCGTCTGAAATGTTACTTGTTGACGAAAGTGGTGTCTCATTTGACTTGACTTGACTTGACCTGACTTGACTTGACTTTATTTCCACACAAAGGTGGAGGGACCACTACGAAGTAAAGCTTGTCGAGTAGGGGCCCTTATACAGACATTGCTTGACATGTAGGACAAAAACGTTACATATAAATCCTCTACTTGGAATGACTAATTTGTCATTTATTTTCCCCAGATTTCACGTGCAAAATCTCCAAGACAGCCATGATTTGTGTTTGACGGATCTAAAGACGCACTGAACCCAAATCGTGTGACAGACGATGTGATATGAATTTTGGGCAGAGATGAAACAGAAGTGAGAAGCAGATTGCTCTACATTTCTGTGGAATGAAGTCAACGCACTGAATGAAGCTTTGTCTGAAAAACAAAATTATTCACTCTCTCTTAAAACTGACTTGTTAATGCTGGAAAGTAGTTATTAACTGTAAATTTTTAAGTCAGGCTGTGAACTCAACTTTTTAAGCCGTTTAAAAAAGGCCTGTTGTAAAAACGGCAGTAAGTTAGTTTGGTTGCTCATTTAAAACTGTGCTCACAAGTGAAAATATTGCTAAAGCGAGACCGTAGACAATAGGTTTAAAAATGAATTAAAAACAAACACACAAAAATATGTTAACCTTATCGCTTTCGAGTGGGTTAGAAAATGGTCGGTTATTTCCGAAAATGATACTTCTACTTTTTTGTCTATTTTTGGCTTGTTTTCGGGAGGGAGGCCAAGGGCTTAGCCATCATCCCTCTAGAAAAAGGTTATGTTGACCAGAAATGCACAGCATACAGCATCACATTGTTCGATGCGCGATGTCCTATCCAGTCTATTAAACATGTAATCAAAATGGAAGGACACGAAAGGAGTTGCAACTCGGGCACTTCAAAGTGTTCAACGATTGTCGCCGCCGAGTCAAACGAATAATAGAAAACATTCCAAAAATGCCTGATTACTGCCCGCATCTTAGCTGGAGAAGGGGGGCTAGTCATATCCTAGCAAAAGTTGTAGTTTTTTGCTACAATTAAATCCAACTATCGCTGTGCCCAGGAAAGAGAGAGAGAAGAATCTCTGATATTAGACCTACTTTTGCCATCGTAAATACACTGTCCATTATTAATGCAAAGTTTGTAATTTCATTCTCCTCTGTTCAAAGACTTGGCACGAATTTAAGACTGGCCAACAAAATGTTCACAATTACTGGAAAGCTTAGTTCATTAGGAACAAAATGCTCTATTTGATCACAGGGAGTGATCGTGAAATCTCATAGAATGCGCTTTTGTACAAATGCCATAATAAAAATGATTCAAACAAAACAGAAAATCTTGTATACAACTGGGCTATTTATTCCCAAAATAACTCCAGAAGAAAGAGCTCTTTGAGGGCAATGACTGCACATACAGATTTAGGGCACACGGCGTAATGCAAGCAACTGCGCAAGCATTAAGTTTGATGTTGTCATGATATCATACCAAGCACCAACAAAGGCATGAATATTCAATTTCGCATACCTCAGTACGCGAAGTTTTAAGGATGCAGATTACCAGCGACAAATTGCGGCGGCGATCATTGGGCACAAAGGGGTTCCGTGGTTGTGACACAGATGGTGCACGGTGCGTAGCAAGCGTTCGCTACGCTCTGGCTATGGACATACCAGGCATGCCAGAAAGCGGTAATTGGCTAGATGTTACAGCCCGGGCAGTTCAAACTCCCTTTGTGTCCTTCCTGTATGATATAATGGAGATCAATATTTTTGCACAGGTCTTTGGTTGGGGCTACGCGTGCGTGTTGGTTCACCAGCTGTTTCTCAAGCTCATGCTTTTTACACACATAATTGTCATAACGTATTCGCTTCGGTACGACATTCGCTCTGTATGCATAGGCATGCAGATCCTCGAACTTGCAGCTTGTACAATCGCGTCAGAATCTTGTCCAATTGCATGGTAAAAGAACTAGGGCAGCGCGTGAAAAATTACTAAGCAACATACACACAAATCACTGAACCAGATTATTTAGTCTGTAAAGCTGCCAGATAGAGGCTCTGCATGCCTATGGCCGCAGCGTGCGAAGAGCGAATAGTTCTTTGATTGCTGCAGTCCATCCACAAGATAGCTAACATAGCGACTCCCATATACATGTAATTTGATTCAGCTAATCTGAGACGCAAACCTTGAATCGCTCTGTTTCAGTAGTTTTTACAATTATTGCCTTAATTGTTATAGTTTCAACAGTCTTACTGTATATGTCGCTTTCCCTAGCTGTTTTAAACAGTTTCTTTCTTATTCACTAAATTAGGAGTTCTCAGTTGTTTCAATATTCCGAGAGTTTACTCGCCGAAAGTCGTGTATTTAAGGCCGGTATCCGTACAGGTTCCGCTATAACAAGTCAAAAACGTATTGAGATAAGCCACTGAATATTTGCTTTCAGTGTTCGCTGGGGAAAAAATGGAATAGCTCCAGGTCCCCCCCAGGTTTATTCCAACTATCAATAGAAAATGTCACGATTGGAATCAGACCAGAAGTTGCCGCACACGAAAAAAAAAACTAACATAGGTAACTTAAAACGAACAGGGATACCTTTGGTATACCTTTTTTCTTTATTTGGTGGCCTTTCTAGTGCATGGTTTTGGTGGTGAACGGGCATTACACATGCTCCTTGTTTTGCAAGAACGTGCAGGGGGATGGCCAGCATCTGGTGTTGCAACATCAACTCTCTCGGGTTTTGTAATTATTGCCAATTATTCAGATGGAACAAATATGCATAAGACAAACAAGTAAGACTGATGATACGCCCAAATTTCCTGACGAACTATACAGTCAGTACAATAAACAGCCTTACCAGTAATGTCATCGTGATTGCTCCTTCAAGCATACAGCTCCAACAACGCGAGAAAATCGGCTTCAAAATATTCAGGAAGAAATACCAAGGCAGAGATGCCGACTTTTACTCTGTCTATCAATATAAATGTTGTCTTTGCAATTTGCTTTCTTGCATGCAGATTTGTCGAGACGACCTCCTGCAATAGAATGAGACTTCCGCCCGTTGGAGTTAACTGTATATCTGGTTTGATGTTGCTTCAGTTGGAAAATTCTTGGTACATATTTTACCATATATAGTTCTTTTGAGGAGACACTCGAGTATGGAAAGCAAAATTGACATCCAGTCCAAAATAGAGATATCGATAATTGAAAATGAGTAACGCATCCTATGAGTTCGACAAAGAGAAAGTATCTGTCACCGATAGAGAAAATACAAAGATAGCCTCAAAGAGATATTGGTAAAACAGTAGGCAAGTATTGACAAGACAAAAAAGAAATACACTTTGAACTAAACGTACAATGTGCACACCATACCCGAGTCCAACCTAAAAAATGCTGTTATGAGTGAAGCGTTCTGGAATTTCCTGCCACTTACAGTCTTGCCTTTGCATCTACGTACGGTTTAGCAGAATATAGTTGACTTTAATGTAGACCCCTTTTCTCTCCAATCTCCATTATCCACTCCTATAATAACGCCCACCATTGTCCTCAATTTTTATCAGAAATTCTGAAATCTTTTCAACTTTGATGACTTAATTCACAATTTCACTCAGGCCTTTTAAAAAGGGTCTAGGTTTCCCCCGGCTAGTATTTCCTCTTTATGCTAACAACAGGTCATTTTTAAAGGGCATATCAAACCGACAAGAAGTAAAACAGTCATCTGTTCACACAATTGTGCGAAGCCAGGCCCTAGGGTTGACCAAGATGCTTCCAAGATCAGGCCTTAGGTCGATTTTGACACCTAATGACGAGAAGACATCAATAAGAAAAGTGTCGTTTGAACCCAAGACTACCAAGGAACACCCGTACCAATAATTGAGGATTTCAGGGACGAGCTTCCCACAATCCACATTTTTATGCAGTGAAACACCAAAACTTACTAAGAGGTTGCAGAACTAAAAGGAAACCTGTCTTTCAATTATGTCATTGCGAAGCCATACTGAAACATATGTGACCTGCCAACACAAAATGAGATGAAAGTCGGAATTGTCAAAAATTTAAATATTGGCATTTTTTAATTTGGCAGAAAAAGAGCTTTCTAGTGGTATTTATATGAAACGCTTACCCTTAGGGTAAAAGTACATGATGACAATGTTATCAATGTGACAATGCTTTCATCAAAATTTGAATATTATTTTGAATTGAATCGGAGACGGGCTTCCTTTTACAAATATTACAAAACCCCAAAACCTCCACTTGAATATTGGACTTTGAACCGTCAAAAAAGTGAAGAGCAGAATGCAACTTCACAGTCATTTTGTCGTGACAGATTCCATATAGGAAACCACGAGGACGAAAACAGACGCTCCTGGCCGGTGGACTGTCCTTTGGTCTGATGAAATCAAGATGGAATGTTCAGGCCAGAATGTAGCAGGAAGGTTCCCCACGGAAGGTGCCGGCCTCCAAACTGAAAACACCGTAATGAACGCAGTTAGGCCAGGGAGATAATTTGCTGCTAGTGGTCCAAGGTCACTGTACAAAATAAGTGGCCCAGTGAAGAAAGGGAGACTACTTGGACATTCTGAAGGTAACAGGAAACAGCTCTCTCGAAGGCTGAGCCTCACACGTCACTGAACATTCCAACATGACGGCGACCAGCTATGTATTTCCAAGTGGGTTGCTGATTGGCCTCTGCAGACTTTACATTTCCTGTGGTTCGTAGTCAGGCAGGTAAATATTGTCATGTAAATTAAAACACCACCCAGCGTGAGGGCCCTGATTGATCGATCGACAGGTGTATTATAAATTAGGAATGGCAGGAAAGCCATAGACGCACATTAAAATCAGCACAATGGAATCGTTGATAAAATTATAAGTTGAAGTCCTATACCAGCAAGGAGAACGCTGATTGTTTTTGGAAACAGGTTTACAGAGCATTTAGGAAACTTCTATCTCAAGTTTATCCTCTACTTGGCGTTCTCTGATGAAGTGATTTTAAAATATAGAAACTGACATTCCATCAAAAGTTGACAGGATACATAGGGTTGCTTGCCAAACGGCACTGTATATTGTCTTTAGAATCAAAGACGGCATGAGTAACTGTACATTTTGCATCAAGACTGGAGTATACAGACACAAGTACAAACGATAATTTCATTATGGTTTAATTTAGAGGTTTCCGTGATATAGCCTAATAACGACTTATTACACACAAATCCATCAATGTAATCTTTCCATAATAGAATTTGATACAGGCCAACCCTGTAGAGTATAAAAACAGTTTCAATTTGTAATCATGTTGAAAGAATAAAAGGTAAGGAACAAACGTCAATGTTCCTGCTAAGTCATGAGTTCAGAGTCATTTTATATTAAAGAGAAGACAGACGTGTTTTTTTTCCTGACCAAGCTCCACCAATACAGTCAGAAAGATTGCAGAAAAATCTCTTACGGGTACTGCGACGTCACGCTCCTCTCTCAGCGGTGGCCTGAGCAGTAATTTCCTCTTCTCGAGGTCGTGGAGTGGACGGCACAGCATGTATTCGACGTGTGTTTAGGGTGCAAGTAAAACCTCGAGCTGGACCAAGAGAGGGCGCAATTTCCTTAGCAACGCAGGCTCCCTTGGTCCAAACTGAACTTCGCTCGTTCACGAACGACTATGCAACGCGCGCGTTACGGTCGCATCACTACCAACAAAATGAACACTCCCGACCAACACGGCTCTCTTCATCTGATGAGGATATATGTGCTTTAGCTCTAAGCAGGTAGCGTTGAAAGTGACAACAAAAGCTCTAACATATCTAATGATTTGTAGATAGTTGTCAAGTCAGGATAGCCGCTCATTCTTGCGTAAGGTTAATAAATATATTTGTGCGTTAGGCCAGGTCAATTCTATCTCCGATCCGGCCAGTCTGCTGGTCCGCCACAAAAGGTGTCAGTTGTCCCGCCACAGTATCTACCACATCATCCGGTACTTGATTCGGGTAAACAAGGGAAGATGCGGATAGTCTTCAACTGTGCCGCTAAGCACTGCGGTCAGTCCTTGAACGCGCAGACAATAAGCGTGCCTGACCTGACGAATAAGTTACTAGGCGTAGTCCTGCGCTTCCGACAAGAGCAAGTGGCTGTAATGGCAGACATTCGAGCCATTGTCCACCAGGTCAGAGTGTCCCCGGAATGCAAAGATGTCTTGCGTTACCTTTTGTGGGCTGTCGGTGATACCTTACGTGATCTGGCTGTGCACGGGATGAGTGCACACCCTTTCGGTGGGACATGGAGTCCCAGTTGCTGTTCGTTTGCTTTACGGCATACAGCGGAGGCAACCGTCAAGACTTCCTTCCGGACACAATCAGTTGCGTCATGCGTAATTTTCACGTAGATGATTGCTTAGTTTCACTGGTGACTGAAGATGAGGCTATCCAGGTTTCGCGAGAGTTACGAGAACTTCTGTCCCGAGGCGGTTTTCAACCAACAAAGTGGTTAAGCAACAGCCCTCGAGTCCTTGAGTCAATTCATCAAGAAGAAAGAGCTGTAGGCGTCAGATAGTTAGACCTGAATATGAAGCGCTACCAACAGAGAGGGCCTTGGGGATGCAGTGGGACGTGGAGACTGATTGTTTTGGGTATCAACTAAGTCCAAAGGAGAAACCGTTGACAAGGAGAGGGTTGCTGAGTATTGTGTCCTCCATTTATGACCCACATGGTTTTGCAAGTCAATTCACGTTGTTAGCCAAGAAGATTGTTCAAGATTTAAGCAGGAGGAAGCTGGGTTGGGACAAAGCACTGCCGTCACAACACAGGGATGATTGGCAGCGTTGGAAACAGGACTTGCACAAACTCGAAGAACTGTTCAAAGACGGTAGCAGATATCAGTTACATCATTTTTCTGATGCATCTGAGGCAGCCTACGGGGCTGCAACTTACCTTCGCATGGAGAATTCTGGAGGACACAGTCACTCATGTCACTCTGCTATTATCAAAGTCACGTCTGGCACCTCTAAAAAAGTTACGATACCAAGGCTTGAGCTGACAGCTTCGACACTCTCAGTGAGACTGGATGCAATGATCAAAGAGGAGTTCAACTTACCTGGAAGGTCGACAAGTTCCTCCTAAAGAAAGGAATCCAGTGGAAGTTCAACCCCCAACCGCTTCCCGTATGGGAGGCGTCTGGGAAAGACAAATAAGGTCGACACGCGGGCTGTTGAGTACACTGATGACAGAGCAGATAGTGAGTGATAAACCTTGTCAACTGTAATGTGTCTAATTGAGTCTATCATAAACAAAAGGCCAATAACCACCGTTTCAGACGACATCAACGACTTGGAGCCACTCACGCCAAATCACTTACTACTTCTTCGTGGCACATCATATTCGCTTGGTAAATTCGACCAGAAAGATATGTACGCTCGGAGAAGATGGAAGCAAGCACAGTATCTGGCTGGTGTATTTTGGAGAAGATGGACCTGGGAATATCTCCCCACGCTGCAGAAGAGGCAGAAATGGCTTGAACCCAAAAGGAACACCATGGTTGGCAACTTGTTACTTATTGTCGACAATGACCTCCCTAGGAACAAATGGCTTCTTGGGCGTGTTCTTGAAACTTACCAAGGGAAGGATCAACTTGTAAGAGTGGTCAAAGTCAAAACCAGGTCATCCATTCTGACTAGGCCAGTGCAGAACTTGTGTCTCTTAGAGTCAGTGGATAAAGAATAGTAAATTGTATGGTCTTTATCACATTTTTTCCTGTGCCATAATCTAATGTTCTAGTACGAAGTGTTTAGATTATTTGTAATTTTCCATAATTTCAAACTGATAACGCAGTTTCGATCATACAACCACGTTACACTGCTTAAAGGTACAGAACACCCAAATTTGTTGAAACGGTCACATTCTGCCTGAGGTTAAAGAAATTAGTAAATGCCACATTGAGTAAGTAATGACATTTAAGGGGTCGGGATGTTAAGTCAGAATGCTCTTTTATCGATATATTAATTTGTTTGTTGCCATTTGTCAATAGAGGGCGCTGTTCAGTGGGCACACTATCTAGAAATTTCAGCTTGCTTCATTCAGGACTTCATTTCAGGACACACGTCATCCCAAAGTTGTGAATAGGATTCATTGAATGCATTATTTAAATTTACCTTATTGGCTCTAATGGTTTTCTATGGGTATTTTGGGATAAGTTTGAGTATTTAATTGGGTATAAAATACAACAAAAGTAGAGACAATCTACAAACTTACGATTGTAAGCACATGTCCAGGTATAGGGTTTATTGCATATAATCAGGCGTCATGTACATGTACACCTATACACAAGGTTATTATCATCCATCCTGTTTATTGTTTGTTATTCTGTGATTAGTTATATTGCGTAAATTTAATTAGATAAACAAATTGCCGTTGTTGATTCATTCGTGTTCAGCGTGTTAAGCATATCCGTGATCACCAGCTCACAATTCAAGTTCATTGTGTGGACATCCGTTATCCGTCACAATAGTGATCACAACTAATGAACATCCTTTAGACAACTCTGGTTTATGCGCCATTTAACACAAAAGTGGCTGGGTTATTCAGCAGTCCTTCCACTATTCACTCAAAGTAGACAGAAATTTAAAAACAGAGAAAACATAATGCAAATTAACATATTGGCAGACTGTGGAGAGGCCAACCGAGCTCTGAAAAGTAACCAAATGAAGGTTCTTTTTTGCAAAATTCTTCAGTGGCACAATTGTCATGAGCCTGATGCAAGTCTAGGGTCGAGATTTCGCCGATCCTAGTGTGCAGGAATGATTGGCATCGTACCACTAATCAGCCAACCCAACCTTACACAGGCATACTTGCGGGCTATTTCCTTTGTTCTCGTGTACAGAACTCCCACACAACACGCAAAAAAATTCAAATCACTCCCATTTCAACAAAATTCACTTTCCTGGGTTTCACCGTCTCAGTACCCCACAAATACCCTTTAGGGTACTTCCCATTGTTCTGGTACCCCTCAAGGCACCATGTACAAGCGCAGATTTGCTCACGTACGCGGCTGGCGGTAAGCAACATACACATAGTATTACCCCAAGGATAAGTCGTATACCAGCCCTAGAGAGTCACTTAGGATAACCACCTGTTTGGAAAGCTGGTCGAATTTCGATTGCACGCAAATCTAGACCCAAATTCTGGACTCAAAGCCACAGCAAAACCACGCTGTAGAAAGGGACAATCACTCACATGGATCACAATTTGGCTCCATCTCGTGGCACTCTGATAATGACTCGGAAACTAAATTTATTCCGAAAGCATTAACTATGCAGCTGAAATGGGATCTACCTTTAAACTTCTTCGTGAAAAGGAAAAACTCTGGGTCTAAACAATTTGAGTAAGTTATATTATATTCAGCATTTTTTATTCATATTTTAAAATCAAATGGTGCCTAAGCAGTTAAATATACTTGATGTTCCCTGGTCCTTAATTTGGCTGATCGTCGTTTTAGAATAATTTGCGAAACTGGGGTCATCACTGAAACAGTTTTGAAATAATAAATTACGCAGAGCGGTGGCAGCAGTACGCTTAGCGAGAAAGCAGTAGAGTAAATTTATGGGGGTGGTCTGTCATGTTGTAAAGAGTTGTTTTTTTTAGTTGAGAACTGTAAAACCAAAAGATTGGAGACTCTATCTGCTCGAGACCAGAGATTGGGCGTGCGTCGCTGGACTTTTTCAACAAGGACCCGAAGAATACGTCCAGGTCAGTAACTGAATGGCTGAAGCACAATGAGGTTGATGTTTTCAAATTACAATCTCCTACTCAGGCTTAAATCAATAGAGAATTTACAGTAATAGATGCGGTTGAGCGCCCTCCGCGAATTAGCGTGTGCTTTTCCCACGTTACATAATCAAGAATAGTAGGGTGTGTCGTGTTCACTTCATGTTGGCGCGCACGACACATTTTATTTTGCGGCTTTACTCCACTTACCTCACGTCACTAGTGATACCATATCGACGGCAACTAAAGAGAAAATCAAAGAAATCTTTCTAGCTTTCACACAGAGTCAAGCGGAATTGCAGAACTCTTTGACACAGAAAGCTACGAAGGCGGTGTTCAATGAAGAGAATCAGAAGACAATTCAAGCCGTGCAACGAAAGCTCTCCTCAGTAACTGAATTCAAATGGAACGAAATGGGAACAAGCACCAATTTGAATTCAACCAGTCCATCAGTAAACTGTTAAGCGAAGCACTTGACGACCAAGCCAACGCCCTTTCCATTCTAAAAAGGACAAGGATTCGGTGGTGCACGACAAAAAACTGATCAAATTAGCTGAGCAGAGCGAGCATGGTGGGGCAAGAAACGGCGGAATTTCCGTTAAAGGATCAAAATGGCTTCAAGTCACACGGAGTAGTGACTTGGAGTTCTTCTACATGTAGTAGGGTGTATAAAGAATGAATTATTCGGAAAGGGAGAGGCTGTTTTTTTAAGGAGGCCAAATAAATACAAGTAACAAATATAAAAATAAAAGTTCTTAATGTGAGCTTTGGGCCTTTTACAGAGGTAAGGATCTCTCCCACCACCATCCCTTAGTAAGAAAATTTAAACTGCGCATTCAGCATTTTTGGTACTTTTGCGCGTAGCGTGCAGAATATTCAGCACTTTAATTGCGTGTTAATCCAAATACCAAATGTGTTCGAAGTACGGCCCCGCGAATTCTCGCCACGGAATATTGATGTCCAAAATATCAGTGCTAATGGCAATCTGTAGAGAGTGACGTCAGGTGAGCAAAACATAATAAGGTAGCTCTTGCTGAACGCGTAATTCCATCCTGCAGCCACAGACGATGAAAAAGCTGTTTGCATGACCTTTCTCATCTAACACAATTTTCAACATCGCAGATTTGCATGGGTAATTTTTCAGGAGATGAGAAAGCCACGGCAAGAAAGCTCTTCCTAAAGAAGAAAAATATGAGATTACTTAACTTCCAAATATTCCCTTGATTTTTTTGTACAATAGTACATACACTTCATGATTATCCATCTCAATTAACTCTTAAAGAAGCAGGCTTTGATCACTGTATCATACGTGCTTTCAGTAACAAGGACAGTGGCCCCTTTCCAATATTGCTTTACACTGGAAAAATTAAAAAGCCAGAGAAAAACGAATACCTGTTAGCATCACTGTAAATACCTCTGTTATTACTGCCAAATTCAAGCCAAACTCTATCTCCCAAAGCCAGATTAATAACAGCTGAGTTGCTAGACTGATGGTAATTGTTGTCACCTGTATCATAAATTGAAAAGACAAGCCGGCCGTTCTTTTTCAACTGAACGTGAGGACGCACTGTGGAGGCAATTCTATGTAAGCTGGTTGTGAAGAAGTACGCCCCCGGTATTGAGCATGTAAACACCCCAGATTGCGAATTATACCCATCGCCGAGATTGGTTTCGATGTTATCAAAAATGATGACATCACCATTGCCTGTGACTTGGGTTGTACGGTAAGCACTGAATGCAACAGCAGAGGGCAGTGTTGGTGTAACCATGGTAGAATCTCCTGATTGACCCTTTTGCCCCTTTTCACCAGGTGGTCCTTGGACTCCTTGCTGCCCCTGGTCACCTCTCTGCCCCTCACCGATGTCTCCCTTTCGACCCGCAGGTCCCAGCTTCCCCGGAAGTCCCTGTATCCCCCGTTCGCCTTTGTTTCCCTTCAGTCCCTGGTCGCCAGTTTCCCCCTTGGGTCCAGGCAGGCCAATGCCAGGGTCACCTCTGGGGCCAATAGGTCCTTGCCCTCCTGAATTCCCAGGGATCCCAGGGACGCCAGGTGTTCCAGCTGGTCCTTGCAAGCAGGTACCACAGCAACTTGAAGCCCCTTTTAGTTCTTCCTGGGCGACAAAGTGACTGCTGGAGAGCCACAGCGTCAGGATCATCGAAAGCATCAAGGATGTTTTTTGTTTCACCTGTATGTCGAACAAATAAAAGTGAAACACACTAAGTTTTGAGTTTACTTTTTCTGAACGATAAACTATCCAAATAAATAAGGTACGTAAAGAAACGGAGAAACTATAATGTCTCAATCCATCCCTAGCTGCTTGCAATTTCATTCCTTTCAAAATACCAAAATGTTTGTGCAATTTTGAACCACGTGTTATTCTACTTTGTGCTCGATATTATGGTGTAGGATAATATATGAACCAGCATTTGTCATGGTTCACATTTTAATTAAAGGTTTTTTAATGACCACTTCCATTCTTATTGCTTTAAATTGTTATAATTTCAATAATCTTGCTGTACATGTTCCTTTCTTAGCTGCTTCAAACATTTTATTTTATTTTTCTTTCTGATTCACTGAATTAGGAATTCTCTGTTGTTTCAATATTCAGAGAATGTGTTCGACGAAAGTCGTTTATTTAAATACTGTTTATCAGTTAGTCTTGTGTCTGCTTAAGCACACTGTAAAACTAAACACATTACATATGAACACGCTGTGCGTTTAAACTTGAACGGGTTTAGCATGCAAACTGTTTATCATCGGGACATTAAAGTCTGTTTTTACCGGCCTTATAGGTGAATTTCAATATTTTCTGCCAGTACTCTTTAGTGCCGATGACATTCAAATCTCATGTTGTAAGTGATTATTTTTAGGTAATATAAAGTTTAATATATGGATGCAGAGTGGAATATCGCTTGATTATCAAATCAAAAATAAACACCGCGTTTAGACTATACATACACTTGCACCGCCCAGCGTTTAAGACGCGACTACGCACATGCGCAGTGTGTACAAGCACGTGCATGTGCACTCCGATCTCTTTCCACGTCACCCCCGCACGCCAGCTGGCTGTTGTTAGTTGCAAATGTAGAGAAATCAAACTGATCAGAATTGCATTTATTCGTTTCTTACACAGGTTCGTGCATATAACGTGAATAGACATTTAGGATCTCGGATGGGTGATAATTTTCTGAAAAAAAATAAGGTCTGTCAGCTGTGGTTTAACCATTTTTGCTAGTGTTAAGTTATAGCAGTTGGCTTGCCACTCTTCACATCACTGCGTCTGACTTGAACACGTGTATACCATTGTTACCCAATAATATGCAATTAAAGGAACCAGGAGATAGAAATACATGTATTTTGAAACATTTTACTTTACTAAAACCCTTTAAATTGCATCTTTGAGTTTCATTTAACCTTATATTAAATTTTTGTTTTGCAATTTTAACCCATATTTTGATGTTTTGTTGTTTTATGCTAATGCTATTTGCATATTCATGAGCAAAATTATAATTTCATCCAAGGCACTGAATCCCAATGTTGCATTGATTTGTGCACAAAAAATTTAAAGATTTTTTTAACCACTGCTATGGCAGATTTTATTTTCTTTGGCAAGTTATTGCTGTGTAACTATATGGCAATAATTCAGCAAAAATGTTCCCAGGTAGCAAATTTAGGGTTCACAATTTGAACATGAAAACATGCAACCTGAACCATGTCTTCCCGGATTTACATCAAAGCAAAAGCTTATCCAGAAATGCTTGGTCAATTTTTAATATTGCAAAAAGTGCACCGTTCAGTTCACTCAATTCATTAAAGATGTCAAACAGTCTTCGTACATAAAAGAAGAGTGCAGGGATACAAAAAAAGTGATTCTAAAAAAATCCATTTTTGGGTCCTTTAATAAACCCTTTATAAACATGCCAAAGTATTTATCCCCGCATGCACAGGACCAGAGAACTGAACTCAGGGACAGGTGGACACTCGCATTCTCAACTTTTGTGTCGATTGGCCTGAGCAGCCGTTTATTGAACTTGACACAGTTCAGGTTGTTCCCGCCCGAAGCTGGTGACGCGGAACTGCAAGCATATCTTACATTGCTTTTCAAGCAAAGTGTAGCTATTCAGCAAAAATTACAGAGATTGTTCCCGCCCGAGCCTGGTGACGCGGAACTGCAAGTTTATCTTACAATGCGTTTCAAGCAAAGTGTAGCTATTCAGCAAAAATTACAGAGATTCTTCCCGCCCGAGCCTGGTGACGCGGAACAGCAGCACATATCAGCAAAAGTACCGGTACTATGACAATCAGCAAATGTCAGCAATTGTTCCCGCCCGAGCCTGGTGACGCGGAACAGCAACTCATATCAGCAAATACATAGAGCCATCAGCAAAAATGTATGAAAGCAATTATCATATCAGCATTTGTTTCCGCCCAAAGCACATGGAGCGGTAAATTAATACTGGGATGTACCTGCTCGGTACAAAGCCTTCGATATGCAAATTCAAACAGCAATTACAACTGGCAGAATGCAAAAATACCCAACTTTCATGAACAAATTAGCAAGGATTTACTCCAGCATACAATAACTTTGGGCCAGCCATCAAACGCTGGGATCGGACACCAATTTCCACGAGGTGCGGCCCGACTTGGGCTTACACTGGGTTGCTGGAATAATGGGCAACTAATGAGCATTTTCAACAACCACTTACAGCTATTTATGTCAAACAGCAGAAATTAGTGAGTACGAAATGGCTTTTCTTAATTTGGCCCTTAATAATCTAGTGACTCCCCCGACAAAGGAAGGGATCAGGCCTTTCCTTTCGGCACATTCCCATAAGTGTCGTAAATAAGAATACAGTGCCTTTAAACCGAGGTCAATTTGCGGTCCCTGAATGAAATTGACGCCAAACGGGCTTGTTGCTGAATGAAGTCGGCAACATGACCGCCGCCAAATAGACCTCAGGTGGTGGTATTAAGGGGAGATGCAACAGGCAAACAATATGGCGCCAGGGCTTGGTAGAAGTTGTGGAGAATGAGCGAACAACTATCATCAGTCAAATGAAATTCGTCCGCATGAAATAACGCCGCGGACGACCACTGGATCTGGGGGTGCCAAATAACACCCCCATGAGAGTTTCGAAATAATGAATGAACGTACGCGTTGAGCGAACGTCGCGTACGCTCGAGGGAACTCTGCTTTAGGGCGTGAGGGTAAGTTTGGCGGGGCAGTAACTCGGAATAAAAAATGACAGTATGCGGCAGCGCTTCTCTGGTCAAATTGATGCACTGCCGTGCTAGAATACTCAGTAAATGTTTGTGTACAAGCCCCAGGTCGTTGGCGCCAAACTGCAGGATGATGACGTCAGGTAAGATCGGAACTGCCGACCACGCTTCCAACAGGAAATCAGAGAACTGGAACATCTGGAGTCTTCGCCGTCCCATCCAGTGGATATAGGCCAGCCGATTAAGACGCTCTCCCCAGGGCGATGACCCCGCCACCCGAGCACACCAGCACACAGAGCTGTCCCCAATGACCCACACAGTTGGCTTGGCAGGGGCCAATTCTCGCAAGAAAAATGAAAAGAAAATCGGAACAAAACACGAGCAAAGTACGTAAGCTAATACAACGGGTAGCGTTCAATGGAAAATAGCTGGGGGAATCTGAATGTAACGTCGGTAAGCCCCAGACATCCAACGCCCTAAAATTTTAACATCATCCTCAGACACACCTGCCATAGCTGCAGACGTAGCTGCCCCTATGCGAAAAGAATGAGAGGTAAATCTGGCGTCATAAAGCCCTATAAAGTCAAGGGCACGACGGAGGACCGCGACAAACTGGTAACGCGTTACAGGACGCCCATCGAAATGTGACAAAAACGGGCCACGGGGGGATGTGGAGCAGTCAAGATAGGACAAAGTCGCCCGGACGGGACACATAATGTTTTGCCGGCTATGCGCTGCTGGGATGGAAACTACATAACCATGGCCATATTGATCTGTTTTCGAGTGACGTAGGATTAAGTTCGACCCTTAAAGGGGAGTCTTTGACGGTAACATCAGACCGACACAACGGGCTAGAAGATTGGTTGGATTGGGCAGTAAATTCCCCAATGCGAAGGAACCCAAAAAACGCAAGTAAGAAAGCCACTCGGAAAAGCCGAGCCTCGAAATTACTCGAGCAAACGGCCTGCAAGGCTGGGACCATACGACATAAAATATCATAAGTGATAGGGCGCCGGCGGTCGCGACGGTGACACTAACTACAGCCTGATTGTCACACCAAAATATCACACGTTTATTATGCAATGGGACAGCCCACTGCTGGACCGCTAGCACAATAGGGAATAACTCCAAGCAGGCAATAGAAAGGGACTGACTTTTTACATGTTCGGGCCACTTCCCTTGACACCAGTGCGAAGCAAAGTAAGCCCCAAAACCAATTTCAGCATGTGCAATTGGTCACTATTGTACCATACCGAATCCGGAAACATTATCGTTCCGCTGAAATGTGACAAAAACTGTTGCCACGCCAGCAAGTCTGCTCGTGCACCTGAAGTGATGCGAATTTTGTGATGAGGTTTGGAGATACCCCTAGCTAGATCATGCAAACGACGGAGAAAGGCCCTGCCAGGTCTTACCGCCTTACAAACAAAATTGAGACGACCTAGCAGGGACTGAAGATTGCGCAGCGTGATTTTCTTCTGATCGAGCACACTCACAATCGTATTTCGTAAAGCAACTTGCTTATCAGTCGGGATTTGGATCTGTCGTGCAACCGTATCGATCGCTAAACCCAGGAAAGTGAGGTTCGTAGCTGGACCTTCGGTTTTTTCTTCGGCGATGGGAACCCCAAATCGCTGACAAACTACTCTGAAAGATTGGAGGGAACGTGCGCACTCGGCATAACTAGCCCCAACGAACAGGAAATCATCCAGATAATGCACAATGTTAGGAGATTCGGCCACCTTACGAGTACAGTACTCAAGGAAAGTACTGAACCGCTCGAACGTAACACAGGATATAGCACAGCCCATAGGCATGCATTTATCAAAATAAAATTGGCTTTATGGGAAAAACCAAGCAAATCAAAATCGCTTGGATGGACGGGAAGTAAACGAAAGGCCGATTTAATATCCGACTTAGCCATCAGGGCACTGCGTGGTAAACCTGCGATCATAGTTATCGCCTCATCAAAACTCGTGTATGAAACGGTGGTGTCTGCGGGATCAATGAAATCATTCACCGATTTGCCGATAGGGGACGATAAATTATGGATTAACCGAAATTCACCAGGAGTCTGTGTGGGCACCAGGCCCATAGGCGAACAACGGAAATGAGGAAGAGGCTGGGACAAAAACGGGCCAGCAACGCGACCCAAAGCAACTTCACGATCAATTTTTGACTGCAGAATGTTGGGATGTTTGCGAGCAAATGCAGAATTACGAGCAGAGGTACTAACCCTGGGACCTGAATAGCCTACCCGGAAACCGCGCAAAAAACCTTCTCGCAAAAAGTGGGAGTCCTGAGTATTAGGGTAAGCCCGTAAAAAAGGAAGCATACTACTTAGTTTTACTGGGGTTGATGCCAGCTGCCGGCACCCGTGCTGAGACGCGAGACTGTGAGTTTTCCCGACAACGGGTTGCAGGGTGGCCAAATGCCCTGCAGGTGGAGCAGCGATGCGCGAAGCGACACAACGGGCGATTGCACTGACCGCGGTTGAAGTCGTTACATGTAGGTTGACCAACCCCGGCGACTGGGCGCCGAGCAGGCCCGAAATCGGACCAGGGGTTGGTGGCAGTGGAGGGGGCACGCTCGCGTTCCTGGTACGAACGGAAATTATGCTGGTGCGAAACGGGCGCACCAAGCAGCACCAGCCAAAGTTCGGCATCAATAGTTGCCCAAGAGCGCGACGGCACAAGCGCCTGGCGCAATCGAAACTGGATGTCGTACTCGCGCCAACCATACCCCACATGTCGAAATGCTGCCGAGCGAATAGTGTCCGCGTACTTCAGTAACGAACGCGCGTGGGTAGGATGGCGCAACAAATACACAGATGCAAAAACTAGAAACGCTGACGTCCACTGCTCGATAGACGTTATACGCGGAGCCTGCTTATGGGGACGAATCTGCCAAAGTGGGGACTCATTGGACCCGATTGTAAAAAGTGTCTCGTCAAAGGAATTATCCAAGCCGGTGCCGCGCGACGACTTCAACAAGGTTCCGAATTCTACGTACTCCCCCCTCCAAATTTTGTCTTTTAGATGTTGAGGAATCGTGGCCCCGAGATCGTCACAGACGCTAGTTAATGGCATATTCGAATCGGAAAAGGAGGTAATTGACAATGTGCTTGGAGCTAAAGTTCCCGACACCACGGGCGTGAAAATGGAAGGTTGCGGGGCTAATTCAAAAGGAGTAGCAACGGGGGACTTACCCGGCTCCAAAGTTTGCGCCGAGCTCCCTCCAGGCCGACTGATGGTAGCGGGCGCTGGCGTTGCATGGTTAGCCTCAACACTTGCACTGTCTGGAATCATTCCGACCGTAGCCAACGGTGTAATAGTGGTATCCGGACCGGGCGATGCAAGCTGCGGTGCACTAGACCCCGCAAGGGCCGCAACTACCGACGCATCTTGACGGGAAGACTTGCGAGGCCGCCCCCGAGCACGCTTCGCTCCACTCGTCGGCCCAGAAGGAGCCCGCCGCTTGGAATTGGCGCGGGGCATAACTAACAAAATTGCTTTTGCAAAACAGACAGATTTTCTCTTTTCCAACCAAGCGCCACGGCTGCTCAAGCAAAAGTGACCGGGAGTAACTCTCTCCAGTGCTACTACCATTTTAAGGTCACGCCAGTAACTAGTTCGAGGCATTAAATCACCTTGCCAGCAACCGCAAGTAAACACTACTGACCCACTTAGTGACAAGAGCCTCCAATGTTCCGCGGTGATAAATTATTTGAAGCTGCAATTTATTTTGCCTCAAATTGATTAAAAGGTGTTACAGCCTGTGCAGATGTTTAGGTGTTTAAGTAATAAATACACAAACCGGTTTATGATTAAAAAAGTGTTTAAAAACCTGACATAAATTAAGTTAAGCACATTGATATTTTTAATCATAAATATACGTTTATTGAGTTTATTAAATAAAATAGTGTGCTCAGCTTATAAACATGTCATATGTGTTGATTTATAACGTGTCAAAAAGTGTTACAGATTTGTGATTATTTTACGTTTTGAATTTAAACGCTTGGGTTTTACAGTGCATTTCCTTGCATCTCATCCATAATTAGAAAAAATCGGCAGTGTGCATATTCCCTCAAAAGCTACCTTAATTCAAGCATTCATCATACCAAAGTATTCATTAGGTGGAATTGCAAGGATTGAATGGAATCTGAAAATAAAATGCTTGAAGAAATTAGTATTGAAACGTTACTTGCTTTTAAGGACGGCTACTGGACGTATCTGTGAAATTAGTCTTTACGGCAAGCTGTCATTTTGAAGAAAGCAATTCTTCTTTAGGGTGCGTTCGATTAGCTTACAACGAGCAGCCCTGACCTGGGTGCGGTTGGATGTGTTGTGCAAACAAGACAGACGGTGCAGGGGACGATGTTAAACCCACGGTAATCGAATAAAACCTTAAGAAAAAATGACAAAGCGCATGCAAACGCAGGATAGTGCGGTTATTATAAATCATCAGTTCAGTGCGTAGCTTAGCTGCAGTCGGCTGAATGAACAATTCATACTTCGTGATAATTCTAAAAACTCAAAGTTGCGAATGCACTCAGTATTATGGACAAAAATTAGTAAAATTTACTAAAAAGAATTAAAACCGTTTTCAAGTAGCTTGGGGTGATTTAATGTGCTCAATATTTGACAGTTTTTTTATCGTTGAGTATTAACTATTCAGCCACAATATTCCTCATCGACAGCGTTGAATGTGGTGACCAAACTTTGAAATAAAATGGGGCGATTTCAAATGTCAAAGGGAAACATATTTTCATACAGGCTGGAAATCCCGTTTATCACCAGCTGATTTTTCGTAGCAGTGTTCGTAATTTCATCATTAAACAACGTTCACTTTGATAGAGGGTTCGAGAACACAATGTATTTACGGGTCCTGCTTCTGAGTTACGAAAGTAGACTCTTGGAAAACGGTGCTGAACTATTGCGTATAACATGGAGTGGAATTAAAAGCAGGACAATACTGGGAAGTATGGAATTCCATATCTGCCGTCGCCCGTCGTGCGTCGTCCATCAAGTGGGTTGCATCGGACCTGAAAAAGCTGGGGTTTAACAGATGACAATGTGATGATTACATTCACTTCTAAGGATCTTTTCCTAATAGACAAGTACAAATCCCACCTGCAAAGCATATATTGGTCCCATAATTAATGCTAATAATAGTAGACTACCCCTCTGCCCCTTGACAAGAAAATATCGCCTTTCTGAGAATTCATCCAAGTGTTTTTTGGGGGAAAACATTTTGAGCAAAAATGTTCAGACCAACTTATCCACAGTCTTATTGCAATTTGCATGCTGTACAAATGTGCCGACTTGTTTTCATCAAATTCCAGAAAGGAATCTTTCAACAGATACAGATATTCCATTTTGTCCTCTCAATTTCACTTTGAAATCCAGAAATACTAGACAGTGCTGTGGATAACAAACTGTTTATTAAATGTATTGTTGGGGGCAATTACAACTTGGTTTAAGTTTCAGAAAATGTGACGTGATTGTTTTTGTGGGTGTGTATGCAATGGTGGATAAACCAATGACAACAGGTTTTCCAGCATATCAGAATTATTTATAGGGCTAACAAGTAACTCTAATGTTTAAAAGACTTCTATGAGCCAAGCTGCAACTCAAGTCATGCTTAAATTGGAGTATACAGCAGATTTCATCATAGGTATACCCGCCCTCAAAATAATGTTGAATCAGTTCGTCTCTTATGAAAACTATTAAGGAATCAAACATTGTAAATAATCTATTATTTACATTCCGTTCTGTGGGATATCGTGCAGGGACAGACAGAAATATTAAATAGGCTATAGACCTAACTTCAGACCGTTAACGAGTAAAGTTACGTCTAGAATAAATAAGTTATCGAGAAACACAATCTACCCTAACAATAGTCTATTTTGTTAATTTATTTATGTAACAAAAATGGTATTATTTCATATACAAGTCACTTTACCGATGTCCGTCTTTAAAAATGAAAGGATATTATTTTTTTCTTTCAAGTGGAGTTTGGCGTAACTGCAAAAACGAATACACAAGTACATGGACATGTGAAACAATCAAGGGTCAAAGTTAAACATACCACTGCACAATCATGACCCAAAAAAAAGGACGACGGGCGACGCACGACGGGCGACTCACGACGGACGACGCAAGACGGCAGATATGGAATTCCATAGGAAACAGAAATACGGAAGTAATGGCCTACAGCGATTTACTTTGCACACATGAAACTACTGTTATGAAACATTCTTTACGTTTTTTAATACACCAGCAAGGCGGAACTGCCTATTCAAATGTTAGATTACTTAAAATATCTCTATATTTCGGTCACGTGCTGTGCTGAGCGTAGTTGGTCGGAGGGAACCGTCGACAGTGCCCACCTAGTACGATTCATTTCTATATTATTATGTTCTTTAAACTGTGAGTTTTGAAGTTAATAAATTATTTAGACCTGAGTACAGTTCTTGTCGATATGTGAGTTTTGGAATTAATAAATTATTTAGACTTGAGTACAGTTCTCGTCGAGATGTAAATTTTTGAGTTAATAAATTTTTTAGACTTGAGTATAGTTCTTGTCGTATTTCTTCTTTGGTGTTGCTTTCTCATGATCCCGGAACCTTGATGTGAATGAAACAACACAACGCTGATCGGCATTTTCTTGGTATCCGTAAAAGACCAAAGACAATCGATCTGGATGGTTTTGCTTCTCCGTTTCGTCTTAAAACAGTGTGGATTGTTACCCATTATTTGGGAAGTGTTGCTCCTTGTTATTATATCAAAAGCGCTATAACAAGTCAAGAACGGAAAATTGCGAGCTACTATACTTGCTTTCATTGTGCCTGGAAAAACTGGATACAGCTCGAGTCCCCCTCGAATGTCATCCAAAAATCAATAAAAAACGTCACGATTGAAATCGTGCATGAAGTTGTCACACACACACACACCCTGTCACAGTTGACTTTGTCATCATGCAGTACCAGTGTTTAAAACGAACGAGAATGCCCTGGTATACGTTTTTCTTTATTTGATGGCCTTTCTAGTGCTTCATTTTGGTGGTGAACGGGCGTTACACAGGCTCCTTATTTTGCCAGAACATGCATTGGGGTGGCCAGCATCTGATGTTGCGACATCAACTCTCTCGGGTTATATAACTTTTGCCAATTATTCATATGAAACACCATTACACATAATATGATATGACACATGAAAAAAAATGGATGGCACGCCGAGATTTCCTGACAAACTATGCAGTCAGTACAATAAAGTTTCTTACCAGTAACGCCATCATCATTGCTCCTTCAAGCTTACAGCTCCAACAACGCGAGAAAATCGACTTCAAAATATTCAGGAAGAAATACCAAGGCAGAGATGCCGACTTCTACTCTGTCTATCAATATAAATGTTGTCTTTGCAATTCGCTTTCTTGCATGCAGATTTGTCGAGACGACCTCCTGCAATAGAATGAGACTTCCGCCCGTTGGAGTTAACTGCATATCTGATTTGATATTGCGTCAGTTGGAAAATTCTTGGTACATATATTACCATATATAGTTCTTTTCAGGATACACTCGCGTATGGAGAGCCAAATTAATCCAGTGCAAAATAGAGATGTAGTTAAATATGAAAGGTGAAACGCATGATGTGAGTTCAACATAGAGACGTATCTATATGAGATAGAGAGCTATCTATTAGAAAGATATCCCTGTGTTTTTCTTCTCAAAGAGATATTGGTAAAACTGTAGAGAAATATTAAAAGGGCAAAAAAGAAATACACTTTGAACTAAACGTTCGGTGCGCACACCATACCCGAGTCCAATCTCAAAAATGCTGTCAAGAGTGCAGCGTTCTGGAATTTCCTGCCTACAGTTGAGCAGAATATAGTTGATTTTAATGTAGACCTCTTTTCTCTCCAATCTCCATTCTCCATTCCTATAGGCCTAACAGTGTTAACCATTGTCCTTGATTTTTATCAGACATTTCTGAAAATCTTTTCAGATTTGATGACTTAATTTAAAATTTCACTCAGGCCTTTTTAAAAGGGTCTAGGTTTCCTCCTTCGGTTCTATTTCCTCTTTATGCTAACAACAGGACATTTTTTAAAGGGCATATCCAAGCAACAAGAAGTAAAACAGTCATCTGTTCACACGATTGTGCGAAGCCAGGCCTTAGGGTTAACCAAGACCCTTCGAAGATCAGGCCTTAAGTCGATTTTGACACCTATTGACGATAAGGCCTCAATTAGAAAAGTGTTGTTTAACCCCACGACTACCGAGGATACGGAAGCGTATAAGGGCCACTTGCAAAAAAATTTCAAGATACTATCTCGCCGCGGCGACTTACTGTCTCGCTGCGGCGAGTTACTGTCTTGCCCCGGTGAGTTAGCTAAAACTAGTTCAACTTGCTGCATATTAAGACTCAGTCTGGATACCAGACTCAAAGATTCCGACTACTCTTCTTATCAAAGGTCCTGCATCACCCAACGTCCACGTGACCAATACTCCCCCAGATTTTTGGGACTATTCCGAACTTATTGTGTGCATATTAAATTAAGTTTAATTTCAAAACTTTTTCTTTAATGCTCCTCAAAACTGAGAAACATTGTAACAAAGGTTAAATTGGTAGCCAAATGAAAGAGGGAAGATGGTATCGTTAATATTTGGGAATTTCCCCCCAAAATTGTGAACTGTCCGTGGTATACCGGCCGGAGTACACCATCCACTACAAAGTAGAATTAGGGTCAACAATTTTGAACATGTTTTTGTTAACTTGATTGCATTTTAGTTTTAAATTAAATGTGCTTTAAAGGTATGTCATTTTTAAAAAGTTTGTACTTCAGAAGTTTAGTAGAAATCTTTGAAAAAACTGCACAAAATCAAGGATCCTGTATCTCCTAATGTCCACGTGACCAACACTCCCCCAGATTTCAGGGAATAGTCGAACTATTCTGAACTTATCCTGTCCATATTAAATTAAGTTTAACGTCAACACCTTTTCTTTAATGCTCCTCAAAATTGTAAAAACTGTTACAAAAGAAATAAAATTGGTAGCCATAAGGGTAAATGGAAAAGAAAAAGACCATTCGGATTGTATCGGCAATATTCGGGGATTTCCGGCTGCGTCTGTACAAAGAATTTTGTGAACTGTCGATGTCTGTGTTACATCGGTCGGAGTACTCCCCAATTACGAAGCAGAACTACGGTCGAAAAGATTGGAAGATGTTTTGATGAATGGAAAGCATTTTTAATTGAATGTGTTTTCATTGATGCAGCGTATTTTCTAGATTCCAAGGAATTTTAAAAGAACGTTAATTTTTACAAACCCCCTGAAAGGGAGTGAATTTTTAAAGTCCCAACTTTTTTCAGACTGAAATAAAATATTGTGAACAGAATAGACTGAACATATTTTGAAAATCGGAACACTTTTTCAGCTTAAAGCAGCAATTCTGTGCATGTAGTTTACAACAAATCTCATGCCATCCAAATGAAAGCGAAAGTAAAAGTGAAAGAGCATCTAAATAACATAAATCCAAATTTATCAGCAACCACGAATTAAAAAAGCAACTTGTGAAAACCTTGTTAAAACAATCTTGGAAAAATACGTTAGAAAAATATGCTTAACTTTTTCAAAAAATATACTTGAAGCACTATAAGATTTTCGCAGAATACCGGCTAAAAGATCGAGTAGTTTGTATACGCAGCTTTGGATGCGTTGTCAATTCTTTCTCAGATCAAATGATTTCTCAATTAAGATGATTTCTTAATTCAGATAAAATGAGATTTCCGTTAAATACATAAGCCGTTACGTTGTAAAAAAGTCAAAATTTCGACAAAAATGTTCAAATTGTAAAGTTTTTGTTCTATTTTTAGAGAATTTCGAACTTTAAAAATTCTCCCAATCCTAGAGATTGTATTGCGTATGTAACAAAATTATTCGCTCCTTATTTAATATTATTAAATATTCGCTCGATTCGGAATCTAAAAAAAGAATGAGATCCTCAAGATTTTGTGCAGTTTTTTTTCAGTTTGCAGAAAAAGCTAAGGGTAACGGTATATGATGACAATGTGACATTATTCTGGCAGCTTTGCGTCTTTGTTTCAGATATTCTTTCACCATTTCTGACCAGGCACAAATAATACTGTCATCAAAACTGGCATATTATTTGGACTTAAATAGGAGACTGCTTACTCTTTACAATATTACAAAACCCCAATATTTGCCTCCACTTCAAACTCGGACTTTGAACCGTTAAAAAACGTAAAGAGCGGAATGCAACTTCACGCTTATTTTGTCGTGACGGGTTACATGAAAGCACGAGGACGAAGACAGAGAGAGGCTCCTTGCCGGCAGAGTGTCTTTTCGTCTAATGAAACCAAGATGGACTGTTCAGGCCTCTATGCAGCAGTACTTTTGAGACGAAAGGTTCGGGCCTTCAAACTGAAAACACCGTAAGGAACGAAGTAAGGCCATGGAGACATTTTGCTGCTAGTGTCCTGGATCACTGTTCAATATAAGTGACCCAATGAAGAAAGGAAGACAACTTGGAAATTCTAAAAGGAAGACCGAAACAGTTCTCTTGAAAGCTGGGCCTCGTACTTATCTAAACCCTCCAACGTGACGTGACTGCTACCCGTGATGTAGTAAATACTTCACATTGGGTTGCTGGATGGCCTTATCAGAATTTACTTTTCCCGTGGTTAGTACATGGACGTGTTTAATAAAATCTAGACTCGCAATGCCCTTAATCAGGTTATAGAGTCATTGAATCCATTCGCGGCCATTTTACCGAGCCGAATACAAAGCTTTCCTGGCAATGCCCGCCTTTGTTCTTCCTGACGTCAATAGAAGGGAGCCAACCCACGCATTTGTATTCGGCTGGGTAAAATGGCCGCTGGTTGGCTTCTTTTTCATACAAAGGCGTTGCAAGTCCAGGTTTTTTTTATATGCGTCCGTGAGTTCGTAGTCCAACGAGAAATTATTGTCTTATAAATTAGAATAACACATGTCGTGAGGGTCCTGATTGGTCAATCGACGCGGGTGGTATAAATTAATAATGACAGGACGGGGGTTTTAAAGACGGTCAATTCTAGCTAGTAAACCCATAGACCCACGTTAAAATCAACACAATAAAATTGGAGGGTCCGGTACCAGCACGACGGAGAGCGTTGACCGTTTTGGGAAACAGCTTTCCAGAGCATTTTTGAAATTTTTATCTCTGATTTTTCCTGGACATCGCGTCCACCGATGAAGTGATTCTAGAATAAAGAAAATGACATGTCATCAGAAGAAAACAGGATGCACAGTGTTGCTCGCCAAATGATATCATATCTTGTTTTTAAAATCAAAGACGGCACGAGAGAGAAACTGTATATTTTGCATTCAAGACCGGCGTATACAGATTGAAGTACTGTAACAATCGATAATTTCAGTATGGATTAATTTAGAGAACGTTTCCATGATAAAGACCAATATTAAACGACTTATTATACAATGAGCCGTTAATGTAAACTTTCCAGAATAGAATTTGATACAGGCCAACTCTGCAAAGAGGTTTAAAAGTTTACAGAACATATCATAATTTGTAATTAAGCATAAAGAATAAAAGGCGAGGAACGAACACCAGCGTCTCTTTGCTCAGCAGTGTTGTTGACTTGAGTCGCTGACTCGGACTCGAGTCGGACTCGAGTCGCTATTCTTCAGATTTGCGACTTGACTTGACTTGAAAAAAAAATGACTCAAGAGTTGACTTGACTTCAAAAGAAAATGACTGGACACTTGACTTCACTTGAAAAAAAATGACTCGTTGTATAAAACCATTTCTTTAAAAATATGATTAAAAAAAATCCCGAACCTCGGTGATGTGTGCGTTCATCTCACTCACGAAAACATATTCACGGTATTCTTCATCCGTGCATCGGTGCTCGTGTTCAGAATACACTCGTACGTACATTACAATGTACATGTACACCCCATCCGTACCGTGCTTGTGAGCTGTGAGGAGCACTGCATAGTCTGATTACCATTCGTTATTGGAGAGCGGTCGTTCCATAGAGCCCACAGGCTGCATACTGTCGCAGGCTGCGGGCAAACTCAAACCACGCTAAATTCAACACTCAGGAATAAATCGACTGGAATACAACTACTACCTAAAATCCTCCATTAGCAAAAAGGAATTCACGCTGCATCAAGCAAAAACGCTCTGTCAATTGCCGCTAGGAACAATCACTTTGAGGGAAATGAAGAATGTTTTTTTAATATTTGAGTGCCAAAGAAGTTGTCGACAAAAAATGATCGGGGTGTTATTTTAGAAAGTATGGAATTCATTATTAAATTCTCCTTACGTCGCTTTCAAATTCTTGCCCCGGCGGTGCAATTTACAAAGATGATAGGGTTTTACATTGGTTTCATAGATAATTATATTGAATTACTATGTTATGGCATGTTATGGTTTATGTTGTGGCATCATAAATATTTAGCTTTTTCCATGGACTTTTTACTTATTTTCATTTTACAAGTCACTTTGGCAATTACATGTTTTTAATCTGATCAATTTTAAACATGTCATAGTCATTAACCATCCTCTGATGACGTGAGCTGAAGCATTCTTTATCTGTGCCATTTAGGGTGTCATGTGACCTCAATTCATAGGCAAGCCAATAAATACATGTATATGTAATATAATGAAAAAATTATAGCAATGTGTGTCACTTTCTTTTTGATGTGCAGTGCTTTCAAAATTTGACTTGAGACGTGACTTGACTTGAAAAAAAATTACTTGAGACTTGACTTGGTGAAATTTGACTTGGGGCTTGACTTGACTTGGGAAAAAAATGACTTGATTACAGCTCTGCTGCTAAGAGATGAGTTTACAGACATTTCATTGTGTAATGAGAGAAAACAGTGTAAGAGAGCTTTTGTAACCATAACCTGGCCTGTTGAATGTAAATCGAGTCTCTATTACAGCCTTTGCCCGATACTTCAACACAATTTTCTCGAAACTAAGTGAAGTTTTCAGTGTCCTGAGGTGGAAAAGCAACAATTGCTTGTCTTTAAATTTGGCACTCACATCGAAATGCTGGAACAGACAGGGGTTTGTATGTGCTCATAGTTGTGCGCGCAAGAAGATTTGTATTGTTATTGGAAAGGTCCATAGTTCCCTCCTCTGAAGGGTATAGAGTGAACGGCACGTATTGGACGTATGTTTGGGGTTGAAGTATGAACCTCGGGCTGAGTCAAGAGAGGGCGCAATTTTCTTCTCAACGCGGGCGACCTTGATACAAACCGAACTTTGCTGGTTCACGAACGACTACGCATCGCTACCAACAAACTGAATACTCCCGACCAACATGGCTCTTTTTAACTGATGAGGGGGGTGCTTCTGCTCAAGGCACATAGCGTTGCCTGTAATATGGAGCAACAAAAGCTCTAACATAATGAGGCTAATATCTCATGATTTATTGAGAGTAATCACAACGAATGAACAGCCTTTAGACCCATTTAGACGTTTTTGTGCCATTTTACGCAAAGGTGGCTGGTTTATTCAACACTTCTTCCACTATTCACTACAAGCAGTCAGAACAAAACAGAGGAAACATAATAAAAATTAACATATTGGAGCGTTGTGAGAGGCCAACAGAGCTCTGAGAGGTAACCGAATGAAGGATTTAGTGGCACATTTGTCACGAGCCTGAAGTAAGTCCGGGATTTGCTGATTCTAGTGTGCAGGAAATGATTCGCCTCGCACCACCAATCAGCCCATATTTGCTCACGTACGCGGCTGGCGGTAAGCAACATATACATGGGATTAACCCTAGGATAAGCTTTAATCAGTTACGATCGCCACCTGTTTGGGAAGCTTGCCACAATTCTGGACCCACAGCCACAGCAACACCAAGCTGTAGAAACGGACAATCATTCACATCACAACCTGGTCCGGCTCATGGGACTCTGATGACACATCACCTGTACCTCGGAAACTACATTTATTCTGAAAGCATAAACTTTGCTGCTAAATCGCACCTACCTTTATCTTCTTAGTGAAAGGAAGAGCGCTGGGTCTAAACTACTTTTTCAGTTAGTTAAAGTGTATTCAGTATTTTGCTCAATTCATATTTTCAAAACAATATTCTATGGTGACTAACAATAACAGAGAAACTTTCAAGTAATTTTAAGTCATTCATTGTATCGAACGAAGATGTTTTCAACAGTCAGTTTATCACCAGCATAAAAACGTACCAGTCGTTTCGGAATCCAGTGGGGTGGGTTAAATATTGTAAGGTCAGTTTTTTCTGTTTCTATGTTTAATTTTTTTGGTGTGCGTTTCCTGCCATTGTGTACTGTAAAGTACATCCCGAAAATGATTTAAAAGAAATGAAATAGCTTCCAACCTATACCGATCGACCCTGGTGAGCCAGACATGGATTGATGCCTCATGAACTATACTTCTGCGAACAAAAACGTGGAAGAGCAACAGTTGTCGTTTCGCTGTTTCTGTGATGTCTGTGTACCACCATGCACAAGGAGAAACGCCTTCTCCTTTCTCGCTTTCCCTACTAGTGTTGCATGAACTCGACTTTGTTTTGTTGTAAATACTAGTATAGAAGGACAAAACATGATGTACACCTGTTCACTGACCCGCTATAAGTGTGGACCCCACACATGCTAAAATTATTTCTAACTGAAGTGTATTTGATACATTAAACGTTCATAGGTAATGTTTGAAACCATTTACAGCCACCTGACCTTTTTAGTTTCATCATAATACTGACGTAACACGTTCAAAAAACAAATCAGATCGTTATATTATAAAAAACTTTCAAATTTAAAAACCATTAGTCCTCTTGTATTAGTCAAGACATCATAACTAGGTTGATTAGTTAAAGAAACATTTCCAAGTGTTCGTATACTTTTTACTTATATTTTAGATAGACCAGGGTAATTGTCCGTGAGTGAAAGTGAAACTAGTCTTCTTAATGTAATGAGTGTCCACATGAAACTATTTTATAATCCAACGAAGTAAAGTGACATACCTCTTGAGAGCAGCAGTTAATCATTGGACTGGTTGACACCGCTCAAAATGTTGCTCACTTGCCGATTTTGAAGGGGAAAAATCTCTTTGCGTAATGTCAATGAGCGTGTTATAGGTTCATCTGATTACGTTAATCCTGACAGAAAATTACATCAATGATCCCAGATATCTTAAACTACCGTAACCTTTTTGATGTAAACCTCCAAATCAAAATAGACGTGCATAGTTTTGTATGACGCTACGGCAATGTTCTATTCGAGTCCATCACAGTGCAGGGCAGTCAGTCTTAAAAAGATAAGTCACAAGCTATTCAAACAATCTTTTACAAACGCATTCCTATGTAATTTTTCGCTCCAATACATATTAATTGTGTTGTGACTTGGCTTGCTGAGGGACTTTGGAAAGGATTTGTGATGGACTTGACTATAGCATTGTTCTATGGGGCAAATGGAGGGTCCTAGACTCTTTCCATAACCCCTCTTCAAAAAATCTTATGATAATTTCGGAATTTTCGTTCAAAAAGGGTTTGCTATTAGGCTAACAATATGAACAATATTAATTCCCAGAAACTATCAAAACTATGCCTTAGTTTATTTACACAGTCATAATAGCTGGCTGGGTCTTCGATAAACTAATGGCATTGGGTTTGTTCAGAGGTGCGCTACATTGCATTAATTAGAAAACCAGAGAAATATGCATATTTGCTGCCATCACTATAAATGCCACTGTTATCACCGCCAATCTCAATCCAGATCCTGTCCCCCGAAGCCAAAACGATGACTGCTGAATTACTAGCTTGGTGATGATAATTTGAATGATTATCGAAGAGCGAAAAAATGACCTTTCCGTTCTTTTTCAACCGCACATAAAGTCGTGCTCCTGTTATCAAACGCAAACAACTAACAGTAAAAAGATAGGTACCAGGTACCGAGCAAGAGAACACGCCTGATTGCGAACTATACCCATCGCCGAGATTCGTTTCGATGTTGTCAAAGATGATGACATCTCCACCATTACCTGTGAAACTGGACGTGCGGTAAGCGCTGAATGCAATGGCAGAGGGCGGTGTAGGTGTAACCAGAGTAGCATGTCCTGGCTGACCCTTTTGCCCCTTTTCACCAGGTGGTCCCTGGATTCCTGGCTCCCCTTGGTCACCTTTCTGCCCCTCACCGATATCTCCCTTCCGACCCGCAGGTCCCAGCTTTCCTGGCAGTCCATTTATCCCTGGCTCACCTTGGTCTCCCTTCTGTCCATGGTCGCCGGTGTCCCCCTTGAGTCCAGGCAGGCCAATGCCGGGGTCACCTCTGGGGCCAAGAGGTCCTTGACCTCCAGGACTTCCAGGAATCCCAGGGACGCCTGGTGCTCCGGCTTGACCTTGGAAGCACGCACTGCAACAACTTGAGGCTGCCTTTGGTTCCTCCTGGGCGAAACAGTGACTGCTGGAAAGCCACAGCGTCAGAATCAGCAACAGCATTAAGGACGGTGTTCGTTTCAGCTGCACAATTCGAACAAATAAAAGTCAAATGCCTTATCTCACGAGTACAACAAAAATGTATTCGAAAAAGGTACATAAAGGAAAATAAAGGGAATATTCCAGTTCTATGCCTTCATCCATCCTTAGCTACTGCCAATGTAATCCTTTCAAAATTGAAAAAAAAGTTTGTGCCATGTTCCATAACGTATTCTCCTACTTGGTGCGTAAGTGTGTATGATAAAAGATAAAGCTGGATTTGTCCTTACTTCTTCTATTGATTTGTTAACAAGAGTTAGTTGCTTCAATCAGTGTGGTAAAACTAGCATTCGGAGTTAATCTGTACAGAATGAACTTGTTCTGTCTTTTAAAAAGGTAAGGACATTCAGGAACAAAGAACGCTCGCAAGTCCGCGCTTCAATATGGGCATAAGCTTTTTGAATAATGAACTAGCTCATTTTAAAACACATTTCTTCCTGGTTCTTTATCCTGGTTGGCTGAAATATGGTCATGTGTGGTTCACTTATATAGGAGAGTACATGAATTTGGCTTCAGCATGACTCGACGTGCGCCTAGACATTGCGTACGCATGTCTATTCCAGAGACTAGTGCCTGGTCAGGTACTAGTCTTGACAATTTTGATTGGTTATTGCGCCTTCTAGAGGTTGTCCTAAATTGAAACAGTTCACACCTTGGAAGATGCTTTTTCCTAGTTGTACCCAGTGACTCAAAATTAGCTTGTTTCTGTCAAAATTAAAATGAACCTTCTTTTTTTGGCAATTTTTGAAGTGCTATTGAAAGTTGAATTAAAACAGTTAAAACCCTCAAAGAATGTTTTGCTAATATAAGGTGTGTTATAAAACACATATGAACTGGCCAAATTTGGTCACTAGTGCACGCTCATGCCCCCTCGAGCCTGTGATTGACCAGAGGAGAGTCCTATTTCCCCTCGGCTTTCGGCCTTGGGAACCCTTTTCTGGTCACTCACAGTCCCTCGGGGACATAGGTGTGCACTAGTGACCTCACTGCCACTCCATATGTGTATGCTATTTCTCCAAGGCGAGGGAAAATGGGATGCTGCATGGATCACCGGAGGACGCTAATTACACTGCACCTTGACGTATTGCCGTCAATATTTGTTTTGTAACACTTCTTGCACAGATTCTGCTTAGTTTGAAGTGATATTTGATCATTGGCTCTAACTACATATAACAATATGTCCATTTGATTAAGAAAATTATTGAAAGTTCACAAGCGCTTTTCCCACTTTCGGCTTCACAGAATGTTTGAACCCAGCTCTGCAGCGCTAGCGCCTTAGAAAGCGTGTGACGCACATTTGCAAACCGCAACCCAGTATACGTGTGCACACATTGACGGTGCCAATAATGTATAATTCTTTGGCTGGGGTACGCGCACAGTAGTTCCATATTCTATCTAGCGCTCAAGCATTTAATATCATTGATATCAATTATGAAGGACAGAAATGTTGTACACACTGGATTGTGTGCATGACATATTCACTTATTCAGTATTTTGGTTACAACAGGCCGTGCACAAAAGGAGGCCCGTGGGTTGCGAGGGTCGGGGTTTGAACAAAGCCCCCCGCTTGCTTCTGAGTTCCGCTTGTTGGAGTTTTTTTTTTTTTAATATATCGTAGTTTTCGGAACATACCATGGCTTATGATTCTCACTCTGAAAATGTCCCTACGGCGTAAACTCAGGGCAGCTTTTGCAGCAACATTTGAAGAATGAAATCAGTTACTAAACGCTGCACTGTGCCATGTTTTAGCCCAGCCTAGCCCGGGCCGCCGCCGCCGTCAGCCACGTGTGCAAGCAGCGCAGCGCTTCCGACGCAGGGACAAGGCAGTCATGTTTTCGTTGGTTGTTGTTTACATTAACCCCATTCGCGTGTTGGAAATGAGGGAAACCAGTCCAGAGAGACTTAATAGACTAGTAAGTGTACCAACTACTTTTCACCTCTCACAAATCGTGTGGTGTATCTGTTCTTTGTTGTCTTTTACGGTTGAGAACTCCATGTTGTTTATTATTGCACTGGTCGTTTGGTAACTGTTTAAAAGGGACTCGGAAACGTTTGCGTTAAATGACAACACTGGGTTGCGCGCTGCTTACACTAAGTCTTGAAGACTGCGTATCCGATAATGGTGGGGACCCTAATGTTGGCTACTTCGTATTTTAGCTTCTAACGTTTTGTATGGATTGGAGCCATATTTCACCTCCAGTCTCACAAAAGGTGAAATTTAATCAAACTCCAAATATTCTGATTCATAAATGTCGATTTCATTTACCCACTACAAGGATTGATGACATTTTATTTAGCCACAATTTTCCGATTTTGTTTGCCAAAATCCTAATTGAACTCTTTTGATTAAATGCGCCCCAAAACACTTTTTTTCTTTTTTAATAATTTTAGTTCAGTAAGAGGGTGTAGGTAATAATGGTTTAACAATTTTATGGAACTTCAAGTTTTTTGGGGGATTTTCTGAGATATTTATAGCATTCCACGAGCAAATTCATGCCAGGCCAATTGACAACATGCCGGGCATATTGAAAACTGAAGTTAAAAAGTATTACTTTCATTCTTCGGTCGCGACAAACATGCAACTTGTTCCAAAGCACATTTTGATAGGCCTTTGAATAAAAATATGTGTTCACAATTCCAACAATTTCACTTTGGGATTTAACGAACCCCCCTCTCTGGTTTGGCAACGGGCCTTTACAGGATAAGGGTTTATTCGGCATCATTACGTCGGACAACACACATAATTTATATACACAACTAAAGACAAAATGACAGGAGCTTCAAAAGTGAACCTAATCACTTTTGTAAACAGCCAAACAACAAATAACGATTTCCCTGTGACTCGCGTCGGCCATTTAAGTACATTAGGGATAAGTTAATTACTTTGAGATCTTAGCTGTTTTAAAATATTATTCTTTCTACCCACTGCTTCTTAATTGAAAATTCTAAGCTACTTCAATACTCGGAGATTGTATTCGTCAAATATTATTTAAAATTAATACCGTTGGTATGTTATTTAGTCTTCATCAGTTGTCAAGCATAATTGGATAAGGGGATAAAGTGCACATAGGGGGAATGTGGGGCTACTCGTCCATCGGGGCAAGTGGCCCACTCCTATAAGGATTTTGGAAGTTGTTTCTGCTCTGCTGCCCTCACTGGGCACAGCAAAGGCATGTGGCCTTTGACCTTATATGTGCTTTCTACAACTACAGAAATCGCCTATAATGGTTTGATAATGTGTTGTGTTGCTGCATCATCTTGGTTTGCTGAAGGATAACAAAAGGACCACTATTATTTGTTCTTATTTTGAAAACTCCTAAACATTTTCAAGATGTATTTTTGCGTTGGGAAGATGTTAATTTATTACGGGCAAACCGTTATATAAATTAAAATCCTAAACATTTTGTTCAGAAATTGTATGGCTCATTTCACTAGTTTGTTTTTATTTTTCAGTTGTAATATTAAGAAATGTATTTTAATGGTAATTGTGCTACAATATTGGACATTATTCATTTATAATTCCATATTGAAAATATTTGGGGCCACTAGACCACCAGTTTTGGGGGCTAGTGGTCCACATGGGCCAGTTGCCCCATTGGTGTACATGTATTAACCATTTCCGTATTTTTTTTCTCAGTAAGAGCTAAGTTATTGACTGTTCATTACAGCTACGTGTATCACCATGTGACTATATTTAATACCGTCTTGGTATTTTTGTATTTCTATAAAGTAGAATGGTGTGAATATACTGTGCATTGAAGTGCAGGCCTCAAAATAAATGGGAGGCAGACTCAATGAGGAGAGCTGTTGCTGTAGTAGTAGTTGGCAACACTTGCTACTGCATCAACAGCTCTCCTCATCGAGATGCATCAGTCTCAGTCTTCGAGATATATCAAAACAATTCAATGCTCCAAGAACAACATTGACAAGAATGTGCAGAACCTGGTAGATCAAGATGCGCCAGCGCATAAGCAAACAGTTCTCACCAAAGCTGAGGAAGACAGGCTGGCCCAATGGTGCTTGGAGAGGGAGTCTCGTCTATTTGGCGTTACCCCACAACTGGTATGTGAAACCGCATATGCCATTGTTGAGAAATCTGGCAGGTCCCATCCATTCAACAAGATCACCAAGAGGGCTGGCTACGACTGGTTGAAGCAATTCTATAAGCGGCATCCCCAGCTGACCACTACAAAGCCAGAAGCCCTCTCTGCTGCCCGTGCCAGAGCCATGAATGACGTGGTTGTGGAGCACTACTTCAAGTTGCTAGCAACCACATTAACAGAGCTACAACTGAACGACAAACCTGCACAGATTTTCAACGCAGATGAAACTGGGTTTTCGTCTATCCACAAACCACCAAGATAATTGGCCAGAAAAGAAAGAAGCAAGTTCATTCTAAGACGAGTGCTGAGCGGGGTTTTAACACCAGTGTGCTGGCATGTGCAAATGCTGTGGAAAGTGTTTGTTCCCCCTTTTTTCAGAGGGTCAAGATTATCCCCAGCCTTGACGCACAATGCTCCACCAGGGACATTATTTGGCTGCTCAGACACATCCTACATGAACTCAAAGTTCTTCTTCCAATGGATCAAGTTTTTTGCACAGCAGATCCCCCTGCCCGCCCTGTTCTCCTCATTGTCGATAGCCATGCATCCCATATTGGCCTTAATACTGTTGAGTTTGCGAAAGAAAATCAGATTGAGATGTTGTGCCTACCAGCTCACACAACTAACTGGTTGCAGCCTCTCGACCGAACAGTTCTTGGTCCATTGAAGATGGTCTATGACAGAGAATGTGCCAACTACATGAGCCAAAACCCAGGCAAAGTCGTGACAAGATATGAGTTCTCAGAGCTCTTCTGCCGAGCTTACAGTCAAGGAGCCACTATTGCGAATGCCGTTAGTTGTTTCTGGGCAACTGGAATCTCCCCTGCAGCAGTGCCAAAGGAGGCATTTTAGCCATCCAAGGCATGGGTGTTGGTCGAAACAGACGCAGAAGAAGCAGCACAGGCAGAAAGAGAGGAAATAGCAACAGAAGATACTGAGAGTGAGGCAGACACTAATCTGCAACAAGACGTCTCATTGCTGCCGAAAGAAACCCCAAACACCTCAGTATCTCAAGTGCCACGGGATATCCCCAGCACATCAAGAGCATCAACTACTACTAGGAGTAGACCCAGCTCAGCACTAGCTAGTTCATCATTAGCAGTGACTAACAGTCAGGCAAGCTTGGCACCACAGGAACAACCAAAGATTGGAAACGAGTGGCTGACAGATTTACTACCACTGCCAACAGCTGCTGTCAACAGAACTGACAATAAAAAGCGAAGACAAACAACAACATCTCGTGTAATGACAGCTGATGAAATCATACAGGGAATGAAAACCAAACAGGCACAAGAGGAACTCCGAGCCCAAGAGAAACAACAGAAGAAAAGAGAACGGTAAGGCAGCTGAAAAAAGAAAATGGCTGAAGAAAAGAAAAAAGCCCGAGAGAAGAAGAAGTGACAAAGACAGGAGAAGGGAAAAGGAAACAAATCACCAAGAAATCACGCCCTCCCACACCCTCATATGAAGGCACAGACTCTGAAGAGGAGGATATGGATGAGGAAGGCAACACGTTTTGTGCAAATAGCTGAGAAAATGCAGTCTGTAATTTGGCCTATGAATATTCTTCATACACAGGTTTTAAATGTGGTGACAATACTTTGAAATAAAATGGGGCGATTTTAAATGTCAGAACTGTTGAACTGGAATTAAAATATTTTCAAATGGGATGGAAAACCTGTTTATTACCAGCTGATTTTAGTAACAGTAATCATAATATGTATATACAACGTTCACTAGGCTGGTGAAACAAGATATCTGCGTAGTTACTGGCTCAGCTCTTATCAGAGAGGAAACTCCACAAAAAACATTTGAGCTCCGAAAGTTGTTAGCGGATAAAGAAGTGTTAATTTACAGGCAAAACGTTGGGTTGGATAACGAAAGGGATGATAAATGTAAAAAAGGAGAAACAAAAACGGCAGTACAGCGACACACCGTGTACGCTTGAAACCACGCTGATCTGCATCTCCATGAATCCTTATGAAGACCAGGGAGAATCGATCAGGATGCGTTTGCTTCTCCATTTGCCGGAAAACAGTGGATTATTGCCCATATTTGGTAACAACGGAAATTTTGCTCCTTCTTTGTATGTCAAAAAGTATGATAAAACGATGGCATTTGGCGTCGGTACAAGTGGCGTTATAACAAATCAGGAACAGTAAATTGTAAATTATTGAATATTTGCTTTCAGTACCCCTTGAATAATGGCCACAGTCCAGGCCCCCCTTTCGGGTTGATCTCAATGAAGTCCCCAGTAAAATCAGATCTAAAGTTGGCACTTGCTAATAACTATCACAGGGTGACTATCATCACGCAATGCCGGGGTTTAAAACGGACGGAGTACCTTTACCATGCACTTTCCCTCTTTTGGTGACCTTTAACGGTGCAATATTGTTGCAGTGAGCAGGCGTTAGACAGGCTTGTTCTTTTGCAAGAACATGTATGGTTTGGGCAACGTCACTTCTTAATAGACGTATTTATCTCAAATTACCCTAAACGTGCTGCCTATTATACCTAATAACTCATCAGTCCCTCCTTGCCGACATCAGTATAAGAATAAAACGGATGTGAAACCTAAATATCCTGTCTAACCGAATGAGTAATTCAATACACAATCTTACCAGTGACACCATGGCGAGCACTTCATATAGCTCCAGGAACGTCAAGATCAGCTTTATAATAGGAAGAAACACCAAGGTAGAGAAAATATGTCTTTCCAGTTAGCTGTCTTGCATGCAATTTTGTCGAGAGGACTTTCTGAAACCATAGCATTTACTGCAATAGGTACTTCTACCCGCTGGAGTGAACTATATATCTGCTTTGATACTGCCTCAGTTGGGAAATTCTTGGGACATATTTTACCAAATACAGTTCTCTTGAAGATACACTCGAGTATGGCACGCAAAATTAAAACTCAGTCCAAAGTAGAAATATCGCTATTTTTGTGAGGTGTAACCAGCATTTGATTTAAAAAAGGTACAAAATCACCAGAGACAAAGATAAAATTGCCTTGTTCTTAAAGAGATATCACTAAAAGAGCAAGAAGACTGTTAATAAAACAGAGATGCGTTTGGATTAAATGTTTAATATGCACACCATACCCGAGACCAAACTCAAACATGCTGTTATGAGCGCAGTGTTCGACCGTTTACTACCAGACCGATACACATTTACAGTTGTGCCCTAGCATTAATAACCTGCGGTTTAACAGAATATTGTCACATGTATTCCTTTTTAGAACTCTTTTCTCTACAGTTTCTGTTCTTTCCAGTCGTTTATAATGTCAACAATTCTCATTTCTATCAAAGGTTTCTAAAATCATTTCCATTTGGATGACTTTATTCACAGTTTCACTCATGGTATAGCGGAAATAGTGCGTCAATTAACATATAGTATCAAAGTCACTCGCCGCATGATTCCTTTCCAATAGCCCTGAATAGCTCTGAAATGGCCTTATATCACTTGCATTATGCCCTTTTCTTATTGATTATAAATTCTATGCAAAACCTGTTGGCGAGGTCGTGCCCACGTGGCTGTTATAAAGTAAACAAGAAGTAACATGTTCATCTGTGCAGACGATCGTACAGGGGTATCGGGCCTACGGACAACCAAAATCCTTTTAAAATCAGGCTGTGAACCCAGGCTGACACCGATCAATTAGAAGTCACTGGTTAGACAAGTGTGGTTCAGCCTCGAGCAACCAAGGAAAACCTGTTTTGGGAATGGAAGACTTCAGAGATGAAGTTGGTACTGTCCACAGGTCACAGGTTCTTTCACCAAAACGGACTAAGAGGTTGCAGAGCTCGAAAGAAGCACATGTCCAACAATACCAGGCTGAAACAAGCAAGAAAGGATGAGGAAGAAGACGGGGATTTTTGACGGGCGGAATGTCCTTTTGCCTGATGAAAACAAGATGGAATTTGTAGGAAATTGTCAGGACAGTCCCAGACGCGAAATACGCATTTTCTTTTTCTTGTTTAATTATACTTCGCAAAATAGCCCTAACAAAGTAAATGGTTTCATTCCCGTAAATACCAGGCATTTCACAGTAGAGCGCCTAAAAGGTTTTCAACGCGCTGACAAATCACAGTGAGCGAAATCTGTCGACCCAATGCGCGTTTGGAAAAGGTCGACAGATTTCGAGCGTTGTGATTGGCCAACGCAGTGCTAACTCTTGGAGGCGCACTATTGTGAACCACCTGTATTAACCAATGGCTTTTATTTGAATTTCGCGCGCATATGTATCTTAGCCACTAGTGTTCTGTCCCAGCACGATCAGGCGTAAATGATGCCAGCAAGAGACGCATTTTCTGTTGTAAAGGAATTATCTAACCGTTCGGCCATGAAACATTGTTGTGTTTTTGTTCGTGTTGAAGTCCAGCTCTACTTCCGTGATTCCTATTGTTATCTGTACATACTAGACGCTTTTCTAATAGTGAATTTAAGGTAGTGAGAGATGAGTGTGACGCAGTAAGATTTCGATCGCAGGACAAAAACATCTCGAGTGTATGAGCTGAGTTATTGGGTATGATAGAGCGGTATCCCTGATGCAGCAGGTTCAGATCGGTCGGTAAATATCAGTCCCGGTATGATCGGGGTGAAATTGGCAAAATCAGAGCGATAAGATCCTAACTGCTGGTCCCGATTTTCTTGTAACACTTAGCCCGGAAACCTAAGTCTTAAGATAGATCTCGGTGGGATAACCGTATGTTTTCGTTGATTTGTGACTTGACAAAATTGGGCACGAAACGGCGATAGTACCCCACTAACCCTAAAAAGGATCTGACTTCCTTCTTTGTAGTAGGTCTTTTCGCGTTTAAGATTGCCTCTACTTTACCTGGCTGAGGTTGAAGACTGCCTCCACCAACCACGTGGCCTAGGAAATCAATCTCATTAAATCCTATGAAGCACTTTGTGGGACGGGCTGTCAAACCAGCTGACCTAAGTCTAGCAAGAACATTGCTATAAGTATATACCTGTTTCCTCGATCAGTGACGGGAGTGATAGGACCCACTAGATCCACTGCAACACGACGGAATGGCGTGTCAATTAAAGGCATCTCTCCAAGTGGCGCCTTCACGATGCTCCGCTTAGCCACCGTTCGCTGGCAAACATCGCAGGAAATACAATAGCGATGGACATCTCCATTTACCCCTGGCCAATAAAACTTCGAAGTCACTCTGTCGGTAGTGCGACGAGTTCCCATGTGCCCTGCCATCGGGGAATCATGGGCGACTTTCACAACGTAGTTCCTGTAGGGACCTGGAACAACCAACTGCTTGAAAGTTTTACCTTTGTTTATTCTGGGTGAAGAAAATTCACGACACAACAAGCCATCTCTTACCCAGTAACGGGTTGAATTTCCGCGGCTTGATACCTTGACCTCCTTAGTCGTTGCTGCCTTCCAAAGGTTCTTGAGAGTCTCATCTTCCCTCTGAGCTCTTTGAAGTTCGTCTCTAGATACTGGAACCCCATATGCTGCTCCACCCAGAGCAGTCTTGAGTGGTTGCAATGGCTTCAACTTCTTCAGCTTCTGGGCTCTGGTTTCGACAGCACTGGCCTCAAACACGTGACTCTTCTCCTGCTCTGCAATATCTGCTGGTGCCCACAATGGATCAGGATCTGCAGGGTCTCTTGCTAAAGGAATGTTTCCAATGGTTACGTCATACAATGGTTTCAACATACATATCGCTTTGACAGTACCTGAATAAAATGGTGTGTCCAAGGCAACCTCTGCAACTGGGCATGTTCTAACTGTACCATCTAGGAAAACACACTTCTGCAGCAGATTAGTAAGTTGACTGTCTTGCACCAAGTCTCTCCTAACTACAACTGTGCTACAACCTGAATCTCGAAGGACCAAGACCTTTTTTGTCCCATGTATCCCTCTTTTACTGGCATCCTATCCCCATCAGTACATGCTGCACTTACCACTGGAAGAGTATGACCACATGATAAAGTTACATCTTCTCCTGAAATAGGATTGCCGCAGCTGCACAATGATGGACCAGAATGGTCTCTGAGAAGCAAATACGTCGCCACTGTCTCAGCCGGTGTTGAAGCATTCTTCATTGACGACTCTGTTTCTCGAGTAGTTGACTCTGTAAGTACACTTGCAGCTGGTTTAGCACTACTACTGCCCTGAGTTGGATTACACCGTCGACTAAAACAGTCACGAGCAATGTGTCCAACTTTACCACACTTATGACATGTGCGGGAATCTCGCCAAGACCTGGTAAGTTTATCAGAACTTTTGGGTTGCACCTGTGGTTGAGATTGATTTGGATGCTGATTAGGCCTGGTCTTGTTATTGCCAAATATTGGTGATTTTCTATCTGGCTTAGATCGATGAGCCTCAACATATCGATCTGCGATACGTACGAGTTCTTTTAAGTCTTTTGGCTGACGTTCCTTCAAAAATATGCTCAAATCTTTACCACAAACTCTGTGAATCTGTTCTTTCAAGAGCAAATCAACCAATCCATCAAATGACTTTGGAACTCCAGCAACTTCAACCCAACGGATTAAATAATGTTTGATATGATCACAGAATTGAGTGTAGGTCTCACCACTGTCAAGGCGGGTTGATCTAAATTTGATTCTAAAGCCCTCTTCAGTGAGTTGATAGGCATACAGCAGTGCTGCTTTTAGTGCCTTATACTCTATGGCCTTACTGGCAGGTAAACGAATATAAACCTCTAGTGCCTTACCTGTAAGAAGAGCACATAAAGACGTTGCCCAATCTGTCTCGGGCCATTTCATAGCAGTCGCAAATCTTTCAAATCTCATCAAGTAAGAATCCATTTCATCCTTCCCATCGCAAAATTTTGGTAACTTTGGGAATTTAGGACTAGGATGGTGAGTATCTGTATCGTTATCCTTACCTTCATGCATTATCTCTGCTTGTTTAAGCTCCAACTCTTTCATAGTTCTTTCATGATCGCGTTTTTTCTGTCTTTCTTCCATCTCTAACGCTTCTCTTTCTCTACGCTCCGCAATTTCAAACTTCTTAGCCTCTCTTTCTTCTTCTATCGCTCTTCTTTTCTCCATTTGCTCTTCGCGCTGCTGAACAAAACGCAACAGCTGCTCACCTTCCAAGTTGAGCTCCCTGCCTAACTCTAAAAGCTGTTCAAATTCCATGGCGCCCTGCACAATTTCGCCTGCGCGAAACAACCTATGAGTTATATTCAGCGAACACGACGGTCTACACTCGATACTACGATCAAATGCGAAGGTACGTTTGTCACCGAGTACCAGAACAAGGAGGCAAGCTGTAACCAAGACTGTAGAGACAAAGGGTATTTTTACCACCATCTTACAACAACTAAGCCAAAACAATACATGTATCCTGATTGGCTTTCACAGAAACCATCATATTGTGAGACAGCAACCATAGGCAAAAAGATTCTCATCATCGTACATTATTCGCACATATTCCTAAGTCGACTGAAGGGCTACATTTCTAGTTTTATGACCGAGTGTACTGGATAATTAAACCAAGTAGAGAAAACATATGCCTCTTCTAATTTAGTGCGAGAGGTCCTTTTCTAATATTTTTTTATTTTCCCGGACCAGCCCCCAAATTGTCACAAGCCCGGATCCCCCTACCCTCTGACACGCAATGTGTGCACGGTAAATTATGCAGTACACTCAAGCAGATAATTTGACTTCAAAATTCAATGAAAACTAATTTATTTATAAATATACAAACCACAAAAACAATACACTGAAGGGGGAGCAAAATGCAGAAAATCAACAGTTTAAAAACAAAATGGGTTTCATAGAAACTAGAAGGCTGGTGGGCTGGTTAATAGTTACCACTAGCCCAAATTCGGACAGTTCACAGGGAGAGTTGGTCAATTGTCCCATGCGCCGCTGTTACATGATTCTCAGCCGATCCTTTTAGGATGATGCAGGTGAGTCAGGGCTGGACTTAGCAGACCAACAGGCAGGTAGGTAGCCGTGTCCCCCTGCTGCAGACTTGCTGTTCCTATCCAGCCAATGCAGGACCTGGCTTGATCGTGTCTCGGAACTCAATAAGGTCCACTTACAGGAGCTCCGACTCCGTAATAAGGAGCCAGTATATACTGGCTCCTGAGGTCTTACAGCACACTGCAAATTGTCACAGCCTGCCCTTCCTCTTTAAACTTTTCTCCTGAAAATTTGGGGAAGCAAATCGCTCTCCCAAGTTATGGCTACCGCCAACACTGGATTTTCAATCCACATTAACAAGGTTAAAAGGCTTAATACAATTCTGGCTTGAGAGCTATCGCACCACAGGCCTGTCAGTGTGTGACACACAGAACCACACCCCAGTATTTAAGGCTATCACTGCTGGACAACGCTTCAGTGAGCAGGCACTATAAAACACTATTCAGGTCCCCATGCCTGGTGTGTACCCATGCAGGTGTGAACCATACAGGACCCTACCTTACTTTGCATAAAAGGGCATATAAGGAAAATTGGCCAACTTGGCAACATACAGTTTGTGTCTTCAAATTAATCAAACACTTGGCGTAAAATATCATTGACTTGTGACAAGAACGTACAATATTGATATCTCTATTAGAATTAGAGATATCTCTATTAGGAATAGAGAGATCTCTGTTAGGAATAGAGATATCTCTGTTAGGAATAGAGATATCTCTGTTAGGAAGAGAGATATCTCTGTTAGGAAGAGATATCTCTGTTAGGAATAGAGATATCTCTGTTAGGAATAGAGATATCTTCATTCCTAATACAGATACCTCTATTAAGAATAGACATTCTGTGCACGCAGATTGAATACTAACTTTGCACGCAATAGGAAAGAGAGGGGAATAGGTGGCAATTTGACTTCAACCAGTCCATGAGTAAGCTGCTAAGCGAGGCACTTGACGACCAAGCCAACGCCCTTTCCATTATAAAAATGCCAAGGATTCGATTGCTGCAGGACAGAAACTGAAAGAAGTAGCTGAGCAGAGCGAGCATATGGTGAGACAACCGTTTCGGAATACGAAACAAATAAACTGGCGTCAGATGAAGACGATGGAAAGCAAATTCAAAGGGCCGAAGCACGTGTTATAGAAGGAAAATAAAAAAGAAGCAAGCTACCAACTGACGTCAAAGAGCTTGAAGAAGGAGTGCAATAGCGGCCAGATTCTTGTCTCTACTAGCACTGCTCCTTTCACTTTTCAGCCTTTTTGTGGCATCCAGATAATCAAACAGGGCAGGGAAGTTACTTTTTCATCGGCAGATTTGGGCACTGGAAGGAAAGCTGCCCATCACGACAACAGCAGTTCCAAGGCAAAAACACAACCAAGCAAGCTGCAGCAAACCCCTAATGTAGTTAAATCTAATGTCAAGTATGATTGGCCTCTTATAATGTCGTTTGACAAAGTATGGAAGAAAATCTAGATTCAGATTTGCTAATAGAAGAGAATCCTGCTCTTTCTGAGCAAAATCAGGGAAGTCGGGCAATCAAAAGTGGTCGATTAATTAAGAAACCATGCACTCTTTTGGCGCCATATTGCAACCCTGCGTTTGTTAAGGATACTGTCCAAAATGATTGCGTAATTCCCCCGGCTCAATTTGCTAAAAACAAGAAGTCAGCTTTTACCCATCACGCCTTTGTCTCAAAGGTGGTATCAGAGCTATTAAGCTTGGGCTCAGTTGAAATTTGCCCGAGACAGCCACATATCGTTAACCCACTTTCAGTTTCTACTCATAACAGGGAATGAGTTACATATACGGAAAATACTAATGTTCCCTTTAAATGTTATAACAGCCTTCAGAGAGTGATAACATGTCCTAAAAAGTGAAATTTTGTTTTAAAAATTCCAAAGAATTTACTTGAAAACCACTTAGGGTTTGTTTTTTTCAGACAAGTTCCATCGGTTTGTGCACAGGGCCTGTTGTCCATATATGGAACTCTTGCCGTATGAGGATATCCACAACGCCCAAAACTTCCTCAGGAAAGCAGGTTTCATTTTCGAATTTCATCTAAAGTGTTACCACCATGTGGACATACACCCCAGTCACAGACAGCTTTTAAGGTTTGCGTGGGACCTAGAACGTAAAACAACATATTTTCGATTCAAGTGCCTGCCATTTGGTCTCAGTTTTGCCCCCTTTATCTTCACTTCAATTGTCCAACCATTGGTCAAAAAATGTGGGAGTGAATGTAAACGCATTAGTTTATGGTTTAGGGCGTGCCAGCACTGATCTGGAGGCAAAACCAGCCAGTTATGACATAAGAACGGATCTTATTGCCTCAGGATTTGTCCCGAATGAGCAGAAGTCACAGTGGGAACCATTTCAAACATTGGAATGGCGAGGGTGCAACATTCACCTAAACTTAGGTTTTCTTTTTATAGAGTACCAGACAGGAGAAATTTAGCTATTCACAACGAAATTGCGAGAATTTTACAGGATCCCTCAACGACCAAGGCAAGAGTTTTGGCGAGGGTTGCAGGCAAGATTCCATCTACAGTCTAGCAGTAAGAGATATATCTAGACTCATGACCAAGGCCGTGCATGTGTGCATGAAGTCTACAATATTCAGGACTCTTATGTTGTACTGTCTACTCAGGCTTTGAATGAACTTAATTCCTGGCAAGAAAATATTTGCAATCTAAACAGTGCACCTATCGACCGAAACCGAAAGCCTCCAAGACATTCGGATGCAAGTAGTTCAGGATTTGGTAGGTGTGTTGTAGAAGTAGCAAGTTAATGTGCACAGGTAAGTTGGACCACGGACCACCACATTGAGAAAAACAAAAGTTCTACACGGAGAGATCTAAAGTAGAAATGGTTATGTTATTATCGCGAGGAAATTAGCTAAACATAGAATGAAAAGGTTTACAGACAAGCAAGCTGAAACCAAACTAACCATGAGCAGCAGTATGAAAGACGATTTGCACTATTTTCACTATTTGTTTATGGCAAAACATTTCACTCAATGTAAAATGGATTCCAAGGACTGCGAACGAAAGCGCTGATTGCACCAGTAGAATTGTGGATGCTGATGATTGGGCTGTCTCTGATACAGTTTTCAATCAATATGAGGAAATGTGGGGATTGCACACCATAAACAAGTTCGCCACGCTTCCCACTCAGAAAAGAGGAAAAAAAGATAAATTACGGGACAGTGAGAAGCCGTTGGCTGCAATTCTCGCAGTGTGCATAATCATTGAAATTTCGTACAATTATTTTCATGCAAATGGTTCCCTCTGTAATAATAAATGAAATCAGCCATTGATAACCAGCGATGCAACCATACCCCTAAATAGATAGCCTACAGCTCATGATTAACGATCTCAATTAACTCCCAAAGAAGCAAGCTTAGGTTGCTAGATGCAGCATAGATGCTTTCAGTAACAATTTCATCGGCCATTTTCAAGGTAGCTTTACACTCGAAATATAAGAAAGCCAGAGAAAAAAGAATACCTGCTTGAATCAATGTAAATTCCTCTGTTATTACTGCCAAACTCAAGCCAGATTCTATCTCCTGGAGCCAGAATAATTACTGCTGAGTTGTCACCAGTATAAAGACTGAAAAGACAAGCTGACCGTTCTTTTTCAGCTTAATGTAAGGTCGCAATGTGGACGCAATTCTTTCTAAGCTGGTTGTGAAGAAGTAAGCTCTAGGTACAAAGCATGTAAACACTAAACACGCCTGATTGTGGACTGTAACCATCGCCAAGATTCGTCTTGATGTTGCCAAAGATGATGATATCGCCAACATTGCCTGTGACACTCGATATCCGGTAAGCACTGGATGCAATAGCAGAGGGCGGTGTCGGTGTAGCCAGGGTAACATCTGCTAGGTGACCCTTTTGTCCCTTTTCACCAGGTAGCCCAGGATTCCTGGCTTCCCCGGTCACCTTTTTGCCACTCACCGTTGTTTCCCTTTCGCCCTGCAGGTCCCAGTTTTCCAGGAAGTCATTGTATCCCTGGCTTGCCTTGGTCTCCCTATCTGTCTTTGGTCGCCAGTGTCCCCCTTAGGTCCAGACAGAGGGGTCACTTCTTGGGCCAAGAGGTCCTTGACCTCCAGGGTTTCCAGGAATCCCGGGGACGCCAGGCGTACCGGCCGGTCCTTGGAAGCACAAACTACAGCAACTTGAAGCTCCTGTTAATTCATCCCGGGCGAAACAATGACAGTAGGACTGTTGCAAATAGCCCCGCTAGCTGTTTGTACTTCTGAAAGAGAAAAAGTGCATGAATTCCCACTAGCCATCCCCCATTTCCTTTACAGATCACCCCTTCCCGGATTCATCTGGCAAAATATAATTAGCTATAAAATCTCACCTGTACCACCATCTTCATTTCTGTTTTAAATGCTCCCTATATATAAGTGACCGATTGCAGTTGGCAAGTAAGCAAAGGACAGAAAACACACAGCAGTACTGAAAGAAAGTCACAGAACGGCTAACTCACCTTTCTACTGCAAAACTGACGATGGCGATGCTCAAAATCTGTAAAACCTTTGCTCTGATATACTCAGAAACGAGGTCTCGTATGAGATCAACTTGAACACTGGAATCAGAGGAAAATAGCCTTTGTTAAGCATTATTCACTGACGTCAGCCAAGACATCTAGGCAACTGATTGCGTTATCTTAAAATGCAAGTGTTGTGATATCTTATTACTTCTGTTGACCTCTCGGCTGAACAGGAAATCAGACGTGGATTAAGCAAATTTAATGAGCTATGGGCGTATGTAGGGAGATTATGTGGATTAAATGTGGACGCAATTAGGCAAATCATGTTCAGTTCAGGTTCTACTATACACAAACTGCAATTACCAGGTGGCGCCAACAAAAATCCTCCGCAGGAGGTTTTACGTCACTGCACCGAAAAATCAAAATGGTGTACGAAACCTGCTACCCTGCAGGTTTCTGCGATGTTGGTTCAGGGACAGGATCAGTGTCTTTACACTCACTTTTGCTGGCCATTTGGAAATAGCATGTGCATTTGGGGCCATTATAAAATTGGTGACCTGGTGCGTATATGCACCTCTTGAAAATCAACTCAGATTTTCCAACTATACAACAGTCAAATCCTCTAGTTGTGGTGACAACCACGTCAAATGAGACGTACTGATTAATTTAAGAGGCCGAATTCCATCATGCTGATCATATTGCAGAAGTAAATTGTTTACCCTAAATTGAGCTTTTTTCACTGTCTCAGAGCCAAGTGGGGGATTGCCCCCACGACGCCCCAGCTGTCCAATGACCGATCTTCTTGAAACTTTAAATATGCGTATGGAAACATCTGTGTTTATAGAAATATTTATGACTTGCACGAAAACCTAAGTTTGTTCCTATGTTCCCGCACAATTAATGGAGATGTTAAAAACTATGGCCAACTTGTGTCAAACCAAATGGATTTTTTTACGAGAATGGTATGTCCCATTTTTATAACACTGGTTTCGAAATGGACAGAAGATATTAGTGGACAACTCTAACAGACCCGGCATAATAGGAAAATTTGGTTTGTATTAATATCGGAGAAAGCGTACAGGGAGTGGTATCTTTTATATGATTAGTGTAATATTAATATTGTTTGATATACAAATTTGTTTAATATAAAATCTTGAAAATGAGGCTCTTTATGTTACGTACACTGTGTCTGAGTAAGGGCGACCTCTTTTTCACGTCTTAGTGTATGATGACGTACTACATCTACATTGGATCGGGGTTAATGTACCTAAGGGACTGCAGCCTGAAGCCTGCAGAAACCTATAGAGCAGAGACAACGAGGAGCAGTTACACGTACATTTTTAACGGTGGAAGGAAACCCCAGGTGGTTATTCTGGGTAAAACCCAAATATTGGCAGGTGCTGAAAATCAAATCCACATGATAACCAAGTTGGGAATCAAACCCAGGCCGCTGAGGTGAAAGACAAGGGCAGAATCACTACAGTATTTTTTAATGTGGCTGAACTAAATGGGTCGGGTTGAGGGTTGGGTTTGGGGATTGGGTTGAGGGTATATAGGATTGAGTTGAATAGGGTTGAGTTGATTATTTTTTTGGGGGGTGCCGGTTTCGCGACCGATCAAAACAAACATGGTTGGCTATCCCAGTAGGACTGGGTATGACAGGCCCCCTCCTCGATAATTTTGCTCTTGTCACATAGACCGTGGTGTATCCGGTCCGAAGGAACAACCTCCCGACATGTTGGTCTTTTTTTTCTTCTAAGGACATCATTTCCAAACGGTACTATCAAATGTAGGGAAGGGAGAGCAATTAGGCATGTTTATAGGAACGAAAGAAGGAAAATCTCAACTGTATAGTTTCTTCTTTAGAAAAATTCCATTTTGCCCTCCACCGGACCCAAAACCTTAATATGCCATAATTATAGATTCTGTGCGTCAATGGTTTGTTCGTCTAAATCAGGTCGACCCACATTTTTTTTCAGGAACATGGCCTTATAGCTTGATATCAACAATAATAATAAATCGTAACATCCTGTTTACCGTAGTGCTTGATAATCGAATGCTTGATTGGTTGTGTGCATTCCCCCTTTGCCTTGGACGACAAACGCAGCCACTGTAAACCAATAAACTGAACTCGAGGTACCATTTACGATGTCGCTCACACATTAACGACGTACAGTGGGCCCTCGTCCGTCATATTTACTCATTAAACCATGCAAAGCACTTGTCTGTTGCCAGGCCAACTGGGAGTGGTGTGATAGCCTTTCAGACACCCACGCCAAATGATCGATCTGTTCACTGTCGCGCTAGCATGAAGCCCCATTGGTGTCAGTTTCCCTTTGTGATGCGTGTTTCGCAAGGAGGCATATGTCTTTCAGTAAGTTGCCGAAGCAAGATAATAACTTGCAGAACCAAGATATAGTTTTGCTAAGAAGTTGATTGGTCAATGTCAAAACATACTGGTGACCACAAGGGTACTTGCTACGGTCAGGACATCTTGCACGGAGAGTTGTGCCATTGTACCCGTAAAACATGATTAGATATAGTACAAACGGCGACAAACTAGATCATTAACTCACCGTGTCCTGACGGCAAGTGCATATCCGGCAAGTCTGGCCTGGCAAGTGCATATCTTTTGACAATTATCATCTTGCTTCGTCAAGTTATTATCTTGCTTCTGCAACTTACTGAAAGACATGCCTCCTTGCGAAACACGCATCACAAAGGAAAACTGACACCAATGGAGCTTCATACGCTAGAGCTTGGCAGTTAATGAAATTTACGAGGCCGTGAAAAAAGGCCGGACTTCAATGCTTCAACACCAGCTCATTAATAAATCGACCTCCAATCAGCAAACGCTCCAAGAGGCCCGGCTCTGTCGTGTTGTGCATTGAATTCCAGCTCACTGGTTGGGTCTAAGAAGCACTGAGAGTTTGCAGCTTTACCGAGGATGCCATTTGTTTCATTGAAAGACTAACAACAATCATTTGAGCCAAGCATTGGTATCCACGGCGTCAAATGTCAATACATGACACATCTACCGGATGTACCAACTTATAAACGCAGTTTGAAAAGTGTTCTGTTTTATTGTGCCTTGCAATATCTCCGACTAGTGTGGTGGACCTTCTCCACTGCGACTAGACCAATGATTTGTGATTCGACATTCTGGACTTCGATTGAGCAGAAAACCATTCTTGGATTGTTTTGCGTTTGCAGTATATAATGCTTCGAAATCTGTTTCATGTAATGTATGGACAGGTATGGTTTGTTAAAGGAACCAGGCAGAAAAAACGAGATTTGTCTCATTGAAGGTTTGACACGAGATGTAATTAACTACAAAGGGTGTGTTAAGAAAAACAAAGCAGAAAACAAGGCTCCCGGAGAAATCAACAAAAACTCGTGTTTCAGTTGCCAAGGCGTGAACATCATCATTCTGTTAGACATTTTGGCGAGTGTCCGAAAGACACTCCCAAGACACGACCCAAGCGTGACGACTGTGATCGTTGTATTCGTTGTCACTGGATCAAGCGACGATTTGGACTTCAATGGACTAGTTTTACATGCCAAGAAGTTTCTAGCTTTGGAGTTGGGACATGAAGTCTTATTTTTGAATTCTTGCGAATATTTACGTAGAACAATTTTTTGTACTGTGCTCCTTTCGTCCAGTCCTCTTTTTTGACAACCATCTCCTCTTGTTAAAGCTCTGCTCATATGCCTTTTGACTGAATACACTTGTAAATTTTGTTAGTTTCAAGTGTACTTCAAAAGAACAGGAAATTCAGCAAAGATGGCTTTTTTGGACTGGTTTGTGGTTGTCGTCGCCACGACACTTGTTGTCACTTGTCAAGGGTGCGATGTCTCGATTGGAAGATGTCCGCCCGGCTGGGAGCCCTGGGGACAACGGTGCTACGCTGTCAACTTGGTCAAGCTCACATACACGGAAGCGCTGGCTCACTGCGTCAACCAAGGGGCAGATATGGTGGCACCTCGATCCCAAGACGAGAACGAGTTCTTTCGGGCAGTGATGACAAGAGAGGGCCTGGGTGTCTTGGCAGCGTGGATTAACTGCCTGTCAGAATTAAAGGGCGCTGTGTATTCCTTGAAGTGTAACAGCGTTGTTAGGGGCCCGAGCGAGTACCACAACTGGGCTGAAGGTGAGCCAAACGAAAGAGGTGAGAGTTGCGTGATCATGTACAAATCAAATGGCGAATGGCTGGATGCCTTGTGCTCTACAAAAAGGGTATCGATGTGTACAAAACGCCCTTCAAATTCTCTTCACACCTAATAACTTAAACACAGGGCAGATCAAGCTTTCAGAATTGAAGACGGGGTGGGGGTGATAAGCCATAGGAATGTCACTGCTAGGTAAAGCTTTCTAGGGTATACTGCCTGATGAAGTTTGAATTATACGATAAGCTCTCCAGCATTCTATACAACCCTGTCATTTTGCCTACCATTTTAATGTATAACCAAAGTATAACTATTTCTTCTAAGGAGGGTCGTATTACCATTTGGTATGTAGCAATACAGTACATAGACAGGCAACGAGACGACTCGCGATGAGGTCATATTATCCGATGCCAAAGGTAACTATAGAGCCAGGATCCTCTTCTGTTGACTCACAGGCCCAAGGGGACATTGGCGTGCACTAGAGACCGATTTATGCCATGTTTTATAACACACCTCTGTGTGTCAAAAATGTCCCTCGGGGCGCATAGACATGCACTATTGACCTGACTGCCAGTATATGTGCATACGTGAGATTGTGTCAACATTTGGTGAATTATTGTGTTGCTTTTAAACTGAAAGGCCAGTCGTAGTTTACCGTCAACTAATAAACAAAGCTATGCAACTATGACGTCGAAGGAGAAGGCCCATTGGCAGTTCTACAATTAATTTTGGAACCCGTACGGTGGCAGGCCTATAGTCAGTTAAGTGGGTCAGCTGCCACCTATCAACCAAATAACAGCATTTACCACATTTTTAATTAGTATGACGTAACATAACATTTGCATTTTCGCAGCAGCTCCTCCCACTAAAGGGGGTGAAATTCACACTACACTAGCGGAGCTCTTGCAGCCTGCCGAATACAACATTGTTTATAACGTGACTGCACCTAATTACAAGGCCCTGCAGTCTAATTGTTTTAACCATTCTACAACTGTGTATATAACCTTTAAAATGTCAGCTATTTTGATGTCTAAAATTTTCTTTTCTGTTGTGGTATTTCTAGCGCATGACAGTAGCCCAGTTTGATTTTTTTTCACAAAAATTTTGCACGCACAACTGTTCATTCTAACCTTTGATTATAAAACCTTTCATATAAACAGTATCTTTTGATATTACATGTCGATAAAAATTCACCAAATGTTGAAACACTAGTCTCACGCAGCCATCACAATATCAAATGATATGCACATAATATTTAAGGACAGCACAAAATATGTTAAATGATAAAAATGGCACTTTTCAATGACATTTCCAAAACAGAATCTAAAATAGTTTGCATAGATTTATGAGTAGAATGTTGTACAGATGCTCCGATTCAGAATCAGTGCATTAATTTCATGTTACGTGCATATCGTGTTGACTGCTGTTTCAGGATATATGTAGTAGTTCTATTAATAACAGGCTGCTTCTGAACCAGTTATTGAACGGCCAGTAGCAACGCAGCATCAGCCAAAGGCAATGTTAGTGTGATTAAGGCTGTGTCCCAATTACTTGGTTGTGGCAAAATTAATACGCGTGCCCAGTATGGAAGCTAACGGGTAGCGGCTGCATGCGTGTCCCATAGAGTCACGCGTTCCCTGGAGCCGCAGCCAGAATTCGGATGCAGCCTCATCATTGCGTTCATTTGCACTGGGTTTTAAGAGTCACAAGTTCACTGCTTGGTTAAAATGCAGTTTGTCACAAACTTCACTTAACTTGCTTTTCTTTTACTTTCACGAGTATTATTCCGCCTTTTTGTCTAAATGGTATTTCTTTTTTTACATGCACCATTTAAATCTGCATATCAATGATGGATTCGACTTCATTATTTACTAAGCTAGTACCAATTTCAAACTCTTTTCTGAAGTAATGCAAACAAAATTAAATAATTCTTTAAAACAATAGATAGGCCTAACAGCCAGCTTTGCTTATGAACAATATCTTGTGAAAAATAATAGAACATCAGAAAGTAATCCGATGATTCTGTGGAAGTTAAAATATTTTGATATAGGCCTAATGTTGCATGACTTTTTGAGCGAGATTCAAATGTCCATGTAGGTATTGGACGAGTCAAATAAGATGATTGCTGTATTAAAGAAATCGATAGTGTAGCATATTCGTAAACGTACAGCGCATTCCCTGAAAAAAAAATGATTAATACAGTCGACTCTCGTCATCACGAAGAGTCCGCGGGACCTACATGCAGTAGAAACATTCGTTCTATCTGAAGTCCGTTGTAGGCGGACCGCAGTGCAATGGCTTCGGTTCATTGTATGAATGGCCTTATTGTGTACACTACCACCAATGTACATGTACATTTGGGTGCACCTGTACATGCATGTGCATAGACGTGAACGTGGTTGATGTTAAAGAGCGCCTCTAAGGGAAACGCGTTTTCTCAGATTTTATCTGTTCAAACAATGTCTACATGCATTGCCTGGAATGCAGAGGGTTTTATCCACCATGAACCGAGGGCAAGGCTTACCCTCCTTTTCTCTGTTTTCTCATAATGACGCTATCTACATTCAGAATTCGCATCTTGACATGTGAAGAAAAAAGCCCTTTTTAGCTTGTAATACTAGTTGAGTTCTGAAGACAAATAACACTGTGTTCGACTTGGATACTTCCATATTTGTTTGAAAAGATAAAATTAGAGAAAACGCGTTTTCCTTAGAGGTGCGCTTTAACGACGTCAAAATGATCTCTCGGTTACGATTAATTAAATATATTTTGATGTGTTTAGAATGTAAACGTCACTGTTATATGACAACATGTTTAATGTACATGTGAGATAAAAAGCAAATACATGTAAAAGCATCGATCCAGGGATTTGTCAAAACTTTCAATCGCCATGGATGAGGACGAAGCTAACTAAACGGCATGCACATGTAGGGCTGTGTGTACCTGCAAGAATGTGAAGACTCGTCAACTGGAGCCCCCCCCCCATGTAAGTAGTGTCTCCAACACAAATGGTTTAATAGGGAGACATTTTTATTTAATTTTCTCTGTCTTTTGACGTTCGACACTAGCTGCATGACCAAAATTGATCGATAGTGTATAAGCTACACCAGGCAAAAAAATCAGAGCCAAATTAATTTGGATCGCTGCAAAAATGCACACCTTAGCGTCCAAAGCTCCAACAAAAATTGCTCAAATTTCAGCAGCCTTTCAACATTTTTGTCACTAACTCGGGTACACGAGGTGCGGTACCTGGACACCCATTCGCTGGTTGACGTAAGTTTTCATACTTTTGATTGGAAACCATCCCAATCCGGACATACAAGCGCACGCACATATCACTAATACAAGCTCCCATTGAATGAACATTCAAGCTGCGTGTAAACTTCTGGGTCCATGGCGGTTAACCGGTTCAGTGTAACACTGTGTGCAATTGGCATGGTTGAACTGAAGCGACGTCCTACTTCTGAAACAGCCGTCAAAGAATTCAAATGGGACAATATCAAAAATACTTTTCCTGATGACCTCACAATAGGCATTTTTTCACACAGGCCTAAGAGCCTGAACATTTCCTGTTACACAGTGAAGCTATGACACGCACGCTGTACGTGTTTAGAGAACGTCAATCTGTGCCATATTTTGCCAAATTACTTGGAAATCTTATTTTATGCAGATTTTAAAACATTTTAGCCTCCAGAGGAAATTTCTACGGAAATGAAATTGTGGGGAAAGTTAGGGGAATCCAATTTTCAAGAACCATCCAGGGATTTTGTTTTGATGGAAGTAAAGAATGTACAAATGTATATTAAAACATGGCAAATTTGTGTCAAAACGAAAAAAAAGGCAACTCGGGGGGCCTCTATACAGAGCAGTGGGATCCAGGCAAGGGTTGAGACACCTCGGAGTAGACCATGGGAAAGCCACGTGATCTATTAAAAATGAAGGGAGTGCCCATGTGGATGCAGTAAGCTAAGACTGAGACAATATGTGAGAACCGTATACGCTATATGACTTGTTGTAGTGTTAGCACGACGAATTTGCCTTGCAACAACGAAAAATTTTGAGTGTTAAGTCGATTTCATTCCTGTTCAAAAAGTGCTTCAAGATTAGAAACACATTTCACGTCATAAAGCCGCAAAGCTTAAAGGAGAAAACTACTGGTTCACTAATTCATGTGCAAAGCAATGATCGGTCGAAAACTAGTCAAGCGCACCATACTATTTTTGTGATGCAAAATACAGAATCATTTACAGCATTGCATTGAGATGACAGAGAAATGAATGGGGCGGCAACACCACAAGGACGCTTTAAACCAGTGGATGCCTTCTTTTAATATCACAATATTAATCCTTTATAAAAACAGAAATCTTCATAGTTAATAAATTGCACTTAATAATACGCTGTACAGGTACTTAAGGTGATCAATCACTGTCTAACTACGAAGTGGGAAAAGGGCTCGTAATGAACATATTCTGCCTCAATATTTACCCTCACTTACAAACTGCCAACATATATATGGCTTCGTTTCCGCATCACTCGAAATTATTGCTCTTTTAAAACCGGACGCTGCTAGCCATGGGACGTCATGCATAACACGCAACGGAAAGAAGGGCGTCGGCTGCTGTAGTCGAGTCCACCACCAGTTGTCGAGTCTAAATAAACTGTTTTTGAGTTATTCAAATGAACTGGCATGAGCTATTCAAATGAACAGGCAAAAACGGTGACAAAAAGCTTTCCTCTGACATTGCTCATTTGAGTACTCACGACTGGTCGTGTGAACAGACTTGTGAGGGAACTTGCGAAGGGACCTGCGAAGGGACTCGACTTTGGGGAGAACCGTTTCAGGCCTCTGCAGCTTCGTTACTACGGGTGGCATTTGCCTTGTGTCTGGTAGAACGAAGCAAAGACTGTTCGGCAAACTACCCGCCTGAAAATGCTATCACTGTCCCACCGCACTTCTTGGCCTACCCACAATTTCTGGTTAATCGGCCACGCCAGTTCATTCAGTGCACTTGCAGCTGGACAAATGCAATATCTTTAACTTTGAATTTCCTTTTTCTTTCAATTTCGAAGAAATCCTCATGTCAATTATAACCTTAAGCAAGGTTAGACCCGAGTCCAGTCGGGAAACTCACGCTGTCTATTAACCTTTCAAGCGCCCTTATTCTCTGCTCACAAAGTTGCCAGCCTGTGATGCCATCCAAACGCAGAACTCGCGGTAGCTCGACCAAATAAATTAATCGGATACACAAAACAAAGGGGCAACGAACTGAGGGCATAATAAATAAAGAATCACGTCGTTTAAAAAAGGGTCAACATCGAAGCAAGATGTACAAAAGAATTTAAAAAGTGCAGATAGGAACTAATCTTGTATATCAGCGCCATTCGCAAATGGGAAGTGTGCCAAGTTGCTAGACATCTACTGGTCACAAAATCACCGTAAAGAGTCAACTATGAAATTTCAACTACATATTATTAACTGTTCATATTTTATCAAAATCTTATCTATTAATAAATAGCATTTTTTTCCAAAAAGCAACAGAAGTACAAAATTGAATTCCGCTCCAAATTTTCAAAATTTCGAACAAAACTGTAAAGAGTTGAAAGCAATGGTGGCAAAAGTCTAGTAAATGTAGCCCACAACTTGGACTACCTCCGTAGGCAACAAGACACAGAGGTGCTCCGGAACCTGGAGGGAGGGGGGCAATCCGGGATCTGGACAACATTTCTGTGGTTACGACAGCACCGACAAATGCTGCACTGCCATGCAAGGGCTGAACGGCTTGATTCCAACATAATGTCTAGTAGTTCTCGAGGTAACACGTTGACATGATTTGTGCTTTAGCCACCTTGACCTTTCGGCCCCAAAAGCCTCTTAGGAACCACCAAGAGCAAGCCACAAACTTTGAAGTCCATCATGTCAAGTAGCTCTCAAGGTATCACACCAACAAGACTTTTCGGGATAAACCCATCACCCACCCACTGAAGTATTCCCCTTCAACTTCTAAGGGGCACAGATACCCGTCAATTATGTTTCTGTAATCTGTCTGTGCACAATCGTGCAAATCTGTCACCAACTTTACAGACTTATACTGGAAACAAAATTTGGCACTTTATTGGTTCATCGGTTTCTTCTTGTCACCCAATATTATTATCGTCAAATTCCAGAGGAAAGAACATCGGTCGGGATGTCAAGAAAATGTCCAACGGGGGATATGTTAGGGTACCGTTCTGTATGAATGGGTGGGGTGGTGGGCAGAAGGGCCAATAGATGCCCAGGATAAATGGGCGCTTTGGGCTGGGTGTGGGGAGCAGGTGTATTGGGACAAAGCAGGCAAAGATGGCAGTCTGTGATGGGTTTCGAGAGAGGGTTGGAGTACATCGTGATGTTCGAGAAAAATTCTAGTTCTACCCCTTGCTGTCAGATGCACTGGCAGTGCGGGTATTTCCACTGAACTATAGGCTGAACTGCTTGGCTGTGGCTTGAAGTAACATGATCCGATGACAGTGGCTGTCGCTTCTACCAATGGGGGTTTGCGTGTTGTTTCAAGCCACAGCCAAGTAAAATGGACAAGGCTTCACTTCCCTTGAACTGAGTCTGAACAAAATTGGGACTCTCCGTACAGTGAACGGGGAGCCCAGCAACGAAAACATGGGATACTGGAAAACTGACCACTGCGTGGAGCAACTTGCCATTTGAAAGGTTGGATTACCAGTTGGATTGGCTGGTGACCTTTCCTTGGAAGAAAAATCTGGCCATTTTTTTTGATTGGGGTTGGGGTGTGAGGGTGAAGAGTGAGACTGATTTTTGGTTGTCTGTGCTTGTCAGAAGTGTGATATTTCACTGCCGTTTGATAATTTTTTCACCCATTACTGTCTGGAAGAAAAACCACTGTGTACGGCGCGGTGCCATCTGGTAACTAAACAAGGATGTTTCTATATAAAAAGAACTTCCTACGCAGGCTCTGAAGCAGCTACGTCTAAAACTTGTGCGATGCTTGTTTCGCAAGAATAAAAAAAAAAGTTTCTTGTATGTCATACTCTTTCCACATTCAAAAACTCGAAATAGAGGGTTACACATTATTATCAGTTATTTTTTTCTCAAATTCTTAAAAATCAGTTAAATAAAATATTCATCAATGGTAATATATCTAGGTTAATTAATATTCATCGTATTTACAAGTACCACCCACTTTATTTTGTACACAAATTGTGATTATAGACAAAAAATAACTGACCGTCTTGGTGTCAGTCTGGGAGAAATACGTGGCATAATAAAAGACCCCTCAATCGGGAGGGCCATGTTAAATAAAAAAAAAAAATTCCTTCTCACTGATCCTACTGCTGATTAATGTTTTGATTTCATTATATACTCAGCAATCTCTCCCATCTCCTCGTCCTTCCCCCGGAAAAAAAAAAGTAGAACTCAAGATAGCAAATATTATCAACAATTATGTACAGCACAGAGCACTTGTTAAAACCTTTGAAACGTCTACTGTCTACAGCCGGGCCCCGGCTCGACTAGTGCTTGCCGGGCCCACATCCCTGGATTCAATCCTCTACAGTGAGCACACAAACCTCTGTAAGTTTCTACCCTGCAGTAGGTTTGGAGGCTAGGCAGCCACCAATCGTCTTCTACAAAAAGTTTTCAAAAACGAGTTTCATTTGTAGCGATTTTTTTGGCCGGACCGTGCCCATCTCAAGCTTCGCGTGAAGCGGTTTGACGGTTTTATGCATGGCAATTTTTTTTCTTGTAGGCAAGAGCAAAATTAAACTTCTTCATGGCCTTATCAAGGCTGACTACTCGTCCATAAGAAAAATTCAGCATTGAAACGGCTGAATCATGGCAATTATTTTTTTTAAATGGCTCTAGACTGACTACATTGTACTGTACTGTGGCACTACGCACTGCAACTCCATCTGACAAGTGGGAAAATGTGTCTTTTTACAACTTCGCTTATGGAAGAAAAAAAGAAATGTATCAGTTTGGTCATCCGTTCAGTAAAATCACTACTCCCAACAGCCTACAAACTGTACTTTACACAACAGTTCACAAATGCAGCATGGAAATGAAACTTCTTGGTTGCGACACAAAACAATGTCTGACAAAAACACTAAAACAAGACAAATTGATGATTTTTGCAACAATCGAGACCTGGCACAAATTCCACCAACATTTGGGGAAAAAATTGTGATTAATTTAAGCATAAATCCTGAACGAACTGATTGCTTACATTCACACATAAAAAATGCGTAACTAAAAGTTATTGCCATTCAATGTCAACTGAAACACACAGAAAAGTAAGTCAAATTTTCAACATGACTACGTCCGAATCAGCGGGCTACGGTGTGGAATAATGCATGCCCCTGAGAGAAGTCGCTAATCTGATAGTCAGTGGCTCCTGAAGTGCATGCATTACTTCCAACTGGCAGCAGGAACTTTTGAACGCAGCAAGGTAATAATAACAAAACAAACTTGGTCAATAGAGGGCGCTCCACGTGGCAACACACCGGTGTTTGAGACGATTCCAGCACAACAGAGAAGTCGGGAGAACATACATTGCAACTGCACCCGAGCACTACAAAAAAGTCTAATGGCACGACAGCGGTCGAGGGCGCTCATCACGACACACAGTCCTGTATTCTGCTGATCCACTCCTCCGCGGCCGCCTTGGTGTCGGCGACAAAGTTGTACGCCCGCCTGGTGGTCTTCAGCTGCGACAAGAGGAAAAAGAAAGTGGCAGATTTTCAAGAAAACTGCCGACATTCGACTCTACATTATGAAGGCATTAGCCGGCAAAAGATTTGCTTTATGACTCTGCATGCAATAAAGCTTGTCTCCGTTCACAGCTGACTGTTTTGTATTGCATTAAAAATAAAACGGGACAATAGCATGTTCTCCATTTACAGTGAAGGTGGGTTGGATTTAACATCTTTTCACTTGTCAATTTTTGCCACACCACCTCTTCAGTGTTTTTCTAAGACCTAATATTCCGTCAGAAAATCTGCATGGCAGGGGAGGTGCTAGAACAAGGCTCGTGGATAACACTGTGAGACCGTCAGTTTCTTCTGTGAAGAGTTGGCTCTAAATAAACGGTGGTTTGAGCATTTCTCTCTTGACGATTTCGACAGAAGACTTGACACTCTTTTACAACTGGAGCAAGACTGTTCAGTAAAGTGACAGTAAATGCTCACTGCTGCGGTTTGGCATTTTACAAAGTCCTCCCAGGGACATTACAGTGGTCGCTAATAGCTTCTTGAAATCCTGAAAACTCTGGCCACACTCTGGCCACACTTTGGCCAAAAACCTGAATTCAGGTGCCAAACTCAGGCTGACTGGTGAGTGAGAACTGGACAACACATAACAAACTTTCCGGGTCTGGACAGCAGAGAAAAGTAGGGACTTACGTCAAAGAAAGCGTTATCGTCGCACTTCTTGGGAGCACCTGCTGTGGGGAAGGCAGGCTGGACTGACTCCACCTCCTTCAGGTCAATGATACCCTTGTAGTGGGGGTCATTCCTGGTCTCATAATATCGCAGCTGCAATACAACAAAGCCAGCAACACAATATCAACAACATCCGGATATCTACGGCCCATAGCCTGCATGGGGCGTCACTTAGACAGCAACGAGGCCTCCGGGTAAATTCTGAGAATCAACAGACCTACCTGGTGCTTCTGGGAATCCAGGACAAACCACCTCTGCTTCCAACCTTTGAGTCGGGCACCCCGTTTGTAGAGGTATCCCTCGTGGGTCCTCGTCTCGCCAATCTTGGCATAGAATAACTCATAGCCTACAAAGGACATATGAACAGGTAAAAGAGGTAATAAGAGAGTGTGCAAAAACCACCTTGAACGGGTAGGGGTGCAGATACCGCCTAACTTCCTGTTTTTGTGTCACATGATTTGGGGCAAGCTGTATGTCTGGTCAGGTTTGCATTTCTTAGCAACAGTTGGAAATGAGACAGCTACCAATGGAAGCCCAACAATAGTGGCTTCATGCATTTACCTCATACAGTGTCCAGTATATATGGGCTACTTTTAGCTGTAACCAGGATACTTGGACATGGCCATTGTAATCTCTAGGCACGGAAGAGCCAGGTGCCTCTTTGCAATTCTCAGTCACTGAGAACAAGCCCTGCATGCACACTATTTCAATGGGGAGTGAAATTTCAGCCGAAGACCTGCTCAAGCTGAACAAACCGTCTTTGAGTTCTATAGCTCTATGGAACTATCACTACAGACCCTGTAGGGTAGCTGTGACTGACCTATTCGACAGAGCAGGACACAGTTTCATGGCATTGCTAACTTCAGAAGTCTGCAACTACGATCAATATTCCGCACTAATGGTGCTTGCATCAAACATTCTGTGCTAACCAAGGAAGCACACAATACTTGAGGGGTGTACACATGCCCAGAAACCACATTTCCTGGCTAACTTGAGCAATACGCTAACTTTTAGTTCAGAATTGCCTTTGGTGCAGAATAAAGGTGATTGGAATGGAATCTGGCCTGGCTGAACACAATATATATTATCTGTGCAAAATGTGGTCACCGGCCAACATGTCATGTAATGCACACAACCAGCGATCGGTACCCTGCTGACTTAAGTTAATGAATGCCCCATTTCGCCTATGACCTTTTGGTGTTTCCCTTTTTTTTTTGCCAGTGTCACTCTCCTACCTGACACACCTGCTGGTGCAACAGGGGTACCGGCACTGGTCACCTCATCCGAGGTGGGCCGTGAGGGGCCTGAGCTGGGCTCCTTGGTGGACCCTCGGCGCGTGCACTGCTTGGGGACCTTGGGCACGCAGTCCTCGTGTGCATTGTAGCCACAATCCAGGCACTTCATTCCTGAGGGAGGTGAACAAAAGTCATTCAGTTAGTGTTCCCCATGCAGCAAATTTCCTGGTACCAAAATGGCCACTCTGCTTGAGTTAACCCTTGACTGTTTCAAGCTTTGCTATAAAGTAAAGAAAACGATCATTTGGCATACATGTAAGCCATGCTGTCAATGTCAGGTAACTGAGGGAATCTTAAGGTCCAGTAGCTGCCAATTTCCAGAATAAAGTTCAAACTTCTCCAAAGCCAATCTTGTTGATGTTCCTCACTTGTTGGGAACATCCACAATGCATGCCTTCCATCTCTGACTTCCCACTTCTGTCAACACTGAAAAGTCCGAAATCGGCATACCCATTCTTAATATTAGCCTGGAGTGAAACAACAGCAGCTGCGCAAGGGAAGCTATTAACATGTACATGTAAGTACATATATATATGTAAGGGCTACCACGTTGACATACATGTAGCAAATACACGTATCACCTTGTTTTGCCAGGACTTTTTCCTTTTAATGGACAGCAGAATGCTCAGATTTTTTGGGCAGTCCGAAAATGTAGAAATTGGGACAGTTCTAATTAAATTGCACAGCTGGCAGGTATGATTTTCCACATGCTGTGAGATTCTAACGACTTGAGCTGACGACTGTGCTTTTCAATATTCATTGCTGCTTTTGCTTATCAGTGACTTTTAAAACAAAGACACTAAACCTGAACACCAGGAGCCAGGCATATACGGGCTGACAAATATCTCAAGTGACATATTTGGCAAAGAATACATTCAACACAGATGCCTCCTTGAATCAAGTACAAACACTGAAGAATATGATCTAAATACTGAATTCTACAGCAACCAAAACTGGGAATCTGCCAGGCAAGTTCCCTCAAAAATCTAAATTTCATGATTTTCCCACAACTTTCCAGGACTAAAATCTGACAATTCTCATGACATTCAATACCATTTTGCAGAGAAAAGATGTATCGTTTTTAAAGTGGAAGTCTGTCATGACCACTGCAGTACTGCAGGCTGACGAAGACAGCTTAGAAATTTATCATTATTCTGTTATTACATCAAAAGTGACCCATCAAAGATAACCCTTGCAGGATCCTGATTTTCATGGTTTTTCCACTTATTTCTTAAGAGGACAAGAGAATTCCACGACACTCTAATCGTTCCCAATTTCTCAGGACTTTTCCATGACTTTCTAAGATTTTTCATGACTGTGGGAACCGTGTGCATTCTTTATGGTTCCAAGTGCAAAGAAAGATCAATTATTCCCACAGCACTGCAAAGGAAACGAAGGTTTGAACAGCCAACATGAATTTCCCTGATCAAGAGTGTTCATAGGGACAGATATCGCGCACTGAATTTTGTTCCCTTGAAATGCGCGACACTGAGGGCTAAAATGCATTGAGCCATGTCATTACCTTTGCAGCCTTGTTTGACAGCCCCAAAGAGCAGGTTGGAGCACAGGTCACAGTCCGTGGGTGTCATGTAGGAGTGGGCCTCAAAGCGGTGTTGGAAGGCAAATCCTCTGGGCTGGGGCTCGGTGATGTTCTTGCCCTGTCATTAGTGGGGGAGGGGGAAACAAACGTCTCCATCAAGGGAACTATAATTCCTTCCATCAACTATGAATCCTTTGATATGAAACATAATGCAGTGGAGACTTTTATGACGCTTGGTGCTGGCAAACATATGGGTCCCAGTTGACAGGTCCCCAAATGTGTTGCGTGATCTTATGTGTGCATGCTCAAAATGTTGCTAACAACAGTGGATCGGTCACACGGGACCAGTGTGCAACTGAGCATTTCAAAAGTCTCCCATTACATTAACAAAAGATGAGCTGGATTTTAGAATAAAGATCCTTGCCAGCGACAAGTAATCAGGTAGGTTTCCATCTCAGGCTCTGCTCTGACACAAAACCCCTCTGTAGGCTTAAAAAATTCAAAGTACACTTATAGTGAATCTGCTTCCATCTTTTGATTCAGTATAACATTGGAGGAAGCAAGCACCAGTGGGGTTCTAGTAACAACCAGTGAACTTGACAACAGTACATGGTTTAAGGGTCATCTCGCAAAACAAACTGATTTTTTAGTTGGCTTATAGTTTCCAAGAAACTGGTCAACAAACTAAGTCAACAAAAAGCCACAGACGGAAACTGAAACACAACCTAGGCTCACCTTGACCAAGATGTCAATGGTGGTCTTCTTGTGAGCTGACATGCTCTGCTGCTGGGCTTCCTTCATGGACAGCGACTTCCGCCGGGCTCGGCTGGGGAAGCCCTTCTGGGCCCGGTCCAGCCTCGTCTTCCAGTGCTGCGGGGTACGCCCCAGGTCCCCCTCCAACTGCATCATCTCCTGCAAACCGACAAGAAATCATCATCATTTGCGTGCAGTTCGCTCAAGAGCAAATGCCTTTCACAAATTCCTGAAAAGGAATTATCAGTAAGTAACAGCTACGGATGCTCAAAGAATTGCTGGTTGATACTTGCTATCCCAGTCCTGTGCGTTTGCATGTCCTACACATGCATGGAAGTGTTGACCCATGTTTTGGTTCAAATGAATTGCATCCAATGAATGCTCAGCAGATATTACTTCATGCATTTGCTCTTCCCAGCATCCAGTGAGGGCAGTGGTGGACAGGTGAACTACAAGGTACCTGCATTAATTGCAAGGTACATGAATTGTATTACATGTACCGTAGCTAAATCCTGTCAGCCTCAGGCATTAATGCCAGAAATCCACGATCGTGAAGGTGTCATAAGGATTCCTCAATTTGTAGGTCAAGATTCATTTCCGTAACAATGATAGAAACCATAATGAAAAAAACTTCTGAGGGAAAATAGGATACTTCCCTGAAGACCCCTAAAAGTATAATGACTACAGTGCAGAATGTTCCAAATGAAGGAAATGATAGGAAATGAAACGAGACAAATACCTGAAATTTGTTTCAACTAGAAAAACCATCATGCGTGTATATGTACGGTCTATTTATGGCCTCGGACCTTGCTCAGTGACCTACCTCCAGGTACCACATGTGCATGTCGAGCTCAGCCTGGGCCACGTTGTCGTAGCAGTTATTGATGACACGTCGGTCCGATGGTACCAGGGGCATGTCCTTGTCCTCGGCCGTAGCCTGGTCAAAAAGCTCCCGGTCAAAGGAGGGACCACCCGCCAGATCCTCCTTGGTGAAAAAATCCCAGATGCGCAGGCTGGAGATGTTGGTGTAAGGCCTCAGGACCTGCATAAAGAAAACAGCTACGCTTTCACTGAAGACAGAAAGTGTGCTGTACTTGAAAATTTTGGCGGCAGATGTCAAAGCCCTTGAAAGGTTTGAGTGCATTCAACATAGCTGATCCAATCAGTTTTCCAAAGGAAGAGGTTCTCCCCTAAGGGCAAGAGCCAGTTTATCAAGGCCAAAGGCGTGCGTTCAGGAGACTGAACATTGATAATGCCCGAGCCGCAGCATCCATTCTCCTGAGCCAGTCTTAAATGCATGTTTAAGACAGGCCAAGCGCATATTTATTCCCTTAGTAAAACCTCCATCCCTGTACTACCAGACCTTCTACAATACTGCATTGCTGGGTCATAAAAAATAAGAGAGAATTGCAAGCTGATGGACTCAGAACACGCCAAGCAGAATATACTCATGTATACCACTGACTGGCTAAAATAAAAAGCATGGTGGGCTTACCGGGGTGTGGGGAGCAAACATGAGGTTGTAGAACAGCGGCTGCTTGCAGTTGATCTTAAGGATGTATTCCCAGAAGGATCTCATGGGCATCCTCGACTTGCTGAGATCACCGGACTCCTCGGATGTAGGCTTCCGGTCCTCAAAGACTTGGGTTGCTGTTATTAGGAAACAGGTGATTGCAGTGAATGACTTCACCTCTGAATATCCCTCAGCAAAACCTTTTTCCTTGACATTGATCCTTAAGACATGTGTCACAGAGAGCTACCTCAGGATGTTAGGATTTGTCAGGTTTCTACTCATCCTACCCTCACACCATTAACAATGGGGAGGTCAGAGGACATGAGCTTTCACCATTTAGGTGTAGCTATGAACATTCAGTGGCCAAACTGGGTTGACGCTTCGTAAAAGAAAATGAAGATTATAAGGGGCATTGAAAGGATTGATAATGGGTTTAAATACCAATGGAAGAAACTATTTCAGGTAAAGTCATTTCACAGCGGCACAGTGCAGGATTTTTTTATGATCAACAACCAAATTCTCACTGGTGCAGTCAACATTATGCGTCTGCCGGTTTTATTGCCGCCCACAAGTCAAACAGGCAAGCGCAGAAAGAACTCTTAGCCAGCCACAGTTTACTACACAATGCTTTATAATGCTACTATAGAATGGTATGCATGTGGAAACATTGCCCTAACTACACATGAAAACATGTGCATGTTGATTAACATTTTAGGTGATCCCTGATTTTGTAAAGGCAAACGAATATGCATGAGGTATGATAAAACAGATATAGTACCTTATTTCAGGTGGGTACTCAATATTAGCTCCCCTTGATATGGGAAGTTGACACACAGATTCACTCGGCTTCACCACGTGTTTGACTGTCTTCCGTGTTTAGGGCATAGGAAATCCTTGCGTATTATACACATCTTGAAGTGGTTTAATGCCCTCCGAGAGATTCTTACCTGCTTCAAACCTCGCGTACTCTGAGTCCAGCATGAACGTCTGGAAACGATTGGAGACGTGGTGAAAGGCAATCATCTTCAGGAAATACTGGTTGAACTCAAAGGACATGGGGAACTGCGTGTGCACCTGCAAGTGAGGAACAAAAAATAATTCCATTATCTGAAAAAAATGTACGTGTACGCGCAATCACACATGCCGTGCTGCGGTCTGAAAGGGTAGAGATTCTAGGTCGGGGTTGTGCCCGATATTCCAGATTTGTCAAATGTTCCAACATTTATTTCTAGAATCAGATATTCAGCAGGGAACCAGACAAAATATAATATAAAATAAAAAGGAAAAAAATTCAATCATTTCGATTCTAAAATTCTAAAAGCATTTCAAGATGTTGCAGGTCAGCAAAAAGGCAGCTCATGAAGATGCATAACAGTAGAGAACAAATATTACCCTCCTTCACGTTTTAGTTTTTACATTTACAATGCCTGATCTCACGGGGTATAAATCACTAGTGAAAAACAAAACAGTGGATGTATGTAATCATGCCCAGAAATGGAACAGGGTAGACCACCACACATGCATTGTGTTCCTCCTTTATGGGTTTGGCATGATCAAAGATCAAAGTATTTAGTTACCTGTCTTATTCTTGGCCCCATTTGAAACTCACTTCGTTTAAAAAGTTCTTTCAGTTTTTAAACAAGAGGTGAGATCAATGGACTCATGTTCACAATTTAGTCGGTTGACGATTTGCCACCTACCTGGTGTACGCAATCCAGAAACTGCAGGAATACCGGCGCAAACCCACTGGCCTGGTAGGCCATGGTCTGATTACTCCGATGGGTGAAGCGGTGGCCAAATGCCAGCCACTCCTTCTCGATCAGAACCTGAAAGCCTTCCAGGGTCCGGTAGTATGGATCCATCAAGATCTGGGCCAACGACACCACCTGACATAGAAAACAATCAGACAATATATAATAATAATATATGCACGTTGTTAACTTCATTCACCAGAACCCTGCCAAAGGTGTAATGGCAACCTATGTGAAAGTGAAATGTTTGTACAAGACCACATCCAAATGACTTGGCTGTGACTCAAAAATATGCACGAGTCTATGGTTATGGCTGTAGACACATCTCATAGAGTTGTGTGTAATTTCAAGCCCTAGCCAAGTCATTCAGACATACATTTAACCCTACAAGCAGATGATGTCTGCTCCAATCTGTAGCATGTATGTAGGACCACACATGCATGTACACCCTTACGATGTAATCAGGGGTTTTCCCATCTTCCCCTCGCATTTATACTTTAAAAACATTTTTAGCAACTGCTTACACTATATTACTTTGACAACGTGGTCTGTGCATGTCTGAGCCATGGCGCCTGCACAACTGCCCAGGCCCTACAAAGGGTCACACTACGCACCTGAGTTGTGAAGTCCCAGCCTTCTTCAAAGCTGAACATAACAGACGATCCCTGAAGGTCCATGAGGTCAACCGCCGCACCAGCCAGCTGCATAATACTCTGGATCTGCATGTAGAAGGCAGAGTGACAATAAATGACATGCAATTCAGGGGGTTCTCAGGCTAACGCATCAACACACAGGGAAGCTTGAGTTGGTTTCTGCATTCAATTGGGGACCCTGAACAATAGAGGACAATAAGATCCCAGATTGACAGAGGGTCCCCGATTGACAACTGTGTACAAAACATATGGGTGGTCTTCTAAAAAAGTTAAAGTACAAACAAAAGAGGAACAATAGGGGGTCCCCAGTTGCAGGCAAATACACACTTTTGCGTGTTGGTGGCAGCAGGCAGGGTATTTCCCCGAACAGTTATGTATGACAGTAAGGAAGAGTCTACTGTCAGGTGAAATATTTACAGGTCTACTTTAGGGCATCCTCTCCTAATGTATGATCACCGCTACTTTTTCTGAATTACATTTGTTTGAGTTGTCTTGTATTGAGTTTTCTCATTATCATCACCGAACCAGGGATAATATCAACGATGAACCCCTTGAAATTGCTCCACTTAAAAGGGCGTACAAACCTTGAAGAAATGCCCACTCTACATTTAACGACAACTGTGGCAGTTTCTGAATTTGTTGAATACTTCCCAAAACCTTGTTTCATAAGTACTTGCCAGTCTTCACAAGAGCACTACAAGTGTACCCAGTGTGGTTACTAGCACGTACTCATCCCAAGTTTCCAACAATCCCTGATGTTGGAGTTGGGCTGGTTGGGGAATCCTTAGGGTGAAGGATTCGCCTACAACGGTGCTCTTCCTACCTGAACCAACCACTCCGATTCGTCCACCAGCTTGTGGAAGCCACACTCAGGGTCGGTCAGCACCGTGCTGGGCACGCAGGCCTTCATCAGCTTCTTCAGGCTGTGCTTGGTCTGGCGGGTCTCGTGAAAGTCGTAGGGGATGAAGTCGCACTTGTTGAACTGCTCTAACTTGAAAGGCTGACCATTGGGGGAAAAAAAAACAAGATGGAAGGAGTGTTACCATTTTCGCAAAGAGTTGAAGGATGGCAGAGGATGGTTGCGTATGCCGTAAAAGCTGAAGTACACCCACATGTATATCTTGCAAGACTCAACGTTTTGCCTGATTTGGGCATCACTGGTTCCCTCACCCCAAGCTCAATTCTTGACATCAAAATTTCACTCTTTGATATCTTTAGAATTGAAGGCGCTCAAGAGGCAATATTGGAACAAGTCAAGACACAAACTACTGTGCATCTCAACAACCTGCTATTTAACAATGCACAGTGGCAATGTAGTCACACCGGTATGACCCTTGTGGAACTATTTCTTGAAATCCTATCGTCAATCACATGTTGCTGTTGGCTGCCACTCTCACAGCGTTTGTGGTCCACTACATACAATTATGCAAATGGTTCCCTCCTTATTGCTTGCATTAAAAAACTGCTCGGTAATAGTTATTGTGTTTAATGAAACTGGATCCTGAACATGATTCCCTACAAAGCGAAAATTGTTCAACTACGGTACCTAAGTGAAGCATCGCTTATTATAAGGAGGAGATATGTGAATTCACACTAAAATCCTGTGGACAATGGCCAACTGTCCAGATTTCGGTTTAACTATGTGAGTATCTACATGTACCGAAATTGTGGGAGCAAATCATGCAGACTCACCCTGGACTGGGACTTCTCTCCGAAGATATACAGCGCCGCTTTGCGCGGGTCCTGGTCCTTCTTGGCTCCCAGGTCGTAGTCCGTCACCGATCCGTTCCGGCTCACTGCATTCGGGGCGAGGGTAAGGTTCTTAGCCGAGCCCGTGTTGAACCCGCTCGACCGGAAGCTGCTCAATTTACCCAGCGTTGCTCCTACACAGAGCCGGGGGAGATTGGGGAGGGTTCAAAGGTCACCGAATCAAACATGACAGCACGCGGCACACCTCTGTTCAGATGTTGGAGCGTTGATTGGCATGTCTAGTTTACTATTGGTTTAGAGCTTTTTTGTCTCATATTCTCACACCATGCTGTTAGTACATACCAGTATGTATCTTAGCTGGATTATATTAAACATTTTCCTACCAAAAAGATGAAGTGGTTTTTATGAATGTGAAGCGCAATGATTACGTTCTTTGGCTTCAGTTTTTGATGAGATGTGCATGTTTGTGTTCATGTGAATGTTGCATTTGTTCTCGTACATCCCCTTTATAGTCCATGCAAAGAGTCAACAGAAAGTGGACATATTCCAGTTACAGCCATGCCAACTTGTTGCTATGCTCAAAACAAACACAAATTTGGCAAAGGTAAGAGGACAGGCAGGGGGAAAACAGCATTAGTAAGGGACTGAAAGAGCAGAAAGCATAGTGACAGCAGACAGACAGGCAGAGAGCAGACAGACAAACAGAAGACAATGGGCATCACCTGGACTTTTTTCGGGGGGGGGATCAAAGCACTCATTCGTGATGAACAATGGAAGGGGGGAATTTCAAGTTGTTTTTTTCTGAGCAAATTGGTAGTTTATATTGTGCGATTCATCTTTTAAATTGTTTTTCTTTTATTTAATTTTATTTTAATTTTGGGTCCCCCCACTGCAATGCCCATTCAAAAGACAAAAAAACACAACAGGATGGCAAAAAAGACAGGGGCAAGGCCTGCTTACGGCTGGTTTAGGAGCAAAACAAAGACCAGCTGTCTCATGCAAAACAGATTTTTGGAACGTTGAGGTTTTTACAGCAAAATACATAATCAATTCGACAGGCAGGATCTGCAACTGTACATGTACATGCGCACATCAACATTTGGTGTGGAAATCTTGGCCTGAAGTAGAAAACCTGATTTCCAAAGCTTTCAACAGCTCAAAGCTTTGAAACTCAGGGGTTTGTGAAAACTTTGCGCAAAGGTTTCTATCTTGTTTCTGATTGGATGAAAAACTGAAGAATGCATATCCATGGTTACCATGCCTCCCTCACTTTGGAGTATTAATCTGCTCAATCCCCCCTCTCACCCACCCCCCCTCAAAAAAAATTTGAGGTTGGAATACTGAATCCACTTCTTAGGGAAATAGTGACTAGCCCCCTTTAATGTGCTTTGCCAGGTACGACACATATGACACACAGAAAGACAGACAATATGGCCGGCGAATAACAAACAGTGGAGAACACAGAAGGCAGAATGTTGATTCTTTTCTTAAGTTCGGCATAAAGTCGAAGGAAAAAAACTTTCTGGGATTCTGGTAGTCAACTGCAGTTTAAGTTGGAATGAACTTAAGTGTCATGCATACCCTGTTTGGTTTTGATAAGTTCATTCATGTTATTGTAAGGTGAGTGTTGCTGGGAACTACATGTACTTTCTGAGACTACACTGATAAAAATTAAACTGCATGCTGCCATGATGACCAGTGTTATTGAAATTCTTTGGCCAAAGCATAACAAATGCTTCAATTTCTGTTTTCATATTAAGTTAACGTAACGTTATTTAGCAGATGCGGTCAGCTAGGTGGAGCATGATGGGTAAATATGAGCAGCTGGCGATCAATGGAGGTTGGTTATTGGTGGAGATTAGTAAGGAACAGTCCACTCTTTGCATAGGGGGTTGCAGACATTTACAGTCAAACCAACTTGTGCATGTATTCCATCAGCCAAAAGACTAAAAGTAACCAGTGTAAAGTGTCCACTATGGGCAGGGTGACCACGGTGGACAGAGGACCAGAATCAAGAAATGGTTAAAGTGAACGGGTGACCATAGGGGACAAGGTCACCATGATGGATAGGCAGCTTGAGTGGACATGTGACGCCATGGACCATGAAAGCATACTCTTCTTCCAAGGATATGAGCACTACATGTTCGACGGCGCACATGCTAACATCCCTTATGCAAAGAGTCTTGGACAGTTTCTAGCAGGGATTGTCTCAAAACTTGGAACACTTAGAACCTCCAATTGGCATCCTCATGGGGATATTTTATTCATCCTGGGGAACTGCCCAGGACTGCCAAGTTTTCCAATCTATTTGGCTGCAGACCTTGTGGTAAGCATGGAAACATCCTAGATGCCTCTTAGCTGGCAAAACTTTGAGAAACAAATGTTCTCAGGTTTGAGACAATCCCTTACATGATCTGAAATGTAATGCAGCCAACATGGCTGGTCAACATCAGTGTCTGCACAAAGTTAACATTTAAAAGTCTGGTCAGTATGGGAATCCACTGCTGTGCAGGGCACCAGCTTTGTCACAAGGTTACAGGGAAACATGGCACCACTGCGCAAAGCATCAGGTGTCCATTTGCCATTACCATGCCTCATACATATTCATGATGGAGAGCTGAACTCTGACTGGTCTTATTCCCATGCAAGTTGTTTATTTGCAGTCTGCAAAGCAAACTTGTGAGAATCGAAGTTCAAGACAAATACATGTGCGGGTACTGAACCTTTCCCTTGGGAACATAAAATTGTTGCGTGGGTGAAGCACGCAATACTTGAGCACAGCCCTAGCTGCGCTGTATGCACACTGCAGATGAACAGATGGAGGCACGCATACGTGTACTTGCTGCCTTTCCCTTGCTGTTGAAATTTTAATGGTAACCGAATATGTCTGAGGTATGGTATAACGAACACAACATATTTCATATTCGGTGGACAGTCCATTTACTTTCCGTCAATATTGGAAGTTGACACACTAGCTCCCTTGGCTTAGTCTCGGGAACTAGTGTGTGCACACTGTACTTCCATCCTCAAACCATGTGACATTTGTGTAATGAAAAGTAAGTTTACTGGTGCCCAACTTAACCGGTCCCTTAAAGCCACATTTCAAGCATTTCCATACTAAATGCCATTGATAGCTACATGTACATGCATTTTCTTTAATAGTCTAATACATATTTCATTAATATTTCAAATAAAAACAATGCCACATGCAAATTGCAGCATATTCATATTAGGCTGAAACAAAAAGGTGAATTCTTATGTAGGATTTCAAGTACAAATACACATTTGCCAGCAGAAAACCTGTGATAAAGAATGTCACTCTCATGGTAAGAAAGACCGTAATATCTGAATATATGCAATAAATACGCTTTTCACCAAGTCACTATTACATGTACACGTGTTCTTCTGAATGATAATTAGACAATAGTTGTTTCAAATTGCACATCTTATCAACAAAGTAAGGTCCTGTACAATATTTGGAATTCTTTTCTATATATTTGACCTGTTCTTAGAAGAAATGGTTAGTGTTAGCATTCAATAATGTGTGACCTGCTCTGTACACAAGCCACAGAGTCACAGATTGACCCAAACATTAGCTGTAATTTTTGTTCATGTTGAAAATGACTATAGTTTTTATAAGCTCCAATTTCATTTCAAGCTTCAGCCAAAAGAAAATTTGCTCAAGAATTTTTCATCACAGAAACTCAAAAAAAAAGGGCCCAAAACAAATTTCTTTTGTATACTGTTTCACCTTGAGTTGCAAAACTGTGCGTGACCTTTCACCATGAAGTAAACCTGAAGGGCAGAGGACTAACACCAACTGAGCAGGTCACATATTCAAAAATAAAATCCTTTGTTCTTGCATCATGCAATAGTGTTAGAGGACCTACAAATAAAAGGTTATGGAGTGACTGCAATAAAGCTTCAATTCTACAGGACGATCAGATCTTCCTGAAAGAGAAACACAACGAAATTAACGACAAACAAGAAATTGGGATAACAGTGAAATTGTTCCGGAGATCTGCAAATGCCAGGGATGAAGACATACAGCATGCTAAGGTCAATCCCTCAAAGGGTCAAAATGTTAGTACCAGTAGGAACAAAATGCTCAGATCAGTTGCTAAGAGACAGCTGCAGTTTCCTCCATTGAAAAGAGGCTCTGGGAGGGACTATTTGTTGTCAGGTGAAGGTGACTAGGGTTTTTTTTTTTGAGGGGAAGGAGGGGGGAAGGGAACAATGGAAACCTTACCAATGTTTTGCTATCAACTCATGTGCAAGTACAGGAGGGCCATTGTTTTATTAACGAACAGTGGAATTTTCTCCCTGCACTTGTTTTTCTTGGATTTCTGAAGTGGAATGTAGTATACGCCGATTTCGAATGATTGGCATGATTTGATTGACCCAGAGTAGGAAAAAAAAACAAGGTGCCACAATGCACAGGACAATGCAACAAGCTTGCCACAGTGCACTTTCAGACCGGTCAGCAATCTGGACAGAAAAGGTACTTGGAGGGTCTGAAATGTCCCCATTGTCCATAGACTCGTCGCCAGTCCCCTGGTAGGAGGCACAGGAGGAGGAATCGTCATCCGAGGAGTTGTAGATGGACCATGTGGGGTCCATGTCCTGCAGGGAGTCGTCAATGGTGTCCACTATCTCCTTCAGCTCTGTGGATAGTTTTGGCCCATTCTTGGGTGAACCGATTCGGTTGGATATCAACAACCCGCAAAACAGGGTCAGGGGAATTTTTTAAACTTTGGATGACTTTTAAACATGTACCATGAGATAGGAGTGGTAGCACTTCTCGTTTGGTTTACCGTCCGTTGGGCTACCACTACCACATGATTGACATGCAGAAACCTGACTAGTCACATGACTGCTGAGCTGATCAACATAATCCATTGAAAACTGGGTAATGAGATACTGACTTGGTTAACAATTGACTGCTCTTGACAGTTCTCATGACCGACACACAAAACCCTTTCAAAAATTGCTTTCAACTGATTGCGTAAACAGTTAACTGAGTGTCAAAACCACTGACCTGGTTAGCATTTGTAAGTGACTGGGTTTGAAAAATGCATTCACTTACTCAACCTGTTGTCTGGTTAGTTTGACGGATTAGCCTAATTACCATTTTGGTTTGAATTTTTTCCCCTTGGTAAGCAGAACACATGGATTCATTGCAACTGCCCCGACACTGGTTTTCCAGCTAACTCTCTGACCATAAACCAGTAGTCTTTGAAAGCGCATTTCACCTCTGTAATTAAATGTTACTTGTTAATTTGCCATTTTCTGGTCATGTTTTTGTAATCCTAAACCAACACAGCAGATTAATGATACTCTGTATCGGCATGCAAACAGACCTTTTAATGAATCCTTCTTATATATGTCGATTTGTTCAAATCTGTATTATCCTAATTTTCTGTGTCAGTGAAGACAAAGAAACCATTGGGAAGTAAATTATTTTGTTCATCAAATTAAATTACTCTTCCAAAAAAAAACAAAACGCTCATATCATCTGGTGCAATAATGAATTTAACTTCTAAATCAAAATAATTCAGCTAAAAAAAAGGCACACAAAATAAACTGTTGACAAATATCTACATGTGGGTGTCAACACTTTCAGGAATTGTGTTGTCATCAACAGATGATTAGATCTCTAATTATTGCCAAGAAAAGATTGTTCTGATTTCAATATCAACGTTTCAACAGGGCTCAACAAGGTCCCACTAATTTCGCTCTGTTTTTGTTGTTTGTTTTTTCAATTTGTTTTACAGGTGGGAGGTTTAACCCAATGCAGAGAAACTGAAAGAACTGAAAGAAAACAGGCAAGTGTGGCGGGGGAGAGGAGGGGGGGGAGAAGGGAATTGAGACTGGACGGTGCCTGTCATTACCTCGTTTCAGTGTCGATAAGGACCTGTCTATCAGCCCTGGGGGGAAGGAAACACACAAGTTAGTAGCAAACTCTCATGGGGGAAACTCCGTGCCAGTGAAGAGAAACATTTGTGAGGGGGGAAGAAACTGTGACCACAAACTGAAGTGGACAGAAACCTAACTGGTGTTGGCCTTTTCTGGATAAAGCTCAACTGTATCCTTTTCAATCACATCACAACAGATCTCCTTGTCACACTCTTGCGCTCCAACCCTTTAAATATCTTCCAAATCCACTCGGTATTTTGGAGACTTTCTCTGGATTCAGGAAGGCACTACCACACAAGGTACGACGCACCAACTGTTACTTTTACAAAGGTGCCCTTTCCAAAAATAACAAAAAAAGAATGTACCACTGGTTTCAATGATCTTGATAACACATGTACAGATCGGAAGGCAATGGGTATATAATGAATGGGTGTATATGGTCAATGGGACTGTAAGTAATGAGAAACAGTGCAGGAAAAAGCATGCCCATGAGAGGGAAAAAGCAACCACGAAAGTAATTGTTACGTGAACTGTGACATCATTACAAAACCACTATCAGGTCGTTAGTACACAACACTTCAATCACAGCACTATACATCACTGAACGATAAGCAACCAGTACCAGGCCACAGTTGCAAAGCTAAACACCAGATTTGTCTTCACATGACTACAGATAATGCCAGTAGCTTTGGCGTTGTGGCCTGGTAAGTGAGCAGGATCTGCTGTGCGGCCTATCCTGGAGAGCCACTGAAGGACAAGCATGCACTGGTTCAGCCGTTCAGATGGCAAACAAATCTGTGTCATTTTCAGTTGAATTTGCACAAATCCAACATGTGCTTGAATGAAAGGATTGCAAAAGAATGTGGCCAACACAAATGACATTAACGTGTTTCCTGTTCCCTGCCTCAACGATGTGCACTGGAGCTGGTTATCCAGATAAATTGAGTATCAAGAACAGTCCACGAGTACTACGCACCCGACTGACTTACACCAAGTCACCCGACTGACTTACACCAAGTCACCCGACTGACTTACACCAAGTTTTACATGTGCATGACATGGGACAGGGAAAGGGGCGAGCAAGCAACCTCCCACTTTTTGTTCCCCTCACCTGGTTTCGGCCCCGATTTCCCGCCGCTGGACCGCATGAAGCCTCGCTGTATCAACGTTCCGGAGGAGTGGCCCTTGCGGGAGCCCATGTTGGGGGTGGAGTCTGGCTCCAGGGTGATGGAGGGGGGCAGGATGGAGTTCAGACTGACGAGGGAGTCTGACTTGTAGGAGTGGCCGTAGGGTGTGTTCAGCACGACGGCAGTGAAGTACTTCTCTTGCTCCAGGCTCTTGCTGGTACTGGTGTCAGACGACCCACCTGCGAAAAAGGGTAATGTGTTATGAATGCCCCACCAAGCTCAATGGTTAAAGCCCAGACTTAAGTGTCAGAAATCAAAATCAATATAACAAGTTTAACAATAAGTCCAACCTTACTTGAGTTACAGCAGAGAAGCTACTTCTGTTGTTATATTCATGATGATCTCAACCTTTGACCTACGGGGTCCAAAATCAATAGTCTGCTCGGGGATAAGAAGAAAACCTACATACCAAGTCAAGTCTTCTTTGAGTGATTGTGGGAAAGCTATTTCTTGTTTTTTTACATCAACTTTGACCTATGGAGGTTCAATATTAATACGCTTCAGGCGGTTAACAAGACCAACCCATATAGCAGGTTTGTTGATACGTCCAGTCTTTGGGGAGTCAGGTTGGCATGGTGGCTCTCTCCTTGCCTTTCACGTATGGGGTCTGCGTTCGAATTTTGGCCAGGTCCATGTGTGGATTGGGTTTTCAGTCCCTACTTGATTATGGGAGTTTTACCCAGAACATTCCTCTGGGGTTTTCCTCCCACCTCTAAAACTGTAACTGCTTCTCATTGTCTCCTCTCTACAGGTTTCTTCAGGCTTGCAAGCCACAGTGCCTTGGGTGCTTTTGAGGAATCCTTGGTGTCATTACCAGAAATTAATAATAATAATAGTCTTGAGTTACAGTGGGATATCCATTTTTGGTGTTCAATGGCAAATTCAATTGGCTCCTGCGGGACACCCATAGACCAATTTTGATCGCTGATCGCTTAAACCAGTGACTGGAATGTTTCCATACCGTGATACCAAATTCCCCTAATATTTACCACACAAGCAAGACCAACTTAGGGTCCAAGGTCGAAGTGATGATGGAGGAAGGTTTCATTTAAGGTCAGAGACAGAGGTCTACTCACTGGTGCTGGGGTTCTGTGCTGTCCTGCTGATCATGCCCATCACCCCCTTGCTGTGGAAGCCGCTGGAACGCAGCAACAGGGCCTTGGTGCTGGGGTGGCGCCAGGTGATTGCAGGGAAACGGTACTGGCGGTGGCACTTGGCCAGCCGCCGGATGCTGTCATCTGACAGCGCCGAGGGCACCACGACCAGGGACGGGTAACTGTGGGCAAGGAGGAACACAGGGTGGAGTGGACCGTCAATGAGGGAGATCCCTCAAAAACTCTATAAGTTTTCTTGTTTAGGTTTTTTTTTCACAGGCTGTTACACAGGACAGGATTTATGTCAGACATGGAATTTGTTGGAAATGGAATTATCTTGGACATAAGATTTTGTTGGATGTGCAATTATGTTGCACATAGAATTATGTTGGACATGCAGTTTTTGTTGGACATGGAATTTTGTTGGACACAGAATTATGATGAACAAGCACCTAAGCTGAATTTGTCCAGGGTGAATAGTTTCCATTTTAATATACATTCGGAGGGGGATAGAAGTCAGATTTTTGTATTTCTTGAAATTCAAAAAGAACACATACATTGTGCACACTTGATACACTCACTGCATTCTACTGCCATAATAGTAACTTCCCCATTCAAAGACTCAAGGACTAAGCCTGCTGATGGTTCGATTCTTTGGGGTCTCACTTTGAACTTACAATTTGGGGGAACCTCCTTATGGCTGACTGAGCTTTGAATTATGTGAAATGCAAAGCTCTGGCCCTTTAAAAGCATTGTGAAATTGGTGCTGGTGCCATAACCACTTCGTGCCGGGGCATTTTTCAATGTTGATGATGCTGGGCCGGCATGACTATCATTTTTTCCGATTTCAAAATCCTTCAAAAATTCATCATTTCATTTAACGGTCGTTTATAGCCGGATGAAGTAATCTTCAGGCACTACTCCAAGTTGATAGGTGACCTTCATTGACGCCCGAGTATTTCAGCCAGGCCTGCAGCCTCTTTAACAGAGCCCAGATTGTGCGGTGTTATATAACTGTCTTTTGTTCACGAGCCTGGCTCAGTGCACTGCTGACCTCTTTTCAATAAGGGCCAGATTAGCGTGCAGCGGTGCTGTATGGCTCATCGTTGCGGTGGTGGAGCGCTTTTGCCCCCGGTGGTAATCTGCTCGCTCTCAATGCCCCAAACCCTGGTATAGGGTTTCAAAACAAGGCTGGATTATCACCACTTTTGAGAGCGAAAAATGTCGGTAATGCCCAGCAGCCTGGTCTTTTGTTCGGAGTACGGTCTTTTGTTACAGGGCCCTGTTTCCTTTGTCCGAGTTCGGAAACCCCGGCCACCCATATAAACCATACGTTTCCGATCCCGGAGCCCCCGGCAGGAAGTCGTTAAGGTGAAGGGCCTGCTTGACAGTTGTGCTGAACTGAGCCACAATCAGCAGCTGCGAAATACAACTGACCTGAAGAAAGAATTTTATCAAGGGGGGAAAACCTCACAACTGAAATGACAAGGACAAGGGAGGCTACTACCTTCTGGTGACCTCAAAGTGGATGTTGACCTCGGAGATGCGGAAGGCTTCCCCTGGCTTGGGCCTCATCATGCCCCCTCCTCCGGGGCTGCCAAAGCCCAGTCTGTAGTAGTCCTGGACGTAAAGCTTCTTCTGCAGTTTGTCCACCGTCAGGACATCGATGGGTTTCAGCGTGGCCGTCACGTCCGTCTCGTCTATCACTGCAAATGAGGGAACAGCAGCGTCACGTGTTTTAGTAAACAACACAAGACATATGGGTGGACGGCATGTACCTTATAGACAAATCTAGCAAACCCAACATATCACAGGTCATTCTAATGCCTGCCTTTAATAGCAGAAAGCATTATTCAAAGCAACTGTCAGGGAAGAATGGTTCTGAACAGCAGTTATCACAATGCTTGCCGCCACTGGAGGGGGCCACTAGAAATGACCAGTGATAGCATTACCATGGCCTTATCACACTCCTTGCCGCCACTGGAGGGGGCCACTAGAAATGACAAGTGATAGCCTTACCATGGCCTTACCATAATGCTTGCCACCATTGGAGGGGGCCACTAGAAATGACAAGTGATAGCCTTACCATGGCCTTACCATAATGCTTGCCACCATTGGAGGGGGCCACTAGAAATGACCAGTGATAGCCTTACCATGGCCTTACCATAATGCTTGCCACCATTGGAGGGGGCCACTAGAAATGACCAGTGATAGCCTTACCATGGCCTTATCATAATGCTTACCGCCATTGGAGGGGGCCACTAGAAATGACCAGTGATAGCCTTACCATGGCCAAGGTTATTAGTGACTTCACAGAACGTCACTAACACCCCAAGAAATGTTGTACATGTCGCATCTTACAAAAACCAAGGAAAACAACTGCTAGAGTCTAGGGGCATCTTCACATTCCAAACAATTCCATCTGGAACATCCTACTTCTTCCTTCTTCGTTCGGACCCTCATACGGGATTCAGTTACCAAAATTAGTTAGTCTGGCATGCTGCCGTTTAGACAAAGCTTGGATTTCACAAAAGAATCCAGTTTATTTCAGGCTAGAGATGGTGCCACTGACAAGTATTTGGCCAACTCAAGTTTGGCACAGCGGTTTTCTGCAAATATTCGTTTCTGAAAAATATATTCCACTTCTAGGCTCTCGTCTTCAGTTCATATCCTACTTCTGGTGAATGCGAATTCAGCGTCACAAAACATCTGTAGTGAATTTGGTCGAATTGAAAAGGAATCAACTTTTGAAAATTCACAGCCCCAATACTTGATCTGACGTCACAAAATCACATTTGTGTCCGTTTTCGCACAAAGCATGAATCAGCCTTTAGCCCTGTCTCTGATTGGGTCCTCCTGATTCTGATATTGCTATTAAATGTACAGATTTCCTGACACGTATTCCGAGTGGGGGGGGGGGAGTTTAGCAGGTTTTTTTCTTTTTCAAACTGTGGTGTTCAAATCTCAACTGGTCAGTTTTGGAATATTCTGCATCTTACATGTTGAGTGCACTTGTCATTATTGTAATGGAAACAAGAATTACAAAAAAAACTGAAAATTTCAATAGTTTTACCAGCCTTTGGAAAGCCATGACTTAAACAGCAAATTATATAAAACAAGGCTATACGAAACTAAAATATGACCAAACTAAATGGCGCATAAATTAATGTATGTTAAAAGCATGACTAATGGATGAGCAGAGAAGTCATGGATGTGAATGCATTGTCAGTTTGCATAAAACATGACAATGAAACTGCAAATGATTGGGCAATACTGTGTAGATGTACATGGTTATGTATTGGTAAAATGGTCCTCGGATTCAATATGAACCTGCATGAACTACAGAGTGCGCTATGTACGGTACGGTAAGCCTGTGTTGGAATTACTTGGCTACGGCTTGAAAGTACACAGGGCTTAATGGAATGTGACTGAAGCCATAAACTTGTGTAGAAATTTAAGCCACAGCCAATTGATTCCGGCACAAAGTGAAAAATAAGGATGACTGATGGACACTGACAGTTCACTGGTTCACACACGCATACACCTCATCTCTTTGCATGTACATGTACGTCAGCGAATAAATGGGAACCTGGTAAGGTGGCCTTGCACATAGCCACTTCCAAATTGGCAATTTTATAGTCCTGGCTTGTGTTGAGCATTGACATGGTACAGCACAAAGCCAGAGCCGTGGGCAGAGTTGCCGGAGTCAGGTGCAGCTTAACCCTAATGAAGTTCTGTACATGTAAGGCTGGTTCCTGGATTGTCCATCATACAGTGCATTTGAGACTTCGAGAGGGAAGGGTTGGGAACCCATCTACAGTACTCCAAAGACCACTTGTGGCTCAAGTTTGTGGGTTGTAATCTTTACCATTCCATAACACTACACATGAAGTGCCCCATCAGCAGGTAAGAAAGTAGACAACCAATTTTTCCATTTGTGACAGCAGAAAACTGAATTGCATAGAGAGTAGATCCCTCCATTTCAATTAATTCAATGTTGCAGGTTATCACACAAATAGATTTGGATTACCCTGTCAACACGGAGTTGGACAACAAAAAAAGTCCTGATTTCTACTGACAGAATATTTCAGTGATAACTTTGAAACCCCATTTCCAACGTCTTACTTGTAAATTTCAACAGCCTCTTGGTGAGATTACGTGAAACTCAAAAGCTCCGAGTGGCGAAACTGAGATTTGCAAACTACAGGAGGGGTTACCACTATGTTCATTCCATATTTCTACTCAGGAAAACATTGGACTGTCCAACCTTTGACCTCCACAGCCATTATGTGGTAAGTTTTAGGAGTGGGGCAGGGTTGGGGTTGATCTGGGGCAGGCTGGGGTGGAGGTTGTGGGGAGAGGCGGGGTTGAAAGGACTTGTTAACAGAACTTATGTTTCAGCTTTCTAAGCCACAGACAATCTTACTACGAGTCCTTCCTACTACTACAGTACTGATGAACTCTGCTAAGAGACCCTGGATGTCAGTAAATGTACAGTAAGTGATGGAGATGTTTCTCAAATCTCTGTGCAGATGTACTGGGCCTCAGCATTTTACCAGCCTCTAACATTGAAAATGCAGTGACAGTATGAGATAGTATCCTTAAGCTTGAACGTTTCACTGTTACTTTGGGGGACAAACATGAATGAAAATCTTGCTCCTCAGTCTGTGAAACTTGAAACCTTGATTCTTCAACACGCCCAATGGGTGTGTCCACTTTCTCAATAACTTTCAACTTGCACAGAAGTTTGCGCCAAATGTTGGGCCACGAGATTACAGCATGAGCAGAGAAAAAATGTTCCATTCTGGTAAATTGCCAGGTTTGAGTTCAACAATACACCGGTCATTCTGCACAAATACGTTTTGAGAAACTTCTCTAGACCCTCCTTCACCAGCAAAGTCAGCCCTCCGTTTCACTTCCTGCAAAACATGCGCCAATTGCAGTAGGTGTAAATGTTACTCAGAGCTGTTAAAATCACAATACTCTACATAAAGAACAGAACAAAAACTCTTTTTGTTTTCAAGATAATAAAAAGAAAAGTGGCATACAATGAAAAGAAGACTCACAAGTCACATTGTGCATTAACTTGTACGCTACCCTAAACTTGGGAATTTAACATTTTACAAACCTGATCATTCACCCTTTGGCATAAGTGATGTCTTACACATGCTCTAACTTTATGCATACAACGAGGCCAACTCATTTTTAAATGAAGCTGGGAAATTGTTGTTCGGAATTGAGATTAAGTTGGGCAGTAAATTTGATTTTTGTGCAAACTCTTTTCAATCTCATTCATTCACGTTCTCAAGAACCAAAATGTTCAATGCATACAAATTCTTCTTCTTTCTTTTTTTTAAATTCAGATGAGCAAATTTCGACCAGGTCACTTTTGCAACATGCGGCTCACTGCCAAACATAATTTTACAGCCATGGCAACAGATGTGATGTACCGGTTTGTACACAATTGTTGAACAAAGACTGTTAGTTGTAGGTGAGTGTACCCTCCCTATGTGCTGGTATACAAAAAATAACTTGGATGTCGGCGAACTGTTATGGTGCTAGGTGAAGTGAATGCCAACTCCAAGACTTGACGTTGGCACCTGTTAACATGCAGGTGAAATGCACTGGCCAATCAAATGAATGCATTGCAGTGTTTTAATCAGCCCTGATGAACCAATCAAATGTCTCCAGGGAGCCTGTCTGCACGATGCACGTGAAAGCGTGCAACACAGCTCGATCCGTGAAATTAATGCATCGCCATGCTGGACAGCCCGATTTGCCAATCAAATATCGCCGGACTGCTCCTGCGCACTGTATGCATGCAGCTTATCACAGAGCGCTCATGAAATGAATGGTCAATCCAATGTACGGTATTGCTGATACCATGCCCAGCCCACCAGCTTCAATAATAAAATAGCTACCAGTACTATGCACAACATATGCACCAGTGATGTAGTCAACAATACGTGTGACCCACACAGAAAAGTGAGTCACGTCACCAGAACCACTTTTGAGTCAAAGGCCTTTGAAAGAATCTTGCGCAGTGTTCAAGCAACGGAAATCCTCAACATTTTAAAATCTACACAACGTCTGTTTTCATCATGCCAAACTGGGTGGTGCATCACAAACAAAACCCAAAAGTGGCTCGGGTGACTTAAGACTTATTTTCACAGAGCAGGTCCCAGTATTTTTCTTTCACAAGCAGCAAAGTTGGACTATTAACTGTGCCACTGCTACTGTTCAGGAAATACCACCCAGGACCAACTGATTTATTCGACAGATGGCATCGTGCTTCTGCTATTACCAGCCAGCCTTCCTGAGGCGTGTCTTTGCTACCGTGACCAGAAACATGTTTCTCCTTTTGTCATTGCTTGAGTTTTTTCACGATTTCGAATACACCAGTGTGACGTCGTCGTTGGAACACACAAAAAGAAAGACCTATTGTTGGAATTGGTTACATAACAGTGAAAAATAAATTGATAATTTGATACAGCATGTAATGAGATATTTTCTTCTAAAATACAAGAACAGAGGCCAGCAGAGCCGAGAAACCACCTCACACGTTGATTGAAAATGACCTTGAAGAATGATGTCACCTGCTACATTAAAATTCCCTTTGTACTGCCACTCTGTCAGATGGCGTAAAAGTTTTTAGATCTGCACTTACATGTAGCTATGTTTCTGGTTATCGGCTTGACGTCTAAACCTTGTTTCTGGTCAGGGGTTGCGATAAACGTGCCCCGAATGCACAGAGATAGTGCGGCTGGATCTGTTCGCGAGTACAGGAACTACATCACTGGTGCATTAAAGCGCTCCCACATAGCTCCATTTATGAAAAAATGCACCAGCCAAGCGACATCACCCACTTTCAACTACAAAAAATGTGTAAAACCTGCTGGTATGGACATGGAGCGGGGCCTCTCTAGTTTTGGGGACCGCACTGGCGGTTCAGCCTCCCTCAGATCTGCAACTAAACATCAGTGGGCGGCAGTTGTCAAGATCGAAGGTCGAATGATGCAAAGAGCTATCTCCTCTGGAATCTTTTTCACAATGTTCTGAAGCGGTTCAATGCGGGCGTCGTAATGGTCAAATCAATGTCGAGAAACTAAAAAATGAAGGGAACATGTTTTCAGACCAGCCACCTACAAGACACGTCTTCTTTACAAACATGTATGATGCAGAAACAAGATGAAGTACTTCTGACAGCATTTCAGCACTCTCTTGATTAAAAGCATTTAGGCTCTCTCTCTCTGTACACCAACACTATCACTATAATCCTTGAGATTCAACCAGGTTCTGGTAGGATATGTATGAGAATGCAGGATTCTACAGTATTTCTGGAGGCAGAGCCAAGCCAGGCCAAGCCAAATCCAGTCAAGAAAGTGCCACTGGATTTGGAGAGGTTCAGGAAGGTTGCCGTTAAAACTGAACAGGGAATTGGCAATTAAACTGCTGACATGTTTGACGCCAAAAGTACTCCTCGGAGTCAGCTGGTCAGAATACATGTTACTCTTCGTGGAAGTGAAGTTCAGACAGTTTTTTTTTCACGCAGACATCCCTTATGAATTTTTTTAAAGTGCCTTTGTGCAAAGTGCTTAAATATGAGTGTGACAGGCTTTTTTCTCCAGCAAACAAAATAAATTCTCACTTGGGTGCCATTCTAACCAATCACTGTGGCCGTTACATTCTGTTGTAAGTCAGGCTTGAACTTCAGACTAGCCACAGGTGGACTTAAATGCCAGGCCAGCCACAACTTAAGCTCCAATCCGGTCAAGACCAGCTGAAGCTCTGAAAAAGTCAAGACCAGCTTAGGCTCCAGTCCCAATGAGAAAAGTTTAAGCTCCAACCCTATCACAGCCAGTTTTAGGCCCCAAACTTGCTTAAACTGTTAATACAAGACCACTTCAAGCTCCAAATTGGTTGAGACAGGTTGATGAAGCTCCAGCTGAGTTAAAGCCAGTTAAAGCACCACTCTGGTCGAGACAGATTGAAGATCAGATTGAGCTGGCACCAGTTAAAGCTTCTGTGAAAAGTTTTCTTTCACATGAATAAAATCAAAGGTAAATGCTTTTGAAGCATCCAGTATCGTCATTGATTAGAATGGCACATCTGCAGGAACCAAAATACTTAAAATTATATTTAAAAAAACTGAAACTGATAAACAGTGGATGTAAGAAATCATACAAACATAAGTTAACCTGAAAGGAACGAGCCACCGTGACTTCTATAACCTCTGGGTTTGGAGTCAAAGTCATAATCTGCAAATAGCCACATGATATACGCTTATGAGGAACAAGGATTATCTGGTTCTTGTTGTACAATGACCTGAATAAGCTTACAAAATAAAACATGTACATTTCCACTCATCCACAAGCTCCACACCTGCCAACAGAAGTAACTCAGAAAATGGAACACAGAGTGTGTGTGCAATGCAAATGCCTTGTCGTCTCATTGCTACGGTCTGCTTTCCACACCAATTCACTCTTAAGCCCTGTATGAGTATCAAACACAGTGGGGATCTTTGGTCTGGGAACCAGACAGCAATAACACTTTGATTTTTTTATAGTGACTTTGCTTTAGGCAACTGGACAAATGTGATGAAGCTGTGTGCATATAAGCAGTGAATGTATTTAAACCAATCAGCCACTGGGTGTTTGTGCCAAGTCACACATTGCTGTGCACCAGTGTGGCAGTGATTTCACCTTCAATCCCATGGAGTATGTGTCTTGCGGTTCAAAACTGTTTAATCTTCCTCCAGATCACCATACTCTAGGGATCTGTGTGTTCATTGGGATCAAACGAACTTCCCAGATGGGGTCCAACTCGCAGTGTGTGAGACTTTTTCAGTTTTTGTGTTAGGTTTCACTTCTGAAAGTTACAACATTCCAATTTTTAGGCCTATGAGTACTCAAAAATTGGAACGGTTCCAATTAAAATTGGAACAGTTGGCAGGCATGCGGTTCTGATCAGCAACCGCTCCCATGCTGCGGGCATACATGTTGGCTCAACGTCGTGTCAGGCCATGCTACTCAACGACAACACTAATTGATTAATGCCGGCATGATGGAGAGAAAGACGGACAAGTGTCTCCATGAAGTATGCCAGCCTGCAGCGACCACAGCCCACGGCGATACGCACAACAGAAAGGAAAGAAATGAAAATGCATGCTTCAGTATGCTTTTTTCTGCAACCGTGTCAACTGAACCAGTACACAGTGCACAGCATATACACACTGCAGTCCCAGCATGATACATATTTGTGACATAACACAAGAGGTCCACATGTGCACTTTTACCATTCTCTTTTTGGTCCCACCACACACTTGTTTTCTAGTTTGAAAACGCAGCAAATCTAACGCGATTGAAAAACCGAGAATGACCCAATAGTTTTGACCAACCACGGCGAGCGTAGGGTGATGGTGTGACGCGCCTGTGGCCTACTTCATGCTGGCAATTTCTACATGAAGAGACGGAAAAGCTGTCCGGTGATCAAATGCAGAAACTAATCTGAGAGAAGGGGGGTGAGTATAAAATGAGTCTCAGCCAATAAATCTGACAGGAGATGATCACATGGTTAGTACTATCAGCCAATCAATGGCCGGCATTGCCTGGCCGAGACTGAGTGACAACCTGAATCATACGAATCGGCCCGACTTCTGGACAATCGCAGTGAAGGTTCTAACCCCAAATCTGCATTGGAAACACACAGAATTTCAGTTGCAAATTAAATTGAGTCAACCATTTTCAACGTCAGCAAGAAAGATAAGGAATATTTCAAATGCCATACCGATTCTAAAGTAAAAACAAGTATAAAAAGTATGTCTGGCATCCCCAATTCGACAAATTCTGGAAATTTGTCAATCAATGCATTTGTTTTGCTTTTTTTACATACTAGTGCAAAATTCTTAGATGACATACACATGATGTCTCATGATCAAAGTTTAAAATGAGTTATTTCGAAAATTGCTGCATAGCAGCTGAAAAAATGACATTTTTAAAATGGAAAATGGTTGGCTCTTGATAAACTGTGCTGATTGAAAAAACATTCAAATAAAGAGAGAAAAATTCTTGCCAGACATGTTTAAGATGAGTATTTATCCATACATGTAGCATGTAATGATTTGGCATAGTGTATTTTGTATGATATTAAGAACATATGCGTAGGCCTTTACTGCATCAAAGGGACAAAGTCTGTTGTTAGGTAAGTCAAAACTGAGCTATGGGGAACATTTTTGGTCCTGATAACATCTATATGGGTAATTCCAGAAATTAGGAGTCCAAAAGTGTGACATTTTCATGTTCCTGTCACACCTGACCTTTGTTATTTGACATGGAAATATCCCGGAATTGATTCCAAATTGTTACTATTTGTTTGGCAGGTAATTTACATTAATTCATCAGACTTGGAAAATAGAAAATGTGTTCTGACCTTACAAAATTATATATCAGATATGACAGGGACACGAAAAAAATGGACCCCTAATTTCTGACATTACCCATATTCCAACCTGTTGTGGTCCCCACAACTAGGGAAAAACTGTGTGTCTGTACATGTACACATTCACAAGCTTCTGTCTGATACTTTTTCCTGAGATGTTTCCGGTCTCATAATAATGATTGATGACTACTGTTTGGTGTAAGATTGCTAAAGTTCTGTTTTGTGCACATGTATCATGCTGTGTACTCAGATTCGTGTACAAAAACTGTGAGCGGAATCACGGTATCTATAACCACCGCGAAGTGGCTGACTTACTGGACAGCTCGTCCTCCTCATACATGACGCTGTTGGGCCGGCTGCCGCTGGCGATGCTGTCCATGCTGGCGGCGGTCAGCTGGCGCTGCAACGTGGCCGCTGACGGGGGTCGTTGGGCCACCAGGGGCTCAGCTGGCAGGACGTAGCGGTCCTTCCGCTGCGGCCCCAGCTTGGACTTGTGGTGGTGGCCCCCACTGCTGCCGCTGCCCCCACCCACCCCCACTGCCTTCTTGCCCTTCAGGAATGTCTTGGTGGCAAATTTCCTGGCAGGAGGGAGATAGTGAGAAACCAGAAAATTAATGCCGATTCTACTAGTTTTTCTTCTCTTTGTGAGAGAGATGTGGGATGACAGCAAAATCCACTGAACATCGTTCAGAGGAGTTTTAACAATGATAACAATAGACACCAGGACTACTCAGGGCTTTCAGTAGTTGACGAGGTATGGTTCTATCAAACAGGCTCGATAACAGGTATCCTGCACTGCAACATTTGCTCACAATGCAAAAAAGCAGTGAAACTTCATGGATCAAACCTCTATAAACCCAGAATTTTTGAGGCAAAAACCCTGAAATTGGGAAAAATCCTTAGAAATAGCACTTGTGTCTTTTTTATAGCTACTAGTAAGAATATTTCTGAGAATCCTGAGTCTTCAGCAAGGTCTAGGTTTTCAACGAGCAGGGTCTGACTATTATTCCATAACAAACTTGTCTCAGCAGTGGTATTATATTCATCTACAAAACTAATAATTAAAAACAGTCACCGTATCTCACTGCATCAACTTTTTGTTTTTGGCCGACCTCTGAAACAAAGACACTGAGCAATATTTGCAATGATGCCCAACCTTAACACACCGCTACTCCGCTTTCATCATGGTCAACTTTAAAAAAAAAAGCCACTGCAAAGACGTTGACTTCCAATCTATCCTTTAACGGGTGACTAGCCCACTGATTCGGGTTTGTAAGCTCTGACCATAGGGTCGGGGGTTCACATCCATCAGCTGGTAAGATGTTGTGACCTTGGGCAAGTTATTTAACTCCTATTTGCCCCTACCCATCCAGGAAAATAAATAGGTACTTGGCAGGGCAGAGATGGTTGTTGTGATTAGCATCATGCTGTGTACTCCTCTACTTTAGGCCTGGTGAGCAGGGGAGTAAGGACGTAGCGTGCTGAGCAACAACAATGGTGAATGCGTGTGCTTTCATAAACTTTGACAAAAGACAATGGGTATTTGGGAAACCTTTTCCATGCTTAAGCCCTTTCTGGTGAAATTTGTTTCATTTTATGGAAAAGTTAGTTTCGTATCCAATAGGTTTCATTAGGTTTTACAGTTTAGCTGTAATTTGTCAAACTTAGTTCACGATTCAAGGGAAAGATCTCTCATGAATGGGAGAAATTATTTTACCCACGGTTGTTCAGTATATATTTTTTACCCCTGAACTGGACTTGGATGCCAGGCAGGCCCTGGCCACTCTCCTGGTCTCACCTCAAGGTGGCGCTCTTCTCCTTCTGCTTCATCTGTGTAGAGAGCAGCGGAGAGATGGTGGAGCCGTGGAATGCGAAGGTCTGGTAGAGGCTCTGCGGGTAGCGGTAGCGGACACAGTTCTTGCGGAAGGCCTCCACCTTCTCGGCCCCGACCTCCTCGTCAAAGGCTATCTTGATCAGCTGCAAGCAGTCCACACAGAGGGTTTGTTTTTCCTTTTCCCCAATTTCTTTTCTTTCCGTTCAAGTTTACTTTGCAGGTGGTGCTGGTGGGGGTGGTTTCGCCCCCTTTATAAATCTCAGCCATGCAATAATGAACTTTATGGAAATTTTGAGCTGGAAGCCATTTGTATGTTAAGTGGTTAAGTAAAACATGCTGTACGTAGTCTACCCATAAAATCGTGTAGATCGATTACATGGCCAAGAAAACCTGTGTAACACTGTGTTTTGTACCTGGAAGGTGACCGATCTGATTTGCAGCCCCTCGGACATGAACTGCTCAAGGTGAAGCGAGTTGGCAAGGCTGCCGACGTTTATCTTCTTCTCCTTGTACAACGCCGAGACGGGGAAACTCCTCGTCACCACCTGCTCACAAGCTGTGAAACAGCAGATCAAACCATATCCACATTTTTTTCTGTCAAATTTTTCCAATCTAGACCAAACCACATCTACATTTTTTTTCTGTCAAATTTTTCCAATTCTAGAACAAAGTTCTATAATTTAAGTCAGATATTTAATTTAAACACTATCCACAATTACTGATCAGCTGTACGAGGGTGATCAAGGCATTTTTCCTGGGTGTCTGAAGATTAAAAGATTAAAAGTCAATGATATCAGTAAGATTGCTACAACATGTACATTTAGTCTTGGGGTAAGTGTGAAATGACCAGCAATACTGTTTCTAGTCACAGACAAATAAGGTAGACACAGACCTCCTTAAGGAATAAGGAAGCCAATTGGACTAGCCGTACATAAAGTACTACAACAGGCAAAGGAAGATACCTTTCTCAGTCAATAAGTAATCACCTTCAATACTAAATGGAACTGCCCTTGCACATGGCCCTGCATGAGGCAAGGGAGATACCACCTTAGTCAGAGGGTACAGGCCATTTCAAGTTGCCTACAATTCTAAGTAGAACTACCCTTGCACGTGGCACTACATGGGGGCAAGGGAGATGCCACCTTTTAGTCGGAGGATATACACGATTTCAATTTACCCACAATTTTAAGTGGGACTTCCCATGTACATGGCACAACATGGGGGCTAGGGAGATGCCACCTTTTAGTCAGAGGGTATATAAAAATTTCAAATTACCCACAATTTTAAGAAAAACTGCCCATGCACAAGACCCTACCTGGGAGATACCATTTGGACGGGAGTTTTTAGCTTACCTTGAATGTCGATGGGAGTTCCCTTGAAGATAACCCTGTATGAGGTCAGGAAGATTGCACCTTCAGCCGGCAGGTAGGCGGGGCCACCCATGACTCCGCCCACACCATCCTCTCTCCCGTCCGGCAGCAGATAGCCTCGTAAGCCATCCATGATCTGCCTTTCTCCTGGTAGAAGCGTGGGCTTGAGAATCTTAGGCTGCAGAGAGCATGGAACAAATAGCTTTAAGCGCTGTCTGATTTCTTCAAACCTTCCCTCTACACAAAGGACACTGAAGATGCAACATCCTACAGGGTTCCTGCACTTAAAGGACAATTAAATTCCATGACTTTTCCATGACCACTTTATGAAAATCCATTGCCCAATAACTCAATTTCTTGGACTATTCAGACTTTAAGGTTGCGACTAAAATCACACATTTTATGCACTTATTTCTAGAAATCACACACAGTGTTTGAAAATTCCATGATTTTCCATGTAGTCATTTTTACAACATTCCATGACTTTTCCCGGCCTGGAAAACGAAAACAAATGTCCATGAATTTGTCATGACTTTTCCAGACTGTGGGAAGCCTGATCCTATCAGTAAGACGTTTGATGGAATGAGATCAGGGGACAAAGAGAAATCCATCCAACATCAAGCACAGGGGTGTAAAAATGCACAAAGTAAACACTGTGACATTTCTGGGCTTTCAACCCCTTCATAGTGAAGCCATCCACAGCCACGGCTTTGTGTGAGGATTAGTGCATACCACACATACAGTCTATTCACCATGCAGCTGCTGGTTCAATGGGGCCTGCTGCTGGACAGAGCTTTGCCTACTGGGCACACCACAGCCCAGCAGTCACGGTCAAAAGAATTCTGGCGTGAAGGGGTTAATGGCTAACAAGGCGAGAGTTCTCTCCCAAAAACAAGATTATGTGAGCCTTGAGTTTTGTACAAAATAGCCCCCAAATGGTAGCAAAACCAAAAGATAACGTCACAACGAATCCTAAACTCTAGAAAAATCCTCAGAAGACACCTCCCTGGTCTGAGAGAAGTGATTTTGCAGTTGTTCACTTCTTCATCACAGGACTGGCTAGGTATTCATTGACAGAGTATGGTTGGAAAAGCTGGTCACTTTTGTGATGCCAAAACATCAGCCATTTCCTTCAGGCAATTCAACAAGGAATTCACAAAACATTTCACGTGTCTTCCGCGAGGGAAAGGCCCTACAGACTTGTGTATTCACTGCATATCCATTCCACATCTGCAACAACATGCTGGAGAAATGCCACAATAGCAGATGTATGAAACATTCCTTACTTGACAATTAAGGGTTTGGGGCTAACAATTGTTTACCTTCTTGATTGGAGGAAGCCTCTTGCTTTCGCGGTTGACAGCATCCAAAGTCTCTATGTGCATAGCCACCATTCCTGTGCAAGACCACAAATCAGTGGTTAGCATGCACGCAACATGGGTAAGATTGACTGGCAGACGCTTTCTGACTTGACAGAGTCACGGTTTAACAATGTGAAAACTGCACCGGCTCTTTACGGCTTGAAAGAGTGTGCCTTCCAACAACCTGTGGCTTGAATCTGACTGGTCACAATACTCACTGGATAAGTGATCTGAACGGTTATGAGACTTGGTGAAAAAAGTATGACAGGCATTACAAGTGGAACAGTGTGTTGTTCAAACAATTCAATGTGAAAGTTGGAACACTGAAGGTTGACAGTTCATATCGTTCAGTTTGACTGTCCAAACAGTTCAGTTTGACAGTCCAAATACAAATAGTACAGTTTGACGATTCAAAAAGTACTGTATGACAGTCTGAAAAGTTCATTTTGACCATCCAAACAATTCAATTTGACAGTCCAAATAATTCAGTTTAACAGTCAGAACAGTTCAGGTTCATAGTTGAGTTTGACAGTTTAATCAGTCTGACTGTTCAAGCAGTTCAATTTGACAATTTTAACAGTTCAACACGTCAAAACAGTTTAAATATTTTGACAGTTTCAAAAGGTCTAGCAGTTCCCATTTGACAATTCATATACACGTACTTTGGCAGTTCAAACAGTAGGGTAGTTTTATGTACCTGGTATCATTGTGTGGAGGTTCTTGAGGTGTTCGCTGGCAACCCCAGCCTCCGTGCACACCTTGTCCACGAACCGACAGATGAACTTGACGACCTGGTGCGACACGTCGTGGCTGTTGTTGTCAAAGTGGTTGTCATTGTAGCTGTCACTGCCGCTGACACTACTGTGACACAGAAAAAGGGGGACAATCAGTGATTCTCAATTTGGCCCCCTCTCCCTTCGGATCCCAGATTTTTGGCTTGAAATTTGGCATGGATGTCACGAAATCTATAATGAAAACAGGTGTTCAGGTTTAAATCCAATCAGACTATGAGTGATCTGTTAAACTCTAACAGTCAAAATCCTCCAATTTCAATATGACTTTACCAGTACATACATGTACACCCTAGAGGGTTAGGGTCAAGGATATTAATACTTGGAGCTATCACACGTTAGTCTGTTCAGAGAGAACGTAGACAAGACCATGTATGAGGAGGGTGAACTTCCCTCTACTCAAACAGGCCATGTTGGAAATACGTGGCTATGGCTGGAAATAAACACGCACGCTGGGGAGAGCAGCAAGCTAGTGGCTGTGACCATTTCCCATAGACCAGTGTGCGGTTGTCAGCCGTAGCCAAGTAACTCAGACACAGCACTTGCAGATAACTACTCCCTACACTGTGTTCCCTGTGTGCTTAGATTTCTGGGTAGTAAGCAAACACCGCCAAGTGACCCATACCACAACCCAAACCTATGCCGTGCATCACATTGCAGTTCACTTTATAGGTGTGCTGAGTTCCTACATCACATGATCACAGCACATAGGAGTTCGTGCAGACGTCCACGAGTGCGCCTCCATCAAAGTGGTTTTCACAGACATTTTGTTATGGTCGTGGCATCTATATAACGTCAGGTTTGAAGGATAGGCCTACATGTACAAGCACAATATCAGAGAACAAACGGTATCTGCGAAGAGGGTCATATCTTTCTGGAGTAATGGAATCGCCAGAGAGGAGTATTAGGTCCGAAGGCAGGGACCACATACTGGCAAGAGGTGGACTGACTTGTGACAATCTGGCTCAATATCCAATAACGACAGCAGCATATGTAAAAGTGAATGCTCTTCATTGTGGCCATTCTGCGTATTAGCATATACACATTGCGTTGACAGGAAACACTGTAAAATACACTCCCTGGTGCGGCTGTGACGCATAGAATGTGTGGATCAAACAACCTTTCCATATAGTCTCCTCTGTATTATTTGATCCCTCCTATTTACCCCTGGCCCGCACCAAATGCGGAACCAGACCCCGAGCGTACGTACATGTGCAACTGGAAAAAGACAGCACACTGGATGAGTGGGCACGATGCAGCAACGTGCTCATTTATCCAGTGCATTCTTCTGGAAATCCCAGCATGCTGGAAAAATGAGACCGTTACACCAGCCTGGCACTGACTGGCTCTGTACATGTGTCGTGTGGATCAACCCGCCAGTAGAGGGCGGTTTCAGTCTAGTACACTTACTCAACGTCCCGGGAGAAACCCCTGTCAACTTAATTCTGTCCACACCCTGTTGAGTTTGTACTGATTGGCTCAATCTCAAGTAGTGCCAAGTGCATATCAATCGTATGCACACAAGAGCACTCCCGGGCATTGTTACGTAATTATACACACGATAGACACACACACACAGTGGCATGCAAATCCATGCTCAAGTTATTAGCCTTTGACATTCACCAGACCAATTTTTGTGCACGTTACTTTTTTGCGTCTTGAATTGAGTTGCGCAGGTGCTACATTATATAAGCAAGGAGGAACATTGAGTATCAAGTAACAAAGTGACAGGGATCAGACAAATTACTATTTAAAATGAGGACATTGTAATAAAAGGAGTGGGAAAAACAAAGAAAACACATGATTTCAAGAAATTAGGAATTCTCAGAATTCGTTTTTTATAAAAGTACTTTATTCTAACAGTGTTTTTTATATCGAGATTTGACAGTGACTAATGACTAGAATCTGGACCAACGTCTCACCTGCTGGTCAGGTTGCTACTGCCGCTCTCCCCGTCCATGCAGATGGAGTTCTTCAGTCCCCTGGTAACGTCCAGCGGCACCCGCATGCAGACCATGCGGTTGGCATAGTGGATGGCCTGGCTGTAGACGATGCTCTCCTCATTCTGCACCAGCTTGTCCTGCTCCTCGCAGTCCAGCCCCGACCACAGTCGCAGCTGCTCAGCCGCGATGTCCAAAGGGGAGCGCTCACCGGCCGCGATGAAGCCGTTGGCCGACCCGCCAGGTGATTCTGTAATGCCATTGCTTGCCTAGGTTTGAGAGGCCACAAGTAAGTTAGACAAAAATGTAAAATTTCCAACATCACAAGACTTTCCGCAAAGTGCAACACTAAACATACATCCACAGGTCATAAATCTGTCTTACATCGCACTTGGCATCGTGCTCTGACATGTACAGCTGCCTGATGTTGGTCTCTACGTCTTGGTAGAAGGCCGTCTCCCAGAACTGGAGGCTTGCCCAGACCGGGTGGTCCTGGGTGCAGCTATAGGCGAACTGAATCACCCCAGTGCATAGTTTCTGAAAGTACAATAGGAGTGGGTTAAAACTGGGTGGTTGTGGGTGCACCTGTAGGTGAACTGTGTCACCCAAGTGCACTGTTTATGAAAAAAGCATAATAACAGGAGTGGGTTCAAAATGGGTGAGAGTGGGTTCACAATGGGTGAGAGTGGGTTCAAAATGGGTGAGAGTGGGTTCAAAATGGGTGAGAGTGGGTTCAAAATGGGTGAGAGTGGGTTCAAAATGGGTGAGAGTGGGTTCAAAATGGGTGAGAGTGGGTTCAAAATGGGTGAGAGTGGGTTCAAAATGGGTGGTCCTGGATTCAGCCTTAAACAAATGGAATAACCTAAGTGCAAAGTTTCTGAAACCTAAATATGTGAATGGGGTTAGGAAAAGGTGATTTGGGGGGTGAAGCTACAGGCAAGCTGAATCAAGTGTGGACTTCCGTAGGTGAAATACGGGTGGAAGCATAGGGTTAGAACTGTGTCATCTCGGGTATGCCTTTGAGTGAACTCAGTCATCCTGAAGCACAAATTCTATTAAGGTTGGAATAATGGGGTCAGATTTGACTTGGATACTACGCACGGTATGCCCAACAAAGTTTCAATCCTTATAAAATCTGACCATGACAAAAGAACAGAATGGTGATTAAGTGCCTGACAATAAATGCTCCTTTTCCAATACGGGCAAATTTTCAGCTAGGTCAGTAATTTTTCACCACCAGTTCCTCCAAGACAAAGATCACTCATTACATAAGCAGAGAGTCAAGTAACACTTCAGATGAATCAAAGAATCAAGGTTGACTCACTCTGCAGAAGGCGGTTATGAGCGGCAGCAAGGCCATGGAGAGACTGTACTCCTCGCTACAGGAATCCTCCTGGTCACAAGGAAAAATAGACGGGGAAAAAAGGGAGAAATTACAATCACGCAACAAAATCAGCTGAAGAGTTGATGTAGCCACTTTCTACAGTAACGGCCAATTTCCACAGACAAGTAGAACTGGAACTCTGATTTCCTATGGGACTGTTTACACGGAGAGAGGAAGAACCTGAGACTCAGCATTCTTTGCATTCAGCATCTTGTTAGGTATAAGGTCAAGGACTGCATAGAGCAAAACTGGTCACGAGTTTTGTTACGCCTTCAGTTCCTTCAATGGAATGCAACTAATAAGGTCATTCAAAGTCATTTAAAACAATAATTTGCATCTCAAACGGATTTCTGCCTTGTGTGCAGATGTAAACATTGTGCGTCATGCCACTTTCCAATACCACTTCCCGTTATCGTTCATCTGTGTGAACATGACCTTATAACGAAAGATACAACAATCAGTGAACTCTAGCTTACCATACCATGTGCTTATGAAATGGCTTTCCAGTCAATGTACCAGAATGTAGGACTCAGTCAATGCTAAGACAAACCATTTCCACAGCTATGGTTTCATCATTTTCCAACACTAATCAAGTATTTACAATTGGGGAGGTTCAAGACCTAGCTCGAGGCACAAGACTCGAAAGCAGTCTCATGTCCGCATAAGGGTCAGAGGTCGTAAGATACTTCACCTGCAGTGCACAGTTGATGAGCCTGACCACCATGTCAAACTGCTGCTGTTCTAGCACCGACCGGTTCTCCTGCACGTGCAGCGCCAGCTGCCTGACCAGGGCCTGTCTGATGACCCGGCTCTTCAGAGAGCGCAGTACTGCTGGGAATAGCTGAAATGAAGCGGAGTCGGGGTACCAGTCCATGTCAAAATCAAAGTGATGATGCTTTCACTACGTATCTGTATCGCATTATATAGGTTACCTGTGTGATTGCAGTTGGCCTAATTAGCAGCCATCCTTCATGAGTAGCCAAATCCAGTGATGTTGTCACTGGACATTCACAATGGCCCCCTAAATGGCATTTTGGTCAGAGTAACTGCCATAGAGCACTTGCTGCACACAACAGACACAATGCTTTCCGCCACAGAAGGGGGCCAACGGGAATGTCCAGTGATTGCACAACCATGGCCATCAGATTCCTCTATAGGTTAATCTGAGGAGGCGTCACAGCCATGCAACAATACCCTAAAAGACTGGCCCCACCCCAAAACTTTAATGCTCTTGTGGTAGGCAATGGAGATGTCAACTTGTAGGAGATTATGTTCATGAAAATGAAGTCTGAAGCAGGTCATGAGATGGTAATGGGATTCAGATTAATCCCAACAGGTTTTCAAGGGGTTCAGATGTGACTGGATCCCACAAAATGCGTCTTACGCCACTTTAATAATCCTGTATCAGAGTGGCACTGACATGCTTCATTGAATCACCAGCTTGGCGTCTCCAAGGCAACTGATACTATGAGGGAGGAAAATGTTGGCAGCTCCCAACTGAATTTTCTTTGAGCACAATTCTTTCAACGGCCAAAAATTCAAGCGTGGCTCTGGTAACTTGTGACTTGTGTTGTTAGGTTAGATCACACGTGACACTATAGGCGACATCTGAATCTATAGCAATAGAATTTGGGATTTGCAGAGATTTGAAGAAATGACGGTCAAACTTGCCCACCTTCTTGGCATCCAAGATCCTGTTGTCAAAGATGTGGCCGATGCAGGTCCGGAGCACCTCCAGCCTACGGGCACTGTTGTTGATGACGTTCATGCGATTCTCAAAGCTGCTGATCTTGGGTCCCGCCGGCACGATCTGGGCCTTTTGCTGTCGGACCTTACTGGCCTTCTGGTTCAGGCTCTGCACGATCTGGAATCAAAACCAAAAACAACATACGTTTAAATGGAAGACGCCCAACAGTTGTTCTCAAAGCTTTGTCTTTTGACGATTAACCCCGAAAGAGTAAGGGAGGGGAGCATTGTTCGACGCTTTGCCTGGTATCATTTGCAATGCTTGTTTGGGCACCTATCCCTCAAGAGTTTTCCCAGTGATGTCTTACAACCATTTTGACAACAATTTGATGAAAATTGGGCATACCATCCATGCAAACCTCCCATTTTTCTGCAAAGAATCAAGTGAAATTGCCACCTTTTTCACACTGATGTGAACTGAATGAATTAAATGAATTGACACTTCACAGATAGAGACATAATGAATGTCTTTACAAGCACGACAAGTTTCAAAAAGATCAAGCATTGGCCAGCTCAGTTCTTGGGGGTGAGGCGAAAAATCCAACCTCCACTGGATGTGAGCCCACCTCTTTCAGGTTTGAAACTTGGTTTTTCAATTTTGACACCCTTGGCTTCATCCTCTCTGACCAAGTCTCCCAGTCTGGTAGCCAAAGCAGTGAAGTCAATACAAGGGCCGATAAATCTCACTTAATTGCTTCTAAAAGCTCGGGAGTGAAAATGTGCACAGCAGTAAGGAAGCAGATAGTTGTGTTTGATTGGGCCCTCCGTAACCAATTAGCGATGTTGAGTTGAGTAATCCCTAGGGTGCTGAATAATTCTCAGGGTGCTGAGGGGCCTGTTCTTATGCATGATGGGCTGGGGTAATAATCATGCAATTCCGTCAGCAACACAACTGGTCGGCATGTGTTGGTTAGGAGAAAATGCTAAGTGTAACAGGCAGTAACTTGAGTGTCTACACGAGGTTCCCCACAAAACCCTGTAAACCTTGTAAAATCTTGAGAGAACCTCAAGTCGTTACATGTCTACTTTCCCATTTACTCCTAAGACACTATTTCAAAATTCTTATCAAGTACAGTGTGGGTGTCAGACAGAACGATCCAACCGATACATTTATTATTGGTTGGCTATCAGGTGAAGTGTTCTCAAGAGGCCAATTCTACCTGATAAATGCCTTTACACTGCATTCCTCCCCAGCCTATATGGTTTCAGTGGAGCAACACCCCTTCCATTATTCACTCAACACAAGTCACGGTTATTATTTATTTATCGGTCAGATGGCCCTGTCCTATAGTCAACCGATAGGAATTTTGAAATGGTGCCTAATGGACCCGCAGTATTCGGAAGTGTTATAGTCAAGGCCTGTAAGTCCCTACAAGTCAACCATGAGACAGCCGGTCTTGCATCCAGCCACATACCATTCCACTGAAGTGTGACAAAAGCATTTAACTGTTTACCCTGTTACTTGGAGCTATGAGTAGGTCTGTAAAGAAGTGACTGCACCTGTGACAGCAATGGTAACAAGTACTGCTAAGGAATCTCCAAGGACTCACCGCTTTGTTGAGGCCATCCTCAATCACCTCGCCCACCAGCTCCTCCTTTAGGCGGGGGAAGGGCATCTGGTTGATGCGTGTGTGAGCGCCCTCAGTCGGCCGCGGTATCTTCTCCAGGTAGGTGGACTTGGTCGGGTTTTCCTGTCGTACATCGGGAGACATTGAAAACAGTGTCAACACACTTAAAAATTCGTGGTTTTTTCCTTTTTTCACCCTGGGACACTGGGGAGCTGAGAATCCTAAATACCGGTAGGTGGATGGTTACAGCCAAGTCCTGAGATGGCGTAGGAGAGGCTGTGCACCTTGCATGGCATAACATGATCTTGGGGACGGGATTCAAATTAAGTGTGGAATTATTGTTTCCGAATCACTGCATCCTTTCCCGGGCTTCTTAACAATCTTCTCCCTCTCACTTCACATCCCTCCCTCTTTTCAAGCCGCTTACATGCAAAGGGTCCATGCAAGGAATTTTTCTTCGGCAAACTTTTCATACATCAGAAGATTTTTCTTCGATGTATCAAACAAAAAAAATTGACATCTGTCTTGGGTTATGCAGTGCACTTTTTAATATATTCAAATTGCCCAAGATGTTGACAACTGAGGGCGCTGTTGCCGTGATGTCAATCAGAGAAGACGCTGTTCCGTTATTATGTTTTTATGTTGGATATATGTGAAACGTACATTTGCTCAATGGATACATTTCTGATAAACGGCTACACATACGCTTACTGCTATCTACTTACAACATAATGAATCACGAAAAAAAAAAATTTAAGACGGCAAAATAGGGCTAGGTTCATGGTGAACAAATCCCTGTATCAACTCCCCCAGCCAATTATCCCCCCCCCATTTAGCTACTCACATTGATGTAGAGGTAATCACCCACATCCCGGATGTTTTTCAAGGCTTTCTCTGAGCTTCCCTCTTCCTGGTTCAACGTGTCTGAGATGTTGGCCACCAACTACAAAACACAGAAAAAAATTTCTCCGAAGTCTGGTTTCGTATGGTCAAACGAACGTCAAAGTTTGTGTCAGTCGCAATGAAGTGTTTCCATATCACTGGGTATCATCAGGCAGGGACTGATCAGGGATGCTCTCTGCATCTCCCTACGTCGCTACGGAAACCAGGTTAATAAAAACCTACATGGGAGAAACTGATGCAATTCCAACTTCCTCAACATGGAATATCATCCAGTGACACTGATAAACTGGAACAAGAAAAATATTTATGAGGCACAAAAATGATGTAAATATGCAAAGAAAATTGGCTCCTTACCTTGTCAAATATGTCGCATACCCTGTAAGGTGGCCCTTTGTCATTCACAAACGTACTGAAACTCATGCTGTCCAGAACCTTGCTCAGAAATTCCTCACCGACCAATGACCGTTCAAACAAAAATAATCCCTACAAAGGAAGCACAAGAACGCAAAATTTTCAAATGTTGGAACCTAGGGTTTTTAATCTCAGAACTGACATTGAAAGTTCCAATATTTTGTTATACCAATGGCCATGAAGTCTATTTCTATTTGTCTTGCCCGAATTTCTGCCTTTCACCGAGGTGCCGAGTTTGACAGTGTTGCTAAAAAAATTAGTTCCTTTTGCAGTAAAATATAAGAGGACAAGTCATAGCGTTTGCATTTCCGTTTCAACTCACTGCAACATGAAGAACAAAGTTCAAAAAGAAAAAGAAGGACTGTAGACTAAAGACCTGGGGATAATAACAGACAGAGCCAAGTTCATTTTTGTCGCCGGGCCCTAGCTGATTTTAAAGCATACTCGTTCAAAACCAACCCGTCAACTTTGCATTCCCTTTTTCAAATCTAGAGGAGGTGATGCGGGGATGGGTTGTTACCTTGTTGAACGTGATGACAGGCTCCGGGTGAATCCTGATGAGTGTCAGGCAGGACCTGTAGCCCATGAGCAGCTCGGCTTGCAGCCGCAGGAAAATGGCCCGTATCTCCTTGTCCGTCATGTCCACCCGCTGACTGGTCTCCAAGGGTTTGGGGAAAGCCAGATCTGCTGACTTCAACTCCGGGTTGAGAATCTGTGCACCAATAGGGAGAAAATAATCAGTTTAAGAAACATTTTTTCCTGTACGGATTAACCCTAAACCCAAGGGTGTATGTAAAATGGTACTGAAATCGGAGGATTTGGGACTGTTCAGGTTAATGCAAAGCATATCCAGCAAGGTAAAGCAAATTGGTATATACCGGTACATGTAACTCTGTACTGAAAACTGTCCTGGCCCTTAATAATCATGTGACCAGTCCATAAAAGTACATATTACCCTCATACTTGGGCAAATTACATCATGACATCACAGACTAGTCCTTGCCTCACAGTCCAGACTATAATATACATGTAGGGAGTGCTGACCAGACTACTTGTATTCATGCATACTTGCGCTGCTATAGATAAGTTGATAACAGTAAACTATGATCATCAGCTACAGGAGAATTTTAATTTTTTGTCAACTTGATACAACATTTTTAACACTCTCCATCATGTATCGCTTTGATTCACGTGCTGCACATCTCTTGGTGTTTATTTTATCCCACACCACTTGCTAGATACATCTCTTCCCAAGTTTCTAATAACATTGAAACATTGACTGAATTCCCAAGCAAAATCTGGGCAACGTCAGTATTAAAGTTACCAAATTAATGAAATTACATGTACATTGTACCTGCCAGTCAGTTAACGGTACCAAAATGAGGTTTCCTACCAGTGTCAGATGATCATGTGACCGTTGGAAGATGTCCTCTCGTGGCAAGTACAAGTTGATGCACTCAGGGACCATGATGCAACCTCCATCCAAATCCGCGATGATGACGTCCATCTAGTGAAAAAAAAGACAAAAACGATCCCTTCAGTTTAATTTAACTGTCAGAACTGACATTAAAGAACTGTTCAATTTTAGAGGTGGGAGGAAACCACTGGACAAATGCTCCTTGTAAAACCCATAAAATCAGGTGGGACTGAAAATCCACCCCGCAAGTCCATCTACATTGAATTTAATCACCGAGTCACCAAAATGGAAGCCAAGATAAAAAACACTGCAATAACCTGACTCCCTTCAACAATAACCAGGTTTAAAGACATACAAACAACTACTCCAAAGTACTCAAAGCTGTTTTCTGGCATTACTCCATGAGAAAACTTTAACACGATACTCAGCACTTTAAGTCTTCCAGCATTCCACACCAAATCTAAGGTGAGGAACTACGTTCTGCTCACCAATTCGGCCATCTCGTTCTTCATGGACGAGTGAACCCCCATGATGAACGGCGTTGGCGTGCTCAGCACCTCCGTCAATGCAGCAGGGAGGATAGGGATGTACACGTAACTGGGTAAAGGATATGGAGGAGAGCAAGAGATAAGAGGGTCAGTCCAAACTGAGAGGTCACAGGCAAGGGGTTAACAGAGAAGACATACCCAAAACGGTACATCTTGAAAGAAAGCTCAGTTTGAGAAAAAAAATCAGACCGAAAGTTCAAGGCCTCATACAGTTTCTTTGATCTTACAGTCAACTGAACCAATATTTTGCAAAACTGTTACAGCTCAGGCAATGTATTCCTACAACCTGCCCAGTGCCACAGACGGTTATTGCTGTTTTGTGCACATTCTGATAAAAAATCAGCACTGCATTTTTTATGCAGTGGTGAGCAGAGATTTGCTCACCACTGCTCTTCGGATGGTCCAGGACTCACCTATATTTCAGTGGGTAGAGTAACGAGAGCAAGGCGGTGCAGGCTTCTGTCAACCTGGTGTAGCTGCTGGAGTGAAAGAGAATCTTCTGGTCCGTGATGGCCGCGCTGTACAGACACATTACATTGCGAATACCTGCACACACCAGGGTAGGGGTAAAGAAAACTATGAATGTCTCTGAAGTGGCAGCAAAATATTGCAACGTAAGCCAGATTACCAATTTGGAGTCACTTTGTTTTCAAGAAAGCTGTAGCTAGAAACAAGAACTGTCTTCACTCTGTATTGTTTTTCAGATTCCTGAGTCATGCATGTACATGTAGTTCCCCGGACCCTTCTCGGGAATCATTGGTTTTGTTTACCAGATATAAATAAGAATAATATAAATAAGCCGTTACCTGTACCATACAGAACGAAAAGTTTTTACTGATTGGATCTCCTTCTTGGTTTTTGATTTGTACGGGTTTTGGAGTTAAGGAAACTTGGATTTAATGACACAAGCTGGAAATGAAGAGACAATAGGCAGCACCCGCAGTTCCAACAAGCAAAACCAAGGGTTCCTGATCTCCGGGTAAAAGCAGACTGTTACATGTAAAATGGACGTTGGAAAAAGGAGATGGCCGTGCACTGGACAGGATGATGGGTCCAAGCTTTACCTAGTTGCTGCATGAGCATGGCTATCTTTGTCCCTGTGATGGGCAGCTTATCGCTCAGGGGTGGCTGCAGCGCCTGTCTGTCCCCTGCACCAATGGAGAAACGTACCTGGAGGAAAAAAAACAGTCAAATGCTTGGGAAAACTGAGTGGATAACAAATTTACTTCAAGTTTTTGGTAAAAATTGAATAATGTACATATAAACAGGGTAAATAAAACTCAAGTGTTCAGTTGGAATATATCCGTACATGCATTTGTCAAATGGAAAAGGGCATCCAAAGCTGTCATCAAAACGATGATTCAAAGATATTTGGATAGCTCCTTAGGTAAGAAAAAACATGAGTAAAATCGAAGTTTTGGATGAAGAGCACTGATTATTTAGACAGTTAATAGGCAGTCAAATTGCAGAATTAAAGTTTTGCAGATGATACTGTTCCCTGCAGAATTTTTTCCTCTCCCAAAAATAACAATTCCTTCCTTGTCTGGTCTCTCTATACCAGGCTGGGTCCTAGGGAAGGACAATAGCAGTTATCATTTGAGATGCTGAAGATAAACAAATGAACGCCATGCAATGCTTTGGGGTATTACGGAACTTCGGTAACTTTGGCATTACATTTTCAGCAGCCAAACAAAGAGTTAGTGAGAATAAGGGAAACCAAAATTTCCGAAACTTGTTCCACAACCAAATGAAGAAATTCAACAACCTGGTCCCTCAGATTAAACACCCCACCGCTTAAACAAGCCAAATTTGTCACATTTTGTTGGGTATACAAATGACATTCCTGAGATTGCATGCAACTGGTCCTCTAAAAAATTCCACATCTTTTCTATTTTTAGTTCATTTTGTGGCTTTTATCATTGTCGTTTTAATCAGTTGCAATGACTTTTCAATTTTTTTCCAGGATGTGGAAAATCCTCCCTTGTCATCAACCAAATTGATGGAGGAAAATGTGGAAAATGTACCCGTGATAGCTCTTGCTGGCCGTTATTACTCAATCAGAACAAACTATAAATACATCTTGATTAATATACCGGTACTTGTATCAATCTCCATGAATTTGCTGAATCACATCAGTTAGCTCTGCACATCTACACGAACCATAAGGTACCGGTAATATACATGTAATGGACTTAGCAAAGTGGCTTTGCACTGGGCAAACTAAATGTACATGTGTAAGTGTACATGTATGCAACTCTAGTCTATGAGTACAAACTACATTTGTGTTGAGCATGGGATGCACTTTGCAAAGACTGCAGGTACATGTACAATGTACAAGGCATGAACTGTACACTTGGCCAGCTTCGAAAACAATCCGGATGGAGTGCTCGTACTCTAGTTGATAAACAAGTTGGAATAACTGCATTGACAATCACTTTCACAGCCAATCTTCTCTGGCTATTTGGACTGGGTTCGTACATGTACCGGTATGCTCAGTACACTGATCTGCACACTGACACAACAACCTTGGACACGAACAAGCTCACATAAACCACCCCCCCTCCCCTCGGCCCAGAAGATGCAAAATGCAGCCTTTGACAAAGATGGAGGTAAATCAAATGGGACGATTCCTCAGTAGGCAATGGTTTTACAGGGGTGATTATGGTACAGCTCAAGCCAGCCAGTGAGGCATGTGCATGTACCATAAAATAACGGTACATGCAGACATTAAAGTGTAAAGCCCCTAACCTGGAATTCACTTCTGGGGTTTTTCAACATAAAAACTATCTCTGGTCAGGTGACTCTCTACCCAATTTCGAGCCAAATATCCGGACATCATTTTTCAGTCTTTCAGTGTACGGTGCATTTAAAGACATTTGAATTTCTTCACAATTTTTATATCCATTTTTTAAGGTCATGGATCAAATATTGGAAAAAATGAGTTTGAAGCTCATCAATGAAGATACTGAGCAGCATTTGCTGAGGAAAGCCAGCAAGTGCTTCATAACTTGACTGCAGACGGAATAACATACATGTTCATGCACACTGTACATGTACACAAGAGCCACTGATGTGCAGACATGTATACATGTGTACATGTACATGGTCCATCACTGAACTTCCACCGTAAAAATAACTGGAAGCTGAGACAAAGGCCCTTTCATGTGAGCACTGAAAACAGGGGTCCCTTCCACTGACAACACATTTATGTCATGATTGCAGAGATACTTTGTATACCCAAGTGTTGTATGAAGGTGCATCCCTGTCATCAATCACAAGGGTCCCTGATTGTTTGCCGCCCAGATCCAGAAATCCTCCAAACATTTTGTATTGGATGAGACATCCTTGCGATCATATGAATATAAAGCAACGGTAGACTCTCCACAAGGATGGTGTGCGTTGAAGTCCGTAACGTATACACACCTTTGCTGATGCCATCATTCAAAATGGCGGTTCATGAATTAGTGTAATACCCATTAGTGTAGTCTCTGTGCCATCTGGTTTCACGCATGCATATAGTGCGGTATTTTTATATTTGAGAGGTGGGAACCAGATCTATAAAGTCTGGGCCTCATCTTGGGAGCCATGAATACCAAAAACAAATTGGACTTTACAGTATCTTTAAAACATTCTGTTTTGAGGCAGAATATTCTTGACTGCATTTCCTTAGATTGGGTTTGATGTCTTTGCGTGCCTATGTTTTAAAGCACCAAAAATTTGTGCTGGCAACAAAGCTGTTACTAACTGGCACCAAAAGTCATGTCTATCCACAAGTCCAATGGAGGAAAAATGCCCAGAATTGTCACAAGATCGAGATCAAAAATCTAGAAAACAGACAGGTGCACAGCTACTGTAGGGCAGCCTCCCACTGGCAAACAATGTTTCATTGTCACTGACTTTGTAAACAAATATTTGTGACAATTTCCAAAAAGTACTCGCATATACGGCAGGAAATTCACTGGTACACTATAATTCCACCATGCAAAGATATCACAGTACCAGCAACGCAAATGTAATTTTGTTGCAAACCGAGGGATGTTTGCAAATGTGCTATGTTGTACCGTGTGAAGCTTGTGATGATATTGTAAGCAACCCTTGAGAAAGACACTCAACGCCAACCATCGCAGGTGTGTGTGTCCAGCGCTTGTGTGAAAGGCCTTACAGATTGGAATTTTCACATACATGTTCATGTGTGTACATGTACCCTGAAACTGTTCAAATTCCTACCTTACAAGCACACACATACATATACATGTACCGGTATGTATGTGTCTTTTTAGTCGGAATTTGTTTAAAGCCTGATAAACAATAGGGTGAACAGGAACAGAAACAAGATTATGGGATGGTATAGCTCAACTGAATAAAAAGAAAAAAAACAGCTGATGGGAAACGAGGAAGCTTTTCAAATGTCAGGAATGATAGAAAGCACTCAGAACACAGCATCAATGACAGATCCTGTTATCAAAAACCATGTTGGAGCTTGTGATCAACTGCACACACACTGTACGGAAGTACCAGAACTCAATAATTCATGTGTACAAAAACCTACATCCCAAAATGACCTACATGTACATGTATATGGACCAATGCAATAAGGATAGCATGTACATGTACCTACATGTAAAATGTACCGTATATTTACATGTACATACAAAAATGTACATTTGTAGTTGTCCAACTGTACAGGCACGCCCCGCATTCTCACATGGACACTGCATACATGCGCAGAAATGTTCACAGTTACCCTTTTCTGTCCCTTGGTGAGACAAAAGTATCACATCATTTTTGGTTCTCACAATCTCTGTTTGACAGAACCCTGCAAAATGAGTCTCCAGTACATTTGCTCACTTGTTTGTTTTCACATGTGGCTGAGAGAACATTCTATGATTGCATGTACATGTACATAAGGTAAGTGCATGTCCATACAAATCTACCAGTACCTGTACTGGCACATGTGTAGTATACATGGACATTATTTCAGTTGAGTCTCCCACTTGTACATGTACAAGTATGTGAAGAAAAGGCACAGTGCAGGTGCCTGCACATATTAGCACTGTACATTAATGTAATTTAGTCTCCCGCTTACCCATTGCACCATGATGGAGGATGTTGATGAAAATACGGACAGTTCCTAGTATTGATGTCCACTTGACAAGGATTTGTTTACATTGCACATGCAGAGCCATGCAATTTAATATTTATTTATTTTGGTTTGGTCTCCAACTTGCACTACAAAAAACAGTAAGTGTACCAAGATAAAGGATGCGGATGAAGATACTGTAAATTTCTACAGAAACCCACTGAGAAAGATTTGTTTACTACATGCAAAGCCATGAATTTTAGTATGTAATCAATGTGCGATTCAACTACGTGTACGTAAATGTATGAGAACATTCCTTGCTCTATGGTATGGGTGTGTGTGGGTGCACCACAAGTTTTAAATTTTGCAACTGTTTTGTTTGGTCAGATCACAAATTATCTTAGACACATTCACAAACTTTAAAATAAAACGTGGAGGAGGAGCACGCAGCTGTATCTGAATCACTTGGCTATGGCTTAAAAACTGCACACAAGTCTATGATAGTGGCTGCAGCCAAGTAAACTCGGATATGGCCTACATGTACATTGTACATGCACCTGAGCCAAAAAGAGCGTGTGCTGCGTTACTGTACTATATTCTCAGTAAACAGGGAGGGCCATGTTCATGCACCTGCTAGCGAGTCCCCTACAGAGAAACAGGGTATGTGTACACAGGAAGTTTGCCTATGTGCCTACAGATTTTCAATTAGTTGCAAAATTAAGTCAATATTTGTACAATGTACATGTACATCTACTTGTGAAATGTGCGTGCACTTCAGGAAGAGTCCACTGCATGAAATAATATGTAGACCCTACAACATACATGTACATGTATGCTGCAGACATACATGTACATATCCATGTGCATTAACCTCCAGGATTATGCACGGGTTGTGAGGAAATTATGATTTGAGGATCACCAAGAGGGCTACCTTTGCTGCCCAGGCCAAGAGGGACAATTTCTTTATTTCACGACCGAGATGTTGGGGCTGAAAATTGTCCCTATAACAAAACATCCTACCGGTGCTGGTAGGTTCTCACAACATCTGCTCATACCGTAACGGTAATTCCATGACGTGTAGTCCTCACAACAGGTGCATGTACAGTGGTATGTATACATTAGTATCCCAACCACATATCGGTACAAGTACAGGTACAGGTGCAAAATCAACTCATATAGGGGCAAGTTCAATCAAGGACCACTAGCTAACTAGTGGTTGGTCCGTGACATACCAAGCATGTGCAGTGAAATTGAAATACAAACGACCCTAGTCAACTGTTGTCATGTCATCAGACCAAAGGGGAGAAAAGGTGGCCGCAGGAAGGACAAAATAGCGAAAGTGAAAATGAAAATGGTTATTAACTAGTGACATACATGTACTGTTTTTCCCGGCATTTTTTTTTATAACCGGTCCTCTCTGCACTGTCCTATTAAACACGATTTACATACATGTACATGTAGGGCTGTGCCAAATATCCGAATAACTGAATATTCAATTAATTATTGAACATTTGAAAATTAATTTCTGAATTTGAATATTTGAATGCAAAATTTATGGAAAGGAAGGGAACATTTTCTTTTGTTTGAGAATTTGTACACGACAGAAATCGTACATGTACAGTGATTCAAAAAGTAAAATTACTCATTAAACAATTAGGAATAGAAATTTTCAACAGGGCAAGAAATATTGTTCATCTTTTAATCTCCTAAATCGTGGCTAGGGATACTCCTACGTGTAGATGTGAGAAGTTATCACATTGATTAAAATGTACATTTGTGTGCGTTATTGCAACTGATGTTGTACATATGTATGTATACGGTTTGTTCATCAACAATCTACCGGTTGGTACGACCGAATACATGTATTTGGATATTCGATAGAATAGAAGGTCGAATATTCAAATTGTGAATTATTCGAATTGACTCAGCCCTAGATTTATGGCAACCAATGTTAAGACCAACCTTGACGGACTGCTCACAAATAGTTTGACTAGACTAGTCCAACCATCGTCGACTCGCGTGCAATCAATCAGACTTGCCGCGTAGTTGAACTACCGTTAACTATGGTCCTTGACTGCACTTGCCCTAATCAGCACAACATGAGCCACAATGGATGGGGGAAACCAAAACCAAGACACAACTGAAATTCTCTCATGTGTATTCCGATATGAACTTTGTCAAACTTCCACTTATAATATAGTGTACATGTATAATTTCCACAAGCTTCCCTCTCAGTAGTACATACATGTACCTCCGGTATATGTACGCTATAAGTGTACCTTAGGGGAGTGGGGCAGTCTTGGACTTCATAGCAGCAGATACTGTATCAAGTCAGACACACATGGCTAATCAGGGCACACAATCCTTGGGAAGTGATGCGTGCTATATGTACATGTTCTGGTACATGTATGTGGGATTTTCTGAACTACCAAATAAACTTTAATGATTTCGAGAGAATCTCATAAAAGCTGCATCATTTCCTCTGTTACCGATATCATGTAACCCACACAGCTGTTTCCCCAGTTTGTCCACGAATGTGACTTTGGGCATATTCTCTGCAGACAGATGGCACAATGGAATTCCATTTTACTTCTGCCTACTGGTACCACCACAGGAAAAACACAGTCACCAGATTGGTCGACTGCCAACATGAACTTGGACCGTTCAGCTGGCACAATGCTGTTGCAAAGTGCTGAAGTTGCAGGGCTGTGGTTTCAGTTCTGTTTGACAGCATGACCAGTTGTTGACCGGTGGTCAAATTTTCCCTGCTAACCTGTGCACAAAATGCATCCTGGGTACCAGACAAAAAAAGGTCGACAACCAGCTGTCACTTGAACTTGCCGATCGTTGCCTGTTGCGGTACAAACTGTATGGTGATTTTCAGTCAACTGCAAAGATTCACATAATTTTGCCCAGTCCCGAGTATCGCATGGCTCATGCAACAATTGTCCAAAGTTCTGTCCTAGGAAGAAAAGACAATCTATCCCCTTTTATCAACAAATAATTAACTTTGAACTGACTGCCACAATTTCACGCACCATGAAAGTGTGACTGAAACAACAAACTAGTACACAACCAGGATATCAGTAAATGTTCCTGGGTCCATGTTCATACACTGTACGTATGCTGGATGGCTCATGTTTTCCCTGTAAGAAGGATCTGTCCACAGCAACTCTACCTGCAAATGTGTACAGCAGGATTTTGTTTTCCCATTTCCTGGGCATAAATCTTCAAGTACAGTTGCCAATTTCCACTTTAAAAAAATGCATTCTGTGTGTGCTCCTTATCAAAACATACATGTACATAAACTTTATAAAGAGAATAATTTAGAATTTGTCAGTTTTGAAACTAGATTTGAATTGCCCAGACATCTTTTGACAAATAGTACATGAAGTGCGTGAGAAAAAACTGTACTGTGCTTGGAAGATAGAATGTCAATTTTGTTCAGAATCTACATACATGTACATTGTATATAAATTTGTAGTTAAATATAGAAGGCAACGAACTCACTGCTAACATACTTTTCTGATGTACATGTACAAGAAGATACCTGTGGCAAACCACGTGGTGGTACCAAGTGAGATCTCTTGTAGGAGTAAGTAGGGTTCTGAAAACTGCAGCCAGCAACTTTTCTTGATAGTACATGTATGCTCCGTCCGTCATTTCGTGTTTGTATGAAAAGTTCTTATCTTTTCCTCAAAACTTTTCTTAGGAGTGAGGGAAGAAAACATTTATTGGAATATGAACCGTCTTCATTTACCAAAAAAAACCACTTCTTGGCCGTCAATTTAATTTGTGAATGTGGGAAACTGAATAGCTACATGAAATAGGGGACTGAACATGTATCTGGGTGGTTGAACGTGATCACTGAACGGCCTTAAATCTGCCTGCAGTTCAACATCACAGTTTTCAACAACAAAAGAATTTGCTCTGCGCATGCAGTGTCCATGTCTAGTTCCTGTCAAGCTTTGGCACAAGTACCAATATCTACTGTGGAATTCATTACTTCCCAGACCCGCCCGCCTGACTCTACCAGCTTGAACCCAGCTTAGAATCAGCACATCTTCAGAATTGTTGGCATCAGGCCAAGAATGGCTCTCGGGGAAACTACCACAAGTTTTTTTTTCTTGAAAGAGAGAGGAATGGCAAATTCCAGGGTTCCCACAGGCATCTGAAAAACATATTTCAAGACTTTCCCAGGACTAAAAATATGACAGTTTCCATGACATTCAATTCAAAATGCTACATGCACATGTATATTTGCTGAGAAAAGTTGTTGGGTATTATGCGCATCGCAGAAGACTGCTGCCGTGTAGCCACTGCTGTAGTGACAAGGACAGCCAGTAAATTTACAGGGTACCATTATTATTGTATCCAAGAAGCCCACAACCATTGCATGATCTTGATTTCTGTGACTTTTTGCCTCAGACATGATTCTAGGACACCCCATTTTCGGCCAATTTTCCGTAACTTTTCCATGACCTTCCAGTATAATTTTTCAAAGGATTTCCAATGACTGTGAGAACCCTGAAGTCAGATCTTGAGTCCAGATCTCAAATCCATTCAACTCTGGCCGAGCCATCAAAGAGAGCTTCATAAACATTCAGGCTGACAGGTTAGAATGAGTCTTTGTCAGTAAACAATGAAATAAAAGCAACTGAGTAACTTCTGGAGAATTGTGTGTCTAATGCAAGGATTAGTGTATTATGCACATGTAGTGAACCTGGCATCAGATTCACAAAAAAAGAAAGGGAAAAAATGCAAAACTGACTAGCACAAGTCTAAATTGAGTACATGCATTAAAAACAAACAGCAAACCAAAAACCAGAATGAGTCTACAAAGCATGGATGGCCCTGAACTATGGATGAAATGCGTGTGAGTGGCCCCCGAACCTGGATGTTCACCTACCCATTCATGCTCTACAGTTTCTTGTGAGCAGTCGTTGAGCAAGTTCTGTGTGAAAACCAACACATTTCTACTAGTTTTAAAAAGGGCAAGGATGGAATTGCTACAGTGTGACCAGTTGTCAAGTTGTAGATGTAGAAGTTGGGTCCCTTTCGACTGCAACTAATGCTAGAGGTACATGTATACATATATATTTTCTTGTATGCACTCACTGCAGAGCACCACCACATATGCCACGCGTAAGTGTACTCAGTAGAAGCGCTGTGATATACACGCTGTCGGAAATTCACGGACCTCAGGGTCATGTGACTCAACAAGCAATGCCACATCATTTCTGAGGTCACGTTCGTTCACGTCACGTGCAATATGTTCCTGCAAGCTTTGCTGGTGCCAAGTGGCCAGGTGCACGGAATTTACAAACACTGGCAGTGAAATTTATTTGAAAGAGCTGAGAGCAGTTCTCTGGAAATCATACCCTAGCACCGCAACAGTGACAGTATGAACGGATTTCTTAAGTAATTTTATCCACCAAAGATAGATGCCAAGGATGAGACCTGTACTGATTTCTAACTGTCTTTTTATTGTTTTCTTGGAAATCATTGGATTGTCTCACTTTGCAAAAGACCCTAGCATGAGACTGCATTCACTCTATCAAATGTTGCCCCCACTCCCCTGCCTTCCCCTCCCAATATGGATGACCTGCAGGGATATAAGGACTTGCAGTTTGAATGATACCATATGAGTATTTAACTTTGGGGATAATTTACTTTTTGTTTACTGATCCATGTACAGTAAGGGCGTTTCACAATAGTGTGTCACCAAGAGTTTGCAACGCGTTGGCCAATCACGACGACCCAATGCGTGTTTAGAAACGGTCAACAGATTAGACGCATTGTGATTGGCCAACGCATTGCAAACTCTTGGTGGCACACTACTGTGAATCACCCATATTACCTGTTTTGTTTTTTTTTTACTGCAGGGCACAATGTTCAAATAGGCCTATGATCACAGTTCTGATCCCATGACAATATCTGTTACAAAATCAGTGTGTTAATGTCTACTCACATTGAAACAAGGGTAGCCTTGACAGGAGGGGGGGTAAGAGGTGGAGACAACAAGTAATAGGGGCGTTAGTCCTCATTCGACACTATTCAGAGTAACACAACACAGGGGGAGACAAGCATGCCCATCCAAATTGACACCCTATGAATATGCAAAACTCAACATACATGTAGGCCTGTTTGTTATTACAAGGTTTTGGGGACAGACAAGTACATGTACCAGTACGGTATGGTAGATCAGTGCACATATCCTGACACTGACTGGATTTCAAACTTTTGAAGAATCTCAGGAGGTTCCGCAAGCCAAAATGCAAACTCAAAAGACACCGATGCTAAGCAGTTTAGGTCAGCAAAATGCACTCTCCAAACTAACAAAAAAAAAATCTGCTGGATTTTTCATTTCATTTCTTTTTTTTTTGGGGGGGGAGGTGTTTGGGAAATCAATTATTTTGTAGTTGAACTGAAAACTGTTGCTGTGCAGGGCTTTCCACACTGAGCAATCTTCCAAATTAGTGCTTGGGTGATTTGCAACAGAATGTTCCGATGGTACGGAGAGACAACATCACAGAACAAGCGTTTAAAGCTGGCTCAGATTTTCACCGCATTAAGCTCAGGCACACAGCTTGTCAGCTTCTCAGCCTTTTGCTATCTTGCAAAAATATTCTCTCATTTTATTTTTTAAAACATGCGCGGAGAAGACCAAGTTTGGAAATGGTTCAAAGTTGAACAACAATGCTATCTTACACCAGTGTTTCAAAGGTCATGATTGAGACTTTTAGACAAAAAGGCATCTCACCAGGCTTACACAAAAGTCAAAACAGGAACGAGAAAAATGCTTGGAGTCCAATTTGGAATGGAATTTTGACTGCTTGAAGTAAAAGACAAATGACTCATTAATCCTGACACTCCCAAATCCTTTAAAATCCCTCAAAGGGTTTCATGAGGTTTTGGAACAGTGTAACCTACATGTAGCTAGTGGAGACCATTGGAAATGGCACATAAATTGCTTCATCTATGTATATCACTATTTTGTGGGGCTATACTGTCTGACACACTAATGCACTATGTATTTCACATCAAAATGTTCCTTGCATGCACGTACATTTCTTGGAATAACCACACAAAATGTTGAAGCACGATTGAATTTTCTGAGCTACCGGCACACAGTGTACTTAGCCCATTAACGAGCCATTTCTAATGGTTCCTCTCATTATATTGCACGGGAAGTGACGGCCTTGATTGTTGAAGCGCTAAGAGCAGTTTCCTGCACAAAGGTGGATTTGGGAAGATTTTGGAAGATTCAGGAAGGGGGAGTAAAAAGTCTCCACTGGGAGCTGAGCACAGAAGCCGGACAAGCTCACCTGAGGCCCACTGGCCGGTGGCACCTGTATGTGACCCAGGATGTTTCCCACCAGCGTCTCCAAGGGTACATCCATTGAGTCGATGTAGGCTGTGTAGATCAGACCTAGGCAATTCTGAAGAGGTAACAGCCGGAAATGACAATGAAGGTTTCAGTCCAGGCATAAGATCTGGCACCTTGCAATGAGCCAGTTTGGTACTCCAATGGTACACACCCAGAATGAAGTGCGTCAGAGGCAATTCAAGAACGTGCACAAGGTTGGCCTTATCAGAGCAGCCGTATCCCAAAACTCCCACTTGTGAAATGATGAGCACATGTTCTCCCGCTTCGGTGAGAAGATGTGAAACCGTTTTCCCACTCGTGTAAAAAGGCAAGAAAATTTACTCCCCCTTGTGTGAAAAGGCTTTTTCCACTCTTGGCAATTGCTTTCATACTTTGTGAAATGAAAATCAAATCCCAGAGAAGCCAAAAAGGTGGGAAAAGAATTTCCCCTTCCCAGGTTAACTTTCACCTGCAAGGTACTGTACAAGTTATTGCACACTTACCTTGAGGGTCTCAAAGTAACTCAGCCTAGAGATCAGCACCAGACTCTTGGGCGCAAACATCATGGTGTGGTGCACCAGGGCGCCCTCCATCTCATCTTCCACGTCATCCGGCCGGGTGGGCGTCATTTTGACGGCCTCAGAGAAGGTGAGCACAGCACAGTAGTGCCGCTCCGCCTCAATATCCGTCAAGACAGCAATGAAGAATGTCGGCTCCAGAGCTCGGGAGAGGAGCTTCCAACCTCCGGGCTGACAGAACTGAACCATTTTGGGAAGAAACGGAAAAGGACTGTTAGATGCTATCATTAAGATAATACTCCTCGAATACTGCGGCCTTGGTTCTGAAACCAAACTTTTCAGCTAACTGTTGTGCTCATCTTACCAGTTCAATCCCAGATATGAAGGGCACATCTTCCCAGTCTTTCTCAGGGAAGCGCTGGAGGATCTTTCCACAGCCAAAAGAGGATCCACTCTCTGCAAGAACAAACAAACTAACATTGACTATACATGCGTAGTTCATGTTTTATGTACCTGTTAGCTGCTGACATTTAACCTGTATATCAACTTTCCGATTTGTGTATTGTATGGAACATACCAGAACGGTACAACAATGCATTTAACGTCTAACAATAGCGCACCTCAGAGGTTACCCTTACATACATGTACATGTAGTGTATTTTCATGTATATACATGTAGTGGTGTTCAATATACATAGTACACGTGGGATCGTGTTACCAGGATCATAGAGCTGTGCAGAAAGATGAAGGTCAAAGTACTCTTCAATCCATTTGCCAGCAGTATTAATAATCACATGTTCATGTACAGTGGTGTACACAGTCAATGGATACAAATGTACATGTACATGCAACCCTACAGATCTATTTGTAGTACATGTACACATGTATATGTACGTACCACACATGTGGGTGTACATGTACGTGTGCCGTACTCATTAAATGTTAACAACTAATACATCAACTACATGTATAATAAAGTGTACACTGCACTAGTACACTGTACAGTACATGTACAACCTTGACACAGCGTGAACCTGTACATGCTGACTAGTACTCAACGCTAACCCTCTTCAATCCTCCAAAATCCTTCGGGCGGTTTTGGAGTATTTTGGAGGATTGAGGGTGAATGGCAAAAGTGCATGGCTGATTGCGTAGGATGCCATTTAGTTTAGACCTAGAACAAATTGCAATAGAATTATAACTTGAAATAAACATACAGAGAACTTGTGAAAAATCTAACTTTTTCTATGGAGTGGAAAAGTGTTTTTTAAAGCATTTTTAGGCTAAAAATTTGAGTTCTTTTATATCCAAACTATGGAGGGCGCCCTTTCTTAATTCCTCTGGTGACTTTCCAGGCAGAAAATACAAAGTAATACAGTAAATCGTGGCGAAGACTATTAATTTCATGTGAAGGTGGCAGACAACAGACCGGCGTTTCACTTAGAAAAAACAAACGTTAACACACATGCAAGAAAGAGTTTATATTTATCATCAGTTATGAATGTGACAGTAAATTATATACCAACAACAGTACCGCATATCATTAACTTCATACTAAGACCTTCAAGGTAATTACTGCCTGCTTTACTATCAGAATTTTTCATACCGAGCCGGGAGGTTGAGCAGAATGGAAGAAGTCGTTGACAAGTGCATTTTTTGCAACGAGACCATGAACACACAGAAAATACTTGCAGGATGTCAGGCAATAGACAGGGCTAGTGAAGCAAGAAAAGATTCAAATACCATAACAGCAAGTCAAAGAGTACACGTTGTTTGTCAACGAAAGTATTGCAATCCCAGGGTGAAGGGTCAACTAGTGACTGCTGCATACTGTGATCTGTGTCTCCTGTATTTAAGTTTGCACAGCATTGTTTATTTTGTGGTCAAGGAGACAGGTATTATGGGAAAAAATGATTGGGTTCTCATTCGGCTGTGAACAGTGGATTTTCAGCATAAAATGCAGGTAGTAGACGCATGTTGTGTGCGAAATGACAGTTGGTCAACCATTGTGAAAGGCAGAATTTTCACACGCTGCAGACGCAGTTTACCATAACAAATGCAATATAAGTTTCAGACCAGGTAAACAAATTCCCAAATTATATGTAGATTCATATAGAAGTGATGTTTTACAGACACAAAGTAATTTTTCGGGTAGGCCATGCAATGAAATTAAGGCGGAATCCTTCAAGACAGTGATGGAACACTTCAAAAAATCATGATGATGAGCAGACAATGGTTACTGACCTAATCAGAAAAATGCAAGAAATATCAGCTTTTCAATCTGAGGTTTACAGTTGTAAGTACATGGAAAAACAAATCCATAAACATTATATCCATGAAGTTATAATTTCTGAGGTTGATGGGAAAACTGACGTTGTTATACAGGAGCTCTGCATCACACATTCTTTATAACTTCTTTAAGCAACAAAAACGAGAAGATCAGGAGTCAGAAAAAAATGAGGTTAACTACAACATCAGCCGATCTCCTCAATTCCAACAGACAAGGATCCAGTACCAAGAGACCAGTTAGCAGTCATCCGATGCAGTTGCATGACAGGATGCAACACACAGCAATGTGACTGCCGAAAAACAAGGTATGGAGTGTTCTTCAGCATGTGGGGGCTGTAAAGGGATCTGTTGCAATGTGACCGTGCCTGACGAAGACGACGTCAACCACGGAGTGGACAATGAATCAACAGATTGATGAGGAGAATCGCAGGATCACCATGCCGCCAACAGTCAAACAGAAAATTTTTCTGAATTTCTTGTCCAACAAAAAAACAGAAAAGAAAAGGAAAATATTTAAAAAATTGACACAACAGTGGTGAACACTTTCAATTTTATTTTTGAGGATGCCTCCTCAAAGAGGCAAACATATGAATGTTACCTGACAATGAACCCAAAAGAAACAAAATGTATTTGGAAATGAACAGTAACACATTGCATAGTTTTAACATTTAATTTTCAAAATTTATGATAAAACACCTTAAGATGTATTTTGGGGATTTTGTTTTTGCCGAAACATGCCAGGAAGTTAAGAAGTTTTATGCCACAGGTTAATTATTTATAATTTGCTGAGGTATTCCAGGAGAAAATGTTGACAATTTTTAATTTCCTCCCTACGAGTTTGAGTATACGTTTCAAGGTTGCATCTGTTTATTTTTATTTCTCATTGTGTTTTCTGATAGAGCAAATTTTATTTGTTTATTTGGTTTTTTTTTGTTTGAGCAGACAAATATACAAACACACAAACTAAGGGAAAAAGTTGCAGCTCTCAAATGCAGAACACTTGTGGAACACTGACTAAAAAGTTTCTGAACAATAGATCCCCCAATACAAAGTCAACTCGATATTGTCAAAATTGACTAAAGGTTTCACATATGTCGCTAATGAAACAACGGAGCTGGATGATTTGTTACTTGCCCATTTACTTTATTAAATCCCTTTTGTAAAGGTCCTGAATTCATAGAACACTCAAGTATAACTGTTTGATTTCAATTTAGGTTGTAAGCACAGGTTTATCATTTCTGTTTTAAAGGTTGTATAAAACGCTGTCAAATCTTACAATGTAGGATGATTTGTTGACTTGGCTTTCTATACTAAAGTTGAATTTCTGAATTTCCTATTACAACCCCACCCAACACTGAAGAGAGAATCAAACCTACCAGACTACAATTTCAACTTTGCCAGAGCAAACATCCCTCCCAAAACAATTTACCGGTACATGTACTTAGATGCTAAACTGACAACATTTTTGGTGGATATTTGGATAGAAATTCAGTTATTATTAAAAATCTAGATTGATAATTGAAATAATATTTTAGTGCAGCAGCTCCCAGGCAGTTAAATCCCAAGATACCGGTATCATTAAAATACCCGGTATCTACATTATTAAAAAGCCGTCGGTTACATGATCAATCGTGTTCCCTGACGTGTCCCACATTATGCGAACCTAGGTCAGGGCGCAGAACAGACGCGCAGCAAAAAACCATGGCACGGTCCAAACAACGGTTTACACTTTAGTTACTCGCTAAATATATCAGTTAAGAAACGGTGAGTAAAAGCACCTTTCCACTCCATGAATAAATTAGATTTTTAGTACCAGTATGTTGATCAGTGATTTTTTATAAGTGTGACAGTGTTAAAATAAATTCTATTGCAATTTGTTCTAGGTCAGGGCCTTTCTGGTCGTAAATTGACTGGACCACCATAATGTATACCTATACATGTACACTGTACATGTACAAGCCAAATACATGTATGTGTGTGTACATGGTGCATGTGGTGTACACGTACATACGTGTACATGTACATGGATGTATCCATGTACATGTACGTTGTTGTACGTACATGTAAATGTATACAGTATGCGATAAGGTATTTAATTTAGAAAAAGGCTGCAATGTACATGTATGTAGTATACCGGTATGTGCATTAACGGTAGTACCCTAGTTATTGCTGGTTCACGCATACAATAAAATACTGCCAAGCATTTTGCGGACAGATGTGGCTGCAATTCACTTGTGTATTTTACGATTACATGGTGCCTAGGAACGTCATCCCCCCTCCCCCCAGCTGCCTGGCCCAGGGTCGGCATCTCCAGGAGTAGATATTCTCCCAAGTTATTCCAAGTATTTCTAGCCAATGTCGATGACCAGTTGATGTGGGAGGGATCATTACGACAGAAACCTCAACTGACAGTACCTCAACCGTGGAAATGGCTGAGCCGAGACTTTGGTTTGTGCGAGCTGAACAAGGGAAATTTGGTCATACAGGCCAACGGAGTGGGTGACAATTGAATCAACTGAGTTGCTGTGTTCTAATGGAATTTGGCTTGGATGGGAACACTGGATAATGCCTCATTTAGTTCAAAAAAAGTCTGGAAAGGTCAGAGACAAATATTAAATGTTGCAAACATGCTCTTTCTTTTTTTCTCGCATTTTATCATCTTCCAAGGAAAACATGCATTGCGATGTTTGTACTGATATGAAAGCGATGGATCCCCTTTCAAAGCGGAGTGGTTTACAGACGCATTAACAAAGCTACATGTAAAGATATTATACCATAAATGAACATGCATACACAGTATTGGCGAGTGCATGTACATGTAAATGTATGCTGTGTGCGTGCACATTGTAGGTACATGTACATGTACATGTAGCTTGAAAACATTTAATCAAGACAATATTACATACTCAAACAAAGGACCGATTGATTTCTTTATTTGCCATTTCCAACAGGCTCAAAATAATGTTGTTAATTTGATGTTGTCTTCTTGAACTCAGATTTCTGCAAAACTTTTTGACACTTACTGCAGTGTCATTCAGCCAGGACTGAAGGGGGGAAACTCCCTGGACTAACCCAACAGAGTAGCACGGGGGCCCAGCCTGGTATTACCGATATATGTACATTGTACAAGTACATCACACATGATTGATTTTGAAACGGTTTCCTTAGCACTTCCCGACTGTGCAGACCATCTGCTGGAGTGCATGTGGCATTCACCTGTATTATAATTGGAGGCTCTCTGGGACATTCCACAAAAAATATAGGCCAGCTTTTTCCTTGGAGAGCCCGCCAACCAAGATCTGGTACTGAAACATGCTGCTAGTGTTATGCATGAGAAGGCCCAACAGTGGACAATGCAACTCAGATTCAAACGTTTTTAGAAGACAAGTGAAAAGGCAGAAAATAGACAGATAGACCACTTTTGGAACACATAAATTTCTGCTGGGAGGAGGGAAGAACTTGAAATTTCTGGTTGTCCACTTTTGGAGCACTGCGAATTGAGTTCTTAAGTTTCTAGAAAACAGATGTCGCAGCTGTGAAAACTAACTTTACAAAACTAAAGTTACACACGTACGAGTACATGTACACACTAGTGGCAGTGTTGGGGCCGAGTCCTCAAATCCGAGTACAGAGTACTCCGAGTACTTTAGGGGCCGAGTCCTGGGCCGAGTCCAAGTACATGTACACGGGTGACGAGTCTGAGTCCAAATCTCCGAGTCCGAGTACATCAAAGGTTGAGTACTGGGCTGAGTCCAAGTACATGTACATGGGTGACGAGTCTGAGTCCAAATCTCCGAGTCCGAGTACATCAAAGGTTGAGTACTGGGCTGAGTCCAAGTACCTTAGTCTGAGTCCAAGCCCGAGTACAATTGCAAAGCGTACAATAAACAAATAAGTAAATACTGTAATTAAAACTGAATTATACAGGCACTTGGTCTTCTTGCAACACAAATCTGCAGTACCATGTGGATATTCACACCTTTTATTCTGTGAAAAAGTTGATGTGGCTTATGAATACCCATGCGGAAACCTTTATCAAAGACTTAAGTAAGGAAACCCTGAGATATCAAAACTGAGCACAAAAGCAAGACTGTATATTAATATAAACCTAAATAAAGACTTGTACTGAAATAAAGGCCTCACCCAGTCACCTTATAACCTGCTGTTAAAACCTCAATGACCAACCAGGACAGAGACCCAAACCTTAACCATATCTGATGCCAAGACTGAAACCAGACTAAAATCTTGTAGCTGTATCACATAACAAAAACATGAGTGAAGAAAAGGCTTGAAAGAAATCTGAATGCACCTCAGGTTTAATTATAACTACCGAACACTTTGTCCTTGAGAATCCTTATTTTCATATCAATAGTAATAATGACCTCTGAACTGGAATGATAAAAAAGTCTACTGTTACAGGAAATGCTTCACTCTACAGTCTTGCAAACTAATAGAATTCAATTTTTCCGAAATTACACTTTGAGAAAACAAGACTGGAGAGCACCTTGCTCGTGAGGAGGCTGCGATGGGGCCGCAGGAAAATACCACCTGTAATGAATACCCGCTCTACAGGAGCACTTGATGCTTAACATATTCAACGATTGAAAAAAAACAAGAAAAGTGAAATATCTGTGGCCCTCATATCACAAACTTCGGCAATGGTTTCCGCACGGAAACATGTACAAAGAGACCTCCATACAAATACGTCGTTCTCACATGCACAACGTACCACTAAAACATGGCATGAACTGACTGACTCTAGCCTGACTCCAGATTCACAAATCAATACTACCGGTACATCCGCGGCGCGGAGACGGGAACTAGACTAAAATCTTTAAAGATCGTTCCTCGTACCCAGCGTGCATTAAGCCACTGTACCCAGCACTGTTGATGCAAAATTTTTAGAGGAATCAATTAAGCACTGTACTCGAATTATACCCTTGAGTACTGGGGTACTTGACGTCCGAGTATATGCAAAATTCGAGTACAAAGAATCGAGTAAGGACCAATTCCAAATAAATTTTGCGTACTGATAGTGGAGTACAGGTCAAGTACTTGCATGTACTCGAGTTGTACTTGAGTACGAGTAAGTACCGTTAAGTACTCCAACACTCACTAGTAGTACATGTACATTATAGATACCGGTAGAACGTCATACAAAATACATTGTCAGTACATGTATCCTTGCTTTATCCTTGGTATCGGCCTATCGTAGGCCTACAGGCACCCTGTACATGTACAATATGGTACCAGTACTCCGGTATATTTTATATTTGTCTACAGGTACATTATAAATGTACCATACTAGTGTACATATACATGTGGCCTTGTGAGAATAGTCCTTGCTTTATGTTAAGTACATAGTACATGTACATGTAGTCGTACCTGTACATACATGTATATGGAGTACATGGACTGTACATGTACATTACATGTACTGTACGTACATGTACTGTACCCTGGGAATTTCCTTCAGGAGGGATGACAGGTCAATGGCCTGGCACTGTCAGTGCTTAATTCTCACAATTAATAGACAACATACCGGTACCAGCAGTACCTGAATTGACACTATAGGCCAGGCTGATCTGAGTGAGCTCAAGGTTGAATTTGGACAATATTTCACAACTGATGCAGGTACATGAACACTTGAATACTCATGGTTATTTTTTTCATTACCCCAGATCATGTGATAGGGTGACATACATGTACCTGTATGCCGCACTCACTGGTTGATATCACATCGGCTGGCATTGTATGATATCATGCACACGTGCATGTACCACACACATCCCTACAGTGTGCGGGATAATGCAGGGTTCACTAATCGTTGATGTTCAAATATTTTTTTTGTTGTCCCAACAATTTCCATCAGATAAATGTTGTAAACGACTGAAAAACATCAAACCAAATGACAAAACAATTATTGACTGCTGTAATGTACCGCAAGGATATGTTACATGTTGTTTGGAACATATCCGAGGGATGCACAGCGCCCAAGGCGAAAAATCATACACTGTACAAGTACCGGTATTCCACGGTATCCCACATGAGCCCCTCGCAGCTTGTACTGGTACTCGATAATAGTTCCTTTAACATATACTGGAATGAGGAACCATTGAAAACACATGAGGCGGCAATCCCCCTGTTGTGCGATAAGTGCGAGTTTCTTTATCTCAGCTGTAAAATAGATCCACATAACTGTGATCAGGAAACACATGTAGGCCTTTACTGAAAGAGGAGAAGGCTCTCTCGGCTTGTTTCCTGCACAGCAGTCTGAGCGGGCAATGACAGTAAACCACAGCTAGATCTCGTTGACTTACGACGGGCATATTCTGGCACCAACTGGGAAGCCTCAATGCAACTGTTTGTTGATGAAAAAAAGAAACAGCCTCAAGTTCGTATCACCCTGGGTAAACTGGAGAGAGAATTGTCCTGCACCGTTTTGGAAGATAAACAAGACAACAGAGTAATAACTTTGAATTTGGTTTATTTGTCGGAAAGTGCAATACCAGTACAGTACTTGTAGCAAACAAGTTGGTGCATGACCAGAAGAAATGGAAAGTACAGTGAACTGTTTTGTACTTGAACTTGAATCTACTTAATGTGCACACAAAGGTCATGAAATTTGTCAGTGCCATCAATCAAACACCAATAACTACCCGTCTGACTACATGTATATCATACCCACAGCACTAGGAGATAATTTTTTATGGAGGGCACTTTATAAAAATACTGTATTATTACCAGTACTTGTGCAAACCTACTCATAGCCTTGTACTGGTATTTCAGATCCTTGCACATGTACTGTACTAAAATACTAATTAGTACATGTATATGTGCTGTAAGCTTACACATTATATTACATGTATTCGTAATCACACGAGTGTGAGTGGAATCATGTAGTACATGTACATGTACAATGTACGTCTGAGCGTCCCATATATGTATATGTATACCACTGGGCCTTCGGCCTCATGGTATACAGGATACAGATGCACTGCATTCTGTGTTCAATAAGCGTGAGTGTCGTAACGAATTAATCTTTAAGCAAACTTGACACACAGTATAGGGGCCTATGCGCGCAAATGCGCCACCTTTAAATTGACAGTAAATTTTGCAGCCGTGTGTTTTGCTTTTACCGTAAAAATAGAACATTGCGTGGAGTTAAAACAACGCATTACATGGGGTTTGACATGGACATGGACCGTGCAACATATATACTGTAGTTGTGTGTCACACTGTTTGTCGCCATGGATCGACCAATCAGGATTGAGAATGTATACAAGTTTGCTCGAAAATAATCCATCAAGTCTGTTGCACATCAACGACACATGCATTTATGACGTGGGAAATTCCAACTCTCGTTTCAAGTACCGGTAACATACCATACCATACCATAACATAACATACCGTTTACCGGTACATGTACATGTACTAGTATTAATCCTAATGTCCCACGTTGGGCCCCTAATTAAACAGAATAACTACACTTGTGGCCATTCAAATTGTACATTGTATCCCTAGTACCGGTATGTACATGTATTGTACTGTACCTTGGTACAATCTTTACAGTACAGTGTACAGCTACATGTACATGTACAATGCATGTACCGGTACATGACGTAAACATGTACATGTATTATTCAATGAGCCATGACTGCAATATTCTGAAGAAAAGAAACTGTTCCCTTAATTAATGCAGAGAAGGCCTATCCAGATGTTTACACGTACTCGTATGTATTGTAATTTTCGAAAATGTACTGTACTTTGATTCTTACATTGAAAAATGTCTCTGCGGCTCATACTCCGGGCGGCTTATAAGGTAACTATTGAAGGGGAAAAAAGTAATTAAAGCCGTGCCTGGGCCAGGCTTACCGCGTGCAGGTGGCACAGTCATGTTTGTGTTGGTTGCTTTTTACATCTGATAACTCGAACCTCAAAAAATAAAGATTTGAGTTGTCCGAATTTCGAGTAAATGGAAGACCCTAAGTCATGGAGTCATGACACACATATACCCGTATATGAAATGAGTCTGAATTACAAACTTTAATTGCTCTGCTGAGATGGCAACATTTTAGTGATTATTTTCCTGCTTTTTATTCATTCTCATAGTGTACATGTATTTTTGACACACAAATAATCAGTTTACCAAGATTTTTTTTTTATTGTACCTAAAGCTTTCTTTCTACCGGTAATAAAACTCAACTGCTAATACATGTGCATGTGCCTTCATGTAGCAAATCTTTTGTCTTAATCTTATTATTGCTAATCATGTTCAGCCTGACAAGTGACATGCCACAGAATTTCAGGTTTCTTTCCACTTGGGTTTTCTGATTACATAACTTTCTAGGGTCACGTAGTTATCGGAACGAGTCAGCGATTGGACTGTCCATGAACAGACCTGCAGTAGCAGTCAGGATAGCCTAAAAGCAGGATTTGTCTGGCGCAGTGCAGGGTGGTACATGTACATGTACATGTACGCAGTGCATCTGCTGTGCAGCATGGATGCAACACAAGTAGTTCAAGCATGATGACTTGAGCAAAGGTATCGCATCAAGCGATTTGGTAGTATTTTTCATTTGTCACAAAAACTTGGAGGTAACCAGATTTAGTGTTGTGGACATTTCAAGTTATGGAGGTACATGTATTTTTGCACATGAAACCAATCTGCCTATACGGCAACTTAAAAGTTTAATGTGCCAATTTTTGCCCGCTGCGGCTTATACGCCACACAGCCTACTGTACATGTACATTCTGAAACTTATGGTACCTTTCATACTCTTTGATGTCAAGTCTACTGGTACACATACATGTTAAGATAAACAGTCTCATTTCTTAATTCCACCAGAAAGAACGAAAAAGTTACATTAAACGTGCCTAGGCATCAGAACTTCCAAACTAGCTTCTTAATAATAGCCCCACGTGCGCCGTGCACCCTCTCTACAAATCATTCTACTCCCAGACCTGTTCATACTGGTAAATACATGTACAGTGTATGACTTTGCATAAATGTGCCCTTTGCTCTTCTCACACACAGACGTACATGTACATGTACTGGTAACTTGTACTCTGAACTTGTTTGTGTACATTCCGCTGGAAATTCATAGTGAAGGTGACATGTACTAGTACAATGTACATCACTTACATAAACATATACAGTACGTACATGTATGTATATATACATTACATTGTACTGTGCAGGTACGTACAGTGTACATGTACATTATGATACTACACGTGTATGTAAATGTACCGGTATCTGCTACCGGTAACTGCTTTTTATTTGTGAACATGCAATGTACATGTACGGTACAAGTACTGTACATATACATGTATCGGTACATGTACACGTATGTACATGTACACGTATGCATACCGTACAGTGACCCAATATTGCTAATGTACTAGGTACACGTCCATGGTACAAGTCCATAATGTATTTTTATACTGCTGTGGTACATGCATTACCAGTCCATGTACAAAACATGCAGACGGATCTCATTTGCCTATAATGTGTATAGATGGCCACAGCTTGCAGAAAACTCGCCCCTTTGGTGGATTTTGGAGTTTAACTCAATTTCATTCAAAGTTTCAAAGAGGTTTGTACAGTACATGTACATGTTCCATTTAGTATTTAGTAATGCGTGTATTGTTGTCTGGTGATTTGATACTGCTACTGCTAACTGCTTGGAATTTTAACATTTTGTATATTACCGGTAACTTTTACTTTTGCACTGCTGGCCAGCCAAAGGTTGAGCAGTCACTCAACAGTACATGTTTACAAAAAACACAATTGTGACGTGAAATGAGCAAACCATACAATATACATGTACTGTATGTACTGTATGTACTATACATGTACTGGTATATGTACATGTACATATATATTTACATATGGACATGTACAATGATGGTAATACATATGCATGTTTTTCATATGCAAACATTATTGTGGATAAGGCTATCACACAGTAAAATGGCACAATACAGACTGATACAATGCATGTACGAACATTAGTCCATGTACGAGTACAAGTACAAGTACATGCCCATGTTCGCACAGGTACCGTACATGTGTGTCTACCGGTGTGCAGACCGAGTTATTGAATCAAAGTACATGCTTGATTCACATTCTACGAATAACATGGGAAAGTAAAAGAAATTTCAGTCAGCTGACAACTCAGAAAACACTGAAATGGTGCATGCATGTATCAGTACATGCTAAGTTTGTGCATTAACACAAGCTGGTTCATGTATTTTGTGCAGTCGCAATACGTACATGTACATACAACGCATAATACAGGTACATGTAGCACACTCATGACTGTATTGTGTACCCACTTTGTGTGCGTTCATAATCACTGATGATTCATAAATGCAATTTGTAGGCCTATGGATCTGATTCACACACACTGCACAACTCTCCCTTGCCTCCTGACAGATCCATGCTTCATTAAACCTTCTATCAATTCAGTATTGTAGCTGTAGCATAGTGGTCTGGCCTTACATACATGTACATGTTGATGTCAAGTACAGTACATGTACGTGTACATGCATTACATGCACATCATATCACTTCATCGACATGTTCATACACTGGCTTGCATCTGTTTCACACAGGTGCATGTACCTAGGGCTACATGTACAAAGTACTGGACAACTGCATTATTCAAATTAACTTGAAATTGTTCCAAGGATGGATTTGCCTTGTACCTGGTAGATGTATCTCCCTGGCGCAACTCCATCCTTGGAAATACCCGAAGTTGTTTGCGATACCCACTGCTACAGTGTACATCTGACTCCAACCAGCCAGCCGACACTGCCAAGGTCAGTGGTCAAGTGGTTAAGAATAAAGGCGTCTGCACTAGTAAGCAGGAAGTCGTGGGTTCGAATCTCACCAGAGTACGCTTGTGGTTCTTTCATAAACCTTCAGGGGTAAATACTGAGTTTACAGTATTAAAATACGCGTTGGGCAGGCCAAAAAAAATCCAAAATTAATTAACACTAGTGCACTACACATATCAGTACCAGTACTTGTTTCATATTTGATGTTCACATCATGTACCGGTACATGTATAGGTGATTTACATGTATCAGAGCTTGTACGGTACATGAACATGAAAGCATTGAATCTATGTCAATCTTTCTACCGGTACAGATACGGTACAAGTACATGTGCATGTACCACGAAAAAATACATACTGTTACCAGTATGTACATAAATAAAATGTGTATGTTGATTTCTCTGTACGCCTGCACCAGTGCAAGCACTGTACATATATACATGTACTGGAAGTACCGGTACATTTTACAGTGTGTGAGATAAAAGGGACTGACCTCTAGAACACTACAGTTCACACAACATGTACCTTATAATGTACATGTATGTACATCATGTATTACACAGAATTTTGAATTCATCGGATGCACTGTATCAGTTTGTATGAGAAACAAATTGTTTGTTTCCAGCAGTCTTAAGCATACATATCGGGTACCAATGTTTAGACTGTGCATACATGTGGCAGGGTCCTCAAAATATGGACCATTAGATAATGTTCAACTTTGGGGGTTCATTTTTCCTGAAGTGAACAGCAGTGAATTAATTTCCAATGTCTGATGTACTGAGGGAAGTCATGGCTGATATCTGGAACAATGATGACCCTGTCAACCTTTCAACTTAATTGGAGTTAATTAAAGTCTCAAACGTCAGCATTTTTGACGGACGTGACCAACCTGTGGAAATCCTAGCCAATAAAATTTACCGAGGACTGATAATCCCCGTGGTTATTTTACAGAGATTTATATGTGGTGAATGGTGATAATATTCACATATATTAAAACCATAATCACGAAATTAAAAAATACCTCTCAAAATTAATCGGGTCAGCAGTCATGAACGTCATTTGAACTGTTATAAGTGTAAAAAAATCTACTGCAAAAAAATAGCGAGTTAAAATCAACATTGATGTACAACAAAAGTTTTAAACAGTGCAAAAAGCACACCCAAACCATCATCCTTTTACGACTGGACCGATCACATTTTCTTGAAGTTTCAGTTTCCGAAAACCGCAGTCAAAAATGTGATTTTGCAGTTTCTGTCATTATCTCACAGTGCCATTAGAGAAACATTTTGCTGCATCGTGGCCAGTTTGACCTTTGACATCAACCCAGATAGTGCGCCCTCTTTTCATTTGATATTCATGAGCCCCTCCACGGAAAGGCAATGATCTTTCTCTTTGGACTAAGGTTTCTCAAAAGAAAATTGGTCATAGTCATAGTCATAGTGGTTGAAAGGTATAAGACCTGGCAGATATGTTGGTATAGTGAGAGTGATTATAAACGGTAAGAGAATGAAGAGAACCAAACTTTTCTCATCATTTTCTGTCAATTTTGTGCTCTTTTTTTCATGGCTTATATTTTTTTAACTTATTTCTTAGGTGCTTTAAAATACTTCAGTTGAAAAATATACTGAATTCCCTTTGGTGTTGAGGAAAGTTTTGAAATCAAGTCCTTTGGTGCCAACACTTCGACGTAAAACTTAAATGAATTCAACTCCATTTGATTTGTACACATTATGCCTAATTATTCCCAAATCACATTATGATAAATCTGAAGGTGCTAATTTTGTATTTTACATGATCAAAGTCACTCTTCTAGAAGTTTTGAAAAATGACATCCGGAGTTGCATTTTGGTCCATTTTATGAAGAACATGCCACGTACACATACCCACACGTGTATACACGTACATGTACATATACACACACTAAGTGTCGGCCTATACACATACATGTACATGTACGTACACATACATACATGTAGATTTGTACATTGTATGTACGCACATGTGTATACCGGTACATGTACATGTGTATACATGTACACGTATGTACAGTATATATACCGGTACTTATAGTGGTGCACATTTAGGGTGAAGTTAGAGGATCTATTATTTTTCCATCCTTGCAACAAAAGAGCGCCTTAACGTGATTGCAGGCCTTATTTTCAGTTGGAAGCAATTTTCCAATGCTTTTTCAAATATGTGTAATTTCCCAACAAAAACATCAGCAATATGCAGAATCACAAAAGCAAGGTACATGTACATTGTATCTGGGATGAATCACCTGGGGACGATTTGAAGCAAATCAACAGATTCACATGCACAGCTACATGTAATGTGACATGTACCGGTAGGCTGGTCACTAGTAAGCACATGCATGCTACTCAGCTGGACTGACGCATAATTTATGCCCCAGACAAGAGGCAGGCCAACATGTAACCGGTTGGTCTAGCGACACTGTATCTTCATCCTGTATGCTGTACAATACCTCTGGAAGTATTGGATACTTCATAGTGTATAGCACAAACAGATGGCATGAAGCTTTGATCTCCACCGTGGTGTGAGATCATTGTGAATTCATTAAGCCGCATCTTCCCCTAACACAGCCCAATAATGTATACAACACACCATAAACTTGTCACGGCCAGGCTGGTTCCAAGCTCTGATGTCGCCTTCCGTACCTGGCGGCTGCTTTCCTATGAATGGGCTAAGGTCACTGTTTCAGTTCTTGTCCAATCGGGGACACACTTCTCTAAAAATTGCCCGTACTGTGAGGCAACAGCCCGCATCCCTTTCGGACGAGGGACACATAATCCTCAACAATTTTTCTCAAATTACCACGGCAACCTCGCAGGTGAAGGTTAGTCAAATTTATGGCAGTTGGCCGTGACCTTTTAAACAGCAATATATCATAGACAGCCATCTTGTCATCCATTAAAAAACATGTACATGTACTGCGGTTTACACAATATGTAATGGGCTCTACTGTACCGGTACATGGTAATGCTGACTGGCTTACATGTACAGGCACATGCATTCGTGTGGACTTACATGTACATATACTTATTTTCGGAGGAGTTACCGATATGCACGCAGCTAGTAGGCGTACCCTATGATGTATTTTTTACATGTACATGTACTGGGTATTTCATTTAAAACAAGTGCCACCTGAGCTCTCTTGCTGTTAATTAACCAGTTAATGCTTAGCTGCACATTTGACTCAGTATGCAAAAAAGATAAACGAATAATTTCAAACATGCAATGGGTACCAATGCACCCTGTTTTCAGATGCCATGAAATGGGAAGCAAGTATTTGGGGGGGGGGACTTTATGGTCCACTACTGGGTCTCTTAATTTTCTGACCAGGAGCTGCCAACATGTACATGTATACGTATGTGTACACATTACATATTCATGTATTATAGACATTAAGGTCCAAGAGTCACCATAGTGCATGTCCTTGCATTTCCTACAAAACCAATTTGAATATAGATGCGCTTCCTGACAGTGGTCAAGGTTATCTGTTGGTGTTGGTTCATGGTTAAAATGAAAGGTCCCGCTGTTGGTTTCCTCCATGAGCCAACAAGAAGTAGAAAAAGGCCGGGGCCATGTCCACTGCTGGCACTGAGGCTGCACATACCAAAACAAAAATTTTCGAGGTAAAAAGGTTAGCTCACGGACACAGTAAATGGTTGAGCCTTTTTAACCCATTAAGCTGGGAGGACACTACATGTACAGTGTACTTTGGTTTTATTTTCAGGCACTTTTCGAATAATGTACAAACAGATACATGTAATTACGATTTTGACACAAGTTTGGAACCAACAGGCAATGTTTACGAAGTCTACAGGTCTACAAACTTGAGAAATTGGTCAGGAAAAAAATGTCCATGCACCGGTACATGCATGTAGAACCGCATTACAAAAAATTCAAGTGTTTGCATAAACTCTGGCTGCAGTTGCCAGGTGGAACTCTGATGTTACATGTAGTTGCCGGTACATGTGCAAATGAAACTCTGCTGATGTACAATATTTCATTTAGCCAGTAAATTTCATTTTGCCAGAATGTCTGCTGTTGCTGAGCAGTGCCACCGAAGAGAAAATAAAATTTAAACTGAACACGAAGTCAAATTTTCAAAGTGGCCACAGCAATAACAGCAGATTGGTTGTTGGCTGGTTCAACTTCAACAAGGTCACAAAAGTGGCTATCATACAGGAAAGGGTTTCCTGTATTTCAAACTGAGTGAATTGAAACTTTTAGGAGTGACTCTTTCAAATTACACAAAAAACAGTTCAACTGGTTTACTGGTTTTCTGTACAGGTGTAGTCCAATTTCCCTGACTTTGATCCCTCCCAATATTGTATTACCAGCAAAATGTGTCACTATGCATAAACAGCACATTTTCTTAATCTGAAAACAATCTAATCTCATGAACAACACAACAGTTTGGGCCCTGTCTTTGTGTACAAACACTAGCACTCAACCAAACCACAAATTAGATATTTATAGCACTACACCTCATCTGAGGCCAGGCAGGCACACACATCCCACAAGTCCACCCAAGCCAACCTGCCACATGCAAGTTGTGTGTACACAGACAGTGAGTAACCTAATCCAAGGCCAGACACTTGCCAAGGTCAACCCACTTTTGTCCCTCCAGCCTTTTCTGTCAATTTCAGGGTGAAAAAGACCAGGCCAGGCAAGCTTCCCCTCATTGTCTGGGGTAGATGGGTTTGGAGGGGCTGTAACAAGTTGTAATCTCCCTCTCTGGAGCATCATTTGTGTACATTATTATTGTTAAAGCATACAGGCACTACAATGCTATCAGAGGTGTGTGAATGAAATGCTGGGCTGGGCTGACTGTTGTTGAGAGGCCAATGTAGAAAAGCCAGACAGATCATTTACATAAGTAGGTCACCCGTAAGTGATGGAACCCAGGGTACCGTACATGTACATGTCAAACTGTACAGTAGCAACTTCCATGCACACACCACTACACATGTAGGTACACATACGTTTATCTGACTAATTCAATACAGAAGTGCATGTACATGTACACTAGCGGGATGCCGCGCTTTGCGCGGTACTTGCTAGTGGCAACAAAGTAAGTGGAAGTAAGAAGTAACGCCGCAATCTGTGGATTGGGACTATTTTCAGACTGATGATGCCCAATAAAGAGACCAACTTCGTGGGGGGAGTGGCCCAGTGAAGTGTCAAAAACGCCTTCAAGAAATAAGAAGCAGACAGCAACTGATGCCTTCTTTTGGGAATATTTCAGTTATTCCAGGCTACTCGAGTTTGATCGGAGTAAAGTCTGCTGGGTTGGCCGTTTACTCAGTGTTATAAGGATAGGAACGATGTATTAAGGCTAATGTAAATGGAACGCACCGTTTGGACATAACACATTTTGTTTGCCTTTTTACCGGTGAAAGCGGGACATTGGCACAAAAGTCCACACCAGTGTAATTTGACTGACATTATTCTATTGGCATAATTAAGAATAGAAAAAAATACACAGTGTACACAAATTAAAAGAAAAAAATATGCCTGATATCCAAGACAAACAACTGATCTTACAAAGAGCTCAAGTGTACATGTATTACAATCATTGTAAGCTGCAGCGGGCACATCATCTGAATTTTTCTAACATTTCCCAACATTAGCGTTGTGTGGTATTAAAAAGGTGTAAATGTTGACGGTGTTCCAGAGGACGTCTAGCCCAGCCCATGTTTAAGTGAGGAATTTGTGGAATAGTATGCAGGGGAAGACACTTTGTAGATGACAGCCTAATGATACCTACAAATCTCAACCTTAATTTTGTCGGAAGCAACTGTTGGCGTTTTTAAATTTACCTTGTCACTGCCGTGGGCATTTGAGTTTTTTCAATTAAAATTGATTTGTTGAGCTACTTTTAGAATGAATTAACTTGTTATGAAGATCTCTACACATACCGATGTGAATACTGTGGCTCTGTTTAACAATTAATGGAGGGTTAAATAATGGAGGGTGTATGTAAGATTAAGGAACTCTGCTGTATTGATGTTTTGGTAGTGAAACCGTGACAGTGAACAACCACGTCCGATATCTGGGCAGAGGTGTCATGTGAACTCTAAACTCAATGGAACCACACACTTGAAAACAGATTGTCATAGAAATCTGGGACAAAAAATCAAATCATGATATTTTACCTGGAAGATTTGTGGGTTAATAAGGACATGCATATTGAAAAGGCCTATAGAGAGATGTTGTAACCGATTAGAAACTATTCACCATGGTCGACACCAAAAGAAGTACTTCACTGAAGATTAAGTCAAGTTCAAGTGCTAAGCCACTCTCCTGGTCCCCTAAATGGCTTGGCGTAATGGCGTACATGTAAGTGATAACATAGAGGTACATGTACATGTAGAGTGAATACGTGTCTCCTATCCAGGAATGTATTGTAAAGGTGTTTCTTTTTTAATCCCATTCATTGCTTCCAGGGAATAATATTCTCATTGCTTTTCAATCTCATTACTTCTGCTAAGAACAGTACTTACATGTAAATGGAGCTGAATACGTTAATCAAAATTAGGTTACGCAAGAAAGGATGAAATAAATACTCAAGAAGTTAAGCCCATATAGAAACTGTATCATTAACGCACAACGTTGATTTTAGCAGGGGTCGGCAACGAACTTTAGAAACAGTTTCCGACTGCAAGCTTTCATTACGTTCCCTATCAATCGTTTATAGGCGATCGTGCAGTTTCACCTGTATTAAATAATTTAAACTGAAACCTTAGCGTTCATCGTCTGGGGCGTAATAATATTCATAAGTCTTATTTTCTTGGGGTGAAAGTAATTATGCCTCTACTTGCACTGGGGATTGGGAATTGATAATGCTCAGGCCTCAATCTGAAGAGCGTGACCCTAATTGTAGGCCCTACATTCTTCATTCGTTTCAAACAGCGACAGTGTATTGTTACCAGTATTTAATAAATTACAATAAATGCTCACCTTGGTGTTCGTCGTCTGAGTGTAATGATATTATAACTCATTTTCAAGGGGGTGCAAGTAAAAATGTGGCTGGCCGATACTTGTATTGGGATCTGTCCTATGAAAAGTGAGTACCTAATTTGTAGGCCCTATACGTTCTATATTTGTAATATAGAAGTGTTTGTCTTTCAGTCTCAATACACTGAACATCATTTCAGAATCATCCCATCAACATGTCCTCCCCTTCGAAAAAATCAGGGTTTAATAAAATGAATGTTTGGGAATGTCGCATACATGTATGTTATTATTTTCTGGTAATGGCAAAGCGCCACGTGTACTCAGGCGCTGTGACAGCACAGGCCTGGAGAGTTTCTCCTCCAGGTCTAGTGGTGACAATGATTTTTAGCCGGCAGGATTGGCAGTGGCATGCTATCAGCGAAGTGATGGGGGAGATACATGTACATGTAGTTTGCATGCAGCCCAGGCACTTAGGGTGGACATGGACATTCACCATGCCATCCAAGGGTCACAGGCTTGCATGAAAAAGCACAGATAAATCAATGGTGGATTCGACCACCAGGATACATGTAGATCGTGAATATCCATTATAATCCCTGCTGACCAATCAAACAGGATGGTCGCAAGTGGTAACATGCACACTTCGCACATGTGGGGACGGCGCACACGCATCGTGAAAATGCAGCAAATTCCCAAGGACCAATCAAGCTGGAATGCTGCAGCGGTTATTAAGTCATGCCAAGAAGCGGAAGAAGAGAACAGTCAGGGAGCCAACGCCACTCCAGACCAATCAGGCAGGAGCATCCCGCCGGTACTCGGCTCAACTGCAGGAAGATCAGTACAGGGACCATCGCACACGCGCCCAATGGCAAAGACCGTATTATACAGCCACAGGTACGGCCAGTGGACGAATACGGCACAGGCACGGTTCAAGAGGGCGGCTGGGAGTAAAAAAATTCCACGCACCGGGACCCTGGCCACCCCATCCAGCACAAAATGCAGGGGCACAGCCAGGACACTGCTCCCAACATGGCACGGGTCAAACACATAGTGGGTGCGCCGCCAGTTCCGCCGGCAACCACAGGAAGACGGACCAGGCGCCAGTGGGTTTCTCTCTTAATGTACATGTACCATGTTTGCATGTACCGTACAATGTACATGTACATGTATGTATTCGTGTATTCATTATAAAGATATGTACATGTAGGTACCGATACAGCTGGGACTGAATCTGACGGTAACCCCTTCCTCCCTTCCTGTTTCTTCACATTCCTCTAACGGTTTTGGAAGCCTTTGTAGGATACAGACCTGACTACTTCAGGTGGTGCAGATGTTACCAGTGTTAAAAATACCAGAGGGTCATCTGCCACGGTGCTCCCTAAATCAACCAGTACACACTGGTAGGGTGTACCACATGCAAACCTACCGTACATGTACATGTTTACAAAACTGCAAAAGGGACCTACCGGTACTAGTCCATTGTACGTGTATGTATGTAACTGGTAATGTAATAAGGTTAATTGGAAGTGTATGGCCAACCAATAAGACGACTGAGGCACCCATGCTTTGTCTGGGCAAGAAGCCAGCACTGGACTCCATCGCTTTGTGTTATTTCAATTATTTTACATGTACATGTAGGTTCTGTTACTGCTGCTAAAAATTCCCAGTCAGTCTGCCAAGGTGCAAATCCCACAGTTCCTCCACACATGTATGTACACCCATGCCTACATGTATGTGTACACTACCTGTGTGAGGCTTTTTATTGTTATTTTCTCGTGAGGGGGGTGAAGATATTCAGACATGGGATACACATGAAAATTCCTACACCGGTAGTCCTTACCCATTGTCAAGGTTGTGTAACACACTGCACAAAAATATTCTATGGTACAAACCATACACAGGAACACTCAATTGAATTTATGGCCTGTGTTCATGCGTTTTATGATTTACTAGCATTGCAAACTTGAAACAAAACTAATCTGCACTTACATGTACATGTGTATGTTCAACAACAGTGATCTGTGCACATACAGGGTGTTACTAATATGCGAGAAGCAAACCCTGTGCTTATCTTGTTTAATTTCTCAATTGCTAAGTTCTGCCTATGCTGTCAGAATCAGATATAGAAAGGAGTGCCACAGCTTTCGCAACAGGTTCTTCTTGGGTTTTGTTCTTGTTTTGGTTTTTGGGTTTTGCTTTTTTTGCTTTTTTCTTTCCTTTCTGAGGAAAAAGGATTTTGATATCAACCAAAATACCTCCAAATACTTTCAAATATTTCAAAATCTAGCTGTACCAGGAGATTTAAGGAAGGCAGAAGCTACCCAGCCCCTGCTCTGCTGTTATTTACCGGTCCATGTACATGTACATGTATGTACATAGAGCATATTTAGTGTAATGTGTGTCTCACAGAGAATTCACATGTCACTGGTATGCATGGTTTCCTTCAAACCTTTTGTGAATTCGGACAGGTTTCCAGCAACGCTGACACAGGAGATCCATTGAAAAACAAAACACACACACACACAAATACAGATGCAAATTGCATTTTCCAAAAAACAAACAGGAAATTCCAGTTTTTACAAGACTTTCGTACAATGTTTGCCAGTTTCAAGGCACGAGCATGAAGTGAAACAGGAAGAAATCGGCTGACCTGAGGAAATCTTGCATGCCTGTACAGTTTTTTTTTCAAGTTTATACTTGTGGCAAGAAGCGCTGTATCACAGCTACCACACCAGGAACTGACCTTCATCATGTGCACGTATCAAAGTCCATGGTGGATGCATCACGTTGCTGTATATCCAAACTATTGCATAAGGTTAAGGACTATCTCAAAGGGGTCATCATTAGCACATTACATGTATTTACCATGGTACACATACAGCCGACAAATTCAAGAAAACAGAAATTTGAAAATGTATTTTAAATGATCGTGAAGTAAGAATTTGCGATCAACCCCAAAATGACACATATGAAACAAGATGAGACGGAGAGAACCCCCCCCCAGCTTTGTGTTGATCATTGTCTGACTGGAATCTGAGTAATTCTTTTTAGACATCTAGGGGGGATGTGTTAGGTAACAAGAGTCTAGAGTGTGTATAGCGATTGGACAAGTTGGGGGGTACCCCTCGGTCTCATTTCTTGCTGGATATAAAATGACATGTGCACAGCGTATGGGTGTACATGTACTACCGGTGATCAAATTCGAGAGATTTCTCCCAATACTCAGTGTCTCATCAACTTAATCAAAATACCTGTCCTGATGACAGGCAGGAACACACTTGGTCAAGCAGTCTTTCCATGTTCAAAACTGACAAGCCCCCACTTTGTACAAGTTTTATAGCACTTGGTGAACAACTCTGTTACATTTCCCTCAAAACACTGAGTGCAGTGGCAATACGGTCTCAGAGAGTACCAAGGGGTGTCAATTTTCCCTGGTAGAGAGGACAGAGAGTGTTTAACCTTGGCTGAAAAGGGACAGGCAAATGCTGCAATCTTATTAGATGAAACCCTGATCTTGCGACCGAAAACTTTTATCACATTTAAACACCCAACATGCGAACCGTCACTTCATCTTTGGGTGATTCTATAAAAGTGGGATCCAAAAATGTCAAAAAGTCGTCAAGTCTAAATTGTCGGTATTCCTGTTCCACCTGGCCTGTGTACATGTAGTTTGACGTAACACTGAAATTGAATTCAAACTTAGCTGTTTGGCAGATAATTTGCAAAATTACTTATTCACTCTTGGAAATGTAAAGAACACATTCTAAACTTCCAAAATCACATGTCAGATGTGAAAGGGACAAGAAAAAAAAATAGGACCTCAAATTTATGGAATGAATTTTCACACATTAGCATGCAAGTTCCGTGTACACTGTACTTCTCTCTGCCAGGGCAGCTCAGCAAAACTAGATCCACATTTCAAAGCAAGTTCCAAAAGCTGCAATCATTCATCACTGCCAGCAGACACCCCCCAAAAGCCCTCAGCCGAGGGAGAGGGGAGAAACTCGCCAGATTTTCGGACAGCCACAGCTTCTCGGACTCGCGCACGGGCCCTGGCCTCTCCTCCACACGGAATTCCAGGCATTCTCCGCTGTCAGGCAAATCAATATCCGCCTCACACCGCGGACGAAAATGTGACTATTAAACCCCTCCTCTGCCAGGGACTGACCCCAGGTTTATTTTTAATAGGGAATCCCGCTATGCTGTGATTATTTATCAATGTACAAATGGCATTATTCGGCTCTAGAATGACAGGCAGTGTACACGTAAATTGTACACATACAATGTATATAAACATGCAAAATTTGCATGTACCGTACATTTGCCTGAGCAGAATAGAGCTGATTGGGCAAATGCGGGTACGTTTCAAAGGCCTCGATACATCCGGTTAAAGGGCGGTTAAGTACCAGTACTATGCAGAGTATCATGTTGAGCCGTGTTGACAAAATGCAGTTGTAGACATTATTTCACAACAAATATCCACGCACATGTACAGCTGTGTATAATACATAAATATGGTACTGGTACATGTACATGTACGACTCCATACATGTACATGTACGATACCATACATGTACATGTATGTTCAGAATTTATGTAGATCAGCGCACTAATAAATGGTACCAGTACATATGCACACAAGTGCTTATGCAATGCAAACAGTCATACTTACAAATGTAGGCAGTAAAAATTTAAGTGATGTTTAAAGTGAAACCAAGAAACCAAGATGCATGTACATGTATACGTGCACTGGTATATAAAAATCATGTGATCTCTACTTAATGCCATCTTCTGATTGATCTACATGTACTAAAGAATAGTTTTCGTGAATATACGTACGGTAGATGAAACGTAACGGACCTTGTATATGTGCAGTGGATATCCCGTACTGTACCTCTTTAAAGCTTTAAATGCATACTGTCGGTAGCTATGGTGGTATTTCCTTTCAAATCCAAACCTGTATCCTTATGATTGTATTTTAAGGAGTTATTATATTACAAGCACAATACACGTACACTGTACTACATGTATACATGCATTTCCTATTGCAGTCATTCTGCATGTAGGTGAATACACTACAGACAGAGCTGACAGCATGTGTCAACCTGAACTTTACAATCAGAGATGTACGGTACCATACCATATCATGTATTAAATTACTTGCATGTACACGTACAACTTGGTGAGTAAAACGCAACCTACAGAGTGGGAGAAACTTGAAGACTTTTTGTCCCAATACAGTTGCATAAAAACATACAAGTACAGTACATACATGTACATGTGACACACATTCTCAAAAACAAGCCGCAACCAAGCTAAAATCCAAAGATACATGTATGTACACGTGTGTACATGTACACGTACATGAATACATGGGTATGTACTATTAGTACACGTAGGAAGCATGATGGAAACCACAGTTCCACTATAGCACTTGAGTTAATTTGATACAGTGGCATACAGCCCATGCAGAATATCATGTCGTGGTTAACTGCTACGGGGAACAAGGAAGGAACTGAACTAGAGTGTACATTTACAATATCTTTGGCTGTCATGCTTTTGTGTCGTATCATGCCATTACAGTGTCATCACTACAACATCTTTTTCCTCACTGACTGCCCTAACCTGATCCAAAGAGTATTGGGAAATAAATGTCTTTTTCTTCCTCTTATTATTAGTGACTGACTGAAATCATCAATAACATGATGGTTAGAGGCTACAGTAAATTGTACCAGACAACCACTGGTAGCAGTAATGGGGTAACATGTTGCACATACCGGAACATACAGAAAAGTATGATGCAGATTCCAAAACACCATGAGACAGCTAAAACTTCAAATTCACCGTCGTGAAATTTTGGGCCACAAACGGACTTTAAAAAATTGCTTTATAATGGTGAACAAAGAGATAAAATTAAAAACAAGTGAAATGTCAGAGAGTAGAATAATATACATACACAAAGAGCGAACATGTACATGTACATGTATGTGCAAAAATTGACAGCAGGAGTGAGAAAGGTAATTATACAACAAATGCATACATATAAATCCCACTCATCTGATTGGTGGATCATTGATCACATGGCATGGAATGACCAGTATTTGTACCGTTCAAAAAATGTATAACAACTGCGCATTAGAAATGGATAACAAACACCTCCAGCTCCTAGTGGTGGAAGTTTCTTTACATGCTTTATGGCAAAACAACAAGCAATCGAGGCATCAAGCTCCCCTATTCACAATTTTATGAAATATATGAGAACTTGTTTTTGTACAACATTACTCAACGTTAAGCAACAGATAAAATGCTGCCAAACAATTCAGCAAGCTCGGAATATCATGTCGAAAAATTAATGGATTCACAACTGGACAACTTCCAGTTTGAATCAGACCTTTCATTTGTCACCTCATGCAATTATTCTTACCATCACACTTAGAAAATTCATAGTTTGTTTTATACAACACCCGTATAAATACAGCTTGATTAATTACAATATTTCACGAGGTGTAGTAACCTAAAGATATATTTTTAAATGCCCAAGACTGGCTTTCTCTCTTGCTTTTATTTATCATATTGTTTTCAAATATTGGTGACTGGAATTCACTTGAGCTAATGTACATGAGTAGACTCGACTCGAATCACTACATTACAATGACTCAACTGAGTCACGTTACGACATAACTCAAGCGACAAGTCATAAGAATTAAAGACTCATTAGCCCTAACCTTCCCCAACCTTACAGAATTAAACAGTAGTAAAGTGTTTAATTCCGTGGGGATAGATCTGGCAGGCCTATAACAGCTGGCTTTTGCATTGGGTTTGGCATACCTCAGAAAAACAAAGTCCAACAGCCTCTGTGCACTAAGTCCCATTGTGTGAATAGGGAAGGTTAGGGCCAGCAACCCTTGGGGGGTTAGGGTTAGTACAACTCTGGCATGTCCATGTACACTGGCGAGCGAAAGTTTGCCCGCACCCTCCGTGAAAATTTTCTCGAGTTCATTTTTTAATAAAAATTACCTCCAACATTACTTTTTTCCCTCCCTGTGTCCTTCATGGTTGTTTTATTCAGTTTTAGTCATATTTTTGCTTGTCTATGGGAACAAATTCTAACAGAGAACACGCAGAATCCGCGAACAGCCCGAACGCTGTATTGAAACGCCATTTTGGATGACGTCATAATATATTAATGAGCTCATGAATACATTATCTGGGTATTTAAATTTACAGCGCGCTGTGGCAAACAAGTTTTTCAGCGCCCTAAATGAATATTTATCAGATCGTATGGCACCGTCATTCATAAATATGGTAAATACGCTTACTCAGCTAAAATATCTGCATGTGAATCACTCTATTGCTGTCAATCTAACGATCAACAATGCCACGAAAATCACATCTCACAGACGTCCAAAAAGGGATGATCGAAGCCCTCCATGGGGAAGGAATTTCTAATCGAGAAATTGCCCGAAGGTTGGAGATCAATGAAAAGACGGTGAGGTATAATCTTCGTAAGTTGGAAGAGAATAATTCAATGGATACTCTTCCACGTTCTGGCCGGCCAAAGGCTCTGAGTGAACGGGCTGAACGGCATCTCATCAGGACATGCCGCCAAAACAGATTTATGACGGCCCCCGAGCTCGCGGTGGAAGTGGCCAACGCCACAGGAGTTACAGTTCATCGGACAACTGTTTCTCGTCGCCTAGCAGCAGCCGGGTTTCACGGGCGAGTTGCAAGGCATAAGCCACGCCTCACTGCAGACCACAAGGCCCGAAGGCTGCGCTGGGCATGTGAGCACCTCGCCTGGAGCCCTGACGACTGGTCGAAGGTTCTCTGGTCTGATGAAAGCCGATTCCAGCTCTTCCAGTCTGATGGGCGTGTCTATGTTCGACGCTGCGCGAATGAAGAATTCGCAGAGAACTGCGTTGTCCCATCGGTTAAACACGGAGGCACGGGAATCATGGTTTGGGGTTGCATGAGCTCTGCCGGTGTCGGTGACCTGGTGCGGGTCGTCGGGAACATGGACGCGGCGGGCTACATCAACGTGCTCGACAACCATCTGCTCCCTTCTGCCCACCGTTTGATTGGCACGGAATTCCTGTTTCAGCAGGATAATGCCCCACCGCACACCGCTAGAATTACACGGGAATATCTTGCCAATCAAACCCCAGATTTCGTCCGAGAGATGGGGGGTAGTTGGGACTTCCAGTTGATGGAATGGCCCGCCCAGAGCCCAGATCTGAATCCGCTGGAGAATTTGTGGAACAAGCTTGAGCGGCAACTCCATCGTGAAGTTCGCCCTCGAAATCAAGACCAGCTCTTCGAAATTCTCCAGCGGATTTGGAACGGCTTGGATCCTCAGATCCTGGCAAATTTATTGGGTTCCATGGGCCGACGATGCCAAGCGGTCATTGATGCTGGTGGGGCTTATACGCGATACTGAGTCATTGATTCACTCATCGTGTCTTTTCCGTTGCATGGGCGCCGCCATATTGGATTTTTACATTTACTTTGTGTAGTTACAGAAGATTAAACGTCATTTTAATTACCCAGGGGACCCCAAACACCTAATTTTTCTAGCGTAAGTGAATTTATATAAAGTAATACATATTATTGTAAACACTGGAGTTGTTTGCTTGATTTAATCAGTATGTTTTATTTGAAAACTGACAGCACATAACGTTTTTTATGGGTGCGGGCAAACTTTCGCTCGCCAGTGTACAGTGTACCTGAACATTTACATGTACTTGTATTAATCATACCATCAAGCATATTTCAATGATGACTCCCACTGTTTATAAATCTTCTGTGTACCTCATGTCTAATTGAGTGTGACGAATGAAGAAATCAACCTTCTGCTTCATGAAACAGAACATATGTACATGCATAATGAATAGTGGACTCATTCCCATACAAGAATGTAAACAAGTCAACACCAGGAACTGCCTCCACTCAGACTCAAGCTGTAAAACTGCAACATCTTGGGGCATTGGCAGGTGTTTTTTTTTAATGTGATGAATTGTTTCCTTGTCCATTGTGATTTGAAAATCAAACTGCTACTTTTTTTTCCACATTCTATTTCCATTTTTCGTTTAATCAACAACAAACCAGCAGTAAGTCTGCAGATCTGAAATATGTTTTCCCAAGTTAAGAATCTAAACGGTGACCTCAAACTTGGCTAGAGAAATACCAAAGACCTTCTCTTTGCCTCAAAAAGAACTAGAGAAATGGCATTCTTTACACCAATTCACAGCGAGTCACACTAGCTTGATTTTCAACTACATTTTCCTAAATTTCATGCACTTGAGGTCTCAGTCTGCATTACACTGTACACAAATTTACCTTCCTTAATTAATACTTCCCTCCCTTGGAACCAACACCTTTTGCTAGCTAAAAACCCCCTTAAGGTGCCCCATTATAAAGTTTTGGTATAATGATATGATACAGAACGAGTTCCAACTCAGCACTTGATACCCTGCACACAAACGTAGTGGGGTTCATTACCTTTAGCACCCTGTTACTATTATAAGGGAACGAATTCTACTTTTCCGAAACAACTCATCTGAACAAGTTGCTGGTGACGTCCCTTTTCATATCAGAAAGTAAAGAGAACAGGGCTTTTGGTTTTTCAGGAAAATTTTTGGGTAAAACGGCAGCGTACATGACTGCCCCGAAGAGCTATGAATGACAAATAAACGAATGTAGTCTGGTTCCTTGACCTGGATGGAGATTTGTTTTGATGAATCTAAAATGCCCAAGTCGGGTAACCAGATAAAAAAAAATGGCATGATTTGACTGAGTGGTTGTCTTTTGCCAAACTTGAGTTAGAAATTTGAAGTTTTCTTGATTGTCAAAATTTATTCCAACTGGGCCTATCAGGATTGAGTAATGGTTCCTTAATTAACCTCCCTTTGATTTAACAGCACAAATATGCAGTGTGTACACAGTTGGTTGTCAGGCCAAGATGACCCAAAGTTTTGGAAGAGCCCATTGGTACATGTAGTATCTTATCGCTCAGTCTGTTTATTACAGATGTCTTGACATGGAACAGCCGTCGAAACGATGAGGGGTCAAGTGACGTATTGTTCAACGATCTTATTTTAAAGATGGCAACTAGGAGAGCCGGCCCATTTGATTGAATGGATAAAGGCGAAAAGACTGGAAAATACCTCAATAACGTGAGTGAAATTGTTCAATAATAGTATTTAGAAAGCGGAAAGGTCAAGAATCATCTTCGTGTGCAAAAGAAATTGCACCCACGATGATAAGTGGGTGCGCCGAAAATGTTCAGTACACCGACACGAAATTGCGCATACGGATGTGTGGCTAAGGATGGATCGGGAATGAGAGTCCGTGCCACACTAGTAGTAGGGCTATTACCAGCCCAATAAAAGCACATCACATACATGTAGCCTATGATACATCATACATGTACTACTTGTAGGCCCAAGGCCTATATAGTATTATTTTAATATTTATTTTAATATTTTTAACTCTGATTCACTGTGTTTAATTAATATTTAAACGTCCCTTATGTATTAGTCAGAATGGAAAAAAAATCTATGTAAGTGTCCAGAAACTGGACCACAATTCATGTATTGTGGCTGTAACGCATTTGCCAGACTCAGTAACTGCGTACAGAAGCAACTCGGCAGGACAAGTCGCCAAACGCCCAAGTGTACTGAGCGCTCCTGTAGGCGAGGAACGAGACAAAATTTTAACTCACGTTCTTTTTCATGGTCGTAGCCAACAACAGCGAAGTAATCCGCAAGGCGAGCCATATTCTGGATCCCAAATGAATTCACTTTTCAGTCATTTACATGTTCCGTGCGATCCGCTGTCATCTTCGCCCAGAACCTGTCGCCATTTTGGATTCCCAGAATAGCTTCTCTGCGCATGTTTTCTGCCCATCACAGGCTTAGCCCGTGTGTCCGATTCAATTGGCTACAGCCATACATCACACGTACATATTGGCATTCGTCAGCTAGCGGCTTCATCTATTTTCCATAGACTGTGTGTCAAAAACCAGCCGTAGCCAAGTCATTCGGAACAGTAATAATGCGTAATACACTGCGTAAAATTTGATAGTCCCTGAGGGCGCGGCATACCTTTCCCGGAGATTTTTACGATGGTGCCCGAATTAACCCACCCACCTACCGTCACAAAAATAATTGATAATTTATCGAAAAATAATTGATATGTTGTCATTACTTCTTCTATTCAACTTTCCACGGGTCCTTGTATGTGCTAGGGTAACTTTTTCAACTAAAGGTCAGAACTGTGGTACATAGGCCTAGTAATTTCTTTTACTCTCATTTATTGCTGTCACAGGGGACAAAAATTATTAAAATTGGAAAAAGGCGAATCCAAATTAAGATATAAATCGTACTGGGTGCCTCCAAATATAGAGCAGATTATAAATAATTACCTACAGATTTTTGAGGAAAAATTGAAAACATAAACAGACTGCAGTGCTCTCCGGCTGTACTTAGTCTTAAGGAAAATAAACATACATGAAGGCCTGCACTGACAGCAAGGAATGTGTCACACGGTTACATGATTTTCTCAAGCGCCAGCTGTCGATCGTCCTCTTCAATGTAAATGGATTCAGAAAAAGGAGTCGCGTACCGCACAAGGGCGCTGCTGAATACAAAATATAACTTGCCGAAGTCCTTGAAGCTGACACTCTCAGTGATTTTGAGCGAAATCATCATCGTCCTAAAATGTTTGTCTCTAATTTGTATGCACATAGGTCCAAAAAATCAAAAAGATAGTTCAAAAACTCAGAAAACAAATATGAAAAGAATGTTATTATTATTACGTCCTGAAATCGATCTCCCAATGTACTTACATGTACGGATAATGGCTCACACGCCACACATGTAGTGGCCTGTTGAAGAGCGCCATCATCGGCATATAGTATCCAAACACCTCAAACGCCACAGGTCGTTTTGGAAGGGAGAGCACGTAGGAGCTGCAAGTAAGTGGAAACCACACGGGCGCAACCATTTCCAAGGGACATGTAACTGGGCTCCGATAAAATTGCTGTGTTTGGATGGCCACGAAAGTGGTTCAAAAGTTTGTTTTATCTTCCCTCCTCTGAAGAGCCCGGCTTAGAAACTACCTCAAACGCCACAGGTCGTCATGGAGGGCAGTAGCTATAAAAAAATTAAGTTAACTTTCAGTCTTTATCTTAACTTACGTCCAGAAGACTAGGTTAGGTTACAAAGACCTAAGAATGCTTAGTAGTACTTCCTTCCTTAAAAGTACTTCCTCGTTATATTTATCACCCATGCCCTTGAAGAATAAACCTCTATTTGTTCGATATTCAAATATTTCGTACTGGGGAGATTTTGGTACGTCTGTTCGGCCGGCGTGCCTGTAATAATCGTAGAAACTGTCTACCCTGGGATTGATTATAAATGCCCTTTTACCTAATGCTGACATATCATATTTAGGTCCAACCTCTAATTTGGGTCTAACTGAGCTCGGAATAAATGACGTTTGTATTCTTGCGTCGTCGTCAAAATTTTCATTGTCAATGTCGTCATAATCGTACGTTAAATTTTCCTCCTCTCGATCCAACAGGGGTACCTCTTCGGGGTCGAATCAGCCTCCTGCCATCTTTATAATAAACCGATTTTCAACTGGTGGCCAATGTGTGGCCAATGCACCCGCCGACACTGCGGTCAATTTTGCGGCGTCTTCGACATACAACCGATTTAGATCCAGCAGTTTCATTTTAAGTAGTTTATTACTAAGAATGGTATATCCCATGGAAATTAGGCTAATAACAGCTCCGTGGTATACCGTATTGGCAATACCATTTACACCAATCGATTTAGCGTTACTCATCTTATTATATGTGGGTTTAAAAATTACTCCATATTCAAAATTTCTGGCTCGGTAGCTGTTGTTTGAACTGGTGGAGGTGGCACTTATACCTCGGTGTGTTTCTTTTTCAGAAACAGCGCAAGCGCGATTCCTGTGACTCGATGTCTTTTAGGGAGTATTCTTTGCCTAAATATTTTTTTGATTCGCCCGAGACAACGACTGAACACAATCTGTCTTTGAAATTGGGCCCTGTGTTCGACAGATTCTTGACTTTTGAATTGGCGAGAATACTTTTGATGTTATCTATTTATATAAACAATTTTTAAAGTTGTCATTCTCGTCAATTAATTCTCGTAGAAATTCTCTGTCGACGATTTTTTGGGTCGTAACAATTATACTTTCTATTATTTGGTTTGTAATTTTTTAACCAACGATTAATTGTAATCTTAATGGCGTCGCTACAAATTTTACATTTATATTTTCCCGACCATGGGGGCAAATGCTATTACCGTAATATTCTTTACAACGATATTTTTGTCGGCCATGCTTGCATTTACAACGTATTTTAGACATTGTTGACGAAGCTTTTTGTTATAAATCGACGGCTTCATTTAATTCTAACTTCTCTCGATCTAAATCACACAAATAAACATTCTTGTCTGTAAATACCCACAACTTTTCTAAATACGTTTTGTTTTTAAACAACGTCGGCCAAATAATCACGATCGCTTCAAACGCAAACCTGTACTCGGTTTCTAATAGATCCAAGACCCATTTAGTCTTGCCACTGCTCCGAAATGCTTGCAAATTTCGCAAACATGTTGGTTTTCAAATAATCATTGCGAATTTAGTTGATTCGGTTTACCCTCGACCGTGACGCTTGTTTTCGTGCTTTGTGGGTTGTAAAATCCTTGCAGGTTATTTACGGTCGGATCTTTAAACAAGATCAAAATCCCTTTCAAGCTTTTAATCTTCTGGTCAATGCTAATGCTCCAAAGCGTGTCTGATTTATTAACAGTCTGTTTCTTCCACGAGTGAATGCGGTCGAATAAATAATAAACGGGGCACTTTCTGCAAAATCGCGATTGGTGACGACTTCGTGTTCCAACGTTAGCTCCGAAATTGAATGTTCTCCAAACGTGCCTGTACCTTTGACATACTTGTCGTCATTATTAAACGTCAACTGATAAGTTAACGGTTCTTTAAAACCCGAGGGGTAAAAGGGCCCGGCCGCGATTGTACTGGGATTATTAATGGCGACTTCGCGTCTTTCGCCCTTGATAGCCCGAGGCAATTTTAGCCTGCGACTCGGGTTCAATTTTTCTTGTATACTGGCTCGTCATGTTTTATAACAGACTATTTTATACTCTATGTTTTTACTCACGAATCACAAACAAAATCAGTGAAACGCCCGCTGCAAAAAATAGGTCTTCATATTTACCCCACTTGTGAAACGTTTCGTGTCTTATTTCGTCAAGTACCTCTTGAATCTCTAAAAGTACGTCAGAATTGTGATTGATGTTGGCTGTCATGTCGCCCAGTATGCCTTTGATGTTTGTTTGATCCGTTTGAATTTCAATCAAATTGTCTTTAACTTCTTGTTCCATGTTTTAAAATACATATTTTAAAAGTGGCGAGTACTTTGATGATGGTTGGAGGAGCTATAGTAAATGCATTGGCGTTTACGGCTCCATTTTTTTTTATTTAGCAGCGTAAGTCAAAAACGAGTAGACGAGGAAAGAAAGCGGCACGATTTGGCCTTGGAGCAACTGGCACGGGCAAAACAAGACTGGAAAACTCAGCGAGTTCACATGTTGGTCTTTTTAAACGAACGCATGAGGCAGGAATGCGCCAGTCAACAGACATTTGTCAACGTTGACAAGGCGTGTCACGCTTATTCGGAATTGACCGATAAAGCGTGATGCCATTGCAACCGGGGCCCAAGTTGTCGGACTTTTACGTGCCTTCGGAAAACCAAGACGTTCGCAAGTTGGTGTGGATCTTGGGAGGTACCGCGTTGGTTGGTTTTTTGGCGTATAGGTTTAGTAGTTAAGTTTAGTTAGGGTTTTGTTAAGTTTAAGTTTAACTTTAAGTTTAACTTTATTTTAAAATGGACAAAGAATTTTCAAAGTTGTTTTACAGCCGTCGGCCCTACTGGCAAGGCGAAAGTGCTGTAAATCACTTGCATCAAAAGACGGGTGCAGACAAGTCGGTTATTAGAAACTGGTTAAAAAAGCAACCAGTCTGGCAAATTTATTTACCCGCCCCGATTACGTACCCAGGCCAACGACGCTGCAATCCGAATCGGCCGAACCAAATGAAACGCACCAGTTGGATGTGTTGTATTTACCCTGGGATCGAGTAAACCGTAAAACTTATAAATACGCTTTAACCGTGGTTGACGTGGATTCCAGATATAAATAGGCCGAGCCGTTGACGAGTAAAACGGCCGAGCAAGCGTCAGAAGCAATTAAACAGATTTATAAAAGGTCGCCTCTAACTTGGCCTACATTTGCCATGGTGGATTCGGGATTGCAATTTAAAGGTGAGTTTAAAAAGCTGCATACCAAACACAACGTCAAAATACAAGTGGGCGAACCCGGAGGCCATCGATCGCAGGGAATCGTCGAACGGTTTAATCGGACGTTGCCCAGGCGTTTATTTGGATATCAATATGCACAAGAAATGCTAATGTTGGTACGCGAAACGTAGAATGGAACAAACATCTGCCCCAAGTTATAAAATCGCTGAGACAGTGAGACAGACGCCCGCTGCACCCCCTAGAGGCTCCCAAAAACAACTTTCTCCAAATGTTGTGGTTAGATATCTGTATTACTCGGGCGAGCAAAAAGGTGGCCCCGTCAGTAGGGCGACCGATCCTATTGAGGAGCGTCGACGTTTATCAAATCGAGAGACGCACGAGTCATTTAAGCGGGTCAATGGCAAAAGGGTGAAAACGGAGCCCAGTTTATATTACTTGTTGGACGGGCCCAAACGTTATTTTGTGAAAGAAGAGCTTCAAGTGGTACCCGAAGACACCGAGTTACCGCCGAATTCCGATATACAATAATGCCTGTAGGCCAACGTGTCGATGCCGTTTGGTAAAATGTACCGTTTCGTGTCCACCGGCGAAAGGCTCAGCATATTTTGCGTTACTGTAAATAATTGATGTTTGTCCGATCTGAAAAGCTGTTATTTATTAAAATTTTGTTTTTTTTCCACAGGGTTTTTTAAGCCTCGCGTGTGAGATGTTTTTGAGTTACCGTTTTTGTAACTCCTTTTGCCTTTTTCAAATTCTGTTCCTCCGTTAAAATGGAATCCACCCGACTTTAACGTGCAATAACGTCTGTGATAAATCTAACACGTTTACGCCGCAGTAAATCGGCTTATTCAACTTTGTTTTTATACATTTCGACGAATGAGAGATCACACCCTTTAAACGGAGTAATCGGTTTATAGTGCGGTTTAGAAGTTAGTTTCTTGTACCGTTCTGCGTCTTGAATATCTCTTAGGAAATGCCCGTTGATGTAGTACCTCACATTTTCCATCGTCTTGCCAATTACCGAATTGTTCATCAATTTGAAAAAGTCTTTTTCGAAATCAGACTTGGCCAATTTCTGCAACTCGGTGTTTTTGTCGATGTAACCTCTCATCCAAGGCGCCTGTTTAACCGACATTACGCGAGGAACCGTTTTTAATCCAAGTCCTAATTCTAGGTACCTTGGCAACGTGCGATAGTCTACCACGTATTTGTGTTTCGTGCCTAAATTCGTTAACTAGCTTGTCTATAGAGGTAACCCTTTCTCCGCTCGATAGCAAATCATTTTGATAGTCCGAGAGCCATTCGTTTTGTACCGAGATGTTTTCGGGTGCCACGTTATTTACATTCAGATACATGACATACAACATCTGAATGTTGGGGCCGTATAGTAAATTAAATCTGAATTATTGGCTTTGGCAAAACGTTTCGCTCCCACGCTAGAGATGCCGCCTCTTTTAGCCCGTTCGAAAAAGAGATGCTTGTCGATGTTTGTCAATAGCTCTAGTTGAACTTCATAACGTTTCAAAAGTGCATCCCACGATAGCCTCGGCGACGAGTAATAATTGGCCGGGTCCAAGCCATAATTCTTTTTGCAGACTTTCCGAAAGTTTTCAAATACGCACGCCAACAACAACGTGTCCGTTTCGACATAGAGATCGTGATAGTCTCCGAGATTTTGACAGTCAAACGTTTTCCATACATTTTGGGCCGCGAATGTTCTTCTATGCTTACGGTTTGCTGCTTCAACGAGCTATAAAAGGCGTCTAGAGGGGGCAGGTCGGTTTCTTCGAATCGGCTAAAGGAGTCTATATATTCATAAGGGTAAAGGCCTTTCTCTAAAAGCAGGCCCGTGTTTCTTGGAAATCTTTCGCGAAGCAGGTTAAAATCTTCCGGAGAACGGTTTTTGACCAATCGATCGAGCAACGAGTCTAGAAACCCAAGTTGTTCAAACGAAAACGAAGTGTAATTCTCGGTGTTTTTGGCAATGACGTTAACTTTATTACCGTTGAACGCGTGAGTACCCTGCATGATTAATTGCGCGTCGTATTTTTCCAAATTGTGTAAAATCACCGGGACCGGTGTTTGATTTAGTACTACTCGGAGTTTTAGATTGCAATGGGCGTGTGCCGGGCCCTGGTACTTACCCGTCACGTGACAGTGATTGCGGACTTTACGAAACTTGTTGATGGGCTTTTCGCAAATCATGCAAAGGAAGTCTCTGAAACCGCGACCATTTAAGGAACTAAAAGCTGCCTTTCCGCCTTTAGTTTTTTGTTCGTCTGGGATGTGGCATTGACATTCTCTCGTTGGATAAATCTGTTTTTCACATATCGATTGCACGAAATGAACGGCTGCGTCTTTCCCGCGATGTTTCGCGACTGGAACACACGCTGTCGCATCTAACGACCGCGTAAGAATAGCCGCAAGGCTTGTGGTGTTGTGTTTTGGCCGTGTTTAATGGTTTTGGTGGGAGGCGCTCCAAAACAGATTCGAAATCTGCGTAAATTATGAATGGGGCGTCTTGTTTATTTTTGTAATTTTCAAACTTGAGAATGTGTGGGACAAGCAATTGAAACACCAATACGATTTACCGTTGTGATTGCTTACGTCACCCATTAACCGAGAAAAACTTTTAATCCAGCAGTAACGACTTGTTTCACCTCGGTTAAAATAAGGCAAGTTGATCGGCTCGCCAATGTGTTTAGTTTTGTGGAGTATATATACACCATCCTTACCCGTGTAACCGAATACGTTAATTGCCAAGTTGTTTTGTGATTCGATGCGTGGAATTTGTGAGATAGGTGTTGGAAGTCCACCTTTGCAAAATTTAAGCCGTCGTGTGTAGTGTACGTCGAGGTGCGTTCGTTGTTTATTTTATAATCTGTATTAGTTTCAAACTGATGTTTACGTTGTCTGAATATAATTTTAAAGCAGCTCTCAATGCCCAGCAAATGCACTCTGAGTCATTTTTGTTTTGGACGTTAATGATCGCTTTCTTGTCTGTCAATTCTTTAGGCAATGAAAGTTAAGTCGTTCCTACGATGTTATACCACACCACGTTAATGTAAAACGAGACGACTCTGTAAAATACCCAGCCCTAGCCTCTCTGTTCGTGAGCTTCGACGTCTTCGAGATGTTTTGCTATTTGTTGGTTTAACGCGTGTTTGACTTCTTGTTTAGAAATGACCGTGTTGTTTTTACTTGTAAACGTGAAAACACCGAGTTTAGTTTCAACTACGGACTTCTCCGTCTTGAACTTGACATTGATTGCCGTTTGCAACTTGTAAGAGTCGTTCTATTTAAACTCGGCCAACGGTTTGTCTTCGATGTACTTTTTGTAAGAATTGAAGAAGTGAATCATATCGTCGGCAAAGAAAGTAGGCGTCAGTTTCCAATTTCAATAGTTACCTTTAAAGCGCCGGATTCTTCGAATGTTTACCTCTTCAATCGCTTCTGGTTTAATTTAAGCTTTAATCGCGGTAGTAAGGTCTTTTCGTAGTACGTTGCCTTTTGTGCCTATGGCCGTAAAGCGTATGTTGTTGTCTTGGGCTATTTGTAAGAGCTGACGATACGACTGCCTCGTGAGATGTTTTAAATTGCTGTTGGCTCGCTCGAATCGCTCGTACTAGCTCCGGTTTCGTGTGACTTTTCTTTACGAGGTGGCAGTAAGTTTATACTATGTTGTTTGACAAATGCCGATAAAACTGATTTGTTAAATCGATTAAGCCCGCTAAGAGAGGACAACGTTGCGATTTTCTTTGCGTACTCATGGTACAATTTATTACATAGGAATTAAAGTTTAATCTCAATTTTATTGAAGCCTCATTCCTCCGATTCGGGAGAATGGGGTTTTCAGTATTTTCGGTTGGGGGCCCCCTTTTGTGCCGGAGCCGGGCGTGATCCCGAGGAGGGAGTCGGTCTATAGGGTGGGGGAAGTCCCGGAGGTTGGGCGTAATCCAGAGGATGGAGTCGGTCTAGAGAGTGGGGAAGTCCTGGGAGGGTGGGGTTGTTCCAAAACTCTCCTACGCCTACTACCCCGTTATCGATAAACATCAATTGTAAATAGCATGATAAAATAGGTGTCACAATAAAATGCAGGGGGGTTTGTCCTACCCCTGCCCTGGGGAAAAAGAAAGGGGAAAACAAATCACAAACTTGCTCATTCCATGCAAACTATGGGACCGAGAGAACCCCCACACACACACACACAATCACCCACCCACACCTTTGTGTCAGTTATTGTTATACTCTGTGGAATTCTTTTCATTTTCTAGGGAGATGTTAACAGTAGGATAGAGCGTGCATAGGGGTTGGACTTGTTGGGGGTACCCCTCTGTCCCATTTCGTGCCCGGTATAGATTTGCTTGGGAAAAATTCTCAAAGTAGACGTCCAGTGTTCATCGTTCATCAGTTGTTGCTGGCGACACCCATACATTGAAATATTTAAATAATTATCAGCTGGAACAAAATGAGAGGGGCATCTTGGTCTGCTGAAAAACCAGGTACACATGTAATCTTTATGCAAATGTGTTGCGATAAATTACTTGGCATTTTATTCTTTGACTAGTATAAAAATTCCAAGCTCAAAGGATACTAGAAAACAGGCATACAGTGAGGTATCAGTCTATAACATAACATTACATTAAGGTAGTGGGAACACTGAAATTCAGTGAATGCAGTTTGGCACTTACTGCTTTTACACATTTACTAAAGAATTCCAAGCATGAACGTTTCATTTGCCTTAGGCTAAGTTAGTCCTGCTGGATGGTGTAATAGTTAGTATGACAATGTTGGTGTGTTAGGGTGAATAAATTTTTGAGGAGTTTTGCCTAAGTCAAATAAAACATTCACATACATTCTTTTGGGTTTCCTATGGTAATTGCTATGAATGCTTTCATCCGAGTTTCTCTGCTCCCACACCGATATACAATTGCTTTTACTTATTACTCATAGTTTTTATAGACTTTAAATATAACAGTGGTCAGTCGAAATATAACATCAGGAACTTCAATGGGCTATTTAATACAAAGTCTAAAATAACACTGGCAATTTCGCAAGTTCATCGTTAGTCTGAATGTTTTCCTATTGAAAGTATGCTAATTGACAACAGAAATGAAGTCGGCGTTGTCTTGTTCTTAGCAGACGGAGACGGAGCCAATCTCTCCTTTTACATCTCTTGTATGTGACACCACAGCAGGCTAGAAGCAAGCTCATGAGCCTGATGACCATCAACTCCCAATGCACACATAAAGCCCTTTCAAAAACTGGCGACGGTGACTAATGGTAGGAGGTCTTTGAAACTCTATTCACACAAAAAATGAAAACATATCTTCATGGACCATCATGCCTTTTGCATTCTCAAAGTTTATAAATTTTCTATTTTACTTTTCCCACATCACAAAAGACTCTCAGTGGTAATATTGCAGCTCATATATGTGTAAATCTTATGTTGCACACTTCATGAGAAAAATGAATTGCCAACAGAATAAAGCGATGCAAATTTTACGTAACAAAATTCTCAAACACGTAATGCAAAGGCTATAATACTTAAAAAGAAGATGGAAAAGAGTAGACCTATGCTTTGTTTTCGACTGTCTCCATTCTTGGACATATACGGAGGAATAAACCAGCACACACGATAAGCATCTTCTGAAACAAATTTTTAGATTTCTTACAAAAGCGACGAGTGCCAAAATCTGAGATTCTTGAGAGTAGTAAGCCAGTTTGGTATTTCAAAGAGCCAAGGTCTTTCGAGAAAGCGCGTACGCGATTCAGCGTATTTTAGCTGCACTGACAGGACGGACTATTGTGCGCGCGTGTCATCATGCTGGGCATGCACTGTCGGAATATCAAACTGGATCATTTACACAAACAGTATATAGAGGGCTTCCAACACGACGCTGTTAGCGTTTGAAAACGAGGCTGTATGTGTCAGCTTCAAGTCTTAATATGATCAGACGGTTGAAAGTAAGAGTCAAGACACAAAATACATAAAGGTATGTTAAATTCAGACTTTCCAGGCTGCAAATTTTTGTGGAAGAGTCTTTTTTAGGATTACTCTTTGACACGTAAAATCAAAAGAAAAAATAACGGCAATTTACCGCGAACTAACGTACCTGCGAAGGTTGTGTATCTGAATGTGCACTGGGCGTGGTTTAAACTGAAGTGGCGTCACACTTACGAACCGGATACTACATATACTGTGTCGACTTCGCGGGCGCACGCGACTAACTTCAACACAGAGAGCCTCGGTCTCGATGCCGATTTGCGCAGACAGCGTTAATATGAAATCCCTCTATACACTATATCCATCACTTTATGGGAACTAAAACGTCCTTTGCAGAAACATCAAAGATATACCGGTACTTCTCGCAACAAAATCTATGGAACCTATAAGTTTGTACCCTCAGCAAGAATCAAGGAACAAGTTCCAAGAATGTGGAAACATTAAAAATGCAGAGCACATAGAAAAACTACCTATCAGATTGGATATTCGTATTATCTCCGATAGTCATCTTAAGTTCATCCATTTGGTTATAACACCCTTCCGGCATTTAATCCCTTGGCAGTTAATGGGAAAGAAATACAAACAAATTAATGTTCAACAATAAAATTCATCTCAACAGTAGCATTAATGTGCTATAGATTCAAACTCTGTCCTTTTTCAAGCATCAAAAAGGTTTCACTCTGAATGCAATCTATGAATAAGTTTTAGTTACATGCACTTTTCTGTTTAGTCTTCATGTAATTCTGTGGTACGTGCTTAAACCTGATCATCAGTCCAATAGCCAAATCACCCCTTTGAGTGTACAAATTATTTCCAACAGCGATGGCACCGACTGATGTCTCTGAAGCTTGCTTCAATTCAATTATTAAAATGCTTCCATTTTCCTGTTCCTAGATATCAAAAGAGAAAACTAGAGAGGGAAAAATCAAGATCAGCTTAACTCCTCGTTAATTAAAATTAAATGGAAATACTCAAAATAAACAAAACCAAAATGCAAGGGCATCTTAAACACAAAGTTATAAAAAGCCATCCACAAGAAGAAAAACAACTGGTATGAAAACACAATTGAAAGATGATTAAACGTCTTAGAGAAAACACTTTTATTTATTTATTTTAAAAACAAACCATTCAGAGTCCTGTGTCCGATCAATGCCAGTTTACTCCCGGGTTACAGTTTCTAGACAGAAAGTAAACTAGAAAAACATAACATCATGTCATAAAATGCACAAACGACACACATAAGCACAAAACCTACCAGTGAAAACAAAAATGGGAAAAGAAATTACAAGATAAAACAGCAATGGCAGTATACACGAACCACGGAAAATAAAGTGTCGAGTATTACCTGAGAAATAAGGAATGACCCATAAAAGACAGTGAAGAGACAATTAAAAAAAGAGCAAGACTTTTTCAAGAATAGAACTCACATAATTTTATTTGCTGTTCGAGTTGATCAGTCGTCAACAGTCCACTCCCTCCACGAAATCGAACATCTGCTCATGGAATGTTTAATGAATAAACTTATTTTTTCAAGATACACTAAAAAAAACCTACATGTACCTGCAAAACAATAATGAAGACAGCCAACAATACGCCATTATGCATAGAAAGAGAAAAATGAAACTCGAAAGGTAAAACCTTTTGCTAACTGTACAAGCCAATCTGTTTTGCTAATTACTTAACTTATACCCTTCAGTGAGGCACATATCGTTGTAAAGTGACCAGTCATCTTCAGTTCCCATGCTCCTGCTTCTTACATTTCATACTCTAAGAATTAATAGACACCATCTTCAATAAAAAGAACACTAAATCCCGCAGGTGAACGAAACGAGAATCCGAAAGCAAATCCGAGCGAAACGACGCGGAAACGAACGCGACAAAACGACGGAAAATATGTATCCGATAAAAAACAGGTAGAGCGCACGAACCACTGTGGGTGCAAGGTGGGTGGTGCAAAGTGGGTGCAGATAAAAAGGTGTGTTCGATTATATTTTGATTAAACAAATAAAATTAGCAGACCTTTCATTTCACTGTAGCACTAGTCTTGTCGACACTAACGAACCAGTGTCTTCAGCTCAGATCAGCAATCTAGCCAGAGGCTCCACACATGTACATCCATTTTCTAGACATAAAAATACAGAAACTAAAGAACAACAGACAAAGTGTATTAGCTCCACATCACATAAAGGAATCAAACTGAACCTAGGGTTTGAAACTTAAACTCCCCAAAAGCTACAAGAGTTCAAAAACGACAGTAAAAAACGACGGTATATGATAGCAAAACGACTGATGGTAAAACAACTGTTGAATAGCTCACTCAAACGGCACATCAAATACAGATACAGTAAGGATAAAGACAAGAAACGATTAGGAAAGAAAACTTTTCATGCAGAAAATGTATGAAAATAAAAAAAAACTGACTAAAATTAGAAAACATCCAAACCCCTAAATAATACAAAACAGCAAACACCACAACAACACAAAACACAAAACAAACAGCTGAAAAAGTTGTCCTGACTTATCAGGTTCTGACGTGTGATTTCTCCTTGGTTCAAAAGTTTACGTCATACAATCCTGAACATGGAAGAACAAAACTAAAAAGAAAAACATGTTACTTCAAAATTAAATAGAGATCATTCAAGAAGCTTAACACTGTCGGTAGGATTGAAAGCGAGCTCAAAAAACACCGATAACAAATGTGTCATAAAAAGAAATGAGTTTATGAACAGTGAAGCCTATTAAAGGGAAAGCGAGAAGCTATTAAAAATCATATTGTGTAGCTTTTCCCGTTCATTTTAATCACAAATACATTCAAATTCATTGACTTTGTAGAACCATGTGTTCGGCATCCAAAATGTAATTTCCTCGTTCATTATACAACTAGTAATCGTCGTTCAGTTCCACACCCCATGAATCAAGGCTTCTACACTAGATTCTAATTACACAGTGCTTGCAATGGAGAAACATGTTAAAAGCCATGAACACAAAAAAGGAAACTTTCTATCGGTTGTTAAATATTATGCATTCAGGATGACTTTTTCGGAGGGAATGTTTCAAAACTGACATTAAGAATTTTTTCTGTAAAATTTGAAAACAACACCACTAAATGTGATTTTCAAGTATATGAACTGAGCAAATATGATCTCTACTGTGGTAACCGTGGTCCAAATTAGATTTCACGCTCTCAAGTTCATTTAGTTTAAGCTACGAAATTCGTCTTAATTTAACGGTCATTCTGATAAGTTGTTTGTTCTTGAAAATATGAAATTGCATGCAAGTTAATCTTATGAAGGTGTTTCTCCTTTTTTAATTTTCAGCTTGATTTTGTTTTCATTTTACTTAAGTGTTAACTATCGTCGCAGCAGATGTTTTCAATTTGTTTATTGAAAGAAAGATACAAATTCTTTATACTTCTTTCAGTCTCCATTTCAAAAGTAGGCTCTCTCGCTTGAGCGACAGAGTCTCGTTTGGAAAAATGTGGTCCAACTCTGGCCAAGATTTTCTGTCTGTCAGAAACCCTGTTGCAATTTACCTGGTCATTTATCAATTATATCATCTGCAATTTCAAGAGACACTTGGACAATGCCTTTGGAAGCTAAGGTCTATGCGCGATGTTGATATGTAGTACTTGAATTTAGCAATCAGATTAGCAGGTAACAAGAGCATTTGTGAATTAGAAAAGTTTAAACATGCTTTCGAATTGAAAACAAAGAAATACGATTTATTCTTAAACCAAATACAAGTTTGATTTCTTCGATTGCATTTTTAAACTATTTGTTTATATGCAAATTCGAATAGCCAAGCTTTAATATGCAGCCGATAGCTTTATATGAATGTCCAGATGGACACTTTTAAATTGAAAGACCGGTTTTTTAATTCCATGGCTGATAACTGCGAAAGGACACTTTACATCTGAACTATGAAAACTGTTTTAAATGCTTTGTGTATTTGAGTTTTTTTGAAAATGACCTTTGAACGATGAACATATAAATTTGTTCAATATTTTGTTGACATATTCAGGTGACATATCTGTGACGTCAACTAAGGAGAAGGCTTTTTATATTGTGGCCCCATCTGTGAATGACAATCGAAGTGCAGTGAAACTACGCTTCAGTAGTTTACCATGAAATGAGATTATTTGGATTGAAATTGATTTAGATTGAACCATGCAGGTAACCTACATGTATGTTGCATATACAGAGTAAGCCTGCACATGCATCAACAAATCGTCTCTATAAGGTGACCTACAAAAATTCACAACATATCCGGATCTTCTTGCTAACTTTTGAACATTAATAAAATATCGAAGAAGAAAACCATTGAAAACCAAGACCATCCCGAACACGTCATCAAACACGAAAGTATGACCTATAGGGCAACTGAAAACAGACTCACAAATCAGTCTCAACCATATACCCTCACCAGCCAATTACCCAGCCAATTAGTAAGACGACGAGACATGATATCAAGATATCAGGACATCAAGACACCAGGACATCAGGACATCAAGACACCAGGACATCAGGACATCAGGACATCAAGACATCAAGACATCAGGACATCAGGATATCAGGACATCAAGACATCAGGACACCAGGGGAAATTGTCAGAGGAAGGAAGCAACTTGGATGGAAGAACTCCAACCAGTCCCATCCAACCAATCTCATCAACCAATTTCCAAGGACATCTGGATATCGAGACATCAAGATATCAAGACACCAAGACATCAAGACACCAAGACATCAAGACATCAAGACATCAGGACATCAAGACATCAGGACATTAAGATGCCAAGACATCAAGACACCAAGACATCAAGACACCAGGACATTAAGACACCAGGACATCAAGACACAAAGACATCATGACGTCAGGACATCAGGACATCAAGACATCAGGAAATCAAGATATCAGGACATCAAGACATCAGGACATCAGGGGAAATTTGTCTGAGGAAGGAAACGACTTGGATGGAAGAACTCCAACCAGTCCAATCCAACCAATCTCATCATCCAATTTCCCAAGACATCGGGATATCGAGACATCAAGACATCGAGACATCAGGACATCAAGACACCAAGACATCAGGACGCCAAGACATCAAGACATCAGGACATCAAGACACAAAGACATCTTGACATCAAGTGACCTATATGTCAGGATACGAAGACACTGAGGCATCAGGACATCAACGACCCCTGGACATTAAGACATGAAGAAATAAAGAAGGTAGAAAAACTGAGGATGAAAGAATCCCGAGCTGTTTATGCGACCAACTCCATCAACGCGTTTTTCATCAACACAGAAACAGGCCTAGTGAATTTGGAGAAAAGAACTCCAACGAATTTTTGAGCTGTTGCCTTTGGTTGCTGTCTAAACGTAGACCTTACCCTAAAAGTTTAACAATACATACAGAATCTTGTTGGTCACGATTTGGCATGGTTAGGGTTAAGAAAAGAATAATTTGATAAATTGCGACATTGATCTTCCATTTTTGAGCTCGTTTAACATTCAGTTTCAATATTTTGAGTAAAAAGTCCAACACCATACAGCTTGCCTTTCGAATTCGCCGATTGCCAAACGATGAAATGCCAGGAAAAAAATAGTGTAACATAATGCAACATTAGACATGAAGGAGTAGGCACTGTTTAAGTTGTAGGGTTTGCATTCTTTCTTTGTTTCATTTCTGTATATCTAGTTTTGTTTTTTCTTTTTGGGGGGCATTATTATAAAGAACTTGAAAAAAGGTTTCCAACCTGCTTTTAACAGTCGACCTGTATGTAAACAACTTGTTTTTTCCCTCTTAAATTAAACTTTTCTGAACATGCTTTCTGAAGGCTAGGTCACTGCAGTGACTGGCGTCCAGAAATGGAACTCTTCCCTTCCCTTTTCAAACAGTTCTTATTTTAAAGTGTCAAAATACTGATTTAAAATAAAACAATGAAATGAAAATGTATCAAAGTTTCAAATGATGCCTGAAAAATGAATTACAAAGCATGAAATTCAATGACATATCGGCCTCAGACGTCAGCACAAAATTTCAATGTGACTTGGCCACGTGAAAATAATCTTTTTTATCACGAATTTAACTAGTAAAATGTACATTTATATAAATGATAACCATTACAATTACGTTCATCAATGATACCATCAAGTAGTGCCCAAATAATTTACCCTTATCTACATGTATTAGCACGAGTTGCTGCAATATGGGTGCTGCTCAATTTTTAGGAGGTTGTAAACCGTGACTTTGCATGATTAGGTGGGCCTATGTATGGTGAAACAGTAAAGGTTAAATAGGATTCAACATTCATTGCTCCGTTTTGGGCAAGATGTTATGTAAATGATTTATCCATATCTACATGTATTGCACAATTTGCTGTAATATGGGCGCTGTTCAATTTTGAAGAGGCTGTAAACCGTGACTTTGCATGATTAGGAGGGCCTATGTATGGTGAAGTCATACATGTACGTACAGTCAAGGTTAAATAGGGCTCAACATTTATTTGCCTGTTTTGGGTAAGATTAGTCTACGTAATATGACTTCATGCTAGAAAATGGTGAGCAAAATGCCGCCATCTAGAGTGTGATATTGTCCAAATTAGTCAAGTATTGGTACCTTCGGGGAGTGCACATCCCCTGTCGTGGACCAATTTATGACACTCGGCCATATTTTCTGTGGCAGAAAATAAAAAAAGATAATGCGTGTAATATCTGAACAGAGTTGTCCTTTTCCCCACATTTAGCTGCACAACAATAGGGGAAGGAAGGCGATTATTAACCATCCTACAAAATATTAGCACTACTTACATGAACACGACATCTTCATGTTTCGATTTCCTGTAACAGTGGTGGCGACAAATCTGTAACGCGCACGCACAACCTGTCTTCACTGGTCGCTGCTAGTTAGCAGGGCGCATTCCTGCGGCGGTGATGCGTGCCACAATACACTCATTCACAAAATCACCTGTTCGCGAGCGCATAGCTGCGCACCGAGTTGGCATGCTGAATGCGTGCGACGAGACATAGTCTTGGTTTCAAGACCATCCTGTTTATTCCACGACAAGAATCATCACTGGAAGAAACGCTATCACAGGAAGTACGCACTGTGAATCACACACCACGCACATATTGATCGCAGCACCGCGAAAAGCCTCTTGGACCCAAGACTAGATGAGACATTTTGATTGTCTTCGAAAGCGCATTGCTTCTTCAAACGAAAACAATGTGCTGTTGTCAGGCAAATTAAACAGGCAAATTTGAGCCCAATCCTGTCTTGGGCTCAGTCAACGTTTTATTGTGGAAAACCTGATTCAGACCAGGCCAGTGCCCGTGAGAGAAACCTTTATAAATTTTTATGCCACTGCTACCGTGGCAAAACTTGCAGAGGGAGAATAGGAGAATATGCTTAATTATCTGGGTTGTGTAAAATTAACACCTGTGCACCAAAATTAGTCTTATCTTGCAACTCATCTTAACAGACTAAAATGACTCTCTCCCCGTAAGATTGATCGTAGCTAAGACTTGATCTAAGCAGTCAAGAGTGTTACCAAACTAATGGGCATGGTGAATTTTCTCTGTGTCCCTACTGATACAGGAGTGTCAGTCCAACTTCAACGTTCAATAAAAGTTGGCAATGAATAATTTTAGATGGCATCGGTAAAAACTGTTTTAGAACGTTTAGATGATGTCTGTAAGACAGGATTTTTCATTGATTTCTTTTTTGTTCCATATGCTCCAAAGTTTAAAGACAAGCACCCTTAACATGGAAACACCCGCGATTCGGCATGGCCTGCTGGAACAGGCCTTGTGATTGGTCAGATCGCATGAGATTTGTGACATAATAGCCCGTCCAAATATGGTAATATACACTTCAGACTACTAAGATCAAGTTTCACTGAACACATCTTAAGATGCATTGAGATTAGAAATTGAGAGCTGTTTGTTTCTTTTTAGGGCTTGTCGAAACAGTCTTCAAAAGAATAGGGAAAGCCGATAAGCCTTTTGCAAATTAAATTTGAATAAAATAGGGTACACTGAGTTATCTGAGTGACGAATCAGAATTAGTGCCAATAAGACTAGAAAATGTAGAAACCGAATGGCATTGCCTTTTCTTAAAAATCGAACTCTTTTTAGATCTTATGTTACTTAAGAGAGGGCATTTTTTTAAAATGATCGAATGCATTTCCCAAAACCAAGTAAAAATTTACAGACCAAACATATTTCTGAGTTTCGAATAAATCTTTGCAGACTCATGTTTCGGAATTCGAAAGAAATTTTGCAGACCTAACACATTTTGAAATGTGAATGAAATTTCCTTAGACATGCATTTCATGCAAGATTGCATTTCATCCAAATTTAGAATTTCGTCCGAATTTAGAAAGTATCTAATTTTTGTTACCCTGTGCGGCCCGATGAAATCTGAAGATCAAACCGTTTCGGGCTGTCAGACATATGCACGCACGCGCATCTCAAACTGCAGCCTGGATTCCGCTACAGAAATAAGCCATTGCCCAGTGCCCTAAGCCCCAAACTAAAAGTAACTGAAATGACTCGAGAGCAGTGTTTCTGCTTGACTGGTGCCCGTCCCAATAATAACGAGACAGCTGATGACTTCGAAGGAAACCTTTGAGCGCCACTCGCTCAAAGGTAAACCATCGTGACTCCCTTTTAAAAATCGCATATTTCCAGGTATACAAAACATTGCGCACTTTCACAGACGCTGCGTTCAACGCCGTATCTTCAATTCCCCGCGAAACGGCTCTGAAACCCACCGGGGCCAAGCAACGTGATCGCATCCCCTTCGTACTTACATACCACCCTAGAAACATCCCAGTACGTAATATTCTTCTCAAAAATTTTCGTACACTCGGAAATGATGCGGCCACAGCTTCCATTTTCACCGAACCTCCGATTTGCGCGTTTAGGCGCGATCGTTCTTTCGGGGACATGGTTGTACGTTCCCGGTTAGATTTTGTCTCGCCGTCATAAGTGGGAAGCGATTCCCCTTGTCAGCGCCCCATATGTAACACCTGCCCCTACATAGTTATACAGCCTGTTGGTCGTCGATCCCCGCGGTAGCTACAGAATACGCGGGGATCATACATGCACTACATGTTATGCGGTTTTTTTGCATAACATGTCGTCGCTGCGGCAAACTGTACACCGGAGAGACCCCTGGGCTGCATCCGAATCTGTTGTCTAGAGCTAGGTCTAAGTCTTCGCTCCATTGGAAATGCGTGGAGACGCGCAGACAATAGACCTAGCCGTAGCTCTGGAAGTCCGTTTCGGACACGGCCCAAGAGTCGCCTTGGTGACCGCTTCGCGGAACAGTGGTGCAGTGTGCACGAACGAACACCTGGTCTCTCTGTTACCAAGCACTTTTGCGCGCCGCCGCATACTCTCGATGACGTAAACGTCTGCATCCTGGGATGGGGAAAGCGTCATCCCGGGGGGGAGGGAAATATGGAAGGGCTGCGTAGCACCGTGATCAGAATATCGACGACAATATAATATCAAATCAGTGCTCTGAAATATGTGATTGCTAAGCTTTCGGTAACTGAGTACTTTCTTCAGGGCAAGCAGATTCAGTTCTGAATAAACGCGGAAAAATCCACGTGATGTGAGCACAAGGGACTGTTAACCTATTCCATTCATTAAAAGGGGTGTTCATATGGAACAGTTTCATTTAAAGCTGGAATCTCCTGCGTTTCCATCATCTACAAGGATTATTGAAGAACTTGTTCTATTTTCAATACTTACACCAGTCTTTTGTTTCACGGAGATTCTAGAAAAGGATTCCCATTTCAGCTTCTCGATCCAGCTACGGATTGTGCATGCGAACACGTTTATAATGCACACGCTGCGCTGTGGTCTCCTCAAATTAACACCCCTATAAATTCCATGCATAACAACGATTTAATTTGTAAAACTCCCACCTGCAACATTGATTTTTTTTCCTGAAATGTATTTTGTGCGAAAATTTTCCGAGTTTTGGGCGCCATTTTGTTTAATATTTTGGGTAGAATGACGTCGCGCAGCGTCTTTTCCGCAACTGCCTGCGTCTTGACGTTTTGTAGACCGTCTGCGTTATAAACGACCATATGGAAACCAGGCTTTACTCAGAGACTCAACGCAGACAGTCAGAAAAGTTGAACTGGGCCCGGGCTAAACTTTGAGGATCCGCTTGGGGTTGGTTTGCGTCATCGGCAATGTTTCCGTTTGACATGTTTCCATTTGTCTGCGTTGCTGTTTGCGTCTTGATTGCGTTGTTCTCTGCGTTTCTTTCGTCGATATGGAAACCAGGCTTTAAACCTGGTTTCCATAAGGTTCTTTGTATCGCCAACGGAACGCGTTACGCAAGACGTGAGGACGCAGGCACGAACGAAAGCGGCGGCGGATGACGTCATTCACCACTACAAAATTGAAGCAACTACTCAGAAACCCCGGAACACCACAAATCCGAAACACCTCACGACGCCAAACCTCTGTTCCAGTTTCGTACAATTCATTGACGGTCAACTATTTAGTTGATCAAACTAAAACTGCGCAAACGCAGCCCGCGAACGATCGGCAACGTTGAGCCAGGTTCAACCTTGCCAACTGTGTGCGTCGATTAGCCGCGGTATGCCAATAACACATATGCTGGCATGGCAGGCGTGCAACGATATCCCTCGAGATCGCTTAGTTCTACGAATTTTTTTCCATTTCCTTCTTAATGCTTATTAAATATTACACCAAAGTGATCAACTAAATAGTTGACCGTCAATGAAATGTACGAAACTGGAGCAGAGGTTTGGCGTCGTGAAGTGTTTCGGAGTTGTGGTGTTTTGTGGTGGAATGACGTCATCCACCGCCTCTTTCGTTCGTGCCTGCGTTTTCACGTCTTGCGTAACGCATTCCATCTGGGTTACAAAGAACATTATGGAAACCAGGCTTTACGCCAAGACGGAACACATACCGCCATCCACTTTGAACCACGTGGTCAGGTTTATGTCAGTACCATTTCAGGCTACTATCCTAAACTGTTTGAAAGATATTGAAAAATGTATTAATTTGAGTTCTTATTTAAAGTTTTCAAATTTGTTTGGCCCTTGATACCACACTCTTTGACCGTTATAAGTTTATAATTGCTATCATTTATTGATATACTTTTCCTCCACAAGCACTGTGAAGCGGCAGTTAGCGTTTTTACATTGCAAACCTTCTGTTTGATAGATTTCTTTTTATCTTCTGTAATAATTTTGTAAGCTGAAGAGGTATACTATTACAAATACGATATCTTCTACTTCAATGCCATCATGCCTACGAAATCATTATTATATAATATTGGCTAGTCATGTGCACAGTAGCAAAGTTATCATTATAACTTACCAAATTGCCATCATCTGCCACTGCGTTTCGTACGAGCTCGCTGGTACTCTGCATGACATTTCTCCAGTTTAAACACATACCCCTTGTGTAGTATTGTTCTAGCAGAATTCATTCGAGCAAAATCTGAGACTATTCATTCATCCAAATGATATCCAATTCTTGAAGTTTTCACTATCTTCTCCAGATTTTTCTTACAAGTTGTGCGTAGAGAAATGAGGCTCGTAATTTCTTTTGATTTCCTGTTTTTCACATTGTGCCTTATTTGGAGTAGTAGATAAAAGAGCTCGCAGTAATAGTCACAGTACAGCTGCACCAATTGCCTGCCAGCCTTCTCCGAGGTGAGCCGTGGCTCAGTGGCTCGAATATGAGCCGAAAGCCAATTCCGGCGGGTGTGCCTGGACTTCACTAAGGCCGTTTTCCAATACTCAACTTCGTCACCGTCTCAGGCATCGTCCCCGAAACCAATCCCCGATTTTGGGCCTGAAATTGGATTTCTGTAATTTTTGGCCCTCTTGAATCATATTTCATGTTTTGTGGCACTATTAGACTAATTATTGCGCTTCCAACTTCAAAGTCAGGTTGTAAAAAAACAGCTGAAGCGTGAGACGGATCCGAAGTTGAGTATTGGAAAACGGCCTAAGAAAGGGCACAAAACCGCTTGACTAACTTCGATACTCACCCTTTTCATGTTTTCTTCTTCTTTTTTTTTTACATATGAAACTGTCCATTAATCATCTAGTGTTTATGATCGTAAATACCAATTCAGCATTTTATTTGTTATATATATTTCGGTTGCGTGAGAAGTTCTTTCGTTTTTGACCGAGTTACACATTTTACTTCCGGTACGTTGCCCAGGAATGATTAAGTCAAGTTCACGACTTTCCTTTGATATTACTAGAATTCCATCGGGTCCCTAAAATATGGATATGCTCTCTCATTTAATTGTATATAAAACACACATGTTTTGTTGAAAAAAGAGCTTAAATTTCCTTGTAATATCTGATGACGTCTCAGTGACGTCACGAAAGCAAGCATAACTTGACATCGTGTGATTTTTATCATCACAAGTTGTAATTGTTTTTTTTTAATATACTGACCGACTTTTAAATGTACCCGAACTTTGACTCTTCATTAGTCCCGGGAGCCGCAAAGGTCAGACGACATAAATGTCTGTTGCACAAGACCGTGAGTTAAATCCCAAAGCATCATCGCAAGTTATCTGATACCACTTGAGTTCATCGTTACGTCACAATTGTATAATTGAGATCGGGTTGACCGTGTCACTTGAAGTCAAAGTTTCGATTTCACACGGTTTTCCATCGAGAAAAATCATCGTCATTTCTCCAAGCGTATCGTGTGTATGTTTTTGGTACGTGTAGTTCATACCAAAGATACTGCATGACGTCATCTCCTAGGCGACATTCCGTAAATATGGCGGTGAGATTGAGCCCACGACCTGAGCCTCTCGACAGAAAACTGTAGATATTTTCGCGTGAATGTGTATATCTTGAATAGCTTTAAAAGGTGAGCATAGAGGTCGGAAGTTGATAGTTTGATAGTGTTTCAATAAGTTCAAAATTTCATTTCAAACTGACTTTTCACATGGTGTCAACCGATCCGTGGCTAAACCGAGAGCGTACCGCACGGCCGGTCCAGTACAGTAGGCCTACTCCCGGGAGGATTATATCGTCGTTAGTACAGGGAGTTGGCCAGCCTGCTGTGCTGCTACTACTGCTTGTGGAATTGTTTTAATAACGCCAAGCATAACAATTACATGCGTTACATATTACCGGTATGTTACTCATAATATTAATAAAGTAGACATAGGACACAGTACTGCCGGAGGAATCAATAATTTGGGGGCGCAAGCCCAAGGCCGCGATGGATGGGAGTCGAGTGTGGCTATGTTTATTTGGTTGCATTAGATGACTACATGGAAGCTGATGACTTCGACTTTGGCAATATGTCCTGCAAAATAACCTGACATTCCTAAAAATTAGTTACTTTGCCAGGCCTATCACCTTTTTTTCAGTCGCAAGGCCTAACTTTAGGTCTTGGGCAGTCTTTTTAGGCCCTTACTTGGCTTAAACAACCTGACATTGTCAAATCATGGAGAGCACATGTAGGCCTATACTGGCATTTCATGTTGACATCAGTCTGCTCACAGCTTCATTCAGAATGAGTTATGAGCCCAGCCACCAGTTTAGACCTGATGCACAAATAGGTCAGGACATATCTAAGTTTCAACAAAAACTTGCAGTTTTCTTCTCTCTGGTTTGACTTGTGAGTAATTTGCAAGTCATAGCCAACGTAGGGCCCATTATTACAAAGGACGATAAGTAAGTGCTGGTCTTGTAAGAGCAGCACTGAGATACTAAATTCAACGTCTGGATACAATATTCTTTCTCACAGACCTGGCTGAATAACATCCATTTCTTGAAGCACAAAACAGATTCTCATTTTAATCTCACCTGTTCACTGATCTCCGATTTATTTTCCTTTCTTGGTTGATTGAAGTGCATGTTAGGCCATGGAAGAAAAAAATAGTTGGTGATCGTCCCCCACTCGCCCCTAGAAATACATCACCCCCTCCCGCCATTTTTTTTGTATTTTCTGTTTTTATCAACAAAAAAGAAAACAAAAAACAGCTTTTTTGGATGATCCCACATTCAAATTTAGAGGAATAAATTTAGAAAATATACAGTACTTCAGGAAATTGCTGATAAACGTTACTCCCGAACATCTACATACATGTACAGTGCAAATTCACCCAACCCCAACTCCATGGCGCAGTAAGATTGAGCCCATGGGAATGAGGTTGAGATTCACGAAACCGTCCCTTAGTGTGTTTCTGTAAGCCCCTTCCGAATTGTTGCCTCTGTTTGCAGCCACGCGGATAAGCTTGCGGAAATTAGAGCAGTTGGCGAAGTGGCAACCACAATAGCTTTGTACAATGTGGTCGCAGCCATAGCCAGTAATTTGGATGCGGCCTCTCTGCTGCAAAGCTGGGTCAATACTCAATAGCGGCAGCCATTCCCAGCTACCGATTCCACTTCACAGAGTTACAGCACTGTCACCCTGTCTTAGAAAACCCTCTTATTTTCGCCTGGCTGTACAACCCCTATTACCTTTTGTGATGAATGACTTTCATGTGTAAAACCCTTTCTTAAAGAAGATAAATAAAACTCATTTCAGTGAGGAAACTGCTCTTTATTCAATTTTTTCCAATCCAGCAAGGGTGCATGCTTAACTGAAAAAAAATGCCCTCCCACCCCTAGATTTTTTTTTAAAGGATGCTCACCAATTTTTTTTTATGTGGCCTTTAGTCAAGAAAATCACATATGGCCAAGGTTGCACCTTACATTTTTCAATTCTTTTTATTGTCTCACATATAGTAGGCCCAGCTTTTAAACCAAACAGATGGCACCAACAGGCACTCAAGGTGATGGACGCATCTCTGATTCCATCAGTGCCCATGGCACACACCACCCAGAGCGGACTAAGTACAGCCGCTCCTCCAGTGACGCCATCAGCTACGAGGACCTGCTGGTGGCTCAGTACTTGGAAGGACTCAAGAAAGCGGAAGCTGCTGGCTCGCGGAAAAGGTAAGCAGCACATAGTAGTACTTAGCAACAAGCCAGTATTTGTGAACCACTTGCCGACAGCATCATTCCACATTAAACTTGTCCCAGACATCTCATTCTTGGCTGAAGTTGCTGATTTCTTTCAGTGACTAGATACTGCAACTTGTATTTTTTAAGACTATCTATTCCCGGCAACTACTCTTTTTCTGTACTTTATCAATTAGGACATCTACTTTAACGCTTTATTTATAGGGTCTTGTAAATCAAGTGGATGTGCAGGCTGTTTTGCTACAGAAAGGAACTAGTTGTCAAGGATTGGCAGTCTTGGAAGTTGTTCGTAGACGCTTCCTGCTCAAGCGTATATAAATGTTCAGCCACAGCTGTATACATGTATGAAAGCAGTATTGAGCTTAGTTGTCATGGGGATGCAACAAATGCTGATGGCACCCAAGACTTCAAGACAGAGAGCTGCAGAAGAGACACTGTGCAATATCATTCTACCAAAAAATTCAACAATGTGGTAACTGAAACTCGAAAACTATTCACGTAAAATGCCTCTGTTAGATGGAAATACCTCCTCTTGAAGCCAAACTGATACTCCAGTTTGATGTACAGGTATTTTGTTGATGGTCGGCAGCTTTGTTGACAATTGTGGTTATGTTCGTAATAAGGAAAAATGGGAAAAAAGAGTGGTACTAAGCGAGAGGGGCATTGTTTTACACCTGCTGTGCCAGGGTACTTGTTTGTGTAGGCCTTCTGTGGCGACTCAGTGCAGGCAGTCGGCTAAGTTGAACCGGATCCAACTTTACCGACTGTATGCGCTGATGTTTGCGTTAGTAAAGGTACAGTGTTTCCATAACACTGCGTATCATCGGAGACTGATCTGCGATGCTGTCTGCATGTCTTTGTATTGATATGTAAACCAGGCTTTTCATGTAGTAGTGGACTCAACCCTTTTCTTTGCCCTCCAGGTTGAGCAGGCCCACCAAGCCACTGTCCCCCTACATGCAAAAGCTGGCCCACGGCGACCAGGCTGTGGCGACCACTAGCGCATTACAGTCTGTCAGGCCCACCAGGACTCACCGGCCATTCTCGGCTACCGCAGCCGGCCGCAGCTCGGCCCGGGAACGCAAACGCATCGACATCAAGTTCATGGTAGATAGTGGAGGGATGGGGGAAGAGGAGGAGGCGGAGCCAAAACAGCAGGGGAGGATGGGAGATGGGCAGAGGTCCAAGCTGCGACCGACGAGCGCACCCGTGTATAAAACCAAAAGGTTGGGGTTTTTTAAAATCTGGGTCAAAATTTTTGGCAACATGAGTGCACCGTGTGTAAAACCAAAAAGTTGGTGTAGTCAAAATGTAGGTCAAATTTTGGGGCAACATGAGTGCACCAGTGTGTGAAAATCAGAAGGTTGGTGTATTCAAAACTTAGGTCAAATTTTTGGGCAACATCAGTGCACCTATCTGTAAAACCAAAAGGTTGGTGTATTAAAATTATAGGTCAATTTTTTTGGCAACATACATCAAATCATAATAGGAAGACTGACAAGATGTAAAGCAATTTGAAAGGTTGATAAAAAGTTGACTGGAGTAGGAATTAAGAGGCCATGTATGAAATGGACTTTCATAGCTATCATTGTGTCTATTCTTGGCAAAATACCCTAGACTTCTGTAGTCTTAGACACAAGATACAGACATGGCCAAATTTGTTCTGTGCTGGAATACTGGGTTTTCATATTTAAACTTCAGATCCCTAAGTGATTCATGAGATACCCACTCATGTCTGGCCATTAGGGTTGGGGTGCCTGACTCCCAGTTTTGGCCTGTGCCGAGCCAGGAGTGATAGAGCTTTGTGAGGGCAGATTGTTTGAAGTAGCCAATGCTGTGTGTCAAAATGACATTCAGCTGCAATACACTTGAGGGAATAGTGATGGTTTATAATTTCATGAATGTCTCCATTGTCCGGTTCGTAAGTGTGACGTCACTTCAGTTTAAACCACTCTCACTGCACATGCACTGCACACAGAGTTGCATGCATTGATTGCCGTTTACATGGAACTGGGAGTTAACGCACCACTTCAGCGATCGTCCAATGGGAGCCTGCAAATCGTGGCGCGTAGGGGTAACAGTGATTGCCTTCAGCACGGACATTGAGAGTTTTACCGTTTATAAATACTTGTGTAATATTGCCGTCTGTGTATAAGTTCATTGTTGGTCATTAGAGAGTTGTTCCATTCAACTACTGACCATCAAAATTCCTCCAAAATCATTGACCTTTGTGGTAATTCCGGGATTTGCTTTTGATTTTAGAGCCTTTTGGTGTTGGTCAAAATGGCACACCAGTATTCATTCCATTTTGGACACACCATCACATTTTAAGTTCTTTCAGTGGAGGTAAATTTATGTCACATTTGTTTGTTTGTTGGTGTTTCATAAGAGCTGTTGTTCCCTCTCTCTGTCTGTCTGTCTATCTGTCTGTCTAGACCTTGGAGTGGTAAGTCTGGATCTTCCACTGCTACAGCCTCACAGCGATCACGACGAGTCCGAGCCCTGTACCGACAGCAGCCTCAGGTCATCAGAGCCACTGTCTACAAGAACGGAGTGCAGACTGATGCCGTGAGAGTCACTGCTCACTCTATGAAAACGGTAAAAATGAAAAGGGTCCACCCTTTTGGGGCACCTTGTTCTTGGTTTCCTTCATTTTAGGAAAACTGTCATCCATCAGGGATTTTAGGAATTAAAAAAGTGCATTCTTTTAAACATTTGCAATTTCCAACCCTTAATGGACAACCGAGGGTGCTGTCTCCGTGATGTCAACCAGGGAAGATGTCGTTCAGTTATACGTTTTTCTGTTCAAGTTTGAAACCGAACGTCACTCATCGAAAAAACCTCTTAGTGAAACGGAACATTGAGTCTCTGACCAAATAATTTATCCTTACCTCTTGGTCTTTGTTGTATTTTCTCAGTTTGGCATAATAGCACATCATTATTTTTTTCTCATGCTCTGAGCCACTTTCGGAAAGAGCCACCACTGTGTCACTGTGTCATAGATGTGGCACAGCATTCTTTGCCTGTGTGAAAAGCTTCAGCTGCCTTTTGCATGTGTAGTCCACTGGCGTATTTAATGGATGTGTTCAATGGTCGCACTATTATAAAGTCAGTGACACATGATCGACAACCCACCAATAAGATGACGGTGGGCTTAGTCAGGTGCCCCTTCAAGAATAAAATCCAAGCCCTGCAAGTGTACTGAGAGATGCCAGGTCTTATTTGGGGTCACAGTTCCTGGAAGCCTGCACCATCAAGCTGGGCCTACAGTTTGCCGCCCGACGGATTTTCCTGTCAGACGGGACAGAGGTGAAATACCCAGAAGAAATTCCCAAGGACTCGGAGGTCTTCATCTCATGCGGAGAACCCTACAAGGACCCCACTACCAATGTCAAAGGTTTGTCAGTTTGAGCCTTCCCTGTGGAATGTTGAGAACCAATTCTTTGATTTTCAAACAGGCCTTTTTAAAATTTATTAAAATTTGATGTGCCATTCTCACAAATTGCCCTTTTTTCCAAGACAGGCCTGCCAAAAATGTTAATGTTTACCAATGTTCAATACACGTTTGAAGGTGTGAGGTAGAAATGACCATAACAACAAAACCCAGTGTCAGATTGCATCAAAACTTTGAAAGACATACTCATAATGAATCTCTTTACATGCATACCAAGGTTGGTGTAGACAATACGCAGAGAACGATTGAGAATGTTGGGGCAGATTCTGCTGTGAGAACCCGAGCGCTTTTAGGATTGAAGTAAATCTTCTTTGACTTTCCTTTTGGCAGGTGACGCTCACAAGAAACTGTACGCCAACTGGACGATGAACGGTGTTGTTCTTCCTGCAGAAACTAAGAAGAGAACCAAGTCTGCTTTATCCAAGAGAATGAGGTAAGGTTTGTCATATTTGGCTTCTTCCTAGAATCAGAAGGCCTTTTCACACTAGACAAATCTCGGGGTTGGCACAGGGTTAAAGCAGGGTTGAAAACTGGTGGCGATTCACACGTGAAAATTTTCAACCCAGTGTCAACCCCGAGATTGACTTCAGCCCGGGTTGAGCTCAACCCTGCTCTGGACCAGGGTTGAGGTTTTCAACCCGGCTTGAAATTTGTTTGTGCTCATTTCTGGGTCGAACTCGCCCCAATAAGCTCAATTCACATGAAACAAGTGTGAAACAATGCTGGGTTGAATGCAGGGTTGAAAAATTTAATTTTCAACCCAGGGCGGCCATGGGCTTGCCCATGGTTGAGTTCAACCTGGGTTGAAACGCTGTAGTGTGAAAAGGCCTAGAGAAACTCCAGCTTTAACCCTAACCATGCTGAACCCAACAAGGTTATTATTGAAACAACTGTGCCATTGTTAAAATGTTGTGCGCAGTGCTAGTCACGACAGTGAAATGAGCATGTCTTTGGCTCAGATACACCAAACTTAGGCCTGAAAAAATGTAACACCCATTCAGTACCACATCAATAACTAACTGTGCTCATTTAGTCGTCACATTGTCACAGCAATCCTGTGTGAAATAAATCACCCAACTTGGGACATATTATGTCTGATGGGGTTGGGTTTAGAAGGATCTTATAAGAATTGTAATGTTTGATATTTTATGCGCTACTGAAGGGTTTGATTTTTTTTCAATTTATAATTTAATATCAGTAATGAAGTAAATTCAACTTAAAATTTAAGCAATCCATTTTCAGTCTGCAAATGTGGGAAGTAGCAAACGGTAAGTAAATTTTTTCACCTAAACGGCAGTGCTATTGTAGTTGACGAAATTAATTCCCTTTGTTCTTGAAGCTTGCATATTTGTCATCTGTTTTCACCAGGAAAATGCTGGAATCCAAAATGCGTCGGGTCATGATATTCCGCAACGGAGACGGCACCGAGATGTTTGAGACCACGGCCTCCGCTGAGAACTTTGGCAGGGTAGGTTCCAGCTTGTGACTGAATACTGCACGTGGTTTTGGCAGTTAAGTTGGTGATACATTTGGTTTCACCCTGAAGTCATGGCTTAAGACAGGCTGGCCATTTACAATGTTTTTTAATATTTTTGGATTGCGGACTTGGTAAAGCACTGGTACAGTGTTCTGGAGGTCACAGGTTCAAATCCCCCTCCAGTCAATTTCTTTGTTCATCTTCATATTAATATGTAAGCACCAATTCATTTTGTTTTGTTTTTTATCTGACGGGAAATATAGTTTCTTGACGACTGCACATTACGTCTTGCGCTGACTGCCCCAGCTAGGATTGTCTATTCTTGGACGGGCTCAGAGGTGACAGATCTTAATGATGGTAAGTCACGGCTAGCTAAATATCCGTTCAAAAATAAGTATTCTCTGCATAACTTGAATGCAACTTGAATGCAGTTGACTGTTAATATTTTTACAGGATGCAAAATAACTCCCCTACAAATGTAACTGATAATACCCAGTGGAAATTGTTCTGTTTCTTTCTGTGCCTGTCCTCAAGGATAATTCCTTTGTGTGTGTGTTTTTGATGGTACATGTAGTACAAATACATGTGTGGCAGAGCTAGAAATTTGTTATAGTTTTTGTTAGCGTCTTTTCATAGGAGTAGTTTCCCTCTAAAAGTACAGTTTTTTGTTCAGAGTTCCCCTGGATTTTTCTGTTAGTGTATCCCCATTTATTGACTTTGGCCCTTGCTTCTACCCATATTTCTTGACCCCATGCTGTGGCCACATTTAATTTTGAAGAGCAGACCAGCAGAGACACTAGCACTGTTCATTTGTTCCTCTTAACTGGAGTGTGTGTTTCTGCTTGAGTCAGGTTCTGTCTTCTGTGAGTCATCTGTGAGTCAGTGATCGAAAGTCAGACTTTCCTCATGAGGTCCATTTTACACGCTGTGTTGGGTTTCGGTTTTTAGTCTTTTGGTTTTTAGTCCTTTTAAAGTTTTAGTCTTTGGGTGTTTTTTAGTCCTTTTGGTTTTTTTTTTTCAATTTTCCAGTACTTTTTCATTAATAAATAATTTCTTGGCCTTTTTTTGAAGTCAAATATTGGTGTCTGAGTCCTTATTAATTCAGACCCTGTGACTTTTCCCTCAAATATCCTTGGTTTAGTTAGAGTTTTTTGTTAGTTTGCGAGTTCCCCATAGTGTGCCATTTTTCCCCGTTACACATGCACACCATGAATGAATACTGAGTGTTCCCCATACTGACCTTTCACCTTAAGGCTTTCTCACCACAGTCCATCCTTAAAGGCACACATTTTTCGTGGTATCATCCTTTTACAAGCCTTTGTTCTTTTCGCACCCCTGTAGTGCCCCTCTTGGACCGTTGTCTGCAGAGCAGCACCACCCCTCTCTACGGCCCGGTGTGGATCTCCAAAGGTGAACGGTTCAGCCCCAAAGGTGTCAAAGGTAAAACTTATGCCAAAGAATAACTGCATGTTGGCATTTGAGTTGTTTTTGGTCACGTCAAAGCCGAGTTCAGAAACACACTTGAACTGCTGTTGGGGTCAGAACTTCAGGCCTTCTGACTTGCTTTCATGAGCCCACGTCAGGTCAGAGGTTACTCTGTCAGAGAGAGAGGACGTGTGTTTGCCAATGCTTTTCGATTAGTTAAATATTGACAACTTTGTGATCATAATAGCTAATCCCAGCACTTGTCGCAATGTCATGTACTGAACCAATGAATTATAGTAACTGTGTGCACATGTATGTCATTTTATGCCATGCTTACACTTCATATGGCACTTTTTAAAAAATGCATCTGATACAAATTGCTGGAAATGGCCTTTTTTTTTCACTGTGTTCTTCAAAATGACTTCTTACCAGAAAGAATAATTTCACAGTCCCATAACCATCTTTAAACCAAGATTTTCAACTAGAATTTAGTCAGTCACTTTTTGGATAAATTTCAGTGATGGACTGCACCTTTAATGTGATGTCTGGACCTTTCTTGTAGCCTTTCTGGAGACCATTATCAAACACTGTAAGCAGAAACTGCAGGCCGCCAACACCTACAAGAAGCAGCTGCAGCACGGCCTGGCTGGCGAAACGCAGCAGGTCACCGTGATCGAGGTGCTGTCCAAGTCAGAGCAAGAACTGCAGAAGGAACTGCAGGAGGTAGGTGTAGTCACGAGATATGTTTTCATTTATGCCCTGTGGAGAAGAGAATGTTTGGAACATAAACACAAGGGATTCCCCTGTGGATATATTGCAAATATCACCTCTGCAGCTTGTGCAATCTCACGGGCGTGTCGCAAGCGTTCTTCAAGCTGAGGCATGCGTGCATATTAGCAGGGAAGATCACCTTCTGGTCCAAGAGGCATTCAACACATGCATACATGCAAGGCCTTTGTGAGTGCTGACCACAGTAACCGTTTCTAATTTAGGTGGCAACTTCAGCCTAATGAAAGAATGTTGTTGGTACCCTAAAAGATACTTTACGTTCATGTATCACAGAGGAAACAAAGGCTTGAGTGATGATGATTTTCCATTTGGTAACAAGGGTTGACATATTTTAACCTGCGTTTTTCATGTTGGAAATTTCTGTGAAAGACAGTGGGTTTTTATTGACAAGGTTTCTAGGATCCTTTTGTTACAGGGCTGCAAGTGGACATCGAATTATTAAGTCATAGCTGACTATTAAACCACAGGGCAACATGAAATGTACTTCCAGATAGCTTGGAAATGCGCTACGTTATGAATCATTCATATTGGCCAGGACCCAGTTTCTTTGCTTAGCTTAACAGAAAATATTGCGTAGCGGAACGCACAAAGCCACCTTTGTAACTCATATAATTGAAACCCTTGATTGACCCAAAAATCAAACCATAAATAGCTGCGATAAATCTACAAAAATCTTTTAAAAAATTGGTATGAATGGTTGTGTTGGCTACAACAAATGTTGAAAATTCATCACACATCATTTTGTCCAGTGGCATGCGTTAATGATGCAGAAATGTTGCTCTCAATGGAAGGCTTTGCATAGCATCTTGGTTGTTTTTTCCCCTCAATTTTGGCACCCAGACAGAGGAGGGCATTGCGGAGTTCAGTGAGGCCAAACGCAAGCTGCAGGACATCTTGGAGGAGATCTCAGAATCGGCAATGGAGGAAGAGGTGGGAAATTCCTATGTGTTGCTGGTCCGTTCTGTAAAAATGATGCTGAGCTGATTTTCTTGTTGTTATTTCCAAAAGAGCAATGACGAAAGAGCACCATTTAGTTTATCTTTCTTTGAAAGAAGACACCTGATCAAGAATGGTACAAAAGTTTGGTTGCAAACCCTGGTCTTGGACCCTGACCATCATTAAGTATACGGTGTGGCACTGGGAGATTGCCAAAGAGAGGCCATTTGTCAAGTGTGCAGTTGGCAAAGAACATGGCTGACTTGCCGCAATTTAAGTTTGATTGAACTGCATGGCATTCCTTACCTCACAAGAAAACCACCTTCTTAATTAAGACTCGTACTCCAAAAGACTTTCAAATCTTCAACCCAGACCAACAAACACTTGGAAAAATTCAAGTTTCCTGCTCACAGCACCATTACCAAATAGAACTTTGTGGACTATCTCCCCATGGTAACACTGCAAAAATGCCTCTTTTTCTCTTGCGTTGCAGATATTCAGGAGCCAAAATGGCTAAAGAACTTTATCATGTGTGTTAAACATTACGTTTACCTTTCATCAGCTACTTACCAAAACCCCGTGGGAAAGAAATTTACAAGCTGCCTGGTTGGGACTTGAACTACTAATGGAGGCATTCTCTCTCTGTCATTAAATATTAGAACATGTGAACCTAGCTAACTAAGAATTAAACATTTTTATTCTTTTCTGGATATTTGGCAAGAATTGAGTGCCCCCCACAGTCTTAACAGTAATCACGTGAAAAAAACAAAACAGACATATATTTTGGAACAAAATCTGGTCATATTTCACTTCCTCAGGGTGCTGGATGTACCTACACCATGCAGCATATCAAGGAGTTTGACTCGTCACATCGCCTGGTGGGCCAGCAAGGCATCAGGTTGAAGGTGAATGGTTGAGTCAGATGGGGTGGGGAATGGGTGGGGGAGAGAAAGGAAAGGATGAAACCAGCCAGAACCATTCAGTCCCAAAAGCCATGGAGCAGGAATTAACAATAATAAGACTTTTTTACTGGTGGCCATTCTGCATAGCCATTTCTTTTGTGTCCAAGTGTTACAGCTGTGGCTTAGGATAGCATATGCACCAATGGAAGCCACTAGTTAGAGGCTGCAGCTCTCCTCAACCACAAATTACGCCACCACAGCCAGTAAATTTGGACACATTCCTGACAAATCTGTGAAATTGGTATCAAGTAGTGCTGTCAAATGAAAACAGCTATGATGTCCCAGAAGGGACATTGTAATTGTTGTTTTTCTTTTCGAGTACTGCAAAATTCTGCCACATAGTATTCACTTTTGTTGTCATGCTTCACTTGAAGTTGTTTTCAACAGATTTTAAAGTTCCAATGTTTGAGGCAAGAATTGTTTTGCAATACTTGTCACTTTCTTTTCTGGAAGGTGTATGAGAATGGACAAGGCGAAGGGGAAGAAACAGTGTTTTTCAACTTGAAGGAGGCCTCTAAAGGAATCGGCAACGACCATAGTCTGCTTCTTCAGCGGGTAATTGTTACGTGTTTGTTATTGTGTCATTACTAGAAGATCCAAAGAAAAGTATTTTTTATTCTGAGTCTCCTTCTAGAAAAAAGGGATAGAAATTATCGATGTCACCAATTTTTTCCAGCTGCAGCAAAGGGTATTAAGGCCATCGGAAACAATGAAATGTTGTTAGACCGGCATCAAAGGGTTAGTGTGCAGGGTGTCAAGTGATGTCCAGTTACGGATGTCTTTCTGAAAATAGAAACGTACAAAATTTTGCCTTTTCCAACTGAATTTGTATGGTGCTGGTGCCACTTATTTGATTTGGTCAGAAAAACATTTTGCTTTTGAAAATTAGTAATATTGCTTTAAGTCAAGAAAATTATAGTTTTTCAGACCAGATAAGATTGGACTCCTACTGCCAGGATTTTTGAGGGTCCAATTTTCCTGGTAGGATTATTTACTTCAAAATTTTTTTCTCATCTCAGCTGCTTGATGAGCTGACTCGATGGGCCCGCGTGGAAAAGAACACCACAGCCCTCAGCACCGTGGTCACCAAGATATTTGACCGTGAAGGCAAGGAGATCACAGACGTCCACGCTCTCAAGAATGACCAAGAAGTCTGGATTTCCTTTGGAGAGCCATTCAGAGACCCAAACGGTTGGTTCACATTTCTGATGCATTTGCTTTATGTTGATATATAGAACAATTTAATATTTGTGTTTCAGATACCATACAAGTATCGTGCCTTGCAGTTGAAACGTAACCTGGGAGTGGGAAGTTCTTTTCCCACTGTTCCTCATCCCGGGAATTTCATTTTCAAGCCACAAAATGTGAAAACAATTACTTAGCATGGGAAAATATTCTCATACCCTTTTCACATGAGTAAGAGAACACCTTTAAACACAGTTGGGCAATACTGTTATGCCTTTACACACAAGTGGGAACATTTTTTGCTAATGACATGTGGATGTAAATGTGTATTCTTTTACGCAAAATTTCTCATTCCCATTTGAAGGGTCAACTTTCTATTTGCCGTGAACAGTAGTATGCAAAATATAATGTGACCCAACTTGACAAAATGAATCACAGGTTGCTGCAGTCGCTTTTGAAGTACAGGCCCTTGAAAGAATCTTGAAAGATCTGACATCCAAAGCAATCCTCAACATCAGTGTTGGAGTCAAGTCCATCACAAGTCCCTTTACAAGTCTTCTCACAAGACCAGTCACAAGTCCCCTCTCAAGGCCAGTCAAAAGTCCCTTCACAAGGCCAGTCACAAGTCCCCTCACAAGGCCAGTCACAAGTCCCTTCACAAGGCCAGTCACAAGTCCCTTCACAAGGCCAGTCACAAGTCCCTTCACAAGGCAAGTCACAAGTCCCTTCACAAGGCCAGTCACAAGTCCCTTCACAGGGCCAGTCACAAGTCCCTTCACAAGGCCAATCACAAGTCCCTTCACAAGGCCAGTCACAAGTCCTTTCACAAGGCCAGTCACAAGTCCCTTCACAAGGCCAGTCGCAAGTCCCTTCACAAGGCCAGCCATAAGTAACAGGGTGAACAGTGACAGAAGAATGGTTTTGTCACAACTCATTTGAATAGCTTGTGAATTGGATAGCTATGATGATCCGGATCTGAGTGAAACAAACAGGCCCTCAGTTCTTAGTTCTAAAGTGCATATCTTTGCTTTGTAGTGTATTGCCTACAGCTGACATTGGACAAGGTGCAAGGTTTGGACCTGTATGGAGAGAGGAATGTAGCAGTCAGGGAACCACTCAACTCAGATGACATCCCAAAGGGAGAGGAAAGGTGGGTGCCAAAGGTCAGATGTTTGAAGTTGAAGGTCGTAAAGAAGTAAATCTTTAGACCAGTTACACTTCTCCGTGGTGAAAGGTCAGGTGTGGCCTGATTGGTTATGACTTCTGCTCTGTCTTTATTCTGATTGGCAGAATTTATAAGGGAATTACGACTGTGGGTCACTTGTGTATCTTAATTTTACCCCACAAACGAGGTCAGTCAGTCACTCTCTGGTAAGACAGTGACTGTGTTGTGACAGTATTGGCCAGACTACCATTAAATGTAAGTTCAATGTGCATTTAGCTCTCTGCATCAAGTGAAGCGATTGTTATCTGTGAAGTATTTTCCACATTTTTCATTTCACGTGGCAATAGTGTAGATCCAGTCTCCTGTACATGGACCAGCTCTTGTAACATTTATGGAAGTCACCGCGATCCAAATAATAGTTAACATTTTAAAACAGTTTCCCACTTGTTTTCCCTGTTGCAAACAGACCCAGCCACTGGGAGGCCACCATCGGCTTCCCCATTATCTACGACTATGAAGATGTGACCTATGACCTCCCGAAAGAGGTGCAGGACCAGAAGCGACTGAACGTGGAGAAACACGAACTGGACCTGACTGGACACTTCCTGCAACACAAGGTGAGAAATGAGGAATCCACCACCAAAAGGAACCCCAACAGATAAAAACTGATTTTCTTGAAGAGCCACATGTGGAAATGCAAATTGTCTGAAATTAGAGTCTGATTTTTGTTGAAATGATGGGGAAATTATGGTAATAAGCAAGCAGAATTCATGAAAAGTTGGAGTTGTCTTTTTTGACCTTTGGAAATGCCTTTTAGAGTCACAGTTATATGAAACATTGGAAATAATAGTAACTAGCTTAGTATTCTTTAAAAATTAATTCAAAATGACCTTTCCAAATTAATTTTGAAATGACCTGTGCCATCAAATTTTGAAATAACCTTTTCAACTGTGAGCATCGAAATGAAATTTGGACATGCCTTTCCCGTGTTTGCAATGACCTTTGTAAACAAACTCCGAAAACTACATCAGCACACAATGTCGGAAAAAACCTTGGTAAATGAACTCTGAAAATGACCACGATGCAACCTTGACATGTGAACTCTGACATTGCCTCTCTAACCCTGCAGGAGGATCCTACCAAGGTCTTGTACTGTGAGTTGGCCTTACAACCCAAGAAGAAACAAGGCAGCCGTGACATCTGGCCGCCCAGATCACAGACCTGGGTCATCAACAAGGTAGTCTGTGGCGTAAAACCCTCTTTAAATCACTACTTTATAATGTCACTGACATTATAATGTCAATGTCACTGACATTCCAGGTTTGCCAAAGCTGTTACGAAAAAATTGGAAATCTTTTGTTTGGTAGATACCATTATATGTGACCCCCTCATTCTTAAAATGTTTCCAAGCAACAATCTGGACAGTGGCACCAGTCTACACAAGAACAATGCATCTTCCACATTCTGTGCATTTCCTGACTGCCAGTGTCATCTGCCTACAAAATTTGCATTGGGGATTGCTTTGATGTACATGTACACGTATGAACGTTAACATGGGGGGAGGTCAAACAGCAGTAGTAATGGTGGGTCACATGCAGAGTTGCAGATCGTCGGTCACAAGTCAGTCCACAAGTCAACTCACAAGTCTTTCACAAGTCAGTGCGGAACTGAGAGATGAACAATAACAAAGGAATGCCTTTGTCACAGTTTATTTAAATAACTTTCGAGTTGACTTGTGGCTGAATGACTTGTGGTGACTTGCAGTGACTTGTGACTGACTTGTGGTGACTTGCAGTGACTGACTTGTGGTGACTTGCAGTGACTTGTGACTGACTCGATTACAACTGTGGGATGTTGTAACAAAAAGGTGTCCTTATTAAGTTAAATTCACTAGAGCTACATGTTGAAGTGTTTGGCGTTCCTTTTCCTTGGGTGGGTGCTGGGCCAAGACACATGCAATTGTAAGTCGTAAAGGTTGTTTTGCCTGCCTGTTGGCATGCTCTTTGTGGTAGCACATTCTTTTGGGGGGTGCTGGGCCGTGACTATAGACGTAAATGGCATAAGGTAGAGTGGGCTGTTTCACCATTCCACTGCCTTACTGCGGGGGGGGATGTATTGGGCCCCATTCTACCAGCACTGGTGGAGGCATTTTGTGGAATGCTTGCTCTGCACACATCTTTGTAGCTTGGCGGGCGGTGGTACTTTATGCTGTATAATTGCTTTTGATAGGGTTAGTCAGTTGTGGCCTGTTTTATTTTATGCAAGTCAATGCTTTCTGTCAGCCTCTTTCATCAAATTCATGTCAGTTTGATTTTTGTTTCCTTGTGTTCAATTCTTACGTGATTGAGTGTCGTGGGAACCTAGTCTAATAAATCTGACATTCTTCTGGAGAATGAAATTACACTTTCCTGTTTGATACCTTTTTTCGCAGACTCAATGTGCTGAATTATTTTTTTGAGCTCTCCTAACTGGCAGACATTGGCATCATAAAGGGGGTCGCTGTTACATTATTGAAAGGGAATTTTGCAGTTGGAGAAATGAGAAAGTCAAAGAATCACACTGTCACTATGTCAGTTTCAATTTCACACTTAAAAGGCCCTGTCTGTCGGTCTGTTCACATATGATATGAAAGGACATATTCTTCAAGAGTGAGTGCTCTGGCATGTCAGTGGCCATGCCTTTGCTCTTCGTGTTGATTTTTTGCGGCGAGTAGGTGATAAACTTGACCCATCCTTCTTTGTAAGTTGAAGGACTAACATTTATCCCTAGTTTCTTGTTTTCTTCTCCTTGCTTTGTTCATTCCAGAGAGGCCAGATTTACTGTCGGGCCATGCCGCAGCTAGCCCTGTCGGTTATTGAGAAATGGAAGGTGGACAAGCACTTTGCCGATGAGGAGACCCCAGCACAAGGCTTGGCTGTCGGACTGGAGAAGAGGTAACACAGTAAAATCTTGATTCAAAGTTGGTTAACTCGAAACTCTGCTTAACTCGAAGAATGATTAATTCCCGCCAAAAGAATAGGCTTTTATGTACAAAAACATATCCGTAACTCGAACTGCTCACGTTGCTGGATTCGTTTACCTCGAAGTTTTGGTGTAGCAGATCCAAAAGAAACTGCCGCCAGAAAGTGTAAACAGAATGCAGGTCTAGTTATGAATCATTTCTGACACGCTCACTTCGTCTTTTCACACCGGAACACTTGCAAGCGCACTACAGTGATGATCGATCTAGACACGTAAACCACACCGTGACCGCAAAATCTGACTTGCAGGAATTGGCCCAATTGTTATCGTGGGCCCATTGTAGCCAGTGCGTCGGCAGGTCGACTGATGGCTCTTTGCGGTGGCTGCGGCAATGCATTGGAGATCTTTGTGTATGCGTCACACGTACGGAAGTTAAGTCTGGCCTAATGGTCTGGCCCAGCTGCTTGTGCTCGCCCGTGCAATGGCTGCCCAATTAGAGCCACAAACCACAGCATGCTCACGTGCAGTGGACAAACCATGTGACTGCAACGCAGAGCTTTTGCGTGGCCAAATCTCACTCCCAAAAAATAAACAAAAGTTTGAAAATAAAGAACGAAGAACAAAAAATAAAAACAGACACTAATAGCATTTTTGGTTTTGCGAAATTTGAATGAAGCGCAAAAAGGTGCACCCTCATGTGATGAAAAAAGTCGTCTGACTCATCGGGAAACCCTGCCCGAGTACGCATGTGAAAGGCGCTGCGTTGCGGTGCGGTATCAGAAATTGGACCACCACAATGCGTGAACAAAAACTTGTTGCACCAAAGTATAAAATAACCACAATATCATTTCAAAAGTCATCGTAGGGAGGTTTACGGTAACTGTGCGCTCAGCGTATAGGTACATGTTATGATACACATTGTAATAATGACTTAACTTCAAAAGAAATCGGGACCTTTTTTTAATTCGAATTTCGGATAACTCGAATTTTTTGTTCATTCCCCAGAGATTCAAGGTATCAGGGTTTATTGTAGTTCAACTTTTACACTCTTGAGTGTCTCAATATATGTGCAAATTGCTTCCTCCTGCCAGAGACACCCAGGGTTTTTGTGCGCATTCTGATGAAAATGAGCTGTATGTATTATGTGCCATTACGGCTTGCATAAAGCGCTTTCCACATTTTTTATTTCATCTCCACCTTAATCTTTTTCTCAAGGTCAAAAGTAGATTCAAACAATTAATTGAAAGTAACTTCAGACATTGGCCTGAGATATTAACAATTTGATGTTGCTGTAAGAGAAAATGAAACTTCATGGATCTTAATTTGTGGACTGAATTCATAAAGATGGAGCCTAGTTACAATGAGGGAGATAAAAACTGAAATTTAAAAAAGAGTTTTTCCCACCCGTGCTTTCATATTTAAAGTCTTCTTCTCAGTGGGCTCTATTCACAAATTGGCTATTTTGGATTGTGATCCATTAACCCACGGTATTCAGTGAGCACTGCGAACTGGCAAGGAGCCTGACTAATCTACATCAGCTACACATTGAGGTCATGTCTGAAATGGACTTCCAGAGCTATGGCTATGTCTGTTGGCAGCATATCCCCTTGTATATATCCAATGGTGCAAAGTGCTATAAACCCAGCTCAAGTCAACAGATCCAGATGTACATAGTCATAACCTCACTTCTAGTTCAAGATGGCAGCCACATAAATGCGGCTGATTCAGTCAGTTTTTCTCAGTTTGATCTCACGAGCACTCAGACTGCGAGGTACCCCTTTATTTGAGACTCAGCATTGGGCAATTTTTTTTCATCCTGTCTACAGACAGCAAGGCAACCCCTATCAGCAGTGGGTGTTCACTGAGGATGGTTTCATTCATGCTATGGTGAGTCATTTACGCTTATCGTGACTTGTAGGGTCTATTTAGCACAGATGTTGGAAAATGCAGATAGCAGTGTTGTAATAAAGACATCACAAGATCATTCAAAAGACCAGACACAAGTCCAGGCACAAGACCAGACGCAAGTCCAGGCACAAGACCAGACGCAAGTCCAGGCACAAGACCAGACACAAGTCCAGTCACAAGACAACACAGGACCAGACAGAAGTCCGGTCACAAGACAAAACACAAGTTCAGTCACTAGATGAGACACAAGTCCAGTCACAACCTTCAGGGTGAATGGTGCCAAAGGAATATTTGTCACAGTTCGTTTGAATAGTTTCGTGATTTGACCTCCGACTGGAGGTCTTGTGATGGTCGTGTGGGGGGCTCTTAGAATGGTTCTACGAGGTGTCTACTACAACACTGACAGCCATGCCTCAGCCTTCAGATTGGCTACCATTTAAGGTGGTACTTTGGAAGGTTAAAAATTAATTGAGGTTGCTGTGTGTTGAGAAACTGAAAAGAAAATGGTCCTTGCAGTCTTAATCTTGAATCTGCAAAGAAAAATACATTCTCCAGTCTTCTCCACGGGCTGTTTTAGCAGGGCGGACCGCCCTGCCAAAATTTTGGGCCGCCCCGCTAAAATTTTTCACCCTGATATTTTTTGAGTAGTGTATTTATTCCCCGAATGTCTACTTTCCCAAGATTTTAGTAAAAAAGAGGTTTACCGCAGTTTGTGGATTGAGTTTGAGTTTACCGACGATGCTTATGATGTACTGACAATGCTGATCGTTGGCTGCCTACTACCATCATGCATAGTCAACCTTGTGTCCCAAAAAAACCATCACGTATGTTTTGTACCTGTACACGTACATTGTATTACGCAAGCGTGTACATGTACACGCAGTGCATGTGACTGGTACCCGCGGCGCAACATTGTTTTGCGGAGTGTGTGTGGGTGCCAGTTGAAGGACCATGCCATGCCTGAGCAGCCCCCCCGCTCTGCTCCGATCGAGGGGTTGCTTCATTTTTATGACGTGAGCTGGAAATTGTAAACTTATCTTTGCCTGAACATATTTCTTTTGTCCTTTTCTATTCAAGGGCACATTTTGAGGCTTGTTTTCACTGTGCCTTTTCACAGTCAACTGATCATTGAGAAAACCGCATGCTCTGCTCATCTCAAGCATGTTTCGAGTCACTGACATGTTCTGCTAAAAATGCTCCGGAAATTTCTTCATCAAATCTTTTGATGAAGAAATTCCTCCTGAAGGATATCCTCGCCAATATTTCACGTTGTAAATGTAATCAGATTTGGGGCCAAATTACAGACGAAAGTGGACTGGAAATTGTCCCAGAATGCACCACAGATCATCTAGAATCCAAAATTTTCCGGGGCCCTTAAGCGGGCCACGGACCCCATGCCGTAAGGGCTTCACACTTCGCGCTCGCAATTTTGTCTACCACCCTGCCAAAATTTTCGGCCGTGGAGAACACTGATTCTCCGTTCTCAAATATCAGCAAACGGAGCAGTTTCTGTCTGGACCAGTATTGTCTTCTGTGGGCGTGTGTTTAGTCTTGTGGAACCTGTGAGATCACTTTCTTGAGGAGGAAGGGTGCTAGACCTGTTTACAGCATCAGCACTCATCAGTATAGGGTTGATGCATCTGGTTTTCTGGAAACCTTTCAATTGCCCACAAATGCACGGTCTTCCTTACTTATTTTCTTGCTACAAAAGGCCCCCTCATAGTCAAAGTCTCTCTAGTATATAAATCTGTAGAAGAGAAAGGCCGGGTTCAAATCACTTGGCTACGGCTGGAAATTATGCACGAGTCTATCTATGGCAGTGGCCGTGGCCAGTTCCAATCTGTGGCAGTGGCCGCGGCCAGTTCCCAGTCTATGGCAGTGACCGCGGCCAGTTCCCAGTCTATGGCAGTGGTCACGGCCAGTTCCCAGTCTATGGCAGTGGCCACGGCCAGTTCCCAGTCTATGGCAGTGGCCACGGCCAGTTCCCAGTCTATGGCAGTGGCCACGGCCAGTTCCCAGTCTATGGCAGTGGCCACGGCCAGTTCCCAGTCTATGGCAGTGACCGCGGCCAGTTCCCAGTCTATGGCAGTGGCCGCGGCCAGTTCCCAGTCTATGGCAGTGGCCACGGCCAGTTCCCAGTCTATGGCAGTGGCAGTGGCCGCGGCCAGTTCCCAGTCTATGGCAGTGGCTGTGGCCAGTTCCCATTAAGTCGTGTGTAAATTCTGGCCATTGCCAAGTGATTCGGACATGGCCAAAAAGTTCCATGGAAAATGTTTGCACAGTTTTTATTGTATTGGTTGTCTGAATACTTCAGATAAGCTCAACATGAGGGCAGTCTATTGCACATGAGCACATTGACTTAAACATTGCCAAAAAGATCATGGACATAGTGACATATTAGTTACGTGTGATTTATATTAAGAGAAGTTGTCTTAATTTTTAATTTTCCCCAGGCTGAGCCTGAATTAGTACTGACCTACATAGAAGCCAAGCCGCAAGATGATGATGCGATTGCCATGGAGATGATGATGGGGTTCAGCCAGCAACAGCAGGCGGCCGAGCGGCAGCAGCAGCAGCAGGCACTGACTGACCCTGACGATCCCTACGGAGCTGACCCGGACTTTGATTCCAACGAGGAGGGTGAGGAGAGTCGAGGAGGGGGCGAGAAGAAAGACTCATCCAAGAAGGAGGGGGACACCTTCCCAGGGCAGGTGTACGCCGTGGCCGTCATACCCCGTATGCCCGCCAGACACCCGTGGTCAAAAGCACAGAGGTATGATGGGAGATAATCCACACAACTCAAACTTCACAGCTGAAGTGTTTTCTCTTACAGCAATGGAGGCTCCCATAATGCTTGTTGTCTGAACCCTGTGTGGACTAAAGCCAAGTCCACACAAGATTATCCCTTCTCCTGAAAAACAGGTTCTGAGGCATTTTGGGGTCAGGGTTGTATGTTGCTTAAGGCAGAAGAACAAGACAAATTCAGTTAAAAAGTGTTAACAGTGTGGGAAAAAGGTTGATCTGACTTCACAAGGAGGAGAAAATATACTAGATATGCAATGTTAACATTTGTGACAAGGCTGTTATTGTATTGCTGATAGGTTTGTTAATAAAGCCAAGAGCAATTTGAACGTACTTTTCAAGGCATGTTGCCAGCAAATTGTCGAGTGTGTTCCCTTTGGCTAATTCTAATACAGCCATTTCTATGCACTTAACTTTGCTTAGCAGAAGTGCTGACAGGATCAAAGGTTAGTCTCAAAGGTTCTTCTATCCTGGAGGCTTTCCAGAAAATTGTAAATTCGGAGCTCATTTTTCTGGGTGCCAGGTGGGCCTTAAAGCAGGAGAGATTGGATAACCTTGGCCAGTGGAAACACACCAAGGCCCAGAACCCACTGTGGAACAAGCTGGCTTACTCCTGGCCGGTCAACAGCCAGGGCGAGTGGAACGAGGACTGCGATTGGCCGATGGAGGGATATCTCATTCCCTATGCCCCGCCCATCAAGAAGATGACGCGCAAACCGAGTGGCTCGGAGGGGGAGCTGGCCTATGGCCAAGACCAAAAGGATTCTCCGCTTAGAAGTAGGTCCCTATAAGCAAACAAATTCTAAAGATAAGACGATGAGAATTGTTTTAATAAGGGAGAAACTCTGTGGCTTTTGTGCTTCATAACATTGGTTAGGACACCAGAAGTCTTTCAATCTTTGAAGTATCATCTAGTAATAATAAAAATTTGTAACCGCATTAAGGGTGGAATGTTTAAACAAAAAGAGTAGCAAATCCGTTCACAGATTTTCCCAAAACTTTTAAATGGACCCGCCCCTTTTAGAGGTTTGACATTTAGATTGACGCAGTCTGGTGTTCATTTTTATTGTAAACGATGCCTGTAAAATGCAATCTGATTTTCAGAACGCTTAACTGCTCGGTCATATCAAAGGAATACCATGAATTCATCACCGGACCTTTGTGTTAACTGTTAACATTGTATACAATTTGTTGCATTTAAAGTTTTGAATGACACCCATGGTAAGGGTTAGACGTTTACACAATGAAATGGTTAAACAATACGTGAAAGTTTTCTAACCATTTTTCAAAAACGCAAATTCCCACTCTTAAACCCCATCTAGGAAAATGAGTCGGAGACTTGTCACCATGATCAGTCTTGAGTTGAAGGCCTTGAAAAGAATCTTGCACAGTGGACGTTGATAGGAACCCTCAACATTTTTGGCCTACACAGTGTCCATATTCATCAAGATGCAGGACTTAGTGATCCATCGAAACAGAGCTCAGTACTCTTTCTGATTCACACAAGAGCAAATTACAGAAAAAAATGGCCTTATGACTCATTTTGTAGGATCCTCTCACATTTGTTCATTATGGCCTTCCAAGTGTTAATTCGTTGGTCATCTTCGCATTCAAGCTGTTCCACTACGGCTGAGGGTTCTGAAGAACGGCGAGCGGGACGTTCAGAGAATGGCTCATATCGTGGGACCAGACCTCACCAATGTAAGTAGTAGTGGAGTTGTTGGTTTGGAATAACTTACCTTTGCAGGTATGGAAAGAGTATCTCCGTCTTCCAAGTCTGCTCTGAGTGGGAACAATAGAGGGTGTGTTTTTATGCAGCAACAACAGCTGTTTGGTGTGCGCACAGGTTCATCGCATCAAGTGATTGAGAAACGGTCTGAAGGCATCTTGTGGGATCAGTTGCAAATGAGTAGGTTTGCTGTGTGACCATTTGGTATTGATTCAGCTGCTTCTACAAGTCCACAGTGAACTCATGGACAGGTTGATTACAAGTAAAACACATGTCAAGCCACAGGTTTGGTCCTGGGCAACAGGCACCATAGAGAGTGAAAAACGGTCTCTTGGTTATGGGTCGTGATATTAAAGATAGACCCATTTTGCAAAGAACCCCTTCGGCAGTCTTTCTTGGTTTCACAAAAAATCCTTTCACACCCGCCGAGCTACTGGCCTTGGAGGCAGTGTTAGTTAGTCAGTGTTAAGTGATCATGAGTTGACGCTGAGCAAAATGAAATGCTCATTTACTGATTGCGCGTTCAGGTTGTTTGCGTATTGGCTTTGTTGACATATTATTTTAGAATACAGATGCAGATATGCAAATAGCCTTACAAAAGCCACACAAAATTTCCAGTTTTCCATAGGTTTGTGCACAAACATGGATACGCCTAGCAGGTATCGCTTCGTACATGAGTCAGTGCTCTAGTTTTTATGTATAACTCTATGGTCCATCTCCAGTATTCAGTTTCACTCTCCATTTTCAGATGATGAGAGACCTGAATCGGACGGCCATGAATGGCAAGCGGCCCCATCGTCGCAGCCAGTCACGTGAAAAGAGCGTGGAGAAACTGGAAGAGGAGATGGCCCAGAAGAGACAGGCCAAGAAGGATGAAGTCAAGGCCCTGGAGTTTCAGCTGGTAAGGGAGCAAGAGGAATGACAGTGGCAGATGACAGATCACTTTGATATACAATGAACAGACTTTGGGGAGAGAGACCAGTTTTTAAGTACGAGGTGTTGTGGTCTTTTCCTTACATTCAAATTCCAACCCTGATCCGTGCCCACCATAGCCCATCTGTGTGGATTCCATTGTCCCATCTGCACTTCGTCAGTGTGACCTGGACTATTTTTTCTTCAAACATTTCTTCTTACTGGTAAAACTGAGAGTCTTTTCCATTTTCACTCAAGTCCAGCTTTAGTCTTTGAGGGTCAGTCCTGCTAAAACACATGATCCAGGATAAAACAGCTTTCATGAAATGACTAAATGTGACCGGTGCTAGAAAAATGGGTAATAAGTTGCCAGATTCAAGTTATCAGTTTTTGATATGGCTGGATTGAGAACATCAAAAGCTACAGTTGGATTTATGAAGGACCCCTGTAGTGCACTGCGTTCCAGAGATATTTAGACATTTGTATATCCACATTTTTGGATTCGATAAAAGAATTTTTCGAGAAAAAGCTCAGATGTAACACTCTGAAACACAATGCTATGTAGGATTTCTTACTGAATGATCAATTTTTCATCTTTATTCATCAGTATCCATGTTTGTAGTCACAAATTCTGAAAACATAAATGTTATACAAGCTAACAGAGGAAAACACAAAATCACTTTTTTGAAGACATTTTGCCCTCTCCAAATAGAAAAGGCCATAACATATTTCGGAATTGCGTGACTTATGACCCCTTTTTGCAGAGCAGGTCACAAATATCACCCAATCTGACAAAGTGATTCAGAAGTCGCAAGAGTTAAAGGCCTTCAAGAGAATCTGTCACCGTCAAAATCAACACGCACCTCAATGTTGTTTACCCACATAATGTCTACTCCCAGGATACCAAATTGAGTAATGCATCAATACACCGACCAGTAGCTGTCTCTAATCAGTCTATCAAAACAAAGCGGCCTTTGTGGAATCAAGTCACAGGTTGATGTGTTTTTTTTTTGTCTGCGTAGTTTCTGGACCGCTGCACATCCCTCCTCAACCTGCCTTTCGCTGCGCGCCGACTCTTCGACGAGAGTGGACGGGAGCACCTCTCGCTGGATGACCTGCAGCGGGACCAGCTGGTCTTTGTCTCATGCGGGGAGGCCTGGAGCGATCCCAACCTGTCCAGCCAGGAGCAGCAGCGTCGAACCATCCTGGCTACGCTGGTGGCCGACGTGGGCGCAATCAAGCAGTACTGTGCCCTACGTAGTCCCATGAGTGAGTGCTCAGACCTTTTCCCAAGACCCAAGGCCTCTTCCCTGATCTTGACAGGTGGTTTTTCTTATGAAATGTTGATCTACAACCAAAATTGCCAAAAGTCCAATCAAACGTTCATATCCAACCAGACAAAATTTTCCAAAGCCCAACCTACAGCTTTTTTCATTTTTTTATTGGATTCAAGACACAAGACTTTCACCACACTTAGGAAGCCTGGGTGTTAGCAGGTGCAAAAAGCTAACCATGAAAATTGGCACATAAGTTGGATTTAGTCTCACTTATTTTAGGTGCTCTCGCATTTCCAGATCTGGGGTCCTGAAACAAGAATTTATCTAGAAGATAGACCAGACCTCCCAACCTTCCCGATTTTGGTGGAGAATTTCTGCTGTTTCACTTTGTTTCCACCACTCTGATTTCACCTCTAAAATTTCTGCCAAATCGCAATTTTGACGCGCCTATTATTTACCAGAAAATGTCCACGTAATCTTGTGCATGTACTGCACTGCAACGCCACGTCCTTGGCAGCGCCCTCTTTTGATGCGTACTCACAGCAAGTTGGACGTGATCATGTGATAAAATGCCCTCTATCGACAACTACATTGTATTTGACACTCTATGTGTTGTGTGGTGCTCGGTTTCGCTCAGTACCACAGCTAAGAACGTTTGGATCATATAAGGTTTGGTGTTTGGAATGTTATGATGGAACTAAATTTCTTTTAGTCAGCAAAGAGTTGCAAAAAAGTAACTCTTTGCTGACCTTGGTACCCAGAATTGATAGGAATCAATTATGCCTGCATTATCCATAGATCTGGTTCTGGATGTGGATGGTGCTCTGGCTGTAGGGAGCCCTCTTGTGGTCAACCAGATTGCAGTGTCACCAGAGGAGAGGCAGCACATCCTGCAAGGTCCCACTCCGGAGGCAGAGCCTGAAGAGGCGGAGACAGACGGAGATGTGTACGCAAACTTGAGGTAAAGATTGACTGTACAAGTCTCACGGGACATGATAATGCAAAGGGGAAAAATCGTGCTTTGGTTTTATGTGAATGGAAATCATACTTCGCACAACTAAACATGTGTCGTGCTGTGCAAAATTTGTCTCAAGTCGTCAGAGCTACTTTGAGTTTGACTTTGTATTAGATTGAGAAAGCTGAGCTCTTGGTTTTGACATGTCACTCAGTTTCGTGTGTTGAAAACAGACGTTGTGTAGATGTTATAATGTTGAGGATTTCTATCACTTACACACTGTACAAGAGTCTTTCAAAAGCCTGAAAAGTAGCTCAAGATTACAACTTGACTCATTTATGCAGAGCAGTTACTACTTTGTGATGGCTTAAGTTGTGGTTTCCTCAGTGAAAGTCCTTTCACAAGAACATTTGTACTACCCTCCTTAAGGTGTGTCTAATCCAAATTTGACTGCCAGCCAAACTCATTTCATTGGCAACATTGGAGTCAGGAATAAACCTCTAGAGCTTCAGTGTGCTTTATAATAAATGGCCACACAGGAATGATGTCAGTCAATAGGAGTGAAACTGCATATCAAGCTAAGAAAACACTGAAAACTCACGAGTCTGAATACATGCGTCAACATGACTACATACCCATGAGAAATATGCATACTTTTGTTGCACTTCATTTGAATAGCTTGTGACCTGGCTGAGACTGGTCAATATCATGATAGATTTGAAGGGCCTTGAGGTGGACACGTCCTCAATGCCATCTTTTCCAGTAGTGCAGTATCCAGCAATGAAAGGACTCAACTGGTTTTTTGTTCTCTGGTTTGCTTGACAGTGCCCACGAGCGAGCCCACATTGCATCAGACCAGCGAGCCGAGGGGCTGAAGTGGCCCTGGGAGCGAGTCCTCAATGCCAGCTTAGACGAGGTGGTGGAGGTCAATCAGGGGTCGGCCAGCGAGGAGGCGGCTTTCTCCAACATCGATCTCTATAAAAAATTCAAGTATGTGTCCGGTCCCATCAGCAGAGTGATAGTCAGGATTTTGGTTTGACCTCTGGTCTTTGATTTTAAACTCGGTAGGGATTAATAACCTGGACACAGACGAACCAAAATAAATAGAATACAAGAAAGAATTGAAAGGAAATATCATGTTTTGTTGACTTACATATGCTGTAGAGTACCAAAGTGTGATGTCATTGTGAACCAGAAAGTGCAGTGCAAACGAATGGAGTACGCATGCGTTGGTTCACAGGCTGGTTCTCGCCGTAATGCCTTTTACACACATAATTGTACACGGTACTCTATAGAGTACCAAAGTGTGATGTCATTGTGAACCAGAAAGTGCAGTGCAAACGAATGGAGTACGCATGCGTTGGTTCACAGGCTGGTTCTCGCCGTAATGCCTTTTACACACTAATTGTACACAGTACTCTATAGAGTACCAAAGTGTGATGTCATTGTGAACCAGAAAGTGCAGTGCAAACGAATGGAGAAAGCGCGCGTTGGTTGACACGCTGGTTCTCACCGTAATGCCTTTTACACACATAATTGTACACGGTACTCTATAGAGTACTAAAGTGAATATGTCACACACTCTATTATTTGTGTAAAAGACATCAACGTGTGAACCAGTACAGGACCCAACATGGGCGTGTACTCCATTTGTACTGCAGCTTCTGGTTCCAAGCAACGTCTCACTTTGGTATTCTGTGAACATTTGTGATGGTTATTGATGTCTCACCTACATGTAACAAGTTTCTTTCTGTTTTGTCAGGCCCAAGCAGCCAAAGAGTCCGCGCAGCACCAGGCTCTCCCACCAGCGCTTTGTGTTTGCCGATGGCTTCCTAGCCGTCAAAACAGCACCTTACCTGGTGGTGGGGCTGGAACAGCCTGAGTTGGAGTTGTCCAGGGTGGTCCTGTGTAAGAAGAATGCCGAGGATGCCTCGCAGCGATGGGAGGCGGACACGCAGGGGTGAGCATACAAATATAACAATTGTAGCCTTTGCGCTACAGATCGTCAAACTGTGTGGCTCAGCAATGACATGTACTGGGATTAGTAATCAAATAATGTCCGTTACATGTACATGCAACTCAAATGTCACTTTATTTCCTGGAATGATGTGGCAAACTGGGGGGGGGCTATGCAATAACAAAGTCTGAAGTCAGGTGATAATAATTTGTGAGTCATCTATGACCGGGGGACTTAAATTAAATACAGAGATAGCGCAGAAACACAGCAGCGTGGCGTCGTAGAGTAGCAGTAGTAGTTGAGTTTGACAGTAGGTGTTCTGGTGGTGGTAGTGACGGTGACAATGGCTGTAATGACAATGGTGACATTAGTGACAGTTATGGTGGTTCAATTTGCTGAGCTGGCAAGGTTTTCACAAATTAACTGCAAAAGAAGGACAATTTTCTCAGAAATTCACCGCACAACGCGGCATAAAATGGTGGAACGGAATTATGTGAGCGCTCACACAGTGCCCTCTAGGAGTAAAACGTCACAAAACGCAAGTCACTACACTTGCAAACAAAACAAAATACAGAACGACATTCTGGCTACTGCAACAATGTCTGGGGGTAGATATTACACACATATGGACTGGCAGTGAGGTCACTAGTACACACCTATGTGCCCTGAGGGACTATGAATGGCAAGAAGAGGGTCCTATATTCTGAAATCAAACTAAGAGAAAAAGGACCATTCACTGGTCATAAACAGGTCTGCTGGTCCACATAAGTGAACTGTGTGACAAAATGCAGGATTACTTGTTAAAAGAACGAAGATGTCTGTGTTTATCTGCAGTTTCCTTGGCATGAAGCTACAGAGAACATTTATTTTTCCCCTTCAATAGGATGCCAGTCCATCGCAGGCTGCTCCCCAGCTAAAACTGGTACCCAGCTAACACTGGTACCCGGCTAATACTGGTACCCACTTAATGCTGATACCTAGCTAATGCTGGTACCCAGCTAATACTTGTACCCAGCTAACATTGCTCCCCTGCTAATACTGGTACCCGGCTGATATTTGTACCCAGCTAACACTGGTACCCATCTATACTTCTTGGTATAGAGAGACGTAAGCAAGGTTTAAATGGCTCAACCAAGGCCGCAACATAAGCCCACCTGGCCACATGCACCCCTTATCTGTTAACTACGAATCACAGTAATACTTGTTGAAAGTCAAAGCTCTTCTTTATCTTTCTATTTCACCACACCAGCTTCATCCGCTCCAAGTCAAGCCCAGACCTTGTCTTGGGTGCTCAGATGCCGAGTGTTGCATTGGATGAGGACAGCCAGGCTCCAGGCAGCTTCTGTGGTCAGTCGGTCACCCTACAGCATGGCCGGACAGTCAGATATGGCGCGGCCAACCAGAAGTGGTCATTCGAGAAGGAGACTGGCTTCCTAGATGCCTTTGCAGCCGACATCAAGGATAAAGGTTGGTTTATTGAGTCCTCTTCAAAGGAATCTTATTTGAATTGGAGACATAAAGGATCAGAAAGATCACACCTAGGGAATCTATTTGCACATTTTGAACAGCTCGGCCTGAACGGATATGAGTGAGAAAAGGTTCACAACTGTTCAGGAATTCAGTTCTGAAGGTTTGGTGTCGACTTGGGAAAAGTTCTTTCTAGTTAGATATTTTGGAAGACAGTTGAGCGTCAAAGGATTGCCTCTACCATTCCCAGTTTTTATGCAGTTTTGTCTGTTGAAGTTTGTTAGTCACTTGATTAAATGTCCATTTTATTTGTAGAAATCACTGCTGCCAATAAGGCTAGTGTGTGTACCTTTGCAGTGTGTGGAGAGACACCCCTGGAACAGACAGTAAGTCAATAAGTAGCATTTTGATATTAAATCAATAAATTAAAGTTGAACAAGTTCTATGCAACTTCCTACTTTTAAAATATGAAATGTAGTTGATATCCTCAATACGGCCAGTTGGCACAAGATAGACTGCAGTGTTGCCATTTCTAGTTTTTATTTTTACAAGGGGTTTTAATAACTGTTTGAAAAACAAAAGACTTCTCTGTTCTGTGCACCGTTTCCCCCAACCAGTGAAGCCTGTTTTGCCTTTTTGCGTAGGGATTCATTGTAATGGGCATCAAATCATCTGAACCTGTCATTGTGTGTGCTGCCTGTGCACGCTCCATGAGGGCCAATCACAGGCTACGGAGGCTGGAGGAGGCGACAGAGTTTGCCTGCGCCGTGGGCCTGGCTCCTAAGCGTGGCGCCAGGATGACAGGTTGCTTCCAATGTCTGAACGGAAAGGTAATTGGGACTTATTTGTTCAACCGTTGCCTTTCCCAGGGAAGCTTTGTATTTGGAATATTGTTGTGGCACTCCAGCATGTCTCCACAGTTTTGTTTATGTCACCACAGTCCACTCCCAGCAGGAACAGGACAAGGCCTGTCTGTACCACAATCCCTGAGGGTCAAAACCTCGATATCGCAATACTCCCCCGAGTTTTAAGTCAATATTAAACCTGCTTGCTATGACAATACATTTCATTGGAACAAGTTTCCTATTTCATTCAGTTGTAATTGAACCATAATAATTATATCTAATAATCTGAACAGTTTCAAGTTCTGGCATGAAGCAGTTTAAAATCCCAAAAGAAAAGAAAGACTAATTGAATGGAAAGAACATCGCAGCTTATCACCTGCCTGCAGTTTAGCAGTAAAATGAATAGAAAATATAGGTAGTTGATCAGAAGATTTATCCTTATTTGGTCAGGTTGACCTGTCCACATTTGAGGCTTCCAACACCATGGCCCAGTACGAGAAGGAACTGAGGCGACTTCGTCAGATGTCCAGTGCTCGAATCATTGCCAGGGAGATATCTGCCTACCAGCCTGTACAGATGGTGAAGATACTCGCCCACCGTAATGGTAACGGGCGGAGCACAGAGGGCGTAGTGATGACTGGATCGACTGTCAGGGGGGTATGTGGGTGTTTTCCTGTTTGTGGATGGGAGGGGCTTAGCGGAATAGAAGTGGGCGGAGCACAGAGGGTATTGCAATGACTGGATGGACTGTCAGGGGGGCACCATATGTGTATGCCAGCCTGTTTGAGGGTGGGTGGAGATTAGGGAAATATACGTGGGCGTAGCATAGCGGGTGTGGTAATAACAGGACTGACGTTTTGGGAGGTATGTGGACGCTAGCCTGTTTGCAAGTGGGTGGGCCAAAGGGAATGGTGATGGGAGCCACATGTACTGGTTGATGACTCTTGAATTCACAAGGGTGTGTGAACATTTACTGTGGGTGGGCAGGGCACAGAGGGGATGGGAATAGGCAAAACACAAAGGGTGTGGGCGTCAGTGGAATGAACTAGAAGGATGTTTGATAGATGGTGGGTGGAGCATGGAGGGGGTTGGAATGACGTGGCCAAGAGGGGGCTGTAATGGACTGAAACTTTGTGAGTGTATAAACACATTAATCAGTGACGGAATGTGAAGGGATACAAACCATTGATAGGAGGATTGATGGACAAATCAGGAGCTTGATATTTCTACCCATTGCTTTATCCTGTTTGACCTGGGTTATAGGTAAGACCAAACGAAGTCATGATGGGTTGTTGAACAGTTTATGCCTGTCATACTGGGATACAAGTCTAAATAGAAATCTTGCACTGCTAACCCTTGTTTCTGTTGTGTGGTTTTTTTTCCACTCAGTTGTTGGATCAGTGTACCTATGGCCTACAGCTGTCCACTGCAGCTCGCCGGCTCTACACCCAGGACGGTACACTCATCCTGACGGTGTCTGATCTCATACAATGGAACCTGGCTTGCTACGGCCTAGCTGGCGTGGATATCAACGAACAAGGTCATTTCACTTGTGGTTTGTAGTTTGGATAGATGTGCTACTGTTGGTTGCCTTCCCAAATTCCTCAAGTCTTTCAGGAATTAGTTCAGTTTGGCATTTCCAGAAACTGCCATGATTTTTCTGAACATCGGGGTCTTAGAAAGTGTTTAGTGAAAGAGTGGTCCTTTTGCTTGTGTTGCTGTTGCTTGTAATATTTTGCTTGTTAGTCGATGAAATTTACTAAGCACGCATATGTTGGCATAACTCTAAATGTTGATCATTCACAACATTGCGATAGTTCTTTGAAGAGTGCAGGCCCTCTGCGAATTTATCTATCAATCGTTAAAATGAGGACTGAACAATTGATTGGACGACTCAGTCAGACATTCTGCAAATGTAGTCCTCCAATGAGTCCCTTTCTTGCATTTCCTTATGTATTCTGTACTCTGCCTTCTAATGTTGTCATACGCAAAGTCAAATACTGTGTCTTAGAATTTATAATACTAAAATTCTTGTGGCAGCACTCCAAACAAGATCCAGGAAATGTAAGATTGAGAGGCGTACTGAAATGCATGAGAGACCAAATTTGGAATATTTTTTTTTTTTTTTATTGCTGACAGAGGATGAGAAGGACAAGACAGGTGACAAGCGACGGGAGTCGTCCTCTGAGCTGAAAGTGTCCTCTGTGCTGCGTATTCCTGTGGAGGTCTGGGTCTCGTGCGGAGAGCCGTTTGCCAGGCCTGAGCGTAAGTGAAAAAGTGTTGACGTGGCCAGAATATCACAGCAACAGCAAAGCCCAAACTATCATCTGCCTGGGTGATAGATACACCATGATGAGTCAATAGCCTGGATTTGCGTCGGGTTGCAGTACGGTGTATTGAAATAGGCGCCTAAAGACAGCAGTAGAAAAGGAGAGAGGTTGCCCATCCTGGTGGCGCTCAGGAAAGTCAGGATTACGACCTCTAGGATAATTTTCCTCTCAAATTCACATGTGTCAGGCACCTTAAAATTTTTAATTTCTTCTTTTTCCCCTTTCGGAAAAAACCATACTCACAAAATAGTTCATTTGTACTAGGAAGTGCCCAGTCCGTGTGTTAATTTGTACTGGGAAGTACCCAGTCCGTGTGTTAGACTTTTGTCCACGTCGCTTCTAAGAATGGTATCAGATGAAACCAGACCATATTTGAGCTGTCAGCTTCTCATCCCGGTGCAAGGTTTGACGGTGAGATGGTATCATAGGGACATGAAATTTTGTAAAAGACCACTTCGTTCTAGACTTGCATCTTCTGCTGTTGTAGTGTGTGGTTGTACTTCTTGTAGGCTCATAACTTACTGTAGGCTGGGTGACATTTATTCCTATGCGTATCAAGTAGTGTAGCGTATTTACTTAGTTACTTAGGCATTATACACATTTGTAGTTTATCATTACAGTAGGCTTTAATATTAATTTTGGTAGTAAGCGTATGAACGTTGTTCTAGGGTGTGTTTATTGGAGGTGTTGGCAGTAGTACACAGCCACCCACATGAACACACTCTAACCATCAGCAAGCCAAGCTCTGCGCCCAGAGAGCCTATCCATGGAGAGGAGATGAGAAGAGGTTGGTATATAAATAGGCCTCCTCAACGTAACAAGAGTAATTCAGCGTGTTTTTAAACACGAACCTGTTATGTCTTGTCTCAGATGTGGACTACAAGAGAAAGTTGCTGCAGCAACAGAGAGAGGAACGGGCCGGAGTGGTCCTAGAACTGGAAAAAGAGAAGCACGTCTTGCGTCAGATGCAGGGTAAGATTTTTCATATCCTACAGTTAAAGAGTTCAGACTTACCTGCTCTCATCCATCAGCGCATAGAAACATTTACTAATGTGCACTGTGAAAGAACTGGTCATCATTATGTCATTGATCCTGGCCGTCCTTGGTGCTGTCATACAATTCTTCTCAAGGACTGAATTGAGGATTCAAAGGAGAGACAAAGAAGAAAACGTCAGTTTTAGACATGAGTGGGTAGTCTGGGTTAAACCACAGTGTTCGGTTGGGGACTCAGGAACTTCAGTTCCGCTTGGTACAGAACGATTCTATGAATTGCTTTCCTCGCCTACCGGCATACCAGATGTAGACAGTTTCATTTGTTTATATATGAACTTTTCAGATTAGCAAACCCCCCCTGCTTTATTAACCCTAATTCCCTAGGGTGTATGTAAAATCATATTGAAATCAGAGGATTTGGGACTGTTTTAAGGCTTTTCAAGAAGGAGGGTTATTGTTGAACTTGCAAACTGATTGGCTGATTTCTCCCTGTCTTTCCAGGACGGAGGACAAATGGCATGGAGGGGCCTCAGTACATCAGCACCTTAAGTCCCGATGCCCCAGTCATGGTGGAGGGTGGCTGGACCCAACCCACCGTGGGGGAAGTCAAGAAATCCCTGGTGGTACATCAACTGGAGAACCACCTGCAGGAGGTCAAAGGTCAACAGAAGCAGCAAACCAATCACGCCACCACCACCAGGCCAATGGTCGATGGCAGCAAGAAACTCTACAGCCAGCCCAATCTGGTGAGAAGTGTAACCCTAGGTCACTGGTTTGTGTAACCCTAGTGCCCTGGGGCATATGAAAAGCAGGGTTCCCCTAGGTTGCTAGTGAGCATGAGGTTGTAAAAAATTTGTGAATGCTACACTTACATCAGCTGTTTAGTTCCTATAAAAAGCAGTTGAAACTTAAAGTATAATTATTTGAAATCAAAAATGTTTTGGGGGTCTCAGTATCAACTTGATGTAAGCTTTTATAAACTTTATTTTCAACGTTTCTGTAACATAAGTGGCATCTTGCATATTATTTAACTTTTCCTACGTGTGTGACCAAGTTCAAGCCAAAATGTATGGCTTACTCGTGTGCTTGCAAAATTTTTCAGAAACGGGTCAAGGTGTACAAGAACGGCGAGCCTCCAGATAAGCACACCTTTGCCTGGGGGTCGTCTGTGTCTGAGATCCTACAGGACGGCACGGCCAGGCTGGACATGCGCAAAGCTGCCGTGCAGCTCTACACAACAGATGGGCAGAAGGTGACCAGCTTTGAGGAGATCAGACGGGACCAGCTGCTTTGCCTGTCCCACGGAGACCACTTCAAAGGATTAAGAGGTGAGTGTTGATGCTTGGTGGATGTGTGGGTTGTGTTGCTGTCATGTTTGCCATTCGAGTAACTGAGTCGTGTTTCTTCATACTGGTCACATTTTTCCACAAGTCAATGCCCAAGTCTTTCAGAAAGCGAGTTTTATTCAGAACTCGAGTCGGTTTCCCCCAAGTCTAGTCAAGTCCCAAGTCATTTTTCTCTTGTCAAGTCCCAAGTCATTTTTCCCTTGTCAAGTCCCAAGTCATTTTTCACTATTCAAGTCACAAGTCATTTATCCCTAGTTAAGTCGCAAGTCATTTTTCTGTTGTCAAGTCCCCGGTCATTTTTCCTTAGTCAAGTCTCAAGTCATTTTTCCCTAGTCAAGTCACTGGTCATTTTCCCTAGTCAATTCCCAAGTTATTTTTCCCTAGTCAAGTCATTGGTCATTTTCACTAGTCAAGTCCCAAGTCATTTTTCCCGAGTCAAGTCACTGGTCATTTTCACTAGTCAAGTCCCACGTCATTTTTCCCTAGTCAAGTCACTGGTCATTTTCACTTGTCAAGTCTCAAGTCATTTTTCCCGAGTCAAGTCACTGGTCATTTTCACTAGTCAAGTCTCAAGTCATTTTTCCCTAGTCAAGTCACTGGTCATTTTCACTAGTCAAGTCCCAAGTCATTTTTCCCTAGTCAAGTCACTGGTCATTTTCACTAGTCAAGTCCCAAGTCATTTTTCCCTTGTCAAGTCACTGGTCATTTTCACTAGTCAAGTCTCAAGTCATTTTTCCCCAGTCAAGTCACTGGTCATTTTCCCTAGTCAAGTCTCAAGTCATTTTTCCCTAGTCAAGTCACTGGTCATTTTCACTAGTCAAGTCCCAAGTCATTTTTCCCTAGTCAAGTCACTGGTCATTTCACTAGTCAAGTCCCAAGTCATTTTTCCCTAGTCAAGTCACTGGTCATTTTCACTAGACGAGTCAATAGTAACTTTTTCTCATGTCCTAAGTCAACTTTCTCCCAAGTCATCTTTTCCAAAGACAAGTCATTTTCTGCCAGTGGCAAATCTCGAGTCAAAAGAATTTCCACCAGGCACAAGTGTGAGTCAGCGATCTCTTTATCAACAGTCACTTTGTTTGCCCTCGGCAGTCCCTTTGTTTGCCCCAACGCTGGCATGGTTGTTTCAAGAACAACCCCCTCAACCTTCACCAACATCTTTCTCGCTCTCTATTCTAGGAAGTCGCAATCAGGTGGAAGTCAAGGCCAACTGGTCCCGAGCAAGGAAGAGAGATGGCCCGCAGGCCACTGAGATCATGGTGACGTCCCACAAACATCCAGCCGTCAAGGTAGGTGGACGGAATAGACATACAGACTTGGATGGTATTTGAACCTAGTGATAGTCAAATTGGAAGTTAATTGATTTTGCAGGCAGTTCCTAGTTACTAGTGATGTCTCATGAGCAACTAACCATTGGGGTGGGTACTTCACAGAAATTTGCATTGCATTGTATTGGAAAGTATTTAACTTGTAAGAGTTTCATCAGCCACAGTTTCCACAGAGTCCCCAAATTTCCACTAGAAATTTCCACTGCACCTTGACACACAATCGTAGCTACTGCACATAGACCCTTTGTTTTGGACAGGTTGGAACTGTTAGTACCAGACACAGTGTGTTGAATGGGAAGTTGATACCATTTCACAGAGTGTGTGTTACTTTCCCATTTTGGCTTGTGCCTTGATGCAGGTCGATCCGTTTGGACCACCGTCACTGGCTCTGACCGCTTCACCAAGCGAGGCAGACCCCCAGCAATGAAGGAGATGTTTTTGTTGTTTTTGTGGACAGCTACTTGTTGGAGTAAGACTTGGACACGCATGAATCACACGGCTCGTGTTCAGAGGCTGTATGTAAAGAACAGCGCTTGCTTTTGCCACCTGTTCTAGAAACATAATGTAATAACTGGAAATACGTTCAAGATTATACACAAGAACAAAATAAAAAACACACCCAGAAATCATAACATTGTCACTCAGAAGGAAAGTACCCCTTTTGCTTGGCTTCATGCAACAACAACTTGGGAAAGAAATAATACACGTATATCAGAGAGGACCAAATATTAGCCTGCTGATTTCCTGGCACTTTGAACCGGCTGTGAACAGGGATGTCTGAAGGGCAAAACTGAAGATGCGAAATGCTCCACCAGCGATGAGCAGAGGGGAGAGATGTCTGTGGCCGTGGTCATACAAACATGCCTTACATGGTAGAGCTCTACCTGGTCTCGGCCTGGGTTGCAAACAAGAGCCAGTATTATATCGTATGCTTGGAGAATGCTATTAATAGACCTATAACATGATGACATCACACTTTGTTTATGTGCACACTTTCCTATGTCATCGAGGGGGATAGTGAACCATCAAGCGTCCTTAGAAAAGTGCACATGTAAGCAAAGTCCAACATCATGTTTTGAGTCGATGCACCAATCATTTATCTTGTTCTCGACTGTTAATATCAGGTTTGAGTACTAAGCTAGTCTACATGACAGCTGCTGGTGAAGGTTTAATCCCAATTACCTGGCTGTGTCTAAAATGAACATACGTGCCCATGGAAGCCATTAATTAACGGCTTCATGTGTTTCCCCTCGAGGCATGTGTTATCTTTAGCCATAGCCACATTTTGTGGATGCTGATGGACAATTGGCAGTGGAAGTTACGCTAAGCCAGATCCATTACCGAAAGCATTATAAATTCAGATGCCAGCAAAGTTGGCACTATTTCAGAGTTCACTGACGATGATTAAGCTCTACTGAGCACATTCAAAATTAATGGAAAATTTCCCAATTTGCTAAAATTTATCGCCCTGATGTGAGCCAAAGGAGCAGCATTAGTTTTACGAGTAGCGTATGTAAAATCTGCATGTCAAATCCTGTATAAAGTAAAAAATTGAAAGACTGCATAATTCTGCATTCTAGAAATGCTGCAAAAGGAGGGGCTGAATTTTTGCAGATCTTAAAATTGCTTTATAAATTGCAATATACCTATTTTTTGTTATTGTGTTAAATAGCTTTGGATGTAAATATTTGAAGTCAATTTAAATGCTTAAGATATATGTCAACTGAGAGTGGATGTTCTTATATTTCGGCAACTGATTCTGAAAGACTGTTATTCTATTCCTCTGAAATCTGCAACTACTTTTTTCCTCCTTGAAATAGCTTTCTTAAAACTGCTTTCTTGAAACTTTCCAGTTGCTTTGGCTTAGTTTTGTCATTTACAGTTTGGAAAAAAAATGAAGAATTGACAGAGATTCCTGAGTTTGCATTATTTGCATCTTGTACATACGAGATCATCATGAATTAGTACCACTTCTGTCATTAAACACTAGGAGTTTATCCTTCCAAATTTGGGAACTTTGCTAACACGTTTTCTGTTTGGAATCCACATCCAATTTTCTTACATAAATCTCAATGGTAAGATGTCTCCTTTTGTTGTTAGGCACCATTGCCTCTTATTTTGAGTGACCTGCTTTTTCACATAGGTTTGAAAACGTAAATATTTCAGCCCCTTGTTCCAGTCAATGAAAATAAGCAGTAAATGTGATTCCTGTACATGCAAATCGCGAGAGGGGTCAACAGGAGCCTGCCCACCTCCTTTGCCAAATATGAGTAATTTTTTTTAAATAATGAGGGAAAGGCAAGTGTTTAGGTCTAATTCATTTTCCTTCCTTCAGGAGACGTGAAAAACCCCAAATATAGCCTCGCCCCTTGAAAAGGCCATAAGAAGGTTACATGGAAAAAATTCCTCACTTTTTTGGCAAAAAAATCTGGGTCTGGATTTACCCCTGACCAAATGAACGGGGCGAATATTTTTTCCCTTTTATAACGTAACGAATTTGTTAAACACCTGTTTCTCTTTCCCTCCCTTTCTCTTTCGTGTTCCCGCACGACAAAGGTTTAAAACACAAAAGTACTCATTTTGTCACACTTCCCAATAATTTCGCACTGTCGCCTCAACATTTTGTAATCATCTTTGACTAATGACCTTTTTTGGTGGAATCTCTGGACTGAAGCTTACGAATTAAACCCGCTTGATTGCAAAGCAGTATCGGCAAGTCTGGATTTTTTTTTATCACAGTGTCAGTTGCAACGAAGCTGTTCTTTTGTTTAACAATACTGTGTGTATCTGTTTGATGGTTTTTAGCTCTTTGTCGAAAATAGATTTCAGCCTTAGTGAGCTGTCGTATAATGACTGTTACAGGCCACTTCGTGTGGAGTAAGTGGCATGATTTATTTTTTTGTCAAAATTCCCTGTATCTTTAACCGATTAATTATTTAGCCATCGATGAATGCTGTTGGGAAAAGTTACATGACGGAGTCCTCGATAGGTCTGGTTTATGAGTCGGCCATATTGAATTTAGAAGTGATGTCAAGAACCTGGAAGCATCATCTTTCCTCTTTACTCTGATGAGTAATTTCATATTTGTGATAAAACAAACGGGTTGCGTGAAAGCCACATAAATACTGAAATAGTATGATATGATTCCATGCAACAATTAACATTTTTTTTAAAAAAGATTCGATGAACAGGATCCCAAATGGCTTCCTTATCAGTAAGGTCCACTGTTTGAGCTCTGCGATGGGCGTGCGAGCCATTTAGTACCAGAGACCAGTGGTTAGGATACGTGTGTATTTCAGGGCATCATTCCGCGAAGGGTTAATGGTTGAAAGTCTTCCGACGCGATGAGAAACCACCGTGGGGCCACGTCCAGGTAATTTCTGAGTGCTTTATCTTAAGCGCACTCCGACCATCAGCCCAGTCGATACTAATTTATTTGCAAGAGCTGGGCATTTACTCTCAAGGCAACTTTTCTATATGCAAGACAGAATTCACTAATGACAAATTAAGAACATGTTGAAAAAAAAACGGCGTAGCCATCGGAAAACTGCAATGCCCTTGTCGCAGCTAACTATCACGATTTCATGTTTTCTATGGGTTTTAATTAAGTGAAACATCGGAGTTAATTTGTTGGAGAAATTAGCTGAAATCGATATGAAGCCTTCCATCAACTGCTACCAGTGTCTCTTGCCTATGTGTACAAAATTGTTGTAGCACTACTTTTAAAACATTGTTTTGTCATTATTTCAAAATAAGATGGCAGATCAAGCATGCACAGGGTTTTTTCCAGTCCTGTGCGTTTTCATTCCTTTTAGTTTCTCCCTGGGAGGCAGTGAGCTTCTCCAACGCCAGTTTACCATGCAGGAGAACAGCCGACTCGCGGGGAGCACTTTTACCGAGAGATCGGCCGTTGGCTCGGCCTTACGATGTTCGGCTCTCTGCTCCAAGCATTCCCACTGCATCTCTTTCAACTACGCCAAGGACCTGCGCCTCTGTGAGTTGAACCGAAATACTAGTCGTAGCGACCCAAAGAATCTGGAGACCGATGGCCGCTTCAAGTACTACGAAATCATGGTAAGAAATTTGATACGAAAAATTAACGACTGCATTAAAAAAAAAAAAAGAAAATTCGTGGTTGGGAAAAGCGCCGTGTTAAAAGGAGATAAAGCGACACCTGCATAAACGTAACTTCCTTATCAGTTAATGAAAATTTAAACATCCGATTTGTTTGTACCCAAAGAACATCGCAAACGAAGGTAAACTAACCGAAGGAATGTCCTCAAAAGAGCAACTACCGACTTTCGATGAACCCACGTCAGAAAAATCAACCACGCAGGCAGCAAGTTCAAAGGAGCAAGCTACAACGGCACCCACTACGTGGGAACCGCCAACCAAAAAAACGGCAACCTCGACACCCACTCCACCGACAACAACCCGGAAGCCGACAACTATGGCACCTACTACTCAGGAACAAACGACCCTGGACCCGACAACTTCTGTACCTACTACTCAGGAACAAACGACCCGGGCAACTACCTCTCAGGAACCAACGACTGATAGTGCATCTCCAACTACGATATCTAGTACACAGCAGCCAACATCTGTAGCACCCACTACACAGAAACCAACCACAACAGGGTCGGCAAAACGGGAACCGACTACCCTGACGCATACAACTTCAGGTACAGATACTGTTCCAGATTATTAAAGGTGAAACTATTAACCATTTCAGAAAGTTGAGGTTCTCTGGATTATTTGAATGTGGCATTTCATGCAGGCGAAGCGTGAGCAAATGGGAAAAGGAAGCGAAGGAGCTGGATTTGTTGCACAGTGGCGTAGCCAGCGGGGAGGGGGCTTTTTACAAAATGATACTTCATAAGTGATTAGGAAAGAAACTGTTATATTTATTTAGAAAATATTTAATGGCTCCCAAAACCCCTTAAAACACAATACTATTTGATTTACTATCCCCCAACATCATGTTAAATGAGCCCGGAGCCGGATTCAACTTCGAACCCCCCCGACTCCAAGAGCTGAATCTGCCGCTGTTTTCACATGTATCTGAATGCCTTAGAGTATTTTACTGTTGTTCTAGTAAAGTGACGCTCATGAGCCTTTTGCCATGTTGATAATTGGTTTGACACAAGGTTTGTGGTAAATCACAAAGCAGTTAAAGTTAATAACATCTATACTCGTCATCTCTAGATTTCGTCCTGAGGCTGCATTTTCCATTTTAACGAAGAAAAATCAACCACATTTAAATTTTCTAAAATGAAATGACATACCAATTGGGTGATGAATGGCAGGTTCTCGATCAATCCACATTCCAATTCCAATTTTTTTAATCGTGCCTCAGATCTGATGCACCAGTCATGCTCGGCACTCAAACAGGCTGGACACACAACCGACGGCCATTACATGATTGATCCTGACGGAGGACACAACGGAGAAGAGCCGTTTGAGGTTTATTGTTCGGAAATGACAAGTACGCTCGATTCTAAGATGACATTATTAATCCTTCGCCTTGACAGGTTGTCACATGTCTGTTTTACAGCATCACTCTAAAAACATTCCACCTTATATTATGTTTTGATGTAAAGCAATTTGTCGTGCGTGATTTGGTGCACATTTATACTCCAATTTTGAGATTTCGTTTTTTGTGGTAATTCCTTGTTGGATAAGTATCCAACAATAAGTCAACGGGAAGCTCTTCCCCAGAATTGTCAATGAGCAAATTTTGGTAAAATTTAAAGAGAACTCTCACTATGAACATTGCCCTCCCCGATTACAATCACAGTAATGGCTCCTTTACAGTTTTCAGGAAAAGCGTGGGAATGTCTTTGTTTAATGCACTTTAACCCCCCCCCAAGAAAAGAGAATGGCACTTTTTCCATGCATTGAAGAAGGGCGGAATGTGCATAAAATTACGCTGAATAAAACTTGTTTCCATGGTGTACTATTTACGACACATATTTCTCTCTGTATATAGCCTCCTTCCAGGCGACGCAACTACACGATGCGTCGTGCCGCGGCCCATCGCGTCATGCTGTCTTTTGTCCTTTTCTTGTTACTTTTTTGTCTGCCTAAAGGTCGCCCCTTCCGTCGCCCGTCGCGTCGTACCGTCCTGGGTTGCGTCGTATGTCGTGTCGTGCGTCGCGTCGCCTATTACGTCGCCTGAAACGACCTGTCTTCAGTCTTCCTTCAGTTTTCCTCGTTAACTTCATCAGCTCCAGACTTTCAATGATATCAGTCCGTGTTTCTGAATCCTATTATTATTGTGACGGTGTCTTTTCTTCAACTCTGTTTGGCCACGCACACAATTTCTCATCAGATCCGCATATTTCCTTTTTGCAAGCACGTAAAAATGATTGATGTATTGTATGTCAGAATAGATTTACAAATAATTATTAGAAAGATCAAAACTAGAGCAGGAAAAGCTAAAACATTGTTGTGGTTGACCTTAATGTTATTTATTTCCTGAAGACAATGTTGATAGTTGATCGCGAAACTCTTTCTAATGATATTTTATTAAAAAAGGCAAACAAAAACCCTTTTCTTCAACAGCTCACTCTTCAACAACTCACTCTTAATGAAAACACACAGTCAGGAAGAATGCATGATGAAAAACAACAGAAGGCCTGCTACTCATAGCATGTACTGTGGAAGCGCAATGGTCGGAAATGAAAGAAAACAGCAAAAACGCCCTCTACAAACACCTCAAAGCCAAGGATGAAGTCACACGACGCGTCTCCTCGTGAGTCGTGTCATGCGTCACGTCGTGCTTCAGGCAACGCAATACAGGACACGACATGACGCACGACAGTGCGACGCGACGGCGACGGAAGAAACGACATTTTAGGCAGAAAATAGAAGAAAAAGACGTAAGACAGCACCACGCGACCTTCGAAGGGTACGACACGGCACAGGAAGCAAGAGAGCCGTCGTGCCATCGCGTTGTGTAGTTGCGTCGCCTTCGAAGAGGGTAGAGAGAGGCAGAAATGTGTGTCGTAAATAGTACACCATATGTTTTAGGAACTGGATGAGTATTTTTTTTGTCTCTCTGCAGCAACTGGATGGACCAATGTCGACCATCCCAACGCTGGACATGCGATGCAGGTGACTTCTGACCCATTTGATATTACCATTGCTTATAACGCTAACACCGACCAGGTATTAACTGTTAATCCTTAACCTTTTCAAGCTCATGGTGATTTGTTCTTGTACTCCATGGGGGCTGGCGGTGTTCACTCAGAACAGTTAAACAAGATAACACTTGCGCACGTCCTGTCACTGAGGTCGCGAAATGAAGCCGAGTGGCGCTTTAGGATGAATATGCATAAAATGAATGTAAATATGCATATCTGTACAGCGCGCTTAGTTTGACCACTACCCTGAACTACATGTGTGTTGAAAGCCACTGAGTTTTTATATTTAGTTCTGCCACGTTGCGATGCTCAAGCAAATTTGTTGTTGAAAACAGCGATTGCTTTGCGATAATTGAAGCCCTGATCGTCAGCGGCAACGCGGCAACAACCTGTCGCCGTTTGTGAATTAGCCAAGCCCCCATGACACCCGGTGGAATTTTGTACATTGAATTTTGTTGCATATGTTTCGCGTCTCTTGTAGATAGTTTAAAGATTTAAACGTTTGACTAAAAATTACCATGGGTTGCGATGGGACAAGTCCTGTCGGGAATCAAACTGGTATTTTTTAAAAATCTATGGAGGCAAATTATACCCACGAGAACAATGTTGGCATCCGATCAGACTACCCACTGCGCTGTTAGTAAACGATGCTTTTACTTTAAAATGCAATGGTACGAAGCGTGCCGGTCGGGAATTATAATATGCATCTGAGTTACGTAACTGCTTCAGCAACATTAATGTTGGGTTGTTGGGACAGAAGAGGGTTTAAAAGCGAAAGTAAATTTATCTGCATTGTCTATCGAGACCAAGGGAAAAGATTACTGCTGAGAAAATCCTTGGTTCATATTCAAGAGGTTACCCTTTCTGCATCTCTTCCTTCGGTTTTTCTCGGCATTTTGAAAATAAAATCACCTTTTAAAAGTTATTTATTTACTGCCCGGCTTTGTGACCTTCAAGTTTATTTTAATCATGGGGAAAAGGCTCACTTTAACACGTTAACAATTTATTTGAGCCTCTCTTATTATCGTGACACTCATACCACATAATACGATAATACTCTCAGTCCATGCTGACATTTTGCTGCTTAAGAGCCTTGTTTAATAATGGCGGTGGGTAGTTTTCAATTTAATCTTTTTCAAAATTGTCATTCAATTAAGGCTTTACTTTTTCGTATATACATCTCCACAAGATCCAAGCATTAGTTGATATCTCTTCCGGCTGTCGTCAGAGACTCATTGCCGAGTGTAGGAACGCCCATTTGTGGATAGGCGAGACGCAGTTGGGATGGTGGGTGGCTAATGATGGCACAAGGATGCGCAATTGGGCCGGGGCGGCGTTTGGTATCAAAGGTTGTAGCTGCTTTGGATGTAAGTATGCCAGTTAAGACAGGGAGAGGTATTGACTGGTTTACTGATTGCCTGCAATGGGAATTTCAATGATTACTGGTTATTTTGAATTAGGTGCTCATCACAGCCCGCCTCTATTTTCACGCCCTCAACAACATTTTATGTTTTAATGTTTTTAAGTGGGTTTTCTCTCTAAAAACAACTTTACAGACACATTTCTTACCATTAATAGCAGGCACACTCGTTTTGACTTCAAGAAAACAGTGAAACTTTTTTGTACGCACTACATAAACTATAGCTACTGATGTCTGATAAATGCCGCGCCGACGCGACATAACTACAGCGGCTTTCTAGACTTGTATAATGTCCATATTTCCCATATAAATAAGCAAAATAACTCATGAGACGTGTCGTAAACGACGGTTTTCATGTTTGTTGTGTCCTCTTTTTCACTTTGATTGTGATGAAGATGACATATGTAAACGGAGCAATATAAATTGCCCATCACAACCCATTTTGTTTAAGTCTGAGTGATGCCAACCTAAAACTTAATTAACGGTCAATATCAACTCAGCTCATCGATTACCCAATTGGTTTTTTTTCTATGGTAGCCTTTGAAGACTTTGTTAAAAGAGACCATTTCAATATTAATGTTTCACTTCGCAATCTGCTTATTTAACCTTTGAATTAGAATGATTTGTAGGCAATTTCTTTGGTCATCTTTATATTCATTTGAAAGCACCTGGTCAGTTTCCCTACATAATTTTGTTTCATGATTTATGTTCAAAAAGCCGTATCCCCTTTGAGTGATCCCTGTTCACCACTTCCCAGGTTGTCTTGTGTTATTGGGGTGTGATCCCTGGCTACATGGTGTTTCAGGTTTAATGGCTTCTGTCTAGCAACCCCCGAACAGATATTGACAAATGGGAAGAGCCACCAACATAGGGCTGTATAGCTCAGTTGATAGAGGACCCGTACGGTATTCCGGAGGCCGCAGTTTCAAATCCCGCCCCACTCAATTTCTTTGTTCATCTTTATAATCATTGTACCTTTTCCATTTTTTCTCAAGTTTCTCTCATTCTTCTTTTCCCATTGTTTGTGCTAGGAAGGGTAACGTTCCCTCCCTCCTCTCGGTCTCTGAATGAACGAGTTGGCCGACATCCCATTAAAAAAATTAGTTCAGATAAATCTGTGCAACAATACGTTGATTTAGAGAGATTAAAGACTTCAAACGCTTTACACTGGCGTTTCTCATACAAAACTGTGTAACGCAAGTTCCTCCAAGTCCCAGTTTAAGAGGCTGCATAACTACCACACAGCAAAAATGACGTGTCAGTTGTCTTTTCTAGCTACATTTGTGCCCGGATGACTCCATTAGTGAAACCCTCTCTGAAGGCTGCATGAGGGATAGAAGAAGTCACGGGATGCGCAATAGGTCATGTATAGCATTTGGTGGAACGAACATAACACGTGATTTACAGCCATTCTGTGGACACCCTACCACCACGAGCTATTAAAGTGCGTTTGCAGCCACTTATAGGTTTAATCCACCTCGACCATAAGTATACCCCTCATTGGCTGAAAATAGAAGACACCAAAGTGCTCATTTGCTGGTAGCAACGCAACCATAACGTGCGCATTTTATAGTTGTTTGCGCGAAGTGCACTTCCGACTATTAAAAGGAGCAACTCTTGCAAGGAAAATTGCGCCATCTCTTGGTTCCAGCTCGGGGCTCAATGCAGTTGGCTTTTCTTTTAGCGGACTGGCGTTCGACTAACTGACCAACTGACGTAACCCAGAGACTGGACCGTGTTCAGTCATTTATTAGGGGATGACTGTGGGCCAAGTTTGCCTAGATATATGTCGTCTCCGACACCACGAACTGACACTCAGTTGCAAGTGTGTGTCGGTTCAAGAAAACTGCGCTTTTAACAATTTCAGCTTCAAGAACTAGCACCTGTCAGTACGCGCGCTAGCACCCGTCAGTGCCCGCGCTGCGAAAACTGCAACTGAAAAGTTTTTTTTTGTTTCCGGAACACCCAAACTTGTTACGGCAATACAGCGAGGAGAAAAATGCTTTGAAAAGTTTGACATGAATTTAATACATCTATATACTTGCTGCCTTACCTCCAAATTTAGTTAAAATCTGTTTCAATTAGTGAAATCAGGTTAGTATTAGTTCGTGAAACTAAATGCACACAGTGTGCGCTGGAAGTGCTGCGCTGTACAGGATGTCAGTTCGTGAAAACGAAAGTAACTCAATTCTCTAAAATGTACACATAGACCTACAAGATTACCTCACGGACGAAAATGTGGCAGTTCGTGGTGTCGGTGACGACTCTGTGCTCATTTTTCGTTGAAAATTGACCGGTGGTGGTGTATAGGGCGTCGACCGCATATGAGTCTTACCGTTACAATTCTGTACCAACTCGTCAAATCTTGGATAATTCTTTAACGATTCACTGGTAACCCCTCGAATCTCTCAATGCTTGATTTCAGCCTGTGCTGGTAGTGACCCGACTTCTCGGTGCAACTGTGGCGCATACGCCAATCACTGGCACACGGATGGTGGCTTCATCGTCGACAAGGCGCGGCTGCCAGTGAAGGCGCTTCACTTCGACAGTGCTGCACCACCCAATGAGCTCTACTACAACTTGGGCAGGTTGCAGTGCGCAACAGCGCCCACAGGCTAACCCTGCTCGATCCTCTCGATATGGGGTAAAGAAGTGTACGATCATGGATGTTCGCTTCTCCTGGGCGACCTATAGGAAATTCTGCCCCTATTGCTGAGGGAACTGAGAAAGACCAGCTAAGAAGACTTTCGTCACTTCGCGAGTCTCTGTGTGGCCTGTTGAAACTATTTTAGAATTGAATTCTTAGTGTTGATATCAGATACAACATTAGCCGAGGAATTGTACATCAATAAGGAGATCGCAATAGATAGTAGGTGGGGCATGATGGGACACGGGGCAAGATGGGACAGCTTAAGAACTTTATCAGCAAGCAACTGATGGCGCCGTGACACAGTGCTGTGAATAAACCGACACAAGACAGTCATATTTGCATCACAAATACGTTGAGTTGGTCTTGAGTCTTCTCGGAAAAATCGAAAAAATTATATTGGGGGACATTTCACGTTAGTAAGATGTTTAGCGATCCCTAGCAAATCACAGTACGGTACAGAGTGGTAATATCGCGTAGTTTGGCCAGGTTATTAGTCTATTGTGTCACAGAAGAGCCAGAAGTATTCAACTCTGTGCATGTGTTTTACAGTGGCTTCATAAAATAACTGCATGCATGTAGGGCAGGATGGGACAGGTCGTCTTGGGCAAGATGGGACAGCGCCCAATCACAATTTCATGCAGTTTCAGTTGGCCTACATTTGTCGAGCAACTTTTGTGCTTATCATATCCCTCAGGAAATTTCACGGTGTGATATTGCTAAAGAATTATGCCTTCCTTTAGTTAAACCCGTTTCCCAAGGGACTTAAGAATTGAAGGAAACGATTAAATTATCTCCAAACCCCAAGAACGGACCACTAATAATTAATATGCAACCGCAATGTATCCCTTGCCTTGCAAATAACAAGCATGGTAAAAAATCTGTACATTAACTTAAGCTATAGGGAAATCAGTTTGGAATCGTCCCATCGAGCCCCAATCACGTGGGGCAAGATGGACATTTTGAGTTGGAAATAATTATTCATAACTTAATTGCAAAGATTATAAATATAATGGAATTGTGTCCAGTGGTTCACACTCATGTCCTTTCTTTAAATACTTTCCAAAGTGGCATTTGTTTGGTTTTTTAAATGAAGCCGTTGTCAGGAAAAGTGTCCCATCCAGTACATCCTTGGAATACTTCCCATGGGCATGAATCCCGGGGAATAGAAATACATGTGTGTATCTCCCACTGTTTTTTTTTACCAGGGGATGGGCTGTTGAATCCTCAGACACAAACCTACAACCGGTTTACGGTGCATGACTAGTTTTCGTGCAGTTAAGAAAACTCGAATGACATATTCATTTTTCTTGAATCGGAAAAACGATTCTCAGCAGGATTTCTGTAAAAAATAATGTTTTTAATGTTGTTGTTAAGTTTACCACTGATAACCGTAACCCCAAAATGCCTGTAAACAATTTTTTTTTAAGTTCACAGAACGTCTTCTCTTCCTGCACCGCGTGGACATCTTTTGTTCGCAAGTCCACGCCATAGGTATGCAGGGTTACCGCACATTTATTCGGAGTTGAAAATAAATCAGGTGGTTATGAAAACTTGTTGGAACTTCCTAACCAAAATGTATTCAATGGCAGTCAGACTGGGACAACAATTCCTTAGAGCCACTTAATAAGCAGTGTTTACATAAGGTTCCGCAGGGGTGGAATACATATTGATTGCAAAATGTATAGCAAACATCGCCCACTAGTGTCACATGGTGTCAGCGACCCCTCCCCCGCATTCTTTCAAAGTTCCATGGCAGGGCAAGCCCTCCCCCACGACCCACAACCACTACTCCCAATTTGCAGCTCGAATTTATGCCACTAGTAGTTCTGCATGGGTATGAACACAAACATGAGGGCTTTTTCTAGTGAATAGGGTCTATAACGGGTACATTTATATATGTATGAGTATTGATTAGTACAGGAATAAAAAAGGACAGGCAGTCTCCTGAAGACGGACAGAGTGCACTATTCGAAACGTCGCCTTCCCGGTTCTTCTCAGAACCACACCTACTCAAGAAAGAGATTTATACATGGTGTAACCGAAGTCGTTTTACTCATCTAGTTCTTTCACCGTGAAAATAAAAAAGGATTTTGAGTACGAGTACACAAATATTGTTTCCTATATTGAACATAGCTTCTTTATTCAAACAAAAATGAAGTAGAATAATAAGAGATTTGGGGGAAGGGCTAGAACGCAAATACAAATAGCTTTGTTACATGTTCACGTAATTACGTGCTTACATGCATGACTTTCTGACATTTTATGTCTCCATGTTTCCCATTTAAAGTTTATTAGTTTTGAACAGTGTTGCTTGGTTTAGAACATAGCGAACATTTATGTTGTATTTCACTATAGGGTCATTTTGTTAAAAGCAGAAATCCCCCTTTGGCTCGTCCATATGGTAGTTCCTTTTCAAGGGGCCGGCCCGAAATTTGGGTTTTGGGCCCTTTTATTAAATGGCCGCTGGTGTGTGTGATCTCAACCATAACAGACGGCCTCTTGTCGTTTTGTATCACCTCCTTGTGTTCACTTGAAGAGCACCTAATCGATACCAATTTTCAACCAAGGGTATGAAAATCAATCTTAGCCCCTTGAAAAAGATGTCCAATTATCTCAAAATTACTTAGAAAGCCCAGCTCCATTGGGGGAGCAAGAACGACCTTGGTCAATAATGTTAAGTGGAACTGTCGTACGTGGGAAGTTTCCGTCTCGCACTTTGTTTTCATTTACTGACTACGAATCTCTATAGACCTTTTTAACATGGAAGCCATTTTAGATTATGATTCCCGAATCTCTTATAAGATGTGATCTATTAAATGGAGGTGGTGCCAGACTATTTGGGATTCCAGTTCCAGGCCTCTGTTTCAGTTTGTAAATGTGGATGAAAACAATGACATACAATCAAACGTTTTGAATTTACTTTTATTTCATTGCGTCATTTTACTCCAAGATTCCCCCAAAATATTAGCCTCGCTTTCAATTCAAGTGTGACTGACACGTAAATCAAGTATTCTTTCGGGCTAGGGTATATGCTTGAGTTTAATTAGAAGAAAAGTACTCACAGTGTGATTTGGGGGAAAAAACTCAGAGAGGTTTAGCGAGTAGAATCTGTTTCAAAGGCGTGAAAAGGACGAATATGTGAGGGAATTCTTCAAATAGAAAAAAAAATCAAATAGGTTTGGCCATAAACGTTATTTTATTCGAAATTGTGTGTTATTTGTCAAGTATTTTATCAAATCCTTGTGACATATTAAAAAGATAGATAAGTGTGAAATCCAACAGCTTCAGAATTGCTTTAATTAACGTGTTGTACTTTATTGAGTGACAATGCACTTGCCATGGGTTTTGACCAAGGACGGATCCAGATCCAAACTTTCGGGGTAAGGCTACATTCACAGGATATTTACATGCTTGGAAGAAAAGGAAAATTAACTTCGCTTTTGCATCAGCCTGAAGTGTAAACCGTCAGTAAGGAAGACGCGAATTAACGTGTATTTCAACTGTGAGTGATGGCAACATAGAACTGCGATACGGTGTGTGGCTAGGCAGAACGAAAACAGCGCACCGTCCAAAAGAAAAATGCGAGCTTTAAGAATAAGACTTAAGTGGTCAAGTTCAGTTTACCTTCTGACAAGGATTTCAAAAGAAAGTTTTTTTTTTCTTCGGGTTTTTCTAAGCCTTACCGTCTTATGTAATGTGTTCAGAAGAGTTGAAAGCGAAGCACCTGTTGAAAATGCAATACCAATCTTAACACCGTATCTTAAGCTTTCTTAAGGGTGGTGTGAAACTTTTAATGCCACACAAATGGAAAATTGTATTGAGGACACGAAGGAAGAAAACTTTCTTTGACTTGAAAACTGTACGGCTGGTTCCTGAGAAGCGCTTCAAATATCAACAACTCAATGAATTCAGGCACAAAGTAATTAACACTGTGGTAATACTGGGATGCATAAACGGTCACTTCCTATTGTTACTTTTTTTTATTTCCATCCCACCCCCTCCAACTCAAGAACCAAACCTTGGACACCCCTTCGACGTTAATTGTGGTATCGAATCTTCCATTAATTAAAAGGGAAATGTCGTAAGGATGGAAACAGCCAATCAAGGCTAACGTATTGTAAGCACGCAGTTCTGCTGAATTGGCCACCAGAAATTGAAGTTGTGTTGCACATTCTTTATTTCCTTCAAATTTTGCAGAAAGCAGTTTTTTTAAGCATTTTTAGCAATAATTCCAGTCCGATCAGTAGTACTCCATTGAAAACCGTTCAAACAAAAGTTCAAACACAGATTAAATTTCAATGAATGAACTACTTTCTTAGTAGCACTCGGTAAAGATTTTTCATCAGTAACAAACATTCTTTATTCTAGCAACATGTACTTTTTGTAATGAGTACATGTACAGTACTAATTTTCCTTTTCCACGAACGGAAAAAATAGTGGCAAGCCACAAATTCAGCGTGCGCTTTGATGATAAACATAAATTTATTTTGCGAGGAATACTGATGAAACTGTATAGGATTCGAAAAGGCTCCAGCTATCTTGGAAATATTTTTATGTGGGATTTTGCCGCTGTTGTCTATAATCGTTTACTGGCCAGAATGGCTATATCATCGAAGACTGTTGTCGCACTCTTGTGCGTTTTTACGAGTGCTCGTCTTATTGTCTGCCAGGTCAGCCAAATCCAACACCATTTTACCATGCAGCAAAACAGCCGACTCACGGGGAGTGCTTTCACCGAGAGATCGGCAGTCACCTCGGCCGTACGATGTTCAGCTCTCTGCTCCCAGCATTCCCACTGTGTCTCTTTCAACTACGCCAAGAACCTTCGCCTCTGCGAGCTGAATCAGAACACTAGCCGTGGCGACCCAGAGAAGCTGGAGACAGATGACCGCTTCAAATACTACGAAATCATGGTGAGATTTGTTATCACATGATTCAGATTAGTAATTACTTATGATAACACCGGTATGAGAATAATATGATTTTTGAAAATGTGACAAATAACAGGAGATAATTCTGGTATAATTCTTGAAAGCTGTTTTTGAACTATATTTTTTTTAATTCTAAATGAGATTGAAAAGGTGGGTTTGAAAACGAACAAATGCAATTACAAATGACAGTCATGTGAATCGTAGTTTAATAAGTAAGAACAAAGGCATGTTCAATTATTTTTGCAGAACCCAAAGACTGAAGATCTGAAAACTGCCTTTTCCACTACAATCATGCAAACAACAACGGAACAAATTACAAAGCCAGCTACAACTGAACCAGCAACGATGGATTTAACTACCACTGAACAAACTACAATTGAACCAACCATTATAGAACCAAGTACAGCGGAGCCAACTTCCACTCAACCAACTACGACAAAGCCGGCTACAACGGAGCCAACCACAAGGGAACCAACTACAACCAAATCCACTTCAGTAGAGGCAACCACCACCGTGGTTCAGTCTTCAGTGGAACCATCTACGATGATACCAACCACAACTGAACCAACTACAGTGGAAGCAAGTTCCACCGAAGCCTCTACAATAGAGCCAACTACTATGCAGCCTACTACAATGGAACCAACCACAGAACCAGCAACAACAAAACCAACTACGTCGGAGCCCACTACAAAAGAACCGACAACAGAACCAACTACAGTGGAGCAGACCACGGCAGAACCAAGCACAATCGAACAGACTACAGATGGTTCTGTGATACCAACAGGTAAATGAAGTCATACTTTCACCCAAAATTGTTTTGGGCGAGGATTGAGGAATATGAGGCTGAGGAACTTCCGCATAAACGCTACAATGACGTGGCAAATTCAAAACAAATCAAAGATTGAGTGCCCAACATCTCTTCTGTATCGAATTACTTCAACGTTTATAGTTTTCTGTTCGTTTATTTTCCTGTATCCTCGAGTAACGAAGATTTTATGTTGGTTATATATCACAGCCTCATGGGTCGTCTAAAGTCCTGAGGGTTTTCAAATTCAAGTTATACATGTAATGCATTTTAGTAATCATGCTTTATAAAAAAAAATTGCACAAAACTATTTGTAAAGCGTCAGTGTGCACCCAAGGTAATATATTGCAGGAACCGCCCTCAACTTTCAACCAATCAGTTACAAAAGCAAACACGTTGGAGGAAATTTTACTTGTGCCCCTAACCTTCAAAGGATCAGGGTCATGGCTGTATTAGACTGTGAGAATTAATTTTACTAATGTTATCTAGGTATGATTCGAGAATCATGCTCCGCGCTCAGACAGGCTGGGTACACCACCGACGGCTATTACCTGATTGATCCAGATGGAATAGGCACCGGAGAAGAACCGTTCCGCGTACACTGCTCGAGCATGGCAGGTAAGAAGTCAGCGTTGGAATTAAAGAAAAAATATCCCTTCCTGCAATGAACTCATTGGAATGTAGTATTGGGTTTTCAGTCAGTAACTGATCGCTAGGGTTTCACTGCTCAGGGTTTTCTCAAGGGTTCTCCCAGCACCCGAATTTTGAAAATAACCATTTCTTGTCTTCTTTCCCTCGGTTTTTTTTTTAGGCCTCTGATGGGGCAAAAACTCAATTTTCTTAAAACCATTGTTCAACGCCCCGTAGCCAAAGTCGTCCTTCGTGAACACTTCCTACAGATATGTATAGATTGGAATGTACAGTCATCGCCAAATTTCAACATTGTTCCTGTGTTTTTTGGGTTTTTTTTTACAATAAAGCGATTGGGTGGACAACCGTAGACCATACAACATCGGGCCAGTCATTAAATGTGACGTCAAATCCATATGACGTGACTATCAGCTATTACGCCAACCAAGACCAGGTAAGATAATGTTTGATCCGGTTTTACATTGTTGCTCATCAGCTGTACCGGGAGATGACCAGAGGAAATCGACTTCCACGCCCCCCCCGGAATAAAATCTAGGACAGGCAGACAATCGAGAAGAAGACTTTTGCCAACATATAACCCCTTCTTATGATTTCAGTCGATTTAAAATCGACACTCGCTGGCAAGGGTATTTTTAAACTTTTTGCAAATTCCTCAAAAGGAGCTCTGGAAATGTTGACTTCCAAGAAACGCTTTCATGATAAGGTTGTGAAGACCATTAACCTTTTTTGAAGTTTGGCGGACACAGTATGGGCGCTAGTTAAGGGTAACTCTGACGTAAAAATAAAGGATTTACACAAACCAAATAGCACCCTGCTATTGTGTTCACCACAGTTTACCTAATCTAATTGCGTCGCCATCCGTTTTTTTTTTCTGTTGGACGGCAGATTGAAGCTCTAATGGCTGTCTCAATGAGTTGCAACCAGTTCCTGAAGGCCGAGTGCTGGAACGCCAAGTTATGGGACGGCATCAATCAGCTGGCTTGGTGGGAGTCGGCCCAAGGTGGCCAGATGAGCAATTGGGCGGGGGAAGCGACTGGCAACGAAGGATGTAGATGCTTTTCAACCGGAAGTAAGTTTCCATCCTTGTTCCACACGGGATTCTGATAATGGACTTCCCGTTTCTAAAATATTGGCACTTTCAGTTCCTCCAAGAAAGGGCAATTTGTCCAAAGGGGCAACCAAGGTGGCCAAGAATTTCCTTCATGGTCAACCGTTTCGGCCAACACTTACACCTCATGACCGCGATCAACACTCGCGCAATTTAAAGCTACCACTGCGCTTGTGCGAAAGATATCGACTAAATAGAGCAGTATCCTATGTAGCTGCGACTGTAAATGAACCCCTTTGTTTGAGGACGCCAATAGCATGGGCCGCCACCATTGCCCACAAATATGTGTTTCTCCCAGCTGAACCTTTGATCGTTAGCAGAGTGATATTCCCGTCTCTTGCTTCGCATTCACACAAATTTGGAATACTTAACCCAATAAAAAATCCTTCGGCTTGAGGAGCTGCAGACTTTGTTGTTACTTTCGACCGAACGATGCAAGTAATTTCCGTTTGTATGGAACATCTATAAAATTGCAAGGATAAAATTTAAGAGACAAATCCCAAGAGGATCGATCAAGGAAAAGTTTAGAAATGCCCTGTTGTAGTGCGCCAGATGCAGGTTTCCTCTGCGAAAAGTGTTCATGAAGTTATTCCCCAGTGTAAGGAAGTACTTTTAAAATTCAAAGCCAGCATTTATTTCCATTTGTTTCCGTAGCTTGTGCTGGAGGAAACGCGGCGTCCCGTTGTAACTGCGGCGGCCTGTCCGACACCTGGACGAAAGACGACGGGCGACTGAACGATTTAAGCCGGCTGCCGGTGGTGGCGCTACACTTCGAGCAAGTAACGCCCCCTTCGAGCCACATAATCTATAAGTTGGATGCCCTCAGATGTTATACCAAATTCCCGTGATGAGAGATCTGGAGCGTTCTCCTTCAGTTTATTGGACATCTCTATTGTATTTCGTGAAAGGCAAACCACTTGTAATAGCAAACGGAAGATTCCAGTGTATTTTGTAGTAACAAAGACTACACAGTTTGTCGTTTCTCAGTAAAAAGGGTAATGTGGTGTAAGAAAGACTGCTGGTGACAATCAGAGCATAGGTAGCAATCAGACCATAGGTAGCAATCAGACCATAGGCAGCAATCAGACCATAGGTAGCAATCAAACCATAGGTAGCAATTAGACCATAGGTAGCCTAATGCATGTAACCAAGAAGGAAGAATCTGACCAAGATATAAACGCATTTGTGACCAGTCTAACTGGTTTTGACTTGTGTAAGAAAGCGAAAATTAGAAAATTAATACACTCATGTCTTGTGAAGAGGGCATTGGGCGTAACGCGATTTGTAAAGAATGAAACACAATTTTTAAGCATAAAATAATTCTATTAGTAAAAATGATTCTTTTGCTGGCAAAATGATTCTGTTGTTAGCAGCAGTTGTTGTACCTACTTTAAAGACAAATATCAGGTGTAACGTTTTAGTGACATATTATTTACCCCTTTTAATTCTACGTAACTATAAAGGTATGAAACAATTAAAGATATGCGAATAATGGTGATTTTGAGGATTAGGAGAATTTAGAATTATCTGCCGAAATAAAAACGCTGGAGTGTATCCATGGTGCATATTTATTTCTTGGATCTTAGGTCTTCATTGTGTTTGATAGCTTTTGGGGTAAATCAACGCCTAGCCTCTTTGACACAGATTGTAAATATTTCTAGGCCGTTGGAATTGTTTTGGTGTATTATTAAGGACGAGTGTCGCTCATCCCGCAAACTGCGCAAATACAAACATAAATGAGCAATCACGGCCTAAACATGCATGGAAAATGAAGACATTTTGCAAGAATTATTTGCCAATAGCGATTCCGACATGTCGTCCTACGGTGCTAGCGATGTCTGCGGTATGGACGAGGGTAATGATGATTTCTAGGCAGCACCAAAGCCTGATTATCGGCGTGGGTGGAACAAAGCCGGACCTTCATGGGGGAAACATGGGAAGACAGCACCCGAATTAACAGGTGAGCAGTCTGAAGAAGATGTTCATTTCCACAATTTCCCACCTCAGTGTTCCAAACGATGCATGGTTAGCCTCCGGCGCAATTCATGGATGTCAATCCCGAGGGGTGGAAATATACCCCCCCCCCATAAAAAAACACAAACAAAAAAAATGCATTAGTCAGTAGGCTTACCTAGCAAGGAATAGGCCGCTGGTGCAATACACCTTTTTGGCGTTAACTTTGCAAAGCATTATGAGTTTGAATGAAAAGAAAGATCCAATCCGTATGGGAGAAGTTTACCTGTAAAACGTTAATCTATATTTCCATTTTGATGATACATGTATTCATAAACTAGCAAGTTGGCAGAAAAGGAAAGTTTGGGAAATCCATTCCAACTAAGCAAGTATTTTTGTCATGCTTCGACTCGAAATCACGACTTGTGGATTATCATCCCGCGTTGACCAGTCACGTTTAATTTCAGCCGTTACAGTGACTAGTCCCCTAACAAATACAAGTAACGGTGATTTCTTCTCTAACAAGCCTGTTTACAAATAGTCATTTTGTGAAAACTGTTTCTTGTGTACAAAATACATGTAGTGCTCCTCCGCGACTTTGCATCGCCTTGGCCAATATTAAGCTTGCACAAAAATGTGTGTTTCGCAGTCAAATTAACGCGTATGTAACTCACAGATTTATCACCAGGGTAAAGCTGTAGCTGGGTTTTTAACAATAATAACCATGATAATCATTAATTTATAAACGAATCCTGATATTCCCGCGTTTGAGTCAACACTCTACGGCCAGCTTCAGTGGAACTATTTTGTTTGGCTATGACAAAAGCTACTATTCCAATCGAATATTGACTGCTAGCCCGGACCACCTCGAATGAGTGGACAACTACAATTAAACTGGACGACGCTATTCACGCTTCAAAATCAGAGCACTGGGAATCTATTCCTATTGTTGAGTCTCCTGTCATCTGACCCTAGATATTCCATTTTGCGAGATGTCGTTTGTATGCTATTCTGGAAACAAATTTGGCAACGACAGAAAGGCATTGTGTGATATGAAGAAACCCGGATTGTGGGCTTCATGAATGATAGAACAGTTTTGACAGGGCACAGAGTGTAAACGGCACACTGAACCCTGTAGTATGAGAGCGGTTGCGTCGGCCACAACAGCTAGGAGGGAAAAAATCTCAGGTAAGTGCCAGCGGTTTCATGATCAAGCTTCGTCTACCTGTCTATAAACCCTCAATTCTGTGGAAACACGCCTCCCTCTCTCTCTCTCTCTCTGTGTAGCAGAAACGCCGGCAGGTCGGAGCCTGAAATATGACAAGCCCAACAACATCATGTCCTTTGGTACAATGTATAGCCTTCCAACTAAGAAGTGAACTATACATACTTATGCAATTAGGTATTTGTTCAAAATAAAAGTAGTTTTGCAGGGGCAAACGTGACCGGGGCTACTCTATCTTTCCTTGTGAATGTACCAGCAGTTAAAGGCATGAGGAATTCAAGTGGATTTGACGATGACCGCAAAGGATGGGTTGTGGTACTGGCTCTATGGATCAGGTTCTTCTTAATGGTTGGAGTCTACAAAGGCTTGGGCATGATGATTCCCATCTTGCAAGAACAGCTTGATACCACTACATGGGTTCTTGGTGGAGCAACGTCTACCATACACGCGGCATGTGGCTTAGTAGGTAGGCTTCAGAGTGCATATACTCAGTTAATCCAACAAGATATATAACTCAAGTACAAAACAGTTCCACAGCAAAGACTGTGGCATAAGGCCGGTGCCAGGCTCAAGCAAAAATCAGTAAGACATGACTATAAGCACTTCGAAACAGAATTCAATTAATGACACTTTGACCTACTTTATGGAAAACATTGTTTATGTTATTTCTTAAAACCGCCATCAACCATTTCCAAAGACAAATTGCGCCGGGGAGATGTTAATTAACACGGTCATCGAACGATTAAGATGTCTGCACGAGTATTAAGCAGGAAGTCGTGGGTTCGAGTCTCATGCGAGTACGCTTATGTTTTTTAACAGGCCTTCAGGGGCATACATTGAGTATACAGTGTTATGATACACGTCAAGCAGGGCAAAATCCAAAATAGTTCAGCACTTTCTACGCACCGTCTCTAAGTTTCACACCCATATTTCCCGTCCTAAATATGTCATCTAATATAGGGCTTACTAAATATACATCACATTTCATGCAAAAAAGTGCGCTATTATTGTTCTCTGCAACTGTCCTCTGCGTGAGTAAAACACATGTACGGAAACTTGGACTAACAACGTGAATAACGTGAAAACGTGAATAACAACTAAGACATTTAAGCGTGTATTAATATGCATGCACACCTTCCTTCCAATATTCACCTCTGCAGGAATCTTCGCGAGACTGATAGGCAGATCCTTCAAAACTGGCTCCATCATCATGACTTGTGGCTTGATGATTGGTGCCTCTACTATTATCGCTTCATTTGCAACCTCTCCTGCCCTCTTCTCCTGTGCGTTCATTCTACTTACAGGTAACTCACTAGGACACTTCAGTTTTAAGGGGCCGCTGTTAACCTCGCTGACAGTCTCCACAGATGTATGCCCACATATTTGCTAGTGGAGAAAACCTCGACCTGCACCACCAGATACGAGACTTGCACACAGCCTGACTATCAGCGTCAGACAGCTTTATTTGTGGTGAAAACAAAAGACAGGATTGCTAAAGAGCTCTAACCTTTGGTAGACAATAGGTGCTAGTGGAGTCCGCCTATTGTGTACCAAAGCATCGCAGTGCCTTCGAGTAAGTTGTGTAGTCAAGTAATTTTCGTGTACCAAGGTTCTCTGTCAAATATTTAATGGTGAATATTTGAAGGTAAGATTACGAACTATGAGACTTCAGACACTCCCAGTTTGTAAAGATTTAAGTTTTAAGCAAAAAGTATTCGGAAAGTACTCGGCTGAGTACTTTCCGAATACTTTTGTCCTAACATAATTATTTTCTTTACAGTGATAGTGTGAAGTCATCATGTTACTTTGTAATCTTACCTTTGAGCATTTACCATCAACTACCCATATGCTTCAGCTTTGTTCCCTCAGTAGTTCAATATTTATTGCATAAAGAAATTGACTGGAGCGGAACTTGAACCTGCGACCTCTGAAACACAGTACCAGTGCTCTACCCACTGAGCTAAAGCTTTATAATTCTTCATAAGCACCCAGTCAGTTTCCCTATATGATTTGTTTCATGATCAATATTAATTTTTGTAAATTAGTGGTTTTTTAAAAAATGTCTTTACTCTGCATCTGCATCCTTAAAATTTGGGTGATCCACCACCCCTCTCCCTGATAAAATTTGACCACTCGGTACCGCCAGTGTCAGTGTTTGACAAGTACTTTGTTCGCGAAGTGCTACGGCCTTCACCCATGAAACTTACTACTTACCTGCATGAACCAATTACTGTGCTCGGGTTCTTCAGCACCATGGTTCGTCTTTCGGATGATGCTGATACTGTGGTGAAGGAGATTTTTACGTGGTGGACAAGGGCGATCCAGTTCTTGGGTTGGATCTTATCCGGTCACTCCAGCTCACCTTGGATAGTGACAAGGTTGTTCCAGTTCGTCAGATGTGCCCAGAATTGCCTGATCCCAATACATCTACGTCATCTGTGAGTGCTACAACATACGTGGATTCACTTCGCACTGAGTTTCCGAAACTGTTCTAGAACAAGATTGGCACTGCTGGTGGGTTCGCACACAGTGTCAAAGTCAAACCTGGTTTCCCGCCATTGCAACAACGGTTACGCCGACTACCATTTGCAATCCGGGATAAGGTTTCCGCGGAACCTACACGTCTAGAGAAGGCTGACATCATAGAACGTCTTGATGCTAGTGAGTGGGTTTCGCCAATCATCGTTACCTACAAGAAATCAGGAGACATTTGCCTCTGCGTGGATCTTTGGCAAGTTAACCGCGCTGTAGTTGTTGACAGTTTCCCAATTCCAGACCTACAAGAACTGTTTGCTGAACTGTGTAATGCAACAATTTTCAGCGCACTTGATCTCAATTCAGCCTACCATCAACTTGAGCTGGCAATACAATCACCCATTCATTCATTACCCACGAAGGTCTGTTTTGCTTTCGACGCGTTTGCTTTGGCTTTGTCTCAGCACCAGCAGCATTCCAGAAACTGACGTCATCTGTACTAAGTCACGGACGTGTATAATAAAATCTGGACTCGCAATGCCCTTAATCAGCTTATAGAGTCATTGAATCCACTCGCAGCCATTTTACCGAGCCGAATACAAAGCTTTCCTGGTAATGCCCGCCTTTGTTCTTCCTGACGTCAATAGTAGGGAGCCAACCCACGCCTTTGTATTCGGCTCGGTAAAATGGCCGCTGGTTGGCTTCTTTTTCATACAAAGGCGTTGCAAGTCCAGGTTTATTTTATATACGTCCGTGTACTAAGTGGGCTGCCAGGTGCCCAGGCCTACTTAGATTACATCGTTGTGTATAGCAGAAACCAGGCTGAACATGACAAGCATCTCTCCTCACTCCTGAAACGTATACAGGATGTGGGAATGACTCTTAATGCTGCCAAGTGCCAGTTTAATCTGTCGTCCCTACGCTTTCTCGGACATACTGTATCTACTCAAGGGCTCAAACCGGATCCAGCCCATGTGGACGCAATAAAGCATGTGCCCCGTCCTATTGACGCAGCTACAATGCGATCTTTCCTCGGACTCGCTTGTGACTCGCTTCTACAGTAGTTGAACCTCTACGAGTCATGATTCGCAAAGGAGCTGAGTTCGAGTGGTCTCCTGCGGCATTGCAAAGTTTTGAGACAATTAAGGAACTGATCGCTCGCTGCACTACTCTACGACTTTTCGACCCACAGTTGCCTGTGATTGTGTCTACCGATGCATCATCCTATGGACTTGGTGCTGTCCTCATTCAGGTGGAGAACGGTCACGAATATCTTGTTGCATTCGCATCTCGCACGTTGTTGTCTGCGGAACGTAGCTATTCTGTAGGTGAGAAGGAAGCTCTCTCGTGTGTGTGGACATGCGAGAAGTGGTTTCAGTACTTGTGGGGCCGCCTTGGCATCCTTAGGACAGATCACCAGGCCCTCACTACATTGTTGTCTTCTCGTGGCTCTGGACGCCAGTCAATGCGCATTTCACTCTGGGCTGCACGTCTTATGCACTTCAACTACATGGATCAATACTGTGCTGGTGTCCACAATTCAGCTGCGGACGCCATGTCACGAATTCCCATCACTGCTTTGGACTCATTTGAGGATATTGACGATGAGGTAATCATTCAGTCCTTGAATGTTCTGCTGGTAAACAGCACCATCAGCAGACATGACTTTCAGAAAGAGACCCGCATGGATTCTACTGTCCAACAAGTGATTTCATATGTAGTAAATGGCTGCCCCCAGAAATCACGAGTTGATAATGCACTACGACCATATTTCATGATCAAGGACGAACTGTCCGTCATTGATGATTGCATGATGCGTGGTGAGCGTTTCGTTATACCAGCCAGCTTACAGCATAATTTGATTACCCTAGCACATGAGGCTCACCAGGGTATCGCTCGGTGTAAACAGTGATTGTTACTCTTCAGCCAGTTCCATTCCCCGAGGGTCCAGGGCAGAAAGTTGCTGATGCACCTCACGAGTGTCGCTGCGCTATCGTTTTGATTGACTATTACAGTAAGTGGCCTGAGGTCGCGTTTGCTTCACAAGTTATCAGTATGCTCTTGTCAGTCTTTGTTCGTGAAGGCTTGCCTCATGAACTTCTTTCCGATAATGGAACACAGTTTGTATCTGCTGAGTTTGAAAACTTCCTTCATAATTTGGAAATATAACGCAGGAAATCCTCACTATACTACCTAAGATCGAATGGTGAGGTAGAGCGTTGGAACAGAGTCCTCAAACAAACGCTGCAAATGGCCTCGCTGGAACACACCTCATGGAAACATGCCACCATTGCTTTACTGACTGCATACCGTGCTACATCTCACCAGACAACGGGGAGATCCCCGTCAGAATTGTTGCACGGTCGCAAAATGGCAACACGGATGAATATTCGCAGTGACACCCCTAAACAAGCCGCTGACTCTTCGGTTCGCCAACGGTTCGCGCATAAACAAGAACGGTCCTTTGAGACAACTGATTGCAACCGTAGTGCGAAGTTGTCGAAATTTCGTGTGGGTGATAATGTTCGCATAAAAACGCCTAATCTTCAGTCAAAGAGTGCACGGAAATTCTCTTATCCTCAGCTCATTGTGAAATCCAAGGGACCATTCACATACATCCCGGAAGACGGTCGTATTTGGAACTCGTCCAAGTTGAGTGCATGTCCAGCCACCCTCATGACACCTACTGGACAATCACAGCCTGTATGCCAACCGCAATCTGTTGGGTGCACCCTCGCAAAAAGGCCCTAAATATGTCCGCCGAGCTCATCAATAAAAGTTATACACTCAAAATATTCTATATTAGAGAGTCCTGAGAGCCATGAAATTGAGAAATTGGAGGAATATGGCACTGAACCCCTGGCCCGGACTCTGGGCTTCAAATTCTGAGTAATTTGGATGCAGTTGGGTCCGAAAATGGCACTATGTGGCCGTTTTGCTGAGGGATTGTTTTTCAAAATGGCTACTTTTCTGGGCAGGGACATTTTCTTCATTTTAGGGGTGGTCTGCTTCTGGTGAAAATTTTTCAAAAATTCATTGGTCAACCCCCCGAAAATTGAAAGGAAAATGAAAGGGGACATGTCGGTCATCGTATTTCTGTGCAGCCTGGACACCTGTGAGAGTTGTGAGTATTTTTAAAATTATTGCAAAGTGTGGGGATTTATCATTGCAGTCTATGGGAATTTATTTGTAGTGGTGCACCCTGTGGCAAACCAGCCTGATACCACATGACATTCAACCAGAACACGCACCCCACCAGTCTTGACTAAGGACTATCATATGTGAGCCCATTCCATTCTTTAACAATTAACTTTTACTTAATTTTCTAATCATTTCTTCCGACACATTCCGTTATTTAAGTGCGTCCACGGCATCTTTCATTTGAAACTCTGGAAATTTTCTTAGACTCAGAGGACACTTTTAATCTGCTTAATTTCAATGCAACCGTTAAAGTTCTGAATTCAAATTGCATAGATTTAGGCTCCCCATTACATGCTAAATTTTTTGCATTAACAGTCTTAATGCAGGTAGCATTGCCCAATTTACAGCAAAGATTTTGCTTTGTGGCACACACGTGGTTTAGTAACTTATTTGAATCATACTTGATTGCAGTTGTATGGATCCAGCTAAGAAGGGGAGATGTTGTGTCGTTATAGCGCCCTCCTGGGGCTTGGGCGGATAAGTCTCCGCTATGTTGTATTAAAAACGTTGTGTTGTAGTTGACTTACAATTTGCTATCCATCCGTGGTCACTGCAACAAGTGGGGCCAAAATTCATACTGAGTGAGAAACGGCAAAATAAATTTTACATTTGTTGCCGTCCAATCGAGGAAAAGGCGGAATTTCTACAATTAGCAATCTAACAGAAAGTTTACACCGTCAGTACTGAGCATACTGGAGCAATTTCAGCTTATATACGACAGAGGAATATTCGTTGGGCCCTAGTTTACGGATGTAGATCACACCATAAGATTAACCGAACTCAAATGTTTCAGCGCGTCATTTGTTACTGAGCCGAATCCGTACATGTCGTTTCTCTCTTCCAGGTACAGCATTTGGAGTTTCTGGTGTGCTGCTGAAAGAGGCTGTCGGCCGTTATTATACTGGGACCTACGCAATGGCCACTGGCATAGCATGGACGGGTGATTCCATCGGGTTGCTTGTGTCTGGATATCTTATCCAGTTATTCCTTGATACCTACGGATGGAGAGGAACCATGCTGCTCATAGGTGGTATCTTCATGCATTTTATGGTTTGTGGCGCCCTCATACTGACAGCAGGAGCGTCTTCAACAGGGAGATACCAAGAGCTTCGAACGAATGGTGTCACTTCTCAACAGAGAAATCCATCATTTTGTTCCAAACTCTCCAAGATTAAGAATCTTGTCATGAACTTTGATGTAAGACTTCTTGCTGACTACCGTTTCTGGTCAATTGCAATCATAGCATGCAGTACCAAGTATGCTTTTAATATGTGGATCATTTATTTCGTTTCACAAGCCAAGTCAGTCGGATTTTCCCCAGAGGAAGCAGCAACATTTGTAACAGTGGCAGGTATAGGAGGTTTATTGGGAAGCCTACTTCAGGGATACTTGGTAGACCGTGGGATCATATCAAGCTTCCTGCTGATGAGCATAGCTGCGACGATCTGCTCTGCGTCATTCTGCGCAACTCCCTGGCTGACATCGTATTGGTCAATGATGGCATCATCACTTTTGATTGTAACTTGCTCTGGGGCTTTGAGCTGTTTAAATGATGTCCTTAGTAAGCAGGTCCTCGGCGTAGAATTGTTAGCTGGAGCATTTGGTTGGACAGGCATTACTAATGCCATCATGACATTCACCCTTGGCTTCTTACCTGGTAAGCTAAATTTGTAATTCTCTATTATGTGGGTAGATCACTTCTGTAACTATTCACAATATTGTTGCAGTCAGAACCATCCATCTAAAACCACGACTGAGAATTACACCAACCATTTATTTCCAACAACATCGTTTGCAGGCTGAGAACTATCAGCAAAGTAGCCTTTGTATCCATGAGCAACACTGAGACCAGCTACCGTTTTTAGGCCCAAACCAGCCCTCACAAAATCTACACCTTGATAAAGCAAGACCAAAGTATTGAAGGCGTAGAGACTAAAACTGGGTCTCGTAAACTATGGCATTGGATAGCGTTCCGTCATTGTGAGCTGTTAACCATTTCCAAGGATTTGTTTAAATGTCTTTTGCTGTCTTCTTTTTTACCTTTAGGATGGATCTACGACACAACAGGGAGTTACATCCCAGCATTTATTTTCATCGGTTGCACACAGTTCCTTCCAATCTTCCCCCTTCTGATTCTTAGATGTTGTGGATGCGTTGAATGATTCCAGACATGCTTCAGTCCCAATGTAAACCAAATTCTGGGATTTCCCGATTAATGTTTCTATCAACATTACAGAATTATCTCTATTCCCAAGTAGACACGATAATTTATGTCATGCTAATACATACCACAAAAATCTCTCACATTTTCAGATTTAATGTGATTTATAATGCAATAATTTCAAATGTCTGAGAAGAATCCACAAATGGGACCCCAACCCTACATCCCAAACACTAAACTTTTTAATTTTATGAAAGTAATAAGTATAAAACATTTCTCGAGTCCTTGCGGTAATACACAATCTTCTAATCCCTAATCCGTCTTCTAAGCAAACTTTGGTAAGGTTTGTCAAAAGCCCATCGAGTTTAAAAATCTAATTGGTAATCTCATTGGACTGTGTAGGTTTGGCGTTTACTTCCCCCTGCAATAAAAGATCCGTTTGAGCAATGAAAAGAATATATTTTAACAATGAAAAGATCAATTTACAACCAAAACAAATCAATGTGAACGATAAAAAGAACAATTTGAACAATGAAAAGAGTATTTCACACTTCATTGTTTATTTTTTCATTGTTTTATTGTTCAAATTGGTCTTTTTATCGCTCAAACTGCTCTATGAACAATGAAAAGAGTAAAAGAGTAGTAAAACGAGTAAAAGCGCAATACATACAATGAAACAATGAAAAAAATAAACAATGAAATGTGCAAATCAGAAGCAGAAAATACGTGTATATTTAGGATATACGGAACGCTTTCACTTCTTTCGTGTCATTTAAAGGTCATCCTTCGCAGAGTCAACACGGCTTTGTACAGTAAACACGTGAAACCCACGGGCGTGGTTTATTGTGTATATAAGAGGACAGACAGACACCTTAATTGTGATTATTGTGTGTTCTTTACACTGAGTATGTTTGAGAATATCATTATCAGTTATGGTAACGTCCTTTTAGTTTCATAAAATTTATTGCACAATTACAATACAAGTTACTTTAACAAAAATATGATAGGCTCTTAAATACATTTACCTGTTTAGATTTTCTTTTCTCAAGGTGAAAAGACTTTTTTTTAATAATAAGATATGAACCATGACAAAGAACCACTTGTTCCTCTCGGACGAGGGAACAACTTTAATGAGATTGGATAATTTAATTCATGCTTCAATGTCAAAGTAATGGACGTCTAATTCTATTGGCTCTTGCACAGTCTGGCCTTTTTTGCTTTGTATCATGATCGTTTGTATGATGTGTTGGAAACAACCTTGATAACCGTCAGAAAGGAAGGGCATGATATAATTGGTTGGTTATGAAGAAACACACAGTTGTGGTATTCATTAATGGCGAGTGCCTTGTCAAAACTGTTTTGACAAGGCACACAGAGTGCGCAATATTCTGCACTGCAAAAAATGAAGCGGGTGTGTTAACCACAACAGGATGGCAAAAAATTGCCAGCACTTTTGTCATAGAGTAATGTGTGCTAGCAACCCCGTTCTGCTACAGAAGCGTATATAGGATATGACTAAAAAAGTCAGGCGTGCTATTTCACCCGGGCGGATTACTATTTCCCCCCTTGCGGATTATTGTTTTGCCCGGGCGAATTACTGTTTCCCCCGGGCGGATTACTGTTTCGCCCGGGCGGATTACTCTTTCGCCCGGGCGGATTACTGTTTCACCTGGTGGATTACCACCGGGTGTTTCAGTATTAGTGTGTCAGAATGCAAGATGATTTCCGGGGGGGGTTGACTCAGATAGACCGTTCCGACATTTTTGCACGCCATTGTATCGAAGATTCAAAGGTACTCATGAAGTGCGCTCTCACTCCTGCATTTAGCAAAGGCAGAAATTTTCTCCTAATTAATCACCTTTTCCCCGCAGATTAAGTCAACATGAAGGTCAATGGAACTGATTGAAAATTACCCTTATGAATCTATCAAACATTTTAGCCATAACCCCGGAACAAAAGCGCATCATTTCTCTACTTTGACTGGGCGCAGGCTCAGAGTCTTGCCATTCCGGCCCTTGAAAACCTTAAATTTAATTATGAAAATAATTCCTTGCATGTTACTCTCTTTTTAGAGAAATGGAGAGTGTTTAACCTATCACATTATAATCACAGACACTTTTATCTGCAGTTTCATAACATAAAGATAATTGTTTATAAGGATATAAAACACTTTAAATTGATACTACTGATATTGAAAGGGACTGGAGTGACGGCATCAATATATTTCTATAAATTAAATGTCTGGACCTTCTGCAGGATGTTTCTGATACTTATGGTAATTTTAATGTAGTAATTTGTAACTTTGACAAATGTAATTTTTTTTTGTTTTTGTTTTTTGTTCGTGTGTAATGAACTTGTTTAGTTTGTGTAGTTCCCAGGAAAATAAACATGTTTGGGGCTATCAAGGATTAAATCAACCCACTTTGTTTAAAGTTTAGACTTTCCTTCTACGTGTATATGCGTCGGTGTCTTCTGAGTAAAATCATCATTATTTTGGGCGGCCATGGCGGAACGAATCTATTACTTGGATACCAAGTCTTTGATGCACCGGAACAAGCTATGTAAGTATCGTTTAGGAGTCAGCCTTTTTGTTTCTTCTAAAAAGGGGGACTTACTCGTGACAGACAGAAAGTTTAAAATGACTAGGGTAAATGTTTGTCGCGGGGGGGGGCACTTGCCTTCCCCCAAGAATAATATAAAAAATAATAACAAAATGCGAAAGATATGAGAAAAATAGACTAAATGGAATAAAAAGCATGGTTCCTAGCTTTAAAAATTAAAGCTATTTTTTCCTGTTTTCTCCTTTGGTCTTGTACCTCTTCTGCCTTTTTGACTGTTTTCCTCGATGGTTTAGAGTGGAAGGGGCAACTTATGCATCCCCATGACGTTCTTGATCGGTTCGTGGGTTAGAACTATGTACCCGTCCAGGAAATCCCCCTTCCCCCCTTGGACAAAATGCAGTGGTGTATTCAGTGTCCAAGCCGGGAAGGAACATGGGAACAGATTCAACTCCTTCACCCATTTTGTAACGATGTTTAAAGCCGTTCTTTTTCCTTGTAATTTTAAATGGAATTCATGCGAACATTACTTCTCTCTTATAACCTTAAAAAGTCAGAGGTCAGATGGGGGACCGCTTACAGCCAGGGGGCGGATCCCCCGCAGAACTCGGCCATCCCATACATGAATTTAATGAAACTCTGCATGCAAGTAAAAACAATCATAATCAATACAAACTAATCAAAAGATCAATACATTTTTAGTTCAATTGAAGATGTTGCTATAGCCGTTTGAAGTTTGGGTCACGCGCTTGCCAGCGTACTCTAGCAGCGTTTGCGCGTGGAAAGTGTTTTTGGCTGCTTCGGGAAAATCAACACTTTGCTAAAACAGCAGGTCCGATTCTTATTAAATAGGTGAAAAATGACTGCAAAGAGTTACTCCAAAAGAGCCTGGAAGACTCAAAGCGTGAAAATGCACTGCGAGGCTAGAGAGAAAAATGTTGAGTGGGAGGAAACTGCCCCGGCCTTATTTTTTTTAAGAATCATTTTGCCCCAACCCCAACCCTAATCTGTGCCCCCCCCAGCAAATTCTGGGCAAACTTCATGAAAAACTTTGCAATGGAATTGACTTGGAATGAATAAAGTACTCAAAAAACCGTTTTCTTTCTTTTTTTTTTACGAAAAAGCGGGGGATGATCCATCCCCCTGCAAAATGGGTGCGATTATATACACCCAATCTCCTGGGATTCTAATCAGCTCCTGGAGAAATACTTATCCGCCTGGGTTAAATACTAATTTGTTCGGGCGAAATAAGTGGTCCGCCCTGGCGAAATAAGTAATCCGCCCTGGCGAAATACTAATCTGCCCGGGCAAAATACTAATCCGCCCGGCGAAATAGCGGACACGAAGCATTTTTTTCCAGTCATGTCCTATACACGCATCCGTAGTTCTAAACACCATTCAGTCAGGAAAAAGCCTGGAAGGATGAACAGTGGTCCAGTGGTATAGAGCTTGAAAGATGACAGCTGATGGCGCGCTTCCGGAAGCCTTCAGAAGAACAAGTAATGTGCCAAGATTTTAGATTTTTGCTCAATTTCTTATCAATTTATACAAACTGAAAATTGCCTGACCTTAAAGAGATGTTCCAATATCTGGCAATATCTAAGGGCTTCTACATGAAGAAATTATGTCAACATCGTTTGGGAGAAGACCTGGGCCTACTGCATTAGACACGAGACTTCTACACAATATGACTGTTGGCGTCACAGTTTTATTTTCGGTGATACCAGAAGACAAGAATCGTGGAGAGCTGTTATACTTGGACTAAAGTGTTTTCTCTTTGACTGCAATTTTGAATGTAATGAAGTCTGACCTTCCTTTCTACTGTAATTGGAAGTCCCTAATTAGCTGCCCTTGTTAAAGCACTCTCCTGATCTTGAGGGAGTTGAACATCACATTATTAGGTAGCCAACGTGAGCTGGTGGAGTTCAAACACGTCAGTTATAATATCTTGGCAGAAAAGCACAGTCACACAGTCCAGTGCCCCTCGATCAAAGGTTTTGTGACGAGACAAATGACACCTCTTGAGGCGGACCAAGCAGACCAGCCTGATCAAAAATGGGACTGACCTGGCCTGATATACCCCACAAATATTATATACATGTCAGGCTACCCTAACATAAGAGGGATATCAGCTAACGAACGGACTAAGGAGCAGTTCGTTTGGTGGAAATTTACCAACACTTAGGAATGACAAATCAACTGGTATCAGACAAGGAAATACAGGGAAGCCTTAATTAACCTCAAAGTGACGCAGGTATTTAAGGACAATAAATCTGTGCAATAGGTTTATTACAAATAAAAATCGACGAGGCATATCAAATCACAGGGTTTATTTGTACAATTCACCTTACAAGGCAATTCAATAAGCTTCACGTGGTAAACCTAATCACCTGGCAACTGTAACATAAACTAGACTATTAACAACAATAACCACTACTCGCAAGCAGTGATAATCTATGTGGATCGTTAATCAATCTAGGGATAATAATCTTCAACACGCAGGGTCGATTAATCCAAGGGATAATAACTCTTTCAGGAACCAGAGCGCTCTCAGTAACCCTCAAGGCACGCAAACCAGCCGTCACACCACTTACGTTGCTCACAGAAGACAAGCAATCCACAACGAATCACCGTACTACTAGCTCTCAGCCAAGGGTTAACAGCTTACGAGCTGGACTGTTACCATTCTAACTAAGACCCAAAGTACACTACTACATTTACTACTCTACCTACTGGTCGATACGACGCACAATGTACAGCACCCTGGCGTTCAGCAGCAATCCGGTCACTCTGAAATCGAGTGCGCTCCATAAGCACGCTACAAGCGCCCAGACTTGCATTAATGCATTAAGCGCGCATAAATGATTAATGACTTAGAAAGGCATCCATGCCTACCCCTGTTTCGTCAGAGTATTGACAAATTGGACAAACCTACAACATAGGGCTTGATAGCTCAGTTGGTAGATCCCTGGCCGGTACGGTGTTCCGGAGTGCGCAGGTTCTAATCCCACTGAAGTCAATTTTTGTGCTCATCTTTATAATTATTTGTAAGCACCTTAGTCAGTTTCTCGTTATAATTCGTTTCACGATTTATGTTTATAAATCTATATCACTCTTCGAGTGATCCCTGTTCACCACTTCCCAGCTTGCATAGTGTATTGGGTCGTTAATCCTTGGGTATAAGGAGTTTCAGGTTTAATGGCTTCTGGCTAGCGCCCCCCTAAACAGAGATATTGACAAATTTAATGGGGAGAGCCGCAAAGGTAAGGCTGGATAGCTCGGCTGGTAGAGCACCCGTTCGGCATTCCGGAGGCCGCAGGTCAAATCCCACTTCAATTAATTTCAATGTTCATCTTTATAAGTACTCAAATGTCTTAAAATCTTATCCGTATCCTTATGGATACTTTAATCCATGGAGTTTTGCATCTTTGCTCTTTGGTCACGAAGAAGAACTCATGCACGTCCTTATATATTATATTTCTCTAAGCCCACTTTGTACTCAACAGTTATTTCTGTTTGCAATGTATATATTATAACCAAAAGCCTTTTTGATGTCCAATTAGAGTACCTTTTTTGTATTTGCTCATGGCTCATTGCATGCTGAGAATTTGGCTTGTTCTCTTCTTAACCAGGACTCTTTTGTTAAGTTGGATAAGCTTGAGCAAAGCTCAGTGTGTAGTCTGCAGATCAGTCATTTACATTTGAATTATTTTGTATCACCAGAGAATGGAGGGCCACTCCTTTACATTCCTTCTGTTGAAAACTGGGTTGGGCACTCTGTATAAAAACTAGCGCCCCTATTGCCTGTCGAGGATTTTCGACTGGGTGTAGTAGTAGGGATTGGAGAGTTCTGGACCACACGCCCTTTTCACCCCCTTTCACCCATCACACTCACCGGGGATTCCCACTCACCTTTTGACCCCGGCGCACTTTTCCTGTAAAGAACTCGTGACTAGCGCCGGGGATTTCCACTTCACTGACCTTGAACATTTGACCCCAGCTGTGAACAACTCGTGACTGGCACTCACTCACAAACAAAAAGGGACTTTCCGTCGATACAAGTCGAGACTTGCCCGTTATAAAAAACGAAAAAATAAATAAACAAACAATAATAAAAATACATAAAAATAAATGGTAGATAAAACTACAAACGTGAATTGTTATTTTTGCAAAGGCACGAGAAATTCGATTGACTTGGTAGATTCATACGATTGCTTTCGTTGTTTAAAATCTAAAGGTTTACGCAATTGCGCCGATTGTAAAGAATGTCGCAATTGTCGCCAATGTAACGATTGCGCTAGATGTAAGGACTGCTCTAACAGCGTAGATTGCGATAGATGCAATAATTGTGTGGCTTGTTTTAATTCATACGACTGCAGAAATTCAAATGCCTTGGACAGTTGTGAAGACTGTTACGAGTGTGCCCATTGTATCGAATGTTTTGGTTGTTCCTGTTGCACCTGCTGCGTAAATTGTGTCAAGTTGGAAGGAATGGATCACGTGGTGCTCGTAGACGGCAAGCATAAAAAGTTGAGGCACGCGCGAGAGAACGAGTCACTGCCCGATTTATCGACTAAACTCGACGCGGACTTATATAAAATTGGATTAATTATTAAATATGACGCTGACGTCGAAAATTTAATTAAAGTAGAAATCCCGCCCGAATAAAAATGAGAAAAAGTTTAGAAACCTAATTATAAATAGAACCATGTCAAGTCAAATATATATCGTCTCAAATGACCACGAAGGTCTAAATGCCGGCAACAAAAACCCAAAAATTACCTATGGCCTCTTTGATCCTAAATATTTAGTCATTTTAGACCAACAAAGTATTTTTCTAAGATCGCTTATCACCACAAGGGGCAAAACAAACAACTGTTGATTAGACTCGAAGACCCTTGTTACGGAGTCAACCCAGTTTACAAATATGGTACTAAGGAACCTACTGGTCAAGATCAAATTTGTTATCAGATATCTCCCGAGACTGAATCGTTGCTATTACGTGTAAATGACGAAGTTTATAATTATTTTGAAAACTTATCAGATAAGATGCTAGAAGATCTCCCCGCGAATACGCGTAACTCTTTTAAAGTGTCTCAAAAACTAGACGACCTACCCGATAGGATCAATTGCTTAGTTAAACCGGCTTTTACCAATAAAAGTAGGATGTATGTTAAGATTGACTATGATGCCTCTTTGGTGGATAAGTCATTTAAAGAAATCGATCGCGCTCTTTTTGCAAATAAAAAATGCCACGCGGTCTCTTTGATCTCTCCTAAAGATATTGATTTTGGTGCCCACGGTTCACTTTCTTGCGGAGCGAGTGTTAGATATGGAGTCACGACGGCTATGCTCACGGTTAAAGAAAAACCTTGCTTTTTGGGAAGCGTTTGATTAAAGAAAAATTAGTGAAAGTCAATTTAACCTCGGTTATACCAACCGGGGTTAATTTTTTTTTTACTTTAAATAAATAAACCCTTATATAAAATGACTGATGCGGAACTTTGTCACTTGCTGAATCTAAAGGAAGTACACATAGCGGGATCTCAAAAACAAAGTAAACTGATAACCGCTTGTAACCACCAAATACTTGAAATGGACGAAAGATACGCGTGTAAACATTGCGGTCTAACTTTTGGGTGGGTTTCTTCGTACACCCCCGCCGACATGGGAGATCGATATTACAAGCATCACGTTTGGAAAAAAACCAAGCCACCAAAATCGAGAAAAACGTTGCAGAAGTACAACATTTGTTTTAAAAACGGCGAAGCGGGTGAAATAGAATATAAGTTAAACCAAGTTTTAAACGGTAAGATCTCTAGAGGTAAACCGTTGAAGGCTTTAATCGCGGTGTGTTATCAAGACACAACTGGGGAAACCGAATCTAAGGTGAAAGATCTATTTCAAGTTTTGGATAAAACGTATATAATAAAATGGAGACTCACACGTTTTACTTAACCGAAGCGAACAAACGTTTAAATTAGAAAATCTAATTGACAATTGAAAAGGTGATAAAAATATTAAAGTCAGAAAAGTAAGCTTTTGCCCAGGTTACTTTAACATTACAAAATCTACCGAAATCCAATGGCAAACTCAAATCGAAGGAAACCCCGCAGAAAGGGCTCCTGATGGAGTTAGACCAGCAATACAGGTTGACCCACCGGTAACTGTCGTTGACTTAAATCACAATTTAATCGAAGAAATCGAACTAACAGTACCATTGCCAGAATTGGAGATGGATACTTTGGTTTTGTTTTATGACGTAATAAGAAACTATATTCGAGCTTATGAAGCGGGGACTTTTGAAGAATTTAGTGTCTCAGTTAGTCAAAAAATAAATGACCTCGAGAACCAAATTCAAACGTTAAGCAATAAAAGTGTAGTTTTAGCCGTGGCATCTGACGAAGACAAAGAAAACATCTTAATTTATTTAAAACTATTATTTCAAGGCCAAGTTGATACTTATAAAGAAGCCCGTCGAATTGCTTTAGAGTTTATTCAAGAGGGATTTTTAGGCAGCGACAATGAAGAAAGAACGAGAACCATCCGGGCCGCTCAAACTGAACCAAAACCAACTCTTTTAGTTACGGCTTCTGGTTCAAACGCCCCGGTGATGCATCGATTACACAAAAGAGAAACACCTGCAGATTTTTTACAAGGAGGCAAACATGGAAGCGTAATTATTCCTCCAGGGTTTTATAACGTGGATTGGTTTGATTTTATTTTAAACGTCATCCCAGGTGTGACTTTTAAAGTTCACAAAAAGTCAAATTTAGTAACGATAATGATAACGGATTTAAGTCTTAAATTAAAATTAGGTGAAGAAGTAGGTAAGCTTTTAAATTTACCGAGAGGTCGACTCGTGCCAAATGTGATTTACAAGGGAAAGATAAACACAAATCCTTTTAAAGAACTTTGGATACACTGCCGAGAAATAAACGACCATTTTAATTATTTTAACGGACGACCTTCATATGTGTTGTATACCGCGTCAGACCCAAGTGAAAGCGCAAAATTACTCATAAATGACCGAATAACCAGTTTTGAGTTTTCGTTGAGAAACGAGCGGCAAGAGGTAGTCAACAACAAGGGCAGTAAAATTTTACTTGAGGTAGATATTTTTTAAAACGCTTAATTATAAAAGTAATAAGATGACGACTAACATATACCCAGATTTAAGTAAACACCCGGAGTTGACTTTAAACTCGGCTAACCAAGCGGAAACCAAAATTTACAGACTCAGAAAGATCGAAGAAATTAAATCTCAAATCCAAAGAGAACGCGACGCGAGGGAAAATAGTTACAAAAAGATCAAACGACTTTTAACCGCGGTCGGATACGTGGAGTACGACGTGGAAGCAATTGGAGCCACATCAGCAGCCGTAGGCATTCCCGCCATTTTGGGAGTCGTTACCGGGCCCGTCGGCTTGTGATGGAAGGCATCGCTATCGGTGCGTTTGGCGCTTACGCGATTCTAAAGTGCGCCTCCCGTAGATTCACACACAAAACTAAAAAACACGACCAAATTCGAATATTGGCAGACGCTAAATTAAACACCATCGAGGAATACGTATCTCACGCGATTGAAGACGGTGACATATCCCAGGAAGAATTTGTCCTTATTTTATCCGAGCTGAAAAAGTTTAACGAGATGAAAGAAAAGATCAGATCGCGTACGTCTACAAAATTGGAAGAAACTAAAGAAACTTCTAAAGAAGAATTCGAACGTCAAGTCAACGAAAGAGCAGAAGCGCTAGCCAACGAACGGGCGGCGGTTTAAAAAAAAGATCTTTTGAAAAAACTTGGCGAATAAGTTTTACAAAGTCGGTTACATACGAAGAGAAACCAGAATCTCCACCCGCTTATCGAGAAGCGAGCGAAGCGAGTATTTTCACCCAACCGACGGCACCTCCTTAACGAATACAATTCCTTTACAGCCGAGTTTCCAAATTTAACGCACGCGTATAAATTACGCGCGACGACGGCCTGCGGTGTGGGTTTTGATCTGCTGTCTGACCCCAATCCGTACGTCTCGGCTTTATTTAACTTTCACGTGTATTACACCGTACGAAAAATATTTTACGACTGCGTGATGCCCATTCCAAGCAACGACGTATTTGACGCGTTACACAATAATTACGACCATCGGAAGTTTACGGACACGTGTCTTTTATACGGAGTAGACCCGAATTAAATCGTATAAACAAACAAGAGACACTTTGTCGAACGGATTAGGCACCACTTATTATTACGAAGCGGGCGGAGCGAGCTATATACCTGTTCCGGGTAAAATCTACGACGCGCACGACTTACAGGTGACCAACGGTAAATATGCGGGATCTACTTACATAGATGGGAAAGCCCTGGTCACGGGAGTACCTACACGGTCACCTGGATTTCACAGTCGGACGCGGTTACTTTGGCCTGGTGGGATTTCGTTCCTAAAAAGTCTTGGTTGACGGACGTGGGAATCACCAAGGTAAACGAATCAATTCGAGCTTAGGTCTACGCGTTACTCGGGGCACAGGCACAGACCAAGACCAGCGTTTTGGCCACCGGCACCGGTTTAGACGCGCAACGGCAATTTATTACGATCGTGGAATCTTTAATCAATTCGGACCCCGATCTCGAACAGTCGATCGACCAATTTCAAGATTCGCTACAATACGCAAAAACGCCTTTAAACTTCGTAGTCGCCCCGGGTTTGTACCTGGTGCCCTCGGACGTGGACTTACGCATCGGCACGTTTGAGGGCTATAACAATAATTTACAAGTCGCGACTGCGGATATGAAGACTGGATACGTACTGAGTTTAAATAGCGAAGGTGATTTTAATGAAGAGGAATTACCGAGGCCAACTGTAAAGCCAATTGTAAAGCCAATTTTAAGCAAAACCTTAGACGCTCACAACGAAGAGAAACTGTCCTCAACCGTCGGAGCCGTTGCCGTGGGTGTCATTGGTTTTACGTTATATAAGGTTTCCACATAAACGGTTTGAATTAGGGCATAAAAAAAATTCACCCCAAATTTGAGGTGAAGTTTTATTTTTTTTTTGCCTTTTTCCCCATTCTTTTGTACGAACGTCAAAATCAAAACACCCACGCCTAAAAACAAGGTCCACAGTGCTCTGCCACCCATCCGACCGCTTTACTCGCCACGTTAAAAATCCAACTCAAAATGATACCTATGACCCCGGGCAAAGCGCCTAAAGCTTTCAACCCGAGTTTCTTCAACACGTTTGCCAGGTTCCACAGTTGACGTTTGATCCAATCGGTAATTCCAGGAGTTGGTGTGGGTTTGGGTGCTGGTGTTGGTGTCGGTTCAGGCGTTACACTAGGAGTTCCAACAGCTCTGACGCTAGCTACGATACTACTAACGACGGTACTCACGGCTAAACTAAAAGCAGCTAGGATGCTTACGATCGTGATGCCTTGCTCTCTAAATTTCGTTCGAATCTTCTCGCGTAGTGTCAAATCCGAATTCATGATCTTTTCGGTCGTTTCCTTGATGCGATTAATTTGGCTCCTCAATTGATCGGTGTTTCTATTGATGACTTCTAATCTACCCCGTCTTTCGACTCGTAAGCCGTCCAATTGCCGTTGAAGTTCTGTACGTTCTCCTTCGGACGTCGCTTCTTCCAACTCAGCTTCAAATTGTTGACGTTTTGCGTCTAACTCATCTAATTTACCTTGATTTAAAATTAATTCTCCTTTTACCGTTTGTAACGATTTATCTAAAGCGACGAGTTCTCTGTAATTTAACCCTTCGGATTGAACGTCTACGTCACGAGTGAGGTCTTCCACGATGTCGCTCGCTAGATCTCTTTCTTGGGGTAGTTTTACCAATTCTATGCTCTCGGATGAAGTTCTGCGAGTTTACGAGTCACCTTTTGTGCCTGTTGTTTCGTTTTGCCAGAAACGTATTCTCGCAAGCCTAAGACGCGTCTTATGAAATCTGTGTTTGTTCTTTGTCTAATAGTATTTAGGCTAAGAAATACTTCACTATTGTTTTCTTGGGTTAAAAGAACTTTTTTGCCTTCAAACTTTACGTACAGGTGATCTTTACTATCTAAATTAAAAACATTTGGGTCTTTTATTTTTGTTTCTCTTTTAATAGCTGTGTAAAAATCGTTCACTTTAGATTCGCGTAACAATTGCCTAAGATCCATTAAGTTGACTTGTCTTGTTAGTTCTGTTTCGTGTAAAGGATCGACGTCTTTAATTAATTCGTTGTATCGCTTTTCGATCTCTAAGCCGCCATATATTGCATCTTCTTCGTCTGGCCCAACGTCAATAGGTTGTGTAAAATCAGTGTCTTCTAACGACGTTTCTGTTTGCGTTGGATTAAGTATTAAGTCCTCCCACTCCAATTGCGAGTCTTGATCAGTCTCCTCTTTGTTTTCTAGTGGTATTTCTTCAAAATCAACTCCTCCTTCAGCCATTTCACTTTAACTTTAAAATAAAGAAACTTAACCGCTACTGGTATTCATAGGAAAACTCGCGGGCAGGATACCTTGTAACACCAGCCAACCTTGGGTAGCCAATGCACCGCTAGACAACGCGGTCAATTTCAACGCGTCTTCGGCAGATAATTTATTTAGGTCCGACGGTTTGACCTTGAACAGCTTGCTCGATAGCATGGCGTAACCGAGTGATAGCCCCGAAACGACTGTACCGTGGTAAACAGTATTGGCGATTCCGTTTACGTCGATTGATTTAGCGTTACTCATATTTAATAATAAGGAATCTTAAATTTATTCCATGTCTAAAATCTGTTCTTCAATTTTATTTTCTTGGCTCGAGTTTGCTTTGTTTCGCTCGCTTTTTGGTTGAACTAATTGGTTCTTGTTCGTTTCGGCTTTCAACTTGTTTTTCCACATTAAATAGAGAAGAACCCCAGAGATAGCCAATCCACCAAATATCAAGTTTCTGTTCTCTGTACCCGTCTGGTAAATTTTATTTTGGTTCATCTTTTCGCTGTTCGCTTCGCTCGCTTCGCTTTGTTTCATCTTGGCGAGCTGCTGCTTCATCTTTTTGTTATGCTCGGCTAATTTCTTACCTTGTTCTACACGCTTTGGGTTCTTATTTTTAGTTACCGTCTGAGGTCTCGCTTCGCTCGTCACTTCGTTGTTCGCTGGTGTCGGGTTCGCTTCGTTTGTTGACATCCTCTTTTAATATAACAGAGCTTTTGTTGAATTCTGAATGCTTAGTGGTAATCAACGCGGCTGTAAGTGGTGACAAGTACACACCGTACTTGTAACAAACTTCAGTAAGTAGGTGCCCCATGGTTTGACTGATGATCGGGTCGTCGTTTAGGTCTTTGGTCAGCGCTTCTTCGGACGTTAAGTTGACGTTGAACCCGAGTAGATCGATCGGAGTAGCTATACCGAGTAAGCGAGAGTAGAGGCTCAAAATAGCGTTACCTAGAGTTTTAACGATCTCTTTGCCAAATTTAACTTCGTACAAATTAAAAAGCTTCTCTCGGTCTTTGGGCGATAGAGCTTCAATTTCTTTGATCGAATATTCTTTACATAGGTACTTCTTACTTTCACCTGACGCAACTATCGAACAGAGTCTGTCTTTGACGCTCGCTACGCTCGCTTCGGTTGATTCGCTTCGCTCGGTGAAAATGCTTTTGATGTCGTCCATTTTAAGTACTCTTTAAATTTGTTGTAGGTGTGCTTTAGGCGTAGGTACTCAACTGTGTAGTAAGTTAAGTTAGCTGCAATAACTAGCTGAGCAACTAGCTGTACGTATTGTAGCACGGTTATCATTTATTTTAACTAAAATAAAATTAGTTATAACCATGCTGATATAGCCCAGCTGTAACAAAAGGTAAGTAAAGTAAAGCAAATAAAATTAGTTCATAGGTAGGTCAAGTTAGCTACAACAACTAGTTTTTAAATCATTAGACGACGTTACAATTAGCTTATCGCTCTTTTTAGCGAGGTTACACTTCAAACAGCAAAGCACAACGTTAGACTTAATGTGACCATTTTTGTTATCTAATCGCTCAATGGTACATGAACAAATCTTGCAATATGACCTCTGTTTTCCATGCAGACAGATGCCGCCTCCACCACAACGTTTACAAGCATATCTTAGTAGCCTGTGTTTACAAATTGACGACCCGTTGCATTCCACACACTGAGATCCCTGCTTCCCGTGCGGGCACTTGTTTAACGCTTGATAAGCTCGTATTTTCTCAATACAATCGTTACAAGTCGAGTTAATTTTGCCCGTTCTCTGAATTTTAAAGTTTGTCAAGTCCAAAAGCCAACGACACTTAACGCAATTCTTTTTCATTGTTACTTTTATTAGTAGTATTTTAAATTTTTTCTCATTTTTAAAGAACTAAATAATTCATCGGCGGTTCTGTATTTAATACCAGCTTACTGAACCGAACGTCGCGTAAATATTTTTCAATTTGATCTCGTTTTTCGTCCGGTACTACGTCGTTCTCGTCCAAACATTGGTCAAAGGACAATCTATCTTTACAGTGGAATATCGCCGTCCAAGCCGTATTCTCTCGAAAGTCTTTTAGCACCGAATTGTACTTTTGGGTAAGTAGCCAGCACGAATGGTTGTAATGTCGGCCCGAGAACGCCATCTTACTGAGAGCGCAAGTATTGCTACTCTTAGATTTCTTTCGGTACTTAATAAATTGATCGGCCGCGCAGTCGTCGATAATAAACAACGTGTTCACCCCGTCGAATATTTTCTGATAAAGTTCGATTGCCTCGTTTAATTCTAGTCTTTCCCGATCTAAATCACACAGGTAGACATTTTCGTCGCTGTATATCCACGGCCTATCGAGATAAGTTTTATTCTTAAAAAGCGTCGGACAGATAATTACTATGGTTTCAAACGCGAATTTATATTCGGTCTCTAAAAGATTTAAAATCCAGTTAGTTTTCCCGCTGTCCGTCTTACCCATGATCAAGGTGCAGTGCAGATTCTTAAACATCTGACTCATTTATTTTTAATAAACCAAACTCTTAAAGTTTCCGTCTTCCACCGTGAGTTGAGAATCCATCACCAAGAGCACGTACATCGTTAGCGGTCCGCTCGCTTCGCTTGCTCTTTCCATCTGTATAGAAATGTCCCCTCCTCCGCCGAGTGGTCTACCCGATCCGTGAGCAGAATTGTCGTCAGAACTGCGGAAGTCGAGCCACAAACCATATTTGTCTTTCAAATATTCGGCCATATCTACTCCGGTTAAGTTTAAATCTTTGGCCACCGCTCTCGCTGACTCGTTATCCGAATCACCAAAGTACTTTGTAATTTCGTTCCAATGTTGATATTCAAACAGACCCTGCGAATAAAGTTGATTCTGTTTACCTTCCATCGTGACGACCGTTTTAGTGATATGCGGATTATAAAATTTTTGCGGGTTTTTGATAACCGGATCTCTAAACAGGATCAAAATTCCTCTCAAGCTCTTGATCGTCTGGTCGATGCTGATGTTCCATAGCGTGTCAGACTTGTTTACCGCTTGCTTCTTCCAAGAATGCACCCGGTCGAATAGGTAATACATTGTTTTTTTATTTTTTAGTGTTTGCGCCAAGTCTCGATTGGTGACGACTTCGTATTCCAAGGTCAGGTCCGAAATGGAGTATTCTGCGGCGGTATCTGACGAGTTGACCACTTTGTCGTGCCGGTTAAAAGTTAGTTGATACGTCAGAGGCTCTTTAAACCACGAAGGATAAAACGGAGCGTGATCCGTCAACACAGGCGTGTCCAGTGGAATCGCATACCTGTTTTTAAAAGCATCGGCAATCGCTTTATCTTTACCGTTGTTTGCGGCTTCGCTTTTATCACCAGCACCGAGACGTATCTTAGCTACATTTTCCTTTTCCAAACCAAAGTACGCCATATTTTTAGTCTGCGACAGGGGTAACCAATTGTCCTTGAAATTGTGAAATACGTCCGCATCCCGGTAACTTACGATCTTGTTTCCCTGTAGACTCACGTTTATTTCAGAAACCAGGTTTCTCGCCACGTTGTTATAAAGTGTCCTATTATCGTCCGAGGCGCCGTCAAGGTAGAGTTTTAAAGCCAGTTTGGCCGTGCCGGGTACAATGACGTCGTCCGTGCCTAGGGCTGGAAATTTTACGTTTAACGTGTGACCCGCGGCTATTGTGCTCGGGTTATGCGTAATGGTGACCTCTCTTCTTTCACCCTTGATCGCGCGAGGGACTTTAAGTCGGCGACTCGGGTTTAGCTTTTTGGTATATTGTTGTGACATATTACTTTTATATAATACTATCTTATTTTATTTTAAAAAGAAAAGAAAACGCAATTAACGTTAAACCCGCTACAAAAAATAGGTCTTCGTATTTTTCACTTTGGGCCTCTGAAACCATATCACCGATGTGATCTATATCTGCATGCATATCACCCAGCATCTGCTGAATCTCCCTTTTATCGGTTTGAATCTCGATTAATTTGTTATTAATCTCCGACAATTGATCTTTATTTTCGGTAACACTCGCTTCGCTCGTTGCTCGCTTCGCTTCGCTTTGCTCGTTCATTTAATTTAACCTTATTTTAAAAATGGCTAGTGCTTTAATGTTGGTGGGAGGAGCGATAGTAAACGCCTTGGCATTCAAGGGCTCAAATTTTTTATTTAGCAGTTTATCAAAAAGTAAAGTCGACGAAGAAAGAAAGCGTCACGACCTCACGTTGGAGCAATTGGCGCAAGCGAAACAAGAGTGGGAACAAAACCGCGTACACATGATAGACTTTTTAAATTCCTGCACCCGACAAGAACACGCGAGTCAGCAGACATTTGTAAACGTGGACGAAGCGTTGCGGGCTTATTCGGAATTGACCGGTAAGAGTATTACGCCGTTACCGCCAGAGCCTAAGTTGGCCGATTTTTACGAGCCTTCCGAGGATCAAAAGATTCGCGAGTTTGTTTGGATTATATCCGGGACGGCCTTGGTGGGGTTGTTAGCTTATCGATTTGCGAAACTTATTTTAAAATGGACCAAACTTTTAAAAAACTATTTTACAGCCCACAGGGTTACTGGCGAGGAGAAAGCGCGGTCGATCATCTACACGAAAAGACTGGTGCCGACAAATCAGTTATCAGAAATTGGCTAAAAAAGCAGGCCATTTGGCAAATATACTTACCCGCACCACATTACGTACCCAGACCTACAATGTTGCAATCAGAATCGGTCGAACCTAATTACGCGCATCAAATGGACGTTTTTTATTTACCCTGGGACCGGGTTAAAAGAAAAACGTTTAAGTACGCTTTGACCGTGGTAGACGTGGGTTCCCGGTATAAAGAAGCAGAACCGTTGACCAGTAAAACCGCCAAGCAAGTGAGTGAAGCGACCAAGAAAATTTACGAGCAATCACCTCTGACCTGGCCCAAATTCGTAATGGTAGACTCGGAAGCTGAATTCAAAGGCGAGTTTAAAAAGTAAATGACGAAAATAAAGTAGAAATTCAAGTGGGTGAACCTGGGGTACACAGATCTCAAGGAATCGTGGAAAGGTTTAACCGCACCTTAGCCGAGCGTTTATTTGGCCACCAATACGCTCAAGAAATGATAAACGTGGGCGAGCGAAACGTTGAATGGGTAGAACGTTTGCCCCAGGTCGTGAAATCGTTAAACGAGGAAAAAACGCGTTTAATAGATGCCGTTCCTGCAGAAGCCGTCAAATTAGCGAGCGGAGTGAAACAAGCACCGAGTGCACCTGTAAGAACTACCCAAAGAGAACTTCCTCCAGACGCGGTCGTTAGGTACCTCTATTACTCGGGCGAGCAAGAGGGAGGCACCGTCAGAAGGGCGACAGATCCGATCTGGTCCGTGGACGTCTATCAAATTGAAAAGCGCACCAGTCAATTTAAACGAGTGAAAGGCAAGAGGGTCAAAACGGGTCCCACTTTGTACTATTTATTAAACGGGCCAAATAGGAGTTTTGTCAAAGAGGAACTTCAGGTCGTACCCGAGGATACCGAATTACCGAATTAGCTTGTGCCCGTAAGCCAACGTATCGATTCCATTTGATAATATGTAGCGCTTTGTATCTAAAGGTGACAGACTAAGTTTCTGCTGAGAGATCGTGAACACCCGATGTTTATCCGATCTAAATAATTGTTGTTTATTGAAATGAGAAACCCTGTCAAATAGGCAGCTTTTATACATCTCGTGGGTTAACCGTTTCTCGGTTACTACTTTGGAGACCCCTTTCGCCTTCTTTAAATTGTGGTCGGTAGTTAAGATCGAATACATTTTTGGTCTGATGCAAACGACTTCTAAAATTGTTTTGCCACCAAATTCGTCTTTCATTTTGCCTATGACTTTTTTATTTTTGGTGCTGTAAAGTGGATGATCGGGCGGGTAATTACTAAAGTCAAATAAATTGCGCTTTTCGTTTAGGTAACCAGTTAAATCGTGTGAGCTTCGCTCGATCTGAACTAATAGAGAATCAGTGTCCGTGTAAAGTAAGCGTACCCCCTCACCAAAGTTGGCTTTTAGCTCGTTGTAATAAAAATCGTACATTAACGTTTTTGAAATATCGAGAATACTTACACCGCAATAGATTGGCTTATTTAAGTTTGTTTTGGTTCGGTACATCTCCACAAACGAAAGTTCGCAATCCTCAAATGGTACCGTCGATTTGTAATTTGGTTTATAAGTTAATTTTCTGTATTTGTCAGCGTCTTGTACGTCCCTCAGTAAATGACCGTCAATTCGATATCTGACATTTTCCATCGTCTTGCCAAAGACCGAGTTGTTCATCAATTTGAAAAAGTCTTTCTCAAAATCAGACTTGGCCAATTTGCGCAATTTTGTGTTTTTATCGATGTAGCTTTTCATCCACGGCTTTTGACGAAATTTCAATACTCGGTGAACTTCTTTGATCCACAACCCGAGTTTGAGATATTTTTGCAATGTACGATAATGGCACACATATTTTCGTTTGGTGTCCAAAGTAGCCACGAGTTTGTCTACCGAGGTCACTTCGCTCGCCACTCCGTTGCTAATTAAATTTTGTTGATAGCTCGAAAGCCATTCGTTCGGGACCGACATATTTTCGGGTGCAAGTGGAAAGTCATTATATTTGTCATGGTGACGTTCCGGGTAATCCATAGTAATCTCAAACATGTAACCATAGTCGTCAGTTAGTCGCAACTCCTGGATGTAATAGTAAGTAAATTTTTCTAAGTCTGTTTCCCAGGTAAATTCCCCTACAGGCAGATATTTGCTCATCGCCCAGCCGTATAAATTATTTGCGTCAAGGTACATGATCTGTGACTCTGGCTTATTGGGGTCGTAATCAGGTAGTTCTGGATTATTGGCCTTTGCATATCGCTTTGCACTCACACTCGAAATACCACCTCTTTTTGCCCTTTCAAAGAACAAGTGCTTATCAATGTCTGTCAGTAGTTCCAATTGTATACCCGAATGCTTTAACAATGCATCCCACGACAGGCCCGGTGACGTATAATAGTTGGCTGGGTCAAGGCCGTAGTGTTGTTTACAGACTTTTCAAAAGTTTTCAAAAACAGCCGCTAGCAATAACACGTCCGTTTCCACGTATCGTGGTAATCTCCCAGGTTTTTACAACCAAAGGCTTGCCATACTGTTTCCGCACGAGCGTATTCTTGCTCGGTTATTCCTCCCTGCTTCAGAGAGCTATAGAAAGCGTCTATAGGCGGGAGTTTTCTCTCTTGGAACCGATTAAATGAGTCTATATACTCATAGGGGTAAATTCCCTTTTCCAACAATAAATTACTGTTATTTGGAAACCTTTCACAAAGTAAGTTAAAATCATCGGGTGAACAATTTTTAACCAACCGATCTAGCGAAGCCGCCATGAAATGAAATGAGTCTAAAAATCTGAGTTGGCCAAAAGAAAACGAAATGTAATTTTCAGTATTTTTAGCGATCAACTTAATTGATTTCCCGTAAAATTTGTGGGCGCCTTGCATGATTAAATGTGCGTCATATTTTTCTAAATTATGTAAAATCACCGGAATGGGTGTTTGATCGACCACTATTCTTAACTTGAGATTACAACTGGCGTGCGCTGGGCCTCGGTACTTCCCTGTCACGTGACAATGATCTCTAACCTTTCTAAAATTGTTGATGGTCTTTTCGCACGTCATACATATCCATTCTCTGAACCCAGCTTCATTTTAATGACAGAAAGCAATTTTGTCAGCTTTTGTTTTTGGTTCATTTGGAATATCACATTGGCATTGAGATTCGTTCGCTTTCGCTCGATCTATCAACTTTTCGCAGATCCAGCAGCGATTACATTTTTCGTAGATTTTTTGTAACTCGGGTGACCGGATCAACTTCGCTTTGTTTTTAAACGTTTCGTTGATCTTCTTTGTTTCCTGAGAAAGTGACCCTACAAAATTAACAGCCGCGTCTTGACCTCTGTAAATCTCGCGTGAAGTGCATTCGCCATCGCATCTGACGACTGCGTATGAGTATCCGCAAGGCTTGTGAATCTGTGTTTTGAGAGTGTTTGTGTCTGCCGGCGATAGTTTTTCTAAAACAGACTCAAAATCGGCGTAAATGACAAAAGGTGCGTCTTGTTTATTTTTGTAATTTTTGAACTTGAGTATATTCTCACCTTTGACCGGCAACTCGACCGTACATGTGGGAACGTTTAAGCCTTGACAATCTTCTTTGTGTCTGATTAACTTTTCTTCCGTTTGGAAATGCGACATGCATTTAAAACACCAGTGTTTTGGGCCGTTGTGATGATCGATGTCACTCGTTAACCGAGAAAAGTTTTTAATCCAACAATAGTGATTTTCGTCACCTTTGTTAAAGTAAAGTAAATTGATCGGTTCTTCTGGACGCTTGCTTTTGTAAAGAATGTAAAGACCGTCTTTTTTAGTGTAACCAAACACATTGATCGCCAACTTATTTTGCGATTCGATACGTGGGATCTGAGATATGGGTGTTGGAAAGCTTATGTTTGTAATATTTAAACCATCTGGTTCTGACTTGTAAGTCGATGTTCGCTCGTCATGTATTTTATATTTTGGATTTGTTTCCAACTGTCTTTTGACGTCGTCTGAATATAACTTTAAAGCTGCCCGCAACGCCCATCGGATACATTCTTGATCTTTATTTTGGACGTTTATGATTGCTTTTTTGTCTAACAGTTCCTTAGGCAACGGAATGTAAGAAGAACCCACTGGATTATATTTAACCACGTTGATGTAAAAAGCGAAAACTTTGTCAAAGATCCAACCCGAGCCTTTTTGTGTATGAGCCTCCACCTCTTTTATTTGTTTTTCCCTCTGTTCAGTGAGTGCGTTTTTAACGTCGGCTTTATTTGCGACGGCATCGTTGTCGCTCGGAAAGGGGAATACGCCAAATTCAGTTTTTTCGGGTTTTTCCAATCTAAACTGAACTTTTAGAGCCGTTTACAATTTGTACGAACCAATTTCTTTTAGTTCTTCCAAAGCTTTTTTCTCGATGACAGTTTTGTAAAAATCAAAAAAGTGTATCAAATCGTATTCAAAGAAATGGGGTATCAATTCCCAATTGCGAAAATTACCCTGAAAGCGCCTGACGTTTCTAATGTCGACCTCCGCAATTTCCTCGGGCTGAGTGTAAGCTTTAATCGCTTCAATAAAGTCCTGTTTGACATATCTGTCTTTGTTTGCAAAAGGAATATTATATTTTTGTACCGTTTTCAACAGCTGCCGATATGACTGACGCGGGAGATATCTAAATTGTTTTTGATCCTCTTTGATAGCGTTTATTAGTTCAAATCGTGTATGATGTTTATTTTTAGGTGCCGGTAGCAGAATGTTATACTGTTTGACAAAATCTTCTAAAAACGCCTTCTTAAATCGTGTAAAATATTTTAGTATTGGTCTGTGTAGAAGGTTGTTCATGTCTCTATTTATATTATAGGTTTCTAAAATTTTTATCATTTTTTCTATCGACTTGACTTGACATGTTTTTTATATATAGGTCATTTATTTAAGGCGGTTGTAAATATAGCGTGTTTTGCTTTGAACAGAGCCATGCTTTAAGTAGAGGTCACGAGTTCAGGTCGGGCAAGTCTCGACTTGTATCGACGGAAAGTCCTTTTTGTTTGTGAGTGAGTGCCAGTTACGAGTTGTTTACAGCTGGGGTCAAAAGTTCAAGGTCAGTGAAGAGGAAATCCCCGGCGCTAGTCACGAGTTGTTTACAGGAAAAGTGCGCCGGGGTCAAAAGGTGAGTGGGAATCCCCGGTGAGTGTGATGGGTGAAAGGGGGTGAAAAGGGCGTGTGGTCCAGAACTCTCCAATCCCTACTACTGGTGTTGGCAAAGGCAACATGCTGTTTTGATTTATTTCTGTTGCATGTACATGTATTAATGTCACTTCTGAAACACGTGGATATCCTGAAAATTCTGTAAGTTTGTTTTCTATCTTCATGCATTTGTACCCCGTGCCTCATCTCAGCCGTGCCTGTAGTTCCTGTCGTTCTGTTATTGTATAAATTACTGGTTGTGCAGTGTAATTGTAAATGCAGTAATGAGTACTGACCAAACTGTTTAAAGATGGCACTTGATTCGGTTACTTGCTGGCTAGAGCCACGAGCTAATTAGATTGTGAATTACAGCCGAGAAACTTGTTGGGCTGATTCAACGATTTGAATCCATACTGTCAAATTGTAAATATTTGAAATGATGCAATTATTTTTGTTCATTAATGAAATGCCAGAGGCCAGTTGGCCAGTGGCGAATTTAAAAATAGTTCTTTTCTGTTTAGTTGATTTGTGTGTGTTCCCACTACTGGCGGAGTCCTAATTAAAGGGATTTCGTTACAATATCAAGTTATACACATGAAAGATTTTTATGACTGCACGAATGAAAGTTAAATAAGACCATGAGACACTGAAATAAAAGGGGGAAAATACGGAGGCATATTCAGAAGACGAAGTCTCCTGAATATGCAGAAATGCCAATATTAAGACAACGAAAAGACAATTACAGTACAATACAGTCAAAACAAAACAAAGACGGCCCAACAGACTGAGATGTTATAAAAATTGGAATTACCAAACACTAGAAACGTTAGAAGAACAAAAGGAAGATTACAATAATAAAAGAGAAAGAGCTACCTCAGATAATCAGAACTTTTTTGTAGTTACTCTTAAAGCATTCCAACAATACTATTCCAAAGATGGGGTCCAGAGAATCTCAGTGAATTCAGGGAATAGGATGTGCGTTCCAAAGGCAAAAACCGATTGAAAACTGGAGTTAGAATAGATAATAGTCGTGTCATCAGCAAATAAAAAGGAAGAGAAATAGAGCAGATCATTGACATAAATCTAAAAAAGTAGCGGCGCAAGTGTTCCCTGGGGAACACCATAGCTTATATGGTTTGGAGATGACTTGCAGTCATTAATCTCAGTGTACTAGTAGCGATTATTAAGATAACCCTCAAACCACTGAAGCGCACGGCCCCTAACGCCATAGAAATTCAGTTTCATCTTATCAGTTTATTCAGTTTTCATATTATCAGTGGAACTTGGGTTTTTGATACGATATCACAGTTAAAAATTGAATCAAAAACAATTATCCACCAAGATAATGACATAGCTCGGTTTTTAACAATGCGACAACCGAAAACTCATGATAATCATTAATTGATGAAAAAAATCCCGATATGACCACGTCCGAGTCAACACTCTACGGTCAGCATTTTGTTTATTTGAATATGACAAAAGCCACTAGCCCCATCAAATATTGAGTTCTAACCCGTGCCACATTGAATGAGTGGACAACTAATATAGACTAGGACGACTCTATTCACGCTTCAAAATCAGAACGCTGAGAATCTATTCCTATTGTTGAATCTCCTACAATCTGGCGAGTTCACACTTAGAACAGAAGAGACTGCACTTAACCATGTCGTCCCTGAAAAACATCAAAACGACAGCGTAATCAGTTGCTCAGGAAAGCATAGACAACTGAACATACTTTTTAAAAATTCACTTTTCGGTGTATTTAACTTAATGGGGATTTCAAGTGGTGTTGAAAAAAGAATGTAAATTTGCAGAAAACGTGCGTCAAAAATTTTAATTGATTGCAGCTACTCTTTAAGAAGTGGCTGGGGGTATGCAAGTCAATCAGTATGGGTCCCAAAAACCTGGCGCTTGTAATGACTTCAGTCTGCGAGCGGAACACTATATGGAGCTACATGTAGTTTGTCCACTTCTGCTGTGTCCTATGTCGGAGCTGACTATTTTTACTCCCCGATCTCGGAAAATCCTCGGAGGTCACTTTAACTTGTAAAAAACTCAAAAGACAGAATCAAACCGTTATGGTCCTACCGATCAGTTTGGTAGCAAAATGTCAGTTTCACGCAAGAACGTTGGAGGACACACATTTGCCAACTATGCACGTGCTCAGCAAATCATGCCTGACCTTGGAACTAGAACAATTCATGGGATAACTTTTCAGTTTAGTTTTCGTTTCATTAAAACAATACAAAATGCAGGAAAATGTGCAACCTGTGTAGTACAGAAGTGTATTATACCATTGACTCACAAATACCCCATTTAAAACACTTAATCTCTTTCAGTGTTCGTGACTAGATTGTTTCAAAATTAATTTTCATGTAGTTTGTCAGTAACTATTTCCTGCAAATCATAGACAAATTTTGCACACACTCAAAACTGCACTACGTATGTTAAACAATTTGTATAAAAAATCTCCAACTTTTTATGACAAGAACAGTTATCCACAATTACGACCACCAATTCATACACCATTTACGATGTTTCTTTTCATTTCTATTTAGCTGGTATAAGAAGTACTCTAAATAATTTGAATGTGACGGACTTAAGAGGGCTATTATGTTGTGATAAAATAATAAAAATCAAACAACGTCTGCTGTAAATATGAAATTAAGGTTGAACTCTAACGAAAACATACTGAACCATTCTGTTTCAATGCAAAGCAATACATTTAAATAATATGTTTGTAAAACAAAAAAACAAGGAAAGCTTGTCTAGTTTTCTTTTTTTACTCTAAAGGGTTTGCACATTATGACCTGTATAACTACTGATATTGGAGTGTCCTCAAACCTTGCCACATTTTGTACAGTAAAGCGAAATACAGCAACGTGGCTTTTTTCATATTATACGTTTACAATTATGCTTATCTGTCATCAAATAATAAAAAAAACTAATATGTATATCTTCAATTCCATCATCAAAGATATTGTGGAGCATTTAGCCCTAAGATCTGAAATGTCGGTTACAATGAGTAAAATAATAATGTTATCCAAAATTTAACGACCTGGACTTTCTCTCTGTATGATTCTTGGACGTTTCATTCAAATACAAAAGATCATTTACCAATCAACAGCATTCGAAAGCTAAGATTGGTCATATTTTCAATAACATTGCAAAACAAAATATCCAAAATTTATCCAAAGGCTACAATGAGATGAAATTTAAACTGTCAAATTTTTAGAATATATTAATGTTTTGACACTAACATTATTATGGCATATATTTTGCCATAATATACTACCAACTACTCCAAGGACACTTATTGCACGACAGATCAATAAACCGTCTCTTTATCAACATTCAACTTTATGCAACATTTTGTGCAATGGCAGCTTATAAAGAAGCCATCTGCCCGCCGTTGTCCATGTGAAATCTGTAAATCCTGTGCATAATCATATACGACATGAATAGTAAACCAACGAGGACTTGTCAAATCTTCAAACATGACATTTAATAGTTATGATGGTGTAATTTGTTACGATTACATTTTCAAACTTTGTTTATATGAATCTTTGGGCATATGTAAAAAGCTTCACGAGTGCAATTACCCACACACTGAATTACTTCGACTCTTGCATGCTGCACCTAAAGTAAAAATTTGGGCATCCAACTTTCTTGAAATAGTACACGTGTTTACAAATATATCCCCAAATTTTACTTTAGTGTGCTAGAATTCACACACAATTGAAATAAAACGAAATCGCACAATCAATGCACGATGTACTCTGTCTAAGCATGGTTTACCAAATACAAAATTTAAACCTTAATCAGCGGAAAAGAAAGCTATGGGGGTCATACTCATTCCACTTTAATTTTTAGGATTAAATGAAAAACCGGAACTGTTGGGTGATTCATTCACTAAAAATAACCTATATACTAGTTTGAAGAATCGGCCCAATTTTTCGATGTCCTTGTGACGTTATGAAAGTATGTAAAGTCTAATGTCGTTGAACGCAGTAATGTCGCAGAAATTAAAGAGGTTCCCCCATGATGACTGTATAAATTTTACTTTATTTTTGTACTCTCTCCCTCTGCTATTTTCCTAATTATGCTATAGACTTGATTACTTTTGACCAAATCAACATGAAACTTTCTTTCTTACGTTAAGCAGTCAAGTTTTAAAGATGTTAAAGACACCTAAACATCTGTGTATTAATTAATCAAGATGGAAGTAAGATAGGCCTACCAACCGTGGTTTTGTGGGCAAATTCCAGGGCCTTTAGGGATCATGCCTTTTCAATTTTAGGGTCTTGCTCTGCGAGGCCCATCGATTTTGAATTTTTCGATTAATCGCTCCAAATTTGATGCTTAGCAAGTGGATCAGTTTAGTTTTTCGTGAGTTGCCCGGAATGCCGGAATGTTGATGTTCCTTTTCACGTTCTTGGTGTCTTATCTATTTCTACATTGTTTTATTCGCCTATTATTACCCAAGAGAGAATTTATGCAAATCATTTAGATAACTTAAACTCTAGCACTTAAGACTAAATATCTGGCGGTAACGGGTGAAGTATCGAACTAAATTCCTGATGCTGTGAATTTTCAAATATTTCACATTTTTACGTGTAAGGAGGGACCACAGTTGACCAACATATTTTGATCTGATGTAGGATATGAACGGTTTCCAGGAGTAAAGTCTTCAAAAATGTAATTCATAAATACTTGGGACAGTTTCTTTGATCATATTGGCCGAAACGCGTCACGTGACCGTGTATAATTTGATAATGCCGGCTGAGAAGTGACTTAATGGCACGTTTGCCGCGGAACGCGCTGAGTACGCGTAACGGATTTTTTCCTTAATGCATGGTCTTTGCGTACACGCAGAACGCTTGCAAGAACCAGCTCGCAATACTTACTACCATCTGTCTTTCTTTTGCCACGTTTGGGAGCACTTCAACCCAGGGCAAATTGGACAACTTCAAATGGAATCTACCATAAAATGGATGGGAGTGTTCGGGAAAATGAGAGTAAAATTTTAGAACAAAATCGTCGGAAATGCATCAGACGTTGATTTCCTTTGACTCTCTGAATAAAAAGGTAATAATAAATATGTGCTTGGTCAGTCCTCAACGCTTCACGTCAAGCACACATTTATTCAATTAAATACTCTCAGTCTAAGTGGTCCACGAATTTATCTCTTTGTCTGGATTATTCCGTCTGTTTATCATGTAATCCTGGTTCCAGTGATTCATAACTTCTCTTTAAGTCTATCTTATTTTGAACAGAAATGAAACTTTTTCATGAAAACTTTTTCATGTAAAGGCAAGCCTGGAGCAAAAGTGCAATATTTAAGCCCGCCCGTCTGCTTCTGATCTGTTATTTTCATATTTTCTTTATCTGCTGTAAGACAGAATTTAACATCGGCGTGCTACAGCTGACTTGTGATATTATACTGCTGACAATGTTTTCGGCTCAAAATGTAAATAGCCTGGCTCTATAAATAGTCTTGCTCTTTGTCGTCATTGATCAAAAACGCTTTCGTCGCCCTTATGCAAAAATGTCAGGTAATTTAACGTGGCAGGCAATACCCAAACTCTCTTTTCACCGAAGTTAACTTCTCCGATTCGGCGAATGGCCGGCTCCTGCTCAGTGCCCAGGATCAACGTGCCTAGCGACTGAACGGGAGCCAATGGTTCGACCACTTGACCATGCAGATCGTTGTCCGTGAGATCCCGAGTGCCCACATGAACAAGAGATGAAATCAGCTGGAAAATTGCCATGATATCATTGTTACAGAGATTGCAGGAAGTTAAACAGAGTTTGAGGAGGGATGGCAAGGAAACGACATTGGCAATAGGGAATCTGTGCAAATTGTGTTCTTATGCTGCCAGCTACTGAAACAAGGGAGAAAAGTGGCTCATATCGTTCTTAGACAAATTACATTCATACAGATAAGGTGAAGAAAGCGACGGAACAGCTGACCGTGCAAACCGTTCCTTCTAATAGCAAGTTCGCTTCCTGCTTCAGAAGGTACAGAGAAAAGTGGTTCAATATCGCTCTTTGTCAGGTTACACTCAGAAAAATAAAGTATAGAAAGTGACGGTACAGGCGCAATCTTCACATCTTCCGGCAGACCATGAAAATTTCCATTTAGACAGAGTTTACTTATGCTCCCTGCTGATAAAATTAGCGAAAAGAGTGGTTCAATATCGCTGGTTGACAGATTACACTCACAAATATAAAGTTCACAAACCGTTTGAATGGAAAGGATTTTTTACATCTTGCAGCTGACCGTGCAAATTATTTCTGCTCAGAATAAGTCTCTTTATGCTTCCTGCAGCTGAAATTAGAGAGAAAGCGGCACAATATCATTTTTTGCCAGATTACATTCCCACAGACGAAGTTCAAGAAGCGAAGAAATTGGGACAATCTTCAAATCTTCCAGCTGACCGTCAAGATTGTTTCTTTCCAGGTAGAGTTTCCCGATGCTTCCTGCTGCTGAAATTAGGGGGGGAAAGTGGTTCAATATCGCTCTTTGCCAGATTGCAGTCACACAACAGACCTTCACAAAGCGACGGAATAGGAGAGACCTTCACATCTTCCAACTGACCATGTAAATTGCTACCCCTTAGGGTTAGTTTCTTTAGGCTTCTTACTGCTGGAATTAGGGAGAAAAGTGGCTTCATATCCCTCTTACCCAGATTGCACTCACACACCTGAAGTTCACAAAGCGACGGAACAGAAGAAATGTTCACATCTTCCAGCTGACTGTGAAGATTGTTCCTGCAGGTAAAGTTTGTCGATGCTTCCTGCTGCTGAAATTAGGGGAAAACATGGGTTCACATCGTTCTCACTGAGATTGCAGTCGCGCAACAGAAGTTCACTAAGCAACGGAATATGGGAGATTTTCACGTCTTCCAGCTGACCGTGTAAATTGTGTCGCTGCAGAGCTAGTTTCTCTAAGCTTCCTGCTGCTGAGAGTAGGGAGAAATATGGCTTTATATCGCTCCTTAAAATTGCACCAAGAAACATAAAGCTCACGAAACGACGGAATAGGAGCAATTTTCACATTTTCCAGCTGACCTTGTAAATTGTCGCCTCCCAGAACAAGTGTTTTTATGCTTCCTGCTGCTGAAAGTAGTGAGAACAAGAGCTCGATGTCACTCTTTGCCAGACAACAGTTTACAAGGGCAACGAGTTTCAGACATTGAATTGGCTTAATATTGTGTTTTGACGTTGTATCAAACAAAGTGGTATTACTGATGGACAGTTCAATAATCTTGGAGTTGTTGTTCGATAACATTTCAAAATGTTTTGTGAGGTTCCAGCCACAGTTATATAACCTTAAGGACTTGATATACTTCAGCATTCCTTTCAAGTCACTGGTTATTCTATCCAAGTTTACTGATAAAAAAAAAGATGCAACGATGGTTCACACCACCTAATCTCCTGCGTTAATTCTTTTGTAAGTGTGAAATCTGCCATTCCAAAACATGCTGCTTCAATTTCTTTTATATTTATATTTGCGTGCTTGGATCCATTCTGAACGAAATAGTGCGCTGCCATGAGATATTCGCCTCTCAGCAGAATTGGAAATTTAATCATGCAGGTCTCAACAAATTCTTGTAGGAGCGTTTCTTACAGCTTCAAACAACAGAAACAAAGAGATCTTGTGAAAGGACGTGTTCAGTTCGTTTTGCATCGGAATTCCTCTGATCTTCCTAACCACTGTCTGAGCAGTATTTGCGTCCAGTCCACCACAAAAGCGGAGAACGTACTGGACGCTTTCAACGTCACTCTTCAGTATGTCAGTCAATATCTTGTCAAATGTTGCTGTGTCAGATTTTGACAGATGCACAAGATACCTGCAGCACAATACTCGTGGAAGGTTTTGTGGAGAAATGAAAATTGAAAACTTGTACTGCGATGGTACCCAGTTTTTATTTTCGACAGTAAGCCAAGGTCACAACCTTTTTCAAAAATTTCTAAATCTCTCAATTTGGTATCATATTGCCTTCTGGGATCCAGCTACCACTCAAGAGCTAACCTGCAAAGCTCCCGGATGTACGCATTTGTGTCAGGTACAAACATGTTTGCTCGTCCGTCTCCTTTTTGTTGTCCATGTTTTGGAAAAGTAAGTGAATTTTGTCACGAGAAAGGGTTATTTGACATGGAATTCTCTTTTCACGCACCCACGTGTCGCACATCAAGCAGAGAAGTAACGGTATCTTTACTAAACTACGGAGTGCATCGGATTTATTGAACTGTGCGAGAAAGCTGTGTTGGCTTTGAACATCAAACCTTGTCAAGTACTTTCTCGTATTTTTCCATTTCTTTCTGACCAAAGCCAGTCACAATGACTTTTGTGTAGTAAACACCTTTATACAATGTCAACACTTCTTCTGCCGTCTTCTGTCTACCTGTGACGATTATCTTGCAGGACTTCAGAAGTTTAAATTTAAAACATTGTTCAAGGTAACTTCCTCTTTACTTTGATTTTCCTAAAATGTTTTCAAAGAAATCTCATCAGCACCATCCAGGAGAATTTGTACCTTTCCTTGGTTTCGGCGAATATACTCCTCTAACTCCTTTTTGGTAAATTCGCTATCTGTAAGAATTTGATCAAAAATGGCACCCATGATGTCAAAATTAGTAACCATGCAATTAACTTAGATAAGAAAGACAAGTTTGTAGCCTTTCAGAGCCATTTCTGAATCAGCTGATGATTGAACCTGGGACGATTTCCCCTTTGTCTTTAAATCAACCCAATCATACACAATCTTTTTAAGCAGCGTGGTTTTGCCGTAACCTGCCTCAGCTGCGACTAATATCCGATTTGATTTGAGCACAAGCGTGTCTCTGTACAAACCAAGGGGAACTGTATGGACCTTAGAACCTTTGTCTCTTTCCGGCTTCGATGTTGAGGTGTTCAGAGCTTTTCGTACCTCTTTTTGATCTAAAGTTAATTTAAAACGCTCCAACTCAGTACTTTCAACTGGATGTATCCTGTACTCTGATGAATCCCCAGGAATAGGCAGGTTGGTTTCTTGCAGAAGCGGTTGGTCGACGTTTATTTCATTCATCTCCGCGTGCGTGCCTTCCTCGGAGTCTGTCGGGACTGTCAAGGTCTGCTGGTAGTGGTCAATCAGTTCCTTTGCACACTTGTCAACGGCAAACTTTACTCCTTCAACACCTACATTAAAACGGAGAGTATTTATCAATTGAAAGTACTTGAGATAATGCATGGACATTTTTATTAGCTGCTAAGCACGCGGTGTAAACATACGTCAAGGCTCATGTCATAACATTTGCCATACAGTCCGCCCCCAAGGGTATGTCTCAGAGGTTTACCTTCCAATTCCACTGCTTACATCTTTTGTGAGTTACATGTATACGCTCTGCACTGTAGAGTCGCATTAAACGGGCAATCGTCTGTAGCCATGGAAACGCCCTTGCCGTCACAAACAAAACTTCAAACTCTGAATTGGAACTGCTGCGTCCCTAGCAAGAGGCATAGCCAAACCCTGAAGTTGGCCCCCAATGGTGCACTTTGACACCGAGAACCCTTCAACCCCCCAAGAACAATTCAAGAATTCGTTTGGGTTCATTTGTTTCAACCGCAGGAAATTATCCAGAAAAAAATCAAACAAGGCTGAAATGAATGAGCAAGGCTCTCTTCTGCATTAGATTTAAAACAAACTGTGCAATTCAGGGCACCACATATCTTTCTCTTGCGCAGTGAATCGCAAGCCAACAAGATTTTCTAAATTTTGGCTTCAAGTCTGTGGATGGTTCTTTATGCTGCTCACCTACCATCTTTGAAGTTTATTCTCAATCAAAAAAAGTGGCGTATCCAGCGGGGGGCAACTTACTTCCCCCTGACGATTTTTAAACAAAAAACTTTTAAACTTGGTATAATTATTTATAAAAAAATTAGCACAAAAACCTAAGAAAACAACATAAACCAACATAAACAAATAAAAGAAAGGATGTCGAGACTCTGAAAAAGGTTTTTTTTCTCCCCCAACATCATGTTTCTAAATCCCCCCAAACCCAACCACCTATACCCAAAGCTAGATACGCAGTTGATCAAATTTCAGATTTCACTACAGCAAAATTAACCTTCACCCAGACTCAGGGGAAGTGTTTTCGTTAAGTTTAAGAACCTATGTTTACAAGCAGTTTGTCTTTATAGATGAACCAACAGCGACGAAGCTATGACTTAGAAATGAAACTGGTCGTTGTACATGTGAAAAATGTTTGCCGTTCACTCAGACGGAAAGGGGCTCTGTTAAATTAATATCTTTGGCCATCCTGCGTTGAGGACGAAAGTAAATTTTATTTTTAGACCATGCATTTAGTTATGGCAATGGCGATATTGAGGGTTTACTGTGGACACAAGAGGAAAACTCCTAGAATCTGAGTGCAAATAACAATGAAGGTTTGACCCTGCATTTAAATAGGCCGCTCACGCTTTTTCCGCCCAGGTTTAGGTTTAAGCGTACATTATTATGGATTTACTCGTGAAACAGTCGATTCAACAGTAGAATATGAAAAGCATAGATGACATTCTCGTAACAAACTGATGGAGTTAGGTGGCGGAGGATCCAACGGAATGGACATTTGCCTTAGTTTTTCGCAGAGCTGTAGCAAAAGAAATCATGGAGCAAGTCATTCACATCCTTCAATTTATATGAACAAGGACTGTTACACGTCGCAGGCCTTCCATAATTCATTGAACAGACTAATAGACTATTATGTGTAGAGTTTATTTACATGCATCACACATTTATTTGCTTAATGATGTGATTTACTTGGTACTCTTGAGGCCAAGTTGGCATAGCCCGTTTTTATCAAAGCGTCTCTTAGCATCTGGGGAACTTCTTCAGGTTTGTCCTGCTTCTTATACCACGCATCTAACACCTTCAGGCCCTGCTGAGCTACGTTCCCCTTGTCATTCTCTTCAATCTGCTCGATCTCTGCAACCTTGAAGCCTAAATTGGTGGCGAGTTGCTTCCAGTCTGCTCCCCTACGCTCATTTGCCAGTTTCAGGAGGAATTTGTCGCTCACAGCAACTCATCTTTTGAAAAGTAAAACATTAGAAAACGATTGTTAAAGAAGTGGACTCGGCCATATCGTTTGGTGTCTTGCGCAGAAACTATATTACAGTTCAGGTAACAATTTTAATGATTCAAATAACCACACCTTTAACTCAGTGACATGAAACAACTGGATCAGTGGCACAGCTAGGATTTTACTGGGGGGCGCAAGGAGGCACCAGCAATCTATGGGGGGCACTAAGTTCAGCTTTCCGTGGTGTGGTTTTTTGGGGGGCAAGCTTTTGTTAGGCTTGCTCGGTATCCATTCAGTATTGTGAAGTATGATTTTATTCCTTTTTTAGAGGGGGCACCTGGGGAGCACCGGGGATTTTTTTATTTTTTGGTGGGGGCATGTGCGTCCCAACTCCCGCTCCCCCGGCTCTGAACTGGACGAAACATCAGTAGACTACTCAAAAATGACACATAGTCAGTGTTCCAGTATTTTGTTTCCAGGACGTGGTTCATGTTTAATACCCAAAGTTTGTCACTTACCTTGGCCTTAATTAACAGAAAAGGGTTACGACAGAATACTTACTCTCTGGTGCACCTCCCAAAAGACCTGCACCTCGATGAGCTCGTATCTCGATGTTCTGGTCTTGTTGTATGCCATGATCAGCAAGAGATAGCAAGTCACAAAGCTGAAATGTAATTTGCAAATCATTCATTCGGTGTTGAATTCAACATTCATGTCTATGAGAAATCTACCAATTAGCACTTGCAAATTAATCAGCCTTTGGTCAGCTCGTGAATACTGCTTGAAAGAGTGAATCTGATGTACATCGTAAATAGCAAATGTAGATTTTGGATAATTTCAAACGTGGCATATCCGTTATGTTTAAAAGGAATCGTATGGACTAGCATTAATGTTGAAAAGTTTTAAACTTCTCAGTGTATTTACACTTCTTCCCATCGAATCTAAAATGGATACACATGTATGGGAAACAATGACTTTACCTCGAAATTTCTCCCGATGTAAAGGTGCTGATCTTGAGATTGGATTCCTCTCCCCTGCTTTATCAACTCTTTCAAGGATGAGATTGATGTAATACGGTCCAGTTGGAAACTGGGTAAGAGGGGACCTCGCACAAACAGTTGCAACTTCTGATCCACTTTCATAAGACTGCAAGTGAGATGAAATGAAATCTCATTGAGAACGAAATAAATTCAGTTAAACTCTATGTTAAGTTAAAAGTAAAGCTTTTTCGTGTCATATTATTCCTGTGAAAACCTGTAGTGGCCGCCTTTCGAAACTTTTTGGTCAGATTAAATGAAGTAATTGCAAACAGATACAAGATCAAGAGGGTTTTATCCGTCTCAGACTGTTTATCGAGAACTATGAATCTGGAAGAAATATGAGTGTAGGAGCCGGTTAGAATCATACAAATGGACCACTATACGTGCAAAGGGACTCGACCGAATTAAAACGTAACCTAAATACGTTTTTGGTAAAGTTCCCTTTCAAATATTTAACATGTAGGTCACATCAAACGCCAAAACACGTGGATCTGTTAGCTTTGTTGTCCATGAAGATTACTTGTACCTTTATCTTTCCACTGATGAGTTTGGCGCGTGAGTGGTCGTACACTGCAGACGTATTATCTTCCCCCCACTGACGGAGGCTAACCTGCTCCATATTGCTAGTGAAGCTGGACCTCATAAGATGAAGGTTCTGAAAAAATTCTGACTACAAATTTGGAGCAGCCTATGAAACAAAAACAGAGAGTTTAAGCAAGAATAACACAAAAGGTAAAGAAAAATATGTAAAGAAATAATAAAGAAGAAATTAGAAAAAATATGTAGTTTGAAATCCCCATGGGTGAACACATTTCACAGAATGACTATCCTTAACTATACAAAAAAATTTACAAATCCCAAAGGTTTATCTCTTCCTCACAATTTGTTGGTAAAAGGTGAGCGGGCGGTATTGCAGCTTGCTCCGGAACCTCAATGTAATGAAAGAATTACGAGCTCTGAAAAGAACTTCAATGACCCATTGACTTCAGTGTAACTATTGCGTACCGGTAGTTGAACCTCACGGGTCCTGTTTTATCAACACGGCTGGTGGCAGCCGGATTTTATGATTTGTATCTAAAAGGAAGTACTACGTGAAATTTTGCAACCGGAAAATAACACAGACCTGGGAACATTTCGGTTGACTAGTTTTTGCATCTAGGGACCGTTATTTTTGTCTAGATAACAAACACACTGTGGGTGTTATACTTGTCAGCAGTTATATAGAGCCGTACTCTGTTGTGGAAAGTCCTGTGATTGTAACTGAATGCTAACTCCAGTGTGGAAACGCTTTTGACTGTGTTCGTACATGCATAGGTGAGGTGTGACGGGTCCAATCCACGATGTGAATTTTACTAGGGAATGTTTTGTGCCTATTTTACTCCTCTTACACAAATTGTAGACTTAACTTGACTTGGACTCAAGTTGGACTCGAGTCGCTATTTTTGTGACCTGTGACTTTGCTTCTTACCATCAATTTTTTTTTATTTCTGACTCGACTTAATAGCCAAAAAATGACTTGTGACTTGTGACCTTATTGCTCAATTGTGAACCGACCTGCAATTTTCCCACTGGAAATAATTGTGAGAATAAAAGCAACATGTCAGACATTCCAGCAACTTTTAGGGGAGAAAAGCTGCGATGTTTTTGGCAGCGGGTAAAATCTTACGAATGAGATAGTAGTCTATGAAAAAGTACATAACAGGTTCAAACTAGGGAAGGGATTTTTTAAAGTTGAACTGAATTGAACTAATTAAACTGAGTCGTGTAGCAGGGCAAAAATGGTGCTCACATATATGGTTGATACAGGTGGGGAATATTATTAAAAAAGTAATTTTCCCCCAAAGAATAATTCTATTTTTGTGACAATAATCGAAGAACCCATTGCGTGCAAAGGTCAAGAATGAGCTGTACACTTTTCCACATGCGAGTGTTCTTTGTTGCCGTACCAGGCAAGCATAGCCTGAAGTTGGTGCCTTGGAACATTAATAGTTCCACACGAAGGAAATACAATGCATGCATGACGCGGTGTGGCAAGCGGTGCTTTATAAGCATTGCTGTTTGTTTTATAGTCGAGCAAAATGGAAACTTAAAAGGGAACAGAAGTGGAATTGACAGACTTGAATTCAATTCTGAAGCGAAAATTAAAACAAATGACTGTATAACACTGGATAATTTTAATATAGACTATATTTAATGTTTTTTTGTTTTTTGTTTTTTTGCATTGTGCATGTGATGTGCACTATTTTGAAACCTTTACACTTTTTACAAATTTTGATTTTTTTTCAGAAAGCAACCCTAGTTTGTCTTACAAGGTGGCTGAATCCACCCCAACCATGAGATGGCTGAATTGAAACGAATTTGTTGGGATTAACTTTCCAGTATTTTGAAGTAAGGGGGATTAGCTGTTTTGAGTTTGAAGCTGTGAAGTAGTCGATTGTTGGAAGGACTGCTGTCTCTCGTGGTTAGGATGTATTTTCTTCGAGCAACTACGGTAAATTCATCAGTTTTTAATTCTAAGGATCATTATTACAAGATATTTTCTGGGACGCGGTTACAATGTGGCAAGTACAGTACATAGAAAAGGCCGGGAGTACTTGAAGTCTGCACAAAGTTATTAGAAGCTTCTACCGAAGGCTGTAAAGAGGTGAGATCTAACCCCCTTTATTTGACAGCAAAAGGAACCCAGCTTTTAAAGATAGCTACAAGAGCCTTAATGCGAAGTAATCGGCTATTAGTAATGTGGAGAACTGGGCCAGTGGAAGGGGGGCGGAGGAAAAGGGGGGGAGCAGGCACGCTGGTTCACAAGTAGACGTCTGCATAACCACTGTTTAGCTCTCTTCTCTCCAGTGGGTTTATTGTAGGCCTATGCAACCGTCAGGCCCAAGACTGGGGCTACCTGCAAAGAGTCGGGCATGCGGTCTTGTAAAATTATTTGTAACACAGTATTCATTCAAAAATAAACATAGCCTACACAATAAATATAAATCTGCAATAACTGATTCATACCACAAGATACATGTACATTTAACTGAATAGGCATGAAGGCAGCGCCGGGTACACGGGTAAGGGACGCAAGCAGTCAGGTCAACCCCGCGCGCTGGCTGACCGACGATCGCACGCACCGCACACACACAAACCCTCCCGGGCATCCAACACGGCCGCCATGCCTACTAAACTTGAAGCGAGCAGTCCAAGATTCAAGAGTAACTACACTTAATCCCAAAAATGTAAAGGTGTTACAGTGAAATTACCAATGACACAAAAAAATCCAAATCTAATCCCAAAATCCAATAAATGTCGTAAATTTTGCATATCAACCCAAGTGACGTTTTACACAACCACAACGCACGTACATGTCTCTATTGTCAAAAATCAACGTTAAATTAAAGCTCCGACACTACTTTTCTTCGAACTTCATCTAAATTCCACATTTTCAACCCAACAAAAAGCCGTCCCCATCCTTGTTAAACCTGTCTATGAAAAACTTCGGTAAAGGTAGTAGGCCATCCGACCCCAAAAGTTTCCACAAAATAATGAAATTTACGCTACAAAATGGGAGTAAAAGGAACGACATGATTACCTGCAAAGAGTCGGGCAGGCGGTGCCAAAACCCGCGTTTTGGGGCGACATTTATGTGCCCGTGTAGTACAGTCTAACCCTTCGGAAAAACTAAAAGTTGATACTAGGCCACCAAACCTCGGAAATTTACAACAGAAAGAACATCGATAAAAATTAAACAAATGTTATTACATTTCAAGGTCCTTGGCCCACATTTTCAATTATTAGAGCTTATAATGAACTACACGTATTAAATTAAATATCATTGCGCAATGTTTTCCGGACAACCCGTTATGAACAGAAACTAAGGACGACAAGGAAAGACATGAAACAGATTAAAACGGTATCATCGGATCCCCTACACCTCTCTTTCCCGCCTTGGAGTCATCGTCCCCGATGACTCAGGTCAAAATGACGGCGGCCTGACAGCGCCTAAAATGGAGTCGGGAGAGAACTGTTATGAAAAAATGCACAGCATTTTCAACAACGAACTAGGAAGGTTAGAGTAACACAACACAAATAAGTGTCCTCCAGATTAGCTACTGAACACCATAACCCTCGGGCACAGTCTAGAGTAACAGATGGGATAATAATACAGGAACAATTAGAATAACACAACAAGCGTCTTCCAGAGTAGCCATCCAAACACTATGTTCTCCGAGCACAAGCTAAGGGGAAAAACGACATGGTGGCTTCCCTCTAGATGAACAAACTGGGTATCGATGAGTCGAGTGCTCCTCCGTGGTTGCAACAGGGAAGCCCAGGTCATCCGTTGTCACCGGCGCAATGTCTACACTCTCCATGGCGTCACTGACTGGTGGGCGCTGAAGGATATAGCCTCGTGGTGGATCATCATCAGAGGAACTGAGACAGTCGCTCGAGGATGACTCAGATGATTGTTGTACATCGTCCGGGAGAAATGGGCAGTGCTTAAGGTCTTAACGGTGGAGAACCTTCTCTCTGCCCAACCTATTCCGAACTACATAAACCGGTCCATCTTGGTATGGCCGTCGGTCGACCATGTAGGTTTCTTTCCCCCAGTGATCCTTTATCTTGCAACGCCCCTGGTGCCCTCGGTTTCGTACCAGGACGTAATGTCCAACCTCCAGAGGCTTCTTGAAGACTTTCCGAGCCTGGAGTGCCTGTCTGGTCATAGCTGCTCCTGCTGTCCTCTTAGAGGCGACTTGGCGAGCAACCTTCAGGGACTTTTGGCGGTCTTTTACGTAGGAGCCTAAGCTCTTCCAATCCCTCTTGGAAGCTTCCCCGCCTAAAACTCTGCTACGTGGAAACCTAGCGTTTCGATCAAATATCAAAAAGAAGGGCTCCACTCCGGTCGTTGAATGCACAGAACCATTGTAGGCAAATACCAAGGTTTGTGCGTGGTCCGTCCATCTGGCTTTCCTCCCCTCTGGGAGCGCCGTCAACATATTGTGCATCGTCCTATTGAAACTCTCGGATTGCCCGTTGCCAGCGGGATAGTAAGGTGTAGTGTGTCCCTTATGAATGCCATACATCCCGCATAGCTCGGCAGCAATGCGCGATTCAAAATTCCGCCCGCAGTCGGAATGTAACTTGAGGGGCAGCCAAATGTAAGGAAGGTGTACTTTACTAAGGCTCTTGCAACGGTGGAAGCCTTCTGGTCCCTGGTTGGGATGGCCCAGACGAACTTAGTAAAAATATCTGTTACAACCAACACGTTTTTGTGACCATCTTGTGAGGGTTCCAGGACGGTGAAATCCATCGCCAGGGTCTCCATGGGGGCCGTTGCAGAGAGCGTCCCAAATGGTGGCTGTGTTCGCCGCACCGGAGGTTTACTGAGGGCACAGCGTTTGCACTTGTAACACCACTTTTTGATGTCCTCCTTCATGTTGTGCCAGAAGACATGCGACCAAAGCACAGGGTAAGTCCGCTTAATAGGCCCAAAATGTCCTGCTTCATCATGAAACTTAGTCAGAGCTTCAGCTTGCAGTGCCCTTGGAAGTACTAGTTGGCGATGTACCCCGCCAGTGGACGGAGAAGTAACCCACCTATACAGGAGCTTATCCTCAAGGGTAAGCCCCTTCCAATCACGAAGGAGAACCAGAGATCTATGACTACAGGTAGCCCTCTCTTGCTGCGTAGGCTGCATGGCCCTTTCCAGGTACTTGATAACTGGCTGCAATATCGGATCATCCTCCTTCTGGGCTCTCAACTGTGCCGTTGTGTATCCAGGTAAGCATGGTGTGCCCCCTTTGCGACACGCCTCAACCTGATTACAGAAGGAGATCGGGAGTGAAGTACCAGCAGAGTGGCCCGCCAGACACGCAGTAACAGTCTGTTCGGGTACAGTCATCATTTTGCAGAAAGGGCCACCCTTTTGATCCGTTGCTCCATCCTCCTCCATGCGTGATAGGGCATCAGGTGCTTGGTTGTTCCTCCCCGGAATATAAACAATCTCATAATCGAAGGAGCTGAGCTGCTGTACCCATTTCATTTCGGTGCAGCCAAGATTGGATGTCTCCAAGAACTTGAGCGGGTGGTGATCGGTCACAATTGTGCACTTGTGGCCAAGGAGATAGTCCTTAAACACCTCTGCTACAGCCCACTTGATGGCTAGAAGTACAAGCTTGAAGGAGCTATAACGACCCGAGCGCTCAGAGGGTCGCAGGGCGCGAGAGGCATAAGCAATGACATGACGGTGTCCCTCAATGTCATCTTGGAAGAGAATGGCTCCCAAGCCTGAACTGGAAGCGTCGGTTTTCAATTTTGTGCATTTCATTCCACCAACGTCGGTGGCAATTTGCGGCGTTTTGTAATTATCTCACCCTCAAATGCTTACTATTATGATATTATTGGATAATGCAATTTGGCCATTCTCGTTAAAAAAGGAAAATTATCAACAAATAAATACACCTTTTCACGTTTGTCAAATAATATTTACCTTGATTTGTATTAGAATGGGATTAAATACAAAACATACGTGTACACTGTCACACATTTTGCTAGTATTTTCTGTTGCCTGCTTTTAACATGGGCGTAAATCCCAAGGGATGGGGTACTGATATCCCCACACTTTTTGAGGTGGGGAATGGGCTGTTGAATTATTCCCCTCCCCCCCACACACATTTTTTGTGGGGACCAAAACATTACAGTTGGTTGTGGAGAATTTTTCCGACTTCAAGGTTATTTCTTTCGTCCCAAGAAAACTAGACTTGAAATCAAGTCATTAGTCAGTTGAGTTTGTCGTCCATACGCTGCGTCATATATGCAATTAGTGCAGAGCCCGTTCCCTTGCCGGGAATCCATCCAGTATGCCAAACTGATTGTGCCCTTGCTTGCGGGCTTAAGTACAGTGTTTTGGCGCACGTCGGCCCACGACCCCTGTGCCCGCCTAACGACTTGATCAACCTGATTCTAGATAGATATTCATGCATTTATGCAACAACTGAACTGCATGATTCATGTATTTTCATTTAGAGCCCCAATAGTAGCTCATGCTACAGAACAGACTCGTCCATTTATTTGTCTTCAATGTGACAAGTGCCAGTTTCTTTCATATCCTGCATTAATATCTCTTTTAATACGACGCTTAGAGACAAAGTATACATAACTGTTCAAGAACAAATCTATTAAGTATCTTTTTCTGGTAAGAGAATTGATGCTTTCATGGCAAATTACCTTTTTAGGATAATGTAAACACCCTCTTGAATGAATTAGACTGACCATTATTAAACTGCTAGTCGAACAGCACCGCGTACGCATCGCAAGGAAGGTGGACTAAACCCAGCCAATTACCGACTTGATTTCAAGTCTACCAGAAACTTAACTGCAGTCCGCTTTTTCAAAAGTAAATGGCGCATTTATCAAAAGAAGATCCATATGTTACTGTAACAATTCAATGAGTGCCAAGGCCAACAATGAGGTTTGCCTGCAAAATAACTTCGGGGAGGCCGTTTTGCTCCAGTCACTTGATTTTCCCCGTACTTTGTTGTTAAAAAGGCCCTCATTGCCACAATACCCGCGGATTCAGGCAATATAATGCAAGCCGCGATACAGCAAATGAGATTTAACAGTACACGTCAACGTACACTGCCTCCTTTTTGCCCGCACATGTCCCCCCACACCCGAGTCTGATTCTGAAACTTTCCCAAATGGAATATATCCTGCGATACACGTTTCAAAATTTGGCTAACAATAACATGTTTTTCTAAAGGGCATGGAACCAGCACCAAGGTAGCTATAGCTTTTGGCTGCTTGCCAATGAGTTATGAAATACCTCTTATGTGCACAATTCACGCACTGTGGAGGAAGTAGGCCCACAGTTCAAAAACGCACTCGTGACAGTGCTAGTTCAAGTTGTATTTGATAGTGATTGATAAAAATTGGAGTTTCGATTCTCAGCAGGATTGCTGCCTCTTGAAATGTGTATTAAATATGTGTATTATGGTATGTGTAATAAATATTTTGTTCCTCAGACAAGCAACCACTATAGATATGAGTTTAAAACACAACATTTGTCACGTTTGAAACTAGGTTTTCTTAGATATTATTAAATGTAGCAGAAGAGTCGATAAGGGTGAATTAAAATGCCCAAAACCGTTTAGTAAAAGTTCCCATTAGATGGTTGTTACACGGCGAAAATGTTTTTCTGCCTTTTTGTCAAACATTTACACACACAGCGTGCTTTCTGGCCCTTCGCTGAAATTGATTTGTTCGAGCCGAGAACTTTTGCATAGGCTCAGTTAGCATTGACGTGTATATTCACTAAAAATACATCAGATTGGCCCTTCAACATCATTACAAACAGTGTACGTTTCCTTTGTCGTTGTACCACGTTTGTCTGCCAGTGCTAGAACAGGTACAAAAGTGGAGTGAAAATTTTGAGTGGTAAACTCGGCAAACGACCACAAAATAATAACTTCTTCTGTTCATGGAACAGAACAAAAAAGTCACTCTTTTCAAAAGCAAAGCTTTTTTTCAGAAGCAAGATCTATACTTTATGTGGCACAATTCATTGCGTGCAAGGACCAACAATGGAGTTTATATGCTGTACAAATTAACTACGGGTGGTCGTTTGCTTCGGCACCCTTCCGCATGCTTTGCTGTTAGAAAAGGCTGGCAATGAGGTATCTGTAGATTGAGTGCCATAAAGGTAAATACCATGCATACTGCAATGCAATCAATGAAATTTCACAGTAATCATTTACTAACCCGCCTCCATGTTTCACGGTACATGTATGTACTACCAACCTCCAATGAATCTGATTTTGAACTTTCCATTATGGCTATTTATCTCGCAACCAAAGTGTTAACATTTACCTTATTTGCCAGAAAATGTTCATTTTCATACAAATCTAAGAGTTTAATGTTTGAGGAGTCTGAATTGGTACACTACCTCCCGGGTTTATTTTTAAAATGGTGTCACTTAAGCTCTAGTTCAGCTGAACGCAAAGACACTGTTTGCTTTCGTGAGAATTTTAAAATTCTGTTATGACACGCTTTCCTTAATAAAAATAGCATGGACCCAACTCCAAGGTAGCTATATAGCTTGAGGCTGCTTTCCAAATACTTATGTGATTTTCAACCCGACATTTCACCTATTTTAATATAATGTTCCCATGGCAAGATATTTTCTTTGATCATGGTTAAACCGTTCCAGGTACAGGCAAGAGTGTTTGACTGTTCCAACTAAGTTTTATTAGATGTTTATATTGCAACAGGCAAAATTCGCCTCAATCTGTGAGACGATGACAAAAAAAACACAGATACTTCCCAGAATTTTAAAATGAAATAAAAGGCTATTTCTCACGAAAGCAAACAGTGTATTTGCGTTCAGCTGAACTAGAGTTTAAGTGACACCATTTTAAAAATAAACCCGAGAGGTAGTGTACCAATTCAGACTCCTCAAACATTAAACTCTAAGATTTGCATGAAAATGAACAGTTTCTGGCAATATTTGTATTTTTGGTACCATAATAATAAATATTATAATTATCGATGGTATTGATCATTCTACTCGTAGTTGTCGCCAACTGATGCAGCTATTTAATCTGTTTTGTCCTTAACTGTACACGCCAAACAAGACTCTTACGTGGTTCATGTTTCATGTACTGCATTGAATTGAAAAGGGAACGATTTTTTTGTCAACGTAAAACAATCTGTCTGATTTATATTATATAAATGAATAAATTCCGGTTATGTATAGGTACATTAGAAGTTTACCTAGTTTTTTCGCATTTCACATTATCGATCTTTACAATAATTGCATAAAGGATTCAAATTCCTTTCTAAGAGAAAAACAAAATCCTAGAATCATATCAAATGTTTAATCTAATACTGAGTGAAAACCATAATACCTTTTAGTAAAGCTGAACTGTGTAGTCGTGTTCGTTGGCAGCCAAGAGCTTTCCAACTAGTCTTAAATCCTCAGAAACTTGTACCAATCTTCTCACGAGATTGACATATCCAGGAAATTCTCTGTTTCTGTGGCTTTTCGTTTAATTTGGAGTCCCAAAGGTTCCACGCATTCGTACAACGACCAGCTTTCGCGCGCGACGTTGGTCCGGGTAAAACCTCCACTGGCTGCTTAGACTCTTGCCAAATCAGGGAACCTGCTGAAGTATTTTCATGAAGCGTACTTTACACTCACTGCAAACATGCCCACTTTTATTTATTAGGCCTGAAAAGGAGACTGGCCAGAATGGTGACGTCATAATATGAATATGCATACTTCAGTACACTTCCGTGTATGAGTTTAATGGCCTGTACGATTTTATATATTAAGTGAGCGAAAAAGCGACCCTGCCTGCATAAACGTTAGTATCCTGGACTACAGACACGCCCACTAACATGCCTGAAAGAGGATACCGGCCAGAATGATGACGTCCTAGTGTGAATATATATAAGGTTGAACAAAATATCTTTTGCGCGCTGCCGAGTTTACGCGTGAAGGACGGTACGATTTTATACTGTTGCATCAGTAGTCCCAGAACATCGGTAGTCTGAGTACGGTACCTACCGTTCGTTGACTTTATTTTTGGTAATTTACACTCTATTTAATACACACTAAAGGTCATAAAACTTAGCGGGTGCAATCAGTTTATTCATTTCTACGTTAACAAATGGCCCAAGGCTTTTGGGTTGTAAATTTATGCCGTGTTCATCATTTCATCAGAAGTTCAAAAGCCAATAAATTCCCACGTTATTAATTCCATGTAACAATGGATAATAGGCTAGCTATATGTTATTACTGATTAATTACATTTGCACCCCTTTCATGCAATTAAGCCCATCTCCCCCAAAAGAAAAATAGCAGCCCAGCTTTGAAAGATTCATCCAAATGTTAGATGAGCATGTTCATTGCTAACAATTACAGTAACAATACACTAAGGTTGTTAATTGACTTGCTCGGTAACCCACGCATGGGCGTCAATCAATGGGGGACGGGGGATGTCACTTTTTTCCGCAATCTAAATGAAAATGTATACCTTGCCAAAGCGTTTATTAAGAAAAACTGGCTAAAATGTCCAGAACTAGTCTCAGATAACACGTACCACAGAGCATCTATACCCCATATGGTTGGGGCTTCGTGCTTCGCACTCGCATGTGTTCTGATCAGGGCTATGTTCCCCCTCCACTCTTTTCAAGACAGATTGACGCCCTTGCCGCCCATATGGGTAAACCAAATTTACCAATCTACCCAAGCGAAATAGTGTGATAAATTTTTGTTACTTTAAGTCTTAAAGTATCTATGAAATGAATTTTCTTAGACACACTTTTTGTGTATCTCTGTATCCATCTTCAATGCTGGAAAATGTTTGACAACTTTATTTTGCGGAACAGGAACTGAAAAATGGCACTTGGTAATATTCATTCAAAATTGACCAAGCATTTCCTGACAAGTGAGGGCACGTTTGCTTTGATATAAATCCAGGAAAACATGGTTCAGTTTTTATGTTTTAATGTTCAATTGTGAACTTTATATTTGCTATCTTAAAACATTCTTTTGAAACATTGCATGCTGGCTTTCAGCCATATACTTTAAAACACAACAATAAATTGCCGAAGGAAATCTGCAATAGCTGTTTAAAAATCTAGATATATTCTGCGCACAACTCGGTGAAAAATTTAGATTAAATGCCTTGGATGAGGTCATAGTTTTGCCTAGGCATATGCATACAAACCAAAAGCTCCAAAATATGCTTTAAAATTGCCGAGAAAAATTTTAAAATGAGTGAATTGAAAGCCAAAGATGCAATTTCAAGAGTTTTTGTCAATTATATCTATTTCAAGGTCCCTTTAAAACTCTTCTATATCATTTAAAAGTAGCTCAGTAAACTACTGTATTCTTCTACTTGAACTGGTATCAAACTCGGTGAATTCAAAGTGGAACGTTTTGGCATTACACTCTTGCGACATACTCAAACGTTCATGTTGTAATGAGCCAGTAAGCGGTCGGCTACTTCTGGGCATCCAGAGTCGATCAACGCCTGGGCAAGCATCTCGACTTTGGAAGGACCATTGCCCGAAGTTCCCCGACGCCACATGAATAACATCTCGGATTTCTGCCGCACGTTATTTCCCCTATAATCGTCCTCAATACTTTCTAGAGTGGTTCTTGCCAATCCCAGTTTCGTTCCCACGTGCAACCAGTAGCGCGTTGGAATCTGCTCGGCTAGCTCCAAGATGTATGCGTCGTCCAAATACTCTGGAAAAGAGCCATGTCATATATCGTAGTAATATTATTAACTTTGCGAATCGCCACACAACCTAATTCTTTGTATTTAAGTGTTGCATTTTTCCTATATAGCAACAGGAAACATGTTATACTGCCAAACCTCAATGTGTCCCGAGATTTAAAAATGGTTTCTTGTTTGGTTTCGTAAAAATCAACTTAATGCAGACAAACGTACATTGCTAAAAGGACTGACTGTGCCAACTGTGTCGCGTGACATTTAGTGGGTATTAAGCATCAACACAAATGGCGTCATTCAATAGCAAAGTGTATATTAAGCGTTGTATACCAAAAGATAAAGCCAATTTTCAGTACAGTGTTCAGCACATCAGTAGTCCAACAACACTGTATCGACCGTCGGCTTTATTTTTGATAAATAACACGACTCTTGCTGGGAAAAAGGCGGGAATTTAGAAGTTGGTACGGCAGTTGTTACTTGGAATAGTGTCTGAGAACGATGCCAATTCCATTACTGCCATTGGCGGCTCCAGGAGGCCAACGGAGCTCCCCCTCCCTCCCGATTGTTTTCCTGTTTTAATGGGAGGAATAATTTCCAAACCCCCCACCCAAAGGTGTATAAAGCTTTCAAGGTTAGTCCTTACACTTGAGAAAGCCCATAAATAAATCCTAACTTTTTTGCCACACCTAAAAACTCTGGATATGGATCGGCAAGTGATATCTACAGTGTAGACTCCTGACATACAGTTTCATCTTCGCGGATTGATCTACAGGGCTGACTGGCAAGCTACTTACCCATCGGTTGGCCGGAGATAGAAGGTTCACCAGCAAAATCAAACGTGCTTCATGTAAGTCGCACCTGTGAAGGGATAAATGGAATAAACAAGCCGCATTAGTAGGCACGCTTCAACGAAACTGGGGGTTTCCATCAGGGACTTTGTTTAACGTGCACTTCTTCCTGATTTTGTAGGCATCCCCAGTTTTACTTTCAGCCCGTCTTCATGGAAATAAGGAATTGCAGGCTTTGCAAAAAGAAAAAAAAACTTTCTTACGATGTGGAAGAAAATGATGACTTGTGCAAAGATATGTGAAAAATGTTCAGTTCGGTTTACTTAAAGCAGGCTGTTAGTTAAGTTAAAACAAGTTGACATTAAGTCAGAACCCGCATCACAATGACTGTGTCATTTAGAGGACCCATGACATGGATTTCAAATGACAAATATACGGGTGCTTTTGCTTCAATGTCAATGAAATAATTCCCTATTTATTTCAGGTATTTTCTGTGTCAATAGACCGATTGCACCGGCTACATCAAGGGTATCAGCCCCGTAGCAAAGCTTATTTTGAGTGCTGTTTATAAACAATAAAGCCAGGTTACGATATAGTACCCAGCACATCACTAGTCTGAGTGAAGTACCTATCCATCGGTTTATTTCTAGTAAACAATAGTTTTGAAACACTTTTGGTGAACGTTGTGTTTGTTGATATTTAATACCATATAGGTCACGTGACACAGCAGGCCCAATGGAACACTTTACATCGCAATGAAATACTTTGGGGAAACTTTGAAGGAACCAGGAAATAGAAATATTTTTATAAATGTTACTAAAAACCGTGAAATTGCATCTTTTGGTTTCAATTAACCTGATTTTAAATTTTTGTTGTGCAATTTTAATCCATATTTTAATGCTTTTTGTTTTTATGCTAATGCTATTTGCATATTCATGATGTCATCCAAGGCACTGAATCTCAATGTTGCACTGATCTGTGCACAGAAAATTTCTAGATTTGTTTAACCATTGCTATGGCAGATTTCATTTTCTTCGGCAAGTTATTGTTGTGTAAGTATATGACAACAATCCATCCAATGTTCCCAGATAGCAAATTTGGGGTTCACAATTTGAACATGAAAACATGAGAAGTGTCTTCCTGGATTAACATCAAAGCAAAAGCGTCCTCACTTGTCCAGAAATGCTTGGTCAATTTTTAATGTTTGAAAAAGTGCACCGTTCAGTTCACATAATTTAAAAAAAAGTCAAACAGTCTTCATACATAGAAGAAGCGCACAGAGATACACAAAAAGTGATTCTAAGCAATATTCATGTCCCAGTCCACTGTGAATGGATAGTCTTGTAAAGTTCTCGTTGTATGTGCAGGAAAGCTGACGATACTTATTAGTTAATTTATATATTGGGTTTTGCCCTTACCAAAGGTATATTAGTCAGCACTGTATGCTCAGTGCTTGTCCGAGAGCTTGCGAAAAAAATCCACGCCCTCCTGCTTACCAGTGCAGATGTCTTCGGCCATTCGACCACCGAGCTTGCCGGGAGCGGCTGGCCGGTCCGAGTCAAGTGAAGCAGCGGGTTCCGCGAGCTATTTTAAAGATGTGTTAATATATTTTGGGTAAGGGCAGAACCCGTTATTTAAATTAACATCTCCCCAACGCTTTTTTCTTCGTTACTATTTTCTAAGTGTAACATTCTCACTAAATTGTACTTATTTATTTGTACCTTATATTAGTGTGATCTTTAATTTCTTTGTTGCATCGGAGAAAATTCAAGCTTTGTAACAATTACTGTTAAAAAATAGTTTGGGTTTTTCGGATCGTAACACAATTTGCACCTCCATTGATACAATAGCAGCACCTATAGTAAATGGTGCAAACTTGCACCCAGTTTGGGTGTTTTCATTCCTCCTTGGTTGTATGCGCACCTACAGGGGAGCAAACACCATGTACCGGGGACAGATTTGCAACTTAATTGGTGCTGCTATTGTATCAGTGATAGGGTGCAAATTCGAACCTTTATTTCTTAGAGTGCACACTAACGAAAAGACACCAAAATATCCAAATAGTCTTTGGGAATGGCGTCGCAACTATACTGATGAGCAGGCATAGTGTATGGCCCTACATGAATGTGAGTATATACACTCTAAGAAACTAAAGTGGCACAGATGTCTTTTTAAAGAGAGCGTTTCTCTGTGCTTTGTAGAATTGTTTCAGATGTATTTCAATGTATGAACAAACTGGTTGCTATGTCGATGCTACTATCAGTAGAGCAGACTTTGGCTTCATGGCACTTCTGTTAGTAGTATACCTGCTCACTGTTAAAAGTTACCGTACTAATTATGTTTTTATATTGTTTATTTTGCTGTGTAAGTGTTTTTAAACTTGTTTTGTGCCCTTTAGCGTAGATGTGAGATCTTCATTCATATGCTCACATTATACAGCAATGTTGAATATATAACACTTTGAAAATTACACGGTTATGTTTATAGCACAGTCTCCGTAAGAGTGGCAGATTAGGTGTGTGACCCGCGTTTAATCCCAGGCCACATAGACTTGAAATCAAGTCGTTAGTCGGTCGTATTTGTCGTCCATACACTGTGTCATTTCACAATAGTCTGGAGCCCGTTCCCTGTTGCCCGCAATCCATCCAGCACGCCACACCGATTTTTCCCTTGCTCGCGGGTTCTTCAGTACCGGGTTTCGGTGCACGTCGGCCTACGTCCCCCGTGCCCGCCTAACGACTTGATCAACCTGATTCTGGATAGGTATCCATGTATGCAATAACTGAACTGCATGATTCATGTATACCCATGTAGAGCGTCTATAGTAGCTCGCGCTGCAGTACATTTATTAATGGATGTCTACAACTGGTTAGTGCCAGTTTATTTCAGATTTTGCAATAAAATCCCTTTTAATACTATTCTTAGAGCAAAAGTATAACTATTCAAGAACAAACCTATTAACTATCTTTTCTGGTAAGAGAATTGATGCTTTCATGGCAAATTATCTTTTAAGGAAAATGTAAACACCTTCTTCAATGAACACGACTGTGGCTGTTGAATAATAACCGTTCAAGTGATCATTCAAGCTCCCCATGAAATAAATATTCAGATTATCAGGATTCTTAGCAAATCAGAGTTCTCCGTCCAAGTTTGGTAGCAAGCACCATTATGTTGTGCACTAAAGGGTTCCTAAATCGCTCAAGTCGGTAATTGGGCACCCTCGGCCATACATATTGCAAAGCCAGGTTGCACTGACCGTTTCCCGTGTTATTAATTTGCTCACCGAACCTTAGCCGTACCGCGTATGCATCGCGAGGAAGGGGAACTACACCCAGTCCATTCAAGTCTTCAGGCCACAGTGAATGAGTAGTCATGAATATTCTTGTTGTGCGTCTGGGAAATTTCTTGTAAGCTGACGATATTTTCAGTTATCTATCGTATAGTCTGGAGATTTCTTGTAAAATTATGTAATGCTAAAAAGTCTATTTTCAGAAACTTAAGCAATTAAAGAAATTTCTAGGAAAGACATAAGCTATAAACAAAGGACATACGGAGAGAGAGACACACACAGCTAGAATGCTTTTGGAAGGCAATCAGTATGCAGGTCTGTGGGAAGTCTTTGACTTGTTGACTTCTGCACCATTTCAACCTGGGGTGGCGAGTCGTCTGTTGAGCGATACGTTAGAAAAGTTCGTTCAGACCAAGTGAAGTGCAGAGCTGAATTTTGTGCCAGAAGAGACAGTTTTTGAACTGAATCCAGCTCCAGTTTGGGGGATCATCAAGTTCTTGTATTTGCGATGGTCATCACTCCCTCGCTGTTTCGTCTCGAACCCGCTCACTCTTATTCGACGTGGTCTTTGTCCAAGTTGCAGCTCATTTTTGCACCGTCAAGGACTGAACTGTGTTTTACTATCTGTGGAGTCAAGCATTCTTTACTGGTAGTGCCTTGCCAAGCTTTCGCCCTTAAGATCATCTTATTTGAGATCTTTACTTGATTATTTATCCTTATCATTGTAAACTACTTCCAATCTGCATTTTCTTTATTGTCCTTGCTTTTTACATGCTAAGTGTAACACTCTCATTATATCATACTTGTTTATTTGTACCTTATATCAGTGCGATCTTGTTCGATTTCTGAATTCGTTGCATTGAAGGAAATTCAAGCTTTGGACTAATTACTATCCTTAAATAGTTTGGAGTTTTTCATATAATTGCAAAATAATAATCTGCATAACTGCAATGTATTGGGTATTTCTCCCCCAAATTTAGTAAGTGTATACCGCAACGTGGCACTCAAACTGCAGCTTATTTGAAAGCAGGGATGTGATTCCTCCGGATTTTTCCGGATTTCCGAAATTTTTAAAAATCCGATGTTTGTTTTGCGGATTATTTTGGTTTAATACTTTTGGTGGAATTATTTACAAAATAGGGTTCATGTGTGAGACTAGGTAAAGTCTACTGCCATCGATAAAGAAATACACAAAATTATGTTACTTCCTCTGAAATACTATGATATGCACACTGGGTGCGTTAGGCAGTGGTAGTAAAAGTAATGGCAGAGTAGGGTATACTATGTATTCTCACTTATGTATGGGAATATGTGCAGCGGGCCAGAACATAAGTGTAAAACAATCAAAAACAAATGGCATGTGTTGTGCAGGCGCTACACAAGCAGCAAATCATGGATGCCTTGTGGAATTGTGTACCCACGTATGCCTACATGTGCTGGATTCTGTGTGGATTTCTACCGAAAATCGGTTGATTTGAGGGATGTTTCACAAGATATGTACACGATTCTCGATCATTTAACATAATGGTATGTCAAATAATTGACTGAGATGAGGGCTTTTCTGTTGATAAAAGCGCCAAAAATCCGTGGAGATTTTTAGGGTTGGAGACAAAGATGGATTGTGAACTTGGCACATAGTATGGACATAGGACATACAGTAGTATGTTGTAAGTGTTCATGAAAGTGTTGGCTAATAATTTGAATTTAGTTTGAAACATGGAACAAATACCAAACTGCCGCAAATTCTTTCTTTAACATGTTTAACTTGGAGCATGCAATGGAACGTCGTACATGTACATGTACATGAACATATTCAATACCATGCATACATGTAAATAACTTGGGATGCATGTGCATGAAATGTACATGTACCGGGTAATGTACATACATGCATGCATTAATATGCAGCGAACTTGACAAAACGTGCATGCCATTTACCGTGTTTTATGTACGTACAAGTAGGCCTACGTGTACATGTACATGTAAATATATATGTGTACATGCACATACATTTACATTTGTACACGTACAAATAATACCACCAAAGTTTGTGGATTTTCATTTTCCCAAATCACACCCCTGGAAAGTCAGGCTCAATGCAGGCAGTCTGTCGTTCTTGTTTATGATCTCAAAGCTTTCCATGGTCTTCAATACTGAACTTTCTGAAGACCTCAAATGATTCTTAGTGCCGTATGTTTGCTAGACCATAGGGTTCTTCCGTTTGTCCTGCTCTATAACGTTGCCTTTGATGCCAGGTGTTGTGTTAGTGAACAGAAGGAATGAGACAGCTGCACTAAGCTGACATCATGCGAGCGTTCTAGGGACGCTATTTATTATGAATGACCTCTGACCTTGTATACACTGTGTGGACTTCCTTTACATAATACAACATTCCCCATTTTTGTTTAAAGAAAGGTGTCTCTTATATGGCGAGATGTCCTGTTTGTATAACAAGTAAAGAATGACAATAAGAATAAACATATGGCTAACACTTGGCAAACACCACAGTCAAGCTGAACTGTGAATGAATTTTTCTTTTAAACTGTAACAAGGAAACATAATCCTGGTGCAACATACATGTGGCTAGTCATTGCTGTATTGTGCTGGCAGTCTGGTTTTGCGCCCAGAGCGAGTAGTCTGGCTTTGTGGTAGAGGGGGTGCGCGCTTTGTCATTGGCTTGTGGCTGCGCGAGCTACCCGCTCTGTGTTCGTCTGTCGCCTCTGCAGGCAAGAAGAGAACGCGAGGAGGACGTTAAACAAAGTGAACACGCTTGGCAGTTGTCGGGACAGTCACACTCGGTTGTTTTGCAAGTTGTATTGGGAGAAGTGCGCACAAGTGTGAGAGGTTGCGTCTCACAGTGGTTCCATTTGGGGTAGCAACCTCGTACGATCTAGGTTCCTCGCAGACTCTTTTGGTGCCAGGGGTCCATGTGGAGGTTGCTGCATCAAGGATAGGTACTGGTTGCCCAACAAACAATGGTGGGAGCTCTGGACAGCATGCTCATCGTGGTCGGTTTACAATTTGGACCTGCGGTCTTCTAGCCGGTCATAGATCACTTGCAAAAGGTTCAGAAGTGTTTGATCAATACTCGGGTCGGATTGGTGGCACTTGGTTATGATTGATTTGACTGTGCGTACTCTTCGTTCTGTGAGTCCATTTGAACGTGGATAGTGGGGAGACGAAGTGGTCTGTTTGATTGACCACCTGTAACACATATCCCTGTAAGCTTGACCAACATATTGTGGCCCATTGTCGAAGACAATTTCAGCCAGGGCTCCGAATAGGCTGGAGATCTGAGCTGTTTCGCGGGCAACATCAGTGCTCAAGGTGCCTGACAACTTGTAGACAACGGGAAACTTGGAGTGATAGTCCACAATGAGGAAATATGTGTCATGTCATGAAGAGATCCGTTCTGAGCTTTGTCCAGGGAGTCATGGGGATTCGATGTGGCTCAAGCGGTTCATTTTGCTGCCGAGGCTGGTGTTCTTGACAGATCTTGAAGGTGGGGTCCATTTGACTGATGTGGTCATGTATCTTAAGCCAGAAGACTGAATCGTGAGCCAGGCGTCTCGTTTTCTCGATTCCCTGGTGGCCAGCATGGAGGTCAGCCAGAATACCCACGCGCATCGACTCTGGAATGAGGACCTGTCGTTCCTTGAACATGACTCCGCATGACAGTTCAAGCTCCTCCCGATAGGACCATTATGGTCGAAGGTCACGTGGGAGGTCTTTGACTGAGTCTGGTCATCCCGAGTAGATCACTTTTTGAAGCTCAGAGAGCACTGGGTCCCGAGCCGTCTCCTGCTGGAGTATGTCTTGTCGGGCCTTCCAAAGTACACGACATCAATCTGATGAACAATGGGATGCCTGTCTACGTAACTTCAGCTACTGTCTCATCAAGTGGTACATCATCAAGCTTGGATGGGTTTGGCAACCTGCTCAGCGTATCTGCAATTACCATGGGGCCTGACTTGTGTAAACTATGTCGAAATCATATCCCTGGAGGTTAATGAGAAGACGCTGAAGACGGGAAGGTGCACTTGCAAGAGGCTTGCGCCAGATGATGACAAATGGCTTGTGGTCGGTGTGGACAGTAAACTTGCAACCAAACAGGTTGGTATGGAACTTCTTGACACCGAACACAAGAGACAGGGCTTCTCGCTCAATGTTGGAATATGTGCTCCGGGAAAGGGACAGACTCTTGGAGGCAAATGCAATAGGTTTCCCTTCTTGAGTAATGCAAGCCCCTAAGCCTTTTGTGATGCGTCAAACTCCAGTGTGGTCGCAATATTCGAACCAAAGAAGTTCAAGCATGACTGTGACAAAATGAAATGCTTCAAAGCCAGAAAAGACGCCTGATGGTCATCTTGCCAGAGAAAAGGTACTTCCTTCTGAAGAAGATTCCTTAATGGAGCGGCTTTGACTGCACAATGTGGTATGTATGGCGATACAAAAATTGACCACTCCCAGGAATCGTTGGAGATCAGCTTGGTCCTGCGGTGTGGGCATAGCATGAATATCGACGACTTTGTCGGGGTCTGGGCGGATGCCATCGGCGGAAGAGATGAAGAAGTGTATCTGCTTGACCTTGATCACGCACCTAGCACTGTTGTACACAAGGCCATCCTTCTTGGCTGTTTCCATCAGAGCAATGATGCGTTGGTCATGTTCCTGCTCCATGCTGCCAAAAACCGCGATATCATCTGCAATTCCCATTCATACTGGAACCTCGCAAGTGATGCGATCCATATGTTGTTGAAAGATATCTTGGCTTACTGACGAGCCAAAAGGCAAGCGGTGGAAACAATAGCGGTCAAATGGTGTCCTGAGGGTTGTCAATTCCTGAGACTCATCGGCAAGGTGGACGGACCAATAGCCGGCTTTAGTTTAGAGAAAAACTTCACCTGTGCAAATTCAGGATTAAGCTCTTCTAGTGTGGGGATCTTACGGTGGCACCGCTTTAGACCTTCATTCAAGTGTTTTGGGTCGACACGTCCTCACTAAATCATTTTTTTTCACTTCCGTCGTAAGTGAGCTGTACCTGTCTGTATGCTTAGATACTCTCCAAATAACTCTATCTTTCTCCATCTTGTGCACCTCAGCCTCTAATTCTGGATGATAGTGTAGGTGGTCACTAAGCGTAGCGCTCAGTTACTTGACGGGAGCCCTGCGATCGCTAGACCAGGCACATCAACAATGAAGAATCTTTCACGGTGACAATCTGACCGTATGTACCTGCACATGATGTAAATTTTGCCGAAGCACCCGATCTCGGAGCCATTGTATGCCTTTAACTTTGTCAAACGGTATGGTTGCGATAACGAGCACAACAACTCGCTCGTTGAGTTCATCCAGAGAGAACATGCAATGACTCGCTTTGTCGCTGCACCTATTTGTGAATTCGTCCAAAGTTTCGTTCTGCTTCTACCTAAATCGCATGAGCTCTAGTCTATGAATGCGAAAACTAACATTGATCTTCATCTGATCTTAAAAAATGGAATATAGTTTTTTGGGGTCAGTCTGGTCTTGTTCAGAGATACCTGATGCATTAAGTCGTCTTAAACCCAAGATCTTTATCTTGTTCGCCTGCTTATCAGGCTGAGTAGTGCTGCTGTCTTGAATGCACAAAATTACACGCTGCTTGAAAAGTTTGAACTCCTCTGACAGGTCCTTCGCCTACCAGTTCATTTCTGGGAATTTGGCCATTTTGCCCAGCCTTTGAGTGCAATTCAATTTTCTGATACAAGATACAGTGTTTTAATAAAGGTCGTAAAGCAATAGGGGTTGCTGTTGCCCTAACTTAGTAGCACCAAACATGCTTTGCCCGTGCTCACATCTATGTTATAAAAGTTCCAGTATGAGACTAGGCTTAACGCAAGTACATGTAATAGCACTAAATGTAACGATGTCATAAATTTCTATGGGATATATCTAGTCCAAACTTTCAATGGAAAAATTATCAACAGTCATAACAATTCGAAAAACAACAGTCAAAACTGATTAATATGCAGCGCCATATATATTACAAAGCAAAGTCTGTTCCTGTGCTTCTGACACTCACTGCTAGCTTGTCTGCAGGCTGCTGGGCAGGGAACCTTGTGGTGCTCCGGTGAATGCCAGAAGGAGTGAATATCAAACCAGTCGGCCTTGCTGGTGCTGTCTTCATCTCTGAAAACGGTAGTGATGCCGTCTGCTTGCTTGCCTATAAACTCAGGACCTTCGCTGATATGGGGCATGCATGAGTGACTGGAACTCTGCCACTGGCCGACGGCGGGGGGCGCAAGTTGCACGGCGGGTGTCCGACGAGGTCGCAAAAATTGCAGTTTGTGGGAAGGAGGTTGTCTGTGGGTTTCCAGACGCTTGGACTAACGTCTCATTTGCTCTGGTGGTTCATCGCCATTTATTATGAATAACTTCTGACCTTGTATACACTGTGTGCACTTCATTTACATAATACAACACCAAGCACTACTTATTACAAATCCCCAATAGCCGCCTATCATTAAGTGCTAAAACAGTGGTTGTTGCGTAGCCCTCCAGTCCATGATTAATATTTTTACAGTCTTGGGCCAAGACAGCAGATAGCGGACTCGATTGACATACGCCACGTGCGCCAAATTCTATTGCAACATCTCGTGACTTCATTTCACCATTCGACGGCTCGTTCTACGTCTTGGGAATAGCCTACAAACCGAGACGTGGCCTTTGTATGCAAAATAGTAGTTTAGTATTTTAGTGTCACGCGAGGGCGTGTATACGGTTTTGTCACTGCCTGAGCGGAGGCTGGAGAGAGAGTAATTCCCTTGTCAGCAATTAACAATTGCTCAAGAAACATTCAAACATGTACATACCCAACTGTACCCTTCTGAAAACAAGCCATGTGTATGGCCACTAATGGCAGCACAATTCTGAGGAATCCCTTTTCTGCCTAGAGAAAATTATCAATTTCACCCTTAGATAATACGTTACTGCTGGGTATTACATCAGGACAATTGCCATCTTATAAACATCCCAATGATGCAATTAAAATGAAGCACGAGGAGGCCCACATGACTTTGCATTTACAAAAACACAAGTACATGTACTTCTTAGCGTGACGAGTACATGTGATGCACAACGGGTCCAAAGGTCGGGCACATTGTCCCACGTACAGAACCCATACAAAGCCTATAAAGTGTCTAAAGCAATACGACTGTAAATTTGTGTGTACACAATGCATGCGTTGACACAGCGACATAGCCCAGCAACTTTTTGGACCAGACGCCCAAAACATTCAAATTACTGTAATTCACTCCACAACGATATTCCAAAAGTATCACCACCCGATTTATAGGCAACTCACCGTTCCCCTGAAACTCGGAACTCAGTTCAGAGCGCCCAACACGAGCCACAAAAAGTAAAACACCGGCCTGCCTCTTTAGAAAGCTCCCAGTCAGCCAGAGATGGCATAATGTGCGAGTCCTCTCGCAGCACAGTGCATTGACATCACATTAATGCATATTGTGACGTCACACCCCTTCGGTTGGAGCAGAACCCGCGAGGGCGCTGTCTTCTTCAGGTGTGTGACGCAGACGGTACGACCGGATCGTCCCTGAGCGGCTGAGACGCGTCCGATAGCATGGAAGTATACCGTCCCGGTATTGGTTTTTAGGTGTACATGGGGTACCCTATTAGCTGTGTTTGCTAATAACTGTGGCGACTGATTTTTAAGGTCGAATAACTACTGGAATGGAGTCTACAAGAACCCGGTAATAATGTATGGTTTAATCAGGCTAGAGCCTTGTCTATAAATCTCAATAGAGGGCGAACTTTACAGTCTTAAATGTACGAACGAGCAGCCGTAAGGCCCACAGACTGATTTCAGACGTTTCAACACACACAAGCTATCACGTTACGTTGAATCAATGCAATGGCTACTGTACTGGGGCACGTTATTGCTAAGTTGAAAACCAGCGGTCCCAGACTCACAAAGCACAATGCATGAATATCACACTTTTACAATAAGTGCTTACTGCATGTGTTAGAACCTACTTCTTACAGGAGATGCTTCCCAGCAGTGCTTCCCAACAGTGCTTAAGCTTCCAAACTAGGCCCGTGCTTCTCAGCAGCGCACTGCCTCTCTAAGTCTTAATGGCAATCTGCGCTCTCTTCTAGGATTCCTTCTTGGCTCAAGAGATTTACTTATGTGTTCATCATTTTCATGGGTACTGTTTGTTTCGGTACACGGTTGAGCCTCTAGCTCGGGAGGCGGGGCTATCTCCACAGACAAAGATGTCTCTTGATTTTTGCTTTGGGTCACGTCAGTCGTGTTCCACAGCTCTATGTGATCTCCTTGATAGGGTTTGAGTCTATCTGCATGTACTACGCGTGGTTTAGCGTCTTTTGATTTCTGTATCCGGAAGACAACGTCGGATAACCTACAGAGGACCATATATGGTCCTTTATTAGCAGCTTGTAATAAACCTCCTTTTTCCTCGCAGGATTGAATAACCAAACGGATTGGCCTTCTTGGATCCCTGCGTCAGTTGTTCTCCTGTCATAGTTTTTCTTTTGCCTTCGAGGACTCCCTTCTAAACGAGTTTGTGCTCGCTCATGGGCCCTTTGAATCTGGCTCCTGAGATCCTGAGCGTAGTCTGTTTGTATCCCATCATCCTCAGTACTTGGTTGCTGAATAGTCAAATCGATGGGGAGTGTCACCTCTCGACCCATCATCATCTTTTTCGGAGATTCCCCGATACTCTCTTGGGGCGTACACCTGTACGCTCCTGTTGCAAACAGGAGGCATTTTTCCCAGTCATGCTGGCCAAGGTGAGGATCGATCATCGTTGATAGCATATTAATTAGAGTTTTATTGAATCTTTCGATAAGGCCATTTGATTTTGGGTTATAGGCTGTTTTACGGGTTTTTTGTATCCCCAAAATTGTGAATTCTTCTTGAAATACGTCGGACTCAAAGTTAGTCCCTTGGTCCGAATGGATTTCTCTGGGCACTCCATGACGGCATACGAATTCGGTAACAAACTTAGTAGCAACGGTTTCAGCTTTAGCGTCGGGAAGTGCGTACGCTTCCATCCATCTGGTGGCGTACTCCACTGGTTTCCCTCGTTTGTTTTGGGAAGTGGGTCAATCAAATCCCGGCAACACGATCCATAGTCCCACCCACGTTGTATTTTTACAAGGCAGCACGTCTTCTTTTGGTAGGAGATTTCCTCTTAGCGCATTGATCACAGCAGCGAATGCAAGCTCTTACGTCAGCGGACATTCCTACCCAGAAATACCGCTGCTTAACATTTGCCAGCGACTTCTTCATACCAAGATGGCCACCCAATTTACCGTCATGTAGCTAATCGGTACACTGGCGCCTCAGCCGTTCGGGTACAACCAGTCTCCAGCGGACGGAACTTCCATCGTCCGATTCCCAACGTTGGTATAGTATACCGTCACGGATTACTAATTGGTCCCTGTACGACCAGTATGTCTTGTTTGCTGGAGGCATTGCAGCTATCTCCCCCATGCTTCCACTGCCCAACGTATGGTGGCGTCTTCTAGCTGAGCCTTGAGTACCTCATCGTTGCTCAGACCTGGTTGCAATACCGCAACCCTTACGTCCACATTTAGTACGGGACTGGCATCATCAGAATTAGCACTACTACAGTTGCCACACTGTTTGCGGGGTCGACGGGATAACCCGTCGGTGTTTGTATGTTTGGCACCAGGGCGGTGTTGTATGATGAGTTCATATTCTGATATTGTTTCCAACCGGCGTGCTAGCTGGCCTTCCGGGTCTTTTGTCTTCATCAGTCATCTCAAAGAAGCATGGTCTGTTCTCACGGTTACTTTCTGCCCATACAGATAATGGCGGAAGTATTTCAGGTAGACCACTACCGCCAGTAATTCTCGCCTGGTCACGCAGTAGTTTTTCTCGGCCTTCCTACTGGCGAAAGCAACGACCTTTTCTACCCCATCTTGGACTTGAGACAGCACGCCCCCTACTCCCTCAGAACTTGCATCGGTGTCCAATATGTACTCGCCCTCTGGCGACGGGTAAGCGAGAACTGGGGAAGTAACCAATTCCTCCTTTAATCGAATGAATGCCTCCTGACAAGCATCAGTCCATATGAAGTCTCTAGATTTTGACGTCAACGCGTGGTGCGGGCGAGCAATGGTTGCAAAGTCCCGGATGAACCTTCGATAATATGAGGCTAGGCCAAGGAAGCTTCTTAGCTCCTTTACGCACTTAGGGACTGGCCAATCAGCTACTGCCCTCACTTTTGCGGGATCCGTGGCCACTCCTTCCTCCGACACGATGTGGCCGAGTTAGGTCACGGATTTCTGAAAAAGGCTGCATTTGCTTGGCTTCAGTTTTAGGCCAGCACTCCGCAAACGTTCGAACACTTTCCATAAGCGTTCTAGCTCATCATTCACTGTCTTGCCGAAAACGATGACATCATCTAAGTAAACCAGTAAAATGTCCCACTGGAGTCCGGCTAAGAGCTTCTCCATTAAACCCTCAAAGGTTGCGGGTGTGTTTGCAAAGCCAAATGGCATGACTTTCCATCTATACAGTCCATTATGTACAACGAATGTGGATTTTTGTTGTGCTTCTTCATCTAGGGCTACCTGCCAGTAGCCGGATGCAAGATCCAGTGTCGAGAACCAGCAAGCGCCCTCGAGAGCGTCGAGTGTGTCGTCGAGTCTCGGCACAGGATAAGCGTCCTTTACCGTTACTGCGTTCAAACCCCTGTAGTCAATGCCTGGGCGTTTTGTTCCATCCTTCTTCTTTACAAGCACTATAGTCGCCGCCCATGGGCTATCCGACTCCTCAATCAGGCCTCTCTGCTTCAAATCTTCAACCTGCCTGCCAATTTCTTCGAGACTGCTCGCGGGGTGGCGCCTTGGCCTTTGTTTAACTGGTCTAGCTTCCCCGGTGTTTATGTGGTGCTTAACCATCTTGGTATGACCTATGTCCCCCTCGCTGCAAGAAAATACGTCCTGGTACTTAATCAAGCAGTCTCTTAATTTATCATGGTCTTGTGGGCGTAAACTGGCTCTACCCCTTTCACAAAGGGGTTGGTAGGATGCCCGTTCCAACCTGGTCTTTTTGTTCCGCAGACGGACTTTCAACTTTAACTGGTGAAACAGTTGCAGCCACGGTCCCTGCCCTGAGTACACGCTTGTCCTCATTTGGGTCCTCATCTCTGTTGGTAGCTCAATCACAGACTTAGTCAAGATCAGTCCTTTTTCACCAGCTCGGCCACCAGACTCGATTCGTTCGACTATTACTGGCCCATTTACGCCTTCACAGTGTCCAACTATCGATCAGGGTCATTTTGGTTAGTGTGTGGTTGTACTTGGCGGGGTTCCTTGCTTCGCTGGTCCCCATGGCCAGTCGAGCAAGTCCCCAGGCCTGTGGTGTGCGTTCGGGGGCGACAGGGGTGACGCTGGACGGCCACGCCCGGCCCGCTGTGTTTGGTGATGGACCCTCCGGCGACATCACCAGACGCAACGGTGTTACATTCCATGCAAAAGAGAACATTCCACTGAACGATAGTATGAATAGTTTCACTGAGCGTTTTCCTGAAATGCATGCCTGTTACACTTGTCGCATTTCACCAAGCCGTATCGCTATTTAAAATCCAGGGACAGCGTTGCCGATGCAGATACGCAAGGCTTGCTGCACGGCAATTCATTGTTGGAAATAAGCCCGCTGGTACAACCATCCACTCGACTCAATGTGTACCCTGAAATACCCAATGCCGTGTTAGTTGAAAATTTGTCTGATTTTTGCAAGGTAGTCTCCCCAATACGGCCTAAACCTATTGGAGCAAAAAACAAAGATCGGGTCGGGGCTGGCTCGGCCAGCGGTCCCCGCTCCCGGTGGGGCTTCGGCGAGGGCCAGAGCGCCCGCCGTTGGTGGCGGTGGGAGTCGGGCCGCTGGGCTTGCCCCGCTCGGGTCTCCTCCGCCTCGCCCTCGGGGTCCCGGTGAGCGTGTCGTTGTGTCTGCCCCGTCGTCCCCGAGTCGGGTGGACGACACAGACATGGACACCATGGAATCTTCTCATAGCGTTTGGGGTTCTCCGCCTGCTCCGAGAAGATTATATTCTGAGGCGATCACTAAGCGTATGCACTCTCCCGAGAAACCTGAAAACGCATCAGGTTTGATCCCTCTTAAATTACCGGTCCCACACAAATTGCGGAAATCTAGTTCCGTCACTCTTTCCCAGGCTATTGATGACACACCTAGTCATACTGCACAAACACCCATGCCCTTACCAGTCTCCCACCCTGCTGGAGGGTTCTCCTATATCTCTGTTCAGAATGCCAACACTACCCCAACTCCTAAACCCAACCTTACCCGTACGAGTACCGTCATCCCTCCCTCCACCTCGAAACCCACCCCTGTCCCCAAACCCATCTCTTTTCCCACCCCCATCCCTACACCCACTCCCTCCTCTTGCTTAGCTATTCCCGAAACCCCGTGTACCCAAATGTCAATTTCGCCCAAACCCTCTGCAGACAATGACAGTGAGTGGGAGGATGACAAGGAGCACTATCCTTCGGTCCTCCGAACAGGGAACCAACCCCTAAATCACAGTGACTTGGTTAGATTTCCCAGCACAGTCAAAAATCATCGTAGGCCAAAAGAAATTGCTGGGAAATTTACCCAAAATCTACCCGGACTTGTCAGGTAACTCAAACCGCTCTGAAACAGCTCAGTTCTTCACAACGCCATGCAGCAGAGGATTAAAAATCTGATTAAGAAACTAGAAGAGAAAAAATAATTGCTTGTTATGCTTTGTAAGAATTATGTTTGTTTGGTAATGGCACTGTCAGTTATCACACTTAACACTTGAGGTTGTTTCAATTTAACCCGCAACACTTCCTTGAGGGAATATTTTGATTGCGTCTCTCCTTGCAGTGATATCATTCTCTTGCAGGAGACGTATAATATCACTGCCACTCATCCCTGTTGGAAACATTGGTCTAATTACACGTCCTTTTGTGCTCTAGGACAACGCCCCTTGTTCTGGTGTCACTACACTTGTAAACAACAATATTGACGTTCTAGCCCCCAGTGTTATCTGTGACGATTATGTTCTTTTCGTGAAAGTTCATTTAAATAATCAAAACCCATACAAAGGTGGGCTTGGCCTAGCCTACCTCCACGCACGCAGCCTCGCCTTCAGATTCAATCGCATACAGCGATTTCTTCAGTTTAATTCTCATCCTTGTTTTCTTCTAATGACTCACTGTCTTCAACAGTATAAACAACTAAACCTTGGGTACCCAATTTTCTTTATTGACCTCGATAATATTTTTTTTTCACGAGTGTCCCTCTCTTCTATAGTGAGGTTCTGGGTGCTTGGATGGCCATGGGAGCTCGAGTGGAAACACCCTCAGATTCGGTCAACCACATTGTTAATTTTCCTCTTAATCATTCCAAGTTAATTAATCATTTGGCCGGGCACGCGGCTTTCTCCGCCCGTCTCTTCGCAGATCGTGTTCGTCTTGTCAAAGACATTATCGACCCGAAGACTGGCGCCTGGCGTCGAGCAGAAGACCTCCAATTCTCTTCATCTTCCGTTAGACCTCCATCCCACAGGCTCCTTCAGAAAGAACTCTCTCGCCCGCACCACGCTCTTCAACGCATTTTTTCTTCAGTCTTCGATTTTACCGGCGTCTGCTGAGGACCAAGGCGTCTTCCGGACTTTTCGCCGCCTGACACGCCTGGCCTGGTCCTCGTGGATGCCAACACCGACATCCTCTCCCTCTCTTTAAAAATCTTCTATGGGAGACTTTCATCATCTGTACATGATCTGTCGTCCTTCACATCAACGCATTGGCATGAACTTGGTTTTCTCCTTCCTCAGTAAGTATTGGCCAAAACGGTTGACCATGAGGGAAATTCTGGGCCATCTAGGTTGCCCCTTTGGACAAATTGCCCTCTTCGAGGAACTAGAAAGCGCCAATATTTTAGAAACCGGAAGAATCCCGTATGGAACAAGGCGGAAAACTTACTTCCGGTTGAAAAGCATCTACATCCTTCGTTGCCAGTCGCTTCCGCAGCCCAATTGCTCATCTGGCCACCTTGGGCCGACTCCCACCAAGCCAGCTGATCGATGCCGTCCCATAACTTGGCGTTCCATCACTCGGCCCTCAAGAACTGGTGGCAACTCGATGAGACACCCATCAGAGCTCCTATCTACCGTCCAACAAAAAGAAATAAGGGATGACGACGCAATTAACTGAAGTGTGGCGGACACCAATAGCATGAGCCGCAGCCACTGCCCACAAACGTGTGTTTCTCCCAGCTGAAACCGGTTAGTTGAGACACGGTCACATTTTAGTTCTATATCAGCGGGTTTCGTCATTTTACGGGCCCACAAATGACTTAATCAGTGTTCAGGTTTACAACGGCAGAACGCAGCACTCCAACGTTTGTGATGGTCATTGTTTGATCGGAATCTCAGGAACTCTTTACAGAAAGGTAACAACAATTTAGAGTGTGTACAGGATTGGATCTGTAAGGAGGTACCCCTCTGTCCCATATCTTGCTGGGTATACGGAAAATGTTCGTGGTAGAAACTGTCTGAAGTATTTGCCCTAAGACACAAATCGCAAGGGGCATCCCTCTCGCCACATGACAAAGCTGCGTTTGGCTGTGCGCCATAGGAGGTTCAATACCAGTTTAAGCTAACGGAACTTCCTATTCCTTTCATACACGTGGCCTTAGTAGGAAAAAAAGGAAAATCATTGGCATATTTAGTCTGTTTTGGATATCAAATTAAAAATTATCGATGAAACTCAAGACAACTTTACAAACTGATGACACATCCAAATGTGGAAATATGCCCAAGAAGCCTCTTTTTGTACAAGTATTATCACTGGACAAGAGTGTTGAATTATTTCATGGTAAACAAGCTTGTTCATGCCCACCCAAAAGTAACGAATATCTTTGACCGTTAGCAGAGTGATATATTTCCGACGTCTCTGCCTTCGCATTCACACAACTTTGGAATACGTGGCGCAATAAAGTTTCTTCTGTTTGAGTAGCTCTAGACTTTCTTGTTACTTTTGACTGAAAGACGCAAGTAGTTTCGGTTTGTATGGTACATCTATAAAATTGCAAGGCTCAAATTTTTAAACTCCGGAGAGGATCGACTAAGGAAAGATTTAGATATGCCCTATTTTATTGCACCAGACGAAGATTTCGTCTGTGAAAAGTGTTCATGAAGTTTATTCCCCAGTGTAGGGAAGTGCTTTTAAAAGCCAAAGCCAGCATTTATTTCCGTTTGTTTTCGTAGCTTGTACTGGGGGAAACGCGGCGTCCCGTTGTAACTGCGGCGGCCTGTCTGACACCTGGACGAAAGACGAAGGGCGGCTGAACGATATGAGCCGGCTGCCGGTGGTGGCGCTACACTTCGAGCAAGTAACGCCCCCTTCGAGCCAGACAATCTACAAGTTGGACGCCCTCAGATGTTATACCAAATTCCCGTGATGAGAGATCGAGAGTGTTCTCCTTCAGTTTATTGGAGACCTCCATTGTATTTTGTGAAAGGCAAACCACTTGTTATAGTAAATGGAAGATTCCAGTGTATTTTGTAGTAACAAAGACTATACAGTTTGTCGTTTCTCGATAAAACAAGGTAATGAGGTGTATTCAAAGAAAGACTGCTGGTGACAATCAGAGCATAGGTAGCAATCAGACCATAGGTAGCAATCAGACCATAGGTAGCAATCAGACCATAGGTAGCAATTAGACCATGGGTAGCAATCAGAGCATAGGTAGCAATCAAACCATAGGTAGCAATCAGACCATAGGTAGCAATCAGACCATAGGTAGCAATTAGACCATAGGTAGCAATCAGACCATAGGTAGCAATCAAACCATAGGTAACAATCAGACCATAGGTAGCAATCAGAACATAGGTAGCAATCAGAGCATAGGTAGCAATCAGACCATAGGTAGAAGGTATCGTCGAATGCACGTAACTTAGAAAAAAATCTGCCAAGATATGAATTCAGTTGTGAGCAGTCTAAATGGTTTTGATTTGTGTAAAAAAAACCACGAAAATTAGAAAATTAATGCACTTCCGTCTTGTGAAGAGGGCATTGGGTTAAATTACGTGATATGTAAGGAATGAAACACAATTTTTTACCATAAAATGATTCTATTGTTAGTAAAAAAAGATTCTTTTGTTAGCAAAATAATTCTATCGCTAGCAACAGTTGTTGTATCTACTTTACAGACAAAAATCAGATGTATTTTGTAGTGACATATTATTTACCCCCTTTTAATGCTAGGTAACTATAAAGGTGTGCAACAATCAAAGATATGCGAATAATGGTGATTTTGAGGATTAGGCGAATTGAGAATTATCTGACGAAATAAAAACGCTGGGATGTATTTATAATGCCCATTTATTTCTTGGATCGTCTGCATTGTGTTTGATAGCTTTTGGGGTAAATCAACGCCCAGCTTCTTTGGCTCAGATCGCAAAGATTCTGACTTTACTAGATTGTTGGAATTGCTATTATTAAGAACGAGTGTTGCTTATCCTGCAAATATCGCATATACAAACATAAATGAACAATCACAGCCAAAACATAGAAAACAAAGACATTTTGCAAGAATTTTTGGCGATAGCGATTCCGACATGTCGTCCTCCGACACTACTAGCGATGTCAGCGGTATGGACGACGGTGAAGATAATTTCTCGGCAGCATCAAAGCGCCATTAACGGCGTAGGTGGAGGAAAGCCGGACCTTCATGGTGGAAACATGAGAAGACAGCGCCCTAATATACAGGTGAGCAGTCTGATGTAGATTTTCCATTTCTGCAATTTCCCACCTCCATATCCGAAACGATGCATGGTTAGCCTCTGGCGCAAATCATGGATGTCAATCCCTAGGGATGGGAATAGGCCCCCTCCCCCCCAAAACACACACACACAAAGAAAAAAACATGTATTAGTAGGCTTACCTATCACGGAATAGGCCACTGGTGCAATGAACCTTTTTGACGTTTGCAAAGCATTATGGGTTTGAATGACAAGAAAGATCCCAGCCCTATGGGAGAAGTGTCTCTACAAAACGTTAATCTATTTCCATTTTGTTTCATTCTTCAAGTCATGCCATCCTCTTCTGACATTGTTATTGATTTGGGATGAAGATATTCATAAACTTCAAAGTTGACAGAAAAGGAAAGTTATGGAAATCCCTCCCAACCACACAAGTCTTTTGTCATGGATTATGCTTCGACTAAGAATGTGAATATTAATGCTCCAGTATTGTTAAATCGAAATCAGGATTTGTCACTCATTCATCCCGCGTTGACTAATCACGTTTAATTTCAGCCTGTACAGTGACTAGTGCCCTAACAAATACAATTACGGTGATTTCATCTTCTTGCAAGCATGTTTACAAATAGTGTTTTTTGGGGTTTTTGGGGGGGTTTTTTTGAAAACTGTTTCTTGTATACGGCGATTCAAAATACATGTAGTGCGCCTCTAAGGCAGCATCGCATTCAGTTTGTTACTTTCTCTCTCTGTAGCTGGAAAGACGGCAGGTCAGAGCCTGAAATATGACATGCTCAACAACATCCCGTCCTTTGGTATAACGTTTCAACTGAAGTGAAGACAATCGTTAACTATATACTTACGCAACTAGGCATTTGTTAAAAATAAAAGCAGTTTTGCAAACGTGACTGAAGCTACTCTTTCCTTGTGAATCTACCAGCAATTATAGGCATGGGGAATTCAAGTCGATTTGATGATGACCGCAAAGGATGGGTTCTTAATGGTTGGAGTCTATAAAGGCTTCATCTTCCAAGAACAGTTTGATACCACTACGTGGGTTCTTGGTGGCATGTGGCTTAGCAGGCACGAAGAATGGATACTTAGCACAGTTAATCCAACACGATATAAAACTACAAAAAAGGATAAAAGTACAAAAAGTATCACAGCAAAGGTTGACGCATAAGGCCATTGTCTGACTAAAGCAAAAATCAGTTGGACACATTTTCCTTAGAAAATATGTTTTACATTTTCCATGCGTCTGCACTTTAAAGCAGCATTTACTCTTTGTGATATTTTGACCTACTTTGTAGAAAACATTAAAGGGGTCATTTCTTGTGTGTTATTGTAATTGTTTTTCTTGCCTTTCAATTCAAAAATGTTTCAGAGAATTTACATGAGGACAAAAAATAGTTAAACACTTTCAACGCATGATCTTGCAAAGTTTCATGTATCTGTATTTCCCGTCATAAATCTGATATCCGATAGGGCTTACCAAATATACATCAAATTTCACGCGTAAAATTTGTAGGAAATGCACTATTACTGTTCTCTGCAACTGTCTTCTGCGCGAGTAAAACATTTGTATGAAAACGTGAATTATGGCGGTATCCAGTTATGCCAGCTATACTTACAACATCATATGTAATAACATCTTAAGATATTTAAGTGTGTATGCATGCACACCTTCCTTCCAATATTCATTCTGCAGGAATCTTCGCAAGATCCTTCCAAACTGGTTCCATCATCATGACGTGTGGCTTGATGATTGGCGCCTCTCCCATTATCGCTTCATTTGCAACCTCTCCAGTCCTCTTCTCCTGTGCGTTCGTTCTACTCGCAGGTATCTCACTACGATACTTCAGTTTTCATGAGCCACTATCACACAATCTCCACACTGGTATATGTACTCCCGAACTTCACCACTAGACACGAGACTTGAACATAGCCTGACTATCAGCGTCAGACAGTATTTTTGTGACAAGAGAAGTCAGGATTGATGAAGAGCTGTAACATCGGGACTAGTTCCCATTTCCTTCACCGTACTGGAGAGACTGTCACCTTCCCCTTGTTGCAGTAGTTACGACACCCTTTTCAGTTTGGGAAACTTTGAATATCCCATGGTAGCCAATATGTGCTAGCGGGGTCCATCAATTATGCACTAAAGCACTGCAGTGCCTTCGAGTCAGTGTTGTGGTTGAGTTCGAGTATACCAAGGCTCTCTGTCAAATATTGAACTTGGTAAGAGGGAATAAAGATTGAAAACATAGGCATTTGATGGTAAGTATACAACGGTAAGATTACGAACTAAATGTGAGACTTCAGACACTCCCAATTTTGTAAAGATCGATGTTTTAAAAGAATTAATTTTTATTATACAGTTATAGTATTTAGTCATCATGTGACTTTGTGATCTTACCTTTGAGCATTTACCATCAAATGTCAATATACTACAGCTTTGTTCCTACAATAGTTCAATATTTGGCAGAGAACTTGGTACTCGGAAAGTGCTCGACTGCAACACTGCTTCGAGTATGTATTTTCCAAAAGTGAAGTATGCTCTTTCCAAGTTCGTTTTCATGAAGTGTATTTTCCAACTTCAAATATCAAAACATATTTTATCTAAAGATCATTTATTCCAGATTGGAGCTCTCCAGTATAAGAGATATTATTTGTGTTTTTGAAACAAATCCTGTTTACGAGGCATTTACTTCCATATTCGTGTTATTAGATTTATGCTTTCAAGCTTTTCTTGGAAATTTCTGTGACGTAACTTCTCTGTGTGTGTACCACGTGTGTATGAACGATTTTGGGAAATCATCAAGCTGAGCTGTCGTATCAGCAAGTGGTGCACAAGAAACGAACGTGAAAAAAAATATCTCGTAAAAATCATTTTTTAAAGTATACATCTCATCATAACGAACTCGCGGATATACCTGTACATGAATATTTCGAACAAAAGAACTTTGCGAAAAGTATATCGTAAAAACAAACTTGAAAAAAAAATATACTTCATAAAAAAAAACTCGGAGAACTTCACCTTTGGAAAATGAGTACTTTGATATTATTCAACGGCTTTCGTAATCCCTGATGTTCTAGTGGACAGAGAATGGGTGACCTAGACTGTTCATTTATGTCACTTTGAGTTCCGTCTAAACTACTCAGCCAATCAGAAAACAACAAGCCATCCAGCCAAATCCGAGGGATTAGCTCTTCAACTGGGACGGTATACTTCCATCCAAACGGACTCGTCCCAAGCCGCTTATCAGGGACTTGCCGGTACGTGCCGTCCGCGTCGCGCTCTGAGGAGGAGGGCGCCCTCACCCGAATCTCGCTCCACCTCCGAGGGGCGTGGCGTCACAAACATTTGGCGGTTCAAATAACCCTCTCCATAACTCAAGTGATGAGGAGCAACTGGACGAATATCAATGGTCCACTCCAAAATGTTCAGTGTTTCAGTACTTCATTTGGGGGAAGGGATTCACTGTTACCTGAGGTTTTCCATTAAACTCAGCCTTAACAGAGAAAGGGTTATTTAGGAAAGAATATTTAATTAATTTTAGAATTTTGCCCTGCCCGACGTGTATTATAACACTGTATACTCAGTGTTTGCTCCCGAAGGCTTGCAAAAAATTACAGGCGTACTCGGGTGGGACTTCCTGCTTGCTAATGCAGACGTCTTAACCACTTGACCACCGAGCTTACCGCGCACCGGTGTCGTCTTACAAGATCGAGTCAGATGTAGCAGTGGGTACCGCAAACAACTATTTCCAAGGATGGATTTGCGCCGGGAAGATTTTAGTTAATTTTAGATTTTTGCCCTGCCCAACGTGTACTATGTTATAATACATGTCAGGCAGGGCAAAAAATCAATCATCCTTGGAAAGAATACTTACTCTCCGGTGCACCTCCCCAAAGACCACCACCTCGATAAGCTCGTATCTCAATGTTCTGGTCTCGTTGTATGCTGTGATCAGCAAGAGACAGCAAGTTACAAAGCTGAAATGTAATGTGCAAATTTGTTCATTCGGTGTTGAATTCAACATTCACATCTGTAAGAAATCTACCAATTAGCATCAGCAAAAACATCAGCCTACAATCAGCTCATGAATACCGGTCGAATGATTCCATCCAATGCACATCGTAAATAACACACCGTATTACACATCGTGAATAACAAATACAGGTTTTTGGACAATTTTAAACTAAAACCTCTAGAACACTAAGTTTAAATGGAATCATATGTGCTAACATGACTGTTGATGTAAAAATTTACTTCTAAGTGTAGTTACACTTCTGCCCATCAACAAATAATGTCGGCTCTGCCCCTCGCTTCAATTTTCTCATCCTCTCTCCATTCATTGAAGAATCATTCTGGTTCGAAATGATTAGAGTACAGGTAGCTGCATTTCGTCTCTCATAGATTTTGGGACATGGGGTCAGCACGTCGGACTCGTATGAGTCACTTTTTTCGTAGTGCGTTTTCCTTGGGAAATCTAGTAAGGGGAAACAATAACTTCATATTAATTATGTCACGAAAAGAAAGAAATATATTTAGGCCTATTCCTACAATATTTCTACAAAATTATAACACTCAAATACGTTTGTGATATTTAAACCTTTTAAATCGGAAATAAAGCCGTGACCTACATGCCTCCGGTTATGTTATGGAATTTTTTTATCTCCAACTGAAACCTGAGGCTTAAAGGTTTCCAACATCGGGATTGGCTAGCCGTAGTTTCACGTTTTCAGACTTATGACCCTGGCCGCGGGCACTTCAAGTTTGTGTTTTAATCGAGTTATGACCTTATGAATTTCGGTATAGCCTGTGTTCAGAATATAGACAAAAAACATATAGAGTTAGTGCTCTCAATCTATCTTATTGCCGAGTTTTCGGTAACTTGGTACCTTGTCAGGGCAAGCAGATTCACTTCTGAATGAGTTTTAGGTAGGCAAAGAGAATACCAGCTTGCGTCTGAGTTAGATTTGGAACAAATCGGTGCCTGAAAACGGTCCATTTTTCGGTGAGTGTAGGCATTGATATTTCAAAATGCTTTTTAGGGGTGACCTTCCGTGGAAATGAATATATTCTGAAGTTGTCATTCAGTGTATGGAAATTTTGAAAAGAAAATGAAAAATTATCTGGGCATTAATTTGACGTGCATCTCTAACGCCTGGGAAACTCGTTAGCATTTATCCTGATTTCTAAAGTTTGGGTATTTATCATTGTTGTCAATGGTCTGGCCTGCAACCTACTGCTCTGGACTCCATTGGCTTGTTTTGAGGACCCAACTTGAAACCATGACGATGCTCCAGCTTTGCAAATTTGGTTATGCTTGTTTGACGAAAATGTTCTAGCACCAATGTCATCTCTGCTTCCTGGCACTTTGGCTATGTAGGATTAGGAAGTTACCGTTTCACGGTCCTTTTTGTTGGCCGCCTTGAACATGTTCCTGTTTATTTGCTTAAATTTACGGCCACAGAGGTGTTTCTGCATGCCCAGAGATTCTGATCACCACACAAAAATAATGTCAAGCAGACGGTTACCGAGGAGGTACTTTCCCACTTGGGGATAGATTCCCCCTGCCTCATCAGCAGAGAATTTGTCACAGTGGATTTTATACCCCACTGGGGACTAGTTTACCTCAGGTGGAAATCTGCTTTGCATGCGCCAGAATATTGGGAAAAGAGGGCCTAGGCCTAATGGATTTCATTGATTTAAAACGTAACTTCTTCCTTTCGGGTAGAATAAGCAGAAAGTATAAGCAGGGATCTTTTGACAATGTTCTTTCTACCTGTCTACCGAATCATAAAAGTGGTAGATGTTCACCACATGTGGCATTTGTGAATATGTTTGTTCAATAGAAGAGATAAACATAATCACCGCGGTGGATGACAAATACAGTAAAAAGATAATCGATGACTCGCGGTGTCGTGTTGCTGGTAGCGACGTTTCGGCTGCTAGTGCTGCTAGCCTTCATCAGGCAACTGAAGTCTGGATGCTGCAGGGTCTGCTATATACCGCCGGACCGCGTCCTCCGCGTGTCCCCCGCCGTGTATTGCGGACGCAGTACAGGTGACCTCAGCGGGCGTCGCCCGCTCCACTTCATGGGCGTGAAGGGGCGTGTCCTCGGTATGGCTCCGTTGCGCTCCGGTGCTCCGGTGGTTGTGTTGGCGGATGGTGGGGAGCCAGAAACCGGGGATGTCGATGCCGCTGTCTCTGTTGATGTTGTGTCTATTCAGGCGGATGTGGATGGCCTCCTTGACGCGTCTTGTGTACCAATGCTGGTCTTGGTCCACGCACTGCACGCTGTCCCAATCGGGGTGGTGACCAGCTCCCCAGGTGTGCTCGGCTACCGCTGACGACTCCACACGGGAGAGTCTCACGTCGCGTTGGTGCTCCTTGATTCTCTCGCCGATTGGTCTGACAGTTTCGCCGATGTACACCTTGCCACAGTCACCGCATGGTATCTTGTAGACCACTCCTCCGCGTCTTCCGGGTGGGATGGGGTCCTTAGGGCGCACGAGTTGGCTCCTTAAGGTGGTGGGTGATCGGAACACGGTGCGGACGCCGTGGTCTTCCAGGATCCTCTTCAGCCGTCCGGAGATACCGTCCACAAAGGGAAGAACGGTGAAAGCCTTGTACTCCGGTCGCTCCACTTCGATGCTGGTCTTGGGTCTCGATGACTGTCGGATGAAGGACGCTGGATACCCGTTCGCCTTGAGGGCAGCGGTGACTCGGCGTCTCTCGGCGTCTGTGTGGCGTGGTCTGGTAACCAGGCGTGAGGCGCGGTCATGTAGGCACTTGGCCACGCCTCTCTTGACGGACACTGGGTGGTGTGAGTCAAAGGCCAGGTACTGGTCGGTGTGGGTGGGCTTGCGATACACAGTGCTGGTCAGACTGCCGTCGGGTTCCCTGTGGACCATGGTGTCCAGGAATGCAATGCTGCTGTCTTGCTCACTCTCGATGGTGAACTGGATGCTGGGTTTGAGACTGTTCAGGTGGTTGAGGAGACGGCTGGTTTGATCTCGTGGTGCAATGACAAAGGTGTCATCGACGTACCGCTTCCACAGGGTAGGACGGCAGTCGGGTGGGCAACTCTGCAGGGCTTCCTCCTCAAAGGATTCCATGTACAGATTGGCAATAACTGCTGACACCGGACTACCCATAGCTGCTCCGTCTGTCTGCTCGTAGTATGCTCCCTCGTACAGGAAATACGTGGAGCGTAGGACAAACTCCAGCAGGGAGACGATCTCAGTAGGGGAGAGCGTTGTCCGGTCAGGCAACTCAGGGTCTTCCTCCAGGCGGCGACGGGCCACACAGCAAGCGCCATCTATGGGGACGTTGGTAAACAAAGACACTACGTCGAAGGAGATCAACGCCTCATGGCTGCTGATGTGCTGCCCGCGGAGGAACTCTGCGAAAGCTGTGGAGTTGGGCACGGTGTTCGGTGTATTACCGGTCAGCGGTGACAGGATCCCGGCTAGATGCTTGGAGAGGTTGTACGCAAAGGAACTCACGCATGAAACGATGGGTCTCAAGGGTGTCCCCGGCTTGTGGATCTTGGGTAGACCGTACATCCGGGGAGGCTGCTTGCTGGTGGGACGCAACTTCCGGTAGGTGGCGTCGTCAAGATTTCCGGACTTGTTAAGGGCGAGAAGCTGGGTCAAGCCTCTTCAACGTTGTTTCCACACTGGCCACGATCTCCGTTGCCGGTACGTGGTCGGGGGTGACGGCGAAGTTGAGGCCTTTCCCTAAAAGAGATGTCTCGACGGTGGTGAGGGTCCTCGCGGAGAGGTTGACGACCCACTTCGATGTGTCAACGGCAGATTCGATTGGGCGTTGGGTGGTGCGATGGGCCGAACTCTCCTCAGTTAGGTCTTGGAACTTGGCGAGTTGGCGGGCCTTGCACTTCTCGAACTCCCGGCGGCAACGGCGGTCGATATGCTGGGTGAGGCGGGCACGGTCAGTTTCACTGAAAGTGGACCGGATCTGGGCCAAAGTGGAGTCCACCTCGGCCCCGATGGTCTTCTTCGTGGCTCTGGTCAGGTGTATCCTCTCACGTAGAAAACGAAGAGAGGCTGTCTCTGCTGCTTTCAGGGCTCCCTTGGTGCGGACCGGAGGTTTGACCCTAAGGTCCTTGGGAACCACTGAGTTCTTGATGCAACGGACAAGGAAGGTCAGGTGGTTGGATATGTTTGTTGCTAGTCTGTCGACCCTGTATGGCTTCCCTTCTCTGTCGGGGGTGTTTGCTTGTTTGAACTGCAGGGTGCACGCTTCTGTAAGTAGACCAAAATCTGTCTACCTAGCTCAATAATTATCAAAAGCAGTGGTGTGGTGTGTGTGTGGGGGGGGGATTCAGAAGCAAATGCACTTTCGGGCTCATTCAACACGATATTGGGAGGAGAAAAGTACAGTCCATTTATTTGATAAATAAATATACCGATTAGTTTCTTTCCTACTCACCTATAAAGTAATCTCAGTTAAAAAAAATTCAAAAAATTCCGTTGGGGGTGGCGGCAAGTTGCCTCCTCCAGCCCAATGCCTTCCGCTGGATACGCCACTGAATAAAAGAAATCCTCTCAAGATATTCTATATTAGAGCCATGAAATTGGGGAACTGAAGAAGTTTGGCACTGAACCTCTGGCTTTTGGACTCAGGACTTCCAATTCTGAACAATTTGGATGTAGTCGGGTCCGAAAGTGGCTCTATTTAGCCGTTTTGCAGAGGGATTTAAAATTGGCTACTTGTCAAGTGAGGAAAAGCGTCGTTTGTATTTAGGAGTTGTCTGCTTTGGATGAGAATTTCTCAAAAAGCTATAGCAACCCATCAAAAATTAATAAGAATTTGGAAGACGTCATGATGATCATAATTTTTCTGTCTAGCCTGAACACCAGTAAAAGTATTTTTATAAGAATTTTGAATAAGTTATTCCCATATACACCCCATAAATCCCTAGTAGGGGATTTATTACTGGTGTAAATGGGACTTTACTTACTGTGGTGCACCCTGCAATCAGGTGTCAGTGAAATGTTAGTACGCCCTCTATTTTAAGGCAACAGCGTTCCTTCTCGTGGCCGAAGTTATTAATGGTTATGCGTGGGGTGCCTTCTGCCATGTAAATAATTCTACCAAAAATAGACATGCCGTTCCAGTTGCGAAACACGACGGCTAAGTTTGTTTCGTGCTGGTGAATTTGACCATGGTTTAACCCATTTCCCTTGCTCCGTCTGTACGTCACAGTGAAGTTTTTTTTTTACGTTGTTCAGAGGTGATTACGCCCTCTGCCGATAATGACCTCGAACGACATACATTCGATACTGTGGAGCCAGTTCCACATACTGCACAAAGTTATTCTGGCTGCGGCTCGGAATAACGCGTGTGTTAGCTGCACTCTCGTGGCTGCAGCCACTTCACGTAGACATACCTCCTAGCCGCAGCCAGTAGGGGCATGATATAAGTCGTACTTGCAGAGCTTCAAGTGTACGGTATATTGCTATATCATGTGCATGTACTGGCGAACCGCCAGCTACATTGTACATGTACATATATACAGCGGGGCACAGCCACCCTACGTGCACTCACGGGGCCGGGTGCAAGCGACCAAGGCCCTGACTTCGTGCCAGAAATAAGCTGATGCGGATATCGTACTTTTTCCATCTCCACTGGTCATGCTGGTTGTCAGCGGCTCCGCCAACATTGGAGTCTTCCCTGTCCAACTCTCGTCTTGATGACAGATTTGAGCTGCCTGCTTGAGGTTTTGTTGGTGAGCCAAGTTAATTTTGCTTATAGCGTGAGCATGGTGAGTTGGACTCTGGCGTTGCAGGGCTTCTCTCAGCCCTCAACATGTTCTTTTTTCAGTGCTAGCCAAGGACTCCATTTCACAAAACAGTGTGCATGCAGCATATCAATCATGGTGATTGTCAAACTATGACTGGGAGTGTCTTGGTCCACGATTGAATAGGCAGGTGATTCAGGGGCGTAGTGACGGGGGATGGTGGCACCCTTATATTAAGCCAATTTCCCATTCTGACACCATAAGCCTTATTGCTGATGCGGGTGAGTGATTTTGTGTAATGTTAGAAAGGCACTGCGGGAAGGAAAAAGTGGGCAGTGTTTGTTCCTTTTTTCCTTCCCATAATGCCTTTCCACTGTTTTGCAAACTCACCCACATGCATCAGCAATAAGGTTTAGGGCCTATGTTGATGTTAGCACCCCAGCACGCGTAAGTGAACAAAAAGCTAGATGAAAACAAATTGCCTACAACAATAACAATCGAGAGCATCCGTTTGCCAAATGTTACGCAACATTGTCATGAATTTGTTCCCCTCTGTTACATCTTCTGAACATGATGACGGCTTGACAATATCGTCACTGGTTCCCCCCACTGACGTCAATGTGCCAGTACCTACATGTACATGGAGCTTATGTAGGTTAGTAGGGAGTATTTTATTTGATGCAGGAGTTCTTTGTCTTTGCAAAACCAACAATCCACTTTGTGTGTTGTATCCTAATATTGGAAAATGTGTGATGTAATTTTGTAATAAATATGTTCATCCAACGGCCCATTTACAATGTAGTGCCAATTACAGGACAAGGGCCAGTTAAAGAGACAATGAAGAAATGTTCAGGTTTAAAGGTGGGAGGGAAACCCGGGATAAATAGTCCAGGGAAAACCCACAGAGTCAGGCAGGGATTGAAAACCAATCCACATGCTAACCTGTATGTGCATGTCGGCAGGATTCGAACCTGGGTCACAAAGGTTGAAGGCAAGGAAAGAGCCACAAACACCATCCAGTACATGGATCATTCTATAAAGTAGGGGTCTAATTTTTTTCGTGTCCCTGTCACATCCGACATATGATGTTGTAAGTTCGGAACACATTCTCTAATTTCCAAGAGTGGTTAATTAATGCAGATTACCTGCCAAACAGAAACAGTTAAAATCAATTTCAGTAATATTATTTCCATGTCAAATTACACAGGTCAGGTGTATCAGGGACACAAAAATGTCACACTTTTGGATGCCAAATTTATAGAATGACCCACATGTACCTGTGCATGTGTTTATCAATTGGCGCGATGCCCTGTTCATTTCACTGGATCCACCCCCTTCCTAATCTGCAAAGTTTTTACAAATCTTACAAATAGTTGTGGTGTACAATGCGTATAAGCACAGTTTGGGCTGTTTCGATTATGCCAAATCTACCCTGTACTGTACCATCACAGATATGGAAAGGCTTGCGGTAGCACCATGCGAAGGAATATATCTCTTATGAGTACAGTATGTGTGGTTTTGAAAAGAACCGGGAGTATACTCAACGTTTCGGACTGCATGCTCAGTCCCTCGTCAGGAGACTCAGTTCGTTTCAGACTGTGTACTCAGTCCGTCGTCAGGAGACTGACAGGAGACTGACGACGGACTGAGCACGCAGTCTGAAACGTTGAGCACTCCCAGTTCTTTCCCGAACCACACATACTCATAAGAGATGTGTTCCTTCGCATGGTGCTACCACAAGCCTTTCTACCTGTTGCAGTCTTTCACCATGAATAGCCTGAAATTCCACCATCACAGATACTTGTGCAACATAATGTCATGCATCCTTTCTTAGTGGGGTTAGATATCTGCTGGGGAGATTTCTAGAAACTGGATGGTTTTTGTTCTTTTCTCATTCTCAAGGGTCATGGAGTACTGAAAATCTGTCCCTTGTGCTAGCCTGCCTGGATAAAGTGTGACACTGCGCTGAGGCATGGATCATTCCATATTAGCAGTAGTGCTTTCTGACCACTCGTCATGGCGCACCCTGAAGACGTCCCCGCCATCCAACATCTCCCACAAGTAGCCAACTTGGAGCAACCTGTTCACTTCAACGAGGGAGCATCTTGTTAAACACTGTTGTAGGAGTTCTGTTGTGCCGGAAGTTAGTTTTTCTCTTAGCCGTAGGATCCACTTTGAATATAGCAACGTTTGAAAAAAGGGCCTGCCAGGAGAAAAAAGAAACCATTTTGGGACCATGGAGATTGGTGACATGGATGTCCCTGTAGTTAGCCCACTGCCCATGGCCATGAGTGTCCCCTCACCCACCAGCCTTCCCCCAGGGAATGGAGACGGAGGGGCCAAGTCACCCCAGGCTGGTCCCCATCGAACTGGCTCAGGAAACAGAATTGGTAAGTTTGTGCAAGAGTGGTCCATGCAAGTCACATACACAATCCAACGGATGTATGATAGGGCTACCAAGCAGAAAAATTCACATTCTTCACAGTACAGTTCACGTACAATGTGCATGTATTTATACAACCAAGGGGGATCCACGATTAATTTGGGGAGGGAGTGATTTTGAGGGAGGCCAGAAATTTTCAAATTTTTTTGTGAAACTTGTTATGGCCTTCCGAGGGCTGAGGGTAAATATTGGGACAAGTTTTTACGTGCTTGTGAAAGGAAAGAAAGTAAAACAGTCCCCCTCCCGGATGTCCCGCCCCATCTCCCTCTTCTCCAATGCCATAACTTTATACACACCTAACTTTATGTCACCTGACACACTGTAGTCCAGAAGTTTTGGATATGGTACCATTCTTCATTTAACACGTGGAGTCGTGAAAATTATGTGTAGCTCGGGACATATTGGTACAGACTGGAACGAAAAAACAATCTTTCAAAACCCTGTTCTGATGCTGCACTTTGTTAAGTATCTGATGTCTACCCCCGGTGGTCTCTGCCCATAAAAATGCCACCAGTGCACCGAATCCTCACATTGATCTGGTCTGGTCGCAGGCTTCGAATTGAAATCACTCACAGTCAGCTTTATTCTCAAATACAAAAATGCCAAAGGAAAGTCCCCTTAAAGAAAGCCAATGAGAACTCAAGCTTGACAGCTCTGAACAAAAATGAGCACTGTTTTATGTGTTTAGCAGTTTTGTAATTGATCCGTCAGTTTGAGGGCTGTGATGTTCAGCGTGTGTCACATGAAATTCGGCCACCGCCCAAGTTACGCATCTCTCATCAGTTCCCGACGATAGATAATGATGTAGAAACATAATATTCTGACTGAAGCAAACATCCTTGGCGGGAAAGCTGGATCAGGTTCAACTTTTCCAGCTGTCTGCGTTGAGTCGCCAGTACTTGTAGCCCTATACATGTACAAACACGCACTCTGACATGACAGGCCTATAGCACAGCGATGTCCATCTTGCTTTGTACTGCTCATCGTGCCCATTTTCTCCCTACTATGCACCCAAAATGGTCAAAAAACAAAATAACTGACCATAACCAAAAGTCAGACTGGAGTATTAGTTTGGCGGTATTGCCATCTCATCTAAAAAGGCATTTTATATGCAAATTGTTTTGAGTTTCCGGTGCCATTTTGTTCAATTTTCGGGTGGAATAATGTCATGCGGCGTCTCCACCACCGAAACATTGTGCTCTTTAATGTGAAGAGGCAGGAAATAGTTATTAAGAGTGTTTTTTTTTTCTGAATCCTTTTCATGTGCAGACAAGTGAAATTTGATAGGATGATATCATTCTTTCTGTAAAATATCCCCAGGGGTTCAATGTGGATTGTTCCTCTGATCATGTGCATACATGTGTGCACATGTACAGTGTAACGGTACATGTATGTAGGCATGTACATGTACATACAGTATTTCACGTGTCATGTGCATGCAGTGTAGCTCTATACTGGTATACTGGTAACGTACATGCACAGTGTGCACTACATGTATACATACATACTGTACATGTAATACGTGTTTCAATATTCGGTTACCAAAGGGATGTTTGTCATTGCTGTGTGCATATGTACACATGCGTTAACTATAAATGAATTTATATGTCCCCAGTGCAATGATTTCTGGGGCTTTAACCCTAACCCCCAAGGGGGTGTGTAAAATCGTATTGAAATTGGAGGATTTGGGAGTGTAAGGGTTAATTGTACACGTACCGGTATGCAGACTGATTGGGCACCATCATTGCATTTCCTTCAAGAACATGTCATGGTTTGCAAGGCACCTGTGGATAGATGTATGATACCGGTACTGTTAAGCCCAAGCTATAGCATCAGTCCCAACTGTATAAACACTTCAGTTGGGACGGTCCCCACTGTAATGCGTCAGTTGGGTTGGCCCATTCATGGTCAGCAAATTTATAGAAAGTTTCTCAACCTTTTACCGCTCTTTACACCTCAAACCAGACAGTATTCCGTACCCGGTACACCTGGCACAGTTGAGTTTGTACATGTACTTGTAAGTCTGATGAAAATTGTTCATTTGGGGGATGGGTATGTTGGTCCCGTGCTTGATGGACAGATAAGCAAGATTTGTTATTTGGAAAGTTAGGTTACCCAAGTTACCCGGTACACATATGTATTCATACTAGTACCAGTACGTACATGTATGTATCATGTGGTACCAACATATTTTATTTAAATACCGTACATTGGTACATGTTCTGGTACATACATTATAGGTACATGTACGCAGTACTTCACATGTGTCCCCACAGTTTTTAATATGGTAGTTTAGCCGGCCTTGGATTTAAAAGTAATTTTGCTGTCCAAAATGTAGGCACCAACGATATTGTATCTTGGCCGATATCGATATATCGTTTTTCTATATCGATATTATCGATATATCGATATTTCTTCATTTTAATTTGCTCCTTAACGTACATGTACAGATCTCACGCCGTATACCTATGAGCATGAGAGTGGTTTTGGACTCTATAACCTACAGTACACTTTTCTAGTCACAGCTACAAAAAGTGAACTTCAGGTTTTTGCACCAAAATGTCCCAGATAGTGCAACAGATGTCATCGTTAATGGTCTTTTTAAAATTTTGTTCATATAAAATCTGAAATGTCCAATCAACCATTGTTATTTTAGATTATCGACGAATTACCTGTATGTTTCTTTAAAGTGGCAATGCATATGTATGATTATGCAAATAAGGGTGGAGTTTGCAGACCGTTGTCAATAGAGAATACCAACAGCAACCAGGCTCCGAATTAGAAAAATATTCTACATGTACGTGCCCCATGAGTGCATTCAATTGAAAAAGTTCCATGTGCACTTCCAAAAGTTACCTGCGCCATTAGCTTATAAATACAGAGAGTAGAACATAGTAACTGCATGTTACCCTGCAAGGTTACCTCATTGCAAGCTACGTGTACCTGACTAGCTGTCAAAAACTTGACCATGTAAACACACGATTCCGTAAACGTATACTATACCATGCCTCCATGATACTGTACGTACTGGTATCAGTGCATCAATTGCTGTAACCACTATGCTAGTCTTTCCTGAAGAAGTAAAGTTGGCTACATACAAGTTACCAGTAGCTACCTGTACGTGCACTATGCCCGGTAATGCCAACGTTCTGTGCGATTGTATTTAGGCTAGGCCCATGGTGAGACAACAGAGTACAGAAGAGAATATGCCACATGCACAGTTATGTGTAAAAGGTAAACAACATTAGCTTGAGAACCAACGTAAGCCGTGGCTTATCGAAAATTATGGTAATGTGACGATGCACTTTTGTACTTTTAATAAAATTTGTTCCTGAGTAGCGATATAACGATACCGATGTTTTCAAAGTTTTGATATTTTCGATATTTCTCGAAAATCTGATATTTTCTATATATCAATATTATCAAATTATTAACATCGGCGATATCAATATCAAACCCATATTGATAATATCGATATATCAACGGTGCTTTGCAAAATGATATGAAATTATTTTTTTGTACAGAGTGTTACACGGTTTTCAATTAAAACAATAGTGAAATCAACATACATGTAACAATAGTACGTATTGGGAGTGGGTTTATCATAACAAGTGAACTATTCAAAAATCAAAATGTGTTCTTCACGGCTACTGGGCTACACTACGTATTGGAAAGGAAGAAATGATGACGAATTACAAAGAAAATGCAGAAGTTCCCACAGACAGGGTGCAGGCACTGAAGAGACACCTGCTTTAATGATCTTGTTCATGCAGAGGCTGGACTAGAATATATTTGAACTGGAGAACGTGTGACCGTAGAATTTTGTGGAATCAGTAATCTGAAAATTTACATTGCACTGTCAGATTGTAGCGTCAGCATGTACACAGTGTACATGTACATGTATGTACATGTATGTGCCATACAGAGTACACACACTGTACATGGGGTTAATTGGGAGACATGTTTTTTATTGCCAGATGACATTTGTCATGCTATCATATAACGTGATGAAACATCTCTTTTTTTCATTTCAACACCTTTTATGTCAATTCCTCCCGCTGGACAGTGGGAACTAAATTACCGGTACGTGTATGATCCTTGCTAAATTGGAAGGAGACATTGCGGTATATTGGCATTCTTATTACAGGTATTTGAGGGGCATTTTATTTCTGGGTCACTGACTGGGATTTCACACTGACCAGTTGACCATCAATTCATGGCAAGTTGTACACTGTGACTATACACGTACAGTGTACATGTCCATGTATGTATGTACATGTCCATGTATGTATGTACATGTCCATGTATGTATGTACATGTCCATTGTATGTATGTACATGTCCATGTATGTATGTACATGTCCATGTATGTATGTACATGTCCATGTATGTATGTACATGTCCATGTATGTATGTACATGTCCATTGTATGTATGTACATGTCCATGTATGTATGTACATGTCCATGTATGTATGTACATGTCCATTGTATGTATGTACATGTCCATGTATGTATGTACATGTCCATGTATGTATGTACATGTCCATGTATGTATGTACATGTCCATGTATGTATGTACATGTCCATGTATGTATGTACATGTCCATTGTATGTATGTACATGTCCATGTATGTATGTACATGTCCATGTATGTATGTACATGTCCATTGTATGTATGTACATGTCCATGTATGTATGTACATGTCCATGTATGTATGTACATGTCCATGTATGTATGTACATGTCCATGTATGTATGTACATGTCCATGTATGTATGTACATGTCCATGTATGTATGTACATGTCCATGTATGTATGTACATGTCCATGTATGTATGTACATGTCCATGTATGTATGTACATGTACATGTCCATGTATGTACATTTGAAGAGCCCATACATGTACTGTATGATGCATGTCAGTGACTTCCAAGAGTTCATATCCATGACCTACTTTACTCCCCTTGCCTGAAGAGACTGAGGCAATGATATCATACATGTACATTCACAGGTATGCAAGGTATGGTTCACTCAAGGCTTTCAAGGGAGTTTGGGAGTCAAGCTTTGAGCAAATAGGCACTTTCCATGAAACTGTTTATGTATATGTAGGTACATGTATGCCAATGGAGTGTGTGAAATCAGGCCCCAAAAGAGGTTCTACACGTACATGTAATTGTTTGCTAATCAGACATATAAATGTCATTAGCAAAAAACTGCAATAAAACTGTACTAACAGCATTCCATGTTTGGGACCATGACCTACGGTACATGTATACCGGGATTTCCTTCAGATGTTTTTTCTGGCCAGAATTGATTTCGTCAGAATGTACTCGTACACATACGGTACATGTACATGTATGTGCCAAATATGGTTAAGTTCATTTCTTGAGTCCATCCAAAATGCCAGCTTTCATTTGAGTGCCAAACTTGCTTTTTCTACAGTGGGTTGGTTCATCTGGAAGGAAACGTTGAATTACGTGGTGTGCGAAATTGGCAGGGAATTAAAAGTTATTTATACACACAGTAAATGGTACGGTACCTGTAGGTTCACAAGGCACACAGTTTATAAATTATTTTGTACTTTCATGTACATGTACATGTACATACACGTACTTCCATTTTGTAGCTTTGCACAATGTATACAATGTATTTATTACAGACTACCAATAGCTGTCACAAATTGTAATTACATTGTGCCTAGGGCATTGTGCATGTTCGCATATATGTGTACATGTACATGGTGTACATTACATGGTGCAGTTTGAACATGCTTTCACTTTACATGTACACGTACAACATCTTCAAGTACCGTGGGAAAAATGTACACGTACTTCAATACTCCGTACCATATAAGATGGTACAGAAACTTAGTCAGTACCTTACACATACAGTACGTGTACATTTCATGTACATGTACCATGTGTACAGGTGCATGTACATGTACATGTATGTCAGTACGGTCTGTGCACATTTTAAAACTCCATGATTTAATTTAATGCACACTGTGCAGTGTACCGTATACGTACATGTACATGTAGGGTACATGTACATGTACACTGTACAGTGACCGCCAGTTCCTGTCTGTATAAGGTCTCCATGACTATGTTGGAAGCCTCTTTGTGCAACTACTTTGCATAGTGCATCTGGGTCTGTCCACACTAATTGATACATTTGTACATAAGCAAAATCATCTCTTTCTTTAACAGTGTTGAGAGTCAAGAAATGAACTTTAACAATTTTACTGATATACAGTATGTCAATAATAGGAATTGGTGGATGAAAAAATTAATTTAAAAAAGTAATTATCAAATCAAAAGAAATTTAAATTAAAAAGGGACTTCCACACTACATGTAAATATTGATATATTTTAAGTGAATTTGAATAAAACAAAAACGTTAAAGATTAAAATAAATTACAAATTAAAACTAAGGAAAGGACACAGAAGGAGTTGCAACTCAGGTACTTCATAGTGTTCAATGATGGTCGCCGCCAAGTCAGACGAATAATAGAAAACATTCCAAAAATGCCTGATTACTGCCTGCATCTTGGCCGGATAAGTGGGGCCAGTAATATCCTAGCAGTACTTGTAGTTTTTTGCTAGCAATTAAATACAAATTATTACTGTGACCAGGAAAAAGAGAGAGAAAAATCCCTGATGTTAAAGCTACTTTTGCCATTGTAAATAAACTTTTAACATTTTGATACACTGTTCCATTATCCATGCAAAGTTTGTAATTTCATTCTCCATCCAATACATCAGTGTTCAAAGACTCGGTATAAATTTGGCTAAGACTGGCCAACAAAATGTTGACATTTACTAGAAAGCTAACTTCATAAGTAACAAAATGCATTATTTCATCACAGGGAGTGATCATGAAATCTCATAAAATAGGCCCTTGTACAAATGCCATAATAAAAAAGATTCAAACAAAACACAAATCTTGTAAACAACCAGGCTATTTACTCCCAAAATAACTCCAGAATAAAGAGCTCATTGAGGGCAATGACTGCACATATATACATATACATGTAGATATAGGGCACACAAATTGCAAGCAACTGCGCAAGCGTTAAATTTAATGTTGTCATAAGATCATACCAAGCACCAACAAAGGCATGAATATTCATTTTTCTATACTGTACCTCAGTGCACAAAGTTTGAAGGATGTAGATTACGAGCGAGAAATTGCAGCGGCGATCATAGGGTACAAAGGGTTTTTCGGGGGTTATGAAACAGATGGTGTGTAGCAAGCGTTTGCTGCACTCTGGCTATGGACATACATGTACCAGGCATGACAGAAAGCGGTAATTGGCCAGGTGTTACAGCCTGGGCAGTTAAACTCCTTCTGTGTCCTTCCTCTGTGGCAAGACCAAGGTACATGTTCTTGTACACAGTTACGTGTAACATACTGTAAATTGTAAACAAATCTTAAGAATGAGTCATAAACATGAAAAAAGAAGGAAACTTTAAAAACACTGCAGCAGAAAACTGAAACGATCTACAAATCAGAACGTATTTCAAATTATGTACATCCTACATACCGGTGTACATGTACATTTACCGGTACATGTTTACCAGTCTAGTAATGTACGGTAGTCAGTCCAACCACCGTACAATAACACGTACCATGCATGTAAATCTACAACTCTGGGTGTTCGCACATGGGCATGTGTGGTGATTGGTGCAATATGAAAGGGATGTGTGGATGGTAACATGTATCCATGTAAAGTTAACAGACTTGACCTACAGAATATGTTCCGGTATATTTTCATTGTACATGTTGGTACACCTTGGTACATTTTGATTCAAATCCAAGGCTTCCTCACATGCAGGTGCATGAACCAGTACGTATTCAGAGAGGGTAACAGTACATCCATGTACGTGTGCATGCAAGGTACATGTACATACCACGGTATGCACACGGACATAACTCCATGCTCCATGATTATATATATGTAAATGCTGAACTTTCACTGTATAATGTATGTAGTTTGTGTAGTTTCAATGTGTCGATGACTGTACATGTACAAGGACATGTACAGGGACTGCAGAATGTTCATCCAATCATGTTGCAGGCTGAATTGGTGCACCGGTGCATGTACATGAGGTCAAGTCCATGTTGTCCAGAACAGTCAGGATGTATATGTACATGTATGCACTTGTGTAATATGTTAATGTACATGTACTAGTACATGTACCGGTACCTCCATCTTAAATACCGTATTTTCATTGGCCTATGACAATCACATGAACAGTCAATTGATAAAGATGCATTTTAACCTCATTTTGAAAGCCACTACTGTATTTTAAGTGCTAGTGTACATGTACGGTACGGTACATGTACCGTACCTTACGTACATGTGCATATACATGTACATGTATGCAAATGCATTTCTTAGGATTTTCAGCAGTTTTGATTTTGGCTTAGAAAAAAAAACAGTAAGATATGAGTTTCCCACAACCAGTAACAGGGTAGAACTTGTTTTGTCACCTGACAATGTTAAGAGTTGCCTTTAGTGCACTCAGGTGTACATGTACCTGTATCTCAGTTACTGGTACGGTAAATATTCAATATTCACTGCCATTTATACCAATGCATGTACAGTACCTGTATGTGACCATGGTCAGTTCATGTACATGTAAATGTACATCACGTACTGTAACTGGACAGTCCTCAGATATACACAGACTGCTGCCTATTTACTGACTCGCTTCAACTGTCAACAACCGGATCTGGCTAGCTTCAAGTAAAACCTGTTCTGACACTGTTTTACTAAATATGGAAACTTAATGTAGTGCAGAGCCAACCTGTTTTACCAGGTAGAATCAACTTTGCATGTTGGCAGCGATCGAAACAAACTTCAGATGAAATGGCACTTGTATAAAAGACACATGTCACGAGTGAAACTGATTGGGGACTGAAAAGTGGAAAACTTGAAATCTGTCAGCATGCATCGCGCAGGTCTATGAGCCAGGCATAAAGTCCTTTTTTAGTGGAGGAGGAGATACATTGTACTGATAAATCAAGGGAGGGCATGAGTTCCATTTTGCATTTCCCTTCAACTACGGTCACGCATGGCGCACAGTCATTCATCTACATGTACGGTGCATACGTGCATTTCCACGATTTGAGTTCATGTACTGTGCACCGGTACTAGTACATTAACAATGGCAGCTTTGTGATCGAGTTCATCTACTCAGACGTGGGTAATTCCAGAAAAAGGGATCAATTTTTTGGTGTCCCCGTCACATCTGATATATGATTTGTATGTTCAGAACACATTTTCTAATTTCCAAGAACGGTTAATTAATGCAAATTACCTGCCAAACAAATAGTAATAGTTTGAAATCACTTCCAGTAATATTTCCATGTCAAATAACAAAGTTCAGATGTAACAGGAACACAAAAATGTCAAATTTTGGGACCCCTGATTTATGGAATTTCCCACATACAAATGCCACGAGTGAAAGGTTGCCAAAAAAATTCAGTGAACTTAACAGTGAAAAGCATGCCATAATTGTAAGGCAGGTTCCTCAAAATATGGACCATTAGATAATGTTCAACTTAGGGGGTTCAGTTTTCCTGAAGTGAACAGCAGTGAATTAATTTCCAATGTCTGATGTAATGAGGGAAGTCATGGCTGATATCTGGAACAATGATGACCGTGTCAACCTTTCAACTTAATTGGAGTTAATTAATTAAAGTCTGGAATGTTAGCAATTTGAGGGACATGAACTCCCTGTTAAAATCCAAGCCAATAGAATTTACTGAGGAGTGATAATCCCTGAGGTTAATTTACACAGATTTATATGTGGTGAAAGGTGATATTTACATATATTGAAACCATAATTGCGAAATTTAAAAGTAGCTCTCACAATTAAACAGGTCCTAAAGTCGGCAGTCGCGAATGTCTTTCGATTCTGTCATGAGTGTCAAAAAATCGACTGCAAAAAACCGAGTAAAATCCCTATATCGATGTACAACACAAGCTTTAAAAAGAGCGCAAAAAAAGCACCGCCAAACCATCATCCCTTTACAACTGGACCGATCACATTTTCTTCAAGTATGTTCCCGAAAACCGCAGTCCAAATTACCAATCGTGGCGATTTTGCGGCTTCCATCAATCTCTCGCAGTGACGTTAGAGAAACATTTCGCTGCATCGTGGCCTGTTTGACCTTTTACATCAACCCAGATAGTACGCCCTCTTTTTTATTCGATATTCATGAGCCCCTCCACAGAATGGCGATGCTCCACAATTTTTCTCTTCAGAACAATTTTTCTCAGAAGAAATTCCGTCATTCTGAATGACGTTCGCAAGAAAATGACATTTGAGACAAAAAATACGATTCATGATGAAAATCTGATGCTCAGAGTTGTTAATTTAAATTTTATTTTCAGTGGAGTTATTTCCAAAATAACCAGCAAATTAAAATCGCGCATGGAATTTTCGAGCATTACATGTGACAGGATATTCGGCATTCTCGAACGTCATGCAGTTTCTGTCAAAATTCTTGAATGTCATCTAAATTCTGTCAAATAGGATGCTCACAACGAACATATTGTACTCATTATAAATTTTTGATGCAGCCAAACTTAAAGATAATTTTTGGTGGTCGAAAGATACAAGACCTGGCAGATATGCTGGTATAGTGAGAGTGATTATAAACGGTAAGAGAATGAAGAGAGCCAAACTTTTCTCATCATTTTCCGTCAATTTTGTGCTCTTTTTTTCGTGGCTTATATTTTTTAAAAGTTATTTCTTAGGTGCTTTGAAATACATCTGTCAAAAAATATACTGAATTCTCCTTCTTGTTGAGAGAAGTTTTGAAATCAAGTCCTCTGGTGTAAACACTTTGACATAAAACTTTAAATGAATTCAACTCCATTTGATTTGCACTGGTAGCCAGCCAAATGTCCACCATAAGTACATATTATGCCTAATTATCCCCATATAATGATTTTTATAAATCTGAAGGTGCTAATTTGTATTTTACATGATCAAAGTCACTCTTTTAGAAGTTTTGAAAAATGACAGCCAAGGTTGCATTTTGGTCCATTGTATGAAGAACATGCCGTATGCTTTTCTACTGCCATGCTCATGGGCTTGCCTGCATGTGGCCGTCAACTGCATGTGACGTTAATGACAAAACCATACTGGTTTGTCAGATTGAATTGAAACTCCGGTCTGTACTGATAAGCAGGTTTCATACTATGTTGTTACCTGGGTTATCGAAAAATTTAACCCCGAGATCACCCAGGTAATTGGGAGCGTTCACACTGCACATCTTAGGGTTAGAAATTCTCCAGGTTACCGTAACTGCCTTCAAACACCACTTACCAATGTCGGGGGCCAACGGTAGCCTTGAGACAATTCTCCGGGTTATCTTCGGCAGTGTGAATGCTCACCGGGTTTTATTCAACTTAGGTTTTGTTTTCTTCAATTACATGAAGACAGGACGCTGAGGACAGTGCATTATTTCACATGTACTTCATCTGAAGGACAGTAACTTGTCTTTCTGAGTTAATTTTGTGTACAATGTTTGCAAGATACCAGTCTTGACCTCATACCGCACGTGTGAACATGTACGTGGCTTTACCAGCATAAGTGTTTTGTTTACACGTACACATTGGGACATGTGAACACTTCTTTTTCATTATCTATGGCAAAACAGGCAAAATTCCGAAGAACCGTAGAGTCAACGCTAGGGCTTCAAATTCCATGACAGGCACCATTTTGCTACAATGCTGTAGTGAGAGCAATTAGATTGTTCGAGGTTGGAGGTTGTAGCCTATGCACGTGTGCACCTGATTCTGCGGGCTGCTACCTTTGCAGTGTAGGAATAACCCAGGTCGGCACAAAAGCCGGCAAGCTAAATTGCTTAGTTTTTTGTCATGTTTGTAGTGTGAAACTGATTCTCCGGGTAAGTTCCTACCCGGGTATGAACAACTACCCGGGTAATTAATGACCCGAGTAAGTTCAGACGAGTGTGAAAGGGGCTATAAGAAGTGTTTTACATGCCTACCAAGCTTTAACAAAATTGGGCATTGGACAGCCAAGTTCTAGGGGGGCTTTGCGATGGTCTTAAATAACTGGACTCCTTTCTGTGACCGTGCACAGCCAAAATCTTGTTGGAGACTCCTCCTCCCTCCCCGACACATGACACCTTGTGCAGTATCTCCTTCTAGAAAAATTTAGGGAACCATCTTCTTATGAGTTTGACAACAGTACAAACTCTAAACACTGGGGAGAGGAAGAATTTGATTGCTGTTTTGTACCAACCGGTAGTACAGAAATCATTCCTCTTTTCCTTTTAATTTACATGTAGCATGCACTGGGAGGGGTCTGGGTCCAAGACCAAGACATTACATTTACATGTACTCTTGGAGAAAATTCTTTTAAAGATCAATCACATTGGTAATTCATGATTTACCTTTTTATGAAATTTAGTCATATTTAAAGCAATCTACATTTATTATGTTACAACCAAATAAAGATTGCTACTCAAAAACATGAGTTGAAGTCCTCCATATTAGGCAAACTGAAAACAAAAGTCGTCGGGAGCATCTAATAGAAGCCTGTAATGATGACATCACACTACGGCTCTGCAATTCAACGACAGGGCCAACACACCTGTGTGCATGAGCAGTGTGCTTGCTCACCCTTACATGTACCGGTATCTATGAATTAAAAGAGGTCAGACAGTGAGACCGACTTGGATTTGCTTTTCCATCGACAAGGTTGAATAACACTGGATTGTATGACGAAGTTGAACCGTCCCAAGTTGAACCGGAGTACATGTTCCGTAGATGTAAGGTCCTGATGAATTTCAGAAAGATGGCCGTTTTTTTCCTCTGTTTTTGTGCTATTAAAACCCTAACTCCCTAGGGACCATTGAAATCATGCATATGCTCGTTGGATTCAGAATGGTTAGGGTTAAGCCTCCTATTTTGAGAGCCATATGACATCATCAATTGTTAGATTTGTTTGCCACCCTCATCAACACATTTTTTTCTACTCTGAGCATTTTCACGGTTGAACTGAACTCGCAAAAGACGATCTTTTTATATAATGCTAAGAGAAGCTGCCATGTTAGTCATTTCATGAAAATGACCAATTCCCTGTTTTACAACCGTTTTCTATGAAAGCGATGTAATTGATCTTTTTAGTTCTTAAGGCAGTCATTTGTGTGGAGTTCTGTTCACATGGTCATTTTGGGGTTCTAAAACAGGAGCTGAAAGAAAGAATCACTGTAACTAACTTCTGGGAAATGTACTGATATCATACTAGGCTGATTTTCCCACTTTGCCCCCCCTCCCCCCACCAAGTCACATGCACATTTACCAGTGCCTTAGTAAGTTGGAAGAAGGGTGAGCAGGGAGAGATGTACTGGTAGCCATGGACACCTGGAATATTCCACACCAGGATTTTTATGCACCGGGGCATGAACATTTTTAGTCCACCATGCCAAACCACTGATTTCTTGGCGTGAAACTTTTGCCATGCCATCGGAATTTGGAAGGACAGTGAACTTTGAAAACCTGTAGGAGGTTGCACTGTATAGCTACTGGATGGGGGGCACTTAACTGAGTATATGCTGTACTCTCGTACATGTACCGGTATGCAGCCTTAGATCTCTCCCAAACCTGTTTGTGCAGTTTTTTCTTGGTATTTTCTCCTCTTCTGTTTTTTATGCTCAGCAGTGGGTGGATGGTCAAAAAACTTGTTTGCCCCGCGCCTTTGTAATTTCTCAATTATGCAGTCACTTAGGCCGATGGAACGACTGGATGTGCATGACGTGGTAAGCTTTTTTCGTTGGCACGCCACTTGATTGAATTTGCAGAAAAGTTGAGAGTTCAACTTCAAATGGCAAATGTTTTGTGCTGTCAACTCTTCATGGCGCCAACTTTGTTTGAAATACATGTACATATATCTCGGAGCATGGAATGAAATTAACTCCCTTGTGAAAGGGGATTTTTTTCCTACAGTAAATGTACAGTGTACATGAAAATAATTTGCTGAGATATCAATTTAGTGAAAGTCTGGGTGTTTAAAATACCGGTACATGTACCTCTACACTGTACATGCCTTGAATGCACATGTACACGTATGAATGCTAGAAAGAAACATTGAGCATCTAATTTTTTGAAAACTAGGTAGGAGGCAGGAGAGTTTATATTTATTTTTGGTTGTCAAGACAGCTTCCACTTCACAGGCATGTGCACAGTTTTGCAGCCTTAGTCATATGCAGATATTCAAAGATATGTTTGAACTGAAGATTGAAAGGTCACCAACAGAGTCAAATGTTAGTTTGGAAGTTACGGCTTGCACATTTTTATTTTCCAATCGATTTATTAACATTTTGGTAATTCTTGCTTAAAACATCTGTATTCAGAGGAGGATGCAACACTTTAAACAACATGTAATGAAATCTAAGGTCCCACAACCTGACAACACGTCGATCATACGTTGAGACAGTTTGCAGGGCCCCTTGACATGACGTCGCCACTGAAATATCTGACAAAAAAACAGTTGAGGTGCCTGGTACCGTACAAGTACTTACAGAATAAATCCCAAAAAGTGCCATATGTTGGCAACATAGCTGAACAGTTTTCTTAACGGACAACTCATAGGCGTCCATCTTGGCCATCCTGACATTACGTGCACACAAGTGGCAAGACCTGCCATTCAGCATAGTGTACAGTATGTAAATGTGAATAGTGGGTACTGATGAACAATGCGGTTTGTTTAAATGCAGTCTCTCCAAAGATTGATTTTCATCGTTGAGTCATGATTTTTTTTTTTTTCAATTTTTCAAATTTTCATTTTCAAAAATCGGCATCGCTTGTTAAGCCGTAATTGAAGCTTAGCATGGTCATTTTGACTATACACATGTAGTTTTGTAAAGGATTCCTTTTGGTTATAAGGTCCTCACTACCAATTTCACTGTGTGCATGCGCCAACATGGTATACTGTGTAGATTAATAAGTGCGCTGTGTGCAATGCATGCTCGAACGCGGTATACTGCGATGCGATACATGTACATGTACTTTGCATTGTGCATCTGTACAAATACATACATGTGTATACTCTGTACAATGCCCCAGGTCCCAGCTACCTTACACCATTCATTACACATACACGTACATGTATACTGTAAAATTATAATTCTGTAACAACATGCAGAATAATTGGCATTTCAATGGAAAAAGTCCACCTGAGGTTATTCCAGACTTTTGCTTGGTCAAGCGAGGGCAACGAAACAGTTTTATACAGCCTACCGGTACCGTAGTTTCAATTGAAGTCTAGACACTTTACATATACAAAGGATTCAAGATGGAGTAACCTGTATGACAAAACAATTATTAACTGCCCTGATGTAGGATGTGATGTTTCTTTAGAACACCTGTGAGCACGCACAGCACCCTTTGCAATTAAACAACCATATCCCCCACCGTAGTTGTTAGCTATACAGGTCCACATGTACAGGATAGTGTACAGTGCATACAATGTAGAGCTGTCTGAAGTACATGTACATGTACAGTAGGCTGTATACATTTGACTGATCATCTGTCTGATCCCTGTTGAATCCTAGCTTAGACTTGTGTGAACTTGGGGTTGAAAGGGCAGAATCGGATGGGGACAGTGCAAAAATGTGAGGAAAAGCCCTCTGGCATTACAGGTAACTCTGGTGGAAGCTACTGTATGAATCGTCATTAATCATTCATTGCTGAGGGCCTCAGTGGCACTGAACTGCACTGGGAATCACCGTACATATAGAAGCCAGAATATGTAGGTTATGGAAGGTGTGTGGGAATGTGGCTGGGCTGTGTTGTCCTCCATTGGTAAAAAAAATGTCAGAACTGTCCCGGTCAGGTTTTTTTATGAACTTGAAGGTATTTTTTTTACTGGTACTCTGCATTCTACATGTATTAGGGAACTATTTGACCTCCTTTTGAGGTTGGGTGTATCAAGGAGTGCACTTTTTCCAAACATTTAAAATTGTCTGCAATCTTCTGGACAACTGAGGGCGCTGTTGCTGTGATGTCAGTCAGGGAAGACACTTCGTTTCAAAAAGGTTTTCCATTCAACTTGTCAATGTAGATCTATTCACTGAAACCAGGACTATCGAGAAAGCACTGCTTGTTGGCTTCTTTGTTATACATGTACACTGATATGAGTACTTGTATGTTCACTACAGTAAATCACCAAATGAGGAAAATGAGCGGGACTGTGTGCAAATTTCATAATGTTGTGCACAAATCAATGCAGCATTGGGGTTTTGTCCCTTGGATGACCTCACAGTTTGGCTCGTAATGTGGAAATTGGCAATGAAAACCCAAAAGGCACCCGAATACTGGGACCTTCTGATCCTTTGAAATAGTAAAACAAAAAGTGAGCATCTTAAACGTTCATTTACATGTAGACTCAGTTGTGCATTCATGTACATGTACCGGTACATGTATATAGTACAAGTTGCAGGAAAGGAAAATTGCATTATAGACAGAGAGAAACCAAAATGTCTGTTTAATCTTTGAGTTCCATAAAGTTCTACATAAAGTTCCACGGATTCTTTCAGGACAGTGGATGATTTCATCATCCAGTGCTGTGAAACTTGCCTAACTTCAAATCATGCGCAAACTTTAAGCCACCAGTTTACGGCATACGGTAGCCATTTACATGTAGCTGGGCAGTGTTTTAATAACATATTAGTCTTTGCAAAGGATCAGCATTTCAACAAAACAGCAGTCATAATACAGTTGTTGAAGTACCTGTACATGCAGCTCCACCTGCCATTTTGAACAAGGTTTTTGTCCAATCTTCATTGAAACCAGGCAGAAAATCTCTCACAGCCAGACATGTTGTCATAACCTTCAAAAACAATTAGAGTTCACGTTTCTCATAGAAACCCTGAAACTTATCGACCTAACATAATTGTGCAAATTACACCACAATTTGTAATACAAAGCACAGACTTGCATCTCCATGTACATGTAACCCAGTGCATAGCTCTTGTTTGTTCAACTTTAAGTGAAGTTACCGGTACGCCATTGTGTAAACTTTCGTAAAATCGCTACTGACGTGGGATGAAAACCTCACAGTGAATGATGTGAAAAATGCAAATTTGTACCTGTAATTTCATGAGGGACCGTTGTGACCGTTGCTTGTTTTTTTTATTTGAACAAGAATTGTTATAATGTACTTGCAAATTAAACATACAGTAGTTAGGCCTGACTATTTAACAAACTAACGTTACATATAAGTTATAACCTACATGTACAATTCAACACAAAAATGAGTTGTACGTCATGTACATGTGCCTTTAATTTGAATAAAAGTGGAAGTGAACTTCGCTCCTGATTTGAGCATTTCTTTAAAAAAACCTGAAGGGGATTCGAAAGTTTAATAGACTACACTTCACCTGTGTTCAGCTAATACAGACGGTAACAAACCCACCTCTATCAAAATAGGAAAACACCAAACCAGCGCATGCACGCACATGCGAACACCCAATGTTTACGGTCAAACACGCTGGGGGTTTTCTGCTTGAATTCAATGAGCGCACACAATGTACATGTACGATGTACACACATGTATGTATGCATGGAGCAACGTTTTCATGACGACCAATAGCTCACGGCACACTGCGCTTTCTGTTTAAGCGCCTTATGAAGAAGATCGATACCAATTGGCTCTCTTGTCACTGAAAACCAATACTGACCAATAAAAACACGAAGCAGATTGTACCATTTACCGGTTAAGCGAAACTACGTGCAACATACATGCACATGCCAGCATACATGTATGTACAGTGTACAATGTGCATGCTACATGTGCGTGCAGGGCTGGCTGGCAGCTGAAAGCAGGCGGTGCTGGCATTGCAATGATTGTTAGCACAATAATTATAGGCCTACGTATGAAAGTCACAGCGGGATAAATGTGAAATCTTAAGTTACAAACGAATCACAGTCCTTTTTTGGTGATGTTGTTCGCTGTGTTTGTCATGTTGTTCGTTATTTGTTAAATGCTCTGAAATTTCTTTAGGGGCGCGATCTTTTACACTCCTTCAGGAGTGCTGAGGAGTGCGGTAGGAGCGCCTGCGCGATCGCGCTCCATTGAAATGAAGGACTGTGTTGTTTGCACCTTTGAGCTGATGTGCACATATTTTTGTTTTGCTTGGTAGACTTTCCAACAATAGCCTGCAAGATCTGTGGGGACCGGTCTTCTGGCGTTCACTACGGCATTATCTCCTGTGAGGGCTGTAAGGTAAGACGAGGTGCCAGACTTGGCTTCATTTCTTCTCTCCCCCTCCCCTTCACCTTGGTGGCTTGAGTCTTACAAGGAATGAGACTTGACCTTCTGATGGTCATTAGCCCTGATTCAAGCCGTAACACCCAGAGTGAAATACATGTTCATGGTTGAGACTACTGTTGCACTGTGAGATGAAATGAATCTTAGTTTCTTTTAAAACTTGAACAGACTTTTAAAACAATATGGCTTTCTTGTTACAGGATTTTCCCTCAGAGTAGCCAGTTCTATGCGTTTTTGTTTTTGCAAACATCAACATCACCACATAGTTGTTACCGCTGTCTTTAAGGCCTGTGACCTACAGGCAGTGGTTCAATATTGTTTGTATGAGTAACTTGGAGTCAGGGGTTCTAATCCAGCAGTTGGATGTGACATCTTGGGACTTTGGGCAGGTCACTCTGCCAAAGTTTACCTCTTTCCACCCAGGGGTACATGCACCTATACATGTGGGTACATGCACCTACACATGTGCGTACATGCACCTATACATGTGGGTACATGCACCTATACATGTGGGTACCTGTGAGAGTGTTGTATTGTTTAATTATGAGCCCAAGGCTGGGCCAAAGGAGGTGGTAATGAGAATTATTTTTGGGGGGGAGTTGTTCAAGGGTCCATTGAGCAGGAACAGTAATGACCCCCTAAGCACCAGCAATGGAGGATACATAACATTCACCAAGAATCAGTGTTATCTCACTGGTCTCAAGTGTCAGAAATTGTGAAGGTTTCGGGTAAGAAAACCCCCCCTTACACCATTAAAGACTGTAACATTCCTAAAATTGTCAGTCGCATACATGTACATGTACATGTACTGTACATGTGCTGTTTGCGTGCTGTGTGCACGCTGTTTGCTCACACAAGCTTTGACGTGACAAGATCTCAGAATGCTTAGTTTCAGAGATTTGGCCAGTAGAGTATAAAAATGAATTAGTCAGGCTGGCCAGGAAACTCCAGGACCAGAGTGACCTCGGAGTTGGGCTTAGCATCTTGACTCATGCACTTACACATGTACATGTACGGGCACTTTGCTTTGGTTCTGAGAGTCTGTGTGCAGTCCCCAGGGTTTGACAGACTGGACCAAAGGACTGAGGCCAGCAATTAAAAGATCAGTGGTCTTGCACTTTTCTTTCCTGTTCATGTACACATTATGTAAAAGTTTTGTGAGAAAAAGAAATTGAATATTTACATTAATGGATTCCTGTCATTATTTCTGGCACCAACGTACTGGTATACCCCCCCACCCCCGACGTGTTCCATATGCGGTGTGTGAAAAACAAATTCAGACAGTACATTCACCTGTTGGTTCTTAGTCGTGGTTGTCGTGTTGTCAACTATTGTAATGTGTTCAGATCCAATAGATTTTGTGAGGCAGTGGCCCCTGGTCCTTGCAGTTTTTTTTGCCCCATGAATTTCAACCTCCCTGTGTCCTCAAACTAAACAGGACCACTCATCTCTTGGGCCAGGCAGCAATCAGCCCCCACTGCATGCAGGCACCGGTGCACCTACACGTCCAAGTGTGTACCTTGCTTTCCGTAGTTTCCTGCTCATCCTCGGGCATCTGATTTGTCCGTCTCCCAATGGAGTCTGACACACTGTGTGTCAGCCCTTTTAATAGCTGAAGAGTATTTTGGCTCTTGACTGTGGGAACAGTTGCGGACTCTTCTTTTCTCAGTTGGACTATGGCCTTCACAGATACAGAACGTGGCCTTCACAGATCAATTCGTTTTGCTGTCCAGTAATGTGTCTGTTCACCTGTTATACATGTACAGTGCAATGCACATGTTTGTTTGTGCACCCTTATGTGTACGGTACATGTACTTTAATTGTTTGTGAATGTACATTCTGGGGACAATGCTTGTTCTGAGAAGTAGAAGTTATGGGGATACAGAGGTCATGGCAACCTATAAGGAGGAGATTCCAATTTTGGTAACAACAGAAATTGTCCTCTTGATACGAGGAAAGCCTACATGTACCTACCCATGCAGTGTTATGGGAACTACATGTACATGTACATGTTGACATACATGTACTTTCAGTATGCGTGCATGTTGACACTGACCAAATGGGTGTCTGCACAGTTTGGTAGCTGTTGTACAATATACTTGAATAAATTGTGCCCAAAATGGGATGAAGGCCTGCCATGTATTGTTACACGGCTTTAGTCAAAAGTTCAAGCACACCTTGTAAGTGATACCCGGTATGTTTCATGTACATGTACATGAGCCAGGTACTGTATATGTACACGTACATGTACATTTATGTGTATACACGTACACCAGGCTATGCATGTGCACCAGCACTGCACCTGTGCATGACTTGAATGCATTAGACAGATATGGCAGCTTGCAATCCCCAGTGGAATGAGGTTAACCACATCTGCCTCACAACTTGTCACAGGAGAACCCATTGAATCACGATGTACATTATCGTCTCTGGAGAAAAAGAATCACTCCAGTGAAGAAAAAAAACACTTAAACAAACCGCAAAAGACAGAAAAAAGCAAGGGGGGGAGAAAAGAAGAAAAACCCACACTTGACCTTGGCTTGGAAATCAGTGTTGTGGCCAGTACATTGACTTTTATCAGGCACATAAACATGCACAATTAAGTACATGGTGCGGTACTCAATACATTGGACTCGGTATACCGGTACAAGTACCAGTACATGGTGTAGTACTCAATACATTGGACTCAGTATACCGGTTCAAGTACATGGTGTGGTACTCAATACGTTGGACTCAGTGTACCGGTACAAGTACATGGTGTGGTACTCAGTACATTGGACTCAGTATACCGGTACAAGTACCAGTACATGGTGTAGTACTCAATACATTGGACTTAGTATACCGGTTCAAGTACATGGTGTGGTACTCAATACATTTGACTCAGTATACGGGTACAAGTACATGGTGTGGTACTCAGTACATTGGACTCAGTATACCGGTACAAGTACATGGTGTGGTACTCAGTACATTGGACTCAGTATACCGGTACAAGTACTGTACATGGTGTGGTACTCAGTACATTGGACTCAGTATACCGGTACAAGTACATAGTGTGGTACTCAGTACATTGGACTCAGTATACCGGTACAAGTACATGTACATGGTGTGGTACTCAGTACATTGGACTCAGTACACTGGTACAAGTACATGGTGTGGTACTCAGTACATTGGACTCAGTATTCCGGTACAAGTACATGGTGTGGTACTCAATGTATTGTACTCAGTATACCGGTACATGTTATAGAATCCTTACAGCATACCTGGGCCTAATTTCATGGCGCTGCTTACTGCAAGTGAAAAATCAGCGCTTACCATAGCAGAAAAGTCTGTTTTTAGGGCGAACATATTTCACGGTTTAGCGAGGAATTTCGGCTTGTGCACATGCGCACAGCCGTAACTAAGGATTCTGTGCTTAAAGGGTTATTTATATTAGTGCAGAATTTTGCAGCTTGAGCAGTTAGTGCAAAATGGAAACAGTAAGTGTAGAATTTTGCGGTAAGCAGCGCCATGAAATAGGGCCCCAATACAATCACGTACACGTATACTGTGTATTGGCATGGGCATATTTTCCTGATCCAGTTTTCTTCACAAAAGAAATTGTGGTTGAAAACCTTTTTTGTCTGCCCTTATACAACTGTGCACAAATATGTTATGATACCGGGTAGCTCTGTCCCTGTTTTTACCACTTCACCGTGTAATGTTACCGTACATGTACCGTAGCTCCATCACTTATTTTACCATTAGGAAAAAGTAATCAGATATCAAAAACCTTCAAGACAAATTTGTTGATGCTGGGTTGACAGAGTGGTCGTTGCTTGCCACAGTTGATTGCATTTAAGGACCCTCTGGGGAAAATGAAGTATCCACTGGGCTTGACTTGCAAGAAAAATCAAGGAAGGACATAAATTTGGCTCACTGTCTTAATATGTGGATATGTCCTAATACATCCTGCTATATGTGTATGCAATACGCATGTACATGTACACGTTAAGGACCACTTCTTTTTAACTTGTAATTTTTTTCCAAGCAATGAGTAGGGTCTAGTTCTTTTTTTTGTTCATTTTTTGTGTGTCTAGATGGTGTTCTCATTGGAAATTTTTTTTTAACTATTTTAAAACATCAAATGCACATTTTCAAGATGAGAACTTGGGCACTCTCAAAATGGACAGTTTCAGGGAAAAATCAGATGACAGTTTTTCAAAATTTTCAGTCTGCATATCTTTCAATTGGCTCAATAGTGAGTACGGCCTCCTCTTGCAGCAGTAATGGCTTAACTGTCTCGTGGACGTAATGAGGTGATTCACATCTCTGATGGCCAGCACATCCCATGCAGCCTCCAGAGCCACACCCAGCTGCTGCAGTCCATGTGGCTGTGCATCCAGCTGCTTCATGCTCCTCCCCATCAAGTCCCAGACATGTTCCGTGGGATTCAAGTCTGGGGACTTCGCTGGCCAGTCCATGCGCTCAATCCCATGGTTTTCTAGGAACTGCGTCACCACCCTTGCTCATTGGGGATGGGCATTATCATCTATAAAAATGACCCCCCCTCCCACATTTTCTGTGAATGGCACCACGATAGGTTCAAGGACCTCACTTCTGTCATTGCTCCCCGTGGGGCCACGTAGAGACAAGTACGGTTGCCAGAGGCGATGCTTCCCCACACCATGATGCCGTCTCCCCCATAACGGTCATGTTCTGCAAATCTCTCTCCTGCTCGCCTCCAGACTCTCACACGTCCATCATTGTGGTCGAGGGAGAATCTGCTCTCATCTGTGAACAGAACATGGCACCACTGCTGTTGGGTCCATCCGACATGCTCCTGAGTCCAGTTGAGATGGATTCTGCTGTGAGCCGGGGTGAGTGGGTCACACTGTGCTGGTCTTCTGGCATGCATAGTGGCTCTGTGAAGTCAGTTGTGGATTTGTTTGAGTGGAAACAGTCTCTCCAGTGGCAGCAGCAAAGTCATCATTGAGTCAACGTGCACTGTGGAAGTAGTTGCAGAGGCAGAGATTCGTCAAGTAGCGGGTTGTTGCGGCTGGCCGGCCACTGTGGAGTCTCTCTGAGTACAGCCCTGTCTCACGGTGTCATGAGTATGCTCTGCTGCTGACAATGTGAGACACACCCATCATGTCAGCTACTCTTCGCTGACTGAAGCCAGCTTCCAGCGTCCCTAGGACTCTGGCAACCTCTGGTTCCCTCAGGTGGTGTCTTGGCATTGCTGCTGCAAGTTGTCGGATTGTGGAGACCAATGACAGAAAAATGCTCTTGCACCTACTTTTTTGCCACTTCATGTGGTCAGCTGATACTCTGAAAGCCCACATTTCAGGATATGCAATGATGCAAGAGATACATGTATTATGCCACAACTGAAATCAACCACACTTGAAATTGATTGCAGCTGTGTTTGAGGGCTTGAGGCCATTCAGGACGGTTGTATTGGGGTGTTTGCAGCAGTAATATATCTCTTATGAAAATAAGCACTTAGTCAGTTTCCCTATATGATTTGTTTCATCATATAAAAAGGATACACAAAATAAAAAGTGGTCCTTAACTTTTTTCAGTAGTGTACTACCAGTATATTTGTGATCTGCCAGTATATTTAGCATGGGGAACATGCAGTTTCTTAAGCTTAGGCTGCATCCGAATCTCTTGTCTAGAGCTACAGTAGGTCTAGGTCTTCGCTCCATTGGAAATGCATGGAGACGCGAAGACAATAGACCTAGCCGTAGCTCTGGAAGCCCGTTTCGGACACGGTCTTAATGTACAGATAAAAGTGCTCATTTCCATCCATGCAACAGACTGGTACCCATAAGTAGAATTTACCGGCTACTTTTGTGTACGGGAGGATACATGTACCGGTATGTATCACAAGGTATCAAAGAGAAAGGATCCATTTACCATGTCTGGACTGGTGCAGTGTCCTCTGTTTGCATGTACAGATTATGTAGTTGGCCCTCCAGCAACTTGTACATGTATAAATACAGGTACCGTAAATGAACATGCATGTTGCAACTGCAGCACGGGTCGGTGTTCCAGTGTGGGAGATACAATCACATTTTAGCTGTTGTGAGATCGAGCTTACATCTGTGCATTGGCTTCTGGTAGGATGTATCAGGGAGAATCGGCTTTCCAAATCTTTCTGCTTCTTTGTATTCAAGACCCTACCGTACCGGTACATTACTGTGCTGCAGGATACCGGTACCTCTCACAGCTCACCCTTCCTCCTCAAGCAAACCCGGTCAGGTTCTCTGATCATTGATTCATATCAACTACATGTAGAAGAACCAGAACTGTTCTCTACGGTCATTGTGCCTTTACCAAAGCAGCGCCAGCAAGATAGAATCATTTGTGCCAAATATTCAAATACCCACATACATGTACATGTACGTGTATCCGATTGTTGAATATTTGAATAGCTTTTAAAATTGTATTTGGAGTTAACATAAAAAGAGGTGACTGTAAAAAAAGTAATAAAGGGGAGAGAATGCAGTTATTTGGTCACAATCTTATTTCATTGTATTTGGAGTATGCTAATGCATTTGCCCAGCAATAAGGCCCAACAGTACTCTCCTCGGAGTCTTAGAACATAGTACACATACAGTACATTGTACCATAGATGGGCACATTCTGTTTTTGCAGTTCAGCCAGCGGTCACACCATTTGTTCCTGCTGCGTGTCAGGAGAAATATTTGTGGCACACCACCAGCAACCCGTGAATATCATGTGATGGCAATTTTTTTTTCCTCCCGGGCATTTTATGAAAACAAATAATCAAGCACAACAGCTAGAATGGCAGTCCACTTGGGCTCTGGTATGACAGCGTACGAAAGCCCCCGAGTGCTGTACTGTGCTTTTACGTGCATGTACTTTTCTGAGTTCAAAAAAACAAAACAACCCATCACCACATATACACTGTAGGGTACGTGGTACTGGTATTTGTACCCTGTGAACCATGTTGCACAATATTTCACAATGTTCCCGACTGTGATAGGTTTTCCTTTTAGGGAACCCTAGATACGTCTGGGCTAGGAAAGGCCAGTCTAGGTCGCAGTTGGTATTTGAGTTATCTTTGTTGTCAGTTTTAACTTACCCACATTTGCTCGTTTGAGTCACAGAGTTTTTTTTCCAGCTGTCTCAGCCAGATCCTTGCTCTCTGCTCTCACACCCTTTGTTTTGGGTGACAGTGACAGCATTTTATATCATTGTTTTCCCCTATCTATCTTATCTGTGTGTCTGTTTCCATTCTCAAGTTGAGAGACCTGTGTGTACAATGCACACTGTAAATACGGGGGGAAGGGGAAGAATATCAACCAGAAGGAGCCCCTTAAAAACACTTTTGGAAAAGGCAATGAAAAAAGATAAGTATGTTTATTGTACACATGTATGTGTACAAGTATAATACTTAAATATTGTTCATGTACATTTACATGTATTCTAGTCCGAGGATGTCAGTTGTGGAATGTTTATCTATATTTGTTGAAGCGTAATGGAAGTAATAGTCTGTATATGAGGCTGCCTGTACGGTTGAGTCAATTCGAATCATTCACTATTTGAATATTTGACCTTTAATTTGGTCAAATATCGGAATATTCAGTTGTACCAACAAGCAGATTGTTAAGGAACAAACCATATACATGTACAAAAGCAGTTGCAATAATGGACACAATTGTACATTATAATTACTATATAATAGCTTTTCACAACTACGAGTATCTCCAGTCATGAGTTAGCAAGATTTGAGAGATGAACAATAATTCTTTTCCTGTTGAAAATGTATATTCCTTTTAAATTTGTTAATGAATAATGTACTTTTCAAATCATTGTGAGGGTTTTGTCACTTTTCATTGAAATTACTTGGAACAAGCCTCCTTCACGCAATTTTTCTCATTTAAAACAAAAGGAAATGCTCCCTTTTCATTAATTTTGCATTCGAATATTCAAATTCGAAAAATAATATTCGATGATCGATGTAATATTCGGTTATTCGGCACAGCGTTAACTGCCTTGTTACTACAGGAAGCACAAGGACCTTCTCAGCAGTGTTCTAGCCACGGTCGCCCGGCACTGAAAATTTGCTCCCAGAACGTAGGTCCGAAATAAACTCTGCCGCCCAGCACAAATTTCCCCAGATTGAATAAAAGTATTGCCAATATTGTGTATTTTGTTCACATTCTTGAATAAAAGTTCACACTTTTCTGTGTTTTGAAATGTGAAGCACTGATTCTCAATGTTTACAAGACGATATAATTTCCACTTTTTAGCCTAGGCCTACCGTACCGTACCTGTACAGTACATGTAGCGATCGCCCAATGCGCATCGCACGCCACATAATTCCGATCCTAGCTCTTAAGTGTTTGGTGTGTTCACTGGTATGCACAGGCAATGTATGCAAGTTTTCTCTGCCAATCGATTGGGAGACCAGCGTATATTCAACTTGTGTCAGTCCGTTGGACACTCAATTTTTCGTCTATGTTAATATTAGTAAGGTCTAAAAACCAAATGACTGATTGACATTCCTCCAAAGCCCCAAAAAGCGATGTTGAAAAAGGGGAGAAGGGAACGCGGTGAAAAATAAATTCCACAGGTCCAAAGTGGCAGACTTATTAGTGGCATTGCCATGAAGAAATAGTACACCGTGTGCGAAGTCTAACATGCCAAAGGTAAACACGATGTGCTCGGCCTAATCTTGTACATAGTCATGCCCAAGTACAATACTGGCGCGGGGTTTTAAATTCTCGGTTGTACCATGGTTGTCGCTGGTAATCGATCATGGCTTCGCAAAAAAAACTGGAGGAATTCTTCGGAAAGCAAAAAAGACAGGAACTCGAAGAGCATGAGGATGAAACTGCCGACAGTGGAACTGGTGAGTTAAAGTTTGACGAGTGTGAAGAACGCGATGAATCCAGCTGCAGCGTGGATAGTCATGATAGTACAGGTGTAGTGGGCCAGATAAGGGCACATGTACTCCTTCTACTTTGTCGCAAAGAGGTGTAAAAAATCAGAAACATGCGTCAACTTTTGATGTCAAGTGGAAAATAAATAGGCCTTGGTTATACTGTGTTCGTGGTTCTGGAATGTTTTTGTACATACTGCCAAAAGTATGAGAAGAGGCCCTTTGGACGCGAAACATGGAATAAAGTAAGATGTATATGCTTCGATTAGAGAGCACCTGAAATTCATTGAATATCAGTCCTTAAAACGTAGCTTTATACCAATAACTCTAAAAACAACCCCAAACCCACCACTAAAATTGGTCTGGCTAGAACCCTGCTACTCAGTGTCTTGTCTTCTTCAGCATGCTCTCACTGTTTTTAAGCAGGATCTCAAGCTGTCCTGTCTCCTGCTCTCAGCTGAGACGTGCTGCGTCTCCATCGAGTTGTAGGACTTTGCAGCCTGTGCAAACAAGTGCGGGCACCTCGCTGTAAACCTAGAAGTGTTGCCCTGCGGGGCACGTGCAGAACCAGCATTCATACGCATAAGGCCAACATTTTGTACATGCAGTTTGTGGTGGCTAAGGTTACGACACTTAGACGGGTTGCCGCCTATCCCTGTTGCACCAGTCTGCAGATTGGAAATCAGGAAATAGTCTGCAAAATTTTATGTAAACCTCAGATTTGGTTGAATGGACAGGTAAAGAAAGAGGACAACTGATGCCTTGCTCCAAGCCAGGTCCTGGTGCGTGGCAATCATCTTCTAGCATAGCTTCGTAGAATCTAATATTGGAACCTTGCATAGATGGGCAATGCGTAATGTGATTCGGAAACCATATTGTGGCTGTTGTAACTATCCATTGCATGTTTAATTTGTTGGCCTGCAAGCCTGCCAACTCTGAATAATGCAATTGTTACAAATAAATGTCATTTAAAAGCGCTCATGAGATATATTTTTTTCCAATACAGAATTTTTGATGTTTTTGGGGGAAAAAAGTAAAAACATTTACCCTTGATCATGCTGGAATTGCTACAGAGGAACATGTGCATGTACAGTAGGCCTATGTTTTATCTTTGACTGTAGCAGGCCTTTTATTTAAAATATATGTAACTAGGAGGAGGAACTATTAACTAGTATTCTTTTCTTATGATGCCGGAATATTTGTATGATAATACTAGCGGGATATTTTGTCCTGTAATTATCCCTAACCCCGTAGGGACCATTGAAATCCTGCATAAACTTGTTGGGTTCAGCATGGTTAGGATTACCCGAACCCCGTAGGGACCATTGAAATCCTGCCTAACCTTGTTGGGTTCAGCATGGTTAGGATTACCCGAACCCCCTAGGGACCATTGAAATCCTGCCTAACCTTGTTGGGTTCAGCATGGATAGGGTTACCCGAACCCCCCAGAGACCATTGAAATCCTGCATAACCTTGTTGGGTTCAGCATGGTTAGGGTTACCCGAACCCCATAGGGACCATTGAAATCCTGCATAACCTTGTTGGGTTCAGCATGGTTAGGGTTAGCGAACCCCGTAGGGACCATTGAAATCCTGCATAACCTTGTTGGGTTCAGCATGGTGAGGGTTACCCAAACCCCATAGGGACCATTGAAATCCTGCATAACCTTGTTGGGTTCAGCATGGTTAGGGTTACCCGAACCCCCCAGGGACCATTGAAATCCTGCATAACCTTGTTGGGTTCAGCATGGTTAGGGTTACCCGAACCCCCCAGGGACCATTGAAATCCTGCATAACCTTGTTGGGTTCAGCATGGTTAGGGATAAATTTGTATTTGTTTGTTTTAATTCCACCCTCCCACCCTGCAAAATTTTGAGCTGTGTTTGCACTCCAATATTTTTTTTAAATATGCGTGCCATGTACATGTATGTACCGTATGTGTTAGGAAGAAGCATTTTGCTTGGAAATGGAATCCCCAGATGGAAATTTACTGGTATGGGATCAACAAAAGACAGCAGAAGGCATTCACGCGCACGTACATTTCCATTAGATTTTTAAGAACAGTTATTGATGGCCAATTAGAAAGTCTGGTCTGCATAGACCTTCCTGTTGAGATGCCGGGTAGTAGGACGTCCATAGTTACATGTAATTCTATGGTGTTGAAATTTTTTTGACCGGGCAAGGGGGGTAGAGAGGGGGGTAAGAGGGCATGAAAGGACATGCACAGTATAGTGTACTGTACCCCCACTCAAAAAAATCTTATTTATCATTTTTTTCTTTTTTTTGGTTGAAAACTCCCTACAGGCTCTGCAGCAAAACAATTTGTTGTGTGCCCGGCAAAAGGTTGTAAGCGCACTTATGCCCTTTTGCCTCTTTGCATGATCACAGAAAAAATGTTCCCGGTAAAAGAACCACACTCTTATTTAGTAAAAACGGATAAAATTTACTACAAAATCAACACAGGCTGTGCAAAAAGCAACCTTTGAACAATTTATCAAACAACTTTTTTTTTTTTTAACTATTTGCAAAGAAATCTTTATATTTCATTAAAATAAAACAGTTGCCTACATGTACACGTCCTTTTGCCAGGAAAATTTTTTTTGGCGGCGATTATTTCTTCCCGGCAAAAGGTCGTAAGTGCTTACGACCTTTCTACCGAGCACACGACGAATTAAAGGTTTCTTTTTTCTTGCTTAGAGCCCAAATGAGGGTCGGTCACAAATGAGAACTATAGAAATAATTACTTATTCTTCTTATTACGTATTCTTCTCATTTCCACCATTCAAAATTGACCGAACACTGTACAAAGTCTTTTGAAGTTATTAATTTTCTCTCTTTCGAGAAGTTAGTGCTACACCCCTGTTCTACACATCAGAGTGCATTTATGGGCAGTTGCCTGCCCAAAATTTTGACTCACCACCTCCCCCTCCGCCCACAGGTCCTTGCCATCAAACAACTGTACCCATTAAGGTTAATCAAGGGCAAGGACATTTTGCCTGGGATAATGGACACTCCGGAAGGGCTTTAAGGCCATCCACCCTTTATTTGTACAGGCAAGCCATTCTTGGATGCATATACCTGGTACCTTGTGTATACATGTACACGTTTGTCCATGTACAGTACATTGTATCTTTTTACCCACAAGTTCCATCTTTTGATTGGCCAAGAACACGACACGTTTTTTTGTCTTGTTTTGTTTTAATTGTGCAAAAAAGATGTGCAAAAATGTACAGTCAAATGGTGCCTCATTCTGAAATGGACTGTTGGGGATCACATGTACAGTTATGTATCTGCCTGACTGTGTTTATAGTCAAAAGCTTACATGCTGTACGCTAATAGACTGACAGTGATTAATTATAATTTCAAGACTGCTGATTCATGCTAATCGTCTTTTTTTCTGTAGCTGATGATCAGAGCTGATCTGTTTATACAGACAGTGCAGACTGCACATAAACTTGTCTGTGAATTGTGAAGGGCTTTTTTGACAAACAAGACACTGTCCAAGTGATGAGTGATGTGATTGCTCCCATGAGTCCTCTTTGGATGGGGGAGAAAATCCCTTGTCAAAAGATGTAGACACTTTCTATCCAATTTTTTCCTTACATCTGGTATTTGATTTTTAATGTTAAGAACTCATTGTTTAATTTCAAAGACTTAATAAGTACATGTACATGTACACGTATGTACTGCAAATTACCTGCCAAACAAATAGAAATAATCTGAAATCAATTTCAGTGATACATCCCTTGTCAAACATGTCAGATGGTATGTCAGAGGTAACAGGGACGGAAAAAGTCACACTTTGGACCTTAAATTTATAGAATGACCCAAATGTAAGTACTAATACATGTACAAAAACATGTACTTTACACAAACCTGGCCACAAGCAAAGATGTGCTTCAGTCACACAGAGCTTGGTTAACACTCACACAGAGTGACACAGATGCATTTGTTTGCATTGCGGAGGCCGGTAAATGCCAAATTGTTGCACATGATGGGACGTTGTCTTATCAATCATTAGGGAGGGTACATGTACTCTGTGTGTCTAAATTAATAACTTGTCAAGGGCATGCTAGGCATGACGTATTTACATATGTGTACAATTGTTTGCAGTTACATGAACCAACATTTTACATATGTACATGCAATTTATTTGTTTATTTACGTATCTGATCATCCAACAGTACGTTACAGGATGATAATGAGTGAAAAAGGCAGTGACACTGAACAAATGTTCAGTGCTAGAGGTGGGAGGAAAACCCCAGATTAATGTTTCGGGGGAAAACCCATGGACTCGGGTCAGCACCGAAAACCCAGTACATGTGTAGACCGAGCTGGACTCGAACCAAGGTCCCCAGAGGTAGAAGGCGAGGAAAGAAACACTATACGCCAACTTGACTCCCCCTGCACCATCCTGAACTAAAATAAAGAGCAATTATTCCATAATTACCATCTATGGGTGAAGGCTAATTATTGAAAAGTATAGCTCCCCTGTTTCTTGAGCCATTTCAAAGATCTGGTATGGAAGGGGGAAAAATACCGTAGCTGAATGAGGAACCTGTGAAGTATTCACTGGTAACCTGTAGAACTTACCCCGTGTTACATATGTACATGGTATATGTGCTTTATTCAGAAATTCATGAACTCAGGGATGTAATGTTCATGTTGTTTGTTTTCTTATTTGTTCAATTCGTTTCTGCAGGGGTTCTTCCGTCGCTGTCTCAGAAGACAGAAGGAGTATGTGTGCGTACGAGGGGGTAAATGCGAGGTCAGTCGGCAGCAGCGGAACCGGTGCCCAGCATGCCGGTACAGGAAGTGCATTGAGCTGGGCATGTCCAAAGATGGTGAGTGATTGGGACAAAGTTATTTTGGCATTGGGAACAGTCTCAAGCAGCACTCCACCATCCATACTCATACAAGTATCTGCTCTGACTATATAGAGCCGATGGCCAAATAAAAAAGGGGTCATATGTGACCACAGTCTGCACATGGACACATCTTCAACCCTGCTGTAGTACAAGGCACTGTTGTACGTCTACATGTTGTATTAGGCACTAGTAGGGATCCATCATGTGAGCCAGCAATGAGAAAAGCCACAATCTACAGGTGCGCTGGGGACATGGGGGAATCTCATGCTACCTCTTCCCCCGTGGTGTGGAGAGGTAGCATGCAGTGATGCAAAATGAGCCTGCAAGAACTTTGTGTGACATCTACCGGTATGTAGGTTATTGTGTCTTGAATGATGGCAGTACCAGTACCTGCGTCGTCGGATGGCTGCACTGGACCCTTGGGTCAGTTAGAGACCATCATGAGGTGCTAAATTAGGTCTGGCGCAATACACGCACGCAGGGGAGGGGGAAATTAATCTAATTTACAGCTGCCATGAACAAGGATAAGTGGAAATGGGCAGTGGGTAAGCTCTGAGGCGTGACCGCTGTGATGACTGAGCTGCATGCAGTGTGCATTGTATGCTTTGATGAGGAAGCCCCATTTTCATGGCCGTGCTTACAGTGAGCGAAAATTTGGTGCAGATCTGGCTGGAAAGTGTGGTTGTAACGGAAAGCCTGTTTGTGCAGGGTCAGCAGACCGTTTTTGTAACAAAAGGCTTTGGGCTGGCAGAAATCAGTGGAAAAATTCCTCTGTCAGCATTAAATAGTGATCGTTGGCACAGGGTACTGCAGTTATCAAAGCCGTGTAATCAGTCTTGAGACATTGTTTTGAGTGGGTGGCTAGGTTTGGTTGAAAGGAAGGCAGCCCCTTAGCTTAAGGTATCAAGAAGATAATCAGGAGAGTCTTGTCAGGTCATCGATAACCGCGATAGAGTGGAGGGGTTAGAATGTTTTTTGATGGGAGTTATCTTGTGTTTTGAAATTTAAATGGCAAATGGCACTGTGGGACTTTGGGGCTGGGGATGGTGGGAAACTCTTACTGGAGAGCTGGGTCATTCCATGAGGTTGGGGCACAATTTGTGACGTTTTCAATTTGTTACATGGGTTCCGTAAAAATGAACAGTTATTTCCCTGTATGTGGAATCCAAATTGGCATTGTTATACATGTACATCTTGCAAGGCTGAATACAGAGGTGTGTCATTTTAAAGAAGTAAATTACCTACTCTACAGCTCATGACAAGTGGTAAAAGTTTTGGATGTGACAAGGACACCGGCACAAATTGTGCCCCAACCTCATGGAATGACCCAGCGAAACTTGTGGAAGAACAAGATGCGTAACGGTGAATGAAGTAAGGGCATATATGCACATGCATACATGTAAGATTATGCAGTAATGGCATTCTCCTTAGATTAATCTGCTACCAGAAACTAAACGTTTCCGGTCTAGCGTCCGGCATTCCTTGTGTAAATATCGTATGTACCAGTAACAGGCATGGAAACTGTATCTGCAGTGCCAGTCTGTTGGAGGAGAGTGGCAATATGTGCATTGTACATGCACCGGTATGTTGACTGATATTGATATGGCATTGCAAGACATATATTCCCAGCAAGAAATGAGACCGAGGGTTACCCCCCCAACATATCCAATCCCTATACACATTCCAGACTATTGTTACTTAACACATCCCCCCAAGATGTCTGAAAGGAATTCCCCAGACTCCTGTGAGACAATGACCAACACAAAGCAGGAGGGGTTCTTTCCGTCTCATACCTTGCTGCGTATGGCAAGACATGTAATGTTGAAGTCGTGCAAGCTTCTGATTGGCTGTCTCAACAGATACAAACTGGTTTTTTTTTTCTATCATTTCTCTGTAACTGAGATTTTCTGGCCCAAAGATGGGAAATGCATGTATATGTATACAAAGTAAATAACCCCAAAGATCAAATATTTGGCTTTTTTAGGGCAGTTTGCACTGTCTGAGGAAGACGTGCTATGTATGTGCTGTAACTTTGCTTTTGTGGAAATCACACATGTTGTGGAAACAGAAAGTTCCCACAATGCTGTTCCAATTTTTCCCATCACTCTTACTGTAGCCTGCCAAGCCGTGATTCCTGTTCACAGACGGTGAGCGCATTGACTGTTTGCATTGCTCGGTTGCTCATGAGTGGATGTGCAAAACGGGTGTTGATTATGCTGATTGCTTAACCGTGGCAAGCCCTCTGCTGGCACCATGGTACTTACATGTAAATGCAATTCACCGTTACATGTACACGTACAAGTGTTTTCCAAACTCGGGCTGTGCTCACATGCAGAGAACTATATGCAAATACACCTGTACAAGTACCAGGAACATGCATGCGCAGTGTAACCAGGTTTGTTTCGGGGGCTTTGTTTTGTTTTGCATGTAAATACGGTACATGCACACAGTACACTGAGTATTTCCTATTGTTTGTGTATGGTTCAAATAAGGGGTGCATTTTTTGTTACAAGACACCAACTTGTAAAAAAGGAGAAAACACGAAAGCTGTCGTCATCTTCTTTGTTGTACATCGTCTTTAACAGATTTGTTTCAGTAGCCAACGCATTTATAATAGTCATCAGGGCTTGATTGAAAGGACAACAGGTTTGCCATGTGCATGTACATGTGCATGACCATGAAGAATTCATTTGAATGTACCGGTAGATCGGCCAAACAACGATGCACATTTTCTGTTGTTCACAATGTGACAGTATAATGTTATGATCAGCATGCAAATGTGCTCTAACATACACGGTACACGGTCGATGTACTATGCGTTATATGTACCGTAGTGGGAGCCCTTAGTACGGTATTTTAATAACAGATGACGGTTGCCCATTATGAAGTAAAAGTAACCATACATTTTAAAATATTGATTAAGAATACAATGTAAACGCTCCCATTTTCCTGTTCCCGTTGTTCTTGTTAATTACTGGCACATATGGCAAACTGGTGCCCTGCGTGCCGTAAGCGGTATACTCAGTGTTGCTCATAGGTTGTTTTGGTAGTCATCTCACATTCTGTAAAAATGCACAAAGGAGAGAGAAAAGATATGCAAGAGAAATGTATCGGATAGGTAAAGAGGTCTGCATAAATGAGTGTTGGCAAACTAACAAACAGGATGGACATGGATGTGTAAACAAGAGCCCTTATAGTGGAGGGGAGGGGGCTTAAAGTTTTCCCTGAAGTTTAAAATGGAGTCAGTTTTTATGTCCCTTTGATTGGAACCGTGCACACTTGCAGTGGCTTCAGAAATACACTACAGAGTAGGGATGTACTGTACATGTACCTGTACATGTACAGTCACATGTATGTAGTAGGTACATACATGTACATGTACTTGTAGATTGCCACCAGTACCTCAGCCACATGCACCACATGCCTCAGACGTGACTGTATATTGCACTTTAGAAAATCGAAGTTTCCAACTCATACTTTCTGTGGATTTTTCTAGAATTCAGGAATGTTTGACTCATACATGTTGACATTTTGGAGGTGTAGTAACAGGTACATCTAATGATAAATAATCATGTTTTTTTTGTTTGGTTCTTTTTTTTGGTACAAATGCACTGGTATGTTTTAAAGTCTCGTGCAAGGTTCACATGTCTGGCCATTTTGGTGAGAACTCTGGCTTTGTCAAAATGTCAGCTGTTGAAATTCCTGGAAAGTCAGAGCATTTTACTGCTGTGGTACCGTAGTTGCTTCTGTTCCTTCATCTTTCAATCTCACCAGGCCCAAAGATTTGTTGTCGGCACATATCATATACTACTAAAAAAAAAATTAAGGACCACTTTTTTCCAAATTTGTAATTTTTCTCCAAGCAATGAGTTTCATTTTTTGTTTGTCTAGATGGTGTTCTCACTGGAATAAATATTTTTTTTTTATTATTTTTCGAAACATCAAAAGCACTTTTTCAGCAGTAAAATATCTCATACAGAAAAAAAAGTGTGAACAAAATAAAAAGTGGTACTTACCTTGTTTTGAGTAGTATATTCATTTGTTCTCTGCATTCTTATCGTACATGTACTCATACATTAATACCATAAACTTTACATTTATGTACCGGTACTTGTACATGTAGGGTAACTCAGGGTGCCATACGCCAACACTCTAAAGTTTCACTGACATCAAAAGACACGTACTAGTACACTGGATGTCACTCAAATCCATGTCCATTGCTTTTTTAATCTCAAACCCTACCCAGTCCCCAATGGGGAAGCCCACTCCATCAATGAGTTGCTTTTTTTCTTTTTTCCAACTTCTGCTTTACATATGAAGTGTAGCCATAGTGAAGTTCTCTTCAACACATTTTTTCCCTGCAACTTTGCACTTTCTCCGTCATGTTACATTCCTGTTTGGCTAAATGCATTTAAAAGTGCACTTTTTAAGACTTTTAAACTTATCGGTGCTGTTCCAGACAACTGAGGGCGCTGTTATCGTAATGTCATCTGGGGAAGACTTAACCCTGTGTCCAAAGGGCACTTCCAAAGCCATGGCTACATCTGTTGTCTGCGCTTCTTCACACAGTTACCAGTAGACCTGAAGTACATGTACATGCTCAGATGCAGCCTTTGTTTGGTGCTCATAGGTTTTTCTGTTCAAACTGTGAGCAAAGCATATATACATGTACCCGTACTGACTGAAAACATTTCTGAGAAAGGGGACTGACACTTATTCATTATTCTACCCATTAACAGCAATGAATCAGCAAATATAAAAAAATTTAGTCCTGCAAAATCTACAAATATGCTGTACTTTTTTGTGTACATACATGTACAATCAAGGTAACATTAAGGCTTTCTTCCAGGGATGACATCACAGTTTTGCTCATGAATATGGAAACACCCATTAACACAGAAAAACAAAGAGGCAGTGGGCCTAAAAAGACAAATTGAAACCGTGAAAAAAAGTTGCAAATCAGGTTAACTGAGACACAAAGGTTTGTATTGAAACAAATAGAGCCCAGCTGCCCTTTAAGGAGAGAGCTGGATGCGCTGAGCTCCTTGCTGGTGCAGGTTTTAAAGGTGTTAGTTTAAAAAAAAAGAAAGGTAAAAATTGAAGCCGTACACATACATGTACATACACAGTCACGTTCATGGCTTATTCTCATCTATATGTGGCAGGTTCCTCAAAATATGGACCATTAGATAATGTTCAACTTAGGGGGTTCAGTTTTCCTGAAGTGAACAGCAGTGAATTAATTTCCAATGTTTGATGTAATGAGGGAAGTCATGACTGATATGTAGAACAATGATGACCATGTCAACCTTGCAACTTAATTGGAGTTAATTAAAATCTTGAATGTTAGCATTTTGAGGGACATGAACTCCCTGTTAAAATCCAAGCAAACAGACTTTACTGAGGAGTGATAATCCCTGCGGTTATTTTACACAGATTTATATGTGGTGAAAGGTGATATTTACATATATTGAAACCATAATCACAAAATTAAAAAGTACCTCTCACAATTAATCGGGTCCCGAAGTCGGCAGTCGCAAATGTCATTCGATTCTGTCATTAGTTTCAAAAAAATCGACTGCAAAAAAACCGAGTAAAATCCGTATATCGATGTACAACACAAGCTTTAAAAAAGAGCGCAAAAAAGCACCGCCAAACCATCATCCTTTTACGACTGGACCGATCACATTTTCTTCAAGTATATTCCCAAAAACCGCAGTCCAAAATACCAATCGTGGCAATCTTGCGGCTTTCATCAATCTCTCGCGGTGACGTTAGAGAAACATTTCGCTGCATCGTGGCCTGTTTGACCTTTGACATCAACCCAGATAGTGCGCCCTCTTTTTTATTTGATATTCATGAGCCCCTCCACGGAATGGCGACGCTCAGCGATTTTTCTCTTCAGAACAGTTTTTCTCAAAAGAAAATCTGTCATTCTGAATGATATTTGCAAAAAATGATGCTCGAAACATAAAATACGATTCATGATGAAAATCTGATGCTCAGAGTTGTTAATTTTAATTTTATTTTCAGCGGAGTTATTTCCAAAATAACCGGCAAAATGAAAATCGCGCATGGAATTTTAGAGCATTCCATGTGACAGCATTTTCGGCATTCTCGAACGTCATGCAGTTTCTGTCAAAATTCTCGAACGTCATCAAAATTCTGTCAAATATGACGTTAGCAATGAACATATTGTACTCATTATAAATTTTTGATGCAGCCAAACTTAAAGAAAATTTCATGCAAGACCTATATTCCATGCAAGACCAAATTTTTTTGAATAAGAATAATAATTGAATAATTTTTGTGCAAGATAAATGTTATCACACGCAAAATTACATGTTGAGTGACATCCCCATGTCTCCTCACCAGCCAAGAGGCTGGGACTGCTGTAAAGGGACCATGAAATAGAACTACAGTATTTCTTCTTAAGCACTACTATCGCAGATTAAATTTCCTTTGGCAATTTATTGTTGAATAAGCCAGTAAACAACCTTTCATGTTTTCAGATAGCAGTTTGGAGATAATTTGAACATGAAAACATGCGAACTGAACCATGTCTTCCTTGATTTACAGTACATCAAAGCAAAAGCGCCCTCACTTGTCCGTAAATTCTTTGTCAATTTGGAATGTTTAAAAGTGCACTTTTCAGTTTATGTAATTCAACAAACCATATCAAGCAGTCTTTATACATTGAAGAAGAGTACAGGGATACTCAAAAAGTGCTACTAAGAAAATGCATTTCATGGATCCTTAAACCCGTTTGCTGGACGCACATTCCAACAAGAGAGGGCTGAGTACATGTACATGTACTTAGAGTAACCCATGCTAAATGCTTATGAACCTGTGCGGTCATACATGTACGTCCCCACCAAAGAAACTGCATAAAGAAACTGCATAAGATGTACAACCATGCTGCCACTTGTTCACATATACACAGAGTAGACATTATAAAGAAAAAAAGATGCAGGGACCCTCCCCAAAAAACGGTGTCTAAAACTATGAAAAATAAAATGGCTGTGGTTTGTCTTTTCTCGGTCTACAGCCGTGCGGATAGGCCGAATCCCCAACAAACAAAAGGAGACAGAGTTTGCCGACATCCAGCCATTCACTCTGGACCCGCTGGATGAGGAGAGAGACGTGGACCAGTCCATTCAGGCATTAGAAGAAGATCCCGAGACCAACCAGCTGATTGACTTTGTCATCAAGGCCCACTCTGAGACTGCCAAGAAATATGTAAGATTACCCCCTCCCCAGGGTGAGGTTTGTTGGTCCAACAACAAAACAATTGTGTAAGATTACCCCATCCCCAGGGTGGGACTTGTTGGGCCAACAACAAAATAGTTGTGTAAGATTATACCTTCCCCAGGGTGGTGCTTGGTGGGCCAACATCAAAATAGTTGTGCAAGATTATCCCCTCACTATGGTGGGACTTGTCGGGCAAAAGAAACACACTTTTTTTAATCTATAATAATCAGCTTTGATGGAAAATTTACTCTATTGATCTTGTACATGTACATGGCTGTATGCTTTCAGCCGATACATTACTTTGTCCTGGGAAAGAAAGCTGGCTTAGTGTCAAGCTTATTCATCTTCGAGTGGATGCAAATGCCATAGGGTACCAGTGGAATCTACCGGTATGAACAACAAAAGAACATGAATTGCTCAAAATCCAGTTCATTTGTGTATTCAGTAAAACTTTTGAACATCCTGATGATGATTGGTGATCATAACCTTTTGAAATTTAACTTCCCTAATAAACTCTGGGAAAACAGTTGAAATCTCTGTTGAAATTGAAGTTGCATGAGGATGGAAGAAGAAGGAAAAGATTTATCCATTGTATATGCACATGTACTTATACATGGATGTACCAATACATGGATGTACCAATACATGGATGTACCAATACTGAGGCACATTCGTAGTGAGCCCTTTGGTGTTGCAGGGTGAATTATTCTGGGTAAAACCCATGGAATCAGGTAGGGACTGAAAACCCAATCCACACCTGGACCAAGCCGGAATTCGAACCCGGACCGCAGAAGTGAAAGGCGAGGAGAGAACCACTACACCAACCTGACTCCTCAAATTATCCAAACCAGAACTGAACCGATGTGCAGCCAACAATTTCCAAACCATGTCCAAACACAACATGAGGCCTAACACTTACATGTACAGCACTAAGTTCAGCTTCTTCATGTGGGTCGTGAATATGTGTGTAAGATTCCAAAGGCAGTGTTATACTCTTTGATAAAGCACATCAAATGTTGAGTTGCTGCACCACCTTTAAATGTCGGTGTCAGCGACCCTCAGAAGGTCCCTGATGTTGATTCACGATCCAGGGTACTGATTGTCTTAAAAAGAAACATGAGCTCACAGTAACACCGTGAAAAAAATCATCTAGGTACATGTACGGCACATGTCCGGCTGCTGCGGATACCTTAGGAAAATTATTTGTGTGTATCAGTGATGATCTTTTGTTTATAGTTGCTCTATTATTTTGCTACTTTTATTGAACACGTGTTTACAATCAATATTTTGGGAAAGACGGTGATAAAATTTTTATTCAGTCGTACCGTAGATTAGAATATTGTACCAAATTCCTTCAAAAGCAAAAATGACATGTTCATGTTTTGACAAAAAGTTGAGGAAACTGTCACCTTCAAATACAGCCTCAGATTTTGCCACTATAACGTTATTGAATGTTTCCAATTTTTTATCATGGATTTTCTGCTTTGAATATTCTGTTTCTAAAATGAATATTCCAATGTTTGATGGAATCCCTGAATGTATGGAGAATCAACTCAGCGTTTACTGTAAACACACAGTTATTTTTCAGTCCAATGCAGGAAATGAGGTTCGCATACTCATCCATTAAAGTACATGTAGCGGAGACAGGTTCTCTTGAAGGAATATGTGATCCACAAATATGGTGGGGTGCAAGCACTATTTGTTTGTTCAAGCAGAAAACTGGGGAAAACAAGAAAAGCGCCAGTCGGCCTGTTCGCATTGTTCTTGTCTGATCAGATCTGCTCACTGAGGCTCCAGTACTGGACTTAGGGTAAACAACAGAGACTTAAAGAGAAAACAGAAAGTGAAATGTAAAGCGTTTAAAAGAAAGCTTGAAAAATATCTCATATTAGACAGTCCTTGCCTGTGGGGCCGGGGGGGGAGGTACATATAGGAAAAACCTAGATCAGAGGGTTCTTGACCAGGCAGTCCAAACAAGGGCGTCTCAAATTGTGCAGACAGAACTGTTTCTTTGGAGGATAACGTCGCAGCGAAATACGTTCACATCCAGGCCAGTGGCCTGTTAAATTGGGTTTGCTATCTTTGCAAGCTGGCCCGACTTTGGGGTCATTTGGTGAGGGGAGGGTGGGAGAAGGTGGGATTTTTTTACATTTCCGGACCGGGCTGAACACGGGCAAATCAGTGCGTAAACGATGGCGCTTTAGGCCACGTCGCCTTGGCAAAGAAGTTAGACAATGGGGGGGTTAGCCAAGGTTGCAGAAAGTCATTGATGGAACGGCACTCACTCATAATGCCTCCACGCACACTTGGAATTTGTAGCAGACAGTGCCTGTACCGATACATCGGAGATAGAAACTGCTGTTATCAGGTAGATTGCAAATACATTCCATGTACATGGAATATGATGTACCTACCAGTATGGTACGTGGATATGTGTGTAGGTGTGTACAGTCACTATGCAAATGTGTATGTCAACCATACCTGCCAACCTGTCATACTCCTTCCTGAGGTCAGGCATCACCAAATAATAGATAAGAATTTAAATGAACCAAGGGCTCGTAGACCTTTTTAATATACTGGTATTGTGTGGTAATGTCTGACCTCAGGAAAGACTACGACAGGTCTGGTCAACTGGCTTGAAGCATGTACATGTACGTGCACCGTACATGTACATGTAGGGGAATATGTACATGTGGCTAAAAAGAAATTGTAATTGACCGTATTCGCGGCGTCCCCAATTTCAGTCGTATTCCCCAACGTAGTGTATTGATTTGAAAATGTTAAATTCAGAGAACCCCACTATGTTCTACGATTTCATTCCGACCCCCGAAATCACCTGGTACCATCCCATTAACAGTTTCAAAATTATACCGTATGCTCAGAAATACGACTGAAATTGGCGACGCCACGAATACGGTCTATTAAGTTGTGTTAATGATACGTACCAGCACGGTACATTTATTATGAGTTCTATACCACACCCCATCCATGAAAAATATACGTATTTGTGTCCTTGGGTAGGCCTACTCACAAGACAGGAATGTCAACATTTACAGATGGTCATTATGTGAGGCTGATAAAAGTACTGACATTTAACAATTGTTGACAGCTGTGGTGTGGCATATGACATCGTGAACACCTGAGGGTTAAGGAATTTGTCCAAAAGCTCCGAGTTTCAGAAGGCGATAGGTCTACCATACTGTCAAACTGTACAATAAATTGAACTAACAGACATACATGTACCGGTAAATGATAACGTCTGCAAATGCACTGTTCCCTCACTTTCTTTAATTGGGTAAACTTTAATGTGGAACTATCGGTAGTGCGATACCAGTGAGTACATGTATTGTCTGGTTACCGGTCCCTGCATTACCTTATACCGGTACGCTGCAGGGTCGGGAAGAAGTCTGTTATTACGAGTGCGATTATTGGTTGAATTCCCTGGTAGCCTATGCACAAAACATATCATGGGTACCATGCAAAACTGACTTAAGGACTGGAAACTTTCACTCTCAAACTTCCTGAAGCTTTTCTGTCTCACGCACATGCGTGCACACACTATCAGCAGAATGCAATATCTCACGTTGAGTGTGATATGTGGATATATCACCCTGTCATGTGATCATTTTGGGCCAATAAATGGACAGTATCCAAGACAGAGGTATGGCAAGTAACAGTGATTCATTGTTGACTGCTGTGATGTGGGATGTGACATTTTGAAAACAGGAGGGATGCATGTTGCTAGAGGCCACCTCTGGTGGTGTTATCATTGGGTGTCTCTCATGGGGGAAACAACGCTTTACAGATCCTGTTCTCCTGTACTCTTTTCACACCCTATTCATCAAAGCTGCATGCATTTTCTCCCATTTTGGAGCAGGCAGAGATTTTCCAGAGTGCCCACAATTGAAAGCGGAAGTCTTTGGCTGCATGCCTGCCCTCTTCTTTCCATGGTGGCGGGGTGTGGTTCTTACATGGGTATGCTAGCCATTCATGTCATTGGTTTCTAATCAGAGGAGATGGAGACTTTAACTTCAGAAGTCCCCAAGGGGCCTGCGATTTCTTCTTGAGTTCATGGGCAGGTACTTCCGTCAGGGATGTGCCACAGTTGGTTGATTGTGGAGAAAGATACACTGGGACTTGTCAAACAAGCAAAGAGCTCATCAGAAAAAAAAAATTGTGCTTTTTTTCCCCTGAAGTTGTGCTGATTATAGAGTGTGTGGGTTTGCATTCCTGTGTGGGCACCTGGGGAGAAATTAGTACACAAATTATTGTTCAACCACTGGTTTATTGCTTATTACCACAGTGCTCAGGCAGTGAAGTTGGGGCTGGATTATGTACATGTATGGTTGGAAAGCAAACTTGAATGCCAATTTGTGACGACGGATCAAATTGTCGTGCTTTGGATTAAGATGAACCCATTTTGAAGCGGATATGCTGCAAATGCTTCGCAATGTCAAATTCGAATATTTTTGCGTTCTCCTAACGTGTGAGCTGGCTTTTACAATTGAGTGACTGAAGTCAAACCATTTCTGTAAAATTCCAACGTCGCTGTCTTGTCCCCATCTGTTGCATTTCTTGCAGTGTTCATGTTTGCTGTCGTCTTGCGCAATTACTTTCACATCAGTGGTTCCCTGTTTACACATACTATGGAAGAAGATTGTTGGTAACCAGTTGGTTCATTATGCCTATGGGTCCGGTTCCAAATAGTCAACTAGACGAATCTAGCCCTGCGTTGTTGGAGTGACGTTGGTCAAACCATGGTTAACAGTCATTGGCAATCATATCGTACCGTACCGGGTACATGCCCTGTTTTGCAGTGTACCCCGGTAGCAGTCATGATGACTGGGTTCATTGGCCGAGAAGAGGAGGGGAGGGCATATACATGTATGACAGGATTACAGATTCTGTCATCCATCGGGGGATTTTTCTCTGCCTTATTACTCTAAGCAGTCTGCTGCCTTTTCTGTCTTTTTTTGTAATACTCCTCCCACCCCCGCCGATTGAGAGGGCATTTTGCATGGATTTGTTTCCCTGCTGACGGGGTCTCTGTCTAAGCTTTTTGCTCGTTGTGCCAGATTGCATCAGGCATGTCAGGCGTCCATGTTGGCTGAAAGTGTTCATTAGCTGACAGTGAAGTACACGGACATTGTATAAACTTGTACAGTGTTTTTTTTTAACTTGGTCACACCACATTTTCATATGTTTTTTAATTCAGTTCGGCATTTATACAGTGTGTGTCTTACCCTTCAATTTCCAGCATGTGCATTTCAGTTATATTGAGAACGCACAGTGATCTGGACAAATTGTAGAACGTGCAGTGAATGAGTTGTGAGAAAAAGACCAGACCACTTGGACGCTGAGTGAATTACAAAATTGGCATTTCTCTGTTCCCAAACTTTTTTGGGGGGTCCTTACAAAATCGCCGTAACGAGGAGTGAATGTCCCCACAACTGCGGAACAAGTACATGTACATTTCTATACAGGTACCTGTATATGTTTGTAGTCACAAATACAGCACCTGTAGGCATGACCATAAAGGAAGGACACAGAAGGAGTTCCAACTCAGGCACTTCAAAGTGTTCAGTGATGATCGCCGCCGAGTCAGATGAATAGTAGAAAACATTCCAAAAATGCCTGATTACTGCCTGCATCTTAGCCGGTCAAGCGAGGCTAGTAATATCCTAGCAGTACATATAATTTTTCTTGCAATTAAATACAAATTATCGCTGTGACTAGGAAATAGAGAGAGAAAAATCCCTGATATTAGACCGGCTTTTGCCATCATAAATAAACGTTTTAAATTTTGATACACTGTCCATTATCCATGCAAAGTTTGTAATTTTATTCTCCTTCATCCAATACATCAGTGATCAAAGACTTTGTACGAGTTTGGCTAAGACTGGCCAACAAAATGTTCACTACAACTGGAAAGCTCAGTTCATTAGGAACAAAATACGCTATTTCATAACAGTCAAAACAAGTCAAATTTCCCATATGTGTCTGTGTACTGAGGCAAATCAAGTGGAAGGAATTTTTGACTGTGTTTGACGATTACAGCAGCAGGAAGGTGAATGCTTGTGCAGTTGCTTGCATTACGCTGTGTGCCCTAAATCTATATGTGCAGTCATTGCCCTTAATGAGCTCTTTCTTCTGGAGTATGCATGTATATGTACATGTAAGTTGGGAGTGAAAAAAACAAACTGAAAGGGGTTGACTGTCCAGAATTTGAAAAAAAAAACATGATGGGCTGCATATCAGGTACTTTTGACATCCTAAGCTGACAAATGTGAAAATAAAATGGGGAAAAACATAAGATGTTACAACAGGATTTCAGTTTGTCTGAATCTCTTGGCTGACATATCGGGCACATGTACATGGATCTGATGTATTTGTATGGTATGTACATGTGCATGTGGTGTCTGTCTGAGGTTTCTTGTTGTCAACCTCAAGACTGTTCATGTATCATACCAGATCATGTAGAACTAACCTCAGCAAATGTTTTTTGCAACCATCGTCTACCTTGAAATTAAGCAGAAGCTTTTTCTGCTGAAATTTGGCAAGTTTGTTTGTTTAAAGAACAGTCATTATGACAGGATGAGACTAACCAGGTATGGGGATCTTGCAGATAAAAACTACCTACAATGTACATGTACATTACAAAAGGGAGCAAAATAATTATGCTGACATAGGTACAGGTGCTTGTAGCCGGGCAGTGAAGTTCCCAGCAAATTTGGTATTGGCTATTCAAATAGCTCGCTTGTTTTTTAATGTACTGCTTGTTTTGATGGACTAGGTATCAGCACAGGCTGAACTGTAATTAGTTTTTTAATGCCCAATAAAAACACGAGTATGAAAGTCTGTAGCCACACAATTTCCTGCAACCAGCCCTGCATTGCCATAAGAACATAACTAGAGGATGCAACCTTGGTTGGTACCATGTACCTTAGGAAACTACAGTAGACCTCATCCAAGCAAAGTACCATGCAAATATTCTTTGCGTGCTTGCTTTTTTGCAAGGGGTTTGGTAATATGACTTTTCTGCAAATTGCAGGAAAGCAGGGGGGGTTGTCTGTTTTGGGGTTTTTTCCGTATTTTTGTCCAAAACATCCCGTAGACGTTGTACAGTATATGATACTTCAGCTAGGTTTAACATTCAATCTTAACCGTAACCTAAGTGAAGACAATTGGAAGATTTGCATTGAACAGTGATTTTAAAATTGGTAGTTAAAAAAGATTATATCTTCCTTTCAGGAAGATTGTGTTAGAATCTGCATAGGTTTGGGTTGATCAAAGTTCAAATAAAAAAAGTGGATTTTTGGCCTGCCATTTTTGGTCAGGACCCAATTTCATGTACAGGTACATGTACATGCAAGTAAGATTTGAAGCTTTGCGTGGTGGAAGTTGTGGGTACACCATGGAATCAGTCACTTTTTTGGAAGAGGTGTGGTTCTTAGGAGAACCTGTGAGTGTTGACTCAACGTTTCGGCCAGGATGCTCTGGCCGTCCTTTGATTCCACGGTGTAACCACAAGCCAACATCTCAGGTACATGCGGTTGCTCAGTCGAAAAATATTGCATTCTGATGGTATCCGCCCCGAGCTGAAGTGCACCCCCAATCAGTGAAAATAAAGACAGGGGGTTACAAGCGGGTTCTTGCATGCGTTGTGCGTGTACTCAAAGGCCACACATGCCAGAGTAAATCAGTTACGCGTATTCAGCGTGCTCTACGTCATACGTGCATATAGTTGCATGCCTCGTGGCGCGCCTGTGCGGTGAGTACCCAAAAAAAAAACCTCTCTTGTTCCGCTTGGAGCAGATTGTCTGAAAAGTTGTTTCTGATTTAAAGTACTGGACTAGTACTTTAATCAGTCTGGAGTATTGCCATATTTGGACAGCGTATTACGTCACAAATGTCGCACAATTTGACCAATCACAGGGCTTGTTCTAACAGCCTGCAACTGATATTGTATAGGTGTTTTCATGTTATTGGGTACTTTTCATAGACCTTGCAGCATATGGGACAAAAATACTAACAAAAAATTTCAGTTGCAAAAGTTTGATTGGCTGTGAAAAAAAAAACCTACAGACATAAACTACAAGTTCTGAAACACATTTGTACCAATGGAATTTGAAATTCGTCCTGCCAGCTTGAGATATTTAAAATTGAATTTGGACAAATCTTGCTATATCAGTAGGGAAAGGTCACTATGCCCATATGTGGTAATACTCTAGAGTGTTAATATGCCTGTCACAGTTTTTTACCGCTCCAAAGTGGTACTTTTAACCCACACATGGCTTAATATAGGCAGTTATATATATTGACACTCACTCGCACGTCATAGCAGTCAACTCTTTTTACATTTGCTCAATACCCCTCATTAAAATGTATCCTTTGTTCCCCCAACCCTTCCTTGATACAGGAGGAGTTTGACGACTTCTTAAAGGGGAAGCTGAAGGTACCACACCGAGTCCAAAACTGCGGGGACCTGAAGTCACACATGGATCTGAACAGTAAGCTGCGATTGGTCAATATGTGGAGTGTGTGCAGTGAAATCGCTCTCAATCATCTGTTTTGTTTTCATTTTGTGTTATTGTGTTTTGTGCAGCAAAGTAACAAAGACAAGTGAAGCCAGTTTTAAAATGCTTCTAGAACTCTTTTTCACTCGCGGGGGACATTGATCATCCTGAAATTGGACTGCAATATATTAGAATGGCCCAAGCCGGTTGCTTGGGGGAAGTATGCAACAACACAGTGTCAAAACATGGAGGCAGATTAGTGGAACGATGCAAAAAACTAGTTCAGAAAACTTGTCGCCTATGTTGCAATTTAGCTGAAGTCAAGTTCTGTAAAAGAAAGGCTTGAAATGCTGTGCTGCAGTTTGGGCACCACGTTGTTGCAAATTTAACATGTTATTCAAAGGACCTCTTGGCCAGATCAGGGCTGTTTTCCAATACTCGACTTAGGCTCCGTCTCAGGCTTCAACTGTTTGTTTTTACTTCCCGACGTTCAGGTTGTAAGCGCAAAAGTAAGTCTGATAGTGCCTCAAAACGTCAAGTAAGATGCAAAAGAGCCAAACATATTAGAGTACTTCAATTTAAGTTTTACGCTTCTGGCCCACAATCAAGGATTGGCTTCCTATACAAAGCCTGAGACGGAGTTGGGCATTGGAAAACGGCCCAAGGCTCCCCGAGTAAATACCTAAGGTCATTTGTTTATTCATGTCATCACCACATATCGCGCATGTTTGTCGTAATGACAACACCACAGGTAAGTGCCATGGAAGAAATCAAATAGACTGAACATTTCATTTCCCCTAGATTTTTTTTTTTTGGTCTGGAAATCTCATCTGCAACTGGCTGTTATTATTCTGGCCGTGTTAATCATGCATGACCTTGGTGATGCCCGTACATGTAGAGTGTACATGAGTACACGTACATACTTATGTAAGACTTGGGGGGGGAGCCGTTCTCATGGTTCGTTTCAGACTGCTTAGTCAGAATGAAGTTTGTCGTCTGGTTTGGGAGTTTCTTGCTGTATAATTTACTCCCAAGGGCTTAAACCGACATCCAGGGTTGCCATCTCAAAAAGTGTTTCCGAGGTTAATTCTAATCCAATTCACCATTTTGCTTTGCATAACTTCACAGGACCCAACAGTGTGGTGTTTTGTCGTGTACTTCTTGTTATTCTTTGTATTTTACGGTTACCGCAGTATCCTTGGACTTATACAAGCTCAGTTTGCATGTCGACGTAAGAAACGCAGAGAGCAACACAATCAAGGTGCAAACTGCAACCTGGATATATGGAAACATGCCAAATGGAGGTTTCTCCAACAACACAGACAAACGCAAACCAGCCCGCAAACGATCGGCAAAGTTGATCGAGCCAGGTTCAACTTTGCCTACTGTCTGCGTCGAGGAGGCCGTGGTATCCAAATACAAACACACATGCTGGTATGACCGATGTGCAACAATGCCCCTCTTGCTTAGTTCCACAAATTTTGCCCATTTTCTCATGAATACTTAAGTATTACACCACAGTGATCAACTGAATAGCTGGCCAATAATGAAATACATGAAACTGGAGCAGAGATGGTACAGTCCATCTAAAAGCACATTTTCCACGAAAAATCATGGAGTTTCTGACGCCACTTTGTTTCTGGTTTTGGTGTGAAAAGTCCTCATGCGCCGTCTCTCCCATTTGTGTCTGCGTCTTCACGTCTTTTGCTCTGTTTGCGTTACAAATGATCATATGGAAACCAGGCTTTACATGTATCGGTAGATGTAAATGTAAATTGGGTACTATGGTTCCCGTATTTTATGCAACATGACCACCAGAAGACCCCCCATTCTATTTTTCAGGAAGCTGCGAAGCAGTGCCAGCCAATGTAATTCCAATTTCCATCTGTCCGTCCAAATGGAGATGTGATGGATTAGACTGGAAATGGAATAGGTTGAGATAGGAATTTGTCAGTGTGGGACGGGGATTTCCTGGGTTGGTGGGGATTTTGTTGGGCCGTGTGGGATTGGGCAGCGATGGTGACTGATTGAGGAATGGGCATTTTTGGATATATTTTGGTATTTGTGTATTCTTCAGTCACCTTGGATCTGATCAAGTATTTAAATATTCAGTATATGATTGTAAATATTCTTTGTACGGTTACCAACCAAGCACATGTCTGGGGTAATGGTGGTGGATGTGGATCTTGGGGGGGGGGGGGGGCAGGGGACCATGCAGCCCTGAGTTACATTCACATTCTTTTGATTGGACCCTACTGGATAATCTAGGCCCTGATCACACCCATCTGGTTTGGCAAAAACTCTCACAGAGCTCAGGTAATTCACTTTGGAGGTGTCAGATCTCCAATGTGACTCATGTTACTGAAATAGGACCAACTGACAAGATGGGTGAAATTGGATACTGTGCGTGTGCGTTGCGGTTTAATACCCAAGTTCATAAAGCAGTGTACGGTATACCTACTCCAGTGCAGGTTACGGTATCCTGCCTGTGAATGGTGACTGCTGCAGGGAAGATGGTGGTCCAGTATGGGGAACATGTTTGCAGGTGCTTTAAATTGTGGGGACCGTGAATATTCAGTACTTCAGAATTACCATTATTGAGGCCCAAAGATGGTGGGGACACTAAATGTAGAAAGTAGGGCACCAGTACACACCTACTTGAGGGGACACACGCTCGTCGTTACACTGATTTTGTGGGGACTAGAATTATTGTGAGGACAGAGAAATGTCTCCGCAACTCTGTCCGGATGTGCCCAACAATAAAATACTTCCTCATAATGTGGTGAGGGCCTACCTTTGTGCACTCGTTCTGTAGCTGTGGGGACATCTCACATGTTGAAAGATAGGTGACCCATGGCCTGCTTTCAACTTTCCTGACAACAGACATTGTCCCCTGATTGTGGCAAAGGCTTTGGCATATTACCTTCAGAATAAGGCTTACCAACAGGTACCAGTACCAATGTTGTATTCGAGTCCATCACAAGTCCCTTTACAAGTCCTTTCACAAGTCCAGTCACAGGTCCCTTCAAAAGGCCAGTCATAAGTAACAGGGCAAACTATGACAAAAGAATGTTTTAGCCACAGCTCATTTGAATACATGTAGCTTGTGAATTGGCTTGAGACTGAATAACTTGTGATGAACATGTGATGGACTTACAGGGACATGTGATGGACTTACATGGACTTGCAGGGACATGTGATGGACTTGAAGGGACATGTGATGGACTTGCAAGGACATATGATGGTCTTACAAGGATTTGCAGGGATGTGATGGACTTACAATTTATACATTTTATATTTATAAGTTTATAAATGTACAGCAATAAATTGCCAAAGGAAATGGCAATCTTCAGTAGCAAAGTACATGTAAAAAAATCTAGTAATATTTTGGGCATGTGTCATTGCAACATTGAGGTTCATCTGATTACATTGCAGTTTTGCTCATGAATATGTAAATCTACATTGTATAAAACCATGTAGGCCCCAAAATACCCATAAAACTGACAAAACAAAAACTGTGTTTAATTGAAACACAAACATTCAATTTCAAGGATCTAGTGAAACATTTCTATTGCATGGTCCCTGTAACCATTTTAATTTTGCCACGCTTTGGTGCCCTTATTGTACAAAATGAACCCAGCGCAAAACGCAGGTATTCATGGCCATTTGTGGCGCCTCCAAGAGTTTGCAACACGTTGGCCAATGACAACGTGCGAAATTTGTCGACCGTTTCCAAATGCACATTGGGTTGACAAATTTCGCTCAGTATAATTGGGCCGCACATCACAAACTCTTGTGAAACGCCCATATTGTTACATATGGTCGGCGACCTGAAAAATTATTTGAGCAGACGGGCATATCTGTGGTGACCCATGTGAGGGATATATACTGCCATTTCCCTTGAAGACCTTGTGTGTGAATAAATTGTCAGGAATCTATCAAATGGTAATACTTACATGTAATAGCTTCTAGTAACAAAGATCTCCTGAAAATAATCAAAGAAGTGAAAAATGTCAGTTTTACGACAAAGATTAATTATGAAAAAATGATGTGTTTTTTCACCTAACTTTGTGTCTCATTTTCGCAATTTTGTTCGGTTTACCTTCAAATAACTTTGATGCCACATGAAAGACTGGTAACTTTTATGAACAAAAAAGTTTATTCTAGGTAGAAAACCTTTTTTAAAAATTCACTTCGTTTTTCATTGGGACCCATTTTTGTCATTTTTCGTATTTTTCACCTTACTTATTGCCCAATTTTCAGACTTTTGTTATTTGTATCCACCAGTTCATTTGTTCAAGATTGGGAGCCATTTGTCAGAAATTCAAATTTCGGCAGAGGTCAAAAATGAGATGTCCGGATTTTGGGTATGGCGTACACGCATACACAACTGGATACGAGGCGGTACGAGTTGACTTTTACTGCGTTGCACTAGTATGTACAATGACTTTGAATTGCCCGACTAAAAGGCACAAAAAACTGTCCATTCTCATTCATACAGTTTCCTTCTTGCATACTTTCTCATTAGAGCGTTCATGATATTCCTCACTATTCACAAGTAGAGAAATGTCAGGGAAAACCTGGCAAAACTGAAAAAAAATCCCCTCTAAAATGTTGGCTTCACTTCCAACTTGTGACTCTGTTACTTTGGAGATACGTCACAAAGACGGGCAAAGATTTGGCAGAAAATAGATTTGATTGTGTGCAAGGTACATGTAGCAAAAGGGACTTTGAGTGTTTAAATTGCAATTGGTATGGAAATAAGGGGCAAACAACTACATTTGAGCTTGAGGTTGATTGGTTACTTTGGGGGCCCCACCTGCCTGAGTCAGGAACCATTTCACTGGCTTCTGGCTGTAGTGGGATTCAATACGCATGCGCACCAACTCCATGTAAGTAAGGAGCATGAACATACCTGCCCCTGCAATGTGGGATGGATATGGTAGGTTTGTTTAATAACAAGTGTCTCAGTCGTGCACATGCTTCAAAGTTTGTTCCAAAGTCAAATTCTATATTTAGAAGAAGAACTGTGGTAATTTCTTCTTTTTTCACTCTTCACAGAAACAAAATCTTTTGACAGAAACAAATCATTGGACTCTTCTGGCATGCTAGGCCTACACATACATACATGTACGTGTACATGTACTTTGAAACAGTGTGTTGATGTTCAGAGAACTTCTCAGGATACCCTGGTTCTTGAAATAGTGAGTGATCATGCCTCAAGTGAAAGTTTTTGACAAGTTGTGGAAACCGAATATACATTGTCCACACGTGAGTGACACGCAGTACAGAAATGAACACAGATTTCGCTTGGTATGAATTCAGGCTGTTGCCATTTGGAAATGGATTGGATGAAATTTCATCCAACTTTGGATTTGATGGTTTCAGTAGACTCTATTTACTCCACACATGTAGAGAGTGCTAAATATTCCCTAGAGGAGACTAAAAAGCACTGAGTAGTGCTGTTCTGTTTTTGTAGCAGGAAAGTTTTATTAACTAAAATTTGTTTTCTCCAATTTTTTTTTCCAAACTCTGCAAAAATGGATAAAATGGAGGCCCAGGAGGCCCAGTACAGTACATGTATCTGCCTGAGGTCCTGAATTTGGCATTAGTAAGCTTGTAAATTGGTACACTTTTCCAGCCTGAGTTTGTGGACCCAACTAGTCATTTCTGACACACTCAACGTTAACTTTTGCAACACCCGGACACAGATGTTGCCAACAAGTCTTGGGATTCAACTTTTTGAAGTGAAACATGTTCAGTGTTGGTGTTTTCGGGGTTTGGGGGCCACTTTTTTCCCCGAATGGGGCGACACGCTAGAAAACCTGCCGTCTGGTTCTATTTGACTCAAGTAAGGCACATGTGCGCACTTGTGTTACCAAGAAGACATGTCACACATGCACGTTTTCAATATTGGCAGACAGGTACTGAAAGAGGCCAGAAAGGCTGTTACTGAAAGTCAAGTCACTTTGAGTTGATGTGTTGGTTCAGGTACCTGTGCATGTACAGGTATGGTAAGTCAGGGTGACCTTTTTCAGAATGTACTCTGGTAAACCTTTGGGGTCAGACAACTCAAGTCTTGGCGCTTTTAAAGCTGTTTCTGGTGCTTTGTGTCTCGGGGTAGGGTTTAGGGGAAAACATTTCGCAGAAGGTTCAAGTGAAGTAGGCTTGTCTGGGCGTCTTGAACTTTTTTCTTGGCTCCTTCATGGACATCAACCCCCCCCATGACTAAAGTGAAGAAGAAGCTTTCATCAGCCACATCCAGCCCCTGACAGAAAATTCCCGGGAAGAAACCAGACTCCAGCTCTGGATGGAAAAGCTCCAGAATGAACCTCCTCCAGTTGACATTGGAGTTCTGCCTCCCGAAAAACTCCCTCCTGGCTCAGGTGCACCTTGGGCCCAGTGGAAGACACTGAACCCTGTCTGAGAACAAGAACGGGACAATCCAGGGTTGCTCTGAACAGATAGGGTTACGAGACTGGACCAGTTAACCACCTGTGAATGTGAAGAAGCAGACCGCTTTGGAGCACTGCCCCGTCTGCCCTCTACTATCCAACCCCTGTAGCCAAAACGACCTTGCAGAGTTCAACGCCACGCAAAGATTTATGTCAAAAAATGGTAGACTGTAGTATATCCAACCTTGAGGTGAAGAAATGAAAAGAAGAAAAGCATGCATAAAGCCAATTCTAGGTGGTGCTGTTCACGATATAAACTCAGAGCCACTTGGAGAGAGTTGTGACAACTTCAGATAAGAAAGTCAAAGTTTACATGTACATGTGATTTTTATACAGGAAATAATCATCTGTACCTTTATCTGCTGTTTTTCTTGTCACCTCGAAGCTCATGTATTGAAAAAAAGCCACTTTCAGATTAATTTTTGCATCCCCACACACTACAAACCCACTCTTTTGGAACAAAGTGGCATCACACACTACGTCATACAGAACCTCATGTCGCAACCCAATTACAGCCGTTTATACATGTAAATCCACATACACGTACATGTATAATGACAGGCAATGGGATCACATGTTCCCCTCTCCCTTCCTCGTCTTCTTCCTTCCCCCCCTTCGAATCAGACAGAGGACATTCCTGTGGTCACTATTTCCTCTAAGGTCACCTGGACTTGCTGTAATGACCACACATTCGAGATACAATTACACAGATTGTTTGTTTATTTATTGTTTTTATCAAAATTCAAGTTGCCAGTGTTTTGCTGCATGTGTTTTACACACCTAATATGGACATCAGAACCAAGCAGACAAGTCCATGTAACACAGATGAACCTTTAATTGACTAAACCAGGTGCACACAAAAGCCCCCCCCCCAAAAAAAAAACAGCCTCAGAGGCATTTTGGGGTTGGAACCGTCTAGGAAAACATCAACAAAAATCCAGCTGAAAATAGAGTTCTGGGTGTTTAAAAACTTAGTATGTTGAATGATAGCCTCAATCCTCAGAAAGGCCACAAAATCAGTTTTGGATCTGTCTTTGTCGGCACTGCTGAGCTGGAGTATACACGTACATGTATCTTCCAGAAATTTACTTGCACGTGATGCGCACCGCACATCTGCTGTACAGTTTAACAGCAACCCAGTGTCACGAAGCGTTTCATTTTTATCTAATTTTCAAGTAGAATTGCCCTTTTATTGGGGGGGCAGAGGAAGAGGTCGTGCAGCACCTTGCCTTCTGGGGAAAGAGGATCAATTTCCTGTGGAAGTACAAGTGTACTTCTGGACTGAAACCTGCCATGCAGTGTTAACATCCACTTGGATCTTAAAGGACAGTTCCTTGGCATTTACTTGTATATGTTCAGGTATCAGGCCTGGATTGACTTTAGCACCAGACCCTGGCATACAAATTCTTGGAAAAACTGCTGCAGGCTAGTAAATGCATTCTTTGTAACTTGACGTTCCTGTTTGAAACTGCTGTCTGTCTTATTTGTAAAGAAGAATGAAACCGAGGCTACAGCTGTTGTGAATTTTGATTGCATGTGTTATCAGTTTTGAATCCCCTCACTTTTATCAATTTCAAACTTGCCAGCATGGCTCCACAGAAATGGTTAAAGTAACAAAGTTGAAAAAAAAGCCAATCAAAATGTTAGTTTGGCTGAAATGCGCAGTGGGCTAGTGAAAATTCCTGCAGGTTTGTGAAAAAAAGTAACTTAATTTGCCCAACAGGCTAGTAAAAAAACTAAAGGTGGAGGTATGACAGGCATCTTCCAGTTGGCAGGTTAAGTTTTCTGGAATGTTTCATTTTCAGGAGAATTCTGTGATAATGCTATATTATTCATTTAGCATCATTCCATCAACCAGCCTCCTAAACATTCATACTTAGCGAGGTCAAAGGATATTTGAGCAAGTTGAAAGAGCAACGTCAAGTTTTGGCTGGAAGTATTTACACATTGACACCTGATTTGTGTGTCAAAATGTGTCAGTGCAGTATGTTCATTCCGTTACTGTTCAATTGCCCAGATTCAAAGAGAGACAATTTACCGGTATCCTCTGTAGACTTTTCAGAGTTTTATAGCTTATATGATGCTGGTACTAGTATTCTGAGCCTTTGGAGATCAGTGTTGACTGGATCTGGCAAAATGAGTCATAAGGCCATTTTTTTCTGTGGTACTTTTGTTGAAAATTTACATTAGAAAGAGCAAATAGAGCTCTCTTTTTGATGGACATTTAGCACTCTGTTTGGCATCCCGATGAAAATGGACATTAAGTGGGTGAAAAACACTATTGGCTTTATGGATTTAACTTTAAGAAAGATCCTTTAAAAGGCATTCAACCCCAAAGTTGCCATGGCAGCTTGGGGTCATGTTTATGCTGGTTGGGCCATAACTGTCTGTTACAAACTCTTTTAACATTTCCCAATTATTCTCACCGGTACCATGCAGTTGACAGATGCTAGCAAATTTTTGTTTGACTTGTAAAAGGCCTCTAAAAACAGTTGCAGAAATGTTGTTGGTTTAGGGTTATCTGCACTTACAGCAGTGCAAATGGGAATACTCAAGGAAACCAATGAAAATCCTGCTTTAATGAGCATTCACAGTGTACTAAATGAGTGCTTTCTCTGAGTTTCCTAAGCTACACCAACAAAAGAGTATCCATTCTAAATATGTAATGATTTTGTGCCTGTGTGCTGTGGTATTTTGGACAACCCTGAAATTTTGCGTAGGCCCTCCATGTTGTTCATCTGGCCAACCAGGATTGCTGGAAAATCCAGCCAACGATGCATTGATTGCCAGTCAACATGAACATCATGATACAAGGTCGCCTATCAACAAATGTGCATTTTTCAATGGGTTCCAGCACTCAAGGCTGATCACGTTTTTACCCTGGATTCCAAGATGATGCAATAGCCAGCCACAATCCTGAGGCCTGGGAGAAAGACCCCTTTTCGCTACACCTGCTTGCACTCAGAAAGTAATGAGATGTACCTGCCACAAACTTTCCCTCGGTTATTTGTCTGTCTGGGTTTCAGCAGTTAATGTACCTAACCCTTGTGAGCATGTTCCCCTACTGTTTCCCGTTGATGATGTACATACATGGAGTGCAGTTGACATCACGGACATGGCATAACAGGGGCTGTTTGTTTCACTTGGATCCCGATCTCGATCAGTGATCCCAATGCCGGTTCGCACCATCCGTGAGGCTGGATCTGGTGTTGGTGAACCAACTTCGGATCACTAATCCCGATCTGGATCCACTTTAAACAGGCCGATGATTTCCCAGAGTGACGCCTGCGCACCACCTGCAAACACCCAATGAATGAATACATTGAACACACATGTACACTGTACATGTACGTATGTGTTACTGGTAAGCTGTCAGGAATACAGAAGTGACAGCTTACTCACATTAAGTTCACAGCGGGCATCATGACACTTGTAATTATTGCAATCATGATTTTGTCATGGGTACAGGGTATGGTGCTGTCAAAAAGCACTGCCGTTTCAAGTGTATGTGGGTACATGGCCTTGAATACAGAATGTGTCATTAGACTGCGCTGTGGGCAGTACGTGTCATTACATTGCGCTGTGGGCTGTACGTTCATACTGTTCACTTTTACTTAAAATTCCTTTGAAATTTAATCTAGCAAAGTTGTCAGCATTCAGGATATACATGTACATTGTGCTAATTTCCCTTCGAGGCAAGAAAAAACCGAAGAATTTGAATACTTTTGCTTTTCCATGTTTTGATTTCCATTTTGTGTTTTCTCTTTTCTAAATATCATACTGTATTTCACTTTCCGACCTTCATGAAAAACGGACAGAAAACTTTGCAACAAGATATTCAAGAGACACCTGTCATCAATCAATAATAAAATTGTCACTGTTGTTTCCATCCACATGCAGAAGCTCACTAAAAAAAGTTAATTGATCCAATCAACTTAGTTTTTTTGGGGGGGTGTTTTTTTGTTTTGTTTTGTCTTATTTTTGTGTCCAAACAGATCGCCTGCTTCCCTTTGTCTCTTGTTACTTCACAGCCAATCCCATTGGCTGATTACCGGTCCAATAAACTGAACCGGCTTTCGACTTTTAACCTCATTCAACCCGGCTTAACATCATACGAAATACACACAAGCACGCACACACACGACAAAAAGTAGAATATTTGTCAGTGTCATGTTACCCACAAGTGTTTGCAGGGGTGTTACCACACATATTATCCTGGGATTCATCCAACCCTCCTCCCCTCCACTACCCCAACGGTGGCAGCTGTGACCTACTAAAGGTGCCAGGTTCAAGGCCTGTAAATGCCCTGCAGGGTGCTGCGTGCGGGGATCAAACCTCAAGAGAGGACTGAGAGCCCTTCTTACCTTGATAAACAGAAGACTGGCAGTTGAGGCATTGAACCTCACTGAATAACATCCCACCCCCCTCCTCCCAAACCCAATCCCCCCATTCAAAATCCATTTTTCGCTCAAGCAGAAATTCAGTAAAAATACCTTTACCACAGACTCTGTTACAGTTAGTTCTGTGTTGTTTCTAATCCATGAAATTCGTGATGGAATCTACTGGTATTTTTCCTTAGTTAGTGACGTTAGATACAGGTGCATTGTACTATACATAAGCCTTTTATGGCAGTGTGTTGGTGATGTGCATCTAGTCAAATATTTCACAGGTGGCAGCGTGAAAGCTCTGTGAAGGAGCACTTCCTAACCACTATGGCTGGGCCAGAAATTAGAGGTCCAAAAGTGTAGCATTTTCGTGTCCCTGTTACATCTGACCTTTATTATTTGACATGGAAATAATTAATTTCAAACTATTACTATTTGTTTGGCAGGTAATTTGCATTAATTCATCACTCTTGGAAATAAGAAAATGTGTTTTGAACTTACAAAATCATGTCAGATGTGAGAGGGACCCCCCAAAAATGGACCCCTTCTTTCTGGAATTACCCATTGAAAACTTGTCGTTGATCTGTATAAGGGCCTTCTTTGTAGTGACTTTTGCCAAATATAAAGCAGTTGGACATGGCTTGGCAAAACGGGACGTTACTTGGCAACAAAAAGCACTTGTTGCTTCTCAGTCATATTGAGAAACTCCAAGGATGGTTTTAGTGACTTCATTCCAAGTGCAGATCCAGAACCAGATTTTAGGAAACAGGGCCAAAACTGTTTCTGGGGAACCAAAAAATTAAGTAAGCTTTCATAGATTATCTGAGGGATAAGGCCAAAGCTTTGGGCTTTTTACAGGTGTGTTTTATTTTTAATTTTTTTTACAGCATCTTGCATTTGTTGCCCTGTTTGGCTTTTATTGCCCTTTTAATTTTTTCTCCTTTTTATTTCAGTTCACAGTGTCTATATTCATTTGTTTTATTTCATTGTGTTTTGTTTTAAAAGCTTTTGATTTGTTTTGCTCGCTTGGTTCAGTTTTTTCAGTTTGTGCCCTCTCAAACCTGATTATCTAGGGGACTGCTTAAGATTACCATCCAATTGCAGAATTGTGCCTCCTTCCAATCGTTTTGGCACACTTCCAATCTTCATGCCATGCGCTGTTTCAGAATAGTGGCAAACAACAGACTTCCAAAGATAAATTGGCATAATACAAATCTCTGAGTTGCTGGCAAAGTCCCCGGGGCTACCTGCTCACCACTAATGGACATGTTTGTCCTGTCGTTAAACCACTGTTGTCGGAGTTTGTGTCTTGGACCACTTAGTGAAATCCAGTTGAAATCTCTGCAGAATAAAAAGGTTGCAATTTCTATGTGAAAGCTATTGTGTCCGCATGGTAACAGAGCATTGGCTTGATGCATCTTTATATGGGCACATTTATGTGAAACAAGCCCGCCCTGTGTTTTGCAGCAGTGAATGTTGTAACATCTTTCAAGCGCTGTGGCTAGGAAGAAGGCACTTTATCACGTTCAGAGTTTCCTTCCACCTTTCTCTGTTTTTGTATACCTTTTCTGTATTTGCGCTGTGTTAATTTGGTCATTGTTTCAAAAAAGAGGGAAAGACAGTGATTAATTTGGGAAAACTCTGAGGTTTTCTCAGTCCATTACCCACTTTGTTGTGTGGTGTGGTGTTGTGTTGCATTGCATTGTGTTGCGTTGCATTTTGTGTTGTCACATTACGTTGTGTTTTGTTGCACTGCCTTTCATTGTGTTGTGAACTGCATTGTCTTCAATTTATCACCTTGACAAGTAAACATGGTGCCATTTTGTTGGTTTGTTTGTCTCCTTTGTTTCCCTCTTTTGATGTTTGTGAGCTGATTCTTGTTTAAGAAAACCTGCCTTCTGTTAACACGTTTCTCAAGACTTCATGTGTGAAATCCTTGGGACATGGGTGCATTTACTGCATTGGAAAGCTTTTTGAAACAGAAAAATTGTTTAAAAAAAAAAAAAAAAGTTGCATTATGTATTATCATCGACGTGTTCCTGTTTTGCAAACTTGTGTGCTGTTGGTTCACGACTTTTTGTAACATTAAGGTGGCTAAAAGAGCAGATGACAGATCAGGAACATGTGCATGTTATTCGCTATCAAAAGGATGCTGCGTGCTACAGGGCACAGCACAGACACCTGCCAGCCGTAATGGTGATTGGATTGTTTGTCAAGAGACAAAAAAAAAAACCAGTCAGACGCTCAACTCAAAAAGGCAATCAAGCTGACATTCTGAAAGTCACTTCAGCTGCTCGTAAAGCTACATGTATGCGCAGTTTTCAAAAGCTGGCGGTTCTGGCCCCATGCGTTCTGGCCCACGTCCTGGGCATTGTTTCCCCGTGAATGCCACACAGCTCAGTTGCCCCGTAATCCAGCACATGGTTTTTTGCTATGTTTCGCTTTGTATTTAGGTTTGTTTTTTTTCAGGATGGATTACGTGATGGAGACACTCAGCCATACATCCATTGGCATTTGTTGCACGGGGTGCCTTCATGCATTCAGACTGTCGGAGAATAAAGAATTACTTCCTTGCATTGACTTTACCAGACACAAAGCTTTGCATGACACTGCACCGATACATGTTCAGCATATTCTTATGAGCATGTAGGCCTACCAGTTTGGGTAGCGATTATTCAGCCACCGTAAGAATAGCATCATGTGACACGTACAATGTACGTGTACAGTTTAACTGTTGCAGTAGCAGGCTGCTGTATTTATGAAACACAAACAAATTGTAAATTTAGTACTGTTACTTTGTAATGGTAGTATTCCATGATGGAGTTGTCCCACGACTACACTCCCTTGCAAAGTGGGGCTTGACAAATGCTGATCCTTGGTTGTCATTTAATGGAGATTGTTTTGACACTTATCGGATCATCACAGTTTTGTAACTCTGAGATGCTGCGGCACGTAGCCACTTAGGGCACATGTTATTTCACAAAGTCGGTATTTTCAAGTGCATCTCAACTGAACTTTAATTTGTACATCTATGGTTCTTTACAGAATTCATTTAAAACCCTTAAAATGCGACTCAAGACCCCAAACCCAATTGGCATGTGACCTTGTCCTAAACCTGACAGGATCACTACATTGCTGAAATTTCTGTCACTAGCACACAGTGCAGTGGTGGACACTTTAAGCATGGCCTCACACACATTCCAAAGTGCAAACTATTCTACGTGTATTCACAGTCAGCAGGTTGAAAGGGAAGCAAATGGAGAGGGGGTTATCAACATGAATGATGAGGCTTCAATCAAAGTGACATGTATACTGCTGAGACAGTTTAGGAAAATCCACTTTTTGTCATATCACGGACCCTTGATCTATGGAATGGCTTTTACTCTCGTGGGCATGGGGGGCTCTCTCCCCCCCCCCCAAAAAAATTGATAATACAAAAAAAGGATATTAAAGGCAAATAGACATGCGGGAAAAGACGAAAGAGGACCAAATTTACCAGTTTGCTCGTGAAAACCTTGAAGCTGATGCCCTTTTGGTATTCTTAATGGCTTACCGCTATTAGTTTGTTGCTGATGATCGAGTGCTTTGCCCCTCCCCCCCCGGAAAAAATCCTGATAATGCCTGTGTGTGTGTGTTGGGTACATGTACATTCACGTATGTGAGTCGTAGTCTCATATACATTCAGTGTGCTGTTACAAAAAGGACATGTACATGTACACTGAACGTCCACTGGCACTTGCGCAGTTTGCATTGACAGAAGACTCTGTGCATTTAAATAGCCATCCTGAAGTGCACTGACCAGTCAGCCAGCTTAGATTTCATTGACCTGGGTTCACATCCCTCCCAGAGCAGTGTTTGGATTTGCTGGTCAGTCACCAGTCCATCAATAAGAAGGATTTTGTTTGCCTTGAGGATGAAAGCCCCCTCCTCCCCCGGGTGTTTCTTTTTTATCCCCCTCTAACAAATTACTGGCTTGTGTATGTGCTTGGAACAACAGTGTTTTTCCACGGATCCGACTGATTGGCTGCATTTTGCCAACACTGATGAAGTCTGCTCTCCTGAGACCTCCATCATGCTTTGTGAACAAACAAGGATGTGTGTGTATGTACTGTGCATTCATGTCTCACACTCCCATACTGGTACCTTTGGCGCCAGTGTAGACTGAAAACACAGTGCACAAGACATCAAATTATACAGACTTGTTTGCAGGAAGGAGGCACGGCATAGCCACTTGGCTTCATTCTATTTGGCTTTTTTTGATAATGAAATTGGTGAAAATTACAGAAACGTTGGAGCCGTGTTCACCATTTTCAGAAAAGAATTCCTGTTTCGTGGCATTTCTCATTTGTTGGAACATTTTGGGTTCAGCTGTGTCTTCATTTATTGTTACCCATCTTTCAACCTTAATTTTTCTATAAATAACAGTGCTTTGTTATTTTTCTTATTGTGGTGTAGGGAAATAAACCAAAATCCAATTTTAATTGGTTGCTTTCTTGGATAAGCACCATGTGCCAAGAATTTGGAAGGCTTTTGGGGAAACCATTTCCAATCTCCCTGAGGAGGAGCTGGAACCCAGCTGATCACTAGTGCCCATCTTGAGTACTTAACCATTGACACTTGCAGCAGTTGTCTGGCTGGTTCCAATCTGTCATATGTTGTAACGGCAGGTGTTACAGTCAGTGACTGCACATGCAAAAGTTGGAAATATTTCTTTACCAATTTTTGGTTTGGACATTTTCAATGCAACGGCAGTGGTGGAAAGTTGTCATGTGTCGTTGAGTTTTTATGAAGCAGTCAATATGAATGGCAGAGAACACCGTGTTACTTTACCGCTGCCGAGACAGGTGTTTCATCCAGCACTGCTGCACTATTACGGGCATTGTTAGGCCATTTGAAATGGGTGGTGCCATCATGAAATGTGCTGGCAGTCTGCTGGCAAATTTCATGCGTGTCATGGTGAACTGATTGACTAACCTGCCACCTACATGACCTCTCCTTTCCATTCCCCTTCTTTCTCCATTCTTGGCAACAGCACCACAATTTTGCGACAAAACTGGGGGGGGGGTTGACATCCACATCTACTGTTGGCTGTGTGCACCTTGCCACAAACCCTGCCGTTGCGGTTTGTTGCATTTTGTTGCATTCTGTTCCATGAATAGCAGGGCTCTCATTTCAGCTGTGTTGCAGTCAGTCTGTTGCATTTTATAGCAGGCTGCTAAGAGAGGACCGATGGATTTGTGGTTGATTTTTGGATTTCATCAGCACAAAAATAATCAGTCTATAGTCAGTGATCAGTCCGATTATCACACAGAGTTTGTATTTACTTTTACTATGTTTGGTCGAAACGTTTCATGTATTTTCCATAATGTAAAATTGTCCATTGTTGACTTGTTGGTAACAGTTTTAGACTGGTCATTGTAAAATTGTAAACCTTTGTCAAATTTTTGTAAAAATGCTGTGAATTTTGTGGTATTTTGAAGATGCGTATTTTGAGCAGTAGTTAAGAATTTCATTACCAAAATAGCCGTCATGCATCGCGTGGACTAAATTTGTGAGACTGCCAATAACCAGCCATAAGGTTTTGAATGTGATTATAAGATGGACTTTTTTAAATTGATGTCTTTCAGGTATGAACGGCCTGCAAATGTGGTGTGATGTCGTCACTCAAACGCTGGCGCTCTTCATCAAGCGAATTGTCACCTTCTGCAAGTACATACCAGGTGAGTGGTAGGGTTGTAACGATTCACTGATGCATCGATAATCGCGATTCTAAAATGCCACGATATGGCATTGCGATACAAAAACTTGAATCGCGATATTTGGGGGGAAGGGGGAATTATGATTAAATGTGCAGTAAGTTGAAAATAAAGTTAGGCCCAATAGCTTTATATTTTTAATATTGCCTGTACTGATTACTCTTGCAAGAAATAGTTTGGATGGGTTTAGCATCACAGACAACTCGCCGCATGTACATGACATAGGCCTACCTGGCACTAAAACGCAAAATTGACGGTAGGGCATGCATCATGCCGCTAAACCTTCACACCGATCTCGATGTCATGAGGAAATTCAATGTATATCGGACTTTATCCTTTCATTTGTTAAACCACACCAGTTTATCAGGTTTAGACAGGTTTTTTCTTCCTTGCATAAGCGCCGTTTTTTCTACGCGGTGCACGATCTTTGGTTCACACACCGAACAATACTAGAGCTCCGTAATGCACATGAGTGAACCTACATGCACATGTGCAAAATGTGCCTAGTGTGACTGGGCTCAAAGTGCAAGCCTTGTGTGTAAACAGAGACCAGGGACCATCCTGTCATTGTGTTGTGATTGGTTGTCAATGAAACATCAATATTCATACATAGTGTCAGTGGGACTCATTACAGCTGTTCGTGTGTGAGTGGAAGTAGTGACTAACAATCTCCATAGTTACTTGCAGTAACACACATTTCACTGTGAATTTATGCCTTGAAATAAGGTTAGTGCATTTTCGCTTTCGGCGACTCGATATAGGGTTTTGTGTCATCGAATTTTCAAACAATTTTTGGATATAAACTTATCAAAATGTCAGTGCAACACAAATATCATAATTGTCTCAAGAGGCCCTAACTTGTATGCAATCTTTGATAAGACCAATCCTCAAGTTAGGAATCCGCAAAAAAAAAGGTGGATGGAATACACCGCAGACCATCAAAATCTCTTGTTATTAAAAAATAAAAAGACTCTCCACCCTAACGTTTTTTACCCAAAACTTTAGACGAAATAAAAACCGATGCTACTGTACACACCTACCCAACTTATTTTTTTCAATGTAATAGGATGCACAGCTATTATTTTGTTTGGCCTAATGTTAATAAACCAGAAACACTTAGAGAAAGAAATGCACTCCTGCAGTTTGTGACTCATCTTGCAGAAGCTTCTTGTCCTCATCACCTATAAGTTAGTAAGTTACCATTGAGAAGTTACCATTGGTAAGTTACCATTGATAAGTTACCATTGATAAGTTACCATTGGTAAGTTACCATTGGTAAGTTACCATTAGTAAGTTACCATTGGTAAGTTACCTAGTAAACTGTTTTAAATTGGCTTTCATCTTATTCATGTAGGTTTTTGGTTTTTACGATACGTATCGCATCGTGAGATACACCCCTAGTGAGTTGCATGTTAGGAGAGACCAACGCAGCTCCACAGCATGTGCGAGATGCACAGCTTACAGTTTAGGCTTCCCCCGCCTCTCTCAGTGGGAGGCGACCCACCTCACAAAATAGTAATGACTGCCTTGACTTTTAAGGCCAGCTTTGCCACCTCTCACTAAAAAAAAGAAAAGAATTTAACAGTAATCCTGATAACAGAATCTTTATGGAATAACTCGCATTCCCATCGTTCTGACTGATACAGAAGGTTGCCTGTCGCAAGACCGGTTTATTTGCAATAGAAGAGGCAAATTGAGAGTAAATGTGCCATGAGGTTATGCACAATTTTAGGCTCCGTTTGCATGGTCACTATATGTGCGTTTGCACGCGTGTTTTAAGCCAGTCACAGACACCGTAGGTACCTCAGGGGTATCCAATCCTCCACACAAGTTAGTACTGCACGTAGGTCAAAAAAATGTTGAGACAAAATGTGTTGTTGTGATCAAATTCACTCCACCACCATCAGCTATTGATTGAGACTACACTTCAGCAAGGTCACATGAGAACACACGCTCACAGGTTAAATGTCATAAGCACACCCAAAAAAAAACAAAGGCAAAGAAACTTCATTTCCGTTTCCGATATTTTGGCCCACCGCAGCTGCTTTTCATCAAGACTAATAGCAAAAGTGGTCAGAGAATGGCCAATGTGTGACTGTGTTTTTCACGCTTGGGAGTGTTCTTTCATGACCAGCAACCAGAAGCGTATTCACAACATTAAAGCAATGACTAGGAATTTGCTTAACCACTTGGTGCTGGGGTTCCCGGAACCGGAGACATTAGGTTTATACGCATACCCAGGGGTGCCCAAAATTGGACAAAAGGAGCTGGGCCTTGTAACAAAAGACTGTCGTCGGAACAAAAGACCGAGCTGCCCGGAATTATCAACATTTTTTTGGTTGTCAATAGTAGAGGTAATCCATCAGTTTTGAAACAGTGTACCACTATTTGTGGCATTCAGGGAAAGCAGATTAACACCAAGGACAAAAGTGCGTGATACAATACTGCTGTACACAAATCTGGTTGCATTTGAAAAAATGCCAGCAGCGCACTGGGCCAATTACTCTGGCGTTAATAGATGTTGTCTGTCAGATTAGAGTAGGCACCAGACAGTCATCCGTGCGGGTATAAACATCCAGTAAAATTATGAATTTGTGAAGAATTTTGATAACGGAAAATCTTGAAAATCCTTGGGGAACTTGTCGTGCAGAACCAGAAATGCTTCCATTCCAGAGAGACAGAGTTCAAGGCAACAGACGATTTTGTTGACAATGTCACTTTTCTTGTAATGTTCGTCATGATTCTCAGTGCTACTGTTCTTTATTTTCACAATCTAGAAGGTTGTACCTATTTTGGTTTGCTGCATGCAATAATTGATGGGGGATAGATCATTCAGTGATCCAGGACACAACAAAAATGTCCACTTATTTTCAGCCATTTTGACCTGGCAGTGAACCAACTCCAAACTTCAATTTTCATTTGTTCAAAACTACAACGCCACAGAGGGATAACCCAAGCCACAAAAATGCGCATCAGCAATCATAATAGAAACATCTTTCTTGGCATGGTCATGTAAACCCTACCCTGTTTACATGCAAACCTTTGCTTACTTTTTTCAACCAGGTTTTGCCTTGCTGGACCAGCATGACCAGATGATCCTGATCAAGGCGGGCTTCTTTGAGATCCTGACGGTGCAGGACAGCATCGAGTTGGTGCTGTACGACGCCTTCATGCTCAGCAAAGAGATTCTGATCACCCGGCCCAACATGCTCAAGTTCATGCCCCAGGAGCTGGTGGAGTCACTCTACGACTTTGCAGGGCGGCTACACCGCCTGCGGCTGACCATGACCGAGCTGGCCCTGCTGTCAGCCATCGTGCTCTACGCAGACGGTATGTATCTCGACGGCTTTTCCCAAAATCTCAGTTTCTGGCTCTTGTTCTCCAGGGTTTGCAGTACCCATTGGAGCAGTTGACCAAGGCCAGTGATTTTTAACGTCAGTTGAGTTAACATTTTGAAAACTTTATATCTGAGTAATTTTTTACCTAGCTTGTACAGAAAGAGACAGAAAAATGAAGCTGGGCAAGCTGCCAAACATACAGGTTGGAGATCTCTGTAAGGACAAGGATAACACCATTACGGGATTACTACCACAGGGAAGGTGAAAGTTCTGGCCGCAGGGTTGCCTGTCTGAAGCGTCTCGTAACATTTGGCTCATGGGGTCGCACCACAGCAGTAATGATACTTTCTTCGGCAGTGAACATTGTTGCAGGATTAAACGATGCTTGGAGCAGCGTCCTTTGTGGGGCAGCACATCAGAGTGCAATAATTCACCGATATTAGAACTGACAGGTTTGCTCGGAGTCATCTTGCCACGCTTTTAATGCTATAGGGGGGGTTCTTTGTGCAAGCAGCACAGGGGGACCCATTGTGTTCAGTCTCTCTGTCTTTTTTTTTTTGGGTTGTATAGGCTTGATGTAGGAGGTCACTGATCGTATAGTCACAGTCTGGCTTCATGTACAAGGAGAATTGGTTCATTCAAAGGATGAAATGTCCACTGCCTAGGCAGAGGGGTGTATACGGTACATTGCAGTTGAAAGTTAACCTGTGAATGTGAAACTCTCGCCACACTTTTTCTCTTGCTGAGGTATTTATTCTCATTCAACAAAACATAAATAACTTTTCCTTAATAATCAGAAAAGATTTTCACAAAATTGGGAAACAGTTTTCACATCTTTTTAGGAAGTGGGGAAAGTTTTTACACTTATCACACAATTGGGAAACATTTTCAAGCCTTTTCACACAATTGGGAAACATGTTTAGGCCTTGTAAAATACAAATATGAATTCTCTTCCCAAAGTCTTCTGTACCCGTTCACAGTGGTAGCTGTCAACTGCAGTGTACTGTATATGAAGCAAACTGTTAAAATGTGAGATGTGTTCTTTCAAAAACAAAGGGCCCCTCTTCCAGGCTCATGGCAAAAAAAAAGTTCATTCAAAAGTTGAAAACTTTGAAGTTGGCCCTCTTGGAGGATTCATGACTTTATGAAACGGGGTCCTCCGGTTGCTCGTAATCCTGCTTCAGCTGGTAGATACTGGTGTGGGAATAAGATCACCAAAAAAATGCCATCGGAGTCAGCAATCAATCAAGGCTGCAGATTGCTATAGACAGTCAATCTTTCACATGTACACACCGTGGGAGGGAGTCAGGGTGGCGTAGTGCTTCCTTCCTCATCTTCCACCTCTGCAGCCCTGGTTTAATTCCCGGCTCGGTCCACGTGTGGATTGAGTTTGGAGTCCTTACCTGATTCCTGGGTTTACCAATGACATTCTTTTAGGATTTTCCTCCTACCCCTGAAGCTGTAACTTTTCATGGTCACTTGTCTACAGGTTTCTTATTAAGAATTATGAGCTTCAGTGCCTGGGGCACGCTTCTGCAGATTCCATGGTTTCATTACCAGATGGCCTCAATAAGAAATTTCTAGTCAGGGGCTGGCTCCAAAAGTGATGCGGCCATGTTTATTTCTATTTATTTATTTTTTTTGCCCTCTCGTTTTTTTTCTAGAAATGATGTCACTGCATGGTATTTACATGAAGTGTCCGTGCATGAGTTGTCATACGTCATGCATATATAATTGCAATTGCATATGCACTACTGCTACCAAGAATGATTTAGACTGTCCCCCTCACTATTGATAGTTAAAAAGCATTTTCAGCTTGTAAATGTACACAGGACATAAGACCACCTTGATTGTCTGGTTCCCAGATGTAAATGTACAATACAGAAATGACGCCGTCTGAAAAAGATTACCCAACTACATGTACATTCATTCATTTACGGTTTATTTCTTAATACCAAATAGAAAGTCAAATATTTGGTTTACAATATACACAATAAGAGGTTAAAATTGACATCAAAAAAAATAAATTAATAACTGAATATTAAAAAATTGCACAGAGTACGATATTTAAAGAACAAATACCACAGATTAGGCGAATTAACAATAATACATACTATAAAAAAATATGCAGTAAAAGACAGAGCCAACAAATAAACGATTACACCAACATACAAACCAACCAACATAAATACATGTATATGTACCAACCAACCAACCAGCATACGAAACGACCAACATATCAACAACCGACATACCAACCGACCAACATACCAACTGACAACCTAGACAAGCGATCAACAAAACCACCGACGAGCATACCAACCAACCACATAGTACATGTATAGGGAGACTCTTTGTTGTACATACTACTCAACCGCACCTCATTTAAAACCCATTAAATTTACGCAGTAGCAGGATTCCAGTCAGTTAAGCAAGTTTGATGCATGTAGCTTTAAGACATCGTATTATTCCTGTACCATACAAAAAACAAAAACAGGGTTTGAGAGTTTGAGGACATCAGTAAGCTGGTGAAATTTTTCTCAGACGTCACTTTTCCTGACAGTGTGCATCAATTATAATTATGTTTGTAGAGGAGAAACCTGAAATTGAATAGCATTATATTTTTGTTTTGTTTGTACACATTTGGCTTGCAGATCGGGAGAACCTGATTGATCGCAAGGCCGTCGCTGCCATGCAGACCAAGCTCCTGATGGCCCTCAAGCTGGAGGTCCAGCGCAATCATCGTTCCGACCCCCATATGTTTGCCAAGATCCTCCTGCGCCTGCCCGAGCTGCGCACGGTGGACAACCTCCACACCCAGTTCATCATGAAGCTGCAGGTGGGCGTGGGCAGCTCCGACCTGCCCATCCCTGCCCTGTACAAGGAGGTGTACGACCTGGGCATCACCCGGATACAGAGAGACAGCCCCGAGGATGGCAGGTCTGAGGACGAGGGGTCCGAGGACAGTGGGTCCGAGGACAAGGAGCCCGGCGGCCTCCCCCACATTAAGAAGGAGATCGAGGATGAGGCCGCAGGCAAGGGGGAGGCGTTGCTCAAAGGGAGGGAGGGGGAGATGATGTGGGACAAATGCAAGCAAGCGGACCTGGAGCAGATTGCACTGATCGGACTGAATGGCATCAGCCGGAGGGGTCGTCGGTCGGAGACCGGCAAAGATGACTCCGGGAGGAGGTGTTGACAGGTGTGCCCAGGAGGTTGTCATGGAAACACAGAAGGGGGGGTAAGGTCGTAGGTGAGGAGTTCAGGAGAAAATTAATGGCAGAGAAAGAGTGACTAGGGTTGCTCGCTGAAGAAACGGGGGGTCAGAGGTGGTTACCACTGTGATCGGAAGGTCCTCGCAGAAAAGTACTTGAGGGATGGATAGTACATCAGAGGTTGATGCAGTGGCAAGGGTCGCAGAACCTTAGTTACCAGAGGGGAGCCTACTTGGAATTCAGGGGTCATTCAAGTCCTGATCTGACAAGGTCAGAGGTCAGGGAAAGAGATGGGGGAGAAGTGGTGTTGAGGCTGCGTTTGAAAGTGCCATATGGGGCCGGTAGTGACTTGGAAGAGGAGGCGTAGCTGGCCATTTGCGTCCAGGGCGATCATGTTATATCTGTTGGCTGGAGCTAACTTTGGAAAAAACTCTTTTGGCCTGTGGAAACGATTGATCAGGGCTGAGAATTCCAGATGCAAAACAGTATTAAAAAGTACCGGTCCTGGTTTCAACAAAGCACTTGAAGCATTTTCAAGTGTTTCCCCAGTCAAGCAAGTATAAGTCTTGAATTTGGGGGGATGGGGGGTTCGACACAACTTATTTGAACTTGGCTACAGTGAGCATCCTGTATTTGCTCCTGACTGGCTCCATACAGTCTGTGTATGAGCTGTACATGATTAACACTGTGCCAAACACCAGTTTTTGCCACAGTCTAGTAAGCTCAGCCTTCTGTGTTGCAGTCCACTGTTTAGTGTCTGGTACATAGTCACATCTGCAGTACACATTCAGGGGAAGATGACCGGTACCCAAGCAGAGGTGTAACACAGTTGTTGGAGGAGAGAATACATGTATATCCCCCTATTTGACCAAAAGAGGGAGATGACCATAGACAGTCCCGCACATTTTGGTTTAAAGAAACCTCCCCCCCTTCCAAGAATGCAGATGTTGAAGTTGAGTTTTAAACTAACCGTTGAAGCCTGTCAAGTAGAACTGCAAAAGGGAAAACAAGTAGAAGACCTTTCAATGCACCGTTCTCATGTAAGGGTAAGGCACGTTAGCATACACCTGTACGTGACAGTACCCACCAAGTGTTAAATTTCCAGGATCAACTATCTCTAGGATTGTGGAAATCCTTCATCCTTCCCATTTGATAGCCTCAATTTAAGTCAAGTATTAAAGTCGTTGGTCCACCATATTCAGAATTATGTGCACTGGTGTGCTCGTCTTCACTGCCTTTAATGACAGCGCCAGTAAGGGTCAATCGCTCTCCCGAATGTTGCGTTAAGGAATTATGGATATGCACAGCCCTGTGAGTAGCTCACTGCCTCAACTGGTGCACGTTCACTCTGTATGCCTGTGTTGGGCGCACAAGAGAGCATTGACGTGTGCCACTGTTCAAACAAGTTCCACCCAGCAAGGGTGTGAAGACATCACATCATGCATACCCCAAGAGACTAAAACCTACCAGTGGCCTGTATAGTTGCTGTGGGTGTAAGCAAGGTGTCTTGCTACACAGAGATGTGTAACACACAGTAAAGGGGGCCAGTAAGTGACCATCATGTTAACAGTGTTTCCCCCGATGGTCTCACATTGTTGTCATGTCTTGAGCACTCCACAACCTGTTCTTCATGCGCATTAGTGCAAAGGCTGTAATTGGATTGAGACCAGAGGGTGATTTCTGTATTGAAATAAAAATTAGTGTCCATATTGATGTCATTCTAAACTGCACATGGGAATAACAACTGTCAAAGAGCACTAGCCGAAGCCTACTTCTTCTTCACCGATGTGAATTTTTTTGGTCATAAATTATTATAAATTTGATAAAATGTAATGAATTTATAACCATAGGGGAAACATTGCCAATGTGAACAGGCCCAGTTTACTGTCTTTTGTACACTTGTAATACATGTTCAGGTACTGATGCAGTGAAGTGCTTTATGAAGTTTGCAAATTACAAGAGATTGTGATTTACAATGGTGACTGGTTCCTAGACCTAAACTTGTGCTTCCAAAGCCAAGGGCTGTGATAGGTGTTTGACGATATTGCTAAATATGCTGCCTGTTATTGTCAGGCGTAGTTTTTTTTCGGGGAGGGGGGAATGCTGGAGAGGGGAGGGTGAAAATGAACCTTGACATTTGGTTTTCAGGGTTGCTGTGGCCTGGAAAAATCATGGAAATTTGTTTTTCCTTTTTCAGGCTTGGAAAAGTCATGGAATTTGGAAAAATGACCAAAGTCATGGAAGTTTGTCTTGGAAATCATAAAACACTGTGTGATTTCTATTATCAAAAATAAGCACATAAAATCTGAGATTGTATTTGCAACCTAAAAGGCCGAATAGTCCAAGAAATTGCATTGGGTCATGGATTTTCATAATTTGGTTATGAAAAAGTCATGGAATATAATTGTCCTTTAGATGCAGGAACCCTGGGCGTTTCCGGAGACGTAAAACTTGCAGGGCTTTTTCAGCTGTCCATTGAGTCTTGAGACTTGTTCCAGAATAAAGTCCAACCAACCCTACCCCGAACCCCAGCCTAAGTCTTTGGTCCAGGACTGTGGCTGCCCTCTGTTCAATACTTGCCATCGGACCTCTTCAAGAAATCCGAAAAAAATACCTGAAATTCCCCGGTCCAATTTGTGGGATTTTTTTCCTTTGCTCTCCTTTTTTCTCCTTGTGTACATAGTTTCAGACCATTCTGGGTTGTACAAATTTAATAATCTGAAATAACCGAAGAGTAAAATTGCCATGTAAACTGTACAGACATTTTAGTGTTACATCTGCGTGCAGGACTTATTTTGAAATTTTGTATTGAAAGAGAAACAAATCAGTTATATTTAATGGCGTGCACCGTTTTTTTTTTTTGTCTCACAGAAACAGTGATTGAAACTCCAAAAACAACTGAAATTAATGTGTTTTTCCATTAAAAAACGTATCTGGGAAATCCCATACAAATCATATATTTTTTTGTAATTTGTAATGTACATTTACAAAGCTGAAATTTTCATGGAAATCCAGTAGCCCTGAAGGTTGTCATTTTATTTCGGCCAGGGGATGAAACACAAGAACGGAGGCTGAGCCACATGTACCATGTAGATCTGTGTTGATTTTGTTACAATGATGTCGCTTTGTATATAAAAACAGGGTATATCAACATTTCTTGTAATGTGAACCATACTTCAGGAATGACATTTTTCTAGCGCAAAGTGACTATTTTTCTTGTCTGTGAAACATAACCTACATAAAATGTGCATGTGGACTACATGTACTTGTAATTTGTATTTAGTGTAGAGCTTAAGTTTTTGTAAACCGGGATCCCATAAACAATGTTTTGAACAAGCTGCACATTTATGAGCATGTGCATTTTGATATTTTTCTCCCTTTCTGATTTTTTTCTGTGTTCACTTATACTTCCCACACATCTGTGTACGTTACTGCAGCGTTGTGACCAAGTCATTTTCTTCAAGTCATGTTGCACATCATTTTTCCTAGAGTCATATCACACGCCAGTTTTTCCCATATTGAGTCTCCCTTTCTTTTTTTTATTTCTTCACCCGTCTCATGTCATAATTGGCATGGAACACACTTTCTGCTGAGACTGATTTACTGTACCGATTATGTGACTAATGATGCTAAGTGAAACAGGTCAATGTAATTTTTTACATGGTAATATAGTGACATTTGAAAGTTAAAGAAGAAGTGGCTGCATGTAATGAAACCAAAGAGGTTTTCTTTTGCATGTAGAAAGTCACAGATACATTTTGTTTCTTGTATTCAACAAGTCAGATTTGTTCAAGCCAAGACCCGAGTTGTTTTCTTCCACGTCGAGTCTCAAGTCATTATCTTTTGGAAGTCTAAAGTCAAAACATTGCAACTGAAGTCAGACTCTGCAATTCAACAAAACTGGTCCGATGGCAACGTAGCACACGTACATACACATAAACGTACATATGTGCCTGGAAATTTGCACGTCTTTAACTCGAAGGCATACACCTCTTGTGCTCATAACCATAGCAACAGGCGTGCAATGAACTCACCGAACCTACTCAAAGCGGTCGTGACTATTGTTGCCATTCGACGCTCCGGGCAAAATGGACCAGTTCAGAAACTGTGGCAATTGGTTGTCATGTGTTATTCTCCCTAACAGTCCTCAAACCGTCCAACCATTCGAGGATTGAGGACTTTGCCGTTAAGGCTTGTCAGAAGATATGATTGTGTGTGTATCTATATTGGAAGTTGATCATACTTCATGTATTTTCTATCGTTCAAAATGTTCAAAACATTTTTTTCATCTTCCAGATTATATGCTGCTTTTTTCTCAGCGTTTGTAATTATTACACAAATACATGTTTGGAGCATCTTTTGAAATCTGAAATACGCTCCCAGAGGATATGCCCTTGACTGTACATGTATAATTTGTAACAGTAATTTTCACTGGCACATTTCAATCGATTTGTTTTACCAAACAGCTCTGTGCCAATTCGCCATGTAAACAAAAACGAAACTGAAACAACCCACAATGGGTTAACAAATGTGTTCAATTCAGAAGCCAACCTTTGATTTTTTGTCTTCATTTTCGGGCAGGTAGTTCCTTCACAATGCACATCTGGAAAAAAGATATTACCAGGTGTCCGGGCTCGTCCATTACCAATTTTAATGTAATGTACTCGGTAAGACTTGAGTGATGTCAGTTTGTGTCAGGATATTCTTCGAAATGTTATTTTGTCCATGCAGAATGGACGATGGGTAAATTGAGATTGGGCCAGTGAGTGGAGTTCGTTGATGTGGTTCTTGATGGAACCTTTTCATAGCTGTCTTCAGTAGGCTGTACAGTGCCCATGCGTTGTGCCAATGTCGAGTTCATGATACTTGATGACTTTTTGTGAAGTTAGAGTCTGTGATATCTTTTAGGAATGTTTCAACATGGCAGTGGTGACGTTTGTTATTTGCATGAGGTATCCATGTAAGTGGTTTATTTGTCAGATCCAAGCCAAAGGTATAAAGTTCTGCGTGATCTTCAAAATTAAGATTTTGTTTCAAGCCAAGTTAATGCATTGTTGCATTTTTAATCGAGAAGTATTCATTGTTCAGTGTTTGGGGATTTTTTTTTCTTATCTTTTCAGTTTTGGGAGGTTTTGTGGGGAGGGGTGGTTATTGTTTAATGTTGCTTTGTTTTATTCTTGGGGAGGGGGTGTTTGGTGTGTGTGAGTTTGTTTCTGCATTCAATTGGGACCCAGAACAATTGAGGACAATAAGGTGCCCGATTGACAGAGGGTCCCCGATTGACAACTGTGTACAAAACATATGGGTGGTCTTTCTAAAAAAGTTAGAGTACAAACAAAAGAGGAACAATAGGGGGTCCCCAGTTGCAGGCAAATACACACTTCTGTGTGTGTGAGTGTTTCTCCCCCTCTGCCACAGCTTTACTAGGGGGGGTACGTTATTTTAATCCATACCTTTGTTTTAGAGTCGTAACATTTGTAATGTAACATTTGCATGTGACATACATGACTGTACGTCAGTTGTACATCCATATTATTGTTTAACGTATGGTATTTTTTAGAAAGCTACTCGCAACATTAAACAAATGGGGTGCCTCCAGCAAAACATGCCAGAAAATGCAAATGCATTTAACTGCAAATTTCATGGCTACTGCTCGTTATTGCTAAGTTGTTTGTCTTGGTCGTTTCCTATAGTCAGGTCCCGTCCGGAACAACTTTTGTTTTTGTGGAAATTTTGTGTTTCTTTTGGGAAGGGATTTTCTTTAAGTGGCTCTTTTCAAGTCAAGAATAAGCGTCTTTACCCCGCATGCTCGTTTTCCTACCGGGCTACATCACTAATCCGCCAGTGCAGTTCAGAGTTTGTGGGTCTCTTAGGGGCAAGATTACGATGAATTGTGGTAATCTGATATGAAAAGTGTAGCCAGTTATTCAAGGACTTGGCCCAGATTCTCTCTATAGTTGATGTTAAGATGCGAGGAATTATGTTCGAAATAATGTTGCGGGCGGCCAAACTGAACAAATACTAAATATAAATATTAATCATCAGTTGTACTTGTGTGTGTAACCTGAATGTAATTATTGAAATAAATACTAAATACTTTTTCTATAAAGAAATACGCGTATATATATATACACATTTGGGGAGACTTTGGAAGGATTCAAGCTGTTCGAAGTTAAACTTTCTGTCGTGTTTGTTTCCTCTGAAAATATATATATATTATAAAATGTTGTGAATATTGCAAATAAAAAAATTGTTTGATTTTTCTCGATGACTGGCCTGTTGACTGCAGTTGGCTTTTCTGTCAAGTGTTCGGGTATCTTGTATGACAAAAAACCCTCAGGAGCTGGTCAGGTTTGAAATCACGGCTCAGAGACAGGAAGTGTAGCATGATTATTTTATTAGGTTTTATTAAGTTCATGTGCGTGTTCATGTTCATCGTGTATGTAGGCAGGCCACTGTTTTGCGACGCTACGCTCCTGCTCTTAGCCTCGCCACTGGAGCAGTGTATGGCATAGGCCTAAACCTAAGATTTAGGATTGGTGCCTAGCAATTGTTTAGATCGTGGGTTTGACTTAAAGTGTGGGATTCGTTCATGGCGTTGCTTGGGTGTCTTCATGCATCGAGCACGGGTATTCTCACGTCACGGGTTCGGTCGAGCATGAGTAATAGTGATCCAACCGAATGGGCACAAAATACGGAGGCCGCCGTTGGTTTTTGTTGTTTTCGCCTTAAGTAGGGTTTGGTTTTTGGCCGAGTAGGGATCAGGGGATACCAAATAGTTTTTTTTTACTGAAAGTCGAAATTTTTCATCCGTTGGCCTTTCAACGCCTTACAAAAGGACAACAAACAAACTTACCTCCTTTCGTCCCTCTTCCTTAATCCTACACAAGAGAGGCTGTTAGTATAGTGACGTTCCTTCTATGTTTAAATTTAGGTGCCGTGCATACCCTATTTGTGAAGCCAACATGAAGTTGTTGGTATGCGGAGAAATATCGAGAAACCTTTTTTGAATTGAAATGCATGTTTTAGGAAATCTACTGGCCCACTTTTTCCGGACGTTGTCAGCACTATTCAAAAATTTCGGCCAAAAAATCGCAAACGAGAGGAATTCCCTCTTTAGTGGCGCGCTCGTGGCAGCTACTAGACCATCTCGAAGTAGTCTGTATCTTTTGAACTGGGAACCAGACTATACCCGAGACTGCGTGTTACCATGGTGTGACTGTGAAGTTTTTTGGGCCTCTGGTATAGTGATTGAGATATATGAACTTCGCAAGAAATTGATTTTTTTTCCTGTCGTGTAAAAAGATGCCTGGCTTGTGCTGTTGACAACGCAGCGTTTCATTTTTACGAGACTCCGAGACCCGTATACGGGAACTTGCCCTTGGCAACTTACCCGTAGACAAAGGGCATGCTATCGGCTATATAATGTTCTGACCGGATGTCTCACTAGAGTAACGCTGCCGTGGATTTTTTTTCGTCAGGTGTACCAACCATAGAGCTAGCTATTTATAAAAACAGTAACTCCATGTCAGTTTGTGGACCCATTTTCACTGTTGCTCCAGATATGTGGGATGTTCACGGTCAATACCGTTAACATCACGGTATAATATAATATTATTCAGTAATACGCGATATCAACAAGAGATAATTTGATACACAAGCAATCACCGGCGGTGGAACAATTTTCAAAGTGAGAGGCCAGTTGTTAGCCCATCAGGCATCCGCCTTATAGGTACTAAGTTGATCCATTGAGCCCCACCCAATTAAAGGACCTTCAAAAAGTGGGGGGTAGGCCCCCCAGTCGAAATAGTGGGGGGCACTCACACCCCCCACCGCCGCCACCGCAAGCAGTATCGCATAATTCCAAATTCTCTTGGGTCTGTAAAGCAGAAAAAGAACTATCTCGTGGTAAGTGTGAGATACCGTATTAAGCTGGAATGTTGGTTGTTGCCTAGAGAAAGGACACAGATAATGGAAGTACGTGCGGCGAAGCATGTTGCAGGGTGTGGCTACATAAGGGCGTTGGAAAGCTGAAGGTGGCATTCGCAGTGCACCACGCACCGCACAGTTCGTTTTCTTTTCTTACAAAGATGTAAAAGTTATGTTTTAGTATACTTTTATGAAATTGTTTGCATAAGATGTTTAAGTTGTGTTACAAAACCTCAAAAACGAACCCTGGAGTTCGTCATGATCGATCGGCGTCGGGGGTTAGATGCCCCAAAGTGTTATTAGTCTTATGCGTTTCAACTGGAAGGTGAAATAACATTTTTGTATTAGGTCTGATATATACAACAGTTATAGAGTAACGGAGATGCTTCAAAAAGAGCGTGGATGACTGTTACCATAGGAACAGTAATAACAGTTGTACACTACTGTCCTGTTTCGTTTTTGATTAAGCTTGTTTGGAATTGTCGGGCCTGAAATGAGATTCGGGGGAACTAATACGGGCAATACATAATGCTTTTCGTACAAACCTGTCGGCAACATCGTTCAATTTCATACGATCCCCATTCACACTTATTCTTACAGACAGATATGTCTCGGCCGCGGAACGTCTTTGTCATTTAACTCTCTGTTATGTCATGCATGAATGGGACGTAGTCAAGAGCATTCCGGATAAACCGTGCGGATCACTACTTCCTGTGCAGTGTTCATGGTTAATCTGTTTAATCGCTATCTCGACACGAGATGATTCAATGCACAAAATAACGTCTCACAATAATGTGGGTGAAACGAAAAGGGAAATGTATGGAATTTCCAGGCATTTACTTTGTCAAAAAGATCCTTAAGTTTATTAACCCTAGCAGTACTTCGATTTCAATATGATTTTGAGTATAGGTCTAGGCTAACAGATCCATTTAAATTCTCTTTACAAGAAAGCCCCTTATATCAACATTCGAACATCCAAGCAGTTGCGGCTAGTTGAACTGTGTTTCGATAGTAAAAAGTTCATGCTGAGGAGTGGCTTCTTTTCTGCCGATTTTGTCGAAGTTTACAGAAAGAGGTCGATCAAGAATCGAATCTTATTTTGCATACTTCGAACTTTAACTTTTGTAATAATTGAAGTATTTCACAAGCGTGCTTCACAGTCACGGTTACATTCAAAGTCGTTTTCTGAGGTATCTGCTTTCCAATTCCTATAAATGCCAATGCAAAAGTCGATTTTTCGAAGGGAGGAAACAGAAAAGGATCTGTTAAAAATGTGCTTAAAAATTTTTCAGGTTAAAACGATGCAACTGCCGTTCTTCCATCCTTTGTGAAAAGTAAGGCAGAATGGTTGCTCAGAGTAAATTAAAGAAGAATGAAAAGCACGTGTAGACTGTATCACAGACAGATCAATTGAGCTGTAACTTTATAATTAATACAAGGAATTACTCATTGAGACGGCGATCACAGGGCATGATGCCATACAGAAACTTCAACTGGAAAAAAAAGATAAGACCTCTGACAAGCCAAATCAGATTGAAATCGAACAGTTAACAATTGTTGCCTGCGGTGTAGGAGTCCATGGTGTTTTGTACACCCGAGGGGACAGATGGCACTCGAGACGACCTATAAAAATTCACTATCTATGACCGTGGCATAACAATAAAGTTTGATTCAGAAACAGATCTACTACAAACTATTTAAAAAAACACAGATTAAAAACTATGTGCGTGTTAACGTTGCTTAATTTGATTGCTCCAATTTAAAGAGGACAACAGAAACTAAATTCAAGCGGGTGGTAAGGTAGCCTAGAATGTCCACAAACGAAGTAGAAGAGAGTTTTCACGGTTTAAAGAAGATGACAAAGTTACAGGGAAAAATTGTGTCTAAGAAACATTCGTTGCAGCTACACTTTATCTTTGTCCCTGTTAGCGTCGGCGTGGAATTGCTGCATGTTATAACATGAATGTGCCAAGCTTTCATCTGAGAATATGTAAAAACAAGGTTATTCTTCAACACGTGCACGTGGCTGTGGTACATTGAGGTCCATTATTCATTTTCCCTCTGGTAAACAAAACTTGATAAAACAGGATTTGAGGGAGGCCTACTTAAACGATAACGGGTTCCGGCTGGAAGAAGGTTGAGAGTTATTGCTTGCGTGCGTTATTGAAGACTGCGACTGAGGGTGTAGGCCGTCAAGGCGATTAGGCGACAAGAGACAGAAAAGAAGTCGAAAGTATGAAACTGTGACCATTAAGTCAGTGGACTAAGTCAGGATAAAAAGGGGCTTCATTCAGGAGATTGTGTATTCTTACCTGATGACCTAAAATCATCAATCTTCCACAAAACAGGGCTAACTCTTTGGATGGAGAAAAAAAGACAAAAGCCATCCCGTAGCGTCCGTTAAACCACGAGAATTGCCGTTCTAGCAATAAAAAGCGCCACCAAGTGTCACAGGACCCCCTTTCTGTGTCTGGGTCTTTTGATAGAATCGTCTGCCGAGGTCTTTATTGCAAAAGATTGTATGCAGGGCCGTGTACTTATACCTTTTGATCATTAGAGAACGGCGGTAGCTTGACAGTTTTCGTACAAATAATATGCAAGCATTTCGGATGAATTTCCACGCAAAGTTGTGACCAAGGTTGCTTTTATCCCCAAGTACGATTCCCAAAGGGAGGCACGCATGTAGCCTAGAGCGCCGTTGTCTTAAACCAGTGAAACTGTGGCTGGCCGTGAAAAGCTCGGCGTTAATCCAACGTGTGTAAACAAAACCAATTTCATATGCCTTATAACGTCTTGCCATCAGGCAACCTGAGCATTATTTTGCACCATCATTAGGCCCATATTCTGCTTAATATGCCATATCCATTACATCATGCATTAATTTCACACGAGAAACACACTCGATGCTGTGCAGAAGAAACCATTTGCTTAAAATTGTCACCATGTGACTACACCATCCAACTTGTAACACAAACGGTCGACACCTTATCAAGTTAAAACAAACGAATATGAGAAGTACATAGCCAGGTTAACAACATCCCTTTTCAATAAAATGCAGTCACTAAAACAAAAGGACCAGCTCTTATGTTCGGAATTTCACTAGCCCCAGAAAATTGCAGTCTGCATCCCGTTATCTGCAAGTGAAATCGGATTGATACAAAACATTTGGTGAATGTGTCTACTTGGCAATGATAAAATTGTGCACTTAAAAACTTCCTTCAGTGCTGAGGGCAAGTAGGGTTGCGAGATGTGGAACAGCCATTGATGACTCTCCGATAGCAACTGGCTGGTATGTGTGGGGTCGGTTGGAATAGGTTGAAGAATGGTATTGGGGTATCACTGGCTTTGCATTGAAAGACTATTGTAGTGACTTTTTGACAAGAAGTTTGCACCTGGGGTTCGGTTAAGTGGCAGAGTTTTAGCCCCGATCTATCGGTTTTTAAATTATGGTTTATATGGATCGAAAATCAAGCCCCCCCCAAAAAAAAACCAGTCTGAGGCAATAGATATGATAAATGTAGAAAACCCTACTGGATTTGATGCTTTGGCAAACTGCTAGGCCAACAGCACAGGAGACAATGAAATACCTTTAATTTCGAGTCGATCATTCTAAATGGTACGCAAAACTGTCCACCTTATCAGACTGTTTGGTACAGGTTATGTACAAACTTTATTACACCGGGCCATGTAGAAGTGAATGGAGCTATGTTATTATTAGGTGCAATCCGTCGATCTGCACTATTGCTTGATCTCCGAGCGATCGCCCGATTAAATGTTATGTAACTTTCTATGAGTGATTTTCAGGATCTAAAGACCAATTCCTGTTTTCCTAGCCATGAATGTGGTGAATTCCTGGTTTCCAGGTCATAGTACTAAATAACCAGTAACATCCCAAGAAATGTCAGGCTGTTGCTTATCTTCCCATCAAGATACCAGACATTCTACTCTCTTATCAGGTTTTTCCCAAGCTTTCAGGACACAAGGGACTCTCCATGAAACTGTCAATGACTCCAAAAGTTAAAATTCCACATGCTCGATGGGTTTCTTTCTCAAGCCTCCTTCAAAAGAGCAGTGGTGTTTTTAACCTTGCATGTTCAGAAAAAAGCTTTATTCGTGCGAGAGATGCGGTGGTCCTTCTGGATCACGCTCCCTGAATCCACTTTGTTTATTGAACATTCTACATGTGGAAGGAGCCTGACTACTTTTGCTATTATTACAGGTAGAGCCTCACTTTGAAAAATATCAGGGGCAGTGACGATTGAAACTACCCACTGGAGCACAAGGGTTGTAATCTATAATTTGCCCCTGTGGCATCATCTTTGGTCCCACACGTAAAGTTTTTTTAAAAGAACATGTGTACAGGTTGCCTTGCTTCTGATTCAAAATGGCTGACCCATAAATAAAGCCAATGCTGGCAGGTTATGAAGCCATCATGACTGGTCGTGCTTTCCGAGCCTCTAGCGACGTTTCAGCCGCGCTGGCAAATCCAGTTCCACCCTACAGGAAAAGCCAAAGGGAAACAACACAAAAAGAATCACATATAATTGTTTCTTCAACTACATGTGTATTAAAGATCACAGCTGAACAAATTCATGTGCATAGGTATTTCAGGAATAGGCAATGTCAATTAACTAAAGACTATAGAGCTTTCAGTTTTGAGAGACAAAAAAAACAAAACAGCCAGAAAAAAATGCCAAATAGTTGTCACGAAAATGAATTTATTGCACCTTTTATTTGTGCCCAATTTTGAGAAACTTAGTAGCCCGTTGGACTTGATCACTGACAGGAAGCAACAGCCCCTGCCTGATTTTTCTTCCCCTGAGCATCGGGCAGTGGCGACTAGTTGGTCTTCATCCAGCAAGAAATGAGACCGACGGTACCCCCCCCAACATGTCCAATCGATATACACACTCTAGACTATTATTATCTAACACATCCCCCTAGATGGCTGAAAAGAATTCCTCAGATTCCAGTGGAACAATGACCAACACAAAGCAGGGGGTTCTCTCTGTCTCATATTTTGCTTCACATGAGTTGGTCATTAAGCCTTTTGCGCGTTAAATTTGGATAAAATCCGGCACACTGAGTTCTTTAAATTCATGTGAGCATAACAATGTGAATTCTCCATACTAAAGACACTGTTGGTATACCTCATGATTTGGGGCAAGCTTTTGCTTAGTCACATAACAGACACCTATACCCAGCAAGAAATGAGACCGAGGGGTACCCCCCCAATATGTCCAATCCCTATACACATTCCAGACTATTGTTACTTAACACATCCCCCCAAGATGTGTGAAAGGAATTCCCCAGATTCCTGCGAGGCAATGACCAACACAAAGCAAAGGGGTTCTCTCTTCTCATACCTTGCTGCATATGTAGACACCTCACACAAATATGCTGTTTGCAATGGACAAAAAGGGCATGAAGGAACCAATCCGTTCCACAGGTGCAAGAGCTTGCCCCAAATCACGAGGTATAGCAACCATCTGAAGCAAGCTATGAGATGGACCCCCCCTCCTTTTGTGTTGGTGGTTGTTTAATCAGAATTTCAGGAATTCTTTTTAGACATCAAGAGGGATGTGTTAGGTAACAAGAGTCTAGAGTGTGTGTAGGGATTGGACAAGTAGGAAGGGTGTACCCCTCTGTCACATGTTTTGTTGGGTATAATAGCAACAGTGTCTTTAGTCTGGGGAATTCAAATTGTCATGTTTATGTGCAATCAGATAACTCAGTGTACCAGATTTTCATCAAAGTGAATTGCAAAATGCTTATTCAAATACCTTGAGGAGCTGAAATCGACATCGGTGGGCAGTGGATTTTAGCTCGACAAGGTATTGGACATTGACAAACTGGTTCCTTCAGCTTTGCCTCGGGAAATGACCCGGGTTTCGTCAGACCGGACATGCAATGGCATGACTCACCCGCTTGATCTTGATGATGTCGCTATCTCGGAGAGTATCCCCCGTGAAGGGATCTCTCATGTCTTTCTTGATGATCTTCTCCACACAATCCAACGTCACCACCTTCCCGCTGTCAGATGGACAATAAAAATCCACACATTGCTTAACAGCACGATCAGAAACATGCGGCCAATAAAACTCTTGTGGATATTCAAAATCCTGGTTACCAAGTTACCAAACAAATTTTTAGATGATTCTAGAAGTCTTTATGCATCATGCTGTTTTTTCCAGGCATGTGGGGATGTCTTTATTTTTCAACCACCAAAATTAATCAGAGATGTGTATGTACAAAACCTACCGAACACTATGCAGCTGCCGTTTGTAATTTCCGAACGTCAACTTGAAAAAAAAAGTCGTTTTTTTTTTTTTAAATTGGAAAGTGACAAGTGGCCATTATTTCCCCAAGGATTTGAAGGGAAAGCCACTTGTTGTCAACGGTACCGAATGGACACTGGTTTGGCGACTCCGCATGATCCTGTGTGAAAGAAAACCGCACGCCCACTGTGGCATTGCACTAACAATAGTCTGAAGAGGGCGCCGCTGATACACACATCAACTGAGATTCACCACAGCATGCATCAGACATCGATCCTGAGCGGTAGCTTCACGAATTTTAGGATAAACTTGATATAAGTTTTGTAACTTAAGATTTAATAAAAAAACAAAAATAGTTGACAGATACATTTCTAGAAACCTTAAACGTTCATGCAACGGCAAAACATCACAAAAACAGCGAACCATAGTATCACCAGAGGGTGCACTTCAGTTAGACAAAAGAGGGCGCTATTCAACATGGCAACGAAATGTTCGGCAGTTAATTTTGCTATACCGAACGACTGCTGTACCGAACATTTAGCGTGGACTCCGTCGTGTTCGTTATAGCGGCATTCCACTGTAACACCTTTCTTTGCATTTTCTCACGTTTGACTGGAGAATGTGATCTTGCAAATGAAGAAAGGAAGGTTTTAATTTCAACAAGTGATTCTAATTATTAAATTGCAAAGTATATCCATAAAACCAAATGATCCACACATGGATATCAGGAATGTTTCTGGGACACAAATTTCTGTTCATCTTTGCACTCATCTTCAACATATGGGAACTATTACATCCTTTGGGCAAAGTGTTTTGAAAAGACCATTTTCTTTTACCTTGGCCTGAGCACGGCGCAGGGCGTCTTGTTAGAAAGAATGTCGTGGGTGACGGCGCACTTGTAGCGAATCTGCTTGGCCACCAGTGGCCGTTTGTCATTTGCGTCGTCGGCCCGTACGAAGCTGACGCGGATCAAGTTCTTGACTTTCAATGGCTTCTTGCTCATGGGACAGAAGACGGTTTTGTCCTGTCAGCAGCCAGAAGAGTAAAAAATAGAGAGTATGACATCACTTTCCATGTGACGCATACTTTTATAATCATTACTATCCAAAACAGAAATCCAGTTTTGTCACTCATTAGCTCACTTTTTCGCGCTATGTCACCTGGGATAAGCAGGTGAGCACAAAAGCAGAAAGAGTCAGGAAAGTCGGGTAAGCAGGGAAATTTTACACTGTGTGGAGCCATTGTACCTGAATTTTATTTTTGAGGGGGAAAGAGCCCTGTTTTGGTAGCAAACAATGACCCAGTTTGGTATTTCATTTCATAAGTCTTTTGAGAACACGGCATGTACATGAGTTGGAATATGGCTGCGTACGGTGGCTATGGATAGGGCAGACTGTACATTTTTGACTGCAAACAGAAATAATAACTTTGCAAGCATATACAGTGTTTCACTCACACTGCAGCCTGCACGCCTATTCACAAATACATGTATAACATGGGTCGTTTTCCAATACTCAATTTCGTCTCTGTCTCAGGCTTCGTCCCGAAATCAGTTCCCGATTGTGGGCCTGAGGCATTTAAATCAAATTGGATTTCTGTAATTTTTGGCTCTCTTGCATCCTATTTGATGTTTTGTGGCACTATTAGACTAAATATTGCGCCTCCAGCTTCAAAGTCAGGTAGTAAAACAACAGCTGAACCCTGAGATGGAGCCGCAGTTGAGTATTGGAAAACGGCCATGTTTTGGGGTGTTGCAAGACTTGGAAGACATTTGTAACCACGGGAGAAACACTGCCAAAGTAACTAGGCCCCATTTACCGTGTTTTGTGTCGTATGTGCTTATCAAGTCTTGAATTCTATTGCACTTTGGTTGAGCTAGACCCAGAAGGGGCCAGTCAAGAGAGGGTCTAGACCTTATTCACAGGGAAGCCATTTATGATTGTGTTCCCAGAATCTATCGTATTCAAAGTAATCTGTTAAATGGGGTGTTGCCAGACTATTTTCGAGTCCATGCCTCACTTTGAATTTTTTTCCAAATGTGGTTTAAACATGTTGATATAATTACAAATTTCAATTCTTCATCAGCCTATGTGGAATTAATTTGTAATGAAGTTTTATGTCGGTGCTCTCATTTTTATTCTCAGATGCCAAAATAAAGAACGTAGCCTCGCTTTCAATTCAATATGGCTGACTCGTGAATAAGGCCAATTGTAGTATTAAGGTTTCACAAATAGCTTACAGGTTTCTGAACGGCAGTGGCCTTGGCCTCTGGCGTCAGTGAGGGAATCCAGAAGCTCGGGAGCTCGGTCTTCTTCTCGCCGTTTTTTGTTGCGCCCTCGGCTTTGTCACCACCATTGCTGGTACCACTGCTGGTGCTGGTGCTGGTGGTTGGCGTGACTGGTTTGGGTTCTTCTGTTCTCGCTTTCTTGGCTGGGGGAGCCTCGGTGAAGGGATTTAGGGGTTTGCTTGTGATGCTGCGCTCTGAAAGTGAATTTGTGGAACTGTAAATTCGCGGCAATACCATGTTCTTCAGCCAACCCACACCAGGACACAGAGAACAACATCTAGCAGTCCAATTACACAGGGACCGCTGTTAGGCATAAATACTGCGCATGCCCTAAATCTCTAATCTGTTCTCTGCACAGACTCAAAATCTACGGAGGTAGCTGGTCAAACCATGCCTATTGGAATAATTTTGCCCTCTGGTGGTGCCCCAGATCATTATCATCAACACTGGGGTAAGAAGTACATACATTGTACAGATGTTGTTTAAGACCACTGTGGTGTATACAGTACATGTTAAAAGTTGACCGCAGTATCTCAACTCTTTCAAAGTCAAAGTTTTGGGCCAAAATAATACGGTCTGCAATTGTTTACACCTTTTATGACACGCTGGCAACTTAACGGGACTGCTTTCTTCTTTCACACTGTCCAGCAGAAGTTTAAAAAGTGTCAAAGCAAGGATCTGAACACAGACTGCATATGGAATGCAGTCATTTAAAACCGCTTCACCATCTGCCCGCTCACATTTTGAAAGGTTTTAAAAAGTAAAGCCTCTCTTTGACAGTTTCCATCTTGTATTAAAATTTTTTTTTACCATGAAATCCAAGTCAAAACAAAATCGTGCAATCTCAAAGTCTATTGTTTTTCAAATCTTGTGATAAACTGAACACACTGAAAGGCCTGTTACCTTTCTCAATGAAGGCTTTCACCTTCTCTTCTTTTGCAGACTTCTTGGCCTGACTCTCTTCCTCCTTGAAAATAATGTAAATATCTGGAAAAATTAGGGAATATAAGAAAAGGTTCTTTCGGTCACCTATCACCACTTCCCAGGCTGCATTGTAGATTGATCCCTCACTACTTGGTATTCAGGTTTCATGGCTTCTGACAAGCACCCCTGAACAAAGATAATTGGCAAATGGGAAGAGCTGCCAACGTAGGTCTGGATAGCTCAGTTGGTAGAGCACCGGTAACGTATTCTGGAGGTTGCAGGTTCAAATCCTGCGTCAATAAATTTATTGTGTCATCCTCATTATGACAAGCCACACTCTTAAACATGATGAAGGAAATGTGCCTTTCGGGCAAAGGTTTTTGCCAACCACAGATGACCTTTATCTTCGTCCCCTCCCCCATCATTAGGGTCAGTGTTTGCTAACAAAGGAAAGAATGTACAGGTGGAGTCCAGGCTCCAAACATCACAAGATGCTACTCTGAAGGATGCCTTGGACTCCGCCTTTCAGCGAGTTGGGAGGACACTGGACAAACCTTATGCAGGCGACACTGGCGATGGTACTCCTTGAGTCTACGTTCATACTCTTGCTTCTGCTTCAGTACGTATTCAATGATAGCCTCCTTGTCATATAAATAGCCCTCTTCCCTGCGTAGCAAACAGAAAAAAAAAAACACTCATGCATCGTACAATTTTCAGGAAAGTATGGATCAGGCACATTTTCATCTATTTAATCAAGGGTCTTGTAAAGACACAAGAAATCCACATGAGTTTACGTAACCTGGCTACTGCGGACATTCCTTACGAAAACTTAGTAAGAAAGCTCATTTTTCACGCCTTATGAATACTCCTTTAAGCCGGCTTTTTGTTGGTTTCCTGGACCGTTTCTCTTCCTTTAGCTACAGTTATCCTTACCCCAAATGCCTCTAAATCTATTTTCCAGAAAGGGAAAAACCTGGCTTAGTCCACACATGGACCATTTACCCAGGGATGTGCAACTTAAGCTCAGAGCTGGTTCTGTGCATGTTACGGCCGGCACAATATCAAAGCAATTGGATTATTTAACACTTTCTCTGATAATATAAAATATATTCCTGTCTACCACTTTGTTTTCTTGTAATATTTTAAGTCAGGGTACACCCTTTCTAAAAATGTGCTGCTCAAGATATTTCATCCTATACATTCTGAGAAAAGTGTACCACAAAATTGGGGAATTTTGCCTCATTAAAACTTCGTTTCTCCTTGAAATCAATAAATGAAGAAGATTTATTCGTCAAAACAAATAGACTTAAGCACCGCGTCAGCGCGTCGTCTAGGCATAACCACGGCTGCACTGTACATGCTGCAACGCGTGTCATTTGGTCGCGAGTTTTTTCGAGAAAGTTGAGAGCGCCTGCGGGGGTAATAACAATCCGTAACACGCATGGAACCAAGGTCGCACAGGTGTTTGCACTGGGGCCGCTCACGGTTGCACATCCCTGAGTAAATGGTTCGTGGTCCACACAAGGTCTACACAAGAGTAACTCAAGAATTTAGGGGTCCAAAAGTGTGACATTTTTGTGTCCCTGTTACATCTGACCTTTGTTATTTGACACTGAAATATCACAGGATTTGATTTCAAACTACATGTATTACAATTTATTTGGCTGTTAATCTGCATTAATTCATCACTCTTGGAAATTAGAAAATGTGTTCTAAACTTACAAAATCATGTGAGATGCAACAGAGAGACAAAAAAAGGACCCCTAATTTCTGGATTTACCCACAACCTACTGTAAGTCAAGTGGACCTCTTTTGTTCATGTGTCCACACTAGGTATTGTAAGATTGGCAATGTACGTGTACATGTCTTGCATAATTCTCAAGTCTATCTAGTCGTCATCTGGTGGCACATTGTGTTTTACACAGCGGGCATTAAAGCGTCTTATTACATGTACTGTACGTGTATAGCAGAAAATTTTGCTGACCACAATACCATGCCAGCGCTTGTTGTGATTGTGCTTATGGTTGCACACGCATGGAGATAAATTTCCACTGGTCTGTCATTATGTTAAGTAAATTTGTCATCCAAGCTTAGCGTGCCTTTTGCGTGCTCACCACTTACATGTATGGTTTCCATAAAATACGCAGAGCCTCTGTTAGTATAAAATCGTGAAATTAGGCCCTGAAGTCTGAATTCCACCTCATGAAAATGAACTCACATAGGCAATGTAGGTTTGCATGCTACAAGGCCTATACTGATAAAATTTCTAAGTCCCCCACAACATTCAGTGCACCGTCTCAGTGGCAATTCTGGCAATGGTTGGTGAAAAAGCAAACACATATCTGGACTGGTTCTTGTTCAATATCCACTGCCAATTTGTAAAGTTTACCAATGGGTAGTAACAAATGCTCAGTTCCATAAGTTTGAACATCAACAGTCAGGGTTATCAGGGACTCATCAAGTTCTGATATCCAGGCCCAGGCTTACGTTATCACCGGGTTGGCACATGGCTGCAGCGTCAGGCAACAACAGTCAAAGTCACCCACTGAATCCTTTCCAAGTCGGGTCTTGTTGGTGCCATAGCCTGACTGGGCTGTATGGGATGCAAAATGGCAAAAATATTGAAAAAAGAAGTTGACACAGACAGGCAATCTTTATGATCAGTGATGACTGTCTGCAGATGACAAAAAAACTGCTGACTTGCCGCAATCTGCATATTGTGAAAATGTCATAAGCGAACTTGATAGGTTTGATAAGAGGGGAAGATTTCCACACATGGACACCAGTAATTATTCCCTACATGCCCTAGGCTTACATGTAAACATACCATGCCTGCAGCAAAAGTAATAGCCATCAGAAAGGGCAAACATGTCCAGACATGCCAGAAAAGTTTAAAGTTAGGCCTACATGAACAAGTATGAGGAAAATACAAAGTCGTTTACTGAGGAAAAAATTAGAATTTTTCAGACCAGTCATGCCAGTCTGATACAGTTTGTGCAAGGGATGTCAAGTGCCGTCCGCATATGGGAACCATCATGACCTCTGTGACCACAGTCACTCACCATGGCCCACTCGGAACAATTCAAGTTCAACTCAGTAAGCTTAGGTAATTGCATACCTGCGTCTTTCTTCCGTTCGTGATATGTGTAAACAGTCCCTGCAGTACAATTTCTCTGATGCCGAGTCATTTTGATACAGACAATTTATCCGGTTTGGTGATTTTTTCCGAACAGAGCAGCCCCAGCACTAGTAGTAGTACCACGGTAAGGAGTACCATCTATGGGAGTACGGTCTCCGGCCACGCTTCAAAACACATGAAATAAAATGCGTTGATTCAAAAGGTGTACGGTAGCTTCGAAAGGACATAAATATATCTTTTTTATTGTCGCTTGGCAGTAGTAGTGCAATCTGCTCAGATTTCACAAGCCGGCAAAATATCGTGTCTGCATGTATTGAGTGAATACGTTGATGGGCCCGTGTTTGATGCACAAATGACTGATTTACTTCAATTCCAACATTTTTCTTTCAGTAATTTTGCATACATTTATTATCACCACACAAAAAATAAACTGATATAAAAATCTGTTTTTATTCTATGTTTTTATTCCTCCACGACAGAAGGAAGAAAATCTCTCAAATTCCATTAATCCAACAATTTCAATTTTTAAAGCACATGCACACTTGATGGTTTGGAGTATTTCTTCCCTTTTTCCCCTTCTCTTCACCATGCCTTGGCAGTTCATCAATTCCACATTCACAAGTCGGCCATATTGAATTGAAAGCGAGGTTAACTTTATTTTAGAAACCTAAAAATAAAATTTTAGATAGAATATAGAATAAAATACAATTTTAAATAGAATTTCAAAGTTAATTAGAAATTAATTCCATTTACAGCGACGATCAATTTAAAATTCATTATATCTAAAATGTTTTCAGCATCATTTAAAAAACTGACAGTGGGGTACACAGTTGTCAATCAGGGACCGTCTGTCAATCAGGGACCGTCTGTCAACCAGGGACCGTCTGTCAATCAGGGACCTTATTTTCCTCTACTGTTCAGGGTCCCCAATTGAAACAAACTCACACAAGTGTGTATTTGCCTGCAACTGGGGACCCCCTATTGTTCCTCTTTTGTTTGTACTTTAACTTTTTCAGAAGACCACCCATATGTTTTGTACACAGTTGTCAATTGGGGACCCTCTGTCAATCCGGGACCTTATTGTCCTCTATTGTTCAGGGTCCCCAATTGAATGCAGAAACAAACTCACCCACCCACAACTTCTTGTTTTACATAGTACACAGTGTGGCTATTCCTTTATTCTCCTTTGGCCACTTGAAAAATGCTCCTCTTTCTCCAACTAGGATTACTCCTTTGAGCTGGATTTTTGATGATGATTTCCTGGACTGTTCCTCTTCATTTTGCCACGATAACCTTGACCAAAAAATGCCTCTGAAACTGTTTTTCAGAGAGGGGAAAACAATGTGTGGACATGTGCGAGTCCACACAGTGCAATCCGTTACCTATGATTATGTGGAATTCTTTTGTGCAGAGGTCCACACTATGTATACCACGCCTGCACACACACACACACTCACTTTGCAGAAAATCATTCCGCCACTGTTGATAATGACCTAAAAATGGAAGCCTGTTGATACTTTCAGTCTCTCAGAGAGGTTTGTTAAAAAAAATCTGCTTTCAATCTCTGCTTACATTTGCATTCGGAACACTTCACTCAATAAACTGTCCAAGGGGCGTCTTGTCCCCTCATACAGCAGGGAAGCATAGACAGAATGTGAGGTCATTATGTGTGACTTGTCCCCACAAAATGAGCTGAAAGTCAGAATTTTCAAAAATTGAGATGTAGGTATTTTTTTAATTCAGCAGAAAGAGAGCTTTCCAGTGATATCCCGGTGGAACACTTAGGGTAAAAGTATCAGGTGACAATGTGACATTATTCTGGCAGCTTTGCGTCTTAATGTTCGATGTTGTTTCAACATTTCTGACCGGACACAAATAATGCTATCATCAAAATTGCTGAGAACATGACGTTTTTACATATCTGATCGTGCAAAACAATTTGGAATTAAATACACTGGCCACTCTTACCAAATATTACAAACAACTAAACTCGACCTCCACCTCCATATTTGACTTTGAACCCTCAAAATAAGAAAAGAGAATGCAACTTTATGTTCATTCTGTTGTGCCGGGTCATGTTTCAGGGCTATTAGCCCCTTGTGTCCATTAACATGCCCCATACAAACAAACGTAGGCCTTTTCATACACTGCAAACTTATCGTAACACTAACAGATTTCAAGGCCGTCCATGGTGCTATGGCTTTGTGCTAATGTCTCAGGTCAAACGAATAATGCATTCATGTCTTCACATTGTTACAAATTCAAAAATTGCATAATTAGTGTGAAGTTTGTGTACTGTGACACTACTTAACAGCCTTCGTAAAAGATATAGTCGAGTAAGTCCATCACTAACACAAATTGTTGGGGGCAATGATTTTTATAACAGACACTCATAAATTCACTTTTGTATATAAAGAATTTTTGACTCTTGACTTCATTGGTCTTGGTCAACACTGCACTGGGCATGCCCATATGTTGCAATTCTGTGATGTCCAAAATCTGCTCCAAGTTTCCTGTGTGATCTCACTCAAACAGGAGTTGTATGAATCGCGTCTGCCGCCCAGCTTTTTCCATTCTCCATATGCAATCTTGCTGGAATTGTCTGTTATTTTTTTTCATAACAAAGAATAGAAGGGTTAAAAAGGGAACTAAGTTTGGCCCGGAAATGTCAGGTTCACAGAAAAAGTTGAAAAGCTTGTGTGCGGCCAATATGTTATAAATTCAACAAGAAGTCTGGAATCAGGCTATTTCAAGATTACTGAAATCCCTGAGTACAATTCAGATCAGTTTGTATACGCAAAGTTTCTCTGCTTATCTTGGACATCTCTGGGAAACCCACTTTCGATATGGAGTTGTATTAAAGGTTTTTTCCAGGCTTTTCATGACAACTTCTGTCAGGGCACTGCTCCCTTGAAACGGAACTGGGCTTTCATCAGGAGGTGGTCTGAGGGGAACACGGCATTGGGGCAGGCATACAGCTCCTCCAAAACTTCCCTAGCAACCATCTCCAGGGCACCGTTGCACATCAGAGTGTCCGAGCTGAACCAGAGGTAGTCCAGGGCCTTGATGCGTTTCCCTCTCGGTCTCGTTGACTGGTGGGTTGCAGCTTCAGAGCCGCGGTCGGTTTCCATCCACTCTCCGTCTCCCTGGTGTTGTGCTTTCCACTCGGTGCCCTCTGTGTCGTGGAACTGCGAAAATGGGACTTCGGTGCCCTTTCACAGAAAAATGGTAGATGGAGATTGAAATGAAGCATAATAGCAAACCAATATTGCTTAACTCTTAACTCTAAGTTGATGAGACCAAAACTAGTTTGTGAAACTATCTGTTAACCACCTGGTGACAGCATTTTCAAAATGAACTTGTCCAGAGTGGAGTTTTATTTTGGCCAGAAAATACCAAGTTTTCAAAACAAGAAGATACCACAAACACAGTCCTTTACAAAGCTGAACTTCAACCCTTGGTTGTCATTTGATCAAATAATTACACAATTTCTAATCACGTTGTTGCTTTTCCAAAACTCTGCGACCAAGTCACAGAGCTCAATTTGCGACAATGCCCAGCCATGGCTCACAATCACTCAGTCAACCAACACCAATTAGTTTGAGCCTGAATGTGTGTGCAAACTCATGACAGGTTATTCCTGAAACCTAAGGAACACTTTCTCTTGGAAAATAATTCTGTCATTAGTCAATGTTTCATATTAAGAAAGAGAGTTGGTTCTTACAATAACTGTTTTATAGGCACTTTGGAAATTAGGGATCAGATGCTGGAAGGATTCGGCCATCACATCGACCAGAGTGAAGCTCTGCATAGTAGCAAAAACAGTAACAAGGTCAAATGTAGTCGTAGGAGTTCATTGGGAGGGAAGATGGATAAACCCTTAGACTGCGGAGGCCAGAAAGGCAGGAAAATGTGATTTCCATCAGGTGTTACAACAGCAGGAAGATATTCCTTGAAAGTCAGTAACTGTTTTTCGCAAGTTATACTCAAGTTCTTTTCATACAAAAACTGAGTAATTGGCAAGTCTCGCAAAATGCACACTGTTTGTCGCATTATTATGTACAATCCTTTCCAAACGTGAGCAGTGTAAGGTGGCCTCTTCATGATAACTTCCTTTTGGAAAACTGTAACAATAACAACACGGCGTATACAACACATTTCAGTACCAATCTTTGCACCATATTATCCTTCCTCACTGGCCCCAGAGACATTCCTGTAAACCATTGAAACTCCCTAGAGAGTACAGGACTATTCATGAAAGCACTTCCGGCACAGTGAGACTAATCACTCGTGACAACCCTCTCTACCTACACTGGTGCCCATTTGCTCTCCTGGTGTGGATTTCCACTCCTAGGTGGAGAGAGACAAGTCAGGGTAAAGTAACTTGCCCAAGATCACAACGTAATGCCCCTTCACAGGATTCGAACCCTAACCCTACGATTCAGGAGTTACGAACCCTAACCACGGGGGCCACTTATTCCAGAGTGCCTGAGACTAACCTTTTCCGGGCTGTCCTTTGACACAGTCTCAAACTGGCGGAGCTTTTCCACACTCTGGTCGCTGAGGCAACCCTCCCTCAGCAGCTGGTAGGCGGGCATGTGTGGCTCAGTGTTGAAGTCGCCGCACAGGATGAGGGCGCTGTTCCCGTCACCGGCAAACTGCGCGAGTGTATTCGCAGCTAATGCTATCTGAAAACAGCACAACACAGAATTATTGCATTTAGAAAAAGCAAATGAGTATTTAACCTTCCGATTCTGGGAAGGGCTTTCCTACAACGTTGCAGTTGGTTAAGTGCAAAATAAGAAAACAAAATGAAAACCTGGGGCCTGTTTGTTTCACTTGTATCCAGACAGCGATCAGTGATCTGACGTTGGTTCACTGACACCAGAAGTAGCTTCATGGATAGAGCAAACCAGTTTTGAGATCACTGATCAAGACCGAGATCTGTGTGATACAGGCCCTTTGACATGTGAATAAATGTAGTTAGTCTAAGGAATGATACACTAATGAAAGATTTATAGCAGAGTAATGTTTGCTACAATGCCTGACCATGCCCCCACGCTCAACCTCCGTAGTCTGGTTTGAGCTTCCAAGTGTAAACTTAACGGGAATCGATAAAGTGAGGGGATGAGTAGAGACGTCATTCGGTACTGCAAACAGAATCTTGCCAGATCCATTCTCCATGTTACGACAAAGAGAATCCCAGCACATTTACACGTTGTCCAGTGTGAAGTGGTCAATAACTGTCATAAGCGGCATCTGATCATAAATACAGATTTCAGTACTCAGAGGTAGGCCTATAAATTAGCTGTCATATGGGCCTCCAGCTGGACCAAGAGAGGGCGCTGTTTCCTTAGCAACGAAGGCTCCTTTGGTACCAACTGCGCATCCCTGATTCACAAACGACTAGGAAACGCAAGCGTTGCAGTCGCTTCGCTACATGTAACAAAAAAATGCATATTCCCGACCAATATGGCTCCTTTTAACCAATGAGGGAGGGCTTCTGCTCGAGGGGGATTGTTGGGCCCTCTCCATGCCTTCTTTTCCTCGCAGTCTCAGACCCACCAGGCTGTGCCTCATAAAAACTCCCATCTTGAAAGTTCACACTTCAAAATCCTACCTATTAAAAAAAAAATTAAACAACAGTACGCAGGTTTTGTCAAATTATTTTTCCCCCAATAAACGAACCTGCAGGGCAATGACATCCATTGCTATGTGGTTCATCCAGAATGCATGCACATTGCCCACAGTCAGAGCCTGCCCAGTTTTCTTGCAGCCAAGCTGCAGGTACATCGTCACCGTTTCTCGCAGAGTGCGCTCCAGGATGGCTTCCGATTGGCTGCTTGGAAGCTGACTTTTGGAGATCTCCTGATGAATATTCATGCAAGGGTGGAATAATAAATACTAATTTCAAGACTATAGGAGTCAGTGAACCAAAAGTTTTTCAGTATTGTGTTATTCTTGGAGTTGAGATGGTTTCAGATTAGGATCGGGGCTAAGGTTGTGGGGAGGAGAGCGGAGGTAAATTGTTTCATGCCCAAAAATTTCAGCTGAGCTTGTCTCCGTCTCAGATAAAATCCACCTGCTGATAGTTAATAAACATACCTCCTGAATTTGGTCCTTGAAGTAGCTGACTTTATGCCGCTTGAGCTCAAACCGACTCGGTCTGTAAAAGGTTGCCACTCCTTCGTCAACTCCTAATGCCTTGTTGCCATGGAGCCCTTCGTAGCCAAATTCCAACATTGCTGGTGCTAGGACCTCCTCAAAATACTTGCCGTTAACCTGAAAAGATAAGTAAGCCAGCCATATCACTTCTCAGATAATGCAACTCTACCGGTCTATCATTAATGTGCTGATTATCTGGGGAATCAGGTTGGCATAGCGGCCTGGGTTCGAATCCGGCTCGGTCCACATGCGGATTGGGTTTCAGTCCTCACCCGAGTCTGTGGGATTTCCTCCCACCTCTTAAACTGAACATTTCCTTTTGGTCTTCTTCACTCATTATCATCCTGTAATTGGCGCTAAATGCACTGATGGACGAACAAAAAGAAATAAATTTGATCTATAGTGAATAGTGTCTGTGTTCTAAAAACGACAGCTGTCTTCCATTTAATGGAACAACTATGCAAAAAACACCAATGTCAGACAACTCGTCCATTGACGAACTCAAGTCCAGACAACTCGTCCATTGAGTTACCTTGACTGTTCTATTAACTCAACTGTCACAGTATTTAGACAACTTGAGTTTGATGTCAAGTCAACTCAACCTCCACAAAGACCCTCCGGATTACATCCTTCCCTGTCAGGCTTAGCCACAACACCTGAGCCACAACCTTACCGATGACAAAACCTGTCCAACAAGTGTTTTTTCTGGCATCGGCCAGTCTATTTGTACCAACATACACGCAAGAAAAAAAATCTGCCACATTGAGGTGGGATGTTTGCAACTTGTCTTGCTAGTCGATGTGATTAACGGTCAAGCTGTCTGATGGATGACTTGTCTGGAGTTGAGCTGGTCAGGAAATGAGTTGTCCACTACTCCATGCATGTGACTAGCATAGTATGTTCACCATATGGCAACAACAGTGACTGATGTTGAAAATCCAAACTGCGGCACTGCAATTGTGCTGCATGGAGATTTTCCTAGCTGCAACCAACACTGCAGCTGGAAGCAAACATCCTGTACCTCTTGAAGACATATGACGTCAGCATCTCCGTGGTGCTGAAACTCCTGTAAGAGTCGCGGGTGTCGCTCGTCGATGGTACGGTGACCCGGTAGCAGGTAGGGATACGTGTCCGCCTTCACGTGAAAGTCAGCGAGGATGTTGTAAGTGACAACCACAAAGCTCTTTGCTGTGTCATCACCATCTGAAGTCGGACCTTTCACCGACACCCATTTCCTCTGGGTGGGAAGGAACACATCCGGTCCCGCCGAGCTTGTCATGCCTTTGCATTCTGCAATTTACAAACGCGATTGCCTGATTAGATATTAATCTACAGGAATTAGACTTCACAAGGGTGACCTTGGGAACTAGTAACTGTCTATGGCCCCAAAATTGACATAATTTTTTAAAGCCCAAGTCCTGAAGGTTAATAACAGCTGTTACTTATTCATCTTTCGATCCTTGGGAAGACAAAGAAATGTTCCCTTTTAAAGGTAGGAGGAAAATCCCCGGGTAAGTTTCCCAGGAAAGCCAAAGGATCAGGTAGCAGTGTTGTATTCGAGTCCATCACAAGTCACTTCACAAGTCCAGTCATAAGTACATGTAATTTGGTGAACAATGACACAATTAGAACACTTTTGTGACAGCTCATTTAAACAGCTTGCAAATTAAAAGACTTAAGATGGACTTAATTACATGGACCTGCAGGAACTTCTGATGGGCTCAAACATAATACTGTCAGGTAGGGACCACAAAACCCAATCCACGTCAGCCTGTGTGTAATTTGAACCTGGGCCACAGCTAGAATGTGACAAAGTACGTGTGTACCACAACTTCACCTTTCACCTTTAATTCCCATTGCATTGGCTGCCTTTTCTTTCATCTTGACAGGGTGCCATCTCTGTACTATGATTGAGACAGACTACCACTAAAGACAATGCCTCATTAGGACATACAACAAGCTAAACCTTGCTTTAGTAATGCCAACCTTTATGCTTATGGCATCAGAAAATCCACTAGGATTAGGCCTAGGCCCCTACTCAATTTATAAAAGCCGAAGTTAGCATGCATCAATATCGATACACAAACAGGCAGATCATGCAGATTGAAATGTGCTCACACAGTCATAGGGCATGTCTGAAACCTAAAAAAGAGAAAAAATGGTTATTTTGGATGCAAGATTTTGACAAGACACTTGCTACATCTGTTGAAACAAGTTTTCAAGGTTAATAAGGGCTCTGCCCGTGCAAGTGTTTGAAGTAGGTTGCCCAGGTTGGACATTGTCTTAAAAAATTTCCCTTTTCGCCATACAATGTCATGACTGTAGACACCGTCCACTGGCCAAGTCGGATCTGTCCACAAATGGACACAATAACTTTTTTTAATGGTGTTTACTGTTGTCCGTTAGGTAATTAAAATTACATTGCCGGTAGCCTGGCCTACTTAAAATATCCCATGGACGGACATGATTAAACAAGCTAAACCTTGCTTCAGTGGAGGTTGTTACAGTACATGTAATTAGAAGAAGGGTTGAATAATGTAAGTACAATGCAAAATGTGACAATAAAATCAAAACTGGGAGCCCAGCAGCAAGCAACAAACATGTTAAAACAACTTGCCGAATGTTGATTCGTCGCAAGTTTTGTTAAAGTGGATAGCGCCCTCTTTGGCCTTTGTCCCAAATGGACTCTTCAAAACTATGGACAAAAGATTGGGCTTGATACATTCAAAAACATTTTAAAGAAAAACACAAAATGAAAACCAAAATACGGTTAAGCCAATACAACTTATTAACTTTCATATTTTTTATATGGATCGGAAAATTGATGAGCGGAAGAAATGGAGGGGAGATCCCCAAAAAGTTTCAAACTCGAGAGGGCGCCTCACATGCAACGAGCCATTAACCAATCAGAATGCTTGATTTCTGTTTTCAGCTGTGGCAGAATATTTGAATACGCACAGAAACTGGAGTCGGTAGCTTTGAAAAATCGTAAGAATTTGAGTTATTTCGAAAGATTTGTTTTGAAAACAAAAAGTTTATTCATCTACTTGAGATACATTTAATGTACATTAGTGGAAAATATTTCTGGTCAAGGAACTGTGTGCACTACTAATACATGTACGTAGGCCTAGCAGTACTACGGTCTACCTGAAATGCGCTTCATAACCACCATGACCACTGAGCTGAAGGTGTGTTTGTTGCGCAGTCATGGCAGTAGGCCTACTTATAGAACCAGACGGACGACAAATGCTAATTCCTGTGCACAACTGAAAAAAAACTGAGTCATGTAAAGTTACTATTGAGTGTTTGCTAAGTAAATGATTTGGAATTTGTTTAGCAAAATTTCACTTTAGAACACGCTTCATCACCTTCTAATATTATAATGGCTGTTACTTTTGTCATGTTTGTGTAGTGTGCTGTAAGGTACAACATTTTGAAATGAAGGGAGAGAGAATTCTTCAAGAATTCCAATGAACAATCATACGTGAACATGTATAGCTTAGCTTTCATTTTGACTGGGTCAAGAAAATAAGGAAAAGGAGCTGTGTTGTGATTGGTCAAGCTGTGGAATTCTTCCTGAATGAATACCATACAGACACCACTTCACTTGGCACTTGAAACCCTGTGCACAGACTCTCTGATACCAGTTGGAAAAATTCCAAGTGTTTTCTAAGTGAATGCCTCTATGTTTTCTGTGCTACAAGTCATTTGACTTTTTAGGGCATACTGTGTTCAGATACAGTTGGACACAGTATGGCAGTATTGAATCAGAAGGTACTTTTTGAGTAACAAGGTTCTCTGCCAAATAAATATTGAACTACATGTAGGGTAATAGGGAACAAAGCTGGAGAACATACATGTACCTCTAGGCATTTGGCAGACAACTCGATACTCAAACAGGAACTCAACTAATATTGAACTAGGTAATACTAAGGAACAAAGCTGGAGAACATACATGTACATCTAGGCATTTGGCAGACAACTCGATACTCAAACAGGAACTCAACTAATATTGAACTAGGTAATACTAAGGAACAAAGCTGGAGAACATACATGTACATGTACGTCTAGGCATTTGGCAGACAACTCGATACTCAAACAAGTACCCAACTAAACACTGCTGTGGGAAAAATTAGTGCCGTCAAATGTTGCAATTTTTTCCTGAAAAATTGTGTTTTCTACGTCATGTGAGCAAAAACTTCAATGTTTTCACAGTTTTTGACTGTTTAGACATTTTAGGACTTTGAGACGACTTCAGTTCAATGTACGTACACTGTATGCATGTAGGTCACTGCAACCTGCAGGGCCAGGGAAATTACTACACCTGTATATGTCTAACTATGGAACTCTTTCCATTGCCAGTTTCATAACGTCCAAGCACATCATATCTGCCATGGTTACATGTACATGTAGTTGGCTTTCTTGAAGTTGCATTCAACATGGCAATTTCAATCCTTCTCAAAGCTGTTGACCTGTTTGACAATTATGCTCTTGTTAACTATTTCAGTTTGTCAACTACACATTCCACGCGATTTCAACCAGAACGCCGATCTGAAAATTTCTACCGCTGAAAAGTACATGTACTGAAGTCATAATGTCCACGGTAAGTACTCTGTAGGCAGTGTCCATGCGCTTTGTTATCAAAATGGTTCATTGAAATTAAGCTATCACTTAGGTTTTAGTACAGGTACATTGTACACAGGGTTAATTCATTACCAGTGGTAATGAATATAAACAGGTTTTGAACCTGACACAACTCACAATTACCAAGTTCTAGAACTCAATTCTGGAAGTGACAGGCACTACCATCCCCCTTACAATCACATACATGTACATTTTCAGATAAAAAAAATGCAAATAGAATGACAAATTTGATTTAAGCTGAGTGAAATAGAAAAGTTTCTGATTAATTGTTTTTCTTATACAAGTGTTTTTGTTTTATTATATGTGTTTTTTACACAGCGGTTTTTCCAAGATGTGATAGGTTTTTGAAGTGTACATGTAGCTATGGATTCTGTACAAGTCAAAATTTGGCAAAATAAAAACATTTAACAAGGAGGTTGGGGAGAGAAATATGTTATTATTTCAAGAATTGTGCAAAGCCTTTTTCTGCATCTTTGACTCCCGACAGAGGACAGCACTGGTTAGCAAGGATGTAAATGCCCCCGTGGCTACAGTTCGTCCCTTGAGCAAGCTGCCAATGCCATCCAAACTGCGCCCCCCACAAGTGCAGGTCAAAAGACCGTTAGCCCAGGATGAGGTAAACTTGCCATGGAATAAAACAACCTAATTTATTAAAAGCCAACTTTTGAAGTGGTTTCAGTCTTGCGAGACACAATTCTGCTTTCCGTGGTGGATAATTCAGACAAAACTGGAACTACGGTGTAATGCCAGTATGGCCCTTTTCATAAACTTGAAACGATGTAGTTTACAGGCATGTAAATTGTCCACTCATCAGCTGATTTCCTTGTTTATCACTTCATGCTTAAATGCTATTGAAAATGGAAAAACACTGTACAAAGTTTTGTAAAGATTTCCTTGTTTGAAGTCAAAGTCCAAGTTGTATGCCTGATTTTCAGAAAAATCTGGTTGAAGATTAGGGTTTTTGCGGGGTTGGGGGGGCCAAAATAGACTGTGAGAACAGGAAGATGACATGGCTATGGTAAATGTTGCATGTCACATTCTTGCGAAGTTTTGAAATGGACTTGATTTTTCCCTTGTTCTTTATTCATTTTGGCCAAGACCTTTGTGAAACAATTTTTTGCCATCCAAAAACCAACACACAACATCCGATTTGACGCATAAACTGCAGTTTTGGGCTTTAAAACTTTTGAAAAATGAAAAAAAAACACCATCCATGTGCCCAGAACATAGGGACAAGATGATGTGTTGAATCTTACTGAAGTGAAAAGATTTACTTCAAAGTCTTTTCAGTCCAGATTGTTACCACATATGGGCAGAGTGACCTTTCCCTACTGATACAGTACAGCAACTTTTGTCCAAATTCAACTTTAAACATCTCAGGTTGCCAATGACAAATTTTAAATCCCATTGGTACAAACATGTTTTAGAACTTGTAGTTCATGTCTGTAGCCTTTTTTTTTTGCACAGCCAATCAAGTTTTTGCAATTGAAATCTTGTCATGCTTTTGTTCCATATGCTGCAACATTCCAGAAAACCACCCCATAACATGAAAACACCCATACAATCCGTTGCAGGCTGCTAGAACAAACCTTGTGATTGGTCAGATTGTGCAAGATTTGTGATGTAATTATCTCATAGGCCGTCCAAATATGATAACACTCTACACTGCTGCCGTACTACATATGATGTATGTTGAATTCAACAGGATGAATAGCTATATCTAAAACACTACATTTTTTAGGATTTAGAGTGTAGAGCTTATCAGGACTGACTGATTTTCTGTCACATCAAACTAAACTTTTGGATGTTAATCAGGCTAACATCGATGGCACCGGTGCACCACAAGCTAAGAGGAGAAAATCCGAGGAGGTGGCCAAGCCCAACGGCAGGGGTAACAACGGCAGTACTACCGCTGCCAAGAGGCCAGCGCCGGCAAGGTCACAGAGGCAGACGTCGGCTGCCACCCTGCCAAAGGTCGATCGGCCAGCAGTCACCCGCACCAAGCCCGCCGCTGCCAGGCCGGCAAAGCCAAGTAAGATTTGAAAGTCACTGATCTGGGCTGAATTCTTGTTCACTACTTGCTATACCCGTCGCTTTAAGAGTAAAGCTGAGTAGTTTGTCGCTTTTTCCTTAATAGACGTGCCTTACAGGTGGCGCAAGTTTGCATGGAAGCACTTTCTACAGCAGCACATACATGTAATTGGTTATAAGGCCACAAACTTTTATTCTAGCTTTGCAAATTGCTACCGCTTGGCTGTTGTTAATTCCGGATTTGGCTAAGATTATTTTCAAACTTTGCTAACATGATGCACATATGCCCCAATATCAATGATTGACACAACAAAGTTGAACTATGCAATGCTTAGCTATGCTGATTTCACAGTGCTTCACTCAAAGTTTGTGTTTTATAATTAAATGAACTAAACAGTCTGTCATGTGCTCCAAAAGCAAACTTAAAATACAGCTATAATACAGGAGTGGATCTTCAAAACGCTGTTTTCTCAAAATCAGCAGTTGTTGCTCGCAACCCGCCAGCTAAACCCACTGCTCGACCCAGAGCTAACACCTCAACTAAACCCAGCATTACCACCACCAGCACTGCCAATGGTGAGTCAAACGGCAAACACGCTTTGCACCAAGCAGTTTCTTTTTCTAAAGTTTAACTTCCTGTTAAATTCGCGTACTGTATAGAGATAGTTTTGAACAAATGTATGAGTTATTGTGGAGGTTACATGTACATGAAGGAGGGTAGAAAGGGGCGGGGCTGGAAGGTTACTACAAGTGGGCGTCATGGCATCTTTTTGAGCTTGGAAGTTGAGTACATAGCCCAAAAGGGACCGTGTGGTGACAGAGCTCCGATGATAGTGTCCTTTGAAGTATTTGTAAAAGGGACTCACAAACGCAGTCTCATGTTCTGATCCGAGTCCACTTGCGAAGCCCAAGTTCGCACAGCAACCAGTGGTCAGTTTTGCCCGGTACCCAGGATATATCTGTCGCACACTGTAGATTACCAGGGAAAGTCAACCAATGGCAGTGGATTAAATTTCCCCAAATAATTAAATGCATCTTGCAATTCTTTTTTTTTTTCATAAACATTCATGAATATTTCCTCATTCAAAGCTTTTCACAACTTTCATCACCTCATTCATATCTTTGACACTTAGCATTGATTTCTCCTCGTGAAAGCTTTGGTACCCTGAAAAGAACTTGGCCACAGCAATGCCTGAATGAATTTTCAAGGAACATTTGCCTGCATCTGGAAAGAGAGAGTGGCATTATTAGACCTCAAACCCAGACCTCATTTCTGTCCAATCATGCAGGCCCCAAGAAGGCCAAGCGGCCGGCCTGGGACCTGAAGGGCCGGCTAGCGGATATTGAGAGCCAGCTGGAGATGCGCAACGCCCTGAACCACCAACTACAACAGGAAGTCAATGAGAGGACAGGCAACAACCACTCACTGGAGTCCGACAATGACAGCCTGCGGTCCGCCCTGCAACAGAAAGGCCGATGCCTAGAGGAGGCCAACCAGACCATCCAGCAACTGGAGAGGAAAGTCAGGTGAGAACCAGGCCGGGGTGAGAGAAAAGAAAAGTACAGTTGGCCCATCAGACCTAGTCTTTGTAATAGATACACACTTGCACACCAACGTCTGTGATTTCTGTGTGCATTACAGATTAATTGTTCAAGACGATGGCCCCTGGATTCCAGATTATTACCAATCAGGAGACTTGTATTATGAGTTATCGGCCTTGGCAAGCTAGTTGGCATGCCGAACTGTGTAAACTGCTCAGAGTAGCTGTGTGTATGCAGTATTTGTCATCCAAACCGCTAAAAAACCCCACATTTCTCAGGCAAGAAATGCTCTCAAACATGTTTTCCTTGGAAGCCAGCTTAACTTTGTCAGCTGATATAATCAACTGTCAGAGTATGGTCACTTGACACCTATCAACATCAGGTGCATGGTGATAGTTGCGTTTAAGTGTTGGTTTTGCATTTGTCCTCAACACCATTGAGGGTTCTCACACAGTTGTTATATAAAAATACTGTGGGCATTTTTTTTTTCCTTTTTAAAATCTCGACACAGGGACTCAGAGGACGAGTTGATGGCATCCACTCGTCGTCTGCAGAGGGAGAAAGACGACGTGCTGCATGCCAACCAGCAGCTGGACCGTCAGTTGGCTGACGTCCGGGGTGACCTGGGTGCCTCCAGGCAGGAATGCAGCGGGCTGAAGGCATCCGTTGCTCAGATGGCCGCTGCCCAAGCGGGCATCACAGCTGAACTGGCCAGCACTAAGGTAATGCCTGTTCTGCACTGTAAGGAGTCTGTCATTCTTTCAATGCAGCTCTTGTTGCGCCATTTTAAGGGTATGGAAATCTGCATGGTGATGCTGGACCAGTTACAAGCAAGTTTGTTCATTGCCTTGCTTGTTTTTAAACACCCATTTCTTTGGGTGTTTCGATCTACTGATCCAATGTTGGTTTGATTTCTGCTTGTTATTATGTCTTTTGACTTCAGATTTGGTCTTTTTTTTTTGACGGGGGATGGGGGAGTTTGTTATTTTGAAGATTTACTTCAGTTTTGAACACTTCGTGTGTGGGGGGGATTTTAGTTTCATATTTGAGTGAAATTGACTTCTTTCAGTTGAACTACGAGCAGTCACTGGAAGCCGGCCGGCTCTTACAAAACGAGATTGCTCAGCTCAAGGTAGTGATCGCCCAGCATGAAGCCATGATAGCGGACCAAGAGGCGCAGATCCGTGAAAACGAGACTACGCGGAGGAAACTGCACAACACAATTCAAGAGCTGAAGGTGGGTGCAAACGGTCCTTCCGAGATGCATGCAAAGGACAGACTTAACTGGGTGTCTGTTTTGGCAAGTGAACAAATTTGCAGTGCTCCCACGGTCACTGAAAATCGTAGGGAAAAAAGTTGTTCCTGAAAGTCATGGACTTTGTGGAAAAAAGTAGGCTGTCGCAGATTCTGTTGTCAGGAAAAACGTTATGGAAAAGTCACGGGAATCAAGGTCCCTGTAAGAGTTTGTATTTTGACGGGCCACTTTTGACATGAAACCAGGATAAAGATCAATTTCGTGCTACATCCTTATCAGTCTTTGGTAGTGGATGTGACAGTTTCCCAGTTCATAAATTTCCTCTGCAAAAAGGTATTAAATGTCATGAAATTTGACAAATTGTTACATTTTAGTCCTGGAAAAGTCATGGAATTTGGTTTTTCAGATTTCTGTTGGAGCCCTGATTTGGCCAACTGTTTTTTGTGTCACTGACTGTGTCACTGACATTTGAAAAAAGTTGCTGTTTGTAATACTTGCTATTTTAAATTACGCTAGGGTAACATCCGTGTATTTTGTCGAGTTCGCCCTCTTCTGCCCGAAGAGACTGCAAGCGGTCATGACATGCGACACATCAACTTCACAGAAACGGACAATAAGACCATCGAGTTGGCCGACGCCAATCTTAACGAGGTAGGAAATAAGGAAACATGGGGATGACAACGAATTTTCAGGGTTCGATTTTCAACCTCTTCTTACCTTCTCGTTAAAAACCATAGTGAAGACTACTACAAGCTTGTCAGAAGTACCTCTCAAAATACCAAAAAAAGTCAATATTCCCTGTGAGATTAAAAACAATTAGGGTGAATAGATTGGTTTGCTTCCTGCTTGTGTTTGTCTTAATTACACCTTGATTATTCCATTGCTGCCGGGATTATTTTGACTTTGACTGCTGGACTACGGTATTCCCAGTGTGCAGAGCCGTGACCAGCAGCGGGCCCACATAGAAACCGCAGGTGCATGATGAATGTATTTGTGGTATGCAGTAATCCTCCCTCTGAGCCACGGCCAGGGCTGACTTCCGACTGCAATGGGTTAAGGCTGGGACATTTACGCATTCAAACAAAACAAGTTGCAAATCTGTTTACCGACTTCCCCACATGTTGAAAAGGAACTGCCCCTTTTAGATGTTTGGCATTTTGATCGACGCAGTCTGGTGTTCATTTTTATTACAAACGATGCCTGTAAAAGTAATCTGATTTTCAGAACATTTTCCCCTTTCAGTATCCATGTACTTTTTGAGAAAAATGAGGATTCTAAAACAGTGAACATTGCTTGTTTTAAGTTCCCCAACATCAATCTACATTGTTACATTGGTTGAACCATGTGCATTGTTGAACTGTATAATCATGTACAAATGAAAACATGGAGGAAGGTGGCAGCGGCCTCTGGCAAGTGTTGGCTTAATATTTAAATGGTAGGGGAATTTTTTGTCAATTCTTTTTCAATTTAAATGTAAATTCTTATCCTCTGTGCCATGTGTAAAGACACTGCTTGAGTTTTATTTTAGGTGGATAAATGCCTCAGTGGTTTGTTATTACTGTAGGTTGCTGTACCGCAATCATTATTTTACTTGCCCATTTGTAGGCCTGGAAATACTTCCAACTCTCAGATGTGAGGCATGGGATTTTCCCTCTTAAGGTTACTCTGACTTTAAATGAAATGTTCCGTGGGAAAAGCCTGCCAATGTAAGAGTGCCTTGTAGCACACACTTCCAAACAACACATCTGGCTACGGACCATTAAAACCGGTTAGACGCCATAACTGCACTAGCACTGCACACCCACGGAAATTCCTCAGCTTAATGTGCAAATGTGCTTTTGGCAAATTGCGACACCCTATTGCTCAAAGAGGCATGTAACGCGGCCATACCACCTTCCTAGGAGTATTCTGCCATCACAGTACTGGCTTCTATTTCTTGTTGTCGAATTACACAAAAGAAGGGCTCTGTCTTGCGTTAAGTTGTCCCTATGTAATCCCTTTTTTCTCTTCTTTACAGAGTAATGTCGGCACACGGTCCAGCAGCAGTAAGAAGTATGAATTTGGTTTTGATCGCGTCTTCGACCCTAGCTCCACACAGGCAGAGGTCTTTGATGAGATATCCCAGTTGGTTCAGGTACTGGGAAAACATTTCTCTCTTTTTGTTTTTTCAGAGGAAATCAGCAAAAAGTGGTGAAAATGGCAAAATTTAATGAGGCAAAACACTCATGTAGCGGATACCAATTTCTCTGATCACATTTTAAAAGTTCCAATCTGTCAAGTTTTTAAGCTCCAAAATTCAGAAAAAAAAAAATTGGCATCACTTTTTTTCCCTTTCTACATACCAGACAATTGTAATATTTACATCTTAGCTTATCATGGCATTGGTTTGGTTTTTAATTGGGGGGGTCCTCGAATAATACTTGTCCACAGAAAAACCCTCAGCTGCAGTAGTGTTGCCTGAATTGGCTGAATTGAAGTAAAATGCCACCCTCAACAGCATGTTGACGACTTGCGAATAAACACAATAGATGCTTACAAGTCTAACAGTTTTCATAGTTTACAAAATTGATTAGTTCATGCACACGCTATCATATCCTAATGCACTGTACTGCGAAGAACAAGTATAAACCTTTTTGTTAAATTACTACCGGCGTTCCTGTCATTATTTCCTCCTCTGCACCCTTGTCCCCGCTCCCTGTCCCCCTCAGAGTGCCCTGGACGGCTACAATGTGTGCGTGTTTGCCTACGGCCAGACAGGCAGCGGCAAGACGTTCACCATGGAGGGGCCAGATGATGTAGGAGAGGAGACGGAGGGGATGATCCCCAGGGCGGTGCGACAGATCTTCCAGACGGCCAGCGAGCTCAAGGAGAAGGGCTGGGAGGTGGGTTTAGGAACCCTTTTCAGGGTTCCCACAGTCATGAAAAATCCTGGGAACAAAGTTTTTCTGGAGAGACGCATTTGAAGATCACAGATGTGATTGAATTATGTTCTTGTCAATTTTCTTAGTTCTCTCTTAAAAATGTTGGGCTTGTTTGAAACGTTGCATTGCAGTACACTATGGAAGCCAGCTTCCTAGAGATCTACAACGAGACGGTACGCGACCTGCTGGGTGCAGGCGACAAGAAGTGTGAGATCAAGCTGGCAGCCAAGGATGGTCGCGGCGGTACCAACAGCGGCAGCAATGACGTGGAAGTAACCAACTCCACCACGGTGGCGGTGAGCGGCGAGGCGCAGGTGCGGGCGCTGCTGGGCAGGGCCTCCCACCAGCGGGCCGTGGCGGCTACGGGATGCAACGAGCGGTCCTCCCGCAGCCACAGCGTCTTCCGGCTGAGGCTGACCGGAACCAATGCACTGACTGGCGAGGCCAGCCAAGGTGGGCAATCTTCCGAAGAATTACATTTTAGCATGAACAGTTTCTTTGGAAAAATAGTTTTGGTGTTAGCGGTAAAGGAAGAATGCTTTTTCCACCTTCTGTAAACTGCGTCAAGATTTAACCTAAACAGTACTGGGTAGATTACTAACCATCTCACAGTCATAGGAGGGCAGTTTCCACAGCATCCCCTGCCCAGAACTTGGCTGTTCCTACGCAATCAGCACAAGTACAAATCTGAGGTTCCATTTCAACCTGTGATTTTGCATTTATGGTTATTGGATATTGAAGGCCACATGTACCACTTAACGTACACGAAGCGTATCAGCGCAAAGTGTTTTGGCCGACCCATTTAAGAAAAATGGGTGCTGCGTGAGAATGGCACATCAGATTCTCATAATATTGGTGTCAAACTTACTGCACGATATTACTGGAAAAACCCTGAAGGCTTGGCATGTGAAAAAACATGCTGTGCCTCTATTGGGAAAAGCACTGAGGGGGGCAGATCCCCGATCCCAGCCCTTTTAGGGTTGAGACCTCAGCATGAAGGCCGGTTCATATTTTGGTCAAAAAGTTTAGTTTGCCCATTAAAATTCTCAATGCAAGTTGGATGACTTGCATGAGGGCTTGAAACACAAATTATTGTTACAGCAAGGCCTTATGTCAAAGTGAATTGAAAGTCTTTTAATTAGTGAAAGTCCTGTCATGGATACCAAGTTTTAGAAAGATCAGGCGAGGCACAGCTTAGATTTTAGGGGGCATCAATTCTGCCACCCCCCCCAAAAAAACCCCTGATTTTGTTAAGATTAAAGTCACTGTGCTGTACAGTGGAGAGATTTTGGAGATCTCAGGGAGGTCTTCTCATTCATCCGTTGGTCTCTGCCACCGCAGGTACCCTGAATCTGGTGGACCTGGCGGGCAGCGAGCGACTGTCCCAGTCGGGCTCCACCGGCGAGCGGCTGCGCGAGACCAAGAACATCAACCGCAGCCTGAGTAACCTGGGCAACGTCATCATGGCGCTAGCCAACAAGGAATCCCACGTGCCTTACCGCAACAGCAAGCTCACCCACCTGCTGCAGAACTCCCTGGGAGGCAACTCCAAAACGTGAGGCGGCAAATTTCCCTTCCCAACATTTGGTCTTGTTTCACTTATTTGTCAAGTTTCTGTGGCCTTTTTTATGCACTACGCAGGACACGCTTCATACATGCAAATTACAGTTGGCAGATTATCTAAATTTTAAATAACAATTTAAAGGCGTTGTTAAAATTTGACCATGAACAAAAAATCACAATATGATACAGAACAGGAAAGTACAAGGCTGTTTGCATTTAAGCTCAAGGTTGTATGTGGAATAGCATTGACAAGAATACACAAGGCATTACAATGACCGTAATACACACTGACAAAAGAAGGAACAAAAGGGAGACAAAACCAACAGACATTCAAGTTGTGAGCAAGCTCAAAAAAAGGTATGCAATCAGAGAGAAAAATGTTGTCACCCCAAAAGCCAAAAATGGACCCTTTTCAAGTGAGTTTCAGAGGCGTGACTGCCTTTGCAAAGAGGTGTAACCAATTTTTTCATGGCAAGATTGTGGCAGATAGTTCACAGCGACTTTGAGAAGTCTCTACTCCTGGTTAAGAAAGCCTTCATGTAAATAGTTGGCAGATGGCTCTATATGTGGTGAGGTGTGGCATATGTGATGACCAGAAAACAAGCCCAGGGAGAGCCATTCCTGACTTTGTTTCTTCCATAGCCCATCAATCAGTACATTTATTTACAAGAAACTGTTGTACTGATTGCGCAGTAACACAAAAAGAATAGCTGACAGGCATGCACGTAGTCTTGAAACTTGGAATGAAACACTTTAACTACAGAGTATGGAAGGGAAGAATGCAGCAAAGAAGAGGTGATCACTTGAGGTTTTATCCTGTGTTGCCCCAAAAAATCCCTGTAAATGCTCACTAAACCTCACTTGTAAACCTCAAGGCTGAGTTCGGGCACCTTGTTCCCGTATGCTCAAGAACAGCTCGATTTGTTGTTCGTGGGTTGGCCGCTGGAACGCCGGGAACAAACAACCGGTTATGACATGCAACATGGCGGCGTCCATGTACGTTATTCGAGAGTTAAGGTTTGGATAGGCTGAATTCTTTTTATATAAACAGGAACATGCATTTCTGTGTTATGGTAAATAATTAATGTTAATTTTGCGATACTTCCCATTGTCAACATGGTCTATGGCTTTGGAAGCCATCTCTCTGCTTTTTGCAGCTGTTCAAAAATCAAAATCTCACGAGGTTTTCCATGTGCTCCTGTAAAACCCTGAGGAGGAGGTGGTGTGTGATCCTGTTCTGAGAACAGTGTTCTTGAGTCGTGTTCCCGCCGTTCGAGCGCGAGAACAAGAAACCCATGTTAAGAATAGGCCGCCCGAACTCAACCCAAGTTACTGCATGTTTATTATTGCATATTCTCAACACTTTCAAGCACCACTACCAGTGTTGTAGCTTTGCTGGTCGGGGATCTCCACCACAGCGTTCTACCGCCGGGCACTAAGCTTGATGAAACAGCCCACTGACTGGCAGAAAAAGCCTTAAAATTTCCAGAAAAAAAAAACATAAGTCACTATAAAAATTTCGTATTTTTACCGGGAAGAATTTTGTAAAAATTTGAACTCTTCATCAATTTGGAAAGAAAAACTCACTGAAAAAGCAATCTAGAGTCCACTTAAGTGGGCCCCTGGGCCCCCGGCTGTGATGCTTGAGACTCCGGTTGCTTCACTTCCTCCGTTCACCATTACTAAATTGCCCTGCACTAACATAGGGCTGGCTATAACACTGACCACTGCGCACTGTGATCATAAGTGAAAGGATATCTGTTTCAAGAGGTGAACTTCAAAACTTGGACGTTTCTAATCTTTGTTGTTTCTTTCCACCTACTTTCTCCCTCTCCTCAGGTTGATGTTCGTCAACATTTCACCCCGCGAGGAGAACCTGCAGGAGTCCCTTTGCTCACTGCGCTTTGCCACCAAGGTTAATCAATGTAACATTGGCACCGCCCAAAAGAAAGTCAAGTAAGGCATGCCAAAGGCCCAGAAGGAATTTGAAATCTCAGAATACGATGTGAAACTAGCATTACCGCAGTTAGACAATATGAAGGAGAGTTTTACCTGGGAAAGGAGAAGCCAGAGAGAAAATAATGGATTTCCATTGGAAAAACAGCAGGTTAAAGAATAATAATTGCCATTTTTATAAAGCACTTTTAGCAAGATCAACCCACTTTCCAATGTTCACATATTCAGATGTGCATGGTACTTTATCGTGGGGCCATTCATGGATGATCCTACAATGCCAGTCCTTATCTTGTGGCGTTATAGTCTATGGGCTTCCTGCAATGCACGTCTTCCATCATGTTTTTTAACACTGCACTTCTGCTTCAAAGCAAGTGTTTCACAGTTTTTGCCCGTTTTCCCTTGTACATACGTATATACCTGTAGGCCTTTATGGTATTTCTTAGAGTAAAGAGTTTGTATAGTGGTATAATTTTGGTTTTATCATCTGTTTTGTGTTAAAGTGCATTGTAAAGTACAGTAATTAATTGTGACAATATAGTTATTGACTATAGACTAGTTTGTACAGTTGGCAATTTTGTGGTAATAGCCAAACGTAGGGCAGTGTTAGAGTAGATTAGACTGGATGTCAGTCTGAAATCCACCCCACAGTATACGCCATGCAAAATGCACAACATTGGAGAGTTAATTTTGACGATGCCAACTTTCCCTGCATGATGCAAGGGATGGTTTTGATGATGGGTTAACCACTTCCTGCCAAGTGGAGATAGCGGCACTGAGGACACACTGTCGCGTGCTTTTTCACTTTTTTCTGTTCTTAAAATTCTTCAAAAATTCATTTGGACTGGACCCGTACACCCAAACAGACGACTGTCTTGTGGCAAGTCTTATCTGACAGGCAACCTCCATTGACACGCGAGTATTGCAGCCATGCCTGCCGCCCAGTAAAGAGCCCCCATTGCGTGGTGTCGCGTAAGTTCCTCTTTGTTCTGGAAATTGGCCCAGTGCACCAGTATGTTGCTGGATGGCGGCGTTGTCTGTATTACACGGCCAGATTCCACAAGCGCCCAGCGGTACTGTATCGCTCATCGCTGGAGCACTTTTGTTTCCGCTGATACTTCATGAACAATGGTACTGTTTCAAAGCTATGACAGACTACCTCCACGAAAAATTGGCCAGCACTCTGCAGACAGCACATGAACCTTGACTGGCAAGTCCCAGCAGCTGACTGACACCAAGTAAACTTTTTCTAAAAACACCAAGCACCTTCATTTTTTTCCATGAAGAAAGTTCCGATTTCAAGCAATCCAGCCATGCGTACATGGCCAAGGTCTCCGGTACCAGGCTCCCTGGCAGGAACTGGTTGACAATAAATTCAACAAAAAATCAACGCATTAGATTTCCACACACAATGGTGGGCTTGGGGGTGGCACTGTGTTAACGGAGACTGTTAACACCACTTTTTATAACGAAGATTTTTTTTATTAATTTTGTCAAAAATGACAACTGAACGCAAACAATGGCACAGAAATTTTCCTCCGTCTGATACTCGACACTGTCTCAAAAACACTCAAAATAATAAAAGACAAAGTCTAGGTTTAGTGAAGACATACATGAATTGCTTTTTTTTTTATTAATTAAACCAAAATACGGCCCAACCTTGTAAACTTTGTCATTACTATATGCTTTGAGGTAAAGTGTGTAATCTTAATTGTTTCACGTAACAGGTCAGGGAGACAAAATCTATCCACTTGTCTCAGAAAAATAATGGATTGTTTTTCCACGCACCGGCCATGAACAAAAATTCAATGTCAACTTCAAAGAACCAACGCAGTGGAGAAATATTGGTACAGAATGCTCACTCACAACGAGTGGCTTTTATATACCCTGTGATGACATACGACTGCACACAAGTTTTCACAAAAACACCAAAATGGGCGCACGTCAACAAAGTTATTTCCAACCATGTCACAATGCAGTTTCTCCACTAACGGTCGCCCTAAATACTTCCATTTTGAAAAAATACCTACTGAACAAAAAAAATGAACGTGTGAAAACATGACCTATCTCGAGACATAGCAGCGCCTCGTTTGTTGGCCACAATCACATTGCAACACATCATAAGAATTCATTTGAGAAAAACATGAGGCAATGAACTCGGAGAGCAATTCTTTTGCGCGAGTGACATCTCAAGTTCTTTCAGTCACGCACACTCACAAAAGACGATTGTTCGTCTGATGTTATCCCAAACCTCAGATGAAGAATCTTCTTATGGGGATACAACATAAAAAGAAACATTGAACTGCTTTTTGTTCAAAGAGGTTATACAGGTATAAACATTGTGTTGTGTTTAGCATCTTTTCTTTTTATAGAAAACATTATATACAGTGCCTAGTGTTACAAAAATCAACATTTCTTTATTAAAAATACCTCTTTGCAGAAAAAATTCACATTTGGGATTTGTTTTTTCAAATTTTGGAGAAACCACTGTTAGGCTCTTCATCTGTTCATAGCCCCACTCTCAAGGTGAGGCTGAAATCTTGATTTTCCACTCCTGTGTAAACTGTAACAATCAATCGTCTTAAAAAAACAAAACAAATAAAACCAATTTTTACTTGTATATTTCAGCTATTACAGAAACAATCTTGCTCTACAATACAGTTATAATGTGCACCATGAATCTGCGATTCCGTATCACTGCATAATTACGAACTAAGTTACAATTTATTTAATGCATTTTACCGTACATGTATTTCAAAACGAGGTAATCTCAAAGGAAATGAATTAGTTGCCACTGACTCATGTCGTCAAAATTAAATTAGGGCCTTGAATTATAACCTGCTGCATATGTAGATGATGTTGAAAGTGCCCATAAAAATCACATTCTGGTCACATAGCACAAAGTGATCACACCAACTGCACGTTTCTTATTACTTGAAATATCAACTATAAATGTATTGGGCAATGAAGTTAATAAATTTCATAGCAAAGCATGATGGTCAAAAGTGAAGAGGACGAGCCAAGGCCAGCTGCTTCTCCAGTATGTAGGTGCATACTGCCTGGCATAACATCACAGGGCATGTCGTCTAGTCTTTGGAAAGAAACCAATGAGATACTAGAAGGAAGAACCCCCCGTCACCAATAACACAGGAATGTGGTGCAGTATTTAATGCCACTCACAGAATTTGTTACTGACAGAAAAGTGTACCACATGAACATATGTTGACATTTCTCCATGGCCCATAATTAAGATTTAGGCAGCAGGGATGCCAGTCAGGCTCTCATACAGAACCTGAAAATACAGCCATGGAAGCCTAGATGTACCTTGCTAAGGTCTGAAAATAACATTTTCCCTCCTATCTGATTTTTAGCACTTCAAAACTGCCTAATCTGCCATTCTTTTGATGAATTTCAGTTTTTGGTATGAACTTCAGTTTGGAAATGGTGGAACATGATCAACGCAGTTCAGTTTTGCGATGCGTGCATGGCATCTAATGCATGTACAAAGTTGCATATACTATACGACCAAAAAAAAAAAATTGGCAAACTAAATCCAAATTCCCTTCTAAAAATAATACATCAGCTTGTCCCTCACCGTCTCATAAAACAAAATTTTCTTCCCTCACATTTCAGACATACATTTTATTTCAGTCCCTTGTTAGAAGAATTAATTTAAAAAAAAAAAAGGATATAGCCATTTCAATTCAAATGTGTCTCAGTACAATGCAAATCATAGGTGTGCATTTTTCATCTCTCGGTGGGCAGTGCTGCATTACAAAACATTTTTACAATTAAAACCATTTACACAATCTTAATGAGCTCAATCATAGTTATAAAAAAATTATTATACAATTTATGAATAACTTACTGTTACCTTATACAAAGTGAAAAATATATATATATATATGTGCTGATAACTTTAAGCCGTCAGTATTTCGAGTTGCATTTCTGGGAATCACAAGACAAAAAGGAAGCAGCTCCTATTAACGTGATTAATGCATTGTCTTGATAATTGGAAAACAGTTCCACTCATTAAAATATCCTACGTGTGTGTAAGAGCCCATACAAAATTGTTTCAAACCCCTGTAGACAGCTGTTCGCAGTGAAAACGTTAATTTCCCTAATAAGTCGGTGGTATTTTTAATTAATTCGACGAGTGCTATAAAAGTTTGAAGTGGGTGAATTTGTGGAGTAGTTAAAAGTTTAGCAGAAGAGTCATTGTGCAACATTTGGCAAACTGGTGACACAACATTTCTCCATAAAAATTTTTTAAAACAAATGAAAACGGTAAAGAAATTTTCCATGGAGATTTAAACTTCAAAATGTTTCTTTCAGTGGTGTTGAATTCTACACTGGACATGTTTTTCATCACAGAAGTGGGTGCTCTTTGTATGTGATTATTGCATACTATTGCATTAGCTCCTGCATGGTGTATAGTCAAGCATCTGCTAAGACCCATATTGGCGGACCTCTAACTTCCAAAATCTTTGGAGAGAAAAAGAAACTTAAATGGCCTTGTCATAACGCCAGGTGTCGGTTCTAAAATGGCATGCAGTTGCATATGTCACTTCACTGAGCACCTTGCTATAACCTCAATGATACACTCAACGTGGGATCCTAACCCTTTGGTTGGTTTGTGGTCAAATGGGCACAAAGGCCTTGAAAATGACCTATGACCTAGACACACTGCTACAAAAGAAGTATGAGATGCTCAGCCAACAAAGCGCCCATTCTGATTGGCGAACCATAAATGCAAGACAAATTGCAGTGTTACAAAGTTCTAATAGAAGAAGCTGACTAGGACTTCATTTTCTTGAATGTCTTTTGGGGACCTTGATGCCTTCCGGGTCTTGATGGACATAATCTTCGGACTTGATGGACCTCAAGCCCCGGCTGAGACTAAACATAACTTTTAGGGCTGGGTAGAGGCTGCATATTGAACGCCCAGACATGCGAAGCTAGCCGTAGCATCACATGCCATGCAGATGACGGCCTCCTTATGTAGGGGCTCTCAAAATTACTGATCCAGGGGCCTGAAGACGTTTGCTCTGAGGCGGCCAAAGGTGGACGTGTATAATGAAAGTCGCAACGGCATGGCTTACAGCAGATCATAGAGGTTGCATGGCTAAACTCCTCGGAAAAAAACTTGACCCTAAAAATTCTCGCAGGATTCTCATCAAAAACTTTCCCGTATCTTCCAAAATCCTCCCCTGTGCAGGACACCAAAGATGCATTCTTTGCACTTCAACTTTCAGGGGGCACCGTGTCTAATGTACAATAACAGTGGCTGGGCTCGACCTTCCTCAACCCCGCAAAAATGTTCCCCCAATTTTCTCGTGGATATTTGCAGGATCTCCAGGGGTTGGGTTCAAGACCAGGCCAAGGTCCAGCAGTGATGAACTTAATGAAGGTGGGTATGAACAATCTGATGAAGGCCGTGCATGTCTTACATGCTCAGTCGCCTAGTGAATATCCTTAAGACGATTGCTGAATAAAGAGGCTTTTACAAGCCTGAATCACAGACAAACATGGATGTGCATTAATGTTGCGACAGAAACCCTGTGTGACTCCGCTATGACTGCTTGCAGACGGAAAAAAGGCTGCTTCACAAACCAGCGTTGCCCAAGAAACAAGAATATTTGACAACTTTATACACAAAAATCTATCATCACTTTTACAATCATGTTAATGTCCTCAGGCTCCAAGGACTGCGGACAAGATGACTAAACGTCTGCTACTGATGTCCTCACAACATAGCTGTCCTGTGTGTTAATTATCCACTATGTTGATGTCCTCGGATTCTGTTCACTACAAAATGAAGAGGTGACCACTGTCTACTATCTATGTCCTCGCATCATAGCTGTCACCTATCCTACTATGTTGACATCAAGCTCCAAGGACCCAAAAACCAAGAGATGACCACAGTCTGAGGTTGACATTCTCACGTTGTAGCTGTCCTCATTGTGACCACCATGTTAATGTCCTCAGGCTCCGAAGACGACGGGGACCGTTGAGTGGGCACCCCAGCGACTGCTTTTGGTGGCTGGAAGAGACCGCCTTCCTTGGTGATCTTCGTGAGGGGGAGACGTTCTGCGATGTCATGGGGTCTTTTCCGCCTGTTGGGTATGAAAAATTTGAAAAGGATTCCATTCTCTGTGTCAATGTATGTTAACAGAAGCACTTTGTGGTCAGAAGTTCAGTTGACCACTCTCATGAACTTTCCTATTGGTCATTTAAAAAATTACAGTCCGAGGACTATACCATACGCGATACGATTTTCTGGTTTTCTCACTTTTTCCAGTTTGCCCTTTTTTGGCATTGTCTTTCTTCATAAAGTGCTCGTACTCACGAGTTCCCATTGAGTCCGAGGACCTCGCTCATGAGTGGCAGCATGAAGTGGTCCTCAGCGTCCTCGTGGTTGATGTTGTTCAGCTCAGCCAGCAGCAGCGGGATGGTCACCTCAGGGAACTCCATGCGGAAGCGCAGCATGGTCTCCATCTGCAAGGTAGAGGTGGAGCGCAGCAGGGGCATCTTCATCAAGAGCTGAAAGGGTCAACAGAGAGAGAGAGAGGAAACGAAAATGAGAACTTAATTAAAAAAAAATTGTATGGTGCACGTAGCTGTTCAATGAAACAAGTAACGATAACAGAAAGGCCTGTCAGGTTGTTGTGCTACAATCAACGTTCAATCCAATATTTCAACACAGCGTACCCGTAATGAAGTGCATTATGTGAGGATACGCAGTTGGCATGATGAAGGCATTTTCTAGAGGGGGTGCCAGAGTCAATTAACCAATTTGTAACTTGTTCGCTATGCCTTGTGTTGTGTAAAATTCGCAGAGTGATCTATGGTATGCTACATTTCATGCTTCAGGGGAATTGCTGACGGCCAACATGCATTGTTAACGTACTTATTTTGGATTTATTTGCTGACCGAAGCTCCATTTGCTGACTGGAATTAATTACTGGGGGGTGCCCCTGAGCACACAAGATCGGCCCAAACACCTCAGCCGTATGATGACTAACGTGCCCACGCTGGCTTGTCATCAGGTGCTTTTTACACAAACAACCTTGCCTCGCTAAAATACTACACTGGTTCATTATGCCAAATATGGTTGAATTTGAGCAAGTCTGGGTTTTATGAATCCACCCAGGTGAAATGAAATAGCTCTTGTGTTGCAGCTTTCGTGCTGGACAGAGGAGAACACGACAGGACAGGACAGAACAGGGAATTAGGTGGGGAAGGGCTGCGTTCTGCAGGGTTGAAAATTTTGGTCCCCTGAAAGACTTCATTTGGAACCTTGTACACTTCGAATAGAAAAAAGGAGGATTTCCAGTCACCTTAGCAAAGAGGTGGTTATCCTTGACCTCTCGGCGTGTGATCTCTCGTCGTAGACACTCCAGAAACTTCTCCTGTAGGTCCTCAACTTGCTTTGGTTCCTTGATCCCTCCACGGTCTGCGTTATTAAAGTAAGAAGAAAGATCGATCACAAATGGGGGCTTGGGGTGGTCTTGGGCCTCAAGGTACTGGGCACTGAACTCGGGGTCATACCCAAATCAACTGGCTGTGGCAAGGAGTAACACAGGCGTCTATGGAGGATAGCCACAGCTACTAGCCATCAGCCTTCCCCAGGCATTTGCATTACTTTTAGTCACAGCCGTAACTTTGGGGCAAGGACTAAGTTTGCGTAATAGGGTATCAAGGCCATTTTTTGCTGAGGTTCTATGTCATGTGTCTTCTCTCTTGGTCAGAGCCACACAGCACAAAAATTTGGGTCAACTTTTCCAACCTTCTCTTGAATGTCTTTGATGGTCATAATGCAACTTACATGTACAAGTCAGGTTTTTCAATTGGAAGTACCTTCAACCTCTACCCCTGTGATCTGGTTTTTATTGGCTGACAGGTGGATTGGCTTTTCAGTCCCTGCTTGTTACTGTGGGTGTTGTTGTGGGTTCTGTGGGTTCTTCCCAACCTCCAAAACCATAGTTTCTTGGGGGGGGGATAGGAGCTGCATTGCCCCAGGAAACTTTTGAAGAATCCTTGGTTTCATTACTAAAAACCAACACAATGCCGTTACTGCATCTCAGATTTACTCTCGTTCTTGATCAAGGATTCTTTTTTTTGTGGGGGGGGGAGTGAAGGGTGGTGCATTGCTCACCGCTGCTCATGATGGTGATGGCGGCAAACAGCGCCGTCTCCATGTCACTCAGCTGCAGCTGATGCATGCCGGCCGCAAACTCAAAGATGTGCCGCCACAGGTCCGGCGTCTCCATCTTGGCCAGGAAGTCGCGGCTGAAGAGGCTGTCGCCCCCCAGCAGGATGACCCGCTCCTCGGTCAGCATGACGGGCGCCAGGTAGATCATCCAGACCTCAAAGAAGCCCTGCTTGAGGAGGGTCATCTGGTCCTCCTGGGAAAGGCAGGGGGAGGGAGTGTGTCAAAGGTCAGAGGTTATGTTTGCAGATTTTCTTTTTCATTCACTAATTATGAAATCCACAACTTTCTATGGCAGTATCACAGACGACATTTTAACATGGCCAGGCGATGACTAGTTGTATTAGCAGGTGAAATATGCTGGTTTATATCCATTTAGCCTTTCAAGCTTTTCCGGTGGCGCACAGAGATGATGTCGATATAGAAGATATTACAAGAGTGAGTATTTGTGGTGTTTGTCCTTATTTTTAACAAACTTGGCCGATACATCTTTTAAATGATGTTTTTGACCACAAATAATCTCGATGGTGAGGCTGGTTTGTTGGGAAGACAATTCTCAGGGTAAAATTATTTGGCGATCAACCTGCAAGGAATTTGTATCGCACAAATTCACAATAGTGCACTTCCAAGAGTTTGCAACGCACTGGCCAATCATAACGCGCAAAATCAGACGACACAATGCGCATTTGGAAAGGGTTGACAGATTATGCAAATTAAGATTGGCCAACGCGTTGCAAAATCTTGGAGGCACACTTCTGTGAATCACACATAATGCACAATTTCATAAAAGACAGAAAACCCAAGTCACTTCACATAAAGCTGAAGCCTGAAAAATACTGAACATCACTGGGGAAGCCAAACAGTTTTGAAATTCAGCACCTGCAGATTAATGCAGGACAACTTTGGGTCAATCACTCCAGTACTCTGGAAGATTTTGCACACGTATGAAGCACACTGGTTTACATGCCGCAAGAGTTTTGACACTGTCTTTGCAAAGCTTAAAGCTTAAACACTGGAAACAAAAAATGGTCAATGTTTGTGTTGCCAAGTGCTCGTCAGAAACTTCTATACAACACCCAAACCAGGGTTCACAATACCCACTGGACTGGTGAACGGAGGAAAGTGATTTAATCTTGGTCTTGCAGCATCAAGACTAGTAAAAGCCCAGTATTTCTTTTGGTAACACATCTATCTGCGAATTATGTTCTACAAGTTTTGTTTAAAAAAAATTTGCAAGCCTAATTTCCTTTTTGGGTACATGAAAAAGCAAGTGTATTACGTGACTTTCAAGACAGTGCGTGCATAGGTTGAGTTGTAATCACTTTTGTTACTCTGCCAATTTTGCGACATGTGTCTCAAGACCCAGTAAATCCTGTCCGGTAAATTTGATGCGGCACTGGCTCTGTAATTGAGATGTCTTGTTCAAGAACTTTGACCAATGGATCAGAACTGAGACTTCAAGATCTGTTTGAAGTTGGAGGAGAGATACATGTATACCAGGGAAATACGTTTGCAGGTACACCATGGAAACATCTCCATTGCAAAAAAAACAAGTTTGCTCCAAAGAGAGCAAATGTGTGAGAGGTCGAATGTTTCAAACTGTGTGCCTGATCACCTAACATAAATGAAACTTTATCACAAGAAATATACGTGTAATACAGTGTGTTCATGAGCTGGCTTTCTTGAGTTAAAGCGTACCTGGTGTAACGTGAGGAATCCCGGTAGACACTTGGCAAACTCCACCACGCGCTGGGTGCAAGGCATGATGGCCTCGCAGAAGACCTTCCAGGCAAACACCTTGCTACTGGACCGCTCCTCCGGCTTCCACTTGCTGTAGTCCACCGTCGGGGGAATGTTCATGTCCTCACCAGCATTCAGCCTCATCTGAGAGCCGAAACAAACAGTGTTTATGTCAACAGACAAGGATAGTTTTTTTGATATTTTGGAATTTTTCTGAAAATTAAGGAAGAGCTTTTTAATGGTAATCATCATTTTAAGCAGCAAGGAGATGGCTTGAACATTGAACCATGCAGAATGTGAATGCCAGAATTACAAATCTGGCATGGGAGTCACCTGGATTGTTTGTTTCCCACAGAAGGGAGAAGGGGCGAGCAAAGCAACTTTCAACAGCAAACTGCCGTACCATTTACTGTGGAAGGGGGTTAATTCGGAGGCATTTTCAAGCAAATTATTTTTTCATTCCATTTCCATTTTGGAGGATTTTTCTCTATGAATTGTTTTTCTTTTTGTCCGGTGGGAGGGTGGGGCACATTCCCTGCCCTCTCCTCCTCAAGATAGCAAGCCCAGACGGCGGACCCTCACCAGGATGCTGTCGCGCTGCTGCAGCAGCGCCTCCACTTTCTCCTTGGTGTACTCGCAGGTCATGCTGTGCGCCTGCAGCACGGCCTGTGACAGTGTGTACACCTCCATCTCGTGTCGCTCCCGCGCCTCCCGCTCCGCCGGCGTCTCAGGCTTGCTGGTCAGCCGCTTGATCTCGTCCATGTTGCTCTGCTTGACCCGCTTGGAGTAACGCCCTATCCTGACGGCTGTGAGGAGAGCGACAGAATGTGGGCAGAGCAATTTGGTCAAACGAGAGGATAAACTAACATTTCGTTATGAATTTTCTCTTTCATTTTCAAAACTCTCCCCTGTAGGATTGGCATGGTAGTCCAGTACTTATTGCCCTGCACCCATGCAACCCAGGTTCGAATCCCTCCCTGGCCAGCAGGTGAATTTCAGCTTTCAGTCCCTATCTGATTCTATGGCATTTCCTTAGATAAATCTGACCTCAGTTTTTTCTCTTATCTCTCAAATGGAACATTTCTTCTTCTACAATGTGGCAGGGCTATATGGCCTAATGGCAACAGAACTCCCTCCCCCTTGAAAACCTTTCCACCGCCAGTACTCCACCTCTACTACTTTTTTTTTTTTACCGAAGTAAACAATTTTTTCCCCATTTGTAGGCCTTTAATGATAGAACAAATGACAAGACTTCTATCTTTGGGTTTTTCTTCTCGTGTAATTGAATGTGCTAAAATTCAGGGACATGAAAATCAGCTGCGAGTGAGAGAAAGCCGCAATGTGTGCATCCATTCGACTGCAGCAATGCAGAGCATCCAGTGGAATACAGGGTCAAGAAAGTCTCTTTAAGTCTTCCTTCCTCCAGTCAATATGACCAAACCATCTGGAGGTGCAAAAACAACACAGGAGGTCTGGCAGCGAGGTCACAAAGTATAGTTGGGTTCCTGCTTTCCAAGTCCGCGTATTCTGCCGTACCGTGAGTAAAACCTTCGTGAAACGTTGCACAAAATGTCAATATACTGGTTTCGGCATACACGTACATGCCAGGGGGGTGGGAATTTACGTCTACATGGATAAAACCTTAGCAAAACTTGAATGCACCATTTAAGCAGGTAGCTTTAAGACTGTCGGAGCCTACCTTGAAGTTTATATAGTTTACAAATAATGTACATTGTCAGTGAGATGTATCAATGAAATGAGTCAACTCGTTCAATGTGATGATTGTCATCACAGCTGGCTGACAACTAACCTTTTGCAAACCAGAAGGCATCTCCAAAGACCTGAGACCTGAGGCTAAAACCCACATAGCTACTTTGTGATACTCAAGAGATACCTTGTGTTCACTGGAACAATAAAAACTGTCAATCACTTTCTGCAAAGGCTTTTCCCAAGGAGATAGATTAGATTCATTGGTTCAGGTAATTCTGGGGTTTTTTGGGCAATGCGATGTTGAAAATTCATGGGTACTTGACACAACATGAAATTTAAAATTCGTGGGAAAAACAAAGTGAAATGGGTTCCATCTCACCACTTGACGCCAGATGACATGTAAACACACACAAGTTTCCTTATTTTTGGCCACAGAGGACATGTACACTCGTTTAAGACTTCTTTTATCATTTCTGCAGTTGACATATTAACGTGTCGTGCTTGGTTGCGTCATAAATAATAGCAATTTCAAAAGAATTTGAGGGGAACAAATCTCCCCCGTCAGCTTTTTCAGGTAAGAAAATCTGATGTTACCTGGCTGAGTGTTCGGGCAAACTTTGCAAACAGATTGATTCTTTTTTTTTTATGTTTAAACTTGAAAACATCACATCCTCATTACACATACACGAGCAAACAGTACCGTCCCTCCCAAGCAAAGGAGTACATATAAGGAACTGTTTTGTGTCAAGGGTAAAACTCCTCTCAAAAACTCAGTCGACTGGCGTATCATAGGTTTAATCTCAAGTTTCAAACGCTTAAGGAGCCATGCTTTTTTTTTTTGGTACCTCACAACCAAAATGCATCAATCTCACAGCCAGGCACCAGACTATTCCTAATTGAGGTACATGTGCAAAATGGTTGATCTTGAAAAAATGATCCGATGCCACGGTGGGAGAGGAGGTAGCTGTGGGGAGGAGGGGCATACTGTTCACCCATCACGGGAACGAGGTTGACACTCACATTCCTTGGACATGCCCACTGCTAGGCATTTCTTGAAGCGACAGTGTTGGCAGCGGTTGCGGTTGATCCGTTCGATGGCGCAGTTGCCTGAAAAGTGGCACTTGTAGTCGATCTTCTTCTGTATGCTGCGTCGGAAGAAGCCCTAGGGAAGAAGAGGAGGACAAAGCCGGCATGAGAATGACGGACGAGAATTTTATTAATACAGAAGGGCAGGAAGGGATTATCTCCTTCCCTGGATTCAATGCATCTGATACATCTAGGCCGGTTCATGCTTGGCGCCGGAGCGAAGGCAGGCACGAACGTGACATCAAACAGTATTCACTGCAAAACTCTCAAAGGTGGAAATGAGTTGCTGCACCCTTGCACAGTTTGCCAAGAATTCTTTGCTGTCATTCCACAAAATGGCATTTGCTTTTCGTTTCACGACCAAGTATGAAGTCGCTTCTTGTCTGGTACCTAATCACTGAATTTTAAATGATGAGAATCATGTTTAATACCGGTACTTTCAATACTTTCAAAAGAATGCTGCTGCTCCCTTTTTTTTATCAAAAACAAACAGTAGAGAGGCATGAGTCCATTTTTTATAGCAAAATAAGTTTAAAATATCAAACACAGAACACCTGTCAAGTTTCATTACGGGTTTTGCCTTTACAACGAAGTATATTCATGACAATGTATACTCAGTGCTTGTCTGAGAGCTTGTGAAAAACTCACAAGCTTACTCAAGTGGGACTCAAACGCACAGCCTCCTGCTAACTAGAGCTGAAGTCTTAACCACTCGACCACCATGCTTGCCACAGCAATTGTTTCTTTTTTCTGTGACGTTTTTGGATACAGAATAAATATGTTTAAGATTACCGAGGATCAGAACTACAGGCTCTGACAGGCACCTTGGAAACACCTTCACTGCAAAACAAGATAAAACAAAGCTCTCTTGTGACAAGATGACTACCTCCCATCCTGGAAAACCTTCTGTGAAAGTCTTTTCCGACATCTCAAATGAAGACATTTTTTTCTATCGTTCCCTGAGCCAACTGATTCCACCTTCCGGATAAAGGTAGCCCTAATCTCATTTGAATATCTCTATAACCCAATTCGGGATTACAAAAATGTGCCAAGCGGAAAAATGTACTTCCTCATTATCCTGCCTTCAACAGTAGACAGTAAAATTAATCTTGACATCCCTAACCTTGAGGCAAGAGAGAGATACTTCCTTTCGCCCAATCAAAATGTTTGAATACGTGATTCCTGATTCTGTGCCCCCCCTAACTTCTTTATGGGCAATTCCACGATAACAGAGTGACACTTTGACATGCATGAAAAGTGGCATTGTGTGATACTTTTACCAGGATAATACCTGTAGCAGAACAGCCCACTGATGCCAGTCCATCACAAATGTACCACCTCTACCACTATTTTTGAGTCACATTTGACTTTTTTTCACAGTATTACTATAAACTTTGCTGACAATGACTCTTAATGAGGTTGGTAAAGGAACAATGGGAAATGAATGAAAGTGAGCCATTACACTCCCATCACAGCAACTTGCTGTGTGGATATCCATGCCAAAGACTAGAATATTGAGGAATACTTTCAAGACCTTCAACTGAGAGAATGCCGACGGGACAAGTCTGACCTTGAGTCATCTCCCCCTGTGCGCTTGGAACCAGGGCATCAAAGAGCTGGCTAGATGCGAGGAGAGAATTACCATACTGAACAAACTAACCTACTAAAACCAACTACACTCTGTGGGTGCATCAAGAATAGTCAACAGCTTTTTAAATGAGAAGACCTCACACATTAACAATATGAAGACTGTAAGCCCCGAGCCAGACCAAGAGAGGGCGCAATTTTGCCCAGCAACGGGGGCTGCTTTGGTGGGAACTGCACTTTGCAGGTTCCTGAATGACTATAAAATGCATGCATCACTACCAACGAAATGAACAGTCCCTTCCAACATCGCTCTTTTCAACAGATGAGGGGGTTCATTAGCACTAGGCGGATCCCAAGGAACACACCCACAATACACTTTGCCTAGGGCTGGCTCTGAACGGTCCTCTCTGATTGATGTGCTCCGTTTCCGTTCCATCAATCAGAACCATCTTGGTGGAGTCTTCCTACAACCACTGCCAGGCTGCCCCCCAACCAAATTTCTCCCAAAATAAATCAGGCCTGCGTGCAGTGCAGCGTCCCCTGTCATCTGACAATGTCACTGTCAAGATCGCAGAGACAGCAATCCCCTCCTCTCGAAAAAGATGAATTTGTCTGTTTTCCCCCGACTGACCACAAAAGGAAGCAGAAAATTACTCATGTTGGCTTCAAGCCCAGGAATGGATGCATTAGACTGCGGAATTACGGAATTAATTGCTGACCAAAAAAAGGGGGGCTGAGGGGAAATGACAACAACTTCAGAACAGGACTTTATCTGGAGAGGAAAAGGGAAGAAAAGAGAGAGGAGATGTTTTAATTTTCAATTCATGTTCCAATTTGAAGTGGGCAAGGTGATGGGCTAATAGGCATGTATTCGTATGGGGGGTCAAATCCTGTTTGGCTGCAGTTGGGGGGTTGGCTGGGCAGCAGTGTGTGTACTTTGGCTATCTTCCAACTCTGGTCTCCCTTTTCAGTCTAACCTGGAGTATTACGAGGATCGGTGTGCTCAATCCAAAAATCAATTTCCTACGGTATGTGTGCAGGGAAGCAGCACGTACGTATACACGCAAATCAGGGATTCCTCCTTTTTGCGGTTTTTCTCTCAAAGGATTAATGGCTGAATGGGAACAGAATATGTCAGGGAAGGCCTTGGCACTCTGAATATACAAGACATGAAGGGCTCTCCAGTTGTGCAATACGTCTTGCTCCCCGTCTTGCTCCACTTATTCAATAATGCGTTACCAGACTGTGGTTAGTATTGGGGGTATCAGAGAGACAGTGGGGGAAACATGAGATGGCATAGTTTAGGGAAAGGGGTGGGGTGGTTTGGTTTGGGGTGGGAGGTAGGGGGTAAGGTGGTTGGGGTGGGATACAGAGTGGGGGGGAGGTGACAATAGATATGTGGGAACTGGGAAGGATTACCCATGGGTCTTATTCATGAGGTGGCCATTTTCTGACCATGCTCCCTGAATCCATTTTACATATTGATTACTGTGGAATGCGAAGGTGCCTAAAATTACAGGTTTCGCCTCACTTTGGAAAAAAATCCTCTGGGCAAAAGACAATACATGGAACTAAATTATGTACCCATCAAAGCAAGAGGCTGGTAATCTGTCATTGGTCCCTGCACCCTGCATGCATTATCTTCGTTCCCATACATCTTCAGTTTTCAGAAAATGCACCCAGGGTTCACCTTGCTATCAATTCAAGATGGCCAACTCTTGACTAAGGTAAAACGCCAATCTTTCCTCCTCTCCCCCTTAAAATGTGCAGAACTCCAAGAATAACACTGTGGTGCATGCATGCACATGTACCTGCGTTTAAAAAAGGACTTGCTATGGCATTCATGTCCATATCCAGAAACCTGCTAACATACATGTACGTGCGAGGAGACATTACGGAATTGTACAAAAAAAAAAAAGACTTAGGCAAGCCAATAGCGCCGCGGGACAAAAGTGACAAAGTGGTTGTTTTTCTGTGATTCCCAGGGTTCAGGGTGGAGAACATCTGAAAATATGGATGGGTTTCCTGATCTAGAGTGACAGGCCCAGACAGGCAAAGACAAGATGGTTTCCGACCCATCAGTCATTGTATTGTGCAACAGGCGACAGACAATACCAGGGGTAAAGGCCAAGGTGGGCCTTACATAATTTGTCATCACCATTTCCACGGGCAGGAAACCGAGTAAAAAAGAAATGGCAACTTTCTTTCTTCTCTTCTGAGATTTCTTTCCCGACACCATTCTGCTAGAAAAACCACCGAGGTGCTCAACCGTTATGCTTTTGGCCATCAGAAAGGCCTAACTAATTTATGGGCAATTCCATTAAAAGTGATCAATTTTTGTCTCAATCCCCCCCCCATCCTAAAAGTGAGTGGATTACTCAAGAAAAAAAGCGTGAGTGTAAATAAATTCCTTTTCCATTAACAAAGTTCAAATGCTTTGGATTGCACTGAACAGCATGTAAATTAGGACGTGGGAAAACAATAAATTGGAAAAAAAACCTCAAAATTTAACGACATTGATATGTTTGATTGGTGCTTCATTACACTGGATTGCAGTACCTGCGCATGAATTTATTGCATTTCTGTGAACAAGAAACAAATGTGCACACAGTACGATGAACCGGCACATAAATGTTTGGAAAGGCATTTAACATGTTTAAAAGTTACATGGTGGTCGAATGAGAGTTATAATTTACATGGAAAGACAGACATCTTTGATACATGTACATATTCAGCTGGGTGAAGCTACATGTACACGTGTGTGCCACTTCTCTATGGAACAGTGTATGGTTTGAAAAAGATCGCTTGTAATACCATGGTAACAGATTGCAAATTGTTTAGTGGTCGAGATTGGATCACGTGATACATCACAAACGCACATGTTCTGGATTGCGAGAATATGAGCAAAGTTTGTCATGGCACATGTACATGAGTGGTGTACCTCATGGGTACATTAACAGCACCTTGATCTTTCCTATGGTTGGAAGTATTGTTTCCACCCACCTTGGGTACAAGGTTGTACAGCCGCGCTGGTACTACATTGGTTCATTTACATGGCATGTGCTCTTGGGAACAGTGAGGCACTATTTCTGCTATGACTTCCATTTTGTCACATCGTTTGTGTTATTAACAGGGCCAATTATGCTGTAATTTCACTGGTTTTTATGAGGAGGTTTTTCTCTCATCCCAAAAGCATTCTGTGCTTGTGTATGGCAATTCCAAATTCTGCATTGCCACAGGCATGACTGGGTAGACCACACGGTTTCAGACATACAACCCAGAAGAGAATAAGATAGCTGTCTGGAACATTTCATTTCAAGTGTCAAAAAACCAGATAATATTCCCCAACAACAAATTTAATTTTGTTTATTTGTTCAACTAAATTTTACACTTTTGTCGGTGAAGACAATTTCAGTGATTACCTTGCAATCATAAAAATCTATAACCGTGGTATAACTAAACAATTCCTGCCAGCTGCACTGGGGTCCATTCACCTCAGGTGCTATATTTGCCCCCTCGGGTGTACAAAACAGCATGGGCTCCGACAAGGCAGGCAGCAATTGTAATATGAGCATTAGGGTTTGGAGAAAGAACTTATCTTCACTGAGACTCATGGCTTCGGAACCAAAAAAAGCAGGGCTACTAAGTTTGAAGGGGAAATTGGATTCATCGGTCATCCTGGGTTTCAAATATTGGACACAACCAATATTAACAGAGAGCAATACCCAATCTTTAAAACATATTTCGTGCATGACTATGTTTTATTTGTCAACTTGAGTGATGTTTCATTCCAAATTTTAGCCAAAAGGGAGGTTGCAAGGTGTCAGTCTGTTACCATGGCAACACATAACTTCTCCTGATGCTTGGGAAATTCAAATTTAAAAAGATCTCTCTGTGATAGAGCCCACTTGCATTGAAGAAACACCACGTGACAGAACGCTGATGATGTCAGCTACAGTCTGCTGTCAACAGAATTGTCCGAAAGCTTTGACAACAAGCTCTGTTCACACTCGAGTTTCAGCAACAAACAAGACATACTTATGGGAATAACAGGACAACTTTTACACTAAACAACTGGGGGGAGTAGGATGTGACATTACATAAAAGGCTTGGGACATAAGGGATTTTGTCAAGTGTGTAACCCTTTGGTAGTTTGGGTCAAGAGTGAAGTTTCTTCAGTTTCAACATTCTGTTCAAATCAGAATGTAGAAAATCCAGCAAACGCAACACAGAGGACCAGTTTTTTCATATACCAAGGAGATACATACCTCCACTGCCTCATGTCTGTTGCCTCAACCCAAAAATACAGGGAAAAAATAATGGACAGGAGTCAAGACTTGAATTCCAGAACAAGGACCTATCTTGTTTATCCTGACCCAAATAACCAAGATTTATTGGCCTGGAGGCAACCCCTCCCCTCCCTTTTTTAGACAGCAAGCCAATGTACCCAGAATGCACCAGGTTGAAAGGTTCAAGGCCGGCCATGTTGACTGAGGCAGACCACAGGTACATATTGTGCTTGGGAGCTTGGCCCTTCCTTCTTGCTGATTAGCTTTTTAGCACGTAGTTGGTGCTGCAGCTGTTGGACCCAAACCATGGGGGGAAGTTGTCGGAATGTCCATTTAAGGTGGGTTTTGTGTGGGACTTTTTTTTCTTTTCTTATTGAAGGGAGAGGATTTTTGTGTTTAACAAAGCATAAAATCTGTGGATTAACCATTTTCACTTGCAGTTTTGCATGGGCGCAAACACCAAACATTAACTTTGGAAAACATTTTGCACAACATACGGGGAAACACCCTTCCTTTGAAATGATGTGCAATTTTACTGGTTCAACCCTAGTGGGAAAAGCATTCCTAACTCACCACCTTAACTAATGAGGGCATTATTTCAGAAAACAAATTTAAACAAAGTGACAAGTGTTCTAATTTAGTATATATCCTTTAAATTGATCTATTTTCTCAAATAAATTGTGTAATTGCTTTCATTAAGTGAGCACATTTGAATACAAGTCAACATGTTTAATCACCAATGTTATGTGCTTTGCTCAAAGTAACGCTGAAGTTTCTGGCTGTATAAATTTGTCTGAACTAGAATTATTAAAATAAGATGTAATTTTAACAATGTAACCTTATTGCAGAATAAAGACAGACTTGAATATGTGATCAAATCTGTGGTTGGAAGTTCATGAAACTGGGCACTGCCTAAGCCAAACACAACGTAAATAAACATTCTATTCTGGTGACAGAATGATTGGGAAAACAACATTGTTTACATCATGCACCGTTTAATGGACAAAAAAAAGTGCAACTGTGCACTAGTCTCCCCACGCACACAAAAATTGGTCATTAATTCACACAGAATATGCTGCAGTTGACTGAATTGGCTGCCCACCATGTGGTTTCTTTTGTACGGGCCGGCAATCATTCATAGCTCCTCAACATGCCCAGAGCTCAGGGGACCCAGCATGGGGGTCACTGACCTGTGCATGCATGATGCATGGAACCTCCAGTCGGCCTGAAATGAATGCGCCGACGTGCCCGCACGCAGAACATGAAGTGCCGGCCGTGTGGCGTGCATGGCTCCATGAGCAGACGTTTCGCTATAAATGGCAACCCATACTGAAAAGCTCTCGGAAGTTCAAGCGCCTAGATAAACATTGTGAAATTCAAATCAGAATTCCAGGGCTCATCCCGTAGAAAAAAAAAATGGCTGTTAACTAGGGCATGTACCAAAAAGGTCAAATTTTCAGAATGGATGAGACCTCAGAAAAATGGACGATACAACACAAAATGGACATGGCTTGCCTCAATACATGGCACACTTTACTCTGTCTCCCAAACTCTTGGTTAAACAATCAACAATGACAAAATTGACAAACCTGACAACACCTTGCCTTCATGAGCCCCCCGTCCCTCACAACCTTGACGAAAAAAAATGGAGCAGACAAGTCTCCAACAGCAAACACTTGACAGTGGTCAAGATTTCACCAATTTTATCAACTCAGAACAAAAAAAAAAAAAAAAGCCCACAGCAGATTTACTGGAACTTGGGAATCCATATCAAACCAGGCTGAAACCAGCTGCATAAAACAGGGAAAACTGAATGGAAATCAGTCTGAAGAAAATGGAGATTGCCAATGCAAATTGAAACCATGAGCTGGTGTCACATCACAGCTGAAGCTAGTTTTGTTTTTCAGTCAACTGACTTTAATCTGAACCCGGTACCAGGGGCTTTTTTTTTGTCAACATGGCGACAGCCCAGGTTCCCCGAGGGGTGAACGGCCGGCCAGACTGACGTATCAAATAATCATGTAACTAGATCAACCGGTAGTGTGCTGGATAATAAACCCTCCATGTACCTGGTGCATGTGATGCAGACGCTGCTTAAAATCATGTGTGAGTAAAGACGGCTGTGCATGATTTCGTTTTGTCTTGTTGTTTCTGTTTTTTGGCCACCATAAACAAGAACTGTATGATTTTTTAATTGAAAACAAATAGGGTTTGTACTTTTTCAGTACCCCTTCACATCATCTCTTTTTAAATACCAGTATTTCCTTCCTAGATCAACTTAAATGTATGATCACGCATGATCAACATAAGCATGAACACTATCCATTGTTCTTGTGATGTGCCTCCTAGCTGGTGCTATGCCCCCTTCCACCCCCAAAGCTGGCGACAGGGCTGTTTATAATAGTCCTAAAAATTGCAGGCCAATAGGTTTTGGAAATCAAAGTTTTTGAACTGCTGCGAGTTAATTATAGTTACATGTATTCGGAACAGAATACTAACTTAGCAATGATGAACAATGTACATACATGTACATGTACGCTGAAGAAATTAAACCCTTGCAAAAATCGTTATCGCTACCACCCCACCCCTATCCCCTCCCCTCCCCTACCTAGTCAACTGTGGCCATGGCCTCTCGTCATTGACACACTGACTGCAAACAATACTCTCACAGGGCACCCTCCTCGCCAAGCGATATGCGCATGCCCAAATATGTACAGGGTACCCTCCGGCTGTTACGTGTTCACTTCCTATGCTGTTCAAGTACACTCTCCGTACTGACAACAATGCATCTGATGGATAATCAGTCACTCTGTTTGCATGGTGCACAGTACTATTTCAAAGCCCTTTTCTATACTAATGTATGAATATACTTGTGGTACAAATAGTAGAATCCAATACGCTCCTCAGTATAATACGCACAATCTGGTACACCTGTCAGTATAAATAATACGTACTCCTGGTGGGCATCCAACATGTTAACATCATCATCTCTTACCATCTTTGACATTATCGCCTCTGCTTGCGCTAGTCCCATTACAATCAGCATCTCTTTGCGAGCGGTGTCATCATCACAATTCATCACCCTTGTAGAGCTCAGAGGGAACACAGGGTCAATGTCTTCCACACTTTGAATCAATGCGGTACATGTAACTGAGACCTCTTAATCCTAAGAGAAGGGGGAGGAAATCCTCCCCTCCAATTTTTTTCTGATATCGCCGCAGTGTATTTTTTCAGGAGTTGAGCATTTTGGGGTTTTTAGAGGAACTCTTTGTGATCATGTTACACAATTTTTTCAAACATTGATCAAACCATTTTCACGGGTTGCGCATGAATATTTATGAGTTGAAATCACTGGTAAGTAAGAAACTCTTAGGATTTTTGTTGACTTGATAAACGGTACGTGTTGAGGATAGGCAGTTTAAGCTATACCATCAGGCCTTGGTGTCTTACAGTTGATTTGGAGAAATTTGTTTGTGCACTGAAAATGTGACACTGGGATGGCAATCCTGTATTATAATTATGGATTGAACTGTTTAGAGTAAACATAGTTTGTATGGCCGTTGGAAGGATTTGGTGCTCAAATTTATACATCAAAACGCCAAAGTGAAATTTGAAAATATTTAAGATAGTGAGGCATTTGAATTTTAAGAAGAGAGGTCTAGTGTGTGATCTATAACTTGAGTTATGAATCAGTCTTAAGGCTCTCTTTTGAACAATACATGTTTGGTAAGTATTGCCCCAAGCTAATACACCATACTGTAAATGAGGTAAAATTAATGTATCATATACGGTAGATAAAAGACTCTGTGGGGCTAACATGTGCTTCAGTTTTTTAAGTTTTAAGAGCACCAAGATTTCTGGAGGTGGACATGTGCACATTTTGGCACTGGGTTTTCAAAAAAAAAAATATTGTCAATGTTAATTCCTAAGAATTTTACACTGCTTACTTTTTGTATTTTTGTATCATTACTATAAATATTTGATTCAATGTCCTTATTTGTATTAGTAAATTATATACAAACAATTTTGTTAAAATTTATGGATAAGCTGTTACTGATTAACTGTGTGTACATTTTTTTCTAGTTCTCTATTAACAATTCTAAAACCTACTTGCAAATTGTCACAACTGTACAAGATATTAATATCATCGGCAAATAAATTGTAAGGCAATATATTTGAAGAATTACATGAATCATTTACATAATTGTGAGCCTTGGGGTACACCACATTTAATTATTTGGGATGTTGATCTTTGATAATCCTACTTGGCAAATTGTTTTCTCTCAGAAAGATAACTTCAAAACCAGTTCAGGGCAATTCATGTTGTAATTGTGTGCTGTTGATTTGCATCGTGATTACATGAAAAAAAATATTGCTACACAAGTTTATCTGACTGCACATGCAAACATTATTTTGTACAGCAGATTGGCTGAGCAAATTTTTTGGCCGAAAAACATTCAATAGAAAGAGAGCCCAAAGATCAGCTGGACATATGGTTCTACTAACAGTAGTTTCTGGATGCCACTCCTAGCAGTCAACGCAGGTATTTGTTTTGTATTCGATTTCCAAACCGAATAAATCATTTCCATTCGCCTTTACCGCGAGGCACAATAAAAAAAATAGCTCGTACGAGCTAACATGTTCATGTGCACAGACGCAGAACTCTGAAGGCTAACGGTACAATTCTTTGGTTGCTATCTTGGCATGTCAGACTTTTTGAGCTGCTGTGATGCTGTCTTGTACTAAAAATAGTGCACACAAGTACCACTCTTTTTCGTTCAACTGAGACCAACATTCCACGCCCATTGGTTTAACCACTGGCTGATTTTGCCTGATAACGGTAACTGACGTGTAAATTATGACCTTGGTACCCGGCACAATCTAACAAATGGTGGTTGATGGAACTAAGGGCCTGCGAGACAGTGGAGCGATTACACATGCCAATGGTTCAACAGACCTGTTTTGCCATCTGTAACATTCCATTGATCTTGCACGCGTTTCACACCGACGTGTAGAGAGCGAGGCATAAATATCATGTATACGCAGAGCAAGTTGTGTGTGACATCACAAGAGTACATAAGTCGATCATCACCAAGCACTTTGTCCAGACACGTGAAATCTGCGCATTGAACTTTTTTGGTTTTGGCTGTAACTGGGTCATTCCATGAGGATGGGGCACAATTTGTGAGGGTGTCCATTATTACATGGGTTCCGTAAAAATGAACAGCTATTTCCCTGCATGTGGATTCCAAATTGGCATTGTTATACATCTTCCTAGGCTAAATACAGAAGTGTATGTTATTTTTACAGAGTAAATGACCTACTCTACAGGTCATGACAGGTGGTAAAAGTTTTGGATGTAACAAGGACACCATCACATATTGTGCCCCAACCTCATGGAATGACCCGACTGACACCTGCCATGTTGGAACGGTTTCGGGTTTTCACAAGCAGAGATGCAAGCATGTGCCTTCCAATGCTTATGTTACAGGGTTTTACACAAACTGATTCCATCCACTCACTTGTGGACCTGGGACAACTGAAGTGGAAACCTTCTGAATTAGGAAATTAACTTCCACGGTGGGAAAGCAAAAAATGAACTGGGTGCTCAGTTCAAGTTTATGGAAACCAAAATTACCCACTTCTGTCAATTGTGTGCGGGAGAAGCGAGCACACTTAGGTACCACTGAGTATCAGTTCCCACTGTCAGCAACGGTGAGCTAAACCTTCCTGGTACATGTACCGAAACACAAACACATCATCGGTATCCGTCGGTGTAATATTCATGTACTGTAAAACCTACCTTGCATCCTTCACAGGCCATGACGCCATAGTGGAACCCCGAGGATTTGTCGCCGCACACCTTGCAGGGTAAGCACAGTTCATTCTCGCCAGCTGTCTTGGCCGTGTTCTCCAGGCCTTCCATGCCTGTCAAATCATCCTCTGTGCGCGGTGAAAAATAAAAATATAAATTCATAAATATCCCAGCTAGTGTTACCCATTCCTTTTGGTCAGAGCCCACCATGTGGGTGGCTTTTAATCCCATGGTAAAAGTACAGGTACCAACTGGTTTTAAACATATTCTCAGTGGGGTATGAAATGTTGACCCCTATTGTATGGACTCTAACCCCTCATACATGACACTCATAATAATGTACGTGTAGGTAACAGCACTGCAATGAATCTTCATTTCACTTATACATGTAGTCAGCTGCAACTCAGCAGCATTCTACATGTACATCACATTACAAAGCACACTCCCATGAGACACCAACTTCCACATGAAGATTTTGGCTCTGCGCACAACACCACAAACATGGCCCAAGGAAAGAAAAAAGATGAATTTCCGACTTAACTTTTATCGTTTTTACCATACAACATTTTCAGCTTGGTTTATTACTGTCGCATCATCCCTTTCCAATTTCAAACACACGAATTACATGTAAAAGTGCCCACCAGACATTTCATTCCCTTAAACATGTTAAGCCATGAAATACACGTACATTGAGGGCCACATTAGCCTTTATGTAACCGGTAGCTTCTGGCAAAGTGAGGGTTGGGTATCTGCCAAAGTCACATGACCAAAGCGGCAGGACTTGCACCTGTTTCTAAAATCGTCCCGAATTCTCCAAATACACACATTCCGCTGGTAATTTAAATTCCATTGGTAATCTCAGCATTAGTATGTTACCGTTGACAATCCTGATATTCTGTAAGAAGAACTGTTGTATATGTACATTTCAGTTACCTAATACAAATATCCATTATGCCTTTTGTCAGTACAGAAATTTGCATTGCGCTGCATCTAAAAAAAGGCTTGCACCCTGACATCTTCCACGTTTTGTTTTTGGGGGTTTGGTTGGTGGTGGCTACCTCTGTCAGTAATTTACACTACAGACAACAGGACATGAGGGAATGATCAGATCAGGGAACAAGACTGGACTACTCGGCAGCCTTGATGTCATTTCCAAGTGAGATTTTCCCCACAATCAAATCTGGCTGGCTAGAGTGGGAGGATTACGCAACATTGTGCACATGCTCACATTTGACGCATTCCAATTCATTTAGAGCTGTCTCCTCACATTATCCAAGGTAGTCTGGGCCACAAACACTCGAGCAAACACCAATCCAAACCAAGAATAAATAAGCCAACACAGTTTACATCTGCAAAAACCGTTGTTAAATTTCTCCACTGTGTTTTAAAATACGTTTATTATTGGTCATTTAGTGAAAAAGTAACCTCACTCCATTAAACTGCAGGCTAAAGAAAACTTGTTAGCTGACCAGGATCAGGAAAACATGTGCAGAGGTAGCTGGGGGAAAGCCAGAAAGATACTTTAGAGATTGGTTTGTCAACAATGTCCTGAACTGTGTGCCCGGGGGTAACACTTAGTAACAATATTTACTGGAACCCTCAACCTTTGTATGTCTGGCCACATCCAAAAATGAGGAAATGACACCACAAACATTTACCCATTCCAGAAACTCTACACCTGCGTGCCCGACATGTTGCAACAAAACACACTACATGTATACAGTATTCATGAGGTTTTTTCTCCACGGGCGTCAGGACAGGAAAAGACAAAACATTCACCTTTTTCCCCCCCCAGACAAAAAAGTCGCCAAAACAACACACTGCTGGTACCGATCAAGAACTGTGCAGTCTGACTGGTACAATTTATGGAACTGCCCAGGCTGATTCTCAAAGGTTCTTTAAAGAAGGAACCGGAGAAAAAAATAAAGAGAAGTACATGTCACCCTACCTGTTAGCTGTCAATGTAATGATACAAGCAAACCCGCTGTGACTGCGACAGGTGAACAACGACCACTGCCACTGAACAGTAATGGTTGTAGAGGATAGAAACAGACCCAGCACTCTCCAGACCTCAACAAAACATCCCAGTCATCACTGAACTTATTGACATGTAAAACTTGCGGCTTCAATTTAACAAAATACGAAAAAAAAAACACCAACACAGGCAAGGTGATGGATATGGAAATATCAATTAAATATTGATAACAACCCGAAGAGCAGACGGGAAAGTCCAAATTGAATTAGATAACCAGGCTCAGCAACATGATATGGAAAAATGCCTCGTTTTGTGAATTTGTTTTTCAATAAGGCAGTTAACTGTTAGATCTATAATCACTGTACACGTGTATGTGTACATGCATGTCATAATTGAATTGTTGAGACTCCATGAAACAAAGAAGTTCCCTGAAGTGCATGAAAATAACGAGATTATCCTTTGTTTAATTTTTAAATGCTTCATTCTTTCCAGTGTAGACTCTTTTTTCAACGTTCTAAATGCATAATTCCCTTTCTGAAACCTACTGAAATGTTGTTTCAAATTATTGACCAAAATCTTGAATCGGTGATGATATATCAGCACTCCGTGCCATTGAAAGAACAAGAAAATTGTCCCATTCAGGACACCCCTCCCCCAAAAATGCTCAAATTTAAGCTGGAACAAACAAAATTCTGACAACATTTGATGATGAAGCAGCAGTAAGGCCACATAAAAAAAACACAATTAGCTCAGCATCAGCACCGCCTCAAAAAAATCTTGCCGCATAATTTTTCTTTCTTTTAAAGTTGTCTTTTCCGATGTCCTTAGCTGTCCACCGTAATTTCTACAACGTCCACACAACCTCGTGCATGTACATTTGTACACATGCAACCAACATATACACACAATGTCGTGTGCACTTCTGTGCACCAGTCTGAAGTGGACATGGCGCTTTAATTCCGTGGTAGCGGCAGTCCAGATCTCGGAACTATAACTGATCTCGAAGATTTAACTTGTCTAAATGAAAGATGGCAGTTGTTACAATGCAAATGCCAAAGTCCCAAAGTGTTGGTATGGGTGTGATGTGCCTGCGACATCTTCACGCATTACAGCAATGGCGACTACGATGGCATGCCTATTTCGGATCGGTACAACTCTCGTGTTGTGCAGTGCACACTGAGATGTTCCTTTGACAGTTTGATGATGTATGCTGAGAAGTTGTCGTTTTTAGTCTAAAGCATGCTGTACTACCAAAACATTAAAAAAATAAACTTCCTCCCTCGTCGCTTTTTCCAAATACATCTACAACTGATGCTAAACTTTTTCTAAGTTGCCTAATTTTGAAATTTTTGAATATGATGACATCACTCCTTTGCTCATGAATGTGAAAATTTGCAATGAAATCCTTAAACCCCTTCAAAGTGGCAACACAAAGATTGAACAATACGTAACAACAAATGGGATAAGAAGGGCTCATTTAAAAAAATAACTCTTAAATACAGTTACATTTACACAGTTACATGTACATGTACCTTTAAACCAAATGAATACATCTGAGGCTTCACAGGACTTGTAATTTGACCTGAAAAATGGACGTTCAACCCCCATTCACCCACAAGCACATACATGTACATGTACATGAAAATTCCATTTACTGTCTGCCCCGAGCTGAAGTGCAACCCCCAAATCGGCGAAAAGAAAGACAGGTGGTTACGATTGGATTCTTGCATGTGTTCTGTGCATACGCAAAGACCATACAAGCCGGAGTAGGTTAGTTACGCGTACTAAGCGTGCTCCACGTCAAACGCTCATATACTTGCACGCCTCATGGCGCGCCTATGTGATGAGTACCAAAAAAACAAGCCCCCTTTTGTTCCGCTCAGAGTGGATTCCATTCCGATGTTTAATCAATGCGGACGGGTCCGCCACATAACCAGATTCTTGAGGAAAACATTTCACTGACAAGTAATCAGCGCCATGCAACCCAACCTAGGAAACCTGTGTATTGTTATTGCGGGCTGATCGGTACTCAACCGGATGGTGAGGGGCCCCAGCACTATCGTCGTCGGTGACTATATCGGCCAGGCAATAATCATACAAAATGCCTGGGGCATGTGAATTTATATTAGATGACATCCATAGATATGCCCCTCTGCAAAGCTGGATTAGCCGATGAATAAAAAAGCAGAAATGCTGTGAGTGAAAAGCAGTGGAGAATATGCACACCAACAAACGAAATTTACCTGACAAATTAATGTAGAGTTTAATTTTTTCAAAAACAGACCTTTTTGAGTCTCTGGGAGGAGGGAGCTCGGAAGTTTCACATTTTTTAAAATTATGACTCAAAACCTGTAGGCCTAATACACAACAACAGAACCTTTCATTGGCAATTTCAGTTCAAGATACAAGATGGCAATGGCAATACATTTAATCATCTCGATAAAAAGTGGGCCACACCGTCTAAATAAAATGTTAGTCTGTCTCATCTTCAGATATGTCAAAGCTCTGGTCACTCCAAATCACTTTCTGCCTTCTTTTCTCCCAGAATTTCTTCAATAACTGCAAGGTGTTGAACTTAAAAGGGGGGGGAGTGGTGGAGGAGTATATGGGGTCAAATCCCTCACTGCTCTGACCCGCCCCCAAAACGGAAAAAAGAGGAGGTGGAAAAATAATACAACGAATCTGGAGTACCTGATTTATCAAGCAAGGTTTTCTCGCGCTTAAGCAAATTTTGTGCTTGAGCAGCTCTATGGCCTACGTGTATTTCATCCTTCCCCAAATTTGCAAACTGCGGCTGAATAGGCCTATACAATCGCGCCGTGGGCCGGTACGCTGTGAAATAATACCAAGCGCAAGTTGTTAATAATACGCAGTAGTGAAAGCGGACCAACAGTTCCACTTTGACGACGGCATGCATGCATGGGAGTGTAATGAGAATCACACCTGACGGACACAATCCCTCACAGGACCAATTAGTCACTTAACCCAAATGCATGCCTCCATGTACATGTAACTGTATGAGTGTTCCTGCAGCGGTTACTCATGCATAGATCGTACATATACACATTGTGCGTATATTCAAAGCAAAGAGTACTCTAACTGACAAAGAAACCCTGTAAGCACATATATACGCATGTCATTTACGGAATGCACACTGACAACGGTTTTGATCTCACCAGTGGGGAGTATTATAACAATTACTGCAGGGGAGGGGGTGGAAGGAAGAAGGCAGAGCAAACTCATCTACAGCAGGTGATGAATGTCTCATCCGTTAAGATTTAGCCCGGCCCAGGCTGACTTCCCGCACTCCCCGCTGGAAATGTACCAGTAGGCCTGATGAAGACTGATGCCTGGTGCCTCATCCGTTCATAACAAGAGAGCGCCCCAGCTCCAGGCAAGAAAAAAAAAAGTGGGTTTATTACCGACGCCCTTAATGGGAGTCAGGTTGATTATGCAGCATCTGAGCCAAAGGTAACAAGAATTCCAAAAACACAGCTGTCGATGGGGACGTAAGACACCAGACCTCAACTCAATATTAATACCCCATTCACAAACATAAGGACACACAATGTCTTTGGAATATTAACGCCAATTCTCAATTCCATCATCGATTTACTTTTATAGACCCTGGAACAGTAATTACCAATTCACATTCTGATTTAACCCTAACTCCCGAGGGTGTGTGCAAAATCATATCAAAATTGGAGGATTCAGGGCTGTTAGGCTTAAAGACACAGGCTTGTACTATGGACTTGGTGTTTTCATTTTGATATGGCTATGTTGTTGTTGATGGTGAATATCTTGTACGATCTTTCTTGTGGTAAGATATCAGTAGCACTTACTGGTATGCGTGTAAAAACTGTTATCAAATGAGAACAACTCATTGATCAAAAAATAAACATGGAGGCATATCCAACCCGTAGTTTTCCCAGACAGTTTTGAAGTTGGAATACTGAGTCAACATGGACAACCTGACATACCAGTAAGACCAATTCAGTGACATTTCACTGGACGTTGCTGGGGGCTCCCTTGATGGCGGTAAGCACTGCACCAGGTTTTTGTACACAGTGGCAAAAGTGGCTCCATACAAAAGCAAAAACCAATGCTTATGCCACCATTTATGGGGGCCATTGAAAACGACCAGTGAAGGCGATACCATACACTGTACATGGTCACTGGATATGCACCGTAACATGGCCTGGTCCCATTTGAAACACAGTGCAAATTTCTGTGACTGTTAGACAAGGTTAGACAGAAGCTGTATGCTGATTTCATGCAAAATCCTATAGGAAGACACTCATTCAGACCTAGCCCTAAAATTTGGGGTCCCTGTTACACCTGACCCGTATTATTTGACAAGAAGTACTGCTGAAATTGATTTCAATTTCAAACTATTTTTATTCATTTGGCAGGTAATTTGCAGTACTTTTTCACTTCTAGAAATTAAAGGATAAGTTCTAAACATTAAAAAAAAACCAATCACATGCCAAATGTAACTGGGATGGGAAAAACTGGGCCCCAAATTTCTTGAATGGCCCCTAAGGGAAGTTGAAAGTCCCACAAACCCGACCTACATATCAAGTTCTAGTCAAAGCTAGAAATACTTCAACACATATCCCACAAATCTCAACATGCAACTTTCTTTGGGAGGGGGATGTCTCCATTCATTGCTCACATCAACAAAATATGAACTGCACTGCATACAAGCCGACTTTTTGTCTGCTGAATATGGGCTGTAAACCCATTATCTGGGGCAGAAACTGGGCTAACCAAAAACCACAAGAATGTCGGGCATTCCCTGCAGAACTCCGGGGAGGTCAGCACTGGCTGAAAGTCACCCAATTTTCTAGGTCAAGACAATTTTTCTTCTCCTGGACCACACTGGCAGTGACTATCCACGCAGTGTCCCTGCTGTAAAAAAAAGTCTTGTGTTTTTCATGAACTCTGCCAGGATGGCGTTTACAACAGTGAACAAACCTGACTAATTGGAGCACGTTTCAAGTTCTGCAAATATGTGTTGTCTGGGCTGTAAGACTCTTAATGTAGATTGGATACAAGCCCAGGAGATACCTTAGTAGTGTTCAGGAGTGCGTACTCTAGAGTCTGTTGACCTGGCCTGCGTGTCTCTGTAAAGCTCCATGCATAACAGCAGGCAGCTTAAAGCATGATGCGAGAACACGCGTAAGCATTATACTCTTCTGTGTGTGAACTTTCCAGCCACTTACATGTACATGTATGCAGTAATGCAGTGTAGCTAGTATGCTAGTGCAGCAAGGATGCTCCGGATGCATTTGTGCACATTCTGCTGAAAAACAAACCAATTATGCATTTTCACATAGGTGTACTTCTGAACTGGCCATGCAGTGTCAGCGCAATCGGCACTTCACCTGTGGAGCCCTGCAGACAGGTGTAGCTAATGCCACTTCTAAACTATCCCCCTCCCTTCCAAACACCTTGACCCCTCCCCACTCTTGAAAATTAAGGTTGATTCACTTGTACCAGTACATCAGAGAGAATGCAGAGTCCCGCTTAAGCCCCTTTCAGGACACAAGTTGCAAGTGTGGCACAAGTACAGTGATCCCTGGCACTGCTAGTCTTGATGAAGTTACCAAATGCTATGAATGACTTTCAACTTATGATCTTGCAAGTAGTTTTCCTATCAGAAAAAAACATAGCATGAAAGTAATGCACCAAAATCCAGTCATTGAGGTACATGTACACGCATGACATGTCAATGTGGGCATTGGCCAATTACATACAATTTTACATACACCGGTATGTCTAGACCAAACAACAGTACAAACAGGCCCAAAACAGAAACAGTGGGGGTTTGGTGACCATGGTAAAAACCTTAAGTACCAGCATAAAGGTCCAAAAATTATCGGCTACTTGTTTCACAGTGTCTCCACTTGTGCTCCTGAAATCAACCTGTGCCAGTACAGGCTGAGCAGGTTCTGACCAGAGAGTTGCAGGTCTGTGACCCAGCTAGGAGTGGACTTAATTCAAGTCACTCAGGACACTACACATGTGACGGGTTCCGAAGTATCCAATACCTGAACAAAGACAGCAGGGTCCTTTAATCCAGATTGATTACCTTTTAATTTTGACAATTTCATGACCTGTTGCTACCCTTCGGGGGTGTAAAGACCAATCAGACTGCAGCATTCAAGGAGCCAACATTTGGGAGAGAGGCCCCTAGACCCTGAAAGGTTAGCGCAGCAATTTCCCTTGTAAGTTGTACATCTGCACTCCTAAATCAAGTAAATCAAGGACCAGTACACGCTACTCAGTAGGTTAGTGTTACAAAGTGAAACCAAGCTCCTGACCTCTTTCCCTCTGCATCACTTCTCTGCAGCATTGGCTCAGAATCAAGCAAGCTCGAGCAGCCACAAATACACATCACTAGCAACTGCACAGTTTTTAGTTGCTTTGTTGGTCAACTTTGTCGTAGTCAAGCACATGCAGTTGGGCAAGGCACAAGGACCCATCAAATAAATGGACACGATCAAGATCTACATTGTACAATGTGGCCTCACTTTCAATTCAATATGGCTGCCGATTTGTGAACAATGTCTATGGGACCTTGCTGGATTACGCCATTAAAATTGCGGCCGCTTCAAACCAAAAAGACTGTTAAGATCTTTAACTGACATTGCTGGGAATGCCCACATGCACGAAATTCATTAATAAAGGCCACCAGTTCCAGTGGCAATCAGAGAACAAATCTAAAAGACCTGAAAGCGATCCCAAACCTTCCAGTGACAAAAAAGTCAATAACGGACCCCAATAAATGTGATCTGAGCCCGACAGTGGCGGATCATCCGACTTCATTATGCTGGGGGGGAAATTAGTATGAAACAAAAAATATAAAGAAAAAAAAAGACACACAGGCCTTATGACAGAAGGAAACGCATTTTCCCCGGTACGTGGCCAGAAAATAATTTGCAGAATTTTCAGAATCTGGGTCAAATGGCCCAAGGCCTGAATTTTCAATGTAACACTCTCCTTTTTCTTTTTCATAGATGAGGCCATAATCGGAGCACAATCGCTCTGGTAGGAGCGAGGGTCCCTGGCAATGGCGGTGTATTCTCCATTGATAAAAGGTTGCAGAGTGGACAAAACAAAATTGAACTTGGGTGATAATTTGATCACAACATTTTGACATCTACACAAACACGATTGGTTAGGCTATAAATACAAATAAATCTAATCTCGCCAAAGCTGCGTGCGGTGGGGAGAAAAAAGAATGTACATGTACATGTCAATATGAATGCTGCAACGGGAAATTACTTTCTTTTTTTCCCTTTTTTGGCATCAGTATCGAACACCATGAAATATTCATGGAGCCGTGAGGACCGCAAGGTGAAATCCATGGGGCATTGGCACACCTCTGAATGTACATATTACCCTTTGTCTCCAAATGCAAAGCTGATCTTGTGGGCAAAATGAAAATCTCAAGTATCCAGCCTGGTCAGGATTGAGAATACCAATGTGCGATCATCTTTCTGCCCGAAAAAAGCATGCATTTTAATATATATCAGAGTCACTTTCAATAGCACGCAGTGACATTTTTTTCTCTCTCTGGTTAAGTTTGCCTTGGCAGTGTTGCAAAACTTCTTTTTAATAAATAACTTCAAACCTGTCAAGTCAATTGGGTGGCCACAACCAATAACATGCTACATGTAGTTTCCAGAATTTGACGATATTTTCCACCAGTTTTTATTAACCAAACTGGTTGTGTTACTCTCCAACTTGTACAGTCTGCAAAATTTCAAAGGAAGTCGCAATGCTATCCCAAGAAAACCGTCGGTGGAAGCAACAGCAAAAAAGCGTGACATTTTTTATCCTCTACTAGTGGCATAGATGTTAATCAGCTTAATAAGTTGTCCCTGTAGGCTTTGAAAAGCAAAATCTTTTGAACGTGGTCCAGTTTTCTCAATCCCCTACCGCTGCACTACAGCCCCACCCCTCCCAACATCCACTTGTGCACAAGGCCACAAGACGCATTTCTCACTGGAAAAACCTTGTCATTTCCCATCAGGGCCATCTTGTTTTGCCCGCATGCAGATTTTATACCCTTTCAAAACCGACATATTCATAGTTCTCCACGTGCTGGAAGTATAAAAATGGGACAAAGGAAAATAACCTGCTAAAATCTGATAATCCTTCCAGCGTGCCAAATTAGGGTAATCACCATGTATAATTTCCCGCCAATCGTCCCCCCGAAACTCATTCATATTCAGCCGCAACTGTTAATTCGGAGTCTGCCACACAAAGCCGGCAACCTGGGATGTGCGGTGCTGATTCATTATCAAATTTAAGCAGGAGCTGGACATGGCATCAGATCAGCCGAAGGTGGCTTTTATCGTTCTTTTTCTTTCCATCGATGTGAATTTAATAATGCTGTGCTTGTCTTAGTGTAGTGATCACGTCTTTAATGTGAGTCACCGAGAGCATTTGTACATGTAAATAAACGAAATAATGCACAAGATAAAAGCATATTCAGTTTCAAACTAGCGGGGTTGCAGTTCAATACTTTTTGAGTATTCAGTTCAGTGCCAAATATTGAACTGATTGAAGAAGCACAGCTCAGGAACACTGACACGTAATGCTACATGTACATGTCCAATTAAGGTTACAAAACAGACTCACGACTTCAAACACTTCAAAATTTTGTAAAAAAAATCGGTTTTACACAGAAAAGTACTCAAAGGCCAAGAACTTTCCGAGTACTTTTGCCATTAAAACTTGTGACAAAAAACTTTTTTTTTGAACAGTGATCGTGAGAGGATATCATTCTAATATTATCTTTGTGTCTTCACAACACAACAGCAGTGGAACAATTTTCAAAGTATCAGCAATTGAGGGACATGCCAAAGGGGGGAGGGGCATTTCCCCCCCCCCAGTTTAACAAGTGGGGGGAGGGAGGGCACTGGCTCCCCTGGCCTCCTGCTTCTGCCGCCAGTGTTGCTATTGCTTTGTGCCCTGGTAACCAGTTCGTTCAACAGAGAACTTGATACTCAAAAGGTCTTGTGGTACTCAAAAGGTCCTTAACTGAAAAACAGATCTAGGTAAAAGGATTGGAAGGTAGCTGCCGATCAGGTCAATGCCCTTGACCCACTGCCTAAAGTAATTTCATGTACCAGTGAAACAGTTTAGTTTTAAGGTTCCACCTACATGTACAACTCATCGGGTACACTATAACATCATTACTGACGTGGGAATCTCACCAGCTAACATAATCTACTTCTGAAAAACAGTTCACTAAGAAATCATCTCAACAACTGTTTACAGCATATTTAGCCCAAGCTCATATTTTGCAACACTCCCTGGCCCCACCATCAGTGATGTTTGCTACAATAGACGAAGAGGGCCTAGTCGCCACGTTCAAGGTCAACATAGGGCCAGAGTCTCATGCCTCCACAAACCTGGATATTGCTGTGAGTGTGCAAAGCCAGTGGGAAATGAAGAGTGTCTGAACATGTGTACATGTACACTGCTGGACACTTCGGACATGATTGGTGGCTTGTCCAATTAGAAGCCCCTGCAAACTGCATGTAGATTGCCAGACTGGGTTTCGGCGCCCTACAATGTAAAGAACCAACTTCAGGGAACTTTTCCTGTGGTAAATACATGTGCCCCATCCTCGCTTTCACAACCCTGTCCAAGATGCAAATATTTTGTGGTCACCTGACAGTTCTCCTTCCTTCCGACATCCATGCACTTCCATTCATCTTTCCAAGGCCTCTATTTTTTCCCCGGTGACCATGCCTTCCACAGCGAGCGAAACCCAACATAAATGGGCCCGTGCCCACGTATGGCAGGGGTGTGAGTGGCCACTTAAAATTAAAGCTGAAAACAGCTAGCAAAATGCTGAAATGTAAGGAGTTCCCATACCTTTGTACACAGCAGGTGCACAAAACAGCTGAAATTGATCTAAACAAAAAAAGCTGAAATCAGCTAAAAAGCTGAATTTTCACACACCTCTGGTATGGCTCATTTGTCAGGGTCTCCCGTTCTAGTTTTAATTTCGTATGCCAATTGCTAGCTGTGTGTGCACGGTCAGCGACCGCTCTGCTGGGAATATGAATTCCACCGCTGCGGTAGTGTCCCCGCGATTGCGAATTAAGCTGATTCGCATCAGAAATTCACCACTTAACCCACATGCATGCTGATGCAGGAGGCACTGAACTTAGAATTGGAGCCGTCAGACGAGATATGGCATGAAGAGCTCTCAGGATCCGGTGAAGACAATTTCTATCACTGTACTTCAGTAACGTCTTGGACTTGCATGGAGAAGATGGAGACGGAAAAAAAAAACAAGAGAACTGAAAAAAAAAACAGGAAGAAGAAAACTGCTGTGGGGAAAGAGAATTTAAGAATTCATTCCAAAATGAAGACGGACCATGGACAAAAACAAAACCACAGTTTTTGGGGGCCAAAAATGGGGGGAACCTCCTCCCCCAAAAAAGTTAGGAATTTCTTTGCGTACAAATCCTGTATGTACTCTTTATACGGCCTTCCTATGGGGAGGGGCTAAATTTGGGGACTTTCAATATAGGTGCACTTTGTGTAGGAAGGAAAATGAGATCCAAAATAAACCTTTCCCTCATTAGATCTCAAAAAACAACCAATACACAACATTTGTACCCCCTCTTTTTTCTGAGAGGAGCATCATGCTTTGGATCCGCCAATGGCACCAATGAAATCAATCCACTCAGGCGCACAGGGTGGGGATTCGAATCATAGCCAAAGAAATGTTCGCTTAATACACAAATCAATCGATGAGTGTACTGATGGGTGAACGTACATGCATGCCTTGGAAATCATATCATTTCTTCAAAAAGTGTTCTCCCACAGCTTGATGCCACTGATTCGTTCATGCAAGATTTGAGAACAGACAGTGGACGTCCATGTACGTGCCGATGAAGATTCGATCATCTTCCTCAGATCTGCTCCAGCTAGTTTTCAGAAAACCTCAGCACAAAGCAGACGCTGAGGAAAATTTGTGACATTTGTGTAATTTCACCAGGAAGTTGCTGGAGATTTTGAAGAATTTTTGTCAGATTGACAGAGTGTGCTGTACATATGCATGTACCACAAAGGTACTTCTGTGAAAGTTCGAAACTATACCTCCACCACGCAATATCTTGTAGGCTTCAGGGTGTGGGCTCCGACTACATAAATGACAAGGGAACTGAAGGTAAAGTTTTGTGGAAAAATCCTCAGTGAATGTTCAGGTTTGGGGCTGGATGTCAGAGCGGTCTTTCTACAAGGTTTCGTGATTTGTGCGAAGCAGTTATTATCCTCACGCCAACGTGAGTGTAAACACACTTGCAATACATGTACTGTACATGTACATCATGCTGGCCGGTTCAACGACAAGTTCCTGTCACATCTTTCAGAAAGGGTGCCCCTGCACATGACAATAGCAACTGTGAGCTCTACAATGCCAGGTGTGTTCAAGAGATAGTTTTGTAGGTTAAACAAAAAGAAGGAAAAATAATTGGATCCCACTTCAACTTCATACCGGTAGTTTTATACCCGACCTAGTTTGATCTTCTCCTCTGCTGTCTGTTCTCCAATTACCCACTTTTCCCCTGCCTAGCACTCTCCAGACAAAAATACGTCTCCTATTCCCCAACCCCCCACCCAGTCCCACTTCTCATTCATGGAAAAGTCCCAGAACGCTGAATCACTTGTTCTCCCTCCCCATGAAACAGAAGTCTTCTTTTTTTTTTTTTCTTTGATTCTTTTTCTCTTGTTGGCCTTTCCACAATTGAGGACGTCCGGTGTTGCCTCGGGCCAAGGGGAGGGGCGGGCTTCTCCTTGGCTCCCCGTGTCAACATCCAACACCTCTGATAATTTGAACAAATATTGCTTCGGACGGCCGACCCGTAACAATTATTGGATCCCGGCTGGCATGTTGGACAACACTCTGGGCAGAGGGGAAGTTGAAACAGAAGTTAAACCAACAACTGAGCCCTCCTCCTGGGGGGGGGACAGAGGGGGTGGCTGCATTTGAAGGGTTGATTTCCAGAGTGAGATATATCCACTTGAAAAACATGCAATTGTTCCACATGTTTGAAATATCTGAGAGTGAAGATGGTACACAGGGTATCCCTAAACTTCACTGCATTTATTAAGTAAGTTATATAAAACTGTTTGAAGCGACTTTAGGCAGCTACCATAAGGAAAGGACTCGATCCTAAAAGAGACCAAATAGGCTCGTATCACCATCTGAAAGTAAACTCTTCATTTTAATGAATGGCCCTTTATACTTTTTCTTTTTCAGCACCTCTACCCATGCCGTTGTAAAGTTTGAAGGTAAATTTTTCCGACACAAACTACAAGCAAGCTATACCACCATAGAACTATTCTACCACACCCACCCAGTACATATACATACATTATGTGAGTGGTCCAGTTCGGGCTGCTCCGCTATTCCAAAACCCTTCCAGACCTTTCAAAATCCGGGGCGCAGGAAAGTACATATACACAGGGTCCATCCCACCACTCCTCTACAAGAAAATTGATGCTCCCTAAAAGCTGCCTCACACAGAATGTGCCACACAGACTGTGCCATTTCATTGCTGGAAAATCTCGGAGCATTTGCAAAATTTTTGAGCAAAAAATGATTGGAAGTTAGGGTTAAACCTGCACCCTGAATTCATTATTTTTTGGGCAAAGAACTGCCAAACATGAAAAAAAATTCAATTTGAAAGTATTCATGCAACATGAAGCCCCTTGTGCCGATCACCTCTTCTCACCTCTCCCATTTTAAAGCGGAGATTTCGAATGCCAAGTTTTAAGCCTTTTTTTCTCTCCTTTTTAGAGGCGCAGCGTCAGGGCCATCCACAAAGTGACCGATCCTGCACTTGCTTGGATGACCACCCTTGACTTGAAAGTGTAGGCTGTACGGTGGTCTTCCCAAAAGAAGGGGGCAGACTATAAAAAATCCCAAGCCAAGATGCGTTTCAGCACCTTGCTCCAACTTCACCTTCTCAGATTTAAAAAAAAAAAAGGGAAAGAACTCGAGGGAACACACGCCCTTTCATGCTGACGACACAAATAACTTGCGGGACAGGAATTCAGACGTGTTCAAGCTTACTTCTCATCTCTCTAACAAGTGATCGAAGGACATATCCTGGCCAATGTTTGGTTTGGCTAATTCCACGTTTCCTCGTTTTTCCGTGCGGGGCCTGTGGCTGCCCTGCTTCTGACTCAAATTTGTACTCTGACTGATGAGTCTTTTTCTCCTTTTTTTCCGGCTGTGTAAAGAAGCATTTTCTGTTTCTTTTGATATTCCTTTGATATTCACACAACACAAGGTAAGGGCAGATCTTGAGCCACTTTTTTGGAAGGACTTAATTGGTTGGGGGGAAGATTTGGAGATTTAGTTTGTGAAGCGTTGGATGGTCTTTTTGGGGGGGGTATATAATTGCACTTTTAATGTACTCTTGGAAGGATGGGAAATGAAATAGCCCCCCCAAAAAATAGTGTATCGTTATTTGTCACAATATTTGATCTCCTCCCCCCCCGATCCGCCCCTAACACTAGGCCAAAGGGCTAATCAAAGATTAGGGCTGCTCGAGACAACAAAGACATCAAAAGAATACATGCATATCCATTCACATTTTGCTTTGGGGGGGATTTTTGTGTGAAAGATTAAAGGATGTAGGGGGAAGCTGGTAACAGATAAAGAATTCCAGAGGGAAATGGGCAAGGGAAAAAAATCGGATGATTATCTCACAAGTAACGGCCTCCAGAAGAGTGAGAGTGAAAGGATGTGATGCCATCAGGCAGCCAGGCCAGAAGAGTGTCTGAAAATTGGGGGGGGGATTAGTGACAAGAGACGACTGGCACACTTTTTCCTGGTGGAATCGATAAAGAGAGACTTAAAGGAGGAACAGAATGTCACACGAGGAGAGGTTCTAGGAAAGATGCCAGTAAGATTTTAAAAAACACAGCTGCATGTTATCAAGGACGGACTTGTCAAAATACCCTTCAATTTTCTGTTTCAGTCAGTGATACCTGTAAATTTTCAATCCTCTAAGATGAAGAGACATACACCTTGATGCTCAATCAACTTTAGCAGAACTTGTGAAAAAAAGTTGAATCCTGCATTTTTCATCAATAACTACCCCAAATAAATGAGTCACAATTTGCCAGATTAAGTCATGTCTGAGTACCAGACCCTTAAGAGAGTATTTCACCGTGCAAATCAATGTTGGAACCATCAACATTTTTCGCAATATCCATTTTCATTAGGATGGAAAAAATGTTTGATTCATTACATATTTTCTGATACAACCTGACACAAAACTACTGATAAAATGGCCTTCCGACGCATTTTCACAGAGCAGGTCATAAAAGTTGGAATTATTTTCCATTTTGCGATAATGAGCTACCAACATGCTTGGACCCTACGTATGTAAATCCCCAAGTGTTTTGAGATGTGCAGTTCATCATCCAATACAAGACAAATGGAAGCGTACTTTTTTACACCACGGGGATGAGGTTGCCAAAAAGAGCAAGGCCTCTTTCAACTCATTTCAAAAGTGCCCCTCTCCTCACAACAACAACACTGAGAGAAATTTAAAAAAAAAATGCCCCTACCCTGCCGGGTGATGACTGACTTGGGCCTGGGCCCCCTTCCCCCAGCAAATGGGTCCCGGCTACAAATGTTTGCCAGACAAGGTGTGAAACGCATGCCAATTGAGGATGGTCTTGTTAAGATGGTGTTTGGATAAGAAATTGGAACATCCCACGGGACAGGGCCTCACCGAAAGTAGCTGGGGACACGACTGAACGGCATTAGAGCAACCTTTTAGTGACAAGGGTGTCTATACTGTGTCTAGACACCTCGTGGACACTCTGGGGATCATTTTGGACACCCTGACTGTACTTCTGCAATTCAAATCTAAAAAGTGCAGAAAGTAAGCAACTCGAACACCTGTTTTTTTTTAATTCACGGTGAATTTGGCATACACCAAAGCACTGATGATTAAGGGGGTACGGTGGGGCCTGGGAAGCTGTTGTGGACATGTCGGGATTAAAAATTCGAAAGGGAAAATAAAAGAGCAACAGCAAAGACGACAGGGAAGGAAACTAATGGAGCAAGTACATGTGGGGAGTGGTACAGCCCTTGTCACTCGTCAACCCCATTTGCTGCAAACGAAAAATGTCAGACAAGTTTTTATAGCAGAAAACTGTTTTACTCATCCTGTAGACACAGGTACCACTGCAAACTCGTACGGTAGCACCAATGCAAGACATATAACCCCACTTAAGACTGACAAGAGACAAGACACTTTAAATAGTGTTGCTCCTGTGTACCCAGCAACCACAAGATGTTCAGGTGCATAAATTTTGTGCTCATTCTGGTGAAAACTAGTTGCATGTACTTAATGCTATGCTTCCAGACCAGTGCATACATGAACATGTGTGTGCACATGTACAGATTTGTGTGTAATGCATTGGAGCTCTCATGTGTACTCACACAGCACCACATGTACTGGTATGTACACAGTGTTCCTAGCTACAGAGTTTATTAGACGAAATCTTTATATAATTTGTTCCAAGAGGAGCACCAATGCAAATCATATAACCCCACTTAAGAGTGACAAGAGACAACACACTATAAATGCTGTTGTTCCTATGTGCCAGGCAACCACATGATATTAACATGTATAAATTTTGTGCTTATTCTGGTGAAAATTAGTTGCATGTACTTAATGCTATGCTCCAGACCAGTGTGTACATGAACATGAGTGTGCACATGTACAGATCTGCGTGTAATGCACTAGAGCTCTCGCATGTGCTCACACAGTACCACATGTACTGGTATGTACACAGTGTTCCTAGCTACAGATTAGATGAAATCTTTACAAATATAATCCGTTCCAGGAGGAAGCAAGAGACGGTGCATTTTTCACAAGGAAACAATGGTCCTGTTGTGGGAACCTTCCATTTGGGCGCACAGGTGTATGCCCGTTTGGCGTCGGATGATCTGAGCAAGCACGACCAAATTCAGTTTAAACACAGTGCTAATACACATGAATGAGATCCACTTAGCATTTTTTAACTGCTCACCGCAACATATAAAACCAATATGTTCCAAATCCAACAGTCTGTGCCTTTAAAAATGACATCAGCACAAAAAAAAAATTTATCACGAACAGTTCATGAAAGATAGAGAAGCTCTCATACATAACGTAAACCTTGGAGCAACACCAGTGGTATTTTTCTGACAGTTCTGTTTCTACGGTGACTGCACATTTGTATCATGCACACAATACTCAAGTCATTTCAATGTAAAAATTGTACTCGATATGTATTGCCTTGATTTCCTTTTTAAAAGTACGGTACATACATGTGGCCGAAGGGGAACAACTGACAATGTACCTTTACATGGGATCCATTTCTGTAATCCTGAAGAACAAGGCACTCCTCATTTTCACTGAGGGGCATGGTGAACATGTCAATTAACAGGGAAGGTAATTCAGGCCCAAGTTGGAGACACTTAATTCCCACAGCTGTAGAGTACTGAAGTGTGATGTCATTTAGAACCAGTAAATGCTGCACAAACAAATGGAGTACACACGCATGTTGGCTCATGTGCTGGTTCTCGCACTGATACCTTTTACACACATAATTGTGCATGCAACATTTTCACTTTGGTACTCCATACATGAATGGACACACATTCTCAAATTTTCAATGTTTGGGGTTTTTTTAAATCTGTGTGGTGGGTTGGTCATCTTTCATTTTTCAGATTTAGGAATTTTTTATTTTGATTTGATTTTTGCAGCTTCAAGTTTTATTTCAACGTGTATTTCCAGTCAATTCCCTTGTGCTGCCTAACGATCCTGTTTAAACGATTGCCCACTGTTTTCGATCCTGGTGCAAAAGATCAACTTGAGCTAAGCTTTAAGCACAAATTTTGAAGAGTCATGCGCTCTCTGAGGTCCTGCCTATGGCTGGCTGTTCCTCTTCAGGAGTTGTCTCTCACTGACAAGTCAGTTAGCGACGTGACTCACACGGGGCACAGAGGGGTATGAAATGGCCCACTGAACCTACAATGCATACTGCTGCATCTGGTGTCCTTCATGGCCCAACAAGATGGGCAAATGTGATATACATGTATCCACACATTCTCCCCCCACAGGATCTGGACAGACATTTCCAAACCAGACATTGAAGCTTCAGACTCCTGGAAATCTCCATACTTTACGCTGAACTCCCCAGGTATTCTTAAAGGAAGCATGCCAGAATCTTTTAAAATCTTTCACTTTGCAAAAAAAAAATAAAAATCTGCACTCTCTGCACTCAAAATATGATTTTCAACTAGCTTTAAAAAGTGCTACGTAATGTAGTAGCGGCTAGGCTCTACCTTCCTTGATCATTCAAAATCCTCCCTGAACCACCTGTTGGGTTTTAAAGGATTTGGGAAGGCCAGGGTAATTGATGTCAACTTGGACTCTGAGACTTTGCACTACCAAAAGTGCTGCCTTGATGAATTAGCATGGAGAATGCATGAATTCCCATGTACTTGTACATGTGTCATCTTTGAATCCCGTTGACCAATTCAATTTTTTTTCACAGCGTGATTACACAAACTTTTCTTCACATCCTGCTGGCGTGGCAAAAGAACATGCGGCCTCTGGTGTCCCCTGTACATCTGCTTTGGTATCCATGTACATGTAATTGTACATGTAGTTCCCACAAAAGCCTTTCAAAACCTTTTCATTGTCTGCGAAGTGGCTAAGTTGTGTGAAACGTTAGATAAAAAAACCTCTTTCTGTAATTAGAAATCAGGTTCCTAACACTGACCCAGTTGAGTACTCTGGTGACCGGTTTTGATGCACAACCCCCCCCAAAAAATCCCACTTTGCGGCTCAGTGAAATCAGGCAATGAGGGAGGTGCTGTGAAAAAGGACAAGAGGTGTAGGAGGATGATAATATTTAGGCAAGAAGGGTGGGGAAACTGCGTGAACAAAGCCGGGAAATTAGAGAAAGGGGCAGGAAGGAGAGAGCAGAGGGTTTGAATTGGAGACGATCCAAGGTCAAGAAACGGGAGGAAGGCAGTGTGGGTGTGGAGTGCAGCCTAAGGAGCATCCTGCCCTAATCAGGAGCAGGGGAAAATTATCGTCATCCCCAACCCCCCCTTGCAGGGGCGAGATTGGGCGATGGGAAGATGTGTGTATCTCCAATGCATCCAGCAGCGGGGTCGCAGATTTTGAATCACAAGGCATACCTTCCTTCTCTCTCAAACCGTCATGACTAAACTGTGGATCTTGCTCAGTTTAGGTGAAAACCACAAAGGGTGATTGACTACATCTTTAAAAAGCCAGAATGGGGGGGGACCCTGCCAGCCAGAGAAAGATCTGAGAACTCACCACCTGCCTGGCCCTGTTTAGCATTCCCAGTACGGATGCTAAAATTAGCCTTCCACACCAAGGATGTTATGGGCTGTCTGTGCACCAGTAGAAACCCCAGCATCACTTGAGTCTCTCCGGATATTTTCTCCACTACTTCCAACATGATAAACTTAAGGAGCAGGGTCTAGCCTGTCATCCAATCTATCCAGGTTAATGGCCAGCAGAAGACAGAACAGTATCACAAAGTGTCTGAAGCAAAGACTACTAGTGTTGAAAGACTTGAATAAGCCTTTTGCGAGTTAAATTTGAATAACATCTGGTACACTGAGTTCTTTAAATTGATGTGAACATAGCAATTTGAATTCTCCACACTAAAGAGACTGTTGCAGTACCTCGAGATTCGGGGCATCAGTAAGTTACATGAGAGACGCCTTGCAACAATACACTGCTCTCAATGGAAAAGAAAGGCACAAAGGAACCAGTCCATTCCAGAGATGGTGGTCACAATGCAAAAGCCTGCCCTGAATCACAAGATATAACAACAGTATCTTAGTCTGGGGAATTCATATTGTTATGTTTATGTGTAATCAGATAACTCAGTTTACCAGATTTTACTAAAATTTAACCCACAAAAGGCTTATTCAGGCACACAACTTGGATTTTGACAAAAAAAGAGGAAATTCCAATCTTTACAAGACTTTGTACAGTGTTTTTCAATTTCCAGTGGTATGAGTGTGAAGTGAAAAATGAAGAAGTCAGCTGATCCCAGGGAAAGTTGCATGCCTGGTTATTGAACAGTGTTACTTAAGACACCACATGCACTGTCCAATCTTCTCCTTCTTATCCTCATAAGGATAACTTGAGGAAAGGCTACCAAGAAGGTAGACCTGGTCTAAAATTGGCAAAGCAGCAAGGCCCGACACCGATCGAGGAGAGAGAGGGGAGAACGGGACTGATCTATGGCTCCCAAAAAGAATCAAAAACCTTTTTAATATTAGAAAAAATTTTCAAGACCTTCCACTTCCTATCCTCCAAAGCAGCCCCAGACTTTCGTCTGAATCCTCAGCAAAGCAACTGATGACAAGTTTCCAACCCCCCCCAAATTTTACCCCACCTCCAACAAATTGGGTTCTTTGATCAGCCCTTCTTGCGTGGCTTGTACACCTGAATGAGTTCTGCTTTTGCTGCTTTGACACAGCAGAGTGGAAATTTATAATTTGTGACACAAATGTGGAACAATTCCATGCGCGTGGCCTCGCTTGCAAGTAGGTGCCATGTGCCCTTGGCGCCTTCCGGATCTTACAAAATGCCATACCCTACACAAAGCCATCAAAGAACCACTAGTACATGTACCTTGTTATCAATCTCGGTGAAGGTTGTTTTGTTTCTTGCCTCATTTTAAGAAAGCCAACTATTTTGGACATGCTAAACAATCCACAATTCAGTTTGAAACTCCAGTGGGAGTGGGAATGCTCTCAAAAGATCACGAGACGTCCTCGTTTTCACAACGGCAAAAAACAAGCTCCTAACAAAAAACCATACAGACACCTGCCAAGAGCTTTTCACACGTCACAGACAAAAATACTTCACAGTTCATGCTCACGAAAAGAAATGAACCCCTTGCATTGTCAACCCCTAAACGGTGAGTGGCATTACCTAAGAATTGAAATTTCCAGACATACAAGTACAACAACGTATTTGTCACCCAAAAAATACTTTTCTCCTGTGTCTCACAGCTGACCAAAATGGTCTGCCAAAGCCACAAAGCAACCAACAGCCTGTGACAATCTAGAGTAAAGGTAAATCACTGTAGAAGTCCTTTTGAAATTTGCCCCTCCCCCCCAAAAAATGACAAGTGTAATGCTGGTAGGGGTCACACAAAGTTCAGACAGTAATTAAAAAACTTGTTTATGAGGGCCTTGATGTGCATGTATGCCCCAAATCACCATCCACTACAACATACATGTACATGTAAGCACTAACCCCTACAGCATATTATGTGCATGATGAGTTTTCCTTTTCAGAATGTTACCCTTGAAAGAGCTGACTTTTGAGACCTCAGCTGGAAGGAAGGGCACCGATATCAAATCATCCCTCCCTGTCCCAGATCACAGACATGGGATAGCAGGTGGAATGTTCAGGAAAGTTTGGTATGCATGAAGAGAGTTTAAATTCCATTTGAAAAGTTGAAGAGTAGTTGAATCAAGCATTCTGTGAAAACAAATCTTCCAATCTACAGTGAACTCATACTTTATCCATGAAGTTGGTACCCGTGTACAATAACGTTAAAGGGCCTATGAAAAGCAGTTTTTATCATTGCAATTGGAAGATTATATGTTTAAGAAGATTTCCTGTAAATAAAAGTCATTTTAGTAATTGATACGTCAGAGAAAAAATAATAATAAAGAGTGTTTGCCAAATAGCCCCGCCCCTGTCGATGTACCTACTTAGCATAGAAATTTTGCATAATTGTGACGTACATTTGCGAAGTCATTGACTAGCTACCGGTAGCAGTCCTCCGATGCACATTTGCCCACTGTAACTCAGCGTGTTATAGTATTACAGTACGACTTCAAGATCGCCAACTTGCAAATGCTCTACTGCTATTTCAGGCAAATGTCAAACAGGTGTGTTGCTGCAGGTTGTGGAAATACTTCTAAAACTAGCACAAGCATGCATAATTTCCAAAAACATGTGAAATATCGCAAAATTTGGGCCGCGAAAGTCAAGCTCACACGGGCCAAGTGGACTGGACCAACGCCGAGCTCCAAACTCTGCAGCGACCACTTCAAGCCGGAATGTTTCAAGCCCATTGCAAGCCTGCAAGATTCATTTGGCATGAAGTTCAAGATGCTGCTAAAACCGGATGCAGTGCCCACTATATTCCTACCAAGTGAGAAGTCCAAGAAAAAAAACGGAAAAACGAAGAGGAGCCTTAGAGAAGTGCGAACGGAAAAGGCTACGATATTTCCACGTACACTGCCGAGAAGGAAGCTGTGCATGCTTATTCTGGGTTTCAGACAGCCCAAATGGCGCAAGACTACGATTTGCAGGCTCTTAAACGTACGTCACACCGTTGAAGATTTGAGAGGGGGTGTTTGAAAAACAGTAATTAACAATAATTAAATACATTTTATTCATTTTTTTCACCATTTGTACTGTTACTGACATATCCAAGCACAACATAAAGACAAAAATGGCTGTTCGTTTGGGGATGCCCGCATGGGCCCTTTAATGGATGTGTACATACACATACATGTTCATGTACCTAAAATCATATTGAAACTGGAGGATTGTCCTGCAGGAGACAGCAAAGAAACTGGATGTGTGTGTGTACTACTACCTGTACATGTTCCTATGGTACTGATGTAACTGTCATTATGAACTGACATCCCCTTCATGCCAAGTGATGCCCAGCTCCAAGCAATGCCCCTCTCCCAACTGGCCAGCAGGCGAGGGCTGCTGAGAGGTAGGAGTTGGGTTGGGAAAAAGGAAGAGCTCGAAGACCACTTTTGGTCTCAGACTGAGATCAGACTTGAGAATGCCGAGACCAACACCAGCCGCTGTAGAAGCCAGGGAACCAGTCAGAACAATTCCAACTGCGCTCTATGCTTGCATTACACTGAGTGGATGTCAGGGACAAATAATCTGCATGCACTGAAAAAACCGCATTCCCCCGAGACGACACGGTGAAATTTGACAAGCCCAACTTCCTGCCTATTCAATGCAAGGTACATGTCCATGTATCTGCATTAACAACTTACCCTGCAACATGGAGAAGCTTGGGAGAAAATCTGTTCCGATCTTGGAGTACGAGTGTCTTCAAATGAGTGTACCGCAGCAATGCCTTCTCATGCAACCCACACCAGTAGGAAATGTGCCCTGCTCTCTGTACACAGTACAACACCACTACCGGCATGTAAATCAAGATCTGCTAGTGATGAACTGCACTGTAGTATTCAGTACAGTATGTGGGTGAGTGTGTGTAAACCAATGTCCTGCATGCCAATGCCATGCAGCCCTGCACGTGTGCACGCTGTTATACAACGGTTACATGTGCTTGTACAATAAAGCACCCAGCCTGCCTTCTGGTTAATTATTAGACTCTTGTTCAAAGATGCCGCTATCAGATACGTCACACGCTTGCGTACATGTGCGGCCCAAAAGCAAATCATGATTCACACTCTCCAGTACCATTGCCACGGAAACGATCAGTAAACAGTAAAGATGATGTGTAGACAACTGTAAGGTCGCACTGATCAAGGGAGGTGGTCGGATCAAACTCTAAAAAATGAAACCCAGCCCAGTGATGGTCTGTATCTTCTCATAATAAATTAATGGCCAACTTTATTCCAGTTGGAATATGTTCACACTTCCTCCAAGTTACGGTACCGTACCGTACATACCAGATTTACATTTCATGTCAATACATTTATGAACATTTCCATTTTCAAGAGTAAGTTTTCCTTTCCCTTCTTATTTTTCACAAGGCCAAATCACTATAATTATACTGAGGAAATGCACACCAGTTCAGAGGTCTGTGGTTCAAGTCCATTCTCTGGTTGAATCCACCATTTACAAACACAAAGAATGTGGTGGCAGCATTCCCACACAGTCGGAACACACTGTATGCACCTCTGTCGTGTTTTTTTTTTCAGTCAATCATTAATCGGGCCACTCGACTCCTGTACGCATGATCGAAAAAGGAACGTGAAACCTAAGCCTGAATTCCAGTTCCTGCAGTCAAAATACTGACAACTTCCTTGGGGTGGAAGCGGACAAATCGCGGGGAAACTTTGTGATAAAGGCATTCCTGACTCCAGTTATATTAGTCATCCATTGTTTTTGACTATGGTTGAATCATCTGTTCCATCTGACTTGGGCAAACAATACTAGCATTGCTGTAGATTATGAGCGCACGTTATCGGTATCGCGAAAGCGGAATACTGTATATTTACACAAAACTGGTAAGCAGTTACGTCAACTTCACAAGCGTCACAGGCAGAAATATAATCTTCCATAACTCATCGTCAGGTGATGAACTCAATAAATTTTCATTAGAACTTTGTAAGGGACGGGCACAATTCGTCACTGTGCAAACACGAGCGTAAAAAATGACACAAAGGGTAGAACACACCTTGAGGTACATGTACCAATGGAAATAAATTTCCAGGCTACCAAGATCCAATGCTCAGTTTTCTTTATCAGAATTCTGTCTGATAACTCCCAGGGGTTTTTTTGTCCGTAAGCCATGCACAATGCAATGGCAATTTCAACTTTACAATCACACAGGTACATTTCATGACACAAGCTTATAATACAGACCCTCTGCTCAATCAACAATTTGTAATAATCATGAGTTAATGCAAAAAATGGTAAAAATTAGCCAAAAATGGATTTTTTCATTAGCCAAAATAAAAAGTCACATGGATACAAGTACATGTATGTCATCTAAAAATTAAAAAATGAGGCATACATGAACATTGTGGCAAGATCAGTGGAGATTTGTAAAATATATATTTATACAAGAACGATTAGACCAATGTAACTCTCATAAAATGGGAATTTAATCTAAGGAGAGAAGAACGTGAACTCCTTCGCCAGCACAAACAATCACACACAATTACTTTAAAGGTATTCAAGTTCACGAAAAAGGAGAGAAGGGCGTCAGAGCACAACAGCACTAACGGTGTCCACAACACACAGGTCCTTTTAAAACAGTTACTGTACTTTTCGATGGAAACTGAGATTTAACATGGAAGTGAATTTGACATGTGTTGCACAGAATGGACGTACCACGCCATGCACAGCAATTCCTTCTCCAAACAACCGTACACGTACTTTACATGTACACGTATCACACGCGTACTGCGCACTATGCTCATATCCTGCAAGTGCAAACCTTTGAGTTGAAAACCACATGTTCGTCATTTTACACCCCACTGATGCAAAATTACATGTATATGGAGAGCTGGAGAGATGCAAAAAAGAAGCGTGTATGGTGGATGTATCACGCACTGCTCTGACAGTGGATGTGAGAGATACTTAACCCAGATACAGGCTATTAACAACCTCAATGCGGCGTGACCAGGCCACGGAAATCCACAGCCTCGTTGTATTTTTTCTCTGAAGGAGCTACAGTGAAACTAGCTGTGTAATGGTTCACATGCAAGTCCAATGTGGAACACAACTTCAATACAGAGCAAAGGACGACTGCAGATTTTTTTGGGGGGGGGGGATTGGCCCAAATGGTTGCGATCCACCTTTTTTTTTTCTTTTCGTACAGAGCATTGCAGAAAGGGACTTTTTTATGAGGTGTTGCATTGCACATTTGAAAAAAAATGTAGGCATTCAAATTATTCTGTAACTGGCATGAATGAACACATGATAAATATCAAACTTCAATACGTGATCAAAACACAGAAATGTACACGCATCTAATTATTGCAGGAATACATGGGTTCTCTTGCGCTAGCAGATAACTTGATTGCACTGATAGCAAGTTGTCCATTGAGTTTAAAATTCACATTTGAACCTGCCATCCTGCAACTTCTCGAGACTTGTAAGGTTTGCTGGTTTACGAACAGCTAGAAAATGCACGTGTTACGGTCACACCACTACCAACAAATCGAACATGACTCTTTTTGAACGATGAAGGGGTGCCTCTGCTCCAGGTACCTGTAAAGAAATGTCCAAGCATGAGGTGTATGTAAACTTTAACATAAATCATCATGCCGCTGCAAAACCCTGTCCTGCTGGGTCTTAACTCCAGCTCAGAGATTGACGGAGCTACCAGAACTCGTTACTAATTAAAGGCAACAATTTCATTTGATAAAAAGGTGCATAAGATTACTCTCCAAAGTTTAGAACAATGTGCTGCTTCCTATGTACAAAAAAGAGCCCTGTTTCGGGCACATGGTCCACTGGGATTGCGAGCAATGCCATTTGTTAAGTGTTCTTGATATTTTAAGGTACACCGGTACCCGGTATTCACATAAAACAGGTACCCAGTTCCAAAAATACCATTTACATAAACACCTCTATATCAAACTGACTTGTGAGCAGCACTTCTACAGTGCCTGTATTTGTAAGATATTTCTCACTGCAACTTCCTCATTTTCAACCTCATTCCCAGGTTCCATCAGGAAGTTTGGGTTTGCAACAACAAAAAAATCAATACTGCATGCTTCAGGGATTTTTCTTATATAGTGCTGTGAATTGAATTTTGCTGAGAAAGTGAAAAAAGTAGCTAAATCTGAATGTTTCAACCTCGAAAAAATGCAGAATTTGGCATCAGAAACGTTTTAAATTTAAAAAGATCAATATAATTCACATTCTAGTTTTTTTCCCAGAGAAATTTGGTATTGATTCTTAAAAAGAGCTGTAAATTCCTAAGGAAAATCAGAATCAACTCCAAATACAAAAACCAAAAAGAAGCGAAATCGCCCAAGCTTGCTGACCCACCACAAAAGTGAATCATCAGTGGCACTTGGGAAAGGCCATTTACAAGGACTGCCTGAGGCAGTGGTCAGATCTACTACAATTCTTTGTCCAGGTGGCTATTGTCCTATGTCTCTAACCAACAAATGATAAAATCCCACAAAATGGATTCCCTCCAGATTACTTTCCCAAGCTGACAGACATGTATGTAGGACTGTAAAACGGTGATAGCGAGCACCTGTTAATTAACTGCCAGGATGCCTGCTCCAATGCAGCAGTTATCGTCTCAAAAGCTTGAATCTGTGTCCAGTTCCTCTCTGCGCAAGTGAGGGAGTAATGCACATGAATGCCCAATGTCAACAGTTGTTAGTGGGGTGTACATGTATGTGCCTTGCTCAATTTGCCATTCAAACTGCATGTACTCTGTTCATGACATGCAGAGTCCTCCATCCTGTAGGCCCCAAGCTGGACCAAGAGAGAGGGCGCAATTTGCCTAGCAACGGCGGCTCCTTTGGTCAGAACCGCACTCTGCTGGTTCACAAATGACTATGAAATGCACAAGTCACTATATCATACCGGCCAAATGAACACTCCCGCCCAACATGGCTCTTTTCAACTGATGATGCAGTGCTTCTGCTCAAAGTGGATAGAAGTTGCCTGGTGCTGGCAGCCCACCAAGTTCTGCACCAAGTTAAAAAAGCAGCCACCGAGCTTGACAAATCTGGCCGCCAAATTCAACATTTTGGGTGCTGCATTTACATCAGTCCTTGTGATTTCGAAATTGTGAAAAAAATACTCCTGGATATTCCCAGGTGGGTAATTTTTCTAGGCGTGTGATTTTGAGTTCCAAACTGAACAAACGAGTATACTTCTAATAACATTCAATTCAAGAGCTCGTATGAGGGGCTTGTACTTCGTCCAGTTCCAACCAAATCTGTGACAGTTTCATTAGAGTCCTTGTAAGGTTTGTCACCTGTGTAATTCATATATTGGGTATCCCAATTATACAGGCATGGATATTTTGTAAGCTTTTTCACAAGTTCAAATTATGTCTGGAGAAGTGTTCATTTGTATTTGGGCACACAGACCATTGAATCAAAAGTGTACTGGCTGTTACTTTAATGGTGGCTATTATATTTATACACTGTGGATGGTAACATATTGAGAATTATCAATTTGTCAATGGATTTTGGATTTTAATCAAACGTCCCCTTGCGCTTCCAATGTGTGTGACATGTGCTACAAGCATGTAAAGCCATGTACAGTCTGGTGTATGTAGCTGTATGCATGCAGCAGCGCTTGATTGCAGCGCTGTGTGATGTGTGTGTGCTGAACGATTGCAAACTGACAGAACCGTTGTGCAAAACTGTTTCGCCGGGCCAATCAAAAATGATTCTGTTATTCCTGTTGAGTAGGCCTAATGTTTGATTCATTTCGTTTCTCTTTTTTCACAAATGGCTAAGCATAAAAGTAAACTCATGCCGAGGAGTGCGGTACGGATGGTTTCAGGCCTGCAATTATTCGCACTTCTCGGGAAGCTTTTAGGCGTGCGATGGCGTGGGAGTGCAATCGTACGCCTTAAAACGAAAGGACTGATTTACATGCAGGAATATCTCATCTGATGCAATAATATCTTTACTTTTCTTGTTAGATCAGCATTTGTAAATGTATAAGTGTGTTCTGAGCTTCCTTTTTCTATATATTTCTAGGGTCACAGTGTCAGGTAGTTAAGAATGGAAAATTAGGTAGGTAGGATTAGCAGCATCTGTCCCCGGAAAAGATGGAGACATTACCCATGTGGACAGGGTTTGGGCCTAAGTCATTCGTTACCCCACTGATGGGACAGATGTAACCCCATACTGCAGTTTGGGCACTGGCAAGGTGGCCTGACTTTCTATCAAAGAGTGTCTCCTTTCAGTTCTTTTCATTTTTATCGCATAAATCTCCTTGGTTTTACACCATTTTTTTTTTTGTAATGCACCTTTAATCGCTTCAGTGAAAGGGACAAGCTATGAATTCCAAATTATTATTATTATTACTATCTTGATTTTAAAAAAATTTCTTTAAATGTGTAAAAAAATTGCTTTTCAATTTTTTTATAAAATAATCTACTTCTTAGATGCCCAGAAATGCACAAGACCTAATCTGACAAAAATAAAAAGGCCCTCTTAAGTGGGCCCTAAACCTGCTGCTAGTAATTCTATGCCCCACTCCCCTCCTTTTCAATAATACTTTATCAGTCCCAATTTACTTCATATTTAAGAACTTGAAGTGCTGGAGTATAAGTATTTAAGCTATTCACAAAAGGCCCAATGTCAACTCAAAATAAACGTTTTAGCGTATAGAGTGCACCCTACCATGTTTGCCATTGAGAGTGTGTACGCCAGGTACGACATTCCGTACTGTAACACAGGAAGAAACAAGAGGTCGGGGGTACCAACGGGGCCAAACTTGCATTTATGTAAGACCAATTTCAAACTTGAGGGGATTTCAGATCTGAATAACTTAAATACTTGTACTCCAGCACTTCAAGTTCTTAAGTATAAACTCAATTGGGACTGATAAAACATTATTGAAGTTTACACAAACAATGCTACTGGAAACACTGAAGTACGTCCGAGATCATCTCAACTTTCACAAACTTGTGTACGCACAGGTACGGTACTAGGAGTCTTGAGACAGACCTCTGCACTGTTGGTCCATATGTGCACCAGTTTTCAAACTGTGGTAGCAATCACTGAAAGTCATATCCTTTGCATGGGCAGAGGATAGACACTACTCACAAAAGTTAAGGACCACTTTTTATTCTGTGTATCCTTTTTTGTGAGATATTTTACTGCTGAAAATGTGCATTTGACATTTTGAAACAGTTTTCAATGTTTTTATTCCAATGAGAACATCATCTAAACAAACAAAAAATGAAAGAACTAGACCCCACTCACTGCTTGGAAAAAAATACAAGTCAAGAAAAAGTGGTCTTGAACTTTTTTGAGTAGTATACACGTAGAACATGTACATATATAAACCTGGACCCATGCACAATGGGTTGGCAGGTTGACAGAATCCCATTAAGGGATTACAACTAAGCTGGCCCCTTGTCTGACAATGCCTTGACCAACAGATTGGCAAGTCCACTCACAGCACAAACTGGTCATTGATTTCCCTGGTATGCCTAATCCATAGTGCAATGAAAAGCCAACCCAGGGATGATGTTGCAGTGTGCAATCTGCTAGCTACCAGTACATTCAATGATAAATACAAAAGGGCCCTGACCTGATCGGGTCAGCGTGCACTACTTCACGGTGTCCATAGGGGAAAAGTGACATGTGCTGGTTCCAATTCCATCATGTACTGAGCATGGCAGCAACTGCAGTATACTGTGTAATGTTGGCACAGTTACCTACATGTTACATGTACTAGTACCGGTAGATTCTCAATGACTTTTGAATATTATAGTATTGTTGGACCAGGCACATGTATGCTTATAAACCCAAGCTCATTACATGCACAATTCTACAGTACCAATAAGTAATGGAACAGTTTTGCTCTCCACCAATAGCCGTCTTGTCATCTACAAATTCCACAGAGCTATATATAAAAACTAGAGTGCTGACTCACATACAAAGTGATGCCTGCTGGGTGCATCCATGTTTGTGCACAAACCAATGGGAAAACTTGAAATTGTGTACGGCTTTGTGCAGCTATTGGCATATCTGCGTCTGTATTTCTAAACGCCAACAAAGCCAATACGCAAACAACCTGAAAGTATAATCAGTAAATGAGCGTTTCATTTTGCTCTGCGCCCAAAAACACAAACGCTGCACAGGAATTTGGCTGTGACGTTTTTTAATCGGAGCCGTCAACTCACTTAACACTGACTGAATTAAGGGAACAACTTTTCATTTTAGCTGAACTTATTCATCAAAGGACAGCCACTGAAAGACATGCATACCTCCCAAATCGGACGACCATGCTCAAATGTTAGGGAAACATTCGGTTTCAACTAATCAGCTATGGATGTCAATAAACACGTGCCATTGCTCTGTACGTGTGCGCCTTATTCAAAAGGTGTGCTGACATTCGTGTATGTTGTACTTGAGGGCTGCATTTAGAATACATAATTTGATATATCCATTCTATCTGATTTTGAATGTTCTACAAGCACACACATGGATTCAAAATGTCTGTGCCCAGGATGGCGTCAAATTTTCTCCGCACAGAGAATAAGTCAACGCTCTAGTTTTTATATACAGCTCTATGACAAATTCACTCAATGTGTACATGTACATGTGTAGCTGCATGGTGGGGAAATTGTCTTCGAGTTGGGACTGAGAAATGAGAGAAAAGGTTGAAATTGGCAAAGGCAAGGTTGGATCAAATCTCTGCTCAATTTCTCTGCCCAGAAAATACATTTCACTTCCATACATGTGCCTGTACCAGTGTTCATAGTATTTAATGTACACGTACAAAGCTTGGCAGCCTTTATGCAATGTGTGCCCACATATCAATAACTTTATGGTCGGAACATTTTCTGAAATTTGATTTGATAAAATACAAAAGAAATTGTAGAGGAGATTCTCACAAAAAGTGCAACCTTGGAAAAATGAACTTGACTCATATTGCGTCGGAAAAGCTCAGTTCTAGCCCACATTAACAGCAGGTCTGTGGGCAAGAGCTGAAGTCAGTAACTACTCTGGCTTTTCACAGAAATGTGAAAACCCAATTCCATGACTTTTCTTCGGACTTTCCTGGATGAAAATATGACCATTTCCATGATCATTAACGCCATTTTACAGAGAGTATAGGCTGGTTAATTGGTTATACTGCAAAGTGGGAGACTGTCACAGTCATTATGACAGACTGATGAGGACAGCCTGTAAATTTATCATTATTCTCCTATCACATCAACACAATTGTGATTTCCGTGATTTTTCCACGACTTTTTCCTCTGACAACAGGACTCCACGACCTTCTGATTTTGCCCCAATTTCTCCATAACCTTTCCGGGACTTTCCATGACAACTTCTTCCCCAGGATTTTCCACGCCTGTGGGAACCCTGCAAATAACAGCAGCCCGGCTCAGGACCTCTAGACTGACCCTGCCACCTAAATAGTTTTCAACAACTACGACTGACAACCAAATGAACATTTCAGGTCTCGGGGCCCAGTCTCATGACTTTAATGTTCACGGAACCACCCACCATCTAGATGATCGAGGCTGTGACCAGCGATAGCAGTGGGCCAACTTCGGAACTGTTGAATTCATACTGGAAATCCCGACACTCTGCCAGTACGTGCCACAAGTCAAATGAGCACAATTTTCCTGCCACAGAAAATATTTGGCACAAGTATCCTCCTCTCAAGTAACTAACAGGAAGTAATATGCAACCCACACCCGGATCTCTCAGTTCAAGTTCACGTGTATTTTTACTTTCCAGTTAACTCAGATATCTGAAGCGAGGTCGGATAAAGTCTTTGCCCTGGAGAAGCCCCCCACGCAGTTCCAAGGTTTACCAGCTAACTCTCTGCTACTCTCTCATAGTGCTCACGGACACAGGAATGCAACCCCCCCCTTGAGAAATACCAAATATTTTTATTGGTCAAGTCAAAAGCAAGGATTAACGTATGAATGGAGCACTTGTGAAGCACAAAGTGTGGTTGAACAGATGTCCTGGAGTCACTGACTGAATTCAATAGCAAGCAATAAGGAATGTCAAGTTTCTAAATGCACATTAACATCAAATCTGATTTTTCTCAATTGGTTGGTCTATAGCTTGATTCACCATTATGCCTAAATGACCAGCCTTACTGCTCAACAGCGCCCCGATCCTTGCTACTGACGGTTTCACCCTAGCTACAAGCCACCGTACATAGACAAGAATTCAAGAGTTTGATTGACGACACTTCTGTCTTAGCACAAATTACATGGCCAACCCCATGGCAAACCAATGCTGGGCCACATCCATTCAATGCTTCCTAACGAAATTGATTTCCCGAAGGCGTTGCACTACAGGTACTTGTTATTACTCAAATGCCACTGCAAGTTGGGGGGTGGGTACTCAAAATGAGGGAAGGTGGCAATGACAATACACATACTGGCAACTGAGGAACAAATCTGAGAATAAAGGAGTTTGATTTAAACCACGGTTTGCAACACCTCCTCCACCCCTCTTTATTACAACATCTTACCTTGACTGTGCATCACAGGGGATTCTTCTGTGCCCTCCAGCTTGAACGGCGACAGGTCGTGGTCTGTTTTGGCACTGTGCGCGCAATCTTCAGAATTCTCAACCACGCTGAGCGGGAATATGAACGTCTGCTGTGCCGTCTCCATGGCAACTTGGGTGCACTTTTGCAGTGGGCCGAAACTTCAATTTGAAAAATGAAGGGAAGGGGGGGGGATATAATCTAGCAGGAGTTAATTAACTCAGGTGATGGTGCATCCCAGGTGGGCCTTGCCAGGAAATCTGGTGCAAGGTTCTCTGAATCAAGAACTGCACTTTCAAATCGTTGACTTGCGGTTCAGTCATTCCACTGACCCAGGGCTGCAAGCACGGGTCCCCTCTCTAATCTTATACTTTGTCAGCGAGAGTAGTAATACAAGAAGGGACACTCTGATTGGACAGAATGTAAAAAAGTGGGCGGTACAATGGCCACTGGGAAACTCTGTAATCAAAGATGACTTTGTTCTGATTGGTGCAAATCATTTAGGTGCGGTATGTACCATACAGTGCCAAAAATTAATAGACTGTGTGCTGTTGATGCCTTTGATTTCCTTACTTCTGATTGGTTGAGATGCATTTACACAACTGACAGCAGTGACTAATGTATGCATCGTCATTTTATGCAATGGTACCCACAATGTACAGGTGTTTTCCTCTTTTCACAAAGGTGGTATGCAGTGCCACGGTGCTCCCCGCAGACGGACAAAAACTTAGCCCTGTACACGTACGTGTTTTCACGACTGTCATGTGGGCCCTAACATTGACATTGCTGGCCAGGAAAAAAATAGCTCGGCGTCGGAAATTTTGTCTCAAGTTTTTCCCATGAATCTCCCGGGAAAAATTAGCGTTAATTCTGCACAAACCACAGATGACTCAATCGCGACACCTGGATGCCAAGTTGAGGAAATTACGAGGGGGGGGGGAGCTGGGGGATGGGAGAAGCGCCTGTGTTCAGAGGGGACACGGCCCACGCATCAGTTTCCGACCTGTCCCCTGTCACAAGTGGGGTGGGCAGGTAGACTGAACAAATTCTGTCTCGTCATTCTGGGCAAGTCAACATCAATCTCTGCAAGAATCAATCTTCGTCCAACCTCCGTCCTGACAGCTTCCCTGCTCAGACTTTGCTAGTGTGGGTTTGCAATGGGGGGGGGAAGAAGTACTTTTATTTCTTTTGGGAGCGGAGATGTGGAACACCGCCACCTGGTTCAAATCGGTGACCGTTTCTCCCTCACGCCTCTTGGGCCCTCCTCCTCTGTCCCTCTGATTCCTTGGGATTTTTCCTTCTCTCCTTTGCCCCCTTCCAAAATACCGGTAATTGTGACAGGAATGATGCCTGACCAGGCAAAAGTTGTCCACTCCAGCCAGCGAGGGGGGGGAGGGGATCTGGGTGCGCAGCTGTAGACAGTTTTCTCTCCCCCTCAGATTTCAGGGTCGGAGGAAATTCTTATTTCCTGTGAAAAAAGGCAGAAGAGGAAGGCGTTCATATTAGCGGCGGCGGGCCAATGTCATGTCATTGTCTAGGCCAGCCGTGTTTATCAACCCGGCGCTAATGCCAAGTTGTTCATAAATTGACAATTACATGCACATGCACAGGATAACTACCTTCAATTGTCACTTCAGGAAACAGATTCTGGGAATACAATAGAAGAGGGTAGTGTCCCCCCCTCCCCTTTTTGTGGGGAGGGGAGTAACAAGGGGAGAAAAAGTTCACCTGTAGGAGGTGGGTGAGTGTAAAGCAAGACCTTGCAGGAGTTCAAAGGGAGGACAAAATGTCCAAGCTTTCCACATACCAAATTGAGTGGGGGACTGGGGATACCAAGTGGAACCCCCACTTCAACACAGGCAACTAGGCGAGTATCACAAAACATTACAGAGGCGGCAGGACACAGCATGAGAATATCTGCTGTGTGAAATTCCAGTTTTCAAACAACACTGAGATCCAGGAGGTAAATCCGTTAACCTGGGGCAAAGTTACGAGTACATGGGTACAAACAATCTTGACATAGTCAAAATACACGTAATCTGGGACTGTTGGCACAAGTTTGTGCAATCTCACTTTTTAAAGTACCATGCCTGGTATTTTCCGCAGATATGGTATAACTACGGTAGTTCATCAACAGAATTCATCACAAGCTGTGAATTTCACACACAAAAGCCAGAGAGGCATTTCAGCTTTTCAGGGCACAACACATAGGAATGTAAACCTAAATACCAGGGTACCTGTAATTGAAGCCCGGGTGAAAACTATTTGAATCCTTGCCAAATTACCAAACTGGGCAACCATGGCAACAATGTCGTCTACTGACCACCACAGAAATGCATGTTGCTGGACCGTCATCTCCACTGAGAATGCGCCAATACTTGATTGAACACACAGGCACCTGAACCTTTAAACTCATGAACAAGTGTTAGCCCCATTTGCTTTCATACAGGTGCCCCGATCAAGTGTTATGCAAACAATATTGTCACTTGCAGACATCATTTGATGGCACTTCAAAACAGTTAACTTCAAGGGGCACTGCTAAGGTTAAAGGGTCTGGGTTGATGGGGCAGGAACGTGCAATGAGTGCCGAACGGTGGAAGGAGGGGCAGTGTGATCAAAATTGACTGCCAAGTGACACATTAACGAGCAGCTGGCTTTGGGGCAACCTTGAATAGCGCCCCCTCTTTTCCTCCCCTCCCCCCATCAGGAAGTGACAGGTATCGCAGTTTAGCTTGGTGAGCTATTTGCTCTTCTGATAGAGGAGGCAGTCAAAGTGGGGGTACCCGCACATCCGACTGGTTAAATGGAATTTGGAATTTGGCAGAATCAGCGTTCAATTCAGAACTCTAAAAGATCTTTCATAAAATAAGCATTGAATTATGAGGCTTATTTTTTTGGGGGGGGCACTTTTCATCATGTTTGTTGGAAATGTATTTTCCAAGCCACAATTAAAAATGTTAGCAACAGAGGCTTCTTCAATTAAAGTGTGTTGTTTTCTCATAATGGCCACCACGAAAAGTAACATCATTTCTTTGTTAATACCAATAAAACCCAGAAGGGTGTTATCAAACAGATCAGGCTCAGAAGAGAGAATGAACATTTAATTGCAAACACAAGTCGCTGGTCGGATAAACAAACTGCAGCTGGCACACCTGAATGGTTAGTTCAGGCTCATCTGAGAAAGCTTGCATTGCACAGCCAAAATACAGTCTCTCACTTTAATGGGGCGGCTTATTTCCGGAAGATTGGAGGTTGGTAAACAACTGCTCCTCTATGGGGCAACCAGATGTAGCCTGCCCGTTTTTGGCCCATTTTTCTCTCCTTCACAGCTGGGCTTTCTTCTCCAGAATGGCGACCTATCTGAACTACTGTTAAATATCTGCTCGCGCAATACGCAAATAAAATTGCACAAACAGCTGTGTGGGTCTGTGTACATATGTACATGTACGCCCAGTACACTACACAATTACAATTTTTTATCATCTGTGATATACTATTCGTGAACAGAAAATACTATAGTGACTTGTACATTGTATATGCTGGGTACCAACCAATAAGCCATTTGCGAGTTAAATTTGAATAAAATCTGGTGCACTGAGTTATCTGATTGCACATAAACATAACAATTTGAATTCCCCAGACTAAAGACACTGTTGCTATACCTCGTGATTCGAGGCAAGCTTTCGCATAGCGACCACCATCTCTGGAATAGACTGGTTCCTTTGTGCCCTTCTTAACCATTGAGAAAAGTGTATTGTTGCAAGGCGTCTCTTATGTAACCAAGCAAAAGCTTGCCCCGAATCACGAGGTATAGCAACAGCGGTTTTAGTAAGGATAATTCAAGTTGTTACGTTCACGTGAATTTAAAGAACTCAGTGTACCAGATTTGGGTCAAAGTTAACTGGCAAAAGGCTTATTCACGACTGGTTGCTTTTGACAGTCAAGCCATCGGTGCCCCATGCCATGCAATTACACACATACAGTACATGTACATGTATTTTTTCTACAACACTTGAGAATCAAGAATGTGTTTCAGTTAAAATTACTAGTATTTTCAATCTCATTTTTTTTCTGTTTACTTTAGAATGTATTTTGACGCCATCTTTGTTTCATGCTAATACAAATCTTCATATTCATGAGCAAAAAAGCCTAAGATGCCGTCCCAGGGAGGAAACCCCAATGTTGTACTGATTTGGGTGCAAAAAGCGCAGGAGTTTTGGTGTTTTGCTGACCTAAATCTTCTTTTTTTGGTGACTGACCACAGAGTAAGTACAAGAAACAAGAAATCCTTTTATAGAAATATTTTAATTTGCACATTTTGAGTTTGCCATTTGAACTGAAATAGCATAGAAACTGAACACTGTCATGCCTGACTGCCATCAAAGCAACAGTGCAATCAGTTACCCAGAAAAGTGTGGACAATTTCACACATTTGAAATAGCACACTTTTCTTCATACACCTAACCCAAAATGGTATCACTCAGTTTTCATATGAAGACAAGGATGAAGAAAGCATAAAGATGCACAGAAAGTGGGTGTGAGAACAATTCATTCCTTGGACCATTTAACAAGCAAGTTCAATTCTGTGCAGCTTACACTTAGACAAATTCAAGTGGATCAATATTAATTACAGAATTGATGGTGTGTTATCAGAACTTTGCTTTGATTTTTAGGAAGCAGATGTACATGTACTATACATGTCAATCTGTGCTGGCTCAATCTGGCCAAACCGGTGTGGCGGTCTCAGCTGTCTCCTGGTCTCAGCGGTCCCGCCTGAAGTAGCTGGACATTTCAGCACGACGCAAGCATGGTCTTGTTGGTCTTCCGTGCTAAGATGTCCGCATGACTAACTCGCACAGTACTATGTGCAGTGCTACTATCTTTGGTGTAGACCTATGAAGAAAATACGTCACGTACAACGTGAAGCATGCATGGACTGCACTGCTCAGCACACCACTTAACGGATGAATTTCCCATTGTTGCGCGCAGAGATGACATGACGTGTTTTTACCATATTTGGTAAGGGGGACCACTGAGACTGGGAGACAGCTGAGACCGCCACACCGGTATGCAATGCGAGCAGTGCTTAAATCATAACAGCTACTGTACATGTAGGTAAGAGGCCATAAAAGTAAATGCACAGCACCAGTGCCTCTTTAACTTAAGACAAAACATGTATGTAAGCACCGTGATGCTCATGCTGCTAATTTAAAGAAATGCATTCATTAAAACCCTATCAAATGACAAGAACAATTTGTAACACCCAGGAACATCTCTTGAAGCATGAATTTGTAATGATACCAGTAGCCAGACGGCACACATTGAGCACATTTTATCAGCAATCCACTCCAAGCAAGAACAAAACAGGGTGTCATGCTTTTAAACGAAATTGATGCTCCTTTGGTACGAAGTCACCGCACAGGCATGCAAGTTTGTGGGAGCTTGACCCAGGCATACTGAGCAAGCGCGCATTGAGTTTACTTAGGAATGTACGGTCCTCGCATGCACGCCGAGCGTGTTGAAGAACCCAAGCGGGAAACTTGGTACCGGTGAGGGTGCACTTCAGCTCAGGGTGGATACGGCATCTCAAAGCGCATTTAGTATGATACATCCCTGCTCTACATACAGTGCTACATTTTCAAATCAATGTCCCATTTAATGGGCACACGTATTAGTACAGTTTAGGTTGATTTGGGATGCTTGGAATGTATGAATAAATCTTTATCCACCATTTTTATCTTCATTTGCACTCTTTGTGATACTGCTTTTAATTTAAGGGACAGCTCTGGACATAACATAGATATTCGTTTGTTCGTTCAATATCATTAGTATCCAACATAGTTATTGAAATACATTGTAATTTGTTGTGGTTGTGTTATGCTAATAACAGTTTCAATATTTCGGAGCAAAACGGTGATGTCATCTGAGGCAATTGCTTCATTACTTCACTCAGGCGGCTGTGGCTTGACATTACCCACAGCTCTATGGCAGGTGGCTGCAGCCACACCGATACCCTCCTGTGCAATCTCACGCCATAGCCAGGTAATTTGGGCACAGGCCAACAAAAATTATGGCTGTTACAGCACAGATCTGAAGTTACCGAGATTTCAGGTTTCGGTTTTTGCGGTGGCAGATTCTCGATTTTGATGTGAGTTTCTTGAAATTGATTGGAACTGTCAGCCCTTGAGCAAAATCTTGCTGACAAATGCTTGAAAATAAATTTGTGCAGAAATTTTTACAGAAAAGTTGAGAACTACAATGTGTGAGCCTCAAGTTATGTCACTGCAACAGCTCCCTCGTGTGTCTGGAAAATGAGCAAGGACATTGTAGATGTGGTCAAAAAGGTTGGCACTGGAAATGAACTGAACTGAAAAGGGATGTTCTATACATTCCTTATTCACATCATATTTCCTCTGGGCAGCCCGCCAAATACAACCGGGCCCTACTGGTAGTACATTACTACATGTATCCACATGTACATTGAGCTGTAATGAGAACCCTACTTGTAGCAACAAGACCTGTACACATTGTAAAGTGTACTGGAAAAACATCAGCCAAAGCACTATCCAATTACAGTCGGTGCCATTGCCACAAATCGAACTTTTGATTACTTTTGTATTTTGCTAGTGCTATATGTATTTACAATGTACATGTATATCACAGCTGGAGTTTCTTACAGTGGAAATTGGATCTTAATAGGCAAGCACTGGTTTAAATGTGGGGGGGGTGGCAAGAATGCAATTATGAAGTTGCAAAATACTTCCAATGGCTGGCAGGCCTACAAAGTGGGGGGAGGAGCAATATAACGACATTTTGAAAAGTGGGGGAGAGGAATGACCCCCCCACGCCCCCCTGTTCCGCCTCCATTGTACACAAGTGAATGTAGCAGTTTCTTATAAAAAATCCAGCGACTCTATGGATCATTTCAATGTACTTTTTAACTCAACATGAGAAGAGTGGAAGGTGATCTCCATGTACAAGTAAAAATAAATATAATAATAATAATCACAGCATTTATAATGCGCACAGCATCTGGAAAGTACATGTACCATTCAGAGGTGCAAATTACCATTATCCCTGCAAACTGGGCTCACATCATCTGAACATTCCTGAAACCATCTCAGCTCCCTAGGGAATATACTAGCCCAGTGCTGCCATTTCAGCGTAAATGTTTAAACATAACCTTGTCTGCCCTCACAGGTACCCATTAACTCCTGGGTGGAGAGAGGCACATAGGGGTACATGTATACAAACATACCTTCCACATTAGTGTAAGCATGGAGGTGGTGTAAGCATACACCTGTAAATGCACATAATTTTGAGGCTCTTAGTATCATTATCCACTAGTACCAATGCCCACCAAAGTGGTAAGCATTTCGCAGCATCGCCAGGCATTAACAAGAGTTTGATATTAAGCTTTAGCCAGGTTTGATCTTCGGGTTTCACTGCTGCACTTACTGGCAGTGTTATTTGTCAACGTCAGCGAGCGATACACTTCCAAACCCGAGAACTGTACATGAGGTTATCTTTTGCCTGTGTCACACAATCATGAGTGGAGAATGGTGGTGTTTCAACAGCTAATGTTGTTATATGACTCAAGCTTTGTGCTAATGTACTTCACTACCAATCTCCCCTGCATAGTTCACTGTGAACATTTGGCAAGCCTAGCTGACATTTCATTCATGTACAAATGTACCGGTACTGGTTGGTCCCTGTTCTGAAAGCAAAGACTGGACACACCCTGGCAAGTCAGTAAGTGTGTGTGCCCTCAACAGTGCTGCCTTACAAAGTTATATACATGTACCTGTGCAGGTTTTTGCTGTTTGGCCAATATCCACCCAGTGTGCTTGATGGTAAGCCACGGGGGGAAGATATTTTATGCCAGGAAAATTTTGACTTGATTATGGGGACCTTCAGGTGCTTTTGGTCCTCAGGGCTGGGTAAAGAAAAAAACTTATCTCCAGGGTTTTGGGGAAATGGTGATAGGCATTTTCATAAAGATAGAAGACTTTTCTAAGATGGTGGATTTACTTGACGCTTCTTTTATGACATACATTTTAGTCTTAAGATGCTTTCACCCTAATTACTGCTGACAGCTTTAAGTTCTGTTACAAACAAGTAAAAGATAAAACAAAAAATCTTGCGAATTCCAAGAACCAAAAAAGAGAAAAGAATTAAATCAACAAAGTTTAATCAAGGGCCTGACATTCAGATCCTAGCAGAATCTTCCTCAAACACAAAGTGATAATGACACAGTAAGCTGGCAAGGAAGTGCCCAAGCATTGACTGATACAGTCTGTTAATCTAAAAAAAAAACCAAAAATTAATGGAAAATGAACAGCCAGTGTCAATGTACACTGGGATCTTTAAGAAAACAGTGGTTGAATATTGACACACAGAAATGAGAAATTAACGGCCAGAACCCACTGACACACAAAATATATAAGATTGTATGATTTTCATCAATGTATTGACTATTGACAAATTTGACTTCCATTCAACTGAAATTTCCTCTCTTTTTTTTATCACAAGAGTACAAAACCCAATAGTGCATAAAGCATTCCATGTACACCATGGAAGTCCTTTCACAAGTTCAATAGCGGTAGCTTGTGGCATGGCTTAAGTTTAAGGGTACATGACACCAGACAGTACACATGGGTCTGTAATATAAAAAGGAATATAAATGAGTAGGCTTCACAAGCCTTTTGTGGTTCTGTCTTAGTGAAATGTGCAATATTCAAAGTGTTCTATTCCTGATGAATGACTGTTGCTAAGATGTCATTGATGATCCAACTTCACACTGCCCAACTTCAAACTGTCCAACTTTAAACTGAGAACTCAAAATTTGCTCACTGAACACATCTGCAAAAAAAATTGCTCACTGGTAGTGTACCACTACATGCCAGTACTTGGGTTACAAATCATTAACTAGAGTAAAGAAAATTTAAGACAGCTAACCCCCCCACCAAATTCAGGCAAAATGTAGTGTTGAACTAGCTGGCACATTGAGGTTTTCCTGAAATGACATCATACGTTGGCAGTTTGGCTCATAAATATGCAAAAGTGACTTCATTAATAAAATAAAAAAGGTTTTAAATAAAATGCAGTAAAAATTTAAAAAAAATTAAAAAGGAAAAATGAGGTTGAGATGGTCACAAGTGTGCATTTCCAAAGACTACATTAAAAAATTACACTGCGCAGATAACTTAAAAATTTTTGCAATTGCAGAAACATGTGAGGATTTTAGAGGGGCTGTCATACAATTGTGTATTTATTTAGAGACCCCCAGTTTTTCGTTATGTATCTTGCAAATCTGGTTTGTTCCTCCCCCAAACAGGCAATGCTCTCTTTATTGCCCTGACACCATTTTTTTTTGGGCAATTTCAAATTGTAAATTGTGAGAAAATGTGACTTTCACACAGATAAACCAGCCACGCAAATTTGACTCCACCATGTGCACGAGTTAAAACACTCACAGTTTCCCTCATAATTTCCCTCAAAACTCAAAACCCTACTCTCTCCACAACATCAACCCTACAGTTTGTGATCGTGATAATGTTCATAGTCATCTTCCAAGGTAAATCTAAACATTAAAATAGGTCTCCCTTGTATCTGGGTCCCCAATACACAATCCTCCATTAAATAATCTCACATTTTATAACTGGGGAGGGTCCTAAATGTTAAATCTGCCAGGTCTAAATTTGAAGTAATCCTCCACAATGTCAATGACACCGCCACGACCGCTGCCGTGCTGAGGCTCAGCTGGAAGGCCGAGAAAAGTTAATGAAAGTGTCATCCGATTCTTTAATCTCCCTCGTTATTGTTTAAGTCGGGTAAACGTGCGTCAATTTCGTAAAACATGTCTACATTAAACCTCGGAAACGCCAGAAACATAAACTGTAACTGCAATTCGTCACCTAATAGCGTGACATTCCCCGACCACTGGTACTGGTGGGCCTACATGGCACTTGTCTCCGGACAATAATAAATTAATAGTGATACGGACGTATGCTCAAACCGAGCCCTGAGCCGGCCGTCCGCCCGCGAACACAATTGGTTTCTGACACTCAGAGTGACACGGAACCAATATTTATGCGAAATTGTCACGACAATTTATAACAGCAATAAAAACACAGGAGAATGGGTTAAAAACGTGCACTGCATTGCTTTCTTAACGACAACAGGTGAGTAACAAGAGCAAAAAAATCCAGAAAACTCACCGAAATTCGTGGAGATTTTCAAAGAGCCACGGGCCAACTCGTCCTTGGAAAACATCAACCTCCAACCCGTTGTTTGTGTTGTCCCATAGAGAAATATCAACGTTGCAACCTTGACTAAAATGGACCAGACTATTCCGTGTAATGCAGGGGTGTGGTTCATGACGTTTTGCGGTGACAGGGTGAGTGAAATTGGAAGAAGATAATCGACCCTAAGATGAAACACGGAAGGAGAAAAAAGAAAGACTTTGACTTTTAGCACAATTTACATTTCAAATCCCATCACTCTTGAAGGCTCTTTCTTTGACACATGACACATTCAGACAGGTCATTAGGTTGGTCAGCCCTGTTTTACGATGTTGAGTAAGTCCATTATTTCTGGGGGAAACTAATCCAATTACCAATACCATGGTTTTTATGACTTATTGTATTTTTTGTTTCTATGACAATCTTTAATTTTCTAACACCTATAGAAATAGCGGCAGTTACTTTTAGCTTTTCTGTATGATGTTTTATATCAAAAATAAAGGTAATCGTATTAATTCAGTTTACCCAAATGAAGTGTAATTTTGTCCCACGTTGGTGTGAAGGGTTAAAGTTTAAACTAGGATGATACCAATATTTCAGGGGTTATAGAAAATCTACGACAAACAACTGTAATTCTGTAATTTTGTAGCATACCAAAAAATTACCGGGAAATGTGAACAAGCTGCTGAAATAGCCAGATCATACCACTTGACCTAAATTTAACAAATCATAAAAAGCATTACTGAAACTGAGAATAGTTTTGTCACGTTATATCATATATTTTACTGCCCCTTTAATACATAGTTGCTTATTGGGTGATTGAATATGTAGTGTTATGGCCTTGCTATGCTGCGCTAATCCGTATGTGTATGTCCAGTGTGCATGTACATGTACGTACGTACATGTATGCAGTGCGTACATGAACTTGTAAGCCAGTTCGAATGAATGTGAACGAGAAAAAGTACATGTGGTAAGCAGATAAGTGAATAAAACTACTGCTTTTGCCTGGATCTGCAGCCATCATTTAAATCAACACAATAATGTGGTTCCTTGGACACTGAGGTAGATTGGTGTGGTCATCGGAAGAGAGGAAGAAAAGCAGCGGTTATATCCATCGTTCCAGCCCCGCAGTGAGGGATATCGCCAGAGACTCGCCCCACCGGCATCGGCCGAAGGCAAGAGCGCCGCTCTGCGGAGAGCCGACCACCCGCTCGGTGCATCCTGACCAGCTACACACACGCGGTGGTCAAGCCGTAAAACACTCACTACTACCCATCGCCATTCGGCCTTGAACTAAAGCCACTCCGGCCACGGCCAGAGGGGAGTTGAAAGGTTCAGAGCTAACGAATGATCCGCTGGACGAGTGACCAACATAGAGAGGGATTCTTCGACGGGGGATCTAGTTCTTTTCGCGGGCGAGGAAGATAATCAAGAAGGAAAAAAACCTGACTGCGGATTCCAGGAAGACCTTAAATTTTCGTCGGAGTTCGGAAGAAGACATTTGTTCTGAATGTACAATATGGCGTTAGCGCTCGCAGGTAAGGAGGAGATCTTGTATTTCGCTGAGCATTTAGTTGACATTTTGGCCTACCCCGTTTTTGTGTCATGGTGAGATTTGGTTTTAGCGGCGCGGTCAGTAATGCGTGCACGGCCAACCGCAAAAAAAGCCACGGCCAGGTCCTGGCCCGAAGTGCTTCTTCGCACCGAGTAATGTGTCACCCTCATTATAATAACAAATAATTGAACTCCGAATATGGATCAGTTTTAACCCGAAGATTATTGCCAGTGCCAAATTGTTTATTAGAGCGAACAGGATGGTTATTTTTATTTACTTCATATTTCAGACTTTGATTCAATGACAGTTGTGAAATACTGCTTACTGGTCAATTGTTGCTTATTTCCTTGTCCTTTTTCAGTTGTTCAGACAGGAAAGTACGCAGTTATGCATACTTCCTCTAGATTTCAGGAAGCAGTAGAAGCTATACTTAAAATTAAAATCCAGTCATGTCAGTTTTGTTAATCGTTACAACGTAATGTGCTGCTTTGCCACAGTAAATTTCCTTTAAATGAAAGTCTGTGCTGCTTTTCATAAACTAATCTGAATAGGCACTCTTTTTCCAAGCAACTTATGGAAATCTTACATTGGGCAATCACACAACTAGTCAGTTTTCAAAAAGATCTAATATCAGATTACATTTCTGTTGTATCACTTTAAAGTAGACTCCGATATTCTCAGCAAAAAATGCACCTTTATCTGTTTCTTGCTAAAAATTCTCTCATTTCTCAATACCTTTCAAAGTGAACTGTGCCATTTTATATGCAACACCAACTGTTCACAATTTTAATTTTACACCATTCATCAAACTCCATTTCTGACACTTTGTAATACAAATATTACCTATTGGGTTACAATGTAGCAATGGACTTCCTATTAGTGTTACATTGTGTCTATTTGGGAACACATACATAGTGTTAATTTTCTTTTGAACAAGATATGCCACACGAAGGGCTTTTTATTGAAAGGGAACATGTACATGTGCTGCACATGTATGCCCCCCCCAAGGGCGTGCTTGTGGCCAGCCATGTTTATTTCCACAATTTCCCCAACACCCCATCGGCTCAGTCATCAACTCCTTTTCAGACTTCTGGTGGTCAACATTTATGTCACAGCTGTATAAGGGAGTACATCTTTCAGGCTGATCATTGCTACCATCTTTGGATTTTGGTGGTTTATATTCTGAAGACAAAAATAGCTATAGGGAAAAAAAATGTGTTCAATTTCGTTGCTGAAAAACTTCATCAAACTGAGATGAACTTTAGACCTCTTGAGTTTGGTGCATTGTACATAGATAAAAACTTTGAACAGATTTAATTCAGGGCAAAGGCCCTCGTATTTTTTATCTTGGGTATTTGTCCAAACAGTTTCGTAGCAAGCTGAACTGCATCTCTGTATATTTGAACATGTGTGGTTCGAGTATGAGATAATATTGGTAAAAAGCCCTTGGAAGTTGGAACCTGTAAGAATTGTACTGTATTAGGAAGCCTTCACAGGGAAATTGAAATTATTTACCTTTTGCCCCTTGAGTAGAAAATTATGAAGGATTTTAGTTTGGTGCATGGTTCCATCGGTAACCAACTGAAGCACCCATTGTTTGTTTAGCTTAGCGGTGACTGGTAACCGGCGGTAACTGGTACGTGGAGTGCAGTGGGCGAGTCGTCCTTCTGGATACATGCAAAATAATACTCGCAGGAGATGACTCAAGAAAGCTATGCGAATCGGTCATTAGATTCCGGAAGCCCGCAATAATTGGATCCATTCACCCAGCGTAGGCCAAAAAAAAAGTGGGGGGGGGGGAGTCATGAGTTTCATCTGAGAATTGCGCAGTGTTAGATGACAGTTTTGTTGCTCAGGGATTTGTAGCCACATCCATTTAGAGTACACTTCAATTCATATTACTTACAGAGTTTTTAAGTTATTGCATTAAGTTGTTGTATAGAGTGATCCGTGAGTTGCATTAAAGTTTTCAGTTTCAAAATGGGAAGGCTGTTGTATAGAATGCACTCGGTTTTGGAGGACAATAAAGATAGGTCCCAAAAAGTCCTGAAAATCAACAGTTACCAGTGCACCTGTTAGGAGCATTGAGGGAAGGTATAGGGGCTTGGATGGGGAGGAGCTGGAAGGAGGTAGGGTGGGAGGGGAGTCAAGGGACTTAATTCTGCACGTGACGTTCGGCAAGAGTTTCTTGGATCCTGGCAGACAACAAGTGGAGTGTCTGACTACATAAGTCAGACATCTTCATTAGAATTGATTACTCAGAAGTGGAGTTTCAAACATCATTCCTTGGATGTGAGCAAGGCAGCCAATAGATTTACATGCTTTTATTTGGTCAAATTAATGTGAATTGATCCTCCCAAACTGGTTTTATTCATGTATTTCAACTACATTTTTTCCAACTGTATGATATTGGCTTTCACACATGTATGCCCCTAGATCAAGAAACCTCTGCTGAACTTCTCATTTTGATATAATTATACTAACGTTGGCATCCTTCTCGATGTGTAACATTATTTGGGTGAAAAGTGAAAACACTGAAAGTTCCCTCAGCACTTCCAATGAACAGGATTTAATGCTTGAAGGTAGGGCAACGTTTTCCTTTTTCGGTCACAAATGTAGAAGACACTTTCTGGTTGCATTTTGATCTACTGATTGTGAGTCTGTGACTCTTACAGTATTATCAACATAGTGATATAACCCTGGACACTGCAAATAGTTTGTTCTGATTCTAAAAATAAAAAATAATCTGAACTTTCAGCATCAAATAAGTATTCAGAATCAGAAATATATACAATTTGTATGAAATCTATCCTTGTCTGTGCAGTTGCATAATTTATGCATGTTAATAAGCTCTTAATTTGTATTCAAAATTATTTATAACGTTATCGTATGAAAAGTTTTGGCACTATGCTGTTTATGATTGTGAATATGAACAGTGAATGTGCTGGTATAGTTTGTGTGCATAAACAGAGAAGGAGGAATATACATGCTGCAGTAAAACCAGCCATTGATTTTATGTCATTGAAACAGCCTGTTAAAAATTGTGGGTTGATTTTCTGTACATGCACCCCGCCAATGTTAATGGGGCCAACTTTGCTATATTCACGTACATGTACGTATACAGAGTATATGTACCATACATGTGCTTATGTTAAGTTTATTGACAAACACCCATCTGGCGTTAATTATATTCAGTGAGCGAAATTCTGGCTGAGCACTTTCAAACACTGCGCAACCCCACTTTATATTTAATCAGCAAAAAATAAACAAATCTGATCTTGAAGTTTTGCACTTGCCCTCCACCCACGGAATACTGTAGCCTACAAATAAACTGTTGATGATTTCACCTGAATAGAGTCGGGTAATTTTAGTTTAAAGTCAAACGTCAGCAACACACAGTCAAAGTGCATAAAATTTCGCCACAAAAAGAAGTGGAATTTGAGACAGTTACTTTGTACTTACAATGTAGATACATGATACTTAACCATAAATAATGGGTACCAGGATTTTTGCTTTTTAGCAGTGGGGGGATCAGATAAAACATGTTGGCCTACTTACAAGGTTTGAAGATTCCAACATGTCCTTTCAGGAAGGCATACACTTCTTGCCATTGAACCTTTATTATTTGACAAAAAGGGTATTTTTATGCCTTTAGCATCCAAATGTAGCTGTAGTCTGGCTGTCTGATGGCTGTTTCCTGTATTGCTGCAGTGCAGGGCAGCGCGGTTTGCACTTTAAATTGCTTTACTTCCAAATTTTTCAATCTGGTAGTATTTTTCTTCTCCGGGTTAGCACAGCCCATAGAAAATGCCCATCCAAGCAGGTGCAGTGATGCTGACAACAACCATCTGTTCGTGTTGAAGCCATACTGTCATTTGTTTGTTTGGCTAATTAACAGCAACAAGTGGCAGCAAAATGAACGTTTAGTGAAGTAATATCAACCAACTGGTTGTAGGTCAACATCAGGTGTGGGACTGGCCCCCCTTGTTAAAACAAAAAAATGAAACTGACATCACACATGTGCATGTAGATGCCAGTTGCTCTGTGTGAAGAAATAATGCTTGACTCGGCACATATTGAGTTGTCAAGCCACTGCATCTGTTTGCATTGCACTGATGCATCTGGACCATTTTTCGGAAATTTGTCAGGTTTTTTCTTTCCCTTGCAAACCAAAATTGAATTACAAAAGACCCTTTCACACTCACTTCACCTCTTCGTGTTTAAATCACTGTGCGACAAACACTCTGGTGTAAGATTGGTGTTAGGTTAACACTCTCTGAATTTGCAGACGGGGGACTGGCATTGCCCAGTGTAGTCCTCAAGGGGTGTTAGATTGACACTTCAGCTGTTTGGCAGTGTGCATATCTTGGGCCATCTTTGGAGGCCCAAAGTTTATGCATGTGTGTGTTAGAGACTGGCCAAGCAGTACTTAAGATCTGAGCCATAGTGGGTTGTTGTATCATGACTGTTACAGGCCATGTCTTGTGACCTTTTGTGTGCTAGAGATATTTACGTGTAAGTAAAACTCTGCTAGAACATATTTCAAGAATCCCAGCATCTTGAATTCTTGTGTTTTCGTTGTTTTTCTGCTCCTTTTAATATGACAAAGTCCTGGTTATATTACAAAGAAATGTGTCTGGTTCCTGGAACTTTGTTACATGCATGTACATGTATAAGGAGAGTTGACTGTATATCTTTAGCCCATACATTATTTAGTCATCACCCGAGTCGATACTCCTCGAAAACCTGGAAAATTACAAATACGTTTGGTGCACTTTGCTGCACTGGTAGCTATCTTTGAAGGCCCAAAAGGAGCCAGTCCCGGAGGTGTCATTTGTTTGTGCATGGCAGTGGGTGGGTGCCCAAGCTATCCAGTCTTGTAGAGATCAGTGGTTTCCGTCCACAGATTTCTTATGAATCCAACAGCTTTCGTACGGCAAAGCTAGCCATTTCATGAGTACTCGAGGTCCCGCACTCTCCAGCAGCAGGATCACAGCTCATATATGCACACTGTGAGAAACCATAGGATGCCTGTTAGTGTTAGCCATTTGCAAGCTGCAATTTGTACTTCCTGCAGTGTGAGTTTGTTCACTGTAATTCTCTAGATTCATCAACAACCTAGCCATTCTGAAAAGATATAGGGATTCCAGCACTGTTTCCTTCACAGCTACTCTCCAAATTCACATCCCTGCATCCTCCTGACAACGGAGAGAGCACGCTCTCCAAAACATCCACCGGTGCTTTTCACAACTCCACTCACTCGAAAAGAGATACCCAGTGCTACCTCATGCCCTTATCTCTTTGCTAGTCTACCATTAAAGCCTTCAAATCATACAGATTTTAATCTGATATTGCTATTGATAATTGTTCACTGAGCATTGAGGTTTCCGATGGCCCAGAGTTTAAAAAGTAAACTCACTAAACAGGAAGTTAGTACTTCACAGCTGACCCTGTATCCTGTCAGGATCATAAAGGTGCTACTATAAGTCATCAAGTCTGGTGCTAACTAGGATTGTTCTGGTAGCCAAAGTAGGGTTGCAGTCCAGTCAATCACTACTTTGGGTACTTCATAGAACTTTGAAAAAGTCGCATATCCCTCAAACCTACATTTCTAGGTTTGCATTACCAAACTGAAGGGTTCCATAATCACTCTAAGGTCATTTACATCTGTTTTCTTACAAGTTAAATTATATATTTGTATTACCTACTAGAAGAAAATGTATGTTAAACAATTATATTGTGTTTGCTATTGTTGCTAAATTAGCAACCGTATCTGTTCACAAAATGAGGTTTCATGTTTTTGTTTGATTTGTCAAACACAATAATGTTCTGTCATGGCATGCTGAATTGGGTCCAAAAATAAAAAATAAAAAAATAAAAAGTCATCAGCAGAGATAAACTAGGCCCTATGTGTTGTCAAATGTTTTGCCATCAGACATCAACAGGTGATGATAACAACCAAAGCTATATACCTCAAACTGAAGTAGAATAAACATCAGTCATTAGCCTATTTCAAAGCCTTAATTATTAACAAAACAGCATTAGGGAGGTGGGGGAGGATAAAACCAGTGGCTGACCATACCCTGCTGTTTGTAATAATGGCGTTAGCCCTCGCGCTCCACTATGAAATTGATGTTATTATTGCCTAGGCTGTTCATGGCCTGTCCAGTTGATATCCTACCCTCTCCTTGAACTGGCTTTTCACCTTCTCTTTTCTTTTTTTTTATGCGGGTAGAGTACATGTAGTGAATTACTTCACAATCCCCTCAAGGCATGATGGGAAGTCATTTTTCTCAGATTTATTGAACAGCCGGAGAGTTCATTAAGCCTGGATAAAAAAGAAGATAGGCTATTTAGGACACAGTGAAGGACTTCACACTGGCCAAAATCTTCAGGGTTGTCTGGAGGGTAAAAATTATAGCTTTTTTTTTTTTGCTTTAGCGTGGAGACAGATCAGAAAGACTCGGAGCTGTATGGGAGTTGCGTGGATGAGATGGGTGTTTTTCACACATCAATAGAAGCAGCGTTGAGAAGAACTTGTCGTACACAGAGGATGAATTGATCATTGCAATTTCTGTGCTCATGTCCATCCACTCCATTTTGCCCCCGGCTTCCTCAATTTATGCTGCATCTGAAAGCCATTGCTGCAAACAGGCAACCTACTGAACACATGCATCCGTGGGAAATGGCCCTAGCATTTATACTGTCCAGTGGCTTCCAGATGTTTACAGTGAACATGTTGTGGTTAACCAAAGCTGTCAGTGTGGGACAGGTAGCTTTTCTGTGATCACATGGTCCAATTAATCCTTATGCTTTGAGGGTTTAACTGAAATTCCTCTATTAAGCTGGTCATTGGTGAAATCTTTGGAAATTTATTTACTGTGAAGTAATGCTCATCTTTCGGCCAAACATACAATATCTATGCTTGCTGTTTCCCTGCCTACCCTATATTGACAGTCCAACCTCAAAGTGTTTGTCCCCCCCCCAGGGGAGGAGGGAGGGCGGAGGGGAGTAATTTTGGAAAATGTAAAATTGGAAATAAGGCAGAAAAAATGTGCCTAATTTTGTTTGAATGTGGTGCAGAAGGGTTCCCTGGACTTACTTATGCAGGCAACAAATACCCTTTGATTAAAGGGTTGTTCATTTACATGTAATTTGAAGCAAATACCACCTGACCTGTCTTGCTGAGTTAACCAGTTAACAAACTGAATCAGTATCAAAGGTGAGAAAAATTCTGGTTTCAGGCGCCATGTACTGGGCAGCAGAACTATTTTTGGGGGGATTGTTTTTTTTTTTTGTATTAGCATACATGCGACAACTTGTCTTTTTAAGCTGGTAACCCATTTTATCCCATACATCCTGAGTGCAGCCTCAACTGGTCCTCCGTTGTCAGTTTAGACATCAAGGAAGCTTCCTGTTTTATGAAGTTTGTCATAAAACTCAATGGCCTTCTTATGGCACTTGAGTTGCAGAGAGTAACAATGCTACTTTTTGGCCCAGTGTGTGTGTGTGGTGCATAGATCTGTGTCCTTGGGTGACCTCTGGATCACCTCTTAAGCCCCTGATTAGCAGCTTCAAAGTACACAAGCCTGACCCTCAAGCTCCCCTCATGAATAATACATGCATCCTGTTGCATAATGCATGATTAGATAAGGGACAACATGATGTAAGTGATACTGTCCCAGCAGGAATGTTTTATGAAATAATTCGTGACACATGCATGCAATGTCCTCAGCTGACCTCAAGCTTTTTATACATTAGTGTACATGCATACCGGTGTCTTTGCTGAGGTATTGGCCTGACCTTCAACCTGCACAGCATGAATAATTCATTGTCTTGTGGGTGAACGATACACTACAAGCCTTGCCCATGTCAATAGCATGTACACTGCACAGTGTCCATGTTGAAGGTATGCAGAAGTATTATGATAAACATCATTGTCATACACTAAGTTGATATACAGATAACTATCAGTTACCAGTATAGTCATTTGGTAGAAGTGATTAAAACAATGCATACAATAATACATGTAAAGGAATGTGCATACATGTATTTATTGTGTCCTTTTTAAAGCCATTTGCTTTGCTGTATCGTTTCAAAGGGCCATAATTTTAACTTCTTAAAGGTTCTCAGCTACATGTATTTCATATGAAATATGGTTATGGTGATTACCAACATGGTCGAGAAAAGAAAAAGAAACTTATTTGGAGGAGTCAAAAAATAAAGAATTTCTGATCCAGCGCCCCGCCCTAAAAAAATCATGACGTCACGTATTGAGCAACCTTGCCACATGTCTCCATGCAACGTACAACGTTTACCTTTCTTCGTGTCGTGTATAGTTGAGTCAGCAATGGCAGATTCTGAACATTCCGAGAGCAATTTTGAAGCCGATTTTTCAGAGGAAGAGTTTTGAAACAGCTCTGGTTAGGATTTTGTATGTTTCAACCAAGACGCTTTCGGTATTCCAAACTCTTCGTGCAGCATTTTCACATAGTCAGCGGCTTTACAATGGTCACTGCAGATGACACTTATCAAGAATGGCTCGTCCCAGTTTGCACTTTGCTGTCTAGATTTTCCATAATGCCGGATCTGGGAACCTGTGCAGGCATACACCATCCTTTGGTGTATTGCTACATCCTGCAACAACACATCTAGTTGGCATTGTCGCTTGCTGTGGCCAAATTTCAAGGATTTTTGGAGCATGATACCTCGGGCAATAATTTGGACATTCCATGCGTAACGCCGGGTCAGTGGCCCCTACCTTAAAGATTGGGTTCTGCACATGATGTCATCGCATCACGTGATGCATTACATCATACTTTCAGAGTTTTTCGAAAAACGGACACAGTTCTTGTTTTTGTATTCAGTACAGATTTATTTAACACAACAATGCTCACCAATAGAAGACAACCTTTGAGCACATTCTGGGCAAATGTGCATGGCCTCGAAATGTCTGGACATTTCTTTCCGCTCAAGTCATCTCTAAAGTGCGTTATGTCAGCTGTGTCCCAGTTATTTCCTGAGCTGATGTGATCTGTTGCTGTGATGTGACTTTGGGGACAAAAGGTTCCAGGGATTTAAAAACCAGAAATACTCTGCCATAAATTAGGAAAAGCACCAAAACTTGCAATGCTTTTGGTCGTCGCCAAGCAGTTTTTAAATTTCTTTGTGTGACATTGAAACCAAGATCAGTGAACAACTGATTTTTCATAATCAAAGTGAGATGACATCCACTTTTCAAAAGTGATTGAATTCAACGTAGGCAACTGATCAAATTTGGTATGTTGGCAGGGCACTTTGTGTAACTTTTTATGTGGCAAGTCTCACTCATTTGTGACTAGCAACTGGAATCTCTCCCGTGACCAAGTTTCCACTTTCCAGTTTGAGCCCCCAAACTCTATGCTGAACCCTAACACACATGACAGCAGTGACGGGCCCATACAAAATGATGATAGTAGACATAAGAACAGTGACCAGTTCTTATATAGCGCATGTTTATATGCTGGATGAGAACTGACAAGTCTTTAGTTTTTTTTTTGAAGAGTTTAACTGCCGGGCATGATTCAATATTGTTTGGAAGACTGTTCCACAACTCCGTAGATGCATGTTTGCCCGCTGACCATATGTCTTTGCGAGAATTTAACTATTTCCAGTTCGTCACTGGAATCAGTTTCTGTTTTCAGTTCATCATTGAAATCTGTTTCTGTTTGGTCTGTGGTCTTAGTTGCCTAGCGACGGTATCCTCGGGGGGCTGACGCAACCTATGCAGGTACATTTGCACACCTTTATATTGCCATGGAGGAGGAACGAGTAAGGATATCCTGAAGTGTATTCGTGAGATACAGGCTCTGTCTTGTGATAATACAAGTTGTCATACTTTAATCAGGTGGCACTTTCCATCATACCAGTGGCCTCAATGTGCCTATCCAATCGCAACCTCGTTCTTCAGGTAAGACTATTTGGCAGCCCGCGCAGGTATACTCAGCAAGATATGGGACGGAGGGGTACCCACACACTCTAGACTGTTGCTCCCTGACACGTCCCCCCTAGATGTCTGAAAAGAATTCCTGAGATTCCAATCAAAGAATGACCAACAAAGGTGAGGGGGTGCTCTCCGTCCTATATCTTGCATCAGATGTGCACAGGCAACCTTGTGCCAACATCTGTCCTCACAGGTACTGGATTTGAACCCCTCACCCTATGACCGAGAGTCACAATTCCTTACCACTGGGCCCAAACACCCTCAGTTTGGTATTCCAGCAGAGCATGCCCAAAATGAAGCGCATCCAAAGTTATCAGGACTCGTGTCTGAGGTCTGCCCTATCGCCACGGCCCTACATGGATATACGTTTTGAAATACTGAATTGATTCATTTCAGCTGGCGAGGCGTTAGGTCTGCATGAAGCCAGTCTAGTGCATGTGCGTATTCCTTGTGCAGATGGCATACAGAGATCTCCACATTCACATAGTACACACGTATGAATACAGATGTGTAGTTCTGCATAAAGAGTTATGTTCACCGGTTTGCTAGTGGCTATAACTAAACAAAAGCAATAAATTGCTTAGCAGCTGCACCAGTCACTCCAGGCATTCATACCAACCCTGCATTTCCCCCGGAAAATACTTCCTGTTCATTTTGGGTCTAGTGCTTTTTTGTAGTGCGCTGTTCGCCTCCTGTGCATGAATTGATGTTTGTCAACCTGGGCGCCCCAGCAGTGCCATGAAAAATGAAGTTATCAGTGTGTCAAAAAAGAAATGCATCCCAAAACCAAGGATCTCAGGGTCTTTCCCTGGCATGTACTTCTCTGGGGCTGACAGATCTGTTTTCTGCAGGATGCACGTACACGCACCGTTTGAGTAATTTCCTGTTCAAGCCAGTTTTTTGAGATAAGACGCAAAGCGAACATTTCCTTAATCGAAGGATCTCCACCAAGTATTCAGTATGTGTGACTAGTGCACTAATGTCAATGTTGTTTAATTAATAACCTCTAACTCTAATTCTCGTTTCTTTTTTTTTTTTTTTTTTTTTTGCTTTGAGCTTGAGGCTGTCCTGGAGATTTCAAAAGTTCTGCGGCGTGCAGGAGCCCAGTGGTACATTCTTTGGACTTTCCAGTCATGTAGTGTACTAGTGGTAGCCTCCATGTTTCTGCATTATCACAAAATCTACCTGCACTACCCTGTTCGAAAGGTTTGAAAAGAAAGTTTGAAGTTACATTTAGGGTGAAGTGTTGAACCTTCCAAACCTCAATGCTTACTTTTTCAGTGGCCCACATCCTTCTAAAATCCCCAACCTGTCAAAACCCCCCCCCCCATTAGAAAAAGCTCAAGGAAGGGGCATTTTTTATACAACCAGTTGATAAAACATCTCCGTCTTGCCTGGTGAGTTTTTTCTCCAAAATTGCTGAATTCCTTGTCTCTCCTCCCTCTTAAAAGAAGAAAATTTTTGGATGCCAATATTCAATTATCTTCTTTTCTTTGCATTTTTTTGGGTCCATTTTTTTTGTGCAGCTTTCATCTTGAGTGTCCTGTGAGCCTTGTCAGTGGTGATTTTTATTTCAAAAACAGTGACCTACATGTACGCTCCATTCACACAAACCTATTTTTTCATTCAACACAGTAGTGCGACATCACCATAACATTGGGCTCATTGACGAATCTGGATGTGTAGGCTTTCTTTAGACTTGTTTACATGTACTTAAATGTACATGTGTTTACATGTAATTTTTTCTAGGACAGAAAACACGTTGAAACACTGTCCCTGCCTTTTACTTTTTGCAGTTTTCCAGAACTGAAGTCATTTGACATTGAACGCAGTGACGCTATCCATCACATAAATATTCAATAGCACTGGTATTGTTGATTGAAAGAAAATGGTATAATTGTTCTTTTTTTGTTGGACTTGAAATTGAAATCCATTTAAAACTATTGTAACATTTCAACTTTAGCTCGGTCACTCATTGGTCCAATATACATGCATGCACAGTGTACGTGTTTTTAAATGAAATAACACAAAGAATACACTTGGTATGCATGTCCTATTGGGGATTTCACATAATTTATCTCCTCGGTGCTTTAAGCTGTCTCATCTAGATTGTTCAGCATGCTGCGAAATGTGAGACGTTCTGACAAATGAGATGGAACTGGGCAGATGGCTGTGTGCAAAAATTGGAATGAGGCTGATCTTTCTCTCTTAAATTTGTAAAGTTTGATAGTTTGTTCCATGTCAAAGAAGTAAAATGAAAATCATGGACTTAAAATATTTTTGTTTGGTTGTTGGTTTGCAACCCCTTTTATTTTCCGAAACTTAACATGTGAAAGCCCTTCTCAATATTTGACTTCTGTTTCTGTGATGTTTATTAGTATATATCATATACTTGAAACTACCATAAATCTTTAAGTGGAAGCAAAACAGTATTGTGAGGAGAATTTTCATCTCTCTGACTCCAGCAAAACCCTCATTTAAACCTCTATCTAGTGCTGTTTCTTTTGCCGCAGCGCCTTACAAATGGTGGAAATTTGTTGACCAAACCACTCAAGCTCGGCAGCTTTTCCTGCACTGGCCTGATATATGAGAACAAACAAGATTCCAGCTCATGTTTTTAGGGTCAGCGTGGTCGGCCGGCCCCGCTGAGGGAGAAAAAGAAAAGCCATGTGAAGTGGTCAGCCGTGGTCATTCCAAGCTGCCATGTGCATGACAGAGCCAATCTGCTGGACATTGCCGACATTGCTGGCCCATGTGCACTGCTTACGTGTACCGGACCTCAGCCCAGCAGTGCGTATGTGACAGGAACGGCCAGCCACGCATAATTTGATGAAGTGAAACCGCATGATGTACGGCTTAAGTGTTCCGACGTGTGGGGAAGGGAGTAATTTATATTAGCCACCCAAAATAGCCTGGCCGCGATGGACAGGGCGCCGGACAGTGAATGTACGTGGTGGCCATTTTTTATGTGAGGTCGATAAAATGTACTCCATGTAACACTCTGGGCACCCATGTTCAGTGGTGTGTAATGCAATTATGATGATCATTCTTGGGTCACATGAGAAAGAAGTCTTCAGTTCCCTGTGCTGGGATTTCCTAGTGGGTACTGCTATCTTTCACTTGTATATTTGCCATGCTTGCGTTTATGTGTTGACAGATTAATGCATGCCTCGCCCTGATGTGCTAAATATAACATTCTAGCATTCCAAAGCAGGGTTTCTGTAAGTTAACTGCAATTCCTGGGCCAACAATTTTGGCTGGGTGTTCTAATTTGACCATGCTCCCATTTGATTTCCTATTTGTTGATTCATAATGTTTGGATACACGTACGTGCATATTTTACCCCAGGCATTGCATACTGTAGGTCTTATTGCACACAGTTGGTTGTTCATTCACTGGTTTCACTAAATCCATCAGGTACATGTACACAAAGGCCAGCTCGCTGTCTGCCGTACTATTCGGTCCATTTGGTCTTTAGGGGGTTATCTCATTATTTGTTCATTTATTTGCATTTTTAATTGCAAAATAGCTTCTTTAACGTTTACAGTAAATTCATCCATCCGTCACGCTCTTTTGATTGTGCAAATTTAAACCGCGTTGTGATATTTTGAACCGTCTAACCATGATTGATGCACTGATTTGCAGCCGTGCATATCAAGGCACTGGGTCTTTTTAGTGCTAATGGGGCAAGCTGTTGGTCAGGTTGGCCATGGGTAATTTACTTTATTTAAATCAGGGTTTTTTATGAGCTGTAACATCCATTATGTTAAAATAAACATTTGAAGTTGTCCAGATTTTGGGGGGAGGGAGATGAATGGCAGATAGTGAATGCAACTGTGTTTGCAGTATGCTCCCAGAAAAACAAAATGTAGATTTGTCTTAAATTGCTTCGTGACTTCAGAAGATAAATGTTACATATTGCACACCGAATTTGACCCTGCTTTCTTTTCTTTACTGAAGTCATTTTTTTTACAGTGAGTGATTAAGCCTGAACAGGTTGATGAACCATTTAAATGTTATGTACATGTTGTATGAATAGGCAGGAAAGTCCATATTCTGCTGCTTGTTGCCTGTTTCAGCAAAGGTTAAAGGTTATACATGTAGTTAACGTGCTACTGGTGTCACTTTTTGTCACTTTGCTTTTTGTGGGAAGACCAAGAAAACAAAATCATCGCACTCCAGTATTCAGGCTTACCAAAGCCATTTCACCCTTAAGTTGTAATTTGTACTGGAGAGTGCTCAAGAAAGCTCTAAATTCCGGTATCACACTGACCAGTCCACATACAGGGGCACCTTCGGACTGGCTGTAGTAGAACTGACCACTGGACTAGTTGGCCAGTCTAGTTGGCTGACCACACCACAATCAATTTCAAGTCCGTGGTCATTTTCAAGTAAACTGGCCGTCAGTCCTCATAACAGACGGCCGGGTGTTGAAAGACACAACACATTCTTTCCTCTCTACTAGGTAATGCTAATCATTAGTCACTGCCTTGCCTGCAGCCAGTGGGGCCTTAAAGGTCAGGCATTGGATGGAGAAATTGGGCTAGAACTGGGTTGTTTCTTTGGTTTTCTAATGAGAATATTTTCCCAGTAAGCAAATATGACAGAGATTGTTAAACACTGTCGAAAATTGTTATTGATGGTGAGGGTATGACGTTTACACATTTAAACTTTAAACAAAAAACTTCTTTAAACGATTACAGATTTTCCAAAATGTTTGAACAGAACCCATTTTTTCAAGGTTTGGCATTTGATTGACGTGATCTAGCATGCATTTTTAAACAATCCAAATAACTGTTTTCCTCCCAATTGCTTAGTGGTAATTTCCCTTTCCACATCCATCTACTTTGGAGTGAAGAGAGACTGAATTTCACACAAGAAAACTGCATAATTAGAATGCCCCCTAACATCAATCTGAAGTTACACATTGGGCCAATCATGTGCATTGTTGGTGAATGATGTACATGTACACGCATGTACCGTAAACACCGAGGTCAAGGTCGCACAAAAACACGACACAAGCACTCTGTTCTCGGAACAGATTCACACACCACCTCCTCGTCAATGTTTCACACGATCACACAGAAAAACTTGTGAGATTTGATTTTTGAAAAGCCGCAAAACTATCAAGATGCCTTACAAAGCTCGAGGCAATAGAAATTTTTGCAAAATCAATGTTTTCCAGTACAGAAAGAATGCCCATGAACACCGCCATGTTGCACGTTCCTGGCGTTCGAGCGGCCGACGCTTGAACAAGAAATCGAGCAGTTCATGAACATATGAGAACAAGCCGCCTGAACTCTGCCTGAGGGAGGCAGACCTCTGTGAAGAGCTGCCTAATCTTTGAAATAGTATAGGAACAAAATGGTTCAAAATGCTTGACAAATGAAACAGACCCCTACCCTTAATTGATGGCAGTACCCGGCTGGGTTAAAATCTCAGGCATTCAGAAGAACCATGAAGGCCAGTGTTGTAGCTGGGTTCCTGTGGCCTAGAAAAGTCATAGGATTTTGTTTCTGTTTTCCAGGCTTAGAAAAGTCATGGAATTTTGTAAAAATTACTAAAGTCATGGAATTTTTCAAACACTCTACGTGATCTGTATTATCAGAAATAAGTTCATAAAATGCTTGATTTTTTTTGTAACTTTAAAGTCCGAATAGTCCAAGAAATTGCCTTATTGGGTCATGGATTTTCATAATTTGGTCATAGAAAAATTCATGGAAAAGTCGTGGAATTTAATTGTCCTTTAGGTGCAGGAACCCTGTTGTAGTCAGTTATATTTCACAAGTATGAATGTATCCACAATTCCTCAAATTGCCAAGAGTGCAGGTATATGAGCACTTTGCCAAGGTAAGTAGAAGGCTTTTGTTTACCGGTATACTTTACATACATACATGTATGAAAAGTACTTGAGTATGAGTAATTCACCTTGAGTACGAGTATGCATACAGGTACTCAAGTGCCAGTCTGAGTACCCCAACAGTGTATTAAGACCAGAGGGAAAGTCAGCTTGTGGCCTAATGTTGCATTGGAGAACATGCACGGTAAACATCTGCCCTATTCGTTGATTTGAATTTTTGTAACTTTGTGTCATTTTGTTGGTCATCAAAAAGCAGCCAAACTGAGCAGGGAACCATTCACAGATTGCATGCTGCCTTGGCAGGTAATCTGTTTTTGTACAGCAAGGTATTGAATACTTGGCAGTTTCATGTTGCCATTTATCCTGGTGACAGTTTGTCTAGTTGCCACAGAAACGAAAAGTGTGTCAGTAAACAGAGATCTTGGGACTTCAATTTCTTTATTATGGTAGAATCGACTACCCCCCCACAAGGCACATGCAGCCTCTTTAACACTGACCATGGCATTCTGAATGCTGTAGTGAATTTTGTCCTGATGTATTGACCTTACGACTTGTCAGTGATATGGCCGCCAAGTACATGATTCAAGGGGGCCCATGCTGGACAACAGAATGATAAACTAGCACACTGACATCTGGATAGCAAGACGTCACAAATTAAAGAACATTCCACAAATGGTTTCTTCGGAAACAAACCATGAATGGCATGTTAACTGAGAACTTTCAGACCCATGACGACCAAAGGCACATGTGCATCCAAAAATCACATGTATTGTATGTTATCGTGCCTTGCTCTATTTTTTAACAACCTCAAAAACATTTTTTGAAAGTAGGAGGCCCTGTCATGTCACTTCCTAGTTGGATCGTTTTTTAATTCTTTCCAAAAGCTATTCTGAAAGATTCTGTAAGGATTGGGATATTGTTCTTGTTTTTGAAAATCTCTGAAACCAGCTTTAGACTGGAGGAAAAGTCTTTCCCCCTCTTACTTATACTACTGTGTTCAAGCTAAGTGTAAAAAGGGACATTTTACTTGGCCAGTGTCTGCAGCCGGTATAATGGGGCTGCTTAGTGCAAACATTTGCCTAATGCAGACAGCTTTCTTGACCAATAAATAGGGATGGATGTCAGAAAAGATAAGAACCAGTTCCTTTTTGAGGCACTGATCATTAAATTGTGGAAATTTCTTTCTTTTTTTTAAGGAAAACTATATTGGTTTCATAAAATTTTGAAGTATTAGGAGAGCGTTTGAAAAATTGAGAAAGAAGAGAAAAGATTCTAATAATTAAAACTATATTGTGGAGGAAAAAAGGGGAATTCCCTAGAGCTGTGCTGACCAAAGATATACGGGTTTATTATGAAGCTCATTGAAGCCTCCCCCTGCAAGGGCCTTGCCCCCAGTGCAACACTTTGTGTCTTTGGTCTCTCTCCATTTTAAGCCCCTGGCACCCTACTGTAATCAACACTGGGATAAATGTAATTTTCGAGGAGTCACCGATATGCACTGATCCCTACTTGGCCCAGATCGGTTCAGCCTACTATTTGCTCAATCACATGAAAATGAATGACCCCCCCCCCCAAAAAAAACCAACAACCAGTAACTGGTTTCCCGCTGGGTTCCCCCTGGTGTCCTGTTTGGCACGGCATGCCGCAGTGCAGAGATGGAGGGGGGGGAATTGCCAGGGCAAGGTCGTTGACTCGTGGAGAATTCACCAGTCACTAGGGATGCTCGCTTAACAGTGAGGTACAGCATCTTGCAAAATGAGCCAAGTGTCCTGCATGGCATCTCTAGCTCTTGGCAGAATGTCTGGCCTCATTTTAACATAAATTTTCAACTTTTCCCGACTTTTGTCTTTCAGTAAGTTTCCGTGAAGGTCTTTACTTCTCCATCTTTCCCCAGTAAAAATTTGTTTCATCTCAAGATGAAAACAATGCATTTTAATTTTTGTTGTTTCGTGCACTTTTATTTTATCTCAAACAGATTAGAAGTTTGAAAAGGATTTTTTCTTTTGGTAGCATTTGATTTTCAGTCTGTAGTTTGTCATTTTCCCGTAGAAGTTTAAATAATTAAAATTAAATATTTATAGATGCGAAACATTTTAATTTGAAGGAAACTTTGCAGGAAGCTTTAAATGCTTATGAATTAACAACGTGTCAATTTTTGTCAAAATTCATGTTACAGTGACCTGGTCCATTCTGTTAAATCAGTGGCCACGGCATGCCAATTAAAAGTGTAATTTAAGGAAAATTGATGCATTTTACATGTTGCTATGCCAACTGCTTTTCATTAGCATTCTCCAATGCAGGGCAGGCCCATTCCAGATTCAGTCCAGACATCCATCTGGGGAAACCAGACTCTAGACATTTACACTATCAACCACTTCCTGTCTTACTACAATTGAACATTTTCTGTTATAAAGGCTCATTAGTAAGCTGTGGACATTATGATAGTCAATCACAATAGGGTCATTCTATAGATTAGGGGTTTAGTTTTTTTCGTGTCCCTGTCACATCAGACATATGATTTTGTAAGTTCAGAACACCTTTAATTTCCAAGAGTGATGAATTAATGCAAATTACCTGCCAAACAAACAGAAATAGTTCAGAATCAATTTCAGTGATATTTCCATGTCAATTAAGTTTCACAGGTCAGGTGTAACAGGAACACAAAAATGTCTTACTTATAGACCCTGAATGACCCTATAGATAAATGCAGTTGACATCTGTGAGTGCAGTTTAACCATGGGAGGTTCTATGGGGATTCTGTAGGGTTCCATGGGGACTCATGGTTTAACTTCCAGTTCAATAGAAGCAGGACATACATTCGTGTGCAAAACAATGATTAGTGTTCGTAGTTCAAGTTACACAAAAATTCCAAATGAAGGACTCTTAACAAAGCACACGGCACCAGTGTTTGCATGTGCATGGCCTCAGGAATACATGTACATGTACATGATCAAATTTACTGTGAAATAAAAGTGTTCGGTTGAGGAAAAGTTGGGTGAAAAATCTGTAAGGATTGAAAAATTAATGAGTCAGGTCGGAAATGGAGTGTCAAAAGGAAGACTGGGGCACAAGTGGGGTTTGAACCCAGGTCACAGTTTACAGCAGGTGTTGAACTGAGCTGATAACCACTTTATCAAACTTGAGTGACTGGGCTGTCGTGGTTCAGCATGAAATTCCAAGCAGCATCAAACCAGACCAAAATAAAGGAAGGACAGAAGCATTCCCACTACACTGCTGAGAGCAGCCAAGTTACCTTGTAATAATCAAAACTTCATTGCAGCAAGAATGGAAAAACAAAACAAATTTCAAGAGACTTTGGACAGCCAAGTTTCCTCTCATGACAATAGTTTGTGTTATTGTGCTGTAGGGGTCAACTGTATGAAGGTATACAAGGTGCAAAGTTTGGAGAAAAAAATCCTTCAGTCGTTTCAAGAAAGTTGGCTTTCTGAAATGTCACACAAGATATGAACTCTGCTTGGCTTTGATCGTATCCCAGCATTCTTTGTAACCTTCCAGTTTTCAAATCAGGTTTTAATATTACGGTCATTATCTTGACCTCTTCCCCCCCCCTTAGTTCCAGCACCAGCAACCATGATGTCATTTCCTCTGGATTTGCAAACGGTCACCATTTTTAAGAATCTCTCAATTTAATTTTCCGGGCGAACAGACAGGTGTTGAGTGACTGACACTCATCATACCCGGTTTATTAAAAAAAACAGCCAATGCCTCCATTTTAGTTATACCATGCCGTGCTGACCAAAGACTAGACCCCTGGGCCGTTATGGATCATCGTCCTTTTTCTGGAGAAATGGACATTGAAGCATTATTTCCTGTCAGATATTTTCTCCACTTTCTTCCTCTCGATTTGAGAAATGAAATTTTATTTACAGTAGTCAAACATGAAAATAAACAGGGGCAATATTTAGTCTGATACAAAAAGGGGGTCAGTAGGTAGAAGTTCTTTTTGCGGTGCTGTCACTCCATACACATCTTTTTTTCTCCCAAAGTCAGTGGAAATTGAGTTCATGCAAAAATAAAAACCACCCAAATGACATGTATTTTAAGTTAACTACTACACTCAAATTTTAGGGATATTCGCATGCACTTACTACTTGCAGTGGAAAGTGCCTCAGGCAAATACTAGATCATCCCCTTCTTCATTGTAATCTTAAGTTGAAAAATTTATGACTCTCCCCGTTGAAGCACCATCCTTCAAAATTTATGTCGACATGGAGTCAGCTTGCTAATCGACTGAGAGGAAAATTTTCCTTTCGGGCGAAAAGACATTAATAACATCTCCAGTAACGCCGTGTAGTGGGATAGCTAACATTTGTATTAACTTTTTATTTTCATCTCATTAAGCTTTTAATTTATTTATTAAACCATTGTGTTATGTATTGCGGCTTACCCATAACAGGGTGGATCCGGGACTTTTTCCAAAATGGGTCCGGTCTCATTTTTGCAAACAAGCAGAAACGATCTCACAACAACATCAAATTCAATGCTTGCACAGTTGCTTTTATTAAGCTTTGTCCCCAAAGTGTTCATGTGCAGTTGTTGCCCTTATCGAATACTTTCTTCTGAACTTATTTTGGGAATAAATAGCCAAGTTGTTTCTAAGAGTTTGTGTTTTATTTGAATCATTTTTATGACAGAGTTTACACAAAAAGGTATTTTATGAGATCTCATAATCACTCCTTGTGATGAAAGAGCGCATTTTGTTTTTCGTTAACTTAACTGTCCTGTGGTAGTCAACATGTTGATGGCCAGTCTTAGCAAAATTCATACAAAGACTTTGAAAACTGATGCTTTGGAGTGAAAAAATAAAATTACAAACATTACATGGATAATGGAAAAGCGCATCAAAATCTTTTAAAAACAATATTCACTACTGCAAAAGTAAATCAGATGTTAGATATTTTTCTTTCTATTTCCCAGTCATTGCGATACATTGTAGTTAATTGCAAAGAAAACACCTCAAACATTGCTACCATTTTACGGGCCCCATTTGTCCTGCTAAGCTTCAGACAGTAATCAGGCATTTTTTGGAATGTTTACTATTGTTCCTCTGATGGGGCAGCGATGATCATCCAGCACTTTGGTGGGCCAGAGTTGGAACTCCTGTGTCCTTCCTCCATGGTTCATCAGGGTTGCAGGGGGCTGGAATTCAGCATGAAATCAGGAATGTGTAAACCTAGCACAGGGTTCTCTAATTATCAGGCAGCGCTCATCTCAGGTCATTCCCTGAAAAGGAGGCATTTTGCAACAGCTTATCATATTTTTTTATTCAGTTCTAAATGAGTTACCAGCATGTAAATAATGGTCGTTTTTTTTTCCTTTCCTGATCAACTCAGCTATATCTAGTTATCTGCTTAAGCAAACATCATTAGCAGTCAGCCCTAACAAAGAAGTGTTTGCTCGCTCCTAATCCACTCAAAGTGCTTCTTGAATGTTTGCCTCCATTCATTACTAAATGTTTGAAGTGGATCAGGAAACCAGAATGGCCTTAATCCCCCTCTTGTTTGCCTTGGCAAGGTCCACTGGTTTTGATAGGAGTTTGCAAAAGGCCAACTTGAATCACAGCCTCCCACCAGTGGCATTGCTGTGCTATCGATTAGGTGTTTAATGTTGCAACAACAGGGCTGATTGGATCAATGGGAACTTAACCTGATCTAACAAAGGCCCTGATTGGATCAATAAAAGCTCAGCATGTAACAGTATCTTTAGGCGATCCTACAAAAAAGAAGGTCACTGATTTTACCTTCATGACAGTTTTCATTTTATGTCCATATCTGACATTTTTGTGACTGTGTGATCTAAGTATGTCCAAAATACACTACCAGTTACAATATACAGACCAAAATACACGTACTTCCTGCAAAAGTGATTTTTGACAGATTTTGTAGCTCTAGGTGTTTTGTTCAAGAGATCTACCTCAATTTTTCAATTGCCCATTTTACCCAAGAGAAGGCACAATTCACACAATCTATCACCTTAAACAGCAGTCCGCATTCAGAATCACTTGGCTGTGGCTTAAAATTACACATGACTCTATGGGAACTGGCTGAGGCCACCACCACTGGCGGAGACTTATGTGTAATTTCAGGTCGTAGCCAACTAACTCGGACATGGCCCAAACACCTGGTTCAGGATGGAATATCAGTCATGCCAAACCAAAGTTTTCCCTAGATTTAAATTCCCTTGTAGAAAAGCGTGATGCGCAAAACAGGTTATATGTGCGAGACATTGAAAAAAAAACCAGGTGAAGTCAAAACAACTCCAAAATACTTTCAGATGTTGAACATTTCAGGAGCTGAACTCAATGCAAATTCATGTGAATGTATGGTAATTAATTAATTTTACCTGGAGACATCCCACAATTCACCAACTCCCTTTCTGTACATGTACTGGTGAATTGTGGGATGTCTCCAGGTAAAATTAATTAATTACCATACATTTACATAAATTTGCACGTACTAGTACATGTATGAATTGGAACATTAACTGCATTGACTGCAGTGCACAAGTAGACAAACTGTCTGACTAGCTGATGATGGTCTTTGTCAAGTTAAAAGTATAGGAAAGATGTAGTTTGCTTTGTTTCTCATCCTTCTCATCACTACCGTTTGCCTGTTCAGTGTTTCATCAACACAGCTAAGCTTTCCTTGCCAGCTTTCATGCTTGAGTTAAACGAAGATTGCACTAGCTCGGAATGATGACACATCACTTATTTCCATTCACAAACGCTGTAGCGAGTAAAGACGCAGCAGGATGCAGTTCTGGTGTGTTTGTATATTCTTATCTCCAGTGCTGTGCACAGCTTGCATTAAGTACACCCGCCCCAAACAAAATATTCTATTTTTGGATTGACTTGAGTCACTTCCACTGGATTATTACCAGTTGTTGGTTCAGATGACTCTGGTATGCTGGTTTGATCCTGGTGTATTGGATCTTAAACAGAAAAGTCCTGCGTCCTTCCTGTTGTGAAACGGTCCTAATTTTTCCGAAGAAAAATTTGGTGCCCAAATTCAATCACAGTTCGAGAGGAATGGTATTAGAGGAAAAAGAGCAATTTTTGCGTACTGCCCAGAAGAGAATTTTCTAAAGAACACACCACGCACTTGACTTTGACGTTTTTGTGATGCGTGGTTGACTTTTTTCTCAGTGGGTCATTGTCACAGGTACTTGTGTTTCTTCTCGCAATTCATTACGTTTAGTTCCCCCGGATTGATTCAATTAACAGCCGTAACTAAATTTGTTTCTTCTCGTCCCCCCCCCTTGCCCGTTGTCGACGCGGTTTGGCAGTTATTAGTTATCACAAGCACTGTCGTCGGGCTTCGGAGCATGCCGGGAATTTTAATTTGGTTGCTAAGAGAGGGATTGATTGACGGGCTAGTGTCCCGGGAACGGGCTTTGATTAAAAACAAAATGGAAGAGCCGTTTACCTTAAAGGAACTCGCAGGGCGTATAGCATTGATTTTTCTGACCAGCGAGAGTGCCGTACATGAACTGCCAAGACTGGACATATATGCTGGACTTGGAGATCTTTGTGCTGGTCAAGTTGTGATATCTGCGACAAAATTTGAATTTGGTGATCTCGTATCTTGTCTTCTTTCTTCACAAGTAAATCAAACACTCACATGTCATGCTGGTTACACTGATGTTTAGAGTTTGTTGTAATTTGTTGCCTTCAAATAGCCCATGGCTTTTTTCCTGAACTGGGAAAGTAAGACCCTTTTATTAACTTTTTTATTTGTAGAAATTTAAAGAATTTATTTGTAAAAAATTGAAAGAAGGAAGGTTCTGTGGGGATGAAATTTAGTCTTTCTCTATTTCAGGTTCAGTGTGCAGTTTGTAGCAGATTATTTCATGATTTCTCACACAAAAAGAGAAACAAAACAAAACTAATCACAAAACTGGATTAAGTGCCATGCCAATTTCTTGTTTCCACATCAGTTTGTTCTACAGTTGTTTTCATTATTGCGTGTACTTTTTTTTTCACTCCATGCATGCAGTATGTCCCTTTGAAATAATAAATGCTCGCCATAAAACAAGCTGTGTGGTAAAACACATGTACTTGGAGTCATGTGCAAAGATCCCACAAGGCATTGGATCAATGTCCCTGCTGAAAATCTGCATGCTGACGAAATTGTACCTCTAGCTCTTTATCAGTGTATATATATACATCAATATTCAACTTTGCAGTGACAGTATAATGTATGATATTTGAAAAAGGTAGCAGCTGTCTGGAATATATATTTATACAGCAACAATTTAACCACCTCATCTGCCAGAAAACCAATACAATAGAGCATAAACAAGGGAAAAATTTTTAATTCTGTTAAAGTTTTTTGATTCATCATCCAAGGTTTGATACGTATTGTTCACTTTTTTAGTGAAAGTGGTCCCTTTTTTTCCCAGATGAAAGCTGTTCAGTTTGAAGGTGAGTGGCTTTTATATCCTGATGATGGCACATGCTGCTGAAAATAAATACTCAAGGATTTAGGGAGTTTTCAGGGAGCGGTCATTGTGAGGTGGGTCTCAAGCCAACCAAATAGATATTTTTGTTCATCAAAAGTGACTGTTCCAATGTAGATTCGTACATTAGGTTACGGGGGGGGCTGGGGTGTTTCTGGTTGGAAACTGGCCTGGAGTAGGACTGTAAACTCACGAGAACCAGTGCGTGGGAAAAATCCCACTGCCAAATGGGAAAGGGGCCCTGATAGGTTTGTACCAGTGCAGATTAGGAGGATAATATGAAAAACAGTAATAGAGGTACCTATGAAACCCTGTTCTTGACCCTCCTCCCCCTTGAGCCAACCAACAAGAGGCATCTGCACTCATGTTTGTGTGCATGTAGAATGTGAAGCAGCCATGACTAGTTTTCATTTGAATGTGCACAAATCCATAGCGTACATGTACCCATGGGAGTGTTAAGTACAGTGGCAGTAGTATTCAAGTGGCTGTTGTATCAAACTCTGTTTCTGTTTGTCACCATGGATGGGGCACCAGTGCATGGAGTCCATCTTGTTTATGGATATTTTGCAGTCAGCCCCAGTTGGGGTAGCAAGGTAAATCATAACTGAAGAGGGGGGACTTGTTAATCTGCCTCAAGCAGAAACACCCCTTCCTGGGTTGAAAAGAGCCACATTGGTCGGCAGTGTTCATTTTGCTGGTGGCAATGAGACTGTAACGCATGCATTTTCTAGTTGTTCGTGAACTAGTGAAGCTCAGTTCTGACCAAAGGAGTCTTCCTTGCCAAGAAAATTACACCCTCTCTTGGTCCAGCTCGGGGCTCATGGTATCAATTTCCAAGCCATAAGAATTATTAATACGGTCATTTGTGAAAGCATTTACAAAAAGGTTTTTTTAAAAACTCCACCTACCGGTACATGTGTACCAAAACAAGGCAATTCTGACCAGTGAAATATGGAAGGGCTGCGTAGCAACGTGATCAGAATATCGATGAGAATATAATATCAAATCAGTGCTCTGAAATATGTGATTGACCAGTGTTTTGATACATGCACCATGTCCACATTGATGTACTTGTGATCACAAGGTTTTCATTTTTTATCAGCAAATGAAGGATCATCATCTAGAGAAAAGCTTTAATCTGAATCTGTTGCGTAACCAAATTGGCCTGAATGGCATATTTATGCGAACGTTGCATGCAGCATTTGTTACTGAATACTTTAGTGCTACCTGATACCAGTTTAAACCCTAAATTATGTGCGGCCACATAAAAATTAATGGGAAAAAATAATCCACCGTTTTATATAGTTCATTATAGACATGTCGGCCTTTGCAGAAACTGTCATTAACTCCTGTTTTAATTGGATCAGAAAACTGCATATGTTCCAGTGATGCTGGTCTGCACTTTTTACTTACACTTGATAATTGGCCATTAAAAACCTTCCACCTTCCATTATGTAAATAATCACAACATCAGTAATATTAGTGGTATTCAAGGTATAAATTTTCACTTCCTACTGGAGAAAATACCTAAAGGTCATCCATCATATATGAAAAGTAAATTTGATGTCAAGGAACATCCACTCTAGTTATGTCGTTGAAATGTTTCGACTTCTGTATTCTGTACAAATTTGTGATATATAATCAAAAAATTGCATGTGCAGTTGCACCTTGTGTGAACCAACCTTAAGGAAACAAATCGTCAGAACAAATGGAAAACTAGGAAGATGGTTTTTTTATTTATTTTCTTTGCTCATCAGCCTTCATAAATCTCTGAATATTCCTGAAAGCATCTCAGTTCCCCAAGGAATGTAGCATTCCGTGGCTTCCATTTCAGATGCAGTTGGTGAAATGCAATAACCATCTCTGCCCTCCCCAGCACCCTCTGATACCCCTGGGTGGAGAGAGGCAAGAAGGGACAAAGTGACTGACCCATTGTCACCACACTGACCAGCAACTGGATTCAAATGCCTGACCCTGTGACCAGGGGCCACAAACTTTAGCAACATGCCCAGCATATTCTGTGAACCTGCCCCCTCCCCCACCCCCAAGAAAAAATAATCCAATATTGACAGACGGCTAGCAGAGAAAATGGCCGAGGGAAAACACCCGAGTACTAATATGTGGAAAAAGATTACATGTATAGAAACATTTCTCAGTGGGTGCTCAGCACATACAATACTTGACGTAGAACTCCCTGATTGGATTTTTTTTCTCAGAGGTGCACTATTGTGAATTGCCCGTATTCTAGTGTAAGTGCTAGGCTCCTGCAGCAACATACATATCAATGACAGCCTATGCACTGTGAATGCTTTTGGCAATGATACAATTGACACTGTGTGCCATCGTGATCAACCCAATGGGCCCCAAGCGGGACCAAGAGAGGGCACAATTTTCCTAGCAGTGGAGGCACCTTTGATGAGAACTGCACTTTATTGGTTAATGAACGGCTATGAAATGTACGCACTATGTATGCGTGGCTATCAACAAAACAAACCCTCCTCCAGCATGGCTCTTTTCAACCAATGAGGGGGTGCTTCTGCTCAAGGCAGATGCAGTTGAACCGTGTTAATAAGAGCCCTGTCAATACAGCACTCTGCTTATAACGAGGTAATGGATAGGTCCCAATCCTTTGTTCTTTATTGTTTTCATTGCTAATAGTACAAGGCACCTGTTATAACAAGGGCTATGTTTGTTTCACACGGATCTGGATCACAATCAGTGATCCGTCGTTGGTTCGCAGACACCAAAACTTGCCTGATGGATGGTGCGAACCAGCATTAGGATCACTGATCGAGATCCAGATCTCTGCTAAACAAACAGGCCCAAGGTAATCTGCAAAGTCCAAGTGATCCCTTGTCAATGACGTTTGACTGTATCCACCTTGAGCAAAAGCACCCCCTCATGGGTTGAAAAGAAACATGTTGGTGGGAAGTGTTCTTTTGGTTGGTAGTGACTCTACTGCAGCGCATGCATTTCATTGTCAGTCGTGAACCAGTAAAGTGCAGTTCCCACCAAAGAAGCTCTGTTGATAGGAAAATTGCACCCTCTCTTGGTCCTGCTTGGGGCCCGTAATCTCAAATGAGTGTAAACAGGTCAATAGGAAACCACTTGTGTTAGATATTTTGCCATCCAGCAGACTATCCATCACTGTTCACTGTGGAAACAGGCTACCTGTTTTTTGGTCAGTTTTAATTGTGTCAAGTGTAACCGTGATTCAAGATTGAGCTCTGCACACCGTTCCATCAAGAACTGTCATTCATAATCATCAGTGCTAATAATGCTTCTCTTATTCTCTTTTGTCATATCCAGTTACAGAATGCAAACTGGAGCACTGCCTCCCCTTCCCTCTCCAGAAAAGATCAGTTAAATTTCCAAGGAGAGTAAATATTTAATGTTTTCTTGGCACCATTCCAAAAGTTCATTCCCAGCTGATCCAGGCACCAATCTCTTCTCTCTGTGCACGCATAAATTCCTCTAACATTTTCATTTTTTTTAACATGGCCCTCTTGTTCTATTTAACCCATCTTCAGTCGTCCGTTCCGTCCCAAGTGATTAAGGTTTTTTTCTCCTTATTTCCGCGGGCTCTGGTAACGCAGCGATTGCCGTCGCTCGTTCTCATATTTCCATCTCCCCGTTGAGCGCGCTCAGAGTTTATTCACACCATGCTCAGTGCTGATCCAGCCCCCGAGGCACCACAGAGAATTTCCGATTGCTTGGGTTTATTTTTTCCCCCTTTCTGAGGCAGAGGGGGAAAAATGGTCGGCTTCTGGCAATACTGTTCATCCCTCCAAAAAAAAAAAAAAAAATGCCGGATACATTTGGCATGGATGTGTTCAAACTGTGCATACATCCTAGCAACTTTGTTCATACTCTTAATAAATATAGTCCCATGTATGAAAAGCAATCCCTTGCACCATAAATACTTTGTTATTTCTCTGTAGTGCTGAAAAATTACTCATAAATGATGGTTGAATACAGGGTTGAACAGACTTTGACACGCTGAGAACATTTAAGGTATTTACAATGTACTTCAACACAAATTTTTAAACGGTCACGTCATTTGCATTGTTGCACATTATGTGTTCGGAATGACTGGGATGTGTCTTATGTTTACACCAGGTTTCTTATATTGTTTTGATTACATGTACGTGGTCATTATGAGGTAACTGACATTTCAGGAAAAAAAAAAACACAAGGGAGACATTGTGCGATGTGACATACTTGTTCATCTCATGTCCAAAAAGTGCAGCTTTCATTGAATGCTCCACAATTCCCGCTAATGCAGGTGAACTGCATTTGATATTGTGAACTTGGCGATAACTTGATCACATACATCAAGTTCTGAAAGCGGACTCCGTTCCTCAGGACTGCCGTGCCTACTGTGTTGGAAAATTTGCTACGTTGCAAAGTTCTTTACATGGTAATTCCAGCAAGGATGTCATTGGACCCTCTGCATAACAGGTTCATTAGAGTATGTGCATGTATGTGTACATACATGTAAGTTGGTAAGAATACCAATTTCTACATGTACATTGGGGAAACAACGTTTTTTTCAGGGCCTTGGGCCTAGTCTCCTTCTCAAAGTGCTTGTTTTCTTTTACTCTTCCTTTTCCTATTCTGTGATCATCTGATCTGCACAGTACGAAATACGTGTGATTTCATGCAATGTATTTTTGTCCTCGCTGATTCGAACAGCTCAAATTGCTTGTTTTTTACAGAAACTGGGAAATCGCACAAGCTGCACAATGAGCAGTGATGATTTGTAAGTTGGTTAGGCCCATTTTTCCACCAGATTGCATTTGTGGTTGACACAGTTGGCTGTCTTTTGAAAGGTGGAACCAAGATTGGGCCGTTTTTGTCTGAAAATGGCAGGACTGCATTTTCTTTTGAAAACACGCTTGCACAAGGTCAGATGTAATGCAGTTATGCAAGGAAAGTGAGTTTACTCAGATGCCGGAATTTCAATTTGATTCTGCCAGATAAAATATCCAGATGGCACTCCACGTTGCAAGAAACTGCAAAATTATGTCTTTTACAATTTTTCAGAGAAATGTATTGTCAAGAATACATGTACATGTATTTTTAATAGGCCTACATGTACATGTATGTACATGTATTTTGCACACGCGTGGTATACTGACAGAATGCATTATTGACTCAGCGATCAGAATAGGAAGCCGTTACTGTCATGGCACCATGCTTGCGAGCAGGTGATATACACCCATTACATGCCCCTCCAACTAACAGGCTGTTGGGAGTTGCCAAAGTGCAGGTTAACATTCAGTGAAATAAACGCATGAGTGTGGTGCTGCAACAGTTTTGACCACTGTCCTATGAGTAGGGGTGCTGGGGTAAAAAAGCTGGGGTGAGATTTCTCAGCCTTTTAGCTGATTTCACCATTTTTTGTTATGGATTTCAGCTTTTTTTTCTCATTGGCTGCATACAAAAGCATAGGAGATTTTCACAGTTCAGCTTCTCTGTGCCTTTTTTCAGCTGTTTTCAGCTATTTGTATCATTGGTCAATCTCACCCCTGAAAAAGGCACATGACCACATGGCCTCCAACGGGCCCAATTTTGCAGCACTGCTCGACAGTTGGCACAAAAGTCATGCTCACTCTACCAGAAAATCATGCTGCACGATAACATAATAACAAATGAAACTATTTCACAGTGTACGTGTGCTACGAGTAGTAAATGCACTTGTGGTTGTGCATACATAGAGCTTTTGTGTTGTTCGATCACTGCATTTCAGCAACTTTCCCCTCTAGGGTTATAAGCAGGCCTTTTCTGTGCCAGTGTCCCTTAAATACATGTAGATGGTGATTCTGTTCTCAGAATTACCTGCTGAGCTGTGCCATGAGATTGGGACCAGGTCTTGTCAAAAATACAAACCTTCAGGCTTTCCTCATGCATAGGACCACCAGAAATGTTGCAGATTCGGGATACTGTTGCATAGGCAACCCAGGAAAACTGGGTGGTTACTTGTACATGTATAACACCGATTTGTGCAGATATTTCAAACACCTACTTATACGCAAGCACATTGATGAGGACTGCACATTGCTTACAGTGTGGGGGATAAAATAGCCATATGAAGCTGTGATTTCACCATCCAATTTCCCGAGCCTCAAATATGTATCCAGCATGGGTACTATGTACATGTACTGTGTACATGTACTATGCACATGCACTGTGTACATGTACTATGCACATGCACTGTGTACATGTACATGTACCATGCACATGTACTGTTTACATGTACCATGCACATGTACTGTGTACATATACAGTGTATGTATCTCAACATTATACCATTTAAACAGCCTCAACTTAAACTGCACAGCGCCACATGTCATAGTTCATTATTGCTTCCACCCATCGTATATTCAAATTGGAGGAGTCCCTTTCTCCATCTGAAGGACGGCGAGAGTGAACAGCCTTAATTCTTCTGATGAATTTTTTTCGTTTGCATCGGGACAGAGGGGTGGGTGCTCATTCATCCGGAATAATGGTCTTTTTTTTTTTACCGGAACTTTGCCCTAGCCAAATGAAACACAATGCATTTTATTATTAACAAAAAATGACTCATGGGCTTTGTGAGAGGCTCTCATCTAAAGAAAAAAAAAGGAATCAGGGACATGCATGTAATCGTGCTTGAAGGACGTGTAAAACACGATCTGGCTAGCTGCATACACAGGCAGAGCCGACATTTTCAAACATTATATGTATGCCTCGACTCACCTCCGGCTGACGTGTCAACGCGCTTATTTGCCCATTTGTTTACCACACACACTTTAAGTCTGAGAAGTCAGTGAAGGCAGACTGTGCGTTGGACTTGCATTGGCCACTGTGCACGGCCTGTTTATGGAGGCAGATATCGTCCCGTGGGCGCGTACCCTGGCACTTTGCCAAATATGAGGTCGCGCAGTGAGGAATTTTCAGTACAGTTTTTCAAGTGACTCAAGTAATGCAGTGTCTGTGGCCCTTGATAGTTTATGCAAATGGTGGCCGCGATATCTTGCCTTTTTCGAAAGAAGAACATTTTGGTCCAAAACTAACACCGCCCATAAGAGATTATTAAGAAGGATGGGTGTGTGTTACTTGCTCCCCCCCCTGCCCGCTCACACACGCATGCACTTCGTGAAGTTTCACTGACCATACTGCATATTCATGATCAAGAGACAAATTCTGCCTGGTATGTTATCGTCATGCATCAGTCGGCTGTTATCGCTCTTTACCCGAAAATCAGCCCTTAGAGTCTGCCGTCCTCACTTCATGTCAAGCGAGGACATTCAGGTCCTCGGTGAAGCCTTTTTGTTTATATGCTGCCAGTCCTTGTGCAGAGTGTGAAGACTGTCTTGTTTTACTTAGCTTACAAGTGTACATGAGCATTGTATTTGTAAGGGGTGATATTTTTTCTTCATTTTAAATTTTCTGGTGGATAGCAAAACAAAGAGCTATTAACTCAAAAACAGCGATTGTCACCCCTACGAGGATACACATTTGTTACTACTAAAAGACAGTTTACAGTGCAGCCTTTGCTACATGCCTGTAGCCAGAGGGCTCAGTAGATTGAAGCAGTGCCCTTTTCTCAGAAATATTATGCAGGTTTCAAAATGGTGCAGCAGGTTTGAGTTACAAATTAATGGAGGAACGTTGGCCGGGTAATGACGGCCACAGCTGTACTGTACTGACCACACTTGTGACTGAACAGTTGATCCTTCCACGCACTATAGCTCCGTGTGCTGATTTGAACATCTGGTGGTCAGTTTTCTCCAATACCCACTCCAATTGTGGCCCTTTGCAATGCCATTTGTGACCATTACCAGACTACATTGGTCTGGTTACTGCCTGTGCTTGCTGTTGTGGACTTGAAATTGTGCACATAACAAATGTATACATGGTTGCATGTAGTGAGGCCTACATGTCTGCTTGTCAATCCACACAGTTGCATTACAGTTTTGTACTTCTTGTAGCAATTTATTTCAACTACAGATTTTTTTATAAAGAAACCTTTCCTTGGAAATTGTTATTTTTCATGGATGCTGACAGGTCAAACATAACACATATTTTCATAACATGCATCTGCAGAAAAAAAATGCATGGGACAGGATTGAAGGGAAGAGGCAGTTATTGAAGTAGGCCTTTCTGCGGTTGGAGTTTAAAGTACTCTCAAGATGTGGCCAGCTCTTTGCCTTGTCATGTGCACATCGTGCTTGGCATTCATGTCCACAGCACTCCCTCAGCAAACCCATGCCCATTTTGTGTTTATGCATGTACACTGTATGTACATTGTAGGCATGTAAAATAGACCAACTGCGCCCACGCGTCCACCAAAAGCAAAGTGTTTCACATTTACCAAAAGTAAAGTAAATGTATTGGTATCGCACTCAGTTTACTGATGTGCAGGGTACTATACGGTAACTTGGCTGTATTGTTTGTAAACAACGCTCAAACCACACGTTGTTATGGGGTTGATACCCACAGTCAGTCACGTGATGTAGCGGGCGCAATCAGTCTATTCTTTACAGACTGACCTGACTCTATCACCTTGAGAGCCGTCCATGCCCCCTCCTTTTCCTAACTTTTGTTATGCACCTCATGCTATATCACTGCTAACCATGGGATGTGCTGCAGTATTTGCCCATTCAAACCTGCTCATGTTGGAGACTTACGAATGCACTCGTGCATGTATAGAGTACCGAAGTGTGACGTCATTTTAAACGAGGAAGTGGCATACAAACAAATGGAGTACGTGCATGCTTTGGTTCACGTGCTGGTTCTCGCGCTATAAATGCCTTTTATACACATAAATGTGTGCATGACATATTCACTTCAGTACTCTCTGGGCCAAGTTGTATTTTTCCAGCGGTTATGTTCAGTGCAGTTGGTCGATCTTGGCTATCAGTCAATCCTACGAGAACTTACAGACAGGATGACTGGCTGACGGCAGAAAGATTAATAGATGGTGCTCCAAGACCGATCAGTGGTGCAGTTATCGAGCAATCGTGGTAGTCATCCACCTCATGACGCACAATTCCGACTCTCAGTTTCATTTCTCACAGTGACAAGATGTTTTCCACCGAGTGGCACTTATTAAAGTTTGCTGAAAGCAGATTGCACTGCAGTTTTTCCTGTCTATTTGTGATGTAATGATTTTTGGTAGACTGACAGAAAATGCTTAGGATCAGGCTTGAGCCTAGGCTAGAGTAGGAACTAAAATATCAGATGGCAAATTACCCTGTGCATTAGTTAGCCTCCGAGCAAGGAGAAACTTGTACACCATGTTACTCACTCATGGGCCATTTGACATCATGCAGAAACACTTCAATAGTCCTTCCTTTCTTTTTCTTTTCACAAGTTAATGGCCACTTCCTAAACGTACAGAGATCATCGTAAGATTTTTGTTGATGCAAAAATAGATTCATAAGCTTTTTGTTTGTCGATTTTATGAGCGAATTAAAACTGTCCTTTACATGCTCTTGTGCAGCTGTACTGACAGATTTCCACATGTAATTTGCCCACAGTAATCAAATTTTTCCAATTCAGAGATCAAAATGTAAATGACATTCAGCATTGTGCTGATTTGCACCCATTTTCCATAGTTGGTGTTTATGCACATGCTTAAATTTAGTTATTGAACTAACACCCCGCCATGTGGTCAGCATAATTAAAAGTTTAGACTGATATTGGTGCTTAAAGAGCAGATAATGTTGGAGAAAGCCTCAGTATTCATAAATTTATTTTCTCTTGTTTGAGTTGCTGTGTATGTCATACAAGTTGTGACAACTTACATGTACACACCTAGTGTGGACCCATGAACAAATGAGGTCCACATAATCTAGGTTGTTTGAAGCTTATGTGGACTAAGCCAGGTCCACAAAAGGTTCCTCCCTTTCTGGAAAACAGTTTTAGAAGCATGTAGGGTTAGGTTTATTAGTAAGATGAATAGTCAAGAAAACCATGAACAAAACTCCCAATTTTTTTGTAATAGGTATACAAATCTGTATCTACCATATACTAGTGCTGAGGGTGCTACGTCATTATTACCCCTGCTCATCAGGCCCACAAGCATTTGCAAATCCATCTGACCACCCCAGGGAGCATGTATACGTCTTGATGCTGCCATTTCACTTGGAAATGTCAGATCAAACACTATAACCGTCTCTGGCCCCCACAGGTACCCATCCATGGCCTACTCCCGGGTGGCATGAGGCTACGGAGGGTGAAGTGGCTTTGCCAGTGTTGCAACACATGGCCAGCCTCTGCATTCGACCCCCCAACCCTATCCACCTTGAGCAGAAGCACCCTCTTAGTGGTTGGAAAGAGCCATGTTGGCTTGGAGTGTTCATTTTGTTAGTAGTGATGCGACCATAATACGTACATTTCATAGTCATTTGCGAACCAGCAAAGTGCTTTTCCTTCCAAAGGAGCCTGCATTGCCAGGAAAACTGCTTCCTCTCTCGGTCCAGTTGGGGGCTCATATAGAGGAGTAACAAACTCTAACCACCAGGTTACACGCCTACACAATCCAATCCTGCAAAAATCCTCCCCAAAAATATGGTAGATATAGGAAGATCTGGAAACTTAGGTCAGTGGTCGGTGCAAATCAAACTGGGTTTTTTTTTTTGGTGATAAGATAAATTGAAGCCTCAAGCACTGTCAGCTTTCATCAAGTTAAAATGATAACGGTGGCTTGTTAACATCAGGTAAACATGCAGGCGGGCAAGTTGGTTTTGATACATGTAACAGGTGCGTCTGGGTAAAGCTGAGCTCTCCTCCCCCCCCACAAAGAATGGATGTGTGACATACACATACATGTAACATGTATGTACTATCAGATCTGATTTCTGACAGTATAATTTGTACAAGCAGAGAAAGTGGACCACCTGTTCAAAAGTCTGGCTCCTAAGAAGAAATGATAGGAAAGTATGAACTGTTGACCCAGTTTGCAAGTTCAGTGTAACCATCTGCATGCTATGCATTTAAGCCACTCCACTCTGTGGGCTCAACTGCCCATGTTGACATCAACACCTGTTGTTTCATGAGTAGGCCCTGGTCAGATTGAACATGGCTGTCAGTGCATTGTAGCATTTGAGTTGGCTGTAGCTTTGACTTTGTACACGTCAGCATTGAAGAGTAGCACTTAAGTTTTCCAGTACCACCCTGTTTTCTGCCAAATATTGAACTTGTTAGGAGGGAACAAAGCTGAAGAACATAGGAATTGGACTGTAAGATTACAAAATAAAATGATGACTGCAGACCATCACTGCTTTATAGAAATTATATGTACGTTTTCCTGATAAAAGTGTGCAGAAAGTATTCAGCCAACAACTTCTTGAAGTACTTTTCTCTATAACAGTTAATTGTTTCAAAAGTTGGATTGTCTAAAGTCTTGAATTTGTAATCTTACCCTTGTGCATATACCATGAAATATCCAGTATTCGCTAGCTTTGTTCGCACCTATTAAAGTTCAGTAGTTTACAGTGAACTTGGTATTTGAAGAGTTCATGACCACAACACTGGTACACGGGTTGAGCTTCTTAGCCCCAGCACTGACACAGGCTGAATGTTATCCCTGTAAAGGGTCAGACTTGTGTGCTCGATGGATTCTTGTTTTCATGAAGGGGTTTTTGCCAAAATCTTGGGGGTCATTTTTGATCCTGCACTGAAGTTTTAAATAAAGAGTGAACTTAATACATGAGTAATGGGCGAGAAAATGTTGCATTAAGTGGATCCTCAATGCCTCATTTTAGACCAAAATGGATTCTTGTGATCTTTACAATGTTGCATAATATAGTTACATAAATGAGGAGTTTCATTTTCCATATGCTGTTTCTATCAATTAGACAACAGCTTCGATACTACCTGTACATGTGCTGGGAACCTCCCAGCCAGCAAAAAGAAAAATAAATGCCAAAAGTGACCATCACTTGGGGAATAGAAATGTTTTTGCCGCTCAGTAACTGTGGTAGTTAATTAGTTTGCAGCTTGTGACCTGTCAGAAGTAATTACAACTTCTGTTCAGGAAGTCCATTATTAAACTACATCTGATGATTGCATGCACATTGGTCAAGGCTTCCACGTAGGCCTACATGTACGATCTCTTCGAATGAGCTTGTTGGAGAGAAAAACACCCTCACTCAAGACATTGATGAATCTATAGCTGAACGTCAAAGGCATCTATTCTCATTTATTTATCATCAGCTTTCAGTAACAGAGATTAGAAAAACATGATATGAGAATAATATGTGAGCAAGACCAACAACAAACCCATGAAGGCTCATGATGATAACATGGAGAGCCTTGTGCACCAAGACAGGCAGGAATTGGCCTCATTCACAAGTCGGCCATCTTGAATTGAAAGCAAGGTTAGCTTTATTTGGGGAGCCTTAGAATAATAATTAGGAAAAGTAATTAAAAAAGTTAATTGCAGTTTAATTTCAGTGACAATGATTAATGATTAAAAATATGTGATTTTTTATATCTACATGTAAAAGTATTTAAGTAACATTGTAAAAAAATGAAAGTGAGGCAATAGTCTGGCCCTAACCCATTTGACAGATTACATTGAGTATAAAATAGATTCAGGGAACATGATTCAAAATGGCTTCCTTGTGAATAAGGTCCATTGAATACTAAATATTGATCGAATGTTTCAATTCTTTTCTCTCCGTCGGAAGGAGGAAGAGATCGTAAGTCTGTGTTCACATTTCCCACAAACACCCCAATGTTCATCTTATACCATGTGCAGTGTTCATGCAGCAGTTCAAGAAGTGCATACACTGTAAGATCGCTTTGATCAGCAGGTCAGTCCCTCCAGTGTCATTGAACTATACCGTGGAGCAAGTTGAGCCCCCCCTCCCCCACTCGATCACAGAAGTGTGTGATTTCATGCAAAGACATAGCCACGGTGACCAATTAGAGATATGGTTCGCCCATTGATGCGCACACCTGTGCACTTCATTACACCACCTCTGGCACCTTATAAACACATTTAGATAATTGTGTTAAGTTTATGGGTAATTCTATAAATTGGGGGTCCAATTTTTTTTCGTGTCCTTGTCACATCTGACAAGTGATTTTTGAGTTCTGAACACATTTTCTAATTTCCAAAAGTGACGAATCAATGCAAGTTATCTGCTGAACAAATATATGGTTTGAAATCAATTTCTGTGATATTTCCATGACAAATAACAAAGGTCAGATGAAACAAGCACATAAAAATGTCACACTTTGGACCCCAACTTCATAGAATGACCCTTATGTTATTTCCTTAATTTGTAAAAGCAGTAGTAATCGATTAGCTTTTTTTTCTTTTGGCCTGGAAATTTTGAATTGCTCTGTAAAATAGCGCTCAGTGATTAAAAGTTGGGGATCTGTAATGAAAAATTATTTCCCTTTTTTGTATTTTTTTGTCAGTTAATATTTTTGTGTCCTAATCTCGGTAATACTAACTGAAAGTGTTGTCTTTTTGCACATGGTTAAGTGAAATTTGGCACCATTCTGGGTTTAGAGTTCAGTATTTTACAAGAAACAACACGTGACTTTATGTGTGCATAGCAGTTAAATGTGTCAGTCGAAACCTTACAGATTCTTGATAATATGAAAAATCAATCACTTATAAAACAAATTGGGAAAGGTAGATTTCTTCCACCCTCCCCCATCAGACACGCCCCCTCCATCATTTCCATTCCCACCCACCCACTCCCATTGCCTATTTGTAGTTGGTTCAAGGGTTTAAATTATCTGGAAAATACGATATACAAACTTTTTGGTCTTTTTCATGTAAACGGCTAATTTTCATACCTTGTGTGCACAAAACAGCTTCTTACATATTACAATTACCAGTGGGCTATAAAAATTAAGTATTTTTGACAATAGATAGAGTGGGAAGTCGCCAAAGCCACTTTTGCTTTGAAAAGAATCTTGGAAATGAAAAGGAACCTTCAACATTTTTCAACCACATAATGTGCATTTTAATCAGGATGCCAGACTGAGTGATAGATCAACAGAAAGAACCTTGTTTGTTCTTCGTGATCCACATTTGAGCGAAAATGGGAAAGTGGCTTTTGAAGTCATTTTGCAGAATCTCGTCACATATTGTTGACATACATGTACATTAATTTCTTGTGCATTGAATGTTACTCCATTTTGTTGGGCCTAACCTGGAGGGACAGAACATTTAAAATTCTAATTGCAGGAGGCAATATCAACTGAACAAATATCAAACGGAACCGATCAATAACTGTTTACACGGCAATTAAATTATGCAAGTTGTTGCCATGGTCACACATCAATTTTTGACAGGTCGAATAATCCAATCCAAGGTGCCGGTGTGTCGGGAGAGCTATTGGCATTTCTCAGTGTCTCTGGAATCACCAGGCAACGAGAGAATGTGATTGGTCAGTTGTGCAGCATCCATCACTGGAACATCATTTCGTGAAGTGGACCAAGAACCCTGAGAATGAAAATCTTGATTGGATTGGTTCATGAAGCAATCATTTGCCGTTTCAAGTTCTAGACTTAATTTGTGAAGGTGGGGGGGGGTTTGAGCACTCCTCCAGTTACTTCTTCAAAATCCTCCACCTCTCTCAAGGGTGTGTTACAGTCTCGAAGAAGGTAGAGCCTAGCCTCTGTTACTGTTGATGAGAGAGTTGATACCCTTGAAAAGTTACAGGGTGCACAATATTTTCTTTTGACGTTCCTAAATGGGATAATTTAGGAAGCTTTCTGTTGAAAAAAAATTGCTTGGGAGGATTTGCTAAAGCACCAAGTACAGCCTTATGTCTTATGGGTGACCCTACAATGGAATAACATACATTTCCACATAGGTTAACTATTCAGGAGGGCCTGAAATTGCCAAATGCCACATCTTGTTGAAATGCTTGTGTTCTACCAGTATGGCCTTGGTGGCTAGTTTGTAGATCCCCCGGCCACTATGGTCCGCCACTATGGTCCGCCACTATGGTCCTGTAGATTAAGGTGTTTATTGTTCAGGATCTTGTAGTGCAAGTTTGAGTAACAACCATTTGTCAACTGACTGGTACCCATGATATATTTTGTGCATAGGTTACCAGGGAAAATTTACCAGCAGGTTGACAATTAGTGGTCCCTCAATCTCATCCATGGATACATTCAGTGTTGTCTTTGCTCAAGTCAGTACACAACACTTGGTCCCCTCTGTCAAGTCTTTTATTTTACAATGCCAATGCAAACCTCTCAATTTGTGAATGTTCTCCTTAACTCAGTTACATTCAAAGCCACGGGCACCACAATGTTTTTCTCCAGAATCAGTTACTCTTACAAAAGATACTCAAGAAATCCTGAGAATAAAAGGATTAAAAATTGACCACAGAACCTATAGTGGTTTCTGGTAGTGGAACCAGTAACTTAAAGGAAGGAGGAAATAGAAATAGTTTTAAAAATTTTACTAAAAACCCATGAAATTGCATCTTTTGGTTTCATTTAACCTCATTTTAAATTTTTGTTTTGCAATTTTAACCCATATTTTGATGCTTTTGTGGTTTTTATGCTAATGCATATTTGCATATTCATGAGCTTAACAATGATGCCATCCAAGACACCAAATCTCAATGTTGCACTGATTTGTGCCCAGAAATTTCTAGGTTTTTTTAACCACTGCTATGGCAAATTTTATTTTCTTTGGCAATTTATTGCTGTGTAAGTATATGGCAATAATCCAGCAAAAATCCCGTTCACAGAAATGTTCCAAGACAGCAAATTTTGGGGTTCACAATTTGAACATGAAAACATGCAACCTGAACCATGTCTTCCTGGATTTAGCGCCCTCACTTGTCCAGAAATGCTTGGTCAATTTTTAATATTTCAAAAAGTGCACCGTTCAGTTCACATAATTCAATAAAGATGTCTAACAGTCTTCATACATAGAAGAAGAGTACAGAGATACACAAAAAAGTGATTCTAAGAAAAATTCATTTCCTGGTTCCTTTAATACTGTAATTAAAGTACTAACAAATGGTCAGGAAGGTATGTGTCGGTCATCAATTTCTTTAATTGGCAGCTTTTAAAGCAAATATTTGATGGTCTGTACTAAGTATACATATGTACCTGTATTTGTATGTTTGTTTTGTCCATTTAATTAAATTGCACTACCATCATTACTTTGTGTTTGATATCACCGTAGAGTTGTTTTGCTTTCTGCTGTCCTACACAGAGGTTGGCGTTTTATTGTCAATGATGTATTAGGAAGCTGTTCTTCAGAAGTGCACATGCAGTACATCATGCAACAAAGACAGCTACGTCCATTTCTCTGTAAAGTTAACTCCTTGGGATTGTGTATGATGCATATACATGTACATGTATACATAAGCTTTCTGTTGGTTAAAAGGTGAATTTGCATTGAGGGATGGCGAACGTCGAACTCTGGAGGGAGTGATGCCAGAAAGCATCTGCAGATGCTCGTGTTGTAGACCAATCAGAAGGTTGAGGGTTTGTGTCCTTGAGCAAACCACCTTGCCCTTATTTGCCTCCTGAAATTCTTCCAGCATTTGTCGGGGAACAACCTGTGATGCACTGGCATCCCATCTAGGGGAGTAGAAATATTCTCAGTTGTTTCGTGCAAGGGAAACAAAAGGTATTTGGCTCAGAAAACTCTTGGCTTGTACTTCAGAAGAAATTGCAGCTAGCCAGAAGTATTGCCACCAAGATAGTGCTCTACAAACACACTGGTTCATCCATGGTTCCATGACCTAGTAGTATGGACATTCCTCTGTTCTCGTGTGGTTAAAAATCATGGTGAAAATTCTTATTTTCTTCTAAGTAAGATTTTTGTTAATGGTTTGCTTGACTTTTCCCCTTCCTTGTGCCACGGTAGCTGTAACCCGAAATGCCTCTAAAACCCTTCTCCAGAAAGGGATAACCTTGTGTGGACCTGGCTTAGTCCACACAAGGTTCACACTACCTGCCTTATATGGACCCCTTTTGTGCATTGGTCCTCACTACAGTAGCCACGGTTACCGTACTGGTGCATTTCACATAGATCTGAATCTGATTCACACCATCTATACATTATTTGCAGAGCAGACCTTAAACTTCCACCCAGATACTGATCCCCATATGCACACAGGATACCTGAGTACAGTGACTCTCCTGTGTTGGTCATGCATGGCGCCCTCAGCAGTGCTTACCTGGAGCCAGTAAGGCTGAGTTGAATGTATTGACATTGTTAATGACATACATGTACTGTGTCACTGCAGTAGAGGTTCACCCTCTGTCTCTGGTGTGGATGAGAATACAGTGAGGTGAACTTGATATCTGCTTTCTTTATCAGGAGGAAATTTTTGTTAGACATTTCACCAACTCTCCCCCCACCCTCCCCACTCGTGCCCCAGGAGATGCCTTAGATTAATGCAGAGCTTAATTGTGTTCCATCCTGGGTGCCATGCGACGGCATCTTGGTCCCAATACTGTGCATTATATATGAGAAATGCTAAGCCTTCCTGTCGCCAACCCTCTTCAATTAAGAATAAAAGGCTGTCTTTGAAGCATCTTATATTTCATTCGACCAATTTCAAGGCTTCGCATCAGCATGTCCCTCGTTGTAATGAATATTGCATGCTTTATTGAAGCCCCCCCCATATGCCAGTTGTGCAACGAGCAGCCGTTTCTCAAAATGAGAAGTGAGAAAAAGATGTCATCGTTGTTTTTTTTTAATGTAAACACGGTACCAGGGCTGTGAGGACAATGGAAATCAACAGCATTTGTTCAAGTTTTGTCCTTGATGCCAACGTCAAAATTAAGAAGGGCTGAAAGTGTGCTTTCTAGCACATACTGATAAAATCAGGAGACTCTGTTCTGTAAATGGTAGTGCGTGAGATGTAAAATGGAGACAGCTTCAGTTTGTTGTGAGTGGGATAGTGTTGTAATGGTATTCTTTCCTATTTCTGCAACAGCAAAACCAAATGTGGACTGTGGCTAACCACGTAGTTTTTATTAACTTCACTCTAATGCAGGCTGGCTAGACAACTCAGAACCACATCATGGAGCCTGTTTCCATTATTGGTTCTTGGTAACCTTGTTTCATAATTGAAGTGCTTAAGGGAACCATTTACATGAAAACAACTGAACAAATTGGTGGAGACGATCAAAAACCACCAGAAATACACACAAACCACATGGAGATGTGAGCAGGCGGTTCTTTTGTGAATAAGCCTTTTGTAAGTTAAATTTGAATTAAATCTGGTACACTGAGTTATCTGATTGCACATAAACATAATTTGAATTCCCCCGATTAAAGGCACTGTTGCTATACCTGTGATTCGAGGCAAGCTTTTGCATAATGACCACCATCTCTGGATTGGACTAGTTCCTATGTGACCTTCTTGTCCATTAAAAACAGTGTATTAGTGCAAGGCGTCTCTTATGTAACTAAGCAAAAGCATGTCCCGAATCATGAGCTATAGCAACAGTGTCTTTAGTACAGAGAATTCAAATTGTTAAATTCACGTGAATGTGAAGAACTCAGTGTACCAGATATTATTCAAATTTAACTTGCACATAGCTTTTTAAGATGTTCACGGTACCTGCTGCTACAGCTGACTCGGACCGGCCAGCCGACCCCGGCAAGCTCTGTGGTCGAGTGGTTAGACATCTGCACTAGTAAGCAGGAGATAGAGGGTTTGAGTCCCACCCGAGTAAGCTTGTGAATTTTTTCATAAGCTCTCTGACAAGCACTGAGTATACAGTGTTTATAATATATACGTTGGGTAAGGGCAAAACCAGTCACATAAATAAAATGCACAAGGCTTATTATAGCTTGACTATAGCCATTCTGGCAAGACACTGTTGCACAGGCACACTAACCACAAAGTTGGAGCTGCATGCTCAGTTATGCATATCAGTTAATAGGCATGCTGATTCATTTGCATCCTTGTAACAAGTCTGGGCACACCGAGATGTATTCCCCTTGAGTTTCATATGTTACATGTAAAAACATGTTAGTGTGTGTTTGCAATCACATTACACCCACGGTGGGTTATTTTTCTTTGTTGAATGAAATTTTTGCAACCTCATCATTTCACTTTCAAGAGCTGACCGACTTTTTTTTCGTGGTGGGGAGAGGTTGGGTTGTGCAACTTTTTCTGTGTCATGAATGAGCATTTCTGCTTCAGTTAACTGCACTGTTGAACCGCCTCCCAGGCAACAAAAAAAATTCAGCAAATTCACAAAAGCCATGTCTAAACAGCCTGGCTATTCTTCATTGCTAGGATACCATTGGTCATTGTCGCACGTGACGAGCGCCATTGTGCCATGCCCTTTTTTTTCCTCGCTTCTCTTTTGCATTCTCTGGGTAGTGCAATGGCAGAACCCACTTACATGTAGTTAGTGTTGTGAAAGCCCCGTGTGCACAAGTTCGTGTCCTTCTCTTCAAAGGCAGTTTAATGGGCATTATCATCGCTTTTCCTTATCTACAGTGGCTATCATGTTTTTTGCCCATTAATTTTCAACTCTGTGTTTGCTGAGCGCCAGCCACCAATCATGTTTGCAAACATGTTTACTGTATTGCAAATCTCTACCCAGGGATCACATCCAAATTTCCCAGTTCCATTTTTTAAATTCCGGGGACAATTGAAAGAGTGTGTTTCTATCCCTTTAAAAAGGGATAAAGGGAATTGGGGACTTTATCAGTTCTTAGCGCTGTTCTCAATATATCGAATATTTGGCCACAATCAAATATTGCAATGCATGTAGATGTTCAATAGATGTTTACCTGTTTGAATATTCAGGGAGAGCTATTTTGATATAATCCACTTTAATTAACCCAAACCGGGCTGCTACCCTCCCCTTAAAAGAAATTCCCTTCCAAGTTCATCTGAACTCTTCAATTAAAAACATAATCTGTGACTATATTTTACTGTACCGCACTACGAGGTGCTACTTTTTGTCTATTGCCAATTTTTTACCCATCGGGGGGTTCATCGTTCCCATCCTTTGAGCAGGTTGAGGCCCATGATCGGCATGTTTTGAATGTTTCTACATGAAGTACTTGTATATTTGGTCAAATACAGTTTCTATTGTCAAATTCTAAATTATTTGAAAATGAAATGCCCTTGTCAGTTCAAATTTGACAGTGTTTGCCACGGAAGGTGTTTTCATTTTATTTTTGCCAAGTAAGATATTCCCTTGATCATTCCTCCCCCCCCCCAAAAAAAATAAATTTCCACAGTTCGTCAAAGTGGCCCCAAATCATGATTTTTTTTTTCAAATTTCCGCTTTTGGCTAAGTCAGCTACTAGGCTGATTGCATTTTCCGTTTTCACGAAGAGACCACATCTGTTGTCTTTCATAGGTAAATTAGTGTTAGAAAAAAGGGCAAAACCATGGGCATAGCTCATTCAACTGTTTTCACAAAGAGACAATGTTGACTCCGGAAATGTATACAAATGTAATAATTTGCACCTGACACACCCTATGGCAAAAACGTGTACTGTGCATGCCGTTTTTACGAAGAGACAAAAGTCACACAAATTTGAGCATTTTCACGATCAGACAAAAGTGTCTGTTTGCAAAATAAACAAATTTAATTGATTTCTGTATATATTATCTTGAGTTGTGTGTCATTTGAGATCCCTTCTTTCAGGAAGTACCTGTAGCATTAGTTTAATCAAAGAAATCCTAAATAATGGAGAAGTTTACAAGCATTGAAAAAGAGACCCAACTTCAAATGGATTTTCTCGAAAACGAGTATTTACTTCTCTGTGGCGAGTCTTTTGTCTCTTCATGAAAACGGTGACAAATTGTATGTTAGTAATTTAGAATTAGTAATAAAGAAGTTTATTTCACTGAAAGTACTTTTTTTTTCAGACTTCTTGAATGCTTGGAAACTTTCGTGCTGCGAAAATAAAAAATAGATTTTATAATAATATTCCCTCTTATCTCTAAAAAGGTTTGCAATAATTGTGATTATGTTGCATTTTAAATCTTTGAGAGTTTAAGAAAGTAGGTGTACAGGACCAAGGGCAAGCAGGTACTTCTGCTTAGTGTCTGACTCGAATGAGCCACTCAGTTTCACGCACCCACACAGAGGCACACACATGTATTGGTCTCTGCATTTAATAGTGGCATGCTGTGGATTTTATTACAAGCAGCCCGGAAACCTTCACCTGGGTGAATGAGAGTTCGTGACTTCTTCTGGCAGCTTTTGTTTTGAACTGTCATGTGTCCAAATAACTCAGGCATCCAAATTTCAGACTGGCCATTATCAGCCCATTTTTTTTTTTATGAGAGTCAAAACCTCTGTAATTTCAAGGTAGTCCCTTGCAAACAATCAGTGGCTCAAGCCAGGCAAAGCCTTGACCCGTTGTTGACCTTTGCCTCCACTCCTACCAGAATCAGCCATTGTGGTTCGTGCTGTTTGCCTAGGCAGTTCATTGACCAATCACGTTGCCTCAATCCCACTACAAAAGAAGAATGAAAAAAGAGAAGGAAAAAAAATGAAGTCTAAAGAATCATGAAAGTAGGTCGCACCGAACTTCCCACCAAAATTTGCATACGTTTAGTTCAGACGATGCATACCGCACTATTCATGCAAACGTAGCCATTATGGGAATTTTTTTCCGGGTACTTTTATCGCGCGGTGTTGGTAGTGGGTGTTAACTCTGAATACCTGTGCATTGTATAGAGAGCCACTGAAACTGTGTGGCTGTGTAGAGCTCTAGTGAATGCCATAGACACGCTTCAAAACCGGGGACCAGGTTAGTTGCTGGAAAGAAGGCGTGGACCAAACTACGTTCCGGTTGAAGCTTAGACCAAAAGGGTTGGGTCAGTTTTAGCCGGATGCAATGGTTCTCACCTTTGCTCTTGAGAGTCCCGGTAAGTTAATGCCCCTTAGCTTTTTTTTTGGTTGGCAGTTCTTTAGTTGTACTCAAATGCGTAACTAAAGGAATGGATGGTTCCCCATCCCTTTCAAATTTGGCACTGCTGTTGAAATGAAATGCTACCTGATTAATTATGCCGTGCTAACCAGCTGTTCATTATTGCTGTAGGAACTGGTCACATTGTCAGTTTCTTACAGTGGCAAATGTGGCACTTGAGGCAAAGTTGTCACTGAGCAATCGCTTTGTGATATCCTGCCCCAAAAGGGCCAAATTCATATTTTTGTTGTTATTTTAATACTGTGCCAGAAATGAGTTCAATTTATCGCATTGTGATTTTGAGCACTGTTAGTTTTCATGCCAAATATGAGTTCAGGGCTAAGGTTTGTCAGGAAAGAATCTCTTTCAAACTCTGGAAAATCCCCGTTTTACCAGTGACCCTAACGCCCTAAGGTGTTTGTAAAATATTAGGGTTTAGATGTTCTTACATATAAAAAAGTTAATATATAGAGAACACAAGGACTGAGTATTATAAGGGTTGCCTTAAGGGGCATGCTGACTATGGGCCCTCCATACCACTGCTGGTTATTTGAGGGATATTTCTTCTTCCTCTAGTTTCGCCTCAGTGACATGTGCAAAGTGTCCTGTCGTTGCATCGTGCGAAGCTTAAACATTGTGGCCATGTTCTATTTAAGGCTGGCTATGGCCAGGAGTAACATGCACATTTATGGATAGCTGTCGCAGTGGCTATTCACTCTGTGCACGCTGCTGCCATAGGCATGCAGAGCCTCAAACTGGCAGCTTGTACAGTTGTGTCGGAATTGTGTCATTACAGCTGTTGGAAATATTGTCCAATGCATGGTACAAGAACGAACCCAACACCTGCAAAATTACTTAAGCAACATACATGGAAATCACTGAACCGGCGATATTTATTGTGAAAAGCTGCCAGATCGAGGCTCTGCATGCCTGTGGCAACAGTGTGCAAAGAGCAAATGCTGTGGCTTTGAATAACACAATATCATTATGTTTACATCCAGCCTGTGTCTTTGTTATTCAGACGGTTTGCATGGTGGCACGCGAGAAATGTGAATGGTATCTCACGCATATTTTTGAACATAACATGCACGTCAAACGTCACACTAATGAAATTGCTGCATCTTAAAACATGCCATAACCGAGCCACATTGGTAGGAAGTGACTATTTGGTTGGAAGCGACGCAATCGCAACACTTGCATTTCGTAGTCCTTCACGAACCAGCAAAGTGTAGTTCCCACCAAAGGAGCCTCTGTTGCAGAAAAATGGCGCCCTCTCTTGGTCCCACTCAGAGCCTATAACATACTGCATATGGTCAGTGATGTATTGGGTGGGGCAAGTTGCCACCCAAAGACACAGTTGCTTTTATTCAGTAATTGAAAGCTCTATCATTTTAGAAATGGTACAATCACTTTTCCTCAGAGGAGGAGGGATGAGGATTCTTTTTCAGGCAAAAAAAAATTGGACAGTCGGTTTTGGAAAAAAAAAATCCATGTTGCCCGTCCCCCAGCCAAGACATGGAAAAGCCACAGGGCGAGGGCCCAATGTAATGGTTTTGCTTTTAAGTGAAGACTTCTTCAGCTTTAAGAGAATCCATGCCAACAAACAGCATGTTTCCAGGCACAGAATTGATTTGCCAGCATCGCAAGCATGGGATGGTTAATCTTATTTGGAGGGGCAGGATTCCATGGTTAGCAGAGCCGTGAAATCGGGCCTCGATGTGATCATCAAGTCAGTGCAGTGATTCTGGCAAGAAGAGGAAGGAGGATGTCACTTTGAGGTTTGGAGTATTATAGCGTGATGAAAAGGGTTGACCAGTGTTGAGATGAAGGGGCTTACTTTGGGAACTGTACAGTGACTCAGCACCACAGACCGATTGGCAGGATTTTGGGGTTGGGACTTTCTCCTTTAAGCCTAAGAATTCCCCACTATAGCCAAACTCCAACGCCAGGGTTTGTTGGAATCTTGGCCCAATTTCACGGCACTGCTAAGCAGTATAAGCGTGGCAAAGGCACGCTTACCTTAAAGGGAAAAAATGTGCTTAACATAGTGGCAAAACGGGATGTCTTTATACATGTGCAACTGTTAGTGCAACCATGACAAGCACTGCCACGAAATAGTGCTTACAGTCTGCAAAATTTTCTGCTGTAGTAAGTGCAACTTTTCTGCTAACTGCTAAGCAGTACCATGAAATTGGGCCCAGTTAAGATGAGTGCTGCACTTATAAACTGGCTGTGTTTTACTCGGAAAGCAGGAAAACCAGGAATAATAAATAAACCCAGTCCAACTGTTTGTGCGCACAGGTAACTTTATGATATTGAGATTTGTAAGAATGAGGAAGGCACAGTAAATAACCCAAGGTAGTTAGGGTTCAGCTTGCCTCCAGTTGACATTTGCTGGCAGTAGGCTCCGAGCTGGACCAAGAGAGGGTGCAATTTTCCCAACAACTGAGGCTCCTTTGGTAGTCCTGTGCATCGCCGGTTCACGAATGACTATGAAACAAACATTGCAGTCATGCCACTACAGACAAAATGAACACTCCCAACCAACATGGCTCTTTTCAACCACTGAGTGGATGGACTTGAACCACATACATCAAAACACATCCTTGACCCAGCCTATCTCATTCACCCTTTTTGGCATTTTAATGCATTTGTGTGGAAGTCCCAAACGGCAAGGTCGCAAAAATAAAATAACCGGAGCTGCACCGGCCAACATCAGAGCATGGTTTCTTAGTCTCAATGCCTCAGGTGCAGGAATTTGTTTCTTTTTATGACGTGTCATTCTGTAAATTTCAGTTCCCATTCTATTTGTGTCCCTGTCACATGTGACATATAATTCTGTAAATTTAGAAGATATTCTCTAATTTCCACGAGTGATTAATACACATTACCTTTTAAACATGTATAAATAGTTCCATGTCAGTTACAATGATAGTTCCATGTCAGTTACAATGATAGTTCCATGTCAGTTACAATGATAGTTCCATGTCAGTTACAATGATAGTTCCATGTCAGTTACAATGATAGTTCCATGTCAGTTACAATGATAGTTCCATGTCAGTTACAATGATAGTTCCATGTCAGTTACAATGATAGTTCCATGTCAGTTACAATGATAATTCCATGTCAGTTACAATGATAGTCCCATGTCAGTTACACAGTCAGATATAAAAGTGACACAGAGTGTCACACTTTTGGACCTCAAATTTATAAAATGAGCCACATATCCAATCTAGGTTTTGTTTGCATGTCCTTGGTTGGAACATACTCAGAAATGTGACACTCGGATTCCAGTCCAATTTATTGTGAGATCTTCAGCGCACCACATTTGTGTACAACCCGTACCAAGAAACGTAGCCAACAGATGGCAGATGAATTCTAGCGGTTCATTGTATGAAGGTACATGTACTTGGGGCAATGGATGCCTGTGCTGAGATGGGCTTGTCGCCAATTTAGCAATCCCTTTTTCCGGGGGTAAATTTGCTAAATGTCTGTTCCCATTTTATGTTCTATTGTGCCAGTTCAGCTGGAGTTTATAGCTCCATGGTTGAACCCCCCCAAAAAATAAAAAAGCAAGAAGTGTGTGCAATTAAGTGACCCAAAGGAAGTTTGTTCACCTTGTAACCAGGCATGTATTATTTCGTTATTGACAAGAAAACTTGTATGGCACCCAGGGGCTCATTGCCATTATCACGGTTTACATATGAAAAAAAATATTTGGCAGTTTTTCCATTGCGAGTTTGGATCCGTTCCAGTAAAGCGTAGTAAAGTGTATGTAAAATATTTATAACGTGCTCTTTAGAGTTCGGACCCTGGTAACGCACACTTGCAGGTACATGTACATGTACTGTACTTGTTCTTGTTTTGATTTCAACTAGAAATGCAGGTACAAAGCTCATGTCAGGAAATCTTATCATTAATTTGGTGGAACTGTTTTGAGAATGGTGTATCCGAGTAAATATTATTCTGCTGCAATAATGGGTATAATGTTTGTAGCAGCTTGCTGACAAGTGACAACTCAAAATACGAGTTGTGCATGTCTTTGTTTCCTCCTGGTACATGATTTTCGGCTGTGTTTTTAAAATCATATTGGAAATAAGAAGTTTACAAACAAGTGTCCTAGGCTTGACCAGCATAACTTCCAAATGGTAATAAAACATGAGTCTGACAAATTTTAGACATTTTGGGAGCCTTGATGATATTGGCAGCAGCCCAGCCTTGGCTTCATACGGATTGCTACAAGTGGGTGCAGGAACAAGATCAGTTGTTGGTCGCTTGTTTGAGCCTTGACACTTTATTGATTTGTGAAGTTTCAGCGGGCAGCTAGTTCTTTCCATGACATCGGAAACATTTTCTGTTTCATGAACACCAAATCAGGTACACCTCAACGATGCACTGTCAACACGAGTCACTTACCCGAGCCAGTCAGTGTTAGCTGTGCGTGAACGTGTGTCATTGGACCCCCATTGTGAGACCCAAACTGGGTCCCTGTGCGACAAGCGCAGACTCATTTGGGAAGGTTCCAGACAGCAGTGTAAAGAGAAAAGGAAACAAGAGCGGAAAACACCAGATTTGTCAACAGATCCCCCCTCCTTGCGCCTTTTTTTTCCTGTGCTATATTTGTCCCGTCGGGTCCAGTAGCCACTGTACTTGCCAAACACAAATCCTCACGTTTGGTTCCTTTCCAAGTGTTTAGATAGTTGTTCATAGTGCACTAGAGTTTACTAACATTGACACCCCCTAAAAAAGACTGATAGAAATTAAAAATCCAATTTTCTGAGATTACAGAGGAATTCACATGTAGATTTCATGCTGTCTCAAAACCATGAAAGTCCATCCATCACTCATTGGAACATTAACTTTTACTTCCCAAAACATCAAAGTTATTGGTTTTTACTGTGTTATGGTTGAATACTTTTTAAAGTTATTTTCAGCCAAGAAAAGAAATAAAGTGTACATGTACTGGTATGTGGTACACTGTGAGTGCCCCTCAAGTTTAACATGAAATTACATGTACCTGAAAACATTAATATTTATAAGGAAAGAGGTCACTTAGGGATAGTCAGCCCCTAACAACAGTCAAGGCCCAGCTACCATTGCCCAGAGTTGTCCTGCTGAATCAACCAATCAAAGGCGAGCATGCTTTGAGTCTTCCTAAGTTTGGAATGGCAAGCCGGGGTTTTTTTTGGGGGGGGGGAATGGGGCTCTTTAGGGAGACTGATTATTGTAGGGACTCAAGGCAGGAAACTAGTTGTGACACGGGGAAAATGCTCGGCTGAAGGACTGCATTACATCGGTAATCGGTTTGTCGGGACATGCTGACATGTTTGGCCCAGTATGCCCAGTACCCAAGGGGGTGATGTCGTTTTGCACATGTCATCCCACAGTTGCCAAAAACACTTGGAACTTCTTTGACCAGTCACCAGTCATACAAAGCCAAGGCTATTTGGGCTTTGTCCAGTCAGGTTTTGGCCTTTTCACTGTGTGAATATTCATCAGAGTTTGTGTGTACACGGAGATGTACATGTACTCTGAATATAATCACAGCCTGTCAGTAGTCAGACAGTGTAAATATTCATGAGTTGCTTGCATCTAGTCACATGCAAGCACTGGCATACATACTTGGTATCCATGCATTGTAAATACATATTCAAGAGGAATGCTTAAGCTATTAGGTACCACTGCCAGTATGGATGAGAGACAGTGTCCATTCTTTCAGAATTTTGTTGGTCAAGCATCAATTGTATGAGAAATAAACAATTATTAATCTGAAAACTTTATGACTAATTTGTCAGAAGGACTAATTGAATTAATGACTAACAGATGTTGTATGAGATTGCTGAAGTCACCAGTAATGAATTCGTGAGAAGTTCAATGGCCAGTGAAAGTGGCCGAATATCTTTCTTGTCATGCTGTTGTGCTAGTAGCTGAAATTTTTGATGAGCAGACAAAAGTGGAGGAAAAACAGAAACTTAAGCAATGTTAAACAGGTGTTCTCCCCTCAAACTCATGATAAAGGAAAAACAGGGAGTCATGTGCAATGGAAACTACAGTACCACATCAGTTACTTGATGCGATGGTTGTGTATTAACCACATCCTGCCAGGGGCATTTATAAATATTGATTCTGCTGGGCCGGAGTATTTTTCATTTTCTTCTATTTTCAAAATTCTTTGAAAAGGCATATCTTCATTTACTGGGCACTTACACCCACACAAAGGACTGTCTGGTTTCTACTCTAACAGACAACATCTATTGATGCCGGAATATTTCAGCCAGGCCTGCCGCCTCATAAAAAGAGCCCAGATTCTGCGGTTTTACGTAATTTTCTTTTGTTCCCAAAACTGGCCAGATTAGCGTGCAGCAGTACTGTTTGGCTCATTGCTGCGGTGATGGAGCGCTTTTGCCTCCGGTGGTGGAGCGCTTTTGTCTCCGATGGTCATCTGCTCGTACGGAATGCCCCAAACAGCGGTATACTGTTTCAAAAAAATGCTGGACTATCTCCGCTATTGACAGTGAAAAAAATGTTGGTAATTCCCAGCAGCCTGGTCTTTTGTTACGAGTACAGTCTTTTGTTACAAGGCCCAGTTCCCTTTGTCCGATTTCGGGCACCCCAGCTGTGCACATAAAGAATATGTGTCCGAAACCGGGCTTCCCGGCAGCAAGTGGTTAAGGTCCTCCACATGTTTTACCTTGAAACCTTTTTGCTGTGGATGTCACACACTGAGATAAGAATGTACCAGAGCTCACTTTTGTACCTGTTTTGTGGTTATCGATTGCTCTGAACAATCACAAGAAATCCTGTAACCTCACTGACCTGTGGAGTTTGAGTTTTTCCCCACAGTGAGCTTTTGTTTCCCCAGAGTTAACTGCAACTAGCCCAATAATTCCAATATTAGAATTGCCCAGGTTTTAGTGACAGATACTCTCTGGAACCTAACAGGCTTTTAACTTTACGTTTAATTACTTTCTTGCAGAAAGTTACCTACATAGTGCATACCCTGTTACATCTGTATTGCATAATGGACCATGTGCCAATCCAACAAGTACTCAGAGTATCCTGTCTGTATAAATTACATGTATAGCTCTATCTCCAGCCCCCCCAACAAACGTTCGTCTCTCTCTTGTAGCTTTGCGATGTTAACGACAGCTTAATCGTGCCTCATGATGAGAAGTGATGGCTTGTGGCCAGTTATGCACAGCCCTTCAATTATTTTCGTCCATTCCATCAAACATTCAGCTTCAAGGATGGCCGTCCCCGCGGACCAGTCATTGGATGTGATGCGCACCTTCCTGCGAAGGTTGCTTCATCGCGGAAAATGCACAGTACATCTAAATTATTCAAGACTGCTGCAAGGATACCTTAGATTCCCCATCCCCTTTTGAATTCAATTTTCTCCTTGTGGACTGTTAGGTGATTACGTTAGCATTTCCTTTGAATCCTGAAACCAAGGTTTCCACAGGATTGTAATTGTTGTGGCAAGGTTTTGGGGCCTCCCAAAAATTAATCAGAAATAGTTCCATCCATTGACATGGTATGAATTGAGTAAAGAATTCCTGGATAAATTTAATTGAATTCAGGTATTTCAGATATGGGCGTTTCACTATGGCAACACTATTCAGACTTAAATGTGACTGTGTGGAAGAAACGTGTTCATGCAGAGTTGCATTGTTCATTGCATCTGCCAGTATTGTTGAGGTCAACAATCACAGAATGGATCCAGTACTCCAAATTTTGTCATGGTGAGACGGGTACCCTCATATTTTTCTCAAGTAAAAGTAAATATGCTGTTTTCAGGTACACGTACAGGCAGTTACCCTTCTGAATGCAAGGGTTGGGCAAGTTAAGGGCAAAATTCTGCCGTCGAGCTTAGCAAACAGCAGAGTTTTGTGAGAAAAGAAAATCCTGCTCCGCCCAGGCTTCAGTTAATGTGCATGTTTGCAAGCTGTATTGATGTGCAGGTACACGAATGTGGACACTGCACCACAGCGGAGGCATTGCAGATTTCTGCAGCTGTGTTTGCATTGAAACACTTTCAGCTGGCCAGCAACTCTATCTTTGATTGTCTTGGACTTCAATTTTCTCATGTGCATGCCCTCTGTCAGGTTTCGCAGCTTTGTGTTTACCATGGTGCAATAGAATAGATCTTATTCGTAATGGTCATCTTCGAGGTAATAAATCTTTGTTACCACCGGACAGGCCCGGGAAAACATTGATTTGAATGAGAAATATATATATAAAGATTGATGTGTATAAAGATTGCCAGTACCAATATAGTCAGTTTGATTGCCTATTATAGAGGCTTTTCAGGGTAGCCATCTTGCAGGGCAGTTCTTTTGTTCCACAGGGAACTTTCCTTTGTGCACACCCTGTGGAACAAAACATTGACCTGCAAGATGGCATTCATGCAAATCCTCTACACCCTGTCAACAGAGCACTCTTTAAATCAGCATCACAGCTCAAATTCCTGAAAAAAGCCATGCTTTTTATATTAAATACACTTCACTTTAACCTTTTTCAGTGATGATATAAAATGTGTTTATTTGGTTGTTATTTGATTTCGAGATGTACATGTAATGCATGAGAAGCCACTTCAGTGTACCAAAACAGGGATGTCAGAATAGGAAATTGAAGCATACAAATGGATGAGAGTAGGTGGCAGCGAGTCTCAGTTCTAATTGTCAGGCGTACTCATCGCTTCCAAAGCTTTGGGGTTGTAGTATGTTCTCTGGTGCAGCCTTGGAATATCCTGTCATGTGTATCTGTGACTAGGGTCTCTGCAACACTTGGTGAACATGTATCCTTTGATTTTTATTTTTTTTTAGTATTTAGGAAGAATTGGGTCAGTCAGTGGCATATATGTGACCCGTCATGACAAAATGAGAGTAAAGTCACATCCCGCTTTTTCCTTTGTTAGAGTTCTAAGTCATATTGAAGCCACGGTCAGTTAATGGTTTTATATTTGGAAAGAGTAACCCATCTCCTATGTATTTCATAGGATCATATATTTTAAAATGTCTTTTTCTCAGCAATTTCGACGATATAGTTATTCGTGCTTGGTCAGAAATGTTGAAATAACGTCGGGAACAAAGACGTAAGAATAATGTCACATTGTCACTGTGTACTTTTACTCTGTGTTCCATGTACATACCAAGGGAAAGCTCTCTTTCTGCTGAGTTGCATACCAATATTTCAATAGTTGAAAATTCCGAGTTTCAGCCCATTTTGTGGCGACAGGTCACATTTAAGCATTAGTTGGAAGGGGGTGGAAATTTTATCTGAAAACAATTCAATTTTATTTCAGCCATTAAAGTATTTTCTCCCAGGAAGATAGTTATACCATTTGTGAAGTGTTGGCACTCTCAATTCATGAAACAAAGTAGATATACCTCTCTTGTATACCACTTTAGCCAGCACAAAATTTGAAAGAGCCCGTCAAATCCATCACTTGCCTACTCGTTTTCAAAACCCTATTAAAGATTTTTCATTCCCGTCAGTTTATTATTTGACAGATTATTTAATTCCCAGTGTAATCTGGGAAAGCAATATTCCCTCTGAGACTCTGGTGCCCGGAAAGGAGCACAGTCTTCCACAGAAGCAATTAGCCGAAGAGCGGACGGTGGTCGTGCCAGTTGCATTACAGAAACACTGGCCGTCAAGACAGCAGGGATTGTTAATTTGAAAATTATGACAGTGGCTCGTGCCAGATGATGAAAATAATAAACCAGTACCCATATTTTCCAATTTGGAGACAGAAAAATTTCTATGGACTGGCACCGAAGAAGGCATTCTAGACTTACGTCTACTTGATTGTGTCATTGTCTTCCGCACAGATGACCCCATCCCCATTTTTGTCCTAGGTGTTGGCACTCACATCTACTTTTCAGCAACCTTGGGTCCACATTTATGCATTTGTACATGTATATGCAAATGAGTTACTGTCATGCTTATGAATAATGCAAGGTGCAAATTGGAAGGCGGTCCAGTGTAACCACACATGGGGATGTTAAGTAATTGCCCCAATTGTAATTTCCCAAATTGTGGTTCCAAAGTTCACGAATTTGTTCCCTTTTTTCTAAATTGTGCAGAGAACGAGCACCAGAATGGGACGATAAGCTCCCTGGCCACCAGCAGTGAGGTGCTACAGAAGCCAGTCTCCACACAGCCCACGCAGTCCCCAATGCAGCCGCCCCTCCAGCAGAGCTCCTGCTGCCTGGTGTGCGGGGACAAGTCCTCAGGGTTCCACTATGGCGTGCTGGCCTGTGAGGGCTGCAAGGTAAAGGCTTTAGGAGCCTTTATGTGCTAACCCACCTTATATACCTAGTGTGGACTTGTGAACAGAAGATGTCCACACAATGCAGGAAGGGAAGACGTTCTGTGGACTTAGCTATGTTCACAGGAAGTTTCCCCTTTTTCTGACAAAGAAGATCAGAGGCATTTGGGGGTTAAGGTTCTCTGTTGGAAATGGAAGTAGAACAGTCAAGGAAACATTTTACGAACATCCGTCTGAAAATGGTGTTCCGGGTTCGACTTCAAGAAAAATGAGTATTTTCACCGAGTTTTGGTAACTGCACAAAAAAAACCCCGGAATGTCCACATTAGGTACCATAAACCTGGGTGTGATGTAGTGTGTGCAGCGTTCAATGTTTAGCTACTTGATGCTAGAGGATGCGTCAACACGATCTGGCCATCTGTATACATAGGCACAGCTTACCTGTACCTCCCAGCAAACTAATCACCCACTTGTTTTGTACACACACAAAATGTGATAAGTTTGTGGTGGGTTTGTGTGTTGCACTCAGCTGCTGTGCACAGATTATTGGGGTAGCAAAAGATATGAGGTTGAACCGAGAAATATTATGCTGATACTGTTCAGATGACTCTTGCAAACCAATATTTGTATCTCTTGGCTGTATATCAAAAGCTGGCCTCTCCGTCTTGCCTTTCTCACAAATTAAAATTTTCACCCCTAATAATACCGTCGGTGTGCGGTTAAAGGAGAACAGTCTTAATCTAGTTTAGTTAGAATGCCAAAAGAAATGTGTTACCATGAAATTGTTGCTTATTCTGATAGGGACACCCGTTGGTCCTACCAGAGGGCAGCCCATATTTATCAGGAACACTGCAAATAACATAAGGAACTAAGTACAGTGTCCCATAAAGGACATTTCAAGTGGAACAGGAATGTTTCGAGATCCGAGACGTTCCCAAGCATATTTTTCCTGAATGTTTTAAAGGGAAATAATCCAATTTCCGAAGAAAAAAATCGGGCATTTGAGGAATTTCAGGCCTCTGTTATTCCAACTGTTTGGTTTATGTAGTTTTAGGCACCTCTCTGCTTATTCACGGATCAAGAAGGTACATTTGTTCATAATTCATTAATCACAGCATAATTACTTAGTCATTTACATTCTGTACAGTTTGTCACATTAGATGGTTTCAATATGCCTGCGCAACATTGTTTGTATGCTCCATCTGACGTTTGGTGAAACCAAAGTGTTGGCTGAGCAGTTGAATGTTTCGCCTTTTTTGGGAGGTTGTAACATTTACCAAACCACTGTCACCAAACAGCAACCCTTGACCAACTTTATATACAATCGGATCAGTTGCAGAGAAAAACATGTTGAATTGCCTTGTTTAAAAAAAAAAAATGGCCCACAAAACATGCATCGAGCTTAAGCTGGCTACTTTTACGTTGAATCTACCAGCATGAGCCCTGGAAAAGGTACATGCATGCTGAAACGGCGCACTATTTCCAGTTTGGAATCTTGAGAGTTTATCTTGCGTAGCTCAGTCAGATGACGCATCATTCCATTGTCCCAACCTTAGTGTAAGTTAGTACTCATTTGGAGTACCTGGTCAACACAGATTTAATTGGCACTTCAACGGATTGCTATCATACTTGCCGTTGTACCACTTTATATTTGGGTCTAAGTGTATTTTGGGACTCAGTTGAAAAGGATTAGACCACTGTGCCCCTCACGCAAGGCTTTTTCAACACTCTTTTTATTTGGAAAGCCATCATTGCGTACATGTACATTTTCCTGCACGCAATTATCCATGTCTTCTTGTTTGCACGCAGTACCACATAGATACAAATGCTCTATCAGAAGCTTTGTCAGTGAACTCATTGTTACCGGCGCACAAATCATGCCGTGTCAGAGAAATGTGAAAAACTGTGGAGCCTTTGTGCAGAAGAAATGCCATTCTTCCCCGCGGATGCAAACCTCTTCCTTTTGTGCACTGCGGGAAAAAAAAATGGCTTCGTTATTGTGGCCTGGCAGGGGCACGTTGTACTGTGAATTACCACTATTAACATTCGCAGTTACTACCCTTGAACACTTTTGGTGTGATGGTCACAGAATCCACATCGGCTGAGTGCCTCGAACCTGGCACTATACACACGCATCAAGCAAAAATAGTACACTGAGAGGTTGGTACCTATACACGTCACCTGAAGTGTGTGCAACAATCCTGCATGCGTGACAACCCAGGCAGAAGAACATATACGATCAGCCCATGTGCCAATAACGAGAAGTCGTCGTCAGTTTTTGTACCAGGCATTGTTTTTGTAATGCAGTGGGTTTTTTTTCTTTTTCTTTTTTTAACCAGGGCTTTTTCCGGAGGAGCAGCAAGCGCGAAAAAGAGTACACGTGTCGCCACGGCAACGGCCACTGCACAATAGGCCGCATGAACAGAAACCGCTGTCAGCACTGCCGCTTCAAGAAATGCCTGGCTGTGGGGATGTCAAGAGAAGGTAACTGTAAGAGTAAGCCCTTTTATTTTTCTCCCCGTTCTGTCCTTGTTCTTTTTGTGCCGAGACTTCCTTTCTTTGTTGTCATGTCTTTGTTCATTCCCCTCCCCCATTCCCTCCCTCATCATTCCTGTTCATATGCGTTTATAGGCAAAACAATGTCTTCTTCGTGTCACATAGCAGCGATGTAGCCTTGGCCGAGATTCGGTCCTAAATGAAATAATCCCTCCCCCTTAATCAGTGTGAGGTGACCTTTTGAACACACTAGCTTTTTCACAGTAGCCATTTGCTACTGTCTGTTCACTTAGAAGTTGTCATTCACCCGTGCATGTTCTAGTGTTACATGGTTTAAATTGTATGTGCATGTGTTTTTGTCCTCAGTGACTTTGTTCAATAGTCGTCAACATTCTTTGTGTATCTCCTTTGCAAAAAATAACGTTGTTCCATTCCACGTAATGTTTACAAGCTATTTTTCCAAATGTGGATATACTCAGAAAGGCGATTAGCAATTTTGTCTGTGGTTCCTTGTCAGAAAAAAAATGCACACTGTTCTACACGTTCAGGGTCTCTGGCATTCACATAATTTGCCCCTGTGACGGTGTGTGAATTGTCCTGAGGAACTTCACTCCATTGTAACTCTGAGCCAACTCATCCAGGCATCCTCAAATTCCACAAGCACACAGCTGGTGTGCTATGAAATTTCGCTCCCAATGAAACCTGGGCTCTTTTTTTCTTACATGCATGTGGATTAAAGTCTGTGTCCCTGTCAGTTGTCAGCTATCTGAGGTACAGTCTTTGAGTCCTCATGTCATGGAGCCCCAAATTTCATAATGCAGCTATGGAAATACTCCCAAGTGACTTGTGCTTGTTGTTAACCCATGCCTGGCTTTGGTGTCTCACAGTCTGCATTCACTCACCAGGATCGGTTTTCTTTTTTGGAGTTTTTACTCAAACAGCGAGAGCGACCCAACCATGCAAAATGATTCACAAGCGACCAGAGCTGCTTTTTATTTAAGAGTGCGGGCATTTTAAAAAAATCTTGTATTATGGACGTCTGCACCTCAGATATCTAAATAAAACCTTAACAAGGCATGTTGCATTCACTTTGTACATTACATGCAAAAAGTCAAGCCCATATTGTGCTCATTCAATCATGTTCTTGTCCTTTTAATGACAGGCAGATCTGTATGTGTGAGTGGTCATGTTTACATGTCATATTAATCTGCGCACAGTAGAAGTGGGCATCACTTTCATGACGACACGTCCAGTCTACATCCTGGACAAAATAGTTGGAACACCTCGTAGGATGCGCAGTGAAAAGATGCCCCCTCTCCCCCGTTCAATGTCTCGGTTATTTATTGGAGTAAGATTCGGCCCAACTTAACCAATGAGAAACGACACTGACGGGGTCAGGGGGGAGGCATGTTCCAACGAGATCTGTCCAGGATTGTAGCTAGGTTTCATTTAGAAGTCTGTCATCCGTTCTGTCAGCTTTTTATAAACACATGTACACAACCTTCAACTTCATCAAGGTGTCAGAGTCAAGATAGAAATTACAAGCTGGTTAGGCTCTCTAGGATACAAACGGAAAATGATCATGTGAAAAAATGTTAAAAACACTCATTTCATTAAATTCAGTCACAAATTTCAAAGTTTCTTGAGAGTGTCTTAATTCATCCTTGAAAAATACCTTCTGGCAAAAGTAGCCACAGAGTACTTCAGTGTGGCCTCCAGTTCTGTAGGCTAACTAACATTAATTCATGAAGTGTTTTGTCTCAGATAGGAGCATGCGTAGACGTCATGGTTTAATGAACTTTTTTCTGAGCGAGCTAAGTTGCCTTCTTTCCTTCTCTGATATACCCCACAAAAACAGCTGTTAGGTACGGTCGGGTCCCGCAACGCACAAAGGTCAAAGGCAACTCGGGCGCAACGTCGGCCCGGAAGAAGAGCACGGACTCTGAGTATGGAGTCAGCGACAGCGACGACATTCCACACTTGCCCCAGCCGCCCGTGAATGGGCAGACGACCTACGACCTCGCCACCATCCCGCCGGGGGCCGACACGCTGGGCCTGAAGCAGGCCGAGATGTTTGAGCTGGTCAGAACGGTGTCCTATGCCTACCGCATGACCTGCATGTACACACCCAATAATGCACCATACCTCCGAGATTTCTCTTTCCCTCAGGTGAGAAACCTTGTGTGCCCCTGAGCCAAACAGTTCACTCAAATCAGTAAGATGTAAATTCTGAATTTTGAGAGTACTCTTCACCAATGTAATTTTAAAAGCAGTAGACAAGGATTATTGTGACTCGGGCTTGGATTCAAACTGCAACCTTTGTATTTTACAGATGTCATAACCATTGAACAACATCCGCATCAGTGAGCAGGGGGGTGTTGAGTCCCTTAAAGTTTCACTCACAGACTCTCACACAACACTGAGTATACAGTTCTTATGAAATTACACAGGTGAAGAATAAAAGCCACTGTTTGCAGTTTCATCAATAATTGTATCCACGCAACATGTCGTCACAGGCTTTTTATATGTTTTGAGCAAGATAGTTTCAATGAGTTGCTTTCTACTCAACCCATTTAGGACAACTGCCATATCTCAACGAGTAATGGCGACAGCATGGACCTCATGGGCCGGCGGACGTGGCTCCAGGTGGCTGAGCTCCTGGACCAGGCGGTCAGTGGCCAGGTGGAGTTTGCCAAGGCCATCCCCGGCTTTCGCAATCTCTCCCAGGATGACCAGCTCCTGCTGCTGAAGGCCAGCTTCTTTGAGCTCTGGGTCTTGCGGGTGGCGCCGCTGGTCCTGGCCGTTGGACCACTTGTCAACGGCTTTCTGTCCCCGCCAGGCAGCGGGATGGGGGCTCCGGGCCCGCAGCAGGCCCTGGCCGGAGGCAGTCCAGCCGGCAGCCCCCTGCTCTGGCAGCAGCTGTACCAGCTGCTGTCTCAGGACCTGTTTGCGATGATGTCCACCTTCGCGCATGAGATCAACCAGCTGTGCCTGCTGGAGACGGAAGTGTCACTGTTTGCTGCATCCCTGCTCACAGCCAGAGGTTGGTTTGTTTGGCTCAGTCTTTTTTTCATATTGTGTTGGTTGGTTGCTAGTTGGGTTGCCAGTTGCCTTACCATAACAGGGCAAGTTCAAAGGAACAAGCATTCTCTAAGCACTGGTCAATTTGGCCTGGTACCCAGGATATGTTTTTGTGTACGAGTTACCAGGGAAACTTGTATGAGTGGTTGACAAATGGATGTCGCTCAAACTTGAGCTGGTAAGGCAGCTAGTTGGTTAGTGGATGTGCTGGTTTCCCGAGCTTGTTTCCTGGGTAGTCAACTTGAAAATATTAGTTGGTCAGCTGACTGGTCAGTTGGTTTAAAGGTCAGCTTGCTTGCCCAGTTAGTTGATACTGGCCAGGCAGCTTACTGGCTGGCTCCCTGCCGCATAGATGTGTTGACTGATCAGTTGATGGGCTAGTTGACAGACTTCCCTCGCTTGCTGAACGGTCTATCACAAGTCATTCGATCGTAAGCCAATTCACAAGCTGTGCAAATGAACTGTGACAGAAGCATTCTTTTGTCATTGTGCTGCCCGTTACTTATGACTGGTCTTGTGAAGAGACTTGTGACTGGTCTTGTCATGAACTGGACTACCACACTTGTAGCTGGCTGCAGGGGTTGAGATAATTTTCTTCAAGCCATGAGTACAGTACCCACTTCCTTGCTCGGAGTAGAGTAAAGTACTCTTTTGCCCTCGGTTTTGTTTCATATTGTACCCTGCTTCTTCATGAGAGGGAGAGTACTGTACTCCCTTAGAGGCGGAGGAACTGAGTACCAATATTATGTGAGTTAGTCCTTTTGCCTTAGTTAATGTAATAATACTTGTTACTTCTCTTGAAAAATACAGTAAACAAACAGCGCTTCGCGATAACCATGAACTCATGAAACCATAGACAAAATCACATAAGTCCATATCCGCTAATGTACGGCGTCCCTTTAAGGCTTCCACACGCAGACGCCATGTTGGCCAGCCGCAGTGTGTACACGCCCGGCAGTGGCCATTCAGAAAATCACGGTACACTTCTTTGATCAGCAGTCAAATGTGCTCACACTCACGATCTAACCCTCAATCTTTCTAAGGTGTTTCGGACTCAAATTTTCTAAAAAGGATACCTTGTTTCTTGCAGACATACCAGAAAGCCTCTAATATGCAAAAATACCCGTGTTTAGCGGATCAAAACTTTTTTCACGGAACTTTCAATGAGGAATTTGGGCAACTTAGACCCTAGCCATTTTTACCATATCTTGTCTTCGGGGAGTCTGGTGACCACATTTGTGTACACAAAGCAATCCATGCACACAGTTCATGCGCAGTAGCCTATTTTTGTCTACAATTCGTTTCACCTTGGGCGTATCTTTCCCATCGATTCAGGATTTTTTTGAATAATTTATCATGTACGGAGAGGTGGGAAAAGCTGTACTCAGATGAACATGAACAAATTGGCTTCAATAGGGTCCGCTATGAATATTACTCTTGTTGGGCAGGGCGTAATTGACGAAACATGAAAAATACAGAAACTTATGGTACTCTTTCTATAGTAGTAGAAATCACTGCATATTTTACATTCTGCATGAGGTTTTATGCTGCATTTTTGGACTAAATTTCCGAGTCGGGAATTGTATATACACCAATACGCACGTTATCTAAACTCCTGTGGCTGCCAGGTTAGCTTCCCGACTAATAGCCAATGAAGTGATCAGTCATGCGTGTCAGTGTGCTACTTCCAGGCATGCTTCCCACAAGGCATATCAGCTGGCAAATGTTAGGGCTGTGAAGTTGCAGAAGTTGGACATGTATCTTTAGTAAGTTTTGTCAGCATGATTTTCTGGACAGCTTTTGAACTGATTGTGAAGTGGCGCCATGAAATAAGGCCCAGGTTTTTATCAACAATACCTGAGGTAGTGAAAAGAAGAAAACATTTTTTTCTTGTCTCTGGGTTCTTTGCAGATATACCAGGCCTGGCCAACCCAACGTTGGTAGCAGAGCTCCAGGACCAGCTCTTTGAGGCGCTGCGGCTGCAAGTTGAAGGAAACCACCCCCCAAGCAGCCCACCCTTCATCAGCTCACTGGTCAACAAGGTGCACGTCCTGCGCCGCATCGGCGCCATGCACCGAGACTACGTCATCGGCTGCGCCCAGCGCTGGCCCGACTTGTGCACCAGTTTACCCGCCCTCTACGCCGAGATGATGGACATAAGCATGCAGTGACAGACGACAATGTGCGATGGCGGGTTAAAAAAAATTGCTTCTTTGTTTTTCAAAGTGGCATTCTTGCAAACAGTGTCCTGGCGTTTGTCTTTTACGGGAGTCTGAGATGTATAAACAGGCAATCACAGAAGAGAAAAATGTTGTAAGTTGCCCAAGAGTATCAGGTGTTTGGTCCTAAAAGTGTGATTCTATGTTGTGTAGCATCGACTGATTGGAGATTACAATCTGGACAATATCTGTCATAGAAAATTACCGTGTTTTCCCTGTTTTCAAACTTTGGCTAATACAAGCATTGTCAAAAATTGCAGAAAAAAGTCAAGGGTTACGAGCAACGAGGTTGTTTTTATCTGTCCCAGTTTTCTACTGGTGGAATTGATAGCTTTTGTCATGGGCCAATCAATCAGACTTCTTGGTGCATTTTCCCCCAGGAATGTTTGCAAGAATGACTGGAATGGTATAAAAAGCGGCTGAGGAAGCATATTGTATTGGGGAAAAAAGCATTTCCAGTCCCGTTGTGGAAGTGTCACGGTTGTGATGGTGTTCTTTTCACAATTTTGTCCGTCCGCACGTGGAATGTTGTGCGGGGATAAAAAAAAAAAGTATAAATGTATCATTACGGCAGGGATTTTATTATATGTGAATAATTACTAGTCACTGTTTTCTGAAGAAAGCAGTGATGTAGACTAGGGGTATAGTAGACATAAATGTATGGGACTGCTGTGTGTAGACTATACTGGAAAACTTGTTCCTGTGTTAGTGGACGTGAAAGCATCCACGGGTCAAATGTGCCATGGAGTTTAGCCACCTTGAGTCTTGCTCCCCAAATTGCCAAGAAGAAATACTGTCCAATCCGAAGGGTTGAGGGTACCAGCCTACAGTCTAGGGATGGGGGGGTGTCCAATTCTCAGATTTATATCCGTTTCAGACGTCATTCCTGACAAGCAAACAGTTGGCATACCAAAATGTTTGAAATATTAGAAAATACTTCCATTTTGGGGGTGGATGACATACAGCTCGATCTTTCTCCAGCAGAACAGGACTCTTCCTTTTTTTGTCTTTTTTTTTCTTGAGCTCAAATCAGCTCAAATCTCAGATAGTCAAGGGGTTGAAAGTCTGGAGACTGTGACAGCTGAGATTTGGAACCTTGTCACCCTTTTCTGAACTTGAAGCCGTCACAACTGCTGTTTGCACACAAACACTTTACACGCATCTCATTAGTAGGCCATTCAGTGCCTTCAATGATTCTTGCGTTCTCTGAGGCCATGCAGTAGCTAGAATATCTTTTCACCGGGAAAGGAGACCATTTTGGGGGAGGAATAGAAATGTGAAATTTGAGCCTATGCCATGAGTGCTTTGATTCAATCTGCTTCTCGCTACCATTGCGTCATACATGTATTTATACATACAGGCTAGGAATAGATTGTGGCTGGATCCAAATTGTGCTCCTTGTGGATAGGGTTTTGGATTTGCCAATAGTGTGCCATGCTGAACAGCCATAGCCCCAGACATCAAACCCTGCTTTGGGCACTGCCAGAAGCAGTCACTCTCCAAATTTCAAACTAGGCTGTTACCCACTTATTGAAAGTTGTATTTCATGATGATGGCAATATGACAAAGCAGGTCCAAGACAAGTTAGATTTAAATGTATGTGTACACTGTCACCATCAGAAACCAGGCAGTATTAAGAAAAAGATAGACAAGAATTTACTCTCTGAGTGACAAGTAGAAGGGACTGCATTCAGATGCTTCCTTTTAATTTCAAACAGATGTCTTAGGGCCACTGGTGATTTCTACATGTATGTGATTTTCGTTCCCTTGGCCAATCGCAGGTGGTCACAGATGGGCACAGAGAAGTTTGGCTGTCCACTGCATGCATGGCTTGTTGAGGGCGCCGTGTACTGAGACAAAGAGCATTGTGCATGAGGGCAACTTCGTGTTAAATGGAAAATACTTCAGTGTTTTTTGTTTGTTTGTTTTTCCTGGAGTTGCAATGGCTTACAAGTTTGGTTCCCAGATGCTCGTCAGTCGCTGTCCCTCATGCTACACATTGCTCTTTATCATCAGCCTATTCCATACAATTACGGGGTTGCAACTTCAGATCTGAAGCCATTTGTTTTCCCAAGGAGGGCAACCCCGTGGGTCTTTTTGAATCATATTTACGCAGGAAACAGTCAGTTGTCCAAGTTGATCAGTCTTTGCCATTTTTAGATCAGTGAGTGCAACCCCCACGCACAAGAACCAACCATTTGGGGAACGAAATGGCGTCACACCCGAACTCAGATCACAACTCTCTAGAGCGTTATATTCAGTCCACAGAGATGACATTAATCAACTTTGAAAAACCTTGAAACTTTGAAAATCAGATCACTGCCGTGACAACCATAGCCACTGAATTGCTGAAAGTTGGCTGATCCCGACATGGCTTCAACCACTCATAAAGGACATTATGCATCTTGTACATACAGTTAAACATATAAAGGCACCAATGTAAAATTAGATCCTTGCACAGTATCTTGAGCTCAAAGCAAAACTGACTAACTTTTTTTAAATTTTTGTCTTGAATGCTAACATTTCTCTGAAATAAGGTTTTCCCTTCTTTGCATTTTTATTTTTTGAAATCGTAGGAGTATAAATTTAGGGGTATGTAAATGAAATACATAAGCATCTGCAATAAGTTTTGTGTTCATTTTTTTTTACTTTTTTAAAGATTTTTAGCACTTCCTTCTGTATATACAACCAACTATCCTACGTGTTCACTGCAAAATACATGTAGATCCCAAATCACTTCAGATTGTCAACTTTTGTGTTTGTTGAAAAGTCACATTTGAGTACCTGGCCAGTGTTGTAACGAGTCACTAAATTTGATGACTCAAGTCGAGTCATTTTAACATTGTCACTTGAGTCAAGTCATCATTAGGTCAAGACTTGAGTCGAGTCACTGTGTAGTTGAGTCAAGTCTTATAAGCTTGTACTTGAGTCGAGCCTCCATGAGAGATTTGAGTCAAGTTGAGTAATTTGGTCACACAGACTCAAATCAATTCGAGTCATTTATCTGTCAGGAGTCGAGTCGCCAACAAGTGTGACTCAAGTCGGACTCGAGTCATTGGCTCAAGTCATTACAACTGGGTACCTAGCCACCTTCAACTTCGCGTCTCTGAAATAAAATGAAACTTTTACTAAATGACAGTTTGCATCTGTCTGAAAACGATTGCTTCAAAAGCTCTCCAAAAAATCCTATTTTTTGCCAAACATGTCAGTACTTCTTTTATTACTCTAAACCAGGGCTTCTGCTAAACTTTTCCAAAGCCAAGTTTGCCATCTTCATGTCCACATATCACTGGTCATGTCCTCATGCTTGAAATTCACTTTATGCAGAATAAATTTTATTAGAGAGTAAATTTTCTGGACAATCTGTGATGTTGACGATAAGTTTTGGGTGTTTTTGTTTTTTGTGCATAGTTTTTGTTTTATACTTTCCATCCCCAAACAGACCAACTTTTCCCACTTTGTAATTCCACTTTGTGGTCCAAGTTTGGTATACTTTAATACCTTTAGGGAATGCAGTTCCCATAGTAGCCGAGTGATCTTAAAATGTGTCACATTTTAAACCAAATAGAAATGAAAACTTTATTCTCATTTTTGTGCCATAATATCCTGGCTGAGTGGGTTTGTATTGCCCAGTTCCCATTTTTTTTAAATTTTATTTTATAAAGGAATTGAAAACACAAAGCAAAAAGCTGATCATTGTGTCTAGTTTATGAAATTATTACCACCGAGCAATGAACGCAAATTATGAATTCTTTGGCTGTGTCGTTACAGGTCCAACTTCATGGCACAAAAGCAGCTTGGGTTGTAACTTAATTTTTTTGCACTAAGCAAGTGTTTTAATTGTGTAGCGAATTTGTGTCCTTTGCAGCTCTTTCTACATTGGCTCTTAGTGCTCCTTTGACATCTACCGGCACTGAGGAGCCAGTTTCACAAAATGAGCCAGTTCGCCATATGGTTACAGAGATTAGGCCAACCTCACGTGCATACATACAGCTGTCCCTTGAAAGAAATGTGTGCACCTGCAGGTGCCCCCCCCCGGACATAATAGCCCTAGTTACACCACTGTTTCTGAAGGATTTCCGTTGTGCTTCATTTTGGGGTATGCACTATTGGAATAGCAAACTGGCTCATTTGAGCACAAAGCTGCATTAAGCACAGAAAATAGCTGCTTACCAAGAGCAAGATACCAGCTAACATGCTGTACACAGTATACTTAGTGAGACCGGTCCCCTGCCAGTTTTTTGCTGAGCACATAAATTTGCTCCCCAACATTTCGCACTAATAAGCAGCTCTTTGAAACCAGTTCACAACTTTTTTGCAACATTCTGTAGAGATAATAGACCATGTGTGGACATCGTTACTATGTGTAGATGACTTCCTTAGGCTCATTTCCTTGTGTAGTGTGTGTATCTCGTCTGGGCACAAGCGCGAATGCTCGCTCTTGTCATCAGACATCACGAAACCAGTATGCTGAAATAACAAATGGATTTGTAGTGTGCAGTGTCACGCATGTATAGTGTTTGGAGTTGCACTTTATAGTCTGTTTAGTGTAAAAAGACAAAAAAAAAGAACGGAAAAGCAAGGATTAACTTTTTTATATCACGTCTGGTGATTTTTTTTTCCTTTTGTCTCTGTAAGTCTCGAAAGGTTGGTGATATTTTGTGATTACAAGATGCCCTTAATTGCTCATGGTTTATCTGGTAGTTTCTTTCTAAAATAATTTGTTTCCGTCAGTTGATGCTCCCTGCTTAGAATTGAAAACATCTTGGTAGAGAAAGCACTTGTACGATGCAGCCTGAACATCGTTTAAAAGGTTTTAATGTGTTTACGGGACTTGCTCACATTTTCAATGCTACTGTGTGGATCAGTTATACTCCGTTATGGACCTGTTTATTTCACATGGTTCCAAATCTCGACCAGTGATCCATTGACGGTTCACTGACACCAGAACCTGCCTAATAGATGGCACTAACCCGCATTGGAACCAGTGATCAACATCCAGATCCACGTGAAACAAAGAGGGTCTGCATGTAAAGTGCTGTTGATATACCTTATTCACAGGGAAGATATATATATATACATATACATGTATTACCTTGTTCCCTGAATCTATCATATTCAGTGTAATCTGTTAAAGAGGGTGGTGCTAGACTATTCTACAGTTCCAAGCCTCAGGCTGTGTCTGAATCTGCTGTCTAGAGATAGGTCTAGGTCTTCACTCCATTAGACATATGTGGAGATGTGCAGACAGTAGACCTAGCCATAGCCCTAGAAGCCCATTTCAGACACTGGTGTTTTTTATTTCAAATTGTTCTGTACAAAAACTTGCATAAATTTGTATAAACCTTATTTCATAGCTGTTAGTTACTCTCAGGTTCCAAAAATGAAAACTTTTTGCTCATTTTCAAATCAAGATGGCCGACAGGTGAATACAGTAATTGACAGTTTATTTATAGACTGATCTAAAGCTGTAAATGCGCCAAACCTTGTTGAGGCTAACTCTGCGCTGAAGTGGCTTCCTACTTTGTTTATTTTGTTTACCTCAGTTGCAAACTCCTACCTCCCAACACAGACAGAGCAGAATCTGTAAAATATTCATTTAAAAAAATTCTTTGATCAAAAGTGATATGTATTGATTTTTTTTAATACAAATGAAAGTTTGGGTAAATTTATCTTTTTGCTGCTACCTCCACTCACATCTACATATTTGCACATGTGGGCATCCTTTTTTAACAGTCATGTTTCATAGTCTGCTTAGGTCAGTTAAGTTGAGCTCGCGGCCAACGGACAGGCTTATTATGTAAAGCTCAGCTAAACTCCACTGACCAATAAAACTTCAGGGCTGACATAGATTATGCAAATTTTATTCGTGCATTGGCTGCGTCAAGCAGATTCACATCTCAGGGTTCCCATAGCAACATTCTCTCAATCTTTCGTGTGTGTGTGTGAGAATGTTTTTCTGATTGGTGGAAGTTATCATGTGAGACAATGTCTGACCTGTCAGATGGTGTCTTTTACGGAATCAGTGAAATCTAAAACAGAGACTACACATCCCTGTGCAAATACCATTAATTTTTTTTTTATTCCACATGAAAATGAAGGCAAAACTGTTTGCATATGAAAGGACTGAGTGATTATTTTTTTCTGACAAAGGTGAATTAATCAAAGTTCCTGCAAGAATATGATATTATGCTCATTGCACCGATCTTCATTTCACTCCCTGTAATAATTCTAGTATACATACTACTTAGCACAAACTGGAGAGTTTGCCTGGCAAGTTCAAGGTAAAGTTCAGAGTATCAGTTACAAACTTTCGTTTCTTTGTGTGGGGGACCTTATATTTTAATTTCAGGATCTAAACAGTACTTTATATGTGCCTTATATTACTTGAGTTTGTTCGAATGCAATTAATGAAGTGAAATCAACTCATGTTATTTTTGTGTTTAGCGATTAACATCAGTTGTTTGTCGTGGTATTAACCTGCATTATCTCACTGGGGAAGGTAATGTTGGGAATGGAACTGTCCAGCCGTGTGTTTGATCCAATGGAAACCCACCAGAGATACATGGTTCACAGACATGCTACACATGTACCAGAGTATTCTATACAGCCACACCTTATTGGCCAATATTTAATAGTGTTTTGACCAATCAAAATCCTCTCTTTATCCACTTCTATATACTTTAAGAGGTTTCCAACTCTTTAGAGACTTCAACTCCTTTGTGTTGAATTAAATTCAGACATCTCATTAAATTCTTGCCAAATTGCCCTCATTTTAAAATTTTTAGACAACCCACCCGCAAGACAATTTTTAAATGATGTAAGTGTAGATTGAGGTTTTTTTTTATTTTACTAAATATTGAAAATTACAGTTTATTTACCTCAAGCTGGATTTTCTGGTTTATGAACGTGCCAATGTGACAATATTGTACACGTACATGTAAAAAAAGACAACTTGTGTATGGTTCTGTGTAACAGACATTGTGTTGTATAAACTCTGCAAGGTTTCTTTCTTTGCCTTTTTTTTTCTTTTCTGTAGCATGTCAAATATCTAGTAGAGGTTTCTGTAATCAGACTTGAATCAGCTTTCAGATCGATTTGTATTTTTGTTTTTTTTAATGAATACAGAAATGTTGGGTTATTTTTCATGTGGTTTTATTTTCCTTTGGTGTCATTTTCCTATTAGTTTATGATGGTGTCTTGAGTTTAAATCAGTCATTGGCCATGTCCAGCCTGTTTGCCTGAAGTTCCATGTTAGATGGAGGGATGTATTGTGATTGATTTGGTGTACAGTTGTTCCGAAATTCAAAGAATGGTAAAATTCAGTGTGCGTCGAATTGTGGGTTTGCACATTGAGGTATAATTGAATTGTCTCATTCATGGAGGTAATGAAATACGTTACAGCACAAATGAATTGAATAGTATTAAAAGGATATATGAATTTTTTTTTGGGGGGGGGACATAGTGAACAACTTTTTGCCAACTTTTTGCCCCGATCTATCAAGAAAGAGTAGACAAGAAAGTGGTCCAATGAGGTTCCTTGTTATATGTTTTAAAGATGGCAATTATCAAAGCATTTAATTGGATAGGTGTTCCTCTCCAGCATGTGAAGCAACAAAACACTTTTTCTGCCTCGTATTGTTAAAACCCTTGGTTTTCACAGTTTGATCGGGGGCCTTTGTTTGCGAGGCAATTTAAACATTTGAGTGAAAAGTTTGAAGGATAGAAAAGTAAAATTTGTCAAACAATGGCACTGTGTCACCATATTGTAAAGTCCAGGTAGATCAAAGAAAAAAATGTGCTTCACGTAGGTTTAGAACTATAAAATAAAAGGATTCGTGTACATAATTAATGTGGGTTTTTAAGCATCATAACTTTTTTGATATAGCTTCATAAACTAAAAATATACAAAAATATATATATGTTAATGATATGAAAAAAACAATTTTAAGCATTGCATGCAGGAACTTGGCTTTCCATGTTATATTTTATAGTGAAGTATTTTGTGAAAGCTTGCTATAAGTCTCAGGGGTTTGGAAGCCAGTTTCTGTTGATGCTCTTAAAGGTTGAACGTCGGCAGTGTGTGACCTGAAAGGTCAGATGTCGCGACCTCATTAGTGTTGTAACAAGGATGCCATTGCATTGGTGCGATCCAAATCACAAGCGTGTGAAGAGATGTTTAATTGTGCATGTGTGGCCACTTGTCTTTTCCCTGTTTATGAATTTTTTAAAAATTGTCTACTGGTTGCAGATGCGTGTCTTTAAGGGGAACCCTGTAAAACAAGGTGCAGAGTATTTCTGTCAAATTTGAGAATTTCTATTCCTGGGGAAAAAAAGCCAATTTGATGTCGAACGTTAACCCCTAAAGCCAGCAGATTACAACTTGACCTGTAAAAAGTGCAACAAATTGATTCAAAACAACATCATCATGTTTTTAAAAGTAAAAAATCAAAAGATCAAATGTTGTCCTATGTAGTGTTTGTGTGTTAAGAAAATAACAAATATGCAAGTTTGTTTTTCAGAAAACTTGGTACGTGTAAGTGTTGTACAGCAACTTAGACCTGTGTAATAGGCGTGGGCATTTCCAATGATATGCAAATTGTTATCAGTGTTGTATAGATGGTAAGTGTTCATGGGTCAGGAAATGAATATTCTGTATGAATATTCAATGTTTAGATTTAATGTTAATGTTTTTCACGGGGTAATACACGTATGGTGTGAATATTCATAAAAATGCAGATTTCAAGTCACCAATAGGAACATTAGTGCTGTGCGTAAACTCTGACTGAGTTTCTTCGAGAGCCACTCAGGATTAAGTTGTGATTTGCATTGAAATTCCAAGATGAATATAGATGTTATGTCCTCTGTGAGATTTTGTGATAAAAAACAATGCCTTCAGTCAGTTCGGAATAAAAATACGTGTTTGAGTGTTCACGAAACGTAATTACTACCTCACTTGATCACTGTCTTAAAGCATTTTATCCAGGTTATTGAAGAAAGCTCAGTTTACAAAGCTGTTTACTGGAATTTAAGCAGGTTTATCAGAAACAATGCGTGATGAAACTGGATTAAGAATGTTACTGGCCAGGGTTTCTTTGCACTGCCCAAGTTTCTTCCACTTTGGTAAAAAGTAAATGAAATGTACAGTTGTTTGAGATGTGATTGGCAAACAGAAAATGAAGGAAAATGTGTAAATTTGAGAATGAAAACTTAAACTCAGGGTTCGCTTTCTTCAGTTTTTGTTACATAGTCGTAGAATAAAAGCACAGATGTAGATTAAGTTTACCCATCCATTTATTGTGAAAAAAATTTCTCTCTGAAAAGAAATTAAGCATTTTAGATAATTTTCTCTTATTGTATACTTGTATATTGTCAAGAAAGATTTCGAGTCTAATTTTCTGTTGTGAGTTAATGCTTTTTATGGGTTGGATCACGGAAGATATCACGGACGTAGGTATTGTAGTGAAGTACAGTAGGCTAAAGCAGAATTATGAATATAATTAAATAAAATTGAAAATATCTTGAACAAAGATGGCGTGGCGTGTGTCCCCCTTTTCTTGGACGTTTGTACAAGTTCGCAACCACTGCAGTGCGTGCTGTGTGAATTGCGCATGCCTGAATGGTAGAAGTTAGAGCAAAGATTTATTTCGTCGTGCGTGGGGTATGGCTGTAGAATAACTTTAATTTATCCACTCTGGCATCATTATCGACAAGAATTAAGCAACCCTTGACACGCAAAGAAGTGACGGACTGGTGGGGCAAATTTCATCCAACTTGGTCAGCGCAACTTGGTGATACAAGGCGCGGACCCGAATGCTATACATCAGGTTGAGCCCACTTTGTACTAGACGCCCGCGCCGCGCCGCGCCGCGCCGCGGTGGCGGTGATGGTGTCCCGCCGCCTCCCGATGGACACTGATGACTGATTCCTGTGGAAAAAAAACATATACGCCCCTTGATGATATTTTTGCTTCGAGTCGTATATCATTAGAGGAGAACGAATTACAGTACAAATTTCATTTCATCCCAAAGTGTGGGATTCTTAAAAGAAAAGATTGAGGAATGTCAGTGTTGGTGTAGTTGGAACCAAAAACTTGATTCGATGTACTTCAACCGAAGGTAAGTTTTTCAGTGTCATTTTTCACTATTTGTTTCTCCCTCAGATTTATAAGAATGGAACAAGATACACATGTTCAGTAAAGCTTGTTTTGTCAAAGCAATGGGGAAATTCGAGAACTGTCCCAAGAGAGTAAAGCCGCAATAATCAACTTCAGACTGTAGTTCGAAATGTTTTCCTAGCTATAAACCTCCCTTTGCGCGCGCCCTAGCTGGCCAGAATTAGGAGTGTAAAACTACGATTGGCACGAGATGGCGCTATTCATTTTTACCGTGGCCTAGCGCCTGCGCCTGAGATGAGTCCGTGGCCCGGCCGGTCCGTTGCGTGCATGCTGCGTACACATTATGCTAATGCCTTGTGCGTACACAGCCAGGGTGTGTGTTCACGCACGCAGTCATGAAATATTTATGACTCATCCGATCGTGTCGTGTGCATGCTTTGCATAGCAATCAAGATAACAGAGTGCTTCCTTCAAAGTCCTACTGATTCTCCGCTTTCGTAACAGCCCTTCGATAGCTCAGTTGGTAGAGCGGTGGACTGTAGAATGTGAGGTAACTGAGATCCATAGGTCGCTGGTTCGAATCCGGCTCGAAGGATTGAGAATTTTTTGTCTGATATGGTATTTATTGATTTCTTTTCTTTTTTTTTTTAAGACGAATGACATACCTTTTATTAAAAAAAAAATGCACCATTTCTTTCTAAATGCTTTTTGGCGGGGTTGCAGTTTCAGTGAAGTTTTTTAAATAGCTTAGTGACTTTCAGACACAGAAAGTAGGCCTAATGCTAAAAATTATACGGAATGTTCCTTTTACCCAATCTAGTAGCTCCCCCCTCCCCCAAAAACAAAACAAAACACGCCAGGCAGGGATGAATCTTTTGTTAAAAAGCATATCTATAATGGAGACAATCAAAATCAGTCAAATTGATTGACATGATATCATGTCAACCCGTCCACCTGTCTCAGCGTAGCAGTTGGGTCAAAGTTTGTGGCACAGATATCCCAGCTAAATGTCACAGTGCCACCAACTGCAGCAAGTTTGCAGGGGACATTCTGACTATGGGGGAACGAGCTTGGTACTTAAACCTTGTCTTGTTGACAAGGGCTGACCACATCTTGTCAAGTTGTAATTCTATCAGGGCCCCCCTTTGTTAATTCTGCTGTTCTCATGTTTTATGGACCTTAAGGGGTTAGTGGGGGGAAAAAGGGTAAAACCAACTTGCTTCTTTACGGGAAATTCTCAAGAATATCCTTTTTTCTCAATTTTTTCTTGGTAAGAAATTCCAGACAGGGTCAGCGGTATACAAAAGGCTTTTCTTTTTCCTTGTAGTTAGAGTCAAAAATAAGGGTTGGTTGAAAATGAGAACTACAGAATCAACTATAGATATCCTTAGACTAGGACCAACATACATGTACAAGATTTTTTGGCATCGCTTAGTACTGTTATCCAAGCATTACAATCACAGTCAGTCAGGGAAAAACAATCTTTATTTCACATTCCAACCACTTTAGCCTTTTAACTTGGAAGATGCGAGTGTGTTAATGCACGTTGCATAAATCTTCATCAGTTGATCTAAGGAATGCAAAGCCGATCTAAAATTGTGCGGTAGATTAGTCTTTGATCAAGTCTGCAAGGACATCATGTCTACTGCAACCTTAACATTATCTGCGTGAAATTGTTGAATAGCCTGAACACAGGCTGATGTAACAGAGTATGCAAAGTGGCCACTGCTAACATGGAAGACAGTTATTACATAGGAAATCTTTCAAGATATTATCTGAGGTGAAAAGATGGGGGCGCATTTAGCTCTTCACTTCACAAGGTTGTGTATGAACTAGCAGACTTAGAAATATCACCAGTTGTCAGGTGTTGACCTTTACTCATTCACCCACAATGGCGGATCCATGAGGGCCCCTGGTGCCACCCACCAGTCCCCAATTTTTTTTCGAAGGACAAAAGGCAACTCCCCCACAAGGTTACTTGAAACAGTTCCAATTTTGGACCCCCCCCAAAAAAAAGGTTGTTTCACCCTTGTGCACCTAACCTCATCCAAACAACCAGCACAAGACAAGTACCACTTTTGGGCAGTGGCCCACCTCAACATTCATAAAACTGTGGCTTCTCCTATTATGGATGAGGCGGGCACACAACACCAGTTTTGGCATAGTATCCAACATAGACAATAACCAAGCCCAGCTTTTCTTTCTCTGCAAACGTCTACCTCAGGTTCATTCCTCTGGATTTTTTAGCTGCCAAGTATTTTTCTTCAGATATTTTTCTAGGAAACTGAAAAATCAGGAATTCACAAACTACAGACTGTCTAGGTAAATATTCAAGAAGCAAAAAACCTACACCCCAATAATTAGTCGTCAGTTAACCTAGTGACAGGTGCACCTTTAAGTGAAATAATCAAAACACCAGTCGAAGTACAGGACTCGTGGTCTCAATACCAAATCTTAATTCAATATACCAATGAAACTCCTTAGAACTGCAACCTGGCTTACTCTTCATGGAAACGGAACCAATATAAGATACCTTTATTCCTTTCTTATTTTCATTTTTTTGTTTATGATTGCAGCAATTGTTACGGGAATAAATATGTGCTTGACCAGTCTTAAACAGCTTTTTAAGACCGGCTCAGGAGAATGGATGCGACTAACGCCCAAGCTGCAGGCAGGAACATTATCAGTGGTCAGTCTTCTTGTTTAAGACCGGCCAAGCACATAGTTATTCCCATTCATAAACACCTTTTTAGTCAGAGAGTCAAACAAAAGGCGATACGTGATGGATTTCCAGCGATTTTGTTCTAGAATTTAACTTTCATTTTTCCAAACACCTCCATCAATTTTATGGAATAATAATTGTGCAAATTGTCCAATAGGCAGGAGCATGGCGAGCCGTGTGCACACAGACTAGTGACCAATCAGAATCGATTAAACTGTCTGGTATCCAGTTGCCAGCGCATGATTTACACAGCAGCCATCATTACTTCTTATTATCAAATGTTAATACACGGTCAAGTTGCAGATTGTAGTAGAGGGAGACTGTCTGAGGTATTTATGAATTAAGAAATAACAATGTGATGGCTCAATTTACAAGCGTAAAACAATCCAAGAACAAAGTCACCCGAAATTTGATGTTGCATAATGTAATTTGTACTGAGCAAACCATGTTCCACCATCTACAAATAACATAGTACTGAGAAATATCTGTGTATATACATGTATTATGAAATCCGGTTGAATGTGCCTGTTTTCTCAACCAGTTACAGGCAGTGGCATAACTAGGGCTAAAAGTGGGGGGGGGCCACCTGGGGGTGCGGCTCACCTAGGGGTGCACAGGTTTTTTTTCACAAGAAACAAAGCTGCAGCTACATAGCTATATAAACTCAATGGAGATTATTCACAGATTGCAGATGAGGGGGCACCCGGGGAGACATGGGCATCTGCTGGGGGGGGGAGCATCTGTCCTCCCCTCCCTTCCCCCCATAGTTACGCCACTGGTTCAAGGTTTCCACACTGCTGTTATACACTTTAGCCCCACAAAAGTCAAAGGTAAACAAGTTCTAAGTTACCAGCGTCATCTTGCTCTAGGGTCAAGAAAGTGGGCGTTACACCATGCAAGTGCAGAAAAGAATGAACGAACAATTATTTGTGAGAATGTGAATATTCTATCAACTGCATTTCAAAAGTAACAAGTGTTCACTAGTCAAAAACATGCAAGAAAGTGGCAATAACCGAAATTGTCACATCTCTGTCTTGATTTTTTTTTTTTACCATCGTCCCAAACAGTCACGTGACGGGGTGACATAACTGCACGTCACACTCACTGTTAGACATCACAGTAGAGCTGCATGTGTGCACACCCAGGCACAGATGCACACATCCCCCACAGTGGACAGGATTATACAGGGATCATTCCCTGCCACTGTTCAAAGGTTTCTTAGTCCCTTTATTTCCTTTAAATAAGAAAAACAAGTGAAAAACATCCAGACAGAGATATGACCAAACAAATCCTGACTGCTGTGATGTAGGATATGGTGTTTTGAACACCCCCCGGGGATGCGCAATGCACCCTTGGCTTCGCCTCAGAAGCTATGGGTCCCTCCGCATTTCAAAACATCATACCCCACATCAAAGCAGTCAACAATACCGGGCCATTCACAATAGCGTGCCTCCAAGCATTTGCAAAATGGTGGCCAATCACAATGCACGAAGTCCGTCGACCCTTCCCAAATGCGCATTGGGTCGACAGATTTCGTGCATTGTGATTGGTCAACACGTGGCAAACTCTTAGAGGCATACTATTGTGAAATGCCCATGTTGTTAAATATGTACCGTTAACTCACAAATGACTGAAATCCTGCATGGGTGAACCAAGGTACCCATTGCAAAACCCTGTAAATATATCAATAAGTACTAATCTAATGAACACTGGGAAATCCTTATGGATTGCAATTAAATACAGGAAAAAAATAAAAACAAAATTTTATCCTAAATTAGATATCAAAGGCGAGAAAAGCAAAAGCATGTAATTTAACCAGTCACCTCATCCATTTCCCCTATAAATTTATATGAAAAAAATGTTAGCTTAGCAGACACTTTTTAGGCTTACAACTATAAAACACATTTTCAGGTAACACTGTTCATAAAACGAAACTGGTATTGAACTGCATAGAAAATATTTCTCATCTCTTAAAAATTTTGCGTATTGAAATTTTCATAGGATTTACTCCTATTTTAAGAAAAGAAATCATTTATAATTTATCATCAGTTGTATTATGTACAGATTATGTACTGCTGTGCGTAGAATCTGGTGTACTCTCAGTGCCATTGCCACTGTTTCCCTGGTTCCCAGTTTCAGTGGTTCCAACATTTTGGACTCCATTAGTACTGCTCTCTTGGTTCCCGCTTTCGCTGGTTCCCAGCTTAAAGTGCACCTGCTTGGGCGGCATGTTTGCCCTCTGGTTCTTTGCCCTCTGCTGCGACTGCCTCCGTTCCGCCGCAGCACGCTTCTCCTGATCGTTCGGGAGGGCGCTCTCCGGGACGTATGTCCCTGTCACCAGCATCCCGATGGCGTCATTGACAAATGCAGGCAGGTGGCTGGCTATCCAGTCCAGGACGAGGGCCGGCGGCCCACACAAGTAGTGCGCCCGAGGGCTCTTGGCGAAGAGGGCGTGCGCGACCGCCACGCTGACGGGTGAGAAGTCCTCCAGGAACCGGAAGTCATCTGAGGTGTACATGGAGCCAAGGGCTGTGGTGAAGTAGCGCTTGCCGTAGTCGTCGGCTATCTTTGGATCCAGTGCTGCAAGCAGTTGCTGGTACCTTGTTATGAACTGGGTGCCCACCACAGCTTCTGTAATCACACAGATGTCATAGAAACTTTTTGAAATGATTACATGTAATGTCTCTTTTAATGTTCAAGTCCAGAGGGATCGATTGCAATCAACTGAGCCATCAGTGTTAACCACACACCGTGGACAACTTGGAACATAAGCCTAATGTGTGAGAGAGTGTGGGCAGGGCCTTTACCCCGGGGACAGTCTCTTGTTTGATAGGCAAAGTAGGACTGAGTTGTGGGGACATTTCCCTGTCCTCACAGCATATTTTGTCCCTGCAGAAAGGGAGAAATAATGTGTACTTGTCCCTACAACTACGAAACAAGTTTGCTGCACATACATGTACCTGCAAATCATAATTTGTCGTAGAGTTTCCACAACAACTTTGTTCAAGCGTGCATGTACGCGATACGTGGACTGCAGGTGTACATACAGTCGTGAACATGTAGCTGAATCATGCACAGTATGAAGATTGCGCTCAAATTTGACATGGGTTAGAGTATGGCATATCACAAACAGGCCAAAAGGACACACCTACTGGTGGATCGCACATATTTAAAATAGTTGTTCTTGTTCAAGGCTTGAAATGAACATGATGTTCAACAGATGCAGCCTCGATTGGACAAAACTGGATGATGCTTGTAAGCAGCGACAGGTTATAATCATCCTGATGTGCAGTTGGTAAATGTGAGGAAAATTCAATCAGAAACAGCTATTAATAAATCTGGTGAGAATTTTTTTTTCCTCGTTTGGCAGCTGAAAGACTAGAGAGGATTTTTAATGTATTTTGCACATGCTGCTGTATTTTTCGGAGAATCATTTCCATTATCATTTTGTCTGTGTCATTTTTGTCTAGTGCAATCAGTACTGATACTGCACTCAAACTTGCTTTGCGAATGTGCTTCAAATTGAGAATATTTGGAAGAATCCGTGCCATTTTATTTTGTGATGTGATTTTGACTTTTTTACTTTTGAACACATTCAAATTTATTAAAAAAATACTGGCAATAGGAAGCATGTGTAACGTACCGATAACAATTGTATCATCACAGATTTTGGATTGTTTAATGAACACATCATTATTCCACTTGAAGTGAAACTGAGATTTTGACAAAAGCACAAGCGGGTTAGGCTGGTTCCCTCATCAAGGTCTTGAGTACGACGTTAGTTACGGGGAAACTTGTCCCCTCAGCTGTCATTGGCCCAGGGTGCATCCGTGTTAACCAATGTAAATCAATAAACAGTAGACGGGACCACCAAAACTGTTAGCCTCCTTCATCTATCCCTGTTGCTAAGCCATACACTGCACTCTCTAACTTGTGCATGGCTCTGCTGTTCCAGGAAACAAACTTACGCGTCTTGAATCCACCCGGCTGTATGATGGAAACGTCGATGCCCCATTTCTTCAGCTCCATCCTCAGGACATTGGAGAAGCCCAGGGCCGCCGCCTTGGAGCTGCAGTACGCTGGGAAGCTCGGCGTGGCTACTTTATCTGCAATGTTTACACGCACACATGAAAGATTGAGCTTACGATCATGGTATCAAATCGGAGTCCGCGCATGTAGCCTCATCAGGCAACCAGAATTCGAGGCCATTGCTGTGATGTCTCCTCGCTAGCAGACAGTTGACACACACGTATTAAATACCTCTTCGACCAACAGACTTCTGTGACCGGCTGTCAGTTTTTGGTCGTCGTCGTTTGATCGTTAACTTGGTTATCGTTAAGATCAGGGCAGACTTGAAGTCCATGCAGCCTAGATATGTCTCACGGCATATCAAACGTTAAAATCTGTCATCTTGGAGGCAGGGAAGTGCAAGTGCCATGCCACAGCTGTAATGGCACCTCCTCAGAGTGGTCTAAATGTACCTTTTTTGACCACCCTCCCTCGGAAAAAGGCCCTATTGTGAGAATGGCATATCCATTTTTCAAAAAATTGGTATCAAAATGATCACAAAAGCATCACCTGAAAAACTTCTAAAATACTAGGATAAAGAACAGATGCCCCATTAGAGAATGTGTCAAGGGAGAAGGCAGATTCCATCCTTCCCCACCTCTTTTAGGGTTACATTAACTTACCACACATGCTGGTTACATTCACAATTCTCCCCCTTGACTTCCTCAGCAAAGGCAAGAATGTCTTGACCATCCGGAAGTGACCCAGGCAGTTGACCTCCCACATCTTTTTGAAGGCCTCCACCGTCGTGATCTCCGCCTCTCCGTACAGGCAGACACCTGCATTGTTGACCATGCCCCATAATTCTGGAAATTGGTTGGAGAACAAAAGGGAATGTAAAAAGCACATCAACGTTAGAAGTCAACATGGCAAAAGTTTCTAAATGACAGATCCAACAATTCTGTAACCAGATCCCACAAAATTTGTCTAAAACTATGTAACAAAGTTATATTTTGAATTTTTTTTTCATTAGGAAGAGCAAACAGATCTCTGTGTTATTGTGCATGAACTGTATCTTTCAGTATAACATCCAGATGAAAAGGATGTTAGGTGGGCGGAAAATGCTGAGGGTGCCAACTGATTTACATTGTGCAAGATGCCTTTCCTTTGAGAGGCCTTCATTAAAAAGTGGCTCTGGCAACTCCCATGCATTTTGTTGGCTTACGGTGGGTTGCATTACCGGTACAGTAAGAAATGAGCCCCGAGCTGGACCAAGAGAGGGTGCAATATTCCTAGCAACACATGCTCCTTTGGTAGGGAACTGCACTTCAATGGTTCACAAGGACTATGAAAAGCACGCACTGCGGCCGCATCGCTACCAATAAAATGAGCACTCCCCACCAACTTGCTGGTGAACAAGCGGAGAGGAGCCCTCACTCCAAGACAAGCCGCCTCCTCTTTCGTCTTTATTTACACAAAGTCCAACATGTGATCCATTGACAGGAAATGGTCTGAATTGAAAACTTGCCTTTCCTTGTATGCACGCACTGATTTCAAATTGGGAACAGCCAAACATGGCAAGGGGACAAGGGAAATGTGACTGCCCTTTACTCTGCTGGCTGCGTGTGGGCTACAGCGCCCTCTTTAGATCATGCACAAAGTCACTTATCACAAGCATATCTGGAAAGGATCACCACGCCTCCTCACTGATCCGTCACAGGGTCATTCAGTCTCAGTCAAGTCACAGACTTCAAATGAATAGTGACAGATGCATCACTCTGAACTGGTGTCTTGACTCGTTAATACTCCATGCTTGACATGTGATTCGACTTGTGGTGGACTGAACTGCAGAACTGTACGCTAGACCATGAATATATGCAAAGTGTGCACCTCTGCTTTGGGAGGATTTTCCACCATCTCTGGCTTTGCCTGATTTTAACTCTGAAGGAGTTAGATTACGAGTCATATTTTGTTAACAGACTGTCAAAACTACAGTATGTACAAGCTTTCGGTCCAAAGAACGAAGTATTTTCATTTAATCTGAATATCATAGGTATACAAGCGGTTTTTGACATTAGAGACAAGGCCCGAGACAGAGGCAAAACCAAGTGTTGGAAAATCCCCAGGTTGCTAATGGCAAGGTTTGTACAGCCACGTCTGAATTACTTGGCCGCGGCTTGCAACTGTGCACAACCCTATGGGAAGTGACAGAAGCCATTACCACAGACATGTGCGTAATTTCAAGCCGCAGCCAAGTCACCCAGACATCGTAGCCAATTTCTTACCTCGTCCGTTCAGGAGATCCTTCACAATCTCTAAAGCCTCTTGTATCTGCTCCTGGTCGGTCACGTCTAACTCTATTGTCGTCAGCCGGCTGGAGCTGTTAGCCACGAGGTCCCGCTCGCCGGTGCCGTTTTTGTCATAGCAGCAGGCAAACACGTGAGCACCCAGGCTGTCTAGGTGCAAAGCGGTGGCATGGCCTAGACCCGTGTCACAGCCTACGGGTACAAAACCAAAATTGGCTGATAAAATCCTTTAGGTTCCCTACCCTTGTCTCCAGTAGAAAAATCATAAAAGAACAGTATTTCCATACTAAATATTATACAGGCCTTTCTTTCACATTGTGATTCACAATGCAGTGTGCCACCAAGAAGTTGTCAAGGAGAGGGCTATTTGCAGAGCATTATGGGACAAATAGTCGACAAAATATCTTTTGTTAGCTGCACTGTGCATGGGAAACTTCAATTTTTTGGATTGTTTATCTTGGTCGATTTTTCAATGTATTCAAAGATTTCAATCTTCTGGTACACAGTCACAAATGAAAAAAGGGACATGATCCCTCAGTTGAAGCCTTTTCTCCCTTGTTCTTCCAGAGAGTGGAGAGGAAGCTCTCTAACCCCTTACCACAACTACACCAGACATTCAACGACACAATGTAAATTTAGCACCCCACACAAAATACACAGCATTTCACAGATCCTTCACTCTTCAAGCTTGACAATCGTTCACGACTATTCCTGTCTCGGCCAAAGTTGGTATCTTGAAAACCACCACAGAGGGGGTTAGCCACAAACACGTTCTATTTCAAGCCTCCTGAGCTATTTTCGGAGCAGGGATGGATCCAGCTACGGTCGAACTTGACCACAGAAGCTATTTCAAGGTAATTCTCCAGACTTGTTCTCTCTGTCCCCCCTTCCCTCCTACATCTGTTGGCTCACCTTCATTTCCGATCGACCCACATACTAAAATTAAATCAACTCTGCTCTACTGTTATTTAAAGGGACCCATCCAATTTTTCTTCTCTAATAATGTGCCCATCCATAATATTTTCTATTGGTATCTTTATATTTGCTGGGATACCCTCTTGTAATCCTTCATTTATGTTAAGTGACCAGGGGCAGGTTTGAGACAGTTTTTCATGGACTTAAACCAAAGAAATGTTGTCTGCTAGCAGATGTAAATTTATAAAAGCATTTGGAAAAAAGTGTGAGAATGAACCCAGGTTCCAAATAAAATCTTATTTTCACTTTTAAAAATGGATTAAATTGTTGAAATAAAATAAAGCAAATCAGGCTATTGGGGTGAGAATAATAAATATTCAAAAAGCTGACCAAATGGCAAAACGAGCTTTAACGTTTTACTTCAAGAATACCAACTTGAAAAAATACTTCAAACTATAAAGACCAGTATTTCAGGAAACTGTTGGCAGGCTTGACCTATTTTAAGGAAAACAAACAAGCGTGTGTGTTCACTGGGTACCAGAACAATAGGAAGTACCCCACAAGGAACATTCATTGTCCTTGTGGGGTTCTTAACGGTACACTACAAGAATTTCACAAAATGGGATTTGAAATTGACTCAAAAAGGAAGGAATTTTCAAGGTATATTTTTCCATTGCATATTGAAGCATTTCACATAAGGGACATCAGGTCAAAATTATCCAATGGAAGCGACTTTGAAACCACGCTTTACATGCTATTTTTTTTTATTACACAAGAACAAAGGAAATGCCCCATAAGAATACAGATGTAGTGTGGGTCAACTTGTGCTAAAGAAATCTACAAGGTTATAAGAGCAGACTTGGTTTGATGGAATAGGCATTAAAGTGCAGACATCCAGGCACCTTTTTTGAGTGCCAAATGATGTTTACAGTTCTTTTTTTATTTAAATCTTAAAGATTCGTAGGTCACAAGTCCGAGTGGAAAATTACAGCTGTGCACATAATTGCTAACCCACCTCACAAAAACCCCTGCCATGCTTAAAAATGATCGTACAGCCATGAAACTCGGGTAAAAAGCGGTAGAGAGCCTGGATGGCATTAAAGTCTTATCATCCCAAAAAGTTCCGCAGATAGTTGCTTGATTGCATGTCCAACTAGATTTCCCCAGATGCATGTGTGTGCATTTCTGGGATACCTTTGTCATCTGCCAAGCCCCTCGATCCCTGTGTCATTAATGCATAGTTGGCCGAGAATGTCTAACTGTACATCGCCCTCTGGCATTATGTGATCGGTGCATCTAATCCATGATCTAATCTGACATCAATTCATGAAAGGGTTCATGTACTGTAATGTAATGGACTGCATGAATAATGTGTCTTCCTTAAAAGAGTATGTCATGCAAAGAGGTTTCACCTCCAATTCTGTGCACTAAACAAAAATTCTTATTTATTTTTCTTACTGTTTTGGGGCTATTTCCTCAGGAAAATGCATGTGTATGGGTCAACAGCTGAAATAATAAGAACATACCGGGGGGGTGGCATAGTATACAAATATTGACTGCTTCGAGTGGTATAGTAAAACTAGCTCCCCGAGGTGATCCATGGAGCATTGTATTTTCCCAAGGCAAAGCCAAGGGCAAATACATGTAGAATGCTCCATGGATCGCCTAGGAGGCTAGTTTTACTGTACCACGAGATCAGGCAGTCAATATTTGTTTTATAACACCTCCCCACAGATTCTGCAAAATTTCAGCTAAAAATCAATAATAAAACACCAAACTGGAATTTACATTCATCAAATTTAGTTTAAGATTTCCAAGCGGAATAGCAATGTTTGAATACATTCATCAACTGATGTTGTTCGCTATGAGCCGAAATACACGCCTAAGCTTTTGTTGCTACAGATATATATGTACATGTAGTTCTTTGGTTGCTATGGGTTTAGTTCTTTTTCAGAATGAGGCTGCATGGTATTCTCTTTTTGAAGCAGTGGTATAACATGAGTAAAACTAGCAAGCGTCACATGACACACTTTTGGCCAATCAAGATACAGAATCTGTGGGCGAGGTGTTATAATAATAAATGTGTAGCATTTTAATAGGTCAACAAACCACAGTGGTGCCTCCTGTTTCCCAAGCTACCCTGTTTTTATGAAAGAACACTAAAGCTTTTTTGGGGGGGTCGGGAGTTTGGGAAAATTTAACATTGTAAATAATGAAATATCTATTTAGTTTTAGGTGCAAAAGGATTTATTGGATATGCATGCAACTACATGTGCACAGTGGTACCCTTTAAAGTGTTGCTTACTTTATTCAAACAAATGCCACCTAACCTCTCTTGCTCTTAGTTTTAAACGGTTCACACTCAGCTGCAGTGAATCTGCATTAAAAAGTGCCCGTTCCTTTCTATATTTCTACCTACCTATCTTGTTTTTGCATGTCACGTAATGGAAAGCGGAACTTGTTTTCTTGCCCTTACGCAAAGTGTCTTGAATGTCTTTCCAAATGTGAATGGCTGAACCTAGCTATTCATCAGGGTCATGTGATTAGAAAAGTGCAATCTGTTTTCAACTCTCCCAGGTACCCATTTACAGTCCTGGGTGCCAACCAGATGGTAACTGCAGTAAACTTTCTTTCCAAAGAACTCAAATGCCAGAATCCCTCTCAGATTGCAAATACCACCCTGCACAAGCCAGACACTGTACCACTGTATGGTACCACTGCATAACATATACATGTACATCTGTACATGCAATGCCTTTCTTTCCAGCTGTTCTCCAAGCAACACTTGGACATTCATGTAATTATCTTGGTCATTTCTATTCTGCAGCTCGAAAAGTTTCACCCCTGCAGCAAGGATTCAGTGTATATTCAACTAATAGTGCTTTAGTACAATCAAACCTCGTTAGTAAGAGCACTGTAAACACAAGATTCTGCTTTTAACAAGAAAACGTTTAGGCCCTGATCATTTGTTTTTTATTGCTTTTATTCCTGATGATGTAGGGTTTCTGTCAAGTCCACAGAACCTGTTATTAAAGAGGTGAGACTGTATCAGTGTGTGTGTGTAAGAGTCCCCACGCTCAGGGAGTCTGAAATCGCAATGTGCCTTCACGATGTTAATGCTGATTGGCCAGTTCTTAACTACATGTACGAGCAGAGCACAGTGCCTGTTCATGTACATGCATGGATTATTAGATGAACTGACCCTAACTCAGTAGGTTTTCAAACTTTTTATCAAGTGCTAAAGATATTGCCAAGTTGCAATTTTAATCTATAAATGTTTTTCACTGATGTACATGTACATGTAAACTAAGTCTGCAAATATACTGCCAATACTATGGGACTCTCAGTGAGGGTATTGAGTCATTACATACCTGTACATGTATGTACCGGTACATGTTAACTGTTGCAGACATTGACATTTTAATATTGTACATGTACATGTCTAGTTTACTGCAAAACTATAATTTACACTTAAATATTTGTGATACACCGACACGTGGCCCTTTAGTCAAGTGTCGCAAACCCCTAGCTGTCAGGCAATTTCATCCAAGTCTCACATTCACCCGCTTATTCAAGCCACAGAGGCGACTTGCAAATGGCATGCGATTATAGCCATCGCCAATACCGGATGCAAGACCGGTAATGTAGTGTGAGAATTTCAAATTGCATTACACAGCTAGCTGCGGGCGCATGCAATACGGTGTGAATGCACCACATCAGAAAGTATCTGACGGGAATTTGCATGTTTGTGTGACTGGTAATAAATTCGGGAGACATTAATATCTTTCAATCGATCAACTTCCCTGAATCCTTGACAGTTAAAGTATGCAGGGACAAACACAAACGGGTTATTTTGACGAGGTAAAAAATAACATTATCCCCCTTGTCTGGAAAATGTGACATGTTGAAGGAATGCCCGCTTTTAAATGTTCAACCATCGGCTGATGCGCAGGGTCTCATCTGTCATTTCAATTCGGAAAGGCGTTCATGACACTTCTTCATAACTCGGAGAAGATGACTCCAGTTGGCTCAGGGACAGTTCTAATCAGCCTTCTGGACCCCTCCCCCAGAAAATGGTCATTTACATGTAGCCCCAGTCAACAAAACTGCAACATATTTTCATTCACACAGAACAAATTATCCGCCAAAAAATAAATGATCATGGACAAAATGAAGGCTTTTTCTATTTAAGTACGGGAGTTCAAGGCTTCAAGCACGTGCCACAGAAGTGAGACTACTATTCAAATTCTGTTTTGCAGTGTTAAATTCTACAGAAAGAACATCCTCAGCTCAGTTTGACATAACACTCAAGAGTTTTGCATTCCAATGAGTGCAAAGATAAATTTACACACATGCAGCTGAACATGTTAGGTGTTGGGAGTCCCTTATGATCAACAAATCTCCTTCCCCGTGTGCAGGTAACACTTTTCATGTTTTCTCCCCCTCCTCCCTTTAAATAACATTCAAGAATATATATGTAGGTAAATTTTGCTGACAGCTTATGTTCCTTATGAAAACTACAAAAAAAAATAAGTATGGTAAACTCTTGCTGCGACAAGGTTGGGGCGGACGAGCCAAAATGCCTTGTTATAACCAGGGCCAGGGGCCAATTTCATAGAGCTGCTTAAGGACAAAATCTGCTTAAGCGAAAAACACCTTGCTTAAAAACACACGACGATTGTCGTGCTAACCGGAAGACAGCTAAATATGATCCCAAAACAATATACATCACATGGAGTTTTGGCTGGTAACCCAATTTATCAAGCGACGTTTTCTTGCACTTAAGCAAATTTTGTGCTTAAGCAGCTCTGTGAAATTGGCCCCTGAACCTTTTTATAACTGGAAGGAAAAAGAAAAAAGTATTCAAGACTTTGAACTTCAGCATTTGTAACTGCAACACAATATTGTTTATAACTTTATACCGCTAACAGGGTCGGAAAATCTGAAGGGAACAATTTTCATGAGAATGCAACAATGCTAAAAACCAGCCACATGTCACCTGGGAAACAACATGAGGGTTTTTTTTTGTTTTTTGTTTTTTTCACTTCTTTACATATACATGTATATGACTTCATTGCAAACCAATCGCACTGGGCCACTCTCGCTGCACTCCTGGGCTGCAATCAGAGAACCAGCAAGCACGATCGCTGCATGACGTCTGACATTCAATTGGATATACCGAGGTCGACCGACCTCTTCCCCCGGGGACCCGCACAAATCACATCACGTTCATGTTCAATTTCGTCACTCGGAATTACAGGGACCCCGGTCTCCTTAAGTTGCAGACATTTGCTAGCTAGATTTACGAGTGTTGTCTGAAAACAAAGCACACATAGTGTACATGTATTCACACATTCACAGTTGTCAAAAATTTACCAACACTTCGACTTAAAAGTGTTAAATTACAATTTTTAACACTATGCCCATTCTTGACAAAAATTTTCTGTGGCAGTCAGGTCGGCCGCATCCACTTCATTTTTATATACATGAAAATAGAGAATTGGTTGCCAAGAATGAATGAAATTTTTCTCTCTCAAACAACAAAGGACAGACAGTTTTCACCAAACAAATACACAAAGCAAGTAACTCATGCAGTAAACTGAGACATCAAAGCGAGGGACAAGTTTGCAACAACATTATAACACTGAAGCTCCACAGGCAAAGAAACAAAAAATCAGGCAAAAATTAAAAAAAAGTCCCTCTACATGTAATTTTATCAGGCCATGAGAACAGGTTTATAATGTCAAGTGGCTTAGTGTACATGTACTCCATATAAATATGTTGCAGGTCAATGCCAAGAAGGATGATTTACATTTAACTGTTTGTCCCTGTCTATAGTGGGTGCAAGTTACACATGTGCACAATGTTGAACTGGACTTTGGGACGCAGAATGTCTAAAGTTGTTGACTATCATGGCCCAACCTGGAGAGACAAAGGCACAATTTGAACAAATGTATGTATGGCAAAGCCCTCATACAAATATGCATCACAGGTGTTTTGTGCCCAACATGTTTCCATACATGCAACATGTAGAGTCAGTGCATTTAATCAATCAAGTGAAGGGGCCACCAAAAAAATTACGTAATGGGGAAACTACTTTTACTGGAATAGGAGTGAAAATCCAATCAACAAGTCTGAGCACTGGACAAAGTGTAGTGATTTTGCACTGTTTACAATGTGTTTAAGTTGTTTGTGCATATACACATGCTTTTCAGACTCACAAGGGTTGGTCCAATGCAGAAGTCTGGAATATCATGAAGAAGTTGGACATCTTCATTTAACAAAAGACCTGTTCCAGAAAATCTCCCCATTTTTTTTTCAGTTTTTCCCAAGACAGCATCAGAGTAAATTCTCCCTTTGCTGCATGCGCATGCTCTTGACACCAGCACGTTTCCTGACAATCAAGTTCCAAGCGCGTCATTTTTTGGTCGTTGAGCCTCTCCAATCCTTTGTGCTTACAAGAAAAGAGCACACCTGGACAAAAGCTGGACAAAACTACGAGACTGAAGAGAAATAGCCCACAGCGGCGCGTCTGCGTGCAAACATCCGGTTTTAACAAAGTGGTTCTAGCTTGTCATATGAAATTCAGGAGGGAGTTTGACGAAGCCTTAGGCACATCAGTTGCTTCTACCTGCATGTTTAACATTGAAAGACACAATATCTGCCTCCGGGTTGAGGCTCAAAACAGAACCGACAAAAATCTTAAAAGGTGAGGCCAAACACAAAAGTTCTGCTTCCCATTACATGCATTAAAAAAAAACAGGGCACGTAGTTTTGGAATTTTGTTTTGTTTGGACAAAAGGGGACACTTTTTAATGCTAATTCAATATGCAGTTACTTGTAAATGCGCATGTACCAGTAAGTGTTAAAAAATTCAGCAAAAAAGGTTGAGCAGAATTTTTTTCATATAAATAAACGCCACTTTGAAGGGTACTGGTTGTCGTGCAAGATAAAGGGATTTGTTAGGGACCCCATTCCTGTAATAGAAGGGAGACTTGCATTTTAACTTGTGGATTCCGCTAAGTATATGACTGCAACATCATGCCTGGTTGATGTATTAAAGACGGCAGGCTTTGAGTTCTGAGGGAAATGATGAAGGGAAACTGTGAGTGTTTTAACACATGACACATGGTGGAGTCAAATTCGCATGGCTAGTTATCAATAAGCAAGTCACATTTTCTCCCAGTTTACAGTTTGAAATTTCCAAAAAAATTAGGGTTAGTGGAATCAAGAGAGTGTTGCCTTTGGTTTGGGGGAGGACTGGCCAGTTTTACAAGATTTAAATGGCACAAAAATGGGGGGGGGGGTTCCCAAATATAAGGGAAGCCCGCTGAACCTTTTTGAACCACATTCAAACACCAATACATGCATTTTTTTCCCTTTAAATCCAATTTCACATTTTCCCAAAATTCCCCCCTCCAAAAAAAAAAAGAAAAAACTGGGTCACACCATCAAAACAGGATAGACAGAAAAACCAGCAAGGCTAGCTACATGTATGGGAGAGGGCTAATGTAATGTGTAGCTTGAGGGTAGACTTTGAAAACATCAATTTTATTTTTTCAAACTAAGCTTTTGTCCAAGATAATAAATTCTGAGTTAACTCTTACACTTGTGTTTCAGACTTGTCCCCACATAATACTGTGTTTTTGGCCACAAATATTACCTGATGACACAGGAATAAATCGGTAAAACATCTCGACTCTGGGCATTTCTTTGCTGTTCTCTCTCTCACTCCACATTTTTCACAACTATAAGCTGCAGCACCATAGGTCCTTTTGAGAAATCTTTTGTGTAATTACCACAGTTTTTGTCAAATTTCCAGAATTCAGGAGCAGGTGGGTAAACTTTCTTGCACATTCCTCAAAGAAAAGTATAGGACCATTTTTTATTTTGTGTGTTTTATTTTAAGATGAGATATTTTACTGCTGGAAATGTGCATTTGATATTTTGAAACATTTTTTGAAATTTTTCAGTCCAATAAGGACACTGTCTAGATAAACAAACAAATGAAGGAACTAGACCCCACTCATTGCTTGGAAAAAAAATCAAGTTAAGAAAAGAGTGGTCTTTAACTTTTTTTGAGTAGAATATTTTAATTGGTTCTACTTTGAACAGAACTCATATACATGTAGACTTACATCTGTACATACTTTGTGTATATGTAATACAAACGTATTGTAAGTGATTTCATGATCACATCCAGCATCAAGTTCAGTGGACAACTATCAACGAGGAATCATTTGTTTAACATGCGGTGGATAACAGTGCCAGGTTTGCACTTTGCACAAATGCACGCATAGTGCACATGTACGTGTATGGGCTTTGTTGGTAATCCCACTTGGGTGGCTTCACTAAATGGCCAGCGAGTATTGTGGGATGGGGACAGGCAAGCTCCCTTCTACCTCCCCACAGTGCTTTGTGCAAAATCAGCCACGCAGCGTTGCCAGTGAGGTCCATTCATTCGAATGTAAGTATCTGCACTCGTTGGCTTCTTTACAAATGCCCAGTGCGGTGTACCCATAGGGTTATTGTGTTTTCGTCGGTCGTTGCAATTTATGTCCAAGCTAACACTTCAGATTCAAGAATCAATCACTTAGTTTCAAGACAGCAGAATACAGGAACAAGATGTTTCCCCCGAATTTCAGAGGCCCCCCCGATTTCTGCCACAACTGTAGACTGTAGTTAGTAGACATCTCTCCAAGTTCTGTGCATGTAACAGAAAGTCTTACCCAAAAAGCACAGTGACAGCGAGACAAAATGGAATTACATGTACAGAGGTTTTTCATGTGACGTAACATGACAGGCAAAGGCACTTCAGGAAGCATACCATGTCCATGGATGCGCGTGCATTTTCAAATCTGTATATTTCTGCTGTATCTATTGGAAATTCATCTACATGTATGCCAGAATGTTGAAAGACATTAAAAACGTACACTTTTCCACGCACATCTGTGTAAATTGAGTGCTGACCGTCAAAACTTATGTGACTGAAAATCCACTATAGGCCTACACTAAATTCTATGCAATTTGGTCGTGATTGGGCTTTGTCGAAAAAGCTGTTTTCTAGTCTTAGTTATTCAGACATGTCAGAGTATATTTCTGCCACCTTTTTATTATTGGGCGTAATTGGTCAATCTACACAACTTCTGCTTTTGTGCACAAACGGTCGATCTTCACTGCATAAATTCCTAGTAATTCAGGCATCAGCTGATCGGGTGTTCTTTTATAGTTGTGGAAGATTGTTTTGAAAATGGGTAGTTGGAGATAGGATTGGCCAATCACACAGCGTGATTGAGCAGATCGGCCCATCACACCCAACAATAAATGATATCACAACAAAACCAAATATTAATGGAAAGAGTTCCACATATTTCCTTTAAAATGTTTCAACAGCCATCAAAAAGTGAAATTTAGTTGAGAACTTTCCAAAGCATTTAATCAGAAAACCTGGTGTTTTTTTTTCAGATGAGTCTCATAGGTTTGTGCACAGGGGCTTATCACTGACATTGTCAAGCGTTTTCCTTATATGGAACTCTTTCAAAAATGAATAATTAATGTAAATTTATACCCACCATATGTCAGAACTAGACACTCCTGGTGCAAAATTGAAGGTGAAACAATAATATACAGTAATTGGCAAATAATAATGAGATAATGAAAAGAGATTTACGAATTAGCCTAGGCCTACAATATGATCTTATAGTTTTAGCACAAGTTAACCATGTTATAGAATACACACCCGTGATCAACACAACTTTATCCTTCACGTTCACAAACTGCTGGGGAAGATTCTCATACAGCTTATACACGGCCGCCGCAAAGACAAAAACCCCGCAGAACCCGCCGAGGAAATACTGGCAGAACGGCTGGGCGACCGTGGGCAGGATCAGCACGAGGACATAAGGGAAAGTTAGCAACAACTCGTCCCGGAGATAACGCCGCAACACCAGGCCGTTAAAACACAGCGTGATCGCCGAGTACAGCACTAGTTTCGCGGACATGCTCGTCTCCTTCAACAGTGCTTTCGTTCAGCCAGATTGGCCGTCTTCTAACGGTGAGAAAAAGCCACAGACGAACCAGGAAATATAAGCGAGAATTCTTGTGGTTCGCTGCTGCGATGCTGCGCTAATGGTGTTTTCTGTGACCGCACGTCGGTGACCTTCGGTATTTTAATATCAGCTGGCGCGCTACAGGATGGCGCGCCGTGCATTCACCACGTGCATACATGTGCACCAAATACACGTTGTCTGTGTAAAATGTCAACAACGCTAACAGCTCCCACGGACAGAGGTCGTCCTACATGTGGTCCTTATAATTATAAACAGACGTTCATGCAACAGTTGCGACATCTTTTCTTAATTGGTTATATTGATGAAAATAAGGACCTAAAGGACACAGGCATGGGAGAAGTGAATAATTATGGATAGTGGTGCCTTGCAGCGATGTCCAGTTAACTTAACCATCTAAGAATGACTCTAATAAATTGGGTCCTGCCGAGGGTGCCACGGTCATACCTTTGGGCATAATTATAGCTAATAATACGGGGTGATTATCATTAATAAGGGGGCGATGACGTAAAAATGGAGGCTTGGACATAAAATAAATGGTGTGATGATGGACGGATGATCTATGCATTCTGATACCGACATAATTTATTCAAGATTGTGATTAAGGTACGTGGTAATGATGCTGGTACACTTTACGAGAAAACAAAAAGTGATATTAATGTGATATTTGTTCAACTTCCAGTTGATAGGATTTGTCTCATGTTGAAACATTTTGACAACAAAGTGCACACTGGCAAGTGATGTTCGGATCGGGACTGTGTAAGTATTAGCAGTACCGGACACAGAAGCTCAGTTTTATTGGCGACGCACCGGGCGCGCGTCCCCCCCCCCCGCCACCGCCTGTATGGCAATGACTTTTAAATTGGCCCCATTGCATTTACATTGTTACTAAGGGTTCCGCATTCACGCTTGAATTTGACCCTCCAAAATTCCTCCCCTTCTGAAAAATTAAACTATCTCCACTACCGAAATAATTGCACCAATTCTTTGTTGACTTAGTTATTAATTTCAGGCAGTATCGGCATAGGCGGACCTAATACAAATTACTGAATTATTTTACACTGGTCACAGACCACCGCTCCAAAATTTCAGTTCACCAAATGTTATAGTATGACTGTCAGTTACACTGTAATTCTGCGGCTTCGTAGGTGGCACAAAATGTAACACACTTGAGTACGGACATTCACTAGAAATATATAACTCAAGTTACAAAACTAGTATAGCGTGATATCCAAGAGAAAACAGTCGTCAACTGTCGTCAAAAAGCGTGTGTTAGCTAGAACAGTAAACGTTTATGGGTCTTTGGTATTTTCAAAAGGCATTAATGGTTGATGAAGTTGATGATCAACTTCATCTCTGTGTCCTTGCTCTATGAGTTGATGGTAAAAGTTTACTAGATTTAAAACGAATCCATTACACCCCTTCAACTTGAATTTCGGCCGACTGCAACGCGCGCTGCATAATTTTATGCTTGATGTCTGAATGTAGCGCCCTCGTACGATCAACGACGCTTAGCCACACGTGCAAAATGGCGGCGGTAAGTTGGCGGTTGTTGAGAAATCCTTTGAAGAACTCAAGTTTAGTTTTACTTATTGTGTTGATTTAAACCCAAGAAACGTTGCCAAGTAACCTGTTTTTGCTATAGGATTTACTTATACTCTGCACGTCTTTTTGATGCTGGTTATGGGATTAAACTCGTGGGATTTTTGTCGTTGTCATGGAAGCAATTTGTGCCGCGTGCGCATGTTGCACACAGTCATGACCTGACTGTGCTGTTTGCGCGGGATCAGGTCAACTCGGACCCAAACCAACTCGGACCCACAACAAACTCGGACTTACGCCAACTTGGACCCAACTTTGAGTCAACTCGGACCCACTGAGTCTTGTGGGTTATGGTTGCACTACATCAACGGGGTCCAGATAACTCGACCGTTTGCCAACTCGACTTTGGACAACTCGGCGGTCGAGTTGTCTTAACGGTCGAGTTGTCTGCAGTCGAGTTGGCAAATGGTCGAGTTGTCTGACATCCACACCAAATACGCGTCCGTAGACCGAAATAGCGCCGACTCTTGAACCTGGCGAAGAGGCCTTCATTTTTTTCGCTAGAAATTCAAGATTATGGCCAGATTGATCACTTTTTGTTTCAATTTTCTGAACTTTTTTTATTCGCCTTTTCCCGAAGATACCCCCCTAATAGTAGTAAAACCATGCGCTCAGCTCTGAATGTAGCTGCCCGCCTCTATCCAAAAAAAGCCTGCAATGTGGGGCTTTTTGTGAAAGAAATACTCTGAACAGGAAACTATCAATCCCAAATTTGGGATGATACCTCGAGATTATGGCTCCTCTTATTGTAAAAAAAAAGCGGGATAACAAAATATTAATAATGAGCTAGCGAGCAGACACACGACGCTTCAAAACCGTCTCCAAGTTTAAGACAATAGGAAATGTTCCACATTTTTATTTTAAAATGATTTGATTTGTGTTGGGTCCAAGTTGGTGGTACATGTACATGTAGGTCCGAGTTAGTATTGGGTCCAAGTTGTTCGTGGGTCCGAGTTGGCGTGGGTCCGAGTTGGTTTGAGTCTGAGTTGACTCGAAACCATTTGCGTTATGTGTGCAGGCATGGCAGGAGTGCTTGTGAATTTTGCTTGACGTCTGACTGTGTCGGACAACTTGACCGTTTGCTAACCCGACTCCGGACAACTTGACTGTTGAGACAACCCGACCGTTAGCCAAGTCATCTGTTCAGCATATTTAGGCAGTGGACAGTTCGACTTACAGACATGACACAACTCGACTGGTAACATGCATGATATGACATGCTGACATGGTGAGATGTCTACACAAATACAGTAGTTTTCCCACTTCTGGATTGCAAAAATTATTCAGTCTGAGTGCAACTAGGCGTAGGCCTAAAAATAATCCTCAAATTCCTGTGAAATGTGGTCAGAAGTCCACCTTGTGTGTCATTGTATGTTGGAGATACTAAACGTACTAGTAAAAAATATTTGTTTAAATACTAAGCTTTTAAGTTAAACGTACAGGTTCGACGAAAGTGAAGATGGCACTTACTGTAGTTCTGAATTAGTTTAGCTAGTGCCGGATTAGGCCCACAACTAAATCTTTTTCATGACTAGGCCAAAATAAATTTTAACTAACCACAAAAAAAATCCATTTTTCAGCCAGAACCATTGTGTAAAGGCTGATTTTCTAAAAAAGAATTTCTTAATGTAGAGAAAATTAGTTTCATAAATAAGAAATCCAATGAAATAAAAAGTGGATCTCGCATAAATTTTGACTCAACTGTTTCAGCTGTACAGCAGCTGTCAACGATACTGTCTCCCGTGCCACACAGTCAACGAACTCATTGTGTCACGTACATTTCTGCTATATCCATATAAAGTTGAGTTCGCAATGTAATGATATTGCGCTATCTGAAACTAGAAAAAGTATGCGTTCAGTTTTCAGCCTGTTTGAATAAAATTGGAAACTTTAACTGTCATTTTGATTAAACAGACATTGGATGTGAATTTTACATTAATGTTGAGTATCAAAAAGTATATTGGATCACACGTAGTGAGTGATATATCGCCCTGTAAATATTTGTCCCTTTTTTTCGCTTCCATGATATTTGACGTTCATGTACCGGCATGCCAAAGTGTGGATCGGAAATCTGATCAAAATTTCTTTTCTATAAATTTTTTGAGAACAAGTTTTGTACAAGAAAAAGCTTGCTTTTCACTTTTTAAAAAGAACTTGTCTGAGAATGAAGATCCGAGGGTTTTCATTTCAACTAGGGAATGTATTTCATGTATTTAAATACGTGGCTAGGTCAGCGCAGGTGTAAGATTGATTGATCATGCCAAGATCGACTTACTGCGACCACAACTTTTATAATACATGTACCTCAGGAATTAGGCATGTCTATCTACATGTACTGTGTTAAATTCCCTCCTATTATAAAGGCATACATGTAGTATTTCACATGGTCGTCTCAGAAGACAGCTTGGCTGAGTGGACAACATGTCTGAACGGGCAACTTGTCTCAACGGTTGACTTTGTATGCAAGGACAGTCGAGTTGTCCGGACCCCATGAGAATTCTCAGGTCATTTAGTTCAGAAGGCAGAGCATTTATGAGAATAAAGACGGGCCGATAGCGTGGGCACTCTGTTTTTGCTGGCCGGAGAGAATTCCATGTACAAACGCCGCTTAACACCCCTTGCACAAACCCTAGACTGGTCTGAAAAAATTTGGTGTTTTCTAAGTAAACAACTTGGTATTTTCCTTCCTAAATTAAACTTCTTTGGACATGATTTTGCTTTCTGACTGCTAACAAGTCACTGTAGGGAATACAGGAAACTGTTGTAAGTCATCATTTTGTTGACTTACACGGACACATGTATTGCCTGTGTACATTATGATTCCTTGCACTAATTCAGTGGCTTTGATTTATCCTGGTTTATTTCTACCTCCATGGTCGATCCCAGCAAATTCATTCTCGATTATTATCTTGCAAATTCAATAATTGATCATGTGCCCCTAAGGATGAAGCAAGGACGGCAAGCCACTTGCATATCACATCACAACTCAACAGTGCAGTATGTACATGTACACATGTACGTGATACTAAATGACGGTACAAAAAACGTACATGGACACTCATCCACATGCGCATTGATTAAGTTCATTCAATAAAGTCTGGATACCAGACCCGATGATTCAGATTACCTGACGATTCATTATCAAGGGTCGTCCGGGATCTTTGGGCAGGGAACCAGACTATTGTCAATAAGGCGCACCGCAAAATGGACAGAGCGCATGTGTGTAGCACTAGAGGAGTTACTGGTATTGATGTACTTGTGCAGGACTTGTCACTTGACACTTCTTGGCATCCGTGGCGAAGGAAACTGGTACTGAAGCACGATTTGTTGTAATACTGACTTAAGCCAAGGAATTTTTGTGGTTTTGTGGAAAGGGACCGAGAAAAACATGCCGAGTTATACGAAATGACGACTTATAAATGCAGACTTATAAATGAAATTTTCGGGACTTTTGTCAAACGGCCAACTTGGAAGATATGACGGGATACGTGATGCCGACTTAGTCAGAGTTTACTATAATTATTGACATCCCTATATGGAAGTCTTCCCTCACTTGGCAACATTGACACTGTGTTCATTTTGGATGCTTCCATATTTATTTAAACAGATAAAATCAGAGAACATGTTTTCCTTAGAGGTACTCTAAGTTTTACCTCAAAGTCAGTCGCAAAAATTTAGTGACAGGCTGGCAGAGGAAAAAATATTGTGGTGCTGGGAGCAACCTATTGGTAATGGCTCCTGTTATTTCATTGTTTAAATATTAGACATGTTAAATTATCCGTTACAAAGAGAACTCTTGTCATAATAAGTTTATACGTCAGCATGCTATGATCATGTCCACGAATGTCAGGAAGTACAGTCAGGGACATCAGTATCCACAAAGCATCAGCAATCTAAGAATGCACACGCTAAAAAAGAATGATCAAAGTTGGAAGACATTCATATCAAGTAAGAAAAAGGACTAATTCACACCAAGATACCTGGAGGAACAGTTCACTGTCTTTAATTAATCACCTGCAAACAAGATGGCAGCCAGTCAGGCTACGCAACGAGTGGAAGTGCTTTTGTTGTACTTGGTGTTCAGAATTTCAGATTCAGAAATCGTTTGAAGTAGATGTAATGTATTGAATATGATACCTAGGAGTTCGTTCAGCATTGTGAGCGCACCTTTTATGCAAGTGAATAGACAACCTATTAAGCCCCGCCCACTATACACGTGGGCACGTAGCATGGGCTCTTCTTTAGTGCCACGCTACAGGTTCCAGTTGCACGCATCATATGCACGTGCATGCATGTCAGACTTTAGTGCACACATGTAGGGCAGAAACCGCGGCTGTGATAGGTCAGAAAACAATAGGGTCAGGCTTAATGGATCGGTCTATTATTAATTAATTACACATGCTGCTTTCTGAAGTCCACAGCACAGAAGGTGGCAGAAGTGCGAGAGGTGACGCGTATTGAGCGCATCGGCGCCCACTCTCACATCCGGGGGCTGGGGCTGGACGATGCCCTGGATGCACGCAAGGTGTCCCAGGGGATGGTGGGGCAGGTGGAGGCGAGACGGGCAGCGGGTGTCATCCTTGAGATGATTAAGGTAGGGACCATGCCAAGTCCAAGCCAACAGGCTGCAGCTCAGAACAATACACTGTGTCAATAGGAAGTGACTTCAGCCGCTAGCCACTGGCTATGGCTGCTAGCCAGTGGCTAGCGGCCACTAGCCACTGGCTGCAGCCACAAGCCATTGACTGCAGCCGCTAACCACCGGCCTTCATAGGTATACTCTTTATTTCTAGCAGCAACATTCTCCCACAGGCTAAGATTTACATACCTTTGAAAAATTTGGAGTTGGATTGGGGATTGAAAGTGGCTAACAACCCTTTTGCTGTCTCTTTTTGTCTGATATTTATCACTGACATGCTACCTTTCAAATACCAAATTTTTGTCTGTAGATTAACGTGCTTACTCCAATAAAACTTGTCAATGCATGCTTTGGTTTGAATTTTAAAAGTAGTACTTTTTTCCCATTCTCTTTGCTTTATTCAACAGGAGGGAAAGATCGCAGGAAGAGCTGTTCTGATTGCCGGGCAACCAGGAACAGGGAAAACTGCCATTGCTATGGGTAGGAATGCAGTATCCAATCTCTGTAGCTTGGACTAACTGTTGGAGTTGGGTTGCAGTAACATCTTTTCACGAGACCAGTCCCAGATAACAAGATGGACATTGTCAGAGTTTGGTTGGATGGCTTCCAACCGGGCAACTTGTGATGGACCTGTGATTGACTTTAATACGGAAACCGGTGCTATACGCATTCATGACATTGCTTTAACCCTAATTACCCAAATCCATTCAAACATCAGCTGAGGGTCTTGCCAAGTTTGGGCTGATTCAGTAACAGAAATAAAGAACTTGTTCGACTTTGTTGGATTGAGGAGCCTAGGGTGATGGTGTTGGATTTTGTTTGAGTAGGGACACGGAGTGGTCGCTCCATGGAGTGACTGGCTAGTGGTACCATGTATTGGACTGTGCTTGATTTTGTCAGATTTGATACTAATTCTTGACAAGTCACTGGTGTACCACAGAGACCTATTCACACCAAATGATTCAAACTCCAATACCGTTGATGTGCTAGAGTTGACCAGATTCTGTCCAGTCATGTGCCTGAAATTACAGTGACCCCCTTGCAGAGACAAGTTGTCTCTGTTGAACTTTGTTAAGTTCATTGCTGTATCTATTTACAAAAGCCTAGGGGGTTAGGATTGAATAATGGGAAAAGATTTTTTTTTTTCTTACCATTTTGTTGGTTCATCATTGATCCGTCTAGGTATGGCGCAGAGTCTCGGACAGGACACGCCCTTCACGGCGATTGCCGGCAGCGAGATCTTCTCCCTGGAAATGAGCAAAACCGAGGCCTTGACCCAGGCCTTCCGGCGGTCCATCGGCATCAGGATCAAGTGAGGATGTTTTCTCTTCCCTGTTGTTTGTTGAGTTTTCAGACAGATTTTGGACAATAGCAGCCCAGCCAGCACTTCGTGCATAGTTTGAAGTACCAATTTTACTTGAATGAGCATAAATGAAGGCTTCGGTTGGATGTTATCTGTTAAAACTTTTCTGTATGCTTGTCTTGTTAGTTTTTGTCTTGATGCCGTTTTTCTTGTTTGAATTTTCTTCAGGGAAGAAACGGAAATAATTGAAGGCGAAGTTGTGGAGATACAGATTGACAGGCCAGCCACGGGACAGGTTTGCAAAGCATTCTTGTTCAAGCCACAACATAAAAACAAAATTAAGATTGATCTGCCATGTTTAATTTGCATATAAACTGTTTATTTAGGTCACTCTACTTGAGGCTGCTCTTTAACCCGTTCGTGACAGATGACGGTAAAAGCCTCCGTAAAAATTGAGATCCTCAGCCCGCTTTTCAGCTATTATTAACCCCGTTGTCAAGGGGTTAAGAGTGGGCCATACCTCAGCAGCAGCAGAAGCTGAAACGTGACTTCCCGAACTCGGGAAATCAAGTAAAGAATTTACCTGTTGAAGTATATTCAACACTGCTGATTGTCTTGTCTTGCTTTGGGAAAAATGTTCTACTGTTCCTTTTTGTTTTGTGCAAACAGGGAGCCAAGGTGGGCAAGTTGACTCTCAAGACGACCGAAATGGAGACAATCTATGACCTGGGCACCAAGATGATCGAAAGCTTGACCAAGGAAAAGGTGCAGGCCGGGTGAGTGATCTGACAGGACCCTTACCACGAAGGAGAGGGGGCTACCCCTGTCAGGAACGTCCCTTTGAGGCTGGCACACTACCTGTGCTCAGACGTTAGCATTGCAAACTTAGTGTAGACATTCCATTCCTCTTGTGTAGTTTAAAGACCTCAGTGACAGTACTCATATCTCTTGCACAGTAGACGCCGTTTAAGCGAGATTTTTGTGGATGGTTTCCTTGACCGTTCCTCTTCCTTTTTTGCTGTGAATAGCGGCAACTTCAAAATACCTCTAAACCTGATTCTCAGAGAGCGGAAATCCTTCTGTGGACCTGGCATAGTCCACAGGTTTGCACAGCTTGCATTATTTGCACTGGACCTGTGTTGTTCCCAGGTCCACTCTAAGACGGCATGATTGGCAATATGTATGCATGATCAGAATGTGCACTTCCCAGTTCACTGTACCTGAACACAGTACCCCGTCAGATGTCACAGATTTCTGTATCTTAGACATTCATTCTCATTCCAAATCAGGGGAGATCGGTCAAACTCGGCGAGAAATAAGCCATTTGCGAGTTAAATTTGCGAATAAAATCAAGTACACTGAGTTATTTGATTGCACACAAACGTAGCAATTTTAATTCCCCAGACTAAAGACGCTGTTGCTATACCTCGTGATTCGGGGCAAGCTTTTGCATAGCGACCGCCATCTCTGGAATGGACTGGTTCCTTTGTGCCCTTCTTATCCACTGAGAACAGTGTATTGTTGCAAGGCGTCTCTTATGTAACTAAGCAAAAGCTTACCCAGAATCACAAGGTATGGCAACAGTATTTTTAGTATGGAGAATTCAAATTATGTTCCCGTGAATTTAAAGAACTCAGTGTACCAGATTTTATTCAAAGGTTGCTGGCAAAAAGCTTATTTTGCGATCAGTTTTAGACTCTCTTCATTTGTCGTTTTGCTGCTATTTACTTGCAGCGATATCATCACGATTGACAAAGCCACAGGGAAGATCACCAAGCTGGGGCGGTCTTTCACAAGAGCCAGGGACTACGATGCCATGGGACCACAGGTATTCCTCAAAAGTCTTGATTGATTTCTTCAGCCCAAAGACTTCGCACGCATGCAGTACAGTCGCGCTTGTCCTGGTTTATGACATCTCTTACCATTACCTGCATATGACTGGTACCCTCCTTACAAATAAGTTAAATTGGTTAGTGATAACCAGTGGTGTGACCATGGCCCTGAGCTTGGTTCCAAATAGCCGACTGGAGGGTCCAAATCCTCTGTCATCCAGGCCGCGTTGGTCAAATTTATATAGTCGACCATAATTGTTGTTCAACCTTGCCTTGTGTGCCTTGAGGCCGTGTTGAGACCGCTCGTCGCACACTTGATGCAGACTCATACTCGCCGTTCATATCTCTTGACCGCGTTTCATCCCGCAGACAAAGTTTGTCCAGTGCCCGGAGGGGGAGCTGCAGAAGAGGAAGGAGGTGGTGCACACGGTCACGCTGCACGAGATCGACGTCATCAACAGCCGCACCCAGGGCTTCCTGGCCTTGTTCTCCGGTGAGTTGCACAGCTCAGTCTGGAAAGCCTTGAACCCTCAACCTGTTCCGTGTCTGGATGGAGGAAAGGAACTTTGGCTCTTGCGAATGGGGGCCAATCACAGAGCAGTATTAAACTGCTAGAGCACTAAACTCCTCATTTTCCATGCTCGGAGGAACAACCTGAGCGTAGATGTTTTGATTGACCTCATTTCCATTCGGTCATATTGACTTGAAACCGAGGTTAATGTTTCTTTATTTTGGGAACCTGAGATTAAAAATGAAAGCAATGAAGTAAAAGTTCATTACAGATCAATTTCATTGACATTAATGAATAATTTAAGGTGTGTGATTAATCATAGCTGAATGTTTAAGCAACTTTTTAAAAAGTGAAATTGAGGCATGGAACCCAAAATAGTCTGGCGCTACCCCATTTGAGAGATTACACTGAATACAACAGATTCAGGGCACATGATCCAAAATGGCTTCTTATGAATATGATAATATGCTTTCGTTTGTCCGTCCTGCATGACAGGTGATACCGGCGAGATTAAGGGTGAGGTGAGGGAACAGATTAACGCTAAAGTGGCGGAGTGGAGGGAGGAAGGCAAAGCCGACATCGTGCCAGGGGTGAGTAGATGGAGCAAGGGGTGCAACTGCACGCTGCAGCACTTGACAGTTGCAGTACGCCACTAGTACGTCCCAGCATCAGGATTCAGAGACTCTGATACTTGGGGAGAGTTTTTGGAGCACTAGATCTTTGTATTGTAAGAAAAGCTAATATCTTGATCTGCACAACAAATGGTTCTGAGAACAAGTAAGCCGTTGAAAGTCTCACAGAGTAGCCAAAAAATAATGATAAACTAATGCCAGAATGGGTACACCCTGTGAACTAGTTTTGGGTGGATGCATTCAGTGCATGTGTACTAAACAGCGGCCAGCATTGTCACAACTGCGATCCATGATACAAGGAGAAACTAGACATTAAACAGGGCTCCGATATCCTCGGCTTTTAGTCTGCTGTTAACCGAAGGTCAGAGGAGCTGTATTCTGCAAATTGTTCTCTTGCACAGATCAGGCTTATGGTCTGAAGGTGGACAATGGTTGTTTCACCCACTGTCATGGCGTCATTGTAACAAGTGGTATCGTTACACCCCCTGTGGCTGAAGTGCTGTTGCTGCTTGTTCAGAACACATACACCTGCTTTGACAGCACTCAATATCCTTTTCACCAGGTGCTCTTCATTGACGAGGTACACATGCTGGACATCGAGTGCTTCTCGTTCCTGAACCGCGCCCTGGAGAACGACATGGCGCCTGTCCTCATCATGGCCACAAACAGGGGCATCACAAGGTGCGTCGCACCCCGACCATAGTCCTTAACTGCGCGCCACCTTCTCATGTGCATCAAGAGCCAGGTCGCATAAGATCAAGTACCGAGGTTTTGATGTAAACTTGTTGGTACCACACTTGCATGTAGGTCGTATGCTTGTGTTAAATGCCTTCTTGACCAACAGGGTATTGTGGCTCGCCAAGATGCGCTCGTACCTCGAGTATAAAAATGCCTGCTTGAGTGGTGCCACTGGAGTAGTGCTGCCATCTCAGATTTGTCTGTCACTGAGCAGACCAGAAATGCGGCTTGACCATTCACTTTATGTGTGTGGAAATTCCAAATGTAGAAAATGAAACTAGCATGTATGTCGTGTCAAAATCCTTAATCCAGAAATGTAAAAACAGGAGTGGCCACAATGTTACTTAACAGTTGCTTAGTAAATAACAGAGAGTCTTTTAACATGGTAGAGCAAACAGCTTTTGGCATGAGGTCTCACGTACCCCAGGGAGTTTAAGGTGAAAATAATCGTTGATTTCCTTCCTGCTGTCAGGATTCGCGGCACCAACTACAACAGCCCCCACGGCATCCCCATCGACCTGCTGGACCGCCTGCTCATCATCACCACCTCGCCCTACTCTGAGAAGGAGCTCAGACAAATCCTCACCATCAGGTGGGCTTTTTGGGGTTTCATCACAGGAACGGGGCTGGATCACGTTGTGGCTGTCCCGGCCATGTGCTGGGTTTTTCAAGAGTCAAACTGTACACTCAGTCCTTAGGCTGCATTTGCGGGTCTTACTTTTGATACTTGCGGGTGCAGGCAAATATTGCGTGCGCATTGCTCTCAGATCACATGACGTGAACGATTTACGGCTGCCTGTCTGTCACCTTGAAATACCCATGTGATGACGTGATTGAACTTTCAACAGTGGGTCATATTCCTGCTGTTTTTGCATTCAGTGATGTGAGCAACATGCTCTGACACGGCCATGAAAACTTCCGTCCAGAGGACACACAATGGCTTCAAGTCAGTGTGCATAGCAGCCATCTTGTGTCCTGAAAAGGAACCAATGCAAGTAGTGGTGACTGCTCTGCACCTTTACTGAAGAGAAACTTTGATGTCCATTGATTTTTGTTGTTTGTGACTCAGATGCGAGGAGGAGGATGTGGAGATGTCAGAGGATGCCATCACTGTGCTGACCTGCATCGGCATGGAGACGTCGCTCAGATACAGCATCCAGCTCATTACGGCCGCCAACCTCGTCTGCAGAAAGAGAAAGGTCAGTCGGAGGGTTCACTGCCTCCTCAGGGGCCTTGTCAGAAAGCTGTGGCTACGGCTGGGCCCCCGTGGAAGTCACTAGCATATGGTTTCAGCTGCTTCCCATAGATGCCTGTGTTAGTTATAGCCACAGCCAGTTGATTCAAACATGGCCATCATCAGGCCTAAAAACGTTCTGAAAGTTTCAAATTTCAGGAGCTACGTGTACAAAAAATACCACGAAAAAGCTTAATTTGTGCTGCTGTCAGGTTATTAAATCTTGTAATGGTAGAATGCCATCGTCCAGTGGTTACATCACCTGACTTGTGCGTGAATCAGTACATTTGTGTTCTTAGGCAAGGCAGTTTACCACAGTAACCTCGCTCCCTGTAAGAGCATTTCACCTGTGCATTGCTGAGTGGAACAAGTGTCATTCATTTCTTTTGTTCCATACCACAGGGAACCGAGGTGGGCATGGACGACATCAAGCGAGTGTACTCCCTCTTCCTGGACGAGTCTCGGTCCACCCAGTTCCTCAAGGAGTACCAGCAGGAATTCATGTTCAATGAGGTCAACGGTAAGTTGGGTACTTCATCCCCCTCATGCAAAACGTTTGTGTTTTGTCAGTGTTTGATAGGTCAAGTTGCCCGAGGTAAGATGTCGGCACAAGTTTATTGTAAAAATTACTCCCAGTGTTGAAAACATTGGCTACTTTGATGTTGCAATGGCATTTGCCTTTACAATTTCTCCAAATTTCCTGTTTCAACAGAGGAAGAAATGGAAACCACATGAGGATGGTGCCTGAGCAGAATTTTGAAGTCTTAAGCTGGTCAGATTCAGTTAGCCTTCTCACTTCTCGAACCCATGCTGTTGAACTATTCACTGGTACCTACTGCTGCTAAACGGGGCTGTGGGAAGGGAATGGGTGTCACAGGGCACAGTGAGTTGATCTTGCTGCCTCAATCAATGCGGGCACAGTGAGTGCACACGTGTCGTGACTCCTGAAAGTGTCATTTTGTGCTGTTAGTCAAATGAGTTCTAGTATGTAAGGGTCCGAAGAAATCTTGTCGTGGGTCCTGACTTAATTAGGCACCATTTCAAAATCCCTATCGGTTGACTATAGGACAGGGCCATCTGACCGATAAATAAATAATAACCGTGACTTGTGTTGAGTGAATAATGGAGGGGGTGTTGCTCCACTGAAACCGCATAGGCTGGGGAGGAATGCAGTGTAAAGGCATTTATCAGGTAGAATTGGCCTCTTGAGAACACTTCACCTGATAGCCAACCAATAATAAATGTATCGGTTGGATCGTTCTGTCTGACACCTACACTGTACTTCAAAAGAATTTTGAAATAGTGCCTTAGACCTTATCCAGCAGGCTGTATTGAGGGTTTGCGTGGCTGCCATCTAAAGGGCCAGTGCTTTTGTTTCACAGGGGATGCACAATGGAGGCTTCCCTGTGTAACAAAACAACTGCCCTGAAAGATGGCTACCACGCAAAGCCTCTATAGCGAGTGGGTACAAGTGATGTTCTGTATCCCAGAGATTGCAGCAGTTTGGTTTGTGTGTTCTGTAAATTCAAATGCGCTCCAATGGACAAGGCAGACATTCTTGCAGTAGAGGATCTTTACGGCAGGTCATCTCTCTCGAGAAGAATGATCGTTTGCCTTGTCCTTGTGCTCATGGTTTCAATAAGAGAGTAATACATTTAGGCAAAATCTGCCAGCCTGTTGCAGTACTTACATTATGTTCTTCGATTAAATCCTTCAAAAATAATATACAGTTGAATATATGAATTTTCATGGAAGTTGGTTTTCTCGCTGCATAGACGGAAGAGGACTTGTGGCATTCGTATTTCTGTCCAAGCACTCCAGTCAATAAAACATGAAGACACACAGTTGCCTTTTTATTTTGGTAAACGTCTGTAAATAATTTGTTATTGAGTGACTGCTTGATATTTTGTCTGCATGAAGTACTGTACAAGCATTCCACATTTTCATGCCCAAGGATTGCATTCTGTCTACACTACCCTTTTGCCTTCAATAGTTACTCAAGTGGTTGAATTTGGGATGTTAGCACAGGTGGCTGGTGCGTAAAGCACTCACCTGTCTCCACTGTGGGTTTGCTACCTGGCCTGGGCCAGATATGAGTAGTCAGAGTTGTGGGTTGGTTGGTTCTCTCCTATGTCACAAGAGTTTTTCCTCAGGGTGGCCCCCAGTTGTCATCCCTCCGCAAAACTGGACATTTTCTCAGGCTGTGCTCCTTGGGTAGTTGTGGGTCATTTGGCAGGCTGCCCTAGGTGCCCTTGTATGCCTTCAGCTTTACCACATTGCAATTTTATTGTACAGTGCATGTGAACATAACTGTGTGGAATTTACACTTTATAAATGAGTAAAATTATTAAGTATTGTTAGCTCAACAAACTAGGTGTTTTCATTAAGGCCAAACAAGTTGCACCTGTCTCTGACACCTTGTTGTCAGCTCAGCTGTTAAACTCTGCAGCCTGGAATGAACCAGTTACAAGATCTGTTCTAGGTGGATATTGGAATTGGGGTTTTTTATTACACTTTCAAGTGCTCCAAACAAAATGGCCTTGTAGGAGACTGTGTTCATTTCTTCCGGAAGTCTCTTGGAATTTGAAGTTCCTTTAAAATGTTTGATTTGGGTGAGGCCCAATGACAAAAAAATGGCAGGGTTTTCCATGCCCAGGAAGGCTTCCGTGTCTTTATGCGATGACGTTCGTGACTGCTTTCTAAATCAGGGTCTCGTCTCTGGCTGTGCCTTCAGACTGAGGTCCACAGTCGGTTTCTGACATCACGGGATCAAATGAACACTCTCCAAGAGCTGGGCATCATCACCGAATCCATGACACTGAAGCCAGAAATGGACACTAAGCCACAATTCAGAGATAACCCCCCCTCCCCGGTTAGTTTTGTTTTGCTGCCAAAATTGTGGTCTGTCTCTGCAAAATTAAAACGTCAGGTAGGTGTCGGGCTGGGGGAGCAGACTACAGTACACTTGTTTTGCGGGACAGTCCACTGGCAAATTTCATATGGCCCTCTCCCTCATTCAAAATGGTCTAACGACGCCCGTGGCTACTTCTTACTGTGGTGGCTGTGGCTGGCAATAGTATGTCCATCAATGGTAAGCCACTGGCCAGCAGCTGCAGGCACTGCCTGCAGATATGTGTGTTACTCCTAGCCACAGCTGGTTGACTGGGAGATGGCCAAACATGCCATATTCAAGCTAAAGGAGACTTGTGTAAGATTAGTGCTAATGAGTCCACCATCTGCTTTTCGCTCCCCATGTACTCTTTAACACTGGTGCCTGCAACATGTTTTTTCATTTGCATGTCCCCAGACACCAGCATTTTAAGACATGACACGAATCTGAGGACTTCCTCCATTTTAAAGGGCCAAAACTCGGAGAGAATACAGCTACATGTATTGTGTTGCATCATGAAATTCTGTAATGTGGGTAATTATGGTAACGAATTATCAGACATGAAATGTAGATGCTTCTTAAGTTAGGATTTTTTTCTTAATTTTTTAAGTTTGTGAATTTATTTGTACTTCCTATTTAAGTGTACCAAGTGTAAAAAAAGACTCCATTTTTTTGTCAAGGGTTTCATGAAATTGGAGAATAAAGTTTTTTGATGCAATTTAATGTGCCATTTCTCATTTATGAAGCTGCGGTTTCATAGTGTATAACCGAAAATATTTCAAGATATGTACCAGTCACATCTGAAAATAACTGATTATGTCACGTTAATTAAAAATATCGGAAATTTGTTCATCCTTTTAATCAAAAACAGGATTAGCCGAAGTTGGATTATCGGCTACAAGTTTCTTTAATTAAATATTACATCGCCCCCGGCGCGGCTTCGTAAAGCCAATGTCATCTTTCAAAGTGTGCCGTGCGCTACGTAGTAACGCGTTATCGGGGAACGTGCACCCTCTACGGCATGGGATTTGAATTCCGCACATACCTTGGAACAGCCGACTCGGCCGTCATGACATGCCTTTCCTTTAAGATGGTTTATGGTCGGCTCATTTGGGCGCGGGGGCCAGACGGTGTCATTAGGGATTTGCTGCCCGCTGGTTCCCTCTGCTGGGGGGGGGGAACTAGGACAGTGAAAGGTCAGGTTGTAAGACGTTTCCGTGGGCAGTCTGTGTCTGACTTACTGATTTTGTTAATTGTTGGCTAATTATCCTCTTTTTCCTTGAAACAATACCCCCAGGTACTAGGTATATGATCGATTTCCAAATTGTTACCAATCGATCGTCACGGTATATCACTTTAAACAAATCACCGCGACTCCCTCTCTACCATCATGATCTGGACTGCCACTTTTACATCGCAGTAATTATTAGTCACCACCATTGCCATTGATTTTTTTTCAGAATTTACTACCAACAGTGTGACCAGTCATGGAGGAAGGGAAACAGATTTTCCTTCCTCCATGGACCAATGAACAATAATGGGACGCCCGTATGCTCTACGCCCCGCCCCTATCGGCTCGCAGGACTGTTCAACCATGGAGCCTGGAAGGAAACTCGAAGGTTTGGAGGAAGCGAGGGGAGTACGTTGTACTTGTTGAAATTATGACGTAATTCATTGAAAGCCCGTTCCAGAAAATTAGGCCCCAACTTCGCCCGTCCACTTTCAAGTCCCAGTGGCTTAAATGGATCCTTGGGTGTCCTTAGGTACCCCGTTTGAAATTTGAAAACACAATTACACGCCCCCTTCTTAAAGTGTATAGCGTGCACCCCATGCACCACCCTTGGCCTTCGACATATCGCCCTTTCCTGCCCTGTGCATTGAGCAAACTGAAGTCCATGCTCTGTGCCCCCCCCCTGTTGGATCCAAGTTGCGCCTCTGCCCGCCATTTTTTGTTACAGGGGTCATTGCCTTTCGCTATCACCCAGCTCTGACCATCAATCAACGCATAATCTCTATCGTCTTATCGGGACGTCAGGTTGTCAGTGGACGTGATATATACAAGTACATGCACACAGGATGGGACGTGTTCCGTTTGCTTCTCCCAGTGGAAACTTTTATGACTGTCATGTGTTACGGTGGGCCTGCTGTGGCTTTGTACGCTGGTCTATAGTCTTTGCTTCATCCTTGGTCTCGCTCTCAATGGATTTTCAAGTACTTGTACTGTTGCACAGAAAAAGAACTGCATGTTACAATTGCATGCATTGTATGGCAAGTTCATGACTTATTTGAACTTTTGAAGCAGCATCTGCCCCAGTCTTGTAAATGGGGACATCCCCCAGCCCTTCGGGTGTCCGTGACCCCGTCCAACCATAGAGCAACGAAACGGTCCAACCCCCTTCCTTTGAAATCTGACAATGAACGCAAACATCTAAGTCGCATTTTATTTTCCAGTGCCCCTTGGGAAAAAAAGTGTTGCAACGCCGAACTCCCCCAATAATTTCACCCCATTGATCCGACCGGAAGGAATCAATTTATTCCATTAGTGAACAATTTCCGTCTGGTATTCCCTTTTAAGGACGTTTATTGCAAACCCAACATGGTGACTGCCACAATTAATGTCGTTTTTTTCCAATCAAGAGTTTGCGGTTTGTGGATCACGCTGGCATTACCGAGATGGTGACAGGCAACATTCGCGTAGTTGTGTAGTTGTGCCGCCTGACGTGGCCTCACACTCCAGCCTGTTTACTACAATACATGTACAGTGTACATGTACATGTACATGTACCTAACTTTCAATGAGCTTAGATTGTTAGCCTGAACTTCCGTGAGCCCAGAATCAAGGTTATCACCTTTCCACGTTGTGTTTTATCTGAACCTAAAGGTTTGTCATTTTCACGATTATATAAAGTCGTCAAAACGATTCTTTCGATTTAAAAAAGTAGGCAAATCATTTGACTGTTTTATTTTGAATCAAACGGCTTAAACAAGAAATGTATACAGATTGTAGAAATATTAACTAATAACAAAATATTATCAATGCCGTGGTGTTCGCAATGGCAAATTTTGCGAAAAAATTCAGGATAACATCTGCAGAGTGCATGTACGTGCTATCACTGAAACACCATGTCTGATATACCGTAAAACCATAGAGCTATATATAAATTACTCTATAGTTCTACATGTATACAGCTCTATGTGTAAAACCGAAATCCGGCAAACAGCTCAAAATGTTCGCGTGCGAACCTAACTTCGTCCAATAGGCGCGTCTTAGAGCATGCATCATCATGATCATGTTTGCCGAAAATGGCAAGTCATTTGACAAACGCACAGTACTTGTGTACATAAACTGTACCTTGGCTTATCTTATACGAAACCCTTTTCTCCCCAAAAATCCCAAAGCAAATTGCTTTTGATGTTGTGGTTCGTTTCTTTGAGGATTATCTTGCGACATTCTATTGTGTTCAATGATAGAATTAAGAATACCACACCGCGTAATATGCAAACACCACCGCAAAAAGTAAACAATGTCATGCAGTCTGACTAGGCAACAGTCAACATGAATGTTTGCAAACACACTTGGAATGTTTTACTCATTGTACTGGATACGTTTAGTCCCTGGAAGCAAAAAAAAGAAGACACAATGATGGATTAAGTAAACTGTGTGTCTTTGCCTTCAAAATAAGGCGTTCTTTTAAATTGCTTCATTAAAAGTTCATTGAAAGAGGGCATCACGATTCTTTCTTAATTGTCATTAAAAAAGACATTATAAAGATTCTGCTATCGAAATGTCAGGTCCTCGACTTTTAAATTGTATGTATTTAAGCCACTCCTGTCATTAAGATCTTTGCGACTGCTTTGATAATTTTGTTTGCTCTTTTTGTTTCTTTTTAATTTGAGCCAAGTTTATTCCTCCATAGTTTTATTAATCAAATTAACAGCTGTTTTGTGTTGCGTCTCGCATCTTGAGGTTGTTTTTCTTTGTGACTAGTCAGTTTCTTGCTGTTATTAATGCACGGCAATAATTCGCGATATTGGTCCAAAGTTCACCACCATACTCCCCGCCGTTTATATTATTCCATAATATTATTGATATTAATGAATCAGGTCAAGTATCAAAAACTATTTTGTCAATCAGCGCATAGTCAGCTTAACTTGACACATACAACGGGGGTGCGACCGCTCCATGTAAGAGCAGAATAGTTGGCACTTGAGTCGACCAATCACAGGCTGGTCCTTGTGACATGTGACTTAAAAGAAATCACTGTCCTTGATTGAGGTGGTGTGGACAGGGAACATCGCCGACAAAGTTGGACAGGAATTATTCGCCATTTTTGATCATTCCAGGTAAGATTTTCAACGTAATATCAAACTCACATGAAAATTCAAAAGTAAATTATTCACAGGACAAATTGTACATGTTTTCATCGCTGCCGACTGTAACATTTCAGCGTTAAATGTTCGCCTCAGCTTGGCATGTGCAGCGTGTGACTACGTTAACGTGTAACGTTTTGACATTACACTTTTGTAAACTTAACTGTACTCTGTCCTGGAAAAAAATGTTGGTTGGCAGTGTTCCATGGCGATAGTGTGGTTCATTCGAAACAAGCCATCTGCCTGTTCTGTAATGACCGAATTTCATGTAATTTTTAGCTCCAGTCCAAGTGAATGACAGTCGATCGCCTGGTAATTAGTGGCATGCTTGGCGAACACTCGGGATCGCCGCGGTCAGACGCTTCAATTATTGTTGGAGGGGTCCCTAGAAAGTAGAGTAGGATGGGCAGCGTGTAGCCAAAAACGGCCAAAATTATTTGAATGCCGGTAGTTAGTGAAGATCGTTATTTGAGTGACAATATATAATACTACGATCAACTGTATGGACCCAAAGTTCACCCCCGTAATACTAGGATCAACTGTATCAAGCCACTTTATTCATGTGTAGATTTAACTTTAATTATCGTACCTTAGAGGTCTCGAGTTTTGCTCACAAAAGATAAAATGAAAAATGATTGGGAAAGAGTTGGAATGGATGCCACTTGACACCCCGTGCACAAACCCAAGGCTGGTCTGAAAAATTGTAATTGTTTTCTATGTAAAAAACGACTTGTTTTTTTCCTCCAAAATTTAACTTTTCTGGACATCATTACATTGTGAAAATATTTGTTGATGTTTTAGGGGATAAATTTAAACAAAGAAAACAAAACTGTTGAGACAAAAGAACATGAAACACTAAAATTGAAATTTATGAATATTCTCTAGAGGTTGACGCTATGATTTTGATGAACATACATACAGGAGCATGGCTTGTGCACTGTGCACATGAACAGGTTGATGTCAAGTAACACAAATTACATGCTATTATTACCTCCTCCTGGCCAGGGTCCAATTAAACAGTGCTGCTAAGCAACTAATTTTACAGAGGCTCTGCTTAATTAATGAAGACTAGTAAGTGCAACAAAAGGCATGCTTACCATGGAGGAAACATTTAAGTGACAACAATGGAAATATCCATTCGTGCTTATGCAAATGTTTTGCTAAGCCCAACTGAAATGTTCATTGTGTACAATGTAATATGCTTATCACTGTTAAGCACAGTTTTTTGCTATTGTGGCAAATAAATTTGCTTAACGGTAAGCAGCGCCTTGAAACTGGCCCCAGTGCTGATGAATTGTTAATCTGGCATAAAATGTTCTGCGTAATTTTACTCAAAGTCTATTGTATGTTGTGCCCTGTGGTAGGGAACGTTTTGGGGCTTGATTTCAAAACTGTCCTATTTGACAAGTAGTATAGCTGACATTCTTGCATTAGTGAGGTGAATTTCACTGACCAAATAAAGCTACTAATCTCTCAGTTGTGCTCGTAAATGGACCAAGTTTCAGAATTACAACTTATTTTATTACAAACGTGCTTCATTGTCTTTCTGTGTAGGGCTATAGTTTCCCCTTAATTTTGATAGATAAAGGTTGATTTTTTTTATTCTGGGGTAGTACTACCACATGGTATTATACCATATTCTTTGTAGCTTAGTATAGAGCATAGACAGAGTAAATAACAGTCTTTAGAGTTTATTATCAAATGTGGGTCTGTACGAGGCAAGATTTGGTTTTGTTCTTCACACACCAGGCTTCCCCCTGCCTGTTAAAGTGTGAGGCGGCCCAAGTTTAGTGACCATGATGCCATATCTGGCTTTTCTGTTGCATTTTACCACCTCACAATAGCTAAAGATAGAAGGAAAAAGTAACTTAACCAAACATCTACATGTACTTATGTTGAAATTGATCAGTTGTAAATCATTCAGAATGGTAAAGAGGGGCACAGATTACCGTACAAGATCGTCGTTTGTTACTTTTTAGAAAGGAAACTTGGAATAACTGTACTATTAGACTATACCTTTTTGAAAACACTTGCATTTGTTTTAGGCACTAGTGTTTTAGAAAGATTTGTTTGACCCCCTCACACACATATCAGTACCCCAGGGGAAACCCTGTCACCTGCGATATCACCGCGATCCACACGGTATGTATTTGTACCTTTGCACTTAGACTTGACTCGAGTCGGGATCTCTGTGACGTCTTCGTTTCTGTTTTGGATACATACCAAGACCGCGCGCCGTTACTTGCTTTGCGCCCTGGTGTCCACTTATTACATTAGTTCATTTCAGAAATCCCGACTAGACGAATCTGCCAACCGTTTGTACACAGCGAATGGGCTCATCTACCAAAAGTGGTAGCGCCAATTACATCGCTGGACTTGTTTTTTACATCGTTCATACCGGCATTATAATGAACGAGTCTACAAGTCTGACTACTTTGACTGGTGGAAATTTTGTATACATTATGCAAGATCATGTCGTTCATATGCAGTTATGAATAACTACATATCACTGATGGGGGGTCCGATTGGCTTACACGTCAAGTCGGACTTAGGGACTGGTGACGTATGACACATGTTGTACAATAAAGGCTATCAAATGAGGGCGCCTTATAAGGATTATGCGAGCTACGCTGTGGGGCGGAGCGCGACGACCGTACCGGCTGAAGGGATGGCTGACTTGGGAAGAGCAACGTAGGTCCGACTTGATTCAAGTCTACTTTGTACTGGGATGTTGATCCATGTTGTTTCCTCCGCAATTTGCAGATAAGTTGAAACTTGGCCCAGTGTGTTTCTTATCTTATACCAAAGCTGAACCAATGCAGTTCACGCACAAAACCTCTAATGACTTGTCATCAAGTCTAGGGACAAGCCAGTTTTCATTTCAATTGTGCAGAAGAGGCACTTTGTCCTGGTTTATACATGTATCTGTGTGTGCCACACAAATGCCCGTAGATAACTTTTGTTCATCCTAGCAATCTTACCGGTAGATTGGTTTGCCCTTGCGTCCCTGTTTCTCCTTCCTTTCCCTATTTTCAAATTTTATTAATTTATTCATTATCTGCATGTATAATTTATTATGTAAATATTGCAATGGATATTCTGTTGTGTTGTTTTGTGTTGGCCGAAAAAATAATAATAATAACAATAATTATGTGTTAAAAACGTAAAAACTATTGGGTCCTTTCAAAAAAGAATGCTGTTTGACACAAGGCATACCGGTACAGTGGCGTGTCCTTAAACTTTGGTGATGCACTGGTAAATTAAATTTGCCACATGTCAATTCTTAAGTAGTTTCATATTTGTGACTTCAGTACTTGAATCCTGATAGACAGCTTCGAAAAATCAAATCAGTTCTTTGTTTTGGCTTATATTGTGTTACTTAAAGTGAAAATCTCAATCAGTTTGGGCCTTGCAGGGGAGCAGGATGGGGTAGCCCAAGAACCTGATGTCGGCATTGTCAGGAACCGGTTCCAAATTACAGAACCTGACACAAATTTGCAATTTTCTACAAAAGGCTTTGAACGAAAGGTTCATGTTCGTGTCAAAAGCGATTGTACCTGTAGGTGAGCGTTACGTTTGCTCGTTTGAATCACTTTCCACATTTGTTTCCCCTCGTTTTTTCTGTGAACTTTAGGATAAGGTTTCTTTTACATGTATAGGTACCCAGACAGCCATGTTTATTGTAATAGGACACCCCGTTCCCACGCTTCCCATAAATAAATGTACACATTGTTCCCATTTTTTGAAGCTCCACTGCAGTTGAACCACATATTTAATACGATGTACGTACTTGTATCTGGATAATTTTCACTCTGATTTTAACTTTGATAGTCTCGCATCTTCCATTTTTCCAGTATAATTTCTCACACACCCTCAGGGTCTGGGTTGCATTCTTCGTTGGTAAAAGTCACCTCAAGTTGCTTTGGTTGAGACCTTCATCGCCCTGGTGCCTACCTACTTCTTCAAACCCACCTGCCCAGAAAATGGGAGAGTCCATTGCCTGGAGTTCAATATGGCACTTGTATACATGTGATGGGATGCCATTGTTAGTTATAGCATGGTTGTAGTGAGCGTATGCCGAGTTGGCTTGGCTTTTGGACTCACCATAAAAGGTCACGCATTATGTGCAGTTTATCATGCGTGGAGGCGAAGTGTCCACTCATGTTGTGGAGTGGGAGAAGGTCCAAGAAAGAAGAAGAAAAGGCAAACTAGGAAAGGAAAAGTGAAGCTTGTTAGTTTTACCTTCTTTGCTCTGTGGGTCTGCGAGACAGAGGCATTGTGAATGATTGAAAAGAAAAACAACTTGGTGAACAAAGCTTCCTCCATGGTGTATAAAGATGTACAAATCAATGTGTATATGTTGGTTGATCATTTCAGCGATACATACACGTATGTACATGTACTTGTCATGTGATGTACATGTAGGCCTGTACGTGTATAGTCTAAAACAGTTCCATAGAAATACGAGTTGGTTTGAGGTGGGAAAACCTTGAAAATGACATGAAATGTCCAGGAATGTTTTGTTTTTCTCTTCGGCTTGTCATCTGAGGGAGTGCTTACTACTGTCCATGTGTACACTATTTAGAATTTTCCAAATCTCAAAGAACCCAAAAACAAATTGAGTGAATTTGGAATGATTTCCATTTTCTGTTAAGAACTTTGGAAGTCTACGGATTACATGTATGTGGTTATTGCAGAGCTCTCAGTCTCATTTGGAGTGTGGGAATTTTGGACCTCCTGTCTCCATCAGGCGGCATTACCGACAAAGTAAGCTGCTGAATTCTGCAGATCCAAAAAGTTTCTAAGGAAATTGTTAACAGTGGCCTCAAGGCGTAGGTTTTTGTCGGGGGCCGTATAATTCCAATGCAGAGCTAACCTTGACTTCTTTTTTTTTTTCAGTTGGTAAAGCTTAGTGTGGGAGCTAATTTTGTCACAGAGAATGGAACCATTCTGGCAGAAAATTTATTGCCGCCTACTGTGCACAATACCCCCATTTGTCTGTTGGGCTTTGTGCATCTCTTTCACCTGGCAATCATTTCTCTGATACAGATTTAATTTATTGTCGGTGTCACGGTTGCCACTTGTCATGCTTTTTTGAGTGTAACCTACTCAGTGCTAAGTAGACCTTTTGATGTTTGTAGTCGTGGGATTTGTTCGGGAAGACTGTAGCAAAATCATTTGCTTTACTGCTGTAAGCCAGCAACAGACCATAATGTTGGAGTTGGGAACTTGATAGCCTAGATGTGTATTATTAGTGTACGGCAACTGTTTGCAAAATTATTTATTACACCCCAACTGTAGCATCTGTCCCAACTAGAGTACCTGTACTTCAGTTGGGCCAGCCCAACCTGTAGCATAGAGTGTCCACTGTGTGTGCCAACATTGTTTTGTTTATTATGTCAGTAACTCAAACTGACAGGATAAAATCTATTTGTGTAACAGATGAAATACCGCATTGGATGGCATGAATTCTGTTGGATGCGCTGTTCTGCAGAAGCAACTATGTAGTGCAACAGTTGGGACAGAGCGGGACTTTCTCAATTGATGGTCGAGACTGATGCCATAGTTGGGGTGTATTCACTGAGAAGCATTCACACCATCGTTGGCATTTGGCGGTGTCATAAGTCCAACATTAGCAATTTCTTTGAGGTGGTCGGCAAACCATGGGTGCATGTACAGCATATGGATTTTCTTATTCCTCCATGATTGGGTAGACTGTCCATGTACCTGTACAATGGGTTCTTTGCACTAAAAGGTTGAGCTGGTTTAGCTGAGGAACTCCAGCTTTACTGCTGTTGACTTGCCCTGCATTGTGTAATTTTGTGTTCAGGAGAGGGTGCTGAACTCTGTCTTTTCCAGTAATTGCATCCATTCCACGTTTGAATTAACCTGCATTACAACTTACAGTGCATCTTGTAACAGATTTTGGGAATCTTCGGTACAGATTTGAACAATGCGGGAATCAGATTGGATAGATACGTATTTAAATTAGATATTGGTGCACGTAACTGAAAATGTAATTTATGCCTTTGTTGAAGTGCATTTGCTGTGGTTTGTATTCCTCGGTGGCACCACAGAAGATGTTCGATCTCTCAGTCATGTATCATACAGCATTACCTCAACAGGATGGTCTGTGCTGTTATTAACATTTCAGGAACTGTGTTCCTGTCCGTTGGTTCATACCATTCTGCTGCAGCGCTCTTGCACCCTCACCTACATATCCTCAGCTCATCCCCAAAACAGTTCTTGATGTTTGTGGTGGGCAGGTGGCTTCAAATATATCATTAAGAGAATCTGTACAAGAACATTGTCTAGGTCAAAATTGCCAGAGAAAAGTCATGCCTGGAGGTCTTCAGTCACACCTTAGAGTGTCCCCCGGGGCTTGGTCCAGTTTGTGCAGCAGAATCTTCTTGGGTATGAAGAGTGCATTAAGTCAAGGCTGACTCATTGTTGAAAACTCAGAGATAACTGTTTTGACGCTGTTCGGGGCGAGGGCTTTTAACAATGTTCACAAAAGGCGATAGCCGGTAACTTGGCGACTATCATGTCAGACCCATTATACGGTATCTTTTGGTGTGCCTCTCCCCTAACTTCCAAAATTTTCCCACAGATTGACCTGTCTCATGTTTCTTCGAGATTCATGCATGTGCTGGTAATGTAACTGTGTAAGAACGGCATTGTTTAGTATGGATCAGGGTAGAGTCAACTATTAACCATGCTGATTACAGTGTTGACCGTCCAATTCCAGAGAGTCCACAGGGCCAGGCTCACTTCTAGGCTCTCTTCCTCCATGAATAGAGGGTTTTGTAGTGGGCTAGACTAAGTCCCCAGGACTGGCACAGTCCTTTTATTTAAAGTTTTCAGCACTGTGCGAAAATTAAGTACCGTGTCTCGACAAAGGCAAATATAGCTCTGTTCCTGCTGTAAGCAGCTGTTTCAGCCGTATACCGTACAAAGTACACTGTATGGAGTGCATGCATACATGTACAGTTGTTGATTTCTTCCTCTGTTAGGTCCAAGCAGTGACTGTTGTACACCCTGAACAGTCATGTTGATATCAACAGGTTCCACTCTCTGCTGTTAGATTCTGTGAAGTAATACCTGGGATAGCTTAATAGGCTTGGCATTGTTTGTTCATAAAAGCCATTAGATACCAGTATATCCATTTATTATTAAATGTAATGACTTCTGAATAGTTTCTAGAGAAGGCATTGGCTCGAAACATGCAAACGTACTTGTAAGCAAAAGTCGGGAACAAGGTTTTTTTTCTCTGTAGAGTAGCTGTACATAAGTGCCAGAACTCTACACGGCCCGTGCATGCACATCATTGCTTGCACACCAGGCTCGCCCTGTCAGAGATAAAGCCAAGTTGAAGATGAATTTATCAAAATCTACCGCTGACCCCAAAGCTTGGCTGACAGCTTGATTTCCCATCGCATTCACCCGGGGGAAAAATTACAGTTTATAATTGGCAAGGCATTTCCTTCCACCGGGGCACTTCATCGCTTCCCTGTCAGCAGAGTTTGTTTTGAGGAAAACTTTGGACCTCGTGGAAAATTTGTGACGAAGGGGATAGTTTACCAGCCCAGAGTGTCTTTGATTGTCAGACAGTTGATTGATATCCAAAAATTATACATGTATTAACTTGTGAGTTCTTGAAAGCTTTTAAAGCTGGATACAGATAGGCAAGTGGAAGATTAGTTTTGGGGGGTTTTGAAAGAAGTTTTAACATTTTATTTCCGCTTTTGGTTTTTTGGGTGGGGGTTCTTTAGTTTTGTTTGGTTTTGAGCTTACCGACAAACTATGGTACATGTACATGTATCTGTCTTTGGTTTGGACAATGCATGTACATGTTTAATTAATATGCAAGCAGGAAATCACATTACTTTGCTGACGGGAAAGTTACTGCTATGTAAATGTATGTGATGCGCATTGTATAGTGGAACATTTTACTGTTGGACAATTTACTACGGAGATAACTGGCATTAAGTGTAAAGTCTGGCACGTCGGTGTGATGTGTCTGCCCTGATGTAATCATTTTCATTGGCTATTACATGTACATGTATGGACACTTCGTGCTCAGGGGCTATAGAGTAGGCCTACTGAAGTAAATACATGTACCAGTATCACAGAGACAGTTATGTATGTTGAATGTGATCTAACGCGCGCGTACTCCATTCGTTTGCATTACACTTCCTGATTCAAAATGACGTCACACTTCATACTCAATACTACAGGCCAAGAGTACAATATCCATATGTACTACTAGCTCCATGCTTATCATGTGTGACATTCCTTTCCCTGTGACAGGTATGCCCTGTTGTCCAAACAGTGGATTGTCCACATGACATTCCTGGGCCATCTTTATGAATGGGGGGACAGCTATCATAATAGCCAACACAGACCAACTCCATTGTATGGAGAGATTAGATCTGTCTGAGGCCAGACAACAAGATCATGACCATTCCATTGAGGAGAATGGTGCTGGCGTCAAGGCTGGGTTTTTATTTATTCTGGACTTGGCTGGGCACTTCCCTCTCGGGAAGAGCACAGCATCCACAATGAACAACTGCTATACTACAGGCTAGCAAAATGTGTCACCATGCATGCGCCATGCATGCATGCCGCAATGTGTGCCTTGCCCTTTCACGATTTTTGTTTCGCATTCGTCCATTTCTTAACCTTTTTCATTTGTGTAATTTCACTTGCTTTCCATCAAAAACCATTTCCGTGTTAGCGTTTAGTCCGCAGCGTGTAACAGAGTATCAAATATGGAAGCAGAGTTTGAAGAGACAACGTCCTAGGCTGAACAATCCGTCTGATTCAAGGTAGTCACATCAGTAGAACTCCGCACCCAAAACACCGCAAGGGTCATATGCATTTGGTTCATCAAAATCGACAAAAGTGCAGAACTTTTAGTATACAAACCAATGTAACATTGAGGCTTTCTTCCTGAGATGGCATGATGGTTTTGCTCTTGAACACGGAAATACTCATTAGCATAGAAACCAAAAAGGCAGCAGAATACCACAACCATTTGACATACATGTAATGAAACAAAAGTTGAAAATGAGGTTAACTGAGACACAAAGGTGCATTTTGAAGGTTTGTATTAAAACAAATTGATTGGAGCTACCCTTGGTTAAGCTTGCAATGTTAGATATTTCAGATGATGGTGTGGATGGGTAGAAATATGCCACAGGAGGGTGTTTGACCACAGGACAAGAGATTCCCTGAACAGCTACATGTACACATACAATTCTCTGTCTATCACTGGCGTCTTGTATCAAGACCGCTGTCGGCTTGATGGCCATCACAAACAATTCTGTTTGGTCCCCGATTTCTAGCTGGTACATCACAGAGGACCCCCATGTCCCCACCACAGTCTTCACTGACTGGCAGACTTGGTATGTCAGGCATGTCCCAGCCCCACAAAAGGCTGGAGGACACTTAGGGACGGTCTCGTCAGACCCACTCAGAACCTGATTCAGATGGTCTGAGATTCCAAAAAATTTAGTGCCCAATTTTTTGGGAATTTCATGTTGACTCGTTTTGGTTGGTGGCGCACCATGTAGAAATGGACATCTACCATACTAAAAGCAAAATCTTGCTTGCAAAATGCAAGCTGAAGACTGAAGTACATGTGCGGTACATTGTCTGTGACAGCTCATTTGTATGCATACACACGTCAGTTCCAAAAGTTGTGTCTTGGAAGAAATGTAACTACATCACTGATTATTTTACCGGGTACCATGCTCAAAGTTCATTTCTTTAGTAGCTATCCAAAGACTACCTCAACTTTTACTGAAACCAGAAAAATTTCAAAGGATGGGTGCAAACACGCAATACCTGCATGTACATTGTAATGCACACAGGAATGTTGTCATTATGCCGGCTTTTTAGACTTGTCAAAGGCAGGTAAAGTGCTGTAAGATTTCTCTTGGTCGTTGTTTGAAGAAGCGATAACAATAAAATTGAATGTTGAGTGACCGGTAGCTCTTTCCATAAAAAAATGAACATTTTGAGTTTTTAAGTTGGTTAAATGGGACTTTGAACATTTATCTCTTCATTTGACTTGAATGACCAGTAACATTCATAGAGTTGAAATGCACTACCAGTAAAAATGTTAGTAAAAGATCTATTTTTATGAGGAGGCCTGCCCCGCCCTAGTGCCAGACTGACACTTTGAATTGTCAGACTGTTCAGTGGGTACTCATGCATCAAGCCCTATGGTCCAGGTGGGAGATGGTTTCTGTCCTTGACTGTCCTCAAAGGAAGAGCTTTCCTTTTAATTAGATTTTGGCCATAGAGGTGCTGCCGCACACAGGTGTTTCTGTTTGGGCTTGTCACCTGGGGTAAGTAGGTGAATGGTTATTTGGGGTCAAGGCAGTTTAAATAAATTTGTTCATGTATGTACTAGGGAGTACATGAACATAATGTACACAGTATTGTAGTGAAATTTGGTATCATCCTACCACAGAGGTACATGTACATGTGGCTTTACCAAGTTGTGAAGTGGCCCTCAACCCTTGTGACTGTCCTTGTGACTGTCCCAGGGTGTTGTATTGGGCATGCAAACAGCGATGCTTTGGACAAGTTTTCTGGCTGTCTGTTGTACTTGTCCTGGAGAGTGAAGTGAGTAAGTGTTTGCCTGTTATGTGACCTTATCGTGTGGAATTTGTCACTGAAATGCAAAATACCGAAAAGTATATTGGCACGTACAGTACTGTTGTGTTGTTCATGTTCTGCACATGAAGTTACATGTGCATATGGTACTAGTACATGTACATTGTAGATGAAGTGTACATGTACATACGTGAACATGTCCATGATGCAACACATGTACAATGTACATAGATCTACATTGTACGTGCACGGTCAAATTACTTTGGAAAAAAGGACCTTAACTTGAAAAAAATTCCTAGAGTAGAAAGGAACACATAACAAAACCAGCACTATTACAAAAGTTATTATGAACCAGCTGGTTTGTTAAACATGTAGGGCCTACTGCTTGAAAGTCAAATGCCTCTCGATGCTAAGGGGAAAAAAAAGTCTATCGTTGGGCTTGGTCTGGCATTGATGCAACAAGAGTGGTATGGGCTTGCACACCAATTGAAGTTTCAAGACTGTCATATAAATGACTCGGCCTCATGTCCAGACTCCATCAGACAGGCCCAGTAGGTATTTCATTTGGAACCCTGAAGTGCATTCATTTTGGGGTCCTAAACCAAGAAGTTAAGAACCCGATGCAGGAACTCCTGTAAGGCAGCCCATCAACTGGAACTCAACTCCAACCAAGAGTTGAAGCAGCCGCCACTAGACTACAGTACAGGAAGACCTTCACCGCAGAGAAAATGAAATTTGCACCATATCTCTTTTACAAAAGTTTGAAGTATTCATTGATGGATGTGCTTGAGTGTTATTATAAGGCTGGAAAAAGTTGATGATTGTTGGGCTTGGACTGGTATTGATGCTACAAGAATGGCATGGAAAATCACTGGGCATCGGTCCACCGGACTGGTCCAGTGGGTATTTTGCACCCTGAAGTACATTCATTTTGGGTGATCACATATAGTTAACACAAATATGTTGGGCATAATATGAAAATGATGGCACCTGCTTACATTATTTATTTGTTTAATAGTTTACGGCATTTTATTGTCAGCCAACCAGTGGACATTGGTGCATTTCCGGCCAAGATAGCGAAAAGTTTTCACACACTGTACGAAAATACAAATATCCTAACTCTGGGAGAGTTGGAATTTCAAATAAAAATGGGGGGCACAAAATTCATCATGTAGGAACTGCTGTAACTTTGTGTAAGGGAATCCATTGACCGGTGTGGCGGTCTCAGCTGTCTCCCGGTCTCAGCGGTCCCCCTTACCAAATATGGTAAAAATACATCATGCCATCTCTGGGCACAACAATGGGAAAGTCGTCCATTTGAGTGGCGTGTTGAGCAGTGCAGTCCATGCACGCTTCACGTTGTAAGCGACGTGTTTTCTTCATAGGCCTACACCACAGATAATAGCACAGCTTGTAGTAACGTGTGAGTTAGTCATGCGAACATCTCGGCACCGAAGACCAACAAGACCGTGCTTGTGTCGTGTTGAAATGTTCGGCTACGCCAGAGGGGACCGCTGAGACCGGGAGACAGCTGAGACCGCCACACCGGAACACAACTCTCAGCCCAGAGTTTCATCAGTGATCCCCATACTCCAAGACTGAGCTCTATTTTCAAACTCTCATGACAAACTTATTCTAACACCTTTTCATCATCTTCCCCCCCCCCTCCAAGAAAAAAGAACCCCTCAGCTTGTTAAAACCTTGTTTGGGGAATAGAAAAAACCTTACAACTTATTAAAAGGACAATGGAGAGGTCTCCCTTTGTTAAGCAGAGGAGATTTGGACATGTGTGTTTACATGTACACTGTACATGTAGCTGTGTTGTGCCATTAGATTGGCCTTTGCCCCAGTCACACCGAGTGGGCTGGGCAGGTTGTTGTTACCAGTGCTAGGACTAGGCTTTTTGAGAGAACTCACCTTGACTCACCAGGAGCCTACCTTGGGGATTTGGGGGAGCAGGAGGAAGTTTTGGCTTTCAGGATACAAGCCTCCACCTGATCTACCAAGGGAGTGCACATTGGAGGGGGATCATTGTGGGACATGATTGCCATTGGCTAGGGGCAGATTTGTATGCCTTTTCAGAGCGTTTTAATGCCAGAAAATCATGATTTTGTCTGGGGGAAATCAGTCTAACCCCCCCTCAAAAAAAGCTTCTCTGACTTTAACCCGACCAGGTTTTTTGGCTGCTTTTTCACAGGTAAAGGCCCAGCACCCTCTCAGACATGGAACCAGAGGAGATGGATGAGCGGGCCAGACGTAGGGAGGAGAGAAGAAAGAAGAGGGAGGCAGAACGGTAACTAGAACAGCCAGGCAATTTTTTTTTTTTTTTCTTCACGAAAATCTGTGTTTTTCCAGTCCCGTGTAGAAATATGCACGCACCTACTCACCAGACAGGCAAAGTCAGGTTGTAGTTTCCCTGTCAATTTAGTTGTGAGCGGAATGACCCATGGGCAATTTTTTTTTCAAAGGGAACTAAACGCTCTGACCAAATTTTGTTGTGAAATCAATCAATTTGCTCTTCAAGTGGAATAACCGGACGGATTTTGGTGCTTTTGTGAGGAGTTTGCTGTGAGAACTCAATGATTTTTGTCACAAGTAAATAAATATTTGTCCATTATTGACAGTGGGTTATCAGCACCTGATAAGACTTGTCTGCACAGGGAATTGTGTGACCTAAAATAACTGCCCACGCTCCAGGCGGGCTATTTGCACACGTCTCTGTACAAACCGTGCCGTCCAGTCAAGTTTGACCCAAATATTATTACTGCGCCCTCATGAATTTTTTTTTTTAGTATTAGGTTGTTTTCCGGCGACCATGGTATGTTTATTCAATATGAATAGCAGGCTCGGCATTCTGAACTGCTGTGATTGATGCCCCGGTTGGCCCGAGAGCCTTGTGTCAAAGGTCAACATGTAGGTGTACCAAGGGACCTTCGGGAATGTCAGGACCTGTTGATTTAACATGAATGTAAAAAGAAATACCTTAAATCCCTTTAGGTATGTACTACTACTTGTATGCCAAGTTACAAAAATAGTGAAGTGGGCTTGGTTACCTTTCTCCAAACAAGTGTGTCAGGGTTATACTGACGCCGTTTTGAAGGGAACTTTCATTCACGCGTTAAGTTTTGTGTTGCTATTTTGACTTACTGCTACGATGTATACTGGGACGCGTATCCATATTTGTTTATTCTGGAAGGACATGTCCATGTTTTCATGCACTTAGTGTTGTGCCAAAGAATTTAAAATGTCAACTGACATACACTGTAATTAAGGATTGAGTTTGTTTGGCGCACGACCAGTGCTGGGACCCCTTTCAACCCGGCCACATTGTATTGTGCATGTCATAGTCACCTGTTTGCTGTGGTTATTCCACTCACTGTGGTGCACTTCAAGCGCACAATTTTGGATTTTTTTCTAACGATGTGGTATGTCTGTATATAATATGGCAGTCTACAGGATGAAACTGTCACGTGGCCAGCCCAATTCACTTGGTATTCGGTCGTTTCTTACACAGAACCTGTGGAAGGAGGAAATTTGACTCAAAATGCACTTTTAAAGGACTTCCTGGAAAAGTTAATAGAGCCAAGCTTTACTCTCTCACAGTCTCATTTGGTGTGTTTATTGCCGAATAACTGGCCAGTGACTGTTTTTCTTCCTGACTGCTGTGCAGACAATTTGCAGTGGCCATTAACCAGTGTGCTTGCATGCTCGTATCGATTTTCTGGTCTTTGTTCTTCCCCCCACACCCTACCCCTTGGGTTCCGTTAACCCGTCTAGATTGGCTCTAGAGAACGGCGATGCAGAGGAAGTTGACCGGCAGCTGGAAGAACTACGCAGGAGACGGGAGGAGCGGAGGCGAAAGAGGGAATTGTGCGTGCATGTATAAACCCTTTACCTTTTGTTTGAATATAACAGTGGGACGCAGGGAAGGTGTACAAAAAATCCTCTCTGATAGCATGGTTCTGTTTTCTTTCCGGTCCTCGAGTCAAGGATTTGTGCAAAAAAGCCTATCGGGCACCGGGAAGGCTTCATGCCGGAAGATCCCTATGAGATGACGATGTGTGGAAAGGAAATGTAGGGTTTCATCAGAAGTGGGTGGGAAATGATAGATGGTCACTGGGAGGGGGACTGCAGAGTGTGGACTGGAAACTTCAGGCCATTTTTGTGGTTGGCATGACGTCACTATGGACTTTTAACACACAGCAAAGGGGCAAATTTACCCTTGTGCTATTCAATAATGTACAGAAGTTCCCAGATGTCTGACCTCGAGAATTTCATCAGCCAAGGTGGGATTTGAACCTGGGGCCCTGTGCAGACACACATTTAAACTAAGTAGGTTAAGTTAATTGCAAAAAATCTATACTGTGAAACAGTGAATAAATCTGGAATAAACTTAAATGCAATCATGGCAGATTACTGACAAGTCCGCTATAGAAGGCTTCCATCATTGGGTCCACCCATTCTACCGGTACATTGTTCAATTCATATGAGTAGATTTTAGAGTGTTTCAAGTCGAATGTGACCAATTCTTACTCATTGTATTCAATTACAATGTACATGCATTTCATTCACCAAATTTTATGATCTGGTTCCCCATGCCTACCCGGGATCGTTGTTGATACCCCAGCATGCCCGTGTGTAAGTTTTTTTGACTGGTACCATTAACCATCCCCCCCTCCCTCCCTCCACATCCTGAAATTCAGTGTGGCATTGTTTTGATTTAATTGTGCATAAAAATGCTTCCTGAGGCCAAAAATGAGGAAGTTTTTGGTGTTGGTGTTCAGTTTCGTTACTTCAGTTTTCACCTCTCACCGAGCATGGAATTTGTGAATTGAAACTCTCGGCGCACAGGGTGTAATCCGATTCTTTTGTTTGGTACTGAAAGGAAGTTCACAAGTAAATGTGGCATGGTGTGTGTTTTTTTTTCTTTCTTGTTCGGTCGTAAGCGTTTCTGAATTTCACTTTTGTTTGGCGTCGCACTGTTTTGAAACACTTAGCAAGACCTGTTAATTCTGCATAGGTTGCCTGCCTTGTGTAAACAGCTCAAATATCTTCAGTGCACATGAAGGAAACTCGGGCATGCAACTGTTCGTTTCATGTACGTGTACCACAGATATTTCACGGAAAGGTTGCCATTATTACTTTCGTGGTGTAGTTTCGAGTATATTGTGCAACACACCCTCGTCGTTGGAGGAAAGCTGCTCCGTTTTTGGTTGTTTTTTTTTCAGATGAGTCATCTTTCTCTATCCCCTTTGTCATATGAGTCATTTTTTTCCCCAAACAAAGAGTTTCATAGTGTGATACCAGTTCTTTCTATTGTCTCAGTTTTTAATCAGTGTTTTAAAAATGTAATCCCTTTTTGTCTGCTTATCTTTGCAATGGTGCCATGCTGTAGTTACATCCCAACAATAGAGAGTGCAAGTAGAAAGGAGAAAAAAAACATGAAATATGTTTAACCTTAACCCCCAGGCCTTCTTCTAGGAACCATCCTGAATCCTCCAATTTCAACATGAAACAATTGCATTCAGCCCAAATCCTCCAAAATTTCTTGGAAATGTCATTTGGAGGTGTGCCTTATTACCCGAATCCTTCAAAATCCTCCGGCAATTCCTGTCATTACATGCATGTTGAGACAGTACGAATGGCACTCTTGAGCTGTGCAGTTGATTCAAAAGCAATATCGGGCTGTATTTGTGCTTGACTAAGCACAAACAATATAAGGTCTAATTCACGACCTTCACGTTTGGCATCCTTTGAAATTAGCCATGCACTTTTGCCACACACCCTGAATCCTGCAAATTCCTCCACTTTGCAGAAAAGGATTTTGGAAGATTTTGGGGGGTTAGGGTTAAAGAGAAGCTCTGGAAGTACAAAGATGGTACATTTCCTGAACCAAGCGTACAGTAGCTTGGAAAACTGCAATAAGTAGGACATGTTTAGAACGTGGCTTTATTCTGGCATGCAGCTTTTCCCTCGGATCAGCTGATTTTCCCATTTTTTTTTACTTCTCGTGTACGTGTATGCCATTACAGATTGAAAACACTGCGCCAAAATCTTACATAATCAGACATTTTCTCATTTTCCCCGCTGAATTCCTAGTATATTTGAGAACTTTCTGGAGACCTTGCCATTGTAGTGATGTTGAAATGTTTTTAACATAGCACTGGCCTTTCATAGTAAACTCCTGTTTTGTTTCTATTAGCCTATCATGCGCACCACTGTTCTGCTGAAATTCAGCCGGCCTCGAGCCTCCTGAACTGATCACAACTTGTGCAAAATAGGATGTTAGAGATGGGGAGAGAAGCTGGGAAAATGCCACCACTTGTCTCTTCATCTTGGCATAAACATTGACATCAGTATCAAGCACGGGTTCAAGAACACTGAAATAGTACATTTATAGTTGTAACTGCATGTTCATGTACACATTGAAAACTGAATGTATGCCAAACTGGGAGAGAAATTCTCTGTACCATGCACCATCAAGTATTTACCTCGAAGAGGCCACATTCTAACATTTTTAGTCATCATACTGGTATTTTACAGAATTTTCCTACAGCTTTCCATCTTTTTAGTGCTCACAGGTCAGCACCAATCTCTAAACTGTTAAAATCATTCTAGGTATTTACGGTTATCTTACACCATGCTTGTCCGATAAAATATTGAAACTGCCAAGTCCTTGTATAGTCGGAATACCAAAGAGCCATTTGGTTTCAGATGCAAACTTTATCCCATGTGGAAAATGGCTTGTGCGCATCACTCCTCTCCGGGATGTTTCCCAGAAGAAAGCCACCTAGCCACCTAGGGTCGCAGCTTTTTAGCCCCTTCCGCCCTGCATCAGGTTTATAAAATGTAGTTATGTCTGACACCCCCGAATGACAATAGATGTAATACCCTGGGTTTGGGTTTTTTTATGATTTGGGGGAAATAGACTAGCAGCTGCCGAAGCCGAGACAATTGAGACGAACGGCCCCACTGAGGAAACGGATGCGGAGAGGAGGAGACGGGAGAGGCGGGAGAGAAGACAGCGGGAGGCGGGATTGGTCAACGACGAGGTAAGATGAGCACAGACTGTGCATAGCCAAGGATAACCTTCAGCCCAGGCTGGTCACTTTGATCCCTGAATTTCAGTCTGTGTATGGTACACATACAGTAGTGCTTGAGAAAAAGACTAGTGGATGATTCACTTCCGTTTGTCACAATGGCCACCTTCAACAGCTTAACTTTGGGACCTTTTGGGGTGTTTTTCCTGATTATTACGACCAATTCTGGAAGCAATATGCATATAAATATTCATAAGAATAGTGAGGGGATCACGGTGTACTCTTCCCATTTGTGTGAGATGGTCTGTATGTTTCATAATCCATTTTTTCATTTCCCTACCCTTTAATTTTTCTCAACAGACGGACAGTATGCCAGCTCAGAGGCAGCCAGAAGAAAATAACAACGAAGACGAAATGAGACGCAAGGTGAGATCGAATTAAAAAAACTGTAGAGTTTGGGAATGCAGTAGAAAGCCAAAGACATAGCTAGCAGGAACAGATACACTCCATGCCTGTGGAAGCCATAGACAAAAGTGTTACTGCTAGCCACCGACAACTGTTTCAGGTGCTGCCAAATTCTGGCCAGTTTCTTTCCTGACAAGCCCTTGTTGCTCTGCCAGCAGTTTCTCCAGTGGTGATTGACAAAAATGCTTTTTGAGTGTTCTGGGGGCTGCTCTGGGAGAGTATAAATCGTTGTTGTAAGGAACAGATATGCTAAAATTTCACGCCTGTGGCTAGCAAAAACACATGCACTTGTGGAAGCCTAGCAGCTAGGCCTTTCCCTTGTACCCGTGTGTTAATCCTGGCCATAGCCCGAGTAATTCAGATGCAGCCATCTCTGCATTGATGGGTTCTGGTCTTTGCAGGCAGAGGAAGAAGCCGCAGCCAGGGCGCAGGAGGAGGAAGAACGCAGGAGACGAGAAGAGGAGGAACAGGAGCGACAGCGCCAAGAGGAGGTTGGTCCCGAGTCTTACCTCTGGAAGGGGGAGGGTATTGTATGAGACGGAGGTGGAAATCGTACACTGGGAGTTATGAACAGTCACGTCGATCTGAGGAGACGCATTTACTACCATGGTGTCACCTTAGGGCTATATTGAAACTTGAGGCACATATGCACTTTGCAAATCATGACACCCTGTTGGTGGAAGGAGCTCGTCATGCGCAGGTGAAACCTTCGTACCAGCATGGCACTCGTGCAGCAGTGGTTTCTAACTCTAAATGCCAGATTAGTGTGCACTGAACAAAACTGTAATGGACACCGCTATTGGCTTTGAGCGGGAACTAGAGATGGCGTGCTTTCACATACCGGTAGTCTTTAGTGACAAACTCGGCAGGTTGTGCGCACATGTGTGTATGCATTTGGTGCCAGATGTTCTGAGCATACACAACCAATCAATGTTAGAATAACTGTCACTGTATGCGTGCTAGGTGCCCAGATGAAGCGATTTCCAAACCTGTCTCCTAGTTACTGCACCCCGATAGGAAGTGGTTAAGGAGCATAGTTTTTTCCCTCATGTTATAAAAACATGTAAAGAGCGAAAGATTTGAACAACTTCCAGGAGGAGCGTCGGCGACAGGAAGAAGAGCGACGCCGCCAAGAGGAAGAGGAGGAGCGTCGCCGACAGGAAGAGGCGGAGGAGGAGGAAAGGAGGCGTCAGGAGGAAGAAGAGCAGAGGCGTCAGGACGAGGAAGCAGAGAGACGGAGGAAGGCAGAGGAGAAGAAGCGCAAACAGGATGAGGTGAGGTGGAGGAAGAGGACAGGAAAGATTTGGGAGAGATAGTGGGATGAGCATAGGAAGAGAGGATGAGATGATGCAAACAAGAGGAAGATAGGGACGGGGGTTGCTTATAAAAAGCAGACATGATGAAGCGAAGATTGCTGGACGACTGATGGAATGACTAGAAATGCAAACTGGATGAGACGAAGAAGGGAGGGTGAGTGTGGGGAGGGAGGATGAGAAATGAAAAGAAGATGCTATGTACATGGAGGGGAAGAGTGAGTAGAGATGTGGAGACAATGCAAGTGGGATGAGGTGAAGATTGAGGATGAGAGTGAGTAGAGATGTGGAGACAATACTAGTGGGATGAGGTGAAGATTGAGGATGAGAGTGAGTAGAGATGTGGAGACAATACAAGTGGGATGAGGTGAAGATTGAGGATGAGTGTGAGTAGAGATGTGGAGAAAATGCAAGTGGGCTGAGGTGACGATTGAGGATGAGTGTGAGTAGAGATGTGGAGAAAATGCAAGTGGGATGAGGTGACGATTGAGGATGAGTGTGAGTAGAGATGTGGAGACAATGCAAGTGGGATGAGGTGAAGATTGAGGATGAGTGTGAGTAGAGATGTGGAGAAAATGCAAGTGGGATGAGGTGACGATTGAGGATGAGTGTGAGTAGAGATGTGCAGACAATGGAAGAGGGATGAGGTGAAGATTGAGGATGAGAGTGAGTAGAGATGTGGAGACAATGCAAGTGGAATGAGGTGAAGATTGAGGATGAGTGTGAGTAGAGATGTGGAGAAAATGCAAGTGGGATGAGGTGAAGATTGAGGATGAGAGTGAGTAGAGATGTGGAGACAATGCAAGTGGAATGAGGTGAAGATTGAGGATGAGTGTGAGTAGAGATGTGGAGACAATGCAAGTGGAATGAGGTGAAGATTGAGGATGAGTGTGAGTAGAGATGTGGAGAAAATGCAAGTGGGATGAGGTGAAGATTGAGGATGAGAGTGAGTAATGTGGAGAAAATGCAAGTGGGATGAGGTGAAGATTGAGGATGAGAGTGAGTAGAGATGTGGAGACAATGCAAGTGGGATGAGGTGAAGATTGAGGATGAGTGTGAGTAGAGATGTGGAGAAAATGCAAGTGGGATGAGGTGAAGATTGAGGATGAGTGTGAGTAGAGATGTGGAGAAAATGCAAGTGGGATGAGGTGAAGATTGAGGATGAGAGTGAGTAATGTGGAGAAAATGCAAGTGGGATGAGGTGAAGATTGAGGATGAGTGTGAGTAGAGATGTGGAGAAAATGCAAGTGGGATGAGGTGAAGATTGAGGATGAGTGTGAGTAGAGATGTGGAGACAATACAAGTGGGATGAGGTGAAGATTGAGGATGAGAGTGAGTAGAGATGTGGAGACAATGTGGAAAGGATTATGTGAAGATTGGAGTTTCGGAATGGTAAAGGATGACCAGATAAGGTGAAGATGGTGGATGACTTTGTGAAGAGACCTTTAGATCAACCAAGTTGCAGGGTTAAGAGAATGACCTAAAGAGGATAAGAAGGGATGTGCCACTGCAGACAAGATAAGGATTGGGTGGGAAGATGACATTGTGTAGGGATGAAAGACCAAGAGGACAGCATTGCAGGATGGAAGAAGGACATTCAAAGATGCATCCTTAATACCTCAATCCACAGGAAAGAAAGAGGCAGGAGGCTGAAGCTGAACGCAAGAAGCAAGCGGAGGCAGAGGTAAGAACGTCTTGCACTCTTGTTGACATGCAGACTGCTGAGAGTGCTGACCAGAGCAGTGAGTGAGCGAGAAGGGGCACTTCCATGGCACTTTAGTAGTCGCTCATAAACCTGCTTACATACATCAAAGTCAAGCCTTGCACTTCCCTGCATACACCGACTTTTCAGTTGAATGAGTACAAAAGTGTACTGAACTGTGTACAGCACTTACAGATTTCTCTCCTTGGCATGGCGTTGCCAGAACTAGGGGTTGTATTTTCCAAATTTGACATGAAAGTGAGTGCAGGACTTAATCAAGTTAAGATTTTGAAAGCATGCACTCTTTATATTGGCGCTGTAGCTGGGATGGAATAGAATACCACTGAACAGTGAGGGTGCATGATATTGAACCTTAGACTCGGCACAGTTTGTAACTGTACATGTGCCGTGCATTGCACAGTTCGCCGCATTTATTGAAAACTCAGGTGCCATTTCATGTTTGTTACGTGCAGTTCTTTAATTGTCGCCGTAATTGATGGCTGTCTATCCCCTTGAATTCGTTGATGGTGATGGAAATCTTTCACTTGATAAAGGCTTGAAAAATGTATGGACATTTTTGTGGCTTGAAAGTCAGGTGGAAAAAGAGGCAGCGGAAGTGAAGACGAATATTATCGGAAACTAATTCGGAAAAATCAACAATCAAGGATACTGCAGGTACACGCGGTGTGATGAATTGTTGAAATAGGAGGATTGAGGGGCGTACCTAAGAAGGCATAATTTTTTTCTGATTTTCAGTTTCCTCAAATCTCACTCCTGGTTTTGTCCAGGAACTGTTTCAAAACCCTCAACCCCACTTCCTATTTCCTGCTGTAGAAGTTCCATCTGTACAAAGTGTTAATTGGGTGAAAAAATTGAACAGAACTGGTACGTCTGTGTTTAAAACCTGACTCATTGAATTGCCCTCAGCATCCGTAACTTGTATAACCATTCTGTAATCTCCCCTTTTTTTTGCAGCGCAAAAAGAAAGAAGCTGCCTCTAAAACTGCCGAGCCAGCGGCAGACAGTGGAGAAGCCCCGGCACCAGAGAAGAAATCCCTAGGCTCCAAGATGAAGTCTGGTCGGAGGATGAACATCAAGGTCTGTCAAAGAGGGGGCAGGGCTTCAGCAAGTACGAGATTCACATAGGCGTAGCCACTGGGAGAGAACTTGTGCTTGTAGTTGCAGTCTAAAAGGTCCAGAACAGTCCCAGCTTTTACATGTCAATGTTGCAACCCCGGGGCTGCGTGATGTGTGGCATTTTTTCCCGATCCTTGAGTCTTGCCCCTAGAAATGGGACACTGATTTTACTCACTTGAACACAAGTCCACTTATCTTACTGTTCCTTGTTTTCTGCACTGCTGCCCCCCCTTCCACCCTCCCTTTTTTTGGCCTTCCAGTCCATGATGATGAAGAAGGCTGGTGAGGACCTCAAGAAAGAGGCAGACGAGACAGCGGCTGAGAAGGCCCAGTTCATCACCGACAACGTCAAGATGGTCAGCGTGGAGGGCATGAGCCAGCGGGACCTGCGCTCCCTGTGCGAGCGGCTGCACGACCAGCTCATGCAGGCTGAGAGCGACAAGTACGACCTGGAGGTAGAGATCCGCGATCGCGACGTTGACGTAAGTTCACCGCCAGTTACCGAGCGGTTGCCGTTGGGACGATATTTGCAAAACAGCCAGTTTGGCGTTGCATGAAAACTTCCACGTCACCCAGTCGTGCAAAATGAGTGTGCGGGACTGTCGGAACCACTTTTGATCAAAGACCTCTGAAAGATTCTTGCAGAATAAAACAGCGGGAAGTCTTTAACCTTTTTCACAAGTATAATGCCATTCGCATGGCTGGGATTTTTCCCCTGGGTGGGGGAATAAAGAGCTCTTCAGCTGCAGCCAATTTCATAGAGCTGCTTAAGCACAAAATTTGCTTGAGCGTGAGAAAACCTTGCTTGATAAATCAGGTAACCAGCCAAAACTCCATGTGATGTATATTTTTTGGGATTGTATTTAGCTTGTTTTTTGGTCAGCATGACAATCAGATATAGTTTTAGCTGGTAACCTTTGTTTATTAAGCAAGTTTTTTTCTTGCTTAAGCAAATTTTGTGCTTAAACAGTTCTATGAAATTGGCCCAGTTAAGAGCTGATAAGCAACAATGGGAAGGGGTCAATTTTGAGTTGTTTTCCCTCGAGCAAATTGGTGATTTTCATCTCCATTCATCTTTTTATCGTTTTCTTTGCTTTGTTCTGCTTGTTATCCTTGAAAGTGAAAGGTTCATTACTATGAGAATTGAAGGGCATTTGCCTAGGGCCGTCACCCATTATTTTTTCTTTCAGTTCTGGCTACACCATGCAAACTGTGTTGACTACAGAGAAAAACGTAATGCGGTACCCCCTCTCCCAAATTCTCTGCTACCTTCTGAAATGGTTTGACAGCATTTGAGGCACACGGGGAATTCGTTAATAACACGTTGACTTTGAAGAATAAGACTTTGAAGACTAGGTATTCTTTCCGAAAACATCACACCAGTCATGCCAGGACTGATGCTTGGTGTGTCTGATGCATCATAATGGAAGTCACGGGGTTCGCATAAGAGATTCCTTGTTTCTTTGAACACCAGACTTGTGAGATGTAGTTCATGGTACAAAATCAGCACATTTGAGGCTTAAGAGGGTAAAGGTCTTGAGTGGGAATAACGGGGCTACGGCTTGATCATTTCTAGCTGTGCTGAATGACTCGTGTCCAGCACTCAGAGTGGAGTTTGTTCAGTTTGGCAGTTTCACTGACTGGGACTGGACACAAGTTCTGGCAACCAAAGAAATCCATGCTTCCATTTCTGTTCTCTCATCCCTCCAGATTGCAGAGTTGAACAGAAGGGCAATGGAAATCAAGGGTAAATTGTAAGTATCACACGGGGGTGGGCCTTTTAACCCTCCTTTGGTTTTACAGCACAAATATGCACGCGTGCCCACAGTCACTCTCTTGCATGTGTTTTCTACATGGAACACAAACATGCACAGGTTCAGTGTGTACATAGTTGGTTGCCTGCACAAAATGACCCAGGGTCTTCTGTGCAGTCCTCTTCACTGCATTTGGTTTACTGTACAATGATGCACATGTAACAGTGAAGCACAGTTGTTGGGCAGCACAAAAGTGCAATCTGATATTCCTGTGAGGGACAGTTGGTGCAGTGCACAACACAACACAGCTGTGCTTCTTTGAGACGTTTACCAAGTGACCCAAAGAGTGACTTCAGCATAGGAGGGTTAATGCAGCTTGTTGCGCTTTCTGACCTCACTTGCTGCAGCTGTAGTACTTGAGATTTTGCCAAGGCCGAAGAAAGTGGCTGTGAACCTTTGAAGGTGGAAGTGGATTCATTCAATGGCTAAGGGGAGCTTCATCGCAAAAGTCCCATCGTTTGGGTGTGAGAAATCTTAGTGTGGGACATAATCTCTCATTCCAGGCTGCATCTGAAGTGGCTATGGCTTTGGGTTTGTACCATAAGTCTACAACAGACAGAAAGCCACAGACAAAACAGTGCCCGTTTCTCAACACTGCGCGACATGAAAGAGAGCCCAAGTGTTTGATGTTTCGCTTTTTTTACCCCATTGAAATTTTTTTTCACTGACACTTGTCTTCCTATTTTCCCCTAGCGTCAAGCCCACATTGAAGAAGGTCGAAAAGGTTTCTAAAACTGACCAGGTTTGTAGTTGGATCTTTCTATTTGTCCAAAATGCTGTTGTAGCCAAGTCCACCACAAGTCCCTGCAAGTTTATCCCAAGTCGTGTAGTCTTAAAAACCAAGTCACAAGCTTTTCAAATGAACTGTGAACCATTGTCATCGTTCACCCAGTCAAGTATGACTGGTCTTGTAAAAGGACTTGTGATGCACTCTACAACAACACTGGTTCTATTGGTGATCGTTTAAGTGCTGTTTTATTCATTCCACTTGTTCCAGTACTTTGTACTGCATTGGGTATTGACAGCAGCAACTCTTACAGCACCATCCATCAGTCCTACACCGCCCACTTTATACCGTATCAATCAAAGAGTTTGTTTTCCCTTTCCTGTCCTTGCAACAGCATCAGCATCAAGATTTCCGCGAGAGCCTGAAGAAGCACGAAGTCACCAACTAGGAGCCGCATTAGCACCATGTGCTGTTCTCACAGGTGAGGCGGCTTTGAACCCTACTTCCTTTCTTCCTTGGCCATCCCCATGCCCCACCCCCTCAATCCGCCCCTCGTCGTTAGCTCTTCGCAAGGAATAAAGTCTACAAGTACCCCAACCCAGCCATTGTAGTTGGCACCTTGTCACTTGAGGTGCAACAAAGTAGTTTCAACTTTCTCCACATTCTCCTCGCACAGTAAGCCACTTGCAACTTAAATTTGAATAAAATCTGGTACATGGTGTTATCTGATTGCATAGAAACGTAACAATTTGAATTCCCCAGACTAAAGACACTGTTGCTATACGTCGTGATTCGGGGCAAGCTTTTGCTTAGTTACATAAGAGACGCCTTGCAACAATACACTGTTCTCAATGGATAAGGAACCAGTCCATTCCAGAGATGGTGGTCGCTATGCAAAAGCTTGCATTTAGTCTCTTTAGTTTGGAGAATTCAAGTTAGGTTCACGTGAGTTTAAAGAACCCAAGTGTACCAGATTTTATTCAAATTTAACTCGTAAATGGCTTATTGCTTTTGTAATGGAGCATCCAAGTCAAGTTGGGTCCGGCATTCATGAAGAAAGACTTATATTGCCCTAACTTCAAACATAGACAACAGTATCATTCATTGTGAAAACGTGAGACTAAAACCCATTGAAGTGGGAAAAGTTATCTTTGCATTTCAAATGGAAAAGTGCCCTGGTGCGGCACAGTTCCGGAAAACACCGTGCATCATTGAATCTATGATCCCCTTTGCGACTGATTTTTCTCTTTGCTTTGATGATTGTTTTTCAGGAGTGTGCTTGGTTTTCAATAACCTTAATCCCCGGCCTGTTTCACCAGTAGAGTTGCTCCTGTAGCCAAGAAAGTAGAGAGTAATTTGGGTTCGAGTTCAGAAGAAAACGGCTCGCCTTTGGTCAAGTTCCTTTGATGTCAGACCATTCTGGTGTTCAGTGATGTTTCTGTCGATCTTTGTTCCATGCATACTCCACCGACGCTGTCTGTTTTTACGTACAAGCATTATCTCAAATTCTTCAATTGACTGAGCTTAAACTGTTGCAAGGAAAGTTCTTTTTTAACAGGAAAATGCTGGCAGATACACTACATTTTTGAGTTGATTGACTCCTTCAGGAGTGCAATTCAGAGGTGCTTGTTTCTCAGGTCATGGGGATTGATCTCGGGATTTTTGCCTTGAGTGTTTTTTAGCCATAGGTTTTTTTTTTGCCTTTTTTTGGAGGGCAGTGGGATTTGCTATGGCATTATGTCATGATATTTACCATGGCAGGTTTTTTGCCATGGAGTCTGTTGTCATGGGCTGTTCTCAGTTCTCGAGGGAATTTGTTCCTGGAGGTTTCTGTGAGGAGTTTTTGATACAAAAAAATTGAGTGGGCCGGGCCATTGCCCTGTTTTGGACGTGTTACTACTTTTAGAAAGTAAACTATTTATATCAATGTGTTGAATATTCATGAGACTCCTTGGGAGTGGCTAGTTCTTTTGTTGGTTTAATATTAATAGCTGTGTACAGTTGTAGCCTTCAGTAGCTCTAATACTAGCACATTTTACACATTTGTGACTTAATGCTTCATTCTAACCAATGAGTATCCATGCTCATGAATATTTATGAGTCGTATTGCTTGTAATACTATACATTAAATTTTGTGATGTTATTTAACCAGTAACCATTTTAAAACAAAGACGAAAAAATTAAAATGCCGATTTTAAACAGCTCAGTGTAACAAGAGATAAGTGTGCATATACTTTCCTCTTATATATGTTAAAGTTTTAATTTATTAGCCCACTTTAAATTGTTTACGTACATGTGCATTTGTAGTGTAATACATAATGGTGTTTTTTTTTGAGACCTGTATAGACAAAGTGCATGCCCATGTCGTGTGTATTTGTTAACACAGTGGATTATGAAATGCAAGACTTGCATTTTGAGGAATAATTTAATGACTTGTTCCAGTGCTGTTACGTCCACAGAATTCGGTTGATTTCATGAAATTGAGACACTGAACTCAAGCCTGTGGTAGTAAGATGCAAACTGAAGTTAAGGCTTTTGTGGCAATACAGCGTATAAGGGTAATTCCAGACATGAGGGGTCCAAAAGTGTGACATTTTCATGTCCCTGTTACATCTGACCTTTGTTATTTGACATGGAAATATCACCGGAATTGATTTCAAACTATTGCTATTTGGTTAGCAGGTAATTTGCATTAATTCCATCACTTGTGGAGATTAGAAAGTGTGGTCTGAACTTACAAAATCAAGTCAGATGTGACTGGGACACGAAAAAAATGGACCCCTAATTTCTGGAATTACCATAAACTAACGGCGGGGGAGATTTTTTTCTGTTGAAACTCACCCAGTAAAATATGCCTGGTTCTTTGTAGTAGAAAAAAGTGTGCATTGAAGGTAATAGTTATGGGAGGGTTCCTTTTTTTTGGGGGGGGGTTGGCGATTGGTCGCTGTTGGATGTGGAATAAATAAATAAATAGCCTATAGCATAATTTGACCAATGGGTAATGTGGACAGAGTGGAGAAATGATCAGAGTACACTGTGATATAGTTGGGCAGTGGGTCATGTAGTATTCAGCAGTATTCGGAATAGTTTGAGCTAGCCCACCTCATTTTTTAGCGGTTCATTTTTCAAAGTTAACCGCCGTGTTAGAGGTCAGGATTGGGTGACATTTTGGAATTTGATTGAATTGCGACATTTGGCTTGGAGCCTAGACTTCCCCTAGTCTGTAACTGCATGTAAAGAACTTAGTCAGATACCTCTACCGACGCCTCTTTCATTTTAAGAAAACTATATTTTTGCTTTTGTTTCTGCTACCATTTTACCTTGACATTTTATCTTTCGCTTATTTTCCTTTTTCAGCTTTTGCTATATGAATGTTGTAAGTTAGGCCCCTACTTTGTTGATCGGCTCAAATTATTTTTCATTTCGGATTTCAAATTCGTGGCAATTTAGATTTTGTTTAGCTACAAAAGAAGACAGAGATGAAATTACACATGCCCTGCTTTTCTGCGACATTTCTGTATGTAACAAAGACATTGACGTATCGAAGTGTATCGTGATTACTTTTTATCAGATAATAATCTGTAGTATTTCATGAATACATGTAGTTGGTCAGCTGATACTTTTATGTTAATAAGCACAGCTGCTGTTTATGCATGAAGCTTGCTAGCAGTGATTGGTGGAAGCTAACTGCACAGTAACCAGCGATCACGAAGTACATGGCGAGTAATGCCGATTTTGTCAACATACAGTTCACTCCAACGGGGAGGCCGAGCAACAGTTGCGTACATCGCATGATGTGAAATGTTCGAACAGAAAATGACGAATGTTGTGGATTGGAGCTTTTTTATGGCGTTAAAATAAGGACTACTTTGGTTGTGTTTTATGTACTAGAAATACATTCTCTGCCCTTTGATTTACATAAATTAATATGATCTGTCAAATTTTAATTTGTGCTCAAAGACGATGTAATATAACCCAGGGAGATTAAACACTTGTGGGAATGTATGTGCCTTGGATGGGTACCATTATGCTCGGCAGTGGGCACCAGGGAAGAAAGTGGCAATAAGCAAGCAAAAGTTTGTTGGACTGCGCCCAAATTTGACTACCGGGAACAACTGCAGATGGCCTCGTCCACTGTGATTAATTCTGTGAGTCAACTCAGCAGTCATTGAGAAAATGCGTGAATATATGTTGATAAATGTTCTTTTAATTTATAAGTTTTAACGTTAGATTTTTTTCCGAGGTAACAAATTTCGTTGTGCGTGAAAACCCCAAGCTTTTGAAAAAGAACCCTTTTCATTACGTCTGGACAAGGATTGCAAAGGAATGTTTCATGAGTGGTTAAAAGTTGAATGAATCTACGTAAATTAGAACATGGTTAGAATCGTGTGATATGAAGAAATAATTACAGTGTATAGCGACTGTTGAATAGTGTACCGTTACGTTCAAGAGCCATAGAGAATAAACCAAGCCTGTATGAAGGTGTAGTCACTGCATTATTTATTTTATTATTATTTTTTAAACTTGGTTCAGGGATGAGATTTATAGAGATTGTTGTCCGATTTCAGGATTTTTTTTTCGTCAGGATGTCGCTGATTTCAGGATATGTTAAACAATTTCAAGGATAACATTGAGCACAAGAAATGGGTATTGTATAAATGGGTGTTAATCTATGTCGGCAAACGCGATATTAATTTATATTTACAGTAGACTCAATGCAGCTATATCAAAACTCATGGAGATTACTGTATTTCACTGATGCTTCAATTTCCTCTGAGCTTGGATGTGTGGTACCCAGATACATTGTAAAGCGCGTTATAATTTCTGTGGTGGTACCACCATCCACGAAAAATGATAATATTCGAACTAGAGAAGCGTGTGCGACGTCTACCCGTTGCAATTTAATACAATTCTGTGGTCTTCACTGGTAGCGTAGCGCGGGCCAGCCCTACGCTGATTCGCACGCATGCTTTGTTCCCGAATGATCTTGGTTTATTGAAAAACCCAAATTACACAGTGCCTGCTTGATTTAGACTTCAAGGTCCACGGCTATTAAACGAGAAGCAGGTTAATAACTCCGTCAAGGGCGAGAATCTCTCGGCTTCATAATGATTTTTCCTTAGGCAGTTGTGATCCAATTCAGACTTTACGGACAATGAAATTGATTTCTCATTGTAAAAGGAGAGAGAAATAGCAAAAGATTTAATATTTCTCTGCCACACATTAATCCACTCGTCGAGATTGAGAGTTACTTTTTCAAAAATGAAATGCCGTAATTTATTGTAAGCGGCTTTTCTGAGCAGACGAAGCAGCATTGCTGGGTTTAATATGAAAGGTTGTAATCCATGTAGCTCAACACAAAATATCAGAGAGGATCCAAACCTATTTTTTAGGGGGACACTTTGAGGAGGAGGGCAAAAATTTAGATTTCTTTTCACGTAACCTTTTAGCACTAGCTAGGGGGCACATCAGAATAAAGTTAAATGCTTAGGCCTATGAATATTTTGAGACGCGTTTGGCTCGCTTGGGATTGTTTATTTTAGCGCTGACCTTGGGTTTGAATGAATGTCTAAGACGCTGGTTTGGGCCTATAGAAAACTGGATGCGGATCTATAATCAATTTTGCCATTTTGTTGCGGGGGTGGAGGAATTTGGAGTTTCTTTTCGGTGTGACTTACACCCTTTCTGAGGAATGGGGGTAAATTTGGGGGCCTTCACACTTTTGGGAGGAAAGGAAATGGAACATTAAACAAATCGCCTGTTTTCATTATTTTTGGAAAAAAATCCCTTTTGGGGCGTTGGATTGGCTTCTGTGTTCCCGCTCCACTTCCGATCCGCCCTTCTCCGACTCCCAAATAATTATGTCCCCTCCCTAGCGTAACATTGCGCACGCAGGATTATTTTTGGTTCCTTGAATAGTCTGTTCGAAAGCGGTCAAAACTTCAGTCCAAAGAAATAGCAGTTCCAGTGTTAAGGTACATTCATCCTTTTTAATGACCACTTTCAATATTTTCCTCCCCCTGCTTCATTTTTACATTTAACAACTTCAATTCTGGATGTTGTCTTTTTTTTTCTACTGCCTTACTGTATATTTATTTGAAAGTACAGTGGAAATCTTTAATCCTTGCCTCTTGTTTCCAATGTTTCCGGCTTGCTCGACAAAGAAGAAACCTAAACACCGTATTCGATGGAGTGCGTCCGACACAAATATTGAAAAGAAAAATTTCCCAGAATCGTATTTACTTGTGGAGGTTATGGATGTCAGCCATCTTCCCAGTTAGTGCTTCGGGAGGGGATGCCAAACGGTCTACTCATGTTTATCCCAATGGAGCAAAAACACCGACCGGGAAGATGGCTACCGCGTATAAACTCTACAGCGGCCCTGGTAGCATTTCTTCTGGATTTTCAAATGCTTTTAAATATACAGCATGATCAGTGATACACACCAGTAACACCGTTACCGTTAAGAATGAAACTAATCCATGGGCGGATATTTCTGGTCAAATATAGGGGTGGGGGTGATTTCAGCGTGGCGCATAGTCAGTGACTTAAAACTTGAAGCGTGTGTGTAGGGGGTGATTGTATTGGTACCCCCCCGTCAAAAGTGGGGGTGGGGGATATATCCCATATCCCCCATACCCCCCGTCCATGGACTAATCAGATTACAAATTGCCAATGTGACGTTTGGTTCTGTCAACGATTCATACATATAATAAAATAGACCCATAGTAGTCTAAGACTGAAACAAAACACAAACAAGCATTCTACAATAACCAAAAACTCCATGTATTATTAGAGTACACAGGAAGGATGATTTGAGATAAGAAAACAAACCCGACGCGTAAGTTCAGTGCTACTGGCTTCTTAATCGGTGTCATGTAAGATCTTGACCTGCTGAAAACTGCACTGTCTCAATCCACAATGCGCATGTCTCAGCATTGTACGCTGATTGTCAAACTGTTGTCACGAATACGTGTTACTTTAACATAGAAGTCTTACAAGATATTTTGTTGAAGAAATACAATTCTACATTTTGGTACCGGTAAAATACCACAAAAATGTCTAACCATTTGGACGTCTAAAGAAAAGATCACCATACTTTTTGCATCTCTTGAACTGCATTAGATTTCTCGTTCATAAGAAGCTGACACGTCGTTATGAGACCGAAACCGGTTTTTATCGTATATCGAGGATGACTATATCAAAATCACAATAATACCTACACTTCGTATGTTATGTACGTTCATGATGCCCATATAATAATTTAACAAGGCCGGCCGTTCATTTTAGCCCGCATAACATTTACCTGCCCTTTTTCAATGAACATAACAAATATTCTAATGGTTATTATCTTAATGCAAGATGTTGCGAGGAGTGCAGAAACTTCACTTTAGTGAGTGGACAGCGATGTTTATCGGGGATTTGCCCTCGACCCTACATCAAAAGGTACTAAAACGACCCCAGACGTGCTGACACGCCACAGCTAACATGGGCTAAAGATCTGCCACTTGGCCGGACCCGACAACTCAACGTGCGAGATGTTACGAAGAAGACCACTATCGTCCTCCAGATGAAGGAGGGACGTCTGCTGGTTTCCATCCCTTCTCACATCGAGCTTACCGTCACCGCACTCGACCCAGAACAGGCCGGGGAATTGCCCACCGACTCCTTGTGCAAGTTTTTCATCAAACGCTCTCCAGCTACTTTGGTAGATCACAGACTGTAATTCGCTGACAGCTTAGAGTAATGTACCACAAAAATTTACTTTATCATCGGATTTTTGTACAGGTTCAATTTGGATTTTAGCGGAGAATTTGGTTACAAGTCAAATCCAGTTCTTGAATTAAATAAGCTTTCAGTATGGTGTAGGTTCCAAGTCGAATCGCGGCCTTTAGGGCTGGTATGCATCAAGGGAGGGCACTATCACAGTGAATTGCATAAAATTATACGTCAAACATTTTACACATATTGCGATCACATGGGACCCAACACTATACTTCCACTAAAACTCTTCGGAAAAATAATTAAACAACATACAGGGACTCTCTGAGTGTGTCCGTCCATGATCACCGCGCATAACTATGCATTATGTCTTGCATCGTCTCGCATACATTTCACTAAATGGTTTTTGTATATAATTTCATTATTGAAAAATGAAGTTAAACCCTCAGCAGAAAACATGAGCCTTGTACACGAAACTCACCGATGTATACTTTGCTGCCAATGATAGTAGAGAAGCGTACCGTGAAATGATCAGACGTCTCCACAGCGAATGCAAATTGATCGAAAGACGAGCTGAAATGGCTTTGGTTAGGGTACGGACCAAACCACTCTCCAGAGTGTGTGTCGATTGAAGTACAGGGCCTCGTTCTACGACGGTAGATGGACCTTTCTGTGGTGAAATATAAACGCATGCGCCTGTGATTTTCGTTGGCAAAGGTTGCTTACATGAACATGAAAATTGACGAACCAACATGAATAATTACATATCCCCCCCCAAAAAAACACAATTCCGAATGAATGCCTTAAGGTTAGAAGGCCTGTACACCCCGTCAGATGTATATTATGTGACGCACACTGTTTTATCGATGTATATGTAGATAATGTAACAATGAAGTGCGAGGGGCGTTTTTTAACATCGAATTCATATCGTAGGGGGCAGTTTTTCGTGATGCAATGGGTCACTACAGAGATCATTTAGCTTATAACTTATATTATGCTGAACAACAATTTAATGTGAAACTTCTTTTCAAAAGACATTTTTCATGCGTAGGATGAAATACCGGGAAAATTTCTTGGAAATGATAACCAATTCTGTTTTTGCCTTGGCACGGTTTACAAGGTATAAAGTTGGACTAACTGGAAATGTCAAGTATACTAATTACTTCCAAGGCAGCTTCGAAAAAATTATTGCGTAAAGCATCACACACTTATTTTAAGTAGTCCTACGAGCAGTTTTACGCATTTATTAATAAGGTATTACAGTAGGCCTCAGTAGAATTTTTATGGCAACATACCATCCTTTGAGGCCCACAGGTTGGACGCCTCTCGGTCACCGCCAATAGTTGTCGAGTATCGCAGCGTGGTAAGGAGCGTCTGCGCGTTGAAGCCGCCCCAGCGATAAACCGTGCACTCGGTTGGGCGTGCCACGGTGAGATACCATAGTAAACCCGTAGAATCAGCTCTGGGTTCTTGGCCGAGGTAGCATATAGTGTCATTGGCTGCAGGAAAAAAAATCAAAAAATCAGAAGTGACAGAATGAATACGGAGACAACAGCACGGCCAAAGGAAGATTTAAAATGACCATCAAATTGTGGAACACTTTATTAACACTCTAGAATATTTTTTAATGGTCCTTTTCAACCAAAATTGGTATATGACAGCAGAGAAAGATATTATTACAAGTGGCATTTAGGAAGCCGTTGATGCAACATTTTGTATAGTCATTCTTCTTTCCATGCACAGAAAGTCAACTTTCTTACCTTTGATAGCAGTTAAGGTAAGACTAAAAGTCAGGGCAACCACAGCGACCAAGTTCATGTTTGCACGGCATCCACAGGCCTACAAGCACAGAGATTCCGCTGAAACGCCCGATTTTATGCCTGTCCATTATTTTGTAAGAAAAAAATTGAAGGATCAGTGTGACGTCAAAAACAATCGCCAAATGTCGAGACCAAGGTGTTGCTGCAGGTGGTTATGAAATCTGCTTTGTTTTCTTCCTTGCTTAACCTATGCACGGCAGGGCCCCAAACTTGCTGACATCACTTTATTTTAAGCTGTTTAAATTTGATCCTTCTCGGTTTGAAATCGGCAATCACTGTCCACTAGTTCTCGTATCTGTAGATCAACAGTAATGAGTCATGATAACAATTTCCCTTCAAAGCTGACCATAAAAGCTACCGTTTTGTCAAGCATGGAGTAGCACAATTCCAGGATTTATTTGTGGCGCAACCTTGGCGCCTAGGTCAATAAATAGCGGATAATTTCGCATTGTTGGAAGAGACAACCATTCGTATTGTTCATACATGGTCATACATATAAATTTCCAGGAACTAATTAAAATTGAACAGGCTTCCCAACTGGATCACCCACGCATATGGCCTTTATTCTTTGGATTGTCGACTGTGAAATTGGGGGCCATTTGTTTTTAACCATTAGCAACACATTTCACTTCTTTTATTTTTTACGGTTGGCCGTCCATAGTAAAATGCAAAAATTCACAAAACTTTTGGGCAACTTGATTGGCTACCCGAACTGCTAGTGTTGACCTTCGGTGACCTTCAACTGCAAATCGCGGGAACCGGAACTGTGCATGCAAAATGCGAAAAGTGTACTGCCTGAGCCTATACCATGTACCATCACGCACCAAGGCTATATCAGTTTCCGTCACGCGACCGCAAAAACATTGACACGTAGGCTAACTTTAATTATTTTGCTTGAGAAGGTTAAACCTTCATTAAAGTCTTCACTTACACTCGAGCCATCCTTGCGCAGTTAGGCTACATTTCTACAAGTTTAACGTGGTAAACATTGTGTCACTTGGCCCAAAAAACGTCAGGCCTTGTTTTTGGTTCAGCGATCTGACTGTGCATTATACACAGCAGGCCTACATTCAGTGGACATTTTCAACTCCACCATTCACTAGCTAGCTTGCCCTTCCTCATTTGTCGAACCTGGACTTCGAAGCACTTATGGCAAAAAAGAATCGTTCCAGGTAAGCTGATCAAAGACAGGACGAGGGGGAGGCCTGTGTAATAATGGTAGGCGTAGGGCCTAATGCTAATGTAATCATTAGGGCTAGGCCTACTCATGTGACTAGGTAGTACTGCTTACTAGGCTAGTACTAGTAGTACTAGGCCTAAAAACTAGGCCTAGGCATGCTAGGGCTATAGCCTACTGAATGCAGAAGGCAAGGCCTTAACGTTAAGCTTTGCGTCAAAGTTTACATCAGACGGTGATCAGACCTGGGCTGGCATGGCTAGGGCAATTGGTTAATTATCAAACATGCTTATTGTTACTGTTAGCTCAGTAACATTAACAGGCCTTACCAGCTTAGTTTCAGGCCTAGCCTAGGCCTATATAGGCTTAACATTGGTCTACACAGGCCAACATCTTCAGGCCTAGGTCTAACGTTACAAGTAATTTTTAGGGGGCCTACCGTAGGCCAAGGGTCTCTTAGTCTCAGTCTGCAATGCTCTGAAGAATTCGTTTAGGCAGAACGTTAGGCCTAACATGCCTAAATTAGACATTATTTTTATATCAGCACCAAATTATTTTTCAATTTTTCCAAGCCTACATTCTCATTCTTGTCCCCTGTCCAGTAATTTTCCCCAGTTTTATCAAAATTTTTATCATATTTATCGATAGGCCTAGGCCTAAACTGCCTAGTTTTTGTGTCTCTTAATGACTCAGACTATTACATTGTCTTTCATTTACAACCAAGAACCTTGGTGTATGAGTGCCTAACGTTAGCTAGGCAATGCCATGCATAGGCCAAAGCCAAATATGTATAGGCCTACCACAGTAAGTCTGATGACCACCACAAATTGTTGCAAATTGGTCACTTAAAAATCTAAATCTCCTTTGGCCAGAACTCCAGTGAATAAGGCCTCTCTTGATCCGGCACCTATGGCTGAACCAGCTGTGGGCGATCTACCAGATGCCGCTAGTGAGAGTGCCTCTGAACCCTGCATGCCCGAGGCAGCGAAAGAGGTCCCTGGAATGTCGTCTGCTGCATTGTCAGCAGATGAAACCCTGGAGGCAAGCTGCACTGAAGACAAGCCAACGGTGACTGACGACTCAGATTCCAATGATACTGTTGAACTCAAAGGTAGCCGCAGTCTTCGAATGGTTTACCCAGTGTCCCAAATAAGGCTGCATCTATATAAGTCATAGTTATGGCTGGGTATAAAGGCTTTGCGTGGTAGCCATCTTGCAGGGCAGTTCTTTTGTTCCACAGGAAAAAACTCCTTAGTGCATACTCTGTGAAACAAAAGCACTGGCCTGCAAGATGGCACCATGCAAACCCTCTATAACACATGTGCCTAGTCTGGAAGCCACTGTGTAGCGGCTGTGACCACTTTCCCATGGAGGCATGTTACTGCCACCTATAGCCGAGACTTTCCTAGACAGCCAAAAGAAGGCCAGTTACTCCATGTCAAGTCTGAGTTCATATGCCCATTATAAGAATTGGTTGCACCATTGGACAAATTTACCTAGCACTTATACACTTAAAATATGAAATGTTAATGCATAGTTCAAGCCTTAGGCTTAAAATAGCCAAGTTAATTTTTGAGATGTGAACTGGTCAGGCAAACCCCAGCAGGCTCAGTGGTCGAGTAGCAAGACATCTGCGCTGTAGTTAGTAGCAGATCATGGGTTCAAGTCCCGCCTGAGTAGGCTCATCAATTTTCACAAGCCCTCAGACTGAATGTAAAGTTTAGTAAATATATGCCAGTGATGGGCAAATCACCCAAGTACTATAAAAAATTAAATGCCCAGGTATCTTTTTAAGAACTTTGTTTTCCATTTTGCCGACATAACAGGAAATGTCAATAGAAATTTTAACACACTGAAGATCTTAAAATTCAGGTATGGTGGTAGATTTACGGGGATTAGCTCACCATTAGAAAATCCTTAATATTGGTAAATCCTAAAAAATGATTCTTGAAAAACAGTGATGTGGTCCGTGCAAAATACAGAGTCTGGTAACAATGGGTGCATAGATGTAGAAGGCAATGAACAAGTCTGTTAACTTCAAGATAATGAGGACTGATCTTGACAAGAGTTCCACCCGCCGTTGTTTTCCTGAATTTGGTGAACTCAAAGATCCACAGTATTCCAGTAGGTTGGGCAGTATCAAGCCAGCATTAGTTCCCCACTTGGATTTGAACGGCGGTTCTTGACACTTCAGAATAGTTGATGGTATTTTGTGTTCAAAACGTGTAAGAAATACCTGAGATCAGTAGGAGGCATCTATTTTTTTCTGCTTGTCTCAATCAAAACTCTTGCCTTGGGCATGGGCGTTGCCAGGATTTTTCTCTGAGGGAGGGGCAAGATATTTCTTGGGGGAGGGCATTACTCAGCAGTAGCAAACAGAGAAAGCATTTGTTGGTTGGGGCTCATTTCCGAGGTATTTTCCCATTGTTGTCCATAAATATTTCTCGGGGGGGGGGCCTTCTCAAGACCCATGACTTTACTTAATGCCAGAGTACCATGCAATGTTGAGAAGACCTGGGTAACTTGATAAGGGTTTGTTCTCCAGAGGATGAGGCGACTTCTGGAGACCAGGCCAAGGGAGGATCCCAAGCGTCCATCCCAGAGGAAGCAGAGAAGTCCCTTGATCATGACACCCAAGAGCTAGATGAGGAGGGTGGATTGCCACAAAACAAACCCCAAGTTGAGGAGGTCCAGGACCAAGAACGCAAGCGTCCCTTGGAAGGTGCAGAGAATGACGAGGGCAGTGCGGCCAAGAAAGTCATGTCAGAGGTCAGTGCCAATACTCCTGGCAAGACTGTCGGTTGTGAAGAGTGAAATCCAGGTATGACTCATTTTTCTCACCTTTTTTCATGAGTTTTTGACCTGGACGTTCCGGAAGTTTGAGAGTGTGTTAGCAGTGCTGAGGGTGTTCATTTATGAATTCCAGAATAACTATGACCAAGGAATTTAGAATTAAGAGTTAGAAGTTGTAAAAAGTACCAACATTTGACAAATATTTACGTCAATGAAGAACACACATGGTTGTCTTCCTCTACATTGAAAACTTCAATTTATATTTACCATCATTGTTATTTAAATTGAATGCTAATTACTTGATGTTGATGACTGATTTATTCCCAAGTAGTGTGGGTTAATATTATTCACTTCTGTGTTCAAATACTGTGACTTTTAAAATTGTTGCCATTTTTAACTGTACATTCTAAAAACTTGGCCTTTTTGCCGTGTTTTCCAGACACTTTCAAGTTTTCAGATAAAGGTGTCAGTGTTATTTGAAGTGTTGAATCCTTTCAAAAGCAAGTCCTGTAAAGCAGTAAAAAAGATGTAATTCTGATGTCTTCATCTTCATGAAAATGTGTCCCGAATACACAGTACTTGCTTCGTTGTAGGTGTCCTCGTGTAAACACTCTTGATATCATGAAATGAGTTCAGACGTTTCTCAAGTTTTTGTAGAGATTAAGGTTTACGAAATTGAAGATCATTTCCATCATTTGTGAGTGCTTTCCTAAAGTGAAATTTCAGCCTATACCCACACATAAATGCCCTGGAAAGAATGCCGACCGCTATCAAATATCATATGGTATATGAATTACTTGAGTCATTCCGGCATTTCCACAATTCTATGGTCAATTTTCATTTTGCCTCATGCTGACACTAATGAAACATCTTTAACTTTAAATTGAAACAATTCCAAACAACTTTTTTTTCAATAAATGAGCTGATTTATTAGCGTATACTGCATGTGTAGTATATATCATACTAACAAGAAACTAGGGGTTAAAGGTATAAAACAGTACAAAACTACAAAAATAGTTATCAAAATGCATAGCTGTGAATAGAAACTTGACTAAGAGAATTGCATTTAAACTTTGGAATGCGTAATTTCTTATATCTATCTTCAAAGAATGTTTTACTGTTTTGAAAGTGTTTGACATGTTACCATGTTAAGAAATGGATGCATTTGTTGTTAAAATTCTATTCTATAGAGTTGTTTTATTTGTTAAATGTTAACGAAATGCATATTGTTTTTAAACAAATACAACACGGGAGACTGTCCTAGATTTTGAGCCTGAACAGGATTGCAAATATGTATCCCTGGCTGTGTGTCCAGCACCCGGACACGGTACAGCAGCCAACAAAGACCGGCAGTATTAGGCTTACTTAAGGGCTTTGGAAAAGACTGGACTGCAACCCTGCCTCAACCAGCATTGTGATTATCAGTGGGCACTTTTCACCCTACAGCTTCTCAACCCGAGCTGAACACAACCCTGGGTGAACTCATGACCCCCCCTTGGTTGGAAATTCGATTTTTCAACCCCGCACTGTTTCACACTTGTTTCGTGCAAATGGAGCTTATCTGCGCAAGATTGACCCAGAGATGAGCACCAACGATTTTCAACCTGGGTGGAACAAATCTCAACCCCGGTCCGGGTCAGGGTTGAGAGTCTCCAACTTGGGTTGACGTCAATCTCGGGGTTGATGCAGGCTTGACACGGGGTTGAAAATCTTCAAGTGTGAATCGTCAGTTTACCACCCTGCGTCAACCTTAAGATTTGTCCAGTGTGAAAGGTCTAATGAACTGTGTACATGAATAAACCACCTATATGAACAAGCTAGGCCACATACCTGTACTGCACAACAGTACTCTCTTCAATAGATCTGTCAACACAGTGCATCAACAGGTCCAAGAGGCCAATTTAACAGTTCGGCTAAGCACAGAAATTTCCTCAGCATGGGAAATATTTGCTCACCAGAAAAGGTGTCCCTCCAAGATGCCACATGATGTACACAACAATATTGTAGTCAGAACCATTTACAAGACCAGACATGAGACCAGACACAAGACCACACACAGGACCAGACACAAGCCCGGACACATGACCAGACACATGACCAGCCGCAAGACCAGTCACAAGTAACAGAGAAAAAAGAATGTTTTGTGGCAGTTAATCTGAATGGCTTGTGACTTAAAATTCAGACTGGATGTCTTATGTTGGTATACTGGTTGTGACTGGCTCACTGGTGGTCACTCATCGGCGTTTTAATAGCACAAAAGTTTCTTTCCAACATTTTCTCTTTTGGAAAAAATGACTTGATGCAGTCACAAGTTGTCAAGCATTTCAAATGTATCAATTCAGGGAAAAATAAATTCCAAAATCTTGGGACCAGGTTATGCAGCACATATCTCTTATATTGATTTTTTTCTGAGACGATGGTCACAGAATCCTTACAAGGGCGAATGCAGTTTCTTAACACTTAACACTTTTATACAAAATCTTTCACCTGACTGAATGAGTCCAATATTAGGGCTTACAATGCTCTAAGCTTCTTTAAGGCTTTGGAATGTAACGTTCTTTCTACAATGGCCACATTTTTTGTTCTGCATTTCAAATTCACATTGAGCAAACTCTCGGATTCCACTGGCACAAGATGCCCTGAAGGTACACTGTACAGAAACACTGGAGGATTTCAGTACTGCATTCCATTACAGTTGGTATTTTGTCAGGTGTCGTGGAAGATAATTGCTACTGAAACACTTCTGTTATGTCTATGCAATTATGACGGCTTGAAGCTAACGAATGGTAATTCTTTGGAAAAAACAACACCGAGTTTTCTTTAAAATGCCACTATTCAAATTAAAATGACAGACAAGGCTTTCTACATGTATGTGGTGAAAAAATATGAACGTTTAACCACTTGCCACCAGGGATTCCGGTTTCGGACATGTATTCTTTATGTGCGTGGCCGGGGTCTCCGAACTCGGACAAAAGGAACTGGGCTTTGTAACAAAAGACCGTACTCATAACACAAGACCAGGCTGCTGGGAATTACTGACATTTTTAAAATCTCAATAGTGGAGATAATCCAGCCCTCTTTTGAAACAGTATACCATGGTTTAGGCATTTAGCGCAACGGATTACCACCGGGGACAAAGCGCTCCACCACTGCAGCGATGAGCCACACAGCACCGCTGCACGCTAATCTGGCCCTTATTGAAAAGAGTCAGCAGTGCACTGTGCTAGTTTCGTGAACAAAAGAAAATTTTGTAACACCACACAATCTGGGCTCTTTTTACAAGGCGGCAGGCCTGACTGAAATACTCCAACGCCAATAGATGTTGTCTGTCAGATTAGAATAGAAACCAGACAGTCCTCCGTGTGGGTGTAAGTGTCCAGTAAATGAAGATAGAAATTTTTAAAGTATTTCGAAAACAGAAAAAAAAAGAAAATTATCCCATCCCTGCATCATCAACATTCATAAATGCCCCCCGGCACAAAGTGGTTAAAGATCACGAAAAATGGTAAAAGGTACTACCTGTAGAAAAGCTTGAAAAAGCATTGCAGCATCTGGAAAAATGTAAATGGGTCACTCCATGAAGTTTGGGCACAGTTTGTGACGGTGTCCCTTGTTACATCGGTAACTTTTATTGCCCTTTATTTTCACATTACAACAGATTAAGTCATATTATTCAGCAAAGATGAAGCACGCCACTACAAGAACCTAGCAAAATTTAGAACACCGTCAATTTAGAATCCACATGCAGGGGAAAAAAGATGTTTATTTTCACTGATGTAACAAGGGACGCTGTCACAAACTGTGCCCGAACTTCGTGGAATGACCCAATTATAAATACAGTCTACAGAGTACAATTTACTACATAGCGTAATCGACACTCTCATGCAAACGTACGGGGGTGGTGCTACAATGTGGCATGTAAGTTGCATATACTACAAAATAAAATTTTTGGTCCAAGTTCTCAGCCGTTGAAATGACTTTAAAAAAAAAAGACTGCACTTACTACATCAGAACGTGCAGCTGCAACATAAACCTAAGTTAAACTTTAATACCGGCAAACTAAAAAGGCAATGCTTCTGTTCAATGTGGTGCATTTTTTGAGTTGCAGAACGGGTGATACACTTCGCTCTGAGGAATGCAAGGTCCCTAAGTAATCCGCATAGTATTAAACGTCTGCGAGGCGCATCACTTCACATACAGAGAGTTCTACGACTATGTTCTGTGTGAGTACAATGTGCGTAATTGACCACTTCCTGCTGGGGATTCCGGATCTGGACACGCATGCTTTATTTGCGTGGCCGGGGTCTCCTTGTAACAAAAGACTGTTCAGGCCTGGCTGAAATACTCGGGTATCAATAGATTTTGTCTGTCAGGCTAGAGTGGGACCCAGACAATTCTTTGTGTGGGTATTAGTGTGCAGTAAATGAAGATAGGAATTTTTGAAACACTTTGCAAACGGAAAAAAATGATAAATATCCCGCCCCAGCGTCATCAACATTGATAACTGCCCCGGCAGGAAGTGGTTAAAGTATTTCCCCTACATAGTGTCTAAGCTTACCACTTCTTAATGAATGCCGTGAGTTTCTAAGCTTTTCCTCTGCGCGAGGTTACCTGTGAGGCACAGTGCCTTCCCAAACAGATGTTCACATACAAGAGGTTACTTAAGTTCAGTTTGTCCCGAGGTGTGAAAGATTCCATGTGATTATTTTCAGTCGATTCTTCTTCAATCCTAACAGAGCCAGGGGGAGGGGGGGCTCAACTTTTTTTTCAGCTGCTGAGCCCTCAGGAGTTTTTTCAGCAAGTTCTTGCGGTCATTTTGACACCGATACCACTGTGTGTCCAAGACAGTTCAGCCCAACACATATTTTTCTACTAGCATGCGCAATGTACCCAGGCTGGCATAAGTGCAGCCTTGAAATTCAAATTACCAAAACCACGAACCTCTGCGTTGGATTGAGTTGAAACTTAACATCTACACCGATTATGAGTAGCTCTACACGCATGCAAGTTTAGTTTTTGGGGGGAGTTGTTCTGCCCCCTCTCTCCTGGCCATGAGATGGTCCATAATAGTCCGGCTCTTTTAGGGTTAAAACATTGTGAAGAATGAGTTTCCTTATAACTGTCAAAGTTGGAAACACAGAGAGGTGAACAGTGGATGGGGAGCACAAGACGACCTCACAGATCGCACATCGGAAGAAAGCGCCGAGTCTTTTCAGTCCTTGGTCTTCGAGGGAGCGAGTGCACATCCCTAGTGACGGGGTGTGACGCCGTGTCGAAGGCTCTCCTGTTCCACCTTGAGCTGGTGAGGTTTGCAGTAGATCTTGCCTTCAAACACGGCGTATTCGGACAAACTGGATGGGGAGGATATATTCAAGTTAAGGGGGCAATTTCAGGAACTATGCCACCTCCCTGCCTTTGACATGCCCATGCATTTACTACGCGACATCAACTGTATGTTCAGCAAGTTACAAAGTTGCAGTGTGGGTAATAAAATGGCCGCCCTCAGGCCACTGGTTCACGTGAAGACACGGAGAGTTTTTTCGTTCCCTATCTAGTGGTTTCAAAGGACCCATGAATACAACGTTCACATGTTTTAGCCACAACTGAAGCGACAGACCAGTGTCTGTTAAAAAACCACGTACATAAGGACTGCTTGGATGGAATGACCCGGAGGAAGAATTTTCACTTCTCAAATATGCACAGGAGGCTGCTTTGTCCAGCACAGCTATGAGGATTTATAAATCTGCCTGTGGGTGAACTTGACACCACCAAACCCCACAGCATCCTGACGAGCATTTTAGCAGTACAGCCAGAGATCTCACCTGGTGATTTTCTTGCAGTACTGGCACTTGAAGCACTGCTTGTGGTAGATCTTCTTGGCCACCTCTAGGCGTTCCAGGGTGTAGACGCTCTTGTCGCAGATGCAGCACTTGTCGTGTGCCGGCGCCTTCCAGGTGGATCGGCCAGACTAGAGGGTTACAAAATATAACGATATGAGCATGTGTTAACACTTCAATAGTGTGCCACTGGGCGTTCTAGCAGACCCTTCTTCACAGGGAAGCCATATTGGATCCACTTCCCTGACTCTGTCCTGTTGAAATGAAATCTGTTAAATGGGGTGGTGCCAGACTATTATGGGTATTACGCCTCATTTCCAATTTTTCTTTAATGTGGCTGAAACAATTAGAGATGACTATTATTTATAATAAAATTAAAATCATTCTTTAACATAAACTGGCATTATTTTGTAATGGAATTTCGTTCCATTGCTCTCATTTTTACTCTCAGGTTCCAAATATGAAAAGTTCAATTCAACATGGCCGGCTCATGAAATAAGTCAACTTCCTCACAAATGAAGCTTTGGGCATAATTTGGCTTAGTCTCTGCGAGTGCCTTCATCTTGAGCTTCTCAACCGACTTTCAAACACTTACTGTAAATGCCAAGTAAAACCACACTCCAAGTCTTGGTCTCATATTAATCAAACGGACATTTCTGCAGCGGCAAATTGAGCTGCGATGAGCTTAAGGGTTTCAACTCTGAGGAACTAATTCTCTGAAAACTGAAGGCTGAAGCTTAAAAATAAAGTTTGCTGAGATTTGGGGAAACCTCCCTGACTTACTTTGCAATTTTTTATAAGATCAACCGCACAGGATGCCAAATGATTTTCAAATGTTTAAGAGTACAATTTTGTTTCCGCTATAGTCCATGGGCCGTGCAAGCACAAACGTGTAAACGAATGGCTTCCTGTAAGCAAGAGGATTTTGGAGGTTTCACGGAGCTTCCAAGCAAGAGTGCCTGAGGACTCGGGGTGATTTCTTGTCGCTGTCCTCACCCTTTTGATGTCCGGTTGGTCCTCACTGTGATCCGTTTTGTTCTGGAACATGTTCAGGCGATCCTGCATCCCACTGCCGGCCACTTTACCCTCGTTGCGCTCCTGAGGGAATGTCTTCCTCAGTGGCTGTCATCAACAAACGAAACAACACGGCGAGTTTCACACTGAAATTGCATTTCCCACTCACGGCACTCCTGATCTTTGCACAAAAACAGATTTGTCTTCAATGACAACGAGTGCGGAATGATTCATTGCGAGCCTTCACAGGAAAAGATTTCAAATGCATGAATTTTAAAGCACCTACGCCTAACAGCAATACTGCTGACTTGTAAGACGTGAAAAAAAAAACACCTGTCACATTGTTGCTCAAGGTGCATCTTCTGTGCCCTCACTTATCAGGCCCATGGAAAAAAAAATTTATCACATCCCCTCAGAGACACTGGGAGTCTACAGCCTGATGCTGCCATTTCAGTACAAATGGGTTTTGAAGGCAAACACTATGACGACCATCTCTGCCCAAACAGGTGCCTACTTACTCCCAGTTGGAAGGAAGAAATTTTGAAAGAAAAAAGGTCTTGCAAAGTCCCTGAGTTCAACACGCCCAACCACGACACCAAAGCACAGATGCCCACACCTTGCTTCTACATGTACCTTACACCTGTCCATTCATTCCTTGCAAATTTTTTTTTACCTTGTCTTCAGCAAAGACGCCCTTCTCCTTGATCTTGCTGACAAGTCTGTGGACCAGGAAAGCATTTCACACATTTTTGCTTAATTTGAGACTAACAGCCAATGGCTGAGTAATATCAACTCGGGATGGCTATCCTTAATGTTTGGAACATTTCTTTCAGAAAGTTTCTCCCAAACGTTGTTCAGGGTCCCTTTGGGAGTTGAGTAAGCACTGTGTAATAAAATCTTGCACAATAGGAACAACATTGTACATCCAGGCTGTACTGACTGAATACTTTGAATGAGCAAGAACTTGAATGTTTGGACGGGGGAGTCAGGTTGGCAGGGTAGTTCTTTCCACGCCTTCCACCTCTGTGGTCCCGGGTTCGAATCCCAGCCCGGTCCACATGTGGATTGGGTTTTCAGTCCCTACCTGACTCTGTGGGTTTTACCCAGAATATTCCTCTGGGGTTTTCCTCCCACCTCTAAAACTGTAACTGCTTCTTACTGTCTCCCCTTTACTGATGTTGGTGAATGTGGGTCATTTGGCGGCTGCCTGAGGCGCCCTTGTATGCCATCCGCTCAACCATGTTTAAATGTATTCATTGTTCCACACTTAATGTCTTCATTGTACAGCGCATTTGAACATATCCATATGGAAAATGATTATCATCATTATTATTACGTGCGTTCTGAAAACCGTGAACATAGGGAAAGGTACGGATCTTTAACTCTGCGACCAGAATTGAAAGCTATGACTGCGCTGGCACAACCGTTGCACGCAGGTGGAATGCACATGCACATGTTGCATACCACTTCAACCAACAAGGCTGTTGTGGCTTGCCAAAAGACACGCACGCTTCAAATTTGCGAACGCGAGCGCAAGCTTGGTGCCAACACAATAATGGCTTCTCCTCAGATTGGTCCACGCACAAAAAGACTCTGACTTGTGATCCAGTTTTTACGCCAATACTTGGACATATTCAGCACTTGCAAGTGCTGTCAGAGCACTCAGATCCTAATCGATGACCCAACAACGCAAATACTCATTCCAAACAGCAGTGCAGCTTTAGTTTATTCTGCAATTTCCTTAACTGCAATGTGGAGTAATGACATTCCCTAAATCTGAAATTCTTGCACTGTCACAAATAATTTCAGTAAGCACTCACCCAAACTTGAAAGTGGTCACGTAGGTTTTCTTTAGAGGACTGAAAAGCAAAAACAAAATACGAAAAAGAAGCTCCAGTTTGACTGGATTAAATAATTCATCTTAAACGAAAACATATTTTTGCAAAGTAAGCCTCAAGTAAGATCCAAATGAGGAGAGTGTTAACAAAAATGTCAACAAGAAACAAGGTTCTTACGGTGCTTTGGTCAGGTCTCCAATCCTTGTATTCAGTTCAGTCAACTTGAGAGAAAAATGCAAGGAAAGGTGTAGAGTTCAAGGACGAGACACACAGTTTGACAAATGCATGCATAGTTAAAACAACTTTCTGTATATGAGAAGATCCCACCAAAGGAGTCTTGAGGCCATTTGATTCAGTAACTGTGTTTTATGTTTTCATTAAATGGAGCAAACTGAGCTCTTTATTTTGACCTATGACCTAGTATGACATCCTCCTGAAGATGGGTATTATGTGAATGAACATCTTGAGGGCTCCTACTGATTTCCCTGGTGCAAGATTGTTTTCAAGACCTTTAGGCAGAAAAGAGATTCTCGCAACTTGTGACTCCAATTCCAATGGTCTTTTGAAGCCGTCTCACTTAGATCAGAAGAGCAACGCTAATTAACAAATCCACATGACAACTGTGCTTACATTTCTTGAAACTCCACAGCAAAGCAAAAAAATTGTCACCACCCTAAAAAATTTGGGGGACTTTTTCTCAAGGATTTTCAAACAAGGCAAGGGAATTTCTAAGACACTCTTTTACAGGGTTCCATGGATCTTGATCGACTCTGTGGCTTTGGGGGATATCAAGTTATTTTTGTTTTCCAAATTAATTGTTCATATTAATGGATGTACACAGATCCCAAAATTCACCAAAGGACAAAACTCATGTTGCAGATATTGGAAAAAAAATATCAATTTCCCTCCCAAAGGGATACAGACAGGCGTGCCCTGAGGTCAAGGGTTGAAGGTCAACTCACATCATACTCCTGGCGCTGTTTACGCTTCATGAGGTCAAACTTGGCGGCATACAGCTTCCTCAGCTTGGCCTAGGAGGTGGATAGGAGACCGTAAGATTCAGACTAAAGGTAAATTAATTCACATCTAAAGGACTAAAGGTGATCTTGCTTACTACATAAAGTTATCCCCGAAATCATGGATTGTGGGCTGCTCAATCAGAAAATGCCCGGGGACATGCAATTCTGCAATGTTTACTGCCTGAGGGTACCCAAATTGGTCAAACTGTCAAATTTCCCATTTGCTGTGCACCTGCATCTTTGAAGTAGACTATCGTATTAAATAGAGCTTGGTTTCCATACAAGGCCTGTCTTCACAGTAGATATCTCTCCATGGTTGGGCCTTAGAGTGTTTCAAATGACGAAATCCAGGTATCAAGAGGCATCTGACATTAAGTGTGGCCAATACACCAGATCGTTTACACAAACTAGTGTGCACATGATAGCATCAAGCTGTGAATATCATTAATGAGGAGCACTCAAGATGGAAGATCTTTTGTCCAACTTCTGTCCAACCCACCTGCAGGTCCATTGCCAGCTCCCGCAGCCTCTCCGCGCTGGTGAAAGCAGAGATGTCCAGTGGAGGCACTTGCTCCTCCAGGGTCCTGGCTTTCAGCTCAGCCTGCTCTTCGGGGGTCATGGACCTCTCCCTCTCAGCCTGCAGGATGCTGTCCTGGAACGACAAATACAGAGAGAGAAAGAGAGAGAGATGGAGAGAGAAATTGGTGGGGAGGAAATGACCAACGACCGTGGACATCGAGAGGGCCAACACACACTGACCCAGGTCTGTGTTCCAAAAGACGGAGGTCACAGGAGAACAAAGCAAGCGTGCCAGTCAACATGCGACAGTGCTGACTGGACAGGCCTCACCTCGCGCACAGTGTTGCTCTTGAATGACCTCGGAGGCACTTCATTACACATATGCACTTTTGAAATACCAAACCGGTTCACTGTCAACAGTGTGGTGACATTTATGTTTTGATGGGAGGGAAGGGTTGGATTTATCAGGTTTACTGGTTCTACAGACCTCCCTACACATAGCTGTTCCTACACTTCTTCTTTTTTAGGGGGTGGGGCCTTCGCCTCAGTCTCTTCTTGATATTCAAAAGGGGATGGACCTTCAATCTACATCTGAAAAAAGTTAACTTTTCTCACATCCGAGTGGTTAAGAGTTTAACGTTTCTAGTTCAGATTAGGGAATGTTATGCAAGTGGTCCAACTTGTCATCTAAGCCTTAGTGTCCAATGTCTAGCATCGTACCGAGATGTTGTATTTGGGGCGAATGTAGCTCAGGGAGTTCTGGATGTTGCGACGGCGCTCTTCCGCCTCCTGCCGGCGCTTCTGAATCTCCTCCCTCAACTTCCTCGCTTCCTCCTGCAAAGGATAATGCCTTGAAATGATTGCAATGTACCAAGAATCACAGCAACACACCAGTATTGAAACAGTTTGCTGGTGGACCTTTGGACCAGTGCTGTAGCCGAGTTCACCCTCTTGGAGTCTGACCTCGCTGTGTCCAAGTCTGAGTCTGAGTTTCTGAGGCCAAGTCTAAATATGAAGTTCAATACACGTCCTTGTTTAATTGAGTCCGAGTCTTGAGTTCTGATTTCCAAAGGCCACATCACAGTCCAAGTGTTCCAGTCTGGGGTCTGTTTTTGAGGTCACATCCAGGTTCTAGTTTTGAGATCAAGTTCAGACATCCAAGGCCAAGTATGAGCCGCAGTCTGTGGTATTCATATCTCATACTCTGGAGTCTGACGAGTCTGAGCTCTGTTGTCTAATGAGTCTGAGCTCTGCTGTCTAATGAGTCTGAGTTTAAAATCTTATATCCAAGGCAAGGTTGCCCACTCTAAAATCAAACCCAAGATTTACTCTTGGCATTTGTTGATTCAAGTCCAGTCCCAGGCTTTGAGCCACTTACCAATGCTCATTTTTGTCTCCATCTCAGGCTTCATCTTTGCTATTTCATCACCTGACAAAACCTGAAACGCAGGCAAAGTCGAGTACTAAAAAATGGCCCTGGTGTCCAAGACAGAGTCGGAGTCACAGTCCAAGAGTATGTCTTTGAGTCTGAGTGCTAGTATTCCAATCCCAAATCTAGTGTTCTAAAGCCAAGTCTACATCAGAGTCAAGGTACTGAAGTCCAAGTCCTGGTGTCTCAAGTCTTAGTATACAAGTCTGCGTTGGAGTACTATCTGTGGCAGGGAATGAGACCAGAAAAGAAGGACTAGACAGTGTGTTTTACTGAGAATCACTCACAGCTTCACGGGCCCGCCTCTCTTCCTCCTCTTGCTGCTGACGCCGCTCCTCTGCTTCTTGCTTCAGCCGACGTCGCTCCTGTCACAGGAAAAAGGCACTCGGTTTTAATGGCTACAACACATCCCCTGTCGGGATATTGCCCAAAGCAGTATCCCCAATGCACTTGGCTAAGCCCTGTGGAACAGTGGAAAATAAAAATGTGGTCCAAAAAAATCTGTGCTGGGTCTATTTTCCTCGACAACTATTGCTTACATGGTGTTCGGCTAGGAACGCACATGTTCAAATGTGTACAAGCCTGCCAACGTCCTAGTGAACTGTTGCTGAACAGTAATCAAACTCAATCTTAAAAACTCAACTGTCCCAGTTTTCCGCAGTGCAACTGGGGACATCCAACCTTTAATCAGTCAAATCATTTCACTCTCTGAACCAGCAATGTGATTAACATTGGTGAACTCAAACTGATTACCACTGTGAAATGGTCAAGGTTTGGCATGAGTTACACGAAGTCCGGTAACGGTTTAAACTTCCTCGTCTTGCTGTATCAGAACTACATACACATGAGCACGACTGGAGTCCTTAACATTTTTACAACCAGTTCTTCCCTGATAATATAAACAGTGCTGTATCCTGGGTCCTGGCCCTGAGCAGAACATGTAAACGTTCTGTATATTGTTGAGACTGTCCAAGAAATTATTGGCTTTAAAGCTTTCAAACCTAAAACTTGGGTTAAGAGTTGGCCATAATTTTGACAGTGTGAGGTTTTAGAGCTCATTTCCAGGGCGGCTGATAGAGCCACTCAAAATACAGCTCAGACTGTCCTCCACTAAAAACTTTTTACCAGTTCACAGCTTCAACACCCAAAGATCCCAATTAAAGTGAGCAGGAGATTAACGATTAGACATTTTCGAAGCTCAATTTCAGGCCCGTTGCCGCAGCGACTCAACATACCCTGCGTTCTTCCAGTTCCTGTCGCTGCAGTTCACTCCGCTCCTTGGCCAAGCGACGCTCTTCCAGCCGTTCCCTGTAACGCTCCTCATTCTCCTGCTCTCGCTTAAGGCGGATTGCCTGGGCATAACGACAAACAACCAAAAAAAAAAAATCTACCATCAAATGCCCATGTGCTCCAGCTTAGTTCCCTCCAAACGCGTTAAATATTTGGCACAAAACTTGGTACTCGAAAAGTTCTCAACTACAACACTGAGTAAATGCCACTACTCAACCCCCAAGAGAAGCAGAGTTTTCAGATCACTCCTCGCTAAATATCTGAACTGTGAACAGTGTGATGACAATTTCAGTTTTTAATCCTCATTCCGTTCCATCTTCCCAATCACTTCAAATATTCACCGGGCATGACTGCCCTGTGATTTGCTGTAGAGACACTACAACAGCGGAGGTAAGCACCCCCCTCCAAGGGCTGCCAAAAGAATCCTCAGGCATTCAAATGGTACCCTCCAATTTGCTCTTTTTAGAGTCTTTGCTGATGAGGTACATATCCTTCAAAGTCCTTTGTGTGGAGGGTAAAAGGCACATCTGGCTGACTGGCCCCACCACTGACATGTACACCAAGAAAGCAAGCGTGAAATCTAGTTAGAGCCTGGAGACAGCCCTGGCTCGTACCTCTGCTGCATCAACTCGCACGAGGGCAAATTGTTTTGTATCTGCGATCGTCAGCATTTCATATTGTGCTCGACCGATGTAATGCTTAAACAAACCGAGTGCTTGACCATACCTCCAATCTCAATTCCACCTCACTGAACTCCTGTTTGTCTTCCCATGATTCTCTGGACATCCTGTCGATGGAATGAAAAATTACAATAGTCAATATCGCGTGCTTGTGCTGACTGCACGGGTGTGCAACGGTGTGTTACTTCCTCAATGATCAGCGTACACACTGCACCTTCAAATTGTGAGCAATGGCCTGCAAGTAGCACTTGCACGAATGGCGGTGAATTGCCGATGTAAGTTTCCACACAAGTCAAGAAAGTGAAAGAGCCTACGATGTGTACATGAACAGAGCTTGATTTACAGAAATGACAATACTTTTGTGACCACATAAAAAGTGAAACTCACCTTGTGGGAGTCTTCTTCTGTGGAGGGAGGAAACCAAACAAAACGAGAGTTTTAATTCAATGTGTTGCCGGTGTTCTTGATACATTAAAATGTGATGACACATAAAATTGAAATGTTATTCAGATTACGGAGCCAATTTCAGTTTCAAATTTCTAGGAAATTATCAGTTTGAGTGAGAAAATTGTGACCTGTCACCACAAAATGAGCTGAAAGTTGGAATTTTCAAAAATTGAGATATTGGTATATTTGAATTCAGCAGAAAAAGAGGTTTTTTTCTAGTGGTATGTACGTGGAACACGTGGGGTAAAAAAGTATCAAGTGAAAATGTGACATTATTCTGGCAGCTTCCTGTCTTTGTTCCCGACACTGTTTCACCATTTCTGACCAGACATGAATAATGCTATCGTCGGAATTGCTGAGAAAATGACATTTTTAAATATATGATCCTGCGAAATATTTGAAATTAGATATGAGACAGGTTTCCCTTTCTAAATATTACAAAACCCAAAAATTGACCTCCACTTCAACATGACTTTGAACCCTCAAAACAGGAAAGAGTGGGATGGGACTTTACTGTCATTTTGCCATGACAGGTCACAATTATGGACCAATGTGCTAGTGACTTGTTTCATAGTGACCTGTTCACTGAAAACAAAAGACCGTGTTGTGTGACAAACTGTTGGAGTTACTATCAATGTAATTTTCAATATTGAGCATGTCAACAAGGAACTTGTCACATATTGCAGTCAAAGCCACTGATCATGAGAATAACTTGTGACTTATTGCCACATGTACGGTGTACATTATGTGCTCTATGAAAGGTAACAATGGAAATGGGACAAATGACGTAATTATGTGACAAATGTTAAAAAACTTGCAAACGTTCACATACGGCACACAACACAAATTAGTTACATTCGGGCAGGAGCAGTGGTGGAAATCTAACAGGGCTGAAGGTTCCATTGGAAAAAGAATGTTCACCAAGGAAATATATGTAGGTACAGACTGTACGTTACAGAATGACATAACAGAGCTACGACGGTCTACCATTTTTGGAGTCGGACATACATGTACGACCACTGAAATGATAGCATTTCATAGATGTGGCAAGGACGTCTGCCCCCATTGCAACTAAAGACAATTTTATGCACTCTCTGCATAAGTTTCCACATTAAAGGACCCCCAAATGCCACTGCTCTCCTGTGCCCAAGTAAAGACACTTTAAGGGTAGTGCACATTCAGATGAAAACTGGTTATTCACACATCACAAAAACCAACACTTCAGAGAGTCTAGATTCAAGGCTAGTTTAGTTCTGCCACATCCCAGAGTGCATGCTGCAGCGTCAACTTGACTCCCAGAATGGCTGTGCACACGGTGCATGCACAGAAAGCACTGAAGCCATTTCCAAATGGTCTAGATACATGTACATTCTAATGGCCATATCCTGACATTGGAATATACACAAATTGTCCAGTAACAAGTCAGATCCACTTTGAAAAAAGTGACAAAGTCGTCCAACCCCCTTCCCCATAAGATCACTCAACAGCTTAAAACCTTTGTGTTTATAATCAGGTCCATTCCATATGACAATGACAGTAGTGCATGGTCCATGTGCACAAGAGTACAAGAACCAGACACAAGAACCTTCGCCGGTTAACTTTCACGACCAAAGTCTGAACCCTCGAGCCAAGGCACTTTCACCCTGCTGTAAAATGGCACCAAATCTCTGCCCGATTTCCACTGCCGAGACAGGGGGACGGGGAATGAGAAAAGATACTGTACACGTGCATGTGTGTGGTCAGGGGTACGTGTCGTGTGGTTGGCAGTGGGGAGGGGATAACCAGCAATCAATTCATGCATTGGTGCTACACATCTACCAATACCTCCACAAAGGATGTCACTGACATCAACGCATGAGTTATGACATAGCCAATTTCATAGAGCTGCTTAAGCACAAAATTTGCTTAAGCGGGAAAAAACTCTGCTTAGTAAACAAAGGTTACCAGCTAAAACTCTATCTGATCGTCATGCTAGCCAAAAAACAGCTAAATACAATCCCAAAACAATACATATCACATGGAGTTTTGGCTGGTTACCTGATTTATCAAGCAAGGTTTTCTCGCGCTTAAGCAAATTTTGTGCTTAAGCAGCTCTATGAAATGGGCCCCTGTTCAACCGTACATCAACATGTACATATTTGTATACACAAACTGGGTTTTATACCAACAAACTAGGTCGGCATAGGGCCAAAGGTAGGTGTACAACACCACCACTTTTCCTTTGCCTTATATGCAAAACTACATGTATGAATTGAATGCACACACATGCTGCCCCCTTCTAAAGAATGACCCTGCCCAAGAGCCACTGAGTAATGCATATACATGTATGCATTTCACATGCCACTTAACCTTTGCCACTGTTCCATACAAGGTACAGACAACTGATCTGTTTGTCTCTGTAGTGGATGCAAGCCTCCAAGACAACTATACCGTAACACTATACACAGCTTGAATACTTTGTGGAAATGATAACTCTCACAGTTCCAATGCATGCCAGGGGACAAAAAGCTGTCCCAGAATCTGACCTGGTGCCTCACAGTAGGTATGTGACAGGACATCCCCGAAGACATAAAATGATTCTGTTCCCATTTGTACATACTGATGTACGTGTACAAACCAAGATTTTTTTCTGGGGGGGGGATGGGGAACTTTGTGACACTAATAAAAACCAAGAATGCGAGCTAAGCCAAGCCCCGTTTGTAAACACCGTAAATTCTACCATTTCATTTGATGCCAATACCTTTTTTTCTTTTTTTGGTGTACTTTTTTTCTCTAAAACGAAAGCAACAGGGAGGTGCTAACCGAAAATAATAAAATCAATCATGCAAATCATTTTTCAAAAACTCTGCAATCAGACAAAAGTAGTCCTGTTAGAATGGATTGTTGACAGGCACACATTTCCATCACATGCACAAAATACAACTCTTCAGTATTACCGGGAGCTCACATCTTTTAAATTCACATTTCCATCAGGATGGTTAGTTTCACAAAACACAAAAAGTTCCACATGCAGGTGTTGGACGTTAGAAGGGATTAGTAACTTGTAACTATCAACAGATGTGAGTAACATGCAAATTGCACGATGACACTTTGACCTACAAGCAATTTGGACTTAGCGCTACCACCTGACGAATCCTCTTCACTTGATTGGTCATTGTTCTGCTGAGGTAATACGTGAATATTGATGAATTTAAGCCCCCAAAAATTATAAGTTAACTTAGTAACGGATGTCAATTCGCGAGAAAGAAAACTGTGATTTCTACTGTTCATTCATGTAATTTGAAAGTTCACAATGTCATGTTTTAGCAAAAAAGGGCAAATTTGAACACATCTTAAAACTAATGTTGCTTCATTTTTAATAAAATATCAAACAAGCATCTTGCACTGTTTAAAACTAAAACATAGTTATGAATACAACAAGTTAATGTGACAAAGCTTAGCACATATTATAAATGAAGAGCTAAATCAATTATGTCAAACTATCATTTCAACACAAAATAACTGTTTTATTTTGAAAGCAAACAAAATGTGACAACCTAAGAACCCTGATTCTGTGGTACAGTTGACCCATTCCTTCACAGCCCAGTAAAACAGTGCATCGAGAATCATTCATGAGATGTCGGGACTTACCAGCTTCACTTCCACTTCCGGCTCAGAACTGCGGGAGCTGCGGAAGGATGCCACTCGGCCCACTTCGAACGTAGCTCTGGGCACAAAACATGGGGGGAACAAGGAGTCAAAGCCATGTCCAAGTTGTTTGGCTATGGCTGAATATTAACATGTAAGTCTACAGCCTATGGCAGCCGCTAGCCAGTGGCCACTGGCTGCTAGCCACTTCTTGATCTCAGGAACAACGTACCATGCATGCATCCACTGAGTATAAAGATGTATTGTCCAGCTTGGCAAACATCATTTAAAGCTATCCATGCTCCACACATCTTCAAAGTTCAGGTCCAACTTAGCAAAGCCCTCTTTAATTTATTTGCAAAGTTTGTCAGAAGAAACTATGTTACTGAAACATCTGGTGTCAAGTTTTCATTCTTTCTGAAGTCCGTATAGATTGCTGAATGGTCCATCTTTTCAAACCATTTGTACGTGTCTGGGTCACTCTTGCCCGAAGTCATGAAGCTCTGGCGCAACACGTGCTGACAGAAAATCTCATTTGAAATCTGTCCTGAGACCTGAATGACTGACATGGACATCGGCTTCAGTTTACGGGCATTCTTGTTTAATCTAGATTGCACGTTCTCCTACACCCTAGATCTCAGTGTAATATTTAGTGCTGATGAGTTGGTAGTGTTCTGGTTGTGTTAACTCAGTTGTTTTACATGCGCAGACACTTGCACTTTAGCATTGCCAGTGCCAGACAGCTTGGAAACAAACAGCTCGGTGTCAGCCGGACCACGTTTATGTAAGGTCAAGTTAAAGGTCGAGCATGAATGGTGCACATACATGTTCATTCATGCCCATGTCTCGGAAGTAGACATGTAAATTATGTCCATGTAGCTCTACATACACACTTCCTTCCCCAGCTGCCTGAGTTAGATCGGACGATATGTTAAACGTTACTCCCCATTTGTAGGGAATGAGATTAGACACAACAACAGCTTTTGCAATCTGCAGTTTTAAGCCCTGAATTCCAAAGTGTTTTGGCTGCATAGGATGCAACTTCAGTCCTTCAAAATTCCCAGACTACTTGTACCTCCATGTAAAGATTAAATCCCATTATTTCTTGCACATGTTCCTGAGAAGGGTGACCACTGCCTCAACCCATTAAAATTCCCCGGCAAGTCCTATCACTACATACAAACATGCCATGTTAGGGCAGTGTGCAGGAGACATATATCCAGGAGCGCACAATTTTATTGCTAGGAATTGTTCAAGTGATTTTTTCAGAAGTCACTGTATGAGCACTTAGCAATGGCAAATGCTTTTAATTTGGGGGGTTTTGGTGGAGTATTTTGTCATACACAAGTTTGCTTGGCAGCACCAGTGCAGCAAAATTGACAACAAATAAGTGCATGACAAAGTTTTAATGCTACATACTTAAAGTCCAAATAGAAAACTTGAAACATTTCTGAGAAAATGTTGAATCACTAAAGAAACGAAACTTCAGTCTAGTGAAATCTGCAAAAATGAAGGCATTTTCTGTGCACAAACTAATGCAACACTGAGGCTTTCTTCCTGGGATGACATCACAGTTTGGCTCATGAATATGGAAATACTAATACTTTCTGCATCAAAACCTAAAAGCTGGGGTAATCCACTTTAGAAAATTGAAACAGAAGTTGAAAATGGTTAACTTGGACACAAAGGTGCATTCTGAAGGTTTGTATTTAAAAAACTCTACAGCAGCTATTCTTCAATGTGCTCTGTACAACTCACCGTTCTCTTTCCTCTCGTGCCTTCTCCTCGGCCCGTCGGCGGCGGCGCTCTTCACGGCGTCGGGCACGGTCGTCAGCAGCAAAGTCATAGCCCACGTCACCCATCCTACCCTTCAATGTCTACCCTGATATTGAAAGACCAATTAGGACGCTGAATACCAATCTGAACTTGAGGGAGTCTGGATCAGCACTGAATAAAATTTGATTCCAAATTCAGACTTGATTCCACGCCTCAATTTTGAGGAATTGACTTTCTGCAGCATACATGTTCAATAATTGTTTCTACTTCTTTGCAAGTCCATTACTTTCAAGTGGTCCTTGATGATTCCTTTAATTAAAGTAATTGACTTTTGATATTGGCAAGAAGGCACGCTATCTTAAACTAGGAAACGAACTGGATTAAAGAGCTTTCAAAGCCACACAATGCATCAATGCATTACGCAACCTGATCTTCAAAAGCTGTTGTAAGTTTAGAATTATAAATAAGTACAGTTTTAAGAAACTCATGTTCCAAAGGGCAATGATATGTACATCATTTCTGAAGTAGCTAAGTTTATTCATGGTTTTTCACTTGTTATGACCAGGGAAATTTTTAATTGATTTGAAATGGAATGGTGATCCTTGGTACAGTAGGTCTGATTTCAAGCAGATTGAAGTAGAACAATGATGGGTGATTTTTACAAACAAAATACAAAAATACATTACATGATACGTTTTGGTAAAAACAGCTTCATTAACCACACTGTGACATACCCCTCCCATATATTCAAATTGTTTGCACGGAAAAATCACATTGTCTTGTTCTCAATGTAGTTTCCACATTTAGTTCTACACACGGCAAGAGAGTTGACCAACAGAGTACACAACTTCCACCTTTACCTCAAACAGGCCTAACTCACAACAGATTATGAAATAACACCTGCTCAAATATATAACTGGACCATTAATCCATCATTTATGCATAATTACCTGATAATGGTTCTTAATATGCCCAAACTAGAGCATCATAGTTGAGACAGTCACAACCACCACAGCACATGTACTGTAGTGCGGCCAGCCCAACAAATACAGCTGGTGGGAAGAGTTCTGTATCCAGCCGTCAAATACCAAAACATAACAAATTCTACATAATGCTAAATAGTCATTAAAGGCAAGTCCTTTCAACTTGAGAAAAAACCACAATGGTCCGAGGAAAGTTATTTTTAAGTCATAATTTTCAAAACTTACTCATATTTACTCAGGGCTGTGGTGACTGAATACAGAACTCTTTTTCAAACTTCTCCAGTTTTTTGCAGGCCCTACTACATGTACCATGGAGGTAAAGCCTTTTTCCCTCACTAGGGCAGGCCCTACACAAACCAAAACAACCCCACTCAAAACAATTCAATAGGCCCCCTTGTGGCACTTGGAATTGAGACTTATTTCCAGTACGGCTGATCTTGTTTTCCGGGGAAATGACAGATTGTTGCGACTATCAAATTCATACTTGGGACTAATGCCCCTCCCTAAACATGCCCCCCCCCCTGAAATGTAGCCTTGCTCCTCCCACCTGTCTTCGAAATTGTCCTTGGACAATGAACTCGCATACCGCGCACACAAAACCCAGAACCAGGTGGTACAGCGTTAGCTGTCGACGCCAGCTTCCGCAATCACTGCACGCTTCGCGATTTCGTGATCTTTCAGTTTCTACGGAACTTGGCCTATCCTATTTTTCGATATCAACTGGCAGACGATGTGTGCCACAATCACGGCGTCTATCGGTCACTGACAACCGAAGTGTATATGTGCCCTGAAAAAATACATACCTTTTCTTCGGAGAAAAACGCAAACTTCGAACGAAATCTCTCAAGTGGCAGCCGAAGCGAACGATCGGCGACGCAGGTGTGTGTATAGTCTCCGTCCCTGGTTCGCGTACCCGCCCGTGTTTTGTCGACGTTGATCGATGAGGGCACCAAGGAAGAGTTTACCAAACCCTGCCTAGCCCTCCAAAAACGGCTTTGAAGAAACTTAACATGCCACAATATTCAGGGATCATCCCAACATATCATTTTCTAACGAACCGAATTAGGAAAACACGTGGGCTACAATTTAAATGAGCTAAAAGGAAAATCATGAAGGAAAATGGCAAGAAAAGATGAAGTGGAAAGGCAGGTCAACTAATAAAATACTGCGATATATCAGAAAATCATGGTTCTTTTCTTTGAGAGACCATTGTCTTTGCATAGTGAGTAAATAAACAGCCGGATCTCAATTAAGAATTATTTTAAAAACTAAATCGTTATATTCGGAGCTTTTATTTAATTATACTAGGTTAAATTACTTTTCAATGTCATACAAGTTCTTTCGTCAGGCCATAGAGCAAGGTTATGCCTGACACTCTTTGATGATGCTGGTAGACACATGTAGACGTCAACAAGGGTTCTGTTGCAGTGAACCGCAGACAGCCGTATTGTGTTCGAATCTATTGGTTGTGGCCGGGAATAACATGCGCGCGCTTATGGGAAATGCTTCAGAGCCTGCAGGGTGCAGACCACTAATTCAAGTGAGAATTTTTGACCAGGTCATTAACATTAAAATTGCCCCCCCCAACAGTATCTTTTGAAAAAGGAGATTGTTTGGCCCCCAAAATGGTGAGATTGTGTAAATCGTCCGACGTCGCTAGGATCAACTCCCCGGGTCTTTGAGCTTTCATATGAGGGCAGAAGGGCTAAAACCTACGGTTGAAAAATAGTCCTAAGTGCCCGAGAAAGTTGAGGGTTGCCACTTGAAAAATGGCTGCAATCAGACTTCGGAAAAATAATTTTTTTGGGGGGGGTGATTTTGTTTTGTGGGAATAATTAAAATGTAATTGGTTAACCCACAAAAAAGTGAAAAGAAATTGAAAGATAAGTGACCAGGCAAGAATTTCATTTGTGTTTCAGAAATCTCAGGGATGTTGGCGTGCATTGGGCCCTGAACGGTGCTGGTTTTACACTGTTTTCAATGGGGCTTGAATTAGTGGACTAGACCCTTTGCAGTCCAAAACTGATGGCTTTCGTTTGTGTGCTTTTATTAACTTGCGGACGCAATGTCACGAGAGGGCGGTGTATAACTTTATTGGAGCCGGGATGATTCCTTTCCCACTTCTTGGAGCGCTGCTTATGTACATGTACAAAGGGAACCTGGCCCAGCTGATGTGAAGGATTTTTAGGAATGTGAAAAATGTGATCTCGATCGGATAATGAGGCAAGAGGTTTCATCGTGTTGCTAGCTACCTCGTTCTTGTAGAAGGAGACTACTGGCGTTCAAGGGGAACTCACAGCCCAGCAAGGTAATTAATATTCTCTATTAACTTTGTGTCTTAGTGAAATTATTTCTTCCTATAATTAAAAATTCCAATCATGAAACAGTTCTCAGAGAACATATTGTGTATGCAATAGGAATGGTTTACGGTTGCACTCGAGAAATCCCATGCATAATTCTCCCAACTGTTCCTGGATTTTTGCTTTATTCATCGTGATATTTCCCGTAGATTATTTAAATCTCAAAAGATGATTTCATGACGGAAGTTTTTAGTGTGTGTCTACATGGTACTAGGTTTTACCTCGGATCCAAGTTACACATTGAAATAATTAACATGTAAAGTTTGGTATGCTGCTTTCCATTTTCAGTGCGAAACACGATAGAGTGATAGTTCTTCATTGTGCGAATTATTAGATTTGGTCGTGTATTAATATTGTTTGCTTATTGTAATTCAGCCAGAGATCGAAGCCAAGAATCTATTTGATATCTCCCTAAAATGATTAACGCAAGTTGTCTTTTTTTCTTTCTTCTGCATCAAATGACATGTGCACTTAACCAGTAACATGTAGAAACCGAGGAATCAAGGAATATTGAAAGAAACGGGTTACACATAACATGCAAATCATTATTTTTGTTTGAGTAACACAACCCCGGTGGCATTTCAACAGCCTTCAATCCACGCAACGTGTACACCATACAGCTGCCCAAATAAGGACCGGGATGCCAGTGAACGGGTATTCACATCTCAGCTCACAGACACGTTGAGCAACTTTGAAGTGTTTGATTGATTGGTACAGTTGGGAAAGGATGTTGGGATAGACTTCAGTGCGTGTAATGTTATCGATAAAATTGAAAATAAAAGGCACAAAAAAGAACACAGACACAAGCCTGTCTTTAAATGGGAAACAAACACAAGCAAAGATTCAGGCGAAAGGTTTGGCACGGCCGCTTCTAAAAACCTGCATGGAATGAATTAAGGAACTGGGTCGGAAACAAACTGACTGCACAGTTTTGTGGTGGTGGTGGTGATCCTTGGTAAACAGTGCTTTATGCTCTGGTTTGTTGATGGATCAAATGATTTAGAAATGTACACAAGGCAATCATAGATTGTGGTGGTTGTAGCCGATGTAGCGGCGAACACCATTCCTCCGTCGGGTCACAAATTGTCTTCATTTAATTTGGTTGCTACTTTGTAAGCCTCGCATAGGATGGTGCCCGTCATTCTTGCAGGCATCTTGTGAACCAGTCTGTCTGATGACTACGAAAACTGATGCAGAAAAAAAAATTGTGGTAGTCTTTGTATAGCTATCTCGCTTCCTGTGCGGTTAATTGATGAAATTCTACATCATTGTTTCATTCAGTGCACCGCCTCAACTTCCGGTGAGATTACAAGCAAGTACAAGTCATCATGGCGGCTACAGAAGCGTATGATTTCATTTCATTGTAATTCTTTCTTAAAAGCAATGACAGTGACAACCACACTATAACTGCAGCAGTGACGACAAGACATCAAAACAGCGACGACAAACACAACTTCAGCACGAACTGGGACAACAATAATAAAGTGACAATTACTTGCAACAAACTGCAACATCTTCACAACAATCACAACCACAACAGTGAGCGAAAGCGGATTTGATCTTTTTTTTCACAATCTTTGCCCTTTTCTTCCTTTAGTGAAGAGCAAGATGCTCTGGCTGTCATCAAGGTAAAGAAATCCTCATTTGTGACTTACATTTTGAAAGCACTTAGGGTATTGATTCTCCTGTAGTTTTTCAAAACTGATGATGTCCAATGAAGGTTGGCCCTGCAATTCACCCCCTTGCAACTGAGTATAATGTAAAGCACACCTTATCGGTGTGAGTTTTGACTGACGAATTCTGTGTTTGGGAGTCATGCCTCATTATGTTTGATTTGGTAAGAAAATATTTATTACTGCTTGAAGATAAAGATTCCTGATTACTAGATTTCTAGAATGTTCTAGAACACGTTTTATATGGCTGATCCAATCAGAGACGACTTTACATGCTCAGAAAATGAGATGATGCAGTCGAGCTATACTGATTGGCCAATTTGCTCACTAACTTCTCCCAATTGGTCCAATCAGGAACAAGCAGAGAAGAGGCGCGAGGAAGTCAACAAAGAGCTCCATGTTGCTCGGGAAGAATACCGCCGAAAGAAGGAAGAAAAGGAGAAGGAATTGGAAACCCTTCGCGCCAAAAGAGTAAGTTCTTATGAACTCACTATTGGTCATGTGTTTGAAAATACGACAGATTTAAGGCGCCTTTCCATATGTACGTTTTCGGGGTGTGTTGCGTACACGATGCGTTCATGCGTTTCACTTTCACGGACACAGAAATCGACTCCATTAACATGACACACGTGTGCGTTGCGTTCAGCCGTCAAAATCGCCCCAGGAGCAATTTTGACGGATACGCAACGCTTGGCGCAAGTGTTGACGCGCACATGGGCTGACGCGCACATGGAAAGGCGCCTTTACTCTGCTGAATTTGTCCCACGGACTAGGGGTGCTTTGGGACACTACACTGTTGTCACGGTCGGAGTGCTTGGTATGGAGAGCCGTATAGGAACAACAATGGTCACTAAGGGGATTTCAATTTTGCTAATGGCAGTGAATTTGGGGGGTTGGCTATCAGTTTGCAAATGCTTGTCACATTCTTTAGGAGGAGCGCCGGAAGCAGCAGGCGGAGGAGCGCAAGATGCTGGAGAAGTTCGCCGAGGAGAGGCGAGCCAAGGAGAAGGAAGAGGCGAGGAAGAGAAAGGAGCTGGCCGATTTGAAGAAGAAGGAGCGAGAGGCTAGAATCAAGGCCATGCACGACCCCAACGCGTTCAAGGCGGTCGTCATCGAGGTATCTCTGTCTTATAATTTTGGAGTTTTCTGGCCCGCGTTTGTCACTATTACATGCATGGATGAAGAGGTTCAAACAGGCGCGCGCATGCCCCTTTCCATTTACAGTCACGGACAGATTATGCAGACGCCCTGCGGTATGTAGGGATCAACACCAATACTCCAGTAATTAAACGTAAATTCACAGTGTGAATAACCAAGTTATGATTAAGTCATTGCCAGCGACTTGAAGATTTTCAGTAGTGGTTAGCATTTCCAACCACTGGTCTGTGAGCCAACGGGCAAATTACCGTATATAATTTGCTCCGCAGAACGTCTGAAAGCTTGGCGTGCATGCAAATTTATCATACCTGGCAGCCTATCACAGGTATTTATTCAGAAAGGAACGAGACAAGGGATGATGATTGGCCAATCTCTGCTACCTGTTAAGGTAGACGCCCGTTGAGGGCGCCGATTGGTTATAATCTCGAAGTCAAGGTGCATTATTTGTCGCCAAATCTGAACGGGTATTATGATATCATAGACATTTGGTGCCTATTAGCTGACCAAATCCCGGGAGGAGAAATTAAACACACTTTTCTCCTTTCTGGTGGCTTATTTTATTTATCTTAAATTATACTCTTAGAAACAAGAGCCAGCCAAGAAACCGAAGAAGTCGAAGGAAGAATTGGCCCGGGAGAAAGAAGAAGCGATGAAGGAGCGCGTTCAGTCCCTTCCGATCGGTAAGAAATTCTCGGCTCACCTTTGAACAATCGTCACTATCATGTTTTCCCGTACTCCGTTCACATCCCAGATAAAATCCTCACAAAACTTGCTTACGATAATGACACCGTTGCCGTCAAAGCGGTGGTTTCCTGTTTATTTAAACACGTTTTCACAAAAAACTGAAATGATTACGAAAAGTATGTTTACAAGTTTGCGCATATTCCTCAGAAAATCATAGGAACGCTTCGTTTTGTGGATAATCTGAAAATTGTTGATTTTCAGTGTGTGCCTCTCACCAGTTGACAGGACGGTCAGTTAACCTAACGACCTTGTCGATGCTGCTTCTTGCAAACACACCATTCAGACTCGCCCCTCTTCAGCCAAGTAGACTCCATGAGTGTTGGAAATGGGGAGTAATGTTTGTGGATTTGTATCCGTGCGGGAATAGAGTGTGGCTGTGTCCTATTAATACATGCAACAAAGGAAGTCGCTGCCTACTTCCTTATCGCGCGTCACGACTTTTGCACCACATTGTGCCAAAGACTTTGCAGGCTATCCGCCCGAGCTGAAGTGCACCCCCAATCGGCGAAAAGAAAGACAGTTGGTTACAAACGGGTTCTTGCATGCGTTCTGCGTGTACGCAAAGACCATACATGCCGGAATAAATGGCTGAGTTCGGGCGGCTTGTTTTCGTATGTTCATGAACAGCTCGATATGTTATTCGTGGGTTGGCCGCTCGAACGCTGTATTGGATCGTAAAACTGGTTATCGCTGGTAGTAGTACTACCAAAAAAAAAAAAAATGGCGGCGTCCGTTACGTTCTTCGAGGGTAAATGCTTAGATAACTGGGCTGAATTCTGTACTGTTTCAAAAGGAGCATTCATTGTGGAAAATTATTGTTGTTCATTTGGCAAAACTTCCCATTGTCTTCGGCTTTGTCAGCTTAGCCATCTCGCTATTTCTTACGGCTGTTCAAAAATCAAAACCTCACGAGTTGTTCCGTGTGTGATCCTGTTCCGAGAACAGTGTTCGTGAGTCGTGTTCCTGCCATTCGAGGGCGAGAACAAGAAACCCGTGTCAAGAACAGGCCGCCCGAGTTACGCGTACTCAGCGTGTTCCGCGTCAAACGCGCATAATACTTGCGCGCAGAGAAATATGGACGGGCTGCGTAGCACCGTGATCAGAATAACGACAATAATATAATATCAAATCAGTGCTGTGAAATATGTGATTGCCGAGCTTTCGGTATTAAACTGGGTACCTTCTTCAGGGCAAACAGATTCATGGCAAGCACATTCAGTTCAGAACTGAATCTGCTTGCCCTGAAGAAGGTACTCAGTTACCGAAAGCTCGGCAATCACATATTTCAGAGCACTGGTTTGATATTGTATTCTTGTCGTGATACTTGCGCGCCTGGTGACGCGCTATCCGGTTGGTAAGTGTGACGTCACTTCAGTTTAAACAACGCCCACTAGACACACGTGCACTGCACATAGAGTTACATGCATTGATCGCCGTTTACATGGAACCATGGAACCGGAAGTTAACGCGCAACTTCAGCGATCGTCCAATGGGAGCCTGCAAATCATGGCGCGTCTGCCTTTGTGACAAAGTCACTTACGAACCGGATACTGTGAGTACAAAAACCCAACACACCCTCTTTTGTTCCACTCAGAGCGGATAAGGCTCAGCCAGCAGACCTCGGACAGGAAAGGAAAGCTGGGAATATCAATAAGCACGAGAGCAGTATATGGGGCAGAATTTATGCACCTGTTCTGTTTTTAATCCTGTGTTGACTTTAGGAGCAAACACGGCCGAGGACAAGATTCGAGAGATTGCCCGCAACCTGCTGCAGCGCCTGCAAAGCATCTATTCCGAGATCTTCGACATGAAAGTGCGCCGCAAACGCCAGGAATACGACGTAAGTCTATAGCACGTGTATCACTATGGAGGACGAAAAATGGCCATCTGCTTTTCTGCTATCAGAATGGTAGACAAGCAGATTTTATGTTCTGGTAACATGCAATTTTGACTTTCCTACTTTTTCTGCCACCTCAACATTGTGTGGTTATGCATTATGCATTTTTCTATTTTTCTGCTTTTCTTCTTCAAGAAAAGCATATTTTACTTTTTCTTCATTCGCTGGCGGCCGAAAAGCAGTGTGTAGTTGGAGGGCCAATTCGTCATTGGCTGGTTGAATTCACGGTTGTCGTCAAAATGTTCGATCAAAATTTCTACCTGCTCGAAAGCAGAAAAACAGATGGCCGCTTTTCAACCGCCAGCGAATGAAGAAAAAGTAAAACCTGCTTTTCTTGAAGCAGAAAAATAGAAAAATGCATAACCAAACAATATTCGTTCTGCTTTTTGAGGCGGCAGAAAAGTAGAAAAGTCGAAATTGCATGTTACCAGAACATAAAATCTGCTTTTCTACCATTCTGAGAGTAGAAAAGTATCAGACTAATTTCATCCTGACTGTGTTAACGGTTGACACGTTTTGGTTGAGTTGTTTCGTGTTTGAGAGGAACATAATTATATGGCACGGGTAAGAACTTAAGCCGGCGCAAGCGTTCCTGAATTCAAAAGTTCAGATCCCGCTCCAAATTCTTTCCTGAACCGAATGTCGATTTCTAATTTTTTTTTTTTTTTATGAATTTCGATTACAACCGAAGTGGTCAATTTCCTGTCGTGGTTTAGTCATTTTGGAATCCAGACTCTTAGTAGTTGAGGAATTTCTCTTGATAGCGCCTATAGTTCAAATCGATCTGAGGGGAAAAATGAAGTGTTTATTAGAGAAACACTTGACAAATATCGTTGATGTAGAGTTGCTGTCTGTTTTTTCGTGAATTGATTAATTGATTATAAAGATGAACAAAGAGAATGAACCAGTTCGGAATTCCAACAGCGCATGCCCAAACTGATGCGCGTCCGAGGTTTATCCGGGAACAGCAGTACGCGTGCACGGCACGATCATCTGCCCTATCAGCGCAGCCATACGCCGCCTCAGGCATGCGCTTTGTTCCCCAAAGACCTAGCCTCTTTGAATACCAAACTGGTTCATTGGTTCAATTACTGATTGCATAATTATTATTCAAAGCCTTTCTTCCTACCAGCACAAGGAGTTGCTCCAGCGCATCAAGGATCTGACGAAGCACAAGGAGTGAGTACCAATTCAAAAAGATCAAAAGTTGTCAACGTTTGAAAAAAAACGAGCGATTCACAATACGGGAGATTCACAATAGTGCGCCCCCAAGAGTTTGCAACGCGTGGGCCAATCACAACTTGCGAAATCTGTCGACCTTTTCCAAATGCTAATTGGGTCGACAGATTTTCGCGCATTATGATTCTTCAACGCATTGCAAACTCTTAGAGCGCACTATTGTGAATCGCCCGTATTATTGAAACAGCAGAAAAAGGAACTCTAGGAGACAAAAAAGTGACAAACTGTGGGTCTTGTGTAAGACGCGAGGTTTGTTATAGGACCATTGAGGTCGAGAAGTCAGAAAATCTGATTGCACAAACCCACATTATATTGTTTAGGAGAGATATGCAAAGCGAGGACTACAGCTTTTACCGGAACCGAACCGAGGGTAGCACCTGTTTCGAGGGTGCAACCAACCAGTTCCCTTTGGAATTGTGCTTATTAAAACAGTGTAACGTAAGCTAAAGAATTAGGCTAAGCAAGGAAAGGTAACAAAAAGGTCTACACCATGGAATTCGAGAGCGCGCACATCAGTGATTCTCTGTAAAGCAACTTGCCAAGGCCTACTCGTCCATGAAAATACATGTATCTTGTTGCAAAAACATCAGTTCAGAATCCAGGCGGCAAATGCGAAAAAGAGACGATGTCTCAGTTAAATAAATAGCACTGTGTTTTTGTGATTCCTTTATTTGTATTCATTCTTTTTTGACAGGCCTGTAGCCGCCGAATCCTCTGGCACGTACGTATCAAAGAAAAGTGTCGGCTTGTGAACATGACAACGACGACGACCACAACCATGACGATGACCACGACGCTGTTTGTCGAGTATGTGACGACTGTGTGGCATGATAGGACAGTTATTCCAAAACTAACGATAATGTGTGCAGGGGTGATTGTAATGGCGACAGGCATTACGAGGACAACTTGAGTGTGATTTCGACGTGTGCCGTTCACCTGCGACGGTAGCACACTTTTGGTAGTGACAAATGCAAGTGTGGATATTTTGCAATTGGAAGAATGAGCAGAGTCGGTATTTTAAAAAAAGCAAGGTCATTCGAGGGGTTGCGCTGATTGGGCAAACGTGGCACGAGCGTCCAAATGACCGCGAGCACGCTTCATTGTGGACCTGCGCTGTAGGAATACCGAACTAACAATATTCGAGGATTTTTTTTTCATTGGAAAATGACGCTTCTGTTTCGTTCTTTTCCACAGTGTGCATAAGTTTAAGGAACTTGGCGTGTTCAACTCCCAGGTAATTTGATTAACCCTAAATACCACAACATAATAGTATAGATTGCAATAAACGAATGAGTTATTTCTCGCAAAATCTTATTAATCGTCTTCCGAGACAAGCAGTGAGTCCACTATGGCCCGCTGCCAGTCGGTAGCTGCAGTTGGTACTGGTCTTAATTTGCCAGTGCACAAATTAATTTGAGGGATTTCGATGATTCCCCGCCCCAGGACCAGGAGCAAAAATCGAGACTGGAGAAGGAGAAAGAGGCCGGTTCCATTATGTCGTCCGGGGGTGTGGCAGGCCGAACGAGCATGTTCGGAGGCAGTACTGTAAAAGCACCGGTGAGTACAATTAGTGATCCCCATTTAACGCGGGAAAAATCCAACGCTGCTTAAGTAGACACCATCTTTAAGCAAGAGCTCGTACTCAAGCACGACTGAGTGGTTTGTTCCAAGTAACCAAGTTTCCCCTGATTTTGAAGAAGTCAATGCATAGGCAATAACTTCTGCGATTGCTCTCGGCAAAACTAAGAAATGATACTCATAGTCCTCACAGCATGTGGTTTAGCAAGCATTAGAAGTTTGCAGGGGCTGGACAATTTACAAATGGCTGTGCTTCGGCATTGTCCGAAACGAGCTTCCAGAGCTACGGCTATGTCTGTTGCATTCAAGTACCCACATATTTGCAACTAGCAAAGGCATAGACGCAGCTCTAGACACAAATTTCGGACCAAGCCTCAAAATTGGATGATTTTGATGACCCAAAAGACTAATCCGGTGGGCAGAATGGAAGACCTTTACTGTGAGGCCGTCCTGTTCGCACGCAGGTGGTACGCGCGTGTTACATTTTCTCTTGGACCAATAGGGTCTTGTGGCTTGCCAAAGTGTGCCCATGCGCTCAAGTTATAACCTGCGCGTGAGTGTGATGGCCCCGCAGGAATGACGTCTCCTCGGATTTGTCTATTGTTTGACCCCTCCCTCGGCCCCGTTTCCAAGGACTGCCAGTCCCATCGTCCACTCGTTCTCATCACCTTTACTGCCGGGCGCTTGGAAGGGAATACGTTTTGAGAAAGTTACACGTCACATAGAGTAAGTGACGCGCAAAGCATTGTGGGTTACTTGCTATTTTAATCCATTTTCACTGCGCTCGTGTCAGAGGCACCCGAAAGTGTCTGATCGTCTTCTTGTTCAAATGAACTGTATCCAATGAGTAGTCAACAAAAATTACGTCATACTTTTGTCTTTCCCAGCGTCCTATAAGGGCAGTAGGGACGACGGAAGTCCCACTGAAGCCGGTATAGACCTCTATCATGGGGCAGCCATCTTGATTTTCTACCGTTCAAACCAATGTAACCAATCTGGGGAAGGAAGGGAAAGCCGTCTGTTCCGTCATGTAAACTTGTGTTACTGAGTCTAATGGGTCTACAGGGAACAAGACAAACATGGCAGCGTCATGGTAGAGGTCTGTGGCAGGCATGCAGTTTTGGGATGTCTGTGGTTAAAACTGAAATCGCCTACGTCCATTTCGACTGCAGCTGAGGTCTAATGATGCCGTAAAGATTTGCATGGTTTAAAGTTAAATCTTTCGCTAAGAAGAGCTGTAGTGGGGTCAGTTTCACAGAGCGGCTCGGAGAGGAAATTTGTTGAGCTCAGAAAAGATTGCCTCGGCAAAAGTGGGTTGCCAGCCAAAATGTCTTACTATGTATTTTGCCCATCGCCGGTTGTCTGCTGCTAGTAGGTTTTGCTAAGCACATCGGTTCACAAGCTCTGTGAAATCGGCTTCAGTAAGTAAATTGAATCATGTAGCAACTACCTCCGCCTTTATGAGCTGAAAAATAAAAAAGGGTTGCCAAACTCTTGGTGGCAGCAAACATGTGCTGACCGAAAATGTCTGGATGTAATCGTGCTGGAAGCTGTTGTGGGATAGGTCGCGTTAAATGTCAAACTTTTTGTTCCAGTTGAGTCACACTTTCCTTTAGAAAACCGAAAAAGGGCATGCATGTTTTCTGCCACTAAACTGTAACCCGGGATCCCAGCGAATGCCTGCCAGCTTAACAAGCATGTAACCAACCCGCCTGTATTGTTCGATCCCTTACAGGATGAGGAAGGCTAAACGATAGTTTGTGGGCAAAAAATCGCCGGAGGTGCCACCGGCGAGGCTTGCCCATGCACGCTGACCAAGACCGCGGATTGGCGAGAGGAGAAAATGGCGCCAAAAATTGTTTGCATTTCCCGCAGTGTTTGAATGCATATTGATCGTCTGCATGAAAAACGTGTCACTAAACTACCTTTAGAGTAGCTCCACTACAGTAGGTGTCTAGCCATTAGATAAAACATCATTTTAATCTAGTTGAGGGCGAGACTGTTACATTTTATTTTAAGCTTTTTAATTTTAATGTTGCGTAATATTAAGTACGCCTTATAGTTGAAGGAACGCTGACAGACACTTCTAGTTTTCTCGCAATTTTTTTTGATAAGTCAAAATGGGAATGTTTTCAAATACCATTTCTTACCTGGCTTTGTCTTCTTGAAATATATTTCCTAATCTCATCGAGTTTTGTGACTCGAAGACGGAATATGTCAGCGGGTATGTTCGAATTATAATACATGCAGTACATGTAACTGCCTCTCTCTTTCCAGTAAGCTTATATTACAGCTCTTTCAATAGCAAAGCGTCTTTCCGTCTAGATTCATGAATTTATTATGTTCTGTGAATGCCTTAGAACAGTAAATTTTTAGGGCATGATTTCACGTGAAAAAAGTTTAGCTTTCCCACTCTTCATTTTCCAAACACTGTGCGTCACTTTCTTGACATCTTGATTTTCGTCCATCCCTCTGCCCTACTCGTTCATCTATCCCCCTTTCAGAGTTTGGAGCGAGGTCCGACCATTGACCTGACCAAGTAGCACAGGTTAGCCACATCAGCATTCCCCCAATGGTGGGCTTGGATGTGTGCCACGTGATGCCGCTTTCATCCAATTAACGCATGACTTCCATGTCAACTCCCTTCACTGCCGGTAGACTCCCCAGCAGACACTTATAACCTAAAGGCGAACAGCTAGAAAGGCAAGTCACCCAGATTATAAGCATCTAAAAGTCTCAGTGCGCATGTGGCAAGAGGATGTAGCCAGTCATGTATGCCCAACAGCTTCCATTGACGCATGTGTTATTACCGGCCTTAAAGCGCGTTCAACCGAAACCCGACAAACTTAAAACTCTTTACCAGTCCCCACAATGTTTGGCCATTCTCATTGGGCCATATTGTGCTCCATGAAGATAATCGGCGTAACAAGTACCCCAGAGCTGTTCGTGTTTAGGTTTCCACGTTCGTGGTTAGCACACTCCATCCGCATCGCATTTATAAAAGTAGGGGCACCGTAGCTAGACTTCAGCATTGTTGCGTGAGTTTAATTATAAAGTTACACTTTGAGTGAAATGAATATTCCATTTTCAGACTTCATGGATATGGGTTTCATTATGTTTCACACAGCAATTTCAAGTGGTCTTAGTGTGTTTTTTTTCACGAAGTGTTTAGAATGGGTTTTATACCGCAAAAACGGTGGTGTTAAAATCAACACTTTTGGTGTTATTATCAGATGACCACACCACAGGGCGTTACTTTAACACCGCCGTTGTTACTTTGCCCACGTGTTACAATTCACTGGAGGGTGTTAAAAGAACACGTAACACCAAATAACACCAACATTTTTAACACCCCCGAAAAGTGTTGATGTAGTCCTCTGATAACCCCTTGGGGTGTTTAATTTAACACCTCAGTTTTTGCATTGTATCAGTATGTTCTTGAACCTCAATTTGGTACCTCATGCCAAGTGTTTATTAGACAGGTTTTTGTAGGACCATTAAACTGGAATGTTTCGCTTTTTTGAAAGGCGTCCCACGAATACACCTCCTGGTGAAACGGCAGCCTTGAATGTTAAGTTGATCAATAAATAGGCAAGGTGTGACACTGTCATACTGTGAAAAGCGGAAATATCCTATCCTGCTTGAAGCATCCTGCCAGAAAGCAATTTTTTGGAGAGAAGGTTTTGCCTTAGTTATATAACTAGTCACAGAAGATATGCCAAACCGGGGAGGAATTTTTAAGGGCTTTTTGGAGACCGATGAATTCGGGTATTTTCAATAACCACACCAATGTCGCCAGGCTTACGAAGGCTTTTCAGGCCTGCCGTTGCCATGAGAGAGTCTGATGATGTACATGGAATAAAAGGAATTCATCGCGCTGACGAGAAGAATTAGAGTCTGGAAGAAGAACTTGTCAATTTGAAAGGATGGTGTGTCAGTTTTACTGCATTTAATGTTTGCCTAATGAACTTTTTTTTCAACGTGATGGTTTAATTCTACAAATTTTGTTATCGAGACAAGTTCTTGTTTTCTGTTGGTCGGTGGCATTCGAATAGCGAAATTTAGGCCTATATACATCTGCACCCGTCTACGGGAAACAGCGGGAATTGAAATCCTGAGTGAGACCATGTTTAAAAAGCTTTTTAACAGCAAATAATACAAAGAGCCTCGGGCCGGTTTGTCTCATATGGATCTAGATAGCGACCAGCGATCCCATCGCTGGTTCGCGCTGTCCATAGGCAGGTTCTGGTGTAAGTGAACGAAGGTCAGATCATAAGGCGATCCTCATCTGCGTGAAACGAAGGGGTCAGTATGTTTCACGCGGATCCAGATCGCGATCAGTGATCCGTCGTTTGTTCACTGACACTAGAACCCGCCTAATGGATAGTGCGAACCAGCGATGGGATCACTTTGATCGAGCGAGATCCAGATCTGTCAGAAACAAACAGGCTCGAAGCCCAGTAGCTTTATGTAGTGAACAACTTGTATAGCATGCGCAGAAGGCATTTCAAAACAACTGTGATCGAGCGTCAATAGGCCTATAGCGTAAATGAAGCGCAAGAGAAGAAAAACATGTGGGCCAGCATCCTTAAGCAACTGTGCCGTTCGTTTAGCGCAAAATTTTCTGCTGTGGTTGCACAAGAATGATAGGAGACTCTCTCCCTGTGGGCACGGAGGACCATAGCTAAGCCACTAGGAAAATAGGACCAGCCGTGTTCGAACCACTCAGGAGTAGGAATTTGGCCGTTGCCTCAACATCTGCCGAGAGAAAAGAATTTAAAATGCACACGGTTATAATGTAAGAGACTGTGGCAATACGCAAAAGGTAAATTTTACAGTACATACGCCAATCTTGGAATTTTCATCAATGTGAATGGTTATAAACTGGCTCCATGGACTTTTTGCGTCAAAATGTCCGTGTTTTGAATAGAAATAGCGATTTTGTCAAAATAAGAACAATCTCGGAGAAGGCTAACATAATTTTGAAACATGTCGCGAGTGTTTTCAAAATAGAAAGAAAAGGAAGTTTGAGAATGGGGCAAAATCATCTTAATTATTCAAGATGTGCTTTTTAGCATTACAATGGTTGTGGTGCCAAAATTGAAAATGGGGTATAGCTTTTTCAAATAAAGAAGAGATTGTGATATGTGTTATAATATGAGTTTGAAAGTTTGGGCTAAACTCAAGGTGGCAGGAGGTTGTGAGACTTGGGTCGATATCAAATCTTACAGTGCTGACTATATCGAGTGGAAATTTTTGGGACCTGTCATGGACAACGGGCACATTGATCGAAGGACGCATGTCTTGGTGGTGCGCACAACTGTGTGCGATGTGAACAGTGAAAGGGTTTTACGAGGGTAAACATTATTTTACAACCCAGTTTATAACAAACAGAATAACGTAGCGAGTACGGGGCAAGCCACGGGCCTGCCGTGAGGCCCTTGGAGCCCCCTGAGGACCTTGGAGGGCCCACGGCTGCGTGGTGAAGGTGGATGGAGGCCAGCTGACAGCTTAAAACAAAGTTTGCCTGACAGGACCCCAATTGTGTAAAGGTGAGATAGGACATAAAGACCTCTTGAAACAGAAAACAGTCCTTGGTGTGCTGTGTGTTTTTGTTTCAGTTTTTCTCTCTTGCCCCCTATACCACGTTCTCGCTCCTATCACCGTTCGGACTTTGATTATTTGCAAAAAGTTATATTGCCTATGAGGTCAACGTAAGCTCACCATCAACTTGGAAAATTTCCCTTGGTATTTTTTTGCACATCGTCTGTATCGATAGCCAGTTTTGTAACAGCTGTGACTTGTTTAAAAGCTATACCTTCGAACAGTGCATCTGCAGATGTAGGTGCACTTCCTAGACGGGCATTTTGTTGTGTTCCCTTTTTGTCAAGGCGTGGAGAAATTGTCAGGTCAGGGAATCATACTGTTATTGTTTGAAGGATGTTGTACCTGTCTGCAGTCAGCCAGTTGAACTGTGCATGTGCATAACAGAACTTCTGCAAGGTACTTTGGTATAAAAGAGAACAAAACAAAAACAGAAAATTACACCTTTTCGTGTTAAGACACACATCTAATTGAAACGTGTTGTACCTCATCTCCAATTATTTTTCATTTTTGGTTGGTAAACCAATGACGTTTGGAGAAACGTCCATCTATAGAGTAGCCCAAAGCGCTTCGCACGAGTGTAGCTGGGACATAATTCCTTTCCAAATGCAACGGCGGTGGTTACACGTGGAGCGACTAATACAGAGTCGTTGACTCGAGCTGTGAGACTTGGATCGGACTTGAGTCTTTACTTTTGAGATTCACGACTTCACTTGTAACTCTCAGCTACTCATGCAATCTCATAATCTTTCATATTACGCCTATCAATTTACACCTTGAATGCAAAAAAAAAAAAATCAGACTTTATTTTGTAGTATGATCTTTATGGGTATTATGTGTGTGTGTGGCTGCCGACAAACAAAGAATTTCATTATTATTAAGTTGCGCGCAGACGCAACGCTTCTGCGCGCCACTACGCAGTAGTCCAGCTGTTATTCAAACCAGGGAGTGTTTTGACATACGTTGGATTAAAAAAAACTTTTTACTTTATTCCTTTGCTTAAGTACGGAAAGGCATAGCTAGCCCTGTGGTTGGCAAAAGCTATGACTAGGTAAGAGAGATCTATTATTGCTACTAGTGATTTCTCCCGCCGTCTCTCTGATACAGACGTTTGCATAGAGGGATCCCGATACGACGCTTTTAGCGTCGATCTGTGCACTTCCGCGTTTGAAAACGAGGCCCTAATGTGTCAGTTTCAATTCTTAATACGATCAGACGATTAAAAGTAAGGAGTCAAGACAGAAATACATAAAAGTATGTTAAATTCAGACTATTCAGGCTGCAAATTTTTGTGAGAGTGTCTCAGGATGACACGAAACGTAAAATCAAAAGAAAAAATAACGACAATTTACCACGAACTAACGTACCTGCGATGGTCGTGTATCTTGTGCAGTGGGCGTGGTTAAAATTGAAGTGGTGTCACACTTATGAACGGGATACTGCATGTACTGTGTCGACTCCGCGGGCGCGCGCGATGAAATTCAACACAGAGAGCCTCGGTTTCGATGCGGATATGCGCAGACGTGTGAAATCCCCCTATACAAAAGTGGTTTGTCATAAACCTGTTCAAAAAAGTGACATGGAAGTGTCGCACGTGAACCTGCTGTGTTGTATCGTGTGATAGCATCAGACAAATGTTCGTTGGTGTTGCAAATTGTTTGGTTGGAAAGCGCCCTCTCGTGCCAGATTGCGTGCAGCCCGCGCGCCACATTTTCCTTACATGTCGGGAGGTGGATTGGATGGTGAGTTCTGTGCCTTTTTTTGTTTGTAATGGGGATATTTTTCCTTATTACAAGAACCTTAAACTTATGTACTTATTTAAGCCTTATTAAAGACGCAAAATATGATCATTTATTTGTCATTCGACACTCTCTAAAATGGGGTACGATCAGCGTAGTGTCGGAAATACACGGAGTTTCATATCTTCTTACCCCGTAACGTTACATGTACATGTATACCTTATCGGCGAGCCAAGATAATTTATCTCCTGCTCCTTTTTCTTTTATCCTTGATTTAGACTTCTTCTTGTGGTTATTTATTGAAGATAAAGGGATGGATCTACACGCCAAATGAAACCTCCTTTAGTTTATTCATCACCTGAACCGACATGTGATATGTACCGTAGCCTCCACCATGACCACGAATAAAGTTTACATGAACACTGCAACCCACGAATATTGGCCTCAATATTCTTCATGGTGACCCTGACGTGATTTGCCTGCCATGTAAACTTTTCCCTCGTGGTTTTCCGTGGATTGTGTGAATGATGGCTGAACACAAGACATCCAGACGAGCTCTGAGATCCAAACGGACTGCACCACTTACACCTGTGGAGGCTGTGTTGCCAAGATCAGAGGCTTCACCTGAGTCCTCTGAGCCTTCCGTGCACATGCTGGGCCAGCCTGGCCAGAGTGAGGAATCTACCCAAGCCAATCTTCATGCCGGTGACCAAGCTGGTGGCCATGCTGGCAACCAAGTCAGTGGCCAAGCCAGTACCCATGCCGGTGCCCATTCCAGTACCCACACCGGGAGCCAGGCTGGAACCAGGGACAAGACCAACCTCAACCGCCAGTCCAGCAAGCACACCAGAAGTCAAGCTACCAGCCGTACTCACAGCCACACCGGTAGTGGCTCAAGTTCTCATAAAGGCTCTGTTAACAGCTCCGCCCTCTCCAAGATAAGGGTTGCTGAACGGGAAAAGGAGCTTGCTTTGGCACGCCAGCACCTGCAGTGGGAGCAGAGCGTCTGCAGGAAGACAGAAGAACTGGAAGAACAGTTACTTTCTGCACAGCGCGCAAGAGGAGAATTGGCCCTGAGGGAAAGGGAGCTTGAGATTCGACGAAGGAAAGAGTTGGAGGAGGAGGAACTCCAATTGGCTAGGGAACGACTCCAGGTTGAGCAAGAGGAGCAGCGTATCTTGAAAGTCAAGGAAAGACTGGCAAGACATTTCGAACTTGAGAAACGCTGCAAGGATGCCGAACTGAATCTAGCCCAAGCTAGAAAAGTGTCTGATATTATTCAAACTAGTAGTAATGATCAGTTAACCAGTTCTGATTTTCCACCGCTTAACCCAGCTGCGGCCCCTTATACACCGGCTACATCCGGTGTTAACCAGTTTGTTGCTGTTACAGCCACTTCTTGCCTTCCAATTGGCACTTCACCCGACATCATGCATTCTGATTTGCTCGAATCTCCTGCCTTGCCCGCACCCGTTGCTGCAAATAGTAACGGCGCTTCGCCCATGCCTGTTGCCGCCAATAGTAATGCTGCCTTGCCATTGTCCGTTGCTGCGAATAGTAACGCCGCTTCGCCCATGCCCGTTGCTGTCACAAATAATGCTGCCTTGCCCATGCCAGTTTTTTGCAGTAATAGTGCTGCTCTGCCTGTGTGTGTGGATGCCAGGTCTGATCCAAAAATATCAGTGCCTTTGCATAGCCAGCAAGTTGCCGTAAGTCAGGTACAGCAAACCTGCTACAGTATTCCGCCATTTACTTCTGGGACTACAGTGTGTAGCACCCATTCCTTTCCCATTCCTAATACCACTGTCTGCTCTTCGCTTCCTAATGATACAGGTAACCACTCCTCAGCACAGGTGACTCCGACCATGCCCATACCGAGTGAACCTTCACTCCAAGGGCGCCCTCTGCCTTCTACCGGAGTAGGCACTTCCCTTGGTCAACCAGTAGCACTGAAGGTTGATCCAGGTATAAACCAGAATCAAATGTTGAGCTCAATGTTGGCAGCATCTGCTGGTGGTATTAGTATGGAAATTCCAGTCTTCAATGGTGGGAACCCCTCAGAGTTCTGTTGCTTTGAGGCCATGGTTGAGGGCTGTATCCGACCACTTGTTCATCTAAGTGAATTACAAAAGTATTTCATTGTGAGGTCCAAGTTGCGAGGACAACCCAAAAAGGATGTCCTTGGTTTTGAGCACCATGCTAGTCCTTTTACCCTCGCAATGTCAACCTTGCGTAAGTTGTATGGAGACATTGGAATTCTCATCCGAAGTAAGATCGAACAGATCACTTCTTGGCCTAAATTGGCTGCCCATGATTCCAAAGGACTGGTGGAACTTGCATCCACTGTCTCGGCGTTGGTTGTTCAACTGGAGAGTGCTCCTGAAGGGGAGGCTGAGTTGAAAGCCAACTCCACTGCCTGCGTCCTCTACAGCAGGCTTCCTCACATTCACCAGACAGCCTTTTTGAAGGCCATGACCAATAAAGGTGTGCGTAATTTCTCTCTTGCCGACATTAATGCATGGTTACAGGAAACCTCTGCCGTCGCCCGCAAGAAGATCCAGTTGAATGAGAGCCTGAAATCTGACCCCTTACCTGGTCATCACGAAAGACGACAAAGGGGTGCTGCTGCCTACCACACCAAAGCTGGGAACCAAGCAGCAAGGGTACACAACAAACCTGTTAAAGTGTCTCATTCAAGCGATTTGACGGAATCCAGACCAACCAAGGAAAAGAAACCATTTCGTAAGCATTGTCCCTATTGTGAAGGGGAGCATTGGCTTTCCCGCTGTGATAAATTTGATAAGCTCTCTTCCAGCCAGCGGATTGAGTGGATAAAGGCAAACCGTAGATGTTGGAGGTGCGCCCGCCAACACCGAGAGGGTCAAGAATGCGACCTACGCAAGCCATGTCGGGAGTGCAGCGAGATCCACTTGACGGTTCTCCATGATCTGCTCAAACAGCCGGGATATGGTTCGTACTACTCAAGCTTTGACCCCAACCTCTCGGTTTTCTATGGCGATGGCAGTCCTTGGCACCCAAAGGAAGTGAGCTTGAAAATTTTGCCTATCATTTTGTACGGCAATTGCACATCGCTCACAACTTATTGCCTGTTGGATGATGGATCAAATTTCTCCATGATGCCCATGGAGGCTGCCGAAGCCTTGCAACTGAGAGGGACTGCAACAGAAATTCCGATTGCGACCGCTCGAGATGCTTGTACTCCTTGTAGGGGACAGATGTTAGATTTTGACATTGCTCCTCTGGATGATCCAGACATGCGGATTCATGTTAGCAATGTCTTCTCCTCTCCAATGCTTAGATTATCTGAGCATTCCGTCCCTGCCCAAGATCTTCAAAGAAGATGGCCTCATTTGCAGAATCTCCCTTTGCATGACTGCCAGAAGGTGACACCACTTCTTCTGCTTGGAAGTGACCGCCCAGACTTGGTGATCCCAAGGGAGAGTCGTTTTGGCCCAGAAAGTGCCCCAGTAGCGGTCAAAACGAGATTAGGATGGGCCTTGCAAGGGCCGACAATGCGGCGGGGAGGACGCGGAAAGCTGCACTACCAGTCTAGTGAACAAGATGCTGTCCTCCATGAGAACGTTTGTCGGTTATGGAACATGGATGTCCAAATGTATACTCAGAGAAAGCAAGTTACCCGATCAAAGCAGGACCAACGAGCAGTGGACCTGCTTGAAGCGAAATCAACCTTTGTCGAGATAGGTAATGTACGCCGAGTGGCGACACCACTTTTGTGGAGGCTGGGTAAGCCCACGTTCTCCTGTCCAGCCAGTGCAGTGCTTCCCTCATTGAAGAGAAATGAACAGCGCTTGTTGAGAGACCCTGATTTGGCAAAGATTCATTGCGGTAAGATCCAGGAACTCAAGGAAGGAGGCCTTGTCCGCACTGTTGTCAACCAAGGGGGTGACCAGGAACCTGAATCACAGTGGTATATTCCGCATCATGTTGTGCGCCAGAATGACAAGTCCCGACTTGTCTTCAATTGTGCCTTTCGCTACCAGGGTGAATCGCTGAACGAGGACCTTCTCCCGGGTCCGACTCTTGGGTCATCATTAGTTGGTGTTCTCCTCAGATTCAGAAAACACCCGGTTGCCATATGTGGGGATATCAAGGCGATGTTTCATTGTGTCTCAACTTTGGAAGCAGACAAATCTATGCTACGCTTTCTCTGGAAGGAACCCAACTCTGACAGGGAACCAGAGGAACTTGAATGGAATGTACTTCCATTTGGGACAACGTGCAGTCCATGTTGTGCGTCCTTTGCCCTCCAGAAGCATGTAAGGGACAATGTGGGAGATCCAGATGTCCTCCGTAGTGTCCTAGAGGCTTTTTATGTAGACAATTGCCTTGATGGTAAGCCCACGGTTGATGAGGCCAAGCAGCTTGTGGAGAAGTTGCGTGAGTCCCTCGGTGCGGGAGGATTCCCAATTGTGAAGTGGGCAAGTAACAAGCCTGCCGTGGTTGCTGACTTACAATCTGAAGCTCGGTCAGACAATACCGAACGATGGCTCAACTTCAGTGGTGATACTCCTGAAGAAGTTGCCTTGGGTCCTCGCTGGAATTTTGAGAGGGATGTCCTGACATACCAGCTCCAGCTCTCGGACTGGCCAATCCTTACCCGAAGAGCAGTGCTAAGTGACGTAATGCGTTGCTCCGGAAAGGATCCACTTGGTTACCTGATGCCCTTCATGGTGAGAGGCAAGATATTGGTTCAAGAATTGTGGAAGCGACCATGGGGCTGGGATGATGAAATTCCTGATGAAGGTGAGGAAGGCATTCGGGCCAAGCATTTGAGGTGGAGGCAAGAGCTTGCCCAACTGAAAGATGTCAGCTTGCCTCGATGCTATACTCCTCTACACTTCAATCCAGCCACCAGCAGCTACCAGCTGCATGTATTCACCGATGCATCAGAAAAGGCCTATGGGGCGGTAGGGTACCTGCGAGTGATGAACGAAGTCGGTGAAGTCTCAGCTGAATTCGTGATGGCTAGATCTCGTTTGGCACCAAAGCGAGTCCAGACCATGCCTAGATTGGAACTCATGGCTGCAGTAAGTGGAGCGGAGTTGGTTGAACTCCTGGAAGATGAACTGTCCATTAGAGCCCGAACTACCTGCTGGAGCGACAGTACGACTGTTCTCGCCTGGATAAACTCGGAGTCGTGTCGCTATAACAGATTTGTCGGTGCCCGAGTTGCAGAAGTTCAACGGCTGACGAATCATGTCACCTGGCGTTATGTAGAGTCACAAAACAATCCCGCAGACGACCTTACTCGAGGTCTACCTTTGCAACAAATACGTGACGGCAGTCGATGGCACCGTCCCTTCTTTCTGCTTCAGTCTGAAACGGACTGGCCACAGGAACCACCGAAACTCACCAAAGAGGAAGCCCGTTTGGAAGTGAAACCAGACTTCTTCACTGGGATGATGGTGACGCCTCAGGAAAAACGTCCAGAGATCGATGTTTCATGCTTTGACACTTGGGACGGGCTGGTTGAAGGGTACAGTAAAGCCCTGTACCAATCCCAAGGGGAGGAGGGACCTCCGTTCCTGAGTGCTGATGATCGATCCAAAATTGAGAGGTTGTTGTTCCAACGGGTACAGACAGATTGCTTTCAGAAAGACCTAGTAACTTTGTCTGCTGGAAAGCCTGTCTCTAACAAGAGTCGACTGAGCTGTCTTTGCCCTGAATATGACGCCGAAAGTCAGCTGATCCGGGTTGGTGGACGTCTCCGTCGGGCAACAGAGCTGGACTCTAATGCCAAGCATCCGATAGTGTTAGACCCCAAGCATCCAGTTACCTGTCTGCTTATTCAAGAGGCTGATTGCCGCTTGGGACATGGTGGTGCAGACATGGTTCTTGCCGATCTGCGACGTCGCTTCTGGATAATACGAGGAAGACAGTCCATCAGGAGCCTGCAAAGTCGATGTGAGGGCTGCATTAGGCGACGTGGCAAACCCTCCATTCCAAAGATGGCAGATCTACCCCCATCCCGACTCCGCATTGGCAAACCTGCCTTCTACTCTACTGGGGTAGATTGCTTTGGCCCGTTCACAGTCTCCCTTGGCAGGAGAAGTGAGCAAAGATGGGGAATCATCTGGAAATGTATGACTACCCGAGCGGTCTACCTTGATCTGCTCGACTCCCTTGACGCCGATGCCTTTCTCATGGCATTTAACCGTTTTCGGTCTCGAAGAGGTACCCCGCATGAGGTCCTCTGTGACAATGGAACCAATTTCAAGGGGGGATTGACAGAGTTGACCAAGGCCTTCAGTGAAATGACGCCTAGCTTGCAGGAGCAGCTTGCTAAGTATAAGGTCCGATTCAAATTCAATCCGCCGTCTGCTCCACACTTTGGCGGAACATGGGAAAGGGAGGTGCGTTCTGTAAAGAATGCCTTGTATGCCATCCTTGGCAATCGGACTGTGTCTGCCGCTGTCTTATACACCAGTCTGGTCGAGGTAGAGGCTCTCCTCAACTCAAAACCCTTGGGATATGTGTCCTCTGATGTAGCAGACCCTGATCCAATCACACCTTTCACATTGCTCTTGGGGCGGCCAGACCACGCTCCGCCACAGGTAGTTTACCCAGATCAGTACATCCATGGCCGTCGTCGTTGGCGTCAATGTCAGGCATTGATGCAACAGTTCTGGAAGGAGTTTGTCGACTCCTATCTTCCTTCGATGCAAGCTCGCCAGAAATGGCGAAAGGAAGAAGACGATCTTGCAGTTGGAAATGTGGTCTTGATGATAGATCCACACCAGGTCCGTGCTTCCTGGCCTTTGGCACGCATCATCGAAGTACTACCTGGAGATGATGGGCGTGTACGTGCTGTAAGAGTTGAATCAGGTGGACGAGTTTACACCCGCCCAGTTGCCAAGTTGATCCGGCTGCCTGATGAGACCGAAGACAGAGCTGAAGTGGCTGACCCTGTCTCTCCAAATCCAGACTAGAACCAGTTGTTACTTTCATCTTCACCCACCCCATTAACATGGGGCGGCCATCTTATAATCTTGTTCAGTCTATACATGTTACCTATTGACCTTGCCAGACATCTTGCTGTTCAAAGTTTTGTTGTTCCAAATTGCCAGTGTTCCTCAATAACCATTTGCCAGTATTAAATAAACTGTTGCTCACAGTTTAGGGGCGGCTATGTTGCAAATTGTTTGGTTGGAAAGCGCCCTCTCGTGCCAGATTGCGTGCAGCCCGCGCGCCACATTTTCCTTACATGTCGGGAGGTGGATTGGATGGTGAGTTCTGTGCCTTTTTTTGTTTGTAATGGGGATATTTTTCATTATTACAAGAACCTTAAACTTATGTACTTATTTAAGCCTTATTAAAGACGCAAAATATGATCATTTATTTGTCATTCGACACTCTCTAAAATGGGGTACGATCAGCGTAGTGTCGGAAATACACGGAGTTTCATATCTTCTTACCCCGTAACGTTACATGTACATGTATACCTTATCGGCGAGCCAAGATAATTTATCTCCTGCTCCTTTTTCTTTTATCCTTGATTTAGACTTCTTCTTGTGGTTATTTATTGAAGATAAAGGGATGGATCTACAAGCCAAATGAAACCTCCTTTAGTTTATTCATCACCTGAACCGACATGTGATATGTACCGTAGCCTCCACCATGACCACGAATAAAGTTTACATGAACACTGCAACCCACGAATATTGGCCTCAATATTCTTCAGTTGGCTACGCCGATATGACCAACAGTAGACTTGAATCATGTCGAACTTACGCTGCTCTTCCTTAGTCAGCCACTCTTCAGCCAACGGTACGCACTACACGGTCGTCGCGCTCGGCCAGGCAACTCGCATAACCCTTATGAGGCCCCCTCATTACAGCCTGTACAACGTGGGTCGGGCATACGTCGGTCACCTGCGATTTCGGAACTGAACTAACTCGTAGTAATAAGTGGACATAAGAGGGCGCGAAGCAAGTAACGGCGCGCAGTCTAGTCTCATTTGATGTGTATCCAAAGCAGAAACGAAGACATCCCGACTTGAATCAAGTCTAGTTAAACTCCGGCAGAGATTCAGGCCTTATGCACGCAAACCACGGCAAACAAGCTTCCACCCTTAGCACGGTACAACGGCGACGGATCCCTGTGCAGTACATGCATACCGATTTATACGAAGGCTATACCACTGCCATAATACAAACCGAATGGGCAGCGCTGACACGTGTGCGCATGTCGCCGAACTGAAAAAAGACCCCCCTCATAATTTTGTAGTTTCGCCCGTTACCCTTCTGGTATTTAAATATTTTCTTTTATGATTACAATCCATCGGCCAATCAGAATAGACTACGTAAACATCAGGTTGTATACCTGGCCGAGCAACTTGTACTTTAAACGGATCAAAGGCCGGAAACACATTGATTTTTGAAAATTATACGACTTCGCTTCTCTATAACTTTGCCTTTTGTGTGTTGTATTATGTTAAGCTACACCTTCTTCAAACCCACATTGAACTTTGATGGAGAGAAGTGAGAGCAATAAGCCAACAATACAGTTTGACTGTCACCCAAACCCCTTGTTTCACGTCCACCTTTTAATAAATTGTTGACCCCAAATATCACATCCCGTAGACACTAGTCGATGGCAGCATGCCATCCATGTCGATGTCCATGCTGCCATCGACTTAATATTTAGGGAACGCAACAGTGCCACACAGGGCAAACGTATTGTAGGCCTCACGTACATGATGTACACTGTTAGAAGATCTTCAACAAACAACTTCGTTTAAGTTGTCGTAAAAAGTAAAGCCTTCGGTTAAAGTTACTACATGTTACTCATTTGGGATTCCCACTTCAGATTACTCTGTCTGTAAATGACCAATAATTTTACACAGTCAGTTCGTTGAATTTGGAGATCAGAGGTGTTGAAAGAGTGGAGACCCGGTGGATTACGCTGAAAACAAATATTCATATACTGACATTTAGCAGGGTTTAGTTTCATTTTTGTTTAAATCAGACCAATGTTGAAGATGATTGAGCTCATTTTGCATGTTTAAAGATTCGCTTGCATCTGAGAATGCCCGACTTAATGTCAGATCGTCAACATATTTATAGTGTTTTAAAGCCGGATGGTTGGGAACAAAATCATTAATCATGACTAAAAATGATATAGGCCCGAGTTTTGTTCCTTGTGGACCTCGTGCACACAAAGACTCCCATTTTGACAAAACATCATTATACCGAAGTGCCTGCAAACGGTCTGATAAAAAAATGCTCAACCAAGGAATTAAGAGAGCTCTCACCCCTAACTGAATAAACTTATTAATGATAATGTTATGATCCACTCTGTCAAAAGACTTGCTGAAATCAGTGGCAATTAACACGGCTGAATTCTGTGGCTTATCAGAACGCTGTGAATATCTTCCAAAAATCTAACCAAACAATAAGTTGTGGATGAACCTTTCAATGAACCAAACTGGTACTTATCAATGAAAAGCTTCCATCCCACAATAAAGTCTTCAAAGATCTTGGAAAATATACAAGTAAGCGAAATAGGACGAAGGCTGTCTATGCTTGGAGGGAAGGTCTTTGGAATAGGGAAAACAAAACCCTTTTTCCAAATTTCAGGTACTATTCCTTCACAAAGAGAGCAATTAAAAAATATCAGCCAAAGGGAAACAATTCATAGGCGAATTCCTGTATCAGTCGTGGTGGAAAGCAGTTAGGCCCACTGGATTTACCCAATTTAACCTTTTTCAACTTACTGAAAACCCGTTGCGGTGTAACAACGGGAACTGGCAATTCAGAAGGCAAGTACGCAGGTAGGTTTCTCAGGTCTAAATGGGGGATATCATCTGCTACTGAGGTAAACCTGTAGTACCCCGTTGCAAGGGGGTGTCAGAAGATAATACTGGAATCAATATCTTTGACTGTAGACAAAGGGCAGAAAAGGACATTTGCTCACTTAAGCAATGGTCTGCCTCAAGTAACCAGCAGAGTCAACAGCAAAGATCGTATAGCGCCGCGTTGCGGCGCAAGATGGCGAACTTCACCGTAAATACACGTAAAACGTTATAATCGCAAGAGCGCCATTTGAGCAAGCTATACGCCTGCGCAATGCACATTAATGCAAAGGTGCAGGCGCCGCAGCAGGTGCAGTGCCCCAATTCAAGGAAAATTCTCCGCCAGGCCGAGGCGTACAAAAAGTACCCCCAGAGATTGTTTCGAAAAGAGGGGGTTGGGCCAAGAAATGGTGGGATTGTGTCAGTATGGCCCAGGATCATCTCTGTAGATTCAGGGGCACCCATTTAGGGGCAAAGCAGACAAAAATGGGATTGAAAATTAGTCAGAAGAGCCCCAGGAAGGTGAGGGATGTCATTTGAAAAATGGCCGCTGGGAGGGCTTGGCAACATTCACTTTTTGGAGGGTGAGTTTGTTTGGGGCGGATAATTAAAAAAATCATTGGTTAACCTACTAAAAATTGAAAATCAAATGAAATCTGAAGGACCAAACAACACATTGTTTTTGGTTTGATAGGCCTCAGGGACTTCAGTTGCCTGCCATGGGGCTCCAAACTTGGTTTATTTTACACTATTTTCAATGGAGCTTGAATTGATTCAGTGCACCACTCGTGCAGTGAGCCTACGCCGAAGCATTACCGTAAACTGCGCAGCCGTATCGCTTGCTCAAATGGCGCCCATGGTAATTACACCTTTTGGGCAGAGTTATCCATCTTGCGCCTTCGGCGCTATACGATCTTTGGTCAACAGAGCAAACATCCTGTCCTTTGGGTTCTACCATAAGTCCAGGGATAGGGCCACTAAGTAACTTTAGGACTGGTCCATTTAAATTCTGTTGGGAGGGGAAGCCTAATTTCTCTATCCTCTACAAACCTTCTATTGATCTTATTAGCAATTTCTAAGGATGAAGTACCAGGTAGATTGAAACTCTGCTTACGCTTAAAACCAGCTGTTTTTTTAATTTGTTAGTGCCACTGCCTTGGATTGCTGATACTGAGCTTCGCAACATTAACACTTACGTTATAAAATGCAGATCTTCCTACATGTACTTTTAAAAGCCTAATGATTTTGTTGCGGAGTAACTTCCACCATGCTTCCACGGACTTATTTTACCCTTATTAGATGCTTTCTGACGTTTCACAATAAGAGATTTAATCTCAGGGGTTATCCAAGGTTTGTCACCATCGTGAACTGTTACAGTCTTGGTAGGAAAGTACTCGTCGACAGCATTTTGCAAAGATTGATAAAAACATTCCACTTTGCCACTAGTTGTTGATGCTGAAGTTGTCAATATTCCAGTCTTGAGTGTTTTGTAATCCACTGGCCAAACTCACGCCTGTCGTGTCAATGATTAAAGCTGATTAAGGGCAATGCGAGTCCAGATTTTAATTATACACGTCCGTGGATGTCACTCGCAAAGGATAACGGCCCGACGTACTGAATGCAATGTTACCTTACGTATTAATAAAAGTAAACCTACTGCAACGAAGGGTCACACCGTGCAGTGTTTCTGCCACGCACGTACAGCTAGTCTTGGCCCAAGACGTCAGTGATAGATAGTTGTTTTATTTCTGTTGAAGAGCGCCCTCGCACATCTAGATTTTACTTACTCTCTGTACTGGCGCAAAGTCTAATTGTGAGTCGTTAGGGGGCGCACTATGCACGGTGTCCGCTATATCAAGCGCTAAACGTGTACAGCAGGCCTGGCGGCGCCGGGGTTGTCAAAATTCTCGCCCAGCGCCCTGCATGCATCCTGGCCTGATCAAGGCTACTGTTGTGTGTGCACATATGGGCCTGTGCGCATGATTGTTCGTACGCGACATCGACAGTGCAGTCGGCTATCACATGACCTGACCAAGGCTACATGTTCACTGATCAGCTGATAGCGGATTGTGTTTGTACATGTAAGACATGCACAGAAACCACTCAACTGACCCACACACTTGAACACTTTACAACACAGGCCAACTGACCTGTTCGAGAAGGACAGTGGGTGCAGTACGTAGTACTTATGCAGTTTTGGTACAACAGAGTTTGTACAAAACAATTGGTTGGGCGCCTTGGACGGTGGCAAGACCGTAATCTCAAATAACCACGTTTATAGAATTCTTGATATCACTGATACTATCAGGTAACTATGTTGTGAAAGAGCTGCCAAGTGTTCGTCATGAGTTTGTCAGCTAACCTACAACGCGAATGGGTTCCAAACCAAACCCTTCCAACGGCTGGCCTCATCGTTGGAGACTTTGTAGTGATGACCTACAACCTACTGAACAAGGACCTTGGGCCGGACGGGCTGTTCTCGTACTGCCCAGACGAGTTGTTGAGCATTGCCCGCAGACACCCGGTGCTCATGGGCGAGATTGACCACCACAAAGACGCAGATATCATCTGCTTTCAAGAGGTACGTATTGGAAGATGGGTTTCTGCTCGAAACTTTTGGCTATGTCATGAGTATTTCTTTCAGTACAGGATTAATTAGTTTGAAGCTGCAGTTATGTCGAATGTTGAGATATCAATTAAAATACTAACCATGATTTGTTTCACATATTATGAACACATACATGTACATGTACATTCTTTTCATCCTGTCACGATCAACATACTCCACCCCTACCCCTGTGCTGGTCTGGCAGTCCACTTTGAGTCAGATTTGACGCCGTACGGAACAGCTCAGATTCAAAACTGATTTTGTTCTGTTACATCAACTGTCATGTATAGGTCAGTAGTTTGTACTACGACGAAACCTTGGTGCCTGATATGCATGAGAGAGGCTACACTGGTGCTTTCATCAAGCGGCCCAGTGCTCGGTCGGCTGACGACAAGCGACCTTGGACTGATGGGAGTGCCACCTTCTTTCGAAGTGCGCGGTTTCAACTGGTCAAACAGGAGGGAGGTCATTTCAAGGAGCTGTTTGAAAAGGTGGACCCTTGCACTTTGTTGGCACAAATGAAGCTAATCAGTGTGCTGTCTTAAGGCTGGTTCATACTCAGTGCAAAAGCGAGCACAAATGCGAATTTCTGAGGGCAGATCAAATATTCGTGCTGCGAATTCGCAGAAGTTGAACACATTTCAACTCGAGCGAAATTCTGGTGCTATTCTGTTGTAGCATCAAATTCGCTTCGGTTTTAGATTCACCTGCAGTATGAACCAGCCTTGATGTGGCCACTCCCGACATGTAAACAGAACAGATCAATTATTTTGAGAGTGCCACTGGGCAGTGCCTGTACCCACGGTGTAAATTCAACTGAATACATGTATGTAGATTTTCCGTCATGCTGTTGATGTACTGTCGACAGAAATTGTCACAAAACGTAACTATGCCAGCGTTTCAAAGCAATAGAAGCCTTTCCAACATTATAATGTAAGTAGCATGTTACTTCGTGAAAACAGTGACGGTGTGTTTCCAAATTAGCTAATATCTATCTAGTGTTTCTGTAGACTTTTTACAATTTGACATATTAAAGAACAGGATGAATTTCTACTTTGCATCGGATAAAAAATCCTGGTCACTCTCTTTTACAATTTTCCACCACATGTCCTTAATGAAATTAGTTGGGTGCTTGAATTTCTCCTCTGTTGATAAACTGTCTGCGCTGCATCTATCCTCCATCCAGGAACAGGAGAAACTTCAAAGCCCCACCAATACCACTTCATGTGACCCTGCCTTGATTGACAGCAAGAGGTCCTTCCTCTTCATGCTGTTCCGCTGTCTGGAGACGGATAGGCTGGTGGCGGTGGGAAACGTTCACCTGACGTGCGTCTATGGCAGTTACAACCGAATGGATTTGAATTCTTTAGAGGTGAGGTTTTAAAGTCGAAACAGATGGGGAACCACTTGACATTCGCACACACAACAGCAGTAGAGTGATGATGTACATGTATTGAACTTTTGAATACTTCCACAAAAATCTTAAGGATAGCCAATGGTATCCAAGCTGTATTCTTAAAAGTTCTGTCTAGTGATCTGAACTTTTACCTATTTTAATCTTTCACTTTGAACACTTTAAAACTGTGGTCCTGGGGAAGAATTTAGCTGAGAATGATGAGGGTTTCAAACTACATGTCATTATGTAATGATTTGAGGTTTGTGATCTACTCAAAGAGTAATGTTAGCTTGAGTCTGTCAAAACTCCCATCACTACACTGTAGTCGAGTCATAAGTGACAAACAGCAATACAGCAATAGGAGAGCTCTGGGCTCTGAAAAGAAATGACTTTTGGGGATGAATCAACTATAACCCTATTTGAAGAGCAATATCTCATTTATGCATCATCTCGTCGTTTCAGGCTGCATTTGCTTTAAGAGAGCTGGTGCGTTTCTGCGGAGGAGCAGATGCCCCCCACATCTTGTGCGGGGATTTCAACTTTGAGGAGCACCACCCTGGATACCAACTGATGCGAGACGGGTTGCTGAGCGAAGCCTCAGCAACGTATCTCCGCAACCTGAGACTCCCTGGTGAAAAGGATGGCAGCAAAAACGTGAGGGATTTGTCGAAAGAGGAGGCAAAATAAAAGGAAATAAAAAAGGCACCACTATCCCCATTGGCACCAGTGTTGTAGATCTCTAGACTTGGTCTCTGTCTTGAGACCGTCTCGAGACCTTTTTTGTGGTCTCGGTCTCGGCCTGTCAAAGTCTTGGTCTTGGGAGGGCTGGTCTCGGTCTTGGGAGGGCCAGTCTTGGTCTTGGGAGGGCTGGTCTCGGTCTTGGGAGGGCCAGTCTCGGTCTCGAAATTGCCGGTCTCGGTCTTGGATGCCATAGTCTCGGGTCTCCCCCTCGAGACCAGTCGAAACCATAACAAAATGCGCATGTAGCTGCCATGCATGCATGGATGCTGGAATGAAGATTAGTCAATACAGCATGATGCAACCTTGTCCCAAGTTGTTACTTCATTTCCAATCCAGAGTAGCCATGCTGATTGACATCATGGAGATGAGCTTGTGAGTAGCGGAATTCGTACACTAGACTGGTTCCCGTTCCCTACGTAGTCTCCTGCTGAACGTAAGGCCAGGACGAGAACCAGTCTGTGTGTGTGCGCACGCTATGAATTGTATGCACCTGTGAAAGTGCTTTCATTCCGTCTTGTATGTGGTACGTGTTCTTTAAGTAGTTTCGTTACGGTACATCTTTTTTGGATATTTGTTTTTCAGTATTTTGCTTACAAAAACAGTCTAAGGATATTTGTTTTAATGTTCACATCATATCATTTGGGACACTCGGGTTGAAAATGACCACACCAGGGTAAAAGTAGAGCACTATCACTGATAAAAGAACTGAGACATTCTTTAACAAATATTTGACGTATTTGTGTGTGTGTGTTTATGTTAATGTTTGCATTTTATTTCTTTTATACTTAATTGTACTGCCATATGTTTGTCCCTATTTACCTTTTGGTAAAAACTAAACATTGGTTTTTGGTTGGTCTCGGTCTCGGATGCTATGGTCTCGGTCTCGACCTGCAAAAGTCTCAGTCTTGAAGTCCTGGTCTTGGTCTTGAAGGAGTAGGTCTCAGTCTTTGTCTCGGTCTCGTATGTCTTGGTCTTGGTCTCGGATATCAAGGTCTGGGATACAACACTGTTTGGCACTTTTCCACTTCTGGTAAAGTGCATTCAATAATTTGTCATGCAAATACTGTGTGAAGTGCTTGTTCACTCAAACATCGTGCAATTTAGTCTCGACAATTATTAATTTAAAGTAAACATAATAAGGTAGTAATTATGTGCTTGGCCGATCTTAAACGTGCGTTTAAGACCCGCTCAGGAGACTGGACGATACTAATGACAGAGGGCAATATCAGCGTTCAGTCTCCTGAGCCAGTCTTAAACGTTACTGTAAAACTGGCCAAGCACACATTTATTCCCACCCATAAATACCTTTTTAGTCAGAGAGTCAATAGAAGTCAATATATGATGGATTTTGGGCAATTTTGTGCTAGAAGTTTACTTTCAGTTTCCCGAACACCCCCGTCCATTTTATGGAATATTCCTTGTGCAAATTGTCCAATTGTGGCGAGCCGCTGTACACAGACTCTTCACCAGTCAGAATCGATTAAACTGTCTTGTATCCAGATGCCAGCAGGTGATTTACGCAGCAGGCATTATCACATATCAGCAGGCATTATCACATATCAGCGGGCATTATCACTTCTCAGGGGCTTATCACTTCTCAGCGGGCATTATCACTTCTCAGCGGGCATTATCACTTCTCAGCGGGCATTATCACTTCTCAGTGGGCATTATCACTTCTCAGCGGGCATTATCACATATCAGCGGGCATTATCACATATCAGCGTGCATTATCACATATCAGCGGGCATTATCACATGTCAGCGGACATTATCAAAATTTGATAATTAATACACGGTCAAGTTGCATGTTACTAATAGGGAGACTGAGGCATTTATGAATGTAGATTAATATTCTCATTTTTCCTCCTTGGGCCTAAACCTTTGCATTCATTTTTCCTCCTTGGACCTCACTTCACTTTTAACTTTCTTACCATATCCTTTTCACTCTTACGTTTTAAAGGCTAACAGAATTTGAAAACATTAAGTTCACGTTGTGTTTGATGTACTGTATGTAGCTTGGCCCACAGGCAAACACTGTCTCAGTTCAAGAAATACACGGTAGGACTGTGTCTTTTAATTTCTACCATGAACCGAGACAGTGTTTGCCTGTGGGCCAAGCTACATCGAACACAACGTGGTCTGTTGCAAGTGTGCAATACTGCATATACTTGGTGCAATCATGCAATGTACATGTACACTGTACATGTAGGCGTTCTGCCGATGACGTCTTCAAATCAGCCTGGGAGCGCGAACGGCCAAAAGGGGATTTTTTGTGGGCGGCGAAACGCAGAATCTTTTTATTCAATTTTGGGTCACGATTGATGGGGTAAGCATTAAATTTATGATGTTTTTGAAATGGTTCTATGTTTATTGTTATTTTGAAATACTTGTACTTCACGTGAGCAAAATGTTTTCAATTTCTGTTAACCTTTAACAAGCATTTGTTATCGAGTGCACAAATGAAATGTAGTACCATGTGTCTTATTGGGCTTTGCTCAGGTCATGTCCCTGCTAGACGTTTTTCCAGACTTTTTCACACACGACTCGGTAAGTCTCAAGAGTTCCTACAAAACTGTTATGGTAAGTACAGCACATGTAACCCCTAGCAATTAATCCAAAGATAATCCATTCTTAAACAGAAGACTATGTTTTAGGTGCTTCCAAATCATTCTCCTGTCTTGGGCAAATTAAGTTAATGGAATTGGTTCACTTGTGTTGAGATCAAATGGAGGAATTTTAGACGCAGTGTATGATTATGACATAAAGATATTGGTGTTATTTTTCATTTAAATGTAACTGGTCCAATATTCAAAAAGCATGTAATTGGTATTTATTTATATTTATAAATATATATATTGATTTATATTCAAGAATAGCCTTAACCTTTGCACGCAAAGTTTGAAGGATCTAAGTCTGAGGCAGACTTATTGGTCGAGGGGTCAGGGCATGCTCAGGAAAAATGCAATGTCCAACCAGTAAAAACTTTATTATTTGGTGCCATCAATGGTATTCTTCAGCACAGTCCAACCAATTTATCACGGAGACTCTTGATCAGTTTGAAATTTGTGTTTATCAAAATAGGGACACGAGCCACCCTTCACATGTTACGAAGACAGCTCTCCGGAATGTGCAACTCCAGTTGGACTACTGCCGACCAAAGCTTTGCAAGCGCTGTTTGATGTGGCGCTCAATTACACTAAGGTATACCAACTGATAGCTCATACTCCTTCCATCTGTGTACCGGTTGCGGTTAATCTCTTTCATCAGATCGATTGCAGAATACCCCGCACGACCAACCTCATAGCCAGGTATAGGTCAAAGTGTCACGTCAAGGGATTTTCACCTTGTACCCACGTAACCAGTCATTCCAGGGGTTGTTTTTTAGAGTGGCGGGGTATTCTGCAATTACTCCCTTTCGTCAAATAATGTGACATGTATAAAATGCAAAGCATTATGGGTAGTTTAGCTGGTGACACTTCCAGCACTAGCAAAATTGGCCCAGCTACCACTGAAAAATCTTGTCAGCAATTGAAATTTTGCCCTGGTATTTCTGCCCCATGCACAAAACACACCCTGATGGGTACTGGGCAAAATTGCGATGTAGCGATGACTTGAAGGGGAGCCTGTTATGAAATTGCTCGATGATGTTTTCTATCCCACAATATCTATTGTTTCCAAACCAGCAGGGTCGCGGAGCAGACAAATATGTAGCCGCTGTGGACTACATCTGGTTCAGCTCCAGCTCACTCCACTGCAGCGGCGCTCTCAGGATGCCGGAAGAGAGGCTGATCCTGCCGTTCCACGCTTGTCCCAACGCAGTCTTCCCATCGGACCACCTGCTCATGAAAGCCCAGTTTTCCTTCCTGAAAGCCTAAAGCTGAAACTTTTGGTGTTCTTTGTAAAGGAAGCAAAGTTTTTTTACATCTTTAGTTTATTATTATTGTACATTATGGTACCTGTAAGAGAACTCCTTCGCACAAGTTAACAGGAAGGGCTTAGTTCTTTTTTACTATTTCTGTGAAATTTTCCCAGATTCCTATTGTAACGCAATGCATAGCCCACTGGTGCGCTTTCAAGCGTTTGTTGCTTAGCAACGTTGTGCGCGCTGGCGTGTATATAAGCGACCGCGTGCTAAGAGTCGCTCTCTTCCCGCTGCGACAGTCACCGTGTTGAGTTGGAAAGCAACTTCCTGCTGCAGCTGCCACCAATTGCGGTGAGGGGTTCTGATCGGAGATAAAGTGTACTTTTTAATCGTCCAGTCAATTACATTTATTTAAGTAGTCGCAGTAGGGGAGCCTCACACTTTGTGTGAGCTTGATTTGTGATTGTTAATAAATCCTGGCACCTATAATTTTGTGATCAGTGAATAGTCCCGCACGTAGGTGAAGCACTGTGCGCCTATAGGAGAATAAAGCATCAAAGCAAAGGGTAGGCACAAACTGGCGTCCCCCCCCCATTTCTTCCCCGGTGGTCCCCCGTCTGTTAGTCCCTTGTGGTGCGAGGGTGTGTGAGTGTGTTTTGGCAGTGGTGAGCCACGGGCCTGGCGGTAGACTTCCGCCAAAACGGATCTGCGCCTCGGGCCGTGGAGGTTAGGGCGCTCACCGCTATCGGTCGAGACCGACCCGGGCAGTCGTCAGAGGTTAGTTCCGCTACACTATTGTAGTTATATATGAATTTTTAGAACTTTGTATTACACATCTTGCCAGCATGTTATGAAGTGTATTCGTCTTTATTTGTTGTCTCAAATAATGTATTTACCATAGTTGAAATTTGGTGGTGGTTTTAAAATTTAAGATCGCTTACAACTTGACCTTTGTCTAATTTGAATGTGTTTTAAAACTCTTTGTCTTGGCTGTCTTCATCAAAAATATATATGGAGTTTGAAGGAGGTGATTCAGTCGAACATGCAGACCTGCCAACCTGTCGTACTCCTTCCTCAGGTCTGGCATTACCACACAATAGATTAAAAGGTACTTAAATGAGCCCTCAGTTCATTCAAAATTCTAATCTATTGTGTGGTGATGCCTGACCTCAGGAAGAAGTACGACAGGCTGGCAGGTGTGAACATGTTGTAGGGTAATCACTGTTGGACCAGGAGTTTTATTATGTGATGTGAACAAAAGCATGACCCGACAGGTGTTCAATACATACGAACGTAGGCTAACGCAGACGTGAAAGAGCTAGTTCGACATAGAGGTATTTCACATTAGCGCCGTCTGCGCATGTCTGCGCATATCTGCAACGAAACCGAGGCTCACTGTGTTGAACAATGTTGCGCGTGCCAGTAGCCGTGAACTCTTCACGGACACATCAACCCCAGCACCATCCATACGGCCAACCCCAAAACCCAGGACGAGATTCTACAATCCCGTGGCACCAGTGCCTACACCCGCGTATACGATAGGCGCTCCGTCAAGGACGGTGGATGAGGCGACGAGCTGTGGCGAGGAGGGCAGTCTGCCGAGCCGACAGGCGGAAACCCAGGAGAGGGTTTTGTTACAGTCTGAAAAAGACGCAAGCCTGAGGGAAGGCGAAAAATCCCGGACCTTCGAAGTAACGAGGTCGAGAAGTGAAAGGCTGGGATGATGAGTAGCGAGGATGTTCCTACCAGGTGTCCAAACATCATCCCGGATAGATTTGGCGGGAAGACCCCGTGACGCGATTACAGGCAGCATTTTGAGGCTTGTAAAGTAGCGAACAGTTGGAGTGATCGTCAGGCAAAAGCGTTCCTGGCGGCGAGCCTACAAGGTGATGCAGTCAAGGTACTGGGAAACCTTGCTGCGAGTGAGAGTCAAGTGACGTACTCCGAGTTGGTGGGACTGTTGGAAAAGAGGTTTGCGGAGAATCACCTAGCGGTTCTGCGGCACAGGCGACAGAAGCCTTAGGAGACGCTGCAGGAGCTGGGGCTGACGATAAGGGAGCTGGCTTCACTCGCCTACCTGGAACTTTCGGACCGCCTGGCCAGGGGGCACTTCTCTGATGCGGTGGAGGAGCAAGCCGTCAGGGAAGGAATTTTCCGAGCCAGACCATCATCGCTGGACGAAGCAATAAGGGCCGCACTGAACACTGAAGGGTTCCTAAAAATAGAGGAACAGTGGGCTGGAAACCGGCCTAAATATGCCCGAGTGGTGGAGGGCGAGGACCAATACCCCATAGATGTCCTGAAGCAGAAAATGAAAGAAAATCAGCGCGAGGTGAAGGAATGGCTGGAGAAGATGACAAAGCGAATTGACACCTTCGAACGTCCAGCGGACTCCTCGCACGGTGCCAATCAAAGATGCAAGGCAAACCCAGAAGATGTTTGTTTTAGGTGCAAACGTAAGGGGCACTTTGCCAAGAGTTGTAAGCAAAGCGAGGAAAAGCGACTGAAGTCAGAAAACAAGGAGCAGCTGACCCAGAGGCCCGTGTGAAAGCTGGAGAAGAAAGAGGGCCGGAAGGCATTGGAGAAAACCGCGCCGGAGAAGAAGTAGGTGAAGGCGAGGGTGGAGCTACACCTAAAGCCAGTAGCACAGCGTGTAATGGGTTGTACGTGTAGGCCATGTAGGGAGTTAAAGCAAGACTACTGGTTGACACGGGGGCAACACACACTGTGCTGTCGTCAACACTGTATTTTAGCATTTCAAGAGACCGTCGACCACGACTAGTAACAACAGGTGCAGCAGTCAGAAACGCTGATGGGAGTAGGATGGACGCACTGGTATATTGGTAGAACGACCAAGCCAATCAACATAGTCTTCGGCAACACGGACGAGATACAAGGGATATTGGGAATGGACTTTCTGATACCAACTCAAGGGACTTTGGACATCAGAACTCTGGAGCCACGGTTGAGCGGGGAGACGATAAAGTTTACAGATGACCGTGGGAGTGGGCTCTGTGCAAGAGTGATGGTAGGAGAGACTACCAGAGTGCCGGCTGGGCACGAGGCGATAGTGCCAGGTTATGTGTCAGGTGACAGGCTGGAAGGCGAAGTAGGGGTCATTGAGCCTATGGAGAGAGGCGAAATAGCGGAAAAGGGCATGGTTGTAGCCAGGGTGCTGGTCTAAGCAGCTGAGAGTACACTCCCCATCAAAGTATTCAACCCTGGCAAGAGGGGATGTGTTGTCAGGAAGGGAACCACGGCGGGCACTTATACGCCTGTAGGTGAAGGCGACGTGCAGGAAGTATAACTGGGAGAAACTTCGTCCAGCGGCTCTTCAGATGTTCCCGCTTCAATACCTTGAGGACTTGTTCTAGAGAAGTAAGGAAGGTGTAGGTCCGAGATATCACAGCAGAATTGCTCAACTGTTGTGCCGTTATGAAGACGTTTTCTCTGAAGGGGAGGGCGACATAGGGCGCACGGACTTGGTCCGTCATCGAATCAACACAGGCAGTGCCTGGCCTATAAAGGAGAGGCCACGGAGACATCCTCCTGAGGAACAGGCAGAAATCCAACGACAGGTGAAAGAAATGGTGTGCAATGGCACTGTTGAGCCTTCGGACAGCCCATGGGCGTCCAACGTAGTCTTAGTGAGAAAAAAGGACGGGAGCAAGTGGTTTTGTGTGGCCTACCGGCGCCTAAATGCAGTCACCGTTAAAGACGCCTACCCGATCCCTCGGATCGATGAGTCACATGACGCCTTAGCAGGATCCAGGTAGTTCTCCACCTTGGATCTTGCGTCCGGCTATTGGCAGGTCGAGCTAGATGACGAGGCCAGAAAGAAGTCTCCTTTTGTCATTCGGGGAGGTTTGTATCGCTGGCGGGTGATGCCATTCGGGCTCTGCAACGCCCCCTCCACGTTTGAGCGACTTATGGAGAGGGTTTTGGCTGGCCTGCATTGGGAGACACCACTTGTCTACCTAGATGACGTCGTTGTGTACGCTAAGAGAATCGAGGAAGGTTGAGTCACCTTGAAACGGTATTTCAGCGTTTTAGGCAGGCAGGCCTAAAACTCAAACCGAAGAAATGTCACCTATTCAAGCAACAGGTCCTGTACCTGGGACATATAGTGTCTGGTGAGGGGATTGCGACTGATCCACAGAAGGTGAGGGCTGTTCGTTATTGGCCAACGCCTATGACTGTACGAGAAGTGAAGAGTTTTTAGGATTAGCGTCCTATTATCGCAGATTTATCAGAAGCTTTGCTGATAGGGCTCGGCCTTTACACCGGCTGACAGAGAGAAGGGACGAGAATTTGCGTGGACCAGTAACTGTGAAGGAGCTTTCCAAGATTTGAAAAATTGTCTTTTGGAGGCGCCAGTTCTGAAGTTCCCTGACCCTGAAGCTGGGTATGTCCTGGACACCGATTCAAGCGGTGTAGGCGTAGGCGTGGTCCTGTTGCAGGTGACAGACGGGAAAGAAATGGTGGTCGCCTGTGCGAGTAGAGCACTCAGTAAAGCAGAGCACAACTACTGTGTGACGCGCCGGGAATTGCTGGCGGTCGTGGTATTTCTGAAGCAATTCAGGCAGTACCTTTATGGTAGAAGGGTCATGGGTCGAACCGACCACGGGGCACTACGCTGGCTGTTCAACTTTCGGGAACCACAGGGCCAGATGGCGCGCTGGTTGCAAGTTATCAGCAAGTACAACTTCACGATAGTACATCGAGCAGGACGCTTACACGGCAACGCAGATGGATTGTCCCGCGCGCCGTGTAGACAGTGTGGGAGAAATGAGTAGGCGGAGGCGACAACCCCAACAGGCGAACCTGTGGAAGAAAAGACAACTCCTGTGGCAGGAGTGAGAAGCGTTACTCTCACGCCTAACGTCACCTGCGCGGAGGTGAGAGAGGTGCAGCTGCAGGATGCATCCATTAGATGGGTGCTGAAGGCTAAATAGAGTCGACCAGAAGAACCGAATGGGCTGGGATGTCTCCAAGATGTTCAGCTGCGAAAGCATACTGGCGGATATGGGATCAACTTGCGGTGAGGGAAAGAGTCCTCTGTAGGCGATGGGAATCAGATGACGGTCACCTAGTAAAGTGGCACACGGTGCTACCTGAGAGATACCGCATAGAGTTTGTGAAAGAGCTGCATGGAGGAAAGTCAAGTGGACACTTGGGCGTCAAGAAAACCTTTGCCAAGGTCCGAGATCGATTCTACTGGGTCGGCATGGCGGCTGAAGTTAGGTCAATTGTTAGGCGATGTGACGAATGTGCGAAGAGGAAATCCCCGGCCCGAACTAGGAAGGCGCCATTGCAGCAACGGGCAGTGGGGGCGCCTATGGAACGTGTCGCCTTAGACATCGTGGGACCCCTGCCAAAGACTAAGAAGGGAAACAAATACATCTTGGTCGTGGGAGACTACCTAAGCAAATGGATGGAGGCATATCCCCTAGCTGATCAGACTGCAGAAGCTGTGGCTGAGACGTTCGTAAAGGAATTCGTATGTCGGTTTGGCGTACCAGATGTCCTTCATTCAGACCAGGGCCGCAACTTTGAATCCCAGGTGTTTTCAGAGATGTGTCGAATTCTTGGCATCAATAAGACCCGGACGTGTCCATACAACCCAAAGTCCGACGGGCTGATTGAGAGATTTAATCGGACACTTGTAAATATGGTGGCAATGATGATAGAGCCTGAGAGGCGACAACATGATTGGGACAAGAAACGCCCATTGGCCACTTTTGCTTATTCTGCGACACCACAGCAATCTACCGGCGAGTCGCCCAACATGCTTATGTTGGGATGTGAGGTGTGCCTCCCCATTGATCTAACAACTGAGACTTCAGCAGATGAGAGAGTGCCAGAAGGCGTAGTTGAGACAGACTATGCGAGTGAATTGCGGAGACGTCTAAGAGCTGCCCATGACAGGGCCCGGATATGCTTGCAGCAGAGTGCCAGAAGGCAGAAGACGTGTTATGATCGACGGACAACTTCACCTAAACTAGGGCCTGGTAACTTCGTTTGCTTACACAACCCCGCCAAAAGGAAGGGTCTGTCGCCTAAACTGCAATGTAGATGGGAAGGTCCTTACCTTATCCTGCAAAAGTTGTCGGACGTGGTCTTCAGGATCCAGAGAAGAAAGAACGGCAAAATGAATGTCGTCCATTGTGATAGACTGAAGCCTCATGAAGGCGAGCCAATTAAGGCGTGGACTACCGGTGCGCCGACAGGCGACTCACCTAGGCCAGGCGACTTGCCTGCGGGCGGTGGGTCAGAGGAGCAGGTGACAGGTCCAATTCCTAACGAAGGAGGGCAACTTGAAGTTCTGGAAACACCCAACCTACCTGGAGAGGAAGGCGCTCAGCGCGCAGAACTGAGCCAAACAGAAGCAAATGACGACAGGGTCGTAGCACCACTACCGAGACGTAATCCTAAGAGGGACCGTAGAGTGCCTGCGAGATATTTGAGTTTGAGAGAGATAGAGACAGACAGACAGGGGAACCCTTAAATAGGCCTGCCCACCCCAATTAACCATGTAGATCCATAGGCATCTAAACCAAAATAGTGTGTCCATCTTCTGTTTTACAGATCGAAGCAGAAGGCGTCACGAGAAATGGGGGAAAGACCGGGAGGAGAGAAGTCCATCCCATAGCTGTTCCGACGGGGAAATGACAGAATGCCCAGTTTGAGGCATGCTGCTGCATAGGAGGAGTCTGGAGAGACAGTAGGTGAACATTGGCCTTGGCGAGTCTTCCGCTGTCGAAGGTGTTCCCACAGGAACAATTTGAGAGCGCATGTTGGCGAGGTTTCATACATTCAGGGCGAAACGCTGGAGTCCCGTGGGAGAGACAGGCGCCTAAGTGAAGGTGAGCTAAGGCGCACAGAGATGTCGAGGAGCAAGGGCGAGAGAAGCGTGAAGGTGACAAGAAGGTGAAGGTGAGAGGAGGGGGACCGCCGATGTCTCACGGGGAGCTTGAGAGTAGCATGATTGGCAACATCTTCCAGATAACGGAAACAGAGACACGCAGCATTTACCAAGACGGGATGCTGGTGACGAAGGACCAGACTGAGCGGGTCTTTCAAGTCAAGTTCGCGGCAGGAGGTTGCTGAACTTTAGGCGAATAGGAGACATACTGCGCCTATAACAAGAAGTCATGTTTATTCAGATGTTGTATAAGTGTTTAATAAATTTTTGTATCTGAAAATTTATCTAAGAAGTTTAAGATTTCTGTGAGGGACAGTAATCGCCTTTACAGTTTCGGATGAGCCTGAGCCTAAAGAGATATGGCTTGTTCTTTTATTGTTAACATTTAAAGTTTTGCTTAATGTTTCAAGTGTTCACGCTTTTAATGTTAAACTTTCAATGTCGCCTACATGTCCTAAATTTTAGTTTTAAGGGTGCCAAAGCTTGACACTGTAAGGACCATCAGGTTTTTGGAGGTGTGTTTATTTGGTTGAAATTTAAATCAGAGATCATGCATTGCTTTTATTTTAAGTGTCAATTTTTAGGTCAGGGACTGACCAAACTTGGAAGGCGCCAATGTAACGCAATGCATAGCCCACTGGTGCGCTATCAGGCGCTTGTTGCTCAGCAACGTTGTGCGCGCTGTGTTCATAAGCGGCTGCGCGCTAAGAGTCGCTCTTGTTCCTGCTGCGACCATCGCCACGCACAGTCAAAAAGCTCTGCCTGCTGCGACTGTCCCCACATACAGTTGGAAAGCTGTGCCTTCTGCAAACATCACCTGCAAGTGCAGTTTGGTTCAGATTTATAGTGTAAGCTGCAATCATCCAATCATTAACATCCAATCGAGTAGTCGCAGTAGGGGAGCCTCATACTCTGTGTGAGCTTGATTTAGTTTGTGATTGATAATAAATCGTGGCACCTGTAATTTTGTGATTAATTTCTAGTACTACACGTAGGTGAGGTACTGTGCGCCTATATAGGAGAATAAAGTCCTGGAACAAAGAGTAGGCACAAACTCGCATCCAGTTCCCCCATTCTTTCTCCTTTGGTCCCCCGTCTGTCAGCCCCGTGTGGTGTGAGGGTGTGTGAGAGTGATCTGTCTGTGGCGAGTTACGGGCCTGGCGGTAGACCTCCGTCAAAACGGATCTGCGTCTCGGGCCGTAGAGGTCAGGCCGCCGCTCACCGCTATTGGTCGAGACCGACCCGGAAAGTCCTCAGAGGCTTTACCGCTACAATACCTTTATGTATTTTATGTCTTGACTCCTTACTTTCAATCGTCTGATTGTGTTAAGAATTGAAGCTGACACATACAGCCTCGTTTTCAAACCCTGAAGTGCGCAGATCGGCGCTAAAAGCGTATTGGGATCCCTCTATTGCAACAGTTATGCTGTATGTGCTCCAAACAAAGCATGTCCGAGGTCATTCGGGAACAGCAGTACGTGCACGCAATGTCTGCCCTACGGGTTGCAAACCTCACAAATTATTTTTAATTTAATGTTTTCAAAACTGCGCAACCATGTGTTACTGCCACTTCAAACCCTAAAAGACACATGAAAACTGTGTCATAACTTGTATTTAAAAAAAGAAATATTTGAATACGTCTTGGTAAAATGAAAGTCACTTGAAATGCATACAGTTTTCATTAATATTCTCGGATTATTGTATTAAAGACTAAATACTTGTGTGGTTAATTATTTCGAAGTTTCTGTTGTCTGATAATTACCCCCTCCCCTCAAAAAGTGTGTGTGTGTGGTGGGGGGATAAACCCCATCCCTCGGGGATTTACGCCCAAGACACCCACCCTCTTCAGTTCCAGGAAGGCGGTCGAAAACTGCTAGGTTACTAATGCTTTAAATGAAAGTCGCAGCCTGAGCCATTATTTTATTTTTAGTGGGGAATGAAGATTTTTCCCTCAAGGGATTCAGTGTCGGGAAATAGCATAAAAAATGAAACTAAGCTTCCTAAACCATTTTGTGGACGGACTGTTTCGTCCCAGCGAGGCGTATTGAACTGGGTGCAGGCACGAAATCCGAAAATTAACCTAAGTTCCGGTCTTACGTGTGGTGTAGAAAAATTGCGCCCTCTCTTGGTCCAGCTCGGAAGATCGCTCTGGACATTTCGGGCAGCTTGTTCTTGTTTGTTCACGAACGGCTCGATTTGTTGTTTGTGGGTCAGTCGCTCGAACGCCGGGAATGTGCAACCGGTTCTTAACGCTAGTAGTTATTTATGGCAAGCAACAGGCAGCGTCCTTGCATTCTTCGATAGTTAATGTTGGATAACAGGGCTAACTTCTTTTCCATTTAAAATATTCCTTGCTGTCATGGAAAATTATTTGTTAATTTTGCAAAACCTTTCCATTGTTTTCGGCTTTGTAAAGCCATATCGGTACTTTTTGTGGCTGTTCAAAAATCAAATCTCGCGAGTGTTTCTGTGTGTTCGTGTAAAATCTTTACGAGGAGGTGGTGTGTGATCCTGTGTTCCCGCCGTTCGAGCGCAAGAACAAAAACCCCGTGTCAAGAACGGACCTGCCCGAACTCGACCATTCGTTCGTCGCCCAGGTTGCACGACACCAAATACGCTTTCATAGAAAACAGTGCAAAATCGGACCGAAATAGCGCCGCCTGTTGACTCTCGTGAAGAGGTTGGCCTTCCTTTGGTGGAATGCATACCCCAGGCCCCATGTCCCCTCCTTACTTTAAACATGAGAGGGCGCTCCAAATCAAAGCATTGTAGCAATCTTCGGATTTGTTCATCACTACATCTGCTGCACATAGGACCCACTGATCAAGTGATTACATTATCGGTTAGCCCTAGCACTAGGTAAGCATAAAAAACCAGCATTATTAATTTAGGGTCTGGTCCTTGCGTTGTGTTTGAACAAGGAGGAAGGAAATCCGCGGTTAGAACTTGGGGAAAGAGTTCCAATGTGTCTAGACATGGCTGGATACTTGACACCCTGTGCACAAACCCTGAGCATGAATGAGTTACCCCATACTAGCCTCAGTAGTACTCCCCAAGAACTGTGGGGTCCACCCCGCTCCCAAGAACGTTCGTGGGAGCGGGGCTGATGTCGGACCACACAGTTCTGGGGGTACAGTAGAGACTGGTCTGAAAATTTTAAGTGTTTTCTCTAAGTCCTAGTGCCTAGGCCTACATCATGTAATAAAATGAATAATAATGTCCTAATACTAGTAAGCGCTGCAGCGGTAAGGCAAAGCCTAATTCAAGTGCTCCATATTTTCTGTGCTAAAATTGACTTTGATGATGGCTAATGAACCACTGTAAAGGGAAAATTAGTGATGTCCCTGTGTAGTTGGCCAGCCTTGTGTAAAATGCACTGCTTCCTGGGCTAGGCCTACATGACCTGCAAACATGACAAAATGTTGCTCCCCTCCCATGCCTGTCCGTATGCCCCACCCACCTGGTAGAATAGTTAGTAAAGGCACAAACGGAAATATTGTGCTTTTGAGGTGACAAATTCCCCTACCCCTAAGTGGGACAACCTTTCCATGTAACGTGTCAATAGTGGTAGTGTGCTAAATGACAATGAACATGCGTAAACTCAGGATCAGGAAGGTATATGGTAAACTTTATGAATTTGCATAATTTACTGTTTGTTCACAATTTAAGCAATTGGTACATAGTGTGTAGGGATGCACTTGACGGTGAGACTAGTCAGACTGCTTGTAAATAAATTGTGTAACTTATTAGCGAAGACAAGATTTTGTTATACGTGTATTTTGATGGCATTCTCAAAGATCGATACCCGGTCTTTTTTGTCATGAACTGCTCTTTGGCTGGTGATTAATGCATTAATTTAATTTGCGTCTTGCAGATGTGTGGTCTATAATTCAAGATGTATCATCTGGGCATTAAGGACCTCCTTGATCGATTCAGCAATGGTACCTTGACGTGTGAAGCTTACATGAGATGGGTCATCCAACGGGCCGAGGACCTGAAAGTCTTCAATTACTTTGTCTCCATGAATACGGAGAAGATGCTGAAGGATGCCCAAGAGGCAGATGCCAGGTACGGGACTAAGACCAACCGGCCTCTAGAAGGGGTCCCAATAGCCCTGAAGGATAACATTGATGTCGAAGGGGAGGTGACTGGAGCTGGCACTCCGGGTCTCGCTGGCCTGAAGGCAAAACACACAGCCGAGGTAGCCAAAAGGCTCTTTGACGCTGGGGCCATCCATGCTGGCCACACTGTCATGCACGAGTTGGCCTATGGGGTGTCCACCATCAACCCCTACACAGGTGACAGCCACAACTTCCACAACTTTGACTACACCTGCGGGGGCAGTAGCGGGGGAAGCGCTGGTGCGATTGCCGCCGATATTGTCCCGGCTGCCTTGGGTACCGATACCGGCGGATCGATTCGCATTCCTGCTTCTTACAGCGGGGTATACGGACTTCGACCCACCTCCAAACGTTGGCCCTCGGACTACGGTCTGAAGGCGTCGCACCTGAGGGACTCGGTGGGTCCTCTGGTACGAAGTCCGGAGGACTTGGCCATCCTGGATCAGGTGATGACAGGAGAGGAAGCTTTCCGAGAGCTATCGCCAGCAGAGATCCGCATCGGGGTCCCCAGGTCGCACTTCTGGGAGGGTCTGGATCCTGAGGTGAAGGAGTATTCTGAGCGCTTCGTGATGGCTCTCAAGCGGAAAGGCTTCATAGTCATCGACGAGGGAGGGATTCCCGGTCTTTCCGAAATCTGCCGTGATTACTTCCTCCCATCCATCAACTGCGAGGTGGTTGCACGATTCCAAGAATACATCCTGCACCACGGTCACGATGTGACGGTGGAAGACGTGGCTGAAAAGATCGCCACCCCAGTCGTCAAGGCAGCTTTTGCCGACTCCATGAAGAACCCACCCAGTGAGGACGTCGTGCAGTTGGCCATGGCGGCCAGGGACAAACTCGTCCAGGACGTGCGGAGGTACTTCAAGGACCATCGTCTGGAGTGCATCCTGATGCCAGCCAGCAAGATCCCCGCGCCCACCCTTGCCGCCTTCTGGTCGGACAAAGCCGGGGAACTCATGGTCATTGTGGAGAATCACGACTGTGCCAATATGTGCGACAACCCTTCCTTGGTCATCCCGGGGGGCTTCTCACGAGAAGGCGGAGTTCCTTTTGGCATGCAGATTGAAGGTCTCACTGGAAGTGATAGCCAGCTTATTGCAGTGGCAAAAGCAATTGAAAAAGCCTTGCATTAAACACCCTACGTACTGATGACGTCACACTTTGTTCATGTGCGTAATCTCCTTTATTACATTCTTTGTAGGAAGTAGCGCTTTATTTCTTGCCGCATTCTGAAGTGAAAAACAGAAAAAGGATCATCCCTCATAGCTGTTTGTGTTCCTGAAATACCGCTAGGAATGTTCATGTCACACCATCGTCCAAATTGTTATTTATTTCATCCGTGTAAAAGTACCCCTCTGGCAAGTTTAAGAAGACAGCATATGGGCCAACACTAGGCCGATATTGTTGCCCATAAAACCTCATTTTCTCAAGTACATGTAGCGACTGAATTAGGGGGAATTGTGGAAAAGTTGTTTGTTTTGCAAATTAGGGATGCAATGATCTCAGGTTTCTCTGTAACACTTGGTTTTTATCCAGTACTTCACATTTGCATTGGGATGTTTTTACACCTTGCATTTTGCAACTGATGTAGTTTGATTTATATTATGTAGCCCACAGATTCTGTATCTTGACTGGACAGAACCTGTCACATGGTATTCGTTCTATTGCTATCTTGCTTTTCATAGGTGAAGGAACTATACCCGCAGTAACCAAAGTGCTAAGCCCCTAGCAACCACAGGACTGTACATGTACGTATAATCACTGGCTTTTTGTGGAAATGCATAGGCCTACTGATGTGCATGCGCGTTGCACATTACGCACATTTGGAAGTGCTAGCACTCACAGAGCTCAGTTTCTCCTTCAGTGATCCATAGAGCATCACGTCAAGAGGCTTACTTCACTGCTCAAAGCAGTTCATACTTGGACAGCATACATGTACATGTACCTCTGTATGCAGAAATATTTTTTAATACAATCAACATTGAAATTAATGAATTTTCAATATGAAAACAACTCTGGTACACCTAACAAACAACTGTTCTAGAAAATGCATGTATTTTAGTGCATTAGATGTACCGATAAGCATTAGGTGCTTATCAGTAGTTTATGGATGTACTATTTGGTATTTTATTGAAGATAAATTCATGTATACAAGTATATTTTCACTGATCTTAATATGTAAATTTCGGCAGTTTATTTAAATTAGTACATACCTACATGTCGAGGTATTTGTCAGCTCTTAAATATTGGACATGCAGAGAACTGTAAAACCATTTTTCACTGCAACTGCTCTGAACTACTTTCACGATACGGGCGATTCACAATGGCATGCCTCAAAGAGTTTGCAACCTGTTGGCCAATCACAATGTGCAAAATCTGTCGACCCTTTCCAAACGCACATTGGATTGACAGATTTCAAGCGTTGTGATTGGCCAACGCGATGCAAAGTCTTGGAGGCGCGCCGTTTTGAAACGCCCGTATTGCTTAATCAAAAATCCACTGTTGCACTATTTGGATGTATTCATGCTATTGAGCCAAATGCTCAGTGCTGTTTTTGCGCTCATGAGAATAAATAAACAAGCTTACTCGAACCCATTGCCCTTTGCTTACTTGTGCAGGGGTCTCAGCCGTGTTACGTTTTTTGGGGTACAGCACTCCTCAAAATGTGTGTTTGCCATAGTATTTGAACTGTGAACAAAAGTGAAACTACGCCAACAAAACCGTCACATTCACTGTCACATTCTGAACTATGGGTCATTCCGTGAGACTGGGGCACAATTTGTGACAGTGTCCTTGTTAATGCGTAACTTTTACTATCTGTTATGACCTGTAGAGTAGGTCATTTACTTTGTAAAAATAACACACACCTCTGTATAATGTCAATAAGCCCCTTACGAGTTAAATTTGAATAAAATCTAGTACACTGTGTTATCTGATTGCACAGGAACGTAACAATTTGAATTCCCCAGACTAAAGACACTGTTGCTATACCTCGTGCTTCGGGGCAAGCTTTTGCATAGCGACCACCATCTCTGGAATGGACTGGTTCCTTTGTGCCCTTCTTATCCATTGAAGACAGTGTATTGCTGCAAGGTGTCTCTTATGTAACTAAGCAAAAGCTTGCCCCGAATCACGAGGTATAGCAACAGTGGTTTTAGTATGGAGAATTCAAGTTTTTATGTTCATGTGAATTGAAAGAACTCAGTGTACCAGATTTTATTCAAATTTAAGTCGCAAATGGCTTATTTGGAATCCACATGCGGGGAATAGCTGTTCCTTTTTATGAAATCCAATTGACACCGTCACAACTTGTGCCCCAACCTCATGGAATGACCCCTACTCAAATGTAAGTTGCTAACCAGTTTTTAAACATCCACTCAAGTGCATGTAGTCAGTGCGTGCCAGTTCAGCCTCTCTTTCAATCATGGGTTCTCATCTAAGTGTAAACTTATGGTGCTACATATATGAAACAAAGAGATACACTCGAGACAATCACAGGGGACCAGGTGTGGGTGCTGGATTCCACCCTCCCTGACCCTACTAAGCAACAACGGTGGAACGTTTTTCAAAGTGGAGGGGCCAGTTGTGAGACCATCAGGCATCAACCATTTATAGACCAATTCATGAAGCCCCACCCCATTACAGGACCTGCTAAGGGTGTTGGGGGCAGGCCCCACAGTTTAAAAAGCAAAGCAACAGTTTCTGGCAAAGCTTCCATCTTGAAAGGTCAAAGGTTAGAAACCAACTTGGCTCCATTGAAAATCCACATGCATACGCTGTTAAACAACAGGTGTGTCAGTTGTGATCGGTGACCAAGTTTCCATCTTCTTGGTCCATGGTTCGAACCCAACTTGCATCTGTACCTTCATTTTGTACATCGAATCCAACTTTGAAGTCTGTTCTATAGTACATCGATACGCATACTGCACTTATTTAGCATGAGGGTCATTCAGGAACAAGTATTCCAGTATAGGTCAGAGACCAGGCTTCCATCCTGGCGGTCCATGGTTCGAATCCCACTTTGGTGTGAGTGAGACATTATCGTAGTCGAAGTCTGTATCCAGTGAAAAGGGCTGCACTTCATCACTGGAAATCTGTGAGAGAAATACATGTATGAGAAACCTTCCACTGAATGTGTGGTGAACATGACCTGGCTTTGCTGTTACCCAACAAATGGTATCAGAAATCAAAGTATTTGTATCCAAATTACTGAATTTACATTCATACCTTGAGACCTTAAATATGAATACATGTATATGTATCTTGTGAGGCCCATCCCTGGCCCTCCTACAAATCTTGAAGCCATCATCTGGACTGGGAACATACTGCAAATCACTGCTTGTATCTTGAATCAAAACAAATTTGAAAGGCATTACCTTTGAGGAAGGGGAAAGTTGAATTTAAAATTTGGTCACTGACTGTTCATACCTCTAATCCCGTCTCTGATGGCGGGCTGTCTCCTGGGGTTACAGCTTCTGGACTTCCCCTGGTTGACATGTCGAGTTCTGTCTGATGAACTGCATCGTTTGACAGGGATGAGACTCCAACCTCCTCCTGCTCTTCTGCCTCTCCGGGAAGAGTCCGCATCTCACATCCTCCTCCTCCGATGACTTCCAGTTGACCTTGTGATATCTCAAGTTTGTCATCTTCTCCATCGTCGGCTCCTCCTATCCTCCTGACGAGGTCTCCGGTGAGCTTCAAGGGTGAGGCACTTGAGCTGTCGACGATTCCAAATGACGACTCATATTGACAGGATGCAAAATCTGCGTCATCATCGTCTGCTCCTGGCTCCTCTTCAGAGAGCTCAGCATCTTCAACAAAATTGTCCATCTGCAATGCATTTATTGTAAAATAAAAACTTTATCATCTTGGGTGTAAAAGCGGCAAGACAAGACAAAAGAGAGTAAGAGAAACAGGCCATATTTTTGAGCGAGTAATAGCACTGTTAACATTGGTAGGAGCATCCATCACTTTTTAGACATGCACTGGTGACACTGCTTACGACCACATCAACTATTTTAACAAATCACAAACTATGAAAACAATACTAAACTTATTATTTTGTTGCAAAATTATCCTACCTGAACAAATCTTGGTCCCGTCGTCAAATCTGTTATTTGGCGTGTTGGAGCATAATGTCCCTCATCTAGCTCCTGGTTAAAAATACAAATATTTCAACTAATTGTCTTTAAGCAGTCCCCAACAATATTAGCATTTTAAAGCTTCCAACATTTATACATTCAACTCAAGAATATTAACATGTATCTGCACAAATGAGCTGCCTGAAAGAATTATTTCGGCATTTCAGAATAAAAAACTCCCGTCTTTCAAAGGTGAACCCACCTCCATTTCAATGTCGCCCTGTTCACTGTCAGCTCTTGACGCTTTTGGATCTTTATGTTCTTCTGTCCTATGTGACCTCTGACCTCCTGCTGGCTCACCGTCCTGTTCTCTCAGCATTTTGTGGAGCTGACAAGCCTGGTGCTCCATGACATCCTCTGTATGAAAAGGAAATATTGAATGCTCATGATCACAAGGGAGTAGCTTTAACATCTATAACGCACCTGTTCTGGACAATCAAAATGCAAGTATTGAAGTCACAGGGGATAAGGAAAGCCTTTGATGTGGTTATTTTGAATGCCTTGTGACTTGCATTACACAGGGAATGGACGATGCAATTTGAAAGATTAATTTTCAGACCAATTTATAAAGGGAATAAGAAATTACATATATCACAGTGTCGCTGGGAACCTTTTGGATTCGATGAAGTATAAGGTAATATTTGTTTGACCAATGGGAATCAGGATCTGTTCCTCTCATATTAGCAATATATTGTTCTCATATATTGTTCTCTCAATCCTGATGGGTATCATCAAGTACATGTATCAGAGATCCAATTCATCGAGTCCTTGTCATTTAATTGGTGGAACTCAAATCACATGACTTTCGCTAGTATTGCTGCCATTCACGTTGTGGCTAAAAATTTCCCCTTTTTTTCCATGGAGAATGGAAGTTATAATTCAACAATATAGATCATCCTTGTTCCCACGGCTTTTGAACAGAGCAACAGACCACCCTCAGTGATTTTGAACAGCAGAGTGCTGCAGACCAAGCCCTCGGGAGGTTGTGACCCGTTTTCATGCTGCTTAACAAACACACACTTGTCATAGTGGCACATCATTTCACATGCCAACGTTTATGTCTGTTTCGGACATTGATTTAAAGGACTTAACTGATGCCGCAGTCTCGGATCTGTATGTCAGTTATAAAAAAAAAAAAATTGTGAAATAGGAGGAATATTATCACTCAATAAAATCTTAACTTTTCCATTTCACTTGAGGGAATGTCAAGATTTTACCCTGCAATATTTCTCCCATCACACTCTGAATCACTCAATATTTGATTACTAGAGCACCAGGCCTGTATGGTCACAGTCCGCATAAAAAATAAGACATCAAATTCAATTGACAAAGCCCAGCCCAGCAGGCCTTCACAAAATTCAAACCCTGAGTACGCATGGCATGTAACCTTTTTTGAGTCCTATGAAGCAGCTCATGAATTCCTCATAGCTCTGCTCTGTCTTGCCAAGGACTGTCTCTATGGCACTCCTCATGTGGTCCTGCTTCATGTGCGTTGGGGAGTTCGTACAGTTTTCCTGTTCATGATTTCTCGCAGCCATTTTTCAGCGGACATAGATTCAGGATTATATAGCTTGACAATTAAGAAAAGATCATGGGCAGAACAACGAAAAGATTCTAGTCCTATATTCCAACTGAACAGTTTCCACCGTCATAGGTCCTCATCTCAGGTCCGATGGTTTTTCGTAGAATTTATGTTATGTGTATCTAGTTGAAAGAGTTGGAAGAAAGATTAGAAAAAACAAGATTACAGTAGTGAATTGAAGTGTCATCATAGGCAAGTTAAATGGTTAAACTAAGCATAACTGTTCGGCCTAGGCCTAACGTCTGAACGTTATGCCTAATTTTTTAGATCATGATGTAGGCCTAGTAGTAGTAGTACTAGTAGATGTAGCCGCCCACAAGCACGGTAGCCCATCTCAAAAACTCAAGCAGCAGCCTAGCCGGAGCTGAAACTTCACATGTGCGTAAAGACACTCCTTCTATTTAGCAAATATGAGATTTGAACTCAATCATACAAATGTTTTTGCCGGTCATTTAAACTTCAAGGCTAGCATTGTAGCAACACTACAGGCCGAGATAAAGTGATGTTGGGGGCCGCCATGTTGTGGCCTTAGTCGCCTCATATAAATATTACAAAAGCAAAAACAAGTATTTGTGTAATTTATGTAGTTTTACTTATGAAAAATATTCATAATAACTTAATTACATATTTTTAAATCTGCTAAAATTATTAAGTAAGTTTTCTTTTATCCAAACAATCATTTAAAATTAAGGTAATTAGGAAAGATTTGCTTGTGCGCACGCGTACTTCAATTTGCCATGCAACGAAATGACGCTCCGCTTGAAATGCACCGTACCTTGCCATGCATTGCCATAATACACGATCACCAGTCCGACGTCTCGACCTGTCTCGGTGACGAACGTTCACAAAGAAGACAAATGTGAATGGTATTGTATTAGGGGCTAAACGGAAAGATTTCAGTCCTTGATTCTTGAATTTGAACAGTAACCTATCCGCGGCAAGCCACCCCTAGCACAGTTTCTAAAGTACTCTTGCAGGAGAGAGTTGCATAGGCCTATCGATATGAATGCCACTTGACACCCTGTTTACAAAACCTATGTCATATGAGACTGGTCTGGAAAATGCTAGGCTAAGTGTTTTCTAAGTAAACAACTTGGTTTTTCCCTCCTAAATGGAACTTTTCTGGACGTTTCTTTGCATGCTGATGGCTAAGTAGTACTGGGGAATAATAAATTAGTTGCATCCGTATCATGGAACTCTTACTTTATTGCATAGGCCAAGTAGGTAATAGTGGTGTCTGGGGTGTCAATGAACATGATGAATAAACTTTAGTCAGGGAGTACTGGCCGTAATAAGCGTACTGTCGACAGTGGCATTCTGCCAAATTTGAAAACCAACATTTATGACTTGTATAAAAGCTGAACAAGAACCTCAGTCTTGAGGTCAAGTAGAATTATCACCATGCATGTCCAGAGGATCGCTTTTCAACCAAATTTAACATGTTTATGGTATTTCAGCTGGATAAGAAAATGCAAACAGTGAGAATTGCTGTTAGAAAAACAAGGCCTACTGACGAACATCCTTTGCAGCTTGTGCATTCAAAACCACACCGTATGTAGGCCTACTGGGGATTTAAGGATCTTTATCCTGTGGGTAAAGACCAGCAGTTTCCACCATGTCACTGCGGACGCGGATCAACGGCTTCACATCGTGGGTGAACCTGCGACTCAAGCCCTACAACATGCTTATGAACAATGTGATCATGGATCTACTGAAGGGTACCAACCTCAAGATGCTGCTGCAGAGTGAGTCATCAAGAAAGGCACCTTGATCTTAACTGCAGCTTTCCCAGTCCCAGATCCTGCAAAATCCACCAGGAGTTTTTGGAGGATTTTGTAGGATTCAGGCGGGTTTAGCAATGCCACTTTCACATAATTTCAAAGAGCAAGAAATGCCTTGTTAGTTTCATACATGTATACAATGAATCAGTTTGGAGGATTCTGGAGGTTTTTCAAGCAAAGATATGTTGGAGTGTAGTAATTTGGCTGATACCATTTCCAGGCAAAGCTTTAAAGAAAAGCTGTGCATGGTCTCAGAAACAACCAACGTTAATTTGGGGGGCTTAATTTTCAGCAAATTTGGGGGAAAATTGTAATTGTTTTGGGGGGGAGTTAAGGCCAGAAATGGCTAGAAATTATATACTTCAAAGTATTTCATAAACATGAAAGCCACATGTGATTTGACTTGTCATTGACAGAATTGCTTATCCGGGAATAAAATGATTTCTTTTTCAGATTCTGACTCAAATACATGCTCCACATCTGCAACTCTTTAATTGCAGATGTTCTTTCCAAATTTTGCATTCTTCTTAAGCTTTTCACCATATCATTTGACCTCTTATGAATTGTAGGCATGACAGGTATTGATAACAAGAAGTTACAGAACTTTGATGGGATGACGCAGCAGCAGAAGACGACCAGGGTGGAATGGATCGTTAAGGAACTGAAGGAGTCGTGAGTGTCAATAAACTACAAATGGCTGGCCGAACACGAAAGCGAAGCGAAATTGACCTCGCCGTCGTGAAATATTTCTTGCAAACTTTGTTCAAGTTGAAATGTCTTCAACTGCAAATTTGCAGCAAAAAAAAGTGGATTTGATGTCACGATTTCCAATTCGTGTTCACTTCCGTGCCAACTGTGAACTGGCCTTAAGGAATGCCCCAGCAATGGACAAGTGCCGTATTGTCGGGAAAGTCTCATACTTAGATGCTTGAACTGGGGCTGTTCTTTACGCAAACATTCAGGGACATAACAGCTTAACATATGTTGATATCCGCTCGGAGCGGAACAAAAGAGGGCGTGTTGTTTTTGGTACTCACCGCATAGGCGCGCCATGAGGCGCGCAAGTATATGTGCGTTTGATGCGGAGCACGCTGAGTACGCGTAACCAATTTATTGCGGCATATATGGTCTTTGTGTACACGCTGAACGCATGCAAGAACCCGATCGTAACCACCTGTCTTTCTTTCGCCTATTGATGGTGTACTTCAGCTTGGGCGGATAGCCTAATCTGACAACCAGGAATTGGAAGCTGTTGCTGAAGACTTATAGTAGTGTTCTCATGCATAGGTTGCAGGCACGCATTAAGTGGCTCTTTGACCAATAAAGACTGGGTGCTGTTGTCTTGATAAAGGCCACGCCCATCTCAAAGTTTTGGAAAGTAGGCAACTTTTGGTGTAAACACAGAAAAGTCCATTCCTGTTTCTCCCTCCCCCCTAGAGCAGGAACGAGAGAGGGCACAGTTTTCAGTGGCACTGGAATGGAGCAATGGAACTTGGAAGCTCCTTTGGTGGGAACTGCATTTTGCTAGTTCACAAATGCCTGCGAAATACATATGTTGCGGTCGCATTGCTAACAACAAAATGAACACTCCCAACCAACCTGGCTCTTTTCAACCTGTGAGGGGGTGCTTCTGCTCAAGGCGGATTCCAGAAAAGGATCAGCCTAATGGAGCAATTATGCAAGGGTCTGCCTTCCACGGTTATTGTGTAACACAAACTGCATTGAGAAACCAATGTTGAAATGCAATGTTTGTCGTTGTGTTGTTTACTGTTTACAGAGAGGTCATACCAGATGATGTTTTTGTGGATTGTCGACTCTTTGCCATGAGACACGCTGACCATGTGAGTAGACAAACAGCATTTTAACCTTCAACCTCACAAATTTGACTTGAAGAATTTTGTTTCAAATTAAAAAAGAAGTTGGTTGCAAAAATGTGGTGATGTTATCACTTCAAATAGAGCACGTTTATCAAAGAGAAATTAATATGTGATGAATTAAGACTCTGCTGGTTGCGTAAGATAAATTTCAGCTGGTGACATTCAAACTTTTATTCGTCTTTGCACCTCTTTTGTCGGTAAGGTTTTTGATTTGCTGTGGCGACTCTCTTCCCACGACATCTGGTTCACCTGGGAACGGCTGGAGTACCTCATGCACGGCGACGATAAAATCCTCTGTGAGGTGCCCTTCGAGGTTGGCCAATCTCTGGATCTTTCAGACTGTCGTAAAAAAATGCATTCCGTATCATGTGTCCAGAATTTGTCTCACAGAAATCCTGTGAAACTTGTCCCGTTACTCGAACAAGCATTCTTGGCGAAAATAATCTCTCCATTTGGGCCTCTTGTCAGGGCTCTGGTTGTTTGTCTATTAGCAAGGAATGTTGGTTTACAACTACACATGCCTGCATACCTAAGCTAAAGTACAAAATGTTGATGCTAGACTTGTAAGCATAGAAAGATGCTAGAGTGTTGTTATTTGGACCTGCATGGTAATGTACCACGTTTCAATCAGATAGCATGTCTAGTTTATCGCAAAATGTTGATAAACCAAGCCTCATCTCATAGTTTTCATCAAACGGACCATATCCTTCCCGAGTGATTCCCCGTTCACCGCGTCCCAGGTTTGTAGAGGTATTCCAGAGGTCCTAGGTTCAAACCCTGCTCCAGTCAATTTTCTGTGATCATATACATCGTCAGTATAAAATCAGGACCACCAAGAAGAGAGTGAAAAGGACGTGTTACTTTGATAAATCAACTCCTCACATACCCTTTCCTTTTGGTCTTCCATTTTTGGTTCCTTTTTCAGTGGACTCCAAGACCACCTCCGGAGAAGAAGAAAAAGAAGAAAGTGAAATATAATAAGTCGCTGCTGTCCGGCTTTGGGGGGGCATCTTTGGTCGCCGAAACTCACCCATCGTCTCCCGTGAGTGAACAACTAACTCAGTTGGAAATCTGCAATTGCAAAAGTGCAGGAAAATATGGGTGACTCACAATATGGTGCGCCACCAAGAGGTCGTGGAGAAGCCTTTTTTTGCAATGTATTGTGGGATATGGTCAACCAGTTTTGTTAGTCAGCATTGCAGGGGAAACTGAGAAACGCATTTTGAAGATATTTGGATCAACACACACGCTTTTACGGAACATTTGCCCTCAGTGTGGGCATGCACCTGATGACGCTGAATACACAGTTGTAAATTTCTTTGGAGATGACATCCCAAGAGAGAGATCTATCGAGTGGAATTTGCAGTTACTATTAAATGAACACATGATTAGTAATGCTCTCTTTCTATTTAGGAGCCACCGGAGCCAGTGACAGCTGTCAAGGGGCCGCTGCACATCAAGTACCCAGGCGAAGACTTCTGCAAGAAGTTTAAGCCCAGCAAGAAGTCCTGGCCCCAGCCCAGCCCGGAGGATTGCATCATGGAGATGGTCAACACTCTCTTGAAGGTTTGGGACAGCTCAAGCACTACCTTGTAACCCACCCTTCGAGTCGAGTCCATCGCAAGTCCTTTCACAAGTCCGGTCCCGAGTCCTTTCGTAACACCAGTCTCGAGTATTAACAGGATGAACACTGAAAATGGAATGCTTCTGCCACACTTCCTTGGAATAGCTTGGGACTTGGCTTGCATCGGGATGGCTTGTGATTTGTTTGTGATGGATGGACTTTGACATACGATGCACCCCACTACAATACAGGCCTCCACAAGAGTGCAGATTTGAGTAGCACAGCAACGCCATATCATATATCCAAAAAAGGATTGAAACTTTGTAATTGAATGTGTATACATGTAATTTGAAAAAATACAGCCAAGGAAAGGGGCTTATTGAGTATGATTCTTCTGAAAATTTGACGTGAATCATGAATGGTGCGTTGTTGGAGTGTCCGAACTATCTACATGGAAGTACGGTATTGTACTACAATTGGCTTAGAGTTGAGCTATGTGTCCCAATCTAATGGTTTGGTCAAAGTCTAGGTCTTTTGTGGTGGTAAACACGTGGCCACACACTTACAATTGAGGGTTTGCATGGCTGCCATCTTGCAGGCCACTGCTTTTTTTCCACAGGGTATGCACAAAGGAGGTTTCCCTGTGGAATAAAAGATCTGTCCTGCAAGACGGCTACCATGCAAACCCTCTCTTGACATAGCTGTAGCTCTGAAAGCCGTAACGTCCAAATATTTTGGCTGCAGTAGAGAATAAGCATGCAGCCATGAAAGCCGCTAAACAGTGGCTACAACTACCCTCAGGAGACTTGTGTGTCGTCGCTAGCCAAAGCCAAAAGCCCAGACGTAGCATAAGAGCCCACATTACCAGCCAGGCCAGAGTTCGGACGTGCATCATGCAGTTAGGTTGTTGGCTCCAGGTGACATTGCTGATGCCTTAAAATATGAGCCAGTGAAAAGGTTTAGCATGAATATGTATGAGATGTTACAACACATCCTGCGCTGGTTGCATTCTGTGTGTTCTACTTTTTTGCAGACGACAAGAGAAGGGAGGAAGCTGAATGTGGAGGTAATGCGCTATTTTTAGATCGTTTGAATCATCGGTGTTGGTAGTTGCAATATACGCCATTCAAATGGGAGAAAATTTGCAGTTATACGAGACATGAATGCCATTTCATTTGCTTTTAATTTCAATGAAGTCTGTCATTGGATGGGGAAGATATTTTGAAATGGCTTAAACTGTTATCTCAGCTATGAGAAGGACAACATTCTGGAGTCTTACAGTATGTCGTTTAACCATTGTACAACCCCAAACCACTCTGCCTGTTACTCCTTGTACCATCAGAAACTGTCACCAATATCGTATTGATGTACAGATTTGTTCATATTGAGATGTAATGTAGTACGGTGTAATTCGCTCAGAGCGAGAACAAGAGAGGGCGTGTTTTGTACAGGAAAACTGTGGACTTTTGGTGAGAAATTACCACACAAACGCACAAGTTTATGCACATTTGGCGTGGACCTGCTGTGAGTACTCACAACCAATTCATCGAGGGATATACGGTCTTTTGAATGAATCCAGTTGAAAAACTTCCCACCAACCTGTCATTCCTTTGCCTGTGAGAGTGTACTTCAACTCAGGGTGGATACAATTGTAGGTGGGCTCCTACACTCTTGGGCTGCATCGGAATCTCTTGTCTAGAGCTAGGTCTAGGTCTTTGCTCCATTGGAATTGCGTTGAGACCCACAGACAATAGACCTAGCCGTAGCTCTGGAAGCCCATTTCGGACACGGCCTTGGTCTGTAGTTGTACAAGATATTCTATACATCAGTATTTGCACTGGCTGCGCTAGTAAGCAGGAGGTTGTGGGGTTCGAATCCGACCAGAGTAAGCTCGTGAATTTTTTCACAAGCCCTCAGACAACGTTGAGTATACATTGTTGTGATTACCAGTCGAGGGCCAAACCCCCAACGTGAAAAACAATTTAACATCAGTGGTCATTTTGAGTTTTGCCTGTTACATTGATTTCAGCGCCTGGACGACCTTGTGGACAGTCGCGTCCTGTGCGCTCTGGTCAATGCCTTCGTCCCGGGCACCTTCACCAGCGAGGTCATGCTGAATGACCGCTGGACGATCAACCTCGCTCTCAGGACCTTTGACAAGCTGGTGCGCATTGTGACCCCCGTTGACTCCCAAGATCTGGTTGAGGTAGGCCCGATCAGATAATGTTGCCTTTCTACGTCACAGATTTCATCGCTGCCGTGTGTTCAGAATGTCTATTAATCTGAACGTGTTGTTTTCTTCTTTGATTGGCCCAACCTGCTGATGCATTTCCTGTGTGACTCGTCACCTTAAAGCAGCCACAATTAAGTATTCTGCAATGTGATATTGGTCTGGTGTTGTTAACATAAAGGAATATGAAGAGACAGAAGGGGACCAGTTACAAAGAATAAAGATTGCCTGAGATGTTGGTCGGTTACCTGTTGAAAAAAAGAAAGTCTTCCTCTTTGCGTAGTGAATTCCTTGCTTAGCAGCTCTCTGGCACTTTGCCATCTTGGCCATATTGCACTCTCATCCATGTTTTTTAACTGTCCACTTATCTCCTCCAGGCCGATGCTATGGCCGTGAGCACCTACATGGCAGTGTTCTTCATGTGCGGTTTCAAGCTACGCCAGTCCAAAGCTGTGCTGGGCAGGCTGGTAAGAAATTTTCACAGGAGAATATTAAGCTGTGTAAGTTTAAACCGCCATGACGCTTATCGCCATTAAAGGGGGCCACTGCAAGCGACCAGTGATGGCGTTACTATTGTCACAGGATTCATCTACCCTTGACTAGTTGTTTAAAATCAGCACGGGTCTAGTCTATCAGAATCCAGGGAACTTACAAATGTTTGCTCAGCAAACTTTTGTTAACTCAACATCAGATTACTTGAAAATTCATGTGTACCTCAAATTCATGTTTCATTCTAATCAAGAGAAAGGGATATGTACATGAATGGCTGTGTCTCAAAATACCCACATCAGTACCTCCGTTTCACTCAAAGGTCTCTTCAGCCGATACGAAAGAAACGATTCCCAAACAGTGTCTGTTATTCACTGCAGTGCAAGAAGATGGACCAGGGACATGCCCCTTACCTTAGGCAATTGGGGGCTCAGATGTTTTTTAGAGGACAGAAAAATACCCCCAAAAAGGTATTTTCTATAGTCTCAGGAAAAACAAATAAGGGTCTGCAAGTCAGAGGAAGGAATAAAAAATGTTCTACCCCTCCAAAAAAGGGACCAAAACTCACAAAATTGAAATCGTGACCTCCCATCGGCCGGACAGCAGAGCAAAAACACTATTTTTGGACCTTTTTTTGTAAACTGTTGGTTGGTGGATCCAATAAGCAATTTATTTTTTTTCTAGTTCTGAATCTGGGAGGTCGACGGATTCAAGCACCAACTTAAAACTTTTGTTTTAGATTCAAAAGAGTTCCCCCTCATATGCTTGCCTATGAAATGCTGGATTTCTTAATGTGCCATGTTCAGGCTCGTTGCACAAGACCTCGTACAGTGATGACGAAAGAGAGAGAGAGAACGAGTCCCACTTCTGGTGCGCTTTTGTTATCTGCCTTTGCACTCTGCTTTAATACACAGGAGCAATATGGACTTGTGCTCATTCTGGTGAATTCAGGCTCCTACGCTGTGCATAATGCATGTGCAAACCACTGTGCACGTGCGATATTGGAGCTCTTGTGTCTAGTCATCAGCACACACAAGGAGACGATGAAGATTCATGCATATTTAAATTCTGCGATAATGAAATTTACTCCCAAGATGTCCTCTCTCATTTGCACACGGCTTCCATACCCGAAACGGAGAGCATTGCGAAAATCCACACAAGCCTGCATATTTTGTGCTGTTTTCTTACCAGTTACCATCATTGTTATTTGTTTCTTCTGACAGAAAGAGCTGGAGCATTTGACTCGGGCTGCCAAGCACGAGCTGGATGCCCTGCCGGAGATTCTCAGTGATGTGGACATGATCCAGAAACGCAAAAAGCTCAATGAGGTCCTGCAGGGTTACGAAACAGGTGGGTTGGATGCCACTGGCAAACTTGTTGAGTCTCCTTGGTTGCTAGGCTACACAGCATCAGCTCCATTTTGGCATGTTAGATTCCACATACTTTGATTTTGTACGCATTCAGTTGAAAACTGAATCACGGAGTGATTTGTACCATTTGGGTGGGGCCAGGACCACAATGCACACCAACTGAATTACATCAACAATCCAGTTGTGGAAGTTAGCTCTTTCAACAAATAGGCTACACAAGGCTGCCAACATTCCCGTGCTAGAACTCGTGACCAATTTAATTGTTGAGTAATGTCAATATTTATTTGCCTATCAGAGGTGACCAAAATCAAGAGCAAGTTTGACGTCAAGGCTTGTGAGGACTGGCGGAAGCACGTTGCAAATATCCAGGCTGAGGTATTATCATTAATAAACCATAGATGTTGTTTGAAAGTAGGACCCCAAGGGATCATTGGCAGTAAAGAGAAAATAAATTTCCATTGAAGGCCTTACAAATCAGACAGTGAGGTACTTGGTCCGAATTTGTCAACCAACATGTGTGATTATTGATAGGGGTTAAAAAATGTAGACTAGGTATGATGGGATTGAGGAAAGAGCTCAGACTCAAGTCGGTGTCATTTTCCAAGGTATGCTTGTACATTTTGTGATTATAAATATTTTATAAATATTTGCAATAAATGCATATTCAATGCATTTGGTTATCAGAGCCTTGATAGCAGTGGTTAATTGCCCTCTGTCTTGCCATGTATTTATCATGGGGTCGCAGAACCAATGTCGAAGATGAGACCATCACAAGACGAGACACAGGACCAGACACAAGACCTGACACAAGACCAGACACAAGACCAGACACAAGACCACACACAAGACCAGACACAAGACCAGACACAAGACCTGACACAAGACCAGACACAAGACCTGACATAAGACCAGACACAAGACCACACACAAGACCAGACACAAGACCACACACAAGACCAGACACAAGACCAGACACAAGTCCAACACTATATCAAATGCAAGACGAGTCACAAGACCATTCACAAGTAACAGGGTGAGCAATGCCAAAGGAATGGTTTTGTTGCAGTTTGAGTAGCTTGTGACTTGAATTCAGACTGGAGGTCTGAAAATTGTCTGATTGTGCTAGACTTTCTGTGAAGGACTTGATTTTTTCGGTCTGTGCAGCATGAATATACTTGATTGAAACTTGATCGATTGTCAATTTTCCTTTGTTTGTTCTCAGACCAGAGAGATTGTTTCCAAGAAAATGAGGGATAGATTTGACGCACTGACAATACCAAGGTGAGAAGGAAACAATTCAGTGCATATCTATCTATCCATTTAAGATTGATTTTTCTGTCAATCGTTGCAAACCATCCTAATCTCATTCTACATCTCTCTCTTTTTTCTCTTTGCCAGGGGAGCCACTATCAACGACCTCTGCCTGTCCCTGGTGGTCAACCTCACCCTGACCAACGGCTCAGGATTTTACCTCTCCAAGGGGCGGGAGATGGTGACCCCCGACCGGCGCATAGTCCTGCGAGACCTGAGCACGGGGGAGTTCATCGATGACTTCACCCACGGCAAGGGCGTCAGTAAATGTGAGACTAGCGAATTCTGGAATTTGAATAATTGAATAAATAACCGTCGTTTAACTTGTTGACCGCCAGCAGTACGTATGCAGGACAGCTTCTTTGCCAAGCAATTTTTTAATCCTGTTGAGGTGGGAAATTTTAACACAACCACAAAAAAAAAAGAATTATACCATGTCACCCATAGATAGAATGGTGAAGAGCTAGTCACATGGTATTCTCTGTGTTTGCTGTCTTATATTTGTTATGGCCAAAAAGTATACACAGCCGAATGACTGTACCTGACAAGCAACCAAAGTATAAACCCTGTAGCGACCAAACAACTATACACTATCACCAGCATTGTTTAAAGAATGTATACAAGTGTGCACATTGCATGGTGCACACATTCCAAAGTGCTAGTCCTACCCATTTCTAACTCAAAACATAGACATTCAATTCCTGTTTTTTTTTCAACCTTTACATTAATTGAAAAATAATCATTATTTTTCATCTGTGTAGCACCTTTCATTGAGCCAATGATTTCCAGTTATCAGATCGTGGTGGACAATTTTTTTTCTTATGACAATACAGGGCTTGGCCATCTGAAGCGAAATGTATGGTAAAAATGCTTGACTGAAATCTTTCCATTTGTATTGAAACTCCTTACAGATCTTCTTGATTCATATGTCTAAATATATTGGTCAGACAAGTGCCCATGTTGATTTGTTGTTTCATTCCATTTTCTTTTCAGTTAATATCCGCAAAATGCTGGGAATCTCAAGCTACGACGTCGTCGAGATAAACCCAAATGATCATCCACAGTTTGAGGTAAAAATTCTTGTCTTGTTTCATGAAAGATGACAGAATCACTGCAGAGGTATTTCCAACGAGCCTGACTTAAATGTTGCATTGGGTTTGGAAGCAAAATTGGAATGGTCTAACTGTCGCTGTTGCAAAGAACCTTTTCTCACGCTTACATGAAGGTGATGTGGCCAAGATGTAGCTGACAGACATTTGCTTGGGACTGCAAGGGTACAAGAATAAAAGCTTGGAAAATAATTTTAGCTTTCCCATTTTAAAGTTTTGAAGCCGTGTTCTCCTTCCTGCCTGCCTTTCTGTTTATCTCAAACCTGTGTGTGAGAGGTATCATTTGTCACTTTATGTTCATCAGATTTTTCTGGAGAGTCCGTCCAAGAACAAGCTGCTGAAGACTGGAGCAGTGTAAGTCTCTGATCTGGTTTTGATGTCGCTCTGTGGCAGAGCAATGGAATGTTGCAGAATACGAGGTTGCAACAAGAAATGTTGTACAAACGTTGTACATGATTATCACTGAAATGTTGTACAAACGTTGTACATGATTATCACTGAAATGTTGTACAAACGTTGTACATGATTATCACTGAAATGTTGTACAAACGTTGTACATGATTATCACTATTCAGTATTTGTGGCATTTGGTTGTTTAGAATGTGGGCTGGTTTATCTTGCCTTGATCAAAGTTCGAGATTTTCGACCCCAAAATGACACCGTCTACTGTGGTCATATTACAAAGCGTGTACAGCTAGACATGCAAAATACTTGTGCACGTGATTTGTCTTTATGAAGATCAGAAATTTTAATCTAATCTCTGAATTTTACAGTGTTCTTGTAGCTTGCCCAAGATGGCTTCCCCCAGCCTTAAAGGGCTCGATTTGGAAAAATGCTCACTCGTCCATTTTCTTGCTTTTCTGTCTCCTCAATTTTTCTTATGCCACGTCCTTCCCGACGACGCAGATTCCTGTACCAGGTCTTCCCGGGTAACTTCTCCCAGTGGGAGGGGCTGTTTTTCAAGGCCTGCAAGTTGGGAGAGCTGGACATCGTCCAGAAGATGGTGGTCTTCTTTCGGGACAAGAGGCCCGGCTTCATCAACGCCAAGGAAAAGAAGACAGGCAACTCGGCACTGCACATGGCAGCGAGAAACGGGCACTATGTGAGTATGGTGAAGGTGACCCAAGAAGGGAATGAAATGTGTTGGAGCAGTTTTAGACTTGTTTAACAGGATTGCTGGGGCCGTTTTCCAATACTCAACTTCGTCTCTGTCTCAGGCTTCGTTCCCAGAACCAGTGCCCGATTGTGGGCCTGAAGCATTTAAATTAAATTGGATTACTGTAATTTTTGGCTCTCTTGCATCTTATTTGATGTTTTGTGGCACTATTAGACTAATTACTGCGCTTACATCTTCAAAGTCAGCTAGTTGAAAACTGTTGAAGCCTGAGACGGAGCCGAAGTTGAGTATTTGAAAACGGCCCAGCCATCTTTAAAATTGGGGAAACCTGGAAAAGGAGTTTTCCCTTTTTTTTCTAGTCAGACAAAAGGCAGTAATGTTTAGAAAAATGACTCGCTTAAAAAGTCATGAAATTTGATTGGCCTAAAAGAGAAAGAGGGATGGGGTCACTGAAATGGCCTAAAAGGAAGGCAAGATCCATCAATTTCATGAAGCTTTTTTGATGGGAAAAAAAGAACAATGAGTGTGGAGACGTTCATTTGTTGTTCAGAAAATGAGGCGTCCGTTCTTTCCAAACAGCTCTCCGTCGTGTTTCTTGGCAGTTTCACTTTCTTATAGATTTGGGCATAAAATGTACTTTTTGTTTGTTTTCCAATTCTATAATGCAGTGAGAATGTTGGAAAATCGAGGAGTGTATATCTGAAAAAAAGCCTTAGAATGTTAATTATCAATAAAAAAATTGATAATGATTGCACCGTTTTACAGATTTCTAGCATCTCAGATATAAAAAGTACGATCATAAAAACATGTCATGTAACTGCACATGTCTGTCTTTGGGAGCTCACTGTATAGGCTGATATGTTTTAATGCCCAGGATATTCTACTGTTTCTACTGGAGAACGGCGCCCACATCGACGCCAGGAATGCTAACCTGGCCAGTGCCTTCTTCAACGCTGTGGAAGGTCTGAACAGAGGAATAAGCCAGGTAAGTCAGGCTGCCACCAGATGGAATCCCTCGCTGAACTCGACTCTCTGACCTAACGACAGTCTGAGAGAGAAAAACCATTAACACTTTCTTTGGAGAAACCAAATCAATCAATAAAATTCTGTGTGGAATATTTTTGTTCATAATTCTGACAGGCACCATTTCTTGTTGCCTTCGCAATGATCATCCCTACCCCCCCGGTCATTTAGCTTCATCTCTAAAACCTAATCTCATTCAGAAAAGTCATGGCCCTAACAGCAATAATGCATCTCTCTCTTTACGGTTAACATAGAGCATCCAACCTTACCTGCTATTTACTACACTGAGAAATGCAATTATGGTAAAGTGCCTTGCTGAGGGACACAAAGTGCCGAGGCTCCATAACACTGATGTCAGAATACACGTGCATTATCACACCGAGCCAGGGGACCATATTTCCTGCGGATGCCCAGATACATTTTGGTGACATAACCAGAGCATTAGATTTTTATGTGGGAGAGTTGCTTCCAAATGCCTTGTAAAGTGACACTTCCAGCCCCTACTGGGGCAAGAACCCAACTCGAAAATGAAATTGATGTCGGAAAGCAATCCAAAATGGAGCCACAAGATCCATTCATCCCAGAGTAGTTTTAAACTGCCTCGATTGGGAACACAAAAGTTACGTTCCTGGCTTGCTTTGACCCATTGCTCAGCACATGTATATGAGACTCACATTATCAGTGTGCTATGTTATTTAATGTATTTTTAAACTCTTAACCATTTGAATTGAATATTGTTCAGTGACTTTGCCAGATAATGTAATTAACCCATGACAATTGTTCCTGCTTTTCCCCTGGCATGATTTCCTTTCCACATTCCCTCCCCTTTGCTCTGCAGCTTTACCGAGTTAGTGACGGGACAGGAAACGCAGTCTATGCTCGCAACATGGTACCAACGCTTTGCTTACCTGCTTTCACCGTCAATCCAAACCCTAACCTCAGCCCTAAGCCCTACCCTAACCTCGGCCCTGAACCCAATCCTAAATTCAACCCTACGCTCAGCCCTGAATCCAACCCTAACCTGAGCCGTATACCCCATCCTGACATGAGCCCTAAGCCCAACCCCAACCTGAGCCCCAAGCCCAACGCTAACCTGCACCCTTAGCCCAACCTTGACGTCAGCCTTCAGCTCAACCCTAACCTCAGCACAAGCTCAACCGTAACCTTGGCCCGTAGCCCCAACCCAAACCTCACCCTACCAAAAGCACTGCTCCACCCATAATGATCCTCATTGCACGTCCTAACTCTGACGTCATTCCCAACACTGATTGAATCCAACTCCAACAGCCTTCAAATCCACAGAGAATGTTTCATCTGCCCCCGCTTAACCCTGTTAATCCCAGTGTCATAGTACTTGGCCGACTACTTTTCGTACTTTTGTCCTAAGAACTTAATTTTCACAGCTGTGATTGTCTGAAGTCTTTAATTTAGTCCAGTTTCCATCAGTTCAATCCAATTTCCATCAGTTCAGTCCAATTTCCATCAGTTCAATTTCCGTCATGTACTTCAGCTTTGGTCACATCTAACCAGTTCAACGTTTGGAAATTGGTATTAGTACTTGAAAAGTGCATGACCACATCACTGCTGGAAACCTACACGTAACTCTCACTATTTGGAATCCAGTCACAAATCACTCAAATCTTACTGTTCAGTAGTTAGTACTGTGAAATGTTAATCTTTGTGTGATCTCAGTTTTGTGCAGATACATTGGAAACTAATGACTTTGTGTAATGTTTAAATTTGGAAAATTGCCATTGCATTTAATGCGTTTTGTAGAATTTTTAACTAACATCATTTCACGTATTAATTCATCACTTTGAAAGCAGGTAAAAATATGTCTTGCATGATTTGATAAAACAGTTTCTCTGCATTAAAGCTATGTGTGTCTTTTCCACTAACAAACTCCGAACTTAATGTGCTGGTAAGTGATTGGTGTTCATTGAGCTACTAACCTGTTTTTTTTCATTTCATGGTAGCCAACATTGAGCTCTGATTCTTCTGCCTTTTCTTCTTTCCTATTGGCTCAAGCTGGACCTCACTTTCTGTGATTGGTCGAATTCTGACCTGGGCCGGTATGCATACTAATAACCTTGGGTGTGTACTTGTAACTCGGTGTTGTAGTCAAATCCATTACAAGTCCTCACATGCTCTCACACGTCCTCATACATCCTCACATGTCCTCACAAGTTTATCACTACAAGTTAGTCAAGTCTAGTCTCAGTTTAAGTCACAAGTTGTCCAGATGACCCTCAATGAAGACATTCCCTTGACATTGTTTATCAGTACTTGTGACAAAGCTGTCATGTCAGTTTGTGCATTCCTCTTGTGCCTTTTTAATGCTGTGTTAGGGGAACCCTGTAAACTCAACTTAAATAATAATAACAAACACTTGTAAAGCGCCATCTATCTAGTAAACTATTCCGAGGCCCTGTATTATCATTATCCCTGCACATTGGGCTCACGCATCATTCTGAAACCATCTCAGCTCCCTGGGGAGTGTACTAGCCCAGTGATGCCATTTTGGCATAAACGGCTAAACGTAACCGTGTCTGCCCTCACAGGTACCCATTTACTCCTGGGTGGAGAGAGGCACATAGGGGTAGAGTGACTTAACCCAGGATCACAACATGTTGCCTCCAGCTGGATTCGAACCCCTGAACGGAAGCTACAAACCCTAACCACTCGGCCACATGCCTCCCACTTGCCAAAAAAGACAGTGACAAACAAGTGCATTGGTCGTGCAAAACTTAGCACACTGAGACAAATCTCTCTAGAGACAGACGGGTTGCATGGAAAATAAAATATCCTAAATCTTCAACATATCCAAAATATTGATGTTGTTCAGTGTACACTTGATTTTTAGTATGTACGTGCTCTTTTACTTTCTTTTTTGTCAGTCAATCTAAAAAGTGAGTTGTGTGGTCATTTTACTAACTCAGGCCGTGTCCGAAACGGGCTTCCAGAGCTACGGCTAGGTCTAATGTATAAGCATCTCCGCGCATTTCCAATGGAGGGAAGACCTAGACCTAGCTCTAGACGAGAGATTCGGATGCAGCCTCAGTTTTGGTCTGTGTTGTGTAGTGGCGGTGGAGGTGGATATCCTCAATTGGACAATCTTTGATACCTGTGTACTTGATTGGGCAGAGTGTCTGCCAAGCTTTCACAGTTTGACGACATCGAGGTTCATCATGTTTTGTCTTTCTTCTTTTATTTCCACCTGCTAGGGACACCATAATAATGCAGCCGAGGTGAGCCATTAGAAAGAGATGTCACAGTTCGTGGGGCAGTTTGTTGCTGTATATGTTAGTTGTGATAGTGTTGGGAAAAAAAGAAGCAAGATCGTTGAGAGTTGGAAGTGAGATTTGGACAGACTGTTGTATAGAGTTGTGTTAAATAAGTCAAGAAGCTAGTCTTGTCTTTATGAGTGTTTTCTTTTTTGTGCTTCACAATTGCTGTCAGTCTAATGCTGTTGTGAAAGACATATCCACTGGGTTGCTTTGTAAAATCTGTTTCTAAGGACGCAGGCATAGTCTTGTGTGATATTTTGTTCTAAATGTGACCTGCTCTGTGAAAACAAGTTGCCCGAGCCACTTTTGAGTTTCGGGCCTTTAAAAAAATCTTGCACCTTGGAAAGGAAAATAAAGAGTCTATTCTTTCACCCCCACAGTGTCCATTTTTAGGTGGATGCTAAAACGAGAGACACATCAACAACTCTAAAAGCTCAGCTAATCCAGTCTAATTTCAACTGTAAAAGAAATGGTCTTGTGTCTTATTTTCAAAGAGTGGGTCACAAGGAAGCTTTTGTAACATAGTGTTGATCGTCTAATGTGGTCTAGGTAACAGGCTTTGGTTTTTTGCATTGCGCAGGGGTTCTCGATTTTAGCTCATTCCAGATCTTGAAGAAAAAAGTCTGAATTCCTTAAGTCTGTACAATGCTTCTGAATGGGCCATGTGATGGAACTGAGCAAAACAAGACATGAGACAAGATAAAGAGCACAAGTATTTTAAAGGACAGTTTTCCTTTTGGTTGGTGATTCCTCCACGCAGGTCATCTGATTGCGTTTTGGAATCAGTCTGCACATCAGGCCTTGCTTTGACTTCAGTCATATAATGGGTTTTGCCCTTACCCAAAGTATATATTGATAACCACTGTATGCTCAGTGCTTGTCTTGAAATTGTTCGCAGTAACCGCTGCTACACCTGACTCGGACCGGCCAGCCGACCACGGCAAGCTCGGTGGTCGAGTGGTTAAGACGTCTGCACTAGTAAGCAGGAGGTCATGGGTTCGAGTCCCACCCAAGTATTAAAGCTTGTGAATTTTTTCGCAAGCTCTCGGACAAGCACTGGGCATACAGTGTTTATCAATATATACGTTGGGTAAGGGCAAAACCCGTTATATAAATTAACATCTCCCCAACACAAAATACATCTTGAAATTGACTTCAGTCATGTCGCAAAGCTAGTAGCTCTTGTAAGCCATGCTAAGTAGAATAACCCTATCATGTTACAGAGCTCCCTTTCCATCTCATTGAATTGCTTGTGCAGAATCCTGTCGCTTGAACACAGAGTTCATAGCCACAAATCCTCCCTTCTAATCTGCTGGCGTCAATGTCTCCCAGCTTCCAAATTTGCAGCAACGTAGTAAGCGCTGTGGAAAGTCCGCTCTGAAAACCCACATGTAAAATGTGATTTTGTCTCGATGTTGATGTACAGGGTACAATTTGTTTTTCCTCAAATTTTTGTATGCTGTAAGTGTTGAGTGTCTTTGGGAAATCCACACCAGGTATTGGCAGATTGCCAGTATTCAACGGCATTCGGAATCGTTTGAGGTCAACTGTGCAGTATTTAACCAGCATTTTAACTGGTATGCAACTGATGGGGGGGGTGAGTGGGTGGGGGAGGGGCTTGTTGAGTTTGGTCATGGTACTAAACAACACAAGCCTTTTCCTTTCTTCAGATTCTGAGGAGGGGCACCGGAGTGGGGAGAGGGGGCAGGGCAAATGTTGCAGGGGCTCGGGGGAGGGGATGTGACTCTTTAGTTGCGCCCCTGGGCTTGATTCAAGATACTGGAGGAGGTACCTCAAGGCTTTTGTTGTGTCTTTTCTTCACAGCTCCTGGTGGAGTGGGGCACCAACATTTACGTTAAGAACAAGCAGGGTCGCACAGCATTTGACGTGGTCCGGAGTGATGAGCAGAAGAACACCATCGTTGGTGGGTTGGGCTGAACATCATTTGAAAATGCCCTGAGATCTGCACTTATGGGCTGCTGACTTGTGGCACTTGTGTCCTTGAGCAGGAGCCTTTACCAGGATAAAAGATATCTGTCTGCTCCCTGCCAATAGTAAAGGCCATCGGAGCCAGTGACCCCTCTGTGAATATCATTTATTTCATTTTTTGGGATAATACATACAATAAATTACAGACAAGAAAACAAATGTATCACTCCAAGGGAGACTTAGCTAAAATATTAAATAAATGAAAATTCCAGCTTGTTTATGCATATCATTCTAAAAGAGTACCTCGTGGCTAAGACTGCAGATTTTGCCCTTTTTTCGCAGCAGAGAAAAGCTGTAGCCAAGATATTAATGCCCATTTTGGACACATTGACTGCTCTTGTCTCCTTCAGAGTACTATGACCACCTACAGGCCTGCATCCCCAAGCTGATGCGGGGCGACACCCAGCTGCTCAAGAAGCTCGTGGAGGACCATGTGTCGGGGGTCCTGCGCTTTGCCAGCCTCAGGAGCAGGTAACGAGGTCCACTTACGACATAAACCCAGTAGTGAAAATTCCAAGGCATCCATAGAGCAAGCTGGGAAGATGCCACTTGCCATGATGTCACTGCACTGGTGCAAATTTGGCACTTTTCTTAAACGGGATTTTTTTTGCAAGCTGAGACACCCTGTTGGTTGAAGTGACATTGAACTCTCACATTAAGCGAATTTATTCACTCTTGTACACATTACTTGAAATCGGTCATACATACTGTGCGCCATTCCCATGTCCAAACCTTGAGTTCCAGCATGATCAAGCTTACTAGTAATTTCAAGTTGATACCTCATCGTGATTGATTTTCAGTGCTTTATTCCATCTGGAGTGATCTCTTGATTTGCCTCATCCACGACAGGTGCATCAACGGCAGTACCTTGTTGCACACTGCGGCCTACTTCGGAGTCATCCCTGTCGTGAAGGAGCTGCTTAAAGAGAGAGTGGACGTCAACCTTCTGGACTACAAGGGGGCCACTCCGCTCCATCGGGCACGGGATCAGATGACAATCAGGGTGGGCTGCTTTATTTAGAAAAAAGTCAATCATTTGTCAGTTTCGACCCATGGCCTAGTTCAGTGATATTTTTGTGGCATCTCTTTCTCTGATGTGTCTTCACAGGTTGTTTTTTTTTCTTTTGTTTGAGTGTAACATACAGCGTGTCCTCTTTTGTACATGTACCTACCACCTCCCGGCTGTTCGAAAAACTGATCAAACTTATTGAGTTCCCCCTCCCCCCAAAGTGTGGCCCTCAACTAACCCCCCCTCTGAAAATAACTTGACTTGCTTTGACAGCAACTTACAGCTCAATTTGTCAGGTTGGTGTCAGAGTTAACAAAGTCTCTGTACACGTATTTCCCAAATCATTTCTGTCAATTTCGTCTTGTCTTCATGATCGGACAGCTTTTACTAGAGAGTGGTGCTGAATTGAATGCCATAGATTCGGAGGGGAATACCCCACTGCACGTCAAATGCTACGGGGAGGCGGGCAAAGCAACACCCATTGACTGCATCAAAGAACTGGTGAGACGGCTGTGTAGTATTAGCAGTGAAAGTAGGCCGATCCAGTAAGCCCCACCCACTGTGCACGAGGGTGTGTAACCGATCCAGTAAGCCCACCCACTGTGCATGAGGGTGTGTAACCGATCCAGTAAGCCCACCCACTGTGCATGAGGGTGTGTAACCGATCCAGTTAGCCCCGCCCACTGTGCACGAGAGCATGTAACCAATCCAGTAGGCCCCGCCCACTGTGCATGAGGGTGTGTAACCAATCCAGTAAGCCCCGCCCACAGTGCACAAGGGCATGTAACCAATCCAGTAAGCCCGCCCACTGTGCATGAGGGTGTGTAACCAATCCAGTAAGCCCCGCCCACTGTGCACAAGGGCATGTAACCAATCCAGTAAGCCCGCCCACTGTGCATGAGGGTGTGTAACCGATCCAGTAAGCCCCGCCCACTGAGGGCACGTATCGCGTAGACTTCTCCAATACCATACCACATACGCACGCGCACGCATGCCAGACTTTTGGTCCACGTATGTCAGACACATATCATGGCTGTGATCTGTCAGAGCACAATGGGGTGAGGTTTGATGGATCAGTCTATTAAGGAAATGGGAGATTAATGACAAAAAGACCAAATAACTTCAGTTTCACCATCGGATCAGCCAACCAGAGTTGCCGTGTTTCAACTACTTAGCTACTTAGCTACTTCAACTACTACTACCAGAATAAGACTCGTGTGAACTTCAAACGAGAGATCAATTTTGAATTTTCTCTGTATTGGTGTGGAACTGATGATGAGCCAAACGTAGACATCTTATTTGAAAAGTAATACCTGTTGTTGAAAAATTGTTAAAATCATTAGCAGGGAGGAGCATAAACTCTCATTTTACTTGCACTCCCCCTTTTCAGAGAGTTTGAGTGTTAGATTGTGAGCTTTAAAGAGGAGGTAAATTTGATGTGATTTGAACACATAAGAGACTTTTTTAAAACATCTGACAGTACCTTTACTCTAAAGTTGGTAGCTGAAGACGATTAAGGGCAGTTGAATAATTACATCAAATTTATTTTGTCTCAACCGTCACTCCAATAACAGTTGTCCTGTCCTACCAAATTAAATGACACTGGCTACAGACCCATCCTCCAAGCTATTTTTCCCCTCCATTTTGTTCTCTAGCTGGCGGAGAACATCAACCTGATCCACCGCAACCACAAGGAGCTCCTGGCCATCCACTGCTGTGCCATGCAGGGCCGCGTGGATGCCATCCAGCTCCTGCTGGACGCCGACCCAACAGAGACCATCCGGGACTCCCTTGGGAGGGAAGACCCCAAGTCCCCACCGAGCCTCCCCCACTTGGCCCTGGCCAACGACTTCCTAAAGTGCGGGGCCTGGCTGGTGGAGCAGGGGTTCAGCTTCAAGGAGCATGAGCAGGACATCCTGGTGCACCGCATCCTGACCGAGCAGATCAAGAGGTGAGAGAGATCGGCTGAGCAGAGCCGAGAAATTGTAACCAAGTGGGGTTAAAAATACCAAAAAATAATGATAATGACTAAGAAAACACAGATGTGGTGACACGAGTCTTTGTCACATAAAAGATATAAATTGTATTTTAATACAGCAATTTCACACCAAAAAAATTCAGTGGGTGGAGTACGGCTTCTTGTTAAATTTGTTTTAAATCGACTCCAAGAACATTTACACAAAGTAATGGAAAAAATAATTCTTGGGGCAATTCTGTGAAATTACAGAAAGAGTTCGTTTCATTGGTGTCTTCAACAAATTCGCTTTCACAATGTGAAAAAATTCTGTGCCCAAACAAGAGATGATACACTTAACATCGCAATGAAATCCCTTTGGGTTGGGGCACAGGAATTTTTGTGTGAGCTTTAGGCGTCAATTTTAAACTGGCCCTACCACCTTGGATCTCTTCTTTGCCAATGAGAGGGATAGTTCTAATCAGCCGTCTCTCCGTGCCCATCAGGTGATGGCATCTGAGATGTGGCATATTGGTCGAGAAAAGATATTAGGGGCCTGTTTGTTTCACGCAGATCCGGATCGTGATCAGTGATCTGACGTTGGTTCGCCGACACCAGAGCCTGCTTAATGGATAGCGGGAACCAGCTTTGGGATCACTGACTGAGATCCAGATCCATGAGAAACAAACAGGCCCTTTTTCAAAAGCCGAGGCGATTCTCAATTTGTACTTCACAGCAAGCAGCGACTGGACATGATGAGATTCCTATTCGAACACGGAGCCGACTTGGACCAGCGATACAGCGGCGGCAACACGTGAGTTACTACCCTCTCAGCTAATACTGACCTTTATATCATGACACTGCCATGTTTGTCGTGTTCCCCGTAGATCCACTGGCAATAAATACAACTTCACATATTGAGAAAAGGGAACAGACTATTGTTTCTTTCAGCCTCAGTTTGGTTACATTGTTGTGAATGGTAGAAAAGCAAGATGGCTGCCCCATGACATAAGTCTATGAGAGGATGAGAATTTGTGGGTTTTTTTAAAAACAAGTAAATTAAACTGTGCTCTTAACCCTAAATGAGTGGTAGGGGAAAGATTCTGCCATCCCATTTATTTTCTCTCATATCATATCTACATTTTGTTCACCGTGCCATGCCTGAGCTGTTGACATACTGTTCATGGACAGACGTGAATTTTTTTTCTTGCTCGAAGCAACATGCGATAATTAGCAATACATGACTGTGAGCAACACATGGGGCATTCATTGTAATGTACGTGTAACCACAAAACCGTTTATCCATTTGGATTGAAACTTCACGGACGGATGTCCTAGCACGCATGTCATGTCAGAGAAAAATCTTCCCTGCGGCAGTGCAGCTCTGGCAAGGGGTGGAATCCACCCCGTCGGCTTGGAGAGAGTCTCAATGACTCCTGGCTTTTAAGGGTTAAGGGTTAGAAGAGTCATCCCATGACAGGTAAGAGTTCTATTACTACTCCAACCCCACAGACCTCTGCACTACGCTGCCGGTATGACCGGCCCCACAGACATCCTAGAGCTGCTCATTGAGTACGGCGCGGACGTGGACGCCGTGAACGAAGACATCTGCTCGCCTCTGTTCTTCGCCACCCAGGCCAACAACTACTATGGGGCCAGCATACTGCTGCAGGCGGGTAAGCGCCGTTTAAGGCTCTTTCATTGCCTGCCACCTCTGCGGCCCTGGGCCGGAGTCCCGCCTTGGTCGGAATGTGGATCAGGTTTTCGGACACTACCTGATTTCATGGTTTATTCTTTGAATATCCATCCGGGGTTTTCCTCCCACCTCTGAAGCTGAACACTTCTTCATTGTCACTTTAATATCCGCCTTGAGCAGAAGCACCCCCTCATTGGTAGAAAATAGCCATGTTAGTGGGGGGAGGGAGGGAAATATTTATGCTTCTGGTAACAACGCGATCGCAATGCATGTATTTTGTAGTCGGTTGTGAACCAGGAATGTACAGTTTCTGTCAAAGGGAGCCTCTGTTGCTAGGAAGATTGCACCCTCTCTTGGTTCCGCTCGGGATGGATAATCATTCTGTAATTAGTGCTAAATGTGCTAGAGGATAAACAATGATAATAGATAAAGAAAAAGTTAGAGGCCAGTTGGGGAGACGGGTTATGCTAGGAAGGGGCTATCCTTACCCTGCACCCAGCATGCATACAAAAGAATTCTTCTCATGTGAAAATTAATCTTGCATACTCACCACCATATGCACATGAGCCAGTGCACTCCCCTTTGTACTCACCTTCATGGACCTCCGATGGACTCCGAGCTGGACCAAGAGAGGATGCAATTTCCTTAGCAACGGAGGCTCCTTTGGTAGTAACTGCTTGTTGCTGGTTCATGAATGACTACGAAATGCAAGCGTTACAGTCTCATCACCCCCAACAAAATAGGCACTCCCGACCAACATGGCTCTTTTCAACCGATGAGTGAGTGCTTCTGCTCAGGGCGGATTGTCCTGTTGTTCATACCTTACCTTTCCGAGGGCTACCTCTTAGGGTTGGTACACAGTTTTCAAATCATGGACCCTGTTGTCCCTGCTTTTGAAAGTCCACAATTTGAAAGTTTGCATATGCAGTTTGTCAGTCCAGCTGGATGTCATTTCTGGGTGTAAATGTTGCCGACCGGGTTTTGAGATATTCCTGTTACCCGTTCTTGTCTAGGCGCCAATGTGAGGCACAAGAACCTCCAGGGCCTGACGGCATTTGACTGCATCTTGGACTTTGACGAGTGGTTGGAGTGTGGCTTCTTCACTGATGAGATCAAGGCCAGACTGAAAGGTGAAAAGTGCAAATTATCATAGCAAATGCACAGTGAGCTTGTAGCTGCCATTTAAAAATTTGCACGGTCATCTTGTGGATTGAAGTCAATTTACAAACATCAGTTCACCGTATTTTTCACTGAATTCTGTAAGAATTTAGTGACATTTTTAGATCCAAAATTTTTGAATATTCCTTGTTACTTCTGAGCCATTCCTACATCACAAAGTTTGATCTCCAGCCCGCACAGAAACCAGTAATCTAATTCTTTGTTATTATTGATTTATTTTTCCTAATCAACCTGAAACCCACAGCTTACAGCCTGAAGCATGCCCGGGACCTTGTCCGTGCCATCACTCAGAAGGTCAAAGGTCATCATGGGAAGGGCCTCTACGCCCAGGTCTCGGCACTCTCCCTGGGTGTGGGAGGAGGAGGGGCCTCCCCCCAACGAAACCCGGCCCTCTCTGCCTCCCTGAGGCAACGGAAGCTCAACAACAGTCCCAGCTCCCAGATGATGAGGGGCAGTAACACTGGCACACTGCCGCCCCTGAGACCCAGAGGATTCCTGACCAAATGAGATGTAAATAAAATGCCACGCCCGCCACTAAACCACACCCACTTTGCATCATGAGACAATAGCCCATGTTCTCAGATACTGAGGGGCACCAGCACTGGGACACTGGCACCCCCTGAGAACCAGAGGATTCCTGACCAAATGACATGGAAACAAAAAAGTGCCACACCCATCACCAAAGCCACACCCACTTTGCATTGTGGGACCGTTGAAGCACAGTAACAATCTCATCTTCCACTGAGCTGATGTGAGACAGCAGCACCAATACATTGCCACCCCTGAGACTGAGAGGATTTCTGACCAAATAAGCAGCATAAATGTGCCACGCCTGTTGGACCGAAGCCACACCCAATCTGTATCATCAGACAGCACAGGCAAAGTAAGATTCTTGGCTTCTATATGACAAGGTCAGTAACACTGGGAGTTTGCCTCTGTTGGAAGCATCAGCATTCGTGAGCGAATGAGACACGACGTGGTGCCACACCCTGCGGCAAGACCACACCCAATCTACATCAAGGAGACAGTAATAGCACAGCAACAGTGTTAGGTTCCAGCTAATGAGAGCTGTACATTGAGAATTTCCACTCTGAGATGTAAAATGTGTCGTGCCCGTTTTTCGAAGTCACACCTGCTCTCTGGTCACACAGCGGCAGAAAATCAGGTTCAGTCCCAACTTGGAGATCCAAATAATGACAGATTATGAAGCCGTCAATTCCTCATTCATACTTTCCAAAAGTGAAGCAGAGTACCATTCTAATGTTGGGAATAGTGGCCACACCTTCCATTTGTATGAAGTTCCTCTGTTTTAAGCATGCTCCTGGGCTGTCTTGAGAATGTTTTCTTAGTCGTGAGCCTTCAAGAACTTTTGCAAATGTGATCAAAGATTCTATTTTTGTAAATTTATTGGCATTGACCTCTGCAACGGCTTAATGATTTAATTTATTTTAAGTACAAAATTTATCTTTTTATCTTTTCCGTGAAATTTGAAACCAAAGACATTTTGTGTACAAATTTTATACTGCAAAGGAATCACAGATATTTGATTGGAACTTTTAACTTTAGCTGTGATTTCTTGTTACCAGTTCATACTTGGAGCCAAAGCAATCCCAAACAGAAAATTGTGATATCAGATCAAACGTTTGCGCCGCGATGTTGCAGAAGGTGAACACCTGTCTACTTATATGTTTTGTGCAGCTTTTGTGTTCAAAGAAGTACATATCAGCCTTTAGGAGGGAAAAGGAAGACATTTGAAAAAAGTTGCACATCTTGCCTCAAGCCTCCGACTTCATCAAAGTCTGTGGGTCCCGACAGAAAGAGTCGGAGTGCTTGCGAAGAAAATGTCCAATTTGTTTCACCCCTAATTTAGTTTTCTAAATCAGATTCACAATCTTTTGTTGTTGTTTTCAAGTCATATTTAAGAAGACAAGTGGTGGCAGGACGTGGAACGCTTGTGTATCAGGCACAAAACGTGGAAATCAGAGAAAGAAATTATGATGCTCTAACCCTAACTTCCCAAGGGTTGCTGGCCCTAACCTTCCCCATTCACACTAAGTTAAACACCCATGTGGGACTCTGTGCACAGAGGCTGTTGCACTTGGTTTTTCTGAGGTATGCCAAACCCAATGCAAAAGCCAGCTGCTATGGGCCTACCAGACCTATCCCCACGGAATTAAACACTTCTGTTTAATTCTGTGTGGTTGGGGGAGGTTAGGGCTAAGGTACTAGACTTTGTACGTCAGTTCTTTTTCAACTCCATTCCAGAAACTTCTGGTTTCTTGATTGGATGCAGAAAGCTTCAAAAAAGGCATCAAAGAACAACCATAAAAAGGGAAGACCAAACAGTAAAAACAATGACATAACAAAAACCAAAATCCAATCCCTGAACCTATTTGCTCATGAACATGGTGTCATTGCAGTACTGTTAATTTTATGTCAACATGTAAAAATTTCAAGTTCATATTCAATCCTTTTTAAAGAACAATCCATACAAGATAAAACTCTATTCCCTGAAACCAGGCCCACTTTTTCGTTGTCTTAATATCGGTATTCTACAGGGTTGTAGTGTTTTCCTGTTTCAATCTATCCATGATTATTTTTTCCCATTACGTCTGACCAGAATAAAGAGTTATATTAATATTTACATTTTATTGGCACTGAGAATCACTAATGATGCACTGTACAATTTGACAAGTCACATTACCAGAAAATTGCAACTTATGTGCGTTTGGGTACTATTTAGACTTTTAAAGTTATTTTGTGCTGATACTTTGCAGTTAACGAGAGTAGGAATACTAGACTGTAAATAATTGTTTCTGAGATGGTGCATTGTTTTTGCACTCCCCTAGCAAGGTGCACAAATAAAGCCTCCGTTTTAAGCTGAATCGAGAGTGTGCTGTGTAGAAAGCTCACCTCTTATCTTTCCCTTTCACCACAGGTTACACTTCAGTGAATGACCTTCATACTTATGTGCTCCCTGGTAGAAAATGGTAGATCCAGAACCTAATTTTTTTTTTGGGGGGGGAGGGATTTTGGAACGTTTTATGGCCTTTCTGAGGAGTGAGGCTACATTTTGTAGTTTTTTAACATTCTTTTGGAAGGAAGAGAAATGAAATATACCAAAATAAGAATAACCCTTCATTAGACAATTTGGTTCTTGTTTGGAGGGGGGACTCCGCCCTTGTTTGTAGACTACAGAAGCCCATGTTCATGACTGCATTGTGTCATGTCCCCTGTACGGAATAATTGGCCCTTGTCAGTTTGTCCTTTCTCGTATTTCAGAATAGAAACCTTTCAAACATCCAGAGAATTTTTGAATCCAAGAATCTCTATTTGTATTGGCAAATCTACCACCCAAAAGGAAATTATCCCATTTTCAATTGTACCCCCTTGAATATTTTCAGCACGAACAGATGTGCAATCTTCTATTCCCATTTCTTTTTCAGTATTGAATTTGGACCTCATCCGTTCGTGGCATTCTTCCACATATTTTCAAAGGACCATTAGAAAAGAAATACGTATTTTGTGTATGTTCATATTTCACCTCGTATTTCATTCAGTGTTCCAAGGATAAGTAAGAAATAGGGGGAGAAAATAAATATAGAGGGGAAAAATATCGAGACTGTCATTTTAAATTTTCATTAACGCGTGTTGAGAGTACGTATCTCTGTCGCATTTCAACTGATGCCCCACCCCTAAAAAGGGAAAGTTGGTTCCATCTTTGCTCAGCGTATCTCCGATTGTACTTTTATCCTGGGCCCACAAGAATCCTTTTCGTCTTGCTATGAGCTCAGAGTAAACATACTCTCGACCTGTGATTCCCAAAAAGGCGCATTCAGTCGCAAGGTGTCAACTCTTCCACGAAGTCGTGATCCGTGCACGTCTAAAGAAATGATGCTAGTAAGGGACTGGTGCAAGTCTAACGATTGTTATCTAACTAGCCAGCCACTGACCCAATTGTTATCAACCTTGGAAATTTTGCAGAGCTCGCCTGACGCGTACGCCGAGCCAAAGAAAGCTATGGTGATCTTAGCTGATGAATGACGGGTTAGTGTACGCGAAGAGTGCAAGGTTCTTGATGTTAGGGAAGCAAGTCCGGAATGAACTGCATCCTGTGAGATTTGGAGAACTGGGAAAGGTTGTTTTTCGGGGGGAACGTGCGGTGAGGGTTCAGCACGAACACGTAGCCCTACTACCCGCACTTAGGTCTGCGTTCAGTGATTGTGTACGGTGCATGCAAACATGGACATGATGGAGTTGGCCATGACGAACAGCTGCTGTGACTACATGTATATGAGAGATTAGTGTCCACAGTAAGTGTTTTACCTTCGTGACCTTACAATTTGCCGTCACTCCAAGCTCAAGCAATGCAGCATGTACGTATGTGGACACTGACTGGGTGCCTTCCTATTATTTCGTCTAGAAGTTGGCCTTGGCCTACATGATGTACATGTACGTGTATTAATATGTTGGGCCCAGACGGCAGATCTTAAAATATAAGCCTAATTGACAAAATGTGGCCCAAAGTATCATCTTTAAAGTTACTGTAGCTCTATTTATGGACGTCAGTAATTATTCCCCACAGTGACCTGTAACCCGTCAGAAAGCAAAAACATGGCCAGGAGTAAACAGGTCGTTTACTTATTATTTTTCAGACCAGTCTCATATCCCTGCATATAGGGTTTGTGTTCTGGTTGTCAAGCAGCATCTGGATATGGAGCTCTTTACTATCGTCCACTCATTGGCACACTTTCATATGATTGGTCAAACCTTTATCTAGGACACCACATTGCCATGATTAATTGCTTTAATTTGCCCAGTAATAGGGAGGCTCATAAATTATTGAACTGTTTTGTTGGCCTTTGGGATCTTGTAAACTTTACCACCACTGAATCATTGTACATGTACTGTAATGGCCTACACGTGCTATTCATGGCTTTGTGAACATACAAACATCTGACTGCGTATGTGTCGGGGTGTTTGCTCTTCAGCGCGACCTTTGCAGTCTCCCCATGAACAAGTTTTCACCAGTTGCCAAAACTTTCTGACGATAACAGGATGGAGACCTCCGACTTCTTTGGGTAAGGCCCTGCATCTCCAATTACTTTCCAAAGAATTTGTGATTTCAGAGACACGGGCAACGCTAGACCATTATAAATGGTCGGGGGGGGGAACATGAAATTTGCTGTTGATATTCCCCAACCTGCCTCTAATTAGACTTCCCCCAACCTTTACCCTTCCTTTTCCATGATTTTGCCGACAAAACTGATTAATTAGGGGTGTGACACCTCCCACAACCTTCTCTAGCGACACCCGTGTTCAGAGATGCTTGTCAGCTCGCTGTAGTAGAACTGATTCCTGGCCCCTGTCAAAAGTTTCAGTGAAGTTTCGTCATTAGCAGATTTCTTACAGGAACATTTATAAACATTTTAGGAAACTGGGAAAGTTACAGTCCAGTTTACATTATATTGATGTATCTTTTGGTTTTTTTATCGTTGGGCCTTTGACAGAGAGGAAAGTGACGATGACATCAACAATGAGAGATACACCTCAGAGGAAGACAAGAGGTGGGTGTGGCCTTAGAAGTGGGAAGCTGTCGTCAGAGGTTGAAAGAAAGGCTGGGAGCCTGTGGCTTTAATAATATGACAATTTAAATTGCAAGCAGTCATTTGATCTCAGAAGCAAATATAAATGATAGTCTTGTGAAATGTCTCCAAGGATGTGTACAGTGCCACTCATCTTGTTGCATTGTGTTGCATTTAGCATGGTGCCTGGAGACAACTTGTTGCATTTTGTTGCATTCAGCATGGTTTTCAACTGGACTGTGTTTGATTTTGTTGCATTTAGCATAGTGCTCAGACACAACCTGTTGCATTTTGTTGCATTCGGTATGGTTTTCAGGTGGACTGGGTTTGATTGTGTTGCATTTACCATGGTGCCCAGAGACAACCCAATCGGTATTCTATAGGGTTGAAGGAAATGGAAGAGATTCTGCTTTCAAAAAGTCTGACTTGTTTGCATTTTTTTGGTGTTGTTGCTTAATTTCTGACAGGCAAAACCACAGCGAGATTGAGAAGCGACGGCGGGAGAAGATGAATGCCTACATCCAGGAGCTATGCACCATGGTGCCCACCTGCAACTCCATGAAGTCCAAGCTAGACAAGCTGACCATCCTACGGATGGCCGTCCAGCACGTCAAGTCGCTCAGAGGTTAGGCCTGGGTTAACACTGGGATCTTGTACCCCAGAAGGTCTTAGACTCAAACTGTAGAGGGCGCTATGCAGCATGTAGTCATGAGACCCGAGTGAGGCTGTGTCCGAATCAGTCAACCGTGGCTAGGAGAAGTACATGTACATGCACCTCTTGGAAATAACCACTCCCACTAGCCTGAATGGCATTTTGATTTCATGTTGAGATACAACAGTCTCATGTTGCAGATATCCAATTGTGATTCACTGTTGTGACTATTGTTTTCAGGGTCTGTGAGTTCAATCCATGAGACCAACATGAAGCCGGCTTTCCTAGCAGACGACGAATTGAAGAGGCTGATTTTAGAGGTACAGAAGACAAAGTCATTAATGTGTATGTTGAGTCTCATGTAAGAAGACCAACACAAAGTACTTGTGTATTTTTTATTTAAAACCGGAAACTTCCTTATCCAGCAAACGACATTTGTCAGTAAGAGAAGGTTTTGCTCATACTTTCCAGGCGGCTGAGGGATTCCTGTTTGTCGTGAGCTGCGACCGGGGTCGGATGAATTACGTCTCGGAGTCGGTCAGCCACGTTCTCCATATAAGCAGGGTAAAATTCAGCAAGAAACTATGAAAGTCTTTGTGGAGATTAAAGATTTTATGTCACTCTGGTGAGCTGCGACATGCAAGGTTAAGTCAAGAGATACATGGTGAAATGTCAAGTCCTGTGGCCAAGTCTGGTCAAGTCCTGAGTCACTCCGATGAAGTCTCAAGTCACTCAGGCCAACTACCTGTCAAGTCTTGAGTCAACCTGGTCAAAGTTTTGAGCTATTAAGCTTCAAGTCACTCTCATCAGTCACAAGTCACTCTTAATCAGTGTTTGAGTCGAGTCCATCACAAGTCCAGTCACAAGTCCCTTCACAACGCCAGTCATAAAATTATTGGTGAACAATGACAACAGAACGCTTTTGTCACAGCTCATTTCAATAGCTTGTGATTTGGCTTAAGACTGAATGACTTGTGATGGACTTACAGGGATTTCTGATGGCGTTACAGGGACTTGCAGGGTGATGTAGGGACTTGCAGGGACATGTAGGAACTTGCAGGGACTTGTGATGGACTCGAATACAACACAGCTCTTAATTCACTCTTGTTTCTCAAGACGCGCTGTTAAATTTCTAGGCACTGTGGCACAAATTGTTTTGCTATCTTCAGTGTTCAGAGCGTCGATTTGAAATTGTCCATTTAAAACAACCAGATGGTGTTGATAGTTTACGTCTTTAATTCTTTCATGTAGGAACACCTTATTGGCCAAAGCCTATTTGACCTGATGCACCCAAAAGATGTGTCAAAGGTGAAAGAACAACTCTCATCCTCCGACCTTGTCCCCAGAGAAAGATACATCGATGCAAAAAGTGAGTGTGGCATGTTCGTTTTACTCAGTCACTTAGCTTAGCCATTCAGTTGGGTATTTTGTGGCTGTGGCTTCTTCTTTTGTTTACAGTGGGGCACTCTGAATAGCTGTAGCCATTAAAAATGACCCCTGTTTCAGGCTAGGCCTTAATCTGATGGGCCAAACTAACATTAGGGGCCAGATAAGTCTGCCAAACACATTTGCTTAGCGCAGGCGCACCACCAGTGTAGGTCCCATGTAATTCGTATTGCCCATGTCTGGTTACCAGTCCATGCCATGCGTTTGCTTAGCACAAGCGTGCCACCAGTGTAAGTCACATGTAATTCGTATTGTCCATGTCTGGTTACCAGCCCATTCCTTGCAGAGAGCATAAACTTCCAAGCAAGATTTTTTGGCTGTGCCAAACAGTTGGACCCATAGTGCATTTCGAATGCGCTGAACTAAACTGAGAAAGAAATATTTAGCAGCATGTGAATCTGAAGGAAACAAGAAGGCCCGCCGGCCTTGCTAGATGCTAAACCTTAACAGTGCTGTTTTTCTCTCCGTCTCGTTGCCACGGCAGCCGGTCTTCCTCTCAATTCAGACGTGGCACCCTCCCCACCTCAGCTCCTCTCTGGCGCCCGGCGGTCGTTCTTCTGCCGCATGAAGACCTTTAACCAGCTGCTGATGGCCAAGATGGAGGACGACCAGATGTGCAGCAAGAAACGCCTCAAGCAGGGCTCTGGTAGATTAATCATTCCTGGAATATCAGTTGTTACTCTTTGAGAGTTAATACCCATATAACACCTTTCAGCCCATGCATTTTATTAGTAACTCGTATCGCTCAAGTCGAACTCAGGATAATGGTGTACCGAGTGGGATATGTGACACAGATGCACTACATTATTCCATGTTCCATGAACACAAGCGTGATAATGGATTTATCGTCAACTTGACGCACAGTAACAATGTTAAAGGGGTTGATGCGTGCAAATGCACCAGGTTTGAATTTACAGTAAACTTTGCAGCTGTGTGTTTTGTTATTCGTGTGAGAACAGCGCAATGTGTGGAGAGAATAACGCATCATCTGGGATTTGATATGAACTGTAGAAAACAGTTATATGTCATGCTGTTTGTTGCCATGGATCGACCAATCACAATTGAGTATTCAAGTTTGCTTGAAGATAATGTGCCATGTCTCACTCCAGAGTTTTGGCCAAAAAATTATCATTGCAGTTTGAATTTTTTGAGGTTGAGTGAGTGTAATAGATCATCCCTTTTGCACGCTAGCCAATAAGAGGCGACTTTAGAAACTGTGACGTCATTCCGTGCAGAAATCTGCCGAAGACCTTTGATTGCTCGATAGGTGTCAGCTGACCTTAGTCTAGTCAGCTGACCGGCCATGCTTGAATAACCAAGGCGACAGTCTGCACAGAATGCATGTCCGTGAGTGAGTCAGACCAGGAAGTTGGCCGTTTTGTTTTGGAGACCCTGGATGTGCTGTTTATGGCATATGCATACACTTAATAAATATGGAGGAACCCTTACCTAACTTCCTGTATCCTTGTGATGCCAAGATTTTTCTCATACGTCATGGGTTTGCAGATTGTGGCCCGTAAAACTCGTAACTACTGATGGGTCAAAATTCTCTTACGAAAGGGGTATTGTCTTCCACAGTTATTCACCAGATATGCTCACGCTTAGATGCCTGTTTTGAGAGCGGCTGGTTCATGGGTTTACAATTTTATGATTGTCTACTATCCAAGGTGATTCTTGTCGAAGCTTTGTCTTGGTCATAGATCTTCCATTTTCTTGTCACGTGACATGCCTGCTTTGCCCACAGACCGGAAGAACTACGTCACCATCCACTGCACGGGCTACCTCAAGAGCTGGCCCTCGGCCAACTTTGCCAGCGGCATGGACAACGAGAGCGAGAGCGATGGCTGCAACCTGAGCTGCCTGGTGGCCATAGCAAAGGTAGATTTGCACGCTTGCCCTTTTTTTTAGAAGGAAACGAGTGTGTCTGAACTTGTGCCAAAAATCCTGAATTACTACCAATTTGATTGACCCTGTCAGACTTTAACATTTTTTAAGAATCCTTTAGAGCCGATGGCATGGGCCACATCTTCTCTGATAGCCACAGAAAGAGATTTTACACTTCTATCTTGTGATCATTTGTCTACAAATTTTGTGGAAAGTGGAGTGAGCATTTTCACACACTGCTTATTTTTCCAAGAGTCGTGTACCAAAAATATTCACATTACCCAGTGCTCAGTGAATTAAAGACAATGCATATGAGATTAAGAATCATAAATGACCGTAACAACAAAACCTTTAAGGAAACTTCACAGGTGTACTGAGAATGAATGTCTTTAATTAACCCTAACTCCCTGGGCCCTTTTTGCTAGGGACCCTCCTCAGTTCTCCAGAATCTTCCAATTTTGGGGGTGAAAAAATTGGATTCTTTCTCAATCCTCCGAAATCCTCCAAATTTTCTTGCAAATGTTACTTGGATGTGTGCCTACTGCCTCAATCCTTCAAAATCCTCCGGTAATTCCTGTCATCATGTTGAGGCAGTGTGAATGGCATTCTTGAGCAATGCAGTTGATTCAAAAGAAGCATCGGGCCGAATTTATGCATGACTAAGCAAGAACAACACAAGGTCTAACCCATGACCTTCATGCATGGCATCCTTCGCACTTTTACCATTCACCCTCAATCCTCCAAAATCCTCCGAATCCGCCCAAAGGATTTTGGAGGATTAAGGAGGGTTAGGGTTAATACTTGCATGCTATGTTTCAAAAGATGGAGTGTCTGACAGCTGAGATCGTGGGGGAGGCAGATTCATCCTCACCCCAACCCTGAGATGGTTTCCTCAAACCCAGCTCTTTTAGAGTTAATTAAAGACCATATTTCAATTTTGATGTAAATTTTGAGGTCAATTTCTCCTTTTATTCTCGTGCAGCCTATTCAAATGCCGCACCCGTCCACCAAAGATGCCACCACCAGCCAACCAGCAGAGTTTGTATCCAGGCACGCCGTGGATGGCAAGTACACCTTTGTGGACCAAAGGTATGTGGCAAGTAGCTCTTAACGATCCCTCCTTGGGGAGAGGAGTAGGGTTGCTTGTGGATGGATGATGCCTTTTAAATGCTAATTCACACATCTTCTTAAGGCTCCATGCAGCACAGATATTTTACTACAACTCTTAAATTTTTGTGTTTTTCAAATAACCATATTTTTCGTATGTTTCGTGTTTGGTCTTGCTACTTTAAGAATATTTTGGAGCACTGTTAGTTTTTACGCTAATGCGAAATTCCATATTCATGAGCAAAACTGGAAACTTCCATATCCCTTGGCACTGAACCTCCGTGTTGTATGGATTTGTGCAAAAGATTTGCTGGATGTTTTATATATTGCTATTGTAAACGTCCAGTTCCGTGGTGATTAAAGTGCATGACAAGAAGTAACCTTTTTTTTTCAGAAATATTTTTATGTTTAATTCAAATTTGGACACAGAAACATGTAAACTGTGCAGTGCCTCCCCGATTTGCATCACATCAAAAATTTCCCTCACTTGCCCAGAAAAACTTGGACAATTTCTAACGTTTAAACAAGTGCTCTTGTGGAATGTCAGACAGGTTTCATACATTGAAGAAAAGTCTAAAGATGCGCTAAAAATTCACTGCTTGGAGTGCATGAGTGTTTTGTATTTAAAAAAAACATTTCCCTTGTATGTGTATTGACGTTCATCTAAGCACTCATCGTGTGCCCAGCAAAAGGTCGTAAGCGCACTGTTGCCCTTTCGCGGAGAAGCGTGATCACAGAAGAAAAAATGTTCCCGGCAAAAGGGCGTAAGAACCACACTCTCTTTATTTAGTAACACGGATGAAATTTACCACAAAATCAACACAGGCTGTGCCAAAAGCAACCTTGGAATAACTTATCAAATGACTTGGGAATTTTTTTTCACTTTTGCAAAGAAATCTTCATATTTCATTAAAATAAAATAGTTCCATACATATATCCGTTTGCTGGGAAAATTTTCTTTTGGTAGTGATAATGCTTCCTGGCAAAAGGGTATAAGCGCTTACGTCCTTCCAGGCACACGACGCACTAAAATGTAAAGGGCGCCCTTTCTGGTCACCAGATTTGTCCATATTGTGTCTGTTCAAGAGAAATTCTGCAGGTGATGTAACAGAGGAAATATTGCGATAATGCTCTTTAGATTCATTGATGTATGCTGTGCTTATTTTCAGGGCGACAGCCGTGCTTGGCTACCTACCTCAGGAGCTCCTAGGCACATCCTGCTATGAGTATTTCCATTCCGATGACATTCATCACATGGCTGAGAGCCACAAAGCAGGTACAGGTTCATAGGAGACCCTCCGTTAGACTCCCAGAAATGTGGGCCAGCAATACTGATCAACTACGGCTTTAGCACAGGTCGTGCACATTTCAAGATTTCATATGGGGGGTGGGGCCAACCGGGTCCAGGGTGTGGAGGGGCATAAACCTCCACTGGGCGTCCTCCCTCCCCCTCATCCCCACCCCATATTTATGCCTCTTCAGTGGACCCTGTTATACATGACTGAGGGTGCTTTGTTGCCTAGCAACCGCATCCTGGAAGGAGGTGCATTTTAAACTCATGTGTGCAATTGTTGAAGTGTGTTTGCTGTAGAGTATGCACAGACTTGTTTTGTCTCTTGAGGTCTTCAGTTCTCATGGCTGAAGTTTGCTGAAGGATAGTATTGTTTATTATAAAAAGCAGTTTATGCACTGACCATTTTCCTGGATGGCAAAGTAATCTTTCAGGTTCCTGTATCTTTCGCAAGATGCTGTATTTTTGAAAATATTTCTTTTTCCTTTCAACCCCTGTGTCAATTCTCACCAACCCCTTTGGAACCATCTAGTCTTGGTTGCCAAGGAGAAGATCCTGACCAACATCTACCGTCTGCGCGCCAAGAACGGCATCTTTGTCCCATTGCAGACCAGGATGTTCTGCTTCCGCAACCCGTGGACCAAGGACGTGGAGTACATCGTCTGTACCAACACGGTGGTCAGGTTAGCCCAGTCAACTGCCCTTCATTTGAATGAACATGGACAATAAACACTGGAGTTGGTCTTGAACCCTAGACCCATGACCATGCAAGTCCAGTGCTCTACCCAGTGAGCTGAGCAGTCGTCTTGTTAGCTTTTGGAAGATGTCACTTGCTTTTTTTTTTTTAATTGAATGAGCAAAGATTTAAAAAAAGAATGGAGCTGGATGTAAACCAGAGACCTGTGATTTGCAAGTCTAGTGCTCTACCTACAGAGCTGTACAGTTCCATTTGGTTGAAATCTGTATTCAGCGGAACAAGTTGTTAGTAACTGATGTTGAATTGCAAATATTAAATCAAGCATTTCCGCTTTCCACTCTAAATTATTAAACACATCTGACAACTTCTGAAAGCTATCCCGAGGTCCACAGTCCATACTCCAACTCTTCGTTTTTATGGAGGCACTGAATTCCTCCATAAAAATAATGGTAGAAAATTTAATGGTTTATTTGTGTTTGTTGTTCAGGCCTGAGACCGTGTTGGAGACGTCAGATGCTGGAGATAAGATTACTCGTGTTGACAGTATCATCCATGAAGTGGGTAGGTTTGCCAGGTTTTGGACCAATATCAGTCAATGCTGGTATTTGAGCCTGTTCGCCATTAAGTCACACAGAAACAGTGTATCTGCCCATATGGCCATCCATATAATTCTGGATAAAGAGAAGGGTGCAGTTAGTGGCAGAATGCCCTGCCTAGGAGCGTATGGTGGCAGAAGCAGGGGGCCAGTGGCCCCCCTATTTTGTCAAGTGCTCCTCTCCCCACTTTTGGCAGGTCCTGCAGTGGGCCAGGGCTTAATTGATCAGTCTGCTATTAAATGACTGATGCCTGGTGGTCTCACAACTGGCCTCCCCCCTCCCTTTGAAAATTGCTCCTGCTCCCCCCCTTTGAAAATTGCTCCACCACCATTGCACATACTGTTACCCCACCGGCTTGACAAGATCCCCAAATCCCAAAATTTCCTCCAGATTTTTCCCTTTGGCACCCCAGGATGCTCTACAGATCTTCATGTTTTGAGACCAAATTGTGCAGAATCACTTTCGATTGGCCAGTGCCTCTGGGATTGTGGTAGAACATGAGACAGGGCACGATGACAGAAGGTTATTTCTGGTCCGTTGGCAGGCTCTTCCTCCAAGACCGTGTCTGTCCCCGGAGTACCGCTGAACACCCACCTGGGGGCTGGCAGGATCGGACGCATGATCGCCGAGGAGATTTTGGAAAATGAAAAGTAAGAGCAAAATCTCTTGGGCTTTGACTCCACCCCTGCCACCACCCCCTGTCCGTCCTGTGGGCTTTTTGGCTGTACTATAAGTGGTAAAACTTGAATTCAATAATGCGGCAATTTTCTTTGTAAATCTAAGTGAAGAAACTGTTTCACCCAGTAGATAAATGTGGAACTTGTCTTTAGCCTGCTTGGCTAAAAAGGAGTTTAATTGTTGAAAATTAGAATTATTTGTAATTTTATGAGGATGGATTTTGACAATTGTTGCTTCAAAGTGGTAAAATTTAGACTTTTTTGCTGTAGCTCGACAACAAAACCAACCCAACTTTATCAAGTGTCCTTGTTTCCTCAAATTATTCCAATTTCAGGACTGATCCGTCTTACGGCATGAACAGTCCCAGTGATGTCATGCTGAATGGATCCCGAGCCCCCACGCCCAGAGCAGAGAAGGCGGTTGAGGCCATACCAGGTGTGAAGCCATATGTAGCGCTGCAAACTAATGATTAGAATTGTGTGACTCCAGAACATTGGGTTGGGAGGTCGCACGGCCGGTGATCAGTAGCCGATTTCATTTGTCAGGGTGGAGAGAACCGTTCACATGAAAAGGATTGAACAAGATATCATTGACTGTGAATGCCCGCAGGAGATGCAGCCGATGGCAGGATGAGACAATGAGATTTTACAAAATGGTGTGACAAGTGTCATTCAAGTGTGATTGTATGGCATGTGCAGTGTTAAAAAGCAGTAGCACTTATGATACAACTGATAGTGTAGAATTGTATTTGAATTTTTTTTTTTTACTTATCAGCCCATCAAGCGGAGAAGGTCAGCTTCTTTGGTTCGTCCTCATCGTCCGGTCGATCCATGATGCCCAACACCTCTCTGCACTCCTCGGACAATCCGCTTCTGGGTCAGATGTCATCCCTGCTGGCCATGACGTCCACCAGCGCAGCCGGCAGCATGCCCTCAGCCAGTGGCAACGGCGACAACGGTAATGGCAATGGGGGTGTCGGCGGAGGTGGCGGCGGTAATGGGGGCGGGGACGGCTTGGCTCCGCCCCCTCCGGCGGGTGGGGACGACGAGGCCATGATGGCATTCATCATGAGCTTACTGCAAGCCGACGCCGGTCTAGGGGGCTCGGTGGACTTCACCGACCTACCCTGGCCGTTATGAGAGCAGGCTCTTGTTGATACCACACACCTCACCGTAGTCTTAACCCCGATCCTCCTAGGGCCCAGTGTCATCGGGAAGGTAACCACTAAGCATGAAAGTTTTCCAGACAACTCACAAAATACTTGCTCAATGAGAAAGCGGTTGCCAGCCAAGCGCGTGTGCAATCCATACCTTTTGTGGCTGGTTGTCAGCTAAATTCCCTTAAGCAACTCCTTCTACATGCTGTGGCCCTGCTAAGTTGGATCCAGGTCCTTTCAAAATCCCCCAGGTTTGGAAAATGTTGCCGAAGCAAATGGCAAAGGTTGCTCTCTCTGTGTTGCTAACCTGTTGTATAAAAGTGCCATTGAATTTTACCAAGTACGAGATTGTGAAGGCTCATTCTAGGAGAGTTTTAATTATTAGAGCAGACACGTTTCCTTATAGAGAATTCATGCCACAAATTGATCAAATCCCCCACTTGGCAGGGCCTGGGACCTCGGGCTTTGGTGGAAGATTGCCTTGCTGTTGTTTCTTTATTGGGGCAAGTTTTATCTTTTCAAACAGTTCCTGTCAGTTAATACGGTTTTGATAAATCCAGGAACTCACCTGTAAGGGCGCATGAAATGCAAAAAGATCTTCAGGAGTCGTTCTTTTAATTGCGTCAACTTAAACAACAACCAGTTTGTGTCCCACAATTTTCAGTTTCAAAGGATCCGTACCGGTTGTTGAATTGTGATGTTCATGGTTTGAATGGATTGGAGTGTATATTTTATGCGCAAGATACGTGCTCAAAATGTGTGTGATGTTTTTAAATAGAATTACCTGTACATGTATATTTAATGTAGAATATGTACTGAAAATTGTCGTATGTATCGTCCGTAGCAGTGCTATTTTTAACCCCTTATACGCCAGTAGACGGCGACAGCCGTGGCTTTGTGTGAGGATTAGTGCATACCACACATACATTCTATTCATCGTGCAACTGCGGTTTCAATATGGGCCTGCTGATGGACAGAACTTTGCATACTTGGCATACTGCAGCCCAGCAGTCAAGGTCAAAAGAATCCCGGCGTAAAGGGGTTAATTGTTGTCAAAAGTCTAACGGAAACCAGTCTCGAGCTACATGTAATTGGTAAGCAGATTCCTGTATTTGTGAGAATAACAAGTGCAGGTTTTGAGTTTAAATTCTCTGGGACTTCAAGATGGTGCAGCAGTAGATTCAGACCACAGGCACCAGTGGTCGGAGAGAAAGAGATGTGAAGGACGCTTGAACACATTGTTGGCCCTGCAGCCAGGCACCGATGCAATGGAACTGTGCATTTGTGCACATTTTGATGAAAATAGGACATTTGTGGTGCCTGCTTTGCTCCATATGCCCTGCCTTGAACCCTGTATTGAATCTGCATCACCCAATTCAAGGCAGGCCGTCACAAGATGCAAGAGATTACTGGCATCAGTACACTGCAACATCACGGGCAAGGACTGAAGGTTATAGGCAGGACCATTCCCAAACCTGCAGGTTGCTGGCAACGAGGCTTACTCTGAGAAGCATGACAAAGCAAAACTTGATATAGCCAGACATTGTTCAAATTGCATTGTGAAATTGTATGTTATAATGCACGCTAGTATATAACCACAATCATGTTTGAATTCACTTTGTAAGCGTGCCAGATATAACTAGGTAGAAAATACATGTACACATAAATATGAGTCTTTGATGGTGCTTTCCGACAGTATGTTACCAGTTGCTCGGTATTAAACTATAATATACTAAAGTATAACTATAGTATACTATAGTATAACTATAGTATACTATAGAATTAAAGGGTTACAGAAATAGAAATCATTTTATGCATGTGAAGTATTTCAAAAAAACAATAAATATGTAGCCATTACAAAAAATTGTAAATTTAATGTTTACTCCATTAATTGTGACCCCAAAATGAATAAAAGGTTCCTGCATTTCGCCGCCCACAAAAAATCCCCTTTTGGCCGTTCATGCTCCCAGGCTGATTGGATGACGTCATCGCCAGAACGATGCATGTACAGTGTACATGCACATAGCGCACAGTACATGCAGTATCGCACGCAATAGACCAGATTGTGTTGGATGTAGCTTGGCCCACAGGCAAACACTGTCTCAGTTCAAGGTAGGACCTAAAAGACACAGTCCTACCGCGTATTTCTTGAAATGAAACAGTGTTTGCCTTGTTGGCTAAGCTACATTGAACACAATGTGGTCTATTGAAGCATGCGATACTGCATGTACTGTGTGCTATGAACTTGTACCTTGTACATGCATCGTTCTGGTGATGATGTCATCCAATCAGCCTGGAAGCGCAAAAGGCCAAAAGGGGATTTTTGTGGGCAGGGAAACACAGGATCTTTTTATTCATTTTGGGGTCACAATTAATTGATAAACATTAAATTTGTGATATTTTTGAAATGGTTATGTATTTATTGTTATTTTGAAATACTTCCGGCGAACTAAATGTTTTCTATTTCTGTAACCCTTTAGACTATAGCATAGTACCGTATTAAACTATAGCACTGGAAATACTTAACAATTGGTGCTTTCAAAGCAGTATGCCTGAATGTTTTTGGTATATATATATCTGGAAAGGAGTGTATATTTTCAACATATTTTTTGAAGTGATAGCTTGCGGACCTCTTTTGTACCGAGGCATTCCAGTCAGGTTTTTTCACAAAACAGGGTTAGGTGGTGGAAACATCAGATTTGCACTTTGATGTTGCCAACATTGTTTGAAAAATGGAAATATTGGCAAGAAAATTCTTTAATCCTTGTCTACAGAGTACCAAAGTGTGACGTCACTGTGAACCAGAAAGTGCAGTGCAAACGAATGGAGTACGCGCACGTGTTGGTTCACGCACTGGTTCTCGCGCTAATGCCTTTTACACACTAATTGTGCGCGTGACGTATTCACTTTGGTACTCTATTGTGCAGATGATGTTCCTTGCACCTTTCTGTACCATGTGACCTCAAGAAAAATGTATCCTTCTTACATGGTGTTGTTTGAACACTTAAATCGTCCTTAAAGGCAGTGATACAGTCGAACCTCGTTCACAAGAGGAACTTTGGACTTGGCAAATGGCCCTGTTAGAACAGGAACCTTGTATTATCAAGAATAAAAAAAATGAAAAACCAAGGATTGGGACCTAAAAAGTTCCTTGTTATCAGAATCTTGTATGAACAGTGCTCTTGTTAACTAGGTTCGACTGTATTCATAAAACAAAAGGGGTGTCCCGGAGAACTTACTTTATCGGGAAGTTGAATGAATTCCTTGCTGACACTTTAATACTGCAACAAATGAGTTTATTTTAAGTTGAACAAAAATCACAATTTACAGTTACATGGTTGCCTGTCTCCTCGGCCTCCTTCTAAATGGATTATTGTAAGAAGGAGCATTCCTTGGTTAGTTATCACACGAGTGCGAGTGGAACACGGAATAAGGTCGCATGTCTTAAATACCACTCAGCGTTTGCCCTTGTGGTATATGACACACAGACGCACTATATTATTCCGTGTTCGGCAAGCGTGACGACGAATCTTCAAACAAATGACGCACAGTGAAGATAAAATGTATATTACACATGTGACAAACACCATGGGAGTCAAACGCCACATTTTAATTTATTTACAGTGCTGTAAGCGTAACATAGCACAATACATGGACATAGGGCAGTGCAGTATGTGGGCTGTGATACAGACTGTCCATGCAGTAATATGTCACACTGTGTTGCCATGGATCGACCAATCAGAATTGAGGATTTAAGTTTGCTTGAAGATTTTAATACTATTAACAGTGTGCTTCCAAACCATTCAGCTATGGCTGCCTGTACTGCATGTACCTATGGAAGATGAACTTAGCCGTTAGCAGGCAGTTCCAATGGCTCATGTGTGAGGGGGGCAGCCATAGCCAAATTGGGACTTGGCTATATTTTACACATTTCCATTGGTAGCGGGTCAGAGGTGATCTACATGTCAAGAGCAGATGATCTTTGACCCTCACCGCTGGACTACACTACTGTGGCCGTCAGTCTGTTTTCCCTGGGTGTGCCTTGCAAGTCTGGTTCAAAATGTGCTTGTCAGTCATACAACAGGCATGAAGTTTTGCATTGAGCAGTTGTGGCTGAAATTACCCTCTTCCAGTGTGTATTCATATGCCTGCATTTATGGAAGCTTCAGTGTTGTGAGTCTGGCAAGCTCACGCTGAAGCAAAAATCCCTCGGTTATACAGCCTTCAATAATGCACTGCAACTGGGGGCCATGAATTTAGCCGCCAGCTGAAATCGCTTCCATCCGCACGATCTTAGCCATACAATTTGGAGATGGTCTTTTCATATTTAGTACTTGTCAAGATGAACACTGCTTCATATTATACAGCCAACACAGAAGCACATGTATTTGAAAACACCAGTGGTAAATACAGACCGATGTGCTTGTACTTTGAGCATGCGAGGCTTAATATTTTTACTGTGACGACAACTACACATCTCAGGTCCAGCATCATTTGTATCGCATTTTATACTGCCGAGAGCAAAAAGGTTTACAGACTAATCCGATTAGACGCTATCTGCGGGGGCACCGCACTCGCATGCGCATTCTTCAGCTTGATGCGGGCGTGCGTCTGGCAGATCACGACATCCTATCGGTTGAAGAGGCGTGTAATGAGTGCTGTGCCACCCTCCCACGAGCCTTGCGCCACCGCAGCAATGGCTACTGAAATCTGGTTGTGCAAGTACACTATGTACACCATTTCTTTCTGTGGTTCAGCTTAGAATATCCACTCCATTTGACATAGATTGTGAATTAACTAACTAAAGAATGACGGCTCAGAATGGGTAGTCTAGTCCTCATATAATAGTAACATGTATATGTACTTCAAGTGTTTGTGAACATTTGACAACTGTAGTGAGTTTTATTCAAATTAATGGAACCCGATGGTAAGGGAGTAAAGCTTTTAAAATACATTAAAAAAACAAAACTGCTCTAAAAGAATATTTTTCTTTGTTTCCAAGAGAACCTCTGACCATTTTCCAACAGCTGTCCATGATTTTCTTTTTTTCTCACCATTTACATCCAGTATTCCAATTCTGTAAAGTACAAAATTATTTTGAACTCGGTATATATGTCAAGTACGTCAACATTAGAGAGAATTTTTCAATGTATTTAAATGCACAAAATGTGTTCAAAAATGCCTTTCACTCTGTAAATGGGACCCATGATGGGTCTTTGTGTCAGTGGATGTCATAAATTGCAAGAAAAGAAATGAGTTTGTCTAAACTTTGATTCAATTTTGCTCCACTTTAAGTGGTTGGAAGTTTCCTAGTCACTTTCCTCATCGCTCACTCCAGCCTCATTCTCCGAAGCTCCTCCTCCTGACTCCGCCTCCTCCCCCTCCCCAGCTGACTCCACCTCTTCGCCGCCAGACCCCTCCCCTTCCATGCCGGACTCAGCTCCCTCGCCTCCTGACTCCACCTCTTCCCCGCCTGAACCTTCACCATCCTCTGAGCCTTGCCCTTCCCCACCAGACTCCTCCCTCTCTCCCATGGACTCCTCCCTTTCCCCACCAGACTCTGCCCCTTCACCTCCTGACTCCACCCCCTCGCCTCCTGACTCCACCCCCTCGCCTCCTGACTCTGCCCCTTCCTCTTCATCCCTGGACCCTGCTTCCCGGCCAGACTCTGCATCTGATCTCGCCCCCTCGCTGCCGGACTCGTGTTGCTCACTGCCCGACCCCTGACCTTCGTCCTCTGACCCCTGACCTTCAACCTCGTCATCACTGTCAGATTGCAGCACCTTGCGTTTTCTGGGCTTCCTTGCAGCTTCAGACTCCGAGCCAGATGTCTGGGAGCCTCCCTCGTCCTCTGAGTCTTGTTGGTCCGATCTACTCTCATCGGATTCCGAGTCTGACATGACGCGACGGATGCGACTTCGGCTTTTGAACGGAGCAGGTTTGTTACTTCTAGATGTCTCGTCACTGTAACATAAAATAAACATTGACGTTAAACTTCTTTTGCCATGTTCCTGCAACAGGATTAAGGATCAACAACCACCAATCCTAACGCACTCTTCTGCCTTTGGATCTCTTCTCTCAAGCCTTGATTGTTTGTGATGTCATGACTGACTTCACAACTTGTGGTTATACATGATTGACTGGGAATAACTTTGGACACCATGATTTAAAACAATGACACTGATTTAAAACAACTTGTGATGACATGATTGACTTGGGATAACTTGTGATGGCATGATTGACTTGGGATAACTTGTGATGACATGATTATCTCGGGATAACTTGTGATGACATGATTGACTCAGGATAACTTGTGATGACATGATTGACTTTGGATAACTTGTGATGACATGATTGACTTGGGATAACTTGTGATGACATGATTGACTTGGGATAACTTGTGATGACATAATTGACTTGGGATAACTTGTGATGACATAATTGACTTGGGATAACTTGTGATGACATAATTGACTTGGGACAACTTGTGATGACATGATTGACTTCGGATAACTTGTGATGACATGATTGACTTGGGACAACTTGTGACGACATGATTGACTTGGGATAACTTGTGATGGCTTGACTTCGTAACTTGTGATGGTCTGATTACTTGTAGTTTATACATGATTACAATCCTGGTATAAACGGATATAATGTCAACAACAGCTTTATACCTCAAGTCAAACTTCTTTTGCGACAACTGTGCTTATTTGCTGAGGGCAGAAACAAAAAGACAGACCTGGCCTCGTCGATGCGTAGCCTCTCCCCTTCCGAGTCGGACTCGCTGGACGAGACAATGGCCTTGGACTTGAACTTGCCGGGCTTCTCCTCCTCGATCCGGGCCTCTCGGGCCATGGCCCGGCGCTTCTTGGAACTACCTTCCCCTGGCCGGCTGCCGCTGCGGTCCTTACGCCTGCGGGGGGCGGACTCTTCCCCTTCTGCCCTCTTGCGGGGTCTGGGTTTATCAGACAGAACAGACATAGATAACTGTTGATAGAACTAGAGGTGCAAATGTCACAGGCTACATTTTTTCTCTGTTAACTGTCCCTATCTTAGCACCTGTGCTCTTCTTGACAATTTCTTTGGGGGATTTCTTGCTTCGTGATTGACTTTGAGACCACAGTTTACCCTTGTGGCTACCTCCTTTGAAGCTACACAGGTTTGGGGGCGTTTGGGGAGTTTCCTCAAATGATCTTAACCACTTGCTGCCGCGGTTCCAGAACCGGACTCCTTGGGTTTATACGCCAAGCCGGGCTGCCCGAAATCAGGCCTTGTAACTAAAGACCGTACTCGGAATAAAAGACCGAGCTGCTGGGAATTTCCAACATTTCTTCAGTTGTCAATAGCAGAGGAAATCTGTCATTATTTTGAATTATTATACCGCTGTTTGTGGCATTCAGCGTGAGCGGATTATCAACAGGGCAACAGTGCTCCAGTGCTCTGGTGATGAGCGATACAAATCCTGCTGCATGCTAATCTGGCCACATTTGAAAAGATGCCAGCAGGGCAATGGGCCAGCTTCGGGAACAAAAGAAAATTACATAACGACGCAAAATCTTGGCCCTCTTTACAAGGCGGCAGGTTTGGCTGAAATACTCGGGTGTCAATAGATGTCTGTCAGTAGCCACCAAACAGTCATTTGTGTGGGTGTAAACATCCAGTAAACGAAGTTATGAATTTTTGAAGAACTTTGAAAATGGAAAAACTTGAAAATCCCCCGGATATACGTCATGCAACTTCAAATTAAACTCAGCAGCATATAGATAATTTTTTGGGGGCCCTGGGTATGTAACCTAAAGTGGCCGCATTCTTTAGACAGAAGCCTCATCTGGGGGAAGTTTTGGCGAGTTTTCCTACTCCTCGACTGACCTTCGTTTCTTGGACCTGGGTTTGCCCTCGCTGTCCCCTTCCTCGTCGCTGCGCTGCTTCTTGCGTTTCTTCCTGGGCTTGGCCTCTCCTGTCTCCATCTCACTCTCACTGCCTTCGCTGGAGACCTCCGCTCGAGTTTTCTGGATTGACAGAAAAAAAAACAAATGAGTGATGAATACTCCACCACTGGCAGATACGATATTTATAAGTGGAAAAATCATGCCGCATATCTCATCTGTTCAGTACCACAACTTCTTTTTGGTGAATCCTCTTCGGGTTTTTTCCAAAGCTTGAAAGACCTGCTCTGTGACAAAATGGCAGAAGTTGCTGGAGCCGCTTTGGAGTTGATGGCCTCTCAAAATCTTGCACAATGTAAATCACTGTGAAATCAACTTTTTTCACCCACCTTGCATCCATTTCCATCAGGATACAGAGAGCTTGGTTTCCTAAACTTTCCTCTTTCCATTACTAACTAAAGAGAGAAAAGAGGCTCTGGGTGGCTTCTGCATCATTTTCACAGAGCAGGTCACATATCGTTGAAACAGAACATGTCTCACACTTATTCATTTGTACGACTAGTTTTGAGAGGCCAATATTTTGAAATCTCACCGAGTATGCTTGTTCAAGTTCAGTTTTTTTGTCTAAGAGGACCTAGCAGTGCTGGCACAGTCACTTATTTCTATTCCAAACTACTGTGGGTTTAAATGCAATGGCGGGATTGAGGGAGAAAGTTGCTGAAATTGCTGCTGGCCACTAAGGGAGCTTGTCCAAAAGGTCGCTGTGGTTTAACCGCACGCGGTCACCGCGGTTAAGCCCGGTTGCTAGGAACTTTGGCGACTGCGTTGAAGTTCACTCATGCCAAGAACATTTAATGAGGCAGCCCCGGGATGAACGCAATTGTTATGCTGATCATGTCTTGAATTATGCATGCCTGCCGCAGCGACGCGGTCAACCTGAACATTCTATGCGTGGTGCACAGACCGACGCTCAGTGTACATGTACATGTGCATGTACATCTACTGGTTATCCTCGGAATGTCGGCGCTGCATCTGCAATTCAAAGCGTCGGGGACACTTTAAAATTACATTTTACTCGGCACAACGTCGAATCACACACGGAAAGCGCTATCCAGTAATTCAACACATGCGCAGGTGTTCATGTAGATGTACATGTACAGCATCGTTCGCGTGCATGTGTACACCCAGACTTGCACAAGGATAATGGTGTGACTTTTTGTCACTTCGTGAGAATTGAGAAACACTGAGGCTAAGCTTTTTGTTAGTTGTTTGTTTACAGTTACTATGAAATGAAACAAAATTTTGCTTTGAGACTTTGCTAATTTGTTCTTTAGATCAAAGGAAGTAAAATGGTAGGAAAAGCTAGAGATTGAAAAATTTTCGATTTTCCGCCGGCGGGTTTTTGTCACTTCGTGAAAATGCCAACGAACTAATCAAATACATTGTGATGTGTTTAGAATAATAAACTTTACTGTCATATAAAAAATGTTAATGTGCACGTGAATTTAAAAAGCAAATACATGTGAAAGCATCGATCCTGGGATTTTTAAAAGGCTTCCGATCGCCATGGATGACGACGAAAGCTAAACGGCATGCACATGTAGGCTTATGTGTACCTCCAAGAATGTGAAGATTCATCAACTGAAGTCCCATCCATGTAAGTAGTCTCCCCAACACAAATGTGTCATGGAGAGACATTTTTATTTTATTTTCCGTCTGTCTTATGATTTTCGACACTTAGCTGCATGACACGATTTATTGATAGTCCGAGTTCACGGCCGCCCACGTGCGAGATGGTTGCTGAGGAAGCACGATGTCATGAAGGAATGCATGAATTGTGATTGGATAGCTGTGTCTTGCAAAATGTACGTCATGAAAACGCACACTCTCATTGGCGGGTACGCTAGATCTTTGTAGCAATATGAATAGTTCAGTGTTGGGTGATTAGTTGGGCTCTAGAGATGTGAGAGTAGTCAAGCGAATTTATTTGGCCGTATTTTAATCGGAATTGGGAAGGGAAGGGAAATTTTGTTTTGACATTTTGCAATCAATGTAAAAAATCACTGATGTTTGCATTGTACTTTATGTTTGTCATGACTACAGGAAACTGGCAAACGATGTCTGTGTATCCAATCACACACTGACAAACTCTGTGACACAGAAGTGCAACTTATAAAGAAAGACCTCTAGGACTGCAAGTCAACTGAACATGACTCTTGTGCAACAATTAATGGCTAGGGGATTGAATTCCAATAAATTAAAATAGATGCGGCGGCCATGGCTCTCCAAAGTGTCTGAGGAACCGACCGCAGTCGCCGTGGTTGGATTCTGCTAGCTGCGCCCAGTGTAAAATTTAAATAACAATAGGGGGATTTGTTAGTCAGTTCCTTTGATATGGTAGGTTGGCACGGGCAGTGGACAGTTGGCTGGTTGCTAAGGACCTGTGAAAACCGCGGTGTCCGCGCTTCAACCTTTTGGACAAGCTCCCTAAAAGTGCTGGCCGGTTTACAGGTCATCTCAGAAAAGGTTTCCATGTCTGACGTAGGAACGGGACTGACCTTTCCCCGTCGTCCCCCGCCACCTGCGCCGGATTTCCGGGGCGGCTCCGGCTCACTGGTGACCACCAGGATGTTCTTGGTCTTCTCAATGAACTGGGCTCTCTTCTCCATCAGGGCCTTGCTCCGTTCCTCATCCGCCTGCTGTCTGGCACGCTATAAAAATAGAGGGAAGGAGGGACGAACAGAATAAGACAGGGCACACTTTCTACAGGATCACTGTAGTGATGAATTCTTTGACACTACTGCAAATTTCTATATTTATACACACAGCGGTGATGTCATCAGGTATAGGGGTTTCCTGATGTAGTTTTTTGAGCTCCAAATGTTGCCGATATGTGATCTGCCATTCCAAACCAGGCTAAAGAAGGCAACCATGATGTTTCATAGTTCCTCTCTCCCTTTTTTTTTACACTTGAATGTGATCCAAAGTCTAAATTCTATTTGCAGAAAGCTTTCGTAATAACGGGCAATGTCAGTTCTACGAGAGCCATGAACATGAACAGTGGAAGTTCCACTACTTTGGGGATGTAAAGTTGCTTATTTCAGCCTGGTTTAGGAATGGTCGCATTTTGGAAATTTCTTTATGCAGAAGTAACAATTACATGAAGTCAACGCCTTGTAAAAATCAACCAACAATTTACGACGAGCCATTCTGCACATTTGTACACTGCCCTACACCTGGCTCATCGGAGAACAGATTGCGATAAAATGCCTTGCTCAGGGACATCGCGACCACGAAAAGCCCCATGTGACTGCACAACATTTCACGGTACCTGTTCCTCCAGCTGTTTCTGCCGGAGCGCGTCTCTCTCTTGGTCCTGACGTTGTCTCAGTAAGCGCTCCTCTTCGTCTTGGCGACGTGCCCGGGCCACGTGGTACTGAGCCTGGCTCAGTAAATCTGAGCACTGCCTGCAAGGGATATGGAGAGAGCGGATGTTGCAAGGGAGCATTTCTTGAACTTCATCCTTTGACAAGCCTCCGTGGTCCAATGCCGACCCCTTTTTTTCACGGCCATTTAAAAAGAATGTTTCAAGAAATTCTCCATCTTCTGTGGAGACCAATGCATCCTCACCTTTTTGTTTTAACATTTTCAAAAGCACAGAAACGAAATCACGGTCACAGTTTAAGTCATTCACAATACAGACGAGGCTGCTTTACCTATGGGACAACTGAGATAACTAAAAAATATTTGTCAATAGTGACTGACAAACGTTCATCTTGCAACTAGCAAAATGGGCTTAGTTTTAAGTCAAACATGTCAATGACTGTCTGGCACTAAAAAGGCGGCCTGGCCCAGGGTGTGCTTTTAGTAGGCTTTGTCTGGAACGCATGTTTCCACAAACATTGTTTGGGAGCTGTAGAGGTTTTCGAAAACTTTTAGAAAAATAAACCAGTGACAAAATATCAAAAAAGGGGGAATCCGCAATTTATTTGGTTGGGTATCGGGTTGGCTGGAAACTCATCACAGCCCTAGTCACGTCGTTGATTTCAATGTTGTGTCTTACCTAGCCTCCACCACGGCCTGCGCCAGGTCAAACTTCATGCGGTCCCCGTGCTTGCTGAGGTAGGTGAAGTAGCGCTGGGCTGTCTCCAGCTCTGAGACGGCACTCAGCACCGTCTTGAGGTTGCTCTTCTCGTCCTTCAGCACAGCCATGGCAATGCGCTGCAGCACCAGGGCGATGTTGTACAGGATCAGGGTGTCATGGGGAGCCACCCGCCGGGCCTTCAGGTAAATGGGGACGAGAAAAACGCGGGTTTAGAAAAAGTATTTTCCATCAACTATTTGTAATATTTATAACATCAAAAGCAAAAACACACCAGGGAATCTGTATGTTTTTAGTTCTGTGAAATTTTTGAGCCCAGCTCAGTTCCACCAAATTTTGAACAATTTCTGCAGCTTATAAGATGGGTGATAAAGATCATAACAATGACGTTTGTAACTTTCACAGGATTTCAAACAGTTCTTTACAATTTGCAAAGAAGTCGCGATTCAATATATTCAAAGAAATTTTTAAAAAATCCAAAATTTTCATACGCTTAATTTTCAAGAATTAAGAAAAAGGTTCAAGCAATTATGCAGCTGCTTAAGATACAAAACTTCCATAAGGGTTTCCCGGACTTCCATAACTTTTTCCAGGCCCCTCGTTTCCCATACCTTGAGCAGGCAAGTCTTGCATTCCTTGAGCTTGCCGGCCTTGATGTAGGCCCTGGCCAGGTAGGTCAACACTTCCGTGTTGTGATGCTTGAAAAACTTCTTGATGCAATTCTCGTACTGTGTTCACAATAAGGGAGGGGGGGTGGATTATGTTCTTCATAACAATTTTCATTTGTAGCTGGACAGTGTCTTTATTTTACGACTTCGATGTCTGGATTTATTTTCTTGTGCACAATCCCATTTACCTATCTCATGGCGCCACTTTATATTACCCCACAGCATTCCCTCATAACAACACACCACCGTTGGACCTCATAACACAATTCCATGGTACCACTTTAAAGCCCAACACTATGGCACCACATCACGGCCCAACACCATGACCCAACCTCACAATACAATCCCAAGGTACCATTTCATGGCCCGACCCCATGACACCACGTAATGGCCCACCACCAAGGTACTACCTCATAACACAATTTTATGGTACCACCTCATAGCATAACTCCATGGCACCACCTCACAGTCCAACACCATGGTATTACCCCACAATACAATCCCACGGCACCATCTCATAGCACACCACCATGGCACCACCCCTACCCCTTATCCACCATGCTAATACAACACCCCATGGACTAATATGCTATCATCCCATGCCACTATGCCATGACACTGCCCCATAGCACAGTACCACAAGAATGCTGCGATGTGTGACTACAGGGGCTACCCCATGACAGTCTCTCACAGCACCACTTCCTGAATCCGAGCCACTGTGTCTTACCATCTGGATGGCGCTGATGTACTGCCTCTGTTCAACGTAGATGTGAGCCAGGTTCAGCCACACATCGCACATGTCCGCCGTGGCCTCACGAACCTGCAGAAAACACAGTCACAATCATATCCATGCTGACGTCAAGTTGCTGGGTTAGGTAATGTGGAGTTTCAGTATCGATGAACCCCATGTACCCTTAACTTGGCTGTGGTGAAGCAGGGCCCACACAGCGCCCTCAAGGGGAGTTGCGCAGAGCCAATGTGTGGCCCACACCAAGAAACTGAAGACTACAGACCAACAAACCTTTCCATTTTTGGGGTACACATCAACAGAAAAGTCATCATGTTTATCCCGTCTGTGTCTACATCAGGATGTCAAAGTGAGACATACACAACACAGAGCCCACCATGCTCTTTATGCGCAAATACGCAAGATAAACATGTAAGTGAATGAATGTACTTAAGCCTCATTTTGTGGGATCACGTCACATGCACTTGCCTGTGAGAAGACGTCCCTAGACTCCCTGATATAGCCTTTCATGGCCAGTATGGCGCCAATGCCGTTGGCTGCATACAGGTTTCGCCCATCGTTACGCAGGACCTGCTTGTACATAGCCAGGGCCCTGTCCTGGTGACGCTTTTCCTAACGGACAGAAAAACAAAGTGAATAAAGTAACTGTAATGAAACAAATGGATATGACACCTTACACTGCCGAACAGGTCACGATCACAGGCTTAAGTTTTTGGAAAGACTCGGTTTGAAATTTTGTTGAATGTGCTACGTAGTCTTAATACACTGAAGACAGATTACTACAAGCAAAAACCAACTACAGCAAACCAACCATACAAGGTCTTCAACAGTTCTTGCAGAGATCTTAAACCAAGACACCCATCAACACCCCTTGTCCACTCAGATGCACCCCACTGACCACCTCCATCACGCCCAGCTACACCCTTTCCATATACCCATCAGCCTGTAGGTGCTCAGCTGCACTCCCTCATGCACCCAAATGCACCCTTTCCGTATGGCAATCAACTCAGCTCCACCCTTCAAAGCGCCCATCAACACCCCCTGCACCCATTGACCCTTCCATACAACCACCAATCCCTCCATACACCCAGCTGCATCTCCCTGAACACCTAAACTCCTTCCACATACCCAGCTGAACCCAGTCCAAACACTCACTACGCCTCTCCACGCACCCACCTTCGCCCCTCTGTACACCCATCAACCCCTTCCACGTGCACCCAGCTGCACCCCCTCCCTTCCACCCACCTTCTCTTTGTCCCTGGTAGGCTGGTACAGTGTCTGCAGCCACACGTTGCCCAGCGACAGCAGGGAGTAGGAGTCGTTCTGGGTGGCCTGCTGCTTCAGGATTCGTTCAAACTTCTTCTGGCCGGGCCCCCACTCCTGTTTGGCCAGATGGAGGTTGCCGATGAGAGACCAGGCATCAGGATGATCCTACCGAGAACAGACAGTATCAAAACTGGAACTGTAATGACTGGTTATGTGTTAAAAGGCAACTTTTTCCAATTTGGACCGAATTTGGAGGTCATGTTTTCAAATACAGAATATATTCCAACTTCAACTGCAGGAGCAAACTTGCACCCCTACATACTTAATTTCACCCATTCTGGTACCCAGCTGCACCCCTAAATCCAGTTACACCCCATATGAACCCCGTAACACCCTCATATGAACCGAATTAATCTCAACACCACTCAACACCCATGTGGGTTTCCAAAGGCACCCACCTACAAGTCATTCCTCCATGAAAATGATCAAAACCACAGAGAAAATTCCCTGTGGAATATTGTAGGACTTTGGCACACATGACGTAATCAATTAATCTGCAAGGTTTGGCAAGGTTTTTCAGCTTTGTTTGCCTCTTACTTCAGTCGATTTTTCTTTGGTCAACCAACAACAACAGATTCAAGACGGCGCATGCTTACCTGGTTGATCTGCAGCGCTTCTTTGAACCAATCCGAGGCTTCGTAGATTTGACCTCGGTCCCGGGCCATACATCCCAACCGTAGGTAGCCTGAAAGCGACAAGCCAAAATTTGATGATCAAACTTGCAGATTCAGCAAGAATAGATGACTGTCTAGTAGCTCGTGCTGGAGCACAAAAGCTCAGAATGCAATGACATTGCCTATGATCCTTCAAAACCTTTTCTCATATTCAAACGCGTGTTCCCTTGAATGAGCCATAACTTTTCAGAGCATTCCCATCATGCTTCTGGCATGAATGTTACTTGTTTCCCAACACCCCTTTGTGTATTATCGAGGCATTTACAGGACTTCTCATGAAACATCCATTAGGAACACTTCAATGATCTTCCAGTCAAGTCTTCTAGGTCACCTATGACAGTTTATAAAGCACCTCAGATAATTTTGAATTTCTTCACATAACTTATGAAAATCCCCCCAAATTTCTGCAACGTTCATGATTTTGAGATTCTGTCCAAAATTGGCAGGCCACAGAATAGCGGACAAGGCTACTCACAGTCGACGTAGTTGGGGTGCTCCCGAAGGATGTCTTTGTATAGCTTCTCGGCCTTGTCGAACTGGAACATGCTCTCGTATAGGCGGGCCAGGTTGTAGGAGACGGAGACCGAGATGGCCCCATAGTAGGTCTCGTCGTGCTCCGCCTCCGCTTTGGAATGTAGGAGGGAGGCCTCGTAGTAGCGCTGCAAAAAGAGAGAGGCAGTCTCTCAAAAGCTTTGTGAAGTGCTCTCAAAATGAGTGCCAGGTTTTTCTGGGAGTGGGATTCGAACGTAGGGCGTCTGGAACACGGAACCACCACTCCATCAACCAGTGCCAGGCTTAGGGCAGTGAGAACTGAATCCGCTACCTCTGAAGCACTGAACTGGTGCCTTAACAACTCAGCCACCCAGGTCTAACTTGTAGAGTGTTGGTATGAGGTTCCGGTGGTCGCAGGTACAAATCCTACTCCAGTCAATTTCTTTGTTCGTGTTGATTATTATTGCGCAAGATCCTTGGCCACCCCATATGGATTTGTATGAAAATTTCATGAAAATTTTGTTTATAATTCACACAGTGGAATGTTCTGTGGAGCGCATCGCCCGTTCTCTGCCTCTGCTCAGCTGGGAAATGGCCCTAGGGGTTATGATCCATCTTCCTACTTACCTTTGCTTCTTGCAGGTTGCCGAGGCGGAAGTGCAGCGCCCCCACATTGTTGAGGATCTCCGGGGGGACGTCTGCTTGCACCTTCTCCTTTAGGATGCGGGTGGCCGTTCCGTAAGCCGCCAGCGCTCCCTGGAGCCAATTTGAACAACAGTTCAAGAGTGTGACGGCGGGTTTACTTTTTTTTAGTCAGCATCAATTATCGCCGTTGAACGGCTTTGCAGAGTCAAATGTGGCGCCCTCATTCACTGATGCCTTACAATGCGGCCATTAGGGATGAGGCAGGGAATGAGAAAGACGTGCATGAAGGGTCGTGTGTGAAATCCGATAGGAAATAAGTCAAAACATACTCAACTTTTTCCCATCCCTTGACTATAACACTGAATTTGAAATTTACTGACACTATTTCTTTGCAGGTACTGTACGCTTAGTGCCTTCTAAGGGTTTACGGGGAATATATTGACATGTACAAGTTTACAGAGGCGGGATTCGAACCCGAGACCTCCTCTTTACCTGCCAAGATGCCTAACAGCATAACCGCTGAGACTTTTCTATTAATACCTGCACGTCTGTGAGTTCAAGGATCTGAGCTAGCTCAATCCAGGCTTCCACGTCGTCGGGGAACTCGTCCACTACTTTCTGGAGGTGGCCCTTGGCCGTCTCTCTCTTGGCCTCATCCAAGGAGGTGGCGTAGAGGGACCCCAGGATCTTCATGGTCTCGTAGTTGCCAGGCTGGGCCTTCAGGACCTTCTCAAAGCACTGGGCGGCCTGTCAATAAAGAAAATAGAAGCAAGTTTGCCGAGAGTTGACTTTCTGTCATATTTCCCCTGCAAAGGTACTCCATAAAAATGATCTCAACTCCCAGGCATGCAACTTGAACTTTGACAAAAATAAGGATATTCCTATCTTCACTAGACTATTTGCAGTGTTTTTTCAAGTTTCAATGGCAGGAGTGTGGAGTGAAAAACGAGGAAATCAGCTGATCCGAGGAAAAGTTACATGCCTGAACTCCGATGGTTTCTCAAAGAAGCGGGAAGCCTTGCATCCTTTTGCAAGTTTTATACATTCAACTGAATCAAGTCTTATGCCATTCTCATCAAGTCTCAGGTATTTATGGTCAAGTCTCAAGTCACTGTGGTAAAGTCTCAAATCACTGTGGTCAAGTCTCAAGTTACTGTGGTCAAGTCTCAAGTCCATGGTCAGGTCTAAGGTTACCCCAGGTCAGGTCTTGAAGCACTCTGGTCAGGTCCTAAGAGACAGAGTCTCTTCACTTTACACTTATGCTGAGACACAAGGTCTCATACCACACCATGGCACTTAGGAACTCACGTTTTCGCTGTCACCGCGATGAATGTACATCTGTCCCAGTCCAAAGTGAGGCAGCACAAATGCTGTGGACGCAAACTGGGTAGCCTGGTAGTAGTACTGAAATGCCTGGTCATAGTCATTCTGAGTGTTGGGAACAACAGGAGGATAGCAAAGGCTAGAAACTTTGGTTTGTAGTCAAACTAAGAGCAAAACCAAAATACCACAAATTCTGCACTACTTTGATGAAACATGTTAACTTGAAGCTAGTCAATACCACCCCCCGAATTTCCTGGATGCTGATTAAAAATAGATTTTTCACTATTGGTAAAACAGAAATCTTTTCTCTACCACGATTATTGCTTACTACAAAAATGAAACAGAAATCGCCCCTTAAAACCCATATTTTGAATGAATACAAAGCCTTCAGAACCTGAAAATTTTACTAAGCACATGTATAATGGACATGTTCGGGATTACAAATTTGTAGTTAGTCTAGAACAAGTGCCCATCAATGTGTACGTTCGTTATCGGTATATCGAGAGCTCCACGTTTTTCATGCACATGGGACAATTGTATGGTCGTGGCAGTATTTTAACTAACACCGCAATGCAGTGTTTGCAGTTTAGTGCAATGCGCTGCGCACGATGCGAACTGTACATACATGACATCGGTCAATCAGGATTACCCTGATTAATTCTCACGTACGTTGTTGTGTGCAAAATCACTGGCCTAGCCAGTTTTTGTGGTATGCAAAATGCGTATCATACTTTTTCTTAGACCTGAATATTGATTTTCTTGCAATATAAGAAAAAAAATCAGGATGGCATTAATGCCCTCACGTTTGGCATTACTGTCCTTTATTTCAGCCACTCCACCAATGCCAAATGGCAGTGCACTAGAAAAAAATGATATTCGAGGCCTGCTCCCCATAATGCGGTGTGGGCTTAATACCCACCAATTTCACTGGCAAGTTTACCCTAACGGAGACTTCATGGCATACCTACCTGTACGTGGAAGGCCCGGGCCAGTTGGTAGCAGCTCTCGGCCTGGATAGCTTCGTTGTCCGTGCCGTGGAAGGCGTGAAGAGCCAGGTGCTGCACCTTGGTGTAATCCTACCGTGATACAATCGGATCAACAGGGCATTTTTTTGTTTTGTTCTTTTCTTTTAAATGACCTTATCCAACGGTGTGCATGTAAGAGGAGTGGGGGAAGTTGATAGACTACTGAAGTGAAGGTCAGATACCCAGAAACCCCATAAAAAAGAAACCTAACTTCAAAATTGAAAGGAAGGGAAGAAATTAAACACGAAAAACTGTACTGAACAACCTTTGAAAATATGATATTTACATTTTATAGCATTCCATGTGGCCTGGAGTTTACTTTTAAAATTCAAAACAAAACCCTTTAAAAACCTTACTCTTTACTGACTGGAAAGTTACAGTGAAATGTCACACCATGAACTTCCTTGAACCATGCACCATTAACCCTGACAGTCCCAAATCCTCCGATTTCAATACAATTTCAATACAATCCCAAGACTCCACAGGACCCTCACAAAAACATAAGATCTCCAATCCAAATTCAAGGCACAAGCTAAGCAAATGAATAGCGACACATGCCTTCCATTGTCATTGGTCATTCCGATACTTGTGACTGATCTTGTGATGGTCTCCGTTACAACGCTGCCAACAGCCACGTACCCACTCCGCTATGCACTCCCCCCTCCTTGGAAAGTGAACCAGATCTGAGCAGGAATGTTTTTGGGGTCATTTGTTACCCTTGTCTGTTTCAGGCTGGCATGGCGGTGTCTTTCACCTCTGCCTCACCAGGTTTAATTCCTGGCCTGGTCCACGCTTGGATTGAGTTTTCAGCGCCTCCCTGTACCAGATTCCATTGGTTTTACTAAGAATTTTCTTAAGAGGGTTTCCTCCCGCCTCTAAAGCTGTATCAACTGGTTCTTATTGTCTCCTCTCTAGAGGTTTCTTCAGGTTTGTGAGCAACAGTGCCTTCGGTGCTTTTGAGGAATCTTTGGTTCCATTACCAGAAAAGCTTAATTATAATAATCATACATTAAGAATAATAATACCTTCTTGAAGAAGAAATGATTGGCCAGGTGGTTCAGCACCATGGGATTGCTAGAGTCGATGGTGTAGGCCTTGGAAAGGAGCTGAACGCCGGTCCGGATGGAGTCCGCAGCCTTGCTGTTGATCTCCAGGATGGCCAGCCCTACGATGGCCCCCACGCACTTGGGGTCCAGCTCCAGGGCCCGCTCGAAGGCCGCCCGAGCCTTCTCAGGCCGGTTCAGCTTATTGAAGCAGTGGCCCATGCCCAGACGAACGGCCGCTAGTGGGTACAAAGAGACAGAGGGGTTGGGCAGTGTTGTAACGAGTCACTAAACTTGGTGACTTGAGTCAAGTTGAGTCATTTTGGCAGTGTGACTTGAGTTGAGTTGCGTCATTGGGTCAAGTCAAGTCCCTTGGTGCTGAGTCAAGTCAAGTCGAGTCAAGTACCAAGCTCAAGTCAATTTGAGTCATAAATTACATGTAAGTCATTTTTGGTTTTTTATTTTTAGACATACTGAAAACATATTAGGGTGACAGGTATAGCCAACTGCAATTTTGCTTTTAATATTTTTGAGACTTGAGTCTTATGAGCTTGTACTTGAGTCAAGTCTTCATGACAGATTTGAGTCATTTGGTCGCAGAGACTCAAGTTGACTCATTTACCCGTTGGGACTCGAGTCAAGTTGAGTCACCAAAAATTGTGACTCAAGTTGAGTCACTGACTTGAGTCATTACAACTCTGAGGTTGAATTGTCGTTAGATTCTCGCTCTCTTGATGCTACCTCTTATCAGCCAGCCGGATAAGCCCAACTGGAGGATGAAATACCTCTTTAGCAAGGACTCCAAATGAAGTGATCAGGAGGGCGCTCAATATTTTTATATCGTACGGTAAATACATGTGAGGTATGGTGTTCTTTAGAATGTCAGATTACCCATCGTTCTGGTCACATTTATGCAGTGAAGTACACTGTATTTTCTTAATGAGAATACAGAAGTCATTTGGATGTGGCAAAGCAAGGGCCAAATTTGCGATGAATTTTTAGAAGTCTTATTTTGAATTGAAGATGAACAAGTCTCAATTTTAAAGGCAAATTTCCCAAAGGTCTCTGCTTTATGTTTATGGGCCTCAAGCTGCACCAAAAAATAGCAACGGAGGCTCCTTTGGTCAAAAGTGAACTTCACCAGTTCATGAATGACAAGGAAATGCACGTGTTATGGTCACATCGCTACCAACAAAATAAACACTCCCGATCCACAGGGCTCCTTTTAAATGATGCGGGGGTGCTTCTGCTCAAGGCAGAGACTCCTTCAAAATTCCAGTCATGACCAGAAAAAAGACACTGACATACATCCTAAAATTTCACTGCCGACAGTATATAAATCAAAAGCGTGGCTGAGGTTGGAATGAATGAAACTCTCCTGACACTAACAACTCAATGATTCAACTCAATGATTCAACTCAATGATTCAACTTCCTGGGTGATGGATTCAAAGGCAAACCTTAGCTATGTTCAAAATTATAGTTAGTGAATGGGGGAGGGGTGCTCTCCAACCACAATTCGGCATTTTTTTAAAAATAATCCTCACCCGGGCAGCCTGGGTTTGTTCTGAGTGCCTTCTTGTAGAATGCCAGAGCACCACGGTAATCCTTCTTGTTGAACGATATACAGGCTTTCCCTAGAGATAAGAAGAGTGAAGCTCGTCAATAGAGTTGCTGCCGTGCAGGTATTTGTCTTGGAAGGGAAAGTCGCTCTGCTCTGCAAAGTTGTACAATTTAACTACTTATTGTTTTAACCCTTTTGCACCGGGAGGCCGCTAGACACGCCGTAAAAATTGAGATCCTCAGCCCGCTTTTCAGCTATTATTCTCGGCCCACGCTCGAGCGAACACGGTGAAAGAAGGCAGACCCTGGCTCTTGTATATATAGTAATTGGTTTTTGTGTGTAGCCCAGAAATGAAAAGACTGAATTGGCATCATAATTACCAGCTTCACAATAGTCCCCACTTTGAACAGAGGCAACGGGAATGTGGAAGCGTGAGTAGCGCCACATGCCACCGAACAATCAGCCTTTTCACTGTGTAATTCAAAGCATGCACAGCACGCAGGGCCACAAACCGAGAATTTGCGGTTTGGCAGGTGGCCTTCGTGGCCAAGCGAGGCTGGAATTCTTGGAGTCGGCTTTCGGAAAGAAATTCCCGTCGTCAAGGGGTTAAGCTGGAACTTGCCCCAGAATCGTGTGAAAGATTTCCTTTTATTTGCCCAGAACGGCAACAAAGCGGAAACACACTGCACAAAAACATGACAGCAGGTTTTTAATTCAACAAATAGTCTCATAATGACAATTTCCAGTACAATAACAAATCACATTAACATGGCACTATGCTGTTAGAATTGGTGGTAAGTGTTATTTTTGTTCTTAAGGGACTTTTAAAAGACTGGATGCTTAAGAGTTAAATCCCAATCTATGGTAAAAAGATCAATTCACATGAAATTCTGGATGGCGCCAACTATCGCTAGACTGTTCGGCTGCCAATTGTAAAAAAAAGGCTGTGATCTCCAAAATGCCAAATGGTAGTAGGTAATTACCACTGGATTTCAACTATGATTTGTTAAGCTGAGGAACAGAGAAAACTCTGGTTGATTTTCCACTGTCGTGTCAGAAAGCTCACCTAATAGTGCGGGGATGTTGTTCTGTGATTGGTTGAGGACAAAGTTGAACTGCGCGTCAGCCTGGTCCATCTTGTCACCCTCCAGCAGGCAGAAGCAGGCCCTTCCAAGCAGGTGATTCTGACAAAGCAAAGGACAAAATTTATCGCATTATACATTACGCATTAATGGATAAACTTTTAAGCCTCAAGTGACGGCCAGTTTTTGCTCCCTCAAAGGAGTGGTATCGACAAATATCAGCAGCTGAGCGACGAGAGCGGTGAATTACAACAGCAAATCCGTTGTAGCAGCAGTAAACTGTAACGTTTTCATGGTTTTTCCAAAGCCAACAAGGGATAACTTCTCTCACAATTGGCTGAGACTATGTAGATCTTGCAGAGTTGAAGAGTAGCGAGACCTGGATTGTCAAACCTCTGAGAGTCCACATTTCTGAGTTCAAAAATTCCGAAAAATCGTGACAAATCACGTGCCTATTTTGGCAAGGAATAAGCAACTGCCACACTGAACCGAGGTTGGCAAGAATATGGCGCACCTTTGCATGCACACGTTTACTTACCAGACCTACTGTGCACATGTCTGTTTTTTTTCCGACGGAGTTAATGAAACCTATGTAAAATTTCTTGTTCTTCTTGAATTGTAAGTACAATTTTTAGCAGGATTTTTCTTGGTAAGTTTCCTTGACTGTTCCTCTTTCTTTTGCTGCAGATATTCCTGACTCCAAAATGCCTCTAAACCTGTTTTCAGAGAGGGGCAAACTTGCGTGGACCTGGTTTGTCCACAAAAGGTTCGCGCAGCCTGCATTGTGTGGACCCACTTTGTTCTCAGGCCCACACAGAGACTGGCATGCGTGGCACACACTGGCGTATCTGACTCCAAATTGACGAATCCAACCACCACGGCCGGCAGTGGGCCCTCACCTGGTCGTACATGATGATTTTGTCGGCCATGGTGTAGAGCAGGGTGGCCTGGGTGAACAGGTCCTTCTTGGCGTCCTTGTTCTTCTCCTTGCGGGCCCGCTGGACATAGTAGGCGGCCAGCGTGTCCAGCGCCGTCATTTGGTCCTTCTCGTTGCCCAGGTAGTCCAGGTTGGCGTCCGACTGCCAGGAGGCGAAGATCTTGATGAAGTCCTCCACCTGGTTTTGCTTGTAGTACTCCAGCTGAGAATGGAAGGAGACCACGAGAAACATCAACTTGGGTCAACATTTGCTGACTAATGAACTTCTTACAACAGGTGCATTTAAATGGGCCAGCTGGCGGGAAGAATTTCATAAATGGACATCGCTTATTTTTCCCTGCTGTGACATATCACAAAGCAACAGCGTAACCTGAAAAGTCCAGACTGGCAGGGGAAATTTCAGAAGCATTAACTCGGAAAACACTCAGAATTTTGCAGACCAGTCTAATAGGGTTTGTGCACAGGGTGTCAATTGATGCCTGTGTATGGAACTCCTTCCCTGCTGACCTAGACAAGCTGAATGGTTGAACGATGAGGGTATCTATGCTAGTAAAAGGAGTGTAACGTGACATGATCCCACAAACTGAGTCTTATGACCATTTTGCTGTTTGATTTCACACAGCTTTCGATTTTGAATTCTGATTTAGATTGGACATCAGGTGAAAAAAAACCAACACACTGAGGGCTCCTATTCATTTACATGGTGCAAAATTCTATCAAAGTATTTCACTCAACATGTTGCTCTCGTGACTTGTGACTCATTTTGTCATGCCAGGTCACAATCCTACAAAATCTTGCAAACCCCTCCTTTTGGGTCTGTAAGGATCCGGAAGGGTTCTGTAGGGTTCAGGTGGGTTTGCCGGTCTCACCCCAAGGGCCAGCCAGGTGTGCAGCGGGGCATTTTCCTGCTTCAGGATGCTCAGTACCTCCTCCCCTTCCGGCAGTTGGTCCAGATCCAACTCAATCACCTGAAAGGAAAAAACAAGAAGGAAAAGTTAGGGCTCGAAATTGCCACTGAAGTGCTCGCGCAACGCAAGTGAATTCTAACCAAATGCAAGTAATCCTTAACTCAAGCTTGAGCAAGCTGGGAAGGCATCAAAATTATTAGCTACATTAAACATTTCACAATGACAACCAGTATGATAGGAATAAAACTAAAAGAAGTTTAACACAAGTGTTTTACTCTAGCTTTTCTATTTGTCTTTGGTGTTCCAGCCATCGGCAGATTGGAATGCCACAAAATCCACATGGTGATATTGTACATAGTACGGTGCAGAATGCTAGGGATATTGTTGCATGTTTGCATGTGAGCGATGTTTTAACCTTGCTCTTTCCTCGCTAATTATATGAACGTCAGTCATTGGATGTACCTGAAACTATTGGGTGTGAGCATGCTTAAAAGAGGAATAGGCCTACTAACGCTCCACTACTAGCTACAATCCCCCCGTCTCTAATCCTCTCCGATTTCAATATGATGTTATATACACCTTAGGGTTAAAGTTAGCTCTACTGACTGGAGCGTTGTATTCCTCTTTTTCGATTTTGGACGGGATCGGTCATGCTAACGCTCTACGACATTACATATTGTAAAGCAGCATGGTGTTCATTGTTGTCCGAGGACTGGGCAAGGATGAAATCATCTGTTTCGCATTAAATCTTGATGATTTCAAATAGAACTCAAACCTTACAGTTTAAAGCACCTGCATAAACAACTGCATCATCTTTTGAATGATCAAATCAATCCAAAAAGATACAAACCTCGTCCGTGTCTCGGAGAGGGATCTCCACGAATCTCAAACCTGCGGCGGCCATTTTTGCAGGATGACAAATTATTATGGTCAACAGAGGGCGATGTACCAACTAGAATTAGGCGGGGGCCGGGGGGGGCCAAGTGTGAAATGAAGATTAAAAAAGTTTGTAAAAATGCATTAGGATAAAGTAAACAAACCTGATAAATTCATTGGCCATGCACCTCCCTATTTTGGAGGAAAATAAGACCCTCTCACCCCCAAAGAGATGCTTTGAGGGATGACCACCTTGAGTGTGATTGGGTAACGAGTGGGCTGAGGCAGTAAATGCTGCTAAGCAAGTGGACATACTGAGCTACTTCTCCAAAGCGTTTGAGACTGTCCTCCATAACTGAGCGTCTGAAAGCTAAGCTTCATATGTATGGAAATATGTGGAAAGCTACTGAAGTGGATTGCCAAAATTTCTTCAGATGCGTAAACAGAGTGGTGTTCAATGGATCTAGTTCTGACCGGGATTCTGTGGACTCCGGTGTGCCTCAAGGCACAGTCCTCGGCCCTCTTTTATTTTTGCTTTACATCAACGACATCACAGACAATCTTCAGTCAGAAATTCGTCTTTTTGCTGACGATTGTATTTTAAATATAAATATCCACCACCGGGCTGACTGCATCATATTTCAGGAAGATATTGATAAACTCCATGAATGGGCTTCTATATGGCAAATCAATTAAATGTCAATCAGCTCTTTTGGGGATCAGGTTTGAGTTTATCAGATCCACGGATAGGAACTTAAATCAACTTTGTGTCACTCCGTCTTCTCCCGAGGCTTTACATGGATTCAGTGAATCTGTTGCTACGTACTAGAGAAAAAGGAGAAGAAGCAGAGTACAAAAGATGGCGAGATTGAATTCCATCTGACCAAAGTAAACATTATGCACTTAATCACAAAAATGCCGCTTGGCCCTTCCGTCACCTCATCCTTGACCCATGTCAAAACATACAACACTCTTTAAGTATAACTATATCCTTGCACATAATATAGCGACATCAATTTCATGACACCGAGGAGATCGGCCACTATAATTATTTTCTTTTAAAGTTATCCATTCTTTTGGGAAGCCAACAAATTTCGACTCGAAGAAGGAGCTGTCTAAGCATTAGGGACAACAGTTGGTTATCTTCAGGACTAGTCATGACGTCAGGGGATCTGCGTATTGATCTGAGATGTTCTGGATCAATCGATGATTCTCGGTCCAACAATACATCCATATTGATTTGGGAGCCCACAGCCGTAGCGCAACGCCCCATCACACGTACATGTAACTAATAAATACTTCAGTATTGTCCCATCCTCTGCTGTCTTATATTTAGAATCATGGCCACATCCTCACACGTCGAAAGATAGATCTGGACAGACGCATTACACAAGTTTCCTTTTTTCAAGAAATGGCGTCTACACGAACCACGGCATTTCCTTCAAGAACCTAAAGGTGTTCTCAGCAACTGGTGAGTAACCATAATTATTGATAACGTCAATATGTCAGCTATGTTAGGTGTTCTGCTAATTCCGTCCCCTCATGAAGACTAGCACAACTGCAACTGGTCAAGGAAAATAATCATAACTTCACTTCAGTAACATAGCCAGGTACTCTTGGTACAATGTAGGCTCGTTGATGATGTACCGTATACCACCCTTCGAAAACAGAGGAGGAAACAGGTTGGATATAGCCTGCAAGTGCATGATATCTTTTGCAGTAGCAGTGCGGAGTTATTGGTGGAATGTAGTCGAGTACGAGCAGTAAATTCATTTTATTTTTCAAACTAGAAGTTAGTTTTTAAAGATGGCTTTGAGAAGTTCTTGACACGTTAACACCTTCCATTCGATTTGTAAGACTTAACGCTGCAAATTTCAGGCGTTATAAAGGGCTGGAGTAAAACCAACAAGACGAAAATCTAGTGAACGAAAATAAATATTTTTGTCATGTACAAGTTTTTTCTAAGCTGTCATGTTATTTTCTGCAACTCAAAAAAGTTCGGAGGGACAAACAGAGGATGTGACATTGCAGAGCATGGCATGACCGGGATATAAACATAATTATTCTCGTCACGACGCATCTCCAGCACACCACAACAGCCACCGTGAGGAGACTCATTGATAAAGCTCTCCCAAGTCGGCCCTCGAGGGATGCAGTCTGCTAACACCATAAAATCACTTTTGTCTTCACAATCAGAAATAAAACTAGACCTGTCATTTGAAAGTTATCTTCAGGAACCTTAACCCAATTTGAAACTCGTGTTTTTCTCTTACTGTTTACAGGACTTCTGAAACTGTCACAGGGGGGCCCGAGCAATTCGTGCCAGCGATGGGGAAGGTAGACTATAATAAAGCTGTATCTTTCACCTACAATCCTAACGCCAGAAGTGCGCCTGACGAGGAAGATGAGGACCTTGTCAAGGAAAGACAGCGCCGGGAGGAGTCGCTACGGAGAGCCAAGGCTATCGAGGAGAGAAAAAGAGCTGCCAGGGGGCGAGGCAGGGGAAGAGGACGAGGTGGTCGAGGGGGCGGTCAGAGGAGCCGCCCGCCTCTTGGGAAGGGGCAGCGGACGCGGCCTCTGGAGAGCATCGAGGAGGCGCGCGAGACACCAGCAGTCAGCGAGAGGACGAGCTCGGCCGCCACCAGCCTGGCACCTTCGGCCCGAGGAAGGGGCCGTGGTACGGGCAGGGGACGAGGCAGGATCGAGCGAGCGCCGACTGTCCAGTCCACTCGGCCGATCACGTCGCAGTCGAACCGGCCTGTGACTTCGCAGTCCACGCAGCGTCCAGGAACAACCAAGTCCGTCCGGCCGCCAACGGCCAAGCAAGAGGAGAGACTCCCGACCGCAAAACCAGCAGAGCCCCCGAAAGAGGAAGAGAAGCCGAGGGAAAAGGAACCTGAAAGTGACCAAAAGGAGCAGCATAAGGAAGAGCAGAAACAAGAACTGCCAGAGCAGGCTGAGCCGAAGAAGCAAATGAAGTTTTCAACTGCGGTGAAAGTCCGCATGTTCATGCGATCCTTCTTTAAGAAAAGACGGGAACCAGAACCTCAACAAGAACCGGAACAAGGAAATGAAGAAGAAGAAGAAGAGGATAAAAGCAAAGAGGAAGAACAGCAAGATGAGGAAAACCCGGCCCAAGAGGAAGAAGAAAAGCCCACCGTGGCGGCTAAGGACGAGGAAGAAAAGGAAGAAGAGAAAGAAGCAGAGCCAGAAGATGAGGAAAAGAAGGACGATGAAAATGAGGACGCTGCAAAGGAGAAGACCCCTTCACCGGAACCGGAACAGAAAGTGAAATCTCCTACGCCGACGCCGACCGAGCCTGAACCCGAACCGGAGCCGGAGCCCCAACCAGAACCTAAGCCCGAACCTGAGCCTGAGACCGAACCGGAGCCCGAACCAGAGCCCGAACCAGAGCCTGAACCGAAGGCCGCGTCTCCTGTCCAGAGCAAAGACGAGGAAGAAGATGGAGCGGCGGCGGCAACGGCAAGACCGCAGAGTGTCAAAGAAGAACCAAAGGAAGAACAGAAAGAACCGACGCCAGAACCGCCGAAGGAGGAGGAGATGACCGAGGAAGAAAAGGAGAAGGCTCGCAAAGTACTGGGGACTTTGTTCGGCCGGCGCGCTCAAGAGCCAGCTGTTCCCCCCGCCTCTGAGTCCATCCGAGCATCTCGCGTCAGTCTCCGGAGCAACTCGACCGCGGATCCCGACGAAGAGAGCAAGGAGGACAAACCCAAGCGTGGCTTCTTCGGGAAGCTCTTCGGAAGGAAGAAAGCGGAAGACGACGGCGCGGCCATGCGGGCCTCCCGGGTTAGTCTGCGAAGCAACAACAGTCCGAGGGAGGCCGGCGATAGCAGCGGCATGAACAAGAGCGTGGTCTCCGTGAAACAGGCCACGGAGACCGGAGCTTCCCCGCCGGAGAAGAGGGAGGTCGTGACGCCTCCCAAGGCGAAGAGTGTCACGCCCTCACCCCCGGAGGAACCCCCGAAGAAGGAACCGCAGCAGGCCGCGAGATCAGACCAAGAAACCAACTCAAACAGGCCGGTCATTATCATCAATGCAAACGCCAATGACGGGTCACTACAGCGGTCGATCATTCAGGCTCTCACCGGTAAACCTCCACCAGAAACCGAAGACCAAAAGCAGCAGCCGCAACAGCAACAACAGCAGGCTCCTACCGTTCCTCCAAACCTGGCATACACTGGTCTCTCCCCGCAGATGATACCGTATCCCACGTTCCAGCCACCGCCGTTCTACGGTCCGCCCAACCCGTATTTCTATCCACAAATGCCGCCAGCGTACGGCGGTTACCCACCCTACAACATGATGTCCATGCCGCCAGTGAATAACCCGGTGTTTCCATATTCGCAGAATGCAGGCTTTCAACAGCAGCCCACGGTACCGGTTCAACCTCAGCCACCCATTCAGCAGCCAATAATCCAACCAACCAATCAGAGCACAAATTACGCTAACGTCCAGCCAATGACAAGCCAGAACGTCCAACGTCAAGCAGTTCAACCGCAACAACCCGCCGGCCAATCGTTGGGCATAGTTGAAAAACTCGACGAAGCTCTCAGGGAGGAGAGACGACGCCCGAAAGCAGCCGAAGGTGAATTTGAAGACTCGGATTCAGACGACAACTTCTACAACACAGAGCAAAGGAAAATAAGGAGGAGAAAACGACACGAAAAAGAGAAAAAGAGACTTGAGAGGGAGAGACAATTACTGGAGGAAGAGGAAAGGCAGAGAGAAGAAGAAGCAAAACGGAAAGCCAAACCGAAAACGCCGGTTCCTCAAGTCGATCTGACCGGTTTGTTGTCGTTGATAGAGACCGGTGAAGAACCACCGGAGCCAGTCGAAAACGACCCAGCCGGCGGCAAGTCGCGACCGGAGAGCAGAACTAGTGCAGGAGGTGATGATCAACAAACAGACAACGAAGGAAACGGTGACGATGACGAACTGAGCCGTTTGCTGGCTCAGCTCGGGAGCGAACCCGGTAACTCAACCGAAGACAGCCCTCGAAAGGAAAAGAGCGCCAAAACGCGAAAGAAATCAGCCTCAAAACCAGAGCCGGATATGGACCGCGAAAGCACCCTCCTGGCCATGCTGAGAGACGAACAAAAGCAGCAGAAGAACAGATCAGCCGGTAAGGACCGTCGGAGATCCATCGCTGGCTTCGCCAGTCCCACTGGACAGGACCTTGAAAAACGGAATTCTGTGCCGAACCTGGGCCTTCAGCCTATGGCGAAGCCAGGCGAGCAAGTCACGCTGCCGGCTCTAGGACAACCAGTAGACGCGAACGGTAATCCCTTGCCGACCAATGCGGGCAAGATGTCGGCAGAGAGGTTGCTTCACGAGGCTCAGAAAGCGCTGATGTCGGTCCAGCAATCACTGCACTGAATGAATTGAAGACAATGATAAATTTATACATGTAACGTACGGGGGCGCTTGCGTAAACAATACATATCGCCGCGATATGATTGGTCAGCCGACAACCTGGCGTGAACATCATAATTTGGACATGCCAAACAGCAAAAGACGTAAGAGGTCAGCATACAACAAGACTCTGATTTCGTGGTGTGCGTCGATAAGGAAGGCATTCACATGAAACTTATTAATATTATGCCAATGCACCTTTCGCTGGAAAAAATCATTGGGATCTGCTGCAATGCAATAAATCAAGATCAAGTTCTTTTGAAAAATCCCCGTTATATTGGCAAACCACAACTGGCCGCCGGTCAAAAAGAAAAAGAATTCCCAAAGTGTTAAAATTTCCCAACGATACAAACACGAATTTATTTCTCTAACTACGAAATAAAAAAGGCGCCCCCTCTTTAACACCAACGGGGGCAAAAGTGCATTTTGAGGTGGTTACTGGCAGCCAACGGTGAGTTTTCAGCAAATTTAAGCCACCTGTACGAAATACTTACTTGGTTAGTTTCCTCCTGAAACGTCCCCTAGGGATCTTGAATAGGAGGTCACGGGGAGGGTCGGCGTCTAATTCTTAGTCGGTATGCAGTTGTAATGGTTTTGTTTGAAGGTCTTGTGCGTCTCAGAATCAATAACATGTTGGGGCAGATCATTCCATAATTTGATGGTCCTCGGAAAAAAAGATTTCTTGTATACAGATGAGAAGCTAACTTCTTTGACAGGAAACGAAAGGTCTGAAGAAGCTCTCCAAATTAACAGCGGACACTTTCTCTTCAGTACACTCGTTTTTGAATCCAAGCCTCGGACAGACAGAAACGAAGAGAGACACACACATTGATCTCCACAAAATGACGTGTGCATGTATTTGGATTTCAGTCAACCAAAAAGGGATCATTATGAAAGAACTTAACTTACGTTTTGCGCACTATTAATGTACAAACAAAAATAAGAATTAAATTATAGAAAACATTGCTTTGCAAAAAAACCCAATATTTCCTTCTCGTCCTGTATGACTGATATAAATACCATTCTTCTTAAATAAAGTACATCTCGATTCATATTGCGACAAATTAATAATTCGACAATTACATGCGATAAATTTTCACATATTTACGAGAGTGCATGCTTTCAAAGGCAACAAACGTGGACGTCTATTTCATAACCTCAACTGTATTTCGTAAAGTCACTGGCCTTTCAGAACAAATGATACAATTACCTATACAAGACTCATCGGCCAACCCCTTATTTAGGCTCCTTACATTTCAATTTTTAAGGGACTTATCCATTTTGATTTCAGATATAACAACTACGTGCTTGCTTGAAGAATACAAACTAGGCTTACAAACCTTTCCACAAAATTGCTTAACTATGCACTTTATTGGCTCAAGCAAGTGTGCTTTCCTTTGTGTAAAAACTGAGTAACATTGATTTAAATACATTTCATGAAGAACCTGCAACGTACCTCGTACATTTAATGTGAATACACTCTTGTGAAATGTCTCGCTGAAAACTCTTATATAATACTCCCAAATAATAATTCAAATTGAGCATTTCTTTGTCAGGTTGCCCTCCCCTGAGAAACAATAAGTTAAAAAAGGTTTACAACCACGTTTCCTTGGGTGACTGACTTACTGAAAAGAATGCTTTTGCTCATCGGCAATGAATATGGCTCTCTCACATCCACTGGAGTTAAATATCAATTTAAAAAGGAAAAGAAGAAAACAAACAGAAAAAACCCTATGGATTTCAAGTGCTGGCTTCACAGGCGCTTGACTGAAGTAGAAAGTATATTGTGGTTTTTAAACTCCAAAGCCACTCTGATCTCGACCCTAAGCCCTCAAAAAAAAAAAAACCACTGATTTCCAACACGTGAAAAATTTTCAGGAAGGTTTCTAGCCTGGGAGTCTGAGGATGCAGTGGACTCGGTCAAGTTCAACAATGAAGCCTACTTTCCTTCAAATCCCCACCCCCCAAAAAAATAATAATCAGGCTATCGCAGGAGGACTTCAATTCCTCTAAATGAAGATGAATTTCATTTAAAGAACAGTTCGAAAAAAGTACTTGCTTATTTTCAAACCAGTTGAAATGCATGCCATGTCAGCTACAACAGTATTTATAGTAACCACAAGTATACGCTGAGCTCACCCTTTTGGTAAGAGAATCTAATGTTCTAGTCGCACTGTGACTTTTTATTTTTGTCTTGTTTTTTTTTAAATTTTTGTTTAGTCTATTTTTTAGTTTCGAATTTTGTTTGGTGAAGACATTACCACAGCGTTCAGAGAGGGGACTACAAGGTGTACAGGGACAATGCACACTGTGAGGTACAGGTGACATTACTGCGAGGGAAGTTGTGGTAATTCTGGCCACTACCATGGCAACACTGTCATCGTCACCGAGGCTCAGCCCGGTATGCATCCGTTGTAGTCACTGTCGATGGCAAAGAAGTACATGGAGAGGAGCATGAAGTAGACGATGCACAGCATGGCTCCTGATGGCCAAAACAAGTAAACAGAAAAGACATTGGTTTGTGTTTGAAGTGTATTTGAAATAGTCAATGGCAATCGTCACGTCTTAAAAACGTCCTGAAACTTTGGTCCTGAGTGTTTTTACTCCGTGGGCAAACCAAGGAAACAGTAGCACATTAGAGGGACCACTGAAATGGGTTTCACTGTTCAAGAACACGTTCTTAAAGGGCAGCAGCAATGAATTTTTTTCTAGACACACTTTATCTGCCAACTTTATCATCTTCTTCAGTGTATGAAAGCTATGTGACATTCCTTTGATTATTCACACTCGTCCACGTTTTCCAGAATAACTGAGGGCACTGTTGCTGTGATATCATTTGGGGAAGACATGGTTCAGGGCATGTCTTTCTCCTTAAGTGTTAATCTTGAACTTACTAAATGAAAACATTCGAAGTTCTCAGAATGGGCTGCTCACTGACTTATTGCTATGCACTCGCACATCAATGAATCACCACAAAAGAACCAAATTCAGGCCAATAAAAGATTAAATATCTAGTAGTCTCTGTGCACAAACCAATGTAGCATATGGTTCTCTTCCTGTGATGTCATCAGTTTTGCTCATGAATATACAAATCTAATTAGCATAAAACAAAAAGGACAGCAGAATCCCCTACAAGATAGGGAAACAAAAACTGAACGAGGTTAATTGAGACACGAAAGTGTCTTTGAAGCTTTGCATAGTAAAATTGCACTGCGATGACCCTCCTTTAAAGCTGTCAGTATGTTTCGAAACACTTCATCCCTGGATTCTGCAGAGTGTGGAGATGTTCAAAAAGTTCAGCCAAATGCCATTGCAAATCTTTCGCCTGGTGAACATGTGTTGATTGCCCAAAAGAAGAATCCTGCTTGATAATGCGCTAGCCAACCAGCGCAACTGCCAACAGGGAGCTCTGCTTGCTTTTAACAGCAGAGTATTTTGGGTTGCTGTCTCCTTCACAATGAGGCTACTGGGACAGTCTTATATTCTGCAGTGCACAATCAAACAAGAATGGTCTGTTCAAGTCAACCGTCAGCGACGAGCTCTCGGCTTGCGTAGCTTGAACACTGATAGCAGAGTTTTCACAGTTACCTTGGAAATAGTTGCTCTTGCCATCGATGAAGATGTAGTTCATGATGATGGCGCTGATGATGACTGACCACATGTGGACGTCGGAGAAGATCATGTAGAAGTGCAACGGCTGTTGGGGGGATTTGATTGAGACTGTATTCAGACAACACTAATCTTCCATGCTTGTGTGACTCATAAGAATTCTTGCCTTTCTGTGGCATCAGGGTACACCATCCACATAAGACACTCCAGAATTGAGAAATGCACACGACGAAATATCCAAATTGCTAACTCAGATATATATTGGCACCGTGTAAGATTATAGGCAACTTGTCGTTGATCATGTGACCATAGGTGCGATAGCTAAAAATGTGCTTCTCGCTATTTCTGAGAATGACACTTTGGTTAGGAATTGGTCAATGGGCCTCAAAATTGGCGAGCAAATTGCTCAATGCCTGGGATTTATCACCAGGAAAAGAAAGAAAGCCAAAACCAAAATTAAAATTTGGGGATTACAACAAATCCATAATTTAGTCCTGTTTACAAAGCAAAACGAACTCATGACGTTAACCAATATACTACTTGATCAAGTGTTGATATCAAGAAGTCCTGACTTGATTTCTGTACACACTGTTGTCCTACAGCTGGCCATTCCATTATTTACTCACACTGGCAAACCCTTTCACCGGAAACGTCCAGGACGGAGAACAGTGCAAAACAGTTGTGTGCAAATTCAGTTAAAAATTGATAATGCATCCTGTAATTCATTCTAAGATCAGACTGAGGCCGCATCTGAATAAGCCGTCTATGGCTAGGTCTAGGTCTGCGCCCATTGAAAATATGCAGGGACGTGCTGACAACAGACTTAGCCGTAGCTCCGTAAGTCCATTTTGGACATGGCCTGATCTTCCGAGTATGCCATCAGTCACACACATTCAATCTATGAATGCTGCCCTCTACTGTGCGCATGCACAGAGCACTATGGGGTTGACTACGCTGGTGTACATGTACACGGTGGGGGGGATACTTACGTAAATAGCATCAGCCAGTATGAGGATGGGCACTTGAAGGAGGGTGACCTGCACGGCGACTGAACTGCCAATATCAATGCTGTATGGCAAAAAAAAAAGTGACCTCGGATTTGGATTTGAATAAGCAATCATTCGAAGTTGGGAAGCTTTTGAAAGTGAGATCCGATCCTGGAAAACCAGGGACAATAAAGCCAGAGCGATAGACAGAATTTTGTGATGCCCCACTTTGAGTCACTTTAGGCTTATGCTCCCTGCAAAGTCATTCAGTTTGACTTAACAAGTAAGGTGCAAAAATTATGATGTTGTGAAAATTCTGTCGACAAAGAGCTCAGAGCGTAGGGGGGACATGCAATTCTGTCTCTGCAAGAACGCTACCTATACAGGCTACTACTCTGACCTGAGGTTGATGTTGTTCTTCAGAGCAAACTGTACGCCATTAACCATCTCAGGAATGTCAGGGACGATGGCGAGCAGCGTAACGCCGAAGAACATCTGGAAACAAGAAAAGTCATGTTTGAAAATAAGTGCTATGACGTGGAGCCCGGAACCCTGATTTTGATGAATATGTGCATTTAAAAAGCCGCTATCATTCTCATCCATACATCTGGTACAGAGCTGATACTCAGCACTGGCTCGATGTTCTGAACGACGACTTCGGCGCACAGCGACATCATGATGACGGCACACAGCAGGATGACGGTGCTCTTGATGCGACCCCAGTGCATCATGGTGTGCTCCTGTGACCCCGCTGCAGGTGACAACGAGAAAGAGGAACTCCGATTACAAAAGAGGGAAAGGAACTTTACAGGGTTTTTTGGCAAAAGTATGTTAATTTTTGCCTTTTATGAATATTCATGACTTTTGATCAAGCAGAAATCAACAAACAGCATTTGCAAGGTTTTAACGGACCACGTCCCTGTATGTTAATCAACACTTTCCTCGTGTCTGGTTGCTGAAAACCTTGCGTTGAAAAGGTGCACATATTTTGGGAGAGAGAAATCTGTCCAACTTGACAAAACTAGTAATGCAATCTGCCAAAGCACTTTCTTACCAACTCACAGGGTGCAGCACAAAAAATAATTTATGGCTTTCAGAGATATGGGAAGGGGGAGTGAGAGATCTTCCCTCATCCCACCCGACCCAGTCTGGTCACAGGGATAACCCTGCAGTTTATGTACAGGTCTATCATCGGGTCTGTCACTCGGAGGAATGTCTCATTAATCACCTGGTAACTGCAGCTGCTCTTCCAGGACATGGGAGTGGGTCTTGAGGGTGAAGATCAACCCCACAATGTAGGCCAGCAGCTGCAGGGCGGCGCAGATGTACACGATGGGGCGGACTTTATCCGCGTAGAAGGAGGAGTCTGGGTCAAACTGAAGGTAAAGATGGGGGAAAAATATGTTGTGATTTGCAAAGAATTGTGAGAATTTAGGAGATGCAAAGTGCCTGGTAAAAATGCCAAGGCATAATAGAGGACCCATAAAAAATAGTACAGGACCCATCAACAGTAATAGAGAACCAATCAAAAGTATAATAGAGGACTCATCAATAGTAAGAGGACCAATCAAAAGTATAATAGAGGACCCATCAATAGTAAGAGGACCAATCAAAAGTATAACAGAAGATCCATCAAAAGAATTGGGGACTCATCAAAAGTATAAAAGAGGACCCATAAAAGTTAAGACAGCCTTATCTTTTGAACTTCTTGTACTTACATAGCCCTTAAAGGAACATACAGATTTTTGTTGCGTAAAAAAATACTGTTCAAATGTCTTGTCTTACTGTTTGGCTGCATTCGTTGCACTGGAAACCGTCTTGCACAGTCATGTTGTAAATGGTGGAGGTGCAGTTCTGCAAGAAACAACAAAAGCAATCCGTCAATATCCAATTATTCAATTTTTGGTCATATTTACCTGGGCAAGATGGTGCAAGATAAACAGAGAAAGTACTGGGCAGTTTATTAGGAATGGCCAGTGCAACTCTTTTCTCAACAAAACCGTGGCACAACATGAAAAACATTGTGAAATCTTAAAACATCCTGGACAAAGATGACCTCAGGTTTCACAACTGCTCAAAGATAATATTTTGTTTCATGGCAACCTCTGACGATGTTGGTTCAAGGAGTATCTATAAGGAGCACGGTAACTGAAACCATCATTGTCATTCAAAGGCACTGATTCGCTGAACATTATTACCTCCTCAATGGACTCATAACATCTGATGAACATACCTAGAACCACCTCAGCTCTCTGGGGAGCGTACAGCTCTAGGCTGCCTTTTGGGTACAAACAACTAAAACACAGTAACTTTATCTGGCCCCACAGGTGCCAATTTTCACTCCTGGGGGAGAGAGGCACGTTGGGGAAGAGCGACTAGCATAGCTCCAAAACACGTAACTAGCCAGTGGATTGGAACCTCCAGGCTATGATAGGAACTACAAAGCCCATAAACCGCTGGCGCCACGTGACCGTCCACAATTCATGACCCTACCTGACAGCTGAAGATGCCGTAGACCTTGTTGAAGATGGTCGGGGAGAACATGCCGGCGATGGAGATGAAGAGCAGGGTGGAGCTGACAGAGGCCGTCTTCATGTTGAATCGCTGGACGCTGTGCTTGATACCGCCAACTACCATGCTGATGCCCTGGAGAAAACAAAAAGAGAGAGACATTCTGAAATGCCAGGGTCAGATTAAGCAAATTTTTTTATGGGGGGGGTTCAGGCCCATCAGATCGTTTTATATCTGATTGCGGTGGACGGGCGGACACATGGTTGAGGCATTAAATTGTTACTACGTACAGATAAATACCTTTTTAACCCTATACCACCCCCCCCAAAATTTTTCTGACAAATAATGAAAGGCAAATATTTTGGACTGTTTCAATACCCTTCATTTATGAAGCGTGTACAAAGCCCCTAAATGAAGCCTCAACACTCAGAAAGGCCACAAAGGTTACTTAAAAATTGTCAAATATGTAAGCCCCCCAAAACAAGTTGGCTCCTCCCCCCAATTTAGTTCTGGATCCATCCTTGGAGACAGGTTCTTACAGGAATGAACAGCATTGTCACCAATAGCGTGCCCACGAGCGCCGACTTCACCAGGGTGTTGTAGCAGGTGGATGCCGTCCTGGGGTCTTTCATCTTGACCAGCATGGACACGTACAGGATCAGCTCGACGATGGAACCAAATGTGGCATTCAGAACAGCCCCGACTGCATTGGTGCTCTGTGCTGAGATACTAGGAATAAACCAGGAGACAGTATAAAAATTTTCATGTTGATTTTATCATAGATTTCTCACAAACTTTCCCAGACAAAGGTATGACAATTTCCAGAACACTGAATGCCATTTTGCAGAGAAAAAGTTCTTGACATTTTGAACCAAAAGACTGCCAAAGCCACTACTATAAACGAACAAGAAAAGCCTGTACAATTATCATCTTTCTGTTATCACATAAAAACCAGCCCGTCGAAAATTACCTTTGCTTTTCTTCTGACAACAGGATTCCAGGACACCCCATTTTGCCCAAACTTCCAAGACTTTTCCACGACTTTGCGGGACAACTTTTTTCCTAAAATTTTCCATCACCATGGGAACCCTGTCATTAACATCCAATGGTCAGCAGCATTTGGCCTTTTAACTGTGGGGGCCAATCATCATTGGGTTGCAAAGCATAAATATTTGCCTAGGAAGAGGGACCAACTTTCTGCTGACCAAAAACTTGCTTACACCAACAACCTTGGAACCAACTGCATGCCCCAAACCCAAAGACCACCGAAAGCAGGATTTTTACAATGAGATTTTGGTAGATGATACACTTTTATTTTGTGCCTGATGTAAGTACATATAATCTTTGGTTTAGCAAAATCCTAGACTTTAAACAAGTGTTTAAAATTTTGACTTAATTAGTGACACCATTTTGTAATTATTGTTACTTGTTTTTCCTTTTAAAAAAAATGGGCAATGCCTTATTTGTCATTTGAAGTTCCCACAAAAGCACACCGACTGCTGGTGTTAAATACGATCTTGTTTAGCCACTCTTCTATCGAAATGGAACTGGTTCCTCACCTTGTTATCCCCATTCCAATGTAGTAAGCAAGCGGGATGATAGCTACCAGACCCATCACAAATTTCTGACAGTTGAAGTGAAAAACGGAAAAGAAAGTAGTATGTTTTCTGTTTTTGACAAAAGCAAAGAAAATGTTGATTTTTCTTAAGATGCCCTTAGGTATTGTAGTCACATGGCTTACACAAACTCAAAGGGAGCTTTTTATCACAAAGCGAGAATCTCACTTCAGTGGCGTACCATTTCCGTGCGCTTCTTTGCAGGTGTCTGCAGTTCCAGCAGGTCAATTCTGAACAGTGACCCATGCTTCTTTTGCTCTTTGCACGCTGCCACCATAAACATGCAGAGCCTCCAACTGGCAGCTTGTACAATCGCGTCAGAATCGTGTCAATGCAGCTTTATGAAAGATTGTCCGATCGTGTGGTATAAGAATTAACGCAGCATGTGCAAAACTACATAAGCAACACGCACGGGAATCACTGATCCGGCTATATTCATTTTGTCAAGTTGCCAGATCGAGGCTCTGCATGCCTACAGCGGTAGCATGCAAAGAGCCAATTATACACAATTTTGCAGCCACTGACTTCTTTTTTCATGCAGTGCTACAGGTGAGCTATTCCGTTACAATAAATAATTGGACCATTTCTTTTTTGGTAATTGTGTTTCAGTTTGCATAAAAAAGAATGATCCAAGCTCTTTGTTTTGATGTATCACTCATTTTGGTTGCCTGATGAAAAACGGACATTGTCAGGGTAAAATAAAGTTGACGATTCCTACTGATTTCCACGACGGAACATTCTTTCTGAGGCCTGCAACTTTGAAAGTGGCTCTGGCAAAGTGTCACTCATTTCCACAGAGCTGGCCACAAATACAACTTTTTTGTCTCGCTTGTCAAGGATTATAGCCTGAGCGGAAAGACAGTTGAAAATTAATGTATAATATTGAGGCACAACAGCAGTGGAACAATTTTCAAAGATGGGGAGGGGGCCAGTTCTGAGACCATCGGGCATCAGCTATGAATAGGCTAATCCATTGAGCCCCATTCCATTATAGGACTTGCAAAAAGTGGTGGGCCATGTCCCCTGGTTGAAACAATGGGGGGCCACTGGCTACCCTGGTTCCCCGCTTCCACCGCTAGTGTTCAGGCAGGTTACAGGTGAAGGGTGCCAAGAATGTTCAGATGTCAACTCGTCCTCTCTCTTTACGGTTGGCCGGAAAATGGTACTTGTATTTGGAGCTGATAGCCATTTCAAAATTGCGTTTAACCACTTCATGTCGGGGCGCCCAATGCCGGAGACCTTAGGTTTGTACACATAGCTGGGTTGCCTAAAATTTAGATAAAGGAGGTGGGCCATGTACCAAAGACCGTACTCCGAACAAAAAACCGGGCTGCTGGGAATTGCCGACATTTTGTCAGTTGTCAATAGCGGAGGCAATCCTTCATTGTTTTGAAACAGTATACCACTATTTATGGCATTCATTGCGAGCGTATAACGACCGGGGACAAAAGCGCTCCAGCACTGAGCGATACAATACTGCTGCACACTAATCTGGCCGTATTTGAAAAGACGTCAGCAGTGCGCTGGGCCAGTTTCGGGAACAAAAGAAAATTATGCAACACTGCACATCTGGCCTCTCTTTACAAGGCCGCAGGCCTGGCTGAAACACTCGGGCGTCAATAGATGTTGCCTGTCGGATTAGAGTACCCACCAGACAGTCATTTGTGTGGGTGTAAACATCCAGTCAATGAAGTTATAAATTTTTGAAGAATTCTGAAAATGGAAGATCTTGAAAATCCCGCGAAACTCGTCATGCAACTTCAATTTAGACCCAGAAGCATGTGTTTAACACCATAGAAGCCGAGCACAGCTGGATTTAGGGTCTATTAGCATAAAAAGCATGTTGAAAAGTAAGGCTGGGATGTTTACACGTTTAATTGAAAACCGTTCCAAATCTGTTTTTAGATTTTCCCAAACGTTTAAATGGAACAGCCCCTTTTAGAGGTTTGACATTTAGATCGACGCAGTCTGATGTTCATTTTCATTTTAAACGATGCCTGTAAAATGTAATCTGATTTTCAGAACACCTTACTGCTCGGTCATATCAAAGAAACACCATGAATTCATCAAAGGAACTTTGTGTCAGCTATTTACATAGTGTGCAATTGATTGTTTAAAGTTTTCAATGACACCGTTGTGAGGGTGGGACATTCACATTTGTATAGGAAAGTTTTCTAAACGTTTCTAAAATTAAACATAAAGTGCCAAAGTCTGATCCTGAATTCATGCCTCTCTTGTTGGATTTGATTCACAGATGCAAGGAATTGCTTTCTCACTTCGAGTAAATTGCAAAGTTATCCAGCCAGGCAATAACAGGGTTTTTCAGCTCGGAAGCCATTCTCACCCGACCGCCGCCAGTACTAGGTCAACAGGTTACCGCGGTACTTACAACAATAGGATGGGCGACAACGTTGCTTGTGTCTGCATAGCCCAGAATGATGGTACACACTACAAACAGGAGCATGTCTGTGTAACACACTTGATAAGTATCAAATTCAGTGTGTTTGCTCATATGACATTTGACACGATAGTTGCCCAAATGGTGTAGTCTCTCCCCCAAATTTCCAGAAAGCCCCTCCCCTTCCAAAAAGGGTCAATTACACGTATTTACAAACAACTGCCAGCATTTTCCCTCAGATTTACAAAAGCATCCTACTGCTTCTGTCCTTGGTGGTCAATTTGTGGGTTTTTTTGGTCCAAAACCGTTCTCCGAAAGATTGTGTGCTACAGTCTTTCGGAGAGCTTGATATTACGAGAATAACGGAGAACAAAGTATTTTGTCTGTGGAGGTATAGTGTAATCCAGCAGCCAGAATTAGAAGTAAATACTGTGGTGGCACAATGCTCCTGGACAGGTGCACACCTTACAGGCCTCTTAGACCAATAGGGTGTTGTGACGTGCCAAAAGGCAATCGCACGTTTAAGACTGTACATGTGAGTGCAGCACTACCACAGTTACTTATGGTGTCTCCTCTGATCAGTCTATATTTCAAGACAATGTGTGCTGTTTACATGCTTGGACTAGTACATAGAAGATTCCTACTTCAATACGGGCGATTCATAATACAGTGCGCCCCCAAGGGTTTGCCATAGACAGGCCATTTTTTAAGTTAACAGTCGCATGCTGCCGCAATTGAGCGCATCTCATAGCTAATTTGGGGATATTTAATTGATTGAGGCATCCCCTGCACCATACACAACCATCACTTGACTTCCTAACACCCACTGACAACAAGCAATTTCAAATTTTCAACCAAGATAAACAAACATGCAGAAAAATTGAAGTTTCCGGTGCACAGCGCAGTTAGCGAATGAGACTGTGTCGAGTATTTGTCCCATATTGCACTACACAAAGGCCTCTCCATGACAACCTCTTGGTGGTGCACTACATTGTGAATAGCCTGTATTGTCTTATAGGGTTCTGTAATAGTGACAATGTGCTAAGCACATGTCAATTTCTTCGGGTGGCACCCTCTGAATAAAATCAGTCTTCTGCCACTTCCCCATCCGTAAAGGATACTGAAGAGAATGATGTTCATTCCGTCCACCGTGTACTTGTAGTAGTAGACGTTCACGGCTTGATAGGAACACATGACGACCTCTAGGGAATAGGTGCAGTCATCACTCTGCCAAGAAGGAGGAAAAATCTGTATCTTGCCCTCCTTACAAAAAATTGAAAGGCACTTTGTATTTTGTCAACGAGTCACAGCTTTTACCCCCCCCCAAAAAGGGGGAAGGGCAGAATCTACCCCACTCTGACTTCTTCCGATGTAACCGATGCACCGAGCCCTAAGCAATTCTTTTCAGTTACATGTTGCTCTCATTTTGACACCAATTTGTGAAATTCAGGCATACCATCCTCGTACAGCGCCAAATTTTCAAGGACAGGTCAGCCACAAAATATACGCTTTTTCTATTGCTGTGCTCAATGCATGCAGTGCCTTGAACAACAAATGACCACAGCAATTTGATTTGAAACTTCACAATTCTACCGAAGAGTGTCTTCGCAACGTGCCAAGTTTTACCCCAAAAAGGGTCCATGGGGGAGCCAAGTTGTTGGGGATTTTTCCCTCCCCCAGCTGTGAGATGGTCCCCCCAAAAACCCAGCTCTCTAAAGGGTTAAGACAGAATTTCATAAGTTCATTTCAGCCCTTTATGCTAATCTTTACACGAGGAGGACTCGAACTCCATTTTCCAAACGGGCAACCAAATGAAATGGGAACAAGTGGCAGGCAAAACACTGCATCCAAGTCGTCATTAGATCTACTAGACACAGAAAAGTCCAGTTCTTGTTCACTCAACCCAAAAGGGAACAACAGTATGAATTTGTAACATCACAGAAAAGTTATTTGCCTTGTGAAATTTTCCAAAACTGAATGCACTGCAGATTTTGTTGTGACTGTTTTGTGATGTCGAAATCACAATAAAATTTGTATGAAAGTGACCCGGCCTTCATTCAGTACTTTCAAAATAGAAACCACTTAAAAATGGTTGAATTAGATCCAGGCTTCCTTTTGGCTTCAGTTTCATTTTTTTCTTGCCAATAATAGTTTTGACAGCACACAACCAAAAGCAGAAAACAGAAAGCACAAAAAGACTCACCTTGAAGTCGCTTGTCTTGTTTATTCTGAGTTTTTCCGGCGGTAAGAGAAGCACCTTTCTGACGGCGATGATATTCAACTGCAAGTGCCAAAAGTGCTTGAAAATTACTTCCAAAGGCTGCCACTGATGCCTCTAAAATTCCAAAACTTTTCCTGAAGATGCCAAATTTCAAGTACGCATATATGCATGCATGACAGAATGCAAGTTTACTGTGACAGTAAAGCAGCAGTTGGTATGCTATCCACCCTAAGCGGGACCAAGAGAGGGCTCATTTTTCCTAGCAACAGTGGTTCCTTTGGTGGGGAACTGCACTTCACTAGTTCATAAGTGTACCACTTCATTAATGTAATGAATGTTACACCAGGAGACGTACATGGAGACTCTTCCAAGTCCTTTTCGTTTGCCTCTGTTTATGACAATCTTGTGGCGGAAATAAGGCTTTAACATGAGATGTTAAGTAGGCCATGTCTGAAAAGGGTATCCAGAGCTGCGGCTACGGCTACTGTCAGCATGTTTCAGAATAGGTCCAATGGAGCAGAGACCTAGACCTAGCCCTAGAAAACAGATGTTGATGTAGCCGTTGAACTCTCCCCACTTAATGTGGCTCTTTTCCACCAGTGTGGGGTGCTCAAGGCAGATTGATGAGACAAGACAGACGGGCCCTATCAGCATGATGGCATGGGTATGCATGCAAATGTGCGCACAATGTCACCTCATGGGTGATTATTGCTTTTGCAGAATCTCTCCCCCCTCTTTCTCTCTGTTATCACCCATTTTACCTTTGAGATAGGGATGAAGACAACCATGAGACCAGTCGCCATGATGACGATGACATGGGCTAGAAGCAGGATGGGGCATCCAAGGATCAACCACACATAGGTGGACGGTCTCCTCTGCAAACAAACACAAGTAACATTGATCAGGAAAAGAGCTTCTGATTGGCTGGGAATAAACTGGTACCCTGCACTATATGCTATCTAGAGTTGACAGGGTACCAGCTGCAGGGTGTTGTACGAGCAGTACTGACACATGTGACTGGTGCCAAGACATGTACATGCATGTACATCCATCTTGGGGTGATAACAGACTACCAGCCAAGTTTCAAATAATAAGAGGATTTTTAAGCAAAACCTCTGAGCCAGGGTCAGAACTGAGTCGATCAACAGTCCTTCTGAGTGTCCTTTCACAAGCCCTGTCACGATGGCAAGGACTACTTTTGCAGCAGTCCCTTTGAATAGCTTGCAGTATGACTTGAGGTTGGATTATTTGTAATAGACTTGTGACCCAACGTCCAAGGACTTGTAAGGACTTGTAATGGACTTCTGAGGACTTGTTATGGACAAGCATGGACTTGTGATGGACTTGACACTAAAACTGCTCTGAGCACCTCAAGGGATTTCTTCAATTTGCTAGCTGCACTCAAAGCTCTCCATAATCATTACTCCAGGCATGAAACTTGGACTTTCACAAAAAATGAGGTAATTCCAATCGCTACAAGAGTTTGCACAGTGCTTTCAAATTTTCAATGGTGTGAGTGTGAAGTACAAACATGAAAAACATGGAAATCAGCTCATCCGAGGAAAAGTTGCATGCCTGTTACTCCCTCTTCATGATCCCTGTCTCTTACCCAGTAGCCTGAGTCACTGCGGACTCCCTTATAGTGCATGTCAATGATGGACACACTGGTTGTGGCATCTGAGCTCTTGCTCTCCTACAGTCATGGCAACATGGGAGATGGAATGAGGACATGAAGTGTCAAAGTGATCAGCCACACAGGGACAACAGTGGCAAAAAATGATTTTGCATGGATGACAGAAAAATGACATATTTCCCCCGAGAGGAAATCTTCCCTCTGATGAAAAAGCAGGGCCTTGTTTGTTCAAAACCGATTTTTATCAGTGAAAACTGGCAAAATGAGAGGAGAAGTTATGTGTTCTGTACAGTTACATAGTTCAACAATAAACTGACAATTGCTTGAGTAGAGTCATCAACTACAGGTATTTGGGGCAAGTCTCCAGAGGTCTGTGGCATCGCCAAATAGGTTGAATTGTGAATTGCCACGGTAATCTATGACTGTACATGTACATGTGGGCTGACTGACAAACATTTTGCACTTAACGACTGGTGTGCAGGTTGGTATTTGAGTCAACTCAAAGCTAAACACTGCTCCTGGATCAACTCTGCTCTCAGCAGTCACTTTACCGAGAACAGCATGCATCGTTTCTTTTCAATTTTTTTTCAAAGTTGTGCAAAAACATTCCTATCAATGAAGTGAATGTTCATGTGTTCTAAAACACATGATAGTGGCAAGCAGGACACAGTGAGGTCAACGTCAATGTAAATACAGCAGATCTAAGCTGAACCCGACCAAACTGGTTTTTTTTTTCACTTTAAAAATGGACTTGACAGGCAAGTGACTCCACTCCCTCTTGACATAGGCCTTCAAAATTAGGGCTGTGCCGAATATCTGAATATTGGATTGATTACCGAATACTCAAATATCATTTTCCGAGTTTGAATGCTCCAATGCAAAACTCATGAAAAGGAAGAGAGAATTAATTAATTTGTTTCAACTGAGGAAAATTGCACTATGGAGACTTGTTTCAAGCAGATTCAAATGAAAATTGACAGAAATCTTATGATTCAAAAAGTTAATTATTCATTAAAAGATTTACAAGGAATAGAAATTTTCAACGGGGTAAGAAGTATTGTTCATCTCTTCAATCCTGCTAAATCGTGGCTGGAGATACTCCTAGACATAAGAAGCTATTACAGTGGGTATAATGTACCCGGTATTATTGTGTGTGTTATTGCAACTGATTTTGGATATGGTTTGTTCATCAACAATCTGCCGCTCGGTACGACCAAATATTCAGATAATCGATGAATTGACGGTTGAATATTCAAATAGTAAATTATTCAAATTGATTCAGCCCTATTCAAGATGTATATCCTTCAAAGTCTTCTTGAAAATGGATATGGTACATGTCAAAAACTGCTATGGATGTCTGCAGTATGCAAGTGTTTCCCACAACACATGATAATGCCATGCATGAACCTCTGATGTCTATGTATGTAAATAGTGCAACCAAGAGATGAAATTACACATTGGCCAAACTGGTTCTTTCAAACCTGTGGTCAATAAGCCATTTGCGAGTTCAATTTGAATAAAATCTGGTGCACTGAGTTATCTTGACTGCACATAAACATAACGATTTGAATTCCCCAAGACACTATTGCTATACCTCGTAATTCGGGGCAAATTTTCGCATAGGGACCACCATCTCTGGAATGGACTGGTTCCTTTGTGCCCTTCTTATCCACTGAAAACAGTGTATTGTTGCAAGGCATCTCTTATGTAACTTAGCAAAAGCATGCCCCAAATCAAGAGGTATAGCATTATGGTTTTAGTGAGGAGAATTCAAGTTGTTTTGTTCACATGAATTTAAAGAACTCAGTGTACCAGATCTGGGTCAAAGTTAACTCGCAAAAGGCTTATTCAATGGAGCTGCCGAGCTCAAAAATTTTCAAGAGAATATTACTTAGCAGAAACAGGTTACTGGCCACAAAGTCACGGTGAGAATATTGCCAGTGACTGGTGCTCAGCCAAATTTTGCTCAGCATCACCAATTTGGTAATCAAGATTTTCAGCTGAATGGCTCTTTGGAATGGGGTCCAGGCCTTACCCAGCATTCGTTGCTTTCTTTCTTCACGTAGGCCGGCAGGGAATTTGATCCCGTCAGCGACGAGGCCGAGTCGTGGCTGGCACTAATGCCGTTGCTCAGGAGCGGTTTCTTCTCGTCGACTGGCTCTGAGATTTCCTCCAGCTCGTAGCAGGTCCTCTCCTTCACGAACTTGCCAAAGGGCCACAAAAAGTACTGAGACAGAGCCCAGCAGAACTTGGCTGGCAAGTGAGAAAGAAGCTTACTTTTCAGTCAAAAACAAAAATCAGATCCACAAGGAACAAAGAACTAAAAACAAGCTTTGCAGCTATTACTGTAAGTACATAACTCCCTCTTCCAATAAATTTTGCTAAAAATCATTTCAAACATCTGATAATAAGAGAATGAACATGTGCTTTGGAGAATGGCAGCGACCAATTCCCAAGCCACATCAGCGTTCAGTCTCCTGAGCCGGTCTTAAATGGCCAAGCACATATTTGTTACCGTTCATAAAAATCTTTTTAGTCGGAGTCAAAAGAAGTCCCTATATAATGGATTTCCAACAATTTTGTTCTAGAATTTTACTTTCATCCATTTTATGGTATGTTCCATGTGCAAATTGTCCAAAAGAATCTCCTTATATGGACTTGGTGCACACATGGCAAGCTGCATGCACACAGACTCCTGACCAATCAGAATCAATTATCTTGCATCCAGGTGCCAGTGCGTATTTAAATGTTAATACACTGTCAAGTTGCACGTTGTTGAATAGGGAGACTGAACAAGGTATTTATAAATATCACTTTAAAGGTACCAGAGCATGTTGTCGTGTGCGCTTACGACCTTTTGCCGGGAAGAATAATCGCTGCAAAAAAACAAGGTATTTATAAATATCACTTTAAAGGTACCAGAGCATGTTGTCGTGTGCGCTTACGACCTTTTGCCGGGAAGAATAATCGCTGCAAAAAAAACAAGTTCCAGGCAAAAGGATGCATTTATGCTACTGTTTTATTTTAATGAAATATAAAGATTTCTTTGCAAAAAGCTAAAAAAAATTTCCCAAGTCATTTGATCAGTTGTTCAAAGCTTGCTTTATGCATAGCCTGTGTTGATTTTGTAGTAAATTTTATCCGTTTTTATTAAACAAAGAGAGTGTGTTTCTTACGTCCTTTTACCAGGAACATTTTTTCTACTCAGATCGTGCTTCCGGGCAAAAGGGCGTAAGCGCGCTTACAACGTTTTGCCGGGCACACAACGATGTAATGATTAAGTGACATGTTTATTTTGATAACAAAATACCTGATACTGCTCAACAATACAATGGCGGAGATTTTTTCTCCGCCATTTTTTTTTTGGAAACTTTCCTGAACCCTTGAGAATCCTCCACTTAGCCGGAAATCACCGGCACATGCCATTCCGTAACTTTCAATGGGAATCAAAGCCCACAGTGGCTGGGCTCAACCATCTTCACTCTTCCAAAACCCTTCAAAAGCTCTCAGAATACTTTGAAGGGTGTGGAAGGGTTAGGGTTGAAGAAAAGCAGTACCCTTAAGAGTTCAGTTGGAGTATTCATTTATCAGTGCTGCAGTCTAAACCCAAACAGACCCAGGTGCACGACCAGACAAAACACTAGTCTCAAGACCAGTCACAACTAACACAGTAAACAGTGACAAAGGAATACAATGTACTTTTGTTGCAGTTTATGGGGGAGACTTTGAGATGCCTGGTGAATGCAAACATGTGACCAGTACACTTCTGTTTGTATCACCCTTGATCTAATAGCACATGCTTAAAATGACGCAAACAACAGCGACTGATCAAGTGGGACTGGTATATTTGTCCCCACCAGGAGTCTCAGAAGTCTCACACTGAATTGCTTGTGAATGGAATTCAGACTGGAAGTCCAATGGTGGTTTAAGGGATCCTGTCTCTCGCACTGTAATGAACATGCTGATGCCATGTTTGCCACAATTATCATACCATGATGTCTTCCTATGATGGTGATAAGCATCAAGAGAGCTACTAGGAGGTAGACCAGGGCCAGCCACCATCCGATCAGGAGGGCATAGAGGACGTTGCCCACAGATAGCGTGGAGTCTGCAAGAGGAGGTGGCAAAAACGGGTATAAATGTCATAGGGATATACTGGTACATTACACAGGATATGTCCTCTAAAGGACGCACAGAGGACGTTCCCTACAGACAGTGTGGAGTCTGGAAGAAGAGTGGCAAAATGGGTTTAAATGTCACAGGGATATACCGCTACACTACACTGGATACGTCCTCTAAAAAACGTATGGAGGACATTGTCCCCATACGTACACGGTTGTACATGTAGTGTGGAATCTAGGGGATGGCCAAAATGAGACATGGTACCCAGTACAAATATTGTGATGACATAAACAGGATAAAGCAGGCACAGAGGACATAGCAGCTAGTTATGCAAGGGGTGACGAAATAAGTACAAACAACACAAGGAAAAACAAATACAAAGGAAGTGTTCTTTAAAGAGCACAATTTTAATTCTGTTTGTCTTATCTGCTGTTCAAAATCGGGCCAACGGCTGGAACTTGAACAATTGCACACACAGTTGACTTACACCGTATACTGTACAAAATCCACCCAGTGACTTATTCACAAAAACCACCTTGGCTCTTAAGTCGTAACTGACACCCCAATACCTTATTCCCCGGCCATTTCATGGAGCTTTTCTTCTTTGGGCTGGTATTTCAATTTTCTAACCCTTCTCACCCCCCACTTGCCCCACCACCCCATACATGTAGTAGGGTGTGTCACCTCAACTGACAGACTCAAATGTTAAATATTAAAACTTCTACCACAACTTTTTCTCCAATGCACAAACTGAAACACTTTTTTCAAGGGAGGTCAGAGGTTATTTAATTAACAGGAGATACAGGTACATGTAGTCCCTATTGGCAAATCATGTTGGACTTTATACGTGTACGTTGACCTGCTTATCAGAAAGGCCACAGTGATATGTTAGTTTCCAGGCACATGCACAGAAAAACATACAGACCTTCTCTTTGCTACATGTACATCATTACCCACCACAGGTTAGTGGCTGGCAACCATGGCAAGACAAAGGGATAACTCAAGGAAATCGAAACACATTGTGGACTTTGGTGTGTTATTAAAAAATGCTGTGAAAGCAAAAAGAAGCTACCAAAATGAGATCCCAGCCCTTTCCATACAATGAGCAAAAAAATCATGACATCTTTTCGCCACCAATAGTGGCAACTATTGCTGAGCCGAATGTCCGAATATTCAATCGACTATTGAATGTTTGAATATTATTTTTCTAATTTGAATATTCGAATGCAAAATTCACGGAAAGGGAGAGTTTTCTTTTGCTTTAAATGAGAAAAATTGCACTATGGTGGCTTGTTCCAAGCAGATTCAAAAGAAAAGCGACAGAAACCTTCCAATGATTCAAAAAGTACATTATTCAATAAAAATTTTCAAAAGAATACACATTTTCAACAGGAAAAGAAGTAGTATTCGTCTCTTAAATCTTGCTAAAGTGTGGTTGGAGATACTCTTAGTGAGAAGCCATTACAGTGACTATAATGTACATGTACAATTGTGTGTTATTGCAATTGAGTTTGTATATGGGTCTGTCCACACTAACGGATACATTTGCACATAACCAAAATCATCTGTTGAGAGTCAAGAAATGAACTTTAACAATTTTACTGATATATTGTGGATGTAATAGTTTACACAGTTTAATAGGATTTGGTTGTTCATCGTTCAAATAATCAGGATCTTGATAAAAATGTCCAGCTTACATGTATATTAGGGGTTCTGGTAGGACATGCACATAACTGTGTCAGCTTATGTTTTTCAGGTAATCTAAAATACCACTCTTATCATGCTTATAGAGAAAAGCAATTCATCTGTTAATTTTTAACATGGGTGCTACAGGTATAACATTTGAGAAATGTGTCAAAATCTATGGCTTTTAATTTCTTTAAGTTATCTTATACCCGAAGTTAAGGAGAGCTATTTAAGGAATAATGTGTGTCACGGTGTCTGTCCACAAAGTGACAAACATGAAACAGGCTGATTTTGCCATTTCTTGAGCAGATAACCTGAACAAAACCATATATTTTCTTGAGAAATGTTTTTACAATAAAACTTTAAATCATCCATGTCATATGTGGTTCTTTTTTCTATCAGATGACAAAACTGAGATTTGATTTTTGGAATTGCAAATGTCTGTCCACTATTTGTAAAATTTGTCACAACGATGTTTTCCCTCTAAATGTAAAAATCTTAGAAGACTTATCTTATGGGTACATATACATTTATTACAAAACCAAATGGAATACGTGTAAAATAACAAACAATTCATTAGAAAGAGTTGGTTCATTTTGCTGAAATGAAAAGACTGTCTGTCCCCAGGTTATGATATGTGACCAACGTTATGTCTGTGCATGTGACAAATGTAAATAATTTAGAAAAACGTACACAGTGTTCATTTTAGCTGAGGTTTAATAGTCTTTTTAACAAAAATGATTTTGAAAACTGAAAACAAACAAGCCTGGTTTGTGAACAATTCTGTTTTCATACTCTAATTCAAACACCAGAAAAATGTCTGTCCATGTGACATACGTTATATCTGTCCATGTGACAAACGTGATGTCTGTCCAGTGACAAACATTACATATTTTTCTTGAAATAAAGTCAGGGTTATCTACACTGGAATTGTTTTTATGAGATAATGACAGTTTCTAAAAGTAAACTAAAAAGAGTATTCAATACATTTTCACATTTAAGGAACAAAGTGTCTGTCCATGTATGTTATATCTTCAAGAATAAATATCTGTAATTTCTTAATACTACTCAATTTATCTTTACCTTTCTGTGGCAACAATCAGAAACAATGAAGGTGTAGGCCAAAAACAATGGCAAAATTTAATAGTTGGAAAGTTGTATTGAATGTCACGAAAATGTATCTGTTAGTGTGGACCGACCATTCGGATATTCGATCGAATTGAAGGTGGAATATTCAAATAGTGAATTATTCAAATTGACTCAGCTTTACTGACAACCTTTACAAAACTGCTATCAATAAAGGGAAGAAATGTCCATACTCTTCCATGTAATCAGTTAAGTACAAAGATCTCGCCAGAGTGCAATGTCAGGTATACATTTGGCTGGGCATTCCTTCTATTGTGTAACTAAAAGTAAGTTTTACTTCCTGGTATTGAAAGCAACTGTAAAAAATTGACCTTTCTTTTTCCCTTCAGTACAATTCTAAACCAGAAATAAAAATGACAAAATTAATGAAAGTTACCCAAGGTTGGAATTGGACTGAACTTCTACACTGCTCTCTTGAGGCAATAACAAAGTACATTGGTTTGCTTTTTTGCTACGTGAGTTCTAATTCACTTGGAAATTTTCGTCATCACAGTTTCCCTTTCTGTTTGGAGTCTTCAGCGCCAGCCTGCTGTTCCTTACTCTGCCCAAGGTCAAAATCTTTGGGCTTTCAAAAGTTTGTATCTGCTCAAGAACGATCACAAATCTGGTTTGTGCATGTGCAGTTGTCTCCCAAGGAATTTCACACTTTAGAGGGCAGTGTGGAACCAAATTTGTGACCCGCTCTACAAAAAGGTGGATTAAGTCGTGCAATGCAAAACAAATAATGGCCCATTCCATGTGCCGAGGGTGAAAACACTTGGCAATGTTTTGAGGCCAATTACTTGATCAGAAAGTCTCTGTTGCTAAGGGAAACCAAGAGAGTGTCTAGTTTAAGCTTAATGTTTCTGTGCATTATGTTTAAAGGGCACTATCTCAAAAAAGCATGTGTGAGAAAATGAAATTATATGAATATGCAAATGGCAAATAACTCCAAAATGCAAAATGCCACTAGGATTAATTATTCAGCACATATCAAATGAAATCTTAGGATGAGCGCAATTCAATTATATATAAAACTCAAATTCCAAACAATGTGACATTTTTGCAGAACAGGTCACATACATGTATTGCATGCGACAAAGTGGATACATGTAATTAAAAACTGAGAATTACAGCTGAAACATTTTAACCTTCATAAAACAAAAGACTTGAGACTTTTAAAACTAGATCACTGTTAACAGACTTCAAAGTTTAAACAAAACTCTAGTGCGTGTGTAAAAGAAAGAATTATATCAAATTCGTAGCACACCAATTGATGTAGAAATGTCCTTATTTCGAACAAGCAGAATTGAACACTTTAGTGAGATTTGAAAGTTTTCAAACTTTGCAAAGACTTTCAATAATTTTCATTACTTCAATGAAAAGTAATGAGTTCATGATTGTGCACATTTCAGCTTTGGAAATAAAGACGATCAGAAATATCGACAGAGACACCAAAGTTTTTCCACAAAATAAAGAAAGTAACAGGCCTGACATATAATCTCAACACACCCAACAAAAACAAACTTTATTCTTGTGTATGGAATTCATTTGAAGCGTGTTACTACCCACTCCAGTCTAGACTTTGGCCGGCCTCCAACCAAAGGAGAGAAAAACCATTGACAAAAATTTGTTCTTATCTGAATTCCCATGCATCAACTACTTCATGTACTGTACTTTGTACTGACTCAAAAGTCCAAACAGCAAGTACACATATTTATTGCTGCATTGTCCTGGTTTTTCAAATTTAGTGAGCAATGATTAACCCTAACCCCCTGGGCCCTTTTTGCTAGGGACCCTCCAGAATCCTCCAATTTGGGGCTGATAAAATAGGATTCTTCCTCAATCCTCCAAAATTTCTTGTTACTTGGAGGTGTGCCTACTGCCTCAATCCTTCAAAATCCTCTGGCAATTCCTGTCATTATGTTGAGGCAGTGCGAATGGCACTCTTGAGCAGTGGGGTTGATTCAAAAGAAATATCGGGCTGAATTTATGCACGACTGAGCTGGAACAACACAAGGTCTAACCCACGACCTTCATTCATAGCATCCTTCACAATCAGCCATGCACTTTTGCCATTCACCCTCAATCCTCCAAAACTGCCAAAAGGATTTTGGAGGATTGAGGAGGGTTAGGGTTATAGAAAGTTTTTCCAACTAAAAAACACAGAAAAAGAAAGATTATACATCAAGCATGCATACATACACAAGAAATGCAGACTTTTACCAGCACTTGAAATATGGAGTGCAGCAATAAATATATGCACATGCTTAAAGTATTTCATTTATCGAAGTTCTTTTTCAGTTTTTTAGTTGAAAAACCAGGACAATGCAGCAATAAATATGTGTACTTACTGTTTGGACTTGAAGTCAATACAAAAAGTACAAAAACTGAAAAAGAAAGATATACCTTAAGCATGTGCACTTGACTTTTAGTCTATTTGATTTACATACTTCAAAAAGTATATTACATATTCAAGAAAGATTTTTACCAGCACTTGAGTCTCACATGAACAATTTGCACATGTACACTGGATGGAATTTTTAAAAACTTTTTATTTTTTTATTTTATTTTTTTTATTTTATTATTTTTATTTTTTTAATATTATTAATTTTTGACCATGTCAAGGGTTGTGAACAAGACCTCAAGGTCCTTTTAAAATCCCTCCGCGGATAAAATGACTAACGGTTAACGAAAAAATAAGAAATGCCGTACATTTACTAAGAACTAAAAAGCTAAGAGCTAAAACTAAAAACTAAATCTCGATCAAGAATTAAACAGAAAATGTTTAAGGAACTCAACCAAAAGTCACTCGATCAAGTACATCGCAATTCAACCAAACAGAAGCAGAACATCCTGTGGAGAAAACCTGCCGGTGCATTAATTCACTGTTATACATTTTTACAAATTCATTTTTTGCACCGGACACACTCGATCTCCACTGTCTGGTTAACAGTGTCTAAAAATGACATGTATAGTTACCGTCACAAACCTCAGATACATGGTCAGTTGTAGCTGTGAGCAAATGAGCATTGCATTCCTTGTGTGCGTGTATACGCGCCGAGCGAAATCAGATTACATGGTCAGCCACCTTTGGCTGTCAATGCATTACAAAACTGACACGAAAGGTTTATTATTTCTAAGCCTAGCTTGGACTTTTGGGCAATTCATGTCCTTCTGGGATTATTTGCCTGACTTGGTGTTTAATACGCTCCTTTTGATTTCTGTTTCTCTAATTCATATCTCATTGGTTTATAGAATTTTTGTGTTGGTAAAAACGAAACAAATTTATGAAACTATGAAACTAAACCAGAACAACTTCAAAACAAGGCCAGTTACAGAGTGGAGGCAACAGGGCCCATTGCTGGCCCCCCCAAAAAAACCCAAAATAATTTGGTCTTTTGAAAAATAATGAAAAATGCAATTTTGGGAGTCTCTTTCATTCCCAAACTTTCAAACTAGTGCAAGAAGAACCCAAGTAGAGCCTCAACCCTCAGACAGGCCATGAAAAATCAAAATTTAAATCAAAATCTCCAACATTTCCCCCCCCCACCAAAGAAACCTTTTTGGTCTCCTTCAAAAAATATCCAGGGTACTGCCTTCTTCAAGTCAGTTCTCCCTCTACATACAGGTATATGAGAAAACATGTGGGGCTACAACTTTGGACAGAGTTTCTGTCGAGCAAACTTCTAGAGAAGGTTCCCTAAATAATCAAACAAAATAAAATTTATGATAAATTAAATTTACCTAAATTTATCCTAAAAATTTGGCACCCAACATCAGACATCACATCTTCCTTGATTTTGTTTTTTATTTTTTTGGCCAACCAAAAATTTTGAAAGGAAACACTTACGTATGAAAGGCTTGACCTTTTTTGGCTGCTCGTAAAGCGTCTTGACAATCTCCGACCTCTCATCCAGGGGGCGCTTTGTGACGTGGCTCTTCCACTTCTTGAACCCAAACTGGATTGAACAAACCGATTTAAGTTCATCAACCCAACCTTGACATTACATGCCTTCTGTCCATCATTATCAATTTCCATCGTGGTGGCACAAAACCTTGGCATCTTACTTTCCCCAAAAACCTGCATTGATTCAAGTGGTATACTGGCATGTACAGTATCGTGATGTAAAGTTACAGCATAGATTCTGAATGAGTTGACTACAGTCGACTGTCGTTATAAAGAACACTGTTATCAAGAACAGATTTCTTGAATCCCAATTTCTTGGTTTTTCTTTGTTTTTCACCTCCTTTTATAGCAAAGTCCTGATTGTTACATAGCAATTTGTTTGATCCCTGCAACTTTGTTATAACCCTAACCGCTAAGCATATTGTTTGGCTTACAGTACTCAGTACTACAAAATACTAATAGCCTGAGCCTGAAGGACCTAGCGCTACAAATTACTACTTCTGGCTAGGTTACTTCCATTGTTACTTGTACAGAGAACAATAAAGCCATGCATTCATAGTGCCAGAGCACTGTATGGTACATTGTCTTTTCTATTGTATTTTATGGCTTCAGAGAACAATACGGTCATGTCCTCTTACAAGCGGCAGCACTCGGTACTACATTTTACTACAAGTAGTAACTTGTGGTATTATGTAGGGTTAGAGATAATGAGAGTTGACTGTACTCCAATCCGGAAAATGATTCACAGTAATTTACAATATTATAATAAAGAAGGAAAGAAAACACTTTAGCATCCTTAATTTAATGTTACAAAAATTAACATCTAACCGAAAAGCGATTCCATCAAAAAATGCCTTTCTTGAACTGCAAAACAAACACACCTGGATTCACTTTCTTTGCATGGCAAGCAAAGATGTGTGAGCGTTTGGGCGTATAGCCCATCCACTTCACAACAGGGTGCAGTTCACATGTTCAATCTTTTTTTTCAACAGGGTAGGCATGTCAGTAACACCCATGATGGACTGTTCTTCCTAGGGGCACTGGGGGAGAAGTCAATGTACATGTGGTCTGAATGCTCAGTTCTAGTTAAAAATTATCTTCATGTACATGGAAGCCTCGGTAGGATTCGAACCCGTTCAAAGAGGTGAAAGGCAAAGAACAATAATGCTATTTCATTTCTTCAGCACAAGTTCCATACAATAATTATGTTCACTGCTTAAAAAAGACATGTATATGAGTACCAAACTACACCATGGTCAAGCCGATTAGCAAAGGGCATGCATTATGAAGGTGCCTCAGGCAACCACCTAACAACCCGTATGCCAACAGGGCACAGCCACCCTAGGAGATTGACAATGCTGACTTTTTTTGTGGAGTGCGGAAACTGGAAGACCTAGAGAACCACTAGAGAATTGAACCCCCTACCACAGAGGTGTAAACTTCAGCCTAGACTTAATTAAATCAAGTCGGACTTATGTTGCTCTACCCCAGTCAGCCATCCCTTCAGTCTGCACACACTTCACAGTCATTGCGCTCGGCCTGGCAGCTCGCAAAACCCTTATAAGGGGCCCCCATTTGACAACCTTTATTGTACAATGTGTGTCATACATCAACAGCAAGTAAGTCCAACTTGACGGATAAGCCAATCGGACCCCCCATCGGTAATGCGTAGTTATTCATGATTGCCTATAAATGACATGATCTTGTGTAATGTACATGTATACGGAATTATTACCAATCAAAGTAGTCAGACTTGTAGACTCGTCATTATAATGCAGGTATGAACAACGTAAAAACAAGTCCGGCAACATGATTGGCTGCTCACACATTGGCTGTTTATAGTAATAGGTGGACACACGAGGGTGCGAAGCAAGTAACAGCACGCAGTCCCGCACTTGGTATGTATCCAAAACATTTATAAACAAAGACGTCACAGAGATCCTGACTTGAGTCAAGTCTAACTTCAGCCCCACTTTGGTAACTTGACTCCCCCTGCATGCTACCAAGTAGAGAGGCCTCTCAGGCTTAAACATACCATGTAGTTCTGCTCCATCTTGTGCGCCTCTATCTCGTTGTCTGCTGTGACATCTAAGAAGACAAACTCTTCCTCGGATGGTTCTGCGGGCTTCGTTCGCTTCCTGTGTCGCACGCCCCCCGCCCCCTCGCTTGACTCCGAGTAGGCACCCGAGGAGGCCAGCATCTTTTCTTTGTCTTTGAGCTGATCGACAACCATGTGGAACTGGGATGTACACAGAGCACTCCCATCTGGAAGGAAAATAATATTAAACCTGGTATCGAGATGAAATTACCTTCAAATAACTTCAACAATTCAAATAATTGTTGAAGTTGACCAACAAAATCATTGTCATAAAATGTCAGTTGTGTTGGTTTGAAGAATGAACTTATCTCAATGCTACTCTTTCACAAACTACCTCAGCGACACTCATAAAGGTCTGGCATTGAAAAACTACATGTGTTAATGAATTTCAAACTGTGAGCAAATACATACGTGAATTTTCCAGAGATCTCTAACTCCCTGTATTGACTTCTCACAGTGATTCACTAAAAGGATGCCAGCAAATTTTGGTAAAGTTTTCCGTAAAAATCTGTGGAACTCGCCTATTAAAACAACTGAATTGGATCTGTTTCATGACCTAGAATCCACCATACACAGGCCACAAATTTGCCCAAACCACAGGCATGACAGGCGTCAGGCACACGGCAGCATGATCCATGATGAAACAAGCTCACCCTCTTTAATTCTTATTAGAGAGAGTCTCACCTTCATTTGTTTGAAGTGGAAGTTCTGCGTCTGGCGAAGACGTGTTCGTCTTCTCTGTGGCTTCCAAGTCAGTCATTTTACAGCTGTCTAGCCAAAACTCTTGGACATTCACGAGACGGTCATACTAATTAGGGTTAGACGAGAGATCCCAAAGAAGCTCGCGTGCTATACTTGATAGCCACGTATCGTTCTGGTGAAACACTGCCCGAAGTGCAAGCTAAACCAGTAAACGGTTATGCTTATCTGCTTATCACATGTATCACGTGCCTCACCTGACGAGCTGAGTGAAGGCTGCCCACGAAATATTATTAGGCCGTCTGTGTGTTCACTCGGCCGTCTGACGTGTTTTGAAAGAATACCATGTTATTTACGGACTGCAGGTGTAACGGGGAAAAATGGCACACTTCAGATAAGAATAAAAAAATAAAGAAGAGACTTGAAGAAAATAAACACTTGGGAAACTCGCTAAAAAAAATCTCAAAAGGCTCAAAAGGGAGGAGTCGCAAGAAGTCTAAAAGAATAGGGATACGGAAGCTGAAACTTGATTCCAACAACAAAATCTTTTATTTCTTCTAAAAAATGTCCCCCCCCCAAAAAAGGAAAGTAACTGGAGAACTAAAAAAACAAGACTGGGTCGAAAATCAGATTTTAAAATATTCACCTAAAGACTTGAAAATCTAGTCAAGAGAATTGCAGAAACCAAACCTAAAAAGTAGGAAAAATATGGCCAAGACCAAAATTAATTTTAGAAATTAGACCAATCCTAGACCAAAGTAAACCCACCACAGAATCAAGGTAAGGCTTAACCAATCTGAAACAAGACCAACCCAAACTAACGGAAAAAACCAAGAACCAACAAAACCAACACAACCAACACAGCACCTTAGAAAAGTTTCAGATCAATTCTACTCAAGCGTTAACTACCAAGTCCACCGCAGGTCTGACCTTTCAGGGCAGAACTTGACTGGTATTTAATAGGTGTGTTACTTCACCGACTGCCAACCTGCTTACTGAGACTTGGGCTCAGAGCATGCCCACATGCAGTGCCTGTCCAGTTGCATGAGTCATCATCAAGTAAACAATTACTACTATTGTCGTCACCTAGTCCCTGTACCTCGCGGGCAACCTGATGATTCGTCTGGGCCGATGATGTGTCTCTACCGTCTCAATGCTGCCATCGTCACTGTGCTCATCACCATCAGTATCGGAAGAAGGTCCAGACTCTGGGTCCGTTGAAGAGTGACCAGAACTGACGAGTGGAGACTTTGTTCGCGGAATGAGAAGATCTGCTGGCACCTCAACATCTGAGTCGGTCTTGTCGTTCTCCTCTGACGCATAGAATGGACAGATGGCCAGTAAGTTGCGATGGATGGTTCTGGTTCTCGTGCAGCCCAGATCCCGAATGATGTAGACTGGAAGGTTCCGTAGCTTCCTGACTACTACATGTGGCGTCGACTCCCACCGGTCCTTCAGCTTACATCTGCCTCCGGAGTTTTGTTTGCAACCAGCACGCGATCACCAGCCTTAAGGTCTTGATTGTGCATCTTCAGGTCATATGCTGCCTTCTGCTTTTCGCTTGCTTTTGCAGCCATCTCATTCACGGTATTATATGCTACACGTAGATGTTCGTCCAACCGCTGGAAGTATGAATGCTGGTCCCCGACATCAGGAGCGGACTCTGGTGTTAGTTGTGGTACTAAGATATCAACTGGCAGCTTGGGCTGACGCAAGAACATCAGGTAATAGGGTGAGTAGCCAGTAGACTCGTGCCGGGTGCTGTTATATGCATGTGTAAGTGCCTCCATATGCTCTGCCCAGTTGACCTTCTCCGTGGCTTCCAGCGTTCCAAGCATTGACAGCAGCGTACGGTTGAACCGCTCTGTCATCCCGTTACCCTGCGGGTGATACGGTGTCGTCCTACTCTTGGAAACACCTAGAAGCTGACACAACTCCGTCACCACGGCTGATTCAAAGCATCTGCCCTGGTCCAAATGCAGTCGCTCTGGTATCCCGTAGTGTACAATATACTTCCGCCACAACACCCTGGCTACGTACGGTGGTTGCCTTCTGGTCTCTGGTGGGAACGCCTGCGTATATCGAGTAAAATGGTCAGTGACCTCGAGAATGTTTTCTATCCCACCCTTTGACTGCTCCAGGCTCAAGAAGTCTATACAGACCAGTTGCAGTGGGCGAGATGTCTTGATGGCCTGCAGTTCAGCTCTTCTAGACTCAGGGGTCTTTCGTAGGGCGCACCTCTTGCACTTCTTAATGTAGGACCTAGTTTGAGAGTAGAGTCCAGGCCAGTAGTACCGGTCACGAACTTGGTGGAGTGCTTTGTCAAGCCCAAGGTGACCCATAGTGTCGTGCAGACGTTGTAGCACCTTCTGTCACATGTCTCGCGGAAGAACTAGCAGATGCCGTACTCGACCATCATCATACTCCCTGCAGTAAAACAGCATACCACTTCTTACGCACAGCTTGTCCCACACCCGTATCAGCTTTCTAACTACTCTTGACTCCTTGGACACCTGTCTTCTACTAGGCTTGGCCGGACTTTGACGTTTGAGATCAAGAACTCTCCTGATTGCTGCATCGTTGTGCTGAGCCTCTTCCAGGTTTGGCCCTTGCACACAGCTGGTCCCGCAGCCACTGTCATCGCGAGACCTCTGATCTTCAGGGTCACCGAGGGAGCCATCTTCTCGACTGGGGTCGCTCTGGCAGCTGGACGAAGGGGATTCCACAATTGGGAAGGAGACAGCATTACTGATGGCCGGCGTGGTTGGTGTTTCTTCAACCACAACATCTGTCTTCCCATCAGCGGCATCAAGGATTCTGGTGACTTCGGCCTTCCCTATACGAGACAACGAATCTGCATTTGAATTGGATTTGCCTGGTCTGTACACGATGTCCAGGTTGAAGATAGCCAGGTCGCTCACCCATCGCTGACCTGATGCATCTAACCTAGCCTTCTTCATCACGTAAGTGAGGGGATTGTTGTCGGTGACAGCGGTGATCTTGTGCCCATACAAGTAATCCCTGAACTTGTTGGTCACAGCCCAGGTAGCGCACGAAATTCTAACTTGTGGGCAGGGTACTTGGTCTCTGATGAAGTTAGAGTCCGACTGGCATAAGCAATCACTCTCTCCTTGCCATCCTGTACCTTTTCTAATACTGCACCTAGACCACCGTGACCACCAGATGCATCAGTCTGCACTATAAATGGAAGACGGTAGTCTGCATTATCCAGGATCAGCGCTGTGGTGAGCCGGTCACGGAGAGTCTCAAACGATGCTTGACACTCTGATGTCCAATTAAAGGGCGGGTCTTTGCCTCCCCGTGTACCTCCAGTCAATGCAAACAGTGGTCCTGCTATCTTTGCATAGCTTCTCACAAATCTCCTGTAATATCCCGCAAGGCCAAGAAAACTCTTGACATCGCTCTTGCACTTGGGTACTGGCCACTCCTTAACCGCTGTAACCTTCTCAGGATCTGTGGAGATGCCGTCACCTGACACCACATGCCCAAGGTACTTGACGCTGCTCTGCAGTAGATGACACTTAGTAGGCTTGAGCTTAAGCCCATGCTCCCGCAGTCTTGTGAATATTTTAGACAGGCCACTGACATGCTCTTCTATGGTGGAACTGAAAACAACAATGTCGTCCAAATATAGCAGCACACGGTCAAAGTTCATGTCTGCAAACACCGTTGCCATCAGCTTCTGAAAGGTAGCCGGAGCGTTCATCAGACCGAAAGGCATTCTTGTGAACTCGAAAAGGCCCATGGGAGATGTGAAAGCCGTCTTAGGGATGTCTTTCTCGGTAACCTTAACCTGAAGATAGCCAGACGTTAAGTCAAGACAAGAAAAATACTTGGCCTGACCCAGAGCATCTAGAGCCTCGTCAATCCTGGGAAGAGGGTAGGCGTCCCGAACGGTGCGAGAGTTAAGTTTGCGATAGTCCACACAAAGTCTGATTTTACCATCCTTCTTGCGTACCACAACAATGGCGATGCAAGTGGGCTTTGACTGGGCTGAATCACTCCGGACCTCTTAAGCTCCTCTATGTGGCTCTTGACCTCATGGAATTCAGCTGGAGGGATGCGTCGATATCGCTGCCTGAAGGGGGTCGGGTCTATGAGGGGAATCTCGTGTTGCACTGTGTGGGTGAACCCCAAGTCATTTTGGTCCTTAGAAAACACGTCCTCGTTCTCCTGTAGAAGCTTAGTCATAACCTGGACGAATGTGTTTCCAATGGCCAAGGAACCTCTGCCAGGGGCCTTGTGAGCATCTTCCACGAGTGCCTGGAATGTCGTTCCCCGGGTAAATCTGGGTGCCTCTGCAGGAATATCTGCCTCTGCACCAGCTTTCACTATGAACGGCTTGCGGCCCTTATACCTCAGACTTCCAAACTCACCATTCCTTTTCATAAGGTCCCCACCATCAGCATTTATGTACTGGAGGGCAGAGTACCAGACTTCTGATGTTTGCTGCACCTTCTTTAGAAATCCTTTCTGGTGTCGATCATGTAGGGCATCCTGGCAGGCCTGGAGAACATTAGTCCCCAACAGCCCTGGAATCTTTCGGCGGAACTCTGTTGCTGGAACAACAGATACCGGAACCTGTTGTACTTGGCGTGCGAGGACGTTCAGGTCGACAAGGATGACCCCGCTGTACGGCACCTGTTGGCCTCCAGCACCCTGAATACTTACACTTGTCTGCCGCTGCTTCTGGGCTCGAAGAAGAGGATGGCTGGGTACAAACTCATCAGTGATGGTACTCACTTGTGACCCAATGTCTAGCAGGACAGTGCACTTCCTACCAGAAACGGTGACTTCACTGACTGGCCCTATCAGACTCTCCTCTGGCTTGTCAACCTGGACGTTGTCTCTGACGGGGTTTCCTTTCTCTACAGGGCTCTTGATTCTGCTAGACAAACCCACTGATCGCCCATCATCAGAGGGTTCTTCTAGTTTAACGGAGGTTGTTGGGATGAGGTGGAGGTTGGCAAACTGTTCTGCTGTAGCTGGTACATTGGCTCAGGACATCTCCTGGCAAAGTGTCCTAGCCGACCGCAGTTGTAGCATGTTTTTGTTGCCCCGTCAGACTTCACTGGTGGATGACTGCTTTGATACATACTGCACTGCCGTCCTGGATCCATCTGAGCATTATTCCCCAACCACCCTACACGTCCAAGTTCAATCTGGTTTGCAAGGACTTGGTTGAGCATAGTTTTCTGCTCCTCCATCAGCCTTGTCAAATCATCCACTCGGGGGTTGGTGTTTTGTTCCGTCGTTCCTGGTGATACTGCCTGCTTCTGCACTTCGATCTTGGGATCACGTGTTTGCGTCGGGACATGGACCATGAGATGATAGGAGTTCCTCATCATCTCCTCCTGGTGATGTTTCTCTTCAGTGATAACCCTCAACTCAGCACAGATGTCTTTGAATTTCATGGTCCTGGGTCTCATAGGTGCTAATCTCTGTCTGTAGTGGTTATCATGCAGTCCCATCATGAATTGGGTAGCAAGAATGAGGTTACGGCTCTCTCCGAACAAGTCATACTGACTGTGTCGTCTTCCCACCTCCTCAATCCGTCGCAATAACGCCTTGAGAGCGATGGCGTAGTCACTTGCTGTCTCCCCTGGTTTCTGTACTCTGCTGTAAAACCTCGTCATGGGTGATGAAGCTGAGTTGTCTTCGTAAAACTCCTCCAACAGTTCAACAAAAGCCTCCTCCGCTGTAACTCCTGAGGGCACTCTGCTCTCAAGATTGAGAGCGCTCTTCCCCCGGTGTTGCGGACCACCTCGTGGAACTGTACTGCATCCGGTGCCTTCCCCTTTGCCTCCAGTAGGTACCTCATATCTCGTACCCATTCTTCAATGCGGATGCCTTTCTCTTTGCCAGTGAAGGCCTGCACCCCTTTCACTTGATGCGCAGTGACTGTCCTCTGTGTATCGTATACTGGCGTAGATGCTGGCCTCGTGATGGGATCAAAACCGCACATCTCAAACGGGGTGAGCTGGTGTGGGAAAGTTGCAGTTCGGAGGTCTGGGTGACGAGGAGTGACAGGTATATCAATCATCATGTCAACTGGGTTAGACTTGATGGGGGTAGACGTCCCCATGTGGGATGGAGTTTCCATCATGAAGGTCACGGTAGGTGGACTTGGAGTTACGGCCATCATAAATTTCACTGTTCCTAGACTCAAGCACTGTGTTGGTTGACCCTGACCGATATTCTTGACCAGGAATAAGAACAAAGAAAACCAAGCCTCATGACCAGCAACCTATACCCCTACTCAAATAGATATCTATAGCTAAGTTCGTAATGAACAGTTTCCCCACCCGGATTCTCCACCAAATATAGAAAGAAAAAATGTAACGGGGAAAAATGGCACACTTCAGATAAGAATAAAATAATAAAGAAGAGACTTGAAGAAAATAAACACTTGGGAAACTCGCTAAAAAAAAGTTTCAAAAGGATCAAAAGGGAGGAGTCGCAAGAAGTCTAAAAGAATAGGGATACGGAAGCTGAAACTTGATTCCAACAACAAAATCTTTTATTTCTTCTAAAAAATGTCCCCCCCAAAAAAAGGAAAGTAAATGGAGAACTAAAAAAAACAAGACTGGGTCGAAAATCAGATTTTAAAATATTCACCTAAAGACTTGAAAATCTAGTCAAGAGAATTGCAGAAACCAAACCTAAAATGTAGGAAAAATATGACCAAGACCAAAATTAATTTCAGAAATCCTAGACCAAAGTAAACCCACCACAGAATCAAGGTAAGGCTTAACCAATCTAAAACAAGACCAACCCAAACTAAAAGAAAAAACCAAGAACCAACAAAACCAACACAGCACCTAAGAAAAGTTACAGATCAATTCAACTCAAGCGTTAACTACCAAGTCCACCGCAGGTCTGAGCTTTCAGGGCAGAACTTGACTGGTATTTAATAGGTGTGTTACTTCACCGACTGCCAACCTGCTTACTGAGACTTGGGCTCAGAGCATGTCCACAGTGCCTGTCCAGTTGCATGAGTCATCATCAAGTAAACAGTTATGAGGGGCACCATGCAACTTTAGGATGGGTAGACTAGGGGGTGCTACTCCTTTACAGTGCGTGGACATTTGCATTGAGTACAAAGAAAAAACTAAGTTAAATCTGCCCCTGCTACACAGGCACTCTCATGAAACTTATTATTTTCCCCAGTTTGCGCATAGTAGACCAGGAGGTTTTTTTTTTCTCCTCCAGGTCTATGGTTAGTCTTGGCCCAAGACGTCAGTGATCTGATGTTATTTTATTTCTGTTGAAGAACGTCCTCGCACAACTAGTTTTTATACTTACTTTCACCAACTCCAGCTCGCACTTGTTGGTGCGAGCTGGCGCACGTCTAATTATGAGTCGTTGGGCCGGGGGCGCACTATGCACGGTGTCCGCTGTCAAGCAATAACGTCTTGAAACCAAGACTAGTCTAAAGTAAGCCCGAGATTTTTTCGATTCTCGCGCGTACTTAGACATCTAAAAATAACCTTACAAATGTCACGTGACTGACAACGTGATCTATACCATCCCGCTTTGTTGACGTTCACTCAATTCAGCACCAGTGAACCATGTCTGTTTTTATCAGAATTGGGTATTTTCTCAATCAGATTTCCCCATGCAAGTCAAGTAACAATATTCCCGTCAATCTCGTTCGTCGGGCCTTTCGTTCAAGTTTTCCTCAAAACACTGCAGACGGAAAGCAAAATTTAGGGACTAACACGACTGCTCGACCTCCTCCACAGGTGGAACTTCCGGATTACAACACGAGTGTCAACGTGCACGAGCATCGACTGAAGAGACCTGAAAAGCCACCGCCCTTGAGAAAGAAATGGGTAGGGCTGGACGAACTAAAGCAGCGAACAAAGGCAAGAGATGTGGGCCGTATTTATTGAGAGATAAGTTGTCCGCCCTGTGGCATCCCCAGTTAAAACTCCATGGGAGTACTGAGCATTAGTTAATACCATGATTACCTATTAAGTTACCAAGAAGCAATTGGAAATTAAGCAAATCCTGTAGTTGGGCCAGCCCAAATCAACTATGCAGCTCTTGGGACTATCTTTACAACGTAGGGTAAAGGTGGGGTATTGGACCACATAGGAAAAGCAAGACATTCGGCCAGCTGTATAGTTTTGTATGCTGTTGGTTGAATTTTCCTCTTGGTCAAGAATTCCTGCACTTACCCCTATTTTAGTTTGAGTAACTCCAGTCATAGCAAGTCGGACCCTATGAACTGCCTTTTTAAACATTTTGACGTGGCAGCCAGACCACGTCCAAATATTACCATGTCCAAATGTTTACAAAGGTCATTTGTAGAGTTGGACCTAGTACTAGGACCAATGTTGTCGTCAGCGAATAGCAAAGAAAAATGGACAAGTATAGTCTGGATTCAATTTTCCAATAACATGAATTACATTGATGATGAGGATAATATGCTGACTATTCACTGACAGCTGTTGACACTTGGTTTCCATTGTCAAGATTTTTTTTCTTGTCACTCAACACTATGACTTACCAGGGATCGCTCATTCCGGAGACACTCAAAGAAATGGAGCAGAATGAGGACTTCCAAATCACGGCAGCCAACCTGCGCAAAATGGGACAAGCAAAACTCACTAGGGAGGAGCGCAAGAAGCGACAGAGGGCGCTAGACAACCTGGGTGTTCCCAACTTCCGAGAGTTCATCACAAAGTGGAGCAAGCAGCCAGGCCACGGTGAGCTATATTGGAACCCTCGGACAATGTTTCACCTCGTGCCGTTTTGAGCAATTCTTAAAAATACTAGTCTTGGTACAAGGCAGTACAGTTTGTAGTGAATTGTGACCCATTGGCAAAAGACAGTGCTACCACTCCTGAAGCACTGTCACACGCAGACAATTCTTGTTTTACCGGTATATCTTGTCATAAAACAACTTTATTTTCAATTTTAACAAATGCTGGAAGCACAGTAAGCTCGTAGGCCTTAAAGACTACATGCACAAAGACAAGCCATGCAAAAAAATTGTAAGGCCCCCCCAAAGTCTTTCGTCTCTGGTCAACCCACACGTTGATTTCAAGCATGGGCGTCAATTTTTTTTTCTCTGTGAGAGCTGCAACAGCGCCCCCATTGCTGCACTGCCTCAGCATTTCTGCAGGCTGCTCGATCTTTTACTCAGGGCGATAGATGATAGATTAATGTTGAACAATGGACAGCAGACGGGATACAAAGTTGTTTGTTGTCAGCTTATACGTGTAATCATAATAAAGCTGGTCTAGTCCCATGACTCAACAACGTGTGTTTGCATTTGTCTGTACAATCTAACCCTGGAAGAGGGGGAAAAAAAAGCTGCATCACCGCATCAATTCCAGAACATCAGTCTTACCAGAGACAAACTATTTAGGGGTGGGTCTAAATGGCCAAAAAAATAAAAATGCCGTCATGCATTATAGGGTTTTCATATTGCTGATGGAGAAATGTGCTAACCCCTGGCGTTTGAAATTTCCCCTGCAATACAGAACAGCTAATGAAGCAACTTAAGAAGGTGGAGATTGGGGTCCTGCAGCTGAACATTGGGCTGTACTGCAACCAGGCCTGCAATCACTGTCACGTCGAGTCCTCCCCAAAGAGGACGGAGACGATGACCAGGCTGACGGCAGAAAGGTGCCTGGAGATTTTGAAGAACAGTCCCACGGTTCACACCCTGGATCTTACAGGTAAGGGAACAATGGGGATAACAGAAGGGAAGGAATTAGACGAACTGTCTTGGAGAGAGGCTGATCTGAGAAACCTAGAAGTCTTCGAGAATAGTCTGTTTATTTTAAACAGACTATTCTGTTTTATGATTTTTTAAATATTTTTAAAACAGATAGTCTTCTTTACAGCCAGCCTACTTGTAACTATAATTTTTCTGAGTTGATTATTATGCTTTTGATTACAGGTTTGCTTAAATCATATGGCTGATTTTTTGTGTATATGCTAATATTCAGGTGAAATTTAAATAACAAAGAGAAGTGAGTTCTCTGACTTGAGACAAGGTGATAATTTTTTTGCCAAAAATGTCCTTTCAATGTATATCAATCACCTGGGAAGGTCCATTGTTGTATTTGTCCCACTTTGATGCTGGCACTTTTGTCCCTTCTCTTGCACCTTTTAAAGGAAGCTTTTATTTTCCCAATTTGATAGTTTGATTAATTGAATAGAATGACACCAAACGATACTGTTGGAGGAACACAGGAATCACCATGAATTTGAGAGAAAAGGGACAAATGTCTGGATTGGAGTCATTTCAAGATTTGTGGGAAGACTGCACGTATAAGAATTGAAGGGACGCACTGAGCACAAAGTGGACATTTCAGAAATTCCTGCTTATTACAGGTGGAGCACCGGAACTTGCCGGGGAGTTCAAGTTCCTAGCTCGGGGAGGTCGTGACCTTGGACGAGAGGTCATCGACCGCTGCAACCTCACAGCACTGCTGGAGCCCGGGCAGGAGGACACTGCAGAGTTCCTGGCCAAGAATAAGATCACTGTCATAGCCTCCTTGCCCTGCTACAGGTAGTTTTTCAACTGGGTTTTCAATTCCAATTTGGGTCAGTTACCACCACTTACACACCAGGGATTTTAGATGGAGCTTCTGTCTCCAAACCTTGCTCCATCTCTCTTTTTCATCATAACTTGGGTGGGATAGTGCATATGTACTAGACTCAAGCCCTCTTTGAAACCAATCCAGTTTTGAACTCAGCAGTGAAATTTGTATTTTGCACTAGCACTGCAGAAGAAATCTCTTCTAAGTAGAAGATAGGTCCCAAGTAGCAGATATCTTCCAAATAGTACGGCAGTGGATTTATACCGAATTCTGGATATTCCAAATAAAAATATAATAATTTCAAGTAAAGTATATTTTTATAGTTGCAGATATATTTCAAATAAACGGATATAGGCCGAATAGGGGATGTATGTCAAGCAGTAACTAGATTCTTAGTAGTGGACATTATTCCAAATGCAAGATATGTTTCAAGGACCATGTATCTTTAGATTGAGTCATGGACATATATCCCAAGCTATTTTAATGCTACAGCAGTGCATGTTGCTAGTTTTGTCGTTTTTTTTCTACTTATAGTGCCAAAAACGTGAACACCCAGCGAGGCAGCGGCGTGTTTGACAAGAGCATCCAGGCCTTGCTGCTGTTGAATCAATTGGGCTATGGGAAGCCAGACGGAGGGCTACGACTGGATTTGGTTTACAATCCCCTGGGTAGGGACAGATATAGATGAATCCAGTGATATATCACTGGACCTTCCCAGTGGCCCCCTCATAATGGCAGATAACATTGTGTTGGGTTTTGTATTTGGGGCAAGGCCACTTGGCTTTTTAAACCCTTCCCTTGTAGCTTGTATTTGACTCTCTACAATAGTTGTTACGATGCTTCCCCGCCATTGACGGGGACCACTGCCAGTGGCCTGTGATAGTGTTACCATGGTCACCAGGTCTGTTTAGAGGCAGACAGCAAAGGGACATCTGCATACTGCCAGAATTCTGATAATTGATTTGGCTGAACCCTTGTGGCATTGCATTCTTACATGTATGCTCATTTCCTCAGGTGGCTTTCTGCCTCCGTCCCAATCAGAGCTGGAGGCAAAGTACAAGGAGGAATTGTGGGACACCTTTGGAATTGAGTTCAATAGCTTGTACACTATCACCAACATGCCCATCAAGAGGTTTGCTGACTTCTTGTACCGACGGTGAGTTGATATCTCCCAAAATGGACACCATTCTGGTCAAAGAAGCAAGGATGCATTGTCCTGTGCTGAAACATACATTGATTTGCATTCCAACTCCCATTTAGTTACAGCACATTAGAGTTCACTGTGAAATCTGCTGTCCTTAACGGGCCCTTTAACTCATTTGTGAATCGTCCAATCAGAAACGAGCTTGAGGATTACATGCAGTTGCTGGTCAGGAACTTTAACCCTGCGTCAGTGGAGGGCCTCATGTGCCGCAATCACCTCAATGTGAACTGGGATGGGCGGCTCTTCGACTGCGACTTCAACCAGCAACTGGACATGGGCATGCGTAGGGTGAACAGCAAAATGGGTATGTTTTGCTGGGACAAGAAGGGACAAAGTGGGCAAACTGAACATTCTTGAGCAAAGCGGCTTTCTTGTGAAGCTCATGTTTGCTTTTCAACCTCCCTGCTTTTTGAAGTTTTTGAACGAGAGCAAGTATGATCGCAGGCCAGTGGTTGAGATGCCATTAGTTTATGACGTACCTTTCAGCAGGGGCAGATCCAGGAATTTTTCCGGGGGAGGTTCAGCCTGGAAATTTTTAATGTCTGGATATTTCTCTTTTATGTTATAAATATTTTCCCAAGCTCGTTTTCTGAGTTGGATTTTTTAAGAAGTAACTGAACAAAAAAATATTACAGCTTCTAAAATCTTTGCACGTTATTTTTCCTATCCAAGAATTCCAGAAGCACGCGATCAGGGGTCAACTCTCAGGCTGTATAGAGGCTAGTCTCAAAAGTTGACCAGACTAGTCTAACCGTTGTTGTCCAGATTCTGTCTTGGTTTGTCAACCTGTAGTTAGCAGCAATGCTTGATCAAACTAAGTTGACTACTTTGAGTTTATGTCTTATGCTGCCCATATGTATGTACACCTACTTCTAAAATTGGGTTTTCCTTCTTTCTGCCCTATACTCAATTCCACGGCATTTCTCTCTCATCAAAACCATTGTCCTTCATGTCTCAGCTGAAAAGTCTGTTACTCTCTGTCGTGGACATTGCAAGGGGGCTTGTCCCTCCCCCCATCCCCCTCAGAAAAAAAAATGAAAAATAAAAAAAATGCAAGAAAAAGCATAAGAAAGGTAGGGACAGGAGGGATAAAAATCACCAGTTTGCTTGGGAAAAAATTTGAATGCCCCCTTCCCTAGTCAATCATTTTTCAGTTTGCTGCTGATAAGTGATTTGCACACCTCGAACCTTCCTTGAGAAAGTGGTTTGCTCCCTACCTGTGGAAGAAATCCTGGCAACACCCGTGTTGTTTATCACTGTTTATTCCATTTTCAGAGGCTGCCCACGATATGTCTGAGCGTTCCTCATCGGCCCCCTCAGTCTGGGATATTGAGTCAACGGACGACCTCGTCGGTCTGCGCATTGTCACGGACAACCACTGCTTTGGCTGTACATCGGGTATGGGCTCCAGTTGCCAGGGGACCACTGCTTGATCAACTTGTGCATACCTACCGAGGGCGCCATTGCATCATTCAGTGAAACAGTTCCCTCATGGTGGGGTTAAGAGTTTTATGATATCATACTCTCTGTGCACAACCGAACAGATGAGAAAGCCTTTGACTGCGAGCATACTTAATCTAAATGTGCAAGACCACTTGATGGCACTGTTTCAGTCAGCTTGTGGATTGATTTTTTTCTTATTTTCAGAGTTACGGGCCAAGTTGGGTATCCTTATTAATGATTAAAAATTGTTGTTTTTCTGATAATTATTAAATGTCAGGTTTGTTTTTTTTTACTCATGTACATGTATATGTATATTTGCACCTAAACATGTATATTTTTTATCTCACAACTGGATGTGGGGAGACAAGTCTTTTGACCACAGTGATTTTATTACTTATGTCTTTCCTGTGCCCATCCCTTTGTGATGTTCATTGTTGGCATGAATAAAATAATAATAATAAAAATAATAATGTGACAGTAACTCTGCTCACTGTAGCTGTGGGCGTGGACTTTGATAGCAAATATATCAGTTCAATGCACTTTGCCTGTTGATGATGAGTAATGTTTGAGTCCAAGCATTCATGGAATAAGCAGAAATCCTTACTTAGCCGATTTTCTGCACCGTTTGATGAGGTTGGCTCTTAAGTCCAGGTACATGTACTAATGCAAATGTTTCTCATTTCAACAAGTATAGATAGCCAGTTTCCATGGAGCTGTATGTGAAAGACAGGGTTTTGATGGTACGCACAGGGACATTCGTTAAAGTGCCAGTTAAGTTTATCAGAAATTATATTTAAAAAAGTATTCCATAGAAAATCATGAAAGAGGTATGTACTCATCAGAATTTCCTGTTGTCAGCATTCCTTTCCGATTGATTTCTGTTTATATGTCAGTTTATATCACGTCATCGTTCAGTTAAGAGGTATTCAGACATGCTCTAAAAGTTAAAAATAACGATTTGATAAACACATTTTAAACAGGATATTTACATACTAGATTATTGATCATATGCTTAATCTCAAATCTACATGAACCAAAATTACAAATCAAAAAAGCAAAGAAATGTATGCAAGCATTTAGTTACTGGTAGAGTTCAATTTTCTTGCCAATTTTTTTTTTAATTTTTGCCATCATTGATATGAATGAATACACATTTTTCATTGAAATATCTGAATTCAAAATGTAGAATTTCCTTTAAGCAGCATTTGTTTCGCTCATTTTGTATGTGTTTATAATTTATAATGTGTGATTTCTTTGATATGTATTTACAAGTTAAGTGATGGGTTCTTTTGAGTTTATATACAACTACGACACTTTATTTGTTTCATTTTTAGTTATAATTTTCTTAATTTTTGATTGATCGTGTGCTGGTCGTTTTATATTAATTTTATTTACTATTTTTACAAACAGGCTCTCCTGGAGAAAGAGCAACATTAATGTAATTATTATTGTTATTCTTATTATATACATGTATCTGTTTATATTGCATTTTCTATATTTCCAAATAGGTCACTTGGGAGACATTTTGTGGTAAATTTTTCAACATTAGGGAGACATTGGTCATTAGGGAGACATTTCAATGTCTCCCTAATGCTCCAACTACCAAAAGGAGGAAAAATTTTTCTGTCCACATTTTGAGAGATGATAGATTAGGGTCTGAAAGGAAAACATGCAAAGTTTGGTTAAGATCGGATTAGGGAATATTGAATTATGGGACGGTAAAGTGTGAAAAATTTTGTGCACGTTCCAATGGGAATGTCTCCCAAGTGACCCATTTTCGGTAAATCGTATTTCAATAAGTGTTATTCCAATTTTTTTTTAAGCTTAAATATCCCTTTTTTCAAAAATAAACTTCAAGTAGGATATTCATGTACTATTAGTGATCATTCGCTAAATCTGCATGAAATAAAACTTAAAATCTTGTAAAGAAGATATACTAGTATTACGCGGGTGCGTACTTCATGTGGAATTCACTTCTCTTGCCAGTTTTATCTGAATACGTGCTTATTTGCATTTCAGTATCTGTATTTGATGTATTGATTTGTGAACAACTGGTTGAACATCTTAATGTTTAAGAACCTTGAAACAAAATCGATTATTTTGCTGATAGAATGTTGCTGAGCCATTACCCTCAAATTAAAGAAGCTTTATGTTTTTCAATATGCAACGGCATGTTAGCACTTTGGACAAAGAGCTCATGATTCACATCATCGTAGTCATGTTCAATTGAGATAGAGTTCACTCTTTGTTGCTATAACCGGGGCTCAGGAAAGTCACAGCATTTTCAATGTACAACCTCCGAGTCTCCGTTGGAAGTTTTGTGGATTTTGGTGCAGTCTTGTCCCTGTTGAACTTTAGTTTGCTGACGAAGATATGATTCAAGATAAAGTGTTTCTTTTGATATTTTTTAAAATGGAGCTTAAAAACGCACTCTCATCGTGCTGGTTTGGTCTCATTTTCCAATGCACTCGTAGGAACCATAGGCACTAACCTCTTAAAAGGACTCGGAAACAAGCGTAAATGGTCAAAAATATAAACCTTTTTTGCTGTTCTGTTTGAATCTCGCTTGTTTACGCCAAACATTATTTTCTTCCTGCGTGGCCGTTCACAGATGTTATTGGTTAAAAGGTCCCTCGGTGTCACAAAAGGTCATTACACTGAAAAGTGGGGAGGTGTCAATAAGTGGAGGGACGTTTTTAGTACTAACCATTTGCCAGATTGGGGAGAAATTACAACCTCGGTAGTGAGGTCATGGTAACTAATTTAAATTAGGAACATCCTGGGTTTATTGTGGTGTAACCATTTAGGAATAAAAAATATCACGTGGTTACGTTTCACCACAACTTGTTGATTCCTGCGCTCTCTGTGCTGTCTGATTCCCCCGGAGAAAGAATGGTAGAGTCGCAATCGGACACGCGGAAAAACATGTTGGGATATCTCGTCCAGATTATGGAAAGTGAAAAATATGCACTTCCCGTATCCCCTGATACCACCGCGCGGGCCGGCTCATAAACAGGAAATGCGTAGACAATAATTTGCCCTGCATGTGTTGTGTGGGATATTCCCTGAAAGAAAAAGTACGATGCATCCATGCCTCTTAATCTTATGCTGAGGATTTGTTAGTTTCTGCGTGGTTTCTGGTGTGAAGTGTTTTCCTTGCAATTCCTGGTTTGCTGTGGAAGCTGCAGGCCTAAGTGGAAGTGTCCAGGCTCTGTAAGTGCATGTATGTTTAATGAACTAGTCCTATGATTAAACAACCTGTCGGAAAATGGTGCCTCGTAGTGCTTGCATCGCTGGCTGTTTTCGCTCAAACTTCCCTATACATGTCTTGCCTTTCTACATGGCGAACATTTATTTGCTGTTGGCCAATGTTGTATCCAAAAAAAGTCACGTGTACTTCTCTGATTGGTATGGTGATAGTCGCCGCAAAACAGTAATGGTGGTTCAAGCTCTCGCAATGGGTACAGACCAGTAAATAAGATGCCATAGACAACAGTGATAAATATCCCTACTTAAAAAATCAGGAAAAATACTCACTAGTTTCACAGGTGTTCAAGACACAGATCAAATTAAAGCTCCCTTCCTCATCTTTCATTTTCCTTCCAATTTTCAGCGGCTTAATCGATGACTTATGAAGACATTGCTCTCTAGAGAAAATCACCCCTCAAAACAGTCATGAGGCCCATCGCCATTTTGAAAATTAATGCCTACACTCCATTCAAATCTAGAGCGATTTAGAGGGCCCTGTTTGGTCAGAAATAAAAGCTGGCAGTGCTGCTGGTAGATTCCACCCTCCTTAACAAACCACCCAGTCCACGTACCACAAAATGCTCTAATAGCAGAGAATTTGACAGCCTACAAATCGTCCGCAGTTTTGGACCTATTTACGGGCCTGCAACCGGACCCCATACCCTGGGACTCGTAGAACCATGCACGAATCAGAACATAGTAGGACCATGAAGGAATGGTAGAACTATAGTATGGGCCACGAGTATCCCTGGGGCTCTTGCACTAATGGTAATTTGATATGATGTCAAGGCTTTATGGCCAATAAAATGTAATTTTTTGTATTTACTTCTGACACTTAGTGTTTGATCACTGACCATTGACTGTGTTGGACCACGACATTGTTTGACACTCCCCGCCCCGCCTCTCGCCTCACCCGACCACGTGTGCTCTATAAAGCGTTACCTAGCTGCATCTTGACCTCGGTTCCCTGTCCGATCACAGAGCGAGGAAACCGTTTCCTCACCCTGTGGACCGGATAAGTCTTTCTGATAATTTGCGAATTTTTCGATGTGGGTGAAATTTCAATGGGCGCAGTGCTGATACGTCAGTTTTAGCTTTGATCACTGTCAGTCCATCGACATCTGTCAGTTATACCCATGTCTCTCCCGATGCTGTAGGCAATGTCTAGAAACAACATTAGGATATCACAACAATAAATTATTGTACGGCCCTTTACATCGTGTTATGTGGCGTGAAATGAGGCTACATTTCCCGAACCCAGTCACCTTTTCCGTCGGACCAGTTGGGCAAAAAGTTGCACCTGTCGTGCAATTATTGCGTCTCCTTCAGGAGACCCAGTGAGAAACGCAAAGAACTACACAGTCTGATTGGAGTGTTTTTTACGTGAACATCATTAAAACGATTCTCCGCCCGTTTCCTGTGGTTGTTGCTTGTTGCTTGTTGATCTGAATTGAAGGTCACTCATGACAATGAAAAAAGAAAGAAATTAATGTGTTTCAGTTTCTGAGGAATATTGTTACCAATCGCTGTCAAAATTAGCTAATCGCTGATACCCCTCTATTCATTATAGCTCCAAGGATCGACCGCATAAACGGAAATAAAATCCAACATGTTTGCAGAGCTCATGTATATGCCTTTCTTTGTGAAATGCTCATCAGTTGGCCCAGATAAGTACTGCATGGCATTCGTATACAGTCAATCACATTTTGAACTCCATGGTCAGCGGCTACCAGCTTTTTTTTGGGGGGGGGAGTTCGTTTTTATGGAGATTTAATTGCACTGTTTAATGCTGAAAGTGATTGCCTGATTTCGATGCCTCTGTATTTGGTGATTTTGAATACGATGTTCAACTGATTGATTGTGTGATCTCCTTTCGTGTTTCCCCCCTCTGTGCAGACCCACTCTTGACAGATCTTGCGTCTTGAACGAAGTCGGTTATTTCTGGAAGCTGACTGTAAAGTTCCATGACCTGAAGAGGGCTTTTTTTGTAAAGAAAAGTCCTTTTTGGAACTTTATATTGTGAATTCACCAATCTATTCAATATTTGGTGAAGGAATTTATTTTGCCGAGCCATATACACGTAGACTTCATGAAGCTGTCATAAACATTCGACGATTCCAAAATGTGAGAAACTCTATGTTTTGCTGCTGCGGCCGTGACCTTCCGATAACCACACACCAACGATTCTGAAGACCTCGGTGCAGGCAGTTCGGAGACAGCACCCACACTTTGGTCACGACTTCCGGCACCCAGAATGGACGCCAGCATGGGAGATCTACGCGCGCACGCTGCTGTGGTAACCAGGGTGACGTCAAAGGATCACGAGGGAGGGCAACAGGTGGACCCCAATGGGTAATGATATTTTGTGTGTTCTGATCGTTTGAAATGCAGGTGCACAGTACAGGATCTGTTCTCCAAATGAGGAGATAACCTGTGTTTTTACTTTTCCACGAGGGATTCATAAGGGTTTTAAATTAAACTCCGTGAAGTTTACGATGCTGATTTACAACTATCAACAACATTATCGAATACTCTTTTCGTTCCTCCGTGATTCAATCAGAAAAACAGAAGAAAATATTGAACACGTTAAAGGTGCTTAAGGGCCAATCAACGTTATACATTGCTCCCAAGAAATAACCGTTACTCTCCACAAGATACCGGGTATATAAACTCAAAAGGCTATAGATTGCTCTCTCTCCATAAAACGAATCGGGTACAACTGAAAATTAATGTCTGGCTACTTTGTTTGTAAAGTTTCTCCTTTCCTGACGGCTAGGGTGTGTGGAAATCCCTACGAAACTTGGTATTGGTGAGGACTCCTAGAATTTATACGTGATTTTTGGTCTGCTAATAATTTAGTTACCGATCCGACCAAGTAATATTGTTCGGCGTCATCATTCATGTGCATACCTGTACACTTTTTATAACATGCATGGTCACCACACCATACCTGTCCTTGCTAGACATGTGCGTTATTATTACAGATTACGAAAACAGTCATTGATTTTACCAAGTGGTGCCAGCGACCTTGAGAGAGTGCTTGACGTGCCTAACGTGCACCCGCCGAATCCGCCCGACACATGGCTGCCTCTTCTCATTCATCACCCGCGATCCCAGGACACGATTTCCCTTGAACCCCCAAACTACATTTAAAAAAATGTGGTGTACACATTTTTTTTCACTCCATGTATTCACGGCAACGCGACTATGGGGACATCGTGAAAAATGGAGAGAAAATTTGGTTTGGCATGCACTGGCACGTCGTTCAGCTAGCAGGGCCTCAGGGAAAACGGCACACTTCGTACATGGTTGTGGTTTGAGACTCAAAACTGTCTTGGACCCGGTAATGTAACATGCCAAACTGAAGTGGAATAAACCATAGAAGACACTCGTTTGGATGAGTAAACTTACCAGCGGCCTGTTTATCGAGGCTTATCAACAGACACCGTGTTTCCAAAAGAGTAGAAAGTCCACACGGGTTTTTTTTTGCCTCCTTTTCCCGAAGCAGGAAGGAGTTTCTTTTGTTGTAGCTATTTTCGCTACGTGCATCGCATGTTCAGAACATGATAGTATCTAGTGTAATAGATAAGAACATGTGCGCCTCGCTGATACAGTTTGGAAACTCGCAGGGCCGTTCCGAGGACAAACAGAAATTATGGGACGTTTCTCCTCGGTGTCTTTCTGAGATGAATAAGTCGGTCTCCATGAGATTTTTTTTCAACGGAACTCTCTGAGAACTGTTGGTGTTGCGAGTTGGGAAGCATACGCGCGAAAATCCTAGCAGAACTGCTTCTTTTTAAGTTGCAATGCAAGTTTGTCTCTCATTCGTAATTTGTGTGATTGCACGGCACTGTGCCTCTAGGATTTGATCCTATCCTAGGACGGTGCCTCCAAGGACATCATTGATATAAAAACTTGCGCAAAAACTGAAAGTGATTTTGGGAAAAATTGCGGTTATTGGGAAGAGATAATTTTATAATGAGTATTGGCAAAGTTTCTGTATGGCTTAATTGCCTTGCAACCCCGATGGACGTGTGTCAAAATTACCGGATTTAAGTCGCCATTATAGTGACATAAGTTTTCCATGTGACCATAACACGGCTTGTGGAACCATATAGGGTGGAACGAACTGTCTCGTGAAACTGACAACGCGAATCCTATCATTTAAAGACAACCTGTAAATCTTGTCATTTTGACAGACCTGTTTTTCCGCGCAATTTACGCCGCGTTTCCCGCATTTCCGACGGTCCCTTCGGGCACCCTGTGCCCCTCACCACCGCAGAATGGCAGTTTCGACGTAAGATAATGACATGGCCCAATATCTGCTCTCCTCCACCAGGGAAACAGTGGACGAAGTCCTGAACGTCCACCCATCCTTCCTGGAGTGCTCGGGATGCAGCGAGTCCATACGGGACCGCTACTTCCTGCGCGCCATGGACAAGTACTGGCACGAGGACTGCCTGGCCTGCGACCTGTGCCAGTGCCGGCTCGGCGAGGTCGATTGCTACATGTACACCAAGATGGGCCGCAAACTCTGCAAGAGAGACTACCTCAGGTGAGATTTCAAGTGACGGTCTTGAGAATGAGATAAAATGAAAAGAGGACACTGTCATTTGAGAAAAAAAGCAAGCGACGTCGCGCCGTTTCATTTCATGCGGGTCATATCGTCAGCAGACGGCCGATTAACTGATAGGATTGACTTGGCGCTTGCTTATTGATGTTCTCGAATGACCTGTGACGTACTTCATTTCATGGAGGCACTATTGGAGAATTTGTGGGTAATTCCAGTAATTAGTGGTCCAAAAGTGTGTCATTTTTGTGTCGCTGTTACATCTGACCTTTGTTATTTGACATGGAAATATCACCGGAATTGATTTCAGACTACATGCATTACTTTTTGTGTGGCAGGTACTTTGCATTAATTCATCACTCTTAGAAATTAGAAAATGTGTTCTGAACATACAAAATCATATGTCAGATGTGACAGGGACAGGAAAAAAATGGACCCCTTATTTCTGGTGTTACCCCGTGCACCAAACTGGCTTATTCTTAATCTTGTCAAGCTATTTCAGCTTCAATAACCCGAACTTCGTTCATGTCGAAAAACATTGCTGAGCTCTTTTTGTTTCATTGTAGAATGCGATACAAAGTTAACACGTTTGTGTCTGTGATATAAGCACTGTCGATATTACATTTTAGACTGTACATTTATTTATTGACATTCTTCGGAAATTGATGTTATAACCCCACACGTTTAAAAAAATGACCACAACTTCGTATCTTTTTCAGATATTGGCCCTGCATTTTGTCCACATTTCCCTTACCATTAACGATAATTGCATGAAGCACTTTTGAGTTGTTATTAACTAACCCATCAACGCACATGAACACCAAGAATTGGTTAAATGGCGCTGATGAACTCCACAAAGGTTTTCTCCCTATCCCCTGCGAATATTTCTCTAAATATCGGTCTAATGGAACCACCTGCTGAAATGCAAGAATGTTGAGGAGAGTAAATCTAAGTAAATCCTTCTAACACCCTCCTTATGCGTTTAAAGCCAAACTGCTTCTAACATAAGGGTATGAAACCCACCCAAGGCGATGTCATTCAAAGAACAAAACAACATCATCACCCAGCCTGTACCTTACATTTGAAGCAAAATATGGGACGGAGAGAACCCCCCCCCGCCTTTGTGTTGGTCATTGTTTGATCGGAATCTCAGGAATTCTTCAAAGACTTCTAGGGGGATGTGTTAGGTAACAAAAGTCTAGAGTGTGTATAGGGATTGGACAGGTAAGGGGGGTACCCCTCCGTCCCATATCTTGCCTGGTATAGTACCTTAACTTGAACAAAACCCAAGGCCCGAACAAAAACAGAGGAAAATGAAACTTGTTTCTCGAAGTTACTTGCCGAAAGACCTGGCATAACGGCACATAGTATACAAGCAGTTGTCATTCCCAGAACCGCCGGTGTAACTTCCTGCTTATTATTCTAGTGATCTCGATGTTTTTGTCTTTATCCCAGGCTGTTTGCGCCAAGCGGTGTGTGCTCTGCCTGCAAGCGATCCATACCTGCGTACGAGATGGTCATGACGGTGAGTCCGGGTCGCGTCTTCCACCTCGAGTGCTTCAAGTGCTCGCAGTGCGAGAAACACTTCTGCGTGGGCGACAAGTATTACCTGATGGGCGCCAACATCGTCTGCGAGGACCACTGAACCCAAACACACCCATCAAGAGACGTCCAGAGCTCGATGCGTGGATTCCTATAATTGGAGGAATGTGGAGCAGAAAGCAACCTGCACTTGATTGGCTGAGATCGGCCACTGTGTTTGACCGTAACCGTGACTGGTAGACCCATTGTCGACTGAACGCGTTTACTTGGAAACATAAGGCTACCAAGAAACCCCAAATGACAAAATTTGTAGGCCTAACAGTGGTCGATGTTTCATGGGTGAAATAAAAAGATACATAATTCCCGATTGGTTGGTTGTCGCGCTTCAGACTCTATTGTTGGAAGCCACACGGACCAAGGCGTGCATAGCTCGGTGGATTCCTATGATTCCTCCAATAAGAGCCTACGGCGGTGAGTACAGATGTATCTGGTATACACTTTGACCCATCAACAAGACTGCTGTCGCTCTCTAGGTCATTCGCAACGAGCCTTTACCGCCGCCCTGTTGGATCAGACGGTCTTCCAGAAACCGCACAGCCACTGGCTGCCGCATTATCCAATCAACTCTAGACTGGAACACGCATTTGTTGGCACCAGAAACAAAGTGCGCACGACCTATTCGTTGAAAGATGTGTAATGGGTCAATGGGACGACCAAAACATTGCACGTCCATTGTGTTAGATCTACTGAATTAACACTAACCCCCAAGGGTTATTTAAAATCGTATTGAAGTTGAATGATTTGGGACTATTAGGGTTTAAGTTGTAGCTTTCTGTCAACGAAAACTCCTCAGAAGAACTAAAGCGGACTACCAGCTCCTCTCAATAACCGTCGACTTGGACTAGCAAGATTTAGAGTTGAAATTTGTTGATGAATGGAGAGAGGAAATTGTAATCTTTGGGGCCTGAGGAAGAACAGTTTGAATGGGCGGGGGGCATTGTAGACATTTTGCAGATCACTTGTTTAATAATGGGATACTTTTCTGCATCTTGTCAAGAGTTTAAGGGATAGATGAGCTGTGAATATGTTAGATATCTTCAATATATTTTCTGACAAAATGTTAACTAAAGGAAGTTAGATAATTCACAAATTTCTTTACTCTGTCGTATGCAGTTAATGCATTTCGGTTTTTATTGAAATGTGTACTCTTAATGAAATGATCAGTATGACAGAACAGTGATAGACGAATTTCTACCATCATCCCTCGTTTCGGTTTGCTCCGTTTCGTTATGCTCACTGGCAAGGGAGTAAGTTTGTTTTTGTTTTTATTTTTTTATTTCATGTAGACGTAAAAATAGCGTGTTAACAGTCATCGCGCGTACTCATATTTGCCATTCTTTGAACTCGTAATTTCCAGGGTTGAGACCATTTTTCAAGGCCACTGTGCTGTTTTTAATCGGAGCTTAGCCAATGCATGAGGGCAAAAAGGGGAGCTGGAATGCTGTGTACGTGTTTTTTTTTCCAGTGTAGTCGCGGGAAAACGAAGTTCCCCTCATATAGTCTTTCTAGATCCCCTTACCGTCCTCGCCACGCCCTCGTTCGTACTGAAACTATCCAACTGGCAAAAGGTGATAGCGCCCTCTATTTATTGCGACCTCTGATTTGTGCCCGTACACATCAAGGTCGAGTTCGGGCGGCCTGTTCTTGACACGGGTTTCGCGTTCTCACGCTCGAACGGGGGAAACATGACCCAAGAACACTTTTCTCGGAACAACTTCACACACCACCTCCTTGTCAGGGTTTTACACGAACACACGGGAAAACTCGTGAGATTTGATTTTTGAAAAGCTGCAAAACTATCGAGATGGCTTACAAAACTGGAAACAATGGAAAGATTTGCACAATAAACATCAATAGTTTTCAACGACAGATATGATTTTTTAATGGAACAGAAGTTAGCTTAAACATTAACTCTCGGAGAATGTACAAGGACGCCGCCATTATGCTTGCAAGTAACTAGTAGCGATAACGGTTGTACGTTCCCAGCGACCGACCCACAAACATCAAATCGAGCTGTTCCTGAACATACGAGAACAAGCTCCCCGAGCTCAGCCCAAGAGAAGCTAGTACGGTTAGCTACAAAAGCTACGCCTGCTATCGTTTTACTCCTGTGTCCACAAGCAGTGAACAAAGAATGAAAGACACTGGAACTAGATGCGACTTATATTAGCCCCTCCACATAATTGCACGCAGTGCTAGTTGTACGTTGTTTGGACTTGCTCTGGAGCCCAGCTTCATTAGAGGGCGCTCTTTTGATGAGAGGCAGAACAAAACATGATGCATTTTTTTTCTTTCACAACACTTTGTGGAAACACAACTTGAATTAGAGCTATAAGCGTGGTTCTGGTGGATTTTTTTTCAAAGGGAAGTAAAGCCTGACTTTTCAACAGGGGAAGCTTCGCTGAGGCATGAAGATTGGTCTCCTCTCAAGATGGGCAAAAAGCATTTTTCCATACAAAGAAGAAAAATAATCGCAAGAGAAAATCAAATGCCCTTCGTTTTCACTTTACCCCTTGATTGATGGGTCATTAACTATTTCCGAACTTGCGCCCTTCCATATGCGCGTCAACACTTGCGACAAGCGTTGCGTATCCGTCAAAAGCGCTCCAGGAGCGTGTGTTACGTTAATTTAACGCATGAATGCATCGTGTACGCAACGCATTTTAAAACCGTAAAGGCGCCTTAACACGTACGTGTATATGTTTGTGAATGCATTGCGCTACGTACGCTGTACACGTACACGTACGTTGAGTCTGTCCGCATAGCTTGCTCTGTGGGTTGGCCCGTAGTGCTTGTAGCATACGGGGGTTGGTAGTCCCGTACGTGAAGCCAGATAACCTCCGTTCGACCGCCTTGGACAAGGCTAGGGAGGCCTACATCATCCGCGGTATCTCTGTGCACTCGGATAAAGAGGAAACACACTGTGACCAACCGTCTCACTCAAGGACACGAGCGCCTCGAGGAAGATTCCCTAGTTGGGTTCAAAGCCCACTATTGACCTTCTATTTGTATATGGGCGGCCAAAGTTTGTAGGAAAATCACCCTTTGAATTTTCCTCAATTTCGTTCAAAATGTACATTTGTCCCTTTCACTCTAAAGAGGATTGTATTTTCATTTAGTATTTAGCAAAGCGCTTATCATTATCAGGCGTTCTGATGATGAGCTGCTTGGAATTTTTAACAATTTGTGAATTAATCTTTTATTTTTGTATTGATCGCCGGCCATAGTTTAAGCAGTCACTTGTAGGAAACAACACAACTATGACGTAAAATGAGCAGACCCTATAGTCTTGTTCGACATCTTAGCCACCGGACCGCACCCTGTCCCACAGTGCAAAGCTCTATGCCTTGGTTGCAGGGCAAATATATCATCTGTCCATCATTCTGTATCGATTCGATTCGAGCCTCCCACCCGTTGTTACATCCATCTCATGTTTGTGCTTTCGTCTTCTTAACTGTCCACAGAAAGACTTCCATTCTGGCAAACAAAATACCTCCTGCCGTCTATGTCCCCATTCTAGTAGCTTCCGGTATTTAGCCTCTTTTCTTTGGCCGTCCATTAAAGAAAAACAATTTCTGGTTTCCATGTCCCAAATCCGCCACTCGAGTCCTCATGAATAAGCCCAAGTGTTTGTCCATTTAGCCGTCTTGAAAAGTCAATCATCCAATTGTTAATGCATTGCCTAAATGCGGCCCTCTCCACCCCGTGCGACCCTAAATGGCCAAGCACTTAAAGTGGGTAACCTTGTCGCTCTGATATTGGGACCCCTTTTGGGTAATGTCATAGAGGCAACAGTGACTGTGACAAATTGACAGTGCCATAGCAATGATAAAGATCGCGACGAGAAGAGAGTCGGTGAAGAAAGGGTCAACCGTCGCCACGACGGTCACACCTGTGGCACTGTTGGGAATGACGATAGCGATAAGCGTTTTACATGTACCGCAAAGACGAAAACGGCGACTCTGATGACGGACGACGGCAACGATGATCACTGATGGCGATGATAACGATTTATGACGATGATATTCGTGAAGAATGACGATGGCATTTGCGGTGAATGGTAAAGACATCATGAGGCAATTTCTGGCAGGCGTGACTTCACTTACGCACACGCACGTCGTCCCAAGACCTTCCTTTAAGGCTGTGTATGTTTAGCTCGAGTGATTTAGGAGCAAACTAAAAATTGTTAATTCCATCCAGCACCGAATTTGCCTCTACTTCTTCACCCTCTCCAAGCTCCAAATCTCCCCAGCGGAGCGGCGGGGTTTACCGGTCGGCTTAACACCCATTTAATAGTCGCTTGCCAACACACCGTGAGTTTGTCCTAAGGATAACATATTGACACGGGCTACTGTTGTGTCCGAGAATGCCATAAAGGTTTTTTAGGGCGCTGGAGAAGAGCCCACACATCGGTGGGTGTGAGGGACAATGGGATAGTTGTCCGAAGGCTGTTTGAACAGCGCAGACGGATTTGTAAATACTTGTACTGCCCAAGAAAGGGAAATCTGACGGGGAAAATCACTTTGTCACAAGAAACAGTTGTAAAAGAGAGAGAGGCAAAAACACATTCTGGGATTAGAACCACTCAACTTTTCGTGCATTGAAAAATATAGTCGGTGAAAATAAGGCTATAATTTTAAATGGCCTCATTTTGTTTAATTTGTGTGAAATTTGACCGGCTGTAGAACTGGCCCCCAGTAAAGTACTTAAACGTATTTTCCGTGTGCAAATTTGGTTCAAAAAAGGAGGAAAACGAAGCCTGACATGCCCCAGATGCAATGATTTGGAGCAGAAGTTTACAAAGTTCTGAAAGGAAAGGAAGCATCTATCTTCGCAGCTCTCGTACTTTGAACGTTCGGAAAGGTTGGCAGTTTTTAATTACAGATTGCCATGAAAGGTTGTTTCCCAGGATATAGAAACTGAGGGAGGATCTAACGGCCGTGGACAACTGGTAATTTCGAAATGGCTGAGGGATCTTAGTGATGGCTTTCACGGAGTTCTTTCTTATCATTCTCCAAGGATTCACAGATGCTGAAACCTGTGACCTACCGATTTGGAAAGGAATTCACTACCGTGTTAGATCGTAGTTTTTTAACACTAAACTCGACTACATCATAGTTTCGATTTGTTTGATTATGAATCTCACTCTAATTGTCTCGTCTCTGATTTCAGTTAGGTAGAGTAATTGTCCAGTCTTTGTTTCGAAATAAAGGAGTTCATTTTCAATATGATGGACTCCTTAATGGACATGTTACGCCCCCTATTGTCGTCACCCAACCCCTTTATTTTGGAGAAAACAAGGACCTAATCAGCTGTCGTGGGGCTATACCTATCAATGACAACATTTTCATATCGATGTATTTAGTGAGACGAAGATAAACACAGTTTTCATTACCGCTGGATGTTATGAAGTTCTGTGCGGTAAATGCTTACGTCGCAGATCGTTTGCAATGTCACCTCTCAGACGCCCCCGTATTCATTGCGACTGAAATCACAACATTGCTTTGGAAAAAACTAAGTTTTTTTTTTTACAATGTCAAATCTCAACCAGCCCCAATAAAAAAGTTGTTATACGTGCGCACACAATGACATTTTTATGCCGGTTCGCTGTATGAATCCCACTGTCCAAACACTTAGATCGAATTGTTGCTAAGAACTTTCCTCATACGAATCCGGAAGAATTCATGGCTTTCTTTCAACTCGGCGAGCACCCCTCCCCCCTCTTTTTTTTTTTTGGCGAGGGCGCGAAAGTTTACCCAGAGTCCCGGCTCTCAGTTTGTCAACTCCTCAACACACAATGCTCGTCTCCAGTGCCGAAAGATCGGACGGCGTGGAATCCGTGTCCTTCCTTTAGAGTGGAGTCGCGTTTGGAGTGGATGTTTGTTTGGGGTTGTTGGGTAACAATGGCCTCTTTAGATGAATTATGGGGGCACGGTGCTCTCTTTTTCTTCCCCTCTTTCTTTTTTTTTTTTGCATAGTGAATGGCTTGTTGCCGTAATATTATTGCTGGGTTCAGAGCAAAAGGTCAGTATCGTGTTTACCTTGTGTGCCTTAATCCGCTTTGAACCTGAGAAGTATGTCAGCTTTTAAACTCGGCTTTGAAGGGCCGATCGGGCAATCAAATTACACGCATTATCGTCGTGGTTATGACCGAACCAATTTTTCTTTAGAGGGTGGTCGTCCCATTTAAATTGTTGTGAGATTTCTCCCTGAATTCAGAAACCGAGAAAGGACCGCTCGTCTGAAGGAACTACACTGCTACGACGAACAAAACAAACAACCAAAAAAACCTGCAGCATGTAAAAAAGGGAAGTTCTTTCCTCTGACCGAAAACTAAAATTGTCCCATCGAGGAAATTATGCTTATGCGATTAAAATGCCGAGAAAGCTCCAACATGGGAAAGCAGTAGTGTTTCAAATCTTGGACGACATTACCTTGCAGTCGAGCCAATCACAAGTCAGACCACACCGACCCTTGCATAACACGGAACAGGATTCCCGACATCCTCATACCGAGATGCCAGCATAACCTTTTACGTTCCAGTGAAATGACCGGCGAGGCATCGGGGACTGTTTTATGCCATTCAGCAGTCGCCTGACGAAATTCATGTCGATTTATACTGGATTCATTTGAATCGGCTAGTTGGGAAGGCTTTGGGAAATTAATGCAAATCATAATCCCTCAAATATGACTGATATGAGGGAACAGGTGACTTTCGGTACTTAGTTCACACAATTCCAAACCGTGCCCTTTCTGTCGTTCCCAACGGCTGTTTCGTGTCGAAACCGAGCCCCCGCGCGTAAGCTGCTGTCGAACCGAAGCCAACTTCAATTAACTATTAGCCATTATCACGAAGGACCAAATGTTGGCTCATGAAAAATTAATCTTTCTTTGCTGCACGATTGACTTGGTTAGTTTTTTTCTCAGTCGAACACTTGCGGAATCCAGATTTAGTCAGAGCTGACATTTTACAGTAACACTTGAGAAGAAAACAGAATGGCTGAGACGTCATCGTTTTTACATTTTTTTCAAGCTAAACAATAATTCTAAGCAGCAGGTCACCACTCTGAGTTTCATTGGTACCCATGAAAGCAAACAGTGTGTATGTGCACAAATACCAATCCACGTGCGTCGTGCGAGGCTTCAAGGCAATGACTTGGACAGTGTGACATTAAAAAGAAGACAAAGGTTACAATGACAACAGTGAAGACGACAGTGGTTGACAATGAGGATGACGAATTGACGGTGTCGGTGATGAAGGGATAACAGTGATGACAATGACCAATATTTTCTTAATCCACAAAAAGTTACCGAGGACGACTATGACGAGGGCACTGACGATGATGATGATAAACACGGCAAATATAAGGACGACTTATAATTTCAGTTAACCAGATATATCACGAGAGCGTGTGATGTAGGATGCGTGAAATAACAAGCCATTTAGGCTCGCTCTTTGCTAACCATGAAGGCTAATTTTTTTTATCTGCTGAGTTTGTTAGTTTTTGTATCCCCCGTCATTTATCGACCCATAAACTGTTGCCGTTTTGGTATCGCCAATGGCGCGAGCAGAAAATGAAGAGTGGCATAATAATAAGGTTCCTGTTGACAGCAGCTGTCGTCAGTCTGAACCCCTCTTTTCGAATTAATGAATCTTGAAACGACTGAATGACGGTTTCGTGCCGTGGGTCCTCAAAAAGCGACAACGAAACGATGGCGGGAACATTGCACGTTGGCACACAAGCTCGAGACGAATTCGAACGCATAGTCTCGAGCGCACTGGGTCCTACTTCTTGATCAGCAAAAACGATTTCTGCTAACATTGGAACAAATTTGATAGCGCTTGTCTAAAGGCGCCTTTCCATCAATTATGCGCGTTTTCAGTACACATATTTTCGTATGGGTAAGTCGCGGGAAGTGTTGGTTGAAAATGTACAACAGATGCGGATATGGAACGGACCAAAATGTATACATGGGATGGAATTTTTCCAATTTTTTTTAACAAAACAAAAATCGTATTTTTAGCAGATTCCCGAATGGAACGCCGACCTGAGCAAGATCTAGTCAAGCCTCTAGACTAACTTTTACAAGACCAAAGCCTCGTTTCAATATCGACGTGAGAAACGGAGAGAGACAAACGGAAACATGTCAAACGGAAGTGTCGCCACAAACGTAAACCAGCCCCGGACGGATCGGCAAAGTTGAGCCCCGTTCAACTTTGCCGACTGTCTGCATCAAGTCGCTGAGTAGGCCTATACAAACACGCACGCTGGCATGACGGGCATACAGCGATGTTTCTCTTGCTTATAAATAGTACCACTCACTTTGTCCATTTTCTCCTCACTGCTAAAGTATGCGCCCCAATCGTCAACACAATAGCTGACCATTAACAAATTACATCAAACTGGAAATCAGTTTGGCTTCGCATCAAAAGGCAACACTGCCTACTTAAAAAAGCATTTTTGGCGATAATTTTCCAAGTTTCGGACGCCATTTTTGTTTAATTTTTTGGGGGTGGAATGACGTCGCGCAGCGTCTCTTCCGCGACTGGCTTGCAGACCGTCTGCGTTACAAACGGCCATATGGAAACCAGGCTTAACAGGTGGGTGTAAGCGCGGGGAGGGAAGTTTGTTATTTCTCTCATGTCTTCTCGTGTGCAAAACTTCATCTTCTCGTTGCAGTTCGCCCTTTTGCAAGGAATCGCTATACTTGATAAAGACTCCTTTCGTGCCGCTACTTTGTTGGTCTGTGTCGATTAGTTCAGCAAGATATTGGTGCAGCCATTCTGTTTAACAACCACCACCCCCCAAAAAGGGGCACAAATACTGAAAGCCCTTTAGTGCCATCAAGTACAATGTATATATTTTCAAACAGTGAAGTTTATTTTGTCGCAGTTCGTTTTGACGAGGTATATTTTTCCAACTTAATTTTTTTTTTTGAGATTTTTTGATAAAAAATCTCGTAAAATGACTTGCTATAAAAATATAAACATTGTTTTAAAAATGCATCTCATAGGGGCGAACTGGAGAATATATATCTCGTACAGACGAACTTTGGGAAAAATGTATCTCGTAAAACCGAAGTTGAAAAAAATACTTCATAAAAACGAACTTTGACAAAATGCACTTCACTTTTTCAAAATCATTGATGGTGCTGTAGGGCTTTCGTACGGTAATCAAAGACAAATTATTCATTATTCCTTAGTCATTCCTCTTTGTAGAGAACTGAGGAGCAAAGTAATGAAAAAGTTACATGTAGACAGAGAAAAAGGTTGTTAGTTTGACTGGGGAAACGTCCAAGAAAAGAGGTCCTGACTGGACACCTAATTTCAAGACATCCAGCTTGTTGGAATCCGGATCACTGAGACGGATGATGAAGCAAGTACCACTTGAAGTCAGCTTTAGTCTCCTTTCAATTGACAATGGAAAGTTGAAGTTACACGCCTCTTTCTTGTCGATCAATCAGATCCATTGCCCTCTTTTTAAAGGAAGGAACGAGTAGAAATTAATCGATGAAAGTAAACTTAAGAACAAATAACGGCTGTCACATTTTCTGCACTGTACAAAATTTGTTCATCGACCCCTCGCCTTTCTTGCTCGCCTTTGGAAAGAATCGATTTCGTGAAGTCTCATTTTTTTCCCTCCAGGAATCGATTTTTGCCGTCACGCGCTCGGCGTTTACTCTGCAGTCGAAGTCACACGCGGACAAATATGGAGAGGAAACGTATACGCCGTACCGCAAACAAAATCACGCATCCATTTATTAGCGAAAGAGACCTGCATGGGCGGGATGTAGCGGCCAAGATACGAGGGACCGCGAGCTTTGCACGGCACGGCAGAACATAAGCTTCTTCTGCGGGGGGGGGTTGTCTCTGTCTGTGATATCACCGTAAGCATGAGCTCTCAACGCAGTATACTGTGCATGGTGACTCAACAATCGATCAGCTCGAAGGTACTATGAAATGAATTGTGCAATACACGCTGTGGGCAATGCCATTTTTCCGATTGTGTGAAAATTATTGGACGACCTTCTGGGAGATCTTTTGCCTGTAAAGTCCATCCAGTTTTCAAGCATACCCGACAAGTGTTTATGCTATTTGGACATTGCAGTTGTGTCACTTGAGGCCATAAGTATGCATTTAATGAATAAAGAAATTTTGAACTTGAGACTTGAAACAGTTGGCACGTTTGCACGTTAAACAATGACAAGATCACCAAAGAAATTCGATCAACTTCTTGCGTTCAGGACTAAACTGATTCTCTGGCAAATATCATATATTCATACTAAACATGAGTATGTGAGTTGGCTAAAAAAAAAAGCTCAAAAAGTTTTAAAATGGGTCAGTGTATAATAACTGTATATGAGTGTGAATTGGACAAAAAATGTATTTAAAGGATTCTATAAAATCTATAAAAAGTTCAAGACAGTTGAATGGACTTTGGTTTACTGATGAGATACGGGTAAGGATACACGGTGAAAAATGACGCGCTTCATGTTAGCACAGTTATCTACTTGCGCTCTTATCCTTATGGCCCAAAATGAAAACCTATAAACATAGGCCAGCACTTTGAATATATCGATTCTTTAGTAATACTCAACCTGGCTATATCATGAAATATTATAACATTATAGATCCTACCTATTATGACGGGAGAGCAATGAAATGGCCCACGCTGGCCCCGGGTCACGTGCCATCGTGACGTCAGACGCACAGCGGAGACAACAGGTGGTAATCTCCGACCGGCGGTTTTCAGCCCTCGAGATTAGAGCAAATAGAAACAGTCGGCCGAGAGAAACGCCAAAAATCGAAAATCTGCGAGGAAAAAAGGCTCACTGGAAATTCACCACTTATGCCAGTCGATGAAAACATACGTAGATAATGTGGACACCACTTGAACGAGGTCGGATAACTGCGCGCCAAGGCTGAGAGAATGTTATTCGGCGCGTGCTCAAGGGAGATGGAGACCGAATCACGCTTCTTTGACTACCGCTAAAGATAGAAGGAAATCAATTACCTGTCATTCCGTGAAGATAATTTGATAAATAACAATGCAGATTCTTAGAGAAACCCATAGATTAAAATCCCATAAACACCTCTTACAAAGTATGCATAAGGGCAACAGTGTTCCGGGAAAGTAAAACTAATTTTGGGGAAAATGTTCAATGTGTAGTTTAGTCACTAATCAATTTAATATGAAGTGAAATTGACCTTGTCTGATGTAAGTCGTTATACAGTACTGTAATGCCTTAAGTCAGGTCCTGGGTTTGAGGAGGGGAGGGATGGATTTTTTCGAAAAACGACTGTCCTATTTTTTCATTAAAAGAGCAGAAGTACCATCTCTCAAATGCCGATGCCTATTTAAAATAAAAGTGGGGATATGAAAGTTGGAATTTTCATGCAATCTTTAATGTCCCTTGAGAGAGGCGAGCCTTTATTTGGGGGCTTTTTTACAGGCTTTGGTTTGGTTTGGTATGGTACGATTTGGTTTGACTTGATTTGATTTGATTTGAAACATCACACTGTAAGAAGAAGTTTGTCGCTACACTACAAACTATACAGCAAAAGAAGATGAATGGTGCTATTAAGGAAGGGAATGAAATCGACCAAAAAGTCGAAAACGCTCTTTCTGTTTTCTTGGAGGTGGGAGGAACCCACGGCCCCCGTTAAACCCCTCCCCCATACGCCCTTGTATATCACCAATAACTTCAGCCAAGTGCACAGTTTGTCAAACCTTGAATGAAGTAAGAAGTTTACTCGCAGACGCGGTGGACGACGGGATTTCTCTGGTTTGACTCTACGAGTTACCACCTCTCGAGACACCGCCACTTAGAACACAGGGATTTACAAACACCCTAAAAATTATGTTTTCCATCTCATCTGGTTGACTGTGCTTACAGTCACTGTAATTTTCGAAAAGGGTTCAGTTGTAGAAATAGGTCAAGCTGGGGATTAAGTGGTTGGGCCAAGTTTCAAACGCGGCATCAAACCGAATAGTTTTTGCGCGTTGTCAAACTTTGTTATTGTGTTGATTAATTGCGGTGAATCCGCATGTGCTATGGATTTCTGCAAACATAGTTTATTATTTATAGTTTGTGCACGAGTGTTTTCGGCCAATCCAATTCGTACAGAGAAACTGCATGAAATTTGGACACTTGAAAGCTTTGAAAAAATATTCTTTGCCGTGTGTTCCCCTGTCTTTAATAACAGAGAACAACGGTTACTATTACCCATGTATCTGAAAAACGTGGATTAAACTCACAAAATTGAAAGGTAGTTCACCTAACAGACAATCTTGTTATTCTAACAAACAACCTGGATCACGATCGTTGTAGACATTCCGTTTTTTCGTTTGTTTATTTTTTGTAGTATTGTGTTTGTACTTAAACACGATACTTAGGTTTGATAAGATACCATGCCAGTTTGGCATTCCCTTTTTGAATTCCCACGTGTGAGCAGTCCCGTTTCCAGCTTGATATCCCTGTGCCATTGTGTCAGACGAGGTGCGGCTGAGGATTGCTGGATAGTGCTTTCCCTCTTTCACCCTGCTTTTGACCGTTCTGACTGGTTGAGATGCGGTCACGTAGGGTGGTTCTTAAGCGGCGGTTCAAACGCCCCCATGAGCTGTGTAACGCCAGTTGGCCGTCAAATCAGAACAATACTTTGCATCTGTGTTCGGTTTTATTTTTAATGAAAGAAGCTTCATTAATTCCCTCAAATTGGATAGCGTTTTAAATTGAGCATAATTAAGGGCATTAAAGAATAATGATTTTAGATCTCATAACTGACTTTAAATGTCATGCAAAATATGTCTCCACGCACGATAGCTGGTGCCGGTAAGTTAGAGTGAAAAGTCCTTAACCTTTGTCCGCTTCGTGCAGCTCCAAATAAAATCATAAATTTCGTTTCTCCTTGAAAATGTTTTTCTTTTTGGTTGTGTTTTTTCGTTGGAAGACTCACACGGCAGCCTTTAATTAAGAAATGTTCTCCTTTGAATGTTTGGTTTGGAGGATTTGTGTATTTCAAAACTCAGTCCTGCGCCTCTCGGGCCGCGCTATTTTACTATATAACCTTTTGGATAATTGCTAACTAGCGTAACATTTTGGGGCTTAGTTTTATAATTGATTTCAGTTTTGTAGAGGCAAATGTAATATTTAAAGTTTGCAAAGTACTTTTGTCGGCATTATCTTGCCAACCAATTACCAAAGCTAATGCGATAATAAATAACGAAAGCAACACACAACTAGACACTGCCATCTGGAAAATAAAAATATGATATTGCAACTATGGCTAGACGGAACTGTTGAATTACGCATGACTCCCCCTTCCCGAACAAAAAAAAAAGCCAATTCGAAACTTGCATATCAATGACTTCACAAGTGTGACATTTCCCATGGGATTCAAGTGTCCGGTATGAATATTCATAGCTTTTTCGTATGCATACTGCTGTTTCCTGTGGTTTCATTCCGTCATCTTGCATTCTACGCTCCACTACCCTTCCATGAGTTAAAAAAACACATATTGAATGTAAAACTCCAAAACAGAGAAAACAGGGAAAGAATGTTTCTGTGCGCGTCGAAATTTCAACAAAATTTTTACACACATGCAAAATATACCTGACAATTTTCTCCAATTTTTCAAACTTAACTAATTCGATTATTCATTGAAATCCATCCTTTCAAAACCGAATAAAGGGTTTGCAGGCACTGGATGGATTAAACTTAGATTTCAGTCTCTCCTGCCGCAAAGATTGTGAGAATATAGGCCTACATGTAAGTGATTATGGATCGCACTCAAAACTAATAGCACTCAGAAAGGAGAACAATTCTTAAAAAGTCATAAATGCACTGTTTTGATGCAAGGTACTGCAGGAGTAGTTACATCTGTATCGTGAACATTGCCCTTAGTGTCATATGGTGTCAGCACCCCGCCCCCCCCCTTTTCAAATTTCCATGGCCGCAGTGGGGTATCTATCCCAAACAACTTCCCCGTTTCCCAGCACATTGACAGTGTTTTTCTTGAGAGGCAACGGCATCTCCGGAAAGATCAAAAAGAACTGATCGCAAAGTTGGAGATCAGATTTAGTTTTTGGTTTCTTAGTTTTTTTATTAATTGATTGTTTTTTTATCCAGTGTGGGTGTAAGTGTCAAAGTTGACATACAAACACCAAAGGTCTTAACGAAAGAGCCCCGATAAGCAGGACGATATGACGCTGAAGAAAGGAACGGGACTTTTTTTCCACTGACGTGCTAACAACATTGTTCAGACGAAACGGACGCCCGGCCACCCCTACCTTCACCGCTCAGTCTGCCCTTGAGAAAGTAACATGTGCTTTTCTGTTCAAACCATAGTTTCTGTCAACGAAACGACACACTTCACTCGTTTTTGTTTTGCATTCTTGTATCTGTCGGTGTGCTTTCCTGTCCCCCCCTCCCCTGAGTTTTAGAAATGTGTATCTATGTACAATAAGAGAGAGATAGATAGACCTCTTGGTTGATCAATTTTCACGCAGGACAATCCCGGAGGCAAATACGGACAGGGTGCCCACTGTTTGGTTTTCACGCCAGCTGATTCCCTCCCCCCGCGTTCGTGGAAGGGGGCACCGGATCCTATCCAGGAGCAGTAGCGGGACCGAGGCCGGCTTTTTGTCCCCGTGCACCTTGCGCGCGCTGTTTGCTCAAACACCCCGTAGTCGGATACTGTTTACCCGGCAAGTCGACAGCATGTGTAAACCGCTCTCGGCACACACTCTCCGATCTTACTTGGTCACCCCCTACAAACGGCAACCCTCCACCATTTAGCAACAGCTGGTTAAGAAGTGGCAGTCATACTTCTACACCCAAAATCCTCGACTGAACCGATCGCTGAGCGCGCACGCACCAAAGGACCGCCGCAGCTATAGACATTTCTCCTCCAGTTTTCTGATCAAAAAACGTCGCGACTTTTTTGGATGGAGAATTCCACATGGTATCGATTCCGGGAGAACAGCTGTAGTCAAGTTGCATTTAAGCCCGCCAAATTAAGTACCGCAGAGAGACAGCAACCATTGCGGTTGCTGTACAATTCCAGTCGAGCGCAGGGCAAAATTGCCTCTTATAACATCAGATGCCAACGACTTTTATAGAATCCGGACGAAAAACAACATGCAAAATAGTCCGAAGGGAGATTGATTGAGAATAACAGGTGCAGTCAAGTTGATTTCAATGGGGCTACAAATCGACTGTTAAAGAGCAGTGCAAAGTGGTGCCGGACCTAGCATTAATTAGGCAAATCTTTGTTATATCCCCCACCCATAGACCTGTTGACAAACTGTTTATATCATGGGATACTTTTGAGACAATGGGTGGCAGAAACATAATGACCGTCTCCATTTGGTTTGCATCTGTTTGAAGTTGCGTACTTCGGCTAAAAAAGTCTTAAGATGTCTGTGCGTAATATAACGACGGCAAGAAGTTGTTGCAAGTGAAAGCTCGATTGTATTTCCCTCTGGTGGTTTGTGCAAAGAGCCAATGGACCTCTCATGGGGCAGCCATCTTGCTTTCCAACCATTCAAACCAACGTTACCACACCACTGATCTCTATATACTGGATAGGCAGTTCAGCAGTAACTGCCTTGGTGTGAATTGAAGTGACTGCGCGGCCATCTTAGGATACTCAATACAATAGCCTCCAACTTCAGTCCATTCACTAAATGCATTTATGCACAGCGCTAAAGCCGGTGACTTGGAAAATGCCATTGTACTGAATAGCCTAAGGTGGCCACACAGTCGCTTCAATTCGCAGAGCAGAGCTGCCTATCAATTGTATAGAGGTCAGTGAACGAAACTGAGGCTGGAATGGAAAATAGTCTGTTCCCTTTTATTAGTGTGAAGTTGTGTTACTACTGCTGATGGGTCTACAGGGGGCAAGACAAACATGGACGCTTTTTCAAGATGTATTTTTGCGTTGGGGAGATGTTAATTATATATAACGGGTTTGCCCTTACCCAACGTATATTAATAAACACTGTATGCTCAGTGCTTGTCCGAGAACTTGCGAAAAAAAACCTCACAAGCTTACTCGGGTGGGACTCGAACCCACGACCTCCTGCTTCCAACCTCAGTTTGGTTAGATTGGTTTGACAAGGCAGCCAGGTTCACACGTTCATTTTGAGAAATTTTCTCAAAATTTTTCAGAGGAAGTAGCTGTCATGATCCCAGAAATTTTAATGAAATGAACTCTGCAAGTGCTCTATTTTAAATCAAGTTGGGGCGTCTTCTTTTTACTTTTAAATACGACTGATCACCCGAACGGAGGGAGCACTGTCTCCGAAAGTCACCGGAATCCAACGAAAGCAGAAATAGACGGTGAAAGGTTGTGAGATAAGCTACAATTTGATGTACATTTCAAAGACTTTGAACAAGGGGTATTTTCAGATTTCTGAAGTATGGAAATGTTTATCATTTCGTCTACAGTAGTTTATTTCTCTTGTGGGGAAGTTACCTCTATGATGTATAAGTTCAGCCCCTGATTATAAAAGCCCATTCTTTAAAATCAATTTTGGTTCAAAATGTGAATAGCACTTGATGGTTCCTGGAAATTTCCCTCCACGTAAATAAGGCCATATTCGATGCCAATTATAGAATGTTTTCCCTCTCTCTAACAATGTATTAATTTGAATAATTATGAGAGTTGCAAGAGAGGGCCGCACCTGCTGATAACCAATTAATGAAGTTATGGATTTTTGTGATGCCTGCAGAGAGAGGATTGTGAATTTTTAAGTACCTCCACGAATTAATAAAAAAAGATTGTTTGGTTAACATGTGTTGCACATTGTGCTAGGCCTCTGGCAATGGTCGGCGGGGTGTGCCGGCTCATTACCCACGTACGTAAGAGCCGTTATTGATATTTAAACTTTAATTGTGATCCGCATTCAAGAACTAAACAGGAGAAATTGCACCGTTGGGCATTGTACAGTTTTGAGAGTCGACAGATACCAATGCCTTGAAGCGTTCCAACTGATTTTTTTTTCAGGTTTGGTGATGAGTAAGGTATTTGTGCGCATTTATTTTTATAAATTGCAAGTACGGAGTTCGGTGCTCGCCATGATTCTGGTTGGAGAGGTGTGGTGTCGTAATCGTAGTGGGCGGGGGGCATCAACCTTCTCTGCTCTGACACCAACAAAGAAACAAACCAACAAAAGAAAGAGAATAAATAAATGAAATAACGATAATAGTAACAATAATAAATTAATGAGATGACATCCTCTAATGGTCCTTATTTGTATACCAGTAACTATGAAATGCATTTATACTTTGTGTCCGCCTGCCCGTAACGATCAAGCTTTACTGACACCCCTCTGGAGAAGTTCCTTGATCTGCCCTCGCATTAATTAAGATGCTTTCCTCCTGTGTTAACGTGCTCCTGCAATGTTGTTGTTTTTTTTTTACCCTTCAAAATGACATTCAATCGAGACTATTACAAGTCTTTCAGCTATATTTTGTGCTAATTGCTCCATACCATAGACCTATAATAAATTATGTATAGCTCTACGCTACATATGAAGATTGGAATAAATTCATTAGTGCGTGCGCCAGATTCCTACGGAAGCTTATAATGAACCATCTAAATTGCTAATCTACTGAGATAATTTATTGTGAAAACACTCAGACGCACACAGTTTTAAACAAGCGGATTTCTGCTGAAACTCAGACAAACCGTTATCTCAGTTTTTCAATTAAGAAAAGTTTGAAAATATGATCATAAACATAAATTGAACGATTATTTATACCTGAAGTGTCGAATTTTTAGACTTTTCTATACTAAAAAACTGAAAGAAATCTTTGACAATTTGTCAGAGAGTAATGTTATCTTATTTTAATGAAAATAAAGACAACAGCTCCTCAAAAAAAGCAGAATTCGGGGTAAACTGTAAAGGAAAAGCGTTGTTTCCACGAAAAAATTATCACAATGAAGTGGTAACTTTGGTCACAATTCGTCTCCGTAGATTCTGAAACTTCGCGTGAACAAGACCACTCTATAGCATCGCCCTCCCCCCTCCAAAAGATCAATTTAGTGTACAGAATGTCCTCTATGAGATACCCAAAACTGCTTATTCGATAAAGTCGGTTTAAATATATATCTACAAACACTGGGCAAGTTTTCGCACAGCGTTGGGTACCAGGTGAATCGCCGAAATGTTGGGCAAACAGATTACCCAACCGCTTTGATTCTCTCCTGAAATATGGATAAACCTGCCTCATTTGACCCAAAGGCTGTAGAAAATGTTATTTGTACCACCACTCCTTTTCACCCATCGTTTTGATCTTTTTACCTACCAGTTAGCGATTCACCTGGCATATACCCAACGTTGGGCCCAAAAATTGCCCAGCGCTTTTTCAGTGATGAGGGTTATTTGTTCTTGACTGTCTTGCCAAAACAATTTATGCTTTTTTGCAACCTGAGTTATCATTATATTGTCTTTTATACATGATCTAACTAATTAGCCATTGAAACTGTTTTGTCTCCATAATTATATTGGTCACCTTTATACTGAAACATCTGGCGCCTGCCGCATGTACCTCAGAGAAAAAGAAAAAGGTGTCATCAACACATAACTACGGTGACTGAGAATAAACAAAAACCTGTAATAAATTGATTCGGTGTTTATATTTGGGGTGATGGCGGTGTAAATGGTTCATTGAGTTAATCACAGTCTGAGGTTGGATTACAAAGGAATGATTTTGAGTTGATTTGAGGAGCGGGTATCAAACGAAGAAATAAGGTTTCGGCAAAAAAAATTAATCTTGAGTAACGTCTTCGTGACGTTGTTGATTTGAAAGGTTTTTCTGTGTTTTCACTTTTTTATATATACAATGGTGTCTTAGCTCGTTGTGAAAGAAAAAAAAACTTACATAGAAGGGAATCTGTCCAAGCAACACTAACAGGAAGAACATGTAGAGATCTTTGGGTGCTCTTCTTTTTCTGAGTTTGCTCTGTAGACTTCTGTTTGTGTTTACAGCAGGCCACCCTTCTTGTTATTGTCGATGCCGCTGCTATTGCTTCTCTTGCTCTTCTTTCCTGGTGTAGCGGTTGTTTTTGACTTTTGTTGCTGATGTTTGTGTTGTTTTGTCTACTGTTGTTGTTGTCGTTACTCTTTGTTGTATGCTGTTGGGATTTTTTAAATGTTTGTTGCTGTTTGTGTTGTCCGCTTTTATGCTACTGTTGTCGCTTTTGTTGCCGCTACTTCTGCTGTCGTTGTCATTGTTGTTTGTCGACGTCATTTTTGTAATTGTCATCTTGACGTTCCCTGTTGTTGTTGCTGTTTTTTTTTGCTTGTTCATTTTCAGTACTATTAAATACAAAAAGGTTATCCTTAACCCTGTAAGAGCCCGGGGGACGGAATCCGAGACAGGTAGCCAAAACTGTATACTTTTTCCACTGCCGTGCTCAATGCACGCGGGCTGGCACCCTATACCCTTGAACATTATAATGACCGTAAAAACAAAATCATAAACGTGTGATTGAGTTCAATCTTCACATTTGTAATGATAAGGAGTGTCTTTACAAGCATGCTAAGTTTCAAAGAACTAGAGCATAGCATAGCCGAGTTCTAGGGGGGAACCCTCTCCCCCTGAGGCTCTGTGATGGGCCAAAATAACCCGCCTCTTTTTATACACCAGAATGAAAGTTTTCAGGCGGTAAAAGAAACGCGTTCAGATCCGTTCAGGCAAGTTAACGCCCGCGTTTATCTGCTGGTGCCGATGGTCAGCCGGATCGCCACGGATCAATAACCATTACTGCCCGCAACAATGGCCGGGCGAATTAATTGGGAGAAATTAGACGCGTGCTCGACCGTGGGGGCAGCACGTGCTCCTATTGTTTTGCCGTGGCAACAGCTTGTGATGGGTTTCCCACTGTCCTTTGCACTTTTGTCACGCGAGGGATGAATATTTTTGTTACTCTGAATCACAATTAAGCTTCATCGTCCCCTGCAAAGCTTTTGATCTTTTCTTTTTATAATAAGCACTGTATGAAGCTCACTAGAGTTCGTTTTTACGAGATCTATTTTTAGACACTGTCTCTAGTTTGGCGAAAAAAGTTTTTTTTTTCACGACATATCGTGGCCATTCTCATGAGGTACATATGTTTTCAAAGTTCGTTTTTAAGAGATATGTATTCACATTCAGCTTTATATCTCATGGGCTTGAAATAACTCGTAAAACGAAATTGAAAACAGATATCCTAAAAATGATTTTCCCCCTAAAATAGAAATAATATTTCTACACATAAATCTCGCAAAACAAACTTGAAAAGTACATCTTGTAAACCGCATATCAGGGGAAAATGTTCCTTGTCAAACCGACATCTTAATTGTGCGAGGGCTCTCGTTGTTCATCCGTTACACCGACGTGTATACTCACAATGTGCTCTCAGTCCGGCCCGAGAGCTTCGATAAAGGGCGAGCCGGCTGGAGTGAAGCTCGACACCTTGACTTCTTGCGTGACGTCTTGCACTAATAAGCAGGAAGTCGTCAGTTTGAATCTCACCCGAACCAGCATGAGATTTTCGGCAACTCTCGGATCACTATCTGGATAAACACAGGTCGGCGGGAGGCCAATTTTAATAACCAAATTAACATCCATTTTTTCTTCTGTTTTTGCCTGACTCGTCGTGTGGATATGCACCAAGAAAATCAGACTTGTTTCTTTGATTCTTCTCGGGGGAGGGGGTTGGTTTGATTTAGTTTTGGGCTGAGCTGGTTAGGGTTGTGTTGGATGTGAATTTAAATGATTTTACGATACTCGCGTTTGGTCACCTTGAAAATTACCAACAGTTCACCTTTTTTATTCCAAGTACACATTTTATTTATTTGAAAGAGTACATGTAAAAATGAGAGAGTCAAATCGTTTTTGTATTTTGTCAATATATTTATGTTTTCCTGGAATGAACGAAAAGCTATAAACGAAGCCTCAGAAGATGCCTATAACTGTTTGCGTGAAATCTGGCGGGAGAAACTGACAAATAAAATGAAATGAGCTGCTGTCAAAGGAATATAGCTAAGAAAAGAAAAAAGGTTTTGCTCAGTTTGATAAATAACAGACGCCAACAAACTCATTGGCATTCTACATACGCTACGGCTTCTATGTGTAGCTGTTTCTCTTAATTCATTTGACAAAAAATATCGATTCAGTTTTCGTCCTATTTTAATGACACAACTGAGTAATGTCTATTGTGTAGTATTTCATAACCGTTACACCGGCTTGTGCTTTGATTTTGTTTCGTTTTCTGATTCTGGGCACCAGCCACTGATAACAAAGAGTGACTAGTACTCTACTGATGAACATATTTTGGCATTAATAACTCCGTAGCTAGCGGACCATACTGGCTATGCAATGTCTCAACCACCGTTTAGTCAAAATGACGGGTTGAAATTATTTATCTCTCTTTTTTAAAAGGAAACCATGAAAAATATGAAAAAGTTTTAACATCTGGAACCAAAACAACTGGTAATAGCTATACGCAAGAATTATTTACAGACATATATTAAGATTGCACCTGTTGGCCTACATCATTAATTTATACTCTACGTTGGAAAATATCGACAACAGATTCACGACGTCCAAATATTACCACTAACACAATTATTTGTTCTTCAAACGGCCGTAAAACGAAAGGAGGATCCGCTATGGAGCGCCTTGCTGTACAAGGGATCAGCAAATTATTTCCACGCGACACAAAAATCAAAATGCTGTGAATATTTAAATCACGCACGCACAGAAATAGGAAAATAAGTTAATTCGTAGATTCATTAATCCGTATGATATAAAAAATCAAGAATATTTACAAAGACGTAGTATTGCTTTGCTCGATTCTGAAGGTCGAGCTATTACATAGCTCCACCATACGACAACTTTGACGTCGTCGTGATGTAGTTAACCATGGTGTTGTGACGTCAGGAGGTTCGGTTTCCTGTACAATTTAAACCCATCCACTTTCGCTTATATACACGCTGCGAGCGCAACAGGATTAAGTACGAAGATGGCTGGGGCAAGGAGGCCTCAGAACTAACCCCAATGATTCAGCTTTTAGAAATTGAGATCGTATCTATTCAAATTCATCCAAACGTCCCATGGTAGCTGATACGCATGCACACACGCACACTGGGTCTGGTTTTCAAGGGGATCCGGAATTCACACAACACTGAGTTTCAGATCTGGCGCCATTCTCAACGTAGCCTAAAGTTCTGCAACAACCCTTGAACCTGGTGACATCACATGACGTCAATGTCCCGCTCCTCTTCCTCGTTCTCGTAATCTCCGTCCCGACCGGCCATGGTCGGGCTCTGTCCCCTGCGCCCTTCTTCGTCGACCGCCTGGTGGTCGCCCATCAACAGTGGGCTGGGACAGGGGCTGCTGGCGGGAGACTCCAGCATCTCCTCCGTGTCCGAGCCCTGGTCCGCCATCAGGCCGCCGGCCGCCGAGTGACCCGGGTGATGGTTGTGGTGCTGGTGTGGGTGGTGATGCGGATAGCCATGCTGGTGGTGCTGGGCATCGGGGCTGACCTTCCCCTCCGCAACATCGCTCAGGTCCGGGTTGGGATTGGACTTGTTGGGCAAGGTGGACTCCCGCGACCCGCCGGACGACAGAAGCTCCCGCTCTTTGGAGTTACGCCACTTCATGCGCCGATTCTGGAACCAGATTTTCACCTTGGAGAGACCACCAAAACATAAAGGCTGCTCGTTACTAAATTGACTTGGGCATAGGGAACTTGCATCGACTGCCAAATTGGGAAATCATTTTAATATTCTTGTTCTGTACCCCGACTGCCTATATCCATAAAGCCCGTGGTTCTGTAGGACTACAGACCCATTCCTTGATTTTGTGTCTTGACGGGATCCAAACTAGATACACCGATGTAAATTAGCACACTTCGTCTAGCGTTCAGTGTAGCCTACAGGGACGACACCTACAGTGTTACTTTAATTTCTCAACTGAATGATATCTTACTGATAATATGGATTTCACGTTTCATTGTGGACACCAAAGCATGCTCCACGTGAAACATCCGGGATCATTGCACGGCGCAACACGTCACCTTTCACACAATAACAAAGGCGCTGGATTAGGCAAACTGCGAAATCGCTCTAAATGGTTTTCTGCATTTAAAACAAAAATCATTATCTAGATCCACAGTGGGAGAATGTGCAATAATGTTATTTATTTTTCCCTGGCTAGTATACCGGTAACTCGCTAAGAAATTGATTTAACTTCGGCTCATATTTTATTCCCACAGCGCTTTACCGTTGGGGTCCCCTTCAACAAATGACAACAAAAAGTCCGCTGCTTACCCATCAACAAACTGCGGGAGAGCATGGTTTAATTACACCCCTAAATGCGATCCGGCTCCGTTGTCCCATAGAAAAAGAAAACACAGACGACCACACCGTCACAAAAGGAACAGCGTGTGGTAGAACCCGGTAAAACGAAACGGTCGCGCCTTGGAGTCGTTCGGAGCCACAGTTTTGAAGTCGTGAAGGGATCGTTCAGCCTTCAGCCCAATCGCATTGGTCAGGCCTTGCGAGGGGAGAGACGTTGGTCGCACTAACAACCATCCCAAACCAGCAGGGCTCATCCCGGTAATTGGTCCGATGGAGTTACAGATCACGGATTTTGGATGTAATATTCATTGCCGCGCGCGTGGGCGAACATCGTATTGCACATGAATTTAATCGTTGGTATTCTGCCCGCCTTAAAAGGAGAACCGATATCGGCCAAAACACGCCTCCACCGCCCGAGAATTCATAGGTGGTGTCAAGTTCGAATCTTTTGCAAGTCAAATATGCACAAGTAAAGGTTCCTATTTTAAACCCAATCGTTCTGATTTGGTACCGCCGAGGTAATGACGTTCAGGAACTACGTTGACCGCGCTGGCGGTAGACCGTGAAGGGGTGAGTTTCTTGTCCAAGAACCCCCCGGGGGTGGTTTATTGTTACTGAGGGTCGACTATAAAGTTCGTCAGATGGTGGGATACTTAATCACCCCAGAACAAGCAGTTAAAAAGTGGCACGTCCATAAAGGACACAGTTTCGCACCTAGTCTTGTTCTGTGAGCCACGGTTTTGCCGATTTCGGAGTTGGCGAAACTCGTTTCCCCTTCTAAAGAGTGCTTTATGTTTTGTGTCAAGAAAATACCTGTATTGTTTAAACTTTTGCAACCAATCAGATTTGCTCGTGCACATTAAAAATGAACTTTAGATATTAATCAAGCGATTTTTTTCGATAATAGGCAATAAGGCGATTCACAGCCTCCAATAGTTCCCAACGCGTTGGCCAATCACAATGCACGAAATCTGTCGACACCAATGCGCGTTTGGAAAGGGTCGACAGATTTCGCACATTGTGATTGGTCAACGCGTTGGGAACTCTTGGAGGCGCACTTGTGAATCGCCCGTATCAGAATGAACTTTTCTTCTTCCTACTACAAATGGGATGCCTGTTTCCATCACATGCATGAAATTATATTCCCCCGCAAGCGTCTAACACAAGGAAAGAGTTGGCAAGTTGACCCATCATAGAAAACATGAATGTCATTCCCCGATATAAATCCTGCGTGTCGTCGTTTCTTTTTGCCTCGTGTATGTCAGAAATCAAACTAGGCGCGCTGCATTCAAGTTGTTGGGACCACTGATAAAAAAGGCACGTTTCGTTTGTTCCGCGGATGTAGCCTTTCGGGAGCGTACAATTTCGCGATGGAGCATAATAATTTATGGCGGGGGCCCATAAAATAGACTTAACGGTTTATTGCTGCAAACATCCGCACATACTCGGTCAAGGCGACCAGTGCGGGTTTCTTGAACGAAGTTACTTTGTAGCACATTTTTTTTACAGTTATGGCGTGGGGCATATTTTACGGTTTAAAATAATGTTCGGAGGATTAAAGAACATTAATGTCTGGCTGTCTGTGATGAAGTTTTGAGACCCGTGGTGGGTTTTATTTAGCTTGAACATACAGTGACGGGCGCATTTTTATCCACGGAAAAAGCCGGTGGAAAAGTAGATGAAGTTAAGTGGTTTTTCCAGCATGCGAAAGATTAACTTTGGTCAAACGAAAGTGGATGACTAGCTCTCCAAACTCTGCCCTTGACTTGGGTCTACATGTACTACCTTAGAAAGAGAAACGCCCCTTGAAACAAAAACAAAGCAAAACAAGACAGAAGCCATCACATTTTGATTTTTATAGTCCTGTATCGATCGTTATAGTCTGACGCAAACGAAAACAAGGGGGCGGGGCAACCGTTTTCAGGTTCGACTTGTAACTTCAGTGTTTATTTGGCCCCCCCCCCCCTTCCTGGGGGTAGGGTTCAGTATTTTCTTTGTACATTATATACAAACTTGGAGGTTTCCAGTCTTTTAGGTTCAAAACGAGGGCGAGCTTTGTGTACTAAACTAGCAAGAAATGTTCAGAATACCATCTGTGGCCTCCTTTTCGGGAAGACCCTCCTTCTTTTGTGGCCCAGTAATTCCCCTGTTCAGCTCATTAATGCAGTTCACCTAGTCTTACTTCCAAATTGAAATCACAAGTGTCTCCGAGTGTCCCCTTGCGCCCTGGGCCCAGCTTCTCCAGGCGAAACACTATCCTGTGCGCCAGCGCGTCGGCTCATGGATCGCGTTACGTGTGCGACACTACCACGGCAGACGCGGACCCGAAACCCCGTGATGCAAACATGAATATTACATTTTATTGCGAATGAGGAATAAAGAAAGTTGCAGAAAAAAAAGACTCGCTATTTGTTCACCGCCACGGGTGCATAATTCGGCACAATAAGCAGAGGTCACTGCGCAGGTGACCTATGTGTCTTTCGCGGACGCAGAGACTGTTCAGCAGTTCGCCGGAGTAAAACTTTACGACGTTTTCCACTCTTCCTGTGTTGATTAGCACTCGTCCGCAGGCTGAACTAATGAGAGCAGCAGTCACCTGTTTTTGATGAGACCTTTTTCAATGTTTTTACCTCTTAAGAGGGGGCATAAAGCCAATTCAATTATCACGTGCGGGTAATTTTGTTAAGTTCATCTTTCCTAGCAGGATTACCGTGAAGTCAGTGATCGTTTGACTGAATTTGATTGGTCGGCAGTTCTTTTTTTTTTTTTAATAGAAAGGTCCGTCGAAGAAATTCGTTTTAAGATTTGCGGGAGACGATTTCGAACGGTAAAGACAAAGTCTCTTTTGAAATTTTTCTGAGCTGCAGATTGCTCGCGAGGAATGAAATTATTGATGCATTTTTCCCAAGGAACAGACCAATTTTTAACATCTGACAGGACGTGCTGAACATACGTAAAATCCATTATGGCGCGCCGATGAACCAGGACACGATGTGGGTCGCGTGCCCGGTTTTACTTGGCGAGCTTTTTCCATCTTGTCGTGTCATTAACATGTAGCTGGTGTTGAGAGACTGGGCGAGAAGGAAACACACTTGGGATTTGGGATCGTGTTTTGACAGCGGGTTTGATCTGCACGGCAGAAATTCCCCAAAATTAACTCTGCGATACAGCGTAAAGATGGCACTGTGATCTGGTTCGTTGTAGTGATACAGTCTGAAACACAGTAGGCCAACGTCATTTATAATATGACTTTATACAGATGGAGTCCAAAAATGTATCACAAATTGCCAGAAAGAAACTGTCAAAAAAGCTAATGAGGATTCATGCATTTTCCATCTCAAAGGCCGTGTGTGCTTATTTTCGGGTCTGATGTCTTGAACAAATAACCTCAGTGGATTAACCCTAAACCACCTCAATCCTCCAAAATCCTTCAGGAGGTTCTGGAGGATTTTGGATGAACCCCCCCCCAAAAGAAAAGAAAAGTAGGGCCATGGATGATTTGGAGGATTGAGGATTCAGATACCTTTCATTTTGTGCATAAGCCAAAAAATGTAGGATTTTGGAGTATTGAGGATGAATGCGGTTTTGGAAGTTGGGCAATTGGAGGATTTGGGAGGATTGAGGATGTGCCCTAGTGAAAAGGCCCTAGTGGGTTAGGGTTAACCTGTGATAAATTCATCTCACTTTGGGCCCACATGCAACCTCAATTTCTAAGCGAGGAAAATAGTCTGACACTTTTTCATTCAGTGGTGTACAACATGTAAAATGGATTTGGGGAATATGATCCAAAGTCAATACGGTCCACACTCTGATCCCCATGTAAACAATCTGAATTGCTCGTTGGCCGTTCCAAGCTACATAAATGAGTGAAGCCACACGCTGGTTCCCGATCCCTCACTGGAAAGTGTTAAGGGAACCAGTCTCAACCACTTCTTTCATCTTAAATAATCTTATACTGTTAGTGGTAATAAGGACACTGTTGCTTCATTTCTAACAATCAATGGCTTATCTAGATTTTTCCCATTGAGAACAGTGGGTTCACACTGCAAAACTAACTAATGAGCCTTTTCGGTATTCCAACAGCGCATGCCCCGAATTAAGCGTCCGGGGCCATGCAGGCACAGCATGCCAATCCGAGCGGAACAAGAGAGGGCGTGTTTTTTTGGGGGGGACACTCACTGCATAAGCGCAAGTTTGTGCGTGTTTGACGCGGAGCACGCTGAGTACACATAACTAATTTATGGTCTTTGCGTACAAGCTGAACGCATGCAAGAACCCGCTTGTAACCACATGTCTTTCTTTCGCCGATTGGGGGTGCACTTTAGCTCGGGGCGGATAGAGGTCTTGAACAAGGTTTCACTTGACAGGCAAAGGTAGTTCAAAAAGCGTTCCAAGTCTGCAGCGGCGCCTACATTTTCCAATCTTCTTCCTTCAGTTGGCAATTTTATGTACGCCAGATTGCTGAGGGGTCTCAAAGGTGCGCTTATCTCCACGCACATCTGTGTGTATTGAACGCCGGTCAAACAAAATTCACTTGACTTGAAAAGCTCTATACGCGCGCGTGCGATGCTCTCCCGATGAGAGCGGCCATACGCCGACTCACACACGTGCTTTGTTCTCGAATGACCTTGGTTTTATGGAATACCGAACTGGCTAATTGATGGGCTTGTGGTTAATTGGTTAGTATTTACCTGCGAGTCTTTGAGTCCCAGCTTGGCGGCTAGTTTCTTCCTGTCCGGTTTGCTGATATATTTCTGCTGCTGGAACTTCTTCTCCAGGCCCTTACGCTGGGCGTCGGAGAACACCGCGCGCCGCAGCATTCCCCGCCGGGGCTTCCCGCGGGCGGCCCCCGGCCAAGGGAAGGTCCCTGGCACGGGTATGACCGAGGATGGAGTAACTGGAGATGAAAACGAGACAGGAATGGAAAGTTTAGTTTCATAAGGAGGTTGAATTCGCGGTTGGGGGTTAACCAGTCTCTGCTAGGGTGCTAACAATAACATCGTGTTGTCCGACAAGTTCAGCTTTGACTTTAACTTTAATAGGCAGGAAAGAAGAGTACCCACGCCGAAATCTTTGAGCTATATGAGCCAGTTTGTTTCACGTGGATTCAGATAACGATCAGTGATCCGTCGTTGGTTCACTGGCACCAAAATCCGCCTAATGGATGGAGCGAACCAGCAATGGGACCACCGATTGAGATCCAGATCTGCGTGAAACAAACGGGCCCATAGTCTCCAATCAAGTAGTTGATAAAGGAGTAGTAGGGCAAGCCCATACAGCCCATCTGCCTTTCTTTCGCTGGCAAGGGTGCACTTCAACTCAGGGCGGATTGCCTGTTTTCGCTAAGCAGGTACTGTAATAAGTGACGGCAAATTTCCCGTAATCCAAAGCTAAGTGAAGTAACTGTTGGCCCAAGGGAAGGAACCTGGCTACTTTGTGCTAATTGTTATGCCTCGGATCGACGGGTGCGTCACTAATGACTCCGTAACTGTGTCGGTAACAGCATGGAGGAACAGTAACAGTACGCTGTGGTTTCATGGTCTTTGCTGAGATCGCAGTCCATGCGTGGGTCACTTAAAGTGACGATGACCGATTGCGGCAAAGTGGCGTGCTGACCGACACGTACATCAGTAATCCTTAGACGTCGGTTTGAGGCCGTAAAAATATTGAACCACATTATTTTCTGTGAGGCTGAAGGCTGTAGATGCTAAGCTATGAATTAAGACCCGTGTGGAACGTTGATTTGCCAATTTCAGAATATCCCTGTCAAGAGGGGTAAAAGAAAACTGGCCCACCTAATCGGGTCCATAAGCTGCGGATGAGGAAGCTCCCGCAGTGAATCCGACAGAATTAAACTAAAAAAAAAAGTCGAGCTGCACTTCTGGACTACACGGCCTGTTTTTAGTATTCGAGCGCTCAGGCTCGCGCTTTGCTCAAGGGCTATCTGAATGTCCACGTCTGTCACGACAGACGTCAGGCTCGAAGATAATTGGGCATTTTATGACCAGCTCCCGCCATTTGCGAAAGGCAACGCACTGCGTGTCCGCTTGTCCATGGAGGACGCGAGAGCCGTTGTGGCTTCGGCCCAATTTGGCCGGAATTTATGGGCCCAACAAGTGAAATTTATGGCCATTTAAACACGGGTGAGTTGATTTGAGGGAGGGGAAATTCGTTACGTTAAAGTGGTGAGTGGCGCGTGTCGGTGATTCCGGTCAGGATGTGAGGCTGGGACCAATCCGGTAGGCCACACCAGGCCTCAGGCAGGCCCGCCACATCATTTTGCGCGTCCATCAACTCGACCTCTTTGTTATTTCCCAAAGTACAAATGGAAAGATTTTTTGTCTAAAAAGGTGCCAAGTGCTCAGCGAGAAAGCTTCTATATGCGCCTTATTTTTGGCTAAGGATACCAACAAAACGAAGAAGAAAGCATCAAGCTTCATTTTTGTAGAGTTCATTTTTTTGCAAGAAAGTTGAACGGCAGTTCTAAGTTATAGCAGCTTATTCAGTCATTGGCTTCTTCGAGCTTCGGGTGTTCTCGATTTCTGTCGGGAGCTACGCAGTCTGGAGACACCGCTTGACCGTTCCTTGAATATTCCCACCGGCCTTGGCATCAACTTTGAAAATGAGTGCAAACTTGCCTCGGACTATTACACATCGCAACTTGCGATGACTAGCATCTTTGTGCCCGAGTTCAACCTGCCGAATTCCTTGCTACTTGCTCGTTGGAAAGTTCTGTGCTGTGTGACTTAACGTCAATACACCGATCTTTTTTCTACCATGAATAAGGAACGATAATGCATACAAACAAACCTCATTCAAGTAAACTGTCACAGTGTGGACACCTCCCCAACAGCAGAAGCTCTCTCTGCACTCTGAAGGGCAAATCGGCCCCCTCTTGATCCGGTAATTGGCATGTTTTCATTGACTTTTGGGCTTAACTCCTGCACCAGCGGGAATATGCGGGACTAGTGTTGACGAGCAAACGTGGCGGGCAGACAAAGCTTGTGGGTACAATATGGTGTTCTGAAGCGGATAGGCAAACGTCATGTGTGTGAGTTGGAACGTCGTCTTTTTGAGTAGGAACGTCATGTGTGTGAGTTGGAACGTCGTCTTTTTGAGTAGGAACGTCGTGTTTGTGAGTTGGAATGTTGTGTTTGTGAGTTGGAACGTCGTGTTTGTGAGTTCGAACGTCGTGTTTGTGAGTTGGAACGTCGTGTTTGTGAGTCCGAACGTCGTATGAGTGAGTTCGAATGTCGTGTTAGTGAATTGTAAATGTCGTGTGTGTGAATTGCAAACGTCGTGTGTGTGAGTGGTTAGGGCCAATGTCATGGATCATTAGCATGATTTTTTTCCCTTGATGAAAACAGGATTACCAACCAAAATGTTCATGTGTTTTATATTGCTTGTGACTGGTGTTCAGCTGATGTTCGCTTATCATAAAAATGATATGGATTTTTGGCTGGTAACCTGTTTCTCCTGAGCAAGACATTACTGTGCTAAGCAAATTTTTGTGCTTAGCAGCTTCATGAAATGGGCCCAGCGCCTGGTAGCGAAAACTACACGCAGTACTGTCTACACAAGTCTGCTTCCCAGACCCTAACAATCTACCTGTATATACGCGACGTTCAACCTCACACACACGACGTTTACAATTCACAAGCACGACGTTTGAACCCACACACTCACACGACATTTGCCTGTCCACTTTAGAACGCCATACGCAGAGTTAGCTACTTGAAGGAGGCTTTCTAGGAGGGTACGGTGAGACCACTTGAGAATCGTGGTTGCTTGAAGAAATTTAAGTGAGAGTGACGTGAAGTGCACGATGTAGGAACAGCTAAATACTGAGTACCAGTGACGCCCTATGTGGAAGTAATTTTTCCTAATCACGCTAGTCACTCATTCCCTTACTTAAATACTATGAGGCAACACGATTTCAGAAGAAAATCGAACAAGCAATATTCAAAAAAGCAACTTTAATTGCTTGTTCCAGATTTTTATGCTTGACTATAGCTTTAGGCCACGCATTTCGACGTCACATTTCCGTCTAAGAATTCCGTGCTACCTTGAACTTGTTTTCCGTCTGAGCCAGCGATCCGAGACACAGGTGAATTCATAACAACGAGTCTGTGTGAAGTCAAGCTAGCGCCCGTCACTGCCAAAGACATTGCTCGGAGGTGGGAATACTTGTGCAGTAAGTACCACGCCGACCAGGTTTTTCCAGACGGCATGTGATTCTGTCCATTAGTACAAACGCTCACACTGTCTCTCATATACCCTGACATCCTAATTTAACTTTGTAAAACTATCCCTCCAATAAAACTAACGACTATAATAAGCTGCCAGGGGAATGTACGGCCCAAACAGGGAACGAGGAAGAGCGTATTCGTGTGTACTTGTATTTACCCCCCCCCCAAAAAAAGGATCAAAACCGGTATTAACACATCAAATTAAACAGCTCAATAAAAAATGCACCAACCGCCTTGTCAAAAGGGGAAAAACCCTCTGGAAGCCAAATGGTCTGCCTCACTCGATGACATATACATAGTTGGAAATCAAAATAGTGATAAATCACAATTAAAGTCAGGCCGTCTGCGCGGCCCAAGTTTTAAGGCAAGACCAGCGAAATGCAAGGCTCAACTTCTGTTGGGCACGTGGCCACACCGCGACCGACTCAAGTGAGGGCCAGACGCACCGGGAAAGGGAAAAAAGAGAGAAGCTGCTGAACGGGTGAAGATTCCCTTTCATTTCGACGAATAAATCAATTTTACTTCTGAGTTGGAGGGCGTACCCTCTGCTTAAAGACCTTCATCAGCGATTGCATTACGGACAATTAGTGTTGTAAAAATTTACTGTCTTGGATTGGTGATATATGGTCCATGAAACAGCCGTTCACTTCCACGTGAAAGGCGGTTGTGGTGTGTACTTTTTAGACAATGGATTTGACACACTAACATGACAATATTTTATATTTTTGCGTTATCCAAAGGATTCGGGATGGATCTGGCTCCCTTCTATTTTTGTCTTGTATTATCGTCAAGCGCAGAATATTGTTGGGAGCAGCAATGGGCTTTTTGAGTGAGCTCTTGAGTTCAAGTTTAAATGTGTATCGTACCGTTCTTGCAAAACGCCAAGCCTTCGACGCGTAGTCTCGAAAATTTTTGCTTTTTTCATTGACGGTGCTCAGAAAAAAAATTGATTGGGGACAGTGTCGTGAAATGCCAATGATCAACGGTTTGTCCTATTAAGTTGACACTGTGCATTATGCAGAACATAGGCCTACTGTGTCCAATTTCAGGCAAAGTTTTGATCCACATTCGTCAATGTAGGTTTGCAGATGTTGCCCCCTCCCGGTTGCAAGATGACCAGGGGGTATTTATTCCTTTAACCTCGGGTGATTACATTTTTGATAATCGCCGATAACACAAATTAATAAAGTGTCAACGGGGGTCTGAAGTTAGTAGGATGAACAAGCTTGTGACTGGTACTGCTTCAATAAGTTCCAAGACAGTACCCTTTAGATATATGTCATCCTTGTCAAGGGATGGGTACACTAAACAGCCGTGCTCCGGCCAACCTGACGGGACTGAGATCTGGCTCTCCCTCGGGTGTGAGCGCCCCAGCTTGCTCTACAACCTCTGCCCGGACCACGAACTAAAAACCTGCGTCTCTGACGTCGAGTTTCCCGATTTTTTCCCGTGTCCGACACCGTGCATAACTTTTTATGGTGGGCTGTCACAACAACTTTTCGTCGAGGCCCATAAAAATTAACCGATTTAAGTTGTCTCCCCCAATAACAGGAGACAGTGGAAGCCTTATAACATATCCAGACAGTGTCATACACCCACAGACTCTCTCTTTAAGGGGTTAATAACAGACCTTAAAGTTTGACGCTGCTTAATTTTGAGGGTGTTTGCTCACAGAGCGATGGATTGACCGTTTGTCCAGATATTTCGTTGCCAGGTCCCTCGATTAAAACTGACAAATGACCGCCAAGCCGTAACCAGAACCGACGAATGTGTAATGACTTTATTAAACCAGATCTTTTTTCAGATTACTAATTGATAAACCAATTGGGACAAATTTTCCCAATTTGATCTAGTGCGTTAGAGTAGAACTAATTTTAAAGTTTATTTCACCGAAATTTAACGTCTGAACATTCTGTTCCGGAATGGCAAATCAGGAGGTGTGTGATATCCTATGCAGAAGTGTAGCATGGATACCAGGAGGTGTGTGCCATCCTATGCAGAAGTGTAGCATGGATACCAGCCAAAACTTCGCACCCGACGCGACGTATAGGCCGAGTCAACAACAGTACGGCTTTCGGTTATTATACACACTATTTTGCAACTCTAAAAACCTCTTGAGACAAAATTCGGATACACCCTTATGGCTGGTTCACCGTTTACCCACTTCCAGACTCCTGCCAATGAACAGCTTGGATTTTGATGTAAGCTGAACCAGGTACTCACCTGGTAAAAACGGGTTCCTTGCAGCCATGGTGGAATGCACGCCCGTTCCATACAGTGGTCTGGTGAGATGAGCCAGAGACGTTCCGAGATGCTTGTAGCCGCTGCTCAAGGCTACACCACTCACAGATGTCGTGCACATCGCAGACGCACCTGCAGAAGAATATACATAACAATAAGTAGGTAACTGGTGTGTTTTCGAATGATTGCTCCAACTTTTTCTCCTCTGTTTCCTTCACAGTGCCTTTTAAATCTTGGCTAACTGTTGCAGCAGATAATGTAACCTTAGTGAGCATGTTTCACGGGTCAGCAAGGTTTTATGGCTTGCTTGCGTCCTTACATGTGGTTTATTGAAAAGCGCCAAAATATCTGTACATGTTTACTACCATTGTAAGCACCGAATTATCATTCGCGTAGAATCCTGTGGCTGTATCCAAGCTGTGAAAGAGGACACAGATCGATCAGTCTGGTTAATGAGGGAAAATGTATTCTTTGAACGGTCTGTTCTCAGCAATGCTTTTCTCTTATCAGCAGTACTGAGTGTATTTTGGTCTTCATGAGATTGCAATAATAATAACAATTTATTGTTGATGTAGCGTCTTACATCTCAAAACGCTTTACAAATCACAAACATGAAAATAAAAACTAAATGACAATAATTTATTTCAACATTAAGAATAATACAATACAAAAGTGAATATCCTAAGTTAGATTTTAAAAATCTGGTCACAAAGCGTACATCTCTTGACCAGTATTATATTATATCCTGCTATGTTCCAAGTCGGTAAACCCCTTTCAAGGGAAAGATAGAGTGTTAATGTCATCAGCTTTGAAGCAACCGGTTTAAGATACCTGTCGTCAGTAGAGGGCGTTTGGCGGAGATTGCGTTTAGCATTTATGTACATACAAACACACGTAGATTAATGGCTGTCGATCCCACAAACGAAAGAAGCTTTCTTGTTCAAATTAAAACAGGGGGAAAGTGTTATGACACAAGGAGAGAGGGAGAGCCACGATAAAAACAAGCCAAGCAAAGCAGTTTGACATGTGGTTTGATAACAGTGATGGTCCCTGTGCTGAAATCAATCAAACAAAAGGAAAGCAGCGAACAACGCAGCTTGATGAGGAGGAAACGTAGCTCAACGGCCGACACAGACATTGCACAAAGTGACGCCACAAAAGTATAGCAGCAATAAGCTTATCTAATACAAAGACAGCTCTCTGATGGAGATAGAGAGAAATTGTTTGGAAAATAAAAGACGGTGTTTCCCGTCTGATCGTCAACACCGTGCACTCTGTGGGTCAACTTTCAGGAAATGTGCGCGCTCTCTCTTTGGTATTGTTAAGTGCGTTCTTGTTTTCGCAAGAGCAAGCTCTTGCAACACATCATTCGGGATTTCTCAGTAGTTCAGATTAGAAGAATTCTAAATGCGGATTCTTTGAGTAATATAAAGTTTGGTTTCGCAATTACTTTCGTAAAGTCTACCGGTAAATCCATAGATATATCCGTTTTGGAAAAACAAGGCATTTTAAAAGTCCGAACCTAATGTCTTGTTAAAATGTCACCTTCTCTCACTGTTCTTGATAAGACGTTCTTAAACACACGTATTGTTCACTTTACTCTCCGTGTTAACATAACACCCAAAAGGCCCTACATAGGTTCAGCTTTGATAAACAAAAACAAATAAAAAGTATCTATCCAAGGAGAAGGTTAGCATAATACCAATTTTATGTGGTGTCGTATCCAGATATTAATCTGATTTTATCATGTTTCTCTATGGATATAACGAATTACATATTAAACACCAGATTCTGAAAAGGTACTTCAGATTTTCATCCTTGTACACAAAGGATTCTTGAGACATCATTCGGCAAGAAAAACAAATTACTGCTCCGTCAGTGCCAATTGATCACTCAGCCAATACCAGCTCGTCTCACTCGGCGAGTCGGCGGCCATTAGCCACTCACAGCCCAACCCGCTTCTGTCGACGACCCTCCCGGTCGAAACGGAGGAAGGCCGTTTGTCCAATCACCGGCAGCAATTTTGCTGCCGGCCCCGATGTTGCCGGGACCAGTCACCGCCCGCTCACGCGTGCGCGGCGAGTCGGCGGGCCAGCACCGACCGTCCACTGGCCGTTACTGACGGCAAGAAGATAATTAGCAATGCAACACCAGTCGCGGAAACATGACGAGTAAAAAAGAGACTACGACATATTAACTGATACGCCAAGAAACCTCGGGGCCCCACTCCTATATCCCTAATTTAATTAACTTAATACGGGTTTTATATTGACAGTGTGTGGCGTGCTCTGGGCCAGGATTTTTAGTCTTAACTCAGCCGTCAGATGATAGTCCGGGCACCGCAGGCAGTGTGGAAATCTAACAATTATTAAAATAACCGAGGCCACCAGCGCTGCTCAACCCACACTGGTGACAAGTGTGACTGACTTGATGTCACAGAGAAATTAACTCTTCTTGTTTTGAATACTGGTGAATTTTCATGGAATTCAATTAAAAGCTGTGGAAAATTAGTATTGTCATATGTTTAGTGCTTTAGACCAGAAGTCTCTGCTGCAACGGTATGTGTTTTTAAAAAACATTCTTGGAAAACGTAGATCTCAGTTTTATTTTCTTCGGAAACTACATAGAAATTATGGGGTTTTTTTTGGGGGGGGTGATTTGTAGACGAGAAATTGAATGATACGGACAAACTGAGAGAAGCTGCAAAAATAACTTCAATTCCGATTCGCTTATCATTTTCTGTGTCCCTTACATCCTTCAAAATTATGCCCATTATTTGAAGTATTCTATAATGGAATATGGAGCATAGCTTAAAGCCCAAACTCACGATTTACACGGAATTAACATGACACATTGCCTTGTGCATCAACAAACTTGGGTACGGCATAGTAATGGTTGGAGACTGAAGTTTACACCGACTGAAGGGCTAGTCGCAGACAGTCAGAGACTGTCCGCCAGTGTCGCTTGCTTCAGTGTGAAATGTCCCGCTATAGGAATTATTTTCGCGATTACTGTGACGATCGATGTTAAGGTTTGTAAGCCTACAGCCTGTGGTACCTGACGACTATACTGCAATAGACGAATCGTGTTACAATGAACAGTCCCAACACAGCGCAGTTCGGGAGCCAACACAAAGAAGGTAAGTGCCGTAAAGGATTTGTTCGCACATTCCACACACAGGTGATATCGATAGTATAAAGGGGCCAAACCGTGTAAAACAGCAGAAAAAAATCGAGTGGTTGGAACCTAAGTTGGAGAGAGATATCGAACGGTTGTCTGTGGTAGTTCGGCCAGCCGACAGGGAGCTTGCCTTTCAGTTTTTACTGTACCCTAACTTCGTTGACACAGAAGCAGTTTTTCTCTATAGGTGCAATGTTAATTGAGTTGGAGAGGTTTCATTCTTTGAGAGGTTTTCAGTGGGCACAAACGGTTATTCAGAGATTTTTGTTTAGCTGTTAATTAAGAACAGGAAGATTGTGATGTCCTCATTATGACGCAAACGACGAACGCAAATTTGAATGGAGTTGTCTTTTCTGCTGTCGCCGTCTGCCAGTATGTATCAAAATGGAGAGATTTAGATTTTCCCCTCTGTTTACGGTGTTTACTTACCCTGCGACGAGCATGCGTCAGCCGAGAGAATCGCGTTCACGCCGAATTTGAGTCCGAAGCCATGCTCGCATGCAGCCACGCCACCGGCAGCGGGCGAGGGGCTCCCCTCCCCTCGGCCCTCTCCGCTACCGTTCCGCTGCTGCTGCTGCTGTTGCTGGTGTTGCTGCTGGGTCTGCCGGAGACAGTTGCAGGTGGTGCAGGAGGCCGGATGCTTGGGGATGGGTTTGTGGATGGGAGTTCTTTGGGACAGGATGTCTTTGACGAGGAAAGAGGTGGTGGAGCCGGCCGGAGGGGCCGCGGCCGGCTGGTGCGGCTGCACGGCCGGGTGGTGGAGATGGTGGTGGCGGTGGTGATTCTCCGGATGGTGATTGTTAGCCTGCTGCTGCTGGTGATGATGATTCTGGTGATGGTGGTGCTGCTGTTGTGGTTGATGGCGAGGCTGCTGGAGGGATCCCGCCGCCGACATTGGGACACGGAAGGCTTGCGGCCTGAATACGGTGTGGTAGAGCGGGGAGGGGGCAAGCAGTCCCCCGAATGGGGGCTTGTCCTCCCCACGATCCCTGTCCAGACGGCACAGGAGATGGGGCACTGCGTGTAGGCTGTGCTGAGCGTGCAAGGTTGCGATGGAGCTAGCCGGGGCGTAAGTGTACGGCGGCTCTCCGGGTAAACTTCGGGCGTCCACCGTCGTCATATTTTTCTCTCTTCTTCGTGTAGCTCTCTCTCTCGCTGGTTTTAAGCCACACTTTGTTGCCTCGATTGTTTTTGTTCCGACGTTGATTTATTGTGTATTCCACGTGCTAGATGAATGCACCAAAAATCAGAAATGTAAAAAGAGAAAAAAAAGAAAAAAGAAATCCAATAAAGTTTCCGAGTTCCGTACAGTACCGCCCGTCCACCGCGCACATTTCAACTGTCTGGATGTTGCGACAAGTTCAGCTTCCCTATGAATTATACACGGGCTGGTATCGTATAAGTTTTTTGGCTTTTTAATGCCGCGCCTGGTTGATTGGCAGCCGTTGTGCGCTCTCCCATTGGCCGAGGGGCCCCATGACGACTGCCGATCCTCGCACTTCCACCGCGGGAGCATCAATGAAAGTGGGCGTGGCCTCCGGGCAAGGTAACCAAGTGCTGTATTTGACGACATGTTTATATACACTGGCTAATAGTGGTTGCAGCAATGGCAATTATCATCATAATACGGGGTGATTATATGGGCAATGTATATATGTGTGTCTAAGGTATTAATGCCCCCCTGTCTAGTATAGTGCGGGCTTTGAGGTTGTCGTGATTTGGTCGCGTGTGGGCGCTGTAGGAAGCCGCGGTCGGGCTTCGGATGCCTGAGTGCGGCGCGATCTTGTCTGAGCTGTCACGGTGCCGTCCCCGGCCGTTCATCACGCATTGTGTGCCGGGCCGAGAAAATTCTCTCCACGGTCTGCCGAGCGCACCGGGCGGGGCGTTATGGGTGCCGCCCGGTGCTAGAGAACGCCGCGTCGTAACAGCAGGGTCATCAATCACCCCAGCACCCTCGAGACCACGAGCTTGCAAACCTTGCAACCCCCAGCCCTGGTCCGTGTCTAAGCCTCAGCGGCTTGTGTCCACTGGTGCAGGATTTGGAGCCTTTGACGGGACAATCCGCTGGATTTGTTGGGGGTACTAACAGAGGTCCTACCAGCAACAAAAAAGGCCAGGCCCCTCCAGGCTGTAAATAGAACAAACTGGGACAGACACTTCAGTGTCGTCAGCTAATTCCAATGAATTAACCCCCCCTCCTTGTGAATTGTCTATATGAATGTTACATGTATTGTACCTTTTAAGCCAACTGAACTTTCACTTCAAACCAATAAATTTATGTCATTTTTTATTTATTTTTTAGTACCAAAAATTGTAGAAAAACCCCTTTCATCAGGGCGAAAGTGACACAAATTCGATCAAACATTTGGGAACACTTATCCTATATTGTTTGGTCTGTTAAATTGAATTTCAAGGCAAATTTTTTTTTTCTATACAGCTCTTCTCTCACGAACACAGCTGAGTATATTTTAGACATGAACTGAAAGAAGACACTCCCTGAACAAACGAAGGGCGTTAGGTAGCAATGTGTCGGTGTGTAGGAGCATCTTTATCCAAATCCGATGGCTACACTGAACGTTTTTTGCACGGGCGTCAAATATTCCTATGTGTCGTATAGATTCTAAGGTTTTCTGGTGAAGGAAATTTCTGTTTTGAGAGTCTCGATGGAGCTAAGACCGTTTCCAAAACCAGTGGATTGGGCGTAGACTTTGGTTTCGCTGGTTCCAGCCATTTTGAAGCAGCGTTCAAAACCACATGTTTAAGCTCTGACTGGGACCAGCGAAACCGAAGTAAGTGAGCGGCGTTACCGCCATGGGCGCGCATGTCATGCGCGCAGGTTGTTCGCACGCGTTAGTTTGCCTTTCTGACCAATAGGGTATTGTGTCTTTGCCAAAATACCGCGCATGCACGTAAAGTTATCTTCAGCGTGCAACACCTGCATACAACCGCCTCTATATAAATCCTCGTATCGCCTAAATTTCGAGTTCACAAACGTCTTCTCACCGAGCAACGGAACATCCATTCACCGGTCGCACGAAACGTCACTTTTGTGTGTGACGCAGCCGCGTTGGGGCGAATATTTTGGTGACATGTGATCCAACGATTCACCAATCAAATGATGAGGGATTTGCCCAGGCGTCAAAAGAAGATCTACAGGCCTGTGCTTCACATGAATCCGCATCCCGAACAGTAATCTGTCGTTGGTTACTGACATCAAACCCGTCGAATGGATGGAGAGAACCAGCGTTGAGACACCTGATCGAGATCCCGATCAGTGTAAAACAGGCCTTACATTGCTCTGTTATGGGACGCCCAGTACTTACACGAGCTAAGGAAAGTAGTGCGCACCTATAAAGAGCGGTCATTTGTCATCAAGAGATCTTCTGCAGAAACGTGCGAATATGAATTTGAAATGTCTGAAATGTTCAAAGCTGGATTTTAATTCTGCCATTTCTCCAACCTTTGAAAAGCATGGCTGTCAATAACATTTCCCACTTTTAGCCGATGTAAATCAAGAGAAGACTGAAAGATTCCACTCAAAAAAGAGAGAAAAATAGTAAAAGCGTACAGTAATGCATGATAAACTCAACTGCAAGTGTGCCAAATAAACCATGTTGAAAAAATAACAATGGACCTAAAGCGAGCCAAAAATCCCAGAGTTTGCAGCAAATAGACCCATTTGCAGTTGTAGCTTTTGCTTACAAGCAGCTGGCAAAAAATAGCTCGCCATCGATACAAAACAAGAGAATAACCTCGCCATTCTAGCCTCGGACGGACTTTCTGTAAACTTCCTCAGATTACAGCCCGCAGAAAATCACATTTCAGGCAATGTTTATAATCCAAAACGGCCTGTACACTGTTGATCGTACAGACTTGTTTAATTGCGACTCAAAATTCAGGGTCATAGCAAATGGCCCAAAAAACCCGATTAATTACGTTTTTGAGAAGATGACGCAAACCACGTGGGGTCTGCAAAGACTACGGTAAATACCATTACCAAGCAGCGCCCCAATAAAAAAAGCACCAAAAAAAAAAAAGGAGCGCCAACAAAAGACCCTCAAAAATGGTCATTTTGTAACTGATAGAATAATGACAGCTTCTCAACACACGTCTTTATTTCTATTCATACACAAGTTGAATTGACGGCAGAAACCGGGCTATTGTTGGCCGAGTCAAAGTCATCGGGCCGCCGATTGGCACTCGTGGAGACACAAACAGTTGATTAAATCGCCCATTATTTCCAGACGACACGTACAAATCGCTTTGTATCATTACACCAAATACACAATTCAGGAAAGAAAAACCTCTCCGCGTTCGAGCAGACTATGTTCGCAATCCCTTTCGGATCAGGGGAGCTGCGTGCGCAGTGCCGTCCTATTCAACAGGCAGACCAAACACTGGCCTCGTGATCGCGCCGACATTAGAGCATGCGTGATCATTGGGTAGCCGTCCAAGTGTTTGCAGAGTACTGTAAATCGTTCAGGCCCCTGAAAAACCGGCGACTGGATTTCTAGATCAACTATTGACTATAAGCGTACAATGCGATCGCGTTATTTAAACGGCTGCATTGCTTTGCTTTTGGATGCGGCGGATGTGGTTAGAGGTGGGGTGTTATGGGGGGTTCCCTTGAAGAAACAAAAGAAATGTTTTGGTCTCCGGGTGCAACGTTCAAGTCCACTTACTGGTGTAGCCGGGGTGGGCGGGGAAAGTCCCTCCCCCACAAACTCCCAGTGACCCTCAGATGCCCCCCACTAAAAAACAGATAAATGAATATTTAACAAGACTAACAAAAACTTGCCCCCCCCAAAAAAAAGAAATACTGAATGGTGGCCCCCTCATAGGATGCTGGTACCCCCTGGTGCCCCCCCCAGTAAAATCTTTGCTACCCTACTGAGTCTACTCCCGCGTTGGTGTCACGAATTATCTTGATCCTCCGGTACTGGTTAAATGGAGTCGTAACACAGGCAGACAACAAAGGATTTCATTCATAAGTTGTTTGCGTCTCTTTATCGATGATTTTCGGTTGGAAGGGCTTGTCTTCTGCGCATTTTGTAACGCGCCATTGTGTGATTTGTAAAATCAAAAGATTTCGTTTTGTAAAAAAGAAATAATTTCATTTTTTTCCCTGAGACCTTCAAAAGTGAAGTCTATAAGAGGTAGATTTCTTTACTTACGATCCATTTGAAATAAAACTTATGAATAACCTACTATCTCACGAAATTTTGACAAAGATGTCAGACGAAACTGTGTAAAAACAAACACATACAAATCCACAAGCTATGTCCAGGGCCGTTTTCCAATACTCAACTTCGTCTTCGTCTCAGGCTTCGTCTCTGAAACCAATCCCAGATTGTGGGCCTGAGACGTTAAAATTAATTGAAGTACTGCAATGTTTCGCTCTTTTGTATCTGACTTGATGTTTTGTGGCATGATCAGACTTACTATTGCGCTTACAACTTCATTGTCAGGTAGTTAAAAAAAACCTGGTTGAAGTCTGAGACGGAGCCTAAGTCTAGTACTGGAAAACGGCCCAGTTCTGAACCTAACCTATGTACTCGGCTCTTCAGTCTTCAACAGAAAGAACTTCTCGAAATTTTCATCTTGTTCATTACCATCTCTTAAAAAAGCGAAGAATTTTTTATCAATTCTGTTTTTCTCATCACTCGAAACGCTGCACGAACCGTATTACAAAACCTGTGTTTGGCAACCAAAACCTTTTCAACACTTTCTGCTACCGGTTGTAAACATGTTTTACAAATATGTCAAACAGGCTTAGAGACTTTGTGATTTGTGTGTGACTATTGAACGCTGACGTTTAAGAATTGGAAACGTAGTGTTTAACTGTCTACAACTTTTTTTTTTAAATCCATTGATAGCAAGATTTTGTGAAATTTTTAAAGACGGTATTTTAGAGAGTGTAGCGGTGTTTAATAGGTGCTCCCCGTCAACAGACTCAAAGGGGGGGTGTCCGTAGAGGTGTGGCCAAACCTACGGAAGCATATTTAATTTTTTTTTTTTTGCCTAAATAATCCAACCGGGCGACATAGTGGGTCAAACTTTTTTGGCCGTGCCCTAAATACGCTTCCGTGCAAAACAGCTGCAGCCCGCATTAAAAATGTTAACAGTCCTTGATCCATTTTGATTCGGTGCACTGCTCTCCTTATTCTTTTGTTGTGCAACTTGTGGTTGAGTTTTAAGGTACATGCACTTCATGACATTTGTTGTATGGAGATCGCCCAACGGGAAAACGTCTACTGTGGTTGGGGTGGATATTGTTTCGGCGAGTCGTCCCTCAACGGCGACCGACTAATTAGTATGGCGTCTAGGGGATAACATTTTCTCAGTGCACTTGAGTAACCTCTTGTGTTTTTAGAGTTTTGGTCAGCCCCTTAATTGCCCAGAATGAATGGTCGACTTGTGGGCGAATCCAGCGACGTTGTCACTGGACATGATGGGTCAGGCTATGCATTTTTGGGGGTCCGACGCGTGGCGTTTTTCTGCTCCTGTTACATCTGACCGATATAATTTGACAAATGATATGTCAATGAAATTGACTTCAAACTATTTTGATTGTTTGGAAGGTAAGTTACATGACTTAATCGCTCGTGGAAGTTAAAAAGTGTACTCTTCTACACTTCCCAAATTATACGCCAGATGTAACAGGGACAGGATGGACCCCCAAACTTAACGTGCGGAAAGCATTGCGTTGAATCAATTTTCATCAACTAATCAATACGGGCTATTCACAATAGTGCGCTTCCAAGAGTTTGCAACGTGTTGACCAATCACCGTACACGAAATCTGTCGACCGTTTCCAAACGCGCATTGGGTCAACAGCGTTATACATATTGAGGTTCTGCGTTACCACATCCTCAGAGGGCAACAGCTTTGTATCGCTGGGACAGGCTGGAGTAAACCTTTGGTGCTGACGTTGTAACTAAATTAAAATAACAAACGCAGCCTCTTAGACAACATGGATACTACCTCTTTCTGTGGGAGTGGATGGGGGTGCTTTCGCAGATCCAACAAATTTGGACCGCCGTGTTTGGAAAAATCCAGTTACCCCCCCCCACCCACCAACCAACTCAAGGCCAGGATTCGCCGCTTTTACCAGTGGGTCTTCAGAGCGGGCATGTAATTGCGTCTCTCCACGCTTGACGAATTTCCCATGTACATGCGTGCCACAAAACGACACCGGTAAATAGAATGAAAAAGGGGACGCAGGACTCCGAACAGGGGACCTCTTTACTATTTCCGTCCGTGCTAATAAGAGCTCAACGCCGTGGAGACTAGAACACGGGGAAGCGGGTTAGCGGGTTAGCGTAGCGGTTCTTTCCTCGCTTTGCACCAATGAGGCCCGGGTTCGAGTCTCGGCTTGGCCCAGGCTTTAAGTGCATTTGGTTTCCTGTCCATACTCGCTCTCGCAGGTTTTCTCCCGGGTACTCCGGTTTCCTCCTGCCTCTTAAAACTGGATATTCTTCCTATCTCCGTAATGTGATGCTGATTAGTAAAGTGTATGAATAAACGTACAGTTATTGGCGCAAATAGCCCGAGTATTTTTCTCTTCAAATGCTGTCCAAGTTTGCGCAGGTATAGTTTTATGGTTTGAGCGTCAACTGCTCATTCGCCAGTGACCGCGTGGGAACTTTGAACAGGTTTTACAAAGACGGGATGACACTCGAAGACTCGTTCTATGGTGAGCTGCTTAACAGTAATCGAAATGGTCGTGCTTACTAAAGGTTTTTCCGGTCAATTTCGGAAAACGCGCGATCTATGTTGTAAAATAAAACTTCAATTTAGCGTAGATTCTACACAATAGCTTCGATCTGCTGGTATCAATGCGCGTAGTTACCCCTACGCAAGGCTGAAGCCGTACAAAGTGGCGCATACTTACGTACATGTACGGGTATTTTTTTTTACTTGCGTCAACAATAGCCAGTCATGGGGCCCGTATGTCAAAAATTGATCAGGGTTTAATTATTCATGCGATCTATAAATTGTGGTTATTCCCTTTATACATGGTTCAATCAAAAAAAAAAAGGACACGAGGTTGTTAACGAGATGAACGCCCGTACCTCTCCTACCAATTAGTTTCAGTAATGTAAGATACAAAATGTGGAAACTACTGCAACTATTTTCCGAAAGTTATAGAGGGCCTGACGTTTCAATCCTGGCAATTTCTTTCTCAAAGGCAAAACGTTATTCGTTGTTGATTGTGATTAAATCCCGCGGGTAGAAAGACTGAATTGAACTTGCGTGTATTTGAGAACAAAGAGGATTTGTCAAAACACACAGCGATGGTTGGTTATAAGGTCTTGCATTGTTCTCTCATTTCCTGCATCATTAATGGTGTAAAGCAACCCGACTGCTTGTAGGAATAGAGAGTGGCGTATGAGGGAGGCAGGGACAAGTTGTCTCTTTTTGGAAATATGTTGCTATTTTTAAATTGAATTGAAAGCACTAACATTCTATCCGCTCTGAGCGGAACAAAAGAGGGCGTGTTTTTGGTACTCGCCGCATGGGTGCGCCATGAGAGGTGCGCAAGTATAACGCACATTTGACGCGGAGTACGCTAAGTACGCGTAACTAATTTATTCCGGCTTAGAACGTTTGTAAACCACCTGTCTTTTTTTCACCGATTGGGGTGCACTTCAGCTCGGGGCGGATAGAGATGCTACTACTAGTCTCCATTTGTTTTAGAGTGACAATTCCTTAGTTGATAAAAAAAATTGGACAGCCGTTGGAGAAAGAAAATTCCTCCCCCGCCTGCAAATGCAATAACTCTACCAGTAAATTGATTATTTTAAGTTATGAGTTATCAACTGAAGCAAATAGAAATTCGGCAATTTTGACAGAAAATATAGGAGAAAAGGTTTGAAGATTATTTTGGCGCCTCCTTGGGTTATTCTGCAAGAGCTGTACATATCCTCAGCCATAGAACTTTGTCTGGTGACAAGGGGAAGTTTACATTTGCAGAATATATGTGTGTTATTCGTTAGGTAGACAAGCCATGACGGTGTACCATAATATACGGGTCTAATTCCCCGTGTACTCATAATACTAGCTGTAAATTCTGCGGGCAGGATTTAAATTAAAAATCGGGGAAACAAAGGTCTCTGTCTTGTTTATTGAAACACTTGTAAAAAAGCCATCGTAAACTTTTGAAACAATGGATAATGTTTAAAGTGCGCCCGCCCGTCTCTGGCACAGTTATCCAGGGAAGGTTACTGTACTTCTGTGTTACCCCGAATGTAGTCACCCATTCAACAGTGTTCCAAAACAGAGATAAAAGAAGTAAATGGCCTTGTGTAGTCATTGTTGTTTGCCATTTGGGGGAGTAGCGGTGTATCCAGCTTTTTGTGTGTGGGTGTGTGTGTGGGGGGGGGATTCAACATGATGTTGGGGAAGAACAATATCAAAAGCCTTATTCGCGATCCCGACATCCTTGGTTTTATTTCATGGTGTTCTTTTCTTAGGATTTGGGTACTAATACTTGAAGAATGAATATACTGACTACTTTCCTATGAAGTATTCTTTGTAAAAAGAAAGCGCAAGGGGGCAAGTTACCCCCGGCCCTCCCCCCGCTGGATAAGCCACTGTTGGGAAGGTGTATAGAGTGGGGCGATTTGCTGGCGAAGGGACCGTCTCCGTTCCGGGTTTGATTTGGCGAAGCTCTTCAAAAAGTGGTTTTTTTTATGTAAGCACTTTTAAAGTCAAGGATAACATGAAGATTAGTCCTCTCGATTCGTATGTCAAGGGGGTAGGCCTATCCAAGTGAAATGCGTGTGTGTGCCAGGGCATTAACGCGCTTTCTAAATAGTTTGGAACAGATCAGGCATTGCATACGGTAAGTATACACAAAATGGTTATCTGCCCCCAGGTCTATATCACAGCATGCATCATAGGTGTTGGTGAATAAAATTTGAGGAGACGAAAAGTAAACGTTTCAGCCAATTGCAGAGTGCCTACCAAAAGGCTGAGTTCGCGCGGTGTGTTCTCGTAGTACCTAAGTTCACGAACAGCTCGATGTTGGTCGTGGGTCGACAGCTCGAACGCCAGCAACGTACAACTGTTACTTCCCATTGTCTCCGGTTTTTTAAGCCATCTCGCTACTTTTTGAGGCAGAAATCAAAATCTCACGAGTTTTTTTGTGTGTGTTCCTATAAAACTTTGACGAGGAGGTGGTTTGTGATCCTGTCCCGAGAACAGTGTTCTTGGGTCGTGTTCCCGCCGCTCGAGAGCGAGAACAAGAAACCCGTGAGAACAGGCCGCCCCAGGCTCGACCTATACTGTGATTTGCCATCTGGTTCCCGGTGTGACCTCTGTGCTGCAATGGAAACCACAAATGAATGGTCATCTATTATGAAAATATGATACAGCACTAATAGAGTTGAGCCTCTCAACCTGCGTGAGGAAGTTCCTTCGTGGACGGAGCTTCACAACGACCAAAATTCATTTTGCTCGAGCCAAAGACTGTGCATTCACCCAGGACGGATAATGGGCATTCGAGGGGCCCGTGCTTTGGTCAAAAACCACCCCGTCGTGCTGAATGGAGCACAGCGTGAGCCGTTCTCTGAGGGAGGGTCAAAAGTGGCCAAACGGCCGGAAAATCTGGACCGGCGCTGCGCTGCGTCAGGGGCGAGGAGGAGCGGAACACGGTGCACGGGTGAGGGTTAAAAGCGGTAGAGCGTCCCGCAGTTGGGGGCCCGTGTTACCAGCCCACCCCTGTGGTTGTTCGTGACACTGATCACGGGTGAGTGATTGTTGAGGTGACTGGCTGGTTGAGCGGTCGACCAGATTGAATGTTGAAGCACTGACCAGCCAAATCCTGTCCACGGTTGACAAAAATCTGAGGCAAGTAATGAACAAACTGACATTTATGCGGGTGAGAATAGTGCAGTGGGGGTATCCACGAGGTGGGGCAGGTCGCCAATCAATTTTAGTTTGATTGAAAGAGTCAACATTTTACAAACAGTAGTACCGCCTTTCTTAGAGAGGTAGGATTGAAAATGAAAATTAAATGGACCGTCCATTTTTGAAAAAAGATGTCACGTCGACCCTTGGCGAATTATGACACCTATGAATTAAAACGTTCATACTGACAGTTTCGGTCTGAAGGTTACAGCCCATCGTTTGCATTTTTTCCAAAAACTGACGAAATTATTGTTGCTTAGCATACTAGGTTTATTGATTGTTATGGGACTTAACTCTCCTTGAAATTATTCTTTCTGACAAGTTGTCATTCTGAAGAAAAACAATGGAAGAAGATCATTAACAACGATGCGTCTAAAGACAGGAGAGTGTGCCTGACTAGAGTGGAGGGGTGGGTTATAGAGGTAATTATTCGGAGGCGGTGGAGCGTGACACGGGATTCGCGGGTTGTATAACTTGCTGCGCGTACACTGAAGCGTGAAGGTTGTGGATCTTGTGGTGGTTCGGGGATGCAGAATTGGCGGGAAACTTTGGGTTTGGGTAGAGGGGACCCTTATACCAAGGGGGGAGGGGGTTGTGGCTTCCGATAGGGAAGACCCTGCGCCTGGGGTGGGTGGTATGGGTTTCGGGTATCGGGGACCGTACTGCCGGAGGGTGAGAGTAAGTTCCTGGGTGCTAGTAGTGAAACCGTCTTTGTGCCGGAAAATCTCAACAGCTTCTCGAACTTTTGGAAGCCAGTTCTGGACAGGAGCGATGAGTTCTGCGTCGTCTCATTTGATATTGTGATCCGAGGAGTGCGCATGTTTGACGATGGCCGGCTTGTCGTATTCTCCTCGTTGGCAGTGCGCACGGTGCTCTTGGAGCCTGGTGGGGAGGTTCCTATCGGCATGGGCTACGTGCGTTTTCCTTCACCATCCCTGGTCTTGTAGAATACGAAGATGACGCTGATTGGCTATTCAGGATGAATATACATGTACATGTATACATGAATGTAAATTCAGTCGCGTACGTATATTTTAAAAGCTGCGCGCTTGCGCCGCGTATTCTCTTGCACATTAAGTAGGCGTAAATCTGCGTCGCTCTTAACATAACATTAACATACTGTGGCGATGGGGGGAGGGGTTGGAGGCTTGGGATATAGGCGACCCTAACGCCATGGGAGAGGAGGGGACTTCGAATATAGGAGACCCTAGCGTCCTTAAAGAGGGCTTGGAAAAGCTGATGTGCTTGTGGTGGTAGCCGTTCAGTTTGAGGGCGGTCTGGATGCGCTGGAGTTCTTGGCGCAGGGTGTTCTGGTCGCAGATCTCGAAGGCATTGTTGCAAAATAGTGGGACGTCATGTGAGGGGTGGCTTTCTAAATTGGGGCGCATTCTAATAAATGAAGTCCCAGAACTCCACTTAAATCGGTTAAAAAATTGAACCTACATTCGGACCGAATTTTTCCAAGAATGTAGGAACTGTTGGTGCTTTGATTGCAGCACCTGCTCGTTGCCTCGTGCTTAATACTGATGAAATGTGTTTTAGAGAGAAAAGGAGTTCAAAGTTAACCCATATCATCATTGTCGTGTTACCGAGAGACGTTTCACAAATTGTATGAGAGAAAATAATGTGCAATCCACAGCGTCTTTTACGATACTTCGTTGACGGCGCTGTACCCTTGAAACCAACCGTGTCAAGGTCTCACCGTCACTATTATTGAGTCGCCCCGAAGTTGTCCGTCTGCTTTTGTCCCCCCCTCGCCGTCCAGAAACCGATCTGAAATAAGCCGCATGTGAATCACTCGGCTACTGCTGATTATAAGTGGGTCTATGGGAAATGCATGAAAGTCGCAAGCCCGCGGCTTCCATGGACACACTTACAGTTTTCCAGCCGTAGCCTTATTTTATACCGCATATAGCCACAATAACAACAGGACCGCGATCTTCATTATCTTTCAACTTTTTGAAAGAACTTCTGTGATTTTTGTATATAATTTTAGACCACAGACCCTCATTTAATCTTGTACATTACTGTCCTTTGCTGTTTATGAGATTAAAAAAATTATGTCCAACTCGCTAAAATGCCCTCTTCGTTAACCGACTTCCAGTTGTAAGGGGCTTAACTTGACGATTTCTGTACACGCAAAGGAGTTCACTAGGATAACCTTCTTCCAATGTTAATATTTCTTCTCTTTGTGTGTATACCTGCCGAATTTTGTATTTCTGACAGGTCTCAACAGAATGAAAAATTACATCTGAAAACAATAGGCTTACACACTCACGGCATCCGTCACGGGCCTCCGTAAATCTTGCTCTAAGAAGCGACTTTGTTTGTACACAACAAACTGGGGAAATCCAACTTGAATAAATGCTATATCAATGGATCTGAAGGATTTTTTCCAAGGGTGGAAAGTCCGAAAATTTCAACATGCAGGGGAAGCTTGCACGAGGAGTGAAGACCAGTCTCCTCTCAAGACTGACAATAAACTATTTTCCTATATAAGAATCTAACCCTTGATAATTGTGTGATACGAAAAAAACAACAACAACACGCCCTGAGAAGGATGATTTATGGCGTGGCGCACATTAACACAAACTTAGATAAAAGAAATCGGAAGCGTAGAGGGCCCTCTACCCTCCCGATTCCCTTTAGATTCAGAAGACGGTTAGCTCGGCATTTATCATACACGCATGTACTGTCATTACGCTCATTTGAATAGCCAAGTAATGCGCAGGCGGCCAACAACATTACGCCGATCGAACAAGGCACCTTTGGCCCACGGTGTAGATTCTTCTGTCGCGCTTGGAATCCGATTGCTAACTAGTTCTTCTACTCCTATCCCATCGTGGAGAGAATTATTATCAGGCTTCAGGGGGACCGCCCATTCCACCACTCAATCGCCGTTAATTAAAGTGATTGGAAGAAAGGCTTTGCCCTGTAATGGACGGTGCGACAAGGGTGTTTGTCAGGATTTGTTCCCTCGTTTTTTTGCAGCGTATATGTATTAATAGGCCTGCAGAGTTGAAGTCCGATAATATTGGATTAAGGACCGGCTCCTTTGCTGAAGGCTGGAATTAGACGTCAATGCAGCGGCTAAAAGATGAATTGAGCCCGGCGTGTTGAGGAGATAGATTTTCCGAATGGTGCTTTCGCGGCCGTTGTAAACGGACCAACGCAATTATTATTTCAGGCGAGTTTCTAGACCGTAAATGTTACAGGTCCATCAAAAGTTACCAGTTTTTGTTTCCCTCGACGTCACCAACTTTTAAAAACGCAGTGAAAGAGTTGCCCTTAACTTTACACAGTGGAACCTATAATCTGTCGGGCATTTTAGTACGAAACATAGATTAGTAGATTGCTGATTCCATCCAAAAAAGTGAACTCTCCACATTGTGCCCTAGACCTGTGTTTAATAGTAAAAAAAAACCGCCGTCAAGACCGAAACCTCAGAATATTGTTTAATATTTTGCAATAAACAGCAATTCTATAATACAGGCGATTCACAATAGTGTGCCTCCAAGAGTTTGCAATGCGTTGACCAATCAAAGTGCACGAAAATTGTCTACCCATTGCGCGGCTGGAAACGGTCGACATATTTCACGCATAGTGATTGGTCAACATGTTGCAAACCCTTGGAGGCACACTATTGTGAATCACCCGTATTATGGGATTTGTGCTTGTAAGACCGGTTGTACTGTAAACAATGGGAAATTCACGGTAGTGGTTAATGCAAGAGAGACCCCATCTTCGCTCAAAGTTCCAACCGGCTGCTCCGACCTGCTACCCGTAGAAATGACCGCGCGTGCCTAGGTGACTAGTGACACGCATGCAAACCGCACAGGGAGAAAAGACCACTTTCCCCGGTCAAAGCACTCTCTCTCTCTGCCCGCCGGCAGCCAGCGCTCCAGGCGCCCGGTGATTACAGGCCGTTTTACACACTATTATCCTGATTAATTTAACCAATCGAGAGCCGGTGGCTTTATCTGCGCCAGCTCCACAGATCTTTCCCCCCACTACTCCAACTCTCCTCCATCTATCTGTATTTGGCAGTAAACGGCGCACAACCTTTAATCCAATCGGGCAATTACAACTATTTTTTTCTCCACCCGAGTCTTTTTTTTCATTTATACGTATAAGCTCATCTATGATTTGTTGAATGAGGGGGTGTCTGCTCGGATATTTATAAAGCACTCCAATCAAGATTCGTTTGTAATTAGGCACGGAGGCAGCGCCCATCCCCATCGCGGACGACCCCGCGCGCCCAGCCAGTTCAGGTCATCTTTGTAATTGCCGCTCTAAGATAATGATCCAATTACCAGTCCTGGTCATTCGGCGGGTGTTCTTTATTTCAATCTGGGTACGATGCCGAATGACAGCGGGCCGTGAGAGTTTGATTGCATTATTCATGAGACGCGTTATTTATTCATGAATGAACGCGGGAGCACGTGACTCGAAGATAGACGAGCTGGAGCAATCCACTCGGGCTTATATCGCTCAAAATGTGGGCAGGTTTCAAAACGAAATTAGGGAATATGCGGCCATTTTATCTGATCAAAATATTCAAAAGATATCTCCGTTCTGCATCGGGCGAGTGACCATTTCTTTAAAATTTTCTTTGGCGGGCGAAGGGCCAAAACAACCGATCAAATTCCCATTAATAACGAGCCTTGTCAGATATCATTTACGGGTGGCCTTTTTGATAATTAATATACCAGCGCAAGCCTGTCAGACCGTGAGAAAACCACCGCTGGACGGACACGCTTTTTAGGACCCGTGGCCTGGCAGACTGGACTTCAAACGCCCGGCCTGACGTTCTGGTGGAAGGTTAGCTCGATGCCGCTTTACGATGGAACCTGGGCCGCCAAGACCGTGTTCTGTAGATTCGACTGAACTCCTGTAAATTTCTCAACCACGAACCTCTTTTTCCTGCTTGTCAAGCTGTGGTCCAGTATTTAATATTGTGAAGGGGAACATATCAGAATGCCAGCAATTCGAGTGGCAGATGTGCACGTTTTGTTCGGTATAACTGTTCTTGTTCCTTTTAATAATATGTCGCGGACTCTCACATCAATGCGATGTCAATATCGAGTAGTCAGTACCGAGTAAACAACCCAGTGTTCCTGCGACACAGGAACTTAGGGCGGTGAACACCGAACATAAAGTGCACCCGATATTTTCCAATATTGTAGTACCAGTTCAGATGATAGAATCAAGTTTTCTAATGTACTGGCAATTCGTGGTTCGCCGTTTAATAGCCAGAGACTTCTGAGCGGCAGTGTTGAGAAGCGCTCATCCGAAGTTTCCCTGGTCACAGCGTGTAATACCTCCTCCCTTACGCCTCAGCAAGGCGGCGCGCCCGACACGGCGTGCTGGCGCGCACACACCGCGGAAATGTGGACTATGGCCGTAATCTCCCCCAATCTGAAAAGAAAAGAAATAGCAACTCGTCGCATCTGTGGACCGTAATTTACAGCTAAATCTTCTTTCCGTCTCTCTGTCTCCCTTCAAATTTTCTCTAAATTCTGGCTGCGTGCTCGCTTCAGTTGCTCTCGACGAGCGGGGCAAATTGCCCGGGTAGCGACCACCGTTGTTTCCCTTGGCAATAATGATCCGCAACCGATGATGACTGATAGGCTTCCAGCTGACGATTTCTTGGGAAAACCTCCCTTAGCAAAGAAATATTCCGAGGAAACAATTGACCCGGCGGGGGCATTGTTTATCGTTTTGTTCCGGGGATACGTAGCCCACTCGTGTAAATCGGTATCGCAACTACGTGACGGCTTAAGAGAAGAAGACAATTCTAAAACGCACCTCCCTATAACCATAATTTCTCGACAGCTGTGGAACCCAAACCTTCCGTAATGTGCTTACAAAAGGCTTTACCCTCCCGGGCGCCACAAATCTGGTAAAACTGTTTTCCCGGGGGGGGGGTGATTTTTAAAGGACTTATCAATGTTGCCATATCGGTGAATTAATCCGAGAGCGGAGCGGCGGTGATGAGTTGGTGGTGAGCAGGTAGTCCATTGCTCCGTGGCTTCTCCTACGGGGAGCTTGGCGCATTGGGGTTCATCACCGTATATACATCAGAGAGGCGGCGTTTTGTCGGCTCTTGTGTCGATCTCTTATTTAAATATAATACGGGCGATTCACAACAGTGCGCTACCAAGTGTTTGCAATACATTGGCCAATCATAACGCACGAAAAGTTGTCGACCCTTTCTAAATGCGCCTTGGGTCGACAAATTTCGCGTATTGTGGTTGGCCAACGCGTTGAAAACTCTTGATGGCGCACTATTGTGAAACGGCCGTATTCAGCGGGAGTTACGTCGATTGCTCCTGGGCATGGAATGCCTCCTCTGAAGCCTCTTATTCAGTTACTTGTTTTGAATGTTTGGTTACAAAAATGGCGCTATCACCAAGTAATTACCAAAGTTATCTTTGACTGTTTACCATGGTTATTCGATTCAGAAATCAGAAAACCAAACTCAACAGCGACACTACAGTATGGAGCGAATAATGTGTAAAGAGTTACTTTAGGTTATAAGGGGATTTTGAATATGCCGCTTAATTCTGTGCAGGTCACTTTGCACTGATTGAAACATGTCTTGTGTTTGTTGTGCGTCCAGTCCATAGAGCTATATATAGCTATGGTCCAGTCTCGTTGGATGACCACGCGAGGGTGAAGAAACACATTTGTTGAAATTATAAATATTAGCTGCCCTAAAAATGCCACAAGCTATGAAATTTCCATTTCTTTGAAAGTAATGAGCCAGTTTGGTCTTCCAAGTTTACAGCGCATGCCCAAACTAGAGTGCTTCCAAGGCGATAGGCCAGGGCCCAATTTCATGACGCTGCTTACCACAGAATTCCCGCGCTCATGATCTTCTCTCTAACCCGTGAAATGCGTTCGCCGTAGGCACAGAATTTTCTGCTACGTTAAGCGCCGATTTTTCGCCAGGTGGACGTTTTGAAATTGGGCCCTGGTCTGTCCTATCAGCGCAGCCTGCATACGCCCTCGCGCGAGTGCTTTTTTCCCAATAGACCTCAAGGCTCAACCTCGACTCCATGGGCTGCGTGCGCTTTCCTTCACTAGCGCGCAAGGCATGGTGGGAACCGACAAGGAACGGCAAGATCGTACCCATGGGAAAAAGGTTGGATAGACCCTGCCTTTATGAAATTCTGAACTGGCTTATTTGCTTGCGCCTTGTGTGTTTTGGTCGTGCTCATTGGTCTCCATTATTTTTATAATGGAGATCAATGGCCGTGCCCCCATTAGGACATCTTGTGTCTTGTGACTACGACTTGGGCTTTTACCGTTAGGAAGCCACAGGGCAAAGCCATAGCCGATCAAAACAATGCCCGTCTCCAACCAACTGCCACACATAAGACTTAGTGATGGTCGTTTCTCCATAGACGTTTTCGCATAACGACTCATTTGTTTACTGATGTAGAACTGTAGGACGAGTTGCCGAGGAGCTTGGGCTGCAATGATTTCGAGGGAAGCCAATCAAAAGTCAGTTCTTCGTTTGAGGAATTTTCTCATTTTGTGGGAACGAAAGAATGGGTGATATCTCATCTATTTGACGAAGGACTCAGTTCATCGCCTGTGCATGGCAAGAATGGAGCGAGTACAGTCTGAGGCGATGGGGACAGTTTTCGCTGTAGTCATTTTTCAGGTCGGCATGCCAGTCTGCTTGTCCGTCTTCTGTCTTTTACGATGGAGCTAATCCTTTTTAACCGTCATGCTGCATGGAGAACATTTCCTTCCTTTTTCAGCCAGTCGGTGACAATTTTTTTGACACTTGCCAAGAATCTAGAAACATCTATGCTTCATGAATGTGCACAAGTTTCAAAGAAATCTAGAAAAACTATTGAGTATAATTGTTATTAGTATTTCACAACTTGCATGTTCAGACACTTTCTCTTGTGTGTACAAAATCAATTTTTTTTAAATGTAGAATTAAGAGCTCCCGCCCGAGTGTCGACTTGGAGTCTCCGGGTTATTCGTTGCCTTTTCTTGGTCTCGTATCTCTTTCCAAACGGCCCTTCGTCATCATCCAGCTTCCTTTTTTTCCTTCTTTTTTTTCTTCTGCAACATGCCAATATTTCTTACCCCACACTCCTCATGCACGCATTGTGTCCATTAGATATATGCTGCTTGGCACAGTGAATCTGAGAGTTTGATCTTTTCTGTTTGAGCCCCAGCTTGAGGCCTATGTGCACAAAGTTCTTCCCGGTCCATCCTGTGTTTCAAATGTTAGCCATCATTCTTTGTCTTCCCCCCGGCCATTTAGCTGCCCATTTCTGCCCACAAGACTTCCCTTTCGTTCGTATAATACTTTTCACCGCTCCTCAAATCCGGTCACGGCTCCTAGCCAATAACTATGACACCCACTTGTCAGACACATCCACCTCGGAAGCCGCTAGCGTCGAAGAGCCACCGGTATCTCCCGGGCGCAGAGCTCCTCCAGCCCCCATCATCTCCTCCTCGGATCACCGGTAATTTTTTTTTCTTCTCTCATTAGCTCGCGGCGGTAAAACAAGCCAGCCAGTCACCCACTCAACCTTTTCGGCCGCCTGAATCAATCAAACCACTGCGGCAATTTCCTTGGTGAGGGTGGGGACTTGGGCAGGCTTTCTTCCCTGGACTCGGCCTCTCGTGGCGTCACCCGATCCGGTCTTGATCACGTCAGGTATCCTCTTCCAAGTCCGCACAATTGGCCCTTATTAGGGCAGTGGGTACAGGTGCTCCGGTAATTGCCTGGATTGGCCGGGCTCTCTCCCGTCGTATAAAAGTCACCGGCCGGGCAACGGTGCTGGACGGGCTTCGGGGGATGGGATACGGTACCGGTGTCGATTTCGACTCTTTTAACCGGCGATATGGAAAAAAGTCGAAAGAATAACAAACGGCAGGATCGATATTTCAGGGGGATTTTGAGAGAGGGAATGGAGAAAAACAACCGTACGGCAGGCACATTGAGAAGGGTGGAAAATGCGATGCTTTCGAATTTTATTAGCAATTCCTCATTCTGGAAATTGGACATTGTGAAAAGGGCTTCGCGTTGGTAGGGTGGCGGGGCTCCTAATGAAAAGAGAGCCGTGGAATTGAACGAAATTTACTCCAATGAAACGAAACACCGTTGGGGACCGGGAATGACGACTCCATGGAATACAAAACCGCAAGCTCACATGTCGGCCATGATTTTGTCTTGTACCCCGAAGGAATGGGGTAGAATCACCACATCAAGCAGGTCACACGTCATAGGTGACAGTCGATCATTTTGTCAGCGCAAGCAAGCTTTCCTGCAAGTTAGCCGATCTGAAATTGTGGCTAGAAGGCACGACAGACGGTGCATCCTTCTCTCATGTGTGCCTCTTGCTGGTGCCAGTCTACTTAATTTCACTGAGGGACTCGTCGGCCATTTTCGAAAAAAAACTGGGTCAGTGTACCGAACAAAATGAATATGTAGATTGGCACACGTCACGTGCACCAGACGTTCCTTCGTCAAGTATGAGATGTTGAGCAAGCAGGTCAGCTTTGTCTGTGCCCTGTACGCTTGCTCGTGAGAAGACAAATCGAGCGAAGTCACGGCTGTATTCCAGTTAATAGATTGTCAAAAGCGCCATCGATGAATTACATACACATATAAAATCCAGCCATTTCTGACACAACTAATAGGGATTTAACTACGAACCCAGTTTTCCTTCGTCATTTTGGCGAAACAGTTCTTCAGGTACGCCACAGTGTTAGCCTGACATATCGTCAGAATGACTGGCACATTCCGGTTGATGTGGACAAACTCATCAGCGTGACAGATAATGTTGCACGCCAGTGCACCCTCAAATCACAGAAATAAGAAAAAAAAATAGTTCCAACATCGCAGAAGTATTCCGGTTGGATATCAAATTGCATTTCGGTTTGCCATCCTTCATATTCTGTTTGTATTCCCGGGTGGGTGATGTAACATTTGGGATGATCTCTCTGAAAACGACGGCTTTAAAAGTTCAAAGTTCCATTTCGAGTATCTGAATTTTTTTCAAAGTCTGGTCGAGTTTGTCCGCCTCCTTCTTCCTTTTTTGAAACACAACTTCTCACAACTGCACAGGGATAAAATACTTTGTACAAACCCTAAAGCGCACAGACCACAAACTCCGTGTTATTATAAACTTATTTTTGAAAATGTTGGACCTATTTTACTGACTTGATGCCTGACATTGCCAGGTACTTGTTCACTACCGGTAATCAAACTCTCTGCGTTACAGCGGCGTTCAGCGCCAGAGAATCCAAGCTATTATTCCCAAGAATGGTCAGTAACCCTTCAACAGCAATTAATGTAAATGTTTTGTGAAATGTATAATTCTGTGATCGATTTTAGAGCATTTCCAACAGGTCTTCAGATTGGAAACTCAAGAATTAAACGTCCCATTGCTAAAGCCCCATCCCCCAAATGCAAAGGCCTCTAAATGCAGCTAGTACAGCCACTACCAATACCTCGCTGCTCCATCCACCCCTCCGGCAAAAGAACCGCCCGCATTAGATAAAGTGGCCTCATTTTGGAATTGCCGCCAGAAATCCAGACGGGAAAAATCAATACTTTGTCGGTCATAAAAACAAATCGGGTTTGGGGTTTTTCTTGAGCTAGGAGAGGGGGGCACTGTACGTCTGTGCACGGTAGTACACAAAATCCATTTGTGTTATTAATTTTTGGGCAAACGGAACCGTAGAACTGAAACGAAATCGTCGGAAATATCGACGGTGGATGAAATAGGATTTCCGCTTATATTGATTTTTATGATCAAACCCAACATGGGCCTACACGCCAAAGTATTTGCTGAGAATGTCAGGTGTTTTCTTTGCCGGCGTTTTTAATCTTCACACCCCATTCAAGATTGGCGTAATGGACGATAGCCGGAGAATAATGTGGGTCGATGTCTTAATGATGTGAGAAGCTCGCCAGTCGGAAGGAGTTAAGAAATAAGGCCAGATTAGCTGAGAGACTGGCGGTTTCAAATCTTGGATTCGGGCCACTGCAGAGATTCAAGCTTTCAGCCCCCCCCATCTGGTTCGAATCCCTTGGTTTTTCAGCCCCGTGTAAGACCCTCCCAAGAAATTGAAAAGTTCGTAACAAATTGACCAGCGTTGGTCAAAAAGTTTCTCTGCCTCCTCCACGAGAAGTGTTCCCAAAATGGACACTCTGTACATACAAAACCGAGTGCAAATCAAATGTCTCTTCAAAAAAGTAACCTGCCCTGCCCTCGAAAGACATTTCCCCCTCCTTCACGCCACGTGGTCCCAACCATGCTTGCCTCTGTTTCAACTAGAGGACAGATCCAGAGAGGGGGCCAACGGGGTTTATGCCCCCCCCCAAAAGGAGGCAAATATTTTTTGAACAATCATGAGTTAAAGGAGAATTTGTTCGTCTATTTCGTATTCCTTCGTTCTTTCATACATCGCTCCTCAGAGACTGTCTCTGTCTTTTCGTGTCCACATCGCCTACCAATACCCCGAAGAACGTCGAACAACCTCTACATGCTCGGGCGGTGCGGTGTCCCCGTATTCACTCTACATTGGCCTTCATTACAGAACTCCAGAGCGACGGTACAGTTTCGATGTATTTTTCCCATCGCCCCGTTGAACGGTGTGAAAACAATAATCATCCACCCACTGACAAATCGGGGGGGAGGGGTGTACGGATTATCTCCACTAAATTTTTATTTCTTGCCCCTGTGTCAGCCAAGCAAAGGGGGTTGAAGAAAAGTCGCTGCGTGTGAGAAACGATAAATCTCACGAGCGGTGCTTTGCTACTGCCGTCAACGCGCCGGCCTACGGACGCGCGTCCCCGTGTTAGTGCGAGAGTTTACTGCCAACAACAAAAACAGCTCCAGAGTTGCTTCCCAACAGCCCGCACTGTACTCCCCTCCCAAGAGCCGGGGACTTACAACGTCTCTTGCCCTATCATTACCCACACAACCGAATAACAACAACACCCGATGAAAATGATTCGATATCGGCCGGGTGTGGAGCCCCCAGTTAAACAGATTAACACGTTCAGATATAATTTCGCGGTGCGGTGTCTTTTTCTTTCGCTTACCCATTCTATTTTAGTTTTTATTTTAATAATTTTTTTTAGGTGTTTGCAGTCCGCGCCTGTTTGGGATACGAGAATGAATACGGCGACGCGCCTTGAAGTTTTTTTAATCCCGCGTGCGCGTGGCGGGCGCTGCACGCTTGGGTTCGACCGTTGAGTGGCGGCGGGCAGCCCGGGTCTGGATGACCATCGGCCCACGGTCAATAATTAAACTTTTTTCTACTTGCAATGACCGACTGTATTTTGATATTTCCCCCCTTTAAACTGATGGACTGACAGTTCATTATACTTTTCCGATTTTGTCGCTTTACAGAATGATAAATGAGCACTTGGATGAATAGACAAGAGTTGAATTGATTTCAAAAGCAGTTTGATACCAGAATCATTTTGAGGTTTTTTACTTTTTTGAGGTTTTTTCCTTTTTTCTGGATGTTGTTTCCCAGACCTTAAGGCACATTCAATCTCTACATAGGCCTACAGGAGCTAGTGTAAGCTACCTATGTAAATATTTTCCATTTTTTACTGCCTCTGTTCATCCCGTACAAATCTCACCCATTATCTTCAGCTTTGACTTCACCACTTGATCACGCAATTTGTTTTTCTCTGTGTTGAATAATTTCTTTATTTCACTCATCATTAAAGCTGCGTTGTCCATCTTCTTTGAGAGTATCGTTCAGTCACACTGCAATGCCGTATAGATTGACTTTCTCTAACTTTATCTAACAAGCAAGAGTCTTTCTCACTGTTTCTGAAACTCAAAATACAACTGTCGTTTTTCTTTAGTCTCTCTTGGAAAATTCATCACTACGAAGGCCATGATTTTGGAGTTTATCGCAAGACGGTTAACTTTGACAACTGTTTGTTTTTGAAAATTAACCAAGTGCACGATAAAAATCAATGTCGTCATAAACGATCTTGATTTATGTTGGTAGTTTATCACTAATACACGCGATTACGCGAAAGTGTTTTTACAGAGCAAAGTGAAGTGACACTTACAATGGATTTCAGTGGTCTTCGCTTTAGCAGGAGGTCATGAATTGGCCTTATACTCGAACCATCCATCTCAAATGAAAGCGAGCCGATCACTGTAGAAATTGTCTAAAAATGTACGTGCGAGAACGAGGATGATGCAATAGGACATAGGTTGTAATCTTTGTGCTCAGTTGGGTATATCCAAATTAGGGATAAAAACTTATGTCACATTTATATTCCACTTTAATAAATCATATTCAGGCTGCACCTGTACTTGTAGCAAATTAGTCAGGCTCCTTCTCAGTTCAGAGTGTTGAATAAAAGCAGGGAATTCGGGGATCACGATCCGAAATGGCCATCTTGTGAATGAAACCCATTTCGAACCCTACTTTTTTTGTAAGTGCATGGGGCTCAAATTATCTCCAATACATTAATAGACTTCAGAAGACTCTGTCCACTTCAGATTTGACCCTTTTCGCCCCCAACAGCAGGGTGAGACAATAGCAACTTGAGAAAGTGTTAACAAACCCGTCAGGTCATTATTACTCATTTCTCAGAGTGCCACCTCATAATGCTGTTGACCAGAATTAACAGCACCGGAGTCTTTGGCAGCAAACGGCAGTCCGGCTGTTTAAGAACCCCCCCCCCCTTGAGCTGTGTGCTTTTTAGAGAAACCGGACCACCGGGCCGCGGCCAGCCGCTGCCGCGTATCTGTGATTTCCTGCTGGGGCAGACCAGGGATTCCGGCCCCACGCCGCGCGCGCCACACCTCGCCGGTAGCTTTGCGAATGTTTGCCGCCGAGCTATAGCTGGCACCGGCGGGGTGCTTCTGCCGACATTTCCGCTCTTTTCAAGGACCTTAACGGGATTAGAAAGCGAATCCACTTTTAATATCGGTAGGCTCGATGGTACAAACAGACGTTGCGGTGGGTCTAAATTACGGGACTCGTAGAGCATGATCCTCTCAGTAATTATTATAATGAATAGAATTAAAGATAATCGACATTTTCTTGCAGCACTTTTGTGCCACAACCTCTTTATTTGATTGCATCGTCTTCACACTTCCGTTTTAAAGTGGAGTGATCAAATTATTTTTTAGCAATTTGGTCAGAAACTTAAGCCATTCTATGTACCTGCCTGCATACTTCCGCCTATTTTTCGGTAGCTTCCTCTACATTGAAGTTGACTGGACAGTCATGCTCATAGGCTGCCTTTGAAGAAATGGAACAAAAAATGAATCAAGCGTGTAAGCAAAGCTGGCGTGAATTAAGCATCGTGTCTGGTGGCCCAACGACTTCACGATAACTCGCCTGCAAAAAGGGTGAGTTCCTTTCAGGAATCTCACGATTCTTCGTGTCCAATCTTGTTCCCACCCCTAGGGTCGATTTGTACATTATGAATCGAATGTTCCCACAGTAATGGATTATCACTTGAGTTTTGAGTGATTTTCTTTTATCAAGGAACACAATGTTCCAAGATCCCCTCTTGTAGTAGGCCTATACACAGATGACGTCACGCTTTGTTTATACGTACACTTTCCATAGAGCAAGTAGCGGCTCACGGACCTGTGACCACCACAGGAGCACACACAAACAAGATCTTGCGTCATCAGTACAGATGTCTATACGCCTCGAGCAGAAGCACCCCCTCTTCGGTTGAACAGAGCCAGGTCGATCGGAAGTGTTCATTTTGCTGATAGCGACGCGAACGTAGCGTGTGCATTTCATAGCAGTGCAGTTCCGACCGAAGGAGCCACCGTTACTAGGTAGCTTGCAGCCTGTCTTGGTCCAGCTCGGGGGCTCATTGGAAACGCGCTATTTCATGCTAGCTGCCTGCCACACCACCATTTTTCTTCAGGTCACACGGTGGCGCTGTTCTTTGCTGATAACAACTCATAATAAGGGTGCAGTGTCCCAATTCAAGGAAAATTCTCCGCCAGGCCGAGGCGCAGAAAAAGTACCCCCAGAGATTGTTTCGAAAAGAGGGGTCTGTTTGGGCCAGGAAATGGTGGAATTGTGTCAGTATGGCCCAGAATCATCTCTGTAGATTCAGGGGCACCCATCTGGGGGCAAAGCAGACAAAAATGGGATTGAAAATTAGTCAGAAGAGCCCCAGGAAGGTGAGGGATGTCATTTGAAAAATGGCCGCTGGGAGGGCTTGGCAACATTCACTTTTTGGGGGGTGAGTTTGTTTTGGGCGGATAATTAAAAAATTCATTGGTTAACCTACTAAAAATTGAAAATCAAATGAAATCTGAAGGACCAAACAACACATTGATTTTTGTTTGAGAGGCCTCAGGGACTTCAGTTGCCTGCCATGGGGCTCCAAACTTGGTTGATTTTACACTATTTTCAATGGAGCTTGAATTAGTTCAGTGCACCCATAAGCAATTTCCACGCCTCCATATTATCGCAGATTTCGACGCTCTACGTCAGTGTCACATCACACAAGCTAACTAGCTCCCATCCCGGGGAGTTACTATATATTCGGTCCAATGAAAAGTTTTTGCTCCGAATTCGGTATACAAAGATTTTATTTCAAGAAAATCACACGAATCACAAGTTATTTTAGTGCATTAATTTATTTTCAAATGGTTCGTGATTCGCTGTGGCATCTTGAACGCATCTCTACAGATATAAGCTAATTCTCACAAAGGTGTATAGACTTTACAGGTCATATCTAACTTGACCAGTGGACATTCCTTGTCATGAAGAATATTTGGGGTTGGGTTGCTTGATAAACACTCGGGGGATTGAGTAATTTCGAAAGAAAATCCTTGGCGTTGGTCGTATTTCATCTTCACTGGGTTTTTTTCCAATGTTGCCGACGACGGAACCAGCTTGACGAGATGTCCCCGACGTTGGTCTGGAAAACAGTCGTAAATCTCACGCTCCGTGCGCGTTGTGTGTTCCTCACCACAGCTGACAAACGGCGGGGCGAGCCTTGAAGTCCCATGATACCGGCTACTGAGGCGCGATCCGTGTCTAACGATCCCTACACTCACAGCACCATTTTGGGAAAATAGTAAATATACATTTCCGTTGGGCCTCTTTGAATCAGAAATCCTGAGACCGAGTTTTACTGGGCTCTCTGTGACAGAAGTGAATTGGACATCTGTTTTTTGCTCCAGAATCGTTCAGAACATTCCACAGCAACAATAAATAATCTTTCACGTTGGTAAACGGATCGTGCTCTCCCTGGTCATCATCTCGAATATAATGCGACTTTCCCTCATTTTATTCACTGTTTTATTCCCTTTCTTTCCCTTAGCTGATTAATACTTCATGTTTACGCCCTTTTAACAAATTAACAGTAAAGTTCTTGCATAGTCCACGACAACTCAAATGTCGACTTTACGTGGTTTTGTTACTATGGTGACGATTGAGACCTTTTCGAAGTTGGCCAAATAAAATTCTTTCCTTTGGTCCATCCTCTCAGGTTTGATAGTAGCTTTTCAGCCCCAAAATATCTGGTTTAGAAGTAAGCACACAGGTCACTTGCATTATTTTAAACCACGCAGACTGCACTTTGAAAATTAACTAGAAGGGAAACTTTTCTGCAGTCCCGACAGCTCAATCGAAAGGAGTTTCAAAGGTACTAGAATTCGGTACCAGAATGATGTTTTCATCTTCCCTGGATAGACCGTATTTTTCACGCGCGTTTTTATTACACAACTGTCTGGGGATACACCTTGTACTTTCCTATGGGAAATGATTTTATTGCCAGTCTTGAGAAGAGGCTAGTCTTCACGCCTTCTGAAAACTTCAACTGTTGCAATGTCGGACTTCTCTGCCCTTCAATTATAGCCTTTGCTCAAGTCGAGCTTCCCCAGCGTTTTGTATAAAAAAAGTTGCGATCCACCCCATATTTTGCTCCTGAAAAAGAGGCAAAAGACTTCCAGCCCTTAGCTCAGACGGCCGTGTGGTAGCAGCATTGTGTGTTCTGCAAACAGGAACCCTTCCCTGAAAAACTATATATTATATTTTCTGGCTGAGGAACACGCTTGTGCTTTTTTCAAGTTCCCCAACCTTGCCAGCGCAAACACAGTTTACACAAGTTTAAGCATTTCAAGTGCCGTTAACAGAAACAGCAAACAAAGTCACCGCATTTGCGATTTTCTTTTCAATCTGCTCTCTCGGGACCAAGACATTAAAAATGGACCACCGCCACGGGAGTAAATTCAACACTTGCCTCTCATCCCAAAGCTCGGAGTAAAACGGTAAATAATCAATCCGGTCGTCGCATTTGTGAAGGGTTTTATTGCCCAGAACTCTTCAATATATTGAGGTAAAAGGAAAGGGGAGTTACACATGTTGGTTTCAACCTAGAACCCCCCTCCCCTCCCTGGGCTGCAGGGGCCTCGGAGGATGGTCACGTCCCTAACACATGGGATAGTTCACACGGGACAACAAACATCGGGAGAAGGGACTCAACCGACTTGAAAAGAACGAGGTGGGGTGGGGAAGAGAAAAGGGGCGAAAAAGAAAACACGGCAGGCGGGCATAGCCACCTCTCCACCCGGGGGAACAGGCGTGTCAACACGGTCAAGTCAGTCACCTTTCTCCGGTGTTCTTCCCTGGCGGTTCATCTGCCCGGTCGTCAAGATTTTTTTTTCAGGGAAGAACATAGGAAAGGTTTTCATGGGCCTTGGTGACGAGCTGTTTGAAGGTGCTATCTTGTTGGTTAGCCAGATAGGTGTCAAGCTCAGCTCGTAGTTTCGCAGAATGTGTGACTGCAAAATGAGCCTGCGAAGTTAACTAAGGGACTTGGCGAAAACAACCCCCTGTGTGGTACTAGCAATACCGAATCCTCAACATCACTGAGTGAAAAAACTCCCACGAGTGTTTTCCCTTCTTAACAGTTCATCCAGCGTCTCTTTACGGAAATGTATTCGCAACAAACAGCCGTTGGATATGCACAATTAATATAATAAATCACGTGGCAATGACCTCTCGGTCAGTGGGCCACCGTCCCGAAGGTCACACCCGACACAAGTAATATATATTTTATGTGAAAACAAATCAACCGATATAAGTTACAAAACACTACCAAAGAATAGACAAAAACTGTTTCAGTTCTCCGGGACTGCTCGTGTCTGTGGAATAAATTTTGTAGTTTAAGAAGTGGTTCTAGAGCCATTTTTTTCTTCTTATTTGGCGGGGGGATAGACCCTTGGCACATGAAGTCGCCTTTTAACTTTCGCCAATGCATATCCAATATTTTTCACCCTTTTGATTTTTTGTTCTGGCATTTTCTTTTTTGGGGGGGGGCGCTAGACAATTTTTTGTTTGGGGCCAAAGCTTCCTCTAGCCCCCCGTAGCACCACGCCTGAAGCTAGTGTATTCTTTCCTTGACAAGGATCGCATACAAGCCATCATGTTATGACATAGACACTGGTTTCTCTGTGTGTCGCAGGTTGCAGTGGGTTCATGGTGTTACAAACTCAGCCTCACCTTCACGCTGTCAAAATGCGGATTTCCCTTCTCTCCCCCAACTGTTGGTTGGAGCCACTCCCTTTCGAATGAACTTCCATTTTCGAGGCACCCCGACTAAATGCTCAGATAGGCAATCGGTTTTCCTTAAGCCACAAAACAACAACGCGGCAGTTCGTAGAATCGCACGGGGACTAACACACTGATTTCACACGTGGTCAAATGGTCCTGCAAACTGCAGAAAATCAGACTATCAACATTGTTGAGAAATTAACAGTGACAAAGAAGATATGTGTAAGACGCCAGATCTTTAGATTATGAAAAATATGATTACAATGCTTTGCGTATCCAATTTTAATGATTCGAAACACAGAGCGAGGCTGGGAAATATCGTTTGAGCTGTTTGTTCAAGATCAGCTCAGGGCAATACCAAGGATTCGCATCGCTCCATTTTTTCCAGAGCTTGCGAAATGTGGTGCAATTGACGAGAAGTAGACAAAAATTAGACGGTCTTCAAATCCAATGGGGGTGTTTATTGTGGTGTGTGGGTGGGTGTGTGTGTGGCGCTGCGTTCACAACGCCACGGATATTGGCTTCTTATGTTTCTATTTTTCATACGACGGTGCCCAAAAGTACGTGTCTGTTTCAATCTTATCCGGCTTCGATGAAACATTCCATCAATAAAAAGAGTCAAAAATCGGCAGACGGACAAGAGGGCGTGATTGTGATAAAGAATAGTTCTTGCACGACACTCACCCACCACACAGGAAAAAAAAAAGGATTATGGTGCGCACACTGAACAAATAATAACTTACCAGATTTCTAGTGTCATCTGTAAGTTGCTCTGTCACAGCAAGTCGAGTGGGTTGCTTTTGTAAGTGAAGAACAAACGGGCTATCTTTCAGCCAATTCTCCCTAACTGTACAACCATTCTTACACTTTCTTATTTTATTTTTACTCCCTAAAACCCCCACTTCTCTCTGTCTCTCCCCCTCTGTCGATCTGTGTGTGTGTCTCTGTCTCTTTTGTGTGATATCCTTGTTGGCCAAGCAGGTCCTTTTTTGTCCCTGGATCCGACCCACCTGTCACACTTAACTCAGCCCAGAATTCTAGGGGCCCCGCCGTACGTCGCTGAGTACAGTCCACGTTTAAGCACCGGGCACGACCTGCTAGCTCCCGTCCGCCCGACCGTCTCAACGGAGCCCTTTGGCCCTTCACCGCTCCGCCGTCCATTCCCTGTTTCTCTCAGTTTCTGTCTATTTTTGTGTGTGTGTGGAATTACATGTCAAAATCGTACAGAGAGTGATCAATTATAAATTTTGAAAAACAAAGTAATGTACGACTCCCCTGTCAAAATGTCGAGCGCAGTGCACCATGCAGAACTTAAACGGGTTCCCATGTGACTGTTGGATTACACGAGTTATTAGAATGAAATCAAGTGGCGCGTTACTACTGCCTGATGTCAACTAATGGGAAAGCAAAGTCTACAGTTTGGGGAACTTAGGCCCATTTTATGAAGCACACACATTTATTGAACAGCTCATTTAAATTTTGTTCATCTGTGCACCTTTTTTGTTCAACTCGTTGACCTAGATATGTTTTTGCAAACAAACATGAGTCACCATCGACTCTGTCACAACTGACCTTTTAAGGGAGCCAGTCTATCGTGCATTATGGAGCACAAAGTGCATCCTAAAGCCATAATTACAAATCAAGTGATTTTCCAAGAATCATAACAGTAAAATTTTCAAAACAGTAATCTCAAGAAACACATGAGTTATTCAAAACATACATACACTTTTGAAACCATGTTTGTCATACAGAATTATAGCCTAATTAATGTACAAATGTTTTACTCGGTTAACAAGTACACAAAAATTAGTGAGTTTTGGTAAAGGACTAACTAATTTCAACGAATTTCGAACTCGACTTTTTAAAAATGGTGATATCGAATAAATAATCTTTAAAAAGGCTTGTTTTGCCAGGTGAACAAATTCAGCAGTCAAGACAGGAAGAATAGTCTGACCTTTGACCTATGGTCAGTAAGAGGCCGCCAACGTAACCCAAAGCCGATAAATAAGAAAATTTATGGTTCAAGCAATTCCAATTAAAAAGAAACGCTTATTTTGTTTCTCTTCCCCAAAATAGCCGCTAAAACTGTATTCAGGAGGGAATCCAATAATGACTTTTGTGAGCGAAACTGACCAGTGACGTCACATGTGTCGTCACGAAGCCCTAGCGTCAGTAGGGTAGGGTCAATCGGTAGTGATGCTAAATGAAGATGTTAAGTATATTCTTTACGAGAGGAGAATGGCTTTTTTGGCCGGAGAATGATTATGTTTTGCTCAAAATTTGAAGCAATCTGCCATTGTGCCGGCATTGTGCCGGCATTTATTGAAACAAGAAACGAGGACACTGGGGCGTTGTCATTAACATTTGACCTTTGCCCTCGTCCCCTGACCATTTAATCGTCGGAATGTAAATGTTGAATCAACGAAACATTTCGTTGAGATCAAAAGTCTGATTTTGATGACGATGTCGCGATAATGTGCTCACCTCTTGCCGATTTCCGCCGAGTGGCTCACTTGTGCCGGCATTATGCCGGCCCTAGGAGTTGGGGGTCACAGAAACCAGGTCATTCCCCGTGACCCCGTGACCTCTGACCTGATGCGGTGCACAGGAAGAGTCAAATATGACGCGACAGAACATTCCCTACCCGGAACCCTTCCTAACTTTCCCCCAATGTGTACAATTGGTGCTCTTTTCCCGTCCCTTTTCGGCGTTGGCTCGTGCCGGCTTTGTGACGAAAACCCGACACAGTGGTCTGGTGGGGTCATCTGCCTCGTAGTGTGACCTTTGACCCCATGTATGGGTCAGTGAAAATTGACAGAGGGCAAGGGCAAGCGTTGGAAGGGAACACTGGAAGAAATTGGTCCTCTGTTTATAAAAAAAAAATCACCAGTGATTCCGAAATCCCGAAAGACCGCCGAGAAAAAAATAAAATTCATTAGTTCGCATGATTTTTTATTTGACTCGTGAGATCTCATATCTGCCTTGATTACTTGGCAATATGTGCCCGTGTTCTCAACTCCCTCCAATGAATCAATTGTCTTGGGTGCACGTGGCTGCCTTGATCATTGGCCGATTCGAGATGGGCAAGAGCCCGGGAAGTGGAGACTCCTCTTGATACCCCCTGGCGTCTCTTGGGCCCGGCTGCCGATCCCAGGGCCCCGGCAGCCTTCCAAGACTCCGCGGGGAAGCATCTTAAGGGGGCTGCCGAGAACATGGTAGCCGTGCGTGTGGGAGCGAACGGGGGTAAGGACAAAGGGGAGGGTAGGCGACGGGGGAGACGTCGCCCCGGCAGGCGAGAAGGGCAGATCCGCAGACACCGCGGAGAAGAGAGACAGAGAAGTGGAAGAGTGGAAGGACCAGTAAAAAAGGGGAAACTTGGCGTGGGACGGGCGAAGAAAGCCAGCAATCTGCCCCAGCGTTCGGCTCGCTTTTTTTCCGGTGATCGAGTGCACTCCCTCTCCAATCAGTCCGCCGAAAACGACATCAGGCGACGGCCAACAATTGGTGCACCTGCCACGGTCCCCAGTAATTGTCACCCGGCCTGAATGGCCCCACTTCTTGCGCTCTCCCCCCTTCCATCCAGACTATTTGCATATTTCACAAAGGGGAATCGGTTAGCATTACAACTTCCCGGGCAAAATGTAATTAAACGCAATTTAATGGATTCGCGAGCGGGGCTGACTCGGAGGTCCCGATCACCAATGAGAGGGGCGAATATCGGCAGACGGACCTGACATTCATATTTAGATCGCTTGGCTAGGTTCCTCGGGAAAGCGCGCGCCTTCCTCGGGGTCCCTTGCTTTGTCGCTCCCCCCATCAGCTTTATTATTTATATGTTTTTAAATGCCCCCCATTTAGAAATGGCAGCTGTTTTTGCTCATTTAGTGGCCAGAGACAAAGCGGGCTTGCGAGGCCCCCTTGCTCAGTTAAAGCAGCACCGAACCCCGGTCGAATCTAGCCCGTGTTTGCCTCCCCCTTCATCGGTTGCCTGTGTTTTCTTCCCTCACAACCCCGCCAGCTGCACTGCTGACCCGTCGCGCTCTCGCCCCGGCAAACCCCCTGCCAAAATAAAGCCCAATCGGCGGCCTAATATGCCACTTTGTCTCTCTCATTGTGGGGCTGAAAGGCAGAGGCCACGTGCAAGAGAGTAAGGCCGTACGCTAGCTCGCCAGGCCCGCTTCTGTGTGCACGGCACAAGCCGGGTCCCGATAGCTAGCAGTCCCCGCTCCCCAGAACCTTGCCTTAATAGCCTAAGCACCAACGGCCCGACAGCATGTGTCCCATCCACTCCCGGCCTGCCACATTATTTAAAAACTTATCGCCCCTTTGCATCGCACCATGTTGTGCACCTTCTGTGCAGCTTCGGAGTCGCGCGCGAGACACACACAAAAAAAATCCGCCTCGCGAGAACAAGAAGAGGGGAAAAAGTTCTCGCAACTTTTTTTGCCAGAACACTCCCGTGAGCCGACAAACCCGGAAGAGAGCCCGCCCGAGAAAAGTGCAGCTCACAAGGCCCGAAATTCGCCAGTGTCTGTCTGGAGGGGCCCAGGAGGGCTGCAATGCGCAGGTCTGTACCCGTGACAGCTGTCCGGTTTTGTATTTCCAGCGCAGCAAAGCGCGCCAGAAGTTCTGTTGGCCCAAAGTTTTGCCACTTCAATTTTAGCGCCCTCCCGAGTCCCGCGTTTGCGCAGTACAGACCTACTCTGTTTACAATGAATAATTAGATTATACTGGTCTTTTGTTGGGCGTCGCTAGAGCGAAGCCCAGCTATATGTGCACAGCGGGCCGGTCGCCAAGCTCGCTCCCTGCTCTCTGCTTGCGCCCCCTTCCCCTGACAACGACAACTGACTCTCGCCCTCGGTCCAAATCTGCCCTCTTCATTGCAGTCGATATTCCGAAGATTTCTATCAGTATTTGGTGCCATATTCGCGGGTTTTCATGCAATGTGTGTTCTTGTGAGCGGGTCTCCCGCTTATTTTAGTGTTTTGTTGGGCTGTTTGACGCTTGCGGACGGCGATAGCTGTCGCGTCGCGAACCCCGCGGATCCTCGCTCGTCTCTGCTGCCATGGTGTTTGTTTTCCTCTTTCAATCGTCCTCAAAAATACAAATCACATCCACGAAAGTGGTTCTGTCAGACGAAAATTTGGCCGACCTCCTCCGTGTATTAACATACACATCTGTTGTTTAGGAAGCATTCAGTCCAACGAAAAGAGAAACAATACAGAAAACACTCGACTGCTCTGGACCTCTTTTAAAAACCTTTTCAATAAAGATAACCATTTCATTTCCAATCTTTCTCATTGTCAGATAACAACTTTTTTTTCCAAATTATACTAGTTGCTGTCGTCAGTATTTTCATATTTCTGTCAACAGCCATGGATTTTCCAAAGCACTACCGAGTACACTTCGTTTTGTTTTCTTCTTGGGTGAATAATTTATTCTCCGGTTCGTCCCCGTGCGCCTACATTTATGTCGTCGTGAACAGAAGCATAGGGATACTTAATGTACTGCTATACCGATGATGACCTGCCCTGTATGCGTGCCGTGCACGCAATGGCACGTGGTGATTGCAGGCGAGGAACCTAAAAAATCATATACTTATATCAAATCACCCACTGAAGTTGAGTGATTAGCCTTGAAAGCCATTAAATTTTTCATAAAGGCAAATGAGCTGCATGTCCGATGCGTTGGCCTCTATTTTGGACTTGGCAAGGTCTTGTAACTAGACCCTTCAGTATGCAAAACAACTGCAGTTCGGGGTTGCGGATTACAATGATGGAATCTTGCTGACATGTAAGAGTCTTCCATGCCAGGATTCAGGGACTGCAACTTTGACAAAAGACCAGTCTTCCAGCCTAGCTCGGATACATGTTTTAGGTACACGCAGTAGCTTGTTGTATACGAGTTCATGTATATCAAGTTTGTCGCGCCAGCCGTAAATCCTGTTCTCAAGGAACGGCTAGTTTCGACGAGGACTGCGCGAGCAGCGTTTCGTTTATCCTTGAGCATTTTTTTCTGTCGTTGTTTGATCCTTCGGAGATATGTGTCCAGAACAAGACTGCAGCACTCTTTTAAAGTACATTTATTCGCCCACTTCTTTATCTCATTTTCATTTGTGTCATTGTTATTATGATTATGTATCCTCGGGGGGATAACTGCTCCAAGATTTGCTTCAGATCAGATAAAACAAATGAACAAATGCTATGAATACCTTGCAGGTGTATTTTTCCCAACAAAATCCCACAAATTCAAACATGACATCTTCATTTTAAACCCAGCTTTTTCGTCACCCTTCGGTGAACTTTCCAGCCGGAGAAAACGACTGTTACAAATGCTGCACTTGACTTTCTCCACCATGATACTGTAATTTATAAACACTGTTTTCAGGTCACCAAGTTCTGCTAGAAGAGAACTAAGAAACAACTAGGGGGATATTTCATCCTTGACCATTGACCTCCGTGCATACCAAATCTCACATCTTTGGGTTGCTCGATTCATATCGCGAATGATCCCTCACATCGGCCCTATCCTAAGCCCGCCCTCGTCTCTCACCAACTCGCCTCCGCATCAGTTCACATCAAGTGACGCGGTGTATGGCCGCATACACAGATACTGATAACCGCGTTTCGTGTTGAGCACACTTAACACGTAGCAGGCCCTTGTTTAAGTGCCCTGCGCGCGCTCCGTGTGGGCTGGTGCGGGAAGATCTCAGCGCAAATCGCGTTTTCGCTGTGCTCTGCGACTGCCCTGCTCTTGTAGGGGGTAATTTGGTAAACTTCAGAAGGCAAGGGAAATCCAGAGTGGATTGGAAAGGATTGGAAACAAATTACTGGAAGGTGGGAAACGTTGACATGTGCCTCTGCCGTCATGAATGCTGTTTTGGGTACAAAGCTTTTACGTGCGTGATTTATTTCACATTCCCTTTTCGTTTGCGTTACTCTTTTTGTACTTTGCCCAATGTTGAGTGAAATTTCTCTTAACTGCGCCCAACTTAAAGCTCCAAGGACAATCTAGTCGCCTTTGAGTGAAAGGGTGAGACTGAAAACTTGATAAAAATCGCCTTCACGTCTCGGGACTTGTCTTTGAGCAAAATCCGAGGGGTAACTCTGGGTGGGAGTGATGATGAATCAGCAATTGCCAGGGCGTGCATCTTTTCTCCAACCCTTCCGATTCTCAACAAACACAAGGGGAACGATGTGGATACTATTAATTCATCGTAATACTTCCCAACTATTGTTCAGATGTCATCGGGTGTCGGGGAGGGGGGGCGATATTTCCCCACTTCTTTTCACATCCCAAGATCAGCGAAACGGGGAGAATTCTGCCATCTGTAAGGAAAAGAATCCAAAGTCTGATGTTTAATATGCATTAGCTGTTATACAGGACGCGTATAATGGACAAACGTTCGGTAACTTCAGAGGGGATGTGCGATCGATCCGGCATTACGCCTACACAGAAGAAGTTTTCAACAACCACTTGAAAACTTACCCCCACCACCACCAGAACCTTGCCCGATGTCAAGATAAAAAAGTGCAAAATCATGCAACCAATGCAGAAAGACTCTGTTCAATCGCTGTAGGTGGCAGATCACCACATAAAAGACCAGTAATGCATCAGCTGAACGCACTTCCATGCCAGATGCAGCGGGGATGCCAAAATTATTCGACGTTGAATTGACATGCGGTGCAAAAGCGGGTACGAGAAATATTGATACGCCTTGCGGACCTCAAAATAGACAGATTCAACATTAACTCCTCTTTATCATAAGAAGTGTAACACTTGATGACCTGCATATTTAACAACTTTTTGTTCGGTATAAAGTCTTCATATTGTGAGCACTGTCGATCCTCGAATCAGCACGAAAACAGCCATTCTTAGGCCTTCCTATCAGAGAGAATTTCGGCCCAGTGCATGCCCTTGGTATGTAGGTGGAATTTAATCTAGAACGAGCGAGTTAATCAAGTCAAGACAGAAAAACGACTCCTATCACACAGAATCTGAAATCTTCCCACCCCTCTGATTTATTTCGCCCTGTTTTTTTCCATGCAATCTTTGGCATGCGTACTCATTACAAGAACCACTTTTGTTCATGTAGTCTAGATTTCATACAATACGATCTTTTACTTAACTCCTACACCGTAAACTTCGTGCATGGCACACAGACATGTTTGTCACTCGCGACACAAAAACAACACCCAAAAGTTCCTGACAATATGTCAGGGAGAGAAAATGAGGTTAAGATCGGTGTCGTTTACTCGCCAAGCTTAGGATGTAAACACAAAGGATGAAGGGGAAAAACAGTCAAACGGAACAATTAACGCAACCCAAATACCCATGACGCTGATTTCCACAAAGAAAACAATACGGCAGCGGGCAGAAAGGAAAATTTTCGAAGGGCGTGAAAGACAGACACCGGGTTAGAGGGAAACAGCATCGACCGTCTGGTAGCGCAAGCATCTTCCGTCGGCAGCACGGCACAATGAAGGGATTTGTCCCGGCACGTGCGCGCCGCCATGTTGGCTTTCGCGTGCTAGCGCTTCAGAATTAGGTCGGCCTTGTAACGATACGGGTTGGACACAAAAAACTGACAAAATGAAGAAAAGGAAGGAATGGTAATAACCTCATGAACGACAGCTTTTCAGGATATTGTTCTCCTCATCAACATTTGCTTCGAAATCATTTCTCTTCTTTTATTATTTTCTTTATTGCTTAGTTTAAAAAAGAAAACGATTAGCAACTTATGAGCCAGGTGCTAAACCAATCGTTGTTATAATTTCTGATCTGTCAAATAATAAAAGTTTAATCAAAGGCTATGACAAATAATGTCTGAGGTTTTGACTAATAAATGAAAAGACCGAAATGGGATCAAAAGATCCTATTGTGAGTTCTGAAATAATGCAATACATATAACATAAGAATCAAAGATATGACGGTGAAAAACATAGATGGCTAAGCACCCTCTAAACTTGCAGATTTGTCCCGTAAAGGACCACTGCAGAATTTCCTTTTGTCACTTTTGTCAGATTTCATCGGTACAAGAGACCCATCTCACAGCACTCTCCCACCGTATCGCGACTTCGGTAGTCGCGAGAGGGCGTCGCTTCTTTCTTTGGGCATCCCGAAATGCTTTGTTTGCATAAGTTCCACAAGCATTTCTGTTTAGTGCTCAATTTTGGAACATTTTGGAAATCAGGTTGTTGCAAACAAAAGTATAGGAATTAGGGATAGATCTTTTTCAGTTCAGGTTTCATGTGTAGAATACTAATGCTCCTCCCTCCATTCATTGTGAAATGCCAACATTTTTACTGTTTAATCAATTTCACGCTGTTTCCCTGCTAGCCCCTCGACTAAGTTTCACTTCAATTGTCGAGTTCAGGTGGCCTGTGTTGACATAGGTTTCTTGTTCCCGCGTTCGAGCGACGGGAACATGACCCAAGAACACTGTTCTCGGAACAGCATCACACGCACCACCTCTCCTCAGGGTTTTTCACGAACACCGGAAAACCTCGTGATTTTTATTTAATTTTTGAACAGCCGCAAAAAGAGCGAGATGGCTTTCAAAGCCAGAGACAATGGAATGTTTTGCAAACGAATGTTCCTTTATAAATAGAACAGAATTCAGTTCAGTTGTCCAAACATTAACCCTCGAAAAACGTACGTGAAAGTAGCCAAGTTGCCAATTGCTTGCCACTTACTAGCAGCGATGACCAGTTGTACGTTCCCGGCTACGAGCAACCGACCAATGAACAAAAAATCGAGCTGTCAATGAACACACGAGAACAAGCAGCCGTAACTCGGCCTCAGAGACCAGGCAAACTTACCGCCAGCAGATGGCGCTGTTTCAATCGCGCTGCACCACCTACATCCCACATGAAACAGAGTACGTTGCTATGATGGACGCCGTTCGCATTATTGTGTCGTAGATTAACATTTATGACGTTTACTCATTCCTAAAATTAAACTTCTGGTAAAGATTACCTTCCACGACGCTTCTTGACGCCTTCTAATAATAAAATAGAGATTCAAGATCCCCTCCCTTTTTAAGTTGGGGACACCTTTCCCGCAATCAAACAGCCCTAGGTTGCATCTTAAATTATGATGAGCCGCTTTTCGCTCTTGATACGTGGGCCATTTCGCCAGGAAAACCAGACTGAAAAGGTCTAACCCCCAAATGAATGGATATCATGTAGATTCACCCATGGACTGATTCGGGAAAGGTAAAGTCGAGTTGCACTCTTCAAACAACTCCAGGGGGCGCTGGGGGGAAGGACTTGTTCATCCGTGCGGTTTTCAATTCGCCACGAAATCCACGCCTTGCCGATCGGGGCTCAGTGGCCGAGTTTTCACCCCGGGTGACGATCTACCAATTGCATTCGGGACCCGTCATCTTTTCACTCAAGTATCGTTTATCCTCTCATTTTTGTTCCCATTAGTAAAATTGGCCTGAAATTGTTCCGAGGAGTTAAGTGCCCTACGCGGCTGTCCATTAAATGCAAAGGGGGATGGTTCCTCGTACTAGCTGAATCACATGTGTGATGATGGCCTATTGTAATACCCCAGGGGAAGATTTAATACACTGATGAGGTTTAAAATGGAAAATAAGAGCATGATAGATCGCAGCGTGGAAGTGATCAAAACCTCCATTTGTTTGAGGTGCCACTTTGTAAGACAAAAAACAAATATATTGCTGCTGACCGTATTAAGAGTTTTATTGAAGTATACCCTCGTCCGATTCGAGTATGTTGTGGCTCCGGCTACGTAGGCGTGGTACTGCGTACAGCGTAGCCGTAGGCAGTGATACTTTGTGTCGCACACGACCTGCTGGAACTTCCACGTTTAGCTCAGGGGAGAGCTGTATAAAGAGAGAGTTGCGATATGAGTGTCTTAATTTTTGCAACCAATTAATGGTGGGTTATGCATGAGTGCACACGGACCATGAGAACACAATAGCTGCATTCTGTACTCACACATAATGAAACGCCGTTTGGGTTCCAAAGTCTGAAGTTGCCACTTTTCTCTATGGGCCTATATACGGCTCTGATTCAGTGGCAACTGAAGCTCCCCCTGTGCGTATTTGTTTTCATGTTTGCATGAACAAATGTCACGTGAAACTTGTTTTCCTGGTAGAGCTGTCAGGCTCAAATGTAAGCAGAGAAGGGGAAAGCATATCTAGCAAAGTTTAGTCGCCAAGTTCATCATGGCAGTGTGACTTCTTCTGCTTGTTAGTGGCTCTTCGGTAAGTTTGCTTGCAACACAATTCATCGCCAAGAGTTTTTTGTTTTGTACTTTTGGTTTTTTCATAAATCTTTTACTTATTTGTGGTTGTCGTCAAGTTCATCTGTTTTCCTAGGACACACGTTAACAAAGCCGTTTCGTCTGTCTTTTGGTTTACAGATCTAATCTGGAGTTCTAAAAGCTTTCCATTTTTGTCGATCTCAACCCATGTAATTTTCATAATAGTGGGAGAAAATTTTATTCTTTCAGTTGAAATATGGATCTTGGCCGCAGGCTGGTCAGTTGAGTTAACACCAGGTCGAGTTAAACAACGCGTTCAACATCAAGCCACTGGTAACGGTGCTGCGGTCCTTGTTTATTGCCTGGGCAAACGGCTGAAGTGGGGCGGCTTTCTGCGGCGAGCGTGTGCCGGCGCACGCCCGCCGGCCACCAGTCGACTTTGTACCGCCGCACGACCTTTGTCCTTCCTTCCCTTTTGCAAGTTTGTCTGCTTAGCGCCACCACGTGATCATTACAAGACAGTACCGTGGACCGCGGACCGCATTGCAGTCATGAAAATGATCACAGCGACCTCTTGCGAGGATACAATCTTGTTTGGAAGTAGTTCCCTGCCCAAAGATTCCCTGACGACTCTTGATAAAAATAATCCTTTTGGTGAGGCATCACCAACTAATATAAATAGATATGACGCAAGAGTCAGGGGTCACAAGTTGAGGGCCTGGGTGTTTTCAATTCATCAGTGGCAACATCTCAAAAATGGGGCTTTTCCCATATCCAGTGGGCAATATTGCAAGTGTATCCCAACTGAGAGAATGTTTCAAGCTCAAAGCCTGCATTGGTCGAAGAAAGTTATACTCTGCATTTCAGAAGAATTCCTCCAGTCTTGGTCACGTGGACATTGGGCGATACCGGACCCTTGAGTCGTTGAGTAGTCAGAATCATCGGGTCTGGTATCCAGACTTTTTTGGAAATTAAAGTAGTGCATTTATTTGTCTGTGGCCTTTATGTGCGTCAACAGATGCTCGCTCCAGGCGTTGTGTATTATATTATTTTTTTATGTATCCCCTCAACACATACGTATGTTATGTTAGTGGAGGCAAATTTTATGTCCGTGAAAGTGAAATGCATGAACGCACCGTGTACGCAATGCACACATTTCATAAAGGCGACTTCAAGAAAGCATGGCAAATATCGGAATTGAACAATGCGTCAGCTTGGCAGAGTCACCGAAACTTCGGCCACATTCGAATTATGGGGTTAAGGTATGAATTAACACAGCTGAGAAATGCACGACTCCATTAACCTTATAGCTTCTGTGAGTGTGTGTGTAATGTCGTAGTCGTAGCCAAATACATGAAAGTCGCTTGTGGCTTTTGAGGCCGTACCCCGTAACGATCTTTTCCTGCAGGCCCATGCGCAGTGCGTGAAGGCGGTCATCCCTGCTGATTTCTCATCCACTTTTCTTACGTCGATGACATCTTAAACAAAGCGATCACTTAAGACAAACAAACAAATCCTGTCGCGAAGTGCTCAGAATGTGAAACAATCCTAGAGTTTGGGGCTCTGCACAATGACAGATAGATTACTGTCCTCCGATTGCCCAGAAAAGCTGCTTTTTGACCAGATTACCAGACCTTAATTGCTGGGGATTATGCGGTTTGGAGCACAGGGATAGCTTGATCCGCGATTGCCTATGGCAGCGGAGATTGACAGTCTCAAGTGGGGAGGGTGTGAACGGACGGCCGGCAGGGGCTGGCGCCTGGCATGGTGCTGTGGTGAACCGGGGGCTAAGTGATTCATTCTCGATATGTATCTTCTTTGTCTCCTCCCACCTTTGTTCTCAAAGACAGATGTCGTTGATGGCAGCTGAATGGTGAGGTGTCTTTTGAGTCTGAGAAGAAATGTGCAGTTTTCTCTTTCATACCTACATAAATACACATTTTTAAAGAGACTGCGGAATTTCTTTTCGTCCTTGGGTCGTAGATATGGATTTCTTGAGCCGAAGATTCATCGGGGTTCAGTGTTTGTGATATGGAAGGTTAAAACATAGCGATGCACAACCAGACCACAGTGGCCTAAAAAGGGTAGTCGTAAAAAAAGGAGAATATCTTTCGTAAGTGTTTGTAGGTACACAGGCTTGATAAAACCAGGGCAGGCAAAGAAACATTTGGAAATTCATTCGAAAAACGCATCTTATCAACATCGTCATAATCGAAAACTGAAGTCTGTTCTGAGCCATTAGGCTCATCAGGCCGATATTTCTCTCCAGTTTGAAATGACTGAGAATATGTCTATTTCCCCCACAGGATTCCAGTCCGTTGTAGGTTGCTTCCCAGCTAATGCCGGTACCCATTAATATTTATAGCTCGGGGGAGAGAGGCAGGAAGGGTTAAGTGGATTGCTCAAGGCCATGATAGCTTATGGCCAGCAGCTGGATTCGAACCCCTTACCCACTGGTCAGACGTCACAAACCTTAACCCTTTGGTTCACCACACCTCATCATCGAAACGGAAACTCTTCTTTTGTGTTTTGTGCAAAAATCTCCTCTCAGACACGTTTACTTTAAGTTATTTTCCTATAATATTATTTCAGTTCAGTTCTTTTATTTCCTCAGTGTTCCCAAAAGATAAAGCCATACCTAAAAATTATTTAACAAAGGATGAAAACTGCAGAGAAGCCCAAAAGAGGCAAAGCTTCATTGGCATTTTTATGTTATTGTAGTTTTTATTTTTGCCTGTGTGTGTGTGTATCCTGGTGTGTCTTTGCGCGGTCCTCAGAGTAAGTTGGTCATTCGTCATTGGCTCGGTAATGGAAACTTAAGTGCAATGAAAGGGGGCCATGAAAGTTATACTCGCTTAATGGAAAACTACGCAGACTAAAAAAATTGAAAAGATAACACACACTTCTGGATGTCTTCAGAAAGTCTGAAAGTCTCAGGATTAAATACCCCACTCATCTTGCCAGTAAGAAGTGTCTGGATGTACAAGTAGGAATTTTTAGCGATATGAATGTTCAATAGTGTTTGGGTATTACAGTCCAAAGTGTTGCCCGAGAGGCAAAACTGACTGAGAGGCTGGTTGGTTTGGCTTTTTCAGCTTGATCGTTTGTCACTTTTGCAACTGCAAAGAGCGAAAATCTGGAAATGAACTCCTTTAAACATCATGAATGTCTTACCCCTCAACACTGCCGATCATTTTATTTGCTTGTCTTTCACTAAACAATCAACGATATCCAACTGCTCAAACTCTATACTTAATCCCATGTTAATCTCCATAAGTCAGGGTTGCTAATCCCTTCATCGAGACGCCCTCTTGTGGCGGACAATAGAAGCGGTTTGGTGGTTTGTTGTATGGGCGTCGACTGGCTATAAGTCCACCCGTCAGTCACGGAAGATTGGCAGGTGGTAACCATTCACCCGCCCCCAGGACGCGACAAACAAACCCAGCCCCATTCATAATCTATTTCGCTTGTCCACTTTTTTTGGGTGCGATCTACACAGTTTATTGCTCGTTTCTTAATTAAAACCTGTTTTTAATTGCGGTATACGAACAGACATGCTCCAAAACACCAGGAGAATAATTCACCACATACTTAAGCACTTTAGCAAGTATTATCGAGACGTTTTCTTGTCACGATCTACCACCTCATTTTTCCATGTAAAGTTAAAAAGATCTTGTATTTGGAAAGTCTCGCTAATTCAAAACACTCAAAGAATCAGCGTCTGTTTTTGTTTGTTTCTTTGTTTTTGTTTTGTTTTTAGTAATTACGAATAAGAAAAGAACATAAAAGTAGACAAAGACAAGAAACGATGGTATGTTAATTCGGCAAAATTCAGGTTGCCCCCTGCAATAGTCAAAATTCTCTCCATAAAAGTCGTCAGTTCAAATCACACACTAAGGCTTAGAAATAGCCGATTCCTCAGTACATGTGGACCGGATTGCGGAATCGCCAGGCCACGCAGGCTTTCGTAAGCCCGCGACCCGCAACAATATAATGATGGTCAGGTCCCAGACACATGACTTTACACGAGACGAGCACCATGTGCACGTCTCCCATCCATTACCGGAGGACGACGCGCGGTAACACGGACAGAGAGGCTCGTCAGCGGGCCGGGTTTACGAGATAGGAGGAGCAGTACGTGAGAAGCTGCCCGCTGTCCATTGTCCCGGCTTCCGCCAGCGAACCTCTCTCCTTCTTATTACTCTCCGCGTGATGCACACATTTCGTCAACAATCAAATCATCAGCCTATGTACAAACTTAATGAAGCAAAGATAATGTTGAAAGCTAGATTGACGCAAGGGGGAATCAGTAAAAGGGTTGAGAACAGAACCCCTGATTGCGTTCCTGACTTGTATATGCTGTCAGAAATTTCCTCATAAACAGTATGCCGTGTATATGATATTCAGCGCTGACGTTAGTTTGTCCAGAACCATCTCTTGTGCAGATATTGGAGTGGCAGGTTGCGACAACTATATCCGCTCTGAGCGCGAGCAAGAACCCACTTGTAACCACCTGTCTCTCTTTCGCCGCTTGGGGGTGCACGTCAGCTCGGGGCGGATAAGCCTTTACAGGAAATTCTGCAAGGGTGGAAACAAGCTTTTAACGGAGAATAGAATATTTTTTCAGGTCCCTCTATTTAATAAGAAGTTTGTAGCAGTTTTGTTGTTGTATGTGTGTTGTTCATTTTCATAAAACGTCTTCAATGGGCTTACAATCATGTTTCATATTTATCACAATTATATGAATTGCATTTTTCGAAGCAAGTCAAAAACTGTAGCAGATTTACGTATAACGTTGATTTACGTATTAACGTTGGCAATCGGAATGAATGAGATACAGAGTGGATGTTTTTCGGATCTTCACATTTTTTAACAGTGGATTTTCGAGGCCCCTCGGTCTCAGTAACCCTCAAAGTGCAATTTCTTAAAACTATCATTTGAATAATAAAATTCTAAATTGTTACATCGCTTCGCAGGACCCTGTTATGCCCTACTTCTAACTTTGAATTTTCATGCTGTTTCTTCTTTTTGAGTTATATTATGTATAAGCCAGGTTGTGGATCTATTCCTTCAGGCTGCAAGATTCACTTTTGTGGTCCTTGTGCTGTGCCCATGCTAAGAAGAACTGATTTTAAAGACAGTGGTTCTGTAATCGAAGGTACACATCCGTGATTCAATATTTTTTACGGTCCACGTTCGTTTTTCAAAATTTGAGCTCGTGATATACCACTTTTTCTCGCTTGATTTCTCATTTCATAAAGAAAAGATGACAGTTTGACTGACTTGAGAATAGTGTTAACGACATTGGCATGTTCGTTACAAGAATCGCTAATTGACCAAACCCGACACAATACCAGCAATGATTGGCATCCGCTGATCATCCACGGTATTCACCCAGTAATGATGTGTTGATGTCGTTCCCAATAACCTTATTGTTGGCGGACAATCGGCTGGATCTGGGCTTCCTGCCTCCAATTAAGAGGGGGGAACAATACGTGGCTACCAGTCACGATCGGAGCAATGAAAGATAGTGGGACTGGGTTCTACCAAACTCTCAAGACCAAGGCGTTCCGAGAAATCGCTCACAATAGGGTGGTTATCGAAGTTCTCCACCCAAGCCGTCCCCCACGGTGGTGAGTGACGTGAGGCTGTTTTCTTTTTTAAAGAAAATCCAGTAAAAACCACTTGGTAGTTCCGGGGGGCATCACTTCAGATTTGACCACCTTGGAGAGGACATCAACATCATTGAGAGCCTTACGACCATGACCCTGTTCACCATCGACAAGCTCACCGAGAAGGACGCGCCAAGACCGGCAGCCTACCGCGTCCGACGGTTCCAGCCCTACCACCCGTGCCCGACCGTCAGCGATGCTGCTGCGGCCGGCTACCCCGGATACCTCGGCGTTTCAACCGCTCCTAATCCAGTGCCAGCTGCCGATACCGGCGCCGATCACCGGCGGGACGAGTGCCTCAACTCTACCGGGGGGAGCCCGTCCATCAGCCCGGGGGCTTTCAGCGCGGCGAGCAGCGATGCCGGGTTGCCTGAACCAGACCCCGCTCCGTGTAAAGTTGACCAGAAGGATAAACAGAAATCAGGTACGAAATAAGTTTATGACGATCTTTCACCAGACAACCAAAACATGGAATTTAAATTAAATTTTAATTCCTCGAAGTGGTATCTAAGACCCAAACTAAGGCATGGTACAAATAAAAATTTTTTAAAAAGCCATAAAATAATGTTCAGGTTTACATCAATCTGCCGTAAAATAAATTAAATCAACTTGCATTCACACAAGAAAGATGTGATACACATGAACACGTGAAAGCATTTTCGAGTTTCATGTCGGATGTTCAAGAACATAATGTTTGTCTGAAAAGACCACTGCACTGAAACTCAGCGATTCGTTCATTGTAGTGTACTTTAGGGACGAGCGCCGGCGCAAAAGTGCTGGAGTTACGTCACGATGAAAGCTATTCATTGTTTTGTACAGCAGTTTTCCTTGGTTCTTAGTCTATTATCTCTCCGTTCTCCAGACTCCGGAACCGTTTAGCTTTAGAAAAACCGTTCTGAGGACAAAATAGGGAAATTTCTTCCATAATATATAATTTATACTTCGATAAGATCGATGAGAAATGTTTCTGATAGGAATCTTCTCTTCCTTTTTGGTCTGTAGACGAACATCAGAAGCCTCCTCATTCTTACATCGCTCTCATTGCCATGGCAATCCTTGCCTCCAAGGAGAAGCGCCTCCTCCTCTGTGACATCTACCAGTACATCCAGGAGAAGTTTCCCTACTACCGCAACAACGACAGAAGTTGGCGCAACAGCATCCGCCACAACCTCTCCCTCAACGAGTGCTTCATCAAGTATGGCCGCAGCGGCGACGGCCGGGGCAATTTCTGGGCCATCCACCCAGCCAACGTGGAGGACTTTTCACGGGGCGACTTCCACCGTCGTCGCGCCCGCCGGCGGGTTCGGGCAAGCGAGGTGATGCTCCACGGCTACCCGATGTACCACCCCTACGCCGCCTCTGCCGCTTACCCGCTGCCCGTGGCCACCACCCCGCTCGGCTTTGTGCCCATGACAGTGACAACCCTGCCACCGTACCCTCACCCAGTCTCTCCCGCTGTGTACCCATCCATCAGTTCTCCCTACCCATCAACAATGAGCTACCCGGTGCCCACCTTAAATCCTCTCCCTCCTCTGAGCACTTCCATTGCACCCTCCACAAGCCCGGTCTCCAGCCATCGGGATTCACCGCTGGAACCTACTGTTACCGGCACATCCTCACCGGAACAAGTCCCACCAACTTGTGAGTCCATCTCCATTAATGTCCAATCCAATTCATCTGCCAAGCTGGGCTACCAAGGCTACCCCTCTACTCCAAACCAGACCTTCTTCCACTACAGTTCTCCCGTTTCCAGGGACTCAACCCGCAACAGATACCCATCAACTACCATGGGACTTCCCCAAGCTCCTGTGTACGGATACCCCTCTGCTCCTCAGGCTGTTATAACGAGTTCGATGGGCAGTTACCAGACTGACTCTTCCATGCCTCGCTTTCTGCACTAGATGAACTCGAATCCTCCGGCATTTAGGCTTGCCTGATCATTAGTTTGGAGTCATCTGCAAGCTTCTTTTGGAAGAGACATCTTGAAATTCGCCACCCAGTTGCATTCTGTATAATGCAAGCATCAAGACCGAAATGTTTCTTTTCAGTTTAACTTTGCAAATCCTTACAGGTTTTGCATTGGATTTTTGTACTCCGATGATTTAATTTTTGTATTATTGTGTTTGTATAATTGCTTTGAGAAAGCTCTAGATTTTGGCAGTTTAATCGAATTTTGATCATCATAAATTGTTGTAAGTAAATGTTTTTTTTTATTTAGATGATTGGTCACAATGACCTGCGATGTTACCTCGCTATTAATTCTTCTCTCAGAGACAGCATGCTTTAGACCAGGCATGAGGGCGCTGTTTTGGTTACCGTTATAGAGTTGGTTATGTACGAGATTTCGAAACTGCAATAACAACAATGGTATAAGTTACATTGCAGAATATGACTTCGTTATATTTCATTTCTGTGCTTCAATTTTTCTTATTCCCTTTAAATTTAAAGCTTTTTTACCGGTGGGGGGGGTTGGACAAAAAAATTCTTGGATATGTGGTTATGTCTGGGTCAATAATTACATTATCTCAACAAAATTCACGACCAATTATTACTCGGAAATTATACATGTAATTTACCTTAACATATGGTCCTTGTGCCAGCCTACGTAGGCCTACATTTGAATGGTAGAAGTTCTGTACCCAAAACTTCACACTATTCCCTGGTCATCCCTGGAAAACAAATATTTAATATTCGTATCCCTAGAAGACAAATACTTGAAGTACATGTACATAGAGCGTATTCCGAAAATACTGCCCTCAAATCTTGGTTACCTTTTCAAGCAATACCCCGCAATCCCTTCTACGAAATTAATGCTTAAGGACCGTTTTCTGTTGTGAATTTAAATTTCAAATCATTTAGCGGTTTAACTGTTAATGTATTTGGACTCGATCCCCGGCGGACAGCGCCAATACGGGACCAGCAAGGCCATGGCAGGGCAGCAGTTTTCAGTATCGATTATGTGGTCAAATAGATTCCGTTTTATAGCCACAGGCAAAAAAAAAAAAAAACTCTGACTCCCCTGTGCCACTTTGGCAGGATCGATATTTGAACATTTTTTACTGAGTGCACTTAGTGTAAGGGTTAAACTCAAGAACACTGGTGGGTCGAGCCGACGAAATTTGAGCATTGTGAGGGGCCCCATACAAGTAAGGGGTGCAACGCGCTGGCCATGCCCCCTCCCCCAAAAGAGCCATTTGTCTGCTCCATTTCCTTTCCTTCAAAAGTGTGTGAAAGTCCCCAAATGTAAGCCTCATATCTCTGAAAGGCAATATAAGGTAACAGGAAAAAATTTCCAAATTTTTGGCTTCCCAAAACAAGCCCCCCCCCCAAAAAAAATTTAAATTTGGATCCACCCTTGGGCCCGTTTACTCATCCGCATGAATGAACACATCCGCCTCCCTATAAAACTAGATATCAGTTGAAAGAAGAATAAGTGAGTGGATTATTTCTGACGGATTTGTTTAGCATAAAAAGTTGCTAAGCACAGAAACCTTATAGCAGAGGTATCGGCCGAAAAGCATCATTGATGTAAATGACGTTGCTTTTTCTCAGAAAAAAAAATGCCCCGCTCGTTTTTGATCTTTTGTTGTTGTGGTTGGGAGGGGGGTGTTTCAAAGGGGTGTGTTTCTTTCATTCCTAAATAGTTCTTTATTGTTGATTTTGCACATTCGTGTATTAGAGCTGCTCATTGACTGAGGCGGGCACGAAGTTACTGCAGCCCTTCTGCTGACGGTCCGTCATACGTCAGTAGACGAAAAGTTCCAGCTAAAAGATTGTTAATCGACTGATTTAATCAGCGCAACGTGTGTGTAATACAAAAGACGCTAATCTTTGTATTGATAACAGTGATGGACAAGCCGATTCGATAAAATTAATTATGTTATCATCTTTGCTAAAGGTTCGGGCTTAATCCTATGTTACTGTATACAGTGGCGTAGCTAATACCAGTGGGGGTACAAAGGGGGCACCATCATCTTATGGGGGGCACCAGCTTTCAGTGGTATGGTTTTGGGGAGCAAGTTTTTGTTAGCTTTGTTCACTATCCATTCATCCGGGTTTTTTTTCAGTGTGGGAGAGGGGGGCACCGGGAATTCGTTGGGAGGGGACGTTCCCCTAGACCCCCCGTGGCTACGCCACTGACTGTGTATTTTATGACTCGTATTTCAACCTGGCCGTTGCTGCAATCTCCGCATGCGAGAATCGCGACTTCTCTTCAAATGATTATCAACACTATACCAGCCAAGGATCAAAATTCAATGAACTTTGTCCTTTTTGCTGCTGAAGTGTTGCCGTAATGTAAACGACGGCGTGTAAACAGACACCCGTTTTATACGAGGTCAATTTTGTTCATATAAACTCATCGCCCAAGTGGGCTTCTTCTTGTTTACAATAAACCCTTTCATACTTCAAAGCCCACTGCGACCAATACTCTATTCTCTGTACAGTGTGCCCTGGGAATTGGGCGCTTAGCGGCGCGCCCAAGCACAATCGTAGATAGATAGTCGTGCTAGATGCTCTACATCGGTCACAGAGAGGAACATGGCTGAAAGACTACGTCGAGACCCTCTCCCCCCTCAGTGGTCCTATGGAGTCAAATCGGACGGCAGGATCTTCTTCATCAAGTGAGTATCTTCTTTTACCCCCAGACCACACTTGGGCCACTTTCTAAGCCGGTTTGCCCCGTCCTAGCGGACTCTTCTAACCAATTTTGTGTCCGCCTTTTTGCAGTGAGGAGACCCGATCGACCACCTGGCTGCACCCGGTAACTGGCAAGGCGATCTCGACTGGCTATGGTGATCGTGACGGTGAGTATCAACAGACCCCGGCCCCCCAAACCATTCATCTCGATGACTTCCTGGTCGGAAGCGATCACTTGTTTCCATTACCAGGGAAGGATCGGGGGTTTTAAGTGAACGATCCTTCGTGTGGTGTTATCGAGAAAAGCTGTCATTGTCAGGGAAGTGGAGAAAAAAATCTGAATTTTTGGGCTATTTGGATTTGGTGGCCATCATGGACGAGGCCCACTGCGATTGTCATGATTGTACTGCCTGTCAGTGCAGTAGGCCATGCGTAATGTGCATTGTGTGAGATCCATTCATCCAGGCAGGTCTTGTACAAGTGATGATGCATGCTGAATGGGTTGGGGCCTTGAAAGGTTTTGAAAGCAGTGCCCTCAGTTGTGTGGAGTAGTGTGTGGGAAAAACAATTGTTATCAAATATCAGTAAAAACATCACCTGGCTTCACCACTCAGTCTACATGGTCCAAGCATTAAAGCCAGTCTTCATGTTTTTATGCGTACTGGCACATATATCATGACACATTGATAGATCTTCAAAATCTTCACAAACCTGTTGTGTTGGTAGTCTGAGTAACTAGAACTCTATAAATAGAAGGGCCGATCATGTCCAGCCGTTAAAAAAGGTGATTTTTAGAGTCCTGGTTTCTAGCAAGCGTGGGAATGTATGTTTAATTTTAAAATTTTTCAGAAAACTTTCCCATACCATTTAAACATGTAAATGCCCCACCCTTATCATGGTGTCATCGAAAACTTCAAACACAACAAATTGGATACTATGTAAATAGTTGACGCAAAGTTCTGGTGATGAATTCATGGTGTTCCTTTGATATGACGGAGCAGTTAAGTGTTTTGAAAATCAGATTACATTTTACAGACAATGGAAATGAATGCCACATTGCGTAAATTAAACCGTAAAACCTCTAAAAGGTGTGGTTCTGGTTAAACGTTTGGGAAAATCTGAAAACGGATTTGAAATTTTTTTTTCATTTAAACGTGTAAACGTCCCACCCTTAGTTACTAGGACTATTGTGACAATGGATTTTAATGAATTTGGGAAAGTGTTGGGTTGAGTGCCACGTTCACATGTACACCCAAAAACTCCCTTCACTGAAACCCTAAAACCAAAAGCAAAAGAGTGGAAAATGTACAGAATGCTCAGCTTCACTTCTTGAAATCATCCACCCATATGTTCCGTACATGTACAATACATTCCTGTTTATATTTGAGGGGAGCACACCGAGTATGCTTATCTAATTTACCCCAGCATGTATGGTCTTTGCGTACACACAGAATGCATGCAAGAACCCGCTTGTAACCACATGTCTTTCTTTCGCCGATTGGGGGTGCTCTTCAGCTCGGGGCGGATAGACTGATAAAATTCTAGCTGGGTCATTCCATGAGGTTGGGGCACAGTTTGTGACTGTCAGTTGTTACATGGGTTCCGTAAAAATGAACAGCTATTTCCCTGCATGTGGATTCCAAATTGGCATTGTTGTACATCATGCAAGGCTTGAATAAAGAGGTGTGTGTTATTTTTACAGAGTAAATGACCTACCCTACCCTACAGGTCATGACAGGTGGTAAAAGTTGCAGATGTACCGGTAACAAGTGACACCCGTCATAAATTTTGCCCCAACCTCATGGAATGACCCAGCTACATGTAGGCCTATTTGTTGTGGCACTTCAAAAGTGGCCGGTACTCAGTAACTGAGTGTAGAAAACAGAACAAATTAAGATGATCTCCAATGAAAAAACTAGAAATGTTTTGACTAAATTGAATGGATTTTAAATCAGTGGATGTGCAGAATATCTGAAGCAAGCGAAGTTTGTTTAGGACAAAATTAGGACAAAGGTTATAAAAAGGACCTATCGCATCTTTTGCTTTAGTCGAGTTTGTAATTGGAGATCTTACGCAAACGTTTTCATTCAGCTCAACCTGTCCTAGAAATAAAATTTACTCATGTGCTTGTAATTTAAAAGTGCATTGCCCGTGCCATCACGGTGAGTAACAACATACTGTAACCACAACAATGATATCATCATATAAGAACTTGGTACTGTGTAGTAGAAATTAGATTTGGAACATAAAATGTATTGTCTTGTTGCATTTCACATACGATCACGTACATCATACATTCCAACTTCCGAAGAAAAACAATATTTTCTTAACCTCACGATTGTTTGGGGGGGGGAACTTGCTGTGGTACATGTGTGTTACAAGTAGCCTATTGGTAGAAGCTCTCTTTGAAAGTAAAAGAGAGTAAGCTGGACTTTGTTTTGTCGACAGGCAGGGCACATTCCAAATGGTGGTTGCATTGTCATCCTGTTGGCACTCCTCTTTAGTACAAGTTCTCCCTCCCCGAGGGGTTAAGTGCTGGAGCCCAGCTGGTCCTGGGGATTTGTTTCTGCTCCTAAAGGACCCTCATTCAACGACTTGACTGTCATCGCCATGGGTGCCGCCTGAAAAATTTCATGCAAACTCCCCCTGCAAAGGCAATTTTCCTTTCCCTTTTTTGGGGTTGTCGATCGTCTTGATTGCTGCAAAATGGATTCATGATTTGCGGGTCAAGTTCAGCATAAGGCTGTTCGACACAAATGTGTGTCATTGTCTTTACCTTCGACCACGCTGTAAAAAGTTGCACACTGGAGGGTTTTTCCTTCTCACTGTAAATGGAAAAGATACCCCAAGGACCAGTTCATGGTTTGTCTGCAGACGTGTATTGCCGAACATTTCCAGACAGCACATGATTTTTTTGTGTTTGGACTTAGTCGTACTGATTCGTTCGGCAGAATGATTGACAATACAGTACAAATCAGCACTGTACGAGCACTGCTGAGGGCGCTGTTTCATTGGCACTCCAGAGAGCTGTGTGAGGGTGCTTTATTCTTGAGTAACAATAAAAAAAGGTATGGTGCACATTTTGTATGTACAAACACCTGTGCAAGTAACCCCTTTTCCGCGCGCTGTTATCATCTGTTAAAAACTCAAATGCCTTCCTTTATTGGGTGCTGTAAAGGTGTTGTGACTGGTAAGTGGCAAATGAATGTAGAATGTATGGGATCAGGTGAATGACGGTTTCTTCAGCCAGTGATGTCATATGTGTTTGGTGGAGTCTTCCACTTTTGAAGCAACATTGCATTGAATTTGGACAAACCACTTTAATGTTTTTGACTTGGAGGTCAGGCTGTTGTTATGGAATCTTGAACTTTGACCTGCAAGAAGCAGTGCAGAGGGGCATCCAGCAGTCAAAACATTCCCTCCGGCTGAGATGGCCTGGAGGCGGAAATCTCACAGAGAAGCAAAGTGCTGAGATGCACATCACTTATGATGTAGAGGAAAGGGCCCAACTTGTTTAGAATAAATTTCTTTGTGCCACAGCGAGTACATGCATCTGATTATGTGTAAACACATTATTCGTAGCACAGAAAAATTGCCTTTTCAGGTGCAAATTGGTTTTCTAAAGATGGAAAATATTGATGGCAAATTATGCGTACTGATAAAGGGAGTGAAACGAGGTGGTTTTAAATCCAGCACTTCTAAGTGAAAACAAATTCGTTCCATGACTGTCACAGTTTCTACATGTACAATAATTGTGATGCACTTTTGTATACATGTAGTTTCCGTGTGCAAGGGTACATGTACCGGTACATGTACAGGTAATTTATTATTTCAATTTTCTGGAATTTTTTTCCCTGTGTTTTAACAATAGATCTACCACCAGGATGGCAGGAAGGAATAACAAGAGAAGGTGTGGCGTATTTTATGAAGTAAGTCATTTAAAATTTGTATTAGAATTTTATAAATGGGTGTGGCCCATGGGCATGGCTCATTCACACAGGATAATACTTTCTATTTTCGTGATTCATCTCTGCACATGAAGTCACTGAGTATGTAAAGGAGTCCATGGGGTCATGTATTGCAAGGAAACGTGAAATTACTGCTCATGTACAGTGTACAGCATAAAGCATGTGAAGATTTTGGCAGCTTGTTAACCAAATCTGTCTCTTACCAAAGCAAGCTACAAAGTATTAAAATTCCTTGAAGCGATTATCGGCTGAATTGTGTTGGTCCATTCTATCAGAAATGGATCAGTGCAACCATGATTTTTCCTGTGGTCGGAGCATGTATGTACACAAAGCCAAAGCCTCCTCTGTACCATGCAGAGATTTGACTCGTCAAATCCGGCTCCTTTGTTATTGTTGTAGAGAGAATCACTTGGAGGATTTTCTCTTCACGGTTGCATCGAGTATTGATTTATACAGGAGACAGCATTTCATACGCAATACACGCCCTGAGGTTGTTATGGTGCTGTACAGTACTGGTACATGCAAGTCATTGAATTGTGTAATAACCTTCTCTATCAAGTGCCCACTTTTGGTAGTTTACACCAAGTGCATAGTAGGCCTGTGCCGGGTACCCGGGTACCCGGGTACCCGCCCGTCGATTTCAAAACCCGGTTCCATTTTTCCGGGCCGGGTACCCGTAAAAAAGTAAATAAATTAGGAACAAACATTCATGCATAAAATGTCTGTGAAATTTCTTACTGAAGGACAGACTTCATGGAAAACCACCGTGCCGATGAAAACCCGGTCCCGCGGTCATACATGAAACTTGAATGTGGAGATCGACAGCTAATTTTGTTACCCACTCCACCCATTGTACCGCAAGTCGCTTTCCTAGTTCCGGAATTTCCCAGTTCACAAGAGCGAAAAAACCACTAAAATTCACGGGCGATAGGTCACTCGCTACGTGTGATTTTAAATATTTCTTTAAATTGAATAGTCATATAAACCTTTGCATCTAATGTCTGCTTAATCAAAATGACTTTTGTTAATTTAGCGAAAACTACAAGCTTTTCCCCACTCTCGGATCGCGCGGCGTTACCACGCAAAGTCGTTGCGAACTCAACTACACGGGCGCAGCAGAAATGTATGTGACGTAATGGGTTCGTCAACTGTGCGGCGCGGGGAGGATAACGTTGATAGCTCACTGTACAGTTTAAAAGTCGAGTCAAACCTTACGCAATTTCTACCTTTTTAATTCATTGGAATTCTTATTTTTCATCTAATTTTCTCAAAATTAAAAGATTCTCTATTAGAAAAGCAACTTTTTACAATGATTTTGGCTGAAAATGGATTTTTCGTGTGGTTACTTTTCATTTGTGAAGACGTTTTTGTCTCGATCCTAAACCGATCCAGAACTAGGAAAGGTGTCATCATCACTTTCGTCGATCGATCCTGTGAGTCCAAATGTAAAAGCTTAGATTTTGAAAAAAAATTGAAGTATATCCAAAACACAAAGTTGACTTCTGACCATATTTCACTCGAATTTGAGGATTTTTCAGCTGCAGTCTTACTGAATAATTTTCGCGATCCGGAACTAGGAAAATGACTGTACCAAACCTATATGAACAAGAGACCGAAGGAGTTTTTCTTAGGGGGGGAAGCGCTGTTGATGTACACTTGCATGACTGTATTTGTAACTATCAAACCCTGTCGGCCTAAATGACTTTTGTGCGGAATAAGTAGTGCTTACTGTTTGAATAAAGAGTATTTTTGTCAAATAAAACAATATGAATGAAAATTACGTTATGTCGGGATTGACGACGAAGCGAGAGCGGACTGTGTAATATTCCTGCGGTACTGGGACTCCACGCCGCGTGCGGTAAGTAGTGATCACACACAAATTGTGCGGTTGATCGGCCTCTTTTTATAATCAAAGCACTAAATGTGCGCTACAAACCCAAAGAGTCAGAGAACCAGTTTAGTTAAGTTTTATACCAAGAAATATTCCGTTTCAAAATTATTTTTAAATTAAAGCAACTTGAATTTCCTCAGTGATTCTGCGGAACTGTGGATGAGGAATTGACCAAAAAAGCAGGAATGATTTTTTGTGTATGTACTGAAGCATTTCAAATCCAAGTATTTTTTCATTCGAAAAAAAGGAAATGTTGACAGGTGCAAGTCATAATACAGTCGGTCAATCAAATATCACTTGTCAAAGTACTTATGCATTAAAATCTCGACAATTTGAACCTCAGGGGAATGGAGTTATCCTGAAAAAGTATTTATAAAACTAAACCACTTCATCGTGGTACGTACCTTCGTGTGGCAAAACTTTCGTATCGCTTAGTCATTTAACAACGTGAAGCGCTGCTATTTTTTCACTTGGGCTTCCTTATGTGTGGTCACGTGACCTTTCTTTTTACGGTCACATGGCTGCTGCAGTGTCAGCGATTGGACCGCCTGAAGGGGACTACAATTGGGCCCGCGTTGCAATCAGGTTAGTTTCAGCGTCTTGAAAGCCAGGATTACACAGTTGCAGCTACGTTGATTTATGCAACGTGCTGGTCCTCGTCAGAAAAGAAATGAACTTGCGATGACTCCTGACCCTATATAGACTTCCGATTCTTTCAACGCCGTTTGAAGCATTTTGGTGGCGTTTTTTTGAATCAGAAACTTCAAAATAAGTGGATGTAATCGTGTGGGCATTGTTCGAGTTACGGTGGTATTTTTGTACATAAAACTTTAAGCCTTTTAACCCGTGACGTACATAGCACTGATCTGGTCCGCACGTGACACGACCAGCGCTCACCATTTGTGCACGTCACATGCGTTCCGCGTGTCCGTGGTCATGCAGCATCCGGGACATTTCCTTTGAGCGTTTGCAGGTGCGTATATCATGTAGGTGGTTTGCAGCTCTGTTCTTTTTTCTGACGTTTCCCGTGAAGATTTGTTTTTCTGTTTCATACACCCACAAAAAAATTTGTAAACTGAAGGTAACAATTTCGTTTGATAAAAAGGTAGGAGGGATAAACTCCGACGTTTAGAACAATGTTCTGCTTGCTTCGTATGTACCAAAAAGAACCGTGTTTCGGGCACATGATGCACCGGGTTGCGCGCAATGCCATTTGTTATTAGGCGATCTCTTTTCCGGGTACCCGGGTACCCGATGTCAACAGAAAACGGGTACCCGGTTCTAAAAATACCCGCAAATGCACACCCCTAGTGCATAGGTACATGTACATGTCGGTCCTGTAGGGCAACATGTAGCATGTATTGTGCTCCTAAATACCAGTACAATTACATGCAATCGTAGAGCAAGGACACAGAATGTACATGTACAGTTATGTATGGTGGCTTCCCCAAAACATTTTGTAATGTAGCATAAATTGGTATGGCTTGCGACAGATCTTTTGGCTGTGAAATGCCATGACAAATGACATTTTTGTATAACAAGTGATGAAACTGTTATCGCTCTATTTGCTGTAAAAGTCAGACTGCTCTACTGGCAGTTTGAACTCAACTCTGCTTCCGTGTGTACAATAGGATGTTGCAGTTGAACTCAACCTGCATACATGTACTGGGTACTTGTGTAAAAGTTGGTAAATTCCTTCAAGCGGTTTATATAGAATTTGTTCGGAACCTGCAATCCATCATGTTGCGCGACTCCATGACTTTGTATTCTTGTAGTGCTCAGTTCTTGTAGTATACGTGGAGCCCTTTTTTCCCAGCCTGGGCCAGCTGACTGCCACAGTTCTTGCTGTCCTGTTTCTCCTACCTTACATGTAGTCTGAGCCATTGTTACCTTTATGCATTGTACCGGCTGGGGCTTTTTTCTGGTAATAATCTCTCTTCAGCCCCGGCTGTCACTGCCCTAGTTGTGAAATGAACCCGATCTGGAAAGACCCACAGTCATAGCTGTCTTTGGTCCCAGGTCACAATTCTGAGTGCCCACGTTGCTGTATAGGTGTATAGCCTATTGTACTGTACGTACTGGTAGTTTAGTGATGATTTTCTCAAAAATCATTTGCACAGCTGTGCTGAAGAGAGTAGAGAGTTTTCAGGGCTGTATAAAAAATAATGTGAAAACATTAACATAATGAATGTATTTCCCACTGCATTTATATGATGCATAGTATGGATGAACCAATTCAGTACATACCTATACGTGTACATGCAGTACAAAATACGGGTATAGTTTAAGTGTCAGTACGACAAGCATTGTACCACTATAAAACCTACACGTTCATGTAACGTAATTGTTAAACACTTGGAATGCATTCCATCAAAGGGTCACAACAGAAGTTGAAGTTCACACGCTGAATGACCTCACCAGAATTTAATTTAATCAAAGACAGGCATTTTCCCCGGCCATTGTTACCAGTGTTGACGCATCTTCTGCTTCGTTGGTGGCGTTTTGTTGTGAGGAGACCTTGGTGTTGTGTCGTCGGTGGAAAGTAAATTGAAAAATATGCTTGCAGAGGGCATACAATGTGCAAGGCTTCATATTCCGCAGAATCAGTTCGTCGGCAGAACATTTCAAGTGTACCGTGTATTTTATAGCCTCATGCGAACGAAAGGTTCTTATTTTTCTCCAAAGAGCAAGGGAAACCTACCGGTTCTAATACTTTCGGCTGTTCAATGTGCAGACCCAGCTTTTCATGTAACTCCCAGATTTTTGGCTTCAGCATTTGAAATCTCCTGGATTTTGAGAAATTTTGCAAGGAAATTTGGGCTGTCATAAACTTTGGAGAAGGGTCCTCGGGTACACGTACATGTATGATTTTTTTTTTTTGGAAGGGAGCGAGAATGAGCAAGGTTGTATTGCACCCATGTGTACAATGTAAACAAGAGCCCAGAAACTCCATACTGCACATGTACCATACATGTACCAGAACATGAGCGTGTGTGTACACCTTATGAGCTGTACATGTACCGGTACATGAGTACATGTACATGTAGATACACTTTTTGTACATGTACATCAGCAGGTATTATTACACTGAGCTACATGTACACCCTTCAGTATGTTTAGATGAAACATAGCGGTTGTCACATTGCTCACAGTGTTGTGTTTTAAATCTAAATAAACGTTGCTGATGTTGAACACGAACACTGCACTTGAACTTGTTTGACTCAGGCACAGAATCTTGTTAGGATTCTTAATGATCCAGTCGCGAGCCGCAATAAATACTCCAGTCCAAATAAATTCTGGAATACCACGGCTAAGAGAAAATGTAAGCCAGTCATACAGATCGCTGGAGTCAAGCCATTCTCAGTCCAACCGCTGTACAATGTAAACTGTCTCCTTCTTTTAATCCTCAGAGTGCTGCCTGCCATCAGTCATCACAAAGTGCCAATTTACATGACAACTGAACATGTGAGAGTTGCTAATGGCATTATTTTACCAAGGAGGCTGCTTGTACTGTGCACATGTGGTACCACACAGCAATGATGATCTATCATCTAATGCTAACTTATTCTGAGGTGGCTGAGCTAAAAATGGCTTGCAGGAATTCTGTTTTTGATGCAGAAAGATTATGGAAGAATTGTCACAGACATAACCTACATATACCTGATACATGTACATGTACATAGTATGCATGGTCTCCTTGACATTGGTTTCTCCAGCCTCCTCTCCAGCCATGTTGGGAGAATTTGAATCATGCCGAACGTCAAATTCTGTTGTGTCACATTGTCGATAGCATCAGCCTTGGAATAGAGTTTTTTGACATGATGTCACTCGACAGTCAAAGGCAGTCCAGGAAATGTTCCAAGTCCGCAGTGGCTCTTGTATTTTGGAATATGCGGCTTTCTATTGGCAATTTCGTGTATGCCAGAATGCTGAGAGACTTCAAAGGTACGCGCCTTTCTGTGCCCATCCGTGTAAATTGAACGCTGACTGTCAAAAATCATGTGATTGAAAATCTTCTATAGTACCATAAAGACACCTTGGGAGAACTTGTACATTATGTATTAGTATGCTAACGTACGACATGCTGTACATCTATGTTAATCTGGGGAAAAAAATTGTGCAATATACATGTATACTTTAAATGCAAATAACTTTGCCAGCATAATAAATGTAACCCTTGTAATTAAGTTTTCTTTGCAGCGCCCCAGTGAATGGCATTTATATACTCTGAATCACTCAGAAGCAACGAGAAGAATTTTCCCAAGCTTTCAGAGAGAGAATCCTTGGTAGTGTATGCGTGCACATAAAACTCATCTTCAAATGGACCAAATTGTCACAAAATGTTACTCAATTTCGAAGAAAGTAAATGTGCATATGTATACACATGTATGTAGATGGAAGGGGAACATATACATTGCTCAGAAGTCACCGAAGGTTAAATACGCAGGGTTCCCGCAGCCTGGAAAAGTCATGGAAATTTGTTTTCATTTTCCAGGCCTGGAAAAGTCATGGAATTTTGTAAAAATGACCAAAGTCATGGAATTTTTCAAACATTGTGTGCGATTTCCTGTGTGCATAAAATGCGTAACTTTATTCACAACATTAAAAGTCTGAATGATCCAAGAAATTGCATTGCTGGGTCATGGATTTTCATAATTTAGTCATGGAAATGTCATGGAATTTAATTGTCCTTTGGGTGCAGGAACCATACCAGGCACAGCCTCTGCAACAAACCTCTTTTGTCCATCCTCTTGCCCAGATACCACTGTAGTAAATCCATTACCAAATGGGCTTTCCTAGTACCAGTAGTTCCCACAGGGCCAGGCAAGCCCATGATAAAGTAGTCATTATAATGTGGTCCTTGAACTGGGGCAGTGATGATGGGTATCCAAGAATGACCTTTTCTGTACACTGGCAAGGATGTAGACAACTGCATTTGGCACCGTTCACACTCGGACTTCTTTCAGTGGGATCATTCCTCCATGGTGGGGTGCACTTTATCAAGGGAGAGTTTTCCCAGGCTTTCTGATGGTTGGAAGGCGGGATTTGGTTTTTCAGTCTGTGGATAGGAATTCAATATCTTGGCATTTGGGCCTACATGTACAATAGGTACATTTGTTTTGGTTATTTACTGTTCCAAACTATGCACAAAGTACAGGATGCTTTTTTATTTACATGTACATGCAATTTAAAAAGGAAATCCTTAAATTGGACAGTAAAAGAGCTATATATGTACACGTACATGTACATGTACAGTACCATAGTGTTCATTGTAGCCCTTTATCTGGTAATGGTTTTGAAAAATTGGCAGGGATAGCGGAATGTGTAAATGTACGAGTAGATGTAAACCTGGTTGCTGGAGTTGGGAAACTGGACACTCTTACACTTGTACAGTGTAACTCTTTGAGGCCGTATCGGAATTACCAGTACTAGGCTGTGGCTTGAAATTATATACTGTACGTGTACATTTGTACAGGAGCCAGCCAAAGCCTACCAATACACGTAATGTGGATATGGACTTCTTCATGTACATGATATACCCAGTGCACTGCTGTGCAACACTTTTTTGTCAGTCTTCTGGCACAAACTAAGTGTGGCAGGCACTGCATGCATCCCCCTTGTGATCTTTACACCTTCATTATTCATTCCCTCCCATTGACCTCAAGAGGTGCCCGGTTACCGATCTTGATGCAGGTTACCAGGCAACAGCAGAGCTTTTTTTTTTAAGTGATAACGTGGCGTGCTGTTTTTTGAGCTTGACTGTACAAGGAAACCAGTGGCCTTGCCCACAGAATGCCAGTACATGCTGGCAGAATTTTGAACTGTCAGGTTTTGATTTGACATTTGCCAATCATGTTATGCTACTGTTCATGATTTACCTTGTGTTTTTTTTTCTTATCAAAAAAGGTTAGGATAGGAGCCAAAGCACGTACAAAATTTCAAAGTCCTTTTTTTTTGTTTTGCTGCTTGCGTTTGCTTGTTTTTTTACCAGAGGTACATGTATAAGTACTATTTTGCGTAGCTGCTCAGAGTCACAGCAGAAAATGTTTCCTCATCAGCAGAAACCGGTTACCATCTAAATTGTTATGCCAGGTCCACTGTTTGTGACTGGTTCTCAACCAGTGTTTTACATAGTGCATGAGTTTGCTAGATAACATATTCATACAGCTGATAGGGAACAGGAGTCCCTTTAAAAAGCCGAGTCTAAGAATTTGAAGGACGAAATTTTGATCAGCTGTGTTGTTTTGTTTGAAACAAAACATATTATGTTTTGGTTCTTTTGGCTTTATTTTACGAAGGAAACTGCGTTGTTTTGTTGAAATGTTGTTTTTGGCCAACATTTGAACATCGGGTGTCGTAATTTGCTTTAAATTGCAAACCTATTAAATGCAACCAAAGGGCAGGAACAGGCTCGGAACAGTGCAGAATGAACAAGAAAAACAAATGCAAGCATGAGAGAGAACACCAAGGATTGTTTTCCTCTAGATGCACATGTGCTTTGGTCTGGTGTGTACTTTACCAGAAGCACAATGTGGGGGTACATATAGAGAGAATGCTGTACTCATAACAACGCAATTGAAACTATTGCTAAATTATTCATTTTCAAGAATACTGGTACATTCATGTTTGTACACATGTGCAGCGTGCATTGCAGCAGTTGTCCCAGATTTTCAAATCTGTGCCACGCCCACGCCCACATACGCTTATCATCACTTGATGTTTATGATTCAGACTGGTCTTATGGATCCTGTGCTAACAAAACATGTGACGCCTGGCCTACCCACACTTCAGAAAGGTGCCCTATGACCGTCCAATTGTTCGGAAGCGTGCCCGCAGTTTTGGTGCATTGTCAGCAAGTGTATGATTAATTGTGGAAACTCGTTTTTTTAATTCTCAAATGGGAACATTCATGGTAGTTGTGGGAGAAGTGACACGTGAATGGCATAGCCTAGCAGCCAGACGCCATACACAATGGGGACTTGTCGCACAGTCCATGTACTGTACATGTACGTCCATTGGCATCGCTTTTAAGCACAGCACTACATGGATGTTGGGGCTTGAGTTTCTGGCAGCTTGATGTATGTTCTGGTGGTTTCTTGATGCAAGAGAATACAACCGTCCTTGGAAGTATTGTGGAGAGGCCTCATCGGCCAGACAAGGCTTGCTGCACTGCGGTAGCCTGGTGAGAATGTGGCCGGCTTTCTTCATCAAGGATTAATTGCCTCATGTAGTGTTCCGGAGAGAGGATGCCAGACTGCGTGGTCAGCGGCCTCAATGGACTTAACATTCATTGTGCTATCAAGAACATGATTGTGTACGAAAAACGTACGCAGTGCATTTTAGGACTTGTGTAGAGCACATTTGCACCCTGCCACTTGTGACAAATGTTTGTCAGATCATCTACAGTAGATACCGATGTATCATGAAATTCATTAGATGTTTAAGATCCTGTTTCATCATTTCACCCAGGCGCAAGTTTTCCATTCAAGCCATTTGTCAGTGATATTGAATTTTACAAGATGTTGTGTGTAAGGATTTTTTTCCAATAATTTTCTGCCGATTGCATGACTCCCTGTGACCAATATATACCTTTTGCTCAGAGCAATTCATGAGCAAAGTTCTTTTTGTGGTGCAACGGACGTTGCTTTTGGCAGCCTTGGGCTCTCAGCTGGTGTCTCTGGTAACACTGAGACCTCTTTTAAAAGTTGTGAAATGGCTGAAATGTCTGAAGAACCACCAAGGTGAGTGACTAACTCTTTGCTTGTTGGACAGCATCCCCTAACCACCCAGTTTACAGTGAACCACCACTAGCCTGATCCATCTGAACTGTGAATATAGTCTGATGGATTACATTTAAACATCCTATGGCCCAACCAGGCTAATTTGTTTCAGTCAAGTTTGTTGGGAAAATGTATTCAACAGGTTGTCGGGTCCACCTGCATATTGTTTCATGACCACAGTGGGTGAACTTTTTAAACTAAATGGAAAATGGATGCAGCTTGTGCTTTTAGAGAAAGGTACTTTTTACCACCTGTACGGCTTTCAAATTTTAGATCAATTTGAGTATGGCTTGAATTGAATCAAAAGTTGTGTTTAGCTTGCCACACACCTGTTGGAACATCCCATGTACATGTGCATGTAGCTGTACATGCAGGGAGTGCAGGTGCCCAGCATAATGGTGGAGTCAAATGATTACCGTGTGACCTCGGCAGGAATTGATTGGTGTAACGCTAGCCACTTCAACTATGCTCAGCCATCCTCCTCATTTATCCCTGATGCCGACACCCAATCCCACTTCTGAAATGGAAATCAAGTCATGTTTTCGGAGCAGTCCGAGCCTGGCCGGCTGAGACTCGTTAGGCAGCGGGTCACGCAGACGTCATCTTGAGCGCATAATGATGCAGGCCGCTCAGAGGAAAAGAAACAAGCTCTCTAATTTGTCCACACCGAGGAGTCCGAGTTCTTGCAATTACCGGCACCCCTGAAATTTGGCCTGCTGTTGGTACCCGCCCGAGCAGTTGGCCAAACATAATATGACACCTCATAGCATGTAGTAGTCCAGAGTATGTGTTTATTTGGAGGATGAGACATTTGAGTAGTTCATAGCAAACTGCCATGGTAGTTTTTTTACTGATACGGATGTCTGTAGCATCAAGGTGTACCAGTACATATGTGTACTTACATACATGTACATATACATGTAGGTACATGTACATGTACTGGTACAATGCTTGGGTGTATCCACATCAAGTGTGGATATCCAAGAATTGACTCATAAACAAGGCAGCATTTGTATTCCAAATGCACTGTCATGGTGTGCATCTTGTTCACCGAAGAAACTTATGAATGACTGGCCTGCGTGGTGGATACAAATTTTCATGCACATTAAAATCAAGTGGAAGGAATACTTGACTGTCTGTGACTGTTGCAGCAAAAGGAGGATTAACGAATTTGAAATTCTGTACCTACCAGTATTTTTGACTAACACTTTCGTGTTTTTATTCTACATGCATGTTAACTGCAAAGGCTTTTAAAACTCATTTTACAAATTTACATCATCGCATTTCATGATAAATGCCCTTAATCAGTCTGTGTAGATGCAGCATCACATTCATAATGCACTCTGGACTGAGAAACGTCACCTCCTTCACAAGTTGAATCCTAAATTGAGCAGAAATGCCGGAAAATAAATTGACTTATGATAGCTGTTTCGAGCCAGAAAGTGCCATCTTTTACACATTGTACAGTACTGGTACATGTACGTACATTGTACATGTTCATGCTGCAAATTGTGTTAGAGTTCACCATTAACTGCTTCCTTTAATACAGTAATGATGTGCTAACATCATTTACTAGACGCCATGGCAACCGCATCTTGCTACAATCCATCATCCCATCTTCTCCTGCCTCTTTGCCTGCCTCACAGTATCATTCAGTTTCTCCCGCCCTCCTACTCACCCTCTAGTAATTGCTCCAACTTCCTGATAAACTGAACCAGCGTCCCAGACCGACAAAAATTCAGTCTGGAGCAGGTGGATGATTTGCTGTTGGAGAGAGCGTGCTCCAGTGTTAGGATCGTTGGAACGGCACAATGTTCGTGTGTACCGGCACATGCATGATTGAAGAGTACGAAGCTCATGGGTGGCACGTTTCAAAGAGAATTTTTTACAATTGCTGTCAGAAAAGGACGGGGGCGGAGACTTGCAATGCAAGGCAGTCAATTATACAGGCATGTCAATTTCTGTTCTTAGTGTGGGAACAAATACATGTATATGCCTGGCCAGTCTTAAAAAGTTTTTTAATAATTTTCCCTGCTCATTTGGCTCACAACATCTGAACATTCTAGAGACCATTCAACTCCCTGGGAGTATTCTAGCCTGGTGCTGCCATATCAGTCACAAATGGTTGAATAGTTGTACCCTGGTACCTACTGGTACTTTCACAGGTGCCCATTTACTCCTGGGTGGAGTGAGACATGAAGGGTTAAAGTGACTTGCCCAATATGCTGGTATGTTGCCATCAGCTGGACTTGAACTCCCGACCCTATGACCGGAAAAAACAAACCCTCACTAGGCCACAGTATATCCCCAATCTCCCTATATGGAGATAACAATCATCCTTGAAAGCCAGAGCTAACCCTTGCAAATGGACTGGTACTGTTAAACCCCTCATTTTTCACATGCTGAAGTTTCAGGTCCTTGGGTTGAATGGATCTTGTTCCTGATTGGGGATGGGCCATGTCTGCCAAAACAGCCATTTGTCTTGCAAACCACCATTTCACAAAGGACACAATGACTGCGTTCTACTTCAGGCCATTGTCGTCTTTGCTGACTCCAGACGAGAACATTTTCAGGGAAATGTTATATTGTGGAGTAGTGTCCACAGCTCTTTTCCCATTACTGCTACTAGGGGTTTCTGATGCATATTTAGCGAGTGCATGTATATACTGTACTGTACATGTAGGGGTACATGGACTGTACACCGCAGACTGTTTTATCTCCCCCACTGAAGGTTTTTATTCCACTAGCAGAATCTACCTGGTTTTTTTGGGGGGGGGTAAGTGGAATATCAAGTGGCTCTTGAGGGTGCTAGACTTGTGTATCAGTCCTGATTCTTCCTTCAAAATTGTGCAAAGGCGGGATCCATTAACAGATGGCTCCCAGGGTATAGTTTGTGCACAGGTAACCAGGGAAACTCAACCAACAGTCGATGTGTGGGTATGGTCACCATTCGAACTTTCTCTTTGGTATCAAGCAAAAAACAGCCGGGAACCAGTCAAAGGCAATATACCTTGCGTAACATTTCGGCTGGAAACTTAATGTTTGGAGGGACTTACATGTACGATGCTAAGCAATCTTTTTGGTCACAGTGACCCAATAAACTTTTCACTAATAAACTCATAATTATGCACACATGCGCTCGTTGGCGGCAAGGGCCATTGGAAATGTACAGGGGTGTGTTTGTGGTCATCTTTTTTTTTCAGGTTTTCTGGCTCTGTTCAGTTTTTCCTCAGCAAATCCCATTAAATCATTTTTGCTATTAGTTTCTTATCTAAACAGTATTTTTAATGCTCTTTAAAAAGACTTTACAATTGTGATTTTTCCTGTGCGCACGAGATTAAGTGGGGAAAATTCTGCTTAGATTAGAAACTGATAGCAAAAACGATTTAACAGGATTTTCTGAAGAAGCCTTTCTGAAGCCTTTTGCAAGTTAAATTTGATTAAAATCTGGTACACTGAGTTTTATCCGATTGCACATAAACATAACAATTTGAATTCTCTAGACTAAAGACACTGTTGCTATACTGTACCTCGTGATTCAGGGCAAGCTTTTGCGTGGTGACCACCATCTCTGGTTCCTCTGTGCCCTTCTTATCCATTCAGAACAGTTTATTGTTGCAAGGTGTCTCCTCTGTAAGCAAAAGCTTGCCCCAAATCACAAGGTATAGCAAGGTACATGTATAGCGTTTTTAGTGTGGAGAATTCAAATTGTTATGGTCACGCAAATGTAAAGAACTCAGTGTACCAGATCTTATTCAAATTAAACTTGCAAAAGGCTTCTTGGGCTTGGGTTATGGATTTCGGCAGGGTTAGGGTCTCTGCATGTTCTAATAGTGCAACTTTGCTATAATGCTTTCTCCTATAATTAGCTTTTTTATGCAGAGAGTGATAAATCTCGGAGACGTCAAACCTGCATACTTGACAAACAGGCACAGGTAGTAAATGATTTATTGGCAGTCCTGCCAACGCTGGAAATTATTGATACTGGCCGGGGTATTTCATTTTCCAGTGCCGGCCTGCGGGGCCTCTTGTTTTTTTTCATCTTGGAGCCTACCTGTAATCTTTAAGGTCATGTTGAAGTTAAGAGGGACTTGTCTGTTGGTAACCCGCCTGGGGGTGAGCGTGGGCTCCAGCCATCATGGATCAACGCTTGATGAGTAGCAGGTGCTGTACGTATGAGGGGTATACATGTAAATGAGGCTAGGGGACCTGTAGATTTCGGGAACTCCACAAGGCAAAATGGCCGTTAAAAAATAACATTTTTTTCTTTTTGGTGAGTGACCATGCCCAAAAGGATTTGGCAAGTGTGAGAACAATTTGTCAATTTTCTTAATGTCATGTGGGTATAAATTTTTTTATAATGTGGTTCAAGTGAAATGTCCAGTGTTTCAATAAATGCTTTGCTCAAGAAAATGAAATTTCAAGCCAGGATAGAAATAAAACGGACCCTGAAATATTTTCGTATTAAGCAAAGTTTTTTCCCACTTAAGCAAATTTTGTACTTAAGCAGCTCTATGAAATTGGCCCCAGGTGCGTCTACCATACTTATATGTTTGCAGTTTATACCCTTCTATGAAATTGTAAAAAAGAGTTAATCATGTTTCGTTGACTTTTGATTATTCCCTCCAAACAGTATGACATCCTCACAAATCATCCACATTTGTCAATCATTAACAGGAAACGCCACCTACATGTACATGGACTGGCCTGTATTTTAAAAACTGTTTACAGAGTCAAGTCAATTGGTCTAGACTCTTATTTGCAATGTAGCATGTACATGTTCATGTACATGTACAAATGCATAAGTACATTACCGGCACATGGCTCGGCATCTAGACTGTGGATTTGTGAATAAGCCATTCCCTGCGCCCACAGAGAAAAGACCAAGGACCGTAGACCAGGGCCTGGTCTCCTCTTGAACCTTGACCAGGATTTTAGTTGACAATTACCGGTAACTGTCACCATTTAAAAAATATTTTCAAATAAATGAGTCTGCAATAGAGTGGTCTGCACTGGTGACTGAATAGTCAAACATTTTGTATTGAAATACCAAGAGTCATTAATCAAACATTAAAATCAGGATAAACACACACATGTTATTTATCTGCCATCACACAAAGTTGTATTGAGAGTGCTGTAGTGTGAATGCATATGGCCAATTGACAGGTCCTTTGCAGTCTTAAAGTAACTGCTTTATGGTAAACAGGGTTTAGCAAAAAGATAATTGTGACAGACTGCCTCCTAGTCTAAAATTTGTGCAAATTGTACAGTTTCCAATATTTTTCTATCACTAAGACCAAGATAATATTAATATCAGTTATAAGACTCCTATTATAGATGTACATTTAACTAGTACAGTAACTTTATAACTGAACATATAGTACAGGTGTATCTACCGGTATCTATACATATATTGTTCTGGTACATGTAATTAAACAGACTGATGAACAGAATAAGGCCTAGTTAAGTGGAATACAGTGAAACGCCGCTATAACAAACAAGACGGGGTCCACACTAAATGTTCGGTACAGCGGTTGGTCGATATAGCGAAATTAACTGCCGAGCGTTTCGTTGCCATGTTGAATAGTGCCCTCACTTGTCTAACAAGCACCTTCTTGTGATACTATGATTCACTGTTCATGTGATGTTTCTAGAAATGTATCTGTTATTTATTTTTGTTGTTTATTAAATCTTTAGTTACAAAATTGATATTTAGTTTATCCTAAAATTTGTGAAGCTACCGCTTAGGATTGATCTCTGATGCATGCTGTGGCAAATCTCGGTTGATTTGCAAAGTTTGCATAATGTTCGGTAGGTTTTGTGCACAAAATATTGGGAGCCAATTAAGGACCATGTTCGGTACAGCCGAATGTTCAATATACATGTAATGATGTTCGGTATTGGGACGTTCCACTGTACTACCACCGATACCTTAAAAGTATAAAATAAAATCAGTTTTAAAAGACCAGCAAAGACAAAAAGATGTATTCCTACACGTAACTTGGAATTCAATTTAGTCATTCAGAGTCCAGAACTTGAGAGCTTCCAGGCTTTGTAACGTTGCAGAAAGTTTGTTGGAAATAAGTCTACTACTAACATGTATTTACAAAATGCACCAATCCAACTACTGGTATTTAAGATTCAAACATTTATTGTCACGTTAAAATTTACATGAGAATTGTTTTCCCTCTTCTACAATGTTCTTGTGTGAAAAGCATAACAGTGCAAAGGACATGTACAAGCAAAATACAAGACAAACTACAAAAGTATATATTCATCAGAAATCATGGATACATGCTGCTGCGGGTTTCACTTGTAAACCTAAAAACGCTGCAGAAAATACTGACAGACAACACTACAAATGACCATGTGAATTTGGGCAGATGGATGGGGCAATTGAGTCAGCAGACTAGGTGTGGAACTACTGTTGGAATTACTGTAAATTTATTACCTCTTTTCATCAGGCCATGACAATTTGGGCAGCTGAGATCAGATGTCATGCCTTCACCGCATCAAGGGGATGATATCTTCTTTTTGGAAAGTTGGGGCTGATTTGTGGGGACAGACATTTATCTCTGTAACATCAGTGTTTCAACACATACATGTATGTACATGTACTGCTAGTTTCTACAACTACATGTACATGCATGAAACAGGTGCATGTATCAGTATACATGTACATGTATGCACATGTGCATATTTACTGTCATAGATTCACATGTATGCCACAGAATGCTCCTTAGTAAAGAGGGGCATGACCAGGTAAAGTGACTTGGCCAAGGTCACATAACATGTAATCAGCTGTTAGATTCAAACCCCCTGACACTATGACTGTGACAGTCATCTGCCAGGAATGTCCCTTCAGTGGTGGAGCCAGCCAGGGCAAAAATGGGCTCGTTTGTTAGCTTACTGGACGCATGAAGAAAGCATCGTCTTGATGCAGGACAGCCAATGAAAGGACAGAATTTATAACTTGAGTTTATCTTCAAGCTGATATGGATCATCAACTCAGATTGGTTGATCCATGGCAACAAGTACTGTGATGTCATACTTTTGTCTTCAAGCAAACTTGAATTCTTAATTCTGATTAGGGTCCGTATCACACCCTGTGTACATGTACATCTGTGAGCTCTGAGCTGGACTGATAGTGGGTGCAATTTTTCCAGCAGCGCAAGCTCCTTTGGTAGAAACTGCACTTTGCTGGTTCACAAATGGCTATGAAAGACATGCTTTATGGTCGCATTGATACCAACAATATGAGCACTCCCAGGGGGTGCTTCTGCTTGAGGCGGATTGCACTGTCCTACCTCTGTGTATTGGTTTGTTTTGTGCTTGCGCAACAACATCATGTGGGCATGTTTAATGCATTTTTTATTTCTAATATTTTTTCTTGTACAGCTTGCATATGACATCTTTACTGCGCATCAGGTTTGGTTGAAGATAAATTCTTTATCACGCTTGTGCTCATGGAATGTGAAGTAATTACTTCGTGTTCCATTCCCACTCGTGTGATAACTAATATACATGCACATGCAGTCCCAGTAGTATTATACAAATTCAGCATGGCTTGAGGGGGAAGTAGTGGGAATTACTGGTCCCGAGGTGTACATGTAGGTCAGCTTGACTGGTGTCAGGGGGTAGTGAAGCTGACCTACGGTTCACCAACATGACCAGTAATTCCCATTATTTCCCGAAATAAACCATGCTGTATTTGTTTTACCACACCTCATAAATATTCATTTAAATGTTCAATTCTGCAGGTTCCCACTGATAAACCTCTTCAAAATCCACCTTTTTGTCTTGGCAGTTTTTTCCAGGAGCCTCACTGCCCTGTCAGTAACTGCCTTCGTAGATTTTGCATCTTTATTCAGTACAATAAGTTCGTGTTAAGATAAAGACGGAAATCTAACGTTACTTGTACTCACAGATGCCATGGTTGTTTCCCAGCTGCTAAATTTTCATGTAATGATAGTCGAGTGCAGATGTGCATAGCAAAGGGCTTCAGTAGTCTGGTGCTGACATACATTTTGGGTTTTTGCTGTAATAGTTATTAGGATACAACTCCAGACTGGTTCCATAAAGATTACATGACACAGACTACATATTTACTCAGCGGAGAGGGATTTTTTGGTGCTACCAGAAAAAAACTACCGCTCGGCAGTGAGGTGGATACTCACCAGTATGACGTCGCCTGGTCGGGTATCATTTCTACTTCCCAGATGCGAGGGTGGAATCGGCTAATGACGCGCTCTGATTTGCTCAGGAGTATTTTTGAGGTGTAGTAACATCATCTACCAATCGTCTACCAGTCTGCAATGTAGATTAAAACATGCCTTGGGATAATGTGGAGGAGCAATGTTTGGTACGGTGCCCGTACTAGTACCAGTACATGTAGCAAACGTACCACTTGTACCAGCTCTTACTGTATGTACAGTGTGCATGCACAAACATTTCACGATCTAGCAATCCTCTTGAGTAGGGTCAGGCAGACACCATTCCACATTTCTCTCGTGTCCATTCAGCAGTGTTACTTTGCGAGCGTTGATACGGTATAGGAAGGGTACCAGTCTATTGAGCTCCTTCCTGAAGTCGCGCATCCGGAGCCCCTCGAACTGCATCACTTCGCTGAGCTTTGGGGCATGGTCCATAACTGGTATCCCGACTCCCCCTGCCATGATGTCGGTGCGAAGATAGGCCAGGAACCAGGGCATATTGTTGTAGTACTCAACGTGATTGTTCTCGGACATAGATAGTTCTGGACTGAAACCTGTGTCCTGCTGGCACATTTGTTGGTATTTTGCGCTGTCTTTAGGTGACTGATTGAGAATGTCAGCCTTGCGCATAAGACGGGCAATCCAGTTCATAGTCTGTGTCACAATGGTGGAGTGTTTATTGTTACTGTTCAGCAGTGGCACGAATGTCTTGAGAAGCCGGCAGTGTCCGAGATAGTCTGCAAGATTGGACGTGAATATCCGGTCATACTTTGGCATCCTCAGAGTGAGGTGGTAGTTGGGAAAATCGAGGCAGTTGGCCACGAAAACATGGATGATGAGCCTTTGCTGATTGATGAACTGAATGGTCTTCTGCAGAAGCTGAGTCACGTATGCGTGGTACCTGACCATGACTGATAATCCCTGCTGGCCGGTCTGTTCATCCACCCTCAGGCAGTCCCAAACATTAAAAGGGGTTTGGTCATTCCTGACGCTGTACACAAAGCTGTACTCCTTGGGTGTTTTCAGTTTCTGCCGCGTCTCAGCAAACACATTTTTCACAGGTGGCCTGCCAGTTAATGTTGGGTTGTCGAAGGTGAGGCGAGACTGGTGCATATCCTTTGAGAGGAACAGGCCATGTTTGATCCATTCTCTCATGAACCTGAGATCTTTGTCTGGCATCCGGATCAAGTACTGTGGGAAGCCAATTTCAAAGAAGTTCGCTCCGAATGTATCCCACCTTTGCTGGTGGAGATTGATGGAGTTGCTTGCTTTGCGCTGACATGGCAGCGCCAACCAGCCCTCCCACACCTCACGCAGGTGGCTCCAGTCGGCATCCCATACTCTCACCAACCCTGCAGTTCTGTCAGGCATGTTGTCTGCCCTGATCTGCAGGAGATCCTGCAGTGCCTTCCGGATGAGCTCATAGTGGTCACTGGAGATGTGGACCGAGTACCAAATGGTTGCCAAGGACGATGCGATGCCGTCTCTGTCTGCGTACCTCACCATCATGAAGAGAAACATCACATTCCTGGCCATCACGAAGGGGTCCAGGTCATCCAGAGTGATGTGGAGCTTTCCCTGGTACCTTGCAGGCAAGGATGCTACAGTCAGCACAGTGTTCCTGAGGTCGCCGCAACCTACCGACAGCACATGGTAATCCCTGTAGAGCTCTTCCTCTCCCACCTCTGCCAGCCCAGACCATTCATTCCCCTCCAGACGTAGAAAGTCATTGGCGATGGTGTTGCCTATGTAGACAGGTGGCTCCCCATTCCTCCACTCAGGCTTCCAAATCTCAGCATAGCATTTTCTTGAAAACTGTGCCATCTCTTTCAAAGACTTCTTGGTTTTCCTACACATCGTGTGGGTGGCCCAGTCATCCCGCTGACACTTAGTGTTGCAGTACCATGCATTGTTGCAACCTGCACACTGATGTGGAAATCCAGAATTGACGATAATATCAAAAATTGAAATTTCAGTTAATACTTGTTTTGATACATGTACATGTAACTCATAATAAATCTCAAATGCAAAGAGGCTTTGAACTTCCAACTTATTCAAATGAATTATCCGGAAGTAATGATTCTGTTGTGAATCAGCTGTGGATCTCCAGAGTTTGTAGTTTGTGTTGATTAATCCCTTATAGCAACTGTTAAATTGGTTAAATTATACAATAGACCCACTGCATATAACGTCACATTAGAGGGCATTTCTTTCTTCCTATAGAATAGGGTCGAGTAAACCTTTTGTGCATGCATTGTCATTTAATCTAAGTAACAAAACATGTCCTCTGTGACGGCGCTCCACGCAGGCCCTCTTCATGTTCTTCATGGTATCTTGTACACAACCCCATCAATAAGTTTGTGCAGGATCATACATTGTACATGTACCTAGATTCAATGCTCATAGGTAGTACAGTGACACTGGTAATGCTTCAACAACACTTCAGCATTAACCATAACCCCTGATTCGTCAAACTCTGTCAGAAGAGTTTGATAGATTTTGCAGGATTTAGGGATGTACACATTTAGACCTCAGCCATTGCGTGTATTTTTTACATTCACATGTAATGGTGGCTGTATGTGTCCATTTGGCATGATGCTCCTGGAAAACAAGTTTGGACCCTTGTACAGTGGATGAAGGTTTTTAGAGGAATCAGGAAGGTTCATAGCAGAAGCGTCGTTAACAGGAAGTACGTATTGGTACCTCTTTGGTTTGTCCCATCTTGCGGCAGTGAGTACACCGCTTGGGCCCAAAAACCTCACACTCCACGCTGCCATGCCTGACTTTGTCCTGCTGTTTGCATGGAGTGCTGCAGTACTCAGCCAGTGGACATCCATGGCACTTCAGCGGTTTCTGGGGTAGTGGCTTCTCACAGCGCCAGCAGTGTCCCTTTCTGACGTCCATATTTCTGACAAAAAAAATACATGTAGGGTTGTTTTGGCTGAACTGCACGTTGCTGCTTCCGTCCAATTTTTGATTTTAAATGCCAACTTGTGGAAATTGTCTTATTCCTTAATATGTACATGTGTGTGTACATGGAGGACATTAAACACACTGCAGGAATATGCGGATTGCAGAAGCAGATGACGTCTATTCTCGTCTCTACATTTGAGTGATTCCTACCTGTGTGTGTTTGTTAGTCAGTGGAGGTTGATTGTATACGTATCACGGCTGGACATTACAACCAACTGTACTCTGCTCAGTGTGTGAAAAAAGTGAAGATGGAGTTAGAAAAGACGCACAGATCCTGAAGTAATACTGGCCCATATGCTATAGGCCAGCATTAAAGCCCCTCTGCAGTTTTGCATGTACCGGTACACATATCAGAGGTGGCAGCAAGTCATTTTTTGCAAGTCCAAGTCAAGTCACAAATCAATATATGCAAGTCCAAGACAAGTCACAAGTCATTAGGTCCAGTCACAAGTCATTTGGTCTAAACACAGGTCAAGCCACAAGTCTCTTTATCCAAGTGCAAGTCAAGCTGCACATTATTTTGTCCAGCTGTAATCAGCAAAAAGAACCTGGCGTCTACTTACAAAGTTACAAGTTATAAAAATATATCGGACCGGTCGCGCCCATGTCGAGTAGCGTCTGACTTGGGTTGGTAACAACTCATTTTTTGCAAGTCCAAGTCATGTCACAAGTCATTTTTTGCAAGTCCAAGTCAAGTCACAAGTCAAAGCTGGTACACTACAAGTCAAGTTACAAGTCACCAAAATAGCGACTCGAGTCCGACTCAAGTCCAAGTCACATGACTTGAGTCAGCAACTCTGATACGTATGTACATAAAGGACTGTGATTGTATACACGTACCGGTAGCATTTTGAAAAGGTGGAGTTTTTCCCCAAAATTGTACCATGCTCAGGCAATGCTGTTTTTTTTTTTAAGTAATACAGTCTGCAAGTGGTTGAAATTGTTGAAGTGGAATTTACATGTATGAAAAAGAAATGAGTGTTGCACATGAATAAAGTTTTCTGTAGTGGAATATACAAGACCCTTACCAGTACAGATGGAGATTGTCTCCCGGCAGTGGGGTGTCAAGCACGATCGATGAAAGTTGAAAGCTGTCGGACAAATGAAAGTGAAATGGTCGATTCAGGTCCTCTCCGTGTGCCCAGACTGGGTGCTGAAAATGATTCCAAATGGGACAAACTTCTGGTACCATACATGGACTTGTACACCGAAATGAGTGACTCATTCAAGTGATTGCACATTGCTGACGTTGGAAGGGAATTTTATTTTGGTGTGTTTGAGGGCTTCGTTGTTGTTCTCTCGCCCACGGAGGGGCTTGTTGGAGCCACTGTGGCGTAGCCCCCTCATTCAGCTCTATTCCCCCCCCCATGATTTCAAGAATTCACTGGCAGGTCCAATGTTGAGTGGAAACTTTTTCTGTCAATCTAAACTAACCGGTACATCGCATTACAGTTTTCTTGAAAATAAATCATGATGTGACGTACCCTACATGTACCATTAATGTTGAATTGTTTCCATCCAGCCATCAGTGTGACAGCCTAACAAATAATCCTGTAGTTGCAAATGAAAACTGGAATCAAGTGAAAATACCGGTAGGTCTACAGTTTTGTCTCCTTGAACTTTTAGCAGGATATTATTTGACAATACACTGACATCTTCTTTTCAGAGTCTGCATACGGTGGTTTGCACAGACCTTTGACTGAGTAACATGTAACTGAACAATTTATATTGAAATAAGGAAAGTTATTTCTCAAACATCTAAGTTATGAGGATTAATGTGTCATTTATTTCGCATCACACAAAGAAGTATCTAGAGCACTACGGTGTGAATTCAGATTAACTGTGTCTTTGTGCTGTCTATTTTATTTATTAATTATGAACAGGAAAAGCTGTTTAATTCTTAGCATGTTATTGTGACCCACTAACCCCATACCAGTCTAAAATGTTTGGAATTCTCTCTAACACTAAGACCATCAATTTTTCCTACCTAGATTTTCTTCCAGACAAGTTTGTGCATTGAAATTTTTATACATTGTTTGTGACCTGGTACACATCAAAATCGAGAATAAGTTGCTGAGGCCATTTTATGTAATGGCCGAGTTAGGTACATGTAGATAAATGTTGAAAAAAATTGATGTGGCGGTTTGTGTATATTTTGGAAGTGTATGTATGAAAGGTTACCATCAACACTCTTGTAATGTGTACCATTTGAAAGCTTATGAAATTCTCTTTCCAACCATATCTGTACGTATCTCAAAAAGTCAATTTGTGTCTTATTCCTGATTTCACATTTGTCACATTTGGTCACATTTGTCACATTTGTGCCCCCAAATTGAAACTGTTTCCTCTTGGAAAAGCTATAAAAACTGTGCCAACAATCTCACACTTACTGGTACTTGCATTTCTTCTTGTGTGCAGCCCAGTTGTTCTGTTGGCATTCAACATTGCTGTACCGTGATTGTTGCAACCTGCACACTGACAGTGTCCAGAAGAATGGAAAACTAAAATCAAGAGTCCGAGTTAACTGAACAGTTTTCAGTGAACTTTTGATGGCTACTAATACATACAGTATTGTAAGGATTGTAAAAGGTTAAAATCCCTTGAATTGAGTAACACGCCCTCCACTCCCAACAAGGGTGCAAAATTAATGTCATGTTTAGGAGATGGGTGAAAGCAAGGAGAAAATCTTTGGGATTGACAGTTTCCCTTGAACACTGGAAATAGCTAAAACTACACTCATATGTTACTGGTACATGTACATGTACTTATTTGGTTTGTTCCGTCTTGCCACATTGAATGCACCGTTTGGACCCAAACCACTTGCACTCCATGCTCCCATGCCTTATTCTGTCCCGTTGCTGGCACGGACTACTGCAATATTTGGGGAGCGGACACCCCTGGCACTTCAGCGACTGCTTGGGCAGCGATTTCTCACAGCGCCAGCAACTTCCTTTTTTGACGTACATGTTTTTCTGGAAAAGCGAGTTTTGAGAATTTTCTTTTTGGTGATCCATTCTTTAAGCCAAGTAAGCATACATTGAGTTTGATGGCTGCATCTGAATTACGTGGCTACGGCTTGGCTTACCATGGGTTCCTATGGAAGACTGAAGCCCTTTTTGCATAGATCTTCTTGTTCTCACCAACTTTAGCCAATTAATCTAGGCTTTGACTATCTTGAAAGGTTAAACACAGTGGCCCTACACAGACATGGTTCTTTTCTTGTCTGAAAATAACCAGCCAGAGTTCAGCACCTACATGTAGTCATGCTCGATACGTGTGTATATTTAGAACCGAACAACAAACCACTGGTGTTTCTGTATGAATCTTTATTACAAAGGTTTGTACAAAGCAGCCTTTGTTTTTTGTACGTGCTGTTGCACTGAAATAGCTTTGGAGAGACCCCACTTTTGCAAAGGAATTGAGGATTACTGTATTGAAAAAAGCGGTTTTTCTAAAATAAAATGAGTAGGCTTACTTGTTCAGACAGACGTTGTTGATTCTAAAGTATCTACAGTGAGATGTCAAATCTGACATGAAAAAAAATGTCGATTTAAATTCCTTGTTTGTGTTTGCGTGGGAACAATTTCTTTCAGGGCAGACCTTTGACCTTAATTGATGTGTACAGTTTGCATGTGTGCAACTGTTTCAAGGGCGTGAACAGTGTTCATGTAGGGAAAAGATAAAAGGGATTTTGCATCCGTGGGTGTGGCCATGGTTTATGTACATGTATACATGTATGTACTGCTTTCACATTGGTTCTTGCAATGAAGGCATTACTGTGCAATAGAATTGTGTCATTTGTTAAGTGGTTGTACATGTTCATGTAACTTGAAAGTGCTGGTGATGTATAAATCATCAGTAAACATAACATATGGTACAAGTACCTGTACATAAAATGGAAATTGACTCAATTTAGGAAAGTTCACTAGTGGCCTTTTAATATATTGTTATTGGAGTATACTTTCACCAAATATGTACCAGAAACTTTTAGGAGGAGAATTTTGGCCATTTCTCTTCCAGTTTTCCCCTGAATTGGCCCTACCTACTCCTTACACCCTCTTTGATGCCTTAAAATATTTTGTCTGTTTTGGGGGATTATAAGCTTACTGATGTCATTTTATTGGCCAACTTAATATATCAAAAACTTAGCCACAAGTCAACACTCTGGAATGTTTACATTACCGCTTAGGGCTGATAATGATCTTCATTCACCACACAGGCAGACCTGCTTTCCTGTATCCTGCACTGTGCACCTCTGCATTGTGCTTGGTCTGGGCCACTGGTGCCCTGCCCCTGGCTGGGATTACATGCATTTAGTGCAGTATTTGTATACCAGTGTCCTATTAGCAGCAATTTTATTGCGCTACAATTAATTAATTAAAATCCTTTGAAGCAAGACCGTACTCCACTTGTGTTTTTGTACATTTTCAAGCACAGTTGTCATGAAATCATTCTCATTTTCCAACAGCAACAGCGCTCTACCCAAACAGTCACTACATATGCAAATTTCCTGTGTGCGTATAGCTATTCGCTGAAAAGACTTTATCATCCAAGTTAATGTGGGGGAGGAGTTTGGTTAGTGTTTACATGTATACTGTACATGTGCTTTTTGGATATTGTCATTTCTTGATTTGGAGATCAGTATGTATGTATGTATGAGGTCCTTTGTAATATGAGCCCCGAGCTGGACCAAGAGAGTGTGCTATTTTTCTTAGCAATGGAGGCTCCTTTGGTAAGAACTTATCTTTGCTGGTTCACGAATGACAAAGACGTGCACGCCTCACGTTTGCATCACTACCAACAAAATGAACGCTCCCCACCAACGCGGCTCTTTTCAACAGATGAGGGGGTGCTTCTGCTTCATGCGGTCCGTGCACTGCACTTTGCAGTAAGGGAAACAAACAAAACCAAATTAACATAAATAATTCTGTTTATTTCCTAATACATGCCATCTGAAAATGGGGAAAGTAGGTGGAAAGTTTAATTTTTGGGCAGGAGGAGGCACCCATTTTAATACTAATTCAATGTGTAGCTAAATGTTCACTGGTTAAAATAACAGGAAGAAAGGGTGGGTGGCATTCGTGTACATGTATGTTTAAAAGGAAATAAACAACATTTTAGAATATAGGCTAACTTCTACATGTACTTGTATGTACATCAGTCAGTGTTGTATTCGAGTCCATCACAAGTCCCCGTAAGTCCATCACAAGTCCATCAGATGTCATTCTGTCTTACCCCAGTTCACAAGCTATACAACTTAGCTATGACAAAAGCATTCCTTTGTCATTGTTGTGACTGGACTTGTGAAGGGACTTGTGAAAGGACTTGTGATGAACTCGAAAATAACACATGTACGTGTAGATGCATGCGTGTGCATGTCATAAATAAGCCTGACGAGCCATTTTATTGTACATTCAAACTACAATTGACAATTCCTTTTCTATAAATTTATTTCCAATTTCACATTTTTTTCCAATTCCCCCCCTCCCCCAAATGAAATTAGGGCTGCACCTTCAAAGTAGGCAAGGTCGGGAAACAGGAGGCGCTGTTTATTTTTTTATTACCTAATACAATAGTACAGTATAACACTGTAATTAAACCCATCAGAAAAAAAGGGTCTAGCTGTGCGATGCCTGATCTCAGTTCTGCATACACGTATGTACATGTACATGCAGTCCATAATATGTAGGACAATAAGATTGTGTGTACTGGTACATGTACATGTAATTGGACCTTGGTCATGTTTGGGTTAATTGCATGTATGCATGTAAGTTAAACCAGCCTTTAAATATGCACATGTTCTGGCACATACTTGTAACCATGTTCTACATATACTGTACATGTTTTTCCTCCATACTGTTCATTGCATTGAGTAAATGTACAAGTACATTGTATGTGCAAGGTACATGTACATGTATACCTGTAGGTGTTTGTATGAATCTACATGTACATGTTGGGTGCAATATGCAGTGCTCATCAATTATCCTGTGCTAAAAAAAAACAATAAAAAACAAAACACACACACAATAAAATTGAAACGTCTAATGTTTTAAAGTACATTGTTACCTAGCCACCTGTCCACTGCCTTGAGGAGAGGCCAAAAACGAATTTGGACAGGTAGTTGTTGCTTGCTCAAAATTGACAAGCTGCCTTTCTTCCCTGGTGAACAAGCCTTCACATTTCCCTCCAAAATGCATCTGGGTGCAGTGAAATTATGGCCTCAGACAATACGGGACGCCAGTTCCCAGAATTTTCCTTGGAGAGGACAGCAAGTTTTTAACCATAGCTAAGAAGGGACAGGGTGATAGTTCAATCCTAGATGAAAACCCTATGTCACGTTGTTCATATCCCTAGTGCACTTTGTACACATGTATTTACCACTAGTACATATAGTTTATATATAGTTGTACCTTGCTGACAACATGTGTAAATAATACTTCGGTCACCAGCGTGCAACCGAAAATGACATTGATGTTCCAAATGCCAGTTGTCTGGACTCCCTGCGAGGACTCCCAGAGCGACCAGGGCCAGAACCAGGGATAGAGCAGTGTATTACACATTCTGGCTGGCGTCACTGGGTGTTTGGTTTGGGCCTTGGAAAGTGCTGCTAAGACAAGTACTGGTTTCGGTTGCTGTGAGGTGGACAAGTTTCTTTTTTTTTTTTTACATTTTATAAGAGCTCCTGGTTATTTGAATATGGAAGATCCGTAGTTTTGTGAGGAAATTGTGAGTATATTTGTAGTACGTTACTGATTTACCGTACGTGTGGTTAATATGAAATTTTTCTTCCTTTTTGCACATGAATTTCAACCATCTTGTCAGGGTTGGTGTTCTTTTGCTGTAGACATTTGCTAATCTGCAAATGGCAGATTTTCTTGATTTTAGATCATACATTGTATAAAATGGATATGTTTCAAGTAAAATTCATGATAATGTCTCTGTGCTTGAATAACCTACTTGTACATGTAACGTGCATGTAGAAATGTGCTTGTATGTTATGGTTGTTTCAATATTATGTACATGTACATACATTATTCATTATCCTACTGTACTGGTACATTCAGTTTTTATGTTCGCTCTCATACATGTACTTACATGTACATGTAAATATTGTGCATGTGTTGACATGTCCATGTGAAAAGGGCGTCATTGGGAACCAAGTTTAAACAGTTTGGTCCACTTGAGAGTAATGACCAATTTTTATACAATTCATAAACATGGATGAGTCCACATTTGCCATGCAAATTACTGTATTTAGCAGTTGCCTAGTAACACAATTCCTGATTCATGAACCAGTCAGCTCAAAGAAAATAAATGTAGAAAGGCAGTGAAAACACTTTTGGAAGCCTGTACTGGTCGGTTGCACATGTTTCTGAAAATCTATGTGCTCACTTGTCTGGAATTTTAATGTGCGTCCAGAGACCACACTTTAATAAGAACATCGGTGACGTCTTCATATACGCAAACCTTATATTATTATGCACATGTGCTGCCCATGACTAACTGTGGTATGCCACACTTGCAGAGCTTCTCAGAACATCATGTTATTGTGGACTTGATGGTGGAGTTGATGCTGGCGTATGGCTGTGAATATGTCTCTAATAAAGTCTCGAGAGGACAGTGAGACTTTTGTACGAGTTCCTATTTGCCTCCGTAGATCTGCTTAATTTATTTTGGTGTGCCATGTATACTGTACGTTCATGCACATACATGTACATGGACATGTACCGGTACATGTATAAGAAGAAATAATAATCTGTTGTACATGTCTGGAATAATTAGACATGTTGGAGTTTGAAACTTAGTCTTGAATTCATGAAGGGTCTGGCAATGTGCAAACACATACAAGTACATGTGCTGTACACACATTGTACATGTACATACAGGCACCCTGCACATGTATGTACATGTACATGTATGTATTTCACGTGTCCCACAGGGTCCTTGGATAGGCTAATACCCTTCACAGACTTTTGTGAAGGAATTGAAAGCATTACAAAGCATTGTGGGATGGTTACCGCCTTCAGTAATTAGTGTTTCCTGCAAACAGAAGTGTCAATGCATGTTACATGTACAGGTATACATACAAATGTACTTCGAAACAACTCAAGTTCTATCCAGTCAAGGGAACTCATCTCCAGCCATAAACAAGTGTGCCAAACTACAATTAAAAAAATTCATCTTTGTCCTGGTACTGTACATCATAGGAGAAGCACTGGTGTGACATGTTTCCTGCCCCAGCTGTGAAACGACTGAACAAAATTTAGACCATTATAAAAAAGGATACTACCCTTGCACCAAAGGGATACATGTAGTTTACAGACGTGGAAGAAGGTTTATATGCGCTTGGACTTTGAGTATTTAATTTCAAATGTTAAGACCCTGCCTATTCTTGCTACCATTCAGTGCACCTGTACAGTACATGTACAGTACTTGTAGTTGATGAGTCAAAGCACATACCAGTACATTATACTTTCATCAGCCGCAGAAAAAGAATGGTAGGCCTACCCAGGACTAGAGGAATCTTAGCAGTTGTCAGTTGTGATTTATTTGCTGTCCGAGTGTATTCGCACTTTAACTGTATATTGCGAGCACAGTCTCAGATCTTCTCTTTAAGCCCGACAGCCCTAAATCCTCAGATATCAATGTCAATTTTTTTACACACCCAAGGGGAATAGGATTATGGCGAACAAAGCTTTATAGTGTCTCCCGAGTATGCCCGGATTCCTTTTAAGTCCAGTGACGTCAAACTTGCGGTCTAGTGGAAGTACGGTCAGGGGAAATTTGAAAAAAAAGACTGCAGCCATGCTAAACCTTTACCAGAAAATTTAATTTTCTCTTCAGCATTAAAAAAATGAGTACGAAAATGGACTTTTATTTCCTGTTGTCTCCTGCTTCTAGCCACCACACTGGGGAGACAACATTTAATCATCCCATCACACACAAGCCGGAGGCCGATGATGAGTTCTTCCTGATTGACAGGTAAAATCCCTAGAAACTTCATTTATAGGGAATACGGAATTGAGCTCCCTTAAAAAGGCATTGAAGAGCAAGTCTACGATTTCGTGCATCTTATATCCCATACACGTACATGTAGTTAGCAGGAATATTAACCTCAAAGGCATTCCTGGACTTCAGTGTTTTTCATTTATGCTGTTGGGCATCTAGATAGAGAGGCACCCTCAAGAATGTGCACATTACTAGTCTTGGTGATGATGGAGTGTTTAAAGAAAATGTGGTGTTTTGTATGGGACAAACGGGGATCATTTCACATACTTTAATACAGTGTAACTGTAGACACAAAAATAAAATCCTGGTTAGGATTTCATTAAGGAAGGTTGATTACAGTCATGCATTGAATGTGATCCTTAACATGGTCCATCAGAAGTCAATAAGGGCGATTCACAATAGTGCGCCACCAAAAGTTTGCAATGCATTGGCCAATCACAACACGCGAAATTTGTCGACCCTTTCCAAACGTGCATTGATTCGACAAATTTCGCACCTTGTGATTGGCCAATGCGTTGCAAACTCTTGGTGGCACACTCTTGTGAAACGGCTGTATTCATAAATCCATGCCACACATAACTGGATGAAAAGTCAGACTGGAATGTCTGTCACAGTTCCTTTGAAGTGCAATTTGACTTGGATTGTTAGACCGGATGACTTGTGGGATTGATGTGAAACTCTTGGGGACTTCAGTGCACACTGTACATGTAATCATCGCGAAGAATGCATCAAATTCATTTAAGTCCAAGGAGTTACGTTCTTCCTTTCCCACATTGTTTCTCTTTTGCCATCAGAAGGGCATTCAAAAATGTTGTTCATCGTGACACTGAAAGTGTGATCATGAAGGGATTGTCATCAAAGATCTGTTCGGGAGTCAATTTGGTCTCCTCAGAACAAAGGCTCATTATTTGTGAGTTTGTTGTCAACACACAGATAAGATTTTTCTTACTTTTTCGCTTGAAACCTTGCTGAACATATGAAGCTCCTCCAATGGCAGTCAAACTTTGCTTTTTTTGTCTTTCCTGTTTAAGAACTCAGGAGACCCCTCCCTACCATCGTCCCAAACTGGCACCCCTCCAAATGACTCCAAACAACCCCGCCCAGTCCAACCCCTCACGGTATGCCACAAGTCCCTCCTCCGACCCGGCCTCTCCCTCCTATGCCACCACGGCGGCCACGCCCAATCAGCCTACCACGCCCACCTCGCCGACTACGCCCATCTCCTCAGAGCGGCCTAGCTTTCGGAAGCGGATTGTGCCCAAGGAGTCAGCGCCTGCCCTGAAGCGGCGGCGGGATGCGGTGGCGACCATGGAGGGCTGGCTCTTCAAGCAGGACAGCGGAGCGTTGAAAGCATGGCGTAAGCGATGGTGTGTGCTGGCCGATTACTGCCTATTCTATTATAAAGGTATGTGCTTGTTTGCAGACGAGAACTTAGAAATTTGTGTGCGTCAGACCTCTGGAATAGGGTTCAAGACCTCTCTGTAAGAGGACTAAAGAGTGGAATAAAACTGTTTTCTTGCTTTTCATAGGTAAATCTTGTGTGTACAGTACATTGCAATTAAAAGTTAACCTGTGAGTGGGAAACTGTCCACGCTTCTTCTCTTCCCAGAGAATTCATTTTCAATTTGTAAAATGTGGAAACAATTTTCCCACAGTGGGAAAACCTTTTCATGCCGTTTCACACAAGTGGAAAAATATCTTCACACCTTGTGAAATGCAAATGGGAACACGAACACAGATTCTTATCACGGCATTTAACTGTTGAAATGCATGTGTATGTGTGCGTACAGTGGAATTTTGAGTGACAGGTGTAGGCAAAACGAGTCCAGAAATTAGAAAAGCTTGCGTATACATGTAGATTTTCTGCTCGCCCTTCTGACATACATGTAACATGTGCATGTACTCAAAGCCTGATGCAAAGGTCTGGTTTATCCCTCCAAAGGGATTCAAAGCAAAGGTTGTTCTGATGAGCTTTGTATTACAGACTGTAATCGAGGTACTAGAACTAAAAAGCTGCAGGTGGGATGTCAGGTCTCTGAAGAGTGTCTTGTTTTCAGGGACCAGACTGGGTTCAGAAGTCCACGATCAAATTTCTGTTTGTGTAATTCAAGGAATCACTCCCCTGTGCCCTGTGAACTCACATTTTGATTTGGCTTGGTAAATCGTCTGTCACTGGGTTTGTACATGTATGTTACTGTATATATCAAAGGGTTTTCAGAGCCTTAGAGTTTTTTAAATGCCCTATGCAAATTGTTGTATTCTTGAACATATTTATGATATTACCGTATCTCAGACATGGGCTTTAGTCTTACGGCTGCTTGAACAAAAATCAAAATTGGCAGAAACTGTTTTTTGATGTGGCTACCTCTGTTTTGTATTGGCTACTTACCTGCACCATAACAGTCCTCATCCTTCAACAGCTCAGAGTCTGAGGACTGTTTGGATTAGGGTCAAAGGCACTGCTGAGTAACGGTTCTACAGTACATAAAATGCTTCAAACTTCATTACTGTCAGTGACCTTGATTACAGTATCGCAAGGAAAAAACCCTGGAGTGAAAGATTGAATGGCTGGAGTGGCACTGTGCAAATAGTGCCCTTAGTTGTCAGAAAATGGCCAGGCTAACGAGGAATTCCATTTTAAACATTGTGCAGCAAATGTTCACACAAAAGTACACATTTCATTTTGTATTACTGCAGATTCTGAAATTTTGAAAAGCAAAAATAAACAAACAAAAAAAGAAAAAGAACTTGCCCTGGAGTGTTCCATCTGGACCGCAACGGAAATAAGTATTTCTGAACTTTTTTTTGCTATCCCTGCTTTTCGCAATGATTGGTTTTCTTTATGTCTGTGCTCCACCTTTCTTTGTATTTGCGTGTTTTTGTATCTTGGAAAGGCGAATGAAATGAAATCAAATGAAATAAAAATGAAATACTAGAGAGGTTGCTCACTGTTGGAATTACATGTAGAAAAGTGACGAAAAATAGAAAAAGGATTTATTCCCATTTTTTTAAAACAGTCCAGAGGCAGAAGTTCTGGTATTTGTTTCAGATATGATCTCATTTGAAATTCATGTCAAGTCTCTTTGAAAAAGAAGCCTGGTGGCCCTCAAAAGGTCTTCCAGAACCACCAGGAAGTGTTTGGCAGCTCTGGAAAATTTTACAACCTGGCCATGTCTCATCTTTTGAACGGAACTCGATGCCCTGTTGTAAAGTACAACAAATGTGCCACTGGTTTCCTTTACAGTGGGGGATTTCAGAGATTTCCAGAAGGTTTTCCCACACAATTGCCCCAGAGTTAATAACAAAGAACACTTCACCAGCACAAAAGCACAAAATGCATTGGTGCTGCCATATTTGGTCCATTCAGAACCTCTTACAGCATGGACGGTTTTCCTCTACTGTTGGCCACTCATGTAGAAACAGCACTGTTTTATTTTCAGACTTGCTGAATTAAGTCAAGTGAACATTTCCAAAGCCATAGTAAAAGAAAATCCACTTTTTTATGTCTGCACTTTTGCACGTGAACTCTGAGAATGAGATTTTTTCAACCTTTTTATGACCTGAAACCACTAAATCTGGATCCCAGATTTTTTTTTGCTGTCACTTGAATTGCTAAATCCTCAGAATTTTACTCCAAACTGTTGCTTGGGTTGACAATGGAAAATACAGTTTAAAAAGTCATGTCACTTACGGTGCAAAATAGCCTGGTCCGGTTCGCGTGCAGTGTGTAATTGGCTGATATACCATTTGCAAGTCATAAAATCCACTCAGCCATAAATGATGGTATGCAAATTTTTCCCTGTTTGATTTTCCCTTGCCATCCAGGGTCAGACAAAACAAGGTCTGAATCAGGTTCCATATTGCTTCCCAGCTATCAGATCAGCCCAGTCGGTCCACAGGACAAGATCACCCGGAAATATGCCTTCAAGGTACATGTACCGGTAATACACTGTATGGACAAATAGGTTGAACGTGACGTTTTGGAGAGATGGTTCCAAACATCTCAACAATCTGTCATATGCTGGCATGAAAAGCAGTATGCCCACCTTTTTTTTAGGAGGTTGAATTGGAAAGGCCCTTGTAGCATCCTCCTTGAGCAGAAGCACCCCTTCGTCTGTTGGAAAAGAGCCATGTTGCTTGGAGTTGTTTATTTTGTTGGTAGCAACGCGACCTTAATGCGTGCATTTTGTTGTCATTTTGTAATCAGCAAAGTATAGTTCCCACCAAAGCAGCCTCCGTTACTAAGAAAAGTACGCCCTCCCTCAGTCCCAGTTGGAGCAGATTGCAATATTTGACCAACTGTGCTTCACGAATATTCATTTACATGCTCAACAGTTTTATTTCTAATGGCAAAGGGTCTTCGGCATTTGATTACAACCTGTGCATTTTAAACAATATTTTCTGCAGTGTGAGCACGAAAACATGAGGACGTATTACTTTGCGGCAGAGAACCAGGTGGACATGAATCAATGGATTAGAGCCATGAAGCTGGCTGCCAATGCACAACTTGAAAGGTGAGTGAATTAGGAGAAACCGACACATTGGATTCATGGATTCACTGTACTGGGGTTGCTTACATTTTCTGTACGCCCGAAAAAATACCTCTTTTTCTACAGAGAAGTTTTGAGGATTTAATATCGAGAAACCATCGACAAGTTTTTCATTTTTTTTTGTTGGGGAGGGGGTTAATTCAACTCTTCCAGACCTTCAAGATCCTTTGAGGAGGATTTGATGGTTTTTGTAGGATTGAGGAAGGTAGAGATTCCAGCAGATGTTTAAATACTTAAATAGAAGCTTTGAGTCCATTGAAAGTCATAGCTGAAGAAGGTGACATCGGTTTACTGTTTCGTGAAGGCTTTTGGAGGATTTACAAAGGTTCCTGACAAGATTTGGTGTCAAGCAAATGTTTGCAAACTTCAGGAACTATTATTTGGTGAAAAAGGAATGGGAAGGGCTTGATATAATTTTTTTATAATTGGGGGCTAAGCAGACAGGCTCCTCCCTTTGAGATTGAAATAAATTCTGTATTGAATGGAAGCATGGTGCGCACTCAGGACACTGTTTTAATGCAGTAGTGATGGAAATTCTTGTTCTTTACCGTGGCTATTACATCTCTAAACAAATGATATTTGCTCTTTTTAGCCGTTGGTAGGCACTTTCTTGGTCCATATTTGTTATTTTAAATCTTACTGGCCATTTTAAATTCATTGTCTAAACTTTTTATGTACAGTATAAGGCATTATATTTTTACACCATTTTAATCAAGGCGAGTATATGCTGGTTGGGAGTGTTTTGATATAATTAATCGCTTGTAATTTATTTGTTGGTAATTTATTCACGATGTTTTTAATGAGCTGTCTAAACATAATGTAATTGCCTTTCTTGAGGATGAATAAATTTTCAATTGAATTTAATTTAATATTGTCCAAACAGGCGACAACAGTATGATGATGATGATGCTCGATTCAGGGGTCACCACTCACAATCCCCAGATGACGAGAGAGACAACGAGGAATGGCTATTCAGGAGCCCCAAGGAGTTGAACGGGACCATGCGAGAGGATTATGAAGACGACCCCCATGTGGCCCAGCATCAGAATGGGTTTGACCCCGACGGGCGCTTGCCTCGGGAGCCAGAAGAGGCCAACGACCACCACTTCCGGAATGGGGATGACTATTACACAGAGGATGCACCGGAGGGCTACTGGGAGGCACGGGAGAGATACGTGCAGAACAACGGCCGCTACCCAGAGAAGAACAGGGGGCATGGACCGAGTGCCCTGGAGCGTGCCAACCCCCCAGCCATTTATGACTACCCGCCTGATGAGGACATTGACGGATACTCCTCACCAGAGGAAGGGAAGCAAGAGCTGCGTGAACGTTTCCGTGACGAGGAGGAGGAGGCGGGAGATGATGACGAGAAAGCCCATCAGTCCCAATCAGACAGTGAGCGGGTGGATGACAAGGAGCTATCAGACAGAGAGGAGTTTGGGATGGACCGTGGGAGAGACCCCCACAGTGGTCACGATGACAGGAGGAAGTTCCACCACGATGACGACGAAAAACCAGGTGAGAGGAGTAGATACAACTCACGGGGTAGTGGGGACCGACCCCCGCAGCCCGGAGCTCTCCACCCGCCTTCTGACATGGATGCAGGTGGATACGCCACGCTTCGATTACCCCAGCAACAGGATGGTCAGGAACCATCCGAGCGCTTGGAGGACCCCCCAAGACGTGACAGGTACAGCTCGCTCTCGGAGAGCGACCAGGACAGGCAGATTATCCCCACAGAGGAGAGACTGGTCAGCTCAGTGGCGCCAATGCATGAAGCGGGCTACCACCCTCGGGAAAGGCCAGGTAGCGGTCAGCGAAGAAAGGATCCTAACTCGGCATCACCAGAGGATGACAGAGGGACGGCCAGGTCAAGGTTAGAAGAAATCTTTGTTGACTTAGTGGGCTCTGTGAATTTTCAGAAGTTTGCTTGAAACCCATTTATGAAAAAAAATGACTCATTATTTTCAGCGGATATCTGATCAAGGTCCTCATTTTAGTCTCCAGGGGTGAGATTTCTCAGCTTTTTAGCTCATTTCAGCCTTTTTTAATTTCATTTCAGCTTTTTTTGGTCACTGGCTGTGTGCAAAAATAAAGGAGATTTTCACAGTTCAGCTTCTTTATGTCTTTTTTTTCAGCTACTTTCAGCTATTTTTATCATTGGTCAATCTCTTCCCTGAGTCTCATAGACATTGTGCATACAGAAACTGGCAAAGTAACTCAATGTATTTCTTTTTGTAGCAATGTTTAATTTGTCGTCCAAGTCCCTGATAGTTGTAACAACTTGGTAGTTTGTTTGTTATTCTGTGCCCATTACAGGCTCTTCTTAAACACTCTCAGTTGCATGATTCCAATAGAAACCACTATCAGTTACATGTACATGTAGTTATGAATTTAGCAGCTTTTTTTAAAGAAAAAAATCACTTTACTCAATCACTTGATAGACACTTATCTCTTCCAGAAATTAAGATTAAACCGAAATATCTAGAGAGTAATCAGCATAACAGAAGTCCTCTGCCAGTCGTGTCTGAAATCTGATTATAAGTGAAATTGTTTAATAGTTTCACTCTTTGGCGCATAGTGGAGTTGGAGTTTGGAGGTCGACAGAATAACTTGTTTTCCTACTGGTGTAATACTGCATATCTCAGAACAACAGTAGGAAAAGAAGATTTCCAGTGATTGTACAGTAGATGTATGGACAAAGGAAAAATGAAAACAAAAATGAAGAAAAATTCTTACTCTCACAGAGATTCTCAGTCTAGCCGGGCATCCCAAGACAGACACGGTGGCAGACGTGGCGACAGACATGGCGGGGATCCCCGCCGCAGTTGGGATCGGGGTAGTGGGTCCGTCTCCAGCCGAGACGACGGACAGCGGCCGGGCCGGTCAATTGGTGGGGGGCGGCGGGGCAATGGGCCCACCCCCCATTCTCCGGGTCAGTACCCAGAGTCCTACAACACCCTGCCCAGACCAAGGTCCAAATCCCGTGAACGCAGCAGTACAGGTAAGACTAACAGAGCCATTGCAAAAGAGACTTGTCCCTTAACCCGTACTACCCCAAACCTGCCATACACCAACAGCAAGTTTTGTGAGGTTTTGGCAGGTTTGGTACCAATGAATTGAATTTTGTGAGACTTGGGATGGGTGTTGGATTCTTTGTGAGTTGGGACACACAGGGTTCATTGTGTGCAGTGTCTGGCTTGGTGTACCAATTGTTGGACTGTGCTTGATTTTGTCAGGTTTGGTACTGTTCAGTGCAAAACATCCTATACTGCATAGACCCATCCACACCATATCACTCAAACTCCAACGGGCTCATTCTGTTGGACTTGATCAGGTTTGGTACAGTGAGCTGCATGTACAAGTACACAGACAAGTACATGAACCTGTTGGATTTTGTGAGGTTCCGTGTGCTTTCTAATGCAGGAGCCTACATGTAGGGGGTTAGGGTTAAAGGGACAGTCCCACATTTGCAAATTATTGTTGAAAAGCATGTTTGGTTTAAAGATGGTTGTTGGACTAAGCTCCCTGTGAAATAATTTTCTAGGTGAGTTCTCTTTATGAAGAAACTAACGAAGGAAGGCCATGTTTTTGGAAATTGCTGTTAACAGTTCGTTTTCAATTTGGTGAAGTGTGTGCAAGGATTGACACGATGCATGTGTGTGGTCAGTTGCTATAATTCATTGGTTAGGTGCACAGAATCGAATAGCTACATTTTGAGCACTTTTTTGAATAGGTTAAAATCATTATCAGGCATGCAACTTTTCCTCAGATCAGCTAGTTTCCTTGTTTTACACTCCATGCCATTGAAGATTGAAAAACACTGTACAAACTCTGGTAACAATTAGGCTTTCCTCGTTTTTGTTGAAGTCCAAGTTCCATGTTTGATTGTCCGTGAATTTGAAAATTCTTCTTGGAAACTCTGGAAAAATCAAGGAATTTTGTTTTCATGAAATGGTGAGACTCCTGTAACGTGACAGACATGTAACTGCGAATGCTGCAGAATCACCACAGGAACGATTATTTGTTCTGAATATTTGTGTATTTTTCTTTGAATAGAGGAAGGCCAGTTTCCAGACAGCAGTAGAAACTCCAACAAAGGTGGATCATTGGACCGTCACCAGATGCCACATTATGACTCCTCAACTACTGACTCTTTACCAAGCCCCTCAGGTGAGCCTACATCTCATCCACTTGGAGGGGGTGGGCGGAGACCCCCTTACGATGACCCCAGGAGAATGCATTCGTTGGATCAGCGGCACCAGCGTCCCCATCGGGATTCAGATTCGCAGTCGGATTCTCGGCACAGCTCTCGTGGTGAAAGGTCGCCCGCACCGCAGGGCTACTGGGACCGCGAAGGCCGTAGGCGTGATCCCCGGGAGATGCAAGGGACGAGGTCACTCGATCGCGATCGGAGGCCACAACCGCAAAGGTCCTCCACAGATTCACTGCCAAGGGAGGGCCATCAAAGGGCAACCCTGCCTCCCGATTACAGAAGTCCAGATGCCCGGCGCCACAACTTTGCGGAGCATCATCCCCTGGCACAAGATCTGCCTGACTCGGATATCTCTAAAGTGTCAACGCCACCTGGCTCTGCTCCTGGTTCTGTGGATGGCAGGATGAGGGTGGATCCCGAGACGGGAAGCCTGAGGCGAGATGATCGCAGAGGTGACCCCAGAAGAAGTGATCCGAGAGGTGACCCAAGACGAGATGACCTCAGAGGAGGTAACCCTTTGAGTGACCCGAGGCATAACAGAAGAAGTGATCCCAGGGGGGACCCCAGACAACGTGACCCAAGAGGTGACCCCAGAAGAGATGCAAGACTTGATCAAAGAAGTGATCCCAGGTGGGGTGACCCTCACAGAGGTTACTCTAGCCTTGACCGTCCAGATGACCCACGGCAACATGACCCAAGAGGCCAGCCAAGGAGAGCTGATCCCAGGGATGACCCAAGGAGGGGAGACCCAAGAGGCGATCCAAGAAGAGACGACTCTCGAGATGGTCCCAGGAGACGTGACCCCAGAGATGACCCAAGGAAAGGTGACCCTCGACAAAGCAACCCCAGAAGAGGTGGCCCGCGAGGTGACCATAGGGTGGACAGAAGGAGTGATCCCCAGAGGGGCCGACCCGGAGAGGATGGGAGGAGAGAGATGCAGGGAAGGCGTCCACCGGAGCCGTTACATTTCAAGTTTCCCAAGACAGGGGAAATAGTGAGTCTAAATTATGATTGATCGAAAGCAGTGAACACTGTCTAACAGACTCCAAGACACCATTCAAAGAATCAAAGGGATCTTGAACAGAAACTGACAAAAGTTAGATTTTGTTCATCATTTTAATCAGTTGCAATTATAATAATAATGGAGACTTGTAAAAGCACACGTATCCACCTAATGAAAGGCGCTCAAGGCGCTAGATACACGGCAAACTATAACAAATTGTGAGGCAGCCTGTTAGGCGCACACCAAAGTTGCAAGCACCTGGTCAGTTTCCCTATATAGTTTGTTTCATGATCTGTATTCAAAAAGTTGTATCCTCTCCAAGTGAGCCCTGTTCATCACTTCCCGGGTTGCATTGTGTAATTTGGGCTTGATCCCTGGCTACATGGTGTTTGAGATCTCATAGCTTCTGATTAGTGCCCCCCAACAAATTATCGACAACTGAGACAAGCCACCAACATAGGGCTGGATAGCTCAGTTGATACTCAGCACTGGTACGGTATTCCAGGGGTCGCAGGTTCCAATCCTGCTTCAGTTAACTTCTTTGTTCAACTTAATAACAAAAAAGTTAGATTTGTTGGATCTATTACACAGGAGAACATGTGACAAATGAGGGTCCAGTCCTCATTTAGCCCAGCTTTTTACTTACGTAAATGGATCTGAATGCTGAAGTTTGTTACAATATGCTGAAAACATAACAGTCCTCAGTCCAGTGGCTGCTAGAGGATTGAGGACAATTAGGATTGAGGGAGAACTTGACTTCAGTGGGACTCTAACCCTGCACCGCTAAGATGCCATTCCTTTTCCTGCACCAACCAGTCTGTATGTTCATGACCTCTGACACAGTGCAGTTCTTCTATTTAAAAGTATGTTTGCTCAGCTCCACCACAGCCGTAACCTGAGCCATTTTTGTACGCATGAATTTGATTAAACTGACTTGTCAAATGTTTTCGCTTGCAGTATCCAAGCGAAGTCACTCCAGAGCAGCGCTCCCTCCTGCAGAGCCCGTTGGCGCAGCCGGGCCACGATCCGTGGACCCCCGAGCAGCGGGCTGACATCAACAGCCCCTTGGCCTACCCACGGAATGAGCCAGAGTGGCCGACCAGTCGGCCCGAGGCCTACTACAGGGCCAGGGAGAGACAGGCGGAAAGGTTGGGACCCGAGGGCTTACCTCATAGCACTGCTCAGCACAGAAGGCAGTTGCCAATAGCAAAGTTGGGGTAGCGGCCAAAATGCAACGCCAAGTGCAGTTCTCGTATACTGGTGCCCAGCTGACTCTTGCCGAGCACAGAATTTTGCCAAGCAATCCTTTTTATGCATGAAATTGGGAGGTCCCTTTGTTACCAACCCTCAGGGCGGAAAATATAGCTTAGCAAATAATAATCCCAAGCAAACAACATCACCCTCAACGAACAAGCTGCTTTACGGTTTACAAACTTGTCATCACTCAATTTTGCCTTCATTTCTCAGAGATCCAGTAAGCTTTATTTTAAAAAAAGCAGCCTGGGTAGTTAGCTAATCAACACTGAATGCCAAGACTATCAAAACCTGTACCTGGAGCTCGTCTGACGAGCCTGCTGAATGTAAAAATGTGTGCACGTTTACCAAGAGACACGTACATGTAGTCACGGTTACATTAAGCCTAACTTTCATGTTGAACAGTGACCGCGATATGTCGGCTCAACACAGCGCAGAGCGTCAGCCTTTGTCAGATTATGTACCTCAGCAAGTAGAGGCGGTCATACAGCGCTCGGCACCCACCAATGAGACCTTTGCTTCCGCTCCTCCTCTGCCTTCTGAGGAGAGGTACCCAGAAGAGCAGAGGCCCGCCAATTATGACCGGCCAAGGAGATTTGCCTCATCAATTACCGAGGAGGGAGTCGGTATGTCACCTCTTTTTTTTTTTTACCTTGTGGAGGCCATGACAGTGAGAGGTCAGAAACAGATGAAAAAATTTGCACTCAATCAAATTTCACTGGGCTTCTAAGTAGAGAAAAGGGCTTAGAAGATTCATGTGCTAGGCAATAAAAAAGAGGAGAGAACTGTGCCCTCGAGTAACACACTTTGCCATGATTGTAACTATAGGAATACGCGTGTCTCCATTTCCCATCTCAGCTTGCATTTGTCCCCATTTTGGACAAGGCCACTATTGGCAACCTGCAGCATGTCTTTAAGGGCGATTTGTGTCTCTCCACACAGAAGGAACCACGGAGGCAGACATAGCCCCCAGACGGGCAAGGAATGCCAACTCCAAGCGCCGCTCCGAGCGGAACACCTTGGAGAGGAACGAGTTCAACAGCGGAGACCAGCTAGCACCCCTCGCGGGAAGCAGCGGATCGAACAAAGGGGTGAGTGCTTGATACCTCAAGTCGCAAAAAAACTTACCCTAAGTGTTGCTTGAAAGCTTTGCGCAATGGAGTGGTCAACGAGGAAGTACCTTCGTGGGTCATACCGTGAAATATCTCTCTATGGACTGAGTCTTGGTTTTTGAGATGAGCTGAAGGTGAGAAGACTTCTTGGCACTCTGAACAGCATGCTCTGTTCAACCTCGTCAATCTCCATCAGGCAATCGCCTCCAGAAGGTGATCAGAAAACAATGCTCTAAACACTAAGACTACTACACAGTTTGAACAGGTTATATTATGACCATTATTTTTACTCTCCCGCCCAACCCAAGACGGAATTGAGGGAAAATTTACAATGCATTGAATTAAAAATTAAACTAGCAAGGAAATCATCTAATTCACTGTATAGGAATACTGACAGATTTACACATACATAGCAATAAGAGCACCATGAAGATTTTAAAACTGAACACAAATAAACTCTCAGGTTATAAGAATGAAGGGTTTCAGTTTCTGAAATAAAGAAGTCAAAAGTCACTGGACCATAAAATGAATGTAGGAATGAAGTAAATTATGTAGTATTTAAAATTTTGATTAGAAACATTTGGTTCCTACAGAGAGTTGTGGTTTGATCCGGTTGTTCCATTCTTGGATCATTTTCACACGTTGGCTATTTTTAGTGAGATTTCTTAAGAGGCTCTTCTCTTGATCAAGATCCACCTGTCTTCTCTCCTCAGCCGAGGGAGCCCACCAGTCGCTTCAAGAAGTGGCAGATGAAGGCCCAGCCCTACATCCTCCTCTCCACCGGCATCCGACTGCGCCTCAGCATCGCTGCTGGAGACCTCCTCGGCAAATCGGTAAACAGGGACAATCCAAACTTGTCTCATGAGATGCAGTCTCTCACACGCACATTTGGATACAGATTGGCTCAGTAATCGTCAACACTGAAATTTATAGTAAGGCAGCAGTTGAAATCATCAGAAGTCCTCGGAAGTCTGTCACAAGTCATCTACAGTTAAGCGAAGTGATGAGCTGTTTAGTTGAATTAAGACAAGCATTCTTTCGGTATTGCTTATCCTTCTTCTTATAACTGGTCCTGTGACTGGTCTTGTAATGGATTTGGCTACAACCTTGATAAACATGTGACACTCGGGGGATGAGGCCAAATAAGATAAGAAGATGAAGTAGCTGTTTTGGATCTTTCTTTTTGGATGTTTTATAGCAAAAGTATTTACCTGTAAGAACAGAGAAGAGCAGGATGTAAACGTCTCCACGTAAAACTGATTATGAATGTCTGTTTGCAATAAATACATTGTGTTATCTGATAGGACTGTAGTCACCTTGACACGCTTGATTCCACTGTAATGCTTCCTCAACTTGTCGATCCTCACTTTTGGTCGGAATACCTTCTTTTTTGTACTTGGCAGCACGAGGAGCTGGTGCTGCTGCTGATCCAGCTGCGCCGGGACCAGTCTAACCTCAAGCGCTGGCTGGAGATGATTGACCAAGAGTTGGCGCTGTTGGCGGACCCTGCCAGCTCGCCCCCTGGCAGCCCCACCCGTATGAGAGCCAGGTTGGTGTTATCTGTTGGTCCGCCAGTCCCACTTCCTCTCTGTGGTTGTATGCTTGATGATGAGTTTCTCCAATTTAAGCCAAATCTCTGCTATTTGAGTCCAGAGCTAACAGTTTCGCATGATGGAACTGTTGTTAACAGCAAGGTCTTGTGGCCTTATGGGGCAAGGCAGTGTGTGGGCAGCTCATATGGTAAATTATGATTTGTGTTTTGATATTTGGTTCTTGAAAGAAATTGCGTTTCTGCAGTCCAAGTACCAGGCCGTCACACAAACAGGTATTTGGTTCGAGTAAAACCTGTCATTGTTGAAGCACATCTCTTGTTAGTTCATATGACCTTTGACCTTCAATTCCCATAGGCACAGCGACTCCCTGCACCGTCGCTCCAACCCCAACCTGAGCGAGGACCGAGAGTTCCTGGAGGAGCTGTCGCTAGAGCGGGTGGAGGTGGAGCGGGAGCTGGAGATCAGTCGCCCCCTGGTGCGCCTGGTGGACAATCTGGTCCGCATGGGCAGCCTGTACGGCGGCCAGAATCAGATGATCGCCCAAGAGTTCTACCGGGTAAGGTTCTAGTATTCAGTGAACTCTTATGGAGGAACAGTAGAAGGTATTTTCTGGCTTAGTGACAACTTTTTTTTTAGAGAGAGAGAGAGAGACACTTCATGGTTGCTTGGTTGCCTGCTGCCCGTGTGTGCACTGTGAAGTATGTACATGTATGTCCAGTTTTTATCAGAATGGGCACAAAGTGGTTGTGTCTTTACATAAGAACGTTCTTGAGCATGGGGGTCACTATCAGAGCTACTCTAGGGTAGGGGTAATTCCAGAAATTAGGGGTCCAAACGTGTGACATTTTCGTGTCCCTGTTACATCTGACTTTTGTTATTTGACTTGGAAATATCACTTGAATCAATTTCAAACTATTACTATTTGTTTGGCAGGTAATTTGCATTAATTCATCCCTCTTGGAAATCAGAAAATGTGCTCTGAACTTACAAAATCATTTGTCTGATGTGACAGGGACACAGAAAAAACATGGACCCCCAATTTCTTGAATTACCCACAGGCAAGTTTTGGTCTGTATACCGTGCAGTTGGCATGACCAGTTTTTAATGGGCACATCGTGGTAGTGTCTTTACAGAGGAGTACTGAGCGCGAGTGCATGGGGGCAGTTGTACTTGGGTGGCCTTCATTCCATTTCTCTCGCGTCTGATGATTTTTCTTTCGGTTGGTGAGTTGGGCTCAGTGATTTGGATTCAAACTGACTCTGGACATGCATGGGATACTGTCAGGTCTTGATGAACATTCATGCCAGAGAATGTGGGACAAACACTATCCCAGAGACATGCGAACAGTCGGTGTTCAACAAGATGATCACCTGTCTTGTAGGTGGAGTTATTTTCGAGAAAAGGATGGGAGACGCTTGATAAGTTTTGCATCAGCAAGATGTTCCGTGAAATTCATTTAAGAAAAAAAAATGTCTTCAATTTGATTGTTTCTAGGACAAGGTTCAGAAGGATCTGAACTACATCGAGCCCAAGAAACTGATCGAGTTCTCCCGCCGCTTGGAGGAGGAGAAACTCAACCGAGACCTGAAGGGAGAGCTGCAGCAGATACAGACGGCTGAAGATAGACTACTAGAGGTTAGGGGTCAATTCATATTCCAGCTCTTCTGTTTTAGAATGATAGTCTTGTTTCAAGGTGTCATCATTGCATGAACCTGTAAAATCACAAAGACAGTTTCCCTGAAATATAGACATTTCTTGAACAATTGAGGTTTGTTTGCCACAAGTAAAAATACTGCCAAAAGGTTAAAAACAGAGCAATGTTTGTTGGAAATGTTTGTCAGAAAAAAGTCTCTTATTTTTCTCATGTTCACATTTCCTCATTTATCAGCTATTAACATACTGACAAAAAAAAGTAAAATATCAGAATTTAACCCCTTCGCTCCAGGAGACGGCAAGAGCCGCGGCTTTGTGTGAGAATTAGTGCATACCACACATACAGTCTATTCACCATGCAGCTGCTGGTTCAATGGGGCCTGCTGCTGGACAAAGCCCTCCATTCAGGGCATACCACAGCCCAGCAGTCACGGTCAAAACAATTACCGGTGCGAAGGGGTTAAGATTCACTGGTACCATTTTCTCCAGTCAACACGGATGACTTCTGGATGACAATGCTATTTACAGAGTTCTGCCGTTATTTCTGTTTCTATCTCTCACTGTCCTCTCAGATTTTATACCTCCTCCATCAGCAGGTAATATTGTTGAGATTGTCCCGTTGTCCTTTCCCCCCTCCCCAACGAGTCTGTCTTCAGACCCTCCCCTTATATGTTGCCTCTTACCAAAATTGGACATGTAACATACGACAGGTATTTTGCAGCTGCTCTGCTTTGGGTGTGTTGGGTCGTTACCTTGTTCCCAGAGTTCACACTGTGCTACAGATTTTGGGGTTACATGTATGCTTGGCCTCCTTGGTTACCTGACTGTTTATTAGAGGATAATTTCAGTGATTAGGGGTCCAAAAGTGTGACATTTTTGTGTCCCTGTTAAATCTGACCTTTGTTATTTGACATGGAAATATCACCGGAATTGATTTCAAACTACATGTATTACTTTTTGCATGGCAGGTAATTTGCATTAATTCATCACTCTTAGAAAGTAGAACCTTTGTTCTGAACTTAATACAAAAGTCATACTAGTGTGTCAGATGTGACAGGGACACACACAAAAAAATGGATCCCTACTATCTGGAATCCCCCTAAAAGAAATTGGTACTTGTGAATGTTACTGTGATATTTTGAGTTTTTGAAAATGATGAGGCATTCTCCCGTCCTCTCTATTTATCTGGTTTCAAGTTGCATAAACTACATACTCTGTGTATGTCTTACTGCACCCTGTATTTGACAGAGAATTTTCATTTGATGTAACGTGATGGGCAAAGGCATTTCAGGAAGCATTTTGGAATCTGTGTATTTCTGTAGGCAATTCATGTATGCTGGAATGTTGAGAGACTTCAAAGGCGCAAGCGTTTCTCCGCTAGTCTGCGTTAAAACAGGCAATTCAAAATTAGTGCTGTACCAAGAGTTTGCAATTCATTGGCCAATCACAATGCATGAGATGTGTTGACCCTTTCCAAATGTGTGTTGCCGGTCAACCCGTTCAAATGCACATTGTGTACAGTGGCCACCTCGTTGTGAACTCTTTTGGCGGCACACTAACTGGAATCAACCGTATTGAACGCTGACCGTCAAAAGGCACGTGACTGAAAATCCTCTGTAACTGTGGCTTGCTCAGCTGAACAGGTAACTAGACCTTGCCCCAGTACATGCTCACAGTAGGATGATGAAATTTCTGAGAGGCTTCAAAGAAGCCCTTTTCTCCATTCTCACATACATGTATGTTCACCTACCTCTTGTATCCCTATGAGATAGAGCATACAGGTACCTGTAGTTGTTAATATTTTAGAGTAGTTTGTTCCCTGTTTTGTTTGAATAATATCCCCTTTGACTTAGTATTATTATTAAGTTGTTCTATATTATTGTAATGTAATTATTAAACCCCCCCTTAACATCTTCCAATTTTCGTCTTAAACCTACCCTGTACTCTCCTGCAAGAACATCACTACCGTTTGAAGTAACCACACAATCCAAAGATTGATAATGTGCTAATTAGGAAGTGATCTTCCCGCATCAAAACACTCCACTTGCGGTTTTAGTCAAGAGCATTTTGCATCTGTTGATGCACTCTGCGTAGAGGGTATTGGCCTGTCTGACTGGCTACCAAAACAGAACCTCACATCAAAGAACAAGAATTAAACCGAAAATTCCAAGAGAGTCTTGGAAATTGTCAAACAAGGGAACGAAAATCGTGTTGGGGTCAAGTATTATGCAAGTACTGATCACAGGTAGCATTATAACCACTGTTACAACTAATGGTGCGTGAACGATAGGAGAGGAATTTTTTTTACGTAAAGCAGTTGATATAGAACACAAGAAATGGGTATTTTAAGAGATGCCTTCAGGCAAACACAAATGCAGACCTGCCAACTCCTTCCTGAGGTCAGGCCTGACCAAACAATAGATTAAAATTTTGAATGAACTGTAGGCTCATTTAATACCTTTTAATCTATTGTGTGGTAATGCCCGACCTTAGGAAGGAGCATGGCAAGGTTGGCAGGTCTGTAAAGGTATACTGTAGATCCTTTGCTGCCGAAGGACCCTCAAAAGCTCTGGTGATTATTTTGTGGATTTTCAATTTCCACGGATCTCACCTCTGTGTTGTGTGCTCGCGACTTAAGATTACTTGGGAAGCAGTTTCAAGTACCAGTGAAATACTTGTGAAGTGTCCGACTTGCAGCATATCAAACGCCAAGAAGCAGACATTGCCCAAGGAAATCACAGAAAAGACTTCATCCTTTTGATTTTGTTTCCACAGGAGAAACTGAGCCAGCTGCACCGGCTGGACAAGAGGCTGCAGGAGATGTCGGCCCACGTCTCCCTCCTCAAGGAGGACAAGGACAAGATCGAGGCGTCGCTGGACCGCCTGGGACGCCAGATGGACCGGCACTGGGACGAGCCAGACATCCGGGTTGGGATGGAAGACCAGCAGCACCGGCTGGAGCGGGACCTGGTGAAAGTCCGGACACAGCTGGCCAACGGGACAAAGGTCAGTGACTAAGGGGGAGGGGAAAAAGGTTTGCTGTTGTACCAAGATTACGATCATTTTTATTTCTAGGTGAAGTTAAGGGAAAGGACAGAAGTGCCACAGAGAACCCAATTAAAGTCTTTAATTTCGACTGAAGTCGTGGAAAGGTGCGGATTCTCATGTTCATTTCAATTTTTGGAAAAGCTCAACGGGACACAGAAGTGGGGTGAGAGAATCCTAGAAAATCTTGGCAGTCATTGGAAGCCGCAGGTCATCAGGACATCTGAAGTTTTGGATGTAGTCTGGCAGGAGCCACCTCTCGTGGCCTGTCTCATTCTCAGAATTACGACTTATGAACAGTTCAAAAACAATTAAGAGAGATCCTGTTGGGAATCTGGTAGCACTGTTATTGAAAATCTTGGAGAACTTGGAACATTACCTTGAAGTCATGCGAGAAATATCTTCTTGAAACCCACAAAGGAGGTTTAAGGAAGTTACAATTGAATTTCAAATTCAATTTGCCTGTCAGGGCGCATTGCATTTTGGCGTCGGAAATAAGATATCGCGTTGAGTGGGAGTCGTTCTCTCTTTTGTGCAATTTTGTGATGCCACTTTCATGTGTCCTTTAGGAACTGGAGGAGGTTGCTGCTGAGAATGGGAAGATTGAATATGAGGTGTCACTCCTAAGATCCAAGCTGGATGCGCAACACCAGAGGAGTACTAAAAGTCCGGTAAGTTTTTCGCGCCTTAGATCTGCTCGCAGACTCGCTCTTAACTTCTCACACCTTGCATCCAGTGTCACGGAGCTGTTCAATAGTTCGCAGTTTGGGATTGAACTTAAGTGGAAACATTATGCTGACCTCAGTGTGACTTTCATAGACACAAACTCAGGTGAATACGTGGCATTTTCTGATGCGGTCTTTTTTGTTCTTGGGGGTTGGATATTTTGGAATTTAACATGTTGACTGCCGACTACTACGAGTAGTAGTTTTCAGTCAGCATTACTAGATCCTGTATAAAACTCACGGTAGCCCTACTGTTGAGTTCATTTTATGAGCAGTATACAATCTTGCCTTTTCTGCAGCACGAGGGCGCTAACACCAAGGAGCGGCTCCAGATGGAGAACGAGGTGACCAGGGTCCAATCCCTGCTGGAAAACCTGGACAAACAGAGAAATCAGCTGGCTAACCAGATGCAGACACTAAGGACGGGACCCGCAGAAAGTAAGCAGTGCCCCTGCTGGTGACATTGCAGCACAGGCCCATTACAGTATTTGGGGTAGACAGGAACCCAGACACATGATCACAGTGGATAATAGTGTGTGACTGCTCATGCTAGCACCAGTCTAGGAGATAGGCGGAGCATGTACTCCTTAGTTGATGGGGGCCACACGCATTTTATAATAGTCATTGGAACCAGACACATGTTAGATGGGCATTCAAACTTCACCACAACATAGTTAAAATTTTCCTAACTGTAGAAATCTTCCCCACAGTGCAATCCAGGCCTGGGGGCAAACATTGAAGATTACACACAACTAATTTCATCTCAAAGCGCACAAATCTGTGACATCTTTGCATGGCATTGGGGTATATTAAGTGTGAGGAATCAGAATATGTCTCCCAACGCATATAGCTAACTTGCAAATGGCTGTTCACAAGTACTTAGGTCCAACTTTGATTTCTTCTTCCTTTTGTTCATCTAGCCTACCCAGAGAAGATCCAACGTCATCGTCGTGAACAGTCGCCCCGTACCCCCAAGCAGTACACCGTTACAGACCTGGACACCATGTTATCGCATGACATCAGTGCATCGCCTGCTACCCCGGCGGCGGCCAGTGACAGCGGGTGGAAATCTGCCCCGCCGCTGCGCAGAAGAGAGGACAGCATCAAAAAAGTCCGGGTGTGTAGAAATGTAAAAATGCCTGATCAAAAAAGAAGATCGGGAGATGTTCTTGTCAAATCAGGAGAGTTGGATAGAGAGAGTATTGTTTCAGCCCAAAAGAGGTTTAATTATCTTGGAAATCAAAAGTTGTCCTACCCCTTGAAACTTTTTTTCACCTGTACCCTTCTCGAATCAGCCAGTTTCCACTTTTGGGTTTCTTCAGTTTTGCACGATTCTGTACTGAACAACCCACCTTTTGTACCTTAATCATGGCTTGGTGTCCCAGGTTTGTACAAGAATGTCTCATTCAGGCACGCAACTTTTCCTCGGATCAGCTGATTTCCTCGTTTTTCACTTCGTACTCATGCCTTAGAAAATTGAAAACACTGTGCAAAGTCTTGTAAAAATTGGAATTTCCTCATTTTTTTTGTCAAAGTCCAAGTTGCATGCCTGCTCATTGATGTCATATTGAACTGGAACCTTTCATCTTAAAGAAAGTTCATGGCAAACACTAATGAAATTGCTATGTGGAGATGAACCCAGAAAGTAACTTGATGATTTTACATCCTGCTAGTTTCATACAAAGACATAAAAAAGACTGCGCTTGATATGAAAAGTATTTTAAGTTGCTGTCTTTTTGCACTGCAGCAGAACATGGAAGTTTCAAATTGAGTGTACAATTGTATAGTTACCTCATCTCGTAAGATGTGAATATTGCCATCGTGGCGGAATACTGCATTCGGGCACTGGCACTTTGAAAGGAAGACTGTCAAAGACAGTGAAGAAATCTTCTGTTAGCTCTGGTTATCTGTCCCAATCCATCCCCAGAATGCTTTGGGGATCTTATATCCAGCAAGAAATGAAACCGAGGGGTACCCCCCAACATGTCCACACATGTACACACTCTAGAATATTGTTACCTACATGTAACTCATCCCCCCAAGATGTCTGAAGAGAAATCCTGAGATTCCAATGAGACAATGACCAACACAAAGTAGGGGGGGTTCTCTCCATCTCATATCTTGCTTCATATGGGGGATCTTGTCAGGATTGGGTGTTCATTGTCTGTGGTTATGACTCTTTGCCATAAAACCCCAAAAGCCCTTGGTAAGGTCGGTTGAGTTCGTCATTGCTGTATTTTAAGTAAGGGTTTAATTTTTTTCCTCTGTTCTCCAGCAAATCAAAGAGCAGCAGGTCCAACAGTCCCCCGTCCTGGAATCGGTGGCTTCGTCCACTGCCCAGTCATCTTACCACGCCTCCCCTCAGATCCTCCATCCCCAGCCCCGCTACCAGCAACCCCCCATGCAGCAAATGGAGCAGCCCCAGATATACCCCAACCAGGAGAATCAGTACTACTCGAGCCCTTCCACGAACCACAGAAGGGGTCGTGCACCACCACAAGAGAGAGGTAAGGTTGCTTTACCTTCCAGGTACTTGGAAGAGTTACATCTTGAGCGGCGTCTCATGTTGAGCCCAAGCCATGTTCCAAAGTTACGGCTTTGGCTTGAAACAACACTGCTGCTGCCACCTTCCGTAGTCGTTTTTACTGGGTCGCGTCCCAATTATCTGCCTGTGGCTTAAAATTTCTCAAGACTATGGGAACTGTCTGCTGCCACTACCATAGACTCTCGTGCAATTTTGGGCTGCAGCAAGTAGTTCAGACATGGCCTTTCAGCTGGTCACAAGGGCACTGTAGATTGGAAAGTATTCAAAAGTATTTTAAAATTGTTTTTGTTGGCTCCCCTAGTACGGAATGGACCAAGCCAGCAAGGCTGGTATGGTGACGGTAACCCTGCCAACAAGAGACACACAATAGGAGGCTATGAAAAAAGGAGCAAGGGACCTAGACCTGAATCTAAATGTAAGTAGCACCAGGGACCATGTCACCTGACAACCTGCTGACCAATAGGAACGGCTCAAATTATTTTGTTTATTTATTAGCCATATAAGGTGTGGATATAGAGGCATTTGCTCAAATGATCATTGTAATGCTAGAAATGTTTGAAAGGTAAAAGAAAGGCATACAATGCCCATTTTCAAAGAAAAAGGCACTTAATTGTTACTTACCCGTGTCAAATGTCCTAAAATGTCAATTAGGATGATTACCACGACAACAGCTGTCCATTTCAATATTGCAGCAGCCATTACACAGTTGCTAAATTAGCTCTGCGTGCCATTTTGAAAAGTTGTTTTCCTGTCTTTGTCAGAACTGATTAAAAAATGTCACAGTTTTCCCTCAACCAAACAAGTTTTTCATTCATTTTTCATTTGTTTACTGCAACTTACGCCACCTGACATAGTTGTGTAAATTTCACCACAATTGGTTGTGCGCATCATGGACGTACGCAGTACATACACTTTTGTTATGTGTGTCATTATTTGTTGCACAACTTGCGCAATAGAATGTGGCATACCGGTAGGACTTAAAGTGTCCTTGTGCCGCTGGGTAAAACTTTCATGAAATCGGCGGCTCATTAGTGTGATCCTATTAAACCATGCCAAACTGTAACATCAGTCAACTTTTAAATCTTGCGACAGACAGAACAGTGATTGTGTCATGCCCAAACCTCTCTTCATATCACAGACCACACCATTAGCCGGACAGGAGAAATCATCCCCGGTTCCCCGATGCGGAGGACCAGGTCAGTGCCTGATCAACAAGGCTTGATGGCTGGAGACGACCGGAAATCTTCCGCAATGGTACAGACAAAATTCTCCTGAAAACTTCATTCACTTCTATCCCCCATGCAATATTTGTAACCCCAGTGAAAGTCCTACAGGATTGTGCAGCCTGGTCTTGCGTCTGGGGGAAATTTTTAGGTTTTTTGTAATTTTATACATTGGGCCTTGATCATCCAGGCACATTTCTTGAGGAATCTTCCAAAATCTCTCACTGTTTTATCAGTAAAATGGGTACAGGTACATTCCTCCTCCTGCATTAACTTTCAAGGGGCACCAAGCCACATGTTAGCTAATGGTGGCTTTACTCAACCCAGAGGATTTTAGAGCTCTTAAGGTAAATTTGCCGTCAAAATTTACAAAAATTGGTATGTATTAAGAGAATTTCTAAATACTAGGTGGTTTTTGTTCCTTTTCACTTGACAGAGTCATCATAAAGCACTGCCAAGTGAAATTGTAGATTAGGTCCACACCAGTCTTATTTCTTCTAAAAACAAACTGGGGAGGAGGCTGACTAATTGATATAACTCGCTCAGACTTTCTTCAGAGTCTTTTCACTCTGTCTAACCATTAACAGAACTGTGCACAAGTTCTTATAGTTTGTGCCATATTTATCCTTTCTCCATGTGTACCTGTATATTAACCCCTTCGCATCGGGAACCGGTGACAGTCGTGGCTTTGTGTGAGGATAAGTGCATACCACACATATAGTCTATTCACCATGCAGCTGCTGGTTCAGTGGGGCCTTCTGATGGACCACAGCCATACCACATACCACAGCCCAGCAGTTACGGTCAAAAGAATTACCGACACGGAGGGGTTAAAAGCACAGTCTAGTTCTACTTTAAACTTTGAAAGTAGCAAGGTTTTCTCAACTTGACACGGTACACCGTAAACATTTCTTAGGACCGCCTCATGCCCGGTATCCCGTACAAGAACACCAGCTACGACCCCTATCATGGCGCTGTCTCGGACACAGAGGCCGATCCGGCGGCCTCCCGGGCCAAGAAAAAAAGCCAGAGCCTGCGGGCCTCGGATGGAGCTCAGGTATTGGGTTTGCAGTGTTGGCATGGAAAAAGAAAAAAAGAAAACAAAAATCAGTAGATAGTTAGACAGTAGTCAGTGCTGTGTGCAGCCTTGTCTCCATGATGTTCCCTGGCGTTGGTGTGAACATACGCAGTGCAGTGGCAGACTAGCTCATTTGTGCCAGAACCAAACACTGTGGATGTATATGATTTCCTGTTTCCAATTGCACTTTGCAACAAAATGAATGGCATATTCATCTAACTGCATGGACCCGTGGAAAGGGCAATGTGTATATTCCTTTTTAGTGGGTCGGTGGCTTGGCACCAGGAACCATTGAGAGCACTATGGCCAGGGTTGCCGGTGAAGAACCTGACAGTTCTTTGAGAACCTGTTCGTGTGAGCCAAGTTTGAAAGTCAGTTCACAGGTGCCTGTGGTGCACTCCTTTGATATAGTGTACAAATTTCTTGCGTTTTCGCTGGGGCAAAAGTTGAATACTTGATGCTATACCATTGGCCCACACTGAGTAGGAATTTGCACGGTTTCGTTGGGTGCTCTGTGAACCCTCATAATGCAATGGAAAAAGTAGCTGGGTCCTGCAAAAGGAGTCCCAGGCACACTTTTTTTTATTTTGATAACTGAAAGCTGTAGACAGCTCCTGTTGATTTCGACTATAAACCAAGATTTGTTAAGGCTTGAAAAGTCTAGATTGGTTCTTGTGATTTTAGACTCAGTTTGTTGGGTCAGGTCACAAATTTCCTCCCAACCTTGATGGGGCTTGTCACATCTGAGCTAGTGTGTTAATAAATTCTGTGTGTAAAGGGCATCAGAAGGTTTCAGCAACACTGTTCTGACCATGGAAACTAAACTCACGGCCTCTTGTCAGCAATTTTTCCGACAGCGGACTACAGAGCGATTTTGAAGTTGTCACCTTCCATCATTTTATTCCAACTTCATTGTGTTATGGACACCAGACGCACAGTCCCCTCCCCAAACTAAATCTAAGCTAAAAACTAAAAGAGATTTATAATGTGAACCATGAACCAAGCTGATGGTAGGCTTAATTTTAAAGAAAAAAAGTGCAAGTGAGAAAATAGATCGTTCCTCTGCTGTCGCTGAGAGCTTTTCTACGTGCCTGTTTCTGTTTGGGTATGAGAATTCTTCAATGGTTCCCCTGTCCTCTCCCCCCCCCCAACTCATGTTTTTTTAACTGACAAGAGGCCCGTGAATAGCTTAAGCACCGGTAGTCTGCTCTGTCATTTCTGTAGAATTTAGACTTGGCATTCTTGTCAGGATGTTGTCATCGTAGGGTAGTTCTGTCATTTGGTCTGTAGAAATCTGGTGCAGAATTGATGACAGTTTGTTTCAGTGATAGCAAGCTGATCAAAGCTTAGTGGATGGGCTCGTGAGATTTTTGAACTCTGGCTCAGCATTGGTCTTCAAGTATGTGGATTGGTTAGTCCTTGGCTGCTTGCTCGCGGACTATAGATGCATGCAATTTGATTGGCTAGCCATGTAAAGTTTGCTGAATGACCAAGACGCTATGAGCTTTTGCAAATAAGGCTTGAGGCATCATCATGTGACATAGTTGCCAGAAATGAGAAGTTTTGCTCGCTTCCTTATAGTAATTTTTTAGAAACTGCCTCGTGCAGAGATGGGAGCTTTGGTTGGTTCCTGTCACTGCTTTGTAGCCTTTGCTGTATTTTGCTTGAATGATTGCTGTTATCCATGTTTTTAAGCATTCTTCAATTCTCTCCCCAGATTATCAGGTTTTTGACGTTGTAAAAATGCTTTTAATAGTCCATTTTAGCAAGAGCAAAGAAATGGAAATGATTTATCAGTTTTTCGCCCTGCAACTGTTTTTTTTTTGTATTTCATGTTTTGGCAGAGTTGAAAAAAAGAGAGGGAGCAGACTTCTTAAAAAGAGGTTCCAAGCCACAAAGAATAGGCCTAACACATAATGGCATCACACTTTTGTTTACGTGTGCACTTTCCTATGGGGACTCTGGATCTGGGAAAGTGCACATGCAAACAAAGCCCGATGTCATGAAGTTACTGGTCTATTGAAGTTTGAAAATGTTGAACTCATTGTGGAAGTTTTTGTTTGATCACCGTGAAGCCCCAACATGATTTTGGAATCTGTGAATCCCCTGGTAGCAGCAAATATGTCAATGAGCCTCAAGCTGGACCAAGAGAGGGCGCAATTTGGTCGGAACTGTACTTTCACTGGTTCCTGAACGACTATGAAATGCACGAGTTACTGTCACATCGCTACCAACAAAATGAACTCTTCCGGCCAATATGGCTCATTTCAACCGTTGAGGGGGTGCTTCTGCTCAAGGCGGATTGCTTTATTGTTCGCATGATGTACATTTGCATGACTTTAGTCTGAGTTAGCCGATAACAGTGATGAGGCTGGTAATGTTTGCTAGAGCCAATCGTGTTGAAATTGTTATTTGTGGTTATTGTATTTTATTACATGTACACATGCCCTGCAGTTAGTAACATTTGTCATTAATATCATTCTTTTTTGTCTTTTGTTTTTTGTTCCCCCTTCCTGAATGCTGCCCTTGTGTTCTGCTCATGCTTTCGCTGGACTTGTTAACCTGCATTGAACCCCTCTCCTGTTCCCGCCTCCCAGCTAAAGGCACGGGCCCCCGCCCTCCGCCTGCTCCGCTCGGCACGTTCCCAGACCCTCCCCGGCCGCTTCACGGACGGCCCTCAGACTCCCCCGGTCTTTGATAACGACCCCCTGATGACCCCAGACCTCACTAACAGCTGGGACGAGGGCACCACTAACCGCGATGGGGACGAAAGACGATGGCCACCGCCTGAGCCCAACCGCCGACATACGTTCAGCGGCCACCCACTTGGGCCGCAGGCCAGACCATTTGCAAAGGCATGGCCTCCGCATGCTAGTAGCATAGTGAATAGCTCTGTAACCTCTCACACATCTGACTTGCACTGATAATACTTTCACCGTGCTTCTTCCCTTGAAAAAAGTGGTATCTTCCATTGTCCAAAGCATGTTTTGACTTCAATGAAGCAAACCGAAGTTTTAACTAGTCTAGGCAATATGCAGGTGTGTTGCAGAGGACCACACTTGTTCATTTTGCTTAGTAACATGTTCATTTGGAAGCCATTTTGGTTGCCAAGCAGGCTCTTTTGACTAAATAAGCATTGGTTGCCAAGCTTGGTTTCCTAAGCATGTACCAACCAGTTTTAGAAGGTCACCAGCTACATGTATTTCCAAGTGGACCCCCCAATTCCAGATTTGTATAAATGAAAGATACCACATTTTACTATTCTTTTGTTTTTTGCTCTTTTATTTACAAAATGTGTCACATTCTGCATATGCCATTGATATGAATCTAACCAAATGAGATAAATGTGAAGTTAGGACATGCCCTGATATCAAAACCTCAAAAATTTGCTTTGAAATTTTGAAAAGTGTACAGCTAGGAACTACAGCAGCTAAAGCAAATTAAACAGCATTTAAAGTAGGGGTGTGCATTTCTGGATATTTTTTGAACCGGGTACCCGGTTTTTTTGTCAACATCGGGTACCCTGATACCCGGCACAGGCCTAATTTAAAGTTCAAAAAGTATGTTGCAAAAAGCAGTGCTTCTTAAAGTTGGAGAGTAAAGTGAATACAATTTGTAGTCTTTTCACATGTCTCAACATGTCTTTTTAAAAGTAAGCACCAATACACATAGTTTTGAAGGGAAGGCAACAGGTTACGTGAGAGTAAAAAAGATTTTTTTTTTTATTTGTAGAATTTGACTGATTTGTTATCAGACTCTCTAACATTTAGAGAGCATTTTCAATGATTACAGTCATTACATGCAGCACTGTCTCTGTGCACCAATTTGAGAAGTAGGATGTTCTCTGAATGACTTGGCTGTGGCTTGAAGTAACACACAAGCCTATGGTGCCCGCCTTGGCCGCTACCCGTGAATTCGTATGTAATTTCAAGCCATAGTCTAGTAATTGTGACATAGCCTTGAGACTGTCACATCCCTTGCAATGTAAAAAAGAATTTTTTGGGGGGGCTCCTTATCCACAGAGGGGGTGAAGATTTGTTGATAACTTTTTAACGGGAAATGATGAGGATGTATTTTCGGTTTTGATAAGTCGTGGAAGGTAGTATTTGTCTGAGAAGTTAGTAGTCTCTGAAGAGTTGAGGAAGACATTTCAGAAAACTATTGCACTTATTTTGAAGATTGGTAAATTTTAAAAAAAGTGAGCTAGAAGCAAAAATACTGGCTAGCCAAGATAAATGTTTATATTTGTTGTTCGTTTTCTATGCTTCTCAGTTGCTAATATGGTTTGCAAATTGACTGCACAGTTTTCCCCTGTTAGCTCTTCTTACAATTGTTCATTCTGGATTTCCCTTTCATTGCAAAGCTTTGTGATTAAATCTTGAGTTTGCTGGTCTTAATTTCTTCGTGAAAGACGAAAGCGAGGCGAAGATCAGCGTGAGCATCTGCCAGAAATACTTCTTCTATCGAGCACCCTGAATTTTAACCACAATTTAGTGTTTTCCTTAATTTAAGATTTTTAATGAAAAAAATAAATAGCGCACAAGAAATAATCTATTCTGAGTTTTTGGAATGCAACTGGTTGCAAGGCTAGTGTAAATAACCAATCAGGGTGTGTAGCATTCGCAAATGGAATATTAATATTCATGAGGTCTGAGGGAGATGCTGTAGAGAAGAACCAGAGACCCAAGCTTTGTGACCCTGACCCAGGTAGGAGAAACAGTGAATATTCATAAGACAATGGCATATGCGAAATGTGACCATTTTTAATGCTTGAACAACACAGTGTATAATTTACCGTCTTGTCTACATGTAGTTATCAATCTGCACTAACCGAAACAGTGTTAATGTAGCACCTGCTCTTTCCTTAGTTCCCGAAGTCAGCATATTTAGACAGCATTTATGGTCCAGACAGTTTAAGAGATAAGTCTTGCATTTTATGAATTGTATTTCATGAAGTATTACTGTGTGACTTCACATTTTGCACCTTGGATGCTATGCCGTCACGAAATCAGTATTTGCTCAGTAACTGAAGGTTGGTAGTTTGTAAGTTTGTGTGGCAGAAACCATTGTAATCTTGAACGTTTCGATATCATTTACATCAGTTCCACCCCATTTCATCAGTGCTGTTTAAAAAACCAGGATTCACAAGTTTTTTGTTATCAAACTTGTTCATGTGCTACAAAAAGTCTGCCCAGCTCTTCAAAACAGCTGTCCATTGTGTGGAGCTGTATGCTTCATGTCTATAAACCAAACTACTGAAGAAGCCAACCCTTAACTTTTTCACAAGATGAAAATCCTAGTTGCAGAGAGAAAGAGATGAAGTCGCTGATCTTGTTCATTTTTACTGTCAATGGCATGCATGAATGCTCTCTAGGAATAAGCCTATTGAGATTTAAATTGGAATAAAATCTGATACACTGAGTTCTTAAATTCACGTGAACATAATTCGAATTCAACATACTAAACACCACTGCTGCAACAGTGTCTTTAGTCTGGGAAATTCCAATCGTTATGTTTATATGCAATCAGATAACTCAGTGTACCAGATTTTATTCAAATTTAACTCTCAAATGGCTTATTGGCACAAGGTGTGGAAAAGATGCACTTTCTAATTGGTCAAGGGTTCAAATGTTGGAGATCATTTGAAGGATCCCCTTCCAGTGCGTGACACTGTTCTCGAGCCACTTGTGTTGTGCATAGGTTCATGGATAAAGCACCTGTGTGCATATTGCCTCTCCTCTGGGAATTAGTATTATTCTCTGAAAAGCTTAAGAGCAAAGTTCTGTCCTTTTCAGAGATTAGTAAAACCCTGGCAAAGTGATTGGTCTTAATAGTTTCAGTGCACAGTGTTGTTAACAAAACTTAGACTTTTCACCTCATGTTGCGCTGTGATATTTTTGTTCTGCATACATCACTGGCCAACCATAGGTGGAATTTCTCGTTGATTCTTTGGCGTGACCTTTGACCCTCCCCTTGACCTTCCTTCGCCCTGTACGTTCAGGATCTTGAAGACAAGATCTGTATCATGGTTTTTTTGCAAACTTGTCCTTCCTTTTTTTTAACATTTCTAATTTCCAGTTGAATTTGTTCCATTTTTAGGGTGTCCAAGATGATATCGCCATACATGAGTTGCAGAAAGCTCTGATAGACCCAGACGAGGTTCAGGAACTGGACATACTAGAGCCCTCTGGGCCCCGCCCGTCTGACATAATCAGTGGCAAATACAAACCCGTAGAGGTTGACGAATCAACAGGCGGGGGACTTGTAAGTTGGCTTTTTGATTTTCCCCATGTTTCCAAATCTTAGCTTTTTCTCTTCTGTCATCACCCATATAGTCCAAAGCCAAAAAAATCCAGTCAGTTTTGAGTCATTTGGTTTCCTTGGTGTGAAATGTCTGCGAAAATGTCTTCCTCTGGATGGGATACCAGTCTGACACTGGGTACCCCTCGGCTAATGCTGGTACCCGTTTATACTCCTGGCTGGAGAGAGGCAAGTAGGGGTTTAAGTGGCTTGCCCAAGTCCACAACTTATGACCAGCAGCTGGATTGGAACCCCTGACCCCCTGGTCAGGAGTCACAAACCATAACCACTTCATCACCTGCACCCCTTAGTACACACAGTCAGGGAAAGACATGCATGTATTTGTAGGTTTATTTGGGGGTTAATTTGCACAGGTTTAAACTTTCAAATAGCGCAGAATGCACCCAGCTGTTTTCAGCTTAAGGCAAACAAATCCATGTGAATATCTTGCTTGGCAGTGATGACTATATCATACGTACCTCTATCATTACTTCAGTTATCGTGGTTTTTGGTGTACACGGGCAGTGTTGTCTGTGCTGGGTAAATACGTGCACTGCTGCACAAAACATCATGTATTGTTTCAAAAATTCACCAGGGGCCAGTTTTATAAAGCTGCTTAAGCACAGATTTTGCTTAAGCACGAAAAAAACTTGCTTAACCACTTCCTGCCGGGGGCTCTGGGATCGGAGACGTATGGTTTATGCGGGTGGCCGGGTCTCCGAACTCGGACAAAGGAAACAGGGCCCTGTAACAAAAGACCGCACTCAAAACAAAAGACCAGGCTGCTGGGCATTACCGACATTTTTCACTCTCAAAAGTGGTGATAATCCAGCCTTGTTTTGAAACCGTATACCAGGGTTTGGGGCATTGAGAGCGAGCGGATTACCACCGGGAACAAAAGCACTCCACCACCGCAGCGATGAGCCACACAGCGCCGCTGCACGCTAATCTGGCCCTTATTGAAAAGAGGTCAGCAGTGCTCTAAGCCAGGTTCGTGAACAAAAGACAGTTATACAACACCGCACAATTTGGGCTCTGTTTACAAGGCTGCTGGCCTGGCTGAAATACTCGGGCATCAGTGAAGGTCACCTGTCAACTTAGAGTAGTGCCTAAAGATTACTTGGTGCGGCTATAAACGACCGTTAAATGAAATGATAAATTTTTGAAGAATTTTGAAAACGGAAAAAAATGATAGTCATGCCGGCCCAGCATCATCAACATTGAAAAATGCCCCGGTATGAAGTGGTTAATAAGCAACGGTTACCAGCTGAAATTCTGTGTGATTGTCATGCTAACCAAAAGACAGGTAGATACCATTACATCACAAGAAGGTTTTTCACGCTTAAGCAGCGCTATGAAATTTGCACCCAGGTTAAACGGTGCTATCTGTTTGAAAGACCTTATCAACTTTGTCATGCTGCATGCCAAAAACAGAAGGTTGGAAATTCTGGCTGTCCATCAGTGTTGTAGTCGAGACCTTCACAAGACCACACAAGACCAGCACAATACATGCAATACCTCCAGTCTGAATTCAAGTCACAAGCCATTCACATGAACTGCAACAAAAGCATTCCATTGTCATTTTTCACCCTGTTACTTGTGACTAGTCCAGTACATGGTCTTGAGCATGGTCTTGTGACTGGTCTTGTGCATTGTCTTGTGTCTAGTCTTGTCACTGGTCTTGTGTCTGGTCTTGTGCATGGTCTTGTGTCTATGTCTGGTCTTGTGCATGGTCTTGTGACTGGTCTTGTGTCTGGTCTTGTGTCTGGTCTTGTGTCTGGTCTTGTGTCTGGTCTTGTGACTGGTCTTGTGCGTGGTCTTGTGACTGGTCTTGTGTCTGGTCTTGTGCGTGGTCTTGTGTCTGGTCTTGTGACTGGTCTTGTGTCTGGTCTTGTGATGGTCTCGACTACAACACTGCTATCCGTGCCTGCCAGATGCATTTTAGTTCCAGCCATGTCTGGTTACTGTTGTCAGTATCAATTATGTAGCTCGTTGTGCTAGTCGTGATGCAGTATTTTGACCTTACAAGGATCAGACGTTGTTCAGCTTCAACCATCCTATGACAACGCTCGAAAAATCAGCCAGTACTGATCCCCTGGGTTCATGGATGCGGACTAAAAAGCGTGTCTCATTTCATCACCTTCCTCCATTCTTTATCGTTCTTCCCTCTCTCTCACCCCACCCTCCTCTAATCCCTCTGCCTCCCATCCAGTCCTATGCCCACCTGGCCTTTGTCCCCCATACCTACTTCCAGGCAAAGCGCAAACTCCTCAGAGAGTGGTTCTTTGCTTCGACTGAATCAACACCGCCTCAGGTTGATTTCGGTGCCTTCTTGCAATTATTTAGTAGTCCCTTTACCCTTCCTTACTCACGAGCCTTTCATACTGGGCAGGATAACACTAATAAACTTTATTCACGAGTCAGCCATTTTGAATTGAAAGGGAAGCTAGCTTTTCTTTTGTGGAACCTGAGAGTAAATATGAAAGCAATGAAATGAAAAGTTTATTACAAATTAATGCTGGTCTACACTGAGGAACAAGTCAAAAGTTGTGAGTTATCACATCAAAAATTTCCTAAGCCACATTATAAAAAGAGAGTAAAGTGAGTGAGGCTTGGAACCCCAAATAGTCTGTCTCCACCCCATTTAACAAATTACATTGAGTGAAATAGATTCAGGGAACCCGATTGAACATGGCTTTGCCATGAATAAAGTCTATTGACGAAGAAGCAGCAAGTTTGGCCTCTTGTTTATAGCTGTGTGGTCGGAAACTAAATCTGCCCCATTCTTTTTAAAACCCATTTCCTTTCAACAATAACTGCTTACAGGGGTTTCTCTTATCTTCGGATTCCTCATTTGCATGGTGAAAACCTACATGTATTTCCGCTTAGAATGATTTTTCTCCCAGTTGCAAGTGTCACCTCACACAGCCCAATTTTAAAAATGTTAGGCATAGCCCTGTTCACATGACGACCGAAAATCATCTCCCCAAACTGCCCCAAAGAGAGATTTCACCCGAGTCTGTTGGTTTGTGACAGGTGTAGACCCCATGCAGAGAGTGTGTTCAAACCATTCAAGATAAAGCAGGTGGTCCTGTGACAGGAGCTCACTTTGTTTCAAATGTTCAAATTAACTTCTCCATTGTTCTTTTTCCTGTATCTCTGTCCCATGCACACAATAATGCATTGCTTTTCGAAGACTCTGGATGTGATGATTGTAAGAACACTTGTTATTGCATTGCTAGGAATGTACCGTGACTTTGTCCTGGCATTGCATACTTTTGTTCTTTGCTTCTTTGTATAAGTCCATTGTTGCTTTGTACGTAGTTTCAAATCGGCAACTTTCACCTGGCTGGAACCCCTTGGAAAGCCAGTTTTAGTTGCGATCCCCCAAGAATCAGTTTGTTTGTGTAACATTTGATGTGCGTGTCAGTCCAACTTTGCAACATTAAGGGAATTAGTTCTCTTTTTTTCAGCAAACTGTAGGGTTTTGGTAATGAAAATAATGATACATGTAGGCATGCATGTGCAAAACTTTTTGATCGGTCTTTACAGTTTGTTGTGGAACAGTCCACTTTTGTTTGCAGCGATGCCAAGTGTTTTTCTGCCGTACTTGCTCATTTAAATGTGAACTTACTGACTGTGGTGATCCTTGTCAGACTTAGTTCTTTACACGTTGTTTTCCCTTAGGGTCATGCCTTCCATGCAGTTTGCTCCAGTGTTAAAGGTTGTCTCTTTGGCTTTAGTCCAAAAAAAGTCCAAAGGTCGAATTCATGGAGTTGCCGAGCACAAACATTTGTCGATTACACAGGAAAAATGCTCAGCAAAAAAAAGGTTCCTTGTAAAAGTGTCATGCAATGTATATTCCTTGTGACAGGTTTTCACATGACTGTGTGCTTTTTATGAAAATTTACTTAGAGTTAAATTTTCCTCTCTTGCCAAGGATGCGAATCTGCTGAGTACAGAGAGCTATAATTACTAGAACACCAATTCTCCATTCCCTGCGTGGAGAAGTTTTGATGTCTTCTGTGGTCACACATTTTGAATTTGTGTCTTCATAGAGTACAGTTTGATGCAGTGAGCAAGTAAATTAAAGCATGCTTTTTGTAGGGTAATTCCAGACATGAGGCGTCCAAAAGTGTGACATTGTCATGTCCCTATAACATTTGACCTTTGCTATTTGACATGGAAATATCACCGGAATTGATTTCAAATTACTCTTATTTGTTTGGCAGGTAATTTGCATTAATTAATCACTCTTTGAAATTAGAAAATGTGTTCTGAACTTACAAAATCATATGTCAGATGCAACAATGACACAAAAAAATGGATCCCTAATTTCTGGAATTGCCCATTAATTAGCATCAGCGAGAATTCATCAGCAGCCCATTACACACTCTTCCATGTTGTTTCCGCAAATTAACCACTTAGAGCCGGGTTCCCCGAATGCGGACACATTCTTCTAATTCACACAGCCGGGTGGCCTAAGTTGGGGACAGGAATGACTGCTATGAGTCACCATAGGCTGTGATCGTATTGTGAAGTACAATGGCATGAAGGACCGCAGCGCTCTAAGCCAGCCTGGCCGACGAACGCATCGTCCAGCCCACCCATTGTTTGTCATTCCTGGGGGCAGAAGGCAAACAAAGAAGCCATTATGTAACTCCATAATAGACATAACAATGGTGACAAGTATGGTGAATATGAATGTCAAAGTCCAAATCCTAAAGCACCGCCCGGCAGCTTATGATTCAAGGGACTGTTTTACCCGGCAGCAAGTGGTTAAAACAAAACACTCATTTACGGACGATGTGTTATAGGTTCATTGCGTATTGGCTGTATTGTTGCACTGTTTCTAGAACACAGACAAAAGCCATACAAAATTTGGAGTTTTGCAACCTGAACGTGCCCAGCAAGGCAGTGCTCCAGAAATTATATACAGCTCCATGACTGTGCAATATTTATCTGCTTTGCATCTCCTTGAATTCGGTCTTGCCGTTTATTTCCAGTCGTGCAAAAGTATGCAGAAAGTGTAGTGTTTTGATGGTAGATTAAAACTGTGCATTTGCTCATGTCCATGTATGTTCCTTGTTCAAAGCAGAGGGAATTGAAAGACCTTGTTTTCATCATGATGCTTTTGTGATATGAGTTAGCAAGAAAGTGCATGATAACGGAAAGAACTTAAAACCCGTAATCTTAGCATGTACATGTAGAACACCTTAAATATTTCATTGTCTAAAGGTTTGACTTTTTTTCACTGCAGAAATTTGTAGCTCTTTTTCTTTGTTCCTACTAAATGTCGTGTACTCTCAGTTCTCCTCTTTAACTTTACTATTTAGCCCTCACCCTGAGTGGCCTCTTGGGGCCTTGTGTTGGGCGACAAAAAAAAGAAGTTTCTTTAATTTCATTGGTGTCTGTAAGAATCTGCATGCATGTGGCAAGTTGTTTATTAGGAAATTGTCCTATCTTGACGTTGATGCTGAAATTTGGAAATGCCTCATTGGTTTCGAAGTGTCTCGGAAACATTGCTTAAACTTGATAGATGAGGTCTCGTGTTTGAGATTCCTAGATACCTCGGAATATTAAGAGATTGCATTTGTTCAACTTTTTATGTCAAATTGCTTTACATTTGCATTAAATCCCCCTTCCCCACCATTCAGCTGGGACTGCCGGCTAAGATCATCATCCCAGAACGCTACTTGCCGGACGACGATGACGAACCCGCTATGACGCAGGAGGAGAGAGAGAGACACGAGGAGCGAGTGGACCGCATCACCAAGATGCTGTCAGCCCACAGGTTAGTTAGCAGTGCCTCTCTACCTGTATGTGGGTATTTGTCATGGGGTGTGTGGTGAGATGTGTTTAGGAGGGGTATGTCCAAGTTTTGGAGAGGTACATATATATTTTAGATTAATTATGTTTGTTGGAGACTCAACGGATACAAGTTTTTGCAAAGTATTACCATGTGTGTCAGTGTGTCCGTTGGGTTTTGTGTGGGAGGTTTTTTCTGGGTATGTCAGATTCTGTCTTCCATTGCAGGGTGCTCTTTTGGGGAAAACAGATATTTAATTCTGTGTTCCAAGTAAACATGAAAGAATCAAAGACACTGTTGATGGACATACTTTCTCAGGGTGTCCGTCAGGATGTGTGTGTGCTCACATCGGGATGTGTGTTTAAGGGGAGGGGCTGTCGGACAGTATTTCTTCCAGTGTTTGACTCAGACTTGTGGAGCTTGAAAAAGAGAGACCACAGGATCACTTTGTTACTGAGAGTGCTCCCTAGCTTATGTGGGGTCTGTCATTGGGTTTATGTAGGGGCTTGTGATTGTAGTGAAGTCATGTTGGAATATGTGTGTGTATGGAACTGCGTTGGAGTTTTGTAAAAAAAAATTTGCATCATTATACTTTTTATAATTGTCTTTTTTTTATAATTGAAGTGTTACAAAATGAGAAGACTGTATTATCCCTGTTCTAAGACTTGTAAATGAGTAGCCCACCGTCCGCACTTCATTCAAGAAAATCAGAAAAATGCTGTTGTGAAAACAGAATCTGTCTAACAGTTTTCCCACCAAGGGATTTCAGATTCTAGCAAATAAACTTTTCCAGTGAAACTTCAACTTGTCCTATGAATGTGAATTACAAAAGAATTCCTTTCTTTAATGTGTCTCATTTCATAATTTTTTTGTCTTTAATTCTTACGTCAGTTTTCCTCTTTCTTATAATCCGCTGTGCCCTGCACATTTCTCCCCATTCCTCAACCTACTCCCTGCCCCAAATCAACCCTTGTCCGAACCTACCCCTCTGAACAACTCCCCGCAAATGACAAACTCTCCGTTCGCTCAACCACCTACCCACAAACTTACCTGTTGACCCAACAACTTAATAAGTTTCACCCCCTTCCAATTTCACTAACCCTCTTTCCCCTCCTCTGCCTGTCCCTCCCTTTCTATCTCCATTTTGCATTCCATAAACTTCAAAATTTCGGATTGGGTTTTGTCAACAGAATTGCCCCAGAGTTTGCACAAGTAACGTCTCCCTTGACTTCACTTGTTGCTTCAACTGAAACATTTCTGTTATACTCCTATTTTTTCTTTCCTTGCTGTGCGTATTTTCATTCTTTTTTTCCTTCTTTTTACTAACCCTTTGTTTCTCCTCTTTGTATCTCCCACCCTGCCTTTTTTCAAAACAAAACTGGGACCTTAAAAAAAACTGAAACTAATTCATCTCCCCCAAAAGACTCTCTGAACATGGCATCACCCTAGAAAACGACATGTCGAGGTGGGTACTTATTCAACCAAACCCTCATCATGCTTCTCCAGATAATGCCTGTAAATGCCTTCCTTCATCTGAAGCGAAACTCTCAAAAAACTGTTCATTTGAGATGTTTCATGAAAAAAAAAGAACTGTTACTTTTCTCATGCATGTTCCCTTCATCATCAGATATCGTCTTAGGTATGTAACTGCTGTGTTAAAAAGGTCATCTGTTGTGTCATATAGGTCATTGGTAAGGTCAGAGGTCACCTGTGGTGTCAAAAGGTCAGCTGTCATGCCTCTGCAAGTCATTTGCTGTGTCGAGACTTGTTTTGCACCAGCACTGTGTTCATTTGCGCTGCTGCAGGTCACTTGCCGTGTCAAAGGTCATCTGCTGTGTCGCAGGTTAGGTGCAGTGTCACTGGTCAGATTTGCATGAAAAAAAAAAAAAGTGCTGTCTGCCCAATGATTTCATGCTGAGCCATTTGACGTTACTAGTAACTAGATGGGAATCTACCTGTCGTAGTACCGTACTTGAACGGGATTTCATTTTCCCTCAGGTTCTTGCATGATAAGTTCCCCCCAGCTTGCATATGACAAAAATGATAGATTGCGCATTCTGGAAATCGGAAACTGTCCAGTCCTAGTCTGTGGAATTTTTTTCTCTGAGACCCCAAAAGCTATTGATCCCCACTTCTTTGAAATCTTGAGACATGTATTTGAATTGAAGCCGGTAGCAGATGCATGAAAAGTAGCATACCTATGCATGTTTATTTAATGGTAGAAAATTCAAACGTGGAAATTGTGAAGGAATGGCTCACAACAGATGACCTTTAACCCCGTCCTCATCAGAAAACAAAGCCAACTGGAAAAAGGGAACCTTTTTATGGATGTGACTTAGGCACGAGAATAGACCTAACAAGATTTTGCATGTCATCTTTCAAAAGGAGCAAAATATTTGATACGAAGTCAGAATTGTCTCCAGTTTTAGCTGCATTTGTAAACTTCATTTTTGGTGGCTGAGTCTCAGGCTGCATCCGAATCTCTTGTCTATAGCTAGGTCTAGGTCTCCGCTCCATTGGAAATGCGTGGAGACGTGCAGACTATAGACTTAGCCGTAGCTCTGAAAGCCCGTTTCGGACACGGCCTCGGTCTTGAATGTTGTCCCTCGAAAAAGACTCCGCAATCACCACAGAGCTATTAGATTCATACAACCACGTGGACTGGATCCCTGTGTGTTTGAAGTGTCTCAGCAGTCATTAAAACGAGTGGTTTGAAAAGACAAGCAATATTGGAGTTGGGGGTGGAGGGCTTGAGCCCTCGTAGAGGGGTTTTTGTTTTTGTTTTAATATTATCTGAACAACAAAGATGCGGCATACGCCTACTCTTTTCAACCTCTAGCTCTGATACTGCCATACATCCCAGTCCCATGTGGTGCAGGGGAGGGGGGAAGGTTGAGCATCGTGAGTAGGTGGAAATAATGGGACATTTGAGGACGTTGCATCAGTGGGTCCATGCTCTATGATCAGTTCCAGCCCCTTCCCACGACAAATCCTGGGTAAGCCACATGTCAGCGTGGATTATTTATCAAGGTGTGGGCAGTGCTGCATTCGAGTCCATCACAAGTCATTCAGTCTGAAGCCAATTCACAAGCTATTCAAATGAGCTGTGACAAAAGCATTCTTTTGTCATTGTTCACCCTTTTACTTACGACTGGCCTTGTGAAAGGACTTGACTGGCCTTGTGAAAGGACTTGACTGGACTTGTGAAAGGACTGTGAAGGACTCGAATACAACACTGGGTTTGGGGGATTATAGTTAGAACAGGAGTCAATAGGGGGGCATTTGGAGTGATTTCTTTTAAAGAAGGTACATGTACATCAACTGTAAGTGACTGCTTGACCGAGATACCCCCCCAAAAAAAACCCAGCTTTTCTTTCATTCTGTGTGACCATTCTAAGTTTCTGATCTGTTTGGCTGAATGCCGTTTGGGGGTGTTTTGGTTGTTGTTTTGGCTCCTGCCTCTCATTTTTTGTGTGAGCAGCAAACACTGTGCATTCTGGATGTTTGTGTGAGTGTGTTCTGTTTGTTTCTGTTCCTTTATGTCTTGTTATTTTGCTTTCCACCCATTTTTCTGAGCTGACTCAGAAGTTAGTCAGTGTTGCCTACGTGCTATTTTATTTCTTGGTGATAAAGCGAAAGATGTCATTGAAAAATCTGACATTTGCTCTGGAAAATGCACAGCCCTTGCCTTGGATCATTATCGCCAAAGGGATAAATGGTTATCAACTACTCAAAGTAGTGTCTAACCACACGTATGTATGTTAGAGACTTCTGCCGTAACTGTATTTTTCAACTAACGGTGGTTGGTCTCGGCCAAAATATCCCTGACTTTGCTCTCATATGTTGCCCAAGGGGGGAGCAAATTCTCATGAATTTGCTTTGCAGATACAATGAAAGCATATTAAAGTTCTTAAATATTCACATCTGAAATATTGCAAGAATGAAAGCTCTTATACGCAAGGGCATTTCGGGAAGGCAAGGTTTGTGTGTTCCCAAGTACTCATCTGTATGTTTTGAGTTGTTCTTTACTATGAAATATCTGTCCCCAAACATTTGTCAAGTGAGATGAATTAGGTTATGTGATCATTGTGCATTACATTAAATCACGATCCATTTACTCAGGGATGTGCAACCGCGAGCGGCCCCAGTGCAAACACATGTGCGACCTTGGTTCCATGTGTGTTATGGATTGTTATTACCCCCGCAGGTGCACTCGACTTTCTCGAAAAAAACTCGCGACCAAATGACACGCATGACACGTGCATGCAACATGTATGGTGCAGCCGTGGTTATGCCGAGATGACACGCCGACACGGTGCTTAAATCTATTCATTTTGACAAATGAATCTTCTTCATTTATCGATTTCAAGGAGAAACGAAGTTTTAATGAGGCAAAATTCCCCAATTTTGTGGTACACTTTTCTCAGAATGTATAGGATGAAATATCTTGAGCAGCACATTTTTAGAACGGGTGTACCCTGACTTAAAATATTACAAGAAAACAAAGTGGTAGACAGGAATATATGTTTTATTATTAGAGAAAGTGTTACACAATCCAACTTAATTTCTGCTTTGATATTGTGCCGGCTGCAACACGCCACTGAACCAGCTTTGAGCTTAAGTTGCACATCCCCAGGTAAATGGTCCGTGATTAAATTGTGCATCAAACTGTGTTGTGTAAAAAAAGGGTCCCTTTGATGGGTTGTCTGAACAATTGAGTCCCTTCCTTAGAACATAGTGATCACGTGCCTGGAAGTTTCTCCTTTCTGGGGGATACTTCATACTGCACCACATGAGCATTTCATTGACATTCCAAACTGCTCCTTGAAAATCGTAGTTGAGGCTCCCCAAGTGTGTCATGAGATCCAGGTCAAGTCATTTCATGTCAGGGTGCTCGTGCATTGCTAGAGTTAGGTTATTCGTGTTTGATGCGATATGCCACCTTCATTTACTGGCAAACGGAATTCCCCAATAAAATGAGTTTAAAAAATTGCACCATTGCAGGTGTGTCTGTGCAGCTTGTAGTCTATGTGAAAGTTAACATTCTCCATCCAAAGCATTAAGCCGTGTCCAAATTACTTGGCTGTGCCTAAACATGAAATGCACTGCTATGGAAAGTGCCAGCCAGCAGCCGCAGCCATTTCCAATATATTTATGACTTCTTTTCAGCTGAAGCTAAGTAATTTGGACACTTCCTTAAATTGATCATAGTTTTTTGAGTTATTCACCATCTGGGACGTAAGCCAACTCAACAATGAGGGGAAAAAAAGACAGCAGTGGTAAACTAACACAGTTCACCTTCGGTCAACATTTAGGTTGAACAAACGAAACAATTGGAGTGAGGTTGTGATCCTGCATTATCCAGAATGCATGCATGTTTACCCGTGTAGTGTTCTGGAGATCTTGGGTTCAGATCTCACTATTGTCAAGTTTCTTCATTTAACCTACTTGCTCGCGGAAGTGGCTGTTTGTTGGGGGTCGGATGAATTTGCAAGACTCCAGTGATATGACTACAGCTTCATGGTCTTAATTTCAGTGTTGTAGTTGAGCCTGTTCACAAGTCACCGCAAGCCCACTGCAAGTCCACCACAAGTCCACCACAAGCCCTCCAGTCTGAAACCAAGTCACGAGCCATTCAAATGAACTGTAACCAAGGCCCTCCTTGGTTACAGTTCACTTCACTGTCCACCTCTCTGCTTGTGGCAGACCTTATGAAAGGACTAGTGAGAGGACTTGTGGCAGGACTCGTGAGAGGAGCCAGTTTGGTATTTCAGAAAGCCAAGGTCTTTCGGGAACAAAGCGCACACGCTGTTGGAATACCAAACTGGCCAATTGTAAAAGTTCACTTACAGAGGAAAGAAAAATGGCAACTTTTTCTCTGACTTGGCAGCATTGGCACTGCAGCTGTAGCCACAGGGGAGGTACTTGACTGAGGCTGTCAACTTGGACGGAGACTGCAGACCTGAAAAACCAAGTGGACAGCCACGGTCAAGGCTTGTAGAAACCAGCAAGCTGCATTGCCAACGTCACAGTGTGTGTTTTTTTTTAGAGTTTGGCTGCTCCACTGTAGTTACTAACTGAATATATAACCCAAATATCAGTGTCCACGTCGTCCAATTTATTCAACTTAAATGTATGTCGCAGGGGTTTGTCAGAACAATTTCGCAGTGGAAATACAGTTGAGCAGCCAATTTTTTTGTCCATGATTGCTGTGGCGCTACCCTTTCTCTCTTTTATTCTCCCCTCCACTTCTATCTACGTCTCTTCCCCCTCCTTTCATCTGCTCTCTCCACCCAGTCTTCAAGAATGGCATCCAAGCGAGATGTAAGTTAACCTCCAAACTTTCTACTCCTCTATCTTGTCCCTTATTTCGCTTCTGTGCTTGTTGTTTTTAACATGTTAGTTTAGTTGAATTTAAAACATCTGGTAGACTTTGTTGTTGTGGAAACATGGCAGCCACTGATTTGTTGGCAGTGTAAGGCACTGTGCGCTTGGTCATATCTTGGCCTTTTTCCAAAATCTTGCCATTGCCTGTACATGTAGCAGAAAATGGTCTCCCACTTACGACCAGAGGGGCTGAACCTTGGACAGATCCATGAAACGGAGGCTTGATCAGATATGGAGACTAGATCCACGAAATGAAGGCTTGGTGCTGAATTGAGAGGGAAAGACTCAATTATCAAATACTCCCTCAGCAGAAAAATACTTTTGATGGACAGATGCTTTGCTGCCATCTCTGTTGTGCATCCTAGCACGGTTGTGCACATTTAGCTGAAAAGTGTTTGCACTGTTTCCATTTACTCGCACAAATGGATCGCACAGAATCCATAAAAATCAAAACGGAGGGTTGAAATCGACACTTTTATCATATCTAAGATAAGGCAGGTCTTGGTCTTTGGTGACCGAAGATGATGTAGAAATTTGACTTAGCCGTAGTTCTTGAAGGCCTGTCTAGGACAGGGCTCCAGTGTGCTGGCTTGTTTCCATTACTGCTTTGGTTTGCCTTGCTCTGTAGCCATTGCCCTTTAGTTATGCATGCGTGTCCAAAATTTCTCATCCCAGAGAGAACAAAATCACCCATGTTTCTCTTTGCCATGTCCAGCCCATTTGCAAATCATGCCCATCTTCCACATGGCATGCCTTACAGCACGATTTCATTCCACAAGTAATTCAGTTCACCTTTAATTGAAAGAGTCGTGCATGCAAAATTTGTGTATGAAAGATCGTGATGGTGTAATTTTTGGGTACATTTTGTCTTTTAAAATAAACATTTGGCTGTGTGGTTTATGCTGATTTTTGTTTTTATCCGTTGAGTAGTTAATCAGGAATAGACTGCTTGGAATCTTCGAATTGAGAATTAGTGGGCTTATTGCATCACATCTGTGATATTTGTCTCCGTCGAGCATGGGTCAGAGGTCACAGATTTTACATACATGTATGCCATATATTCATCATCTGGTTTTGCACGTCGCATTGGATCACAACCGAGTTTGAAACATTTTCCCACATTTCATGATGCAAAAACCCTGCTTTTCCAATTATTAAAAGCCAGTGTGATGCACTTGGCTAGCTTTCAGAATATGTTGAAGAAGCTTGGAGCAGTGGATGGTGAGAGTGCTCTTTTGAGACCAGTTACCGAGTCTCTCCGAATTTCAACTCAACCAAAAAAGGAGAAGTTTGCCCATGGAAGTTGTTGCCATGTGGAGTTTTCTTCTCACCTGTTTGGCATAAGCTTCCTCACATGGCCTGTGTTGTGTGTTCCTGCGCTTCAGTTTCAAATCCCAGCAATTCACATCTTCTTGGGCTGAAGGACTGCGCACATAATGTCACCTCTGACCCCAGCTCAGCATCGTAGGCTCCAAGGCTTTGACAGTAGTTTTCTTGACATAGGTCTTAGATACGCTAGACAGAGTTGGCCTATTGAGTCTACATCTCCAACTCAGCCGCATGTTTCCCATGCCACCTGTTGTGCACACATTCCATTTGCTCAGTCAACTGATGTATATACATGTGTGTGACCCAACCTGACAAAATGAGTCAAAAGTCGCCAGGGCCACTTCTTAGTTTAAGGTCTTTGAAAAGAATCTTGCACAGTGGAATTCAGTAGGAACTCTCAATGTTTTTCACCCATTGTCCATTTTCACTGGGATGGAAGGTTGTATAGAAATCAATAGAAACCCTCAACATTTCTTGCCCAGTGTCCATGTTCATGGAAATGAAAGGCTGAGCAATACATCAAAAGTAGAAGCTCAGTTTGCTGTTTCTAATCCACACTAGCGCAGCATTATCGGCCTTAAGACTCATTTTGTCGGATCCAGTCAATCATGCTATTGAATGAGTGTGTCAACTTGTAGCATTGCATAGATGCTCGACGAGTGTTATCATGGCACGTACAGCTTCTGTGCCTGTACAGATTTCATGATGCCTCATCTTTATTTTCCACTTTCCATTTGTACAATGTGCAGGGATTCCTTGAGCGAAATTCGCAAAAGGTTGTAGCAATGACGCTTTATTTATTTAACATCTGCACACTAACCCTCAGTTCTTGTGTTCAGTGTCAATGTTTACAGTTTAGTGTATGATTTTGTTGAGTTGGACTGGTCTTTAAAATCTGGTGTAATATTGATGTCAGTTTTTTTTGTAAGGTTATGTACATGAATTGACCTTGTGGAGAAGGAGCAGAGGGTTTTATAACTTGACAGCAGGGAAGATTTTCAGCCCTGAAATTGGCTATTGTTTCGTCTAATGATTTGCCCCTGGCAATTTTTGTGCTACGGTGCTATCAGTACTTAAAGCCAATGGTTTATTAGTGATGCACCTCACAGCTGGCGTAAGCTTCCAGGTCTACTGCAGGTCACCGTGAATTCTCACGTTCTTGGTGCAGTGTGTTGCCACACTTTGGTGACCGTCAATATGACCAACTGTGAATTGGCTGATTTCAAATCAAGCTCAGCCACTGCTGGCTAACGTGCATTTGAGTGGTGTGATCTCAAAACTTGGGGAACTACACGTGCAGGAGCCTTGGTATCAGGCTGGAACTTATTCCTTAACGTTGGTAGCCACCTGCCCTGTTGCAACACTATTGGTTGAATGTTAACATCGGAACCGGCTAGTTTGTATGAAAATTGCATATGCACGGCATGCTTTCAGTAGAGTCCCAGGGCCAGTCTGTTACATTCGGATCTGGATCCTGATCAGTGGCCCAAAGGTTGGTCCCTCCATCTATCAGGCGGATTTTGGTGCCAGTGAACCAATGATGGATCAAGATCCAGATCTGTGTGAAACAAGCAGGTTCCAAATATTGTACAGTCCTCATATCCTCGTGTTTGACCGCAGAGCAAGGACTGATTTCTGGCTAGCTCGAATGGTGGTAGATAAACACTTGGTAAAAATCTCTTCAGCATTATTTTCTGTTGTACATCCATGCTCCTGTACATTACCCTCTTCCAAACATCAGCAACTATTGCACATGGTATGATGCATTTTTGTGCACATGCAGTTGAAAAGCAGCTGTAAACACACTGAATGCCCATTGCATGTCGGGCTTTGGAATTATGCCTGGATATTATACACATACATGCCAACAGTTCCAGAAGACCAAACTGCAGTTTGGTGCATGGATCACTTTACTGTGTTGTCTGTGCCTGCCAAATCATTTGATGGTTTCACTTTTCTATGATGAGAGGCCGTTGTCTCTTGTTCCCAAGTTGACCACGATCTTGCTTGTTTGCTGAAAGGTCAATCGATCGATCAGGTGATCAGTTCTTGTTTCTGATATATTACCAGCCTGTCTACCTGGGACAAGGCAGGAGAGTTCCCAGAAGCCGAGGAGCTGAGACTGAAGGTGGAGGAAGAGAAACAGGCCCGCCAAGAGGTGCTAGCCATGAGGCGGGCCCTGGCCCAGGAGGTCAAAGAGCAGAGCAAGGTCATGGCAGGTCAGTGGGTCAAAGGTGAAGTTAATCACCTTATGCATTTGATTACAAATTCTTGCCCCGCACTTACCTGTGGGGTCGTAGGTTTAGACTGGCATGCAAAATATGTGATATTGAACGATCTTGGTTTACTCGGGTTGCCCTGACCAGCCATAATGTCTAACAATTAGTTTGCAGAGTGAAAGCCATGGACAACCAACGCACATTTCTTGCCTTTCTTTCACAGAACCTTATTTTCTCCTGAAGACGGACAGAGTACACTGTTCCAAACGTCGAGTTATTCCCCGGTTCTTCTCAGAACCACACATACTCAAAGAAGAGATAAATACATGGTGTTACCGCAATCTTTACTATAAATCTAGAACCTTATTGTCTTAGCCAATTTGCTGCTATGTTCAAGTATTTTACCAAAATATTTAAAATGGTGCCAATTTTCCCTTGCAACACGGAAGCTGCCATGTTTTTGCATTGCATTGTGGGATGCTTCCCCAGTAACTGGCTGGGAAGGTCAGCCACATGATTGGCCAGGCCCTGAGACATAATCTGTCAAATTGAATGCAGTTGTGCTCACATGAGTAAGCGCGGATGGAAGTAAGCGAACCCACTGATACAGAAAGATCTATGCACAGACTGTACGTGCATATTTTGGAAGTGGGACCTTACCTGTGAAAGAATCATCTTCAGATGTACCAGTTCACCAGTCCAATCACGTTGCAGAGCAACACTTGTGTGGGACAGTTTTCAATGTGACAGAACTAAATGCAACAGCTAACTCGTCTCTGTACAGTGGCATCGTTTAAAATTTGTAACTGCTTGTTAAAGGTTTGTGTCTGTCTGTTCCCCTGTTTGTTTGCACCCAGCTCGCAGCATGAGGATGAACACTGACGGCCAACAAATTGCAGAGAGATGATGATGACACTGTTACTGTGCCAACAGCTCAAGATTGTCATCCAGCCATCACTGACCTCACAGAACCTCAACTGTCAAAGCTCTTGTCTCAGAGATGCCTCAGCCCATTCAACCCTCCCCCCATCTCTCTCATGCCATGAGCTGAAAGTTGGAGGGCACTCCCAGCGTGTCATCCTTCAGTAAAGACATTTGGAAATAAATTGAGCCAAATTGTGAATTGCATTGACCATCAACTGCCCAAAACCCATCAAAAACTACCTCCAAGGTGCAGGTTTTGCCATAGTTTGATGGCTGAGCTTAGAGACCAGTACAGCCTCAGCCACCACCAACTTCATACCTTTTCATGGCTACAGAACTGTATGATGTGATGGCTGTAGACTTCTGTAGCTGAGGCACTGTTGCCACGATGGCTACAGACAAAGCCGACGAGACGCCATTCCAAGAGGCCATCATTTACATGCACGCAGCCGTCTCAACCAGATTGCACGCGTGTGCGCATTTCGGCAATTGACTACTGCCAGTTGGTAAAGGAGGAATTTCACGCACGCACGGCCTGCGTGCGAACAGGATGGCACCATAGTAATGGCTTCTAATTATGGTCGTCGGATTTGTCTGTAGAGCTGTACAGCCAAACCCCTTTTTGATGACTACGAAGGTCTACAAAAAGTGATCCATTGAAATATACGCCAGCTCTGTAAAGCTGGTTTCGTGAGGAGTCAACCTTTCTACAGAATCACTGATTCTGAGGCATTAATCATTTCTGCAGTAGCATCACTTTACTTGGCATTTACACATCTGCATTTTAATTACATGTAATTGGATTTATTACTTATGTACATGGAAACAATAAGCAAATATACACCAAAAGATTTGTTTACTGATTGTCTTTTCCAATTATAATGTTTCAACTTGTTCTTAATTTTACAATGCATTGATTTGTCTAGACTTAAAATCTCATACACGACAGTAACTTTCTTATATACTGAAATCTGCATCTGTTTTACATGTACTTGTATGTATAGATTTGGTGTTGCAGCTTGGGCTTTTGCGCTTGTTCTAAATTTTGACAGAGCCATTTTAAATTGCAAAATGCAAATGTGGTATATTTTAATTTGTCTGCAAACATTTTGATGGAATATTTGACATCATGTCCTGATTTTACCGGTATCTTGTAGAAATTGTTAAAGTTGATAATCGATAAGCAATTGTTTCCTTTTTATGCAGATAGCTATTACTTAGTTTTCTCTTATGTTTAAATAATTTTTCTTCACTGCCAGCTAGACTTTTGCATTTTTTTAAGCAATTATGAAAAGAAAGATTTTTCTAAACGATCCCATTGCACTTGTTTTAACTTTTTAGTTTAAGGAAGACGGTATAGAAAAGACAGTACGTATGTGTGTAATATTAAATTTCATTTTAATCAGCTACTAATTTGAAAGCTATTGTTTGAAGAAACAATTATTGATCAAAATAACACATCACACCACGTTTGTTTTTGCCATTTGTATTTATCTGTGGCACATGGCAAAATTGCTAACTGTTTTAGAAATTATTTTACAAGGAATACCATCATCAATATTACAATGAACTTTGCAAAGTTTGGTCATTTGTAAATAATTTTTGTTTTGTTTTTGGTTCATATTCAGAGGCTTGGGCCAGTGAATTTCTAATACTTAGAACTTTAATGCTAAGATTTTACCTCACAATGGTTGAATTGTTTGCCGTGGGTATTATGAGTAGAGTACTAGATTCAGATCACATTTTGAAATGTACTGGACTGTTATATCTTTGGATTTTAAACAAACTAGAGTAATATTATGCTGTATATTTTGTGTTAACCAGAAAAGGGTTAATCGCTGATAAAAATCTGAAGTAGGAATGAAGTTCTTTTTTTCTGCAAAGCCTGTACATTTTTAAAAATTGCAGTCGTAGGGACACTCAACTATCTTTTTACCAAAGATGAGAGATATCCAGGTATCCTGCCAGGTATCACGTGGAATGACATGGCTGAGATGGAAAGTAACACATGATCTATGAGGCCCGATTGTAGCCGATAGCCTAGAGGCTTCCAACCTTGGCAACCTTGAGTACTTATTGAGTACTAAAGTGTGATGTCATTTTGAGCCAGGGAATGCAGTACAAACGAATGGAGTACACGCATGTGTTGGTTCACGCGCTCGTACCCGCACCGATGCCTTTTACATACAATACGGGCGTTTCACAGTAGTGCGCCTCCAAGAGTTTGCAACGCGTTGACCAATCACAGTGCGCAAAATCTGTTGACCCTTTCCAAACGTGCATTGGGTCGACAGATTTCGCACACTGTGATTGGTCAACACGTTTCCAACTGTAGGAGGCGCACTGTTGTGAAATGCCTGTATTGTCTGCATGACATATTCACTTGGGTACTTTGAGTGAGCTGAAGAACTTAGTAGTGTATATTTGGGAGGAGGGGGGATTTCATGGGAAAACCAAGTAATATTGATTGAGCACAGAATATCTCACTGGCCACAGCCAATAAACATGACCAAACCGGTCACCCGGCCTTCTCTTTCATTAGCTCAGGTTTAGTTCAGCCTGAATGTCTGCCAAGCAACATGAAGCAGGTTCACTGCCTCATGCACTGCCAATGTGGCGGCACAAATTGGGAGTCAGGAATGTGGCCATGTGAGAAAAGACTTGTCTTTGGTCGGCAATTAGGTGTTTTGGGGGTCTATGGAAAACGGTCACCATTACGATGAAAGCCAGTGACTTCCATATTTACATACATGTATGTTATATTCCCAGCCACAATACGGCCGTTTCACAACAGTGCGCCACCAAGACTTTGCAACGCGTTGGCCAATCACAATGTGCAAAATTTGTCGACCCAATGCGCGTTTGGAAAGGGTCGACGAATTTCGCATGTGATGACTGGCCACCGTGTTGCAAACTCTTGGTGGAACACTATTGTGAATCGTCCGTATTTATTCTGTTCTGGCCATAATGCAACAATACTCTTGGATATCCTGGTAAAGACTTCAGCAGTCTGTTCATCGCTCCAATAGTTTGCTTGTTGCTTTATGCAGCAATTCCTGTAAATGCATAGTGTGTTCCAGGGCAATGTTCAAAGTAGTGCTCTGTGGAGTCACCGATGACTTTTCTGCTCGGGATATCTATAACTAACTTTTTGTGGTAATTGAACAAAGATTCTTCAAAAAGCAAACCGAGAATGCCTACAGTTGATCAGGTTTGTTAAACAATAATTTGTAAAGTGTTATTCAGAATGTGACAAGTGTAATCAAAACTACTTTTGAAGCTAGTCCTTCAGCACCTTCATGCCCGATAGTGTAGACTGTAGTTTATGCGTTTCTTGCAGGTGGTTTTCTGAAATTTACAGGTGCCGTCGTTTTTCTTATCTAACTATTTTGTTGGAACACACACTCATATAATAGAAGGGGCAAAAGTGAAATCTGAGGTATGTTGTAGGAAAGTAATATTGTAAATAAGACTTTAGGTGCTTCCAGGTAAAAATATACTATTTTGATATAGAACAGAAATATTAAAATGCTGTGGTTATTTTAGAGAAAAAAATGGTATTTGTCATGTTGCTTTCTTTTTGCAGTTTTGTCTCGGATTTTGTTGTAATTATCTTGATTGCCCCTTGTTGAGTCCATTTTGTTCGTTTTGATGTGCACGGAATGCCAACAACTGGGTGGAAAATTGTTCAAATGTGGTTTAGAAACAGTATTTATTAACATGTTAAGAACAACACTTCAAGGGCGAAGCATACATTTGCTTTTGTACCCCAACCTATTGACAGACATACCTGTCTCCTTCATTGGAAAGGAGGATAACATCTAAGTGTGTCCAAGTCTAAATTGTCTCATTTTGGGCAATTTTTATGTTTTGGACACCTCTACAATTTTGTTTCACAAATCTTAAGACTTATGATTTCAAGGTGTTGATCAGTCCAAATCTAACTTTGCAGCCTTGGCAGATCTCCTTTTTTCACAAGTGAAGAACTTGGAAGTCATTTCAGAAAGGTTGTTGCCGGAAAATGTAAAACTTTAACCAGATCTGTAAGTTGAAGGCATGCTTATATGTATAGTTTATAAGAACACATGATCCTAAAATTAAGGATCTTGAAATTGCAGGTTTGTTTTGTCACTGCTCAGCCTCAACACCTTTGCAGGATCGTAAAACTTAAAAACATAAAGTTACTTCCCAAATCTCTTGTGGTACAAAAAGCTGACGAAGGCACAGTGTTCGCAAAAAAACCCTGATCGGGTCAGAAATAGCAGCTACAAATTGTTCAAGCCAGCCCTCGAGAAGGGCTTGATTTGCAGGAAAAAGTCTGTATCAGCTTCAAGTCAGAATATGGGGTCATCATAAAGGCTTCAATCACAGAGCTGGGACAGAAGAACTACTCCCATCATACCTAAATTGAGAACTTAGTCCAAGGTTTTGTCAACATGTACGGCAGCAACGTTTAGACCCACCTCCTTGGTGCCGGCATGTTTACGAACTTTATCAGGGATGTGTCTTGAGATTGGCGGGCCATGCATCACGAGTCTTCTTTGGAACTGCTTTCAATTTAGTTAGTATCTTATTTGCTGTGACTCTTACCTATACTATAGGGCCTACTCTCACTGGAAACGTGAACTGTGCTGCGACGGTGCGGTCTTTGACTGGTTGCAGTTAGTGGTACGCCACAATCGTACCGTTGAACTAACTCGCGTTAGGGCCTACTCACGCCTGAAAAGTCTCGACTCAGAATTCCTTGCCTCCATGTTTTCCAGGTGTTTCCTCCACAAATCTCAACGCGATTCGAACACGCATCTTTCTCATGGAATCCTTTTCCTTCGTTATTTTGTGTTGCTTATCTCGTGACTGGCGATATAATGATTATCGATGAAACGACTAACATTGGCCCGCTATCAAGAAAAGCCTGCCGACGTGGTTGAAGTTTCAACTGGACATCAATAAGTTTTCAAACTTTTAACTTCCCTGAGCCAGCGAACAATCATGGAAAAATTAGCCTAACTTTCTCATGAGCCAGCTTACGGTCACGAAAAAAGTTACCGAACTTTACATTGCAGTAAATCCTGAACAATGAACGGTCTCAAGACAGTTTGCCTAACTATCCATTGAGCAAATTCACGGTCCTGACAAAATGTACCTAACTGTCTAATGAGTAAATTTACGGTCCCAAAACAATTTGCCTAACTATCTATTGAGGAGGAGCGAGTGGTCCCAAAACAATTTGCCTAACTATCTATTGAGGGGAGCGAGTGGTCCCAAAACAATTTGCCTAACTATCTATTGAAGAGGAGCGAGTGTCCCAAAACAATTTGCCTAACTATCTATTGAAGAGGAGCGAGTGGTCCCAAAACAATTTGCCTAACTATCTATTGAAGAGGAGCGAGCGGTCACGAAACAATTTGCCTAACTCTTGACTGAGCCAGTTTACAGTGAGGAAGTATTTGCCTAACTTTCCACTTAGCCAGTGTGAGGCAATGGTGAAAACTGAAAGGTTCAAAGGCAAGTTATAGGCAACTTTTTCTTAGTCGTTAGTTGGCTCAGAATTAAAAAAACAGCATTACAAAAAAGGCATATTGCCTTTGACCGTTAATAAACTTAATGCAAAGTTGGGTGGTTTTTTCAGGACTGTTATTTCGATGAGTTAGGCAAACACTTTATAACAGCTGGCCCAGTACGCAGTTAGGCACAAGTTACTGACCGTCTGCTGGCACAGTACATAGTTAGGCAAATGTTTTGTGACCGTTAGCTGCATGGCATAGTGTGTAGTTAGGCAAATGTTTCCCGACCGTTAGTCTGCTGTATAATGGGAGTTATATGACTTATTTCGCCCAGAGAGGCAAATTTGTCCTGACCATTGGCTAAAGCTCAGTTGGTAGTTCAGCAAATGATCCTAACCGTTGGCTGGTTGAATGGAAAGTAAAAGCAATTTATTATTTTAGTTTTACAATGTTGGCGATTTTACTGTTTCAATGCCGCCAACGTTTATGTGACCTGTCCCCCCCCCGAAAAAAAGGAAAAGAATCATTTTTATTTTTATCCAGATTATGAAAATTAGGAACAAAAGAATGCCACTAAATCTATTCGTAGATACTCGCTTTGGTGCCCATGTTCTGTGCTTAGGTTGATGTAAAAGTTATTTTAAGCACGAACAAAAAAGAAAGCGATATTTCTGTTTTCTCAATGCGGTAACGCCCCTAGCCCAATGTTGTTGTCAATCCCAGTCTAAAGAGGGAGCTATTCAAAATGGCGACCTCCATGGCTGAAAAGTTGTCTGGTGGGGCACATTTTATTTCCACTTCTTTTTATAGTAATAGCGTTAACTTTTACCTTTAAAAACATTCATTCGTATTCTTGTAAAAACAACTTTCCGTTAATGTAGATTTGCGGTCTGTAATTAGGCCTACTCTGCAGGGCACAGAATTTCTTGCTTTAACAACACTGTTGAATTGATGCGGCATGGTTGACCCATGTCTACCCCATGTGGGGTCCGACGTCCGCCCCGTGGGAGACGTCGGACCCCACAGTTCTGGGGGTAATGCGGCATCATCACGATCACATATGCAGCACATGACTATTTTTGCATTAGAAAACCTCTAGACCTGCCAGTCATGCCAGTTGATTTTCGTTGAAATTTTTAATGTTTTACTTTTAGGCCTAGGTGTTAAAATGGCCTTTGGATGTCTTCTCCAACACACTGAACATTGTTGAATTATTAAGTTTTGGGAGGATGAAGACAGAAAATGTGAAATTTTAACCAGTTTTGGCAGGCCTAGGCCCCTACTTGGGGGGGGGGTCATTACCATTAGCACCCTGTTTCTATGATAAGGAAAACGAAGTCCACTTTTCAAACTAACTGACATTCAGACCTTTAGGATCCATTCCTCAATCCTATTAGGCCTAGCTCTAGTTCAGTTAAATTTGGCAAAATTTAAGCAAGAAAACCAGATTTTTTCAAACCAGAGTTTGGCAAAAGACGACCGCATCACGCCATCTGTTTCACGTCTTGTTCCCGACCTAGCCATTGTGGATATACTGAATTTCATAAAAGAAACTTTCATCTACATGCGCTGATTCGTCTTCATTCACAGCTCTTCATTGCATCATTTACACTGTCGTTTTACATCAAAATATCCTTCAAAATCCAAAGCCCTTCCCTCTTTTTTTTTCTGACATGAAAGAGGACATCACCGCCAAATTATTCAGGCGAGTTGTGACTTTGCTTCCTTATAGGAACAGCGTGCTAATGGTAATGAACGCCCCACTTGGAATGTTGTGGTAGACCTTCAATGTGTTACATGCATTTTTACATGATAAGGGTCCTCCTAATAGTAATGATTTGCTGAGGAGATAGGGCATAGGAACCTTGTTGGATTTAGTGCTGCTTTTAAAGAAGTGGTCAAAATTTTAGTATCAATAAAAGAAAATAAAATAAAAAAATATTTCAATGGTATTGAAACATTTGGTTATTTATGCTTGTTTTTTTCAATTGGAATGTAGTAGTTTAATTCTTAAAATTCAGTGAAAAATTCTTTCATTTTGGTTTAATTATTACTAAATTTTCAAACATATCACATTTGTTGACTTAAACAATTCTTTTAAATAAACTAAATCAACATGTAAATTTGATTCTTGCTTCATCCTTTTTCTCTTATTATAAGAAGTAATAAAGAAGTACCAAATACAATAGGGAGACAGTGACTCAGTCACAATATTAAATTTGTCAGTCTAGGCTTCTGGTGAGGGGGAATACCTAAAGTAAAACTGTTGCTTTGAAGCTTCATCTGGAATGAATGTGCACAAAATGATGTATTCATAGGAAAGAGTGCCAGCCAACAAGACCAGTTGCTTGAGGTCCCCCCGGGATGGGAAGAGCCCAAGTTCACCCCGGAAGACAACCCCCATGGCGTGCTAGAGGAGAGCTCCTTTGCCACGCTGTTCCCAAAGTACAGGGAGAAATACCTGCGGGAGTGCTGGCCCTTGGTGGAGAAAACCCTGAGTGAGCATGTGAGTGCATACACAGCACTGTTGTATAAAATTGAATACATTTCCATGAGTACAGTTGTGAATGTTTAATGAGTACAGTTGTGAGTATTTAATGCTGGATTTGTCCGTTAGTGCTTTATTACTCAGTGCTGTGAGAAAAACATTCACAATTTTGCATTCATTGGACTCACACTTATGACCTGCTCACTAATAATGGAGATGTCGTAAATCCTTGTATCACCCACACATGCCAGCTGTTGTGTGATTGGTTGCAAGAGTCATGTGAAGCACTTTTCTGTTCCTCTCATTAGCATCTGAAAGCCTCCCTTGATGTCATCGAGGGCAGCATGACCGTTGCAACCACCCGCAAGACCTGGGACCCGTTCATTCTCGTTAAGGCCCGGGACATGATCAAACTCCTGGCACGCAGCGTGCCCTATGAACAGGTGAGGAGCGATCATTGTGGACCTAGTAATGAGCTAATGGTGGAAAAAAACAAGAACACTTGTATCTTACTTGGAATAGTGTCTTGTTGCAACCTTCCTCTCATGAAGTTTAAAATTGATCTGTCAAAAGTTACTCACAAGGAAAAGCTCGGAAAGTACCAAACAAGCAAGTAAAGACCATTGCAACTTTCCATGTTCACTCGAAGCACCAATTTCCCCACTGGAAGTTCAAAGTTTACATGCGAAATAGGTTTTGTCAAACATTAATAATAAAACCTTTTTTTTTATAGCGCCCTTTAAACTTGGATCAAAGCGGTTTCCGTTATTATTACCCCTGCTCACTGGGCCTATGAAACATTCCAAAAACCATCTCAGCTCCCTGGGGAGTATACTGCTGGATACAGCCATTTCGGCGCAAAGCAGCTAAATCAACCGCAATAACCATCTCTGCCCTCACAGGGTACCCAATTACTCCTGGGTGGAGAGAGAGGCAATGAGTGACAAAGTGCCTTGCTGACGAGCACATGCATCATGACCCCAGGCTGGATTCGAACCCGCAACCTGCGGCTTTACCTGCCAACTACAAATCCGATGCTCTTAATCACAAGACCACGACACTCAACATTGCTTTGCCACATTCTTCCTTACCAAAGGAAGATGACCTAAGCCCTGCTTTATTGTAAAAACACTTCAACGTGATTGGCCACCTCATGCTCCAAGGAATACCAGGCCGGTGTAGAGGAGCACTTTCCAATCACTCCATTTGGGATCTTTGCTGGAAAGTAAAGGCCTGCATCCAGTGCCCTCCATGTGGAGGATATTAACTCATCTAGCTGTCTGTCAAAAAGCCGTCAAGAGAGTGAGGATGAAACTTTGCAGCTGCTTGTGTTTCTCTCTATGAAATACTTCCCTGCCTCACAAAAAAATGTAACCTACAATCCCATAATGCTGTTTTGTTATTTCCCATTAGGCTATCCGTGTCCTGGAGGACGGCATCTCGGCCGAGGTCGTCAAAATCGGCCGGCTGGTGCGCAACAAGGACCGATTTGTCAAGCGGCGCCAGCGTCTCATCGGTCCCAACGGCTCCACGCTAAAAGCTGTGGAGCTGCTGACCCAATGCTATGTCATGGTGCAGGGGAACACGGTGGCAGCAGTGGGACCCTACAAGGGGCTGCGAGACGTGCACAAGATAGTCATGGACACCATGCGCAACGTCCATCCCATATACAATATCAAGGTGCTGCCTAATCATTTTAATTTAACCCTGATCCCTTAAAGAGTTGAACAAATATCAAAAAAGAGAATTAAGAGATATGAGGACTACTGGAAATAGACCCCATAGAGGCCAGTAAAAGGCTGGCTTTTCTTAATGTGGGTTTAACCCCTATTGGTATTTTGGGGTACTTATAATCTTGAGCAAGATACTTTACTGCAATTGTGTCATGCATATTTGAATTTAGCTGTCTTGCTCCCAATTTGTAAAAACTGAAATCATGAAGCAAATGATAGATAAAAGTTTTAAATCACGGCTTCATATTTATGCCTGTGCCATACTTCTACACCATGCAGTGGTGTTACTAAAGTTGAGTGTGGAGAGCACCCCCTCGAGCCCTGTGTCCTCCATAACCCACCCCACCTCAAAAATTAGAGAAGGAAAACATCAAAGCTGCCTTGGTCGGTGTGTTTTAACAGCGACGGAACTTACGTAGTGCCCCCTCTAGAGAATTAGGATCTCCAGATGCCCTCCCCCCACCTCACAAAATGTACCCCAATTACACCACTGAAGCCCCAGCATTTCTGATCAGATGGGGCTCTTCCATTAGGCTCTCACTTCTTTCCATCTCTTATTTTACCAGACACTGATGATCAAACGGGAGCTGATGAAGGACGAGAAGCTCAAGCACGAGTCCTGGGACCGCTTCCTGCCTCAGTTCAAGTCCAAGAACCTGGCCAAGCGCCGGCGGCCGCGCAAGGTGCGGCAAAAGGCCAAGGAGTACACCCCCTTCCCGCCGGCCCAGCCCGAGAGCAAGATGGACCGGGAGCTGGCCACTGGCGAGTACTTCCTAAAGGAGAGCCAGCGCAAGGCTCAGGCCAGGGAGAGGAAGAAGGTGAGTGGTCATCGGGTCCTGTGCGGTGTCAAAAATCACTTGGGACCCCAGTAGCGTCTTCATGGAAATCGAAGAAATCTGTTGACCCTAGACGTCACCCTTTTAAAAAATTGGTGTCCAGTGATGGATTTCATGGAATGGCACTCAGATCTCAGATTAAATTTCCCAAGTGTACATTTGTCAGTCGTAATGAACATGACATTTTACTCTAAGTGACCACTTATTACCTCCAGTACAAAATGTTCAAATATCTCAAAACTTTCCTCAGCTTCGCAAAGTGAATTTGTGAATTTGTTCAACGTGCAGCTGTAATTATTTTATGGTTTGTTTTTCGGGGGGGTGTGTCTTTCTCAGGCAAAGCAGGTTGAAGCTGAGGTCAAGCGCCACGAGAAGCGCAACCAAGCCTTTGTCCCGCCTAAGGAGCCCTCGGCGACCAAACCCAAGACACCAACCACAACAGACACCCGGGTTGATGTGAAGGCTCTGAAGGCCAAGATCAAGAAATCCCAGGTAAAAGCGCAGACGTCATAAGTCTGAATTGCTGGAATTATCTCACCGATCCTCTTCAATTAAGCTTTGAGTGGGGGCTGTAAGACCAGTTATACTCCACAGAGCCACTACATACGACGGAGTCAAGGACATAAACGTCAAATATTCTGCGGTTTCTATGGCAATACTGTCTCTTTGCCAGTCCAGGTTGGACCACATTTTCATTGCATTGTGACTGACACCCACAGTATCGATTCATTCTGCCTCAGCAAAAATGTTCACAGCACTCTTTTTTTCACATACATGTACTTACCCGACCGTGGTATCTGAAATTTTGTTCAAATGTTCCTTGTGTCCTGAATTACCAACTTGCTAGGTTCAGAATAAATACGTCGTTGGGTGACATGTCTGTGGAAAATACATCACTGCTTCGTGCCCCTCATCGTCAATATCCCAAACGAACCTCTTGTGTGAAGACTTTCAACTTAGGCTGGCACCCTGCTCTATGAAAGACTAACAGTTGCTATGCATTTCACGCTTGGGTTCATGTAAGTCTTCATGTAAGAAGTTCCTTTGGGATATTTACGACAGAGGTGCAGAGTTGTGAATATTTTCTACATACACATTGGCCAAGGATGTATTCGCACATTCTGAACGCAGCAGTGGGGCTTAAGGAACAGGTGAACAAAATTTCAGCAACCTCCATGAGGTAAAAATGCGGGGAAAAAAAGTCTTGTAATGAAAGTTTGCCATGGTAGGATGAATGGGTCTCAAGCTGGACCAAGAGAGGGCGCTATTTTCTTAGCAAGGGAGGCACCGTTAGTCAGAACTGAACTTCGCTGGTTCACGAACAACTATGAAGTGCACGTTTTGCAGTCGCATCCGATCAACACTCTTCTTTTCAACCGATGAGGGGGGTGCTTCTGCTCTAGACAGATTGACACCCTGGATGTTAGTCGCAGTATTATGAGGACGTCATCCAACTTTTGCTAAATGCTACCTAACGATAGATGTGACAGCGTGAAATTTATGTCTGCACTTACATGCTTCTTTTCTCATGATTTCAGAGAACACCTTTCCGGAACCCAACAGAAGCACAGACGGCAACGTCGGCAAAGCCCGAGAGGAAAAAGGGTAGAGGCGAGAAAAGAAAAGCCAAGCCCTGACGGCTGTGAAAGAAAATAAGAAACTCTTGAATGATACGACTGCTGTGGCTACCCAAAATCGATCATTTTTACGACTTGGGGTGTGCTCAGTGTTCCAGCTTCATGTGTGCAGTTTTTAGATAGGAGCAGTTTGCATCTTGTTCAAGGCTAGACTTCATTGTTGGATGATCTCTGTGCACTGAAACGAGGGCGCAGTGAATCTTGGCAAGGAGCAAATGGAAGGCACTAGAATTCACTGGTCCACGTGCAAGTTCGTCCACTTATATATGGGAGCCAGGACTTGCGTACCAGGGAAAGCGAGGACAGCATCTTAGCTGGTCCCTGATCCTTCTCATACATCTTTTTAGACACTGAAAGAAGGGAATGGGGACCAGTCTAAAGGGGAAAGTTAATATATGCATAGGGCAAATTCGAGCATTGACTATAGTTAACTAGGGTTTGACTAACATGGCCGGAACTTCAACCATTTTGAACCAGGCCCAAGGGTTATGGTCGTACCGCTGGTTTATCAGTAGCCGATTTCATTTATCATTACGGGGGAACCATTCACATGAAAATAACTGTACGAGATTTCAATGACCATCTACACTGTGAGAATCGCAGCCAACGGCAAAATGTAACGATGATATTTTTACAAAATGACCAACTAGGGTCCTTCAAGTGTAACAGAACTGTACATGCGCATTGTTAAAAAGCAATAAGCCACTTGCAAGTTAAATTTGAATAAAATCTGGTACACTGTGTTATCTGATTGCATAGAAGCGTAACAATTTGAATTCCCCAGACTGAAGACACTGTTGCTATACCTCGTGATTCGGGGCAAGCTATTGCATAGCGACCACCATCTCTGGAATGGACTGGTTCCTTTGTGCTGTTCTTATCCACTGAGAACAGTGTATTGTTGCAAGGTGTCTCTTATGTAACTAAACAAAAGCTTGCCCCGAATCAAGACGTATAGCAACAGCATATGCAGCAAGGTATGAGACGGAGAGAACCCCCCCTGCTTTGTTTTGGTCATTGTCTCGCAGGAATCTGGGGAATTCCTTTCAGACATTTTGGGGAGATGTGTTAAGTAACAATAGTCTGGAATGTGTATAGGGATTGGACATGTTGGGGGGGTACCCCTCGGTCTCATTTCTTGCTGGGTATAAGCAACAGTGGTTTTAATATGGAGAATTCAAGTTTTTATGTACATGTGAATTTCAAGAACTCAGTGTACCAGATTTTATTCTCTCTTATTTTATTTAACTCGCAAATGGCTTATTGGCTAATGGTCAAACTATAGTTCGCGCCCAAACCTAACTGGTTTTAATTTCTTAATGTTGTGTGTATCTCGTGTTGAAATGGTCTATGTAATATTCTGCCATTCAAAAACACAGGCACACTGGAATTTCCAAACTCAACATTAACTTTATTCACTCATTGCGTTTGTGTCTCCTGGTTGCAATATAGTCTGTACAAATCATACTTTTGTCTCTGTTTCCGTCTTACAAGACCAGTCCTTCCCTTCAGGTTGGACCTGCAAACAAAAGCTCTCAAGTAAATGGCTACATTGAGGAACCGACTCGAAAAATTTGTGCTGCACCAAAGAGCATGTATTTGTCAACCTTTTTTTCTCCCTTGCATGCTGGCCACATTCTGGAAGTGGCGTCTTTTTTTCAGTTGGCAACAGGTTTGGTGCTCGTTAATTATCACAACTCGAAAAATGTGACCTGTTACGACAAAATGAGAGTAAAGTCGCATCTCACTCTTTCCTATTTTGAGGGTCTAAGTCGTATTGAAGCGAAGGTCAATTTTGAGGTTTTGTAATATTTGGAAAGAGTAACCCGTCTTCTCTTTAATTCAAAATATTTCACAGGATCATGTAATTTACAAATGTCATTTTCTCAGCAATTTTGATGATGGCATTATTTGTGCCTGGTCTGAAATTGTGAAAAAATGCCGGGAACAAAGACGCAAAGCTGCCAGAATAATGTCACTTTGTCTCCTGATATTTCTACCCCAAGTGTTCCATGTACATACCACTGGAAAGCTCTTTTTCTGCTGAATTCAAAAATACCAATATCTCAGTTTTTGAAAATTCTGACTTGCAGTTCATTGTGTGTTGACAGGTCACAGATGAAAATAGGGTGCTGCAAATTCCCAACAGGTTACCTCAGTATTAAAGTATTTCCCCTTTATTTTCACTCTAGTCTTGGGCAATACACACTTGACAGCACAAGTGCTCAACATCCTAGGCCTTTTCTTTTTCGTTCTGTACCCGTGCAACTTCCTAGAATTTCTAAGCAGAACCAGTGTACCCATTTTTGCAGGATCTACGCTATAATTCATATCTCCACGGGAGCCACAAACTGCAAACTTGTCAACAAATCAGCGAGCGTAGCTGTAAGATCTTTGATATAATAAAATGTACATTTTAGGAAGTCGGAGGGAACTATCCTCGCATCTACTTGACAGTTGGTGCCGGCTCGACCTCGTCGATGCCCAGGTCGAAGTACCGATCGGCGCGGTGCCTGCGCAGGCCACGGATCGCTGCCATCTCGACGAGCGTCGGGGTGATGCCCAGATCCTCCAGGCCTGGCATGCCAGGAGTGACATTCTCTGAAGTGTGTTGCTGCAAAAGAGAGATACAGACATGACAGTGGTTATACCTGGCACTTGCAAGGCCACAACAGTTATGAACTAGGTTCTGGACATTAATGGTTACTGTACTGAAAGTATACTTGCAACTTAACCCTAACCCTCCACGGGTACTTGGCCAGAAAACCTGCCAGGTGCATCAAACTGCATCGTTTGTCAAAGTGGCTTACCTACCCGGTGCATTAACAAGATTCAACAGGTTAACCCTCCCAAAAGCCAAACAGCCTGGGAGTCCGTGGTTGCCAGTCACCACAAGATCAAACAGTGGCATTTTTCAACAGGACTAGCGCCCATTGTCTCAACATGGCCAGTTTGTTCAGCTGCTGTTGATTGCCCACAGCATCAAAGTACGCCAGACTTTTTCACCTGATGCACTGTGCTGCGTCTGGCAGGGTTAGGGATAAAGCAGCTGGTAAACTCTCTCAAGCTTTGAAGGTACTGCCTATCAGTGAGGACTGGATGTGACTCTAGTGTCGCCCTGCCGTGCCCCATGCAACCACTAAAGGTTTCAGAGATGTGCTGAGCTGATCCACAAATATTGATAGTCACAGAGGTGCACGAGTGGACAACAGGCTGAAGGTACAAATTGCTCACTGTGCCTTGACCATTCCAGACCCTTCAAAATCCACCAGGGTTCAGAGGATTGTCGATATTGTGGAAAATAAGAAACCGGACACTTTTGCCTTACGTAGGGCTTGATGCCCCTCGAGACTTCAGTTCAGAGAGTGTTCAATTGGCTGCCTGCACCGTAAAGGATTATAGTTTTTTTGGAAGCTCCCTTGAAGGAACATCAAGGATGTTGGGTCCTATATAGTCAAGAATATGTGGTCACATGCCGGCGATGCACACACTTGTAGCTCTGGAATTCCGGAGCGCAGCCGAAAAGAAAAAAAAAAAGACATCAACTCACCAGTTCCAGCATGTCTCTCGTCATCAGCGGCTCAAAGGGCGACTTCTCTAGGATCCCGGCCACGAAGCGCAGCAGGTACCTGGGCACGGGGTACCTGATGTAGGGCCTCCGTGTCACCCGGTAGATGAAATCGACCAGGTCGGGGAGAAGATAGCCGTTGGGTCTGTAGGGAGTGGAGAAGTCAACGAGGGGAAATGTTTACAAAAGAATGAGAGGGTTTAGCACGGGAGTAAAGTAATGGCGTGTCATCTGTAATTCTTTGGTATGGCGATCACTGCATCGAAGGGGTGATGATAAATTATTGTTTGTCTCGGGATTCTTCTCAATTTTCTGTACTCCCTTCCATGAAAAGGGAGTCCAATATAAAAGGCATCAGAGCTCCTGTCGGTTTACCATCATTCCCGCTGAGCTTTTCAACAGGTCTACTGCCTTGCAATAAAGTAAACAAGGACAACTTGCCCGACAAGTTCAAAGGTCATGCCGGCCGTTTCTGGGTTCCGGATGGCCTCCATGACGGCCTGTCCGACATCAGCCACCTGTGCAAAAACAAGAAACTGAATACAGTCAAAACAATCTGCAAAAGACCGCGGTGAAAATTTCCAACAGTTTTTGAACCATATTGAAAGCTATGACTGATTTCTTTCAGAACTAGGTCATTTTTCCTCCAACCTCGGCATCCAAAGTTCAGAGCATTCACAATTTACCTGTACATAGTTTACAGGGATCTGGCCCGGTAACCAAAAAAAAACAAAAAAAAAACCAACAATTTAATTTTTGAAATGGGAAAATAATTACCTGCATTAAAAACACTTTAACCACTTCCTGCCAGGGATTCTGGATCCGGACACGTATGCTTTAAATGCGTGGACAGGGTCTCCGAACTCGGACAAAGGGAACAGGGCCTTGTAACAAAAGACCATACTCGGAACAAAAGACCAGGCTGCTGGACATTTTTTCGCTCTCAAAAGTGGAGATAATCCAGTTTTTTTTTTGAACAGTATACCACGGTTTGGGGCATTTAGAGCGAGCGGATTACCAACGGGGACAAAAGCGATCCACCACCGCAGGGGTGAGCCACACAGCACCGCTGCATGCTAATCTGGTCCTTATTGACAAGAGGTCAGCAGCACACTGAGCCAGGTTCGTGAACAAAAGAAAGTTATAACACCGCATAATCTGGGCTCTTTTTACAAGGCTGCAGGCATGGCGGAAATACTCAGGCGTCAATAGATTTTGTCTGTCAGGCTAGAGTGGACACCAGACAGTCCTTCACGTGTTTGTGAGTGTCCAGTAAATGAAGATAGGAGTTTTTAAAGAATTTTGAAAACAGAAAAAAATGATAAATATCCCGGCCCAGCATCATCAACATTAATAACTGCCCCGGCAGGAAGTGGTTAAAAGACATCGAAATCTATCTCAGATAGAAAACTTGCCAGTGCAACATTTCTGTGACTTACATAAACCGGCCTCTTGACAATGTGGCCTGCTGAAAAAAACAGCGGGACACCACCAAAGAATCTCTGATCTGTAGAATGAAGGATATGTGAGAAGACAGAATTCTGCACAAATCTCTACAACTCCCCCCCCCAGCTGTGACATCCACAGCCCCTGCCACTTGCAGAGAAAAGTTCTTTGCTTGAGAGACTTCGGGGTTCGCACAACTCTGAAGACCAAAGTCCAGACTTTTCCAGGACTTTCCATGACTAAAAGAGGACGATTTCCATAACATTTAACGCCACTTGCATAGAAAAGTTCTTTGGTATTATGACCCGAGGACTGTTTGAGCCACTACTATCAATTGACAGGGAAATGGCCTGTACATTTATCATTCTGTTATCATGTCAATACCAGCCCATCAAAAATAACCCTTGCATAATCTCGATTTCCATGACTTTTCCATGATTTGTTTCCACTGACAACAGGGTTCCAGTACAATCTATTTTCCCCAATTTTCCATGATTTTCCAGGACAACCTTTTTCCCCCCAAGATTTTCCATGACCTCGGAATCTCTGACTCCGCACCGAATGATACGGCGTCAGTCAACACCCGAATCATCTTCCCAACTGTACTTGAATGCCATTTGGTAGATCTCGGGCCTGCCACACGAGTCTATCTTGGCAGCTACAGCCGGCTGGACTTACTGGCAAAGTGGTTGAAGTAGCGGTCCTCCCTGCCAAACATCTGGGCCGGTCTGAGGATGGTGGCATCCGGGTACTCCGCCCTCACCACGGTCTCGCCTGCAGCCTGTCACAAAACAAGGACCATACAGCAGCCCTCCGGTTATAAACCAGTTCACAACATTACTCAACATTATTCAGGGGTGAGATTGACCAATGATAAAAATAGCTGAAAACAGCTGCAAAAAAGGCATAAAGAAGCTGAACTGTGAGAATCTCTTGTACTTTTGTACGCAGCCAGCCAGGAAAAAAAGCAGAAATCCAAAACAAAAAAAGCTGAAATCGGCTAAAAAGCTGAGAAATGTCACCCATGATTATTGCTCTTTGGGGAAAAACAATCTCGTGTGCATGCAAAAACCTACAGTGTGTACAAGCAAAGCTGTCTCGCTGCTCACAAGTATGAAGTACGAAATTATGAAGCCATTTTGCACAGCACCTTGTGTGGTACACAAACTGAAGGGACCCTTCTTTCCAAGGAACCAACCTTGAACAACTGTTGACAAAATGGCCTTGAGAGACTAGTTTTGTGTCAATCAGTATCTAAGATGGATGAGTTTGCAACGCATGAACTGCCACTACTGACTGAAAATTCATTATCTGTTTACGGAGGGCAGTCTCACCTTTGTTCGTAGGAACTTGGACGGTGACCCCATGTCGGCGTTGAGTGCTGACACGTGAATGAATCGGTTGACACCCATTTTCTTGGCAATGCGGGCCAAGTTACGAGCACCTTCGATGTGCGTGTCCTCAAAGGAAAAATTCCTAGGGCAAGACGAATATAAGGCAAAACTACTTTCTACCATTTTCATCCAGAGGTACGAAGTTCACTGGTAAGGCTCACCTCAATAAATGCAAAGCAAAGTTACAAAATGTTAAGAACTGAGACTTTACGTGACCTAACAAATTTGAAAGATAAGCAGAGTTTCAGGTAGTATTTGAAAACCTTGAGGAATACGGTGGCTTGAGAGGGTGCCAGGGCTCACCTCGTCTCGTAGTCCTTGCCCACCAGGTTGATCACCACGTTGCAGTGCTTCATGATGTCCGCGATGAGGTCCAGGTCTCGCAAATTGCATTGCTGTGAACGCAAACACACAATTGTCAAGAAACTGCAAGGCTGTAAGCTACCTGTAGATGTTGCGCATGACTTAGCCCTGTGCAACAGAAATGAATGCTTCAATGCCCGCAAGTCTTGGGTGTTGAGGACCATCTTCAACTTCATCACCTTGGCTCCAGAACTGTTTCCATGATGACCTCGGGACACAACCATGATTTACAGTCCAAACTGGAGACACAAGTAGGCAAACCTTTCGTCGTAACACGACCCTTTCTCACTCAGAGCCTCAGAGTTGGGGGCGATATTCCCTCATTATTTGTCGTACGATTTAGGACTGCAGTGGAGAACTGCACTTACCCTGAAGAGGATTTGGCCCAGATCGCCCATGACCTTGTAGTGCATCAGATAGTAGTGATCGCAACGATGTGGGATCATGACCTGTGACCCCTCGCGACCTGTGACACAAAGTGGCAGAGAGTTTTTTCTTCAACTTTTCCAGATTCGATTAGTTCCCTCAATTTCATTGTTTGGTGACAAAAACTTGAATTTATCTTATTTCCCAACGGGGCATCTAGGTACGTGCATCCTTCACATTGCTCGGTGAAGGAAGTACGTCAGACCCACAGAGGTGCAAAGCACAGCGGGATGTTTGACATGAATATAATATAAAATCAGTGCTCTGAAACATGTAGTTGCCAAGCTTTCGGTACCCGAGTACCTTCTTCAGGGCAAGCAGATTCAGGTACTCAGTTACCGAAAGCTTGGCAATTACATGTTTCAGAGCACTGACTTTACATTGTATTCTTGTCAATATTCCGGTCATGGTGCTGCGCAGCCCTTCCATATTTCTATGGTGGGATGTTTGCTACCTTAAAGTACGCTCAGCGTGTCCATATCATGCCTGTGTGGAAGCGTTGACTGTGTGTGTTACTGTTCAAACAAAGCCTATCTACTGACAGCTCAAAGAAATTACGTCTTGCATATTGAAGAAAATAGCCGATCCCAGCAGCATATAAGGGCAGTCGGACAAGCGAAGTGTGAAGATTTGTGCTTGTTAAGAATTCTTACCTAGTCTGCAGACGACATACTGCCCGAGGAACCCACTCGCGCCAAACACGGCCGCCACGGTGCCACTGAATGATGACCGTCCGCCCCTCCCCTTTGGCGTGAGCGAGTGGTGGTACGTGCCAGCATGGCGGTGGTGCGACTCGCTGGCGCAGGCGACTACTGGCCGTAGTATACACTCTGGTGGAAAAAATTTGACCGAGGCCATCCAGGAGTGAAATTGAATGTGATCTGCTTGAACATGAAGAATCCAGCTCAGAATTCTAAGCAATTCACAGCACTTGTATCACATAATAATTGTTGAAGAATAGGATACTTTGACCAAATTTCATAGAGCACCGACAGACGTGACTGTATGCATTCATCTGGGAGCTTTTGCAACCCAAGGTCGCAACGAGGTGAAAACACCGTTGACTTGTCGATATGAAGCAGTTTGGTTTCACACACACAAGTCACACAGCTCCTACCTTGATGTCACAGAGAGTTGCTTTCCTACGGAGACCGTAGGCAGTAAGCACAGCAAAAGGTCACAAAGGTACGCTGACCTCAGAGGAAAATTTGGCTAAAACGTGCGTACTGTTCGGCCTAGCAAAATTTCATGATAAAGTAAGCATAACTGTTCTGCTAACTAGACAGGAGTGCCATGAAACTGGGCCCGGGTCAAATCACACAAACGAACCCAACCAAACCATTACAATTTGAAAAAAAAATTAAAAACATACTATATGCTTCCGTAGATTGTAAAAAACCGGACAGTTCTAACTCCCTTCAAGCACAGTACTTTTTTATTAAGACCTAATATACAATTCTATACCTCGTAATACTTTCCAAATTATTACTAGAGGAATTTGGTGGGAATTTATCTCATGTCAACCTGAAACCACTGCATAAAACTTACTCGGAAAAGTGGATGTTTTTCGAAGGGCTACAGTGAGCGCCGCCATGTTTCTCCTTCTGAACTGCATTGGTAACCACCCGACTTCGCCCTCGCTATGACACGTCGATAGGCAACGGTACCAGTTACACAATTAACTACATGTATGGCGGCCGATGACGAACGTGAAGTGCCAGTAAATGAAGTTTCTTGCAAATTTGTGTGGTACCTCGTGTCACTCATGGTGACTCATGGTTTGGTATGTTTATACCAAAGTATGGGACGCTGACTAAAAACCAACAAAAAACGTAAATGGGACGAATGTGAACCAGGCTGAAATTGGCACGAAATTCGGGCCGGATTTTCGGCTAGCCTGATTTTCGGCTGGACGCTATTTTTACGGCTCCAAGCAACCCTTCACGTAACCGGCTAGAAATTCTACGGAGGCCGATCAAGGCATAGCAGAAAGAGCCCATAAACGTCTACAAGTTACAGAAAAAAGCAATATCAAATAAATCCTTCCCTGTAATGTATCTTAGCTGTGAAACAACTTGAACAACTGAGACTTTTTTTCACCAACAGGAAACACGGACGGAATGTGTACGAAAAAACACAAAGCCTTCATGCAAAATGATGAGGGCGCTAGTGCAGACAATGATGGCCCCGAAATAATACCTTCGCGAACGGGTTCGCAATTTGTATACTGTCAATTTCTCTTCTATTAAGGAAGTTGGAGGCATATGAACTCGGCCATTTCTAAAGAAGCATGGAATTTAATGGCAGAAATATAAAAGAGTGCTGGACCTTATTTAGAGAGTGTGAAATGCGAAAAAGCAAAAATCGAAATCGCTCTATAATATTGATATCAGGAGTCAGCGCACCTGATTAGGAACAAAGACTGGAAAATCGCTTTCTGGGCTGATGTCCGTTTTCAAATGATTTTGTACCATCCTAGATTTTAAAAAAGTGTGATTTTCTCTTAAGGAATGTGTAGGGGGTACCCCTGGGCACACTTAATTAGCGCCCCGAATGATTCGGCCCACAGGCTGTCTCAGCCCAATTGATTTCAGGAGTCAGCGCACCCGATTAGGAACAAAGACGGGGAAAATCGCTTTCTGGGCTGATGTCCGTTTTCAAACGATTTTGTACCATCCTAGATTTCAAAAACGTTTATTCGGCACACAGGCTGTCTCAGCTGATTTGTATCAACAGTTTCAATATATTTTGTTCTTTCTCTGTTTAAATTCAATGGGGTTGATAGGGAGGAAGGACTAGTGTTTGAGCTTCCCAGAAAGTTGTGCATTTTGGTATGTGAGTAGGAAGACAATAGCTGTCCAGTCTCCTCCAATGCAACGACTGCCTATTGGTAATGTCTGTCAACACGTAATTCGCCCGCCACCCTGTTCTGCGCTTTGGTGCACCGTGCGAAAAACTTGGTTTCCGTATGCGGAAACTGGTGCCGAAACTGGCCGCAAACCAACCCATTTCCTGCTCGTTTAATGTTCCATTCCGGTGGCCGTTTCCGCACTCGTTTCCTGGGTGCGTAAATGCACCCCTCGTTTACAACAATTACTACCCCACGGAAACTGGCTTGGAAACCTGTCTGCCGTTTACCACGCACGTTTCCGCTGCAGTCCGAATCGCAGCGGAAATTCATCTTTATTTAAACATTTAAGCACATTATTGTTTATTAATAATTAATGCAACGTTGACAATGGCTGTCAGGAAATGGTATGTGTGCAGAGAGACTTGTTTTAAGTCATGACTTTTTCAAATGTAGGACAGTACATGTACAGTAACTGCGCAGTTCTAGCATTTGCATGTTGTTTGGACATAATAAGAAATGACACAAGGCTGGAAATTTCAGCTGTCCTCATAATGCTTTAATTCAGTTTACTGAAACTTTTTTAAATGGCCAAGCAATATAAAGTATTGATGTTAAACAGCCAAGCTTGATGCAAACGTTAAAGAGGCAATTTAACTAAAACAAATTCTACTAAAAAATGGCATACGGGTTATAGTTCTGATGTTAAAAGTGCACCATATACATATTCTCTTTGTTTTGGTTCGGTCTGTATACAGCGTTATACAGCATAATTAATCATAAATTTCGAATTTTTATCACGATGATCCTTATCCCGTGTTTGGACTTTCAATAATCAACTCCCAGTACATGCCGCTAGATGACCTCGGATTTCTGGGTGCAGGCTGTCTGACCACAATGCCCAGGGGAGTTGTGGCCTTGGTCTGTTTTGATCACGGACCATATTACTACCTCACACGATACATAAATTTCCAATTCTCTCCTTGAAGCCCATTTGGACATATAATGTACACTTTATACACCTTCAGAATTGAACAGTTATTATTCTGTGATATATAAATAACTGTGCTAATTTATATCTATAATTGTGGTGTGTGGAAATGGCAACAGGCGAAAAGAAATTGACTTAATTTCTAGAGCGAATTGATCATTTTTCTCTCATTTCAAAAGATAACTACGTGTACGGTCAGATCTCACTGAAGTCAGCTGAAACTCAATTTAAAACATGCTCAACAAAATGGGAAAATACCATTTTTTATAGTAACTAACTCTAACGGGAAAGAAAATGACATTAGTGTGCCCATACATGCATAAAGAGGTAGGAGGAGAGTTACATATGTTTTTCGGTTTGATAAAATGTTCAGTTCAGTCAAATTAGGGCCGTTTGTAAGATATCAATATTTTATCGCAGGTAGCAATATTCTAGATCTCCTTCCTCCCTTCCCCTCGTCAAGAACTGGGTTAAAACATCAAATGCGTTTTTCCTCTGTTACATGAATTAAAATTAATTTGATAGGGAGGAACAGGTCATGCTTTTGTGTATAAAAATACTATTTGTCGGTCATTTTGCATGAAACAGCAACAACAAAAGTTAAACCAAGATGTAATTTTTTTTTACCTGACAAACAGTCAACTGTGACTAAATTTGAAAGAAAAAACATAGCACAGGACACCAACGCTGCATTCCATAAAAGATGTGACTGGTAACAACTACCATTTTACATTGCGCCTATCAGGTAGGCGAATAATTATCAACACATTATCGAACATATAAAATGTCATCACGTATTGAAGAGCATACGCAGCCTCTCTCAACCTCGTACAAGTTATTTTGTTTTTTACAGACTGAATTGTTTGTGATAAATAAATTCATAAACATGACATTTGAAAAAGGAATTTACATAAGATTCAGAAGCTTTACACAACAAACGCTCAAAATGAAAATATTCTTTGCCTAGTTTAAGGGGCGTACTGCCCAAGATGGTGCACTTGCCGGTGGAGGCCTAGAGGAAGGCACGTTCGAGATAACAAACTCCGGAAGCAACCTTGAAACTACCGGAGGAGCGGTCTTTGCAAACTGGGAATCCAGTTTGTGTTTCAAAGATGTTAATTTTGACCTCTCCCACGGTAGTTTAAGGAGTCTCCTGGTTTTGTTCCTCGAGGCACCTTCCTCCTCGTCTTCTGACATGCTCTCCTCTGAAGACATGAAGTCGATTGTGATCACTTCATTGAGCTGTCTTTTCATGTCTTCAGAGAGATCACTGTTTCTCATGGCGCTTTGTCGCCTCTGCAATTTCTGTGTTATAAAAACAAAATACATATAGAGTGTGAAAACAAGTGTTTATTTATTCATTCATTTGTTTATTTATATGCGTTTCAAACACCTTCCTGGTCACACTCTATGGACGTGTTGCGGTTTTAATAACCCAAAACTATAGATAACTGTTGTGGTGTTTATTTTTATGACGTGTGTTATAAATGTCGACACGATGACACGTTTGGGTGTTAATAACAAGACTCCAAAACTCATTTATCGGTGGTAAGACTTCCTGAACACTGCAACACCTCTATTTCCAAAAGGGTTATTAATTTCAAACAGCTATTATGTTTACAATTAACGCAAAGGTGCGTTCGTAATGGGCGTTCCTGTTTCCAGAGTATAGTAGTGAAATTTGTAACAACAATCAAAGACATCATTTTTTTCACTGATATTGGGAAAGGATTTGTAAATTGTTACTTAGAAAAGCTTGTATAATTTCTCAGTCCATGTTGGAATGCATGTTAGTTATCGATTTAAACGCACTGGATAAAGGCAAATGAATTTGCGGGTTACACAACATAATCCTGTCCCATGCAACTCGTGCATGCTGTTTTGAAGAGACTATGTATATAGGAGAGTTATTTGAACCAAGCAAAATAACGAAGAGAGAGGAGACTCACCCTGAATTTCCTGCTTCTTTTTTTGGCCGCTTTGGCATGTCTTTCATATGTCCCACCATCAACTCGGCGTTTTCTGTCGCGCAGCGAAGAGAAGTAGGTCTTGGCAGCTTCTACAAAAATGATTAAATCGAAGAACTGTACAAGATTGTCCGGACTTTGTAGCAGGACCACGTAAATGATTGATCCACAATTCTGCAATACTTCTTTACACCAAGGACCTTTATGGCTAGGCACTTACTTCGTACTTGGTCGCAGGTCCACTTCTCTCGCCCATGAAGCGACCGGACTTCTCTGACTATAGTAGAAACCACCAACTCATTTTCCTGGCATGTTTTACTCTGAAAAGTTAAATTCATTTATCAAACCGTCACTGAACTTTCACTTTGAAAAGGTTGTGAGTAATGATCAACAGAGAAATGTTTGAACAGTATATTTTAATTAGTATTCCAACCATTTTCAATACACACAATTGCTTGGTCTTTCCGAATGAGATGATGACTTTCAAATTGTTAGTTTGTTCAACCTATTTTGGCCTTGTGCGATGTCTTTGATGAAATCTTAATACTAGCGTACTTCCTCCGGAATCATCCTTTACTGAGCGGCCGTTAAATACTAGTTTTACTGATACCTATTGTTTGTTTGTTGGCTGATTGGGATGTGGAATTTTTTTGTGTGTTTTGACTGTTCCTCTCCCGAGACCTTTACTCGGCCTGTCTCTCTGGCTTTCTCTCAACATGCTTTATCGTTGAAACGAGCAAACAGTAAAAGTACAAACCACAAAGGAAAGCAGTAAATAATCTTTGCAACACTTGTGGAGTGTTTTCTTTCAAGTTATGACAGAAAATTCAATACTTACGTCAGTGAAAGGTTGAATCCTCCCGTCCCGTCTTTGTAGAGTTTTCCGTACACTTCCCGGACAGCTTGCTATGGGGAAAAAGAGTGCTTACAATTATTAAGACCCCTCACAGAAAACCAAGGGCACAGGATTTTGGTCGTAATTTTTTTTCTCTTTAATTAAGAAAGTTGCGTTGTTCAGTTTGTGTTCCCACACAATGACAGACAGCACCGAACTTTCTTAGTTCGTGGTTTTGATTGTCATTATTTAAATGAATATCTAAAAACTGGGGAAGAGATAAAAGTGCAGAAATCGTTTCATTTTAATTGAATACAAGGGTTTATTAACTCACTGAGCATTCACGTGGAACAGCAACACGTTTGCTTCCAGAGTTTGCTGCGGCACATCTCATGTTCCGTTTTATATCTTGGAGCTCTTCATTTTGCTTCTTGAGCTGTGCCTCCAGTTTTTTATTCTGCATGTATAGCATGCGCAGGGTAACAGCAGATGGTGCACTGGACCCCTAAACCAGACATTTGAAAAACACAGCAGCGTAAGTCAGCTGAGCCTACCAACAAGTTCCCGCGCGTCTCCCTTTATCATCAATTCACATCACTGCTTAAAACAATAAACTATAACTTTATATAATTTCCTAAGATACCTGAGTTATGGAGGATTGTCAACAACTGAAGAACCACCCCCTACATCTAAATTATAGTGTGTTCGCCCCTTTTCATTTTAAAATCACCACGCTCGGTCAATTCTTAAAATGTTCTTTGACGTTAGAAATGCTATGGTGAAATTTCTGCATAAAATATTTCGCCGTGTTCAGATGTTCGCAAGACTTATTATTGTAGATATTAGTAATTACTGAAGCAGGCTCAAACTTAAGAAACAAAACTTAATATTATGAAATTAATTATTCAACTATATGAATTCCATACTACGTGCTGAACTCACCACTGAAATACTTCCCGCAGAAGTATTGAGCGAAGACGAAGAGTGTGCACTCCTCTCAGACAAAATGGACGATGCAGATTCTTGGCTTTCGGATTCACTGTCGCTGGAAGTTGGTGTTGAGGTGGCTTGGGGGAATCCGAGGGTGTTCAGAGGGGCATCACTGGTGCTACTTGTGCTAGCCGGAGAATAGCTTACTCGTATGGCGGGTCTGCTTTGCGAGATATCGAGCATCGTTCTGCCATTGCCTGTAGACTGCAACTGCCCCGAGTTATATTCTTCGGGAGAAGAAACTCTGTCTAATTCGGCCAGCATTTCTTCTTGATTGAAGAGTCGTCGCCGAGGCAAATCATCAATATTGGGAATATGTCTGATTCTAGGATTCATTTTACCAGAATGCTTTGATAGAATCTGGGGAGCAATTGCTCTATATATGTGTGACAGACAAGAACGGTTACTATGAATTGAAAATGGCGCGCAAGAGGGGCCAATTGGGATTGGATGAATATATAATTGGACCTTGAATTATGCCAAGATCGACCCAGTCTAGCCACGGAGTCAGTCATCAACTGCGAAATTCCCGAGACACAGCTTCCGAACAGCGCTCCAATTGTACGTGAGCAGAGAAAGGAGACGCTCCAAGGCTTCTCAAAAACCGCAAGAAGCCAGAAACTGACCAGAAACGTGTGTTTTGGAATTACTGGTCGCACTTTTCCCGCTCTTCAAAATCATCCAAAAGTAAGTTAAACCTTTTCTAAGATGTACATGTATTCTTCGTCCTATATTCCTTTGGTAAAGTTGAGTTTATCCATTTATTTGAATAAAACCTGTTCAACTCACGTAGACAATGCATATGCTTTATTTAAGATCTTCATCTGCATTTGACTACACAAAAATCGCTCTTATGAAATACTTTATATCAGAAATTTTATCTTATCTAACGACTTAAACTCATAAGCACAAGTTATTCATCAGTCTTACAATTAGTGATGGTCCGATTTCCAACTTAACCTTTACTTTGTTGTTAATTAATTATAGGCAGACATGAAGCAGAAAGAGAAACGGAAAAGTTGCCCCAACTGTGCCACTAACTTTTCTCGGAGAGCCTTCTATTATCATAAACAAAAACACCACGATGGTAACGTGTGGACATGTGGTAATAGGCAAGCCAAGATTTATCCGTCGAACGTGCCTTTGCAAGCAGGTATGTGCAGCATGTCCTATTTACCCGACACGCGGTTATCGTTCATGATCAGTAGAAATTGGTCAAATGATGCCATGTTTTGTATGCTTTTGTTCTTGATGTCGCTTGTTTGTATGTTTTGAAATTCATTTGGTTTAAAACTATTTTTCTCTCTTTAATTTTTATTCATTCTTTTCGAGCGGTGCTTACTTCATTATGAGTGCCGGTGTACCGTTTTTTGCGTAAAATAGTTATCTGAGCTCAGCGTACTGTGCCTCAGTTAAAACGGAAGTAATGTCATTGGTTTGCATTTTTTGTGGCAAATCGGTTATGTTAAAAACAAATAAACCCCAAATAAAACTGCGTAATTAAATCAAGCCTAGTCCTCGCTGCATTAGCTAACTACAATGAGATCAATCGACTGGATAATTATGTATGAAGTAACTTGCCAAGTTACAGTATTTGTGAGCATTATCATTCCAAAATGATAGCACTTAAAGTTGTTTTTGAAAGGATCACTGCCGGTACTGAATTTGAAAGAAAGTCACTCTAAACTAGAGAACAACTAGAAATGGGTGTGTACATATAAGATGTGAACCATTCAGTTTCATCAGGTGTCCAACTCTACTAAATAATACAGTTGGATCCCACTTACAATCGTGTGTACGTGAGTGTCGAATGAAGCATAATGCACAATTTTCCAATGTGTACATGTACAGTACATGTAGGTCCGGTATGTGAGTGTACAATGATTGCACTGAACTGACCTTGTAAGGTCACAGGAGGCACTGCGGTATCGGGTGCCATTAATCATTATGACCGCTTCCGGGTTTTTTATAAGAAGGTAGGACTAAACTCTTTACCTCCATGTTCAGTGCAATATGTACATACATGTAATCTCAAATCTTACAGATATGATTCGGCGGAAGATGCAGTCATTTTCAAACATGATAAGAAAAATGAATGAATCTACAGTGAATATGACTTCGCGGAAACATTTGTGCACAGAAAACTGACGAACGGTGATGAATATGGCCAATGGCTTTCACATTTTATACATTTTTCACAGCTTCTATTGAAATGGAATCCCCCTCGAGAAAGATCAACGATGCCGCTGATACTGAGCCCATTTGCTCCAGTGCAGAGTATCCTGTGACCATGACCTCTTCGCCACGAGCTTCAGGAGATGTTGCCAATGATTCAACCCGCAAAGTAACTGTTGAGGTTAATATTTGTGATTCTTACTTTCTCATGTCATAATTTAAGGACGTGTAGGCACCCCTACGAGTTATTTTGTGTATTTGGATTTCCATTTTAATTTTAGTTATTTTTTGGTGTTTTTCTATCAGGATTTTACAAGTGAATCAGATTCTACTGGTACTGACAGTAGCAATAGCTCAGATACTGACAGTAACAGCGAAGATGAGCAGTGGGAGAAAGACGCAATCGATCCTAGAGACCTCTTCGAAGTACCAGAAGGGTCGTGTTCTCAGCAGACACGCTCTGGCAGGTTTCCTGTCTGCGAAGATAGAGGAGATCTTCGAGAGAAATGTAAAGCTCTATTGATATGGGTGTGCCACTTTTTGTTCTTGTGGCAAACTAATTATTTAATAAGCGACCGTGCCCTGGATAAACTTCTTCACTTTCTGTCAGTTTTGTTTAAGGCGATTAGCCACCAAATAACAGCTCTGACAGAGATTGCTGGAGTGATTCCACAATCGGTTTATATGATCAGACGGCATTTAAAATTTGATAGAGACTCTTTCATAAAATATGCTGTATGTCCGAAGTGTGCAAAGTTATATGATTTTGGAGAGCTGTTTTACGAAGTTGATGGAACGTCAAATCCTCGTAAATGTTCCAATTCCTGGATAAAGTCAAGAGGGCGTCAGATCACCTGTAATAGCAAACTCGTGAAAGCAGTTCGATTCGCTGACGGATCGAAGAAATATTACCCACTTAAAATCTACTGCTACCAAAGCATTATCGAGTGTCTTGAAAATATGATTAAACGTGAAGGCTTTTTGGATGATTGTCAAAAATGGAAGGGGCGGAATATCCCTGGCGAAAGCTTGGCTGATGTTTATGAGGGAAAATTATGGAAACAGTTTCAAGCTTACCATGAGCAACCATTAGAAACGGGGAAATATTTCTTCGGTTTTATGATTAATTGTGACTGGTTTCAGCCATACGTTCGCCGCAACGTCTCTGTTGGCGTTATTTACCTAACAGTGCTAAACTTGCCCAGGGTCATGAGATTTAAACAGGAAAACACCATCGTTGTTGGGGTCATACCTCCTCTAGACAAAGAACCAGCATCACTCAACAGTTTTATTGAACCAGTTGTTAAAGAATTGAATGCCCTATGGAAAGGTGTTCAAATAAGTACACCTTGCGAAGTTATGACGATTCAAGGAGCCCTAATGTGCTGTTCAGCAGATTTACCTGCAAACAGAAAACTTTGTGGTTTTTTGAGCCACAGTGCTTCACTTTTCTGCTCAAAATGTTTGAAAAAAGCTCCAAATGTCCAAACAGGGGAAACTGACAAGGTTGGGAGGCCTAAAATGAAAAATGATTACGGGGGGTTTGAGAGGAAAACGTGGCCTCCGCGGGATAACAATAGCCACCGCAGATGTGTGGCACAGGTTCGGCGGAGTGCCTCTTTAACAGAAAGAGAGAAAATTGAGAAACAACTCGGAGTGCGTTACAGCTGTTTACTTGACTTGGAGTATTTCGATGCAGTCCGGTACTGTGCCATTGATCCAATGCATAATCTGTTTACAGGGACTGCCAAAAAGGTATTTAGCCATTGGGTTAAAAAAGATATACTCAAGAGAAAGGCACTGGATGAAATTGACGAGAAAATTAACCACATGTTAGCCTCGTCAGACCTTGGCCGATTACCTACAAAAATTGCTTCAAACTATGGGAATTTCACAGCAGATGAATGGAAGAATTGGACATTATATTTTTCAATGTACGCGTTGGATGGGATCCTACCCGAGTTACATCTTAAATGCTGGCAGACATTTGTACTGGCATGCAGACTTATCTGCAAACCGTGTATATCCATTGCTGAGGTAGAAAAGGCTGATTTTCTGTTTCTTAAATTTTGCAAGGAATACGAAACATTACATGGATCTTTGGCAATAACGCCAAACATGCATTTGCACACCCATCTCAAAGAATGCATCATTGATTTTGGTCCTGTGCCTGCCTTTTGGTGTTTTGCATATGAACGGTTCAATGGATTAATTGCGGACATACCTACTAATAACAGTAATATTGAAGTTCAATTCATGAGATCTGTAACGAGAATTCCGTTTGTGAAAAATATAAACCACCACTTAGACTTCAGCAAAGATTTTCTTGACATCTGTAATAGCGTTTCACTGGGTCACAGTACCGGTACATCAGCACAGATTCCGGAAGCGTCAGCCGTAGGTGCACTTTTCCGCACGTGGAGAGGGCCATTCGTAGTTCAAACCTTTTCAGATCTCACTGCAGTGAAACCTGTAGGACATGGTCTAATAGCTTCTTTTGATTCTGACGATTTGAATTATCTTCTGCAAATGTATCAATCTTTGTATGAAAACACCAGATTACAAAGGGATCATTTGCAGCTAACGTTCAATAAATATGGAGTTATACATGTTGGGAACGAAGTTTTTGGATCATATTTCAACAAGAGATCGCGAAATACCAGCGGGATTATGGCTCACTGGGTCGACGACGATGCAAATATTGATTGTCTCGCTGAGCTAAGACCAGGAATAGTCAAGTACTACATCAAACATACGATATTTCTTAACAGTGTCCCAGTACCTCACGTTCTCGCTGCGGTTCGATGGTATGTTAGAGACCATGCGATTACAGATCGCTATTTAGCACCTATTACATCTTGGCCTAAACGCTCATATTTACAAGGAGGGGCATCTTCTTTTATTCCGGTGCAACGAATCTATGGAAAGTTCATTGCGGCACACGACAAAGAAGGCAACGTGGCCTTGTCTTCACTGAACCGACAGCTCTTTCTTTAGGACAAAGGAAACACTGACTGTCCTTCATTCAGACTTTTTGTCTGTGATATACTACATCGTATTGTTACCTGTAGTGATACCGAAACTTTGCTATAAGAAATGTCCAGTGATCTCTGGGTTCCCCAAATGCATTGGGTCAATTTCATTTGAACAAAGATTGTCTAATCCAAGAAGTGTGTACTTTATGTTGCAACAAGCGTACTCTAGATCTGTTAATGGCAAAAGAAGAAACCCTTCAAATGCATGTGAGGTATTTGCTAATAACGTGAAATAGGTTCGTTGCAGAATATGTTATTTCCCTTTTCGCTTAAGTCCATCGAGAAACTGGTATATAGAAATTTATTTTTTCTTGTACTGGTATTTCATGTAGGAGATTAATGGTTTACACAATAAACTACCAGTATTGGTCACCGCACCCTTTTAAGTAACAGTTTTGTTTTGTGTTCTTTAAAGTGGACCTGTAGTTGCACATAACTAAACGTTATGCAAACAGACGGATATTTCAGGGAGAAATAATCGTGTCTATAACTAAAGTCTCAAGGGGAAATGGACATCCAGTGAGAGGACCCAGTGACCTCCCTCCACATTCCACATGACAGGAGGACATTATGCCAGGTGCACACGTTCACAGTTTTATCCCAATTTGATTACAGTTTACAGCGACGGCCTTGAAGTGTTCCCTATCTGGATGTGGGGTACCGGTCACTTTAAGTAGACGGATGATGGTGTTCTCCAGCTATGAGTAATCGGGCGTCTTGCCTTGCACACTAAAGTTTTCTTCTCCCGATTGAGACCTCGCTCATTTCCCTCCATTTTCAATAATTCCACAGAGGTTATTTCTTTTGAAGTGTATTCTATTTTGAATGCTTATATGATCTTGCAACCAACCACATTTCTCTCAACAAACAAATCTTTTACTATAATTGTAATTTCCTTCATGAATTTAATTGCATAAGTAAACTTTGCGTAGCTTAACGCGATTGTCGGCGCTAGTTGCTTTCAAACAATGCCAGCAAGCTGGTATGCCAAACTATCTCCGCCGACTGCAGGCGCTTGTACACATGGCACCGGCATAGTTTGGGGGTGCTGTGGTAGTGGCAAACACATTAGTGTCACCCAAGCAAAGCGACCCCCCCCACTCACTCCATCATTGTGGTCAGGCTTGCTACTGTTAATGGAAACTAGTGGCTGGGGACCTACCTTGTGAGAATACCTTGACCCCATGCGGTCACCATTCTCGGCTTGGCACCGGCACCTCTACAGTGAAACACAGGGAGTGGGCTGGGGAATGCGGTAGAACCCTACTACATACATATACATGTATATGGGGCATTTCCTAAATGATAATTATCAGGGTCCTTAACGAATAACTGATTCAAAAATATGGGATTGTGGATTACTTTTAGGATGAAGATTGGGCACCCAGGACCAAGGCAAATCATTTAGGTCAGACAAATAATAAAGTGACGGCTTTACTTTTTAATCACATCAACGTTATGATTCAGTTTTGTGTAAAACTTTGTTTCGTGGTGGTCATCTAAAAAAATCAAAATGACCACACGACATGTTACCGGATTTTCGAGTTCTTGTGAGACAAATGAAGGGTAAGTGGGGTACTTGCAATGGCTTATTCTTTATGGTCCTACACTGAGTGATAAACTATAGAACACTGAATGACTTCACCTTCACGAGTCTGTGTCACATATATAAATAGCCATCAAAGCTAGATATATTGAGACAATTGAACAGAAAAGGTCGTTCATAAAGAAAACCCCCATAGAGCCAGTTTCCCTTGAATCTTCCACCAGTTTCCGCGTGAGTAGTTTCCTTGGCACGTAAATCCTCCCCGTAAAATTAGGAAACGGGGTCTCACGTTTCCGTTGCCCGATTCGGGGTTGGTAAACTGGCAGAGGAAACGACTGGGTGCAAACACTGCACGCGTTTCCGTAGGTATGAAATTTTCGGAAACGCATGCCTTTTGCACAGTGGTGGGAAACACTAACCTAATGGGCCAGCCTTGTTGACATGCGTTACCTATCTTTTATCGTGGCCTCGGAGGAGACCGCTGTTGCTTTGTAAGTCATGACAAATGAAACTTCAAATTTCATGAAACTCACCTATACACTTTCCTTCCCCCTTGGTACCCCCAACAGTGCATGAAAACTTAAAGTAATCAATTTTTCTGTCCATGTTGTTGCCCCCCTTTATTATATACATATTAAAACACATTAGCCACAGGCCCTGTTAATGTTGCTGAAAAACATGCGTTGCCCTGTTAAATATTATTCATTGCAGCAAGCTTGTTGTAATAATTAGGACAGTTTGACAAAATAATCATAACTGATCATTCTTAGAAGTTTGCTCGAAAGAGTAACATACCGGTATATCCCTTGCTATTTACTTAGCCACATAGAAAACTGCTAATATCAACAAAACAGTCGGGGAAAAAATCATAGTGGCGAACAATGTCCACTTCACTTAACCCCAAAACGCGACATTATACCTTGCAAACGCGAGTCAACAGTATCAGTAATTAATTGACAGAATTACAAGCGGACACTCCAAAATAAATAAACGAGCCCTTGCGTCGCCGAGTGGCAGCTAAACTTCCGATCCACCAAAAACACCACAGTACAGGGTGGCGAGCGAATTACGTGTTGACAGACATTACCAATAGGCAGTCGTTGCATTGGAAGAGACTGGACAGCTGTTGCCTTCCTGCTAACATACAAAAATGCACAACTTTCTGGGAAGCTAAAACATTAATCCTTCCTCCCGATCAACCCCATTGAATTTAAACTGACAAAAACAAAAATGTTATCTGCGTGCTGGCGCAACGACGTGTCAGAAACTGTTGATACAAATCACCTGACACAGCGTGTGGGCCGATTAAACTTTTTTGAAATCTAGGATGGTACAAAATCATTTGAAAACGGACATCAGCCCAGAAACCGATTTTCCAGTCTTTGTTCCTAATCGGGTGCGCTGCCACACCTGAAATCAATTGGGCTGAGACAGCCTGTGGGCCGAATCATTCGGGGCGCTAATTAAGTGTGCCCAGGGGTCCCCCCTACACATTCCTCAAGAGAAAATCACACTTTTTTGAAATCTAGGATGGTACAAAATCGTTTGAAAACGGACATCCGCCCAGAAAGCGATGTTCCCGTTTTATTTCTAACCTGGCACTGCCACCCCTGAAATCAATTGGGCTGAGACAGCCTGTGGGCCGAATCATTCGGGGCGCTAATTAAGTGTGCCCAGGGGTCCCCCCTACACATTCCTCAAGAGAAAATCACACTTTTTTGAAATCTAGGATGGTACAAAATCGTTTGAAAACGGATATCAGCCCAGAAAGCGATTTTCCCCGTCTTTGTTCCTAATCGGGTGCGCTGACTCCTGAAATCAATTGGGCTGAGACAGTCTGTGGGCCGAATCATTCGGGGCGCTAATTAAGTGTGCCCAGGGGTCCTCCCTTCACATTCCTCAAGAGAAAATCACACTTTTTTGAAATCTAGGATGGTACAAAATCGTTTGAAAACGGACATCCGCCCAGAAAGCGATGTTCCCGTTTTATTTCTAACCTGGCACTGCCACCCCTGAAATCAATTGGGCTGAGACAGCCTGTGGGCCGAATCATTCGGGGCGCTAATTAAGTGTGCCCAGGGGTCCCCCCTACACATTCCTCAAGAGAAAATCACACTTTTTTGAAATCTAGGATGGTACAAAATCGTTTGAAAACGGACATCCGCCCAGAAAGCGATGTTCCCGTTTTATTTCTAACCTGGCACTGCCACCCCTGAAATCAATTGGGCTGAGACAGCCTGTGGGCCGAATCATTCGGGGCGCTAATTAAGTGTGCCCAGGGGTCCCCCCTACACATTCCTCAAGAGAAAATCACACTTTTTTGAAATCTAGGATGGTACAAAATCGTTTGAAAACGGACATCCGCCCAGAAAGCGATGTTCCCGTTTTATTTCTAACCTGGCACTGCCACCCCTGAAATCAATTGGGCTGAGACAGCCTGTGGGCCGAATCTTTCGGGGCGCTAATTAAGTGTGCCCAGGGGTCCCCCCTACACATTCCTCAAGAGAAAATCACACTTTTTTGAAATCTAGGATGGTACAAAATCGTTTGAAAACGGATATCAGCCCAGAAAGCGATTTTCCCCGTCTTTGTTCTTAATCGGGTGCGCTGACTCCTGAAATCAATATTATAGAGCGATTTCGATTTTTGCTTTTTCGCATTTCACACTTTCTAAATAAGTTCTGACACTCTTTTGTATTTCTGCCATTAAATTCCATGCTTCTTCCGAAATCACGGAGTTCATATGCCTACAATTTCCTTAATAGAAGAGAAATTGACAGTATACAAATTGAAAACCCGTTCGCGAAGGTATTATTTTGGGGCTATCATTGTCTGTACTAGCGCCCTCATCCATTTTGCATGAAGGCTTTGTGTTTTTTCGTACACATTCCGTCTGTGTTTCCTGCTGGTGAAAAAGAGTCTTTGTTGTTCACGTTGTTTCATAGCTAAGATACATTTCAGCGAACGATTTTTTTTAAACATTTCTTTTTTTTCTGTAATTTGTTTGTGGAAGTTTATGGGCTCTTTCTGCTATGCCATGATCGGCCTCCGTAGAATTTCTAGCCGGTTACGTGAAGGGTTGCTTGCAGCCGTAAAAATAGCGTCCAGCCGAAAATCAGGCTGGCCGAAAATCCGGCCCGAATTTCGTGCCAATTTCAGCCTGGTCGAATGTGAACCGCTTCCTCTGAAGCAGTAATTGTCGTCATTTTCCGTTAAGAAGCAAAGCCTATGAAGCTCATTTGACTGAACTTGTTTTTTAAATGCGCCAGTTTCTTCTGTTTGCTGTCTTTGTTAATAATATCGACTGGTACTTCAAGCCTTTTGGTAGTGGTGAGAGAGGCAGCTTACTCTGATCTGAAGATTTTTTGACAGTGTGAGTTGTTTTGCTTGTTCAACGTGTTCAAACAAGGGCAAATTCGATCAAGGACTCGACGAGGCCTAACTCTGGCTGTTCGACGGTGGGTGGACCAGTATAGTCTACTATTCGCGACAAGCCTATCAAGGTTGGTCGCGTTGTTGGTTGCCATAAACCGTTTTTTAAATAATTAGAACAGTGCAGAGAGAACCAGTTAGTTATCTGGTTATAGGCCCAGTATTTTCGAAGTGGCTATCGTTACGGCAGCCATAATGCATCTCCCATTTTCTGTCATTACAGCACTGAACTGCGCAAGTGCGACAACGTAGCTGATTATCACGACGCTTTATATATTGTAAAATTACCTGGATCGTTGAATGCTAATGGCCAAGTGGTCAAGGTGGAAGATTCGGAACCACTGGTGTGAGTTTTTTTTGCCTAAATTTCATGTTTTATACCATAATTGTTTTTTATGTTGGTTTCTAATTGTATAAGCCTAAGTAGGAACCTTTATTCTTTTCTCATCGGAGGCTTTGGAGGATTTTTTTTAAAGGGAATTAAGCATGAAATCTGAAATCTGCACTTAAGTTTGCGCAGTTGCAGTACCATAACGATAGAAAATGGGAGATACGTTACAGCTGCCGTAACAACAGCCATGGCGTAGTATTTTTTATGCTGGAAAAAAAAATTCACTAGTTTGCCTGAATGACTATTTTCACTTTTATTTTTGCTAATTTGCCCTTCTTGTGGCCATCTGGGGCCTATGTGTTTGTTGGTTGATGATGTCAGGTGTCTGTTGGCTTGTGGGTTGTGTATGTGTTTTTTGTCCTCTTGTCCTTTTTGTTTATCTGGTTATCTGGCTTTTCATGCTAGGCCTATTTGATAGTGCAATCCGTTTTGGCTGTATTTCTTTTTTGGGGGGATCATATTTTATATTCTACAATTTTATGGTAATATTACATCATTAATTTTATGCATTATAACCTTTGTCATTTTAATATCTTGTGTAACCTGTTTTTAATTCAGCCTGTGGGCTGCTATGGACAGTCAAATAAACCATAATAATAAAAATAATAATCTTTTTTCCCCTTTGGCCTAATGACCTGACAACAGTTGACTAGGGTCGTTCGCACTGCAACTTCACTGCACATGCGCTAGGTACATCACGAACCAACCACTACTGGCACTAGTTAACTAGTAGTTCTTGATCGAACCATAGAGCTACAAACCCAGCTCTATGATCGAACTTACATGTACTCCAACTTCAGTAGTGTTTTGGCTTTTAATAGCCTGGGCCTAGGCTTACGTTAGTTAGGCCCTAACTTGTACATGTAAGCATAGAGGAAGGACACAGGAGTTGCAACTGAGGCACTTCAAAGTGTTCAAGTGGTCGCCCCTGAGTCAGATGAATAATAGAAAAGTTAAACATTCCAAAAATGCCCGATTACTACCTGAATCTTAGCCGGATAAGTGGGGCCAGTAATATCGTAGCAATACTTGTAAGTTTTTTGCTTGCAATTAAATACAAATTGTCGCTGTGACCAGGAAATGGAGAAAAGTCCCTGATATTTGACCTACTTTTGCCATTGAAAATAAACTTTTTAAATTTTGATACACTGTTCCATTGTACATGCAAAGTGTGTAATTTTATTCTCCTCTGTCCAATACATCAGTGATCAAAGACTTGGTACAAGTTTGGCTAAGACTGGCCAACAAAATGTTCACTACTGCTTGAAAGCTTAGTTCATTAGGAACAAAATGCACTATTTCATCACAGGGAGTGATCGTGATATCTCATAAAATATGCTTTTGTACAAATGCCATAATAAAAATGATTCAAACAAAACACAAAATCTTGTAAACAACTGGGCTATTTATTCCCAAAATAACTCCAGAAAAAAAGAGCTCATTAAGGGCAATGACTGCACATGTAGATTTAGAGCACACAGCGTAATGCAAGCAACCGAACTAGCATTAAATTTGATGTCATGAGATCATACCAAGCACCAACAAAGGCATGAATATTCAATTTCCTATACCTCAGTGCACAAAGTTTTAAGGATGCAGATTACCATCGACAAATTGCAGGGGCGATCATAGGGTACAAAGGGGTTTTGTGGTTATGAAACAGATTGTGTGTAGCAAGCGTTTGCTGCGCTCTGGCTATGGATATACCAGGTATGCTAGAAAGTGGTAATTGGCCAGATGTTACAGCCCGGGCACTTCAAACTCCTTCTGTGTCCTTCCTCTATGATGTAAGTTAGAAGCCTTGTCCCCAAAGTAAGGCAATAACATCCTTGCAGCATCCCATGCTTTCAATTCATACAAAGGCCTACAAGTTGGTCATGTGGACGTAAATGCAAACTACGTGTACCCCAGATGTGCCAGAACTCTGTCGGGCTTCATCATCTGCTGTGCTCATAGGAGTGCAGCAGACGACAAACCCCACAGATTTGTTCTGGGGGTAAATGCAAACCACACATTTACATGTCATTCCACAGATAGGCCCTTTTTTTTAACCATTTCCGTAATCTGAGAACTGTGAATTAGGAAGAAAAGACTGACGACAGAATTATCAGCCAGTCAAGTGGTAAGATCAACAGATTGCACAAAGATTGAGCAATCACGCTGATTTAGCTGATCGCACCTCCATTCGCCCACAACCTCACTCGGGTGATATTAATATAAAGCTGTTACAATGGTCTAATTTTTATGAAGGAATTGTATTTGAGGAAAGAATTCCAAATGAAGACAATACTAAGTTTTGCCTGCAGTGATCTGCTGACCATCTGAAAGCAATAATACCTCCTAAAAAGACAAACTTAGCAGTGAAAATATGGAGGTATTTACAAGTTTTCAGACCAGTCTCATATGGTTTGTGCACAGGGTGTCAAGCAGCATCCGTATAAATTTGTATGGAATTCTTTCTGTATTTGATGCACTGTATGTTGACTGTTGAATTTTGTTTGGACTTTTAACAGGCCAAAGGGTCTCACACCTCATCTGTTTCACAGAGCGTCCTGTTTTGAGTCACCCTCCCCCCAAAGCGGCGTTCAACAACCCATCCCACAATCATGTCGTACATGCTGACCCATCTCCACAACGGCTGGCAGGTGGACCAAGCCATTACCTACGGCGAGGACAAAGTGGTCATCATCCGCTTCGGCCATGACTGGGACCCCACCTGCATGAAGATGGATGAGATCCTGTATAAGATCGCCGACAAGGTCAAGAATTTTGCCGTCATCTACCTGGTGGACATCACGGAGGTGCCCGACTTCAACAAGATGTACGAGCTCTACGACCCCTGCACCACCATGTTCTTCTTCCGCAACAAGCACATCATGATCGATCTGGGCACAGGCAACAACAACAAGATCAACTGGGCACTGGAGGACCCACAGGAGATGATAGACATTGTGGAGACGGTGTTCAAAGGGGCGAGGAAAGGACGCGGTCTAGTGGTCTCCCCTAAGGATTACTCCACTAAATACAGATACTAAACTTGCCGTCACACAACAAAGCTACCTCAACGCTCACGTTTCGAGTTGCTGGCAACGTACAACGCGCTAAACCTTCTTTGAACCCTGCGCGTGTGGAGGATGTTTGTTACGGCACCCTCAGGGCCAGTTCATACTTCATGCAAAAGCAAAAATGAACACGAATTTATGACGTCAGAGCAAGTATTCGCACTGCCAATTTGCAAGTTGAACACGTTTCAACTTGAGCTAAATATCACTGCAGATCTTTCATGATGTCGCTTCTATTTTACATTCACATGAAGTATGAACCAGCCTTTATACTGTACATTTTGCCTGTCATTTATTTAAGTTTGAAGCATTTTTGCCAATTTGTATTTAGGACTCTTCCCTCCAAATTTACATTTCCATTGTTTTCTCAGTATGGCTGTTTGGCCCCCCCCAAAAAAAGATTATTTTAAAAATTACACACAAATATAAATGAACCGGGGTATCTACTTTTTTTAGTTTGCTCATTTTTAGAAAAATGAGAAGTTGGAGACTTTCAACCAGCTCATACATCATGCAGATACCTGATAGAACCACACAACTTGCAGGACACAAGAGCTATGTCCAAATCTTGACCAAGGTCCGAGTCTTGGCCAGTTGCAAAGTTGTTTACCCCTTTCAGTAGGGATTGAATTTTGACCTGTGGACGTTCCATCACGTCAAATTGGCCTGGCATTGACACGAATTTGCTTGCAGTATCTGAAGGCTGTTGTCTGTAATTATACAGTCTACACGGTCTACCTGTAGCTTAATTGCTGCTTTCAATTTTCTGTGCCCGTGAAAAAACCCCCGACATCAAGACTGCCGTTTGTCGTGGGGTAAATGAAACTGACCATTGTATCTACCAGAATGTTAATTAATATCTGATGTTGGTTGCGGCTCTAAGAATTGTGAACTCTTCTATGTCTTTGTCAGAATTAACTAAGTTTCTGCCACCACTACTAAGTCATTTTATGAAATATTAAACAGCTGTCTTTCCAGTGCATCTCAAAGTTCATGTATATTCACTGAGAAACAGTGCAGGGTTTGACACTCCACAACCCCCAACCTTTCCACAAAAAAAAAGACAGAAGAAAAACAAAAATTGAATTTTTTTATATATTAATTCTTTTGTAGGGCTCACGCACACAACAGTTCCCTCTGGGTATCTGACTGTGCATTGTACATGTAACTTTGGCAATTTTGCGACCGACGAATAACAATTATTCTGTGACATTGTCTGGACTTCATTTTAGAATAAATGAGAATAAGAATTTGGAGTCGCAAGAATTATCTCCATGCCTTTATTGTGTATGTATGACTTTCTCCAAATATATCTACAAACAGGGCTATGGTTTCAGGACTACGGTTAATTACAGATATGAAGTACTTGTGTATAAATTTCTATCATGATTATCGTCTCTTTAATCCTGTGACCAATATGCGATCATTATAGGAGGTACGTGTCATCTTTTGGGGGTAAGTACTTGAAACCATTTATGCACACTCAGAAAAAAAAAATAAAATTCAATAATCGGTTAACAATCCAAACTTAAAACTTGTTTGTTCACCCCGAGAATTCAAAGTAATTTGGTATTTACTTCATTTCAGAGCATAGTGCAGCAATTTGCAAGGAGATAACATGTAACCAAAATACTTCACACTAAACTACCGGCTTTAAAAGCAATGTGGTATTTGAGCCCATCACAAGTCCCTGCAAGTCCATCACAAGTCAAAGCCAATTCATACGCTATTCGAAATGCATTCTCTTGTCATGATCACCCTCAAGCCCTAAGACTAGCCTCGTGAAAGGACTTGTGATGGACTCAAATACAACACTCTTTACAAGCACTGGTTCCAGTCAACCACACGTACGTGTACATTTTATATAATCCATAAAAAATGAAGTACAATAAGCCGAGGTATACATGGCCTATATTAGCTATGGTAAACTCCATTCACATGGGCGTACCCATGTCCTACTGCAAGTGGGATTTGTACTCACAACTGAAGTAATGCTCAACTGTTGGATCCAAAGATAGACACTCAGACAGGGCTATAAACACTGATCGCAGTATTTCTTGATAAAGCAGCATTTCTTGTCAACATCTCAAACATTACACTCTGCAGTGATTGCATTATCCGGAAATTTATTTTAAAAAACACTTCTATAAAATTACGTAAGCTAATTTGTACAATGACATACATGTATCCTTACAAAATATGTACAATTTGAACAGGGTAATAGTTAAGGCCAATTTTGCACATGATTTTACCTGTACAAATATGTACATGCAATTTGAATTAGTTTTGTAAGACACTTTGTAAAAAAACCCAAAATGATAGATAATAAAAAACATACTCAAGGGCCCCTTCAACAGAGAACAGTGATAAACCAAGTTAATCAACATGAGCTGGTGTACACAGTCCCTAAAACTCTGTCTACATGTACACGTACAAAGGCATTTCAGAACTGGGACTACCATCTGTAACTTCAGTTGGGGGAAACTGTCAAGAATAGCCGAGGACGCTGGTACAACCACAATGATGAAAGTACATGAAGCGGGCTGAATGCCTTACTTGGAAATAAATTAGTCTCAATGCAAGGTGCTGGTGGCTGTAATTTAATATCACCAAAAGAAAACAATGAGGCCAAGACTACACGCCATGCTACCGCCCTTCCGAACTTCAATAAAATGAGCGCGGTGGCTGCGCTAAACGCCAAACCTAAATACAGCAGCGTGGTGCCACTACCATTTGAAACGATGATAGCATGCCATACCCTGTCAAGCTAAAATGCTTGCAGTGCCGAATTCAATTTGCCAGTCCGAATTGTGCTGAACGCCATGCTATTGCCATGCCGAACTTAAAAATTTGAATTCTTTGAGTTCCACACAGCAGTAGCATGGCGTACAGCCTAGGCCTAATCGGGCCTGAGCTGAAGTGCACCCTCACCGTTAAAAGAAAGACAGATGGTACTAAGTTTTCCGACCGGGTTCTAGCACGTGTTCACAGTGCAAGCAAAGACCACACATTCTAGGCTAAATTTGTTGTGCGTACTCAGAGTACTCCGTGTCAAATATAAACTTGTGCACCTGCACGGTGCATGAGTACCAAAGGACTGTCAATTTCATTTCAAAACATGCCCTCTTTTGTTCCTGCTCGGAGTGGATTACACGCGCAATTCTGTTCTACAGGAAACGCCGTAGCGCATGAACTGCTATTTGCTATCAGAGACACAGTAGCGTGTTCTGAATTACCTGAGCAGATAAATGTAGACTTCTTACAACTCTGCTGTGATGGCAGTTTGTGAGTGAAAAGAGTGGTTCATGTGCTGTACGTTCGCATGATTATGTGATTACAAACAGTAGCGTCTTGCACAAAGACTATACGGAAATTGAAGTACACATAAATTTAATGCATCACTTAAGACTTTGGAAGATAAGCAAACTTCCAACCAAAATGGCTAGAAATAATTGTAACTACATTGCATCATCTATGAATTCTTGTTGGGCTACGCAAAAACTCTTTGGCCAATTTTGGACTGCAGCTTTCAAGGGTATCACGTTCCATGTGGCTGGGCTGTACCTTCCTGATTTCTTTGCCAGCTCTCCGGTCTTTGGTGAATTTTGCAGTGTATGGGTCAGGCGGCTCAGGGTGGAAGATATGAAAATTCCTCTAGGAAAGCGTAGGCAGATTGCCTGTTGGTGCCAGTGTGCAGCGCAGAGTAGTACCCGATGTGCGTGAAGAGATTGGGTACCACGAGGTACTGTCTGAGGCTCTCTTGCTCCCTGAACGCTTCCAGGGCGAAGTCCAGAGGGAACCCCGGCTTGCAGGTCACTCCATCCAGGTACTTCACCAGGCCTGCCACTCTCTCCCGGGGGAAGAGGACTGCCGGCAGGCAGCAGGAGGTGCCAGGGTCCAGGCGGGCGAAGTGCTTGGAGAGGCCATAGAGATGCAAGAAGTACGGCCGGCCGATGAGCCAGGAGGCGAGAAAGAAGTAGGCAAAGCTCACGAGGAAGATGCAATACGAGGTGGCAAGGTGGCCGCGCCTTCGGGACTTCTGATCCAATGCATGGTTGGCGATGGGTGATGATGACAGCTGTCCTGAGCAGAAGTGGAACGTAATGGTGACGAGGCTGGCTAAGACAAGTGACAGCGCCACCCAGTCGCCAACGAAGAAGGGGCTGCGATGGAAGTTGGCCAGCTCGTTGGGGAAGTTGAGCTTCAGCCAGGCCCAGTCATCCGGGCCCACCACGGCTCGCCCATGGGCGAATGCCCTCTCCAGGCGGTGACGCAGCAGGTGGTCCAGGACCTCGTAGAAGTTTGCACGTGGGAGGGCGTCATCCTGCAGCAGCAGGACATACTTGGCGTCAAACCGGGCAGCCGATTCCAAGCAGAAAGTATAACCCTCTTTCTCCTCCTCGTGCCTCCAGCCGTCGTGCCTCGGGCGGTCCAGCGGGAACCGGACCACATGGAAGTAACCCGCTAGCCTATCTGCCTCCGGGTGGCTCCGTCCAGCCTTCTGGGTGGTGCAGATGAACGTAAAGACCTCATTCTCAACTCCGTGCCTGGCAATGATCTTGTGCAGGCCCGCCATCACCTGTGTGAGATACTGCGTGCTGAAGGTTCTGGTCTTGCGAGAGACACTGATGACCCCCACGACGATTCGTAAGCTCCCCGCTTTGGGAAGTGCCTTGGACGGGCCATTTTTTGCCAGTGTCGCCAGATACTTTTCAGCATCGGACACCCTGTACTGGTTGAGTTGGAGGGCTTTCTGTTCAACATCCCTGGGTGTGACAAAGTATACTGAATATGGCAAATTTTGGCACAGCAGGGGAAGAACCAGGAGGAAAGTTACTCCATACACGATTGCAGTCCTCACCAAAATTCCTTTCCACTGGAAACATAAAAAAGCAAGTAAGAAAGAAATTACCAGTGTTAACGATGTGCTCTCCATGGCACCTGCCACATCATACATGTTCACAGCCTTTCAGTTAAAAACAGATAACATAAGGTACTGGGCACATATAAACCTGCATGAACAGCAATTGTTGGTACTTTAGTCAGGCGGTCTAACTTGTAGGGCTACATGTATACCAAAGCGCTAAATCACAATATGTGACTTACTCGGTGAAAATGAGTCTTACGTCGCCAGAGCCACTTTTTTGAGTTTTCATTTGTATTGGAATGAGCAAATTGAGTTTTTTGTTTTGATGTATCACTCAGTTTGGCATCCTGATGAAAGTGGATACTCCATGGTGAAAAATGCTGTGGGTTCCTGTTAATTTACATGTACACATGAAAAATTTTTCTGAAGGACTTCTTACTCCAAAGTGGCTCTGGCGACGTAAGACTCATTTTCACAGAGTGGGTCGCATCATCAGATCATGTGAAGTCTGCTAGGCATATCCACAGCGCACAAGTCTACGTGTATGGAAAACTACAATACTGCATGGCTTATGTACATGTACAGCTGTTATCACAACTGTGTCTGTATTCCAAAACGATAAATCAACAAAGCCGGCGCGCCAAAAAACTAACACACAATTGGCAAATGAGCATTTGGGCTTGTCTTGTGTAAACAACACAAACGTGCGCCCAAATGCGCAACAGATCAATTTCGAGGAGGCTGTTTAATATGCATCATGATGATTGATGAGAAACGATGTGTGGTATACATGTATGTTATTGAGATATATATGCAACCATACGTATGAAGCCAAACCACGATGTGTTTGTGTTTGTATTGCGCATGCCGAATGTGTATTAGACTTGCGTTGCAGCCGTTTATCGTTGTATCAACAGTAAAAACACCATCAATTTGTGTGAATTGCGGTAGTCAAGCGGTTACGGCATATTGGTTTGTGATGCATGGGGTGTGGGTTCGAATCACGGGTCGGAATTGTGGGCAGGGAGGGGTTTTTTTAAAGGAAAATAAAGCCCGAATGTTATTGGAGCCTAATTTCACACGTGAAGTTTTTATGGTTGGTTGAGCATCTAGATGTCATGCATTGTGCATGGTTGTGAACTGTGGTTTGGCTTCATAATCATATGTGTGATTGCATATATAGCTCATGTTATTGCATGGAGGTAGAAATAGTTATTGGCACGTTGCATTTGTCACGCCCCAACTATAGCATCAGTCCCAACTATAGTTGGGCCCGTCCCAACTAGAGTGCTACAGTTGGGCCGGCCCAACTACTGCAGAGAGGTCCTGCGTGCACGATGTGCCCTGCATGTGCCAAAGTCATATTGTTTACAAACGTCATGTCATTGGTCATAGGGCTAGATGAAGTGCCACATTTTATATGAATTGTGTCAAGTGTGGGACACATTGACTTGGATGATGTTGAGACATTTCCCACAGACATTGGTCAACAATAGTTGGGCCAGCCCAACTGCAGAACTACAGTTGGCACTGTCCCAACTATAGTTGGGACACATGCTATAGTTGGGGCGTAACACATTCACAGTACATCATTTGGAATTTGTGTCTTATTTCAATATATTCTTAAACCACGCACAAAAATATCTGTCCCTAAATTTAAGCTGGGAAAGAGTTCCATGAACACTAATTAGTAATTTCCCCATAAAACACTGTAAAATGTTGTGTTTTATTCCTCCATGAATATTGTAACAGCCATCAGAAGTGACATGTCCTAAAAGCGAAATTGATGCTTGATGGGAAATGATGTGTGGCATTCACGGAGGTAGAAATGGTTATTGACATGTTGCATTCACAGTCACACATAATTATAATCAGTGATTATGGGTTTAAAATTCACACACCTGAACAAATAATGTTGAGGATGAAGTGTAGGTCCAAGTAAATACGCGTGTAAGGCACAACATAACGTCTCGCACAGCAAATAAACATTACACGAACGTTTTCACTAAGTATTTGATGTCATCACTGATGCTGGCCCCTAAAAACACCGCTAATCCTGTATAAACCTACACCAAAACACTAAGTCAACATTGTTGACAAAAGCGGCATGCGCCCGGCCCAGCTCCTACTAAAAAATTCGCTGTAAATTTGATATAGCGCCGCCACACGGGTGATGGCTAATTAACTTCAGCTGAGAAAAATTAGGTCATCCCCACTAACCAATCAGAACGTCGACAATGAATCACGTGTCTGCATATCCTTTTGAAAGATGATCCAAAACAGAGGAACGTCGGAGTGATTCGCACCGTAAAGTTTGTTCAGGAAAACGGTAAGGGAATCATTTGTTTTCATCTGAAAAGTGAGATATTTTAGTATAATCTTTATGTAGTCAGTGTCAAGGTGTATTCATGACTGGTGAAGTGACGTTTGGGTTAGAGAATTGTTCAGGCCGAGTCGACCATCTGGGCTGTGGCCCGGGACTGCTCATGCTGCTCGTCCAACTAAGTTACCATGACCATTTTGAGTGACATTGGGTAACGTTCAGTATGTGTCAGCATGGTCAGTGTTCTATGCAGGAATGTTTTTGTTCATGATCCATGCATGAATCGTCTTGATCCAGATCCTCAGACAATCCCTGGGCCGGTTTCAGTCTTTGTTTCATCAGTTCACGAGGATCTGGATCGTGATCAGACGTCAAAAATGTTGTTGGTCATGCCTGGTCCACTAACAAAACCGATTTTGGGTCACTGAAGTTGTACCTGAGTCATTTCGTACCCAAGTCATTTCGTACCCTGGTTAACTTGTACCCGGATCAAGTCGTACCCAAGTTAATTCCTCATGTTCGTACCCAAGTTAACTCATACCCAAGTTAACTCGTACCCCCAAAATAAATGACACTGAAGCCGCTTTCAATGGTTAAGTTGCAGACTTGACCACAAACTTCTTTGAAGTGCCGCCATTATGATCGCTTTTCGTGCTGGCGTGGCTGCAATTGTGCTTCAAAGAGCAACAATAGAAATTGTGGATTCTCCCAAGACTATCCAAGCGGGAAGGTTGATGGCCAGCCCCCAAATAGCCCCAAAATGGTGACGTATACAACGCCTGCAAAAAAAAATAATAATTACACTGCTTCGGTTTGTCTATCAAATTTTATTGCAAAAAGAAGTCACTCAAAACATTTACAATCTTAAACAGCACATCATTAATAAATTTATTTTACTGATACTGGCCTGTGTGCCTCCGGTCATCAGTACACTACAGTACTGTCGCAAACTGTACTACAAAGTTTGTGATAGAACTGTACGGCTGGAGGTGTTCGGGCTATTATTTTACCAAGTCAGGAAGAAAAAAGTCACTCAAATTATTGCATGCCAAAAGCTGCAATTTCAGTCGTGTTTGTTTCCATTTTCTGCATGCTTATACTGCACGCTGTACTTATATTCAAGTTTGTTTTCCAACAACGTTCTCCCGCAACGCTCAATGTCTGCTGCATAGCCCGCTCTGATGTACAGTGTGACCATTCGCATCAAGACTTCACTGGATCATCTCTAAAAACAAGAGAAAACATGGCGATGGCACTAACAATTTGACAAATGATATTTTTTCAAATTCAATATCTGAATTTAATATTCCCAACAATACATGTCAGGGAAAAATGCTTCCATTGGTCAGATTCAGTGTTGAAATTCATAGGGTACAAGTTAAGTTATGTGCGTTGGGTATGACTTGACTCGGGTACGAGTTAACCAGGGTAAGACTTGACGCGGGTACGACTTGACTCGGGTTCGACTTAACTTGGGTGTAAATTTTGGGGTACGAGTAACTCGGGTACGAGTTGACCAGTTACCACAGAGATTAACCTACCTACATGTACCTACATGTAGGCATGCTAGGCGTAATGGATAGCATGAACCAGCTCTGGGATCACTGATCCCAATCCAGATCCACATGTGAAACAAACAGGCCCTGAATTGATGGCCCTGAACAATGATGAATGGCCGAGTTGTTTTTTATCCATCATTCATATAATTTTTAGTGTTTCATAACTGTCATGACTTTGACGTGTTTGAAATGCATGATTGCTCGATCTGTGCACAATTTGTCGATCTTGTTGAACAGTTTGCTAGTAAATACAAATAGCTTCTCACATCTAGGAGTGTCTGCAGCCATGATTTAGCAAGATTTCAGAGATGAACAAGACTTACATGACTTTTAGCCCTGTTAAAAATTTCTACTCCTTTTAAATTCATTTATGAATAATATACTTTTAAAATTGTTATATGATTTCTGATGCTTTTCATTTGAATCTGCTTGAAACAAGCCTCCATAGTGCAATTTTCTCATTTAAAACAAAAGAAGATGTTCCCGTCCTTTTCATGAATTTTGCATTCGAATATTCATATTCGAAAAATAATATTCGTGTGTTCGACAGTTGATCGGATATTCGGCACAGCCTTATCGGTGTGGATCCAAAATAAAGCCTCGTTTTAGGGTCATCGATGCCCCTTCCAACCATAAGCCCAAAACCCAGGTGAGAGGGCACTGTCAGTCTGCCACTTTTGCTGTCGAATGAAGTGACACCTCAGTTCAAGAATCAGGGAAACATGTTATGGTTGTTAAGGTAACGTGTTGAAGCCAGAGATCACTTCTGAATCAAAGACTGAGCATCTGCATTCCTGTCAACAGGCTACCACATGATGCAGGCACATGTACACGTTGAACGCTAAATCAGTACGTTTTCTGTTATCCAGTTGACATTCACAGGATGCATGTTTGTGTATGTTGTGTACATGCCCCATTTATTGGAAAGTACATTGACACTTTCACCTGTAAGTACCCGGTATGCATATGCTGCTGTTGTGGTACAGTGTACATGCACTTTATGTTGGTGTATTGGGCATTGTGTACAACACAATGCAGTGAGCACAAAAGGAATACCACCGGGGAACATTCTGGGAAAGAAAGGAACACCACTGTTGAGTTCTGTTGTTAGACATGCCTTGGAACGTTTACGTTTTCCGAGCTTCATATTTTTCCTGACACCAGGGGCCAGGAACCTCACTGCTGCAGCTTTTGCAACGATTTAACTAAGAAACACGTGTGTGTTCGTGTACATGTACATGCGAGGGTTTTATCTAGGATTGAAACATCTGCGTGTTCCTTCCCAGCCAAGGTTCAAAACTACATGTGCCTGTCCTCTCCAAGGAAATTTCATAAACTGTCTAAGGCCACACTTCCACTATACGGTACCTGGTATTTTGGAAGGAAATGTGAAGACTTATTTTCCAAAGTTGATTCCGTGGGTTTACCCAGAATATACATTGTACCTCTGAGGGTTTTCTTCCCACCTCTAAAACTGTTGTTGCTTGCCACTGTCTCCTCTCTACTGGTTTCTTCAAGCTTGCCAGCAGCAGTGCCTAGGGCACTTCTGCTCAAGGAATCTTTGGTGTCAAATGATCACTACTAGCAATTAAAAACTGGAGCTTGTACATGTATGTCAATTTTGAAGAAGCAAAAGCTGTCTGTCCAAATACATGTAAATGTATGTTGTTGCCTGTCCTCGGGATGGGGAGCTCATGACAAGTCATGCTGACACACATTCATACATGTTATGTACAGTACATGTACATATTGGGTACAAGCCTCACATAAGCTTTAGACCTCAACTTTGCATGAATAAAATTAAACCGTGCACAGACTTTTGGGGATACCAACCCGCGGGAGCATCAAGCCGGAAACAAAGTTTCTTTGACAGTTGAAATGCTGGCGGGCACCTGTTTTTTTCTCTCAACGTGACTCGTTCCCTTAGCCAGTCCCTCTTCCCCCCCCCTCTTTCCAACCACACAAAGCCATCCTGGGATCAGGTAAAAATAAATAACCCCACAATCAGGATGTCCAATTAGACAGGAGCCCCTTACTCATAGGGTTTGCCTGCTGGGGACGACTGTTGATCGGAACCGGGGAAAGTAGAAAAGCGGCAGAGCGTGCGGATACATGTACATGAGTTGTAAGCTCAGAAGCAAACAGCGCCCACTTTGTTCTGGGAGGAATCATTGTACCGGTGCATGGAGGATGTAACAAAGTAGGTACATGTTCATTTACGTGCATGTGCAAAAGTCTAAAAATTTATGCTCAGCCTAATGTACTAGAGCCCTCCTTTTGGTGTAACCGTCAAAAACAGTAAAAAATTCCTTCATCTTCCCCTGTACGTGTACATAGACATACATGTACATGAAAGCTTGGAGACCACGTGTGGCTAAAAATTCCTTGTTGGGCAACTGAAAATGAAGTTCGGACAACCAGATTTTAGACTCCCCTGCCCGAAGGGCAACTGTATATCCTACACTGTATGCCACTTGACTGATTTTGATTGATAGGACAACTGTTGAGAATGCATCTTTGCATAGGAGGGCTAGCTAGCTAGCCAGTGCACCAATACATGCAGAAACTCTTAACGCGCAAACAGTACAGATTCGACCAGGCTTGTATCACTTACAAAACCTGAGTTTAGTCCGCCTGTGAAATTTGGGTGTCCAGATTTGTCCCAGACCAAAAAAGTTGTATTATTTTTTAAACTTTTACACAACGTGAACATGTGTCCGTGTCTTCATGTGCATGTGATTGGCTGTGTCTATACCGTCTATATTCATCTTCCCACATACTCGTAGGTCATTCCATTTATTTCAGACCCTGTTGTCATTGGTGGACAAATACCGGTGTACACGTGTACATGTAAACTGCATCTATCATGGAAAGTGAAGAGTGTGATATTTATTGACAAGGCTGGACAAAAGTAGCAACCTGCATGTCCGAATTCAAATTTAAATTCAAACTTACGAATGTATCATGTCAAGCAATCATGCAAACACAAACGCACAGAGAAGAGGAAAACCAGAGGATCCAGAAATAAACCAAACTATGTATCTAATCCTTCAAGAGCTGAATGTCCCATCACCCCACAAGCATCACTAAATGGTGCCGATGAAATACATAAACATACCGATATGCTTAACTAGTGGTAATGAATACTAAATTTCAAACTTCATAGCACACGTGTACACAGATACTTTTTAGCATTGAAAGTTGTTTGACAGCATGACAGCCCAAGTGACCTTGGTGCATTTATGTGTACCTAACAGCTGATGTTTACTATAGGGGAGTGTGTGTTCCTTCCTGTGTGTGTCTTTTGCTATTGTGACAAATTTCAATCCATACAGGGATGTACATGTACGTACAGTATGTAAATACATGTACATGTAATGGATAATAACATACATGTACATATAACTTGCATGTAAATTTGAAAGTGACCTGTCTGTTACACCTGGTCCCTTTTTGTACGCTCCTTTTTAGAATGTGCACAATACAACACAAGTGACAGCACCCCGTGTGTAAGTTCCCATTATATTTGTGGCCCGTTCATTGAAGTGAGTCAGAGTTTGTGTGCATGTACATGTGTATACATCCATTGTGTTGTGACTCAACTAGTTACGTTGGGTAACTTGAGTTGAAAGCACACAAAAATTATGTACCAGTATCACATGTTCTGAGGTTTGTGTAAGATAGAGTGACCAACAAATACGAAATGTCATACTTGAGTTGTAGAAGAATTGTTCTGTGTTTGTGAAAAAGAATTTCGACTTTGAAAAAAAAAGCAGAAATATTTTATCATTCAGCACAAAAAACGTAGAAATCTCACTAAAAATGGAAGCCACGTCTTCCATATAGAATGGTAAATAAAAAATGCGTCTGCCATTAAGTACATGTACGTACGTGTATACAGATATTTGTTAACTGACCACTTAAATCAAAGCTACGGTGGTAAGGCCACACCATTTGCTAAAAATACCGGTACCGACGCCAATGCCTACACCAGACCCATGGCTGTTTGCTGCAGCCACTCTGGAATGTAACGTTATATCCGCAGTCCAGTCCGCTGCAGTTAGTCACTGTACATGTATTTTCATTTTGGTGGACAGTGAAAAATGAGAGTTGATAAACATCGGGGATAATCTGCTTGGGAAGGAATGGCTGAAATATTTGGATGTTTAAAGCGACGTTATTTGAGGATTTTTTTTTTGGTTTTGCACTTATGAGCTGCTGTTCTGTATCTACTGTAACACTTTTTGAGTCTGGAGAAAGCCACTGAGACTCGTTGGCCACACTTGGCGTAGTTGTGGATTACACAAGTACCCACATGTACATGTAGCTCCTTTTGGCCAAATGGAACCCAAAGTAAAAATTTGACAGAAGTGTAATTTCACCTCTTCAACCAAACTTGCAATTATTTCAGTGGTAGTGGTAGGCCCAAAAGTAACGAGACTGTGCAGTTTACATGGTACATTCTACAGTATCATTATTACACCAATAAAGAACAAGTTGAAAAGATAGATCTCAAAATGTCTCCTGCCTGTACCCAGTTCACTGTGACCCTGAGAATGGTGGCTGACTTGGGCTCTGAAGGGATTTCCATTCCCCCCCCCCAGCATTGCTTCCTTCTGAGAAATATATTATGTACATGTACATGTACATGTACCGGTACATGTAATGCACTGGCACCATATGTCTGGAATGATGTGCGGTGAAATTGGTCATGTACAGTTTTCCAAAGCTGCCATGCTGGGAATGTTTGAAAAATGGGTAATTCACATATTAGGGCATGCAGTGCATTTTTATAGCATATTTTTTAGCATATGTAAAAAGCAATGTGAAAGCGAAAGTGAATGCAGTTATAACACACATGTACATGTATCTTGTAGTTGTAGGGATCCATATTTTACCTGGTTTGTGTATTATTTTTATCACCTTTTCTAATCGGATTATCCTTAGACCTAAAGCTTTGGCAGTAAATGTCTTCAGTGTGAAAGTTAGTACCAGTATCTATCGATATCACTGTGTATTTGTATGTCTTCAGTTGTATGGAAAATGCACCCTGTACATGGTACACTTTACTGGTACATCTGTTGATACATGTTCTGTGGACTACATACATGTACATGTATGTACAGTGTACATGCACTACCAGTGTGCACTTGGCATGCTGTACTTTAGTAGGTAATGTACATGTACGTACATAATGTGTTCATGTACATTACAAGTGTTCAGTGCAAATTCTGTGCAGAGGCACGGAATCGGTGCAGTGTCTCACAGGGTATGCGCTGTAGGTTGACAGGTATGACTCATCCACCTCCATGGTAATTAATGCCAAAGACATTGCAAGTTACCATAGGTAGCATGCAGTGCAGGGGAGAACCACAGATGGCAGACAATTGCACAGAGTACTCAACAGGATTGAGAATAGTGTGAAATGTTCACATGTGCGAAGCAAGGTCACAGCACAAGAGGATGCAGTTTATGTAGATGTAATTTGGAGTCTATCTGTAACGATTTCCTTGTGTTGATATAGACATGTATATCAGCTTTCTTGCGGCATAGGTTTGTTTCTTCGCTTGTTTTTTATCAGCGCCATCAGTTCTGCTTGCTTAACACATTTGTTACTCATAGTGTAAGGTCAGGGGGGCTTTATGATTATGGAGTCGTTCAGAGTTACTGGAGCATTAACGGGTCCTTTGAAGTGAAACCTGATGTGTGCCTCCATGTGGTTTGAACAAACAGTGGAAGAAAAAATGGACCAAAGAATTGACAGGCGGTTTTCTTTTTTTTTTCTGGAATCCGCCCAATTTCAAAGCTGCTGTGGCTCCTTTCGTTCATTCCTTTTAAACATCATTCCCCCGATTTATGTGAGCGGGCATCCTCTCTAGGTGTTTTAGGGACGCTGCCTTTGACAAGATAGAAACAGTTGTCAGGAACGTTCAAGAAATGGGGGCCTATTACGCACTCCATAAAGATTCATCCTTATTCGTCTGAAGCGACGTGAATAATGCCATGGAAATTGGTGCATTCCACAGTGTCAGTCATTTCATATCATGTCATTTACACAGATTTTGATCTGTAGCTTGTCGGTCTTTCTTGCTGTTTTGAAAGCAATCCTTGTCAGTTTGTACATTTCCTCTGTAACTTTTGGACAGTTTTAACCTTTTCTTTCCCTCATTCCTTTCTTGCAGACCACTTATATGTACATTGATTCAAGATTGAAAAAGAGTAACTGGACGAATGACCTCTGACCTCCAAGATGGCGGATGACACGGAATATCTGAAGTTACCGGTGGAAGAACAGTGCGTCCACAAGGTAAACTGCAGCCTCCGACGTGCAGGCCTCACAGTGTTTTTCCCAAGTTCTTGTCAGTTAAGCCATGGTGGTGCCATTACATGTTCATTCCATTCCCATCACAACAAAGTTGCGGGGGACCAGACAAATTTCTTGATTGTAACCAGGACTTTATAATTAAAGGGGTAGAAAAACAGAACACTGAAATTCAAGAAATCTGGCATTTGCAAATTTACTGTTTCTAACAGTATTTTGTTCTGACGGTGTTCTTTATTTTGAGTCGACGGTACTCCAGTGGCACCATACAAGATGCGCATGCATTTTGGCACTAGTCACCATACTTGCACAAGTTGAAAAGGCATGAATGTACATGTACATTTGTACGTGTGTATATATAATGGGCAAATACTATATGACCTGCGTGTGAGTAAGCGCCTCATGAATTCCGATTGACTGGTGTAGTCTCTACAAACAAACATGTATATGTTCACTGTGCTACCTTGGCATTAACCCTAACCCTGCTAAATGCACCAGAATGCACCAGAGGTAAAAAGTTGGTGCATTTAGCAGGCAACGCAAGTCTTCTGGTGGTATGCATTCTGGTTCATTTAGCAGGCTTGGTGTTTACGCCCTAGCAACTAGTGCACCAGAATGCACTGGTGCAATCCGGTGCATTTAGCAGGGTAGCTAGAGGTACCGAGAGTGACATAAATTTGTTCACTGCACAATGCACCAATATGCACCAGTGCTTACTGGTGCATTTAGCAGGGTACCCATTGGGGGTTTGGTACATTCTGGTGCATTTAGCAGGGTCCTTGGCAAATACTCCTTGTGGGTTAGGGTTAATGCATTTGCACAGGCAGTGCAGTCACTACTGCCCAGGGTGGATAACATGTCCACTCCCTTATCCCAGCTGGTCGCACCAAGCCCAGTGTGTTAAGTTATTAATGAATATAGACATGTTCCCTGGCTACACATGTGCAGTACACAGATTATGCATTGGGAGTGCACACTGACCTCAGGTGCACTCTGTGCCCCCACTCAAACAAAATCCAACACCATCGCCCCAGGCCTTTGTTGGTCTTTCTAATTGACCGCTAATACGATATCTTTCACCATGCCCTTTGTAGCATCACAGAGAGTGCTCGTGAGGGTGAAACATTCCATCAATTTTATGGGCATCTGTTATCCGCCTTGAGCAGAAGCGTCCCCTTATCGGTTGAAAAGAGCCTAGCTGGCAGTCGGGAGCCTTCATTTTGTTGGTAGTGATATCACTGTAACGTGTGCATATCATAGTTGTTTCTGTACCAGTGAAGTACAGTTCCAACCAAAGGAGCCTTGGTTGCCAAGGAGATTGCTCCCTCTTTTGGTCCAGCTGGAGGCTCATTGTTTTGTAGTTCATGATGAGTGCACGTACATGTACATTGTATGGCTGCTACTGTGAAAGTGACTTCAGACGTGCATTTGATCCACAGTGAAAAAAAAGGACCTTTAATATCTCAAAGACTGCAGAATTTGGAGAAGGCGTTGATTTGAATTTTGAAATGAACTAACAGTGCTAATTTAGCCCAGAGGCAGTCTTGTGGTTTGTTATGCTCAGAAAGGTCACGCACACTGTATCAAGAGTAACATGATATGTCAGTGAACTCCTTTGCTGACTGCTAGGTATGGAAAGCCCGGTTGCACGGTTACGAGGAGGCAGTCAAAGTCTTCAACCGTATCACAGACGAGAAGAGCCCCGAGTTTTCCAAGTACGCCGGCCTGCTCAAGAAATTTGTGACGGACGCCAACGCGGTGGCCCAGGAGAAGGGCTTGGACGCCGTGCTGGCGTTTCTGGAGACGGCGGCCCTGGCACCAAGGTAAGGGACGAGCCAGTGGGCTTCCGCGCTCGCGTGTTCCTCTCCCTGGTGAAACGGCCTGGCTATGTGCAATATCTGGGGCCTGTTGGTTTCACGTGGATCTGGATCACAGTCAGTGATCCCAAAGCTGGTTCACTCTATCCATTAGGCAGGTTCTGGTGTCGGTGAACCAATGTCAGATCACTGATCACGATCCAAATATGTGTGAAACAAACAGGCCGGCAGATCTAGTACTGGTATATTGAGCTCCCTACCAGGAGGCCGGTTTCAGGCTGGAGCCTGATTTGAAGCTTTCTCCATTTGAAATGTCAGACCAACTCCAGGCCTCATTAACCGTAACCCCCTAGGCTTTTGTACTAGTTACAGTATTGAACCTAACAAAATTCAACAGATACAACTCGTCTCTGCATGGGAGTCACTATAATTTCGGGCACATGACTGGACAGAATCTGGTAAACTCAAGCACATCTACAGTGTTGCAGGTTGAGTCATTTGGTGTGGATAGGTCTCGGCAGAATACAGGTGACCTGCAGAGTGGTCGTACTAAAGTTGACAAAATCAAGCACAGTCCAGTACATGGTACCACTAGCCGGTCACTCCATGGAGTGACCACTCCATGTCCCTACTCAAACAAATTCCAACACCATCACCCTAGGCCTTTGCTCCTCAATCCAACAAAGTTGAACAACAAATTCTTTATTTCTGGCAGTGAACCGGCTAAAAGTTGACAAAATACGGTTGGAGTTTGAGGGACTTCAGACATCACCGTTAACCCTAACTGCCCAAAACCTGCCATACTCCAACAGCAGGTTTTGTGAGGTTTTGGCAGGTTTGGTACCGTACCTGAGGAACTTGTTGAATTTTGTGAGACTTGGGATGAAAGGCCCAGGGAGATGGTGTTGGATTCTGTGTGAGTTGGGACACACAGGGTTCATTGTGTGCAGTGTCTGGCTTGCTATACCAATTGTTGGACTATGCTTGATTTTGTCAGGTTTGGTACTGTTCAGTGCAAGTCATCCTATACTGCATAGACCCATCCATACCATATCACTCAAACTCCAACGGGCTCATTCTGTTGGAGTTTATCAGGTTTGGTACACTACCCTGCATGTACAAGTTCATAGACAAGTACATGAACCTGTTGGATTTTGTGAGGTTCAGTATGCTTTCTAGTGCAGGAGCCTAGGAGGTTAGGGTTAATCAAAACTTACGGGTCTATAAAAAAATACACAGCTGATTACTTTTCTCATTGAAACTTAAATTTTACAAAATGGAGAGTGTCTGAAGTCTTCAATTTATTTGGCAATCATTCGTTTGTGCATTCACCATCGATGCCTATTTACATGTACTGCAGCTTATAACCCAGTTACCAGTTTAATATTTGGATGAGAACCTTGGTGGTTGAAAAGTACGTGACTACAACACTGCCAACTAGCCAAGGTCGCTTTTGTATTTTCCCTTGCCGTGCTACTATGAAAGCTCTGCCCTCTGCCTTCACAGGACGTGCGGAGAGGTGGTTTCGGCGGTGGTGCTTAAGTGCCTCAACTCCTCGAGGACGAAGACCCGAGAGAAAGCATCGGAGATCATCATGGTGTACATTGAACTGGAGAAGCAGGAAGTAGTCATGGTGGGTTGCAGGTCGAGATAGGATGGACAGAAAAACCAAAGACCTGTTTTTTTGTGTTTTAGCAGGGCTCCCGTGGTCATAGAAGATCCTGGAAAATCCCGGGAAAAATCCTGGAAAGTTGTGGAAGAGTCATTTGAAAGTCAGGGAAATCAAGATAGCATAAGGTTTAGTTTTGACAGGCTGCTTTTTATGCAGTAATGGAATAATTTAAATTTACAGACTTTCCTTGTCAGGTTGTAATAATGGCTGTGGCAGTCTTCCAGCTCGTAATGCCAAATACCGTTTCTCTGGATTGGAAAATGACATTGAATGTCAGAAAATCGTCGTATTTACTATTCTGGAAAATCTGGAAAACGTCATGGAATTTGGTTTTCAGATTTCTGTGGGAACCCTGTGTAAGTCTGAACAGTGTACTTGAGAAAGCTGCACTAACTACACTGTGCAGCAGAGTATTGGATATGCTCCGCTGAGGCATGAAGACACTGTTGCCTGCTTCTGTTTTGTCATTTATAAGTCAAACCGGCCCCGTTTTAAGCAAATTGGCCACATTATAAGCAAACCTGCTCCTATTCTAAGCGCAATCGTCTGATAGCATTTGCAAATTCAGCTTCCATTTTGAGTTAAATTTTGTCTCTGAAGAAAGCAGTATCTCTCTGCTATGCTTACTATTTCCAACCCCCGTTGCAATGGTGGGAGGCACTGCCAGAGATTCGGTATGCCTAGATGTGCAGTGATGTTGTTCCGGGGCTCCTGTATGGTTCCTGTTTGGTTCCTGTTAGAAGCAGCTGCTTTTAACTCTGAACAGTTCAACAGACTGCATTTATGTCCCTGCACAGAGGCTCAATTGTCAGGGTCTGGCATGAAGAAAAGTACAGGGTTGCGGCAAATTGCCATGGTTTGCTGTTTGATTCAGTCTCATTGTGTTAAGCGCTTTTTGTCCATGAACTGAACAATTAGGAATGGGAAATTTGATGTAGAGAGCTAGTTTTTCTCCTTTTCTTAGATAAAAGTTGAAGCTATGCACGGTGGAAGTACTAAGTAAGGTAGGCTTGCAGTTGCACCGTCTACAAGAAAATATGTCTTTTATGAGTGTGTGGTTTTAAGAAGATCTGATGTTGGACACTTGACGTTCCGAACAGTATGCTGTGTTCATACTGTTCGGAACGTTGAGTGTCCACCATCGGTTTTCCTTAGAACCACACACTCACAAAAGAGATATTTTCTTATACATGGTGCAACCGCAAGCCTACCTAACTCACCTTTTCTTGTAAGGCTTCAGCACATCAGTCATAAGAGCAGGTCCACTGTTGTAAAGAGTAAAATAACTGTCACTCGTATGCCATTGCCTGCATCTAATTCAAAAGGTCCAACTCGACCCTTTCCACTACAGGAGGAGCTGCTCAAAGGCTTCACCAACAAACAGCCCAAGATCGTGACGGCCTGCTGCCAGCTGATCCGCGAGGCCATCCGGGACTTTGGCTCCAAGGTGATCGCCCTCAAGCCGGTGGTCAAGGCCTTCCCCAAGCTGCTGGAGCATAGCGACAAGTCGGTCCGGGAGGAGGCCAAGAGTCTGGCTGTGGAGCTGTACCGCTGGATCAGCAATGCCCTGAAGCCCTGTCTGTCCAACATCAAGCCTGTGCAGGTACCTCTTACAAACACCTCTCTCGTCCCACTCCAAGTCTGACAAGTTCACATCATTAACTATGAAGCCCTGTCTGTCCAACATCAAGCCTGTACAGGTACCTCTCGTAAACACCTCTCTCCTCCCACTCCAAATCTGACAAGTTCACATCATTAACTATGAAGCCCTGTCTGTCCAACATCAAGCCTGTACAGGTACCTCTCGCAAACACCTCTCTCCTCCCACTCCAAATCTGTTTACGGTTCATATCAGTGGCCAAGAAGCTATGCCTGTCAACATCAAGCCCTTTACAGGTGTCTGGAAGAAATTTGCCCTCTCCTCATATCAGTGGCTTGTCAGCAACAAACCCTGTACTGTTTTTTGTGCCTTTCCTCCGAAGAGAGATTGTTTGGTATTGTAACGGTTTCATAAACTTCTGATGTACACCTCTTTCAAAATTTTTGGACACGTAAGGTGGCAGAAGTTCCAGGTTTTAGTTTCCATTCACTGTGCACATGGCAAGTGCTCATTCTTTGATGGTAGTGTGAAGTACGAGCGACCATGAATTATGAAACATTGTGTCCAGCTAAATGTAGGCTGAAGAGGTTTGCAGATGTGCAGAGAAGAAACGTTTCTGTACCGTCTTAGTTTTCCCTAGCTGGGAGAAGGTGAAAAAAGTACTGAACTCAGCCAGCTATAATAAGGTCATTTGTATGTTGTGCCCAATCGACCTTATTCGCGGGAGACCCAATTTCAGTCGTGATTTTTTTGGGGGGTTTGGAATGGAATCAGAGATAATAGAGTCTGGTTCCTCAAACATAACGTTTTCAAATGAATATACTACGTTGGGGAATCTGACTAAAATTTGGTCCCCCGCGATTATGGTCTATTGAATTATGACTAGTGCAAGCTTCATGGAGGCCTTGCTTGCCGACCGGGGATTAATAAGTTCCTGCTTTGTTGACTTTGTGATAAACGGTAACTTTACCCAGATGACGTAATGTGATTGTCACGGATGTTGAGAAACATCTCTGTCTCTCCCCCCCTTCCACCTCCCCCCTGCAGCTGAAGGAATTGGAGGAGGAATTTGAGAAGCTTCCCAGCAAGCCCCCCAAGCAAACGCGCTTCTTGAAATCCCAGCAGGACCTCAAGGCCGCAGCACAGGCAGCCGGGGACGAGGACGAAGAAGAGGAGGACGGTGACTAAGAAAATCTTCCTCATTCTTATTCCCTGTTGATATTTCTTTAAATGAATGGGCATCAGTCACCGAAGAGGCGGGGTCACTCTTGTAAAAGGCTGCATCTGAAAACCTTGCCTGGGCTTGAAATTACACACAACTCTATGGGAAGTGGCTTCTGCCACTACCATGGACTCACGTGTTATTTAAAGCCACAGCCAAGTAATTTGGACAGGGTCTTCTGACAGCAGGAATTTGCTAATATCTGCTCGGCTAAAAACAGCAAGTGTCGTATGATGTGCATTGCCCGAGGCTGGACATGAGTTGTTTCCTAATCCTTAGTAAATGCATTCATCAAGTATTGTTTTCTGAATGGCATCAGGAACTTGGATTAGTTCCCAGTTTTTGTGAAGTTGAGTAGAAGATCTGCTTAGCCAAACTTGGTGGGGACTGACAAAAGTATTGAAATGGAGGGGGGTTGAAGCCCTAGGGATGAGGCCCCTTTCCACAGTTTTTTCTCGGTCAGGTCTAGTATTTATCTGTCATCCAAGAGGCAGAAAATTGAATAATCTTGTAGGCAGTTCTTTTGTCAGCATAATTTTTTTGTAAGGCAAAATATTCCAGACTTTGAAAGTGCTGCAGCCAAAATTTTAAACTGGGTGGCTTGGCTTTGAAGCCTGCTGGCTACGTTTAAAAAAGAATGTGGATCAGAAGCCAAGTTGATTGGCTGACAGGGTACTTCTGTAGGTTCACTGTTAGCGTGCTAAAAAGCAGAAGGTGCGTGTCACTGAGAATCGGCTACAGCTTCCTCCCACTGCTCTCGGGGTTTGCATGTGAGTCGTGCGAAGCCTCAAGTACTCTGGACCCGGGTTACTTGGTTCAGACGCACAGACAACGTGCATGAAATATATGAAGTTTTTCGTAACGGATTCGCTGCGCTTAACTCGCATGAAAGCCTGGAGGCCTTCAACTCAAAATGCCATCCACTAGATTGATAGCCCGCATTCTTGGTGCTTTGCAGAGGAGGATGTAGTTGATGCGGGGCCGGCCGTCGATCCCTACGATCTCCTGACGGCAGTGGACATCCTGAGCAAGATGCCCAAAGACTTCTACGACAATATGGTAAGATTCAACATCGAACCGTGCTGTTCTTGTCATGATCTGGAAAAAATTATTCTCTTGGGGGAAAAAAAAATCAGTGATGTATTACGGACATTTCATCAAGTCTTTCTCCCCAAGTTTCTGCCCTGACCAAGTTTATTCCTGGGCTACTTATCCTCCCTGTTTTGCATTCAAGTCTCTCGGCTGAATCTAAAAAAAAACTTTGGTCTCCCTTTTTGCATCTCTTCCCGCAGGAGGAGAAGAAATGGCAGATCCGCAAGGAGGCCCTCGAGGCCCTGCTTCCCCTGGTCTCCAATCCAAAGATCGAGCCGGGCGACTTTGCTGATCTGGTGCGGTCACTAAAAAAGGTAACACACAGAGCACATGATACGAGGGCGCATTCCACTAAAATCAGCAGATCCCTGCACACGAGCTCATTCATATTTTGCCATCCCACAGGTTATTTACAGCAAGAGGTGCCATAATCAGGGTCGATTGTAGAACTTTTTTTTTTTTTGTTTTGGGGAGGAGGGGATAATGGGAAACTGGTGTGACTTACTTTTGTGAAATTGAAATGAAAATTGTCCAAGCAGTCACCATCTTGAATTTCCCGTGAGAGACGCAAGGCTGACCTGTTCCTGAGCATTACCAGGGCAGAGCTAGTTCTCTCCGATTAGTGCGTTATTTTCTGCTCTGCGTAGTGTTTCCTGGGCTCGTTATAAATTAAATGTCCTGTGTTTTTGTTTGCTGTGGGTCATATGTTGGTTTGAGCAGGTACCCGTCATAACAGAAATGGTTACTTCATTTTGCAGACCATTGCCAAGGACACCAACGTCATGATCGTAGCCCTGGCTGCCAAGTGCCTGACGGGTTTAGCCAACGGCATCAGAAAGAAGTTCTCTCCCTACGCAGCAAGTGTAAGTCTTTTTAAAAGAAGAACTCGTCCATTTGAAGATTATTTAAATGCTTGGCACTAATCCGCCTCGAGCAGAAGCACCCCTTCATTGGACGAAAAGAGCCATGTTGGTCGGGAGTTTTCATATTGACTGGTAGTGACGCAACTGTAACATGTGCATTTCATAGTCGTTGGTGAACCCAGGAAGTGCAGTTCCAACCAATGTAGCCTCTTTTGCTAGGAAAATTGCACCCACTCTTGGTCCAGCTCGGGCTCATAGTCTGGCCAAAGTCTTAATGTCCATTGTTTGTTAGAGTCAGGGAACAGTCAGTGCAACATTATCTTAATGACCTCCAATACAGAATCAGCTCATTTAAATACTCATACATATGCATGACAGGGTCTGCGTTCTATTTGTAATTTTACTCGGAATCAGAGAACCAGAGAGGAAACATTGTATAGGGCATTCCAGCCAAACTGATGTTAAAGTTGGGTTTATTGCTTCTTGCTCAATTGAAGATTTTTAGAGAATCAATGATAATGCCAGTCATGTGGCTGGCCAGCAAATGTCCTGAAGTCAAGTTTTATTGTAACTGTATTGCATTGGGAAAGAGTAAAGGAAACGTGACATGCCAAGGAACATGTCTTGTCTCTTTGCAGTGCATGTCCACGATACTGGACAAGTTCAAGGAGAAGAAGATTAGTGTGGTGACGGCCCTGAGAGATGCATCCGACGCCATCTTTCCATCTGTGAGTTTTGAGTCCTGCAGAAAGAACTCGTGAAATACTCCTTTTTACTCATCTTTTTGACACAGTTCCCAAGTGACTACAATCCAGTTGGAGCCAGTTCCAGTGCAGTTTGAACTGGTTCTTGCTGGCTGATCTGGCACTAGTTACTATTTGGCCAGTGAAACAAGAGATACTGAAAAAGCAATCACAGCAATGTAACTCATGAGTATGAAGAAACCTACGTTGGAAAACTGTAAAAATACGTTCAGTTTTAAGAGGCTGAAGGCAGACCTTATTAATATTCTACTGAGATTTTGTGAGTTGTTCCTCCTCTGACTTGGACTTTTATCACCTGATCTTGCCAACACTGGCCGAATGTAAGTAACACAAAAAGACTTGTTGCTATTTGAGACGTTATGAGTAGCATTCACAGGCTTTCCCTGTTTGGGGCGTGAACCCCGTACTGTTGTTTGCATTGAAATGGTGGCTTGGTGTGAAATTCCACTCACCCGGCTGACTTGTTCCTGTCTTACATGTATATCATTTCAGACATCACTGCAGAACATCCTAGACGACGTCACAGGAGCCTTGGAGAACAAGAACCCTTCCATCCGGGCGGAGACTGCCCTCTTCCTCAGCAGGGCCCTCCGAATCTGCACCGTGTCCATGCTGCCCAAGGCCGTGCTCAAACCTCTCTGCACACTCCTCGTCAAGGTGTGTTGAGAAACCCAAAGGCTGTCTGGCAGTTTTCGTCTGAATGTGTACAAAAATCACACATATGTGTTGTGAGGAGGTGCAGCAGAGTTAATGTGTTTGTTGTGTCCGTCTTTGTCACTGTTGAGTGTGTATTTTCTGCAGTTTCTAAAGTGCACGCATGTTTGCGGAATACACAAAACAGACAAATGCCCCATTGGAGGGAAATCATTGATTTTATTCAAAGAATTCCTTGGGGCCTCAGAATCGGAGAAACTTTCCACCAAATTTATCATGGTTTCCTCCAATTGTTTTAAATTGATATTTTATTTTACTCTGGCAGAAACTTGCTGACACATTTCCTGAGGTTCGAGATGGTGCCTCCCTCGCGCTGGCTACAGCCCAGAAAGTTGTGGGAGAGAAACCCATGCAGCCCTTCTTCAACGACCTGGACAAGATCAAAATAGACAAGGTGAACAGTTCGCTCAGCTGGAAATAAGTACTGTCCAACGATTGAGCCTTTGGAACAGTTTATTCAAGTAGCTGGTGACTTGAGGATAGAGAATTGTGATTGGACAGTGGTTTGCTCAGTGTTCCTGCAGCCAGGAAAGTCTTGAAAAGTCATGGAATTTTGTTTTCGTTTTCCAGGCCTGGAAAAGTGATGGAATTTTGTAAAAAATGACTAGTCATGGAAAAGTCATGGAATTTTTCTAACACTGTGTGATTTCTATTATCAGGAGTAAGTGCATAAAATGTGTGATTTTATTTGCAACTTTAAAAGTCTGAATAGTCCGAGAAATTGCATTATTGGGTCATGGATATTCACAATTTGGTCAGGGAAAAGTCATGGAATTTGACTGTCCTTTAGGTGCAGGAAGCCTGTTTAAATTGCTCAAGAAAATTCTGAGTGACCTGTGATGACTCGATCACAGCCTTCTTCCTGCACAGGTGTTATCAGTCTGTTATGTAGGTCACATAAGTGATAGACACTTTTATACCCTGATGTGTGGATTGCATGGAAGCGTGCATCAGGAAGGGTTAAAAGTAACAGCCACTGATGGATGGGTCTGATGTTGTTCTTTTTTGCTTGTCAGATCAATGAATGTGGGGAGAAGGTTGAACTGAACAACGGCACCGCCCCCAAGAAGGCCAGCAAGCCCAAGGCGGAGAAGAAGCCGGAGCCCAAGAAGAAAGAGGAGCCCGCCAAGGCCCCTGCTGCCAAGAAAGCTGGCGCCAGACCCAAGTCTGCCAGCGCAAAGGTGAGACGAGGCTTCCGGGATAAAAACGGGGAACGTATGCAGGAATTTTCAGGAAGTGTTTCAGACGTGGTTCAGGAGTGAACATTTTGGGAACCTTTGTCTTTTTTGGCAAATTTGCTGGTGTAAAAGTTAGATGAGGCTTCATAAACAAAACAGGAATATTCTTGGAAGTTTTAAAGGTAGATTGTGGAAATGTTGGAAGTTGCAAAAACTTTAGGTTAAGGCCTGACCTTCAGTGAAAGCTCTTGAAAATATTGCAAAGCCACTCTAAATTTTTATAGCACGAGTGGCCAGGCTCAGGGGAAGCTACAGTAGGGTTTAAACATAATGAGTTGGTTTCTTGTAAAATATCTTTGAACATTTGGAATATGCTTGGGAATACCATTGAACAAGAAGTTATTATTCGCTGAAAAATGATATCAAATTAATTTCTTCCTAAAACATGGGATATCAAAATTGAAAAACAGGAAAGGTGATAGAAATTACAAAAAAAGATCTTTCCTCAGAAGTTGTTTTTAACTTTTGAATTCCTGTGTCGACTGTGTTACTTCCCACACACTGCAAACTATGATCTCCCAAGTTTTTGCAGAAAAAACAATATAGTTGCAGGATGAGTGCCGCAAAAATGTGCAAATTTAAACCTGGTTCTCATAAGCACAGTGTAAAAATCAAACCTTGTTCTCATAAGCACAGTGTAAAAATCAAACCTTGTTCTCATAAGCACAGTGTAAAAATCAAACCTGGTTCTCATAAGCACAGTGTCAAAATCAAACCTGGTTCTCATAAGCACAGTGTCAAAATGAACTTGGAGCACTCATTTTTCTTCCCTTGCTATTGCAGTCAGATGCTGCCAAGCCAGGCGCAAAGAAAGGGGCCAAGAAGAAGGCATTACCAAGCGACGGTGCCAGAGAAATGGAGTCCGAGCCGCTGCTCTCGGTAAAGTGGACAATCGCTTTCAGTAGAAATGTCATTAGTTTTTTGTTATTTCTCAGGTTTGTGTATCAGGACAAAGACAACCATCATAAAACAGGACATGGAAAATTACAAAATACGCCGTACAAAATGGTATTACACCCCTGAGGGACTGCCAAGAAGCGTACTTAATCACTATCGTGATGTCTGCATGTCAATTTCTGCCCCGCTTGCTCTCGCTTCCGTAGGAGGAAGACGTTCTGGAGAGAGCGACGGCGGTCTTGTCGGCTCCCGTCATACAGCAGCTGGAGAGCGCCAACTGGAAAGAGAGACTAGCAGCTATGGAGGAGTTCACGACGGTCAGTGCTCGTACTTCGAGATAGTTTGAGAAAAAAGTTAACCGACCATCTATTGATTCCTTTAAATTATTGTCTGATTTTGCCTTTCACAGAAAGTTCACAACATGGACAAAGAGAGCATCAATACGCAAGTGCTGATCCGAATCATGTGCAGAAAACCAGGTTGGAAGGAAGCCAATTTTCAGGTCAGTAAAATTGCAAAGGCCAAATTTTATATCGGTTCCCGTGGTTATTGAAAATCTTGAAAAGAGTTGTCCTGGAAAGTCACAAAGTCATGGAAAAAATAAGAAAAAAGGATGTTATGGAACAGTCATGGAGAACGCGTGGAAAGTTCAGGGGAAATGGGATGTCCTTGAATCCTGTTTTCAGAGGGGAAAAAGCTATGGGGAAACATCCTTGAAACTAAGATCATGCAAGGTTGCCCCAGAGGCATTTTTTTTTTCAGGTTTGCGAGCGGCAAAAATTTGGCCGACCAGCCACGATTTGCTACTGAGCGAATATCAAGTAGCCGACTTGAGGAAATTTTTCATCGTCAAGCCATTCCCGTCTTCACAAAAACCATCATTTTGATTAATAAACACTGATAATAAAAAAAAACATCTTTGAATCCTCAACCGAGACAAATGAACATAGGAAACAGTTCAAGTTCCCAGCGCGTAGCCCAGTTGGCAAATAGAATTTTGTCTACTGTTTACCCCAAAATGCACGGGGGGAAAAAGGCCTCTCCACGGCTACCTCTTGGTGGCACACTGCAGTGTAAATCGCCCTTTTCAAATTGATTAAAATGTTTGTGGGAAACTAGGCTCTGCCAGTCTCAAGCAGGCCCGTTTTTTCTCTCTGATATTTCTGCAGGTGCTGAATTCCAAAGTCAGTATGGTGGGCATCCTGGCCGAGAAGGCGCGCTTCTCCCGCCGGACAGCCAGCTGCGTCATCGGGGGCCTGGTGGACAAGATCGGCGACATCAAATCGGGGGCAAAGGTCAGGGAGTCCATGACGGCAGTAGCCGAGGCCACGCAACTGGGATACATCGCCGATGAGGTGAGATAGGGGTATCTGGAAATACCCGCCAGACTTCTTTTTGAAGCAAGTCTAGCCCGTCGCGTTGTACATGCAGTTCTAGTATGTAGACACAAACCTCCTCGCAATCTGGTTCATAAATGTGACGTCTCGTCAGTTTAAACCACACCCACTCTACATAGAGTTCCTTGGAACCTGAGGTTAACGCGTAACATGAGTGCTCATCTGAGGGAAACTTGCAATCAGTGGTGCATGTGCATGTATGACAAGGTCACTTAGGAACCGGATAATCCATCAACATCTGACAGAATAGTAATAAAAATGCTTCAGTCGTGTATTAGTAAAATTGACTCAGCCTGTGAAGTACAGAAAAATAAACTTGATTCGGAATATCAGAACCCGTGTAGGTACCACAGCTAATGCACGATGGCCTTGATTTGTTGATGCTGTCCACTCATGTGTGCCTTTGTCACCCTGTAGATGGTGAGTTACGCCTTCAATGAGCAGAAGAACCCCAAGAACCAGGCTGAGACGCTCAACTGGCTGGCACAGGCAATCCAAGAATTTGGTTTCACCACGTAAGCACCAAAAGAAAGGAAAAATTAGAGAAAATAAATTCACATCTGTGCTGCTTTAACAAAATTTACCTTGAGCCCTAACTCCTTTGATACTTTTTCTGGAACCCTCTTGAATCCTCAGAAAAACGACCTACCTAACTACAATACCTAACTCACTACCTAGCCATGATACTTTACCGTTGAGGGCTTTCACGCCCTTGGTGAGGTGATTTTTTTTTTCCAAACATGCTTTAAGTTTCTCTTGTTTTGAACTTTTAAACATTTTTTGGGTCTTGGTTCATTGCTTTTCCAGATTGAACGTGAAGCCACTGATCCCGTTCATCAAGAAGGCCTTGGCGGCCGTCAACCCCCAGGTCCGGACTGCGGCCATCTCATTGATAGGGGTCATGTATATGTACATGGGCGGGGTGCTGCGCTCCCTGTTTGAGAGCGAGAAGGCCGCGTTGCTGGCACAGATCGATGCCGAGTTTGAGAAGGTCAGTCGAATCATGGACCATTTACCCAGGGATGTGCAACTTAAGCTCAGAGCTGGTTCAGTGTGTGTTACAGCCGGCACAATATCAAAGCAGAAATTAAGTTGGATTGTGTAACACTTTCTCTAATAATAAAACATATATTCCTGTCTACCACGTTGTTTTCATGTAATATTTCAAGTCGGTACACCCTTTCTAAAAATATGCTTTACAAGATATTTCATCCTATACATTCTCAGAAAAGTTTACCACAAAATTGGGGATTTTGCCTCATGAAAACTTTGTTTCTCCTTGAAATCGATAAATGAAGATTTATTTGTCAAAACGAATAGATTTAAGCACCGCGCCGGCGGGTCATCTTGGCATAACCATGGCTGCACAGTACATGCTGCAACGAGTGTCATGTGGTCGCGAGTTTTTTCGAGAAAGTTGAGAGCGCCTGCGGGGGTAATAACAATCCATAACACGCATGGAACCAAGGTCGCACATGTGTTTGCACTGGGGCCGCTCGCGGTTACACATCCCTGGGTAAATGGTCCGTGGTCGAATGCTCACAACATAGTCACTCTAGCTCCAAATGAAAGTTTTATTGAGTCTTAAAAGAAGTTCAAGTTAAAGGTAACGGGAGATCATATCAAGTATGCATGGCCACATGGACACTAGTCCACACTGAGATTGCCTGAACGCAGCCCCCAAAAATAGCTCACATGCATCATTCTTGTGACCTATGAGATAAGGTCCATTCATGTGAATAACTGCCCAACATGCTACATTAAACTACATTGAAACCTTTATACTTGCTTGAGTGCCAGGCCAGTCAGACTGCAGTGGAGGTCTTACCAGTGCTGCATTCCGTTGGTTGTCCCGTTCTTATTTACTCTGGGATTCTTGGGACTCTCTTCAAAACATCTCAGGTCTGAGGTATTTTTGTTTCAATCAACAGTGTTTCTAATTGAAATGTCAACTTTGTTTGCACAGGTGGCGGGCAACCAGCCACCAGCCCCCTTCAGGGGTATCAAGTCCAAGGTGCCGGGCACCGGTAACGCGATGGAAGACGAAGAGGAAGATGAGGGTGCGGAGGAGGAAGCGGGTGGGGCCGGAGCCGGCGGAATGAACCTGGCAGACCTCGTCCCCAGGACGGACATCTCAGGACAGATCACCCCGGCACTGATCGAGGAGCTTGCTGACTCCAAATGGAAGATCAGAGGAGAGGCTCTTGAAAAGGTAAGGTGTGGGAAAAACAGTGCGGGTGACAGCAGATGCAATTGGTCACCTTTATGATGGTTTGGAAGAACTTTTGACAAGTGAATTAACATCTCCCCAATGCAAAAATACATCTTGAAAATAGTTCGCAGTACCCGCTGCTTCATTTGACTCGGACCGGCCAGCCGACCCCAGCAAGCTCGGTGGTCGAGTGGTTAAGACATCTGCACTAGTAAGCAGGAGGTCGTGGGTTCGAGTCCCACCCGAGTAAGCTTATGAGGTTTTTTTGCAAGCTCTTGGACAAGCACTGAGAATATAGTGCTTTTTAATATACGTTGGGTAAGGGCAAAACCTGCTATATGTAATTGACAAGTGACCAATCGTGTTATTCATTGGATGTTTTGGTTTGATTTGCCTACTGTCTCTTATACCGCATATTTGATTTTCTGACTGTCCAAGCGGTTATGGTAAAATGAAACTTGATGACTCATTGTATGTTTTGTAGAATTTGGGTAGTTGACAGTCCTTTAACCCTCACCGCCTTGGCCCTTTGGCTGGGATACACCCTCAAATTCTTCAAAATCCTCCAAGAGCACCCATGAAAAAAATTAGATACAGCCTCAGTCCTTCAAAATCCTCTGATATTTCTTAAATATGTTCTGTGGAGGGGAGCCCACTGCCTCAACCCTTTTAAATCTTCCAGCAATTCCTCTCATTATGTTGAGGCAGTGTGAATGGTATTCTGGAGCAGTATGGAGGGTCTAACATATAATGTGGGCAAGATTTTACGTATGGCTGAACATAAACAACACAAGGTCTCACCCACAACCTTGAGACTATGCATCCTTCGCAATCAGGAATGCAACTTTGCCATGCAACCTCAATCCTTTAGAATCCTCCCAAACCGCCCGGAGGATTTGGAAGGATTGAGGATGGTTAGGGTTAAAGATCAGTTTGATAAACTTGAATGGCCAATTTTCACCTGCTTTGCCACTAAAAATCTGCTTTTGCATGGGCATGGCTTTAAATTGTTGTACGGCGCTCTATAGGCACTGGTTATCAGATGTGACTGGAATATTTAGCATTTTTACTGATTAAAGTCAGAATTTGTTCTCAGGGCTCGTTTGACAACGTGGAAAGTTGTATTTTTGCTGTTGTGTTGAAGAACTCTCTCATTGGTAAATTTGCAGGTCACAACAATTCTAGCAGAGGCGAAGCACATCACGCCAAACTTGGGCGAGCTGGCCGGAGCGCTGAAGGCGAGACTGGGAGACTCCAACAAATTACTGGTGAGTTATGAAAGAAGTTCAACAATTACCAATCTTGAATAGCCCCGTATTATCGATTGGAGACCTACTTCTGGCCTGCATCACAAAATGCCAGTCCGCAGAATCTGTGCCTTTCCTCTCTTGAAAGTTATTTGGAGTTCATACTTCAAAAACAAGTGCAGAGTGTGTTTCCTGAGTTAGAAATTGTATTGTCCCTCATTATTTTAAAAGTCGTAGTTCTCTCAAAGTTGTTTGAAACTCAACCCGACCTTTTCGCTTGCTTCCGGTCACAGCAAACCACCACAGCCAATATCTGTGCGACAATAGCCAGCGCCATGGGTCCCCCAGTCAAAGCATACGTCACACGGCTAGCACCCGGACTCTTCCTCCTGACAGCTGATATGAAGGTTTGCCATTGCGACTTTTGTGGGAATTTGTCCTCCACGTGTCTCTGCAGACACATATCCTATTAATTTCATTGTAAATCTAGCATAACTTAATCTACTGTTTGAGTTGTGTTTCAGGTTTAATACATTCACTGTTCACTTAAACATCTGTATTATTTTTACGGGGTTTATGGGGGGCGGGAAATCAACCTGGTGTGTCAAGCATGGCATTATTTGTGGTTTTTGACAGTGTCATTATCAGATGATTTCATTTTGTTCATTCTGTCTCCCCAGCCGACTGTGAGGGCAGCAGCCATTGCAGCACTGAACGCATTCGAGGAGCACGTTGGTCTGGCTCCATTCATTGAAGACGAGATCCTGAGCACGGCGCTGAATGTGGACAAGCCATTCCTGAGAATGGAGGTGAGATGCCGGCATATGCTGCAAGTGCATTTGAAATGTTACTTTTATCGGTATAGATACATGTCAATGGAAGATGTGGGCACCGTGCACGTTGTCTCAACACAGGGTTTTTTCAGCAGTGAACCTGACACAGTTTTTCTCAAATCTATAAAAACATTTGAAATGGACAGGGTCGGCAAAAGATCCGTTTTTGTTCGATCGTGTTACATTCCATTGAAGGAGCACGGAAATGAGTGCATCAATGAGCAAAATACAAATGATGATCAGCGATACCGCCTTAGAAGGGAACTCATTGCTAGGTGAGCCCACCAAGCCCGCACTTGAAAGCATGCACACCCTTCTTGTTGACTTTGAAACGGTTGATCCTCCGCCGCAGATCTTCGGCTTTCTGGCAGAGAAGCTGGCCAAGTACCGCACCCTGCCCTCCGACCTGGCCCTCTCCGTGCCCGTTCTCTTTGCCGCCTTGGAGGACCGGAATGGTGATGTCCGCAAGCAGGCCCAGGCCGCCCTGCCGCTCTTCATGATGCACCTGGACTACAACAAGATGGTCAAGATGACCGGCAAGCTCAAGGTGCGTTCCTGGAAATCCCGATGAGCACAAACAAGACCATGCGAACCCAAATTTGTAGAGTCGCTAAGAAATTTGCAAAGCAACAAGAATATTTGCTTGGCCAATGTACAGTGCATTGCAGTTGAAAATTAACATTGAAATGGAATGGGAAACGTTGTGAAAAGGATTAGCTTTGACATGCACATTTGCATTGTATAGGGCATGAAAATATTTTCCCAACTGTGTGAAAAAAGTGACAATTTTTTTCCCACTTCTGTGAAAACACATCAAAATGTTTGCCAACTTTTGTGCAAAGGCATCAAATCATCTTCCCACTTGTGTGAAAAGACATAAACAGTATTTTTCCACTTCTCTGAATAGACATGAAAATGTTTATGCACTCTTGTGAAAAGACATGAAACTATATTTTCCCACTTGTGTGAAAAGGCATTAAAAATGTTTTTCCACTTCTTTGAATAGACGTGAAAATGTTTTCCTACTCGTGTAAACAACCTGAAATATGAATATACGTCAGTGCAAGGGCAAAACCCATAATTACAAAGTACCAGTGATTCATGCCGGTCTGTGCTCATGTAAAAATGGTCTGTTCTGACAGGAAACACACGTACAGTTGCGAGAAGATTGATGTGGTAAGAAACAATGTTGTCATTGAGACAAAACGTCTGTGTGATATCCATTTTTTACATCAGTAGTATTCCCTTCTTTCTTTCTGACAGCCATCTTCCAAGACAAACGTGTGCGCAATCATGGAGAAACAGAGACCAAATATCCCTGAGAAGCCCGGAAAACCTGCTGGCGCCGGAAAAGCCAGCAAGAAGAAGAAGCAGGCCGTGGAGGAGGCCTCTCCAATATCTGAGGAGGAAGTGGAGAAACCGGCGGCGAAGGGGAAACGACCAAAGAGTGCGCCGGCTAAGGTATGCTCTATTCTTTGTATTGTTAGGTATGGATCGATTGTCTGACATTTAATAAAATTGAATCTTCAGTGTTCTTTCAAGATGTAATATAATTTTCTTGCATCCGGGAGATGTCAAGTTTTGCCCTATGAATATGCATCGGTGTAAAGGCAAATGCCCATCGTTAAAACTTAACTTCAGCGTTTCTGTTTGTCACATTCTCCATTTTCCCAAACTCAACCCGAATCCTCCAAGATTTTAATACCAGAACTTCTTGCCAGTGGGACAAGTACTGTACCACTGACTCCACTGACTCCACTGACTCCACTGACTCCACGGTTTAAGAGTGCAAAAGATTTGTCATTGGTTGTCCTGTACAGTGTGGAATTTTCCAGGATTCTAAGACGTCCTTATGAAAATATCTCAGGGTCTGGCTCGATGTGTTGTGGATCATTTTTGTTGTGAATTATCCTGTTTCTTTTTCCCACGCTGTCTTTTCTTTACTTTCCTTGGCTCAATTTTTGTGCGTGCTGTTGCTGCATGTTTTTATGTCACTGTTGTATTTGGATTTTCCAGTCTGCAGTTTTGTAGTTTTGAGTTGTTTCCTTTATCCAATCTAGGAATAGAGCCTTATAGTGCTACGGATGTGTGTCTTGACTGACTAGGGATACACGTGCGGGGTTGTAATCGGCATTTGATTATTGGCTGCCCTGAATTGGCCAAGAAGATATAGCGAAGTTTTTTTTTTTGTTTTTTTCAAAGAATTGTGTCAGAATGTGATGGCTGTCCAGAATGACCCTCAGGTTGTCTAAATGCTCAGACGCCCTCGTCACTGTATCATTTCTGTACACCTGTTGGGTCGTTTGAGATCTAGCTTACTGCTCATAGGCCAGTTCATATTCAGTGCAAAAGAGCCAGTGTGAATTAGAAGTTTCAATTCGAACAAATTCTACTGCAAACGTTTCGTGATTCCAAACTTGCTTTATTTTCGTGTTTCACCTGAAGTGTGGATGTGCCTTTGCTTGCTGTGAATGTTTTCCTCGAGAAGGAAAGAACGTTAACGACTGTAATATTTTAATTTCTTTTAAATTTAAAAACATTTTTGTTGGTAATAATTGGTAGATCAGTGTTCTTATGTATTTTGTGCACTTTGTGTACTCATCGTTTTCCCTTTCATTCAGCCCGACACGAGCTCGGTCAGTAGTTCAGCCTCCTCCACCAGCGAACCAGTCGCCAACAATGCCCCCAGTGCCCCTAGCACTGGAGCAAAGAAAGGCAAACAGCCGGCCCCGGCGGCTGCCAAGGGAAAGGTAGACCACCATTTTGTTCCCCGGTGGGATACTAATACAAGAAACTGGAACAAAATCCTAACCAATGCATGACAAGCCTTTCTCTGATTGTGTTACTTTGGTCATTCCTGGTCCGTTTTGCATGTTCTCTTTCGGATGCACAAGTACATGTATGTAATAATTGCTAGAAATGTGCATGTTTGCATAAATAGTCAATACCTGATGTAGCGGACATCAAGCCTACCTGTGCATTATTCATTTCTTCACGCAGTATCTGGGTCACTCTATAAATTTGGGGTCCAAAAGTGGGACAGTTTTGTGTCCTCGTTGCACCTGATCTCTGTAATTTGACATGGAAATTGATTTCAAATGTTTGATTTGTTTGGCAGGTAATTTGCATGAATTCATTACTCTTGGAAATTAGAAACCGTATCTGGACTTGCAAAATGTCCCTGTCAGATTTGACAGGGACACAAAAACAAATGGACCCCTAAGTTATAGAATGACCCATCTGTGAACACAAGCAAGGTGAAAATCAGGCCCATGTCTGGAAGTTGTGGCTGTCAGAGACATGTACGCCTATGGAAGCCCCTGGCTAACCACTGCCCTTAATTTCCCCATAAGCCGGTATGGATAACCCTAGCTGCAGCCGGCTGGTTTGGCCTCAGCTGTGCAGAGTCTGCACCCTACGCACATGAACCAAGCGCATGATGACACGCCTGACCCGACGCACATACCCCATTGTCCTACATGCAGTAAAAAAGCACAGCGCCGCACGCAGTGTTTACACTAGGCAAGCCCTCACAGCTTTGTAAGTGGCAAAATGTTATGAGAAAAATTCAGAACCAACACCCAATATTGCATCAGAGTGATAAAAAACAGCTGCACCTAACTACGGTATAATGCCATTTGATAAAGAATTCAAGGTTTGCTTGTAATGTGCAAAGGAGCCTCGCTGTCGAGTTTACCATGCACAAGGTACCGGTACACGTTCAGTTCAGTTGCTTACAGCATGCTCGCGTTGGGTAGTTCTGGCAGACTGCAAGGAAACTACGCGGTCACATAGCGCTCTGGAGCCCTCTGACTGGACCCGACACCCCCAGTTGCACTGTCACACATTCATTCTTCTGAGGGAGCCATCTCCTGTTAATTTTTTATGCCTGTCCCTGCACCGAGTCCACTAAGCACAGCATGGTTCATCCGTGGGGGGAAGTTTAACCAAATTAACAGCCTGTCTGAGTCGGCCTATATTAACCCCCTCCCCCGCTGCTTTGGGGGAGGAGGGGAGGGGGTAGTACCCAATTTACCGGTACCTCATCCCCAGGACCAAAACCCTGCACTTCTCTCCCGTGGAGCCCACACTACGTTTGTTTAATCCACTAAATCCGCTTTCCCTAGCCACTAAATGACCGACCATATTTATTTTCTAACCACAATGCAACACAAACGGTCGGTGCCACTAGAGCAGAACTTTCCAACGTTCGGTTTTCAAAGATTCTAATTTCCATCGTTTTAAGTTGCAAAGATCGTAAGATACGTGTAGTTTTGAATTGACACTTATATTACTCAATCCAGGTAATAGTTTGCAGTGTTTTTTGGTACTAGTGCTAGTTCTAGTACTAGTGCTAATGCATGTGCTCATACATTTTTTCTCTTTGATACTTAAGCCTGGTTTCCATATTGACGTGAGAAACGCAGAGAGCAATGCAATCAAGATGCAAACTGCAACGCAGACGAATGGAAACATGTCAAATGGAAGTGTCCCCACAAAGGCAAACCAGCCCCGGACGGATCGGCAAAGTTGAGCTCGGTTCAACTTTGCCGACTGCGTCAAGTCGTTGAGTAGGCCTATACGAACACGCACGCTGGCATGAAGAGCGTGCAACGATGTCTCTCTCAATTAGTACCACTCATTTTATCCATTTTCTCCCTATTACTAGCATGTGCAGCCCCAATCATCAACAAAATAGCTGACCATTAACAAATTACATCAAACTGGAGTATCAGTTTGGCTTTAAGAGGCAACATTGCTAACTAAAAATTTTCTGAGTTTCAGACGCCATTTTATTTAATTATTTGGTTAAATGACCTTGCACAGCGTCTTGCGGACCATCTGTGTTACAAACAACAATATGGAAACCAGGCTTTAAACTCATGAAAATGTACTGGAATTCAACATTGGTACAATTGTGCATCTTTACTTGTATTTTATACTGATCTAAAAGGGTTAAATGATAGTTACACTCTTATAGAGCTGCCAACCAGTACGATTTTATCGTATTTTGTACGATTTTTCAGTGACAATACGACACTACGATTTTTTTAAATAAAATAGGATTTACAAAAAAATAAGCTTTGTAGTTATTTTAGATTTTTACCTATTGTTTGGCTTGAAAATTGTCCTGGGGACAGATGGTCAGGTAGGTACATGTAGATGAGACAGTGGTCCCTTCTGCCTGCAGACTAGTAATGAAGTTGTCTCTCTTCGACCTGCGGTCAAGGGTCAATGCAGCTACTCTTGGTCAGGGTGTCCAGCTTTACGTTAGGACATGCACACTTACAGTGACCAGCTATGTAACCACCCTTGATGGACAGGTCCTAAATGAACGACTAGACTAGATCAGCCAAAGGTCTTGATCTCACTTGCTTGAAGTAAATGGTTTTTTTTCCTTTGTTATCGCATCTTGCGCGAGGGCTGTGTAAATTTTGAATACTTTGCACACCACAGACAAAATAGAATGTTGAGCATTTTCAACAGCAAATACACAAATATGAGAATGTCAGGATGGTAGGCCTATCACTTTTTTTAACAGTGGGAAAGACTTCGTAACTGAAACCCAGGTTTCACTGGCGTAAATCAAGATGCCTTGGTACTGCTTGATGCTAATCATCAACAGTGTCGACGCTTAGCATATATGGCAACAGTGCTTTATGCGTTGCATGTGCTCGTGACGGCTTTTCTTCCGATTGTGGTTCAACAAGAAATTCGTCTTTAGCAGCTCCCTCAAGTCGGGCCTTCATTGTCGTGGGAGTCAATTCATGTTCATTTTCTCAAGGGTACCCCGTCAGCACTGCCAACCGTGGAAAGCTAGTTAACGAAGTCAACAGGAACCTCTGCATTCCGGTGTCCTTTCATCAAGAGAAGCACTGAGCATGTGCTGTTTAGTTCCAGTGAAGGTTGATTTCTGCATATTAAGCCTGTTTTTGCTTTGTCGGCAATATTTCCTTTCTCAGAGTGGCAAGACGACCAAGCGAGGCAAGGGAGACGAGGAGGAAACAGGGCCAGCGCTGATCATGAACAACGGCAAAGACAAGCGAATCAAAGATGAACAAGACCTCAAGGTAAAGCCTTCCTCACGAGAATACCCTGTGACATCTGTGGATTAGTTTACATTTCATGTTTTGGGCCACTTGTGGAAAGGTCATCGGAACGTGATTTGATGCAAAAGCCGTGTTGGTTTTTTGAGCACAGAAAATCCCCCCCCCAAAAAAAAAAACAGGTGATTAGCTAAAGTGCTGTACAAAGTTTATTACTCGAGACTTGTCTTTTGCTTTGTTTTGCTGAACACAAACATTTTCCCTGCAGCGTTTTCTGCTCAACAAGTTTTCAAGAACCCATTCCTGTCTGAAGTTTGCAAGTTCAGCCTCTGTTTCAGAAACCCCATAATGTCTTTTTCTCTCCGCTTGGTGCAGGTGCTCAAGTGGAATTTCACCACGCCCAGGGCGGAGTACATCGACCAACTCAAGGACCAGATGCAGGCCTGCGTCAGCAAGTCCATGATAGCGCAGCTCTTCCACAGCGACTTCAAGTACCACATACAGGCCCTCAGCACTCTCACGGAGGTAAGAGACAGTCTCTTGAGCTGAAGCACCCTTGTTGTCGGTTGAAAAGAGCTGTGTTGGTAGGGAATGCTCATTTGGTTTGTAGCGACACGACCATAACACATGCATTTCAGAATCATTTGTGAACTAGCAAAGTGCAGTCCCCACCAAAGGAGCCTCTGTTGCCAGAAGATTGAACCCTCTCTTGGTCCGTCTTTCGGCTCATCCAAACGTGTTTGTTGGGTTTGTCTTCTCAATGTGCTTGTTGGCATTTGGTGAAGAGTCGTGTTACCCTTTGCCTGAAAAACTTTTTTACTGTTCCAACAACCCTTTAAAAAAAAGGACACTTTTTGTGGGGTACAGGACTGAAAATGCCAGGAACCAAATTTGTCAGTGTTGTAATAATCTGAAATCTTGGCAGATTTTAGTTCACTCTTTATTCAACGTTTTTATTTTACCAGGCCAGCCCCAGTTATATAAGAACTGTCTGAGGGGCCCTTGGATAAGGCTGAGAACTCCTTTTATAAGTGAAGTTCTTTGCTTTTGAGTCCAGCTGCCACAATATCCTGTAGTCTGGTTGCGTTTAGCAGCTATTTTCCCTTGTTAGCATTAGGGCAGGACAGTTTGCAAAGAATGAAATGAGCAAAGAAAAGCTCCATTGGCATTTCTGAGGGCAAGCCTCCTCTTAGGAAAACCCATACCTGGTTCCAGTAAAACAGAAATGTACGACCTGTCGACCAAGGAATGATAATATCCTTATTTGAGGCATGTGATCTGACTCTCGTTCCGTCACGCGTCTAATTTTTTTCCCGATAGCAGATCATCAGTCATCTAAACACCTCAACTACACGCATCATCTTAAATATCTGTCGCCCAGAAAAATCCTGGCTTGCATGTTTTGGGGTTTTTCCTCACACCTGTGATTTTCAAACCAGGGGCCAATTTCATAGAGCTGCTTTAGCACAGAATTTGCTGAAGCACAAAAAAACCTTGCTTAATTTTAATAAACAAAGGTTATTAGCTCAAACTCTATCTGATTGTCATGCTAACCAAAAGACAGGTAAGTACCATTCTAAAACAACATTCATCACAAGAGATATTGGCTGGTAACCTGATTTGTCAAGCAAGGTTTTTTCACGCTTGAACAAATTTTTTTGCTCAAGCACCGCTATGAAATTGGCCCCAGGATTGATAACAAGCTGCATTTCTACTCTTCCCGCCTTCTTCCTTCCTCTTCCCCCTCCCCCCAGAATCTGGACATCTACAAGGATGCCACCATGGCTTCCCTGGACGTGCTGCTCAAGTACCTGACCATCCGGTTCTTTGACACCAACACCAGCATCATCATGAAGGTGCTGCAGTACCTCAAGGCCGTCTTCACCTACATGGCGGAGGAAGACCTCAGCCTGCGGGAGCACGAGGCCTCCTCCTTCATTCCGTACCTCATCTCAAAGGTAAAAGGGGAAAGGAGTCCACAAATTGAACCTTTGCAACCCTAAAAGAGCTGGAGATGGACCCCCCTTCCAAGTTTTTAGCCAAAGGGTATCTGGGTGTCCTGTGGACATCTTGTAGGCTACTTTGGAGACCCAACTTTTGTTTAAAAGTATAAACTTCCAACAAATTTAGATGCACTGCGTTTCGCATTGAAGGCCAGTGTGACTCTCAAATTTCAAACAAGGCTTTCAAAAACAGTCGGGTACCATGAATGCATGATGATTGACACCATTGCTGTGTCCTAGTTGGCACAAGGGCCTCGGCAAAGATGGCCTCCCCAGCGTCCAAATCATTGTCTTTCCCCACAAAAAGAGTGAAAAAGAGTCCGGTACCATGAATGCAAGCGATTGACACCATTGCTTTCCTCTGTGTGGCACGGGGGCCCAGGCAAAGTGTCTCAGTGTCTAACTCATTGGTCCTCCCTGATCACGCCAGGTTGGTGACAACAAAGAGAACATCCGCAAGGACGTGCGGGCGGTCATGCGACTCCTCACCAAAGTCTATCCATCCAGCAAGATGTTCGGGTTCATCATGGACGGACTCAAGTCCAAGAACTCCCGACAGAGAACAGGTAACGTGACTCTTAAGGCAAAAAGAAGCTTTTAAAGCTGGAGCTAGGTCGTTGTTGGAATTTTCATGGAAAATTCTGGGGAAAAGTTTGTGGACAGTTAGGGAAAACAATCGGGTGTCGTGGAATCCTGTCATCAGAGAAGAAAAAGTCATGGAAATCAAGATCATGCAAGGGCTAGTTTTGAAATAACGTAACAAATTAATGATAAATTTACAGGCTATTTCCTTGTCAGTCTATAGTAGTGGCTGTGGCAGTCATCCAGTTCACAATACCAAACAACTTGGCTCTGCAAAGTGGCGTTAAATGTCACGGAAATCATTGTGTTTTTAGTCCCGGAAAGCCTCGGAATTTTATTTTCAGATTTCTGTGGGAGTCATGAATTGTGCTTTCGGGAGTGTTGCAATGCAAATTAAAATGTTTTTGTGCTTTGCCACGTACGCTTGCCTGTGTGGTTTTCCACTCTTACAGGGTCCGTTCTTTTGACGTCACAGTCGTGTTTTTTCCTACAAGAAGCTGCTAAGATTATTACTGGCCCACACAGCTTTCAGGACACCAGCTAACAATGCAAGCATCACTACTTACTAAATGAAAATACAAACCCCTGTTCAAACTCAATGGGACAAATGTCGATTTTGAATGAATTCGGTTTTGAATGAATTCGAGATCAACATCAAAAAACCAATCAAAAGGTGATATTTCTGTAAACTGTGTCCGCCCATATATGTTGCGAGCAAAACGAGAGTGGTCTTTTTTATTCTGTGCTGCAGAGTGTCTTGAGGAACTGGGCTGCCTCATCGAGCTCTACGGCATCAACGTCTGCCAGCCCTCGCCCCCCAAGGCCGTCAAGGAGATCGCCGGCCAGATTGGTGACCGGGACAACAGCGTGCGCTCGGCTGCTCTCAACACGCTTGTCCAGGCCTACCAGACGGTGGGAGAGGACATCTACAAGTTTGTTGGCAATGTAAGGCGTGCCGCGTGTCTTGAATGACTTGGCCGTGACTGGAAATCACATGTATTCCCCGTGTAGGCATGTGCTGTTTCAGCCATAGCCATGTCCTTATTAGTTGGCTATGCTTCTCTTGTTCCTTGTAGCCCCTTTGGCAATAGTAATACAACTTCGCATATCGATTAAAGGGAACTGACTATTTTTCCTTCCAGCCTCAGTTTGGTTACATTACTTTGAATGGTAGAAAAGCAAGATGGCTGCCCCATAATAGAGATCTATGGAAGCTTCCAGCTAAGAGCTTCATGGGCATGTATTATATTCAGCTCTAGCCTCGACCAAGTTATGTTGCCAGGGCTGGAAATAGCACATGCCCTAGTGAGTACACGAAGCCACTACCCGATATGTTTGTATTTACCATAGACACATGCGTACTTGGCACGTTTAGCTAATCATACAGATGCAATTCATGTCTCCAGGTTTTGGTAGATCACTTCACATGGTCCTGTTATTCAATTCTTTTATGTGATAATCAATTTGAGTTACTGATATGTCATAAAGTCATTGTAAGATGTGTAACTCTGTCCTCGCATGCTCAAAAAGATCCATGTTTTTTTAAGTGTGTTCATGAACAGAAAAATTCTTTTTAAACGCTAGTTGAGCGACAAGGACATGGGCATGTTAGAGGAACGCATCAAGCGCTCTGCTAAGAAGAACCCCTCTGCCCCAGCCCCCAAGGCAACCCCAGCTTCCGCCCAGCAGAAAGAGGACAGGAGCTCCCGAGCCGACCCAAAGAAGTCTGGACTCCCGTGAGTTGTGTCTGTGGCCTAACTTATATCAAAGTTACACCTAGACCACAATGGTGGTAAACTTTGGTTGACTTTGTCGCAAGACTGGGCCAAACACACATCACTTATAGCAACCTCGCACCAACTTTACACCAAATTGACACCACCCTAAAACCAACCCTACTTGCTTCTCGAGCTCATGCTAAAGATACATCAAATCAATTTCGTATCATTCCCAATACCAGGCCTTAACTCTGTCATTACACCAACCTTACACTGAACTCAAACCAAGTCGACATCAACTCTCCACCACAGAACTTACACAACCTTGGGCAAGTTGGATCAAGGACCATAGTTAACCATAGTTCGACTAACTGTGATCAAACACACACTTGTCAACAATGGTTGGACTAGTCTAGTCAACTATTCGCGACCGGCCTATAAAGGCTGGTCCCTTGGTTGGTTGCCATAAACTGTTTTTAATAGCACAGTGCAGAGAGAACCAGTTATATCCAAACCCCGGAAAAACAGTATGTCACTAGTAAATGATCATTTTCACTTTTAATTTTGCCGTTTTGCCCTTCCTGTGGCCACCTTTTCTCCCCTTTGGCCTAAATGACCCAACAACAATCGACTAGGGTCATTTGCACTTCAACTTCACTGCACATGCATTAGTTACTAACCAACCAGTAGTTAACTAGTGGTCCTTGATCGAACTCGCTCCTCGACACAGGTTCTATACTCCACCAACATCCACGCTCATTCAACAGTCAACCACCATCCATTTCCCCTCCAAACATCCCCTAAAACTTGCTGGACTAAGTCCCAAGCTATCCCTGGTCCAAGTATACCTGACTCACTGTGGTAGCTGCCACCATCCTGTAGGTTTCTAACATGCAGATATTTGGGGTAGTTAGTTATGCACTGAGACATCCTCCAAATAACTAATAGACCTAGTGATTTGTGAAGTAACGGTCTGTGTTGAAGATTGTATTGGTCGTGCATAGCATTGTGTTTATATCTTGCTTCTGAATTTAGGTATTTAATTGATTAACATAGCAAGTCTCATTTTTAACCTCCTTTCACCTCCATTACTTTGAATAGCCCCGGATGGAGGGATCAGTACAGGTAAACAGTCTAACGTTTCTGAGTGGCGGCCATCTTGGTTCCTTAAAATCCAAAGGGGCCAACTCCATGGAGTGCTAAGCCCTACAGATTTTGTTTTGCCAAAGATCTTGGATGAGATATATAGCCTGGTGCCTTTTGACAATTGCAAAGATGTGTGTATCTGGCTTTTAGGGAACCAGACACAGGTGGCCGGCTTGTCTACAGGTAGTGTAGTGTACTGTACAGTCTAGTTTTTCTGTGTCTCTTCCTGCTAGCTGCAAAGTTTTTATTGATTTGCAGAATTTCGACTAGAAGCACATGGAATCAAAGCATGGAAAAGCAAAATATACGTCTTCCTTAGGGCATGTTCTGTTGGTGGAGACGGAATAAGGCCCAAATGTGCAGTCCATTGGCATGTATTTCTACTGCTTTTCTAGTGCAATTAAAGCGGACGACATACGTCAAATGCAAAATTTTGTTCTCTCTTCCATTTTCCTGCAATCATTCTGTGGTAACAGACAGACGTGTCATTTCTAACTCTTAAGTGACATTCTGGCAAGATCCATACGTGTTAATGTGCCCTAAAAAAGTGTAGCCGTGGACTGGATTTTTTGCTCTTGCATTTTGTGTCAGTGCTGAAAGATCCTTGCTGAAAAATTGCACTGAAAGGTCCTTACTGAAATATATTGTTTTTAACCTGAAATTTGGCCTAAAAATTGGTTGAAATTTAAATATATTAGTCCAAAAAAGTAGATGAATAAATAAAAGTACAATTGTAATCTATTTCAATACAGATTTCTTCCATGCTCACATTAATACTAAGAGGTTTTTCAAAACTGACATTGTTTGCTGTGATAGCCTTTTTGCACCGAGCCCAAGGTTTGTCAGTGTTGGCAATTTCCATCTGCACCCAGTTTTTGATGCTGATAGTTTGGCTTTGTCCACTTAATTTGGCTGCGGCTTACACACAACTCTGTGGTTTTAGCTGCATCCACTTCCCCTTGTGTCTCGTGTAATTTCAAGCTGCAGCCAAGTAATTGGGACACGACCTTACTTTCAAAAGTGCTTTTGTCCACGTTTTATCTCTTGCTCTTTTGAGTTAGCTTTTAACATGAATAAATTTTTCTTTGGGGGAGGGGTCATACCAGCATGAGGTTGTTTTTTTGCATTCTCTCAGGGACCCTGAATGACAAGGGACAATAGGGGTGCTGATTCACGAGGGTCCCCAGTTGATAATCGTGTACAAAATAAACAGGAGGTCTTCCAAAACAAAAGGGGGTCCCCCAATTGCAGGCCAGTGCACACCTGTATGTGTAACGGGAGTGCACATTCAATGCAGTAGTAAAATTCCTTGTGGGAATCTCTGCAGTTATTGCAATTGTGGTTTTTGTTCCTGAGCAAGACAGTTAACTGTGTTTTGCCTCGGTGTGTCTTGGAATTAATGTGTGTTCCCTTGGGATGCCCATACGAGTGTGGGTGGGTGTGTACTTTATGTGCATGTAAACATAGATGTTTTCTAGTAGCTGTGCTCATCACGCTTAATGCTTTTATTTTTAATATCACATTTTTCAGGCTTAGTTAAAAGTGATAAAAGGAAACATGAAAACAGCGTCATAATTGCAAATAACTGCAATGACTGAGCATACGACCATGCGCTATAATGACTACAGTTCCATCGACGCTTACTCTTAAATGCCTCCTGTCATTTGAATCACTCATCTTCCATCATTGCTTCTGTTTTTAGCCAGCTTTTGTGCCTAATAGAGAGTGTTATGACTTGTAGCTGCCTCATTTGTGTGCCGTCTGCTATGTGTTGTAACTGGTGTAGATTTTGCATGGTGGTACTTTCTTCAAATCTGTACACTCCTTGGTAATACGCTTACTTTCAAGACTTCAGACGCTCTAAATATTTTGACACCTTTTTGAACTGAGTGTTCCAATGCAAAATATGTCATTGCACAGTAGCCAGGGGCAAAAGGGTAGGCCAAAAAACTCTTTCGCTGTCTGTTCCGTGGCCAAATATTGGTCTGCTGCAATTTACACCACAGTTATTCAACCATTCACAATTTCTCGAAACCATTCACACCCTTTGATGCCTCTCATTCCTACCACCGTCTCCTTTTGTGTCTCGACAGGAACCCGACCAAATCCCAGCGGCCAGGCACGGCACCTTCGGGCGTCCGTAACGGCCCCACCAGCAACTACCCCAAGACATTCTCACTGGACCTAGACAAGCTGGGCCTGGAGCGGAGCGAGAGCGAGCCCGAGATGCCCAAGCTGCACGACACCAACGTGGACGAGATACTGGCCGAGCCCATCGTCATGCCCAAGAGAAGGTTCAGTTTCTTTTGCTGTCTCGTCAGCACTCAACCTGTATTCAATAGAGACTGTGACTTTTCTTTCAGTATGTAAGGATTGACTCATTGGGCGCATGTGACCAGCTTTCTGTGTTGTCTGACTGCCACAAAAGCTTAATGCCTCCTTAACCTTGAAAGAGCTGGAAATGTGGAATCTGCTCCCCCCCCCAAACATTTCAGCAACCCCTTGTGGTCATTTTGATACCAGTTTTGTGAAAATCAGACATTCCGCTCTCGTCCAACGTGCATTTTTCCAAGATAAGTCATCCCAGAACCATACTTGTTCCATTGTGCACTAAAGGCACTCAGAAGCTTCAAATGACTTAAACATCAAACCCCTCTGTTGCATTGAATTAAACTTCACATACTAGGTGTCTTTACATGCATGCTAAGTTTCAAAACAATCATGCATGCCATAGCCGAGTTCTTTGCCTTAAAATGGTCCACAGTATCCCACAGGCATGCAACTTTTCCTCAGATCAGCAGATTTCCTCGGTTCTCACTTGACCCTCATGCCATTGAGAATTGAAAAACACTGTACAAAGTCCTGTAAAGATTGGAATTTCTGCTTGTCTTTTTTCAAGGTCCAGGTTGCACGCCTGACCCTGGTTCTCTGACTGTTAATTTTAGTTAGGCTTTTATGTTGTCAACCCCTCCGTAGATATTTCATTAACCACTTCGGGCCGGGGCATTTTTCAACGTTGAGGATGCTGGGCCGGCATGACTATCATTTTTTCCGTTTTCAAAATCCTTCAACAATTCATCATTCCATTTAACAGTCGTTTATAGCTGCACGGAGTAATCTTCAGGCACTACTCTAAGTTGACAGGTGACCTTCATTGACGCCCGAATATTTCGGCCAGGCCTGCAACCTTGTAAACAGAGCCCAGATTGTGCGGTGTTATACAACTGTCTTTTGTTCACGAACCTGGCTCAGTGCACTGCTGACCTCTTTTCAATAGGGGCCAGATTAGCATGCAGCGGTTCTGTGTGGCTCATCGCTGCAGTGGTGGAGAGCTTTTGTCCCCGGTGGTAATCCGCTTGCTCTAAATACCCCAAACCCTGGTATACGGTTTCAAAATAACGCTGGATTATCACCACTTTTGAGAGTGAAAAATGCCGGTCATGCCCAGCAGCCTGGTCTTTTGTTCGGAGTACGGTCTTTTGTTACAGGGCCCTGTTTCCTTTGTCCGAGTTCGGAGACCCCGGCCACACATATAAACCATACGGCCCCGATTTCGGAGTCCCCGGCTGGTAGTGGTTAATCGTAGCACTCCTAGTCCAGAATCCTTCAAAATCCAGCAGGTTTTTGATGATGTTTGCAGGATTGAGGAAAAGTACAGCGAAGGTGCTATTTTTTTGTACAAGGGGGCTTGATCTGAATTTTCCTATGTTTTCCTGATCAGTGTAGGATATTGTAGGATTCTTGAGCATTTCCATTGAAATTTACCCAGGAGGTTATGTTTAGTCACCAGAGTGACTGCCGAAGAATTTCTTGCAAAGCTTCCTTAAACTTGCCCAAACTGTGTTTCTGCATACTGCAATGGCTGTTTGTGTCTACGAGACCGAAATTTTGGAAACAGCCATTCTCTGAGTTTTCTAAAGTCCCAACACTGCAGGAAATCCACGTTGTATCTGTGCCTAGGCCCTGGAACATCCACGAGGCCCACTGCTGGCAAGAGTTTGAACTGTGATGAAATTGTGTCGGCCATAAATGTGTTATTTTCTTTCTTTCTTTCTTTTTTACAGGCTTCAGAAGTCCCCCCTGCCCAACATCATGCAGCTTAATTTCATGATCTCCCAGGTTGCCAGCAACGACCTCTCAGTCAGCATCAAATCTTTAGCAAAGGTGAGATGGAATGAATAAGCTCCAAAGGGCAGCACCGTAGAAGATTCCCCATGTTGGTTCTTAGCAAATGCCATGAAACATTCAGGAAGTAAGGACATTGTCATAACTTCCAGGGGTAACAGATCTTCTCGCACCCAAGAATTTTTTGAACTTACAATATGTGAAGGTGTAAATCAGTGAAATAAGAAGGGAAAATTGAATTGGTTATGAAATAGCATTCGAAAAGCATATTCCAAGGTGTTTTGAGTAACCATAAGGCAGCTGACTGTGTATGCTCATCAGTGTGGCCAACACTTCTTTCCAAGGTTTTCCTTTTATTTTCCCTTTTGTAGTGTAACACGTATGTTTTGTTTCGGCTTTTGTGGGAACTTCGTGTGACCGCCTATTCAAATATTCAGTCGTCTGAAGGAAAATGTTCAATTATTTCAACTCACTCAGCCTTAATGAGCTTAGAATAGACTACAGGGTGTCTCAATGGGTCTCCTTGTTGTGTTCTGCCCAGCTCGACGAAGTCCTGAAGGAGCCGGAGCGCAACAAGATCTTGAAGGACCACGTGGACCAGCTACTGGTGGCCACGTCCTTACAGCTGCGCATGGCCTTCAGCAAGCACATGGGGGATGTTGCCTCGTCCAAGGAGGTGGTCCTGATGTGCCGCTGCATGGTGGCCCTCCTCATGTCGGTGAGCATCGCACTTTAGAGCTTTTCTTTTTTTTTGGTGGTTTGAAGTAGACTTCGTCGCGAATTTTGAATAGTCGTTGTTTATGAATGTTGAGTTTTTGCTTAAGAATATCATTTTTGTGAACAGGATCACGCACGACCCCCCTCGTCAGGGTTTCACAAGTACACACCGAAAAACTCGTGAGATTTTGATTTTTGAACAGCTGCAAACATGACAAAAAGTAGAGTGATGGCTTACAAAGCCAGAGACGATAGGACATCTTGCAAAAGTACCATTAATTATTCTCCATAACACAGAAGTGAATGTTCCTGTTCAAACAGAAATGAATTCAGCCCTGTTATCCAAACATTAACTCTCAAATAATGTACATGGATGCCACCATGTCGCATGTTGTTTGTCACTAACTACCAGCGATAACCGGGTGTACATTCCCGGTATTCGAGCGGCTTACCCAAGAACAACAAATCCAGCTGTTAGTGAACATACGAGAGCAAGCCGCCAGAACTCAGCCTGTGAGTGAGCATGGCTTCTTTTGAAATATTATCACTCTCGGGAACAGGACTGAAAGTGGGTGTGAGTGACTGTTATCTTGCCCCGGCTCATTCATGACTTCCTGTAGCAGACCGCACTCATGAATGTTTAGATGTTCTGACTCATGAATATTGTATTTCCTCTGCCAGTTATTCCACAGTAGACCCCTGGCCCAGGAAGCCTCCAAGGATGTGCTGTGTGATCTCCTGAACGGCCTGATCACGGTGCTGCTTGATGACCGCCTCATGGCCTTCGAAGGAGGCCCTCAAGTGATGAGGTCTGTCAACGTTCTGCTTGTAAAGGTTGTGGAGAACGCCGATCACAGCAACACAATGGGGTAAGGGAAGTTTTCTCCATCTGTGATTTGTTTAAACCGTTTTCACGATTGGCTTGTCCGCCTTAAGCAGAAGCACCCCTTCATCGGTTGAATAGAGCTGTGCTGGTCGGGAGTAATAATTTTTTTGGTAGCGATGCGACTGTGATGCTTGCGCTTCCTCGTCATGTATATTAATTTTATGTATTACAATCTTTGTCATTTTAATATTTTGTGTAAGCTGTTCTTAAGTCAGCCTGCGGGCTGCTATGGACGGTCAAATAAACCATAAATGATAATAATAATATGTGAACCAGCGATGTGCATTTAGTACCAAAGGAGACTCCGTTGCTAAAGAAATAGCGCCCTCACTTGGTCCAGCTCAAGGCCCATTACTGTACAGTCTTTATGGTCGAGTCCGGGCGGCCTGTTCTTGACACAGGTTTCTTGTTCTCGCGCTCAAACGGCGGGAACACGACTCAAGAACACTGTTTCGGAACAGGATCACCCACCACCTCCTCGTCAGGGTTTTACAGGAACACACGGAAAACTCGTGAGATTTTGATTTTTGAACAGCTGTAAAAAAATATACAAATGGCTTACAAAACCGGAGACAATAAGAAGTTTTGCAAAATTTACATTGTTTTCCATAACACAGAAATGAATGTTCCTGTTCAAAAAGAAAAGAATTCATCCCAGTTATCCAAACTCTCAAATAACGTACATGTACACAAGCGCCGCTATGTTGCATGTTGCCTTTCACTAACTGCCAGCAATAACCAGTTGTACGTTCCCGGTGTTCAAGCGGCCGACCCACGAACAACAAATCGAGCTGTTAGTGAACAAACGAGAACAAGCCACCTGAACTCGGCCTATAGTTTTTGGAAATATATGTGATAGATGCTGCCACCCAAAATTAATATGTTCCTCCTTGAAATCAGGAAATGTGACTGTGTCTCAGAATTGACTGAATTTAACATTTGAAGAAAATTTTCAAAAACAAATGTTATCTAGTGTACCTGGCTAAAAAGTATAGGAAAGAAATATTGGCACACCATCCGCCCTGAGTTTGAAGTGCACCCTCAAGCAGCAAAAGAAAGACAGATGGTAGTAAGGTTTCTAAGGGGGTCTTTGCCCGCGTTCTGTGTGTGCGCAGAGACCTTACGTTAAGGAATAAATTTGTTCTCAGTGCTCAGCGTGCTCCGCTTCAAACGCGCCATTGATCTCCATTATAAATGCGTGCCTAGTGCATCTAGTACCAAAAAAACATGTCCTCTTTTGTTGTGCTCGGAGCTTATTGCCGGAAACAATTAGACCACATTGAGGTGTCAGGAAACAGTTTCAGAGCATTTCTCTAAACGTGCAGCCGCTATTTGCAGTGGTTTATTGCATGGTGGAAGATTTGGGGCGGACTCTGGAAGTGGGAGCTGGGGTTCATAAAAGACATGTGGAACAGAGCTTGCTTTCTCTTTCACTCCTTGCAGTGCCCTGATCAAACTGTTGCAAGACTGTGCAGCCCGTGAAAGCAGCGCCCCGAAGTTTGTTCAACTCGTAATGAAGGTGAGTGTTTTACGTTACAATGCAAAGTACCCCAAAGGTTGCCATGTAAAGTGCAGCAAGAATATCTTTAACAAGCCACGACGGCAGAAATGACAGGGCACCAAATTCAGAGAACACTCCGAGGGGGTTGTTGTCCCTGTGTTTCCCCCCAGAGGTGTGTTCTCTGGTCCCAAGTGCTTTGTGGGTTTGTGCGCATTCCATTGAAAATTGACTGTGCAGTTCTTAAAGGCATCCTCTGCATTCATGCATCCCCTTCTGTTTAGTGCCTGTGGCGCATGGTCCGCATGATGCCCAACATCATTGAGACGCTGAAGGTGGACCGAGTCCTGCTGGACCTGCACCAGTTCCTCAAGGCGTTCCCCTCCCACAGCTGGCGGGAAAGGGCAAGCGACACCCCACTGCGCACCATCAAGACCATCCTGCACTCCATGGCCAAGATCCTCGGAGACAAGGTAACGTGACATTAATTCCCAGCAGGTTGGTCTTTTGTTCCGAGTACGGTCTTTTGTTACAAGGCCCTGTTCCCTTTGTCCGAGTTCGGAGACCCCGGCCACGCATATAAAGCATACGTGTCCGGATCCAGAATCCCCGGCAGGGAGTGGTTAAGAGTGGCCTAAAATATTGTTTTCCCTACTACGGTAACTCTTAACATTTCCCCTGATTTAGATTTTGAGCTACCAAACCCTGATCACGGATCCCGAGAACTCTGAGATGGACGGCTACCTGAAGAGGGTGCTCAAGAGCAACAGATTATCCCAGGGAAGCTTGTCGTCGGAGCCTGTCAATGGATCGGCTGAGCCAGAGAGAGTGAACGTGCAGGTATTGCTCAAATCCACTGACCGCCCTCTCCTGTCTGCTGCAGCATCGTTTGTGCAGTTCGTCTGTGCACTCTACGTAAACTATGGATTAATAAGAAAAATCAGTCTTGGGCGCAGACTATGCTTGGCACTCGTTCGATTGTCCACATACCAATCAAGCTCCAAGTTACGCAACAGTGAAGATTTTTTTTTTTCGAAAAATAAGATTTTTTAAGGTAAAATCACAGGATTTATGGTCACGTGAGGTTGGCAGCTTTGCAGTGCTATTTGTTTTTGTGTCGGCCTTTACAGAACGGGGCCAAGATGTCTCCCCGGAGGGCACCAACGAGAACCAACGACATCCTGGCCGAGATCTTCAAGAAAGTCGGTTCCAAGGAGAACACCAGAGAGGTGAGCTGGGGCTTGGTTGCAGTTTTCTATTTTGTTAGTGACGAGTTTGGGAATCGGAGGTTGCATCCGAATTACTTGGCTGCGGCTTGACATAACACACAACTCTGTGGGTAGTGGCTATAGCGGTTATCATAGACTCGTGTAGTTTAAAGCCGTAGGCAAGTGACGCTGAGATAGCCAGAGAACCTGTGTAATTTATTCCATGAAGCTGCTAAGCATTTCAATAAGTTAGGAGGGAAGCTCTCCGCAGCACCCCAAAAAAGCTTGTTACCTACTGAAATTTATGCGTTGCATGTGGGTTTTGGGCAGTTCCCCTCATAGTTTTGACCACCTAGCTCAAGAAACTTGTTCCTACACTTTATCACTCACGCCAACTTCCTATCCTTGCTAAGCACTTAATTTCTGCTTGACAGCACATCTCTCCATTTTACAGAGACATTAAGCAATAAGGTTAACAGCGATGGGCATTCAACTTTCAGCTGCAGAATTAGCATTTGAATGTGATGCTGCTGTGAAATAATCTTAAGAGTTTGATAAGTTTTTCTTATCGGCACAGACTTTCTACCGACATTTTGAGCAGCCACATCAAGCTGCTTTCAGATCTTAATCTCTTAATGCTGCTCAGCGAAGAAATACAGCTTAGTACTAAAATATTATGTGCTGAGCAAAAATCAAGCAAGCACCAGTGACAAGAGATATGGCATGACATTCTGGTGGCGACTTTTTTTTGCTAAGAAGATAAATTATTTCTTGCTTAGCAAACTTTTGTAGTGAGCATTTTATGAAGCCAGTCCCTGGCTGCTGAGAATGATTGAGTTGCTGGTAAATAAGTGCTACCTTATTTCGTTCTTTCAGGGTTTGGCCGAGTTGTACGACTTCAAGCAGAAGTACCCTGAAGTGGACATTGACCCCTTCCTCAAGAAGACATCCCAGATATTCCAAAGCTACATCGAGCGCGGCCTGAAGAGCATCGCCGTGGAGAGACGGGAGAAGGGCCTTGTTACTGCACCGACGGTTCCCAAGCCGCAGAGCAGGGAGGAAACTGGTCAGTTCCCATGGGTACACCATATTGTCTAGCACATAGTTCTAGTCTTCAAAACCGTTGAGCCTTTTCTCAAGAACTTTTTTCAAAGATTTTTAAAAAGTTTATTTGCTTGTTTTGATAATTCATCCAACATTTTTGAAAGAACAAGGCTTTGCAGATTTTTAGCGGACTTACAAACTTATCTTCTTTCTTCCAATGAAACTGGTCTTTGTAACTTTCCTTTTTTTTCAAAATCAGAGGAGACAAGTCCTGCCACATCACCGTCCGAAGATGAGATTACCTCCGCGAATGTCCTTAGAGAACGCATCAAGGTCCTCAGAGCGCGGTGTGGCTTGGACAACGGGCCGGACGTCCCCGAGAGTCAGTTGCTGGGTGCAGACAAGACCGAGGCAACCTCCCGGAGCAGTGTGGATGACTCACTGGTCAGTAATTTTCATTTTTGTCTCTTACTGTAGAAAGTTCAAACGTGTCTACATCAATACAACTAAGTTCCACAAAACGAGGTCCAAGGTATCAAATGCGTGTTTGAACTAAGTTCCTATGTTCCAAAGAATTAAAAAGAATTTTCAGCAAAATATGGAAGATCGGAGGGAATTGAAAAGTTTTTAAATCAGTTTGTGCAAATTCAATTCAATTCAACAGTCTTGGGTGATAGAACGTTTGCAATTGAGCTTTTCAGTTTTGGAGCCAGACAGATTGTAGGGCTTACGAAACCTTGCATTAGATCAAAATGATTTTTTTGATGCTGACGCAAGAAATTTTGCTTAACACAAATGATTTTTTAGTAGATTCCTGATCCTTTGAAACTCAAATTGTGAAGTTCCTTCATGAAATGGTTAATCAGTTTCATTTCCTTTGTTACCAAAGCTTCACTCTGAGCATCACTCATCCCACCACCATCAAACTAACGAGGTAAACGCATGACTAACAGGGAAGGGGGTTGATTACAAACAGGGTCAGAAACAGGGTGATAGACCTTGACCAGAAGCATGTGCGCTGGCATTGTTCGAAGTCCCGTGCATTTTGAGAACTGAAACTGTAACAACTGGGAAAAACATACCAGCTCATTAAAAGACATACTTTGCTTGAAAACATGGAAGAAATGGGCTTGTTCAGACAAAACTCCCTAGTTGATGCTAAGCCGGCTATTTCCTGCACAGACTGTAAACAGTAAGCAATTGAAGATATTGCTAACCTCAGAGATAGCATATACGCTGTAAGTAGAAGGGTCAGTGCATGCAAGACGGTGAAGGTCTGTGCGATTGTCGTGGTGTTGTTGGCAGAAAACATTTCTGCTTGAAAGCACTAGTGTGCCATGCCCAACTTTAATCCGGTTTTCGTAGAAATTGAGCACTTGATTATTTGTTTCCAAGCATAATGGTGATTGGTAGGCACTGTTGAAAACAGTCGTGTCTGAAATCCCTGTGTTTTCCGTGCTTGTGCTCGTCCGATTTTGTCTGCCTTGCCGCGCAGTTGAAGTGAAAGCTGACTCTGGTCATTCTTACAGCACAAACCAGTCAAGAGAAAGACTTGTTAAAGTGCTTGCTTGATATTGTGGCCTGCGTAGAAAAACGGTCCAGCATGTCCTCTGCAAGTGTCTGTCGTCCTTAAGCGAAGCAATACGATGACAGCCTGGATGTTTTGGGGTGTTTTATTTCCCAGAGAATTAGGGGAATTTTTCTAGTGTTTAGATGTATGCACCAATTGAGAATTTACCTTTTGGAAAAGAAGTGCACATTATTCACCCAAATTTTCTGGTATTGGCTCTTGCCGTGAACGGTAGGGGATTTTGTGTCACTTCCCATAATGTCTTGGGGCCGGCATACAGTGTACTTGTAATGCGCGAACCACAAACGGCCACTTTTTCATCTGAAAAAAGGCAAACCTGCAACATCTCTGCGTGGGTGCCAGTTGTGTTCATGCTTTAGCCTAGCCAGCCTCCCTCTTTGTCACTAGCAAGGGGAGGAACAGTCATAAGAAATCCCACCATAGACAGAGCCAGCACAGTTTGTTTGGCCATCATTGAAAATTACATCCAGATGGACCGATAGAAGCTGCCTCAAAAGATAAGTGTCGCAGATGCTAACAGTCGGTGGGAAATACTAACCCGGGAATGCTTATGAACGTTTTTTTGCCCATTTTCTCTCCATTATTATCATTATTTTGCATGCTTCTAACAATAACAGCGTACAGGAAGGCATCTGTATAACCCAGAAAGAGTAAGTTATTGATGTCGTCACAGGCAACAGCTCAAACCCGTCCTATGCCTCAGACCCAACCCTAACAGTGCCCGGAATCGCTTCAGTTCCAAAGCAAAATTTTCGATCGATCTTTTACTCAGGGCGATGGATCTCGACGACATGGATGTTGAACAATGATAGGAAGCTACGTTGTCAGCTTATAATCGTAATAAAGCTGGTCTGGTCCCATGACTCCACAATGTGTGTCTGCAGTTGTGTTGTACAGTCCAACCTTGGAGGGAGGGAAAAAAGAAAAAAAAGCTGCTGCGCGGCATCAATTCCAGAGCATCAGTCTGATCAGAGGCAAACTCTCTTTTTTTGGCCTAATACACTGATTCATTAAGCCCCCTCACCTACAATTTTTCTGAACAACCCGAAAGTTCAGTTGAGGTAGGACGTGCGTGAATTCACCTATATGAAGCGTGTGTCTTGAGCATGTTGTGTATTGGAAAGGTACCTGTATATTGGTTGCCCTTATGTGCAGGGGACTGGGCCAGATAGGTGAGTTTGTTGAAGTGGTGCACATTGCCTCTCTTCGTGTTTTTCAACATAAACTGCGAGAAAACATCCAAACTGTGGCCAAATACATGTACTCGTTGCCGTTAGAGATGAAGCTTGAGGCTAGGGCTGCATCCGAATCTGTTGTCCAGAGCTAGGTCTAGGTCTTTGCTCCATTGGAATACGCAGAAACAGTATACCTAGCCGTAGCTCAGGAGACCCGTTTTGGACACTGCCTAAGTCTGATTTCATCCAACCTGTCAAAAGTATGATAGTACATGTACTGTTTTCTAATTCCAGAATTTCTTGCGGCGTTCAGGGTTTTACTACAGGGCACTGCTAGGGTTGAGAGTCCACTTTACACACTCATTTCCCCCCAAGTGCACTTTTTATTTTGCTCCAAATGTCCCTTGAGTGTAACTGTTTAACCTCCACCTTTTTGTTGCGTGCAGAAAGTCAAACTGCTGATCAGTCATTCTTTGTTATTCTTCACTGATCGTCACCCCGACTGCCTGTTTTTCCCCCACAGCGGTCATCTTTGTGGCCAACGTTCATTCCAAATTCTTTGCTTTAAATCTTTTTGTTCAGAGGCAAGAAGCCAATCACAGTACCTTCATCCTCTGAAGTTTATTTTGGCATTAGTTAAGTGGCCATGTCAATCCTCCAGGATCTAGGGAAGTTTCCTCCAAACTAAGCCCACAACTGCAGTGTGTTGTAGTCGAGTCCATCACAAGTCCCTGCAAGTCCCTGGAAAGCCCATTACAACTCATTCTGTCTTGAGCCAGTTCGCAAGCTATTCAAATGAGCTGTTACTATTGTTGACCCTTTGTCATTGTTCACTCTTTTACTTATGACTGGCCTTGTGAAGGGACTAGCGAAGGGACTTGTGACTGGACTTGTGAAGTGAAGGGACTTGTGAAGTGAAGGGACTTGTGACTGGACTTGTGAAGGGACTTGTGACTGGACCTGTGACGGGATTTATGACTGGACTTGTGAAAGGACTTAGTATGAAAGGACATGTGATGGACTGAAATACAAACCATCTTTAGTGTTTTATGTCTGAGTAGTTTCTTTGTTGCTTTCTTGCTGTTTTTCTCTTGTTGATTGCTGCATTCATTTGCTTCTCAGCTCTAGTTGTGCTTTTGTGCCCCGTCGTACACAGCTTGTCGTGGCCAGTGCACATTGTTCTGAAGGCTTTTATTATTCCATTTTATTAAGTTACGGTTTCCCACATTGCTTTGTTTCAATGTGATTTCCGAGTGAGGAGAGCTTTACGGTTTACACCCCTCGACACAGGAAACTTTGTATTTGTGAAATCACTTGTAAATATACAGATGCACATTCCAACAGACAAATGTACGTTGCATTGGATGTAATGCATGCCTGTCCATCTTGTGACAAGAATACTTGGACTTAATTTTCCTGAGAGTGTGCTTATTTGGCAACCGCATATATTGTTGGTCTCGCCATGAAGTGACATATTGTACTTATACAGTCAACCACCTGTGTGAAAAGGTCATTGAGACTGTACAACTTTCCCTGTCATGAAAGGGACCTTGTCTTGTGAGAAGTGGAATACACAAAAGACTTTGAGGACCTCAAATTACATTACTTTATAGCGTGACCAGCAAACAGTATGAATCACTGTCTTGTTGGATGTTGGCATGGTTTGAGTGAAGAGTTCCAGAAGTTCTGCATTTTGTGCTTTACTGTTGGGGCAGTTTTACTGAGTATTACTTTCCTGTTTGTTTTTCTCCTTTATCGTCACATCTTGTCATTTTTTTTTCAACCTGCAGATCTCACTGGGTTCCAGTTCGTCATCGGTGCCAGCAAATCCCACCCCGTCGATGTCTGACACAAACGTGGAGGACTTGAAAAAGAGATTGCAGCGCATCAAGAGCTCCCTGAACAAGTAGTGAGACTGAGGGAAGAGTAAAAGGCATTGCTATGGTTACCATAGCAAAAGAACGTGACAAGTTGTAGTGCCGACACACAGCGAAACGAGGAATGATGTCATTGCGGCTTGTGAGGCGACCGGCTCATTTGTGTTTGATGAGTCATATTTGTTAAAGCCTTTCCCCCCAGAGCAAGCTTTCAGATACAAGCATGGTGTTCTGGCGAGGTGTGGCAGTATGAATCTAGTTCCCCACGGTGAGGATGTGGCGCAGATCGCAAAAAAAAATTTCATCATGGTGCGTGCTGAGAGAGAACCCATGAGGGTAAAAGGGTCTGGCATTGCGCATGGAAAAAAAAAAAGATGAAATATCCTGAAACGCAGACATGTTGTCATAAGTGGGGGAAACTGGCTTTTCAAACCAAATAAGGCAACAATTCTGAAAGAATTAAAAATACGGATACGCTTGAAAGTCTGTGAAAAATTATGTATAACTGGAGGTCTTTCACTGCTTGGAGCTATTTTCTTGACAGATTTGAATTCTGTAGCCCCCTTTTCTATTTCTTTCCCCCCCCCATTCATGCATGTATTCAAATATTCGCCTTATTTTTTCCTCCATAGATGTATTAACAGATTACATGTATGATCATTACATCATTCACTGTCCTGTCATTGCCTATGCAGTTTGGGTAGATACATGAATATTCATGCAAAGGTTGTCGCATATGAACTTTCCATTGGTTGTCAGGACACGGGTTCGATTTCAGTTGGTGGTGGGTCATTACTTATGCAAATTAAAAACATGAATTTGGGGGAGTTGAGTGTATGTTTCTTTGATTTGGATCGGTTGCCTACTTACCAGGTGTTTTTCTTATGCAGATTTGTTATTTGAATCTTTATAATCCTTACAATGCATTTTAATATTTTTGTTTTCTTAAGGAGCACCCTTGTCAGTCTTTATCCCTAATAAATAATGTGCATTGTGAGCCATTCAAAATGCTCCCCCCCCCTCGCTAGACAGTGAATTGTGCATTTTCCCTGCTACAGGTTGTAGTTGTGTACGACCCCCCCATTCCAACCCCACCCCCACTTCCCAAAATTGCTATTCACAGCTCTAATACTGTACAGAGTTAATCTTAAGGTTATTGTACATGACTTCTGTTTTGCCAAATCGATTTGCCTTACGTGAACTTAAGATTGGCCTTTTGTAACAAGTGAATTGCTTTGACTGACGAAAACTTTAACCTGCCCGGTTTCAGCACAGAAGATGTAAATACCGATTCGGCAACTGTTGAAAACTTTACCCTGCCCGGCTCTGGTACAGAAGATATCAAAACGTATTCGGACCCACCGTCTGCTTTTCCTCTGGCATTTGTGCCAGCAGTAAAAGTGAACAAATAGCCTAATTTGGACAGTTTATAAAGACTTACCAGGGCTTTTAACCTTGTAATGCCCCTTTATGCATTTATGTCATATTGATTAAGACCTCAGATGGGGTAAAGTGTTAAATGAATGGCTGTGTAACTGCCTCATAATGCAGTCTTAAAAGTATTAACTGTCAAGCTTTTTTTTAGTTGTAACCCCCTCCTCTGATTACAAATACCATATTTTCTAATCGTTTACTGGCTATAAGGCCCCGAAGTGTCCGAATCTAAGTGTTTTGGTTAGGAGCTGAGCTGTGTATAGAGACAGTAGTACTAACTTCAGTCTTTGGAACCAAAATGGCCGTTCATTATGTGTGCAGCACAGCATGCAGCTATTGTTGCTAATTGTCCATGTGCACTGATGCATTATTCACCATTTTGGTTCCAACAGTTGAGAACCCCTTGTCGCAACTCTCTCTATAAACAGCACTGGCCCATGGAAAATGAGTTCAGTCGCTGACTAGTGGCTTCTGTAGTTCTGTGTGCTGATTTCAGCCGCAGCTACAACTCTGGGACCGTCCAGTCTCTCACGTGTACCTGTTTGTGGCCGTGCGCAACAATGGCCATCAGGTTGAGTTCGGCTGTCGTTAGAGGCATCGCTATAAATTCAGCCAATCACTTCCCCTCGCCTATAGGTAAAGACAGGGCTCTCGCATGCCCCTCAGTGTCCTTAGAAGAAACCTGTTACGTATCTCTTGCCTTGTGTGCTTGTGACAACTGGACATTTATGGGTGCTGGGTGTGCTTGCATCATGTGATATAATTCAGCCAATCAGCGGTCTTGCTCTGCTTTTTGTTTCTGTGTGCATTGTGTTACATAACCCTAACGTTTGGGAATAAATGTTACCCAGTATTGGAGTTAGGTCATAATTGTACATATATATCTAAAATTATCCCAACCTCGTTTGGCAATAGCCTAGCAAGTATGTATTTAAAATTACTCTGTACCCTGTATCAAAAAACAACAAAGTGTACATAATATCAAGGGTAATATGAAAATTAACACGTTGCTGTGATTTTGTCAAGTCGATGTAAATTATACGACTATTAAACTTTCAAAAGCTACTCGCTGCTTGGACCAATGGCAATGCAGAGTCCAGACTCTGTTTTTTTGTTTGTTTTTGTTTTTGGGGAGTCTTTTTTTTTGGTTTGGGAAAAGTGTACCGTCCACTACTCGAAACACAGTGGTCCGATGTTGTGTTCGAGATCTGAGGTTATAAGTTATGTGGGAGTGGTTTTTACCCCACAAGGATCAAAATGATATCGAAGGTGATGGGGTGACAAGAAAGGGAGCTGTTTAGGTCATCGTGGCTGACCGACTTGACCAGAGTGTGCCAGAAGCTGATAATGGGGGGCCCTTGTATCGAACCACAAGTAGAGTACTACGCGTGTTAATGCCTTTTATTTCATACATTAAGTTTGCATGTGTTTATGTAACGTCTTGCTTTCCTCAGATTTATATTGTGTAACTACCTGTCTAGTTAGTCATCCTAGTTTTCAGACAAAAACTCGACTGTCACTTTGCTTGGTGCTCTAGGCACTTGTCTCCCGAGAACGAAATAAATCGCTTGACCCCGGGACCCATTTTTTTGGGGGGGGGGGCAGTTCACAGCCGAAGTGACAGTGTTGGACGCCTTTCCAATCCGGTCTGGGTTTAAAGAAAACAGAGATTTCCTCCCAGATAACCGACCAAGCGAGGAACGGGAAAGCGTGATTCCTGTGTTTATAAGAGATTCGTCGCTCCTTCAAGTTAGTAAACTTTGGGGGATTGTCTCGATATGGTCTTGATTTCTGTTCAGTCTTGTTGGCAGGCTTGCAGGATTGTTCTAATTTCACCGGTGTAAATCAGAACAACTGCCTGGCTTGCTAGTGCCCCTAGTACCATATCACGGTTTGAATACCGGTACGCATCAGGCCGTTGCCTGACCAGAGACGGGGGGGGGTTCGTCAAACTAAAAAGTTGAACTTTTGGCACCGTGAACACATTATATATACAAAGGCCTATCACAATGTGCTTTGGAAAACGACATTGAAAAGTTGCTTGTCTGTCGCGATCCAAAGGTTGCATGTAAGACTTGTACACTGTAGTTTTCAATATTAAATAAACTTAACAAAAATACATTGATTTTAAACCCTTTGAAACACCTGAAATATGGTTATTTGCCGGAACTTCCCGACAGTACATGTGACTGTAGATTGACTCATTAATGAATATGCAGAATCGTGGTCACCTTGAGCTTGAGAATCAATTAACATATAAGCTGTGGCTTGTATGCCGAATATTACGGACTGTTTAAAATATTCAGTACACACACAAAAAAGACCACCAACATGCGGAACTCAGAAGCGAGCGGGGGGGACCCCTAGCCTATGGGCCTGCGTATTCAGAGGAAAGCTTCGGCGTCGTTGCCAACCCATCCCACACACACCCTTCTTCCGAGGAGTTGTAGGGTGTGTACTCGGAGTCTCGCTGTCGCGTAAAATTCGCGTCCAGTGGCCAGTAGTGTGGGCAGTGGGACACTCGCAAACAGTGGCGAAGCCACGGGGGGCATGGGGGCACGCCCCCCCATTCCCGGTGTCCCCTAGGTGCCCCCCCCCTAAAAAAACGGATGAATGGATATTGAACAAGACCGACGAAAACCTGACCCCAAAAAACCACACCATTGAAAGCTGGCCCCCCATAAGATGCTGGTGCCCCCCTTGTGCACCCCACTAGTAAAATCAAAGCTACGCCATTGCTCGCAAACAGGATTTGTCGTGGGGTGGGGTGGGGCATCAGACCGGAATTCACCCCCAATATGGCACATGATGCTCGAGCGCCACTTCCCCCCCCCCGGTTGCACTAGGGGACTGGTGTTGTATCAGTAGTAGCCAGTAGTTTAAGATGTACGTGTATGTTGTATGTTTGTTTTAAGAAAAGAACAGCAGAACCTCGGGGGTTGAGACTCCGAGCCCCCCCCCCGTACGCCGTGGCGACAGAATGAGCTTCGATTATTTCATGCATTTATCTGAACCCACTGGCTGTCCCTCTTCAGAGAATGCACGACGACCTCCAAGTCACCCCCTTTAAATTGAATCCCAGTAGATTGTAGCGCCATACCAGGTGTAGTGTTAATTTGCTTTGCAAAATCACATCTCTTGGGACGCATGGACATTATGACAGCTAGGGTCGGGCACTAAATGAACCTTTTTGAAGCATAATTAATACTGTATAGCCACGATTAGTCCATCGATTCATCTAGAAGCGTGTTGGTGGGCACGTCATTTTTTTTCAAAGATCTCACACGGGGTGGAATGGTATGGCACACCCCATCAATGTCCCCGAATGGACTCCAGTTGAACCATGGAGGAAGACGAACCGGTTTCCTCGTCTGCGAGTTTTGCTCTCCTCTGGATGCCTGTAATATGTAGCCACAAAGTGATGACACAGTAAACCAGACATCCGATCATTAGTATTTTGCATCCGGTCTGCCCCGTATATATTCCTCTGGGTCGGACCAGGCCCTTGGTAGCGCGCGTCCTTGCCTTTGCATATACCAACACAATCGACCAACACCGCGTGCCCAGCGAGTCATACCGAGCATTACCGGAGAGTGACCCGCTCAGTTTGGTGTCGATTTTTTGGTTACCGGGGACGCTTCTGGCGCTGGCGTGTGCAGCTGAGAAATCGATGCGATATCTTCTGGTCAAGTCATAAAGGTTAGTAGAAAAATCAAAGAAATTCTATTTAAAGAGCAAGCCTAATTTTTTTATTGTGTGGATTTACATATGCTCGTAACACTTGGATATGTTTGTGTATTTTTATTGGTCGCGCGTAATGAAAGGGGAGAAATTAGACTCTTGGAGATCTGTATCACGGTGTTGTTTTCCTCACTGAAATTTTATTTTGGAAATAGGTAACAAAGCTAGGCCTGCTCTTTTAAGTAAACACATATAAATATTGTATTGACCACTTTATTCAGAGGTTTCAAATGTCCGGCTATTTTAGTTTGGACTTGTTGAGCCTGTTGTTTCAAAGTTTATAACCGACTCTAATTTGTAGCACACTCTTTTGAATGAACTCCACATTGCAAAGTTTATTTCAGTACTTTTTTTGGGGGGGGGGGAATTTGTGTTTAATGTTTCTCCAGAATATTCCAACAAGTTAGATCAGTTTTGTCCGGTGCCTTCATTTTATAGAGCATTTTTATTAATGAAAATTCAGCAGGCTGTATTTAGCTTTTTCGACAAATATATTTTTGTTCAAATTAATAATCAGTGAGTCCGCTTTTGCCTTCCATACCACAGCTAGGCCTACTGTACTGTTTAATTTATGTTGAATTACCCAGGCTGAAAAGGAGACAATAGACGATGTAACCTTGTCAGAATTGACCATTTCCTCATGAATGGAATCACATCCGCAAATATGGTATGATCATTATTTTCACAGTTTGTTTTCTTTTTTATAGCTTTTTCGTTCTGCCTGCTTGTCGCTCAGGGAACGATGAATCACCAACTTCCGCCGACTGTTCTTATTTGCATCTCGCTCCTGATTGGCTGCTGCTACGCGGGCGTCGACCAACCACCGGAGGGTCCGTCCGAGAGCGAGACCATTTCTCAGCCAACCGACGCGTTTGAAAGCCCGGCTGCCGGCGACGGTGTCACGCCTGCCGGAAGCAATCCGTCGAGGCCCAGGGTTCAAGATCCACAGGCGTGTTCGAGCGGTTCGCCCATCGTCATTGGTATGCCTGGTCCGGCCGGGCCTGTCGGACCGCAGGGCATCCCAGGCGTTCAAGGCCCAGCAGGGTTCCCGGGCAATCCTGGTAACAATGGGAACAATGGACAGCCCGGGTCGACAGGGAGGCCTGGAGAAAGAGGGGAGAAAGGCGAACAAGGCTTCCCGGGTTTGCCAGGTATAAAAGTTTCATTTCAGTAAAGCAAATCGTGCACATGCCAGTGGCATGGAAATTAAAGACCATAACACTTAATGGTAGTAACTGACGATCACTGGAATTGAAATCAGGCGTATCAACAAACAGGAAGTACATGTACAAGATAATGACATAGACAAACGAAAGACATCCGAAGACATCCACATGAAATCTGGTTCTTCGTGTATATAAAATACTCAAACTGAATTACCACTTGTCCAGGGGTGGATTGTGGGGAGGGCAACGGGGGGCTATGCCCCTCCCCAAAAGAAGCAAAAAAACTTTTCTAAAAAAAAATTGAGAGAAAGGGTTTTTTGTCTCTATTTTCATTTTCTTCAGAAAGCATTTAAAATTTCCCCAAATAATTGTCTCATTACCCGTCACAAAAATTCCATGAAAGTTATATGAAAAATTCCAACCTCTTTGGTTTCCCCCAAAATAAGTCCCCGCCCCCAAAATTTGGTCTGGATCCACCCTTGTATTAGTTGTGGATGCTCCTGCAAAATTAGTAATTCTGTCAGAGTAAAACGCACGGTTGTATTGAATTTAATCATCCCCTAACTGTCACTGTGCAGGTCCCCCAGGCGGTACGGGGTTCACCGGCCCAGCAGGTCCGCCAGGGGCACCGGGAGAGGTCGGCAGTCCCGGGCCCATGGGACCACTGGGCAAACACGGTTTGACCGGGCCCCCTGGGAGCGTCGGACCCCCAGGTCAGTCTGGACCCATCGGTTTCCCAGGTAGGTGACTACATGGAGTATTACTTTTTAATAGCTCCATGGTGACTGTAAGTCACTCAGAAAATCCAGAGGGTATTATTCAGAACTGCACAGAAAGAGAAACAAATGGACATTTGTTTCCATGAGTAGGGGTGGGTATTTGTGTAAGGGGCGTGGAAGGGCTTCCCAGATGCATCCTGCGAGAGCAGCGTTGTAATAACTTGGGTCAGTGACTCTACTAAATCCATTTCTCGTCACAATTTTTGTCGACTTGACTCGACTCGAGTCTTCCATCAGAATACCCTACTCGTGTGAAAGTTTGAGTCCCCCAAAAAAGAAACTTCAATAAGTCGCTGCAAAAAAAAAATTGCAGTGACCTACATTGCCAGTTTGTAATTATGTGAGTTTACAATTATGTTCGTGCCATGTGCTATTGTCATCAAGAGTAAATTAGATAGGACCACATGTACATGTGTACAAACCCAAAGGTAATTTTTGAATGCCCCCAAAATGATTTCCGGCCTTGCTTTTATTTATCCTGATGTGTTCAAATATTTGGGACTGCAATTGACTCGAGCTAAATACTTTACTCAGCTAGACATTTTTTACTCAACTCGTTTCACAACGTCAAAATGACTCGAATTGAGTAAAAGAAAAATTGGTGACTTGTATAGAGATTTTTTTAAGGAACTGAAAGCGACAGCATCTTTGAAAAGGCATTATACCACCTCGGGGAGGGGGTTGAGGATTCGCTTGCAGAGGACATTAATCAGACTGTCATCTCTGGAAAAAATATACCCCCTCCTTGCCACTGCGACTTCCCATGCACCGTACAGATTTTAAGTGTTCAGATGAAAGTGTCCCCATAACTTCACTCTGAGAATTCCGTCACCACTAGGCCTACATGGCTCCTTTGTCCTCCATACTGCCGTCTTTAATAGGCCGTCATTGCTTGGTCTCAAGTTTTATCTAGAGTTTAAAGTCTAGCAGCAGTTAAGCAAAATGTACATGGTTTCTTAATTGGTTGCGTCCAGTTTCTGGTTAAGTTCGTGAATGACTTCAGTGGCCGCAAAGTTTCATATGGAATTTTAAGAGTGGTAATTATTTCAAACTGTGTATACTTTTTGTTTCGTAAATATGCAGGCGAAAAAGGAGACCCAGGGGACACAGGTCTCCCAGGGTTACCGGGTGAATGCGCCTGTCCACCGCCCAGAGCGACCGACACTCCCCCGCTGGGAAATACCGGCGGGGGGCGGCAAACCCGAGGCGGTAAGTCGGCCTTCTCTGCTGCCCGTACGACAAGCTTGATGGCCACCAACGGGCCGGTGGTCGTGACGTACCAGACGCTCTTCTCGAACAAAGGCGGCAATTTCGACAAGGACACGGGGGTGTTTCAGTGTGCCATCGCCGGTGAGTTACTAGTTTGGGGCTCTTATGCATGACAGATTTAGGGGGCTATATCAGCTAAGCCCCAAATGACTTAGGGGGCTATTATTCCCTAGTATATGTTAATGTTTACTTTCCTTTTTCCCCCCTGTTTTTCATTGTTATTTTCCATTGCATTTTTTCCTGCAGGGACGTACTTCTTCAACATGAATATTTACAAGTCATCAGCTCAGAATTTCCCTCTCGTACAGTTGCTTCTGAATGGTAAGTTTGGGCAACTGTGCGTAGAAAAAAAGAAATTAGAACGAAAAACGAAAACAAACGGGCTGTTAATTTTTGGATGGGAATTTTGTTGTTAATATTGCCCCAAAAGACTGAAAAAAGGAGCTTAGACCTACACAGATGTAGTGTCGGTCTAATTTTTAAAAAAATGGAGCTCATACATCAGGCCAGGTTTCCCTGGAACGTCTGACGTAACGTATCTTCCTCCTTTGTCCTTGTTATGTTTCCTTTACTTTTCTCTCCAAGAACTTTTCGAACCATTTGTTGGGAATTCTGACCAACCAGCCAAAGGATATTTTGCTTTCTATTGACAACTGTAAATCCTGCCGTGCGGGCATTCCTAATTTTATTAACCCAAGAATACGAAGGCACTTCTTATACTTTCCTGTAAACGGAACTGACCCTTCGACCGCCTAAACTTCGGCCGACTGAACTTTTTTGAATGAGACATCCTAAAGACTCTTAAGCTATTTTGCCATTGCATATACATGTGCATGTATATCTACTGGCTTCTCACACTGAAAATTCTTACATGAAGTAGGCCTACCCAATTCCACTGCTCCACTCAACGTTCTAGCTAGGCGTGCTTCTCTTCTGCAGTCTGGCCGAGTGGCGTTGGCCTAACCCGTACCGTCTTTGGTCAGGCTGGTGAATGACAAATTATTAATCATCTTTTCTTTTAAAAAACGACCGTCCCATTTTTTTATCTGTAAAGGAATCCCCAAATCCCCAGAAGGTGCTTGTTAACCGTTTCTAGCCCTTTCAATTAAAAAGAGCAGTGCAGTGTCTAGAGATTTGTTCCTATTATGCAGTGCGCAGTATACACACTCGTGGACGGTGCTGACGTGCCGCGCCCCGGCGCGCAATTCCGAACGCCGGTTACCATCAACTTTCCTCATGCAGCATTGCCAAACCTCTCTGTTGAAAAACTTTAAATTCATACAGTTAAATATTGGTACTCTTACCTTCATTATGCACGCTGTTGAACCTTTTCGAACTATTTCAGTTTCATGAAATTTAGTCCGAAATTTAAAAATGGTAGCTTCCGGAATTTAGGCACAAGTTCAGCTGAATGTTCCCAGGCTTGAGTGGCAACAAATCTCAGATACATCATATTAACATTTAAGAATTTGTAAAGTAGGAGACCTAGATAATTTCTGATAAATCGTTGCTGCCTCCTCTCACTCAAGTTTGTACGAAAATGATTTTCTAATTTTGGGGGCGCATTTTAAAAAAGAGTGCAGTGTGCAATTCGACAGTATAGCTGAAATCAGGTCAAATGCAATTTCATTGGAACATATTGCAGTGGGTAACGTTAACTAGAGCTTGATGAAATAACTTCTGTGAGTGTAAACATTTGAGGCAAAAATATTGCCATAGCGACTGGAGGCGAAACTGTGCCACCCCAGGTACTTGTAGGCGCCATGTGTGCCACGTTCGTTAGGCTTAGAGGCTGGTCCATAAAATACGTACGCACGGGGGGGGGGCGCCGTTGCGTACACCACGTGTACAGAGGTGGAGGGGGTTCAAGCCAGTGCGCCATACCGTCCGCCAAACGAAAATTTGTCTTTAATGAATCTTCATCATATCAATACACTTTCTTATACAAATAATTACCAGAATCAGCTTCTCTGCTTCGAAAAACCATTCAAACACGGTTTCCTCCATCATCCACCCCACCATGTTTTCCTCCCGTGACAATTATTTGTAAACCGCGATATAACTCATGACGCATAAACCGGCAGCATCTTCCGGAAACGTACAGGTACCCTCATCCGTGCAATTAATTGTAGCTAAAAATGCTCAACCCAAAATAAATAGCACAACCCTAAATATTTCCACGGTTGAGTAAAAGTCAACGACTTATGATTTTTGGTTATTACTCCGATCATGGAGGAAGGAAAGGTCTCCATGCTCTGATACGGTATGCGTACGGGGGGGCACTAAGTACGCCATGCGAAAACGGGGAGGGGAAGTCTGAAAAGTCGTCACAGTCGTGCTTAGGTACTTTGTGGACGGCCCCCGTACGCGTGCACTCACGGTATTTGTAGGTCTATGTACCCCCCCCCAAAAAAAAAAATACTACAGAGCATTGTTCCACGATAATACACGAATCAGTGATCGTACAAAATGGAATTTTCATTTTTTTTCTGGTCTAGTGTCGCGTAATGAAAAACGCCGGTTTGGTGTGCCATACAGCTAGCCCTAGCTCTCCGCACGTACGTACGTACGTGCGTGTGTAGGTGCACATCAACAGCGCAATTATAAAGGTCAACGATTATAGCCAAAGTGAAGCATCAGAGAAGCGTCAATCCTCGGTAGTATAGTGGTTAGTATCTCTGACTGTCACTCAGGAGACCGGGGTTCGATTCCCCGCCGGGGAGGATTGAGTTTTTTCTTTCTTTCTTTTAGGACATTTTGTTTTCATCTTCTAAACAAAAATTAGAAGGTTAGACTATTTGCTGTTTCCTTTTTCTTTTCCACTTGTTTTGCGCATTGCATGATGCAAAATTGGCATAGATTGCACGAGGATGGTAATTTAAATTTTCCCGACCTGCCGGACTGTTGAAATAAGGTTTCTCAAATTAAACAAGGACTTCCCGGCAGTGTGCTTAAAATTACATGATTGTCTATTGAGGCACGACTGGGCATCGCTGCTCTACTGGGTAGTTTATTTTAAACCTTTTAACGATTAAAAAAAATTGGTAGGCCTATTTGTATTATCAACATTGTTAATTGGGTCAATTTTTCAAGACGCTTGCCTTTACAGAGAAAAATTAGCAATGTCGATGTTGTGGGAAAGGCAACCAACTCTTGTTCAAAGTTACTCAGCTCGCGTAAATTTTTTCCTAGGAATGTTGGGGTGCGCATGCGTTTTTCATCTAGGAAGATTGGGGGCAATTATTAAAATGGGGTACACGAACTTTTTAAGTACAAGTTCACAACAAAATTGCCTTTCTGGCCGACTTGCAGGCACGGTACATGTAGCTCTGTTAGCAGAGCGTTATGTTTAAAACCAACAAGCCGAGGGTTTGAGTCTACATATGTAGTAATTTTTTCCTGGTGTGGAATTTGTTAGTTGGAGGATGTTAGTAAGAAAGTAGAGCCCGACATTTACCTTAGCACTTAAGTTTCTAAGTGTCCACTAACCCGATCAAGCTTGCAGTTAACCACGCCCGTCTACTATAATTACCCCTCACCTTTCTAAGAACCTAGGCAAACAAATTACGCATCCGGATCTAGGCCAAGCAAAATATTAAGACGACCAGTCCTCGTATGAACTTTCATGTCATTCTCCTGGGAATTTTTGCGTCAGTACGCGGCTACTCATATTTTGGAACAATTGTATGAAAAGAAGCATGTTTTCTTTGATTAGAGAATATAGAAGGGCATCCCAGCCCACCCCGTCCCCACCGTGACTTTGGCCGTCACTTGTAGAAATCTTGTACTCGGAGTCGTCTTCGAATAGTAATGGGCATTACAAGAGAAGACTGAACACAGGAATAGACAAATGTTGTCTTTCCAGCTTGAAATATTACCGTTTTCAATGGGGATAAAAGGATAGCTTCCATACTCCGTTCGTCTATCCCCGGTACAGGTGACCACAAGATCGCAGTGATCGACTACGGGGCTTCGGACACCGAAGACGGGGCCAGCAATAGCGTGATACTGGACCTAGAAGTCGGCGACCGGGTCTGGCTACAGCTTTACGACAGCAGAGAGCTGCACAGCAGCCACTACCGCTTCACCACTTTCTCTGGCTTCTTACTTTTCGAGGCTTAAGACATGGTTTACCAACAGTCGCCATAAAAGTGGCGAGGCAGCGGAAAGAACCATGGAGGAAGGAGGAGAAAGAACTAAGCACAAAGATTAAAATTCTTAAAATGTGAAATGCCGGGTGGTTGAGGAGGGGGCTTGTAAAGGAACGTAATAAAGTGATTTGAATGTTTGTATTGAGTGTCACTTTAAAAATAAAAAGGTTGTGTGGCATTTTAATAGAAATGGAGGCCATTTTGTAGGGGTGACTAACAATTGAAAAGACAGGGTGTAGTTTTGTGGCTTAATATGTGGTTACAAAGCCAGGAAACACTGGTTGGGTTTCAATGAACTTCATTGTATGAGGATTTCAAGAGTGTCTGTTGATCCATTTCTTCATGCATAATACTGCATCTTGTTCAGTTTTTAGTTTGTTACAGTAGAGTGGCAGTAGAAAACAGCAGCAAACGCCGAGAACCAAACACAACACACACAAAACGTAAAGAGAGATAATTTTATTTTTACCTCCTCTCTTTCTTCCACGGCATAATGTTGCACTAAAAAATATAATGCTTCAACACGACAGCATTAGCTTTCAATGTTATTTTTCCTGTGTAATGTGGAGTCATGATGACGAGTACATGAAAATGTATACGCAACAGACATGTGCATGAAACTGATAGCAATATTTGAAGGGGTAAACTTTCCCATTTGGATGCAGAAACATTGTAAATGCAGATCTGCTAACAAACTGAAGCAGCGAGAAACCAATTCTCAAAGACAAGAGTTTGCGTAAACGACATAAAATTATTTAAGAATGCACTGTGTCTTCTATGATGGTATGACATTTGAAAGAATAACAGCCCCTGTAGAAGTTTAAACTTGTTCATCATAATTTCTGTTAGTAAACGGTCCATATGAGTTTGTCATCAATCAGAAATTTAAAGTTCCTATCTTGATTTCATATCAACTGTCCAACTCTCAAGCTTGAAAAAAGTGTATTGTTTCTACAGGCGATCTTTGATCTGGACTTATTTTGACTATCTCAAAGACCTTCTGATAATTTTCATTTCATGAAAAATTGGTACGTATTGAAAGGACTTAAAAAGTACTACTCCAATACAAACTTAATCAACAGCTGAATACGTGTTGCTTTTCATTTTTACCAGAAATGTCATAACCTAGCCTAGTAGTTCGTGTAGCCAGGATGGCTGTAATTCACTCCATCTATAAACAAAAAATGGTAACATTAAAGCTAAACAGCACCCCCTGCCCTCGTTAAAAATAAAAGAAAACAGAGTGAGTGATTATGAAAGATGTCTTACTGCATTTAGCAACCAGCAAGGTTTTACAGAACAATTCAATCTTTTTTCAGAAAGTATTCATCAAAGTTTGTTGCACAATACGGGCGATTCACGACAGAGCACCTTCAAGAGTTTGCAACGCATTGGCCAATCATAACGTGCGAAATCTGTCGACCCTTTCCAAACGTGCATTGGGGCGACAAATTTCATGCATTGTGATTGGCCAAAGGGCCGCAAACTCTTGGAGGCGCACTATTGTAAAACGCCTGTATTGGGGAAAAGGGGTCACATGGAATTGTAGGAAATGTTTACAAACCTTGCAAATTAAAATGATGACCACAAAAAAGAGAGAAAAAGCACACAAATAAAAACCAACCCAACATTATGCATAAAAAATACTGAATTGTCTGTGTTCAGCATTAAGAAACAAAGCTTGTGCAAATTTGTATTTCAGACTGTTTCATAGAGAAGGACAGTCACGGTAAGTTAGAGGCATCTTAAATTAGAAAGCCTAGCATCACAAGGTTCACATCAACCATTTCAGAATTATTCACCCTTTGTTGAATAAAAAATAATGAACCTGTGTATACATGTATATATTATGAAACTGTCTGGTGACGAGATTATCTTAACTGCACTTTGAAAGTTCATTATCTTCAGATATCATTTAGTTAATTTTAAGTAGCACTCAAATTGCACTGAAAGTCACATATGAGCAAAATTGTAAAGCGTTGGGTCTGTGTTGTGCAAACTTCATAAAAAACCAAACAATAACAGCTCCAAAGTCTTTGGCTTTTTTCTCAATGGCAAGAGAGAGCAAAAAAGTCATCACTGCTTCTGTAAGCCTATAAATGGCCAAATTCTATCCAGATTGGGCACGTTTGTGGTCTTTGAAACACACCGGTGTTGTTGAGTGGCTCCTCCTTAAAATTGATAGTGAGAAATTTCCTGCAGTTGTGGACGTTGAGCGCAACCATTAGAAGCAGGTTTTCCTTTTTCGTCACCGTCTGCTCTTCTTGGTGGCTGTGTTGGCTTTAAGTCTCCTGTTCTCTTCTCGTTCTCTCCTTATGTCCTCCAGATCCTCTAATATGCCCAGACGGGTTCTGTAACATACAAAGAAAAAAACACACCGTGTTACTCCAAAATAAACCATCAAGAATGATTATAGTCTTTAGAAGACACAAAGTGGTTTCAAACCCAACTCGGGAATCATGGACATATTGGCGTCCCTGAGCAAGACACTTTGCCACAATTTTTTGTCGTCATCTACTGAAAACAAAATTCTTTGTTATTTTGGGCCATGATAATATGAATTGGCAAATCACTGTGGCCAATCAGGGCAGTAAGAGTTTGAGATTAACATTGTTGAATATGGCACGCGTCAATTAAGTCCAACATCAAAATGTAAGCGGAAACGTAAGCATCTGCATCCTGCGGAGAGCGTCATCCGATGTACAGCATAAGGAACTGGAGCAGTGCGTCATCTTCCAACTTGGGACACTGCATCCAGGGGGAATGAACATGGACTTTTCTACATTCATTCAGAACTGAATCTGCTTGCCATGACGAAGGTACCCAGTTACTGAAAGCTCGGCAAAAAGATAAATTTAGAGCACTGATTGTATATATATCTTTGTCAATATTCTGATTACAGTGCTACGCAGCCCTTTCACATTTCTTTTATCAAAATGTAATAAGCTGTATGTACATGTATTTATTGAATCGAAAAAAAGCCAACGAAAATGCTTTAACAATGTCTCTGGTCAAACGCTTCAAAACATCTTTTTTGCCAGAATATGATCACATGTTCTTCATTTGAGCTTCCAGGAATTACTATTGGACCGTTCTGTCTGGGAGAAAATGGAACTTGATACAATGCCTTTCATATGCACTTCCTCAATGTATTTCCTTTTTGGAAAAGCCTACAAGGCTTTTTTGGACCAAAGAGCAGAGTGGGGTGGGAAAAGGATAGAGCAAAGGGGCGTGGCTAGGTTATAAAGGACGTACGTTCTAGCCTCCTCTTTCTGGATTTCTCGGAAGCTAGCCTCCATGTTCCTCAGCTGGTAATCACTGACGTAGTCGTACCTAATGATTCCGAAAGAAAAAATGGATCAGAAACAGGTCAGATGGTGCAAAAACAATCATCCCTTATAACATTTTGGCAACTGAAGTACTGAAGTGTGACATCACTTTGAAGCAGGAAGTGTTGTGCAAACGAATGGAGTACGTGCGCGTGTTGGTTCACACACTGGTTCTCATGCTAATTGCCTTCTACACACGTATGCACTTCAGTACTCTATAGTTACGGTAGTCCATTTAGTGATGCTATATCACTTTTTGCATGTATCACTTGCTAAAATGCGTCAGATTTTTAAAATATCTTACAGCTTCAAGTTGAATGTGTCATGTAATCCAAAATACAAGAAAGTTCATTCACTTTAATACATGTTTATTTTACAAGACAAGTTCATGAAAAAGATTTTTTTTTCTGCCAAAAGGCTGAACTCCTCATACATTCAATTCGTTCCCTGGGAGATAAATGTCCTGTTTGTTTCACATGGAGCTTAATCTTGATTAGTAATCCGTCATCGGTTCACTGACACCAGAATATCAATAATGAATGCAGCAAACCAGTTTTGGGATCACCGACAGAGATCCATTTCCATGTGAAATTAACAGGCCTCACACTGCATGCTTCAAAGGACATAAAGTATGGTTTATACACTTTAACATCAAATGCCAGAGAGTAAGAAATGTATGGACTTTAACATCTACAACAAGGTACTCACAGTGTCATCTGTTTGAAATGTCTAGTGTGTGTTTAAGTAAAATGGAGCCCCCTACCTTCAGAGCGGCTTTTTTGGCTTTAAAGCTTTGTCCATATTACATGGCTTTGGCTCGCAGCAGCACATGTGCCTATGGGAAGTGGCTGCACCTGTGAGACAAAGCCTTGTCCGAATCACATGGCTTTGGCTGGCACTGAACATGAGCGCCTGTGGGAAGTGGCTGCACCTGCCAGCCAAAGCCTTGTCTGAATTAAGTGGATTTGGCTTAGAGTAAACACATGTGCCTATGGGCAGTGGCTGCATCTGCTAGCCAAAGCCTTGTCCAAATCACATGGCTTTGGTTGGCATTAAACACAAACGCCTATGGCAAGTAGTTACTTCTGGCAGCCGGTGGATTCCCTAAGCATCTGTGCTATTTCAAGCCAAAGCTGTTAATATTCGGTCGCAGGTCGCAGCCTTACTTTGACTTGTCATAGCCGAATATCTCCTTGATGTATTTGGACACGTCTTTGGCGCCCCCTTCCTCGAGGGGCGTGTCATCAATGAAACCGTCATCTTCATAGTCACTCTCCTCTTCGCTCAGGAGACGGCCACGCTTGGCACGGAAGGACGGAGGAGGACCTGATGAGGGAACTAGGGGGAAGGCACAAAATACCGATTCGTACAATGTAATAAGTGCCACTGACAGGGCAGGAATGAAGCCTAGGGATATACACAAGGAAGCCTAACCGCCTAGGCCCTTTTGGCTAGGATACACCCTAAATCCTTCAAACTCTCCAACAGCTCCCATGAAAAAAATTGGATACTGCCTCAATCCTTCAAAATCTTCCAGCAATTCCTCTCATTATGTTGAGGCAGTGTGAATGGTATACTGGAGCAGTATGGAGGGTCTCACATATAATGTGGGCACGAATTTGTGCACGGCTGCACATAAAACAACACAAGGTCGAACCCACAACCTTGAGACAATGCATCCTTTGCAATGTGCTGTAGTTTAAATGTGCTGTGTTAACAATTTCTTTGGCCTTTTCTAAACTGATTAAAGGTGGATGTTGAAATGAGTGTGTGAACTTTACATGCATGAACACATGGAGGTTGTTGTGTTCTCACATGATCAAAAGCATGTTTGGGCTTTGCTTGTTAGCCAATTCTTGTTTGCACTTGGGTTGTGCTCAACTGAACTCCCAAGTTTAGAACACATAACTGCAAATTACTGACAATTCAACTGTTTTTAATTCAGTTTACTGTGTTTTGAATTAGACAAGGAAAGCAATGTAACCACAGCTGTTCTCTGAAAGACACTGCTGGAGAAGATGGCAAATAGCAATGACAAACTGGGCTTGTACCTGGCCTTTTCCTGGGGACTTGGCCGCCCACTGGAGGAACTCTCCTCTCCAAGCCTGGCTGCGGCCTGCTACTGCCTCCCTGGCTGCTGCCGGGGGTGGAAGCAGATGCCCTGTCAAAGAAACTGTCCAGTTTGCTCTGGCGTCGGGGTGGGGAGCGTGACGGCGGGGCGATGCGCGGCCTGTTGGCTGCGGGCTTCTTTTCAAAGTACTCCTCCACCCGACTCTGGTGCAACTTTGCCGGGCGTCCCTTCCGTTCTAGTTCTTGCTTCCCCTGTCTTGTGCAATTTGGGTTTGGAGCACCGTTCTTCCTGATGTCTGTGGTGATCGGATACCGTTTGCCAGTCCCCGCAGGAGAATGTTTTGTTTTTGCCGTGCTGGTGGCAGGTTTTGAGGTCACTGTGTCTGGTCTCTTGGTGCTAGACAGATGTACTGGTGTTTCGGCTTTGCCTGCCACTTTCCCGTTAGTTCTGTGGTGATGAGAGGTTGGACCTTCTGTTGCCGTGCCCTGCGGTTTCCTGTTGGACCCACTTCCGGATTTCACTTCCCCGCTTTTCCTTCGCTCATGTGACTCCCGTTTTCTGGCCTCTTCAAGCTTACGAGTGGCCAGTGCTTTCTTGGCGGCCATGCCATCCTGTCTGTGGTTCCTCGGCTCACTCTGCTCGGCTGGCGGCTGCGAGTCGGCTCCAGTGCCTCCCTGAGTGTGGGGCTTGTTTTCAGCGCTGCCCCCACCATTCTGCTGGTCAGCTGCCAGTGCCAGAAGTTGCTTGTAGCTCATTGGCCCCTTCTGGACAGGGGCTGGCTTCTTGGGCTTTGCCGGCCTATCGGGAGCCACTTTACTAACGGGCTCTGTTCCTTCTTTCCTTGTCCTCTCTGCAACCTTCTGGATCTTCTTCATGAAGGACTGGTGTTTCTGCTTGTGCTTCTGGTCCTCATAGCCGTGCTTCCTCTGATCACTTTCCCGCTGTCCACTAACCTTGGGTTTTTCGACACTTTTCTTGCCTTTTTTATTCGACTCAGCCCGAAGTTTCAGCAGCTGCCGTTTTTTAGCCTGTTCATCTGAAGCTTTAAACAAACACATGAAAGATGATAAAAATTCTTTACACAAATTCATATTTTTGCAGACTTAGTACATTCTCAAATTTGCTGGACTACTGTTGAAAAACCTGTGTTTACAAAACACTACAAAGTGCATACAAGTACACAAGTATCGAACCAATTGTTGAAATACTGGAACGCTAAGAAACTTATTCGGCGCATGAAAGTACTGGAGAATTTCAGTGGCCACAAAATGGGTACAGCTGGCCTGAATAGATATACATGTACAATATGGCAGTCCTACTTCTCAGTGAAGCATACCTTGCATTGTACACGTAGTTTAAATACACCAAAATTTCGCCCATACAAAAATACTTGGCCGCTGAAGTTTTTGTGGTGCATATTTTCCTAGAGTGGTCTTATTTTAACCTCCGCAACTGTTTTGGCAAAATACTTCATGATATCACATTCCTGTCTTCACCCCAGGTGTGAACCTGTGTCAAGACACCCACCTTTCTGCTGTACTTCCTGCTGCTTTCTTTCCAGTCGGGCCCGGATGGCAGCCTGGTCCACACCATTTCTCTTCTCCTTTTTGGGGGGTGGAAGCACTGTACTGTAACGCTTACGTTCATCAACCTTTCACACAAGTGGAAATGATAACAGCGAGAAAAGAAATTACACTGTCAAGACCTATTGTTTTACAGATGCTCACAGATCCAAAATGCAACGGTGAACAGGATGAGAATGGGTCTGAAAATCTTTTTCCAAAGTGAGATCAATGTTTTTATTTGATATGCTTTAGGCACAGTAAAAATTAGCAACAATAAGGGATTTAGCAAATATCAGAAAGCATTAGTGGAAACAGCCCAAAGTTGCACCAGGCTTGTAAATATGAATTCAAAGTAAGCCTGTCAATAGTGTCGACGTAAGCATGGAAGTAGACAAAGATTTGCTGCAGTAAAATTTCCAAGCATCCAAAAAGACTCACTGACCATAATTAGTTGCCGCGCCAGTACAACCGCAAAAGCATATCAGGACATTGTACCAAATATCCACTGGCACTGCCTTTAAAAAAACTTGGACAAAATACTCTCTTTTTCAAAATGAGCCTCAGAGAGGTTTATAAAATCTGAGACGATGCCCACAAGAGAATACCCCGACCATTGAAAGAAATAGATCACAATTGTGGATAGTAAAAAAATCTGAAATTTGTCACAAATGTGCATTCTTTAAAACTTTCACTATTACAATTTTTCATTTTAAGTGTGAATTTAATTATAAGAGAGACAACTGTTTTTCAAAAAAGAATACTAGGGCCTACATTTAAAAAAAAATAGGAAGACAAACAGAAAGAAAAAGAAAGACAAACGTAAACCCAACCTTAAAAATAGTCCAACATGCTAACAAATTTTAAAAATGAGCAAAATGAAAAGGGCAGAGTTCCATTTATGGACAACACCAGTTTATCCTTAAAATATTATTATAACCATAACCAATTACAGTGTCAGAAGGTGATAAAAATGTCCTAAATTGAAATATAGCTTGGAAAATTCTTAAGCATTTCCTTAGAAAATTAGAAATGCCACTATGCCAGTTTGTATATACAGATTCTCACACAATTTCTGTTCCTTTTTTTAGTTTTACATTGTAATTACGTTTTTACACGTAGGCACACATTGAGCTACGTCATGACATTCACATGTACCGTACGTACATATACATGTACAGTAGTACACGTCCTGTCTGCCCGTGCGCGAAACAGTACTACATGAATCAGAATCAAACATCAGCAGTGACAAAAATTGAAGTAAAAAAAGTACCTCTTTTTGTGCCCTTTCATTGTTTCTAGCAGCAATGCTAAGTAACTTTTGGAAATCCATGACCACTCAGAAGTAGATGTCGCCAAAAAGAAGAAAATCCGTCTCCGGCTTTTGTTAAAAAATCCCGAATTTCAGCCTCTTTCGCCACAACCCAGCCTTTCCCTGCCTTCGAAGCAAATCATGATGTTTTGTGTCGAAGTTCATTGCCCTTTGACCCGTTTTTACTCATTCGGTATTTTTCGGAGTGGATCGGCCTTGATTTCCATATCCCAGGATTCATGGGTAATCTTTAAAAAGAGGCGCGTCAAGATGGCGGATGCGTCTGCCTTGGAAAGTAAGCAATAATTCCATCGATTTTGAGTTCACTCTTTGCCATTGTCAAGTTGCTTTTCTCATTGAAACTTTACGGAGAAAATTGGGAATTTTTTATGCACTTGTATGATATCTTAAACAATGATTCATTGGCTTTTTTTGGTGTGAAAAGGGCAGTCAAAATTGTCCGGCTAACTGCGCAAGCCGTCGCACGGCAGCAGTGTAGTGGCTGTGACTGAGTGTGCCGTCTGCGTGCGCGTGTGCTCCGCCGTACGTGCACAGTTCAACCATGGTTCAACAGTCCTGCTGTGCTGACTGCCTTGCTGGTGCATGCGTAGTTCCCACAGTCGCCCAGTCTGTCATTTTCAGACGGGCTGGATTGTAAAATATTGAAATTTAGAATATTGATCCATCCATGTCAAAATAGGCCTAGGCGCCATTGGCCTAAAAAATGTGAACTAGGCCTGAGTGGTGATGTTGTTACTTCATACTTGCCCCCCATTTGATCATTTAAATTTCATAATTTGTTTCATCATTGACATGTTCATTGAACTTGCCAAACTCTGATGAAGACTTAGCAGCTGGTTTCAGTTTCATACTTACTCAGCCATGTCAGTGGGATGCAGGATGCATCATTTTAGAACAGGGAGATACCAAAAACCTCCCTTGTGATACTTTATTACAGAATTTGTAAAAAACAACTTTCCAGTGCCCAGTTTCGTCTAGCATGTCGCGTTACGTTAGAGATGTTGACCAAGAGTTCCATATACAGGCAACACTAATTTTCCCTTAAAATGTTATAACAGCCATCAAAAAGTGATAGGGGGCCTATGTCAATAAAAAGTTAAATTTATCTTGGAAAATTCTGAAACATTTACTTAGAAAACCCTTTTTTTTTCAGACAAGTCTCTTACAGGTGTAGGTTTTTGCACAGGGGCATCAGGTGTTGTCCCTACAGAGCAAAAATCTCCCAAGTGTCCAACTTTTTAAGTGACGTCTTTCATGTCTTTTCAACATGTCAATTACAAAAATACAGTTTACTGACACTTTGTTTCTTGTGAATTAATTTACATTTAGTTCTCTTAGTATTAGAGCAGTAGTATCTTTATTACTCTTGGCCTTGCCTTGCATATAGTGATACCAACCAAGCGTATTTATGAAGTGTCTTACAAGCACATAAATTGGAACATGTATGCGTTAGATGTGTTTCTCAAAGAGTGCCTAGCACAAGTTTACTGCCAAATGGATAAGTCAGTAGGCCAGTATGAAAGCAGGGAGGAAGGACGCAGCATGGTCACTAAAGGAGTTTGAACTAACTAGGCTAGAACATCAGGCTTTCTGACATGCCCTTTATGTCCATAGCTAGAGCGCAGCGAGTGCTTGAATGATGTGTACCTCATCTGTTTCACAAAAATGAAACCCCTTTGTACCCTATGATCGTCGCCACAGTTCTTCTCTGGTCATCCGCATTTCTAAATCTTTGTGTCCTGAAGTGTACGAAATTGAATATCCATGTCTTCGTTGCTGCTCGGTACAATATCAAATTTAATGCTTGTGTTAAGACGTGTGCCCTAAATGTTCATCTGCATTCGGTGCCCTTCTGGAGTTATTTTGGGAATAAAGAGCCTTAGTTGTTTGTAAGATTTTGCTTTTTTTTTTTAAATCATTTTTCTTATGGCATTTATACAAAAAAGTATTTTATGAAATCTCATGATCACTCCTTGTGATGAAATAGCACATTTTATGAACTAAGCTTTCCAGTGTTGAACATTGCCAGTCTCAGCCACGTTCGTACCAAGTCTTTGAAAAGTGATGTTTGGAGGGGCAAAACTAAAATTACAAACTTTGCATGAATAATGGAACAGTGTTGAATATAAAAGTTTATTCGTAACAAAAGTAGGTCTAACCTTAGGGATTTTTCTCTGTCTGTTTCCTGGTCACAGCAATAAGTTGTAGTTAATTTCAAGCAAAACACCACTTGTATCGCAAGGATATTGCTGGCCTAGGGGGTTGACCAAATTGGAATACGTGTACCTCGAGCGGGCCCTCTATAAAAGATGGATGGGCTATGCAGTCACTGCCCACATTGATTTCCCCTGCACAAGCGGTCGCCACTTACCAAATGAAGCACTTGTTGATGCCTACGTATACGGCATCACAGAAAAGCAAAGATGATGCTCTCAGCTGGAAGGCCTCTGTGTTAAAAAAAACATGGATGTGGATATAGATGAATTTGGGGGAAAAAAGGGTCCTCCACTCTCCAAATTAGAGAAAGCCTAGAATCCTACCTCGTCATTGCTGTTAGTACCTTTTTTGTCGACACGCCAAGACTGTGATCTTTTTTGTTTCAGATTCCTCTGTGGAGGCTCTGATGAGCCTTCGCAGTGCCGGTAGGAACCGACCCTCGCCCATCAGCAACCCTGTGCCCACACCCCCTAGGAGGGGAAATGTAAGTGCCCGAGCTGTCAGTGATTTTGTTCCCCTCTTTATTTGGAGGGAGACAATCTGTCCTGTGATTTTCCACAGCTGAAACTGGGAAGTGAAAAAGGTTTGCTGAGAAGAGAATGTGCTTAATCATGAACTGAATTTGGGAGACTATTGAATGCACATATTCCCACTAAACCCTGGATGTAGGTAATTGGAAAAGGATTTACGAGTTCTTGATTTTCCTGTTACGGAGCTCTTGATATGATTTGTAATGTATACAGAGCTTTTCATTAAAGCACATAGAAAGACTGTGAGGATCTAATTTGACCCTCTGGAAGGAACATGGAAGTCCATGGTGCTTATTAGAACATGAGCTTTTCAGGTTCAGGGGAATAGTACATGAACAAGATATAAAAAAAGCATTTAACCTGAAAAACAATACCTGTATTTGTATTAATATCCTGCAGCCCCTTTAGACGCAATCAGTACCCTCTACCGACGAGCCGTGTCCTTACGATGACATCGGCATGAGGGTGCATACAGACTACTTGGTACATTTTGACCAAACAACAGATCACTGGAGGTTCCAAACAAGTGAATGTTGCTGACAAAAGGAAGTGTAGCCTTTTGGGCATTTTGCACTCAGAAAAATAAGTTATTTTTCTTGGTCCCTCCTTCCCTTTGCTAGTGAGGGGGACATGTGAATGTAGAAAATGTCTGTCCTTGAAGTTGGTTTTTAACCTTCATGTTTGTGCCATTTCAGTCAACCTACTTATTTTGCCTCAACACAGCCACCAAGAATTCGGAAGCGCAACCGACTCATCTTCAACGATGACGAAGACACATCCATGTCCCCTATCAGATCCTCCCCCAAGAGAAACAGGACGACACCCACAAACTCGGTGAGTCATTTAGCAATTCATAGGTTATTCATGGGCCCTTGCTGCATCTCTGGTATTTTTCTAATCTTGTCCAAGTGCATACTTAGACTTTCAAGAAGGGTCTGTCCCAAGGAGAGAAATAGTCACTTGCTGAGCAGCCTGGTGCACTGCTGGTTGCACTGTGTCAATGCTGATGTCGGCACAGTGCACTCTAAGTTGTGTCAGAGTCCGCTGTTTTCTTAGAATCCACTAGGTTCTCATTTCAGCCGCCATAGGTAAAGAGATTTTCATGTGACTTTACATGACAGGCAAAGGCCTTTCAGGAAGCGTACCACGACCTTGGAAGTGCCTTCATATTGCGATTCTGTGTATTTCTGTTGGCAATTTTATGCATACCAGAATGTTGAGAGACTTTGAAGGTGCACACATTTCCGCACACATCCGTGTAAATTGAACACTAACCGTCAAAATCACGTAACAGAAAACCCTCTATGATTGCATTGAATAGCAAGGTGCCCTGAAAACAAAACAGATATGAAAAACGAGATGGGTGTTAGTGGTAGCATTAGAATACTTTCAAATTTTATAATTGATCTTTGAGTTTACGTTGTACATTAAACTGAAATGTATTCAGGCCTCTCAAGGTACTTGTCATAGCCCTAGTCTGAGCCCAATTTTTTTTTTCTTCTGTACAGCCTGCCAAATCTCAGCACTCCCGGGACCACCCCAAGTCTCACTCAGTTCCCTCCACGCCCCAGAAGATTTCTTCCTCGGCTCTCCAGAACCTGATCCTGAGCACGCCGGCCAAGAAGTCCGCCCAGAAGATGGGCTGCAGGCTCAAGAACCTCCTCAAGTTGCCCAAGGCCTACAAGTGGTGCATCTACGAGTGGTTCTACTCCAACATAGACAAGTCAGTTGACATGGCAGGCCGAAATTCAACCCTTTGGTTATGCCGGCTTGAACGGCTAAGTCTGCATTACTTGGCTTATGGCTGACAAGAACACATGGGCCTGTGGGCAAGCTGCCACCTTGTAGCTGAATCCATTTCACATAGGAACGTGTTATGGCTAGCCATAGCTAAGCGATTTGGGCTGAAAAATCCAGTACTGCCAGCAGCCACATTTGGCGTTGCATCTGAACTTTGTTTAAGGCCACAGAATGAACCATTGGTTTGCTGTTTGCATGGTGAAGTTCCTATTCAATATGCCGTAAAGTTTTAAACCTGTTGTAACAGTTAATGATGCAAACACATTGCCAGTTTGATCGAATATTCAAACATTTGATCGTACCAATTTACCAAAAAGCAGAATGAAATATTTACATGTGTCTACATGTAGCCCACAAAAGAAGAATTTTAAACAAAAAAAATGTTTGGTTGGTTGGGCATATGCTTTAAGTTTACTCGTAATATTTGTTTGAAATAAATTTTTAGAGTGGAGTTTAATAACCCCCAAAATGAAGCTATTCCTTTTTTTGTTTTCATGATTTTCACCAACAAATACCTGATTTTGAAAATTAATAGTTGGTTATCCAATAATTGATTGAATATCCAAGTATTGAATAATCGACACAGCCCTAGGGGGTTTGTGTCCAAGATCTCTAATTTTCTAAAGTAGTACAGGCACTGTGGGAGGTTGGCAATAACCACCTCTTGTTGCAAGAATCAAAGAACAAGCAAAGTCATTTGTTTGGTTTTGTTCTCTCCCGCCTCAGGGCGTTATTCAGCGGTGAAAATGACTTTCTCATCTGCCTGAGGGAGTCCTTCCCCCAGCTCAAGTGTCGGAAGCTGACGAGGGTGGAGTGGTGCATCATTCGCAGGCTGATGGGCAAGCCGAGAAGGTGGGTCCAAGAGAGGGCTCTTTATCACTGTCAACACAGTCCTTGTAGGTCTGCCAATGATGCCTGTCTGTGTCAGTAGACTGATTGTGCCCATTATTAAGTCACGTGACCCGTAGTTGATATCAAACATCACAAACATGGCGTCCTCCCATAACTGTTTACCAAACCATAAAGCCAATTTTGGGTATAGTACTCAGCACATCAGTTGTCTGAGCACTGTACTGACCGTCGGCTTGATTTTTTTGGTTAGTAAACTTAAAATACCATTTGGTATGGGAGGACGCCATGTTTGTCAGTGTCTGATACCCACCGTAGGTCACATACATGTAGGTCTCTTGACCTGGCAGGCGCAATCGGTCTTTTTGATGAAGCGCCCTCTTTTTATGAGAGTTTCAGTTTTAAAATGATCTCATAGTTTCACTGGTGCGGCTGTACTATCAGGTTCCCGTAATATCTAGTTTTTATTAAGCAGGTGCATTGGATTAATTTTGAATGTGCTCATAGTAGAATCTGAAACATTTTCATTGATTGGTCTCACAGATGGCAGAATTTGTTTGATTAAGGAAGGAGTGAGGTAATAACAGTGACAGGCAGTTATTACTTTGTAGCATTTGGCCACAGTTGTTAATTAAAGCAATCCTCAGCCAACCTGAACCAAACACGGTTTCCTTGTGAGGCAGTTAGCTCCACTTGCAGGCAGGCAGGTCTGTACACACCTGTACACATCACAGTGCCTTCAATTTCACTAAATGCCAAATGTACTGGTGCGGCTGTATTATTGGCTTCCCGTAATATGTGACCCACTCTGCAAAAATGAGTCTTAAGTTGCCAAAGCCACTTTGTGAGTTTTCGTTTGTAACGTTTGGAAAGAGCAAATTGAGTTTTTTGTTTTGATGTAACACTCAGTTTGTCATCCTGACGGAAGTGGATACTCCGCCGTGGGTTCCTATTGATTTACACTGTGCAAAATTTTTTGAAAGGACTTTTTACTCCAAAGTGGCTCTGGCGACTTAAGACTCATTTTCACAGAGTGGTCACGTATTCAGTCTCTACTAAAGCAGGAGCATTGGATTTTGGATGGTGAACACCCTTGCTCTTTCGTTTGTCAGGTGTTCTCCGGCATTCTTTGCGGAGGAGCGGGCGGCGTTGGACACCAAGCGGCGCCGCCTGAGACTGCTGCAGCAGAGGAAGTCCAGCGAGCTGGACACCAGCGACATCAAAGATCTTCCCCAAGAAATACCTCTACCCCTGGTCATCGGAACAAAAGTTACCGGTGGGTTTTTCTAACTACAGTAAACTCTTGATAACTCAAAGTTGATTAACTTGAAACTCCGCTTATCTCCAAGACATTCTTCATTCCTGCCAAAAAACATAGGCTTTTACGCACAAAAAAATACCTCCATAACTCAAAATGCCCACACCGCGTGCACCACATTTTGAAATGCAACATGGTGCACCGTTAAGCAATTAAAATGGAATGATCATCTGGCCAAACAGGAAAACCCCGGACCTGGCCCCGGCCACATGAGCAAGCACTGGGCTGGACTGAACAAAAGGACTTTCACAAAAAAGTACCCAGTTATGGTGGTTTATGTTTCCTTAATCAGTAGAACAGAAATTTTACATAAGAAAATCATTAAATCTCAGCAGAATAATTTTGGGAAGAAATTTAATCTTGGATATAAGGAATAACCATTTAAAGCATCTCCAGCAGCCGCTTCTGGGGCAAGTAGAGTTGCTTATGCATTGTGAGTGTCTGTGTGGGAAAGACTCAGGAACTTTCGTTAGCTCAAAATCCAGATAACTCGAATTTTTTATCCATTCCCCTGAGGTTTGAGTTATCAAGGGTTTACTGTAGCTGTAAGCACGGGAAAGTGACAGAACTTGGATACACGAGTATCTAGGGCACAAGTTGTTCTTCCTGAGAGCAGCAAGAATGTGTCCAGTTTTCCTGAAGTAGAATGTTTTGTTGTAAATCTAAAATGTGCCCACTACACGCTAGTTTATAGGAACATCCTGCCAAGTTTTGAGAGTAAGTGGAGGAATAACTCACCAGAGGATGACGTGACATTGGAAAAAAAAAAACTTTCAGGCGTATTAAAAATCTCTCTGGGTCACTGATAGACAGGACATACTCATGAGGAATTTGAATCTTATATTTCAGCTCGTTTAAGGTACCCCCACGACGGGCTTTTCACCGGGCAGATTGATGCCATCAACACGCAGAATGCCACGTACCGGGTGACCTTTGACCGGCACGGCCTGGGAACCCACACTATTCCAGACACAGAAGTCTTAGTAAGTCTGTTATCTTCTTTTGCTTCTTGTCAGTGTGTATGGGTTTTTTTGGGGGGGGGGCATTAAGTGTCTCGGGCTTTATTTACTTCAACTCTTCCAAAACCCCAACAGCAGCTTTGACTGTGTTTTTATGCATCATCTTAAGGTATGTTCATTCATCAGTGTTGTTAAAATTCCTGATGTGTGATATTTCTGTAATGAGTAATTTTTTTCCAACGGTTTTGAACAGTATTCTTCAAGTGATTTAAGTTGCAATTTAAACCACAGTTGATTTCAATGAAACAATGCTGTTTAGCCCAGCTTGATGCCTGATGTTTGATAGCTGTCTTTGGTGGAAGTTAAAATGTGTCCTCATCCACCAGTGCACTGTAGTGGACTGTGAAGGATTCAGGATAACCTAGTTAAGTGGTTAGGGTTAACTTAAGCAGTGTCCGAATTATTTGGCTACGGCTTGATATTGAACACTAAGCAATGGCTAGTGGCTTCCGCCAGTATGGTGGACGCATCTGTGATTTGAAGCTGCAGCCAGCTGATCTGGACACAGCCCTACATTTCTTCCTGTCATTTTTTTTTTCAATACAAGGGAACTGAGCCGCAAGACACCATGCCACTATCTGCCTTCCTGAATAAGCAAAGACCCAGGCCCAGCCTGTTCTCACCACAGAGGTACGTTTACAGTTTAGATTGGCACAATTCAAAAGGCAACTTTATTGTTCTGCATGTTGATTCTCTTTTTATAGTCCAGTTGAAAATTTTTTTTTTTCAAAATCAGTGAAATGTTTTTATCAACTGAGAACCTGTCATGAGTAATGAACAGTTCCTGACATTATTGGCTGATAAGCTATTTTGTTTAGCAGATTTCTCCTTGCTTAGCCAATTTCTGTGTTTTTAGCAGAGTTGTGGAATCTTCCCCTGGGGCTAAGGTCTCTGATCTGTCAGTAATTTGATGGGGGGAAAAAAATGATTATCTGTCTATGATCACAGGATTACGCTGGATGGTCTCCATTCTCCTAACTTGGATAACGACCCAATGCTGGGTATGTCACCTCTCCGGGGGAAACTTCAAGGGGACGAGAAGACGTTAGGGGGATTCCCTGTCAAATTCCTGGTTCTTGTGGTAAGGTCTTTGCTTCCTGCTATAACTCTACCTGTGTGGTGACGTTGTACATATTTTACATTTTTTACATGTGTCACACTATGAAAGCTTTACATCAAAGTCTCGCTGATTCCAGTGACTTTTTTTCAACATGGGTTCACAGGACTTTGAAATCATCAAAAGTCGATCCAGTTTCTCCGACTAGTGCTTTATTTTTAGTTTAACAAATATAAATGCAGCTGTTCAGACCTGCAGACAGCAGACTGCTATATGACTACCCAGAAAAGTTTCAGTGAGTCTGGCAGACTGTGTGCACACACTGTTTCATGACTGTCCTGTTTGGACGAGGCACAGTGTATTTTGGTTTCAATGTTTTCAAGGCCTGGTGTGCCGTTTAACGGTGGCACTCAGCCATCTGTCAATTTAATAGACGTATTGTGCCCATTAAGTCTCATGACCTATAATGGGTATCAAACATCCGCAAACATTGCGTCCTCTCATAGCAAAGTGTGTCATAAATGTCATTTACCGGAAATAAGACTGACTGTCGGTAAAGTACTCAGACTACTGATGCGCTGAGCACTATACCCAAAAACAGCATTAGTTTTGGTAAACAACACTTACAACACTTTTCTATGGAAGGACGCAATGTTTGTTGATGTTTCATACCCACTACAGGTCACGTGACTTAGCTTGTGCAATTGGTCTATTGTTATTGTGTAAAGGGGCATTTTCATACAACATCCTTTGCTGGCATTGTCCCAGATTTCCGATTTCTTTTCGTGTGGCCCTTGTCAGATGCTGTGAGTTTCTTAAGTTCCGACTAGCTGCAGATTAAGTACAAGCTCTTGTTTCTTGACACATGAACAAATGCTGCCAATCTGCAGAAGCGGCCCTCAAGGAGGGCGCAACGTTTTCCAAGGTTCAAGTGCCTGATATGCATCGCCCTATTGACACGCTTTGCTTCAACTATCTGTCTATCCAGACCAGGTTATCAAAGATACTCGGCATCAAGAAGGACCTCTTGCAAGAACTGAAAGACATGAACACAAACGCCGAGAGGATGGTAAGCTCAAACCAGACCGTGAACTGGTCACGACTTGCTCAAACTGGTATCACTAGTTCTTCGTCTTTCTTCTGCTACACTGCTGAAATTGTTATTGATTTTGATTTGACGGCTTTAACAAAACGTGATCTGGTTTGACCTTCAAATACCTGGGTTTCTCAGACCCTCCCTCCCCCCAGGATCTAGGCTGTCCCATGCCTGAACTTTTTGTAAACTTTACATGCATGCAAGGGTATTTATTTTGAGTGGATATCGGAAGTTTAAATTCAGCCTGTCAAACTGTTTTGTTAAGGGTTTGTCATAGTTCATACCTTTATGCATGTCGGCCCCTGCATGGGTCGAGCACATGCGAAAGAGAAACATTAACTTTTTGGGCCGACCTGTCTCAGAAAAAGTGGCACCTTGGGAAAACGGTGCTTAAATAATTGTAAGACATGACTCGGGAAAAACTCTGCAGACTCTGCACCACAGGTGCCCCCAACTCCGCTCTTGTAGGGTATACCTGTTTTGAACTGTGGTTCATTTGTAAACGATGTTCACAATGTGCTTGCAAGTCACAAAACTGTTCGTAAGTCATTTTTACAAGTGTTGTTAGACTAAGTTCAAAGCACAAAATTCTCCCAGCGTTTGCTTCAGATATACTAATCAAAACAAGTTTAAGGAACACTTTCTATTTTGTGTATACTCTTTTATATGAGATATTTTACTGCTGAAAATGTGCATTTGATGTTTTGAAACATTTTTAAAATTTTTTATTTCAATGAGTACATCATCGAGACAAACAAAAAATGAAAGAACCAGACCCCACTCATTGCTTTGAAAAAAATTACAAGTTAAGAAAGGAGCGGTCCTTAACTTTTTTTGAGTAGTGTATATGTCTTTCATCAGCTTTGATTTCCCAAGTACCGCAGCAGTTAATTTATTTTGCCCAGTTGATTTAAACTCCAACAGGGCTGTATCCTCCAATTTCAGGATGCTTTTACACACACCCTAGGAAGTTAGGGTGATTGTTTTTTAACAAATAGTGGTTGACTGTTATTCCTGTATCTGTGTGCATGTGTGTCCACCCTTTTTTCTCCCTGAACAGCAATCCTTGAACCAAAGTTCAGGGTTGGACTTCAAGGAGAAATATGCAAAGTGCGTGCTGCAGTTGGAGAAGCTGAACGACGCCCTCAACAGGCACCTAAACGATGTCCAAAAATATTGCCAAGAGGTAAGAAGATGTAGAATACAGGTTATTCGTAGGTGGAGGGTATCTTCGTTCTCCTTCCATTTGAAGAGCAGCTTAGAGTTTCCGATCTGGGCTAGACAGCCAGGTCAGTGCTGCGTCTGTAACCTCATAGTGTTCGCCCAAGACGCTAGTGCCTGGTAACAAAGCATGCATAGTGATTCCTCGAACGGCTCCACGAGTAGACTAGTTCATAAACGTCTTGGGAATCTTGTTGGGGCGGTTGAATTTTTTTCCTTATTTTGTCTGTAGGTTTTCCTAGGGAACCAATCAGGCATCACAAAATGGTTTATTGTCAGTAGCGCAATGGTTGTGAAAGTGCACACTTCTTTTGCAGAATTGAACTGTGAAGAGCGATGATCAAGCATGGTAATTTGGTATGCAGTGCAGTGATGTCCCCCGTGCATTACTACTGGTACCAAATGACAAGCAGTCATTTGTTCAAAGATATTAATCTGTACATCAACAGTCTAATTTGAAAAGAATAGTTATATCCTCATTGCAAGAATCCCAAGATGTTAGTACGAGCATGGTGTTAGAAAGAAAACAAAAATCCCAGTTTACAACAAATGCAGCCATTAGCACTGATCACGGACATCTTGGGCCAAGACAGGTGACTTCATGAATTGCCTTTAGTTCCCCGGGGGAAGCACCTAAGAGTGGAGGTTACACAGGTTCCATTGAAGGCAGCGGTGTATAACAAGTGGAAGCATAATTATGAGTGAGATTAAAGGAAAATGACTCCCTGGTAAGAGATTATGAAGTAGGGCGGAGCACAGCACCCAAAGTGGTTCGTGAAAGCAGCTGCCTGAACATGAATGTTTGGGTTTTACAACTGATACTATAAGCAGTGGAAGCCAATTTTGATTCAAACTACGAAGAGTTTGTAGGGGTCTATAACCTTGTAGGAAGGAACATATTTTTTTGTGAGTTCAAAATGGTTGGATAGACTGAGCCCTTTTGGCCTCAGCAGTAGATGTATTGACCCGTGTAATTTTTAACGGAGGGTGGGTGCATCCACCAACTCTTTGAATTTCAAGAACGGGGGGTGGGGAAACTTTGCATTGTTTAATTGGCAAATTGTACACTCATTGTGCTGCTGTCTGAAATGGAGCACACCAAAGATGTAGTTTGGATTCTGTACTTGAGCAGACCTTCTTTTTAATGGAGAGATGATCTCTCCTGGGGAGTCAGGCATGAAGCCTGCAGCAGCTGTTTTCCTTCAAATCTGTAATGTCTTTGCTTGGGCACTCATGTCATGGTGCGGTGGTGCCCATCTGCATGGAGAAGATAACCGATTCGCCAAGATTTGCCACACGGAGCAAGAATGAAGGTGTACCGGCTGACAAGTGTACTGGCATGGATTGACCAAAAGGTCTTTCTCAAATGGCGTCGCCTCCTACAGATTGCCACATGCAGCGGCTTTGTGGATGTCAAATTTTCGTGGCGTGCATTAGACACGCTGTATTTCAAAGATTTTTGTATCAACACGTGTGCAAGTATAGAACATTTCCGGGCAAGGGAACCCAGTGAAGTTAAGTATGCATTTGCTTTAAAATAATGGTGTCCTGTGAGAGATGAGTATTTGTATTGGGGTGGGACGGAAAGTTTGCGTAGGGCCATACACATTATTTAAACAAAAATACTAAAAAAAGACCTCTTACCACTGATACTTGTGCAATTTTGCTGACAAGCATAATTTGCCAGCTGTGACAATTTACCAAGGAAAATGATTGGCCAGCAAGGACAGTTGGCCAGCAAGGATAATTTTGCCGACAGGGATCATTTGCAAACCGGGATATTTGCCAACAGGGAAGTTTTACTAACGGGGATCATTTGCTCACTGGGATCATTTGCCAGCAGGGGTCATTTGCAAACAGGGATCATTTGTAGACAGGGATCATTTGCCAGCAGGGGTCATTTGCCAACAGGGATCATTTGCAAACAGGTATCATTTGTAGACAGGGATCATTTGCCAGCAGGGGTCATTTGCCAACAGGGATCATTTGCAAACAGGGATCATTTGTAGACAGGGATCATTTGTAGACAGGGATCATTTGCCAGCAGGGATCATTTGCAAACAGGTATCATTTGTAGACAGGGATCATTTGCCAGCAGGGATCATTTGCCAACAGGAATCATTTGCAAACGGGGATCATTTGCCAACAGGAATCATTTGCAAACGGGGATCATTTGCCAACAGGGATCATTTGCAAACAGGGATCATTTGTAGACAGGGATCATTTGTAGACAGGGATCATTTGCCAACAGGGGTCATTTGCAAACAGGGATCATTTGTAGACAGGGATCATTTGTAGACAGGGATCATTTGCCAGCAGGGATCATTTGCAAACAGGTATCATTTGTAGACAGGGATCATTTGCCAGCAGGGACCATTTGCCAACAGGAATCATTTGCAAACAGGGATCATTTGCCAACAGGAATCATTTGCAAACGGGGATCATTTGCCAACAGGGATCATTTGCAAACAGGGATCATTTGCCAACAGGGATCATTTGCCAACAGAGATCATTTGCCAACAGAGATCATTCGCCAAGGAGTTTGTGTATGAAACTCCCCTCCTGCCTCCCACTTTCTCATATGCATATGGATTTTTCTAGAAAGTGATAAATACTGTCCACTCGCAATTGGACCAACATTTAAATCCGATAAAGAAGTTAAACTACCGTTTCAATGGCTGTCCATTTTCAATGGTCTTCAGATAAGCAATCTCTTTTGAAGATTTGTTTACACATGAAGGTGCATTTAATCCATCAGTAACTTTCCTCAACAAAAAGTACCCGGACCTTTATGTTTTAAAGAAACCATTCTCTCTCCACACCTCTCCTGGAAACTAGATGGTACAACTTGATACCTTCTAAGAAACAACAACGGACATCCTCTTGAAAAGATAACTATTAGGCCAGGGTTTTTACATCTTCTGTGTTCATGTATTTTCAAGTGATGAAGAAAATAAAATTCTTTTTGCTTGTGTTTTGAGTGTTTTATTCTAGTGTCCGCACTTGCTTAAAAAGTTAAGTATTGAAATAATATCCTGTTCATATGCTTTAAATAAACATTATTTGAAGTGTTCTTTAAAAATTTTGAAATTAGGTCCTAACTTCATGAAATACATTGTGGACATTTTGAAGAACAGGCTTTAACAAGTAGATGTACGTCCCGTTATTTGGACAGTTTTATCGCTTGAAAATTGTTGACGACATCTTGTTAATGTCATTTGATAAAAAAAAATCAGTAATAAGTAACCTACCAGATGGGGAATTTTGCAGATACATGTTGTAAAATTCTGTCTGGAAGAGTTTTTGAAAAGATTCGGTGCACAGCTAATTTTGTGGGATTTTTTCTTTACACATCCTGGGATTCCTACTTTTAGCGGATTGAAACAATCTAAAAGAATTCTGATTTGTGACTTGGATTTCTATTTACAATCGAAATTTTTATATTTCTGAAAGGTGGAGCATGTTAGATATCTTGGTAAAACATTAAGCTTTTACCATTTAAAAACATGTTTAAAGGGAGAAAAAATGCAGTATGGTCAGTAGAAACAAAAGTAATGAGTTCACAAACAACATAAGAGTTGTGAAAATTTTGAATTAAACATTATAGCAAAGGGAAAAGACGACCATAAAACTGGTGATAAATGGTCATATGTAAATTTTCCTATCTGTCTCTTGATGAAACTTAATTTAAAACACGTGAGGTTTGAGATTTCGAAAAAAAATAACTCCTTTTTGAATCTTTGCAGATACTTGAAGATTCGCGCGGTTTTCCCGCAATTTTTTTCGTACATGACCTGCGTGCATGAATCCAATTGGTCAATACATCGACCCACTCAAATCTGATTGGTCCGTCGATTCGACTTTTCACGACCAATCGCGTCAAATCAACCTGACTCGTAACCTTTCTGAGCATGCGTGGATCAATTTAAATGCCCAAATTTCAATATGGCTTCCTCAGTTTAAAAACCAGGAGAAAATTCGAGCTCTTTGTTCGGCGGCCTTGCAAGAATTTTGTCGGCGGTGCCTGAAAAATCTCGGCAATAATGGCGTTAAAATGAGCCGGTTTGGACCAGAATCATGGAAGATGAACCCCAAGGTGGCGTACATTTCGCTGCTAACGGGAACCAATCGTTACTCGCCGTGAATTTCGAGGGAAGCCCGGGTGTGGCACGGCGCTTGGCCGATGCGGGTATGCCGCAAAAATCACCGCGGAAACGGAAGAATTATGTCCCCGTAAAAGTCGTCAAAATACCGAGGCAGGAGGAGGAGGACTTCAACGGGTATCACTGGGACGACGAGGACGAGGATGAAGACGAAAAGAAGGGAGATTTGGAGGGAGATTCCGCGGTAAATATCGTGGGAAAAATGACAGAATTGCAAGCCAGTGCAATACGCACGCATTCTTCGTCGTTGGAAAAACCACGTTTGGAGTTGTGTACACAATCGTTGCATTGTCACAGGGGAATGCGGCTGACTAGTGTTGCTTGCATTGCGCTGAGCGTGGTTATGCCTCGCTATTCCAATGCCCCCGAATCACCTGCTGAATTCAAAATGTGAATGAAGGAGAGGTTGCAGTTCAGTGATTAAATCTATATCATAAATCACAAAACAACAACATGAAAATAACCATTCAGCCTTGAAAAGCATGCAGGTATGGCAGGAATCATATGCTGTGCATGTGAATACTGTACACTGTGGCATGATAAATGCTCATGAGTTTGTTCATTTTTATTTTTTTGGAACGTACTCCGTGGTTAATGAGCAGTACATACAGGTTTGATATTTTTGATTTGTTTGTAGGTAAGTAATTCATCAGTGTCAGGTGGCAGGTCTTTCTCAGATTATCGTATTTAACCTGTTCGAGCAAGTACATGTGACACATACATTTAATTAGTTACTTTGTCTTAGCCCTGCATATATTATCAGGAGATATATATGTAGTCATGTATGAAGCCAAACCACGGTGGTTGTGTTTCTATTGCACATGCCCAATGTGTATTAGACTCGCTTTGCAGCCGTTCATCCGCTGTTAACCTGTGTGAATAAGCCATTTGTGAGTTAAATTTGAATAAAATCTGGTGCACTGAGTTATCTGAATGCACATAAACATAACAATTTCCCCAGACTAAAGACACTATTGCTATACCTCCTGATTCGGGGCAAGCTTTCGCATAGCGACCACCATCTCTGGAATAGACTGGTTCCTTTGTGCCCTTCTTATCCATTGAGAACAGTGTATTGTTGCAATGCATCTCTTATGTAACTAAGCAAAAGCTTGCCCCGAATCACAAGGTTTAGCAACAGTGGTTTTAGTAAGGAGAATTCAAGTTGTTATGTTCACGTGAATTTAAGGAACTCATTGTACCAGATTTGGGTCAATGTTAACTCACAAAAGGCTTATTGCGGTAGTCAAGCGGTTACAGCATAATGGTTTGTGATGCATGGGGTGTGGGTTCAAATGCCGGGTCGAAATTGTGGACAGGGTGTTTCTTTTTTTTTTTTTAAAGGAAAATAAAGCCCGAATGTCATAGGAGCCTAATTTCACACGTGAAGTTTTTATGGTTGGTTGAGTATCTACTTGTAGGTGTCATGCATTGTGCATGGTTGTGAACCGTGGTTTGGCTTCATATGTGTGATTGCATATATAGCTCATTATCAGTATATAGTCCTTGGTGATGCTGCTATTTCTTGGCATCAGAAACCTATACACAGTTTATGCAGTTCTGTCCTTTGGAGATGGATGTGATGATCAGTGGCATAAATCTGTACATGTAACACAACTGAGAAATAAAATTGATTGCCCTACTGTGCCACTACTGCCCTGAGCGCTGCTCATGACACATTTTGTACATATTATTTTTACTCGCATCCCATAATCTTGTATCGAAATGACATATTTGAAGCTTTTATACTTCACCCCTTTTCAGTACCGATATTGAATACATCTTGGCTGTTGGGGAAATTCCAAAAATAAGTTTCCTCTCTTTATCTCTTGCCATGAAAAAGGGATAGATGAACCAAAACAATAGCCCATCCCCCAGGTTAAAAAGTGGTCGGAGATACACTCCTCCCCCTTCCATTCCCCTTTAGGACTTACGCCCCGTTGATGAACATGCAGAGCATGTTTGGTGCCTGAATTTGCAGTATACCAACCACAAGCAGCAGGTTTCAAGCAGTACTGACGTGAACCAGTTTAACACTGACATTGAAACAACATTTAGGGGTCCACCTGGTCGAGCACAATGTATATCAGATGGTTAGGAAATCTGGCAAATACGTGTATGTGCTCTTTAGTACATCTACATTCGTATGTAGACGTACACAGCTGATAAACTTATGGTTCATTTGATGGGGCCATGTAAAATGAAATAAAGAGGGGGCCCTAACAAGTACTTTGGCATCACATGGTACAGTGAAACGTGGAACACATTTGTTTTTAAGGTTTATTGTCGATCATTTTTTCTTTTATGTTATATTTTTTGTGGGACAACATCGGTTGTTTGACAGTCTCTCAAGACTGTAAAAGTGAAACCTTGGTGAAACAAAGGTTTAGTGCATGGGATGCAAGCTGCCATGCTCTGCAAAGTCGGCATCATGGAATTAATCTGATATTGTTGAAAATCTGTACCTTGGGTGTCTGTGTCGAAAGGATATCAGTGGTTACTGTGAAGTCACAGTTGCATGCTTTGTGTTGTGCTGAGGCTTTAGATCTCCATGGAAATTGAAATTTACGCGGCCTTATTTGTACTTTGTACAACTGCACTGAGCACTGGATGAGCTCACCCAGAATCAAAATCACCCTAAAATTTTGTCCTGTGTTTGTGTGTGTTGACTCAGATTGCACCGGAGCAGGGACTACCGCCCTTGTCGGAGCCCACGGCCGATCGGTTACAGTGCGATCAGGAGGCCAGTCAGATGGTTCACGATGCCAACCTGGCGCTGGGCGACCAGGCCGTCAAGAACCCCAAGCTGAACGATTTGATAGCCAGCTTGACATCTTTAATGCTGCAGATCAAGGTAGGTGGCACCAGGAATATCAACCCTACACCACAGACCCGTCATGGGGCAGCCATCTTGCTTTCCTACCATTCAAAGCAGTGTAACGAAACTGAGACTGCATCTGAATCTAATGTCTAGAGCTAGATCTTGGTCTTCACTGCATTACCTGTAGACAGTAGACCTAGCCGTAGCTCTGGAAGCCCATTTTGGACATGGCCTGAAAAATAAAGTTTGTTCCTTTTTTCAACAAGTGAAATTGTGCTACCATTGCCAAAGGGGCTACTAGGAACAAGAAAAACATGGCAGCATCATGACAAAGGCTTATTTATTATTCCATCGTAGACCGCTCTCATATTGCCTACTTCATACATGTATTTGTATGGGTGACCAAAGTTGACAGAAAAAAAGATCACCTTTGGTTAGTGTCAGATTGCACACAAAAAAGTGCAGTCAACTCTTGTTGATACAAGGACCTCGGGACACATTTTACACGTATTCCCATTCATAGATAATGTGCAAGTCAGACCATCAAAACAAATGTTTTAAAGATTTAACTTTCCTCATTTTTTTCAAATACCCCTGTGGCCATGTTACTGTTAGTTCCTCTCGTGAGCAGTTGTAAACAATTTGGAGATTTTCAAAATGGAGTCTCAAAATGCTGAATCACAGGAAGTATTGGGCAAACATAAGTGAAGATTGTGAACAAAGGGAAAAGGAAACCAGATTTGATTGGAGTCGAAAGGTCATGGGACACCGGGAAAAGGTTCACATCAGCCAGTCAGTGCTCTGTCAACCATTTAAGACTGGCCATGTTATGAATTTTCTATAAGTGTGTGGCATTCAAGAAAACTGGTACATGTGTTGTGGTGTTAGACTGAAGTACACATACTCGTCATGAATAAACCATGACCAAACAAAGAGAAAGACTTTTGAACAGAAAGGTTCCAGACACCTGCCCAGTTTTTCCACTTCCCTTCATTTCCATGTGGGGCAGAAGTAGTGTACATGTACATGGAGGTCTCATCTTTCCATACATCCAATGTACGTACTTCTGTCAGTCACTGTACTTTACAACATGATCTCTTTGTTCTGCTGCTATTTTCAGTGTCAGTTTTTACACATGCGTCACCTTGTGTCTGTTGAACTTGATATGTTCAGTTTGCATTTGCAGATAAAAGCTCTTATTGAAAAGTTGGCTTGGTACTGGGTCATTCCATAAATTCGGGGTCCAAAACTGTGACATTATTGTGTCCTTACACCAGAACATATACATATCACTGAAATTGATTTCAAACAATTTCTAGTTGTTTGGCAGGTAATTTGCATTCATGAATACCTTAGAGAGTCTCCCTAATCAACAAAGCGCAACTTGACCATGTACTAACATTTTATAATGCCTGCTGAGAAGTGATAATGCTGGCTGCGTAAATCACATGCTGGGACCTGGATACGAGAGAGTTTGGTCAGTTCTGATTGGTCAAGGGTCTGTGCATATGGCTCGCCACCCATTCACCAGTTGGACAATTTACACAGGGAATATTCCATAAAATAAACAGGGGTGTTCAAGAAACTGCAAGTAAAATTCCAGCACAAAATTGCTTGAAATCCGTCATCTTATTGACTTCTTTTGACTCTCTGACAAAAAAGTTTCTTTATGAATGGGAATATGCAGCTTAGGCATTAGTCGCATTAATTCATCTCTCTTGGAATGTGTGCTGAACTTACAAAATCTTATGTCAGATGTGACAGGGACACAAAAAAAGAGTCTAATTTATAGAATGACCCAACTGTAGAGTTGTTACAATGAGAGTTTGGAATGTAGTCATTAATATTCATGGGGTACGTAAGTGTACATAGTATGTGTACTTACCATGTATTTGCCTTAGCTTGGTACATCTGTTCACATCACTGAGGATAAAAATTGTGCGCCTGCACCTTAGTGATTTGTCTGTTTAGTGCATTTTAAGTGTACCCTCGTAAAGTCAATTTTTCTTCTTTCGTGCGCAGCTTTAATACATTGCATACTCTTCCCATACCTGGAGTCTTATGGGAAAAAACCTTGAAGTTTTTCGCATGTTCTTGTGGTTCAGGAAAATATTCAAAAATGGCAGACTACATGTAGATGGAGTTGATGTGGCTGATACAGTGAACTTGTGCTCTTCAAAGACGTCCCTAATGTCTGATTTCTGTATTCGCTGTCCTTGTAGTCGTTAGCGAAGAATGACATGAATTCCTACGGCTTCAAGTCGCTGAACGAGTCGTTAGAAGAAATCAAAAAGAAGATTGATCCTTCAAATCTCAGGTCAGTTTAACTTGTTGCAACAGCAGTGATATCGAGTTTGAGCATAAGCCCCCTTGGCTTTCAAATACCTCTGTAAGATACAACAAGTGCCTGCAACAGGAGTCAATTTCACCATTCAAAGACAAAAAAAATGAAAAGAAACAGAAAAATGTATCCAACTTTGCCTTTCCCTAAATGTTTCTTAAAAACTTTTGGACAACAAAAATGGTTGTAACATTACTGCTGTCTGTACATCTGTATACATAATTAGAGCTCATGGCTTGTTATTAATTATTACTGAAATTTTATTTAAAACTTATTGATAAAAACGTTCAAAATCTTTATTCATTATCTGAGAAGTTGCAATATATCTTGTTATTGTTTTTGAGTACCCTGTCTCATTATTTTAAATCAGTTTCAGATATGAATGGAAGGGTGTTTGGGTACACATGCACACGTTTCTCCCAAAACAGCTTTTTCTAGCCATCCCGTGGCCGGGGTTGGCTCTGATCAAGGAAAAATGCCAAACCCTTTTTTATTCTTTCAACCTGCCTGGAATGTCTTACCAAGAAAACAAACCTGAGACAAAGTAATCATCTGAATAATTTCTTTGCACAAGCAAGTACATTTTTACCCCCGTTTGTTCCCTGATTAACTTACTTACCGGCCATCCTTCAAGGTCCAAAAAATGCCAGAACTGAAGAATTAACTATGGATGCTCTTATGAATGTTCATGAAATTCTCAATTCAGTCCAACACTGGCTTTCATTATGGTCGTGTATACAATCCATGGCCTCACATGTGTCAGTCCACAAGAATTAAGCAATGGGAAAATTAGGTATTTTTGTCCAACATACCTCAGAAATACAAGTGTTGTGTGGGAAAGGTTGGTCCATTAGTGGTAAAATGGGTGTGATTGTATGACATCAGTGGAAAATGCTTTGCAGTGATATCGGAGAAATGGTCAAGGGGGGGAGCATTCTGCCACATTTCTGGTTAAAGCATGAATCAAGAGGACTTCATCACCAATTGCAGTAGCGGGAACACAAGGTGATGTGTTAGTTTAAGGTTGCAATGGAACTGAACGTCTCATTGTTGTTCTTTTTTTCAGATGTTTCCAGGACAACGTGGAGGTTCACATTGCACATATCCAGAGCGGCATGAGCCAAATGGGCAACCTGCACGCATTTGCTGAAAAGAACGTTGACTTCTGAGTCCTGGTACTTCCAACTTTCAACACACACCTCTCAATTCAGGCTTGACCCTTTACTCCCGGTGTGACTTCTACACTGTCCCGGGACCTTCAAGAAGTCACGTGACACCCACACTGTCCTCGGAATTCAAAGTTGTCATGCGACATACAAAGTTGTATTATCAAAAGCAAAGCAAGCACCTTTGCGTGCCTTTGAGATGCCCTTTGACCTTTGACCCATAAGAATGGCTCCCTCCATACTCCCATGGGACACCACGCTGTTTCAGAAAATGGTGTTGTTACTTACAGCTTTTGTTCACTGTAGCACACGAATGGCAAAGATTGATTCGGTTGAAGCCTCATTCTCGCACAAAAATGTAAAGATGTATTTGGAAGCAAGCTATGGTTTTCTTCGAAATCCCTTGGTAATCACCAATTTTGTTGTAAACCTACCTTACTTGTCTGGTAAGACTGAATTCTCTCAGTTTTGTAACTAGCCATTGTTTTCGTCCTCTTGTAAGTTTGTCCGATACGCTCTGCAATCAGTGATGCGAATTTTCACTCTGTTTTACGTCTGATGAATCACTGAATCTCTCCCCAGTCACTCCCCACTTCAGTCAGCCTCTCTGCCAATATGAAATCCGTCAGCTAAAAGAACTGATTTGATCATTGCACCGAAATTGTTAATCCCTGACTGACACTGTCAATCTCTACCTCAGAGTCATCTATTTGGCTGAAAATGACAGAAACACAGTGGGTTTGTTTTTGACCCGTTGAAGTGTTACACAAACGAGTCGTTACGATTCTTTCCTTGTTTGTCACCCCCCCTGCAAGGAAAAAAAGGGGTAAGTTGTCCTTTGCATTGTGCCCGTTGTCTAAGATTCGGAGGTGGCCTTTTGCCCACCTCTTCCTGCTATGGAGTACCAAAGGGAATGTGTCACGCGAACAATTTTGTGTGCACAAGGCATTAATTGAGGAACCGGCGTGTAAACCAACATATGCGTGCATACTCCATTCGTTCCCACTACACTCCCTGGTTCAAAACGACCTCGCATTTTGGTATTGTATAGTAATCAGACAGCTCCACAGAATTGGCTCTTTGGTCCTTAGACCCGAGTTCCCGTCCTAGGTCTCATGAGACCCTGAATAACCCAAGGGCAAGACTGCGCACACTTTGTCCCGTACATAATGGAGACTTCACCCTCAACAATTGTTGAGGATTTTAGCATTTTTCATTGTACTGTTGGACATTTGGAGGAAGAACTCCCACAAGAATTTCTTACATTACTTAGTCTTTGTGATGGCTGTGTAGTTTAAAAAAACTTGGGTGTTGTGGATACGACAGAATGGGGGACCTTTTTCAAGGATTCGCATGTACCCCTAATGTGACTACATCTCGTGTTAAATGCTTGACCCTGACTTCCGTTTATTCCTGTGTTAGGAATACACACCACGTAGTAAGGTTTGGAAGATTTTGAGCCAGTGGACTCTTCTGCCCTCCCCCCCATGTATCTGTAGCCATGGATGCTGGAGGATATCATTTCTTATATTTTTTTCCTCGCTTCATCAGATATTTTTCCAAATCACTGCCTGAGTCTTAGGAAAAAATTGTTTTGATATTGTTTTCAAAAGCATAAAAGAAACTATGTACCATAGCTCTGAGTTGTTAATTTGTAAAATATGTGGATAACAGACGTGTATTTTGTGATGTGCAAAAATTTTTGTATAGCTCTGGAATTTAGTTGCAAGCTTGCATTCTGTTTTGTGAGCTTATTCTGTTGGAATCTGCTTTGCCAAAAAGTTTGATTTTTGGTGCAAGCAATTAAATGTTGTTCAGATTGTGATTAGATTGTTGGGCCCGTTATCAACCCTGCAGTGTGCTTGTTGCTGGAGGTCTCGTTTTGTAATGAGTGTATCCAGGTTCTGGAGTTCAAGGTCAGTGACTGGACATTAAAATGGTTGTTAGACACCTTCAACATACTTAAAAGTCTGGACTCTTAGGGTGCGTTGGAGCGAGCTACTCATGTTAACACAAGTATACTCCTGAGCGCTTGAACAGCTGGAGGGTCAGCAAGAGTATACTCTCGCTAGAGGGGGAGTGTACTCTTGTACCCGAGTGTAATGCGCACTCATCCCACTCGTGTTAACAGGAGTAACCGCGCGAACGCACCCTTAATGCTCCTTGTCAACACAATGAAGCCACTGGTCAGTGGAGCCACTGGTAGCCATCTTACTGGGCAGGACACAAAGCTCTTACAAAGGCTTCCCCACCATTGCGAACCAGATTCAGTTATGGAATCAATAGACACTATGACACGCGAGCCAACCAGCAGCTTTATATTGGGCACGGTAAGATGGGTGCTGGTGGCTTCAGTCAGTACAAAGGCATTGAGAGTCCAGACTTCTTGACATGATTTCCAAGTTGGACACATATAGACATGGTTGTCACCAGACTAGACCATCCTTGACAATATCCATGTATTTTCCAAGCCCAGATTATGTCTCCAGGTTTTTCTGTTCCCTTACAACTACCTGTAGGCCTTTTCAAATATCGTAAAAAGACTTCCCATCTTGAGCACTGTCATCCGGTAACTAAGAACTCTACCTTTACTGAGCCAAAAAGTTCACATCAAGGATCTCAAAATCAGTCAAAGCTGAAGGAGATAAGCCACTCTCTGAAAACTTGGCCAAATGCTTTCTACTCGAGCTGATTTGTACAGTGGGTGTGTTTGAGTAGCTTCCACAGGCTGATTCAGTTCAACCTTGACCAAACCGTCTTGCTTGTCTGACACACAGCACACACGGCCTTCCCAGGTCTGGGTTGTCCTGTGGAAGCTACTCTTATGCAGTGTGTCTGATAACCTGGCAACCTGCGAGATTGTGACATCATGGCAGATACCTTGCAAATTTGCCTACGTGGTACACATTTCAATTCTGGCAAATCTCATGTCGGCGTGCTTCATGATGTCAAATCCACATTTTCGTAGAGTGCGAGTTTTCTTTTGCATTTCAGCTCTAACAAATTCCACTTTAACAGCCCTGATGGTAGTGCCTAGCTGCTACCATTCATTTCAACCATCACGGCAGACCCTGGGATTTAGTGGTGACCCATTGGAGACAAAGAAAACTTTTTCCCCATATATGTTTAGATATAAGGATTAGCACAAAAACTTGTGGTTTATTCATTGCACGTACCAGTAATGTTTGATTATGTGGAAGAGTTGGTGTGTCGGTCACCTAGAGTCGTTTCCTTTTGTTGAAAGAATTAGCATTGCTTACATCTTTATCTCTTACTAAAAGTGCTTTATGAAATTTTTGCTTTAATCATAGTTTTAAAAAAAATTTGCCCATATACTCCAGTTTTAAATTAACATTTGGCAAAGTACAGCATAGTAATAGACTTGTAACATAACCAAAGTCATGTTTTGGTGACATCCGCGCTTTCCTATGGTAGTGAGGTATGGCATGATCCATACAGCCTTCATAGGGAAGCACACGTAAACAAAGTGTGAGGTTATGTTATAGGTCTGTTGTGAGTAGTTGTTTACAGTGAATAGCCCACCCAAATCAACAACTTTCGTTGTTTCAAAAGAAACATACATGTATCTTTGATGCATTTTACCCCCCCCCAAAAAAAAAAAATTTCCAGTGAAGAATAGCTTAGCTAAAACTAGATGTGACTTACTAAATGTAATTAATCACTTATCACAGTCAGCCTGTTTAGTTGACATGTTTGACAAAAATCAATTTACCAAACTGAATTGGTGTATCAGTTCTTCAACACCCTTCGGTCAAAACTGTCATCAGGACAATTTCTAGAGGGAAATTGGATGCAAATGGAAGAAAAAATTTACTTTTCTTTTTAAAGAATTGTCCAAAACATTTTAATGCCAAAGGAGTAAGAAAGTTCTATACGAATAATTTTGAACCAACTTTGGTTGATACCCTGTGTCTACAGATGTGTTCCATGTGTGTCGTCTACATATGTACCGTGTTCCTACATGTATTTACTTACCTTAAATTCATGATGCCAATAACTCTGCAGGTTGGAACCCAGGCTAGGTGTTGGATAAATAGGAATTTACAAAGAAATTCAAGTACGTTAATATACTACAGATTTTCATATTGTGTACGTCATTTTCAGGTTGTACAAAAATTTGAGTCTGAATCATAGAAAAGGCCCAGTCAATTGTATTGCATTTTTATTTTAGTGTCGTATCAATCTTGTTCCAATTTTTTTGTAATTGTTTCTAAAAGTTGTAAGCACTAAAAACTGCTTTATTTACATTTCATGTATAAAACTTGTACATATATAAATAAGGTAAATTCGTATTTCAATTAAATATTCGTGTAAAAAAGTTCACCTTTGTGTCTGTTAATTTCTTGCTTATTTTGGCCTCTTTTGCTTTTCATTGTTTTGAGTGATTGTCAGATGAAAAGGGAACCACAGACGTGGAAGTTTTGTGATACGCTTGATATGCTGATGTTCTGGTGTCTTGATGTCCTGATTTGTTTCCTAGACATCTACAAATTAGAAAGGCGGCACACGTCCAAGCCCTCTCCCTTATCACCTCCATGTTGCAGTTTTGAAATGTACACGACCTATCTGCTCTGATACGAAGCACCCCTCATCTGCTGAACGGAGCCGGTTTGCCAGTTTTCATTTTACTGGTAGCGATGTGACCGTAACCCGTGCATTTTATAATCGTCCCGACACAACGAAGTGCACCACCGACCGCAGGAGCCTCTGAAAATTCTAGGAAAATTGTGCCGTCGATTCTAACTCAGGGATACCGTGCACGATGTGGGGCCGATGGGTCCCCCCCCCTACATGTCCAATCCTATACACATTCTAGATTATTGTTACCTAACACATCCCCCTAGAAGTCTGTAAAGAATTCCTGAGATTCCGATCAAACAATGACCAACAAAAGGCGGGGGGGGGTTCTCTCCGCCCCATATCTTGCATCATATGAAGGCGGGGCTCAAACACAAATCATGGTTTAATTTGCTCTAAATTCCCCCTTGTAAAATGTGTGCTCAGATATTTCACCCGGTTAAAACTGCCCTCACTCATCCATGGTATCAACGGATTAACTTAATTCTCAGTGGAATTTTGAGGTCAGAATGTGGGTCAAATACCTGAATAATAGGTTTACAAACTGTAATTGAGATTTTTTTGGCCTTTAAATTTCATTTATTTTACAAATTTGCTGTAGAAGTGAATTTTCAAGACTTCTTTTTTTGACAGGCATACCTTCCGATTGTTATTTGATTTAACTAAATTATCCATTTACAAGTTTATCGATCAATTTCTAGTATTCGTTAGTTATTATTGCTTGACTGATGTGAGCCACATTGCAAAAGGCCGCTCTTCAAACAAACCCTAACCCACGACGATCGACGAGCAACAGGGAGCACCTGCGACGCAACTACGCCTGATTATCATGTAAAATGTCTACAGTACACACAGTAGTGACAGCACAGGCAGAACAGCGTTACTCGCACATAGCCTACCTAACTTTCCGACTTATTTTGGCCTGCCTTGCTTTTAATGTCCACCAAACAAACAAACAAACAACCCAACACCCCAACAAACAAACAAACAAACACCCCAACAAACAAACAAACAAACAAACAACCAACCCAACCAACCAACAAACAAAAAACCGTGAATAGAAAAGGTCAGCATGGGAATCATAATTAAATTTAATTCACATCACCATTGAATATGAAAATAGAAAAATATACATCAACAAGAAAATAACATTTTAACAGAAAAATGTCAGTAAATTGTTTGATTTAGACAAGTAAGCTCTATTATCAGTAGGTTTTCGAGCGTTTCACAATATGCTTGAGAGTATTCAGAGCTTATTCTAATGGATGTTTACCGATGATTTATCCAATAAATAATACAGTACCAACCCATTTTGAGAAGTTACCAGCAGCTACTTTTTAAGTATACAGAGGGAAATCAAGCTCTGTCCCTATTCATGAAGGCAGCCTTTTCTTAGGTTGGCAACGCATACACAAAAATATTCCTCAACACACTTTATTGATTTAAATGATAAAATGATGGCGAACGTGGTCTGGTCAAGCAACCACGTGGGAAGGGTGTTGGACATGCAAAGGGCCACTCCCCCCAATATGGAGGGCGTGACGAAGCATGCCAATCAAATGGTATTGTTAAAAGCGCATTCCACGACAGGCCCGGAGACGTATAATAGTTGGTCGGGTCTAAGCCGTAATTCTTTTACAGACTTGGCGAAAGTTTTCAAATACGCCCGCTAGTAACCGTGACAATACGTCCGCCTCGACGTATAAATCATGGTAGTCTCCGAGATTTCGACAGCCGAACGTTTTCCATACGTTTTGGGCCCTTGCATATTCTTCCTCTGTAACAGACTGCTGCCTCAACGTACGAGCTGTGAAAGATAGCTCGAAGAAGCAGTTGCATGTTTTTAAATCTATCAAAAGAGTCCATATATTCCTAAGGGTAAATTCCCTTTTCTAGTGTAACCTGGAAATTTGCCCCGCTAACTTAATACACAAGACTTTGGGAAAGTAACAAGATCCGAAGAGGCTGGTTCAGGAAGACTGGGTCGCGATTTATTTGGAAGGTCAGGACAAAGTTAAAAAAAATGAAAAAAAAAATAGAAATGTGATAACAACCCAACACAGTGCCACAAGTGGATTACTCGAGTGACCAATCAAGCACAAACCCCAGCTGCAACTGGTGACAAGAGCAGAAAAGTGCAAATGTGGGAAAGCTGAAGAGAGCTGTGAGTGGTAATGCTCACTCTTCAGAAGCACGCACCAGTCTGAACAATTAACTGCAGGAAGCTCGATGAGCAATGCTAAACTATAAGGTGATACAGGGTACCAGACAAGTTGCTGACTAAACTAAGGAAGCTTGTAAAAGAAAATGTGTCATGTAAAAAACATTCAAATCTCCCTTCCACACTAGCAGCAGGTCCGTGTTATTTGGAAATCTTTCGTGGATTTGAAATCTTCCGAAGAACAGTTTTTAACTAATCGATCTAACAAAGCAACCACGAAACGAAACGAGTCTAAAAACCTGAGTTGATGCTAAACGAAATGTAATTTTCAGTGTTTTTGGCAAGTACGTTGATTTTACTACCGTCAAATGCTTGAGCGCCCTGCATAATTAAATGAGCGTCGTATTTTTCTAAGTTGTGCAGAATCACCGGAACGGGCGTTTGACTAGGCACGACTCCTAGTTTTAGCTTGCAGTGGGCATGTGCAGGCCCTCTATATTTGCCCGTGATGTGGCAGTGGTCGCGAACTTTTCGAAATTTATGAACGGGCTTTTCGCAACTCATACAAATATCGTCTCTAAAACCGCGTTCGTTTAAAGAACTAAAAGCGGCCTTTTCGCTTTTAGTTTTGGCTCGTCCGTGATTTGGCATGAAAATTGTGATTCTTTGGTTTTGCCAATGTGACTTTCGCAAATCCAGCAAATGTTGCTTTTCTCGTAGATTTTCTGCAACTTGTGCAACCAGGCTAGGGGCTTTGGATCGGCAAATGTTTCGTTGATCTTGACGACCTCTGAAGACAACGATTGCACAAATTTAAAGACCGCGTCTTGGCCTGTATAGGTTTCGCGACTGGTGCAAATTCGATTGCATCTCGCGACTGCATAAGAATAGCCGCTGGGTTTGTGAATTTGTGTTTTGACCGTTGTTGCGATACTAATATTTTACGGGAGGTTTGCTTACTTTCTGACTCGTGCCAATTGAGGGCGCTCTTATTGGTGACAATTCGCAGCAACACTTATCAGTCACGCGGAAGTAGCTATTTTGAAGTACGAATTTGGAGACAAGATCTGATATCCTTTGATGTTTTGAAGTTATCTTAAGACATAGGGCTTCTACCTATCCTGCAGATTTCAGAGATTTGGATAATTGTGTAGAGGAGCCATTCTGGTTTTGTACGTCACTTATAATAAGCTTGTTTTTCTGAACGTCGTCATGTTCATGAAGTTACGTTACCGGCATACATGTACGTTGTGTCACATGGACAAATTCCCTTCGTGATTGGACGTACTTCAAGGTATCGATTATTATATTGTTCATCCTGCAACGCATTTAGAACTGTGTTTGTGTACGCCCGGCCATCTAAGTGTCTTTGGGCTGGTACGGCATAGTAGCAGAGAAATCCTACCATTGCAGTGTACAACTTAGGAAGCCAGAATCGTGAGAATTATCTCATCCAGGCATGTATACGTACAAGATTATGATGTGACAAGTCTAACCTGGTGAATTGAGATTACTCACAGTAATAAAGTGATGAACAGAAGCTTGTGTGTCTATTCAAGCTATTTTAGGTGTCAGTCACAAACGGGGCCAGTTACGCGCGAGTACACAGAATCCATCACATTTTCTGTACAAAAGCAGAGATGTACTAGCTGGACGTTGCATTTGATTTGAGTTTTGAGTGAATTTTAAGTGAATTCGTAATCGCAACCTGCAAAGATAAGTAGCCATGGGAGTTTGCATGACAGCTTGGACCAACAAGTAGTAAAGAATGAAGACTTATTCAAACTCTGTAAATCGCGTGGTGGCCATGCTTCAAACATTAAAAGAAAATATAAGGATTTGCTGAAGTCTGTAGAGAGTAAGCTTGAATCAGAGGCTGTCAGAAATAAACTAGCATCACTTAAAGCAGTCCATGGAAAATATCAGGAAGTCCATGCTGAATGTGTTCGCCTAGCTTCACAAGTTACAAGGAAAAGTTACCAAAATATGAACAAAATTTTAATGAGATTGAAGAACTCATTAAAAATGCTCATCATCTGTATAGTGAGTTCATTGCTGGGATGAAAGAGGAAGTCAGCCCTGAAGACAGTTCCTCACAGTGTGGTACAAATGTTTCAAACCGGTCATCACCATCAAGTGCCAGAGCCATGGCCGCAGGTAGAAGGGCAGCGCTTCATATCAAGGCAAAGTTCCTTAGACGGCAGCAGGAATTGGAGCCAGAGCAACTGAGGCATAAAACCCAGCTGGATGAACAGTTGCTGAAACAGAAGGCTGCCATGGATTCCCAGCAACTTTAAACAGAAATTGAGGTGGCACAGGCAGAGGAAGAAGCTTTAGCTAAATTTAGGGGCCCTCCGCTGCAAAATTACGAGGCGGTAAACCAGGTAGTGATCCGCAGTAAATGGTCACGGTGAAGGAGGGTTACAAGATCAGCAGCACTTAGCAATGAATGCCTTAGCAGAGCTGCCACCAGCTGACTGCCCAGAGAACATTGATGCCCGGAATTCCAAGCTTAACCCAAATGCAGAGCCTTGGCCCACTCTGCCAAAGGAACCAGAAAGTGCCTTCCTAACACTGCAGCGACAGATGTTGGATGTCATGAACCTTCCAAAGACCAGACTGATGTCCTTACATGGCAACCCCATGAACATTGGGCATTCATGAATTCTTTTGACAGTTGTGTCGGAAACTCCTCTGTCAGCGATGGAGCCAAATTGAACAGGCTGTTCGAGTACTGTAAGGGAAAGGCAGCTCACGTCATACAGCCATGCGCAATGATGAAACCTTCAGAAGCTTATGCAAAGGCACGAGCACTTCTCAAAGAGAGATTCAGCAATGATTTTAAGGTCTCACAGGCCTGGGTTGACAAGGTATGTGTGGGCCCAATACTGAAATCAAACAGTACCGAGGCCTTGCAAGATTTTGCTGATGATGTACAGGGCTGTATGGAGACGCTAAAGGCGATGAACAAATTGAATGAAATCGACTCCCGTGTCAGAATGGTTAAAACTGTTGAACGGCTGCCATTCTTCCTGCAGTCCAGATGGCGTGAGCAAGCAGTGAAGACGGTTGAGGAGACAGGTGATTACCCAAGCATCAACAGGTTGTCAAATTTCTGAATATGGCTGCCAAGGAGGCCAATGACCCTGTATTCGGATCCTTGACCATCAGGAACAAAGACTCAAAACCGTTGGGCAGATCTAGCAATACTAAGCGTGGGGCAAAGTTCAATGTTCATGCCAAAGATGCGGGAAGTACGGTACATCAGTATTTTGAGTCAAATAAATCCGGGGCATCAAAGAAAGAAGGACAGCCAAGGCCATGTCACCTCTGCAAAGGAAACCATCGTCTTGATACCTGTGGTGACTTCAAGAAAATGTCATCGCAGAAGAGACTGGAGGTGGTGAAAAACAAAAGGCTCTGTTTTAACTGCTTAATGGCCAGTAACCATGTAGCCAGATGGTGCAGAAAGAAGAGTTGCTGTGAAAGGGAGGGATGTGCCAGACGATATTCCAGTTTGTTGCATGATTCAATGCAGTATTCCACTCCTGCATCAAACCAGAAGGATGCTGGAGAAAGCAAACCTGAGGATAATTCTCCAATGGTAGATGCCAAAAGTTATGTATGCGGACCTTCTAAAGGAGAAGCGCTGAAGGTTGTCCTGCCTATAGCAACCGTTAATGTCTGGGGCAGGGGTCAACACAGTTATGTTCATACCCATGCGCTTCTTGATCCCGGGAGTAATAAAACATTTTGCTCCCAAGCTTTGCTTGGCAAGATGGGTCTTCAAGGGGAGAGAGCCAGTCTGTCTCTTGAAACACTTAATAAAGGAAGTGATGCTGAAGCCTTTCAGGTAGCACTGGAGGTGACTGGAACCATCGGAAGGGAACGAAATAGGGAGGTCATTCAACTACCAAGAGTGTACGCCCTTTCCAAATTTCCAGAGCTGAAGAGTTGGCTACATCAACTAACACGAACCGATGGCAGCACCTTCAACATATTGACATGCCCGGTGTTGATGAGACTGAAGTGACCATATTAATAGGACAAGACGTTCCCCAGGCATTGGTGCCACTAGAAGTGAGACGAGGCGGTGCTAAAGAGCCATATGCAACAAGGACCGCCCTTGGTTGGGCTGTAAATGGACCAATTGGTGGGGATGTGCGCCGTGCAAAGGCTGAGTGTAATCTCATTCAGGCATGCATGAAACCGGAGGTCAGTCTTGAGGCCCAGGTTGAGGAGTTCTGGAAACTGGATACTCCACAAGTTTTGGCAGGAAGCACTTCCCAGATGTCTGTAAATGACCAGAAGGTGGCTGATATGTGGGACAGCTCATTGACCATTGTTGAAGGGCACTCTCAGATGAATGTTCCCTTTAATGTTCTGCTCCCTCAGTTGCCAAACAACAGATCCCTTGCAGAGAAAAGACTAGAGAGTCTTTGGCGACGACTTTCAAAGGACCCTGAAATGCACAGCAGATACAAGTCAGAAATAGATAATCTATTGGACAAGGGATATGCGGAGCACGTACCGATCTGTGAAACTGATGGCCCAACTGGTTGTACCTGGCACTTGCCAGATCACAATGTGGTTACTCCACCCCACAGAGATGTGTTGAGATTTTTGTGGTGGAGAGATATAGGTACAATAGCATCAGCAATGCCAATTGGCCTGATATCATCAGGTCCTCCAAGCATGAGCTACCAAACATCTGCTGCTTGGTGGACCTGATGATTACCATCCCTGCAAGTTCAGCAGAAGCTGAGCGTGGCTTCAGCAGGTTAAAACTGCTGAAGACAACCCAGCGGACCAGGCTGAAGGACGACGCTGTGTCTGACCAACTCATGGTGATGCTCCACAGTGCGGGCATTGAGGACTTTGACCCAATGCCCGCAATAGATCTGTGGAACAGATCTAGCGTAAGAGCAAGGCATCTGGGGAAGCCTTAGGTGCAAGCAGATGAGGAACAGAGTGAGAATGGGAGCGATGATGACAGCAGTGAGGAGGAGAACGAGGTAACTATGCCAGACGACCCAGACCCGGACAGCACATCATCTGATTCAGATTTTTAAATAGACCTCATCATTGTATAAGAATATCAAAGAATTTCAGACCAGCAGCCTATGTTTATGAGGCAAACATTGTCAACATTCTTTCATTTGATTTACCGTACAAATTACTTTAACATCAACCTTCCACCTGTCACCTTTTCATTTGAACTTAACATAAATTTTGCTTGGAAACCTGTAAAAGAAAGGAGGGAAAACAGAAGTTTGCATTTATGTAAAATGTTATATCATTTTGAGCCTTCTCTGTCTCTTCTGACAGACTGTGAATAAAGCAACCCATTTTCAACTGTTAACCACCTACTTGTCTGTGTGGTTATTGCTTGATTGAAATCTATAATTAATCTCATCACTCATCATGTAAACAATACGCACCATGTGCACGCTGTTATTTATGAAGTTGAAGTCAGCAACCTACAGACAAAAAATTACCTTAAAAATTAAGGGGGAAGGATGCGGACCAGTGAAAATGCTGGCGGACTAGTGAAAAGTCTACATTACTGGTCTGGTTGGCCAGTGAAAAAAAAGTTAAGGGAAAACCCTGCAGTGGAGAGTGGCGACAATGCCATAAATTTGGAACTCTCTCCTGTATGCAGCTACATCACTTCTGTGATGCGTCGATGACTGCCTATGGTGCAGCATCCTACATCAGGCTAGTAAACAGCCGGGGACAAATTTACACTTTGTTCCTGACGGGGAAGTCTAGACTTGCTCCCATTAAGTCAAAGACAATTCCCCGACTTTAACTTTCTGCAGCCGTGATGGCGCTGAGAATGGACTGTATCCTGCGTCGTGAGATGAGACTGGAGGTTCAAAGTACTACATTTTGGACCGATAGTATGATTGTCTTGCAATACATGAGAAACACATCAAGGCGATTCCAAACCTTTGTCACTAATTGAGTCAATGTCATCCACGATGGTTCACTGCCTGCTCAGTGGAGATATGTAGACACACATATCCAGCAGACGACGCCTCCAGAGGACTTGATGCCAAGCAGATGCTTTGCCAATCAAGATGGAAACAGGGACCGGAGTTCCTGTCAGAGAATGAAACAGCTTGGCCAGTTGAGCCTGAAGCATGGTCAGACCTGCTCAAGGATGACAAAGAAGTAAAGCATGGGACGAAGACCTGTGTCACAGAGGCGGTTGTTCCAGATGATATCATTGATTGCCTGCTGAAGAGGTACTCCAGCTGGCATCGCTTGAAGAAGGCCGTTGCCTGGGTGTTACGATTCAAGGAGTGGCTCCGCAGTCCGCAAACAAAACAAATGTTCATCCAGGTTCATGAGTTGCAGGCAGCGGAGAATGCAATCATTTCTTACCTACAGGAGAAGCATTTCAGTGAAGAGCTCCATGCCTTAAACAGGAAGGAAGATATCCAGGAAGAGTACAATATATTGCTTAGACCCTGTGATGAATGATGATGGTCTGTTGCGAGTTGGAGGGAGGTTGAAGATGGCACCGCTCACAGAACAAGCAAAGCACCCGCTGATAGTATCCAGGGAACACCAGGTAGCTAAGGTAATCGTCCGACACTACCATAAAAGGAAGTCTGCGCATTCCGGGAGAGAGTATGTGCTGAGCCTGACGAGTGAGCGCTGTTGGATACCTACACCACGCCCACTCATAAACAGGATAATTCGTGAATGTGTTGTATGCAAGCTGGCATCGCTTGAAGAAGGCCGTTGCCTGGGTGTTACGATTCAAGGAGTGGCTCCGCAGTCCGCAAACAAAACAAATGTTCATCCAGGTTCATGAGTTGCAGGCAGCGGAGAATGCAATCATTTCTTACCTACAGGAGAAGCATTTCAGTGAAGAGCTCCATGCCTTAAACAGGAAGGAAGATATCCAGGAAGAGTACAATATATTGCTTAGACCCTGTGATGAATGATGATGGTCTGTTGCGAGTTGGAGGGAGGTTGAAGATGGCACCGCTCACAGAACAAGCAAAGCACCCGCTGATAGTATCCAGGGAACACCAGGTAGCTAAGGTAATCGTCCGACACTACCATAAAAGGAAGTCTGCGCATTCCGGGAGAGAGTATGTGCTGAGCCTGACGAGTGAGCGCTGTTGGATACCTACACCACGCCCACTCATAAACAGGATAATTCGTGAATGTGTTGTATGCAAGAGTTTCAGAGAAAAACGTGTCTTCAGAGGATGGCCGACCTACCTGGAGACAGAGTAACTCCTGGAGACCCCCCCTTTACTTATACTGGAGTGGACTGCTTTGGTCCCTTTTTTGTTAAGAGGGGCCGAAGCCAGGAAAAGAGATACGGATGTTTGGTCACATGCTTAACAACAAGAGCAATACACATTGAGAAGCTGAACAGATTGGACTCTGACTCTTTTATCAGTGCTCTGGTGAGGTTTGCAGCAAGGAGAAGAATGCCTGAGAGGATGCGGTCAGATAATGGAACAAACTTTGTAGGTGGAGAAAGGGAGCTGAAAGAATTGATTCGGAATTGGAACCAGAGTAACAAGAGCAAGGAGTACTGAGATTGAATGGCGAGATTGAATGGCGGTTCAACCCACCCACAGCTTCACATATGGGGGGCATTTTGGAGCGCCAGATCAGAACAGTGCGTAAGGCTATCGATGCTGTGCTGAAGAACCAAGTGCTGGACGATGAACGCCTGGTCACCTTGTTTTGTGAGATAGAGGCTGTTGTAAACGGTCGTCCAATCATCCCGGTCCCAAATAGTCCCACAGATGCAGAGGCTTTGACCCCAAACCACCTGCTGCTTCTCATAGCTGGCCAGCCTGCACCCCCGGGGAACTTCACCAAGCAGGATGCATATGGAAAACGGTGGAGACACGTGCAGCTGCTTGCAGATAACTTTTGGAGGCGGTGGCTACAGGAGTACCTCACCACTCTGCACCTTAGACAGAACTGGATCGAACCGCAGAGGAACCTGGTGGCTGGGGACATCGTATTGACCATGGAGGAGACTACGCCAAGGAAGAACTGGCCTTTGGGACTTGTCAAGAAGACATTTCCAGGCAAGGATGGACTTGTAAGGACGGCTGAGGTGAAAACTTGTCAGAACATTGGGGCCAGACCGGTCCAAAAGCTCTGTCTGCTTGAATCAGCTAACTAAGATTAAAACAATCAGGATAAAGGCCAGAATAATGCCTCCTGATTGGGAACGTACGACATGCTCTGCTCTGATAATCTTAGTATCAACTGCCGTCTGCCAATCTACCTCAAGGCCAAGGAGAGTTTGTTTAGTTTGTTTTAGATTAAGCTTGTTATGTAGTTTAATGTAAGTTGGCTTTAACCTTGGGTCTGAGAAGTTAATTCAGCCCTCCTTTTTTGCTTAAGTTTGTTTGCGAGTTTATTGTCACTTAAATGTTGGTAAATGGTCACTTGTTAATGTTTTTATTTAAGGGGCCGGGATATTACAGATGAAAATATTTCACGGGAGGTTTGTTTACTTTCTGTCTCTTGCCGATTGAGGGCGCTCTTATTGGTGACAATTCGCAGCAAAACTTATCAGTCACGCGGAAGTAGCTATTTTGAAGTACGAATTTGGAAACAAGATCTGATATCCTTTGATGTTTTGAAGTTATCTTAAGACGTAATTAAAGTAATATGGCTTCTACCTATCCTGCAGATTTCAGAGATTTGGATAATTGTGTAGAGGAGCCATTCTGGTTTTGTACGTCACTTATAATAAACTTGTTTATCTGAACGTTCGTCATGTTCATGAAGTTACGTTACCGGCATACATGTCCGTTTTGTCACATGGACAAATTCCCTTCGTGATTGGACGTACTTCAAGGTATCGTGTATTATATTGTTCACCCTGCAACGCATTTAGAACTGTGTTTGTGTAAGCCCGGCCATCTAAGTGTCTTTGGGCTGGTACAGCAAAGTAGCAGAGAAATCCTACCATTGCAGTGTACAACTTAGGAGGCCAGAATTATCTCATCCAGGCATGTATATGTACAAGATGTATGATGTGACAAGTCTAACCTGGTGAATTGAGATTACTTACAGTAATAAAGTGACAATCTTCTTGGTGCCTGTCTAGTCTTTCTTTTGTTTGAAAGTGAGAGAGGCATTTGAAATACCAGTGTAATTTAGCTTTGTGTCTCATGTCGTCACCACCAACCGAGAAAAGTTCTTGACCCAGCAGTAATGACTCGTTTCGCCTTGGGTAAAATATAGTAAATTGATGGGCTCGTCTGTGCGTTTAGTTTTGTAATTTACCCCTGGGAAGAGGGAAGTGGCCTCTTCTGGCGAGTCCATTGGAGCTAATTTTTTTTAAGTCCAAATTCCACGACTACTTATCATATCCTACCCCTGAACATGCTGAAAAGCCTGGTTTATTCATTTTACAGCCAGGGCTTCCCCAAGCCAGAAAAAATGCAAAAAACCCTGACGGCCTTGAGCCAGCCTCCAGGCAATTCCCATAGGTCTGTGTGCTAATTGGTCCCTTGTGCACAACCTAATGGGCTGTTTACAAAACGGTGCCTGGGGCAGGCAGTGGAATGTTTTTTATCAGCGACAGCTGTCTGGAACTTGTCAGAGGCCTCTGTCGGCTGTCTTTGAAGTGTTATTTTTGTTGGGGAGGTTGTGGTGGTGGTATGGCTTGGCTGGCGCGTGGCGAGGGGCCCCCTCAAATCCGGATAGCCTGGGAAAACGGCCCCCACGGTACTGTGATGTACTTTTGGTGGGTTTTGGTGGTTTGTAAGATCTGCAGAGGCTATGGGACAACCTCTGAAGCATTAATATACCTTCAGGACGGACTTGGGGCTCTGCAAACCTGAAAAATGCAATGGACTCAACGGAATAGTCCGTCCCCGTAACCGTGTGAGTTGAAATTGGGAACGCGTCCCAGGGGTAAAGTATAAATGCCTTCTTTCTCAGTATAGCCGAATTCGTTGGTGGCTAAGTTATTTTGTGATTCGATTCGTGGAATCTGCGATAAAGGCGTGGGAAAGTCTACGTTTGCAAAATTTAAGCCGTCTGCTGTCGTGTACGTCGAGGTGCGCTCCTGTTGTATTTCATAATCTGGATTGATTTTGAGTTGATTTTTGGCGTTGTCTGAATATAATTTTAAAGCAGCTAGCAACGCCCACCGAATGCAATATTGATCTTTATTTTGTACATTAATGATTGCAGTCTTGCCTGCCAAATATTTTGGAAGTGGAATATATAAGTCGCTCCGACTGGGTTATACTTTACCACGTTGATGTAAAATGCAACGACTTTAACAAACACCCAGCCCGAGCCCCTCTGTTCGTGAGCTTTGACGTCCTCGAGATGTTTAGCGATTTGCTGGTTTAACGATTGTTTAATCTGTTGATGTGAAATGACTTCGTTGTTTTTACTCGTAAATGTGAACACACCTAGTTTAGTCTCGGCAGCGGGCTTTTCCATTTTGAACTTGACCTTGATGGCAGTTTGCAATTAATGACTAATGCCTTGTCCTGGATAAACTTTTTAATAGAAATAAAAAAGTGAATCAAGTCGTCGGCAAAGAAAATAGGTGTCAATTCCCAATTTCTATAGTTGCCTTTAAAACGTCTGATTCTTCGAATGTTTACCTCGTCAATCACTTGCGGGTTATGACGTGTGATTTAATCGCAGTAATTAGGTCCGTTCGCAAAATCTTGCCTTTGGTGCCCGTGGCCGTAAATTCAATGTCGTTGCCTTGTGCTATTTTTAAAAGTTGGCTGTTTTTAAAAGTTGGTCGTGAGATTTCTAAATTGCCGTTGGCTCGATTGAATCGCTTTTACAAGCTCCGGCTTGGCGTGCCTTTTTTAGGGGGTGGAGGCAATTGAATATATATCGTTTGACAAAGTCGGCTAGAAACGATTTTTTTTCAATAGCCTAAAATCTGATAATATAGGGCGGCGTTGTGGTTTGGTTTCTCTGTTCATGTCTCTATTTTATATATAGGTTTTTTGATTATCTCATTTTTATTTGAAGCTTTGAGGAGACCTATTTTTCCGGGGTAGTGGGAAAGTCCCCGGGGAATTCCCGAGTTGCTGGGTTTAGAGGTCACGAGGTCTAGTTTCGGGAAGTCCCTTTTTTAATTGGAGAAGTTCCTTCTGGGCTGGGAAAAGTGGAGAGGAGAGGGCTTGTCTGTTACCCCCCGTTACCTACTACTTTAAACGTGATTCCTCAAAAAGGTGAGTTAAATACATTCTCGTTCGTTTTCATTTTTAAAGTACTTCCGACTTAAATTATATCGCAGGACATCAGTTAAAACCAGTGAAATCTGCTTCATTTAATTGGATTTTATGGTAAATTTCTGATGGACATTTAGGTTGTGATGGACCCAGAGTTGTAATAGGAATATATTTAAAACTGCGAAAACATGAAAACAAATTATCAACGTTTCACACAGAGGCAAAAATATAAAAGAATGACTGTTGTCTATTTTAGTATTCTAAAATATCGCATTCGACCTTTTTGACATGCTCCCACGAGCAAAACAATGTTGTCAGGCCAGAAATCTCGGTAACTGTATTTTGCGCTTTCACGAGGAGAAAAATTTGGTGAGGTGGAACTCTGCTGACCGTGAACAACGGCATCAGTAAGATTTCCAATGACGGCCATTATAAACTTCGACGATTTGATTTTCACTTTGATACTATAATGATTGTATTGATTATATATTGTCGTATAGAAATAATTAACCGCTCTCGTCCTAATCAGACCAAGCTGAAAAAATAGTGTCCAAGTTTTTTGAAAATTCGAAACACACATACATTCACATAACCTCTGTCACGTATTCTCGGCTTACAGATGAATTTTTGATAAGCCAATCGGATGATGTGCTGGGTATAACTTGGGCGGATGTGTTCATAAGTCACATACCTTACAGATGCATTTTTAACAGGTCAATGTCTGTATATAAAAAGAAGCTACACAACAGATCAGCTCAACTTCACATAAATGTTATTTAGCTCAAATGATAGATTCCTGAGATGGAAAAATTGTGACGTTATTGCTGAGATAGCGCTGTTCACCTCTCATATGTGTCATTGAAGCATACTGAATATATTCATTTATTTCTTTAAACCAGCTTCATCTGGTCTGCCAAAGGTTGAGTACACGCATTGAGACAACCGGACAAGGTTTACTGATACAGATATAAACATTGACTGCCATTTTGTATGGGCGGCCTATAAATCTCCAGCAAGTTCAATCTTAAGTGGTTGGCAACAACATTTGCTTCAAAATGCTCTGTCTTCTCCATCAGTCTTCAAATGGGATGCATCTATTAAAGTGGTTTGATATTGATACTATAGATCTTTTTAAACTTTGTAAATTAATTGGTTGATTTGTACTTACAACTATCCATAGTTTTACGAATTACCGTCTTTACAAAACGCTGTGCTTCTGGCGTAAGAAAAGAAGGTCTGTACAGGTCCGTGTTTCATACATACAAAAGAAAAATACTGCAATCAATTTACTATTTAAATGTAATTCTAAATGGAAAAAACGGTACAGTACCACACGTAAATCATTAAACTTATGATGGCATCAAAAAATTTATTGCCATATTTGGCAATCTTGCATCACATAAGTATTATTACACACACGTGTCTCAGGCTTTTTATAGTGCCCAAAATTGATATTCCTTCCGCATTCGTACTCTCTTTTCGTGCAATTTTCATATGCACGCACCTGAACGTTTTTGGAAAAATGGCTTTTCTACAAATATCTAAGGCAACAGGGAGAAAAAAGAGGCCGAAAGAGCAATGTACAAGTACAGTCCACAAGTTACTTCCATGTGGTTTGCCTACATGTTCATAGGATTAAAGTACAAACACCAGACGCGACCTTGCAATGTTACAGTTTTCAAGGATTTTCATTTCTCCCTCCACTACGCATGCATTTTACCAGATCGCTGGGACCGTAACTCTCATGTATCATGTACATGTATATCGGTTGTTTCATATCATGGTTTCTTTGGTGCTTGGAAACGTTGTAAGAAACTGAGCAAGCTCACTGTATATGACTTGTTCACGACGATACTATAGTGTGTCGGGAATTTGGGTCAAGTGAGAAAATTATAGATCTCATGAGCTGGCAAATCGCTGAGTGCTGTATATGAATAGCTGAAGCTTCTGCTTACATCAAATCTGTGAAATAATTGGCTTTGCAGTATGAAGGGATGGAACTTCGTTGGTGGTGTTAAGTGAGAGCTTTGAGACGCAGGTGGCAGCAGGCATGCCAATCCCTTTTGCCAGTACATGGGCTCGGGGATGTCGTTCTGAACATGCGTACTTCTGAGCGACTGCAGAAAAGAACAGGTATTTAAGTTTGAAACAAATAAATGAGAAATTGGCTGAACATTATTACGTGACACGAGGACTGAAGAGGGTCTGTATGCTTATGCAAACAAAAAACAAGCATTTCTGAAGCAGACCAGTGCCTGACAATGTATTTTCTTGCCTAAGGTTGTAAGGATTGAGATAGTGATATTGGAATTATTGTGTGCGTGTGTGTACCGGGTGCCTCGATTAAGCTCCATATAGGGTTAGTATTGGCCTTGAAAGTGCCACATATATATAATATTTAATATATTATATAATATATAATGATTATACTTTTTTTCGGAAAAGTAAATCTAAAGAGCTTTCACAGAGAAGACATAAATGGTACTCTTACATTCTTGCAAATTAAAATCGTTATCTGGCGTTATCACAGCTCTCTTTCACTTCAATATATTTTAATCCAATGCGGTTTTGAAGTATTTTGCTTGATCAAAAGGAAAGGAAGTTAAGACTGCTTAGTTAAAAAAGGGGAAAAAGACAGAAAAATAGATAGTTTGTATCCAAAAGGAGGTTTAGATTCCAGTTGAACAGTGGATAATATTATGACAGGAGCTCGGGTGTTGAAATTGTGTTAGGAATCAAAACAATTTCATCTCGAAGCTGAACACTTTGAATACGACAAAAAACAAGTGTTTACTCGGTATGTATTCCTACTGAATATTATTTGCAAACGTTTTTACAATTTTATTTTTTCCATTCTAACGTCTCAGAGATTTGTCGCAAATTCACTTTTTTCTTTACTTCTGATACATGAAAACGTAAATTGGTCCAATTTTTCCTGTAACTTTGCTCTTTCCTGGGGAAAAAATCATCCAGTTCATAGGGGACTGTGGAGGTTTATTTAAAGTAAGCAAAACTTTTACTTATCTATTGAGGGCGCCATACTTAAAAGTACATCCGTGCATCGATTGAGTCATGAGGGCGCTGTTTCCTTTAAATTGAAAATGTCCACTGTGGACTCAACAGAGGGCGCTGTTAACAAATTTTATTCTTACGAAAGAGGGCGCTATTCACTCGGTCAATAGAGGGCGCTAAATATAAGCTCAAGAGAGGGCGCTACCATTTTATTTATTTTTTTCAACTGAGGAAGGTCAAAGCCGTGTCGGAAACGAGCTTCCAGAGCTACGGCTAGGTCTATTGTCTACGCGTCTCCACACATTCCCAATGGAGCGAAGACTTGGACGTAGCTCTAGACCACAGATTGGGATGCAGCCCAAGATTAATAATACGAGTGATTCACAGTATAATAGTGCGCCTCCAAAAATTTGCGACGCGCTGGCCAATCACAATGCGTAAAATCTGTCGACCCTTTCCAGACCCGCACTTGGTCGACAGATTTTGTGATTGGCCATGAAACGCGTTGCAAACTCTTGGAGGCGCACTCTTGTGAATCACCTCTAGTTTATCCAATACGTACAATACTCGGTAGTTTGTATACAGCGCGCGGTATGTATGAACATCAGACAAAACTTACGCGAGGAGAGACGACCTCTTCTGGAGGTAGGCTCTTATGAGGTGGTGCAAATACTCTTTGCAAATCATGAAATGTGAATTTCACTACTATCATACTTTACTTTAGTTTTACCTTATTGTTTTCTATTATAAATTAACAGTTTTTTATTCAAATTTAACTTTAAGTCTTTATTTTATGGATCAATTTTAGTGAGCATATTTTTGTGTTGAATTTAATGTATAAACAGGGCCCTTTAGGAATAGCAGTTCTTTTCATAACTGATGAGGCTACCCTGTATAAATAAAATAGATAATAATAATCTTTTTAAAGCTTGCATGCAGTTGTTGCTCGAGCACATGTACATTGTCAGAGACGTGCATGACTATTGCCATGCATGGTCCCTCCGATCCAACTGGAACATCACTCAATTCAGGTCAGATCTGTCTCCTGAATGTACATGTAAATGAATTTTGAACAGATGTGATGTTATAATGTGGCAGCTGATTCCAGTCCCTGGTTTTTGTACCAGTAGACCTACTTGTAGGGAATGGTTTGTAGCGGGACCTTTAAAATTAGCACTGTTCCTTTAATGTGCTTTATATATCCATGAGTTCAAAGGTCACACTTTGCCCTGCTCTTTTGTACCTGCATCACACACGTGAAGTTGTCAGTACATGCTCAGATTCTGTAGATTGTTCGCCATTCATATCGGATGATTACAGGCTATGGTCATCACTCTTGTTAAGTACCAGTTTTTATGATTCTGTATCTTGAGCACTGCAATCATTAGACTTCAAAATGAGGTCGAACTAGGCTTTTCTGTGCTTGAATCACTTTTTGAGGGGCATTGCCAAGGTTTCAGCAAAGAAATCCAGTCATACCACTGTTTGCTTTGGACTACTGTGTCAATGTGAGTATTCCACGTACGTCCTACGTACATGTACTTTGTCGTGTTTTGATATGTTGACAGTGTGATTACGAGGGTTGAAATTAACCTTTTCTTTCCACTGGTCCTGCTGAAAGTTTGGTGGGCCTTCTGTAACGGGAAAAATAGCACTCTATGGGGAACTCGCAAAACACCAAACCTCTAACTAAACCAAGGATCTTTGAGGGAAAGGTTGCAGGAAACTGAATTAATAAGGACTGGGACACCAATATTTGACTAAAACAAAAGGACACAAAAGAAGGTGTTAATGAAAAAGTACAAAAAGAACTTTGAAAGGACTAAACCCCAAACCAACACAGTGTGTCAAAATGGACTTAATGAGGAGAGTTAAGCTTGCGATCACTAACTCATAGAAGCAGACAGAAACCTGACGCAAGCAAAAATAACTTCTTGCAGTCAAGACAAGCGGCATTCACAAAATGAGTGGAAAAGGCTTAGATTTCCATTTCGCTTGTTCCAGTCAGGTCTGGAACATGTTGTTTCGAACGCTGCTTTCAAAATGACTGGGACCAGTGAAACCAAAGTCATAGAGGGGTGCAGTGCTGCAATTCAAGGAAAATTCTCTGCCAGGCCGAGGTGCATAAAAGGTTCTTTCGAAAAGAGGGGTCTGTTTGGGCCAAGAAACTGTTGGACTGTCTCAGTATGGCCCAGGATCATCTCTGTAGATTCAGGGGTACCCATCTAGGGGCAAAGCAGACAAAAATGTGATTGAAACTTTGTCATACATGTAAGAGCCCCAGGAAGGTGAGGGATGTCATGTGAAAAATGGCTGCTGAGAAGACTTGGGAACATTCACTTTTTGGGGGGGGTGAGTTTGTTTTGGGCAGATAATTCAAAACTTTATTGGCTAATCTACTAAAAATTGAAAATCAAATGAAATATGAGGGACCATACAACATATTGCTTTTTGTTTGAGAGGCTTCAGGGACTTTAGTTGCCTGCCTTGGAGCTCCAAACTTTGTTGATTTTTCACTATAGATTTCAGTGGAGCTTGAATTGGTTCAGTGCACCCAGAGTGTTTTCGAAGAGAGTGGATTCGGCTTAGACTGTAGTTTCGCTGGTTCCAGCCATTTTGAAACAGCGTTCAAAACCACATGTTCAAGCTCTGACTGGAACCAGTGAAGCTGAAGTCTATGCCAAAACCCCTTGTTTTGAAAATGCTCTACATGTAGGTTAGCCCAGTGCGTGGTGCGCATGTGTGGCAAAAACTACAATTTGGATCGTTCTTATGTTGTGCAGCTTCGTACATGCAGCACATGAAAATATAACCGGATCCACTACACTACTAATTTGGGTAATATGAACACAGATCTTTTTTTTTTAAGTTTCTTCAGTATTTTATTAAATTTGTCAAGTATATTTTGTACTGGCCCACTGGATCACCAGTTTTCTTAGATTAGCTGGTCCACCGACTTTTCTGCTTGCCTTGGGCCAGTGGACCACCTTTAATTTTGACCCCTGGATTAGACAGTTTATACGAATTTCCAATAGTAGCTTTTCTCTTTGTGAAACGTACGCTGCTTTTGTCAGGTTTGAAGGATACCAGCCATTCCTCTCTCAGTCTTCAAGCTGCTGCAGGTCTGTTTGAAGGATCTCACAGTCTGCTGCTGTCCTGCTGATATAATAGGACAAGACAATCATCCACGAACGGACATACATGTACTTGGGATTTAATCCCATCAGGGACATCTTTAATGTACAGGAGAAACAGGAGAGGTCCAAGAACGATGCCCTGAGATACTCCAGACAATACCTCAACAGGAGTTGAAGATGCGCCTTGAAGAACAACAGTTTGATGCATCCCAGTGATCAAAGATCAAAGGTAAATAAGGGACCTTCAGTGCCGAAATAATTGAGCTCATGAATGGCATCAACCTGCTTAAGAGACTCACTAGATGAGATGTAGCCATGAGTTGAGTTTCACAAGACCTTTTTACTCTAAACCCATGTTGACAATGATTCGAAGCATGGAAACGATCAAGATGTTTCATGACATGGCTGTAAATTATATGCTCAATAACCTTGCAACATACAGAGGTTAAGGAAACGGGCCTTTAATTAGATGGATCAGTATGACTTCCGTTTTTGAAGATAGGAGCAATATTTGCCATAGACTAATCAGCTGGAGCAAAACCGGTGGGGAGACTTTGACTGAATATCTTTGTAAGCACAGGGGTGACTTCTGATGCACGTATCTTCAAAACGAAAGGGTGAATCCCATCTGGACCAGGGGCCTTTTGTGGAACCAAACTGTTCAGAAGTTTAAAAATGCCATCAGGATGGATTTGAAGTGGCAGAATTGAAGGGTGTTTTAGTGCCAAAAAGCTTGGGAAAGTGAAGCAGAACCCTCCGTGGTAAACACTAATCTATACCGATGAGTAAGTGCCTCAGCCGTCTTCACAGAGCTAACAAGATTTTTTCCACTCCACCAAGCAGAGATGCTTGTTGATTCATGACGTCTATTCTTTATGAAGGACCAGAATTTCTTTGAATCTGTACAAAGTGATTCAAACATTGTGGAGAGGGAACTGTGTTCCGCTTTCCTTAATTCCCTGTGAACACATTTCCACAGATGAGGATATCCATCCCAGTTTTATACGATGATTACTTTTGGTTTTTGTCATGTAAAAGGCCCTGTTTTTTTTCTCCAGACAAGTCAGTTGAGAGATTGAGACATCCAAGGGAGAATCTTACATGTACGTGTATATGCTAATAGGATATACATGTATGCATCCGTACCTGAAAGAATAGCCAATTTCAATCTATTCCAGTTCTCTTCAACTGACGTCGTTTCTGCATCCTCCAAGAATGAGTCCGCCATGTGTTTTTTTTTATTTTGCCATTTACCTGTGATAACCAATCACACTTGACAATAGGTGGCAAAATTTGGGACCTGACAGTGATACTATATGGTCATGCATGTTAGGGCCTTCAGCTTAGACCTATTTGCCTAGGCATGCTATAGCCTAGGCCTCTCGTCTGCATGGCATGATGACCTTAAAAACAGGAAGCAGTAGGGCCTGTGTAGGCCCCCTTCCGGCTTTTTTTCTTGTACATTAACATGTACGTGTGTAAACTTGACAAACCTACGTTAAACCATGTACATAGCTGAAGTTCTTTAATAGAGACACTGTGTTCAAACAATGAGGTGAAACAATATACATGTAGGTCTACCTCAACACGGTGTGGTTCTTTGTCTGCCCTGCTTCTACCTTGACAAAATGGAACACAAGTCCTATATTATTCAGTGATGTTGGCCCATATGAAAATACCCAACATGAGCAAACTGCAGGCGTTTTACACAATGATTTGCAAGTTTACGGCGAATCTTCCTGAGTGGACTGGATATTTCCATCTAGTTGATTCATACATGTACAAAAAAGCCAAAACTTTCACAAGGCATAATGAAATATGGCACATACATGTAATGTCTGTCTAGAGGGTTGATTAATCCTTATAGTTCTGAGGGTAGCGGGGGTTGGTGGAATGAATTGGTATCCTGGATGTTATATACATGTACATGTAGTAGAGCCCAGGCCCCTGACACCCCACAATAACCCTAAAAAAGTGTCCAAACCCTCTAAGGTACTTGTGTCAGAAGCCCTGCCAAGTGGTTTGCCTGTCAATCATAACAAGATCAAGCAGGTCGATTAACCTGAAGGCCAAAACGGCCAGGAAGTCTGTGATTACCAGCCACCACAGGATCCAACAGGTTAACTCTCCCCAAGACCAAACGGCCTGGGAGTCTGTGCTTGCCAGCCACCAAGACCAAACAGCCTGGGAGTCTCTGGTTGCCAGCCACCAAGACCAAACAGCCTGGGAGTCTGTGGTTGCCAGCCACCTCAGGATCCAATAGGTCAACTCTCCCCAAGACCATACAGCCTGGGAGTCTCTGGTTGCCAGCCACCAAGACCAAACAGCCTGGGAGTCTGTGGTTGCCAGCCACCTCAGGATCCAATAAGTCAACTCTTCCCAAGACCATACACCCTGGGAGTCTGTGGTTTCCAGCCACCTCAGGATCCAATAAGTCAACTCTTCCCAAGACCATACACCCTGGGAGTCTGTGGTTTCCAGCCACCAAGACCAAACAGCCTGGGAGTCTGTGGTTGCCAGCCACCTCATGATCCAATAGGTCAACTCTCCCCAAGACCATACAGCCTGGGAGTCTGTGGTTGCCAGCCACCAAGACCAAACAGCCTGGGAGTCTGTGGTTGCCAGCCACCAAGACCAAACAGTCTGGGAGTCTGTGGTTGCCAGCCACCTCAGGATCCAATAGGTCAACTCTCCCCAAGACCATACAGCCTGGGAGTCTCTGGTTGCCAGCCACCAAGACCAAACAGTCTGGGAGTCTGTGGTTGCCAGCCACCACAGGTTCCAATAGGTCAACTCTCCCCAAGACCAAACAGCCTGGGAGTCTGTGGTTGCCAGCCACCAAGACCAAACAGCCTGGTAGATTGTGGTTGCCAGCCACCACAGATTCCAATAGGTCAACTCTCCCCAAGACCAAACAGCCTGGGAGTCTGTGGTTGCCAGCCACCATGGGTTCCAATAGGCCAACTCTCCCCAAGACCAAACAGCCTGGGAGTCTGTGGTAGCCAGCCACCAAGACCAAACAGCCTGGGAGTCTGTGGTTACCAGTTACCACAAGATCCCACAGTGGCATTGTTCAATGAGTGTCCAGTTGTCATTGTCTCAACATGTTATGGCCAGTTACTGGTAGGTCATCTGCTGTTGATTGCCCAGTGCAACAGAGTGCGTCAGACTAGTACACCCAGTGCACTGCACGGGATCGGTAGCATTGGAGTTAATACTGCTGGACTGGCCTGGGGCCTGCATGCCCAGCGTCAAGTCATGTGATTGTTTACGTGCAGGAAAGTCACGTTGCAACTTGTGCCGTGCCAGCGTGATGCAACAGTTTGCATTTCACAGCCATTGGTGGGGTCGTTGAATCATGACCTTCAACATGGCTGCCATCATACATACAGCATTTGCACATACTGTACTTGTGCACGTTACCAGAGCCTTTAGATAGACCCACGCTGTTACTCTCTGTTTACCAGGCAGTGGTGTAGTTTTGTCTTAGACACTTACATTACATTTCCAGTTGTAGATCCTGGGGTGAAGCGCAACAGCCCTGTCCCCCCCCCCCGGTAAAAAAGGAACCAAAATATGTTAAGTAATTGAAGGTTATTTTCTTGGCTTTGTCTTTAGTTCTCTTTTCCCGTGCGTAAAAAAGTCCCAGAATGTAGTCTTGGTCCACAGAAAGGGCATAAATGGCCACATGACGGTCCACAGAAAGGCCATAAATGGCCACATGACGGTCCACAGAAAGGCCATAAATGGCCACATGACCGCAAACATTTGGAAAACTTGTACCCCTTCCCAAACCAGCAAAGACACCCCCAAAGGTCTTGATTTATCCTGTTATACTTGAAACTTTCAAACTCATTTAGGTTATCTTGTCATTTTGGTGATTGTTAGATATGGAAATGCCTTGTTGACAGATGTAATGTATTGCAATGGATGCCCATGCCGAGGCTGGCTAACTTATCCCACGTCATGGAGTGAGTAGACTGACCAGGGATGAAATCTTCAAATCTGAAAATGCATGCTAGCTATGTCATGAATGGTAGCAGGTAAGAACGTCATTAGATTCATGCTTGCTTTTGGCCAGTATACAATACACATCACCAAAATGTATCAATTGTTTTTGCAGGGAACCCTACATTTAAAGGTGCAGTCCATCATTTGTCATTTGTACAGTATGTTCCTTTATCAAAATGACTCAAAAATCTAAAGAAGGTTGACTAAAGAACAAACCTGATGAAGTCTCAGTTCAGTGAATAAATGTTATTGTAGAATTTCAGTTATAGACCCAAAGTTACTGAGTCATGTTTTGAATTGCACCAGAATCTAGCATCTGGGGCAATTCTCATGCACAGTCCAGGACAACCACACGATGTCATGCTCACAATCAACAACTTATACATTTAGTAATGCATGTGTTGTGTCACAAGACTTTGGGCGTGCTTCTATTAATGGCAACTTTCCAATCTTGAGACGCATTGTTGGAAATGGCCTTCTTTCACTGTTTTCTTCAAAATGACAGCTTGGTAGAAAGACTGATTTCTCAGGGAGTTTAGTCCCCTAATCATCTTTAAAACAAGTTTGTTTTTCAACAATAACTTTGTCAGGTGCTTTTTAGATGATGGACTGTACATACAACATTTTAATAGAAACCAATCAAGTCATATTCTCCCACATCTTTTGACATCTCACCTGTAGCACCAGTATTGAAAAAACTGATAATTTGAGTATAAAATCTAGACACAAAGCCAAATAAGATATAAGACCAATATTTCACTTCTTGGTATCTTTTGAGTCATTTTGTTGTAAATATATATAAGTTTCAAACAGTTGCCCCCCAATAAAGTTCGATTCTGGATCTGCTCTTTTTTGGAAACCTTCACTCAAAAGCGTTTCATTTAAAAAATGTTATCTTTACTTGTCATGATGTTGACTGCTTTTTCCTGTTGTCAGGTGAATGCACCGGTACTGCTGAGGCTCGCTAACATATCCCGCATTCTGGTGTGACTGGAATGACCAGCGATGACATCTCTGATGTTGAAAACGCAGGCCTTACATCATGAATGGTAGACGGTAAGAGTGTCATGTTATTTATGTCAGCTTTTGGCCAGTAAATAATTAATAGACACATCACAGAAATGTATCACCTTTTTTGGGGGGGGGGACCCTACCGGTACATTTAAAGGTACAGTCCATCATTTGTCCGATCCTTTGTGGATTATGTTCCTTTCAGGCAAGAAAAGTACTCAAAAATGTAAAGGGTGCCTTAGAACAAACCTGAAGTTTCTGCTCAGTAAATGATGTATATTCCAGGAAAAACAACATTGTAGGATCATGATTTGCCGTGTGATGTGTTAGATTGCACCTGCATTCAACGGCCAGGATGCATTCTCATATTCAATCAAGTGCAGCTGTGCGATGTCATGCACTGAACCAATGAATTGTACATTAAGTAACGTGAGTCATGTCACAATGCTTGCACACGTTTCTACTGGAAACTTTCAAAATACATACTTAAACACTCAGTCTTTGGAAACGACCTTCTTTCATTGTTTCTTTATAAAGACAGCTTGCCAGAATGACGGATTTCAGAAATTATTCAAGTCAGATTGAACAAGTTTTTCCTCCTTGACATCTCACTTTTAACCACTCGCTGCTGGGTGACCCGTTTTTGAGTACACAGGCTTTATATGCAGAGCCGGGGAGCCTGGAACTGGGACAAAAGAGTTGGGCCTTATAACAAAAGACTGTGCTCAGCACAAAAGACTGAGCAGCTGGGCATCACCGACACTTTTTTGCTCTCAATAGTGGAGATAATCCAGCCTTGTTTTGAAACAGTATACCACGGTTTGAGGCAGTTAGAGCGAGCGGATTACCTCCGGGGACAAAAGCTCTCCACCACCGCAGCGATGAGCCACACAGCACTGCTGCACGCTAATCTGGCCCCAATTGAAAAGAGGTCAGCAGTGCACTGTGCCAGTTTCGGGAACAAAAGAATTTTACGTAACACCGCACAATCTGGGCTCTTTTTCCAAGGCTGCAGGCCTGGCTGAAATATTCAGGAGTGAATAAATTTTACCTGTCTGCTTTAGAGTAGTGCCCAAAGAGTCCTTCATATTGGTATAAACGGCAATTAAATGAAATAATGAATTTTTGAAGAATTTTGAAAACGGAAAATCTTGAAAATGAGCCGGCATCTTGTCTTGCTCAAGAAAAATCCACCCGGCAGGTAGTGGTTAACAGTGGCCCCAATACTGATAAAGATGTGGTCATTTGAATACAAAAGGACACAGATTCTGTTGGTGAACTTTGACCTATTTGCCTTGAGCAGAAGCACCCCCGCATCAGCTGAAAAGAGCCATGCTGATGGGAAGTGCTCACTTTGTTGGTAGCAATGCAATTGTAACGTGCATTTCATATTTGTAAGCCAGCAAAGTGCAGTTCCCACCAAAGGAACCTGCTTTGCAAGGAAAACTGCGCCCTCTCTTGGACCTGCTCAGGCCTCATACCCATAAAAGATGTGTATTTATTCTCAGAAACGTCTGTTCCCACTGTAGCTGAGCTCATTCTTTTGTGATTGATTCCTTCCCCAGACCTCATATGAAAGCTGTGCATATGGCCTAGGAGAACCAGACAATGGTGCCGATGAGAAGAGCACCCTCGCCTCCTACAACAAGGAGAGAAACAAGATGGAGGGCAAGATACATTCAAACCCTGTTAATAAGAACATTGTAAATACAACATTTTGCTTTTAACAAGGAAAATTTTAGGTCCCAATCATTCTTCATTGTTTTCTTTCCTGATAATACAAGGTTCATGTTATAACAAGTTAATCTGCTAACTCTGAAGGGCCTCGTATTAACGAGGTTCAACTGCACTCCCCCTCACCCCACAGATTTACGCCCCTGCCACCCTATGATGGAGCAATTCTATATGTGTTTGTATATTAGTGGGAAAAAGTTCCATACACAGCCATCACTTGACACCCTATATACAAACCCTATGAGGCAGGGCCAGGAAATTCTAAGCAGTAAAACTCTTCATTGTTTTCCCTGCTAAATTTGAATTTTTAGGACCGTACTGCTTCCCAATTGTCACATTTACAAACATGTTCCATTGCAGGCAGAAATTAGCGATGTATCAGTGTATGGAAACTCTTTCCACAGTACTTTCATCCAAATTCATTACTGAAAAGGATATTTTCCTGTTTAACGTAACTTGGTCATATTGCATTTCAACAACCATTCTCTCTCATATTTGCGCAAATTTCTTGCTTTAAATTCACTTTCTGGGAGTCAGGTTTGCATAGCAGCTTTTTCCTTGTCTTCCACCTCAGCGGCCCAGGTTCGAATCCCACCAAGGCCCACAACCTCCCAATAAGTGCTTAATGTTCATTGGATGACTAAAAATAAAAGAGTAACGGTAACTTTATTTATTCATTGTACAATTTGTACATGTAAACTCTATGGGATGATTTTCAATGGGCCGTCATTATCAGCTGATGCCACTGTAGTGATGTGTACATGCATTACTTTTTTCACCCATCTTGGGGGGGGGGAAATAATGTGAAGTTTTTAAAGGTGGGAAGAAAACTCCAGGTAAATAATCATAGAGAAACCCAAGGAATCAAGTAGGGGCCAAAACTCAATCCACACGTCGGTTTGGGCAAGATTTGATTGTGGATCGCTGAGGTGGAACACTGAGGTGGAGGGCAAGGAAAGTATCATTGTGCCAACCTGTCTCCCCAAAATAAAGTCATAACATTATCACGATGCTACACATGTACATGTATGGTACTTCAAAAACTGTAATTTGTCCTGTCGGTGCTAAATGGTCCTTACTGAAAAATTGCATTTAATGGTCCTTACCGAAAAATACTATTTTAAACCTGAAATTAAGCAAGAAAATTTCCTAATATTTAAATATGTTGGTCCAAAAAAAAGGTTTAATAAAAGTAAAACAAATGTTTTGTGTGTTTCAATGCATTTCCTTCATGCTCAGAGTAAGACCCTGAAAGTATTTTCACAAATTTTATTTTTGCTGCATTGACCTTTTAGCACTGACCCGACAAATTGTACCATAAAATAGTTACCGTTTGGAAAAACTACAGTCTAGGGCACGAGGAAAGTTTATAACTATATTGCATGCTTTTAAGAAGTGAACAGTGTATTGCACATTTCATATCTCCCCCTTTCCCATTTAGGCAATAAGCATGTACCTGTACCGTACCCATCAACCCTGCTTAGCCAAAACAGTGGCTGTTCAAAACCTCACTGTAACAAGTTTATCATCCCCTGGAAATGGTTCTATGTGCCTTTGTATTTTCCTGGTGTCTTTTAATTATTAGCCTTTCCAATTTTAATTATCACAAAAGTTTTAAATCAGAATTTACAAATTTTAGCTTGCTGTGAAAATACATGTAGGCCTTTTTCTGGGTATATTTATCAAAATTACTATGTATCAGAACCACTTCTATTGTACAGGTGCCTTTTATGAAATAAATGTTTAAACTAACAGAACTATTCTGTTTAATTCTATTTGTATGTAGTACTTTGCCACTTAGCCCCTTCTCCTAATCTCAACCATTTCACACTACCAGAGTTACATCCGTTTCCCATCCTCAGATTTTACATTGCAGCCGCATTCTAAGCCCTGCCAGTTTAAAACATCTTCCAAGCTCCTCATATAAAGTTCCCTCATGGAGCCTTTTCAGTATTAATCCTATATGGGCTACAATAAACCCACTGGCAATATGGAACATTGAGAAGCTATGTCCTTCAACCCCATGGGATCCTTAGAGCTCTAATGCTGATAGTCCCAAGCCCTCAGCCAGCACTCTTCCTTGCTACCTTTCCTGTCAGCTCTCAGACTTTCAGCCCCTGGGATTTCTACCCTTGCCCACATCCAGTACAGAGTTTGGGTGAAAAATATTCTAAGTCCAAACAATGGAAGGTTTAACATTTAGAAACGAGCACATTTTATCAAGAAAGTGCCGTGGCATAGCGGTTAAGGACACTAACTGGTATGCACAAGGACCTGGGTTCAATCCCAGGTGGGCATGCACAATTTTGTTAAAAAACTTAGTAAAAAAAAAAAAAAAAAAAAAAAAACTTCCTTTTCCAGGGACCCCAGGTTTTGAACCGGGATCCCTTGGCCTGGCAGCCAGCTAGCTAACCACCAGGCCACAGGCCTCTTGATATAAAATGATTCGGAACATATATTTAAAGGTTAGGATTGCGCAACTTCGAAAAAAGGCAGAGACATAGCTCATCTGCATAAATTTAAATAAATGCTGAATATGCAGACATAGGGAAGCAACAGCATACCAATGCAGGTAGAAACGGACTGATAAATACAGACTTTGATGTGTTTCAGTTTAATATAAATTCATATGTCAAACAAGTAGGTACAAGCACTTCTTTACGAACAGCTTCAAAATAAATTATTTGATATTATTTACATGTATCCGTCACAAAAACAATTGGCATAAAGATTTTGCAGGCATGGAAATTTCTTTCAATCAGAGGCATCTCTAAGAAAATTTGGTAGTAACAAGTCTCTTGTTCAAGCTACCAGTGACTTGGAACATGAGAGGAATTTACACTGCAATCACACTCAGGAGAACAAAATTGAAAGTTTCGAGAAATAACCAGCTATTTCAAGCTTCCTCAAAATTTCAAAAGAGTTCTATTCTATCTACATCTATACACAGCAGCAAAAGGCATAATTATGAATTTGTGCAGTCACAAACAATTTGACAGATTTTGAATGTACAACTTTGAATGCACAACTGATTTTTTTAAAAACTGAATGATAACTTTTGAAAACCAAGTTGACGTTTGCATAAACCTTCAATATGCATCCTCTTTTTCTCAGTTAACCCGATTTCTGGATTTTCTTTCACTTTTTGAAAAGGTATTTACTGCCTTTTAGGTCATTATGCTAATGAATAATTTCCATATTCATAGCAAAAGTGTGATGTCATCCCAGGAAGAAAGTCCTTGTGTTACATTGGTTCGTATTCAGAAGAAGTCCCTCATTTTTGTAGATTTTGCTGGACAACATTTTCACTTCGTTGCTGATTCATTGTCGTTTTTGTTCATAGCAATAAGCAAGCATTAATCCCTTTATCAGAAATGTTAAAAAACTTATGTGCTGAAATACCAGTATGTCTTCCCTAGGCTCCATAGCAATAGCGCCCTCAGTTGTCAAGGAAAGCTTGAATAATTTTTAAGCATTAAAAAGGTGCACTTTTCAATGTGAGTAACCAAATAGGAATGTAAAAACACATCAAACAAGTGTAAGTTAAAAAAATTGTTGTGAAGAAAATTGCATTGCAGCTAAATACTTTTATTTCTTTCTCCAGAGACAAAAATATACCCTTGACACCAAACACTATGAACGTCTAACAAAAGAAGCAGGTTGCAGTAACAGTGAACGCTTATACATGTAGTAAGTGCAATGCGTTTCTTTTGTTGGATGTTCGTAGCGAAAACTACGGCAACATTTGTTTTTTTTCTTAGACTAAAAAACATCTACACTCCCTGTTTCAAGTGTGAACACTGTTAACTGTGTCAAGACAAATGCTGTACAATTTTGAGCTTCAGAGCACCCCATTTGCACGAGCCATGTTTGTGAGGTGAATCCCCTCCAAGTACCACGGTAGACAGGAACCACTTCACCCTGCTTGAAACGCTAATGTTCTCTTGCCTGCACGGATGAGAAAATATTGTTGGCAATGGTCTCTTTAGTTCATAACGTTACATGTAGTACAAAGTACATGTTATGCACAAGGAAGACTTCAAATAAATTGGCTTTAATACTTCAAAGCATGGAGGAAGGACACAGGAGTTGTAACTCACGCATTTCAAAGCGTCCAATGATGGTTGTTGCCACGTCTGACGAATAATAGAAAACATTCCAAAAATGCCTTATTGCTGCCTACATCTTAGCCAGACAAGCGGGGCTAGTAATATCCTGGCGATACTTGTAATTTTTGCTTGCAATTAAATACAAACTATCGATGTGACCAGGAAATAGAGAGAGAAAAATTCCTGATATTAGACCTACTTTTGCCATAGTAAATAAACTTTTTAAATTTTGACACACTGTTTCATTATCCATGCAAAGTTTGTAATTCTAGTCTCCCCTGTCCAATACATCAGTGTTCAAAGACTAGGTACGAATTTGGCTGAGGCTGGCCATCAAAATCTTCACTACTTCTGGAAAGCTCAGTTCATTAGGAACAAAATGCGCCATTTCATCACAGGGAGTGATCATGAAATCTCATAAAATACGCCTTTTTACAAATGCCATAATAAAAATAATTCATACAAAATACAAAATCCTAGTAACAGCTTGGCTATTTACTCCAAAAATAAGTGCAGAAGAAAGTGTTTGATAAGGGCAACAACTGCACATGAACACTTCAGGTACACAGCCTAGTAAAAGCAACTACGCAAGCACTAAATTTGATGTTGTTGTCGGATCATATCAAGCACCAACGATGGCATTAATACTCAACTTCCTATTCTGCAGCACACAACGTTTTGGGGATGCAGATTACCAATGAAAAATTGTGGCGACGATCATAGGGTACAAAGAAGGCTTATAGTTGCAAAACAGGTGGTGAGTAGCAGGCGTGCGCTGCGCTCTGGCTATGGACATACCGGGTATGCCAGAAAGCGGTAATTGGCCAGATGTTATAGCCCGGGAAGTTCAAACTCCTGTGTCCTTCCTCCATGTTCAAAGTTATGTCACCTTGATTTTCAAAAAAAAATTGGAACTGAGGCTTTACCTGCAATTGAGAGCTATGCAATCGCACGTATGAAGCCAAACCACGGTTCACAACCACGCACAATGCATGACATCTAGATGCTCAATCAACCATAAAAACTTCCTGTGCGAAATTAGGCTCCTATAACATTCAGGCTTTATTTTCCTTTAAAAAAAACCTCCCTGCCCACAATTTTGACCCAGGATTCGAACCCACACCCCATGCATCACAAACCATTATGCTGTAACCGCTTGACTACCGCAATTCACATAGGTTGACGGTTTTGTTACTGTTGATATACCGATGAACGGCTGCAATACACACTGGGCATGCGCAATACAAACACAACCACAGTGGTTTGGCTTCATATGTATGGTTGCATATATATCTTGCAATTGAAGTGAAATAGTCAGGCTCCTTCTGATTTTAGAGAGGATGATAAATGAAGTGAATCCGGGTAACAAAATCCAAAATGGCCATCTTGTGAATAAAGGCCACTGAATAAATGATCCACATACTGGTTAAGTTGTTTAAAGAAGAATCAGTATATTAACTTTCAACCAATTCTTTTTTTTTCAAATATCCAACTAACGATTTCAAAGAATTTACGGAGCACGTGCTCTGGGAGCACATGATTGTCTTGAAGGAGTTATATTTTTGGAGTGATTTAAACAACTGTGCCAACTTGTTGAAACTATATTTTTGAAATTGGCTAATTTTCTGGAATGTTCATGTCAAACCTCAGCCTGGCTACAAGTGCAGTATTACACATTTCTGTTAAAGGTGCAGTTATCAACACAAGGAAACTGGTGCAGTTGGCCATCGTGGAACTAAACCCGTTGTGAAATTATTCTTTCTGGCGAGCTGTCATTTTGGAGAAAACAATGACAGAAGGCAGTTTTGGAGAAGGCAGTTTCAGAAAATGCATCTGAAGACACATTTTGGAAAATTACCACTGGAAATGTGGAAGCCTTGACAACACAAGCGTGCATCAACTACACAATATAAATCATTAGCTCAGTGTGTAATACTGCATAGCTGCATTTGAGTGAACGTGAGAATGGGTCCCTGAGGCTAAAATTCCAGCGCAATTCAAACACAACTCAGCAACTTTTGATTTGAAATCCAAATCCTAGAATATTTTTTTTTCTTCAGAATCTATAGTATTCTACGAGATGAAACTTCATCAGGTTTGTTCTTTGAAACCTGTCTTTGGATTTTGAGTACTTTTGTTGCCCCAAAGAACACGATCCACAAGGACTGGATAATCCGCAAATGATGGACTGTGCCTTCAACACATGAGAGGTTATTATTACTATTCACAATATCAAATGTACATGTACAGTTTGCATAACATTTCTGATGTTTTTAGTAGAAATCATCAGGGCTCACCTACATATATGCTCCTTCAGCCAGTCAATGGCATCTCCATGAAAGCAGGTCACAGTAAACAAAGTGCTGGAATACAAGAAGAATCAAGTTCGTGAAATCGTTGTCAATCGTGTTCACAATGCTTGCAAATGACTACACAAGACATTTTAGCTCATATGCAAAATTTACTGGAGGTGTTTATAAACTCAAACTCTAAAAGACCAACACCCTACTGGGTATAAAATCTCTCCATGAAAGTGCATAGATCTAGGATTGGTCACTCAAGCCTGGATGGTTAAAGGCTCGGGTCAACCTGCTGGTGCATGTTGCTGAGACTAGAACTAAGATTGGTCACTCAAGCCTGGGTGATTAGAGGCTCAAATCCACTTATTGGTTTATGTTGCTGAGAATACAGCTAGGACTGGTCACTGAAGCCCGGATGGTTAGAGACTCAAGTTCACCTGCTGGTTCAAGTTCCCGAGATGACATTGTAGAGCTAGGATTGCTGATACTGAAAGCTAGGATTGGTCACTCATACCTTGGTGGTTTCAGATTCTCAGTCCACCTGCTGGTTTGAGTTTGTGTCTATGAGTAAGACATTTCACCAATGCTGTAATAACAGCATGAGGGATGGGGAGCTCTGGAGATGGAGAAGAAGAAATCGAAATGGGTAATTACGTGATGCAGAATTTTACCTGTAAATAATTGGGTAAAAATACGCCATTAAAACAATTAATCCCAACTTATCCCCATTAGTCGCCAGATGACGTGTAAACACATACAATTTTCCTTTACTTTGTTCAGCGGAAGATGTGTACACTCACTAGGAATTCCTTGATTTCATTCCTGAAGTTGACTTATTAACGCGTCATGAAGTTGTAAGGAAAACCTGCCCCTAGCAGCTTTTTCAAGGAAGAAAATGGACATTAAGTGGCTAACCAGTAAAAGATCAACAAGAGCCAATCTTGTGCTTTGGCTGCTAGTTTAAGAGTCAGTCTCTTTTGTTTTTAAATCAGACGCATTCAAAATGTGCAAACATTGCCAAAGTTAAGGTGGGAGCACCTAGGACAAGTTTGTGCGATGACTAAGGCTAAGCAGTTTGACAAATGTTGCCCAAATGAAGGCTGGTAGGGGCCACACTTCCTGTTCCTCAGATGGAAAATTTGCTCAACTTATTGACATAACAAGGGAAAACTCAATGCGTGCACAACAGTTAGCAAACTGACCATTAAAAAGGTTAACAAAATTTTCTGATAGAATAAGCACACCTTTAAAGCAGCACCACAGACCTTTAATTCCAGCCTCAATTTGGTTACATTGCTTTGAATGGAGAAAAATGAAATGACTGCCCCATGAGAGAGGTCTATGAAACTAGGCCCCGGATCTTGTAATATACCAGACCATAGAGGGCGCTAGTCAGTCACTCCGGATAGTTCTCAGAGCTCACGTTGGAAATAAAAGAGTAGCTGAAGTTGTCACCTAAATACAGGTCGTCCTGACTCCATAATAACCCTCCACACATAACATGGTGGCAGCGCGGTCCTACCTCGCCATTTGCACTACCGATATTCACATCATCGCATAAAACAAGGTGACATTTGACTCGGAAATGTGCCATCATTTCTGTGAGAATGACTGAGTGACAATCCATGTACGCATGTATGCATAGACTGTGTGTGTACAGTAGCCTCGCAACGCCTGTGTGTATAGCTTAGGATCGTCACGGTGCAGCATGTACTGATACTCGCATAGTCCATTGAGGTCAGAGGTCATCCAACTTACAAGTAGGAACAATGACAGACTCAGTCACACCTCGCCTGACCTGGGATGATCCAGATTTGCCCAGTGCCATAAAGATTTTTCGGCAACAATGTGAGCTATATTTCTCTGTCAAGAATGTCAAACCAGAGAAACAAGTCGACCACATACTTCTCTTCATGGGGCCTACTGGACTTCGCATGTATAACTCATGGAGCTTACCTGAGGCTGATGTGAAAAAACCTGACATTGTTTGGGATCGCTTCTCTGCACAGATCACTCCGAGAACAAATTTCCGTGTTGCTCGCCTGTACTTACAGAAATTTCAGCAGAAGGATCGTGAATCTTGATGACTACATGTCACGGCTAAAGCTACATGCCCAAACATGTCAATTTCGTGACGACAAGGAATTCGCAGACAGAATCGTCGAACAGTTCATTGCGGGAACGTGTCACCTAGATCTGCAAAAGCAACTTTTGGCTCGCGATGACACCTTGACCATTGATCAGTGTTTGGATATTGCTCGTACCCACTAGGCATCCTTGTCACACATGGAACAGCTAACCAATGTTCATCATGGTCAGTCTTCCATTGATGCATTACAGCGCCGACGCACATGTAGGAACTGTGGTACGCAACACCCCTTCAGACCTCGTGAGTTATGCCCCGCCTACAACACAACATGTGATAACTGTGGAAAACGCAATCACTGGAGAAACATGTGCAAGTCCAAACACCAACCCAGTGATTCTACGCGTGGCCGACAAAACCAGCAAACTAGTCCCAGAGATACTCGTTGTCGCTCACAATCGCAGTCACGGTCCAAGTCGAGACAACGCCGTTCTCAACGCGACATGCACATGTTTGCAGACAGCGCCTCTTTGGTTTCGGGTGGTGACATTGAGGTTCCATTCGAACAACTCACACTTGATATTGTCGTATCCGCTATTCGTCCAAATGCACGTGATCACGACAAAGCCTACACATACGTACAACTTCGACAGGATACAGAACGTCGTATCATAAATCTACATGTGAAAGTCGACACAGGTGCCCAGACGAACACCATCCCTGTTCGTGTTTACCGTCGAATGTACCCAACTCACTTGGACTCTGATGGATTTCCGCGCAAGGGACATTTTGCTAACTCTGGTGCTGTTCTCAAAGCATACAATGGCACAGAGATTAAGCAATACGGCACACTGACTCTCCCATGCAAACATGCCCAGTCCGAATGGCACAATGCTGAGTTTCACATCTGTGAGACCGATGGCCCAGCTATCATTGGTCTTCGCACGGCTCTGCAGTTGAACATTGTAGCCTTCAACTGTTCTGTTGAATCGCACGCTCAGTCTGACACAGACATTAGACCACAGAACCAGCCGCTTCGCTCAGTTGAGGATCTTGTCTCCGCATACCCAGAACAGTTCGATGCACTTGGCGATTTTCCTGGTGCATATCACATTGTGCTTCGTGATGGTGCACAACCCGTTGTACACGCCCCACTTAAGTGCTCCATTCACATCCGCGATGAACTCAAGTCGGAATTAGACAAAATGGAGGCACAGGGTGTCATCCGACGTGTTACCGAGCCCACAGATTGGGTTAGTAGCATCGCCATTTCGCGCAAGGCTAATGGTCAGTTACGCATTTGTTTGAACCCTAAAGACCTTAACAAGGCACTCATGCGATCTCATCATAAGACACCGACACTGGAGGAGATTACGCACAAACTTGCTGGCGCAACAGTTTTCAGCAAAATGGACGCGAAACACGGTTACTGGTCCATCCACCTCGACGAGGAGAGTTCACTGTTGACGACATTCAATAGCCCCTTCGGTCGCTATTGTTACAAGCGCATGCCGTTTGGCCTGGCAGTCAGTCAGGATATTTTCCAACATTGGATGGACCAGATACCCAGATAACAGTGTGAAGGCGTGATCGGAATCGCGGACAACATCATCGTCTTTGGAGACTCAGAACAGTCTCACGATAAGAACCTTCGTAAGCTCCTGACTGTCGCTGCTGCAAACGAGATGAAGTTCAACGGTAGCAAGAGCGCGATCAAAGACAAGCAGATCACATTCTTCGGCATGGTATATGATGCACGGGGTGTCCATCCAGATCCAGCTAAAGTGGATGCCATAAAGGCCATGCCACCCCCCTCCGATAAGACACAGCTCCGCGAGTTCCTCGGAATGGTGACATACTTAAGCCCATTCATCCAGCACTTGTCGAGCCACACCGCTGACTTGCGCGAGCTACTATGCAATGACTGTGAGTACACATGGTCTCCAAGTCACCAACGTTGTTTTGAGAAAGTGCGCGATCTGATCTCCGACTCTGCTACTTTGTGGTACTTTGACCCCAATAAACCCACGACAATTCAAGTGGACGCTTCGTCACGTGGTTTGGGTGCAACCTTGCGAGCCGATCGCCTATGCTTCCAAGGCACTCAGTAGTGCAGAGACAAGATATGCAAACATCGAGCGAGAAATGTTGGCGGTTGTCTTCGGTTGTGAGCGCTACCATACATATGTCTATGGTAAACATTTCACGATAGAGTCTGACCACAAACCACTTCAGATGATTAATCAGAAACCGCTCACATCTGCATCCCCTCGTCTACACCGTATGCTTATGCGTCTCCAGCCATATGACTTCACTCTGCAGTATCGCCCCAGCAAGGAAGTTCCAGTCGCTGACAGTTTGTCACGCTCGCCGACAAACGACGGTACGCATATTCCGTTGGACATTCAGATAAATCTCGTGCATTTCACTGCCGATCGCCTCACAGACGTCAAACGCGAGACTGCGCGAGATCCAATCCTGCAGGAACTCCAACAGGTCATTGTATCCGGTTGGCCCGATCGGATGAGAGATCTGGCAGCTCCCCTACGACCGTATTGGTCATTCTGTGATGAGCTTGCAATAGCAGATGGCATTCTTATCACAGGATGTCGCGTTGTCATACCCTCATCCATGCATGCATATACGCTGAACAAGCTGCACGAAGGTCATCAGGGTGCAACCAAGACAAAGCTCAGAGCGAAAGTCACTGTATATTGGCTTCACATGAACCAAGACATTGACCAAGTTGTGAGCCAATGTTCTACATGTCAGGAACATCAGCGGTCTCAACCCAAGGAGACCCTACTTCCACACAAGTTGCCAACGCGACCATGGCAAATACTTGGCACTGACTTGTTCCACTTCGAAGGTAATGAGTATCTTCTGATAGCTGACTATTACTCCAAGTTTCCTGTCGTGCGTAGAATGCCTGCAAACTGCACAAGTCATGCAGTGATTGATGCCACTCAGCAAATCTTCTCAGAGCAAGGTGTGCCGGAGGTTATTAGTGACAGTGGCCCACATTATGCCTCTACAGCATACAACACATTCGCTGAGGAATGGGGTTTCACACGTTACGTCGTCGCCCCATTTCCCACAGTCGAATGGTTTCGCTGAGAGAATGATCCAAACTGTTAAGCATACCATGAATAAAGCAAGGGCCAGTGGACAAAACATCAGCATGGCTCTTCTCTGTCTACGGACGACTCCAGTGGACAGCAAACTTCCAAGTCCAGCAGAACTGCTTTGCGGAAGGAAGTTTCAGAGCAACCTACCGGTAGTCATCAAGCACACATCAGAGCACAAGGACCAAACATACCAGAGCCTACAGGATAGACAAGCACAGCAGAAAGTCTACCACGACAGATCTGCCCATGATCTCAAGCCACTCCAACCTGGCCAATTAGTGCGTGTCCAGGATCCAAACACTGGTTTATGGACACCAGCACAGGTTAAACAGCGCTGTGAGGAGCCACGTTCATATGTCATAGTGACTCCCAACGGTCGTGAACTCAGACGCAATCGTCGTCATCTTCGTGACATTAAACCTGTCAAGAAACGCGTCACATTCGCAGATGGCGCACCACCGTCTCGTGATAGCCCAGCACGAGACAATCAGAACACTCCCACTATCACGCGATCTGATCGACAAGTCAGACCACCAAAGAGACTCGATCTGTGAACAGTTTTATGAACACTATCACCATCATTTTCTTTGATGTTGTTATTACTTTTTTTTAACATGGCAAAGTGTTGGATTAGAGTTTTGCAGATGACTACACTAGACAAGTATAACACTACCTTATTTACTTATTTATTTTGGTTAGATGCATAGGTCATGCACAGACTTTTGTATACTTATATCTTTTTTTTTTAAGAAACACCATTTTTTTTGTCTGTTGTTACGAACAAAACAAAACAAAAGGATTTCAGCATAAGAAAAGATCACCAAGAACCAGACAGTAAAAATTTTTGTTTTTCCATGTAACAGCTAAGTTCATTTATTACCTGTTCAAGTGGACTCTCTGTTCCCTCTTTGCTCAGTTTTTTTTTTTTGGTTAATTTTTTTTCCAATTTCCAAACCAGTTGCAAATTGTTCATATCTTTCTTTTAAAAAGGGGGATGTAATATACCAGACCATAGAGGGCGCTAGTCAGTCACTCCTGTCGGATAATTCTCAGAGCTCACGTTGGAAAAAAAGAGTAGCTGAAGTTGTCACCTAAATACAGGTCGTCCTGACTCAATAATAACCCTCCACACACAACAGATCTTAGGAGTAGAGTGCTTTCAAGTACACTGTACATATACCCACTGCTTCACCTGACTCAGACCAGCCAGCCGACCCTAGCAAGCTCGGTGGTCGAGTGGTTAAGACGTCTGCACTAGTAAGCAGGACGTTGTGGGTTCGAGTCCAACCTGAGTAAGCTTGTGAATTTTTTGCAAGCTCTAAGACAAGCACTGAGCATACAGTGTTTATCAATATATACGTTGGCTAAGGGCAAACCCCGTTATATAAAATTAACATCTCCCCAACGCAAAAATACATCTTGAAAATACACTGTACTTAACAAAGAAAAAATAAATGGCAAGGGTTAGTGCGGCAGAGAACACTTGACAGCCTAACATGATAGGGGCAGGGGTGTGCATATCAGAGAGCCAGTGAACATGGGTCAGCATACGTTACATGTAGTCAGACCATGCTGGACAGATGACTATACATGTACAATCATACTATTTCAACACAAACACCGAGTATTCATCTCCTGACAAATCACAAAGCTCCTTGTTGCCATCTTTGTTCAATTCTCATCCTACAGGAACTACTTTCAAATTTGGGGTGAGAGTGGAGGAACTTGAAATATCAATGAAATAATCACTAGAGGTTTAAAGTGCCCTACAGCAGTGTAGGGTCTGTGTGTTTGCCTTAAAACAACCATTTCTTGTTTTTTACATGTACTTTTACGTGCAAAAACACTCTAATGTTAAACTCAAGATTTTCCAAATTTTAAGAGATTTTTTGAAAACTCCTGAAATCAGGAAAATCCTGATGACAAAATATGAAATCAGAAACAATCTTGACAAATCTCACCCCTTCAAATTGCAGTGTGCCTCTGTGCAACGCTTTGTGATTGCAACAGGTTCCGTACAGTGCCAGCATCCGGACATTCACTAGTCATGCTAGTACTGCAGACAGAGAGGTAGACGAGTCAGGATACTCACTCATGTCACACGTACAGTCAGGCATCAGTGTTGTGAATGCGACAAGAAATTCAAGATGTGGACATTAACCTTTGCTGCTCAGGACAGAATTTCCTTCAATTATGAACCTCAGCTTGGCATTATTGAGGCTCAAGATACAATCAAGTGTCTTCATAACTCATCGGTTGCATCACGGAATGACATGTAACATCCAAACTTTGTACATTTGTAAGGATAATTCATAACAGGCATCCATGAGAAATAGATAAAATCTCTGAATTAAATAATGTACAAATAAATCAAGTATACAAATAACCATAAAAATAATAAAAATTAAAACACATCCCAAACTTGGCAAAATCTTAAAACACCAGTACTTGAAGAAGAGTGGGAAGAGTGGGACATGCATGTACAGACAAACAGGGCTCTGTAGAGAAACACAAAAGAAAGGGGGTGGGGGGGATAGGGAACGAAGGTGGAAAGGCAAAAGGATGAACAGTACATGTACACGGAAGATGGGTGTGTGAACAAAGAGTTGAGGCAAGGGGGACAAAACACAAGGGATAAACACTGGGGAGACCAGCGAGGGCAAAGATCAAAGGAAACAGAATTCAAAGTTGAATAGTGGAATTGTGAGGGCCAAAAAGGGATTAAAGGGATGGGAAAAAAATCTGGAGTAATGGTATCACTCTAGAAAGGAATCATAGGGCTGAATGAACACAAAGTACAAAATATATAAATAAAAAATAAATACCATTAACCCCAAAAGAGTCCTCAACATTTTTCTGCTTTATTCAAAGTGTATTTTCTTAAGAACCGACTTTAACCCGATGTAAATCCGGGTCATAAGACAAATAAAACAAGAAAAATCTCCTTGATCCACTTTTAGAGATACCAAATGACAGGAAAGTTTCATTCATATCTGGGGTAGCATGTATTCTGTAAATCTGATCAACCAGAACAATTGTATTGAAGTTTTTGGCCGATAAAGAGATTGATGTGGACATAGCCATATTTGACTTATTCAAAGCGTTTGATACTGTCCCCCATGAGCATCTGAAAGCTAAGCTTCATATGTATGGAAATACGTGAAAAGCTACTGAAGTGGATTGCCAACTTTCTTCAGATGCATAAACAAAGAGAAATGTTCGATGGATCTAGTTCTGATTGGGATTCCTTGGACTCCGGTGTGCCTCAAGGCACAGTCCTCGGCCCTCTTTTATTTTTACTTTATATCAACGACATCACAGACAATCTTCAGTCAGAAGTTCGTCTTTTTGCTGACGATTGCATTTGATATAGAAATGTCCACAACCGGGCTGATTGCATCACATTTCAGGAAAAGATATTGAATATGCCTCTACATGGCAAATGCAATTTAATATAAAGAAATGCTCCATCGTGCATATGGGAAACAAAAGGAAGAAGATTTGCAATAGTTATAAGCTGGATAATCATTCTCTTGCAACAGTGGATCATCACCAGTATCTGGGAGTCTTCCTCTCCCACAAATTTAAATGGGATTATATGGTCAAGAAGGCTAACTAGGTATGTTGCGTAGAAACTTTAAGCAGTGCTTGAAAATGGCAAAAGCAACTGCTTATTTAGCACTTGTTCGTCCACACCTGGAGTACACTTCAGTAGTATGTGATCCCTTCGAGGCTAAATACATCAATAAGCTCGAGATGATCCAACGGCGTGCAGCACGCTTTATTAACAATAACTTTAGTACAGAAGCTACTGTGACCGATATAATCACCAACCTTGGGTGGGATACCCTAAAACAGTGTCATGAAGCTGCTAGATTGATCTTGATGAAACAAATGTATATGGGTACATCTGCTATTCCGAAGTCTATTGTCAAGCATGCTTCCACAAGACCACGTGGAGCAGCCACTGGAAATAGTTCTCAAGGCATTCCTTTGTACCCAGAACTTGTAGGGATGGAACAGGCTTCCTGATACATGATAGTCTCACCAATGTTGGGGATCAGGTTCTCGAGTTTATCAGATCCAGGGATAGGAACTTAAATTAACTTTGTGTCACTCCGTCTTCTCGCGTGGCTTTACATGGATTCAGTGAATCTGTTGCTACGTACTGAAGAAGAAGAAGGAGATGTCATCTGCGAACCGTGATCTAAAAATTGTTCAACAATTACATCATCGTTGCACAATTGAATGGCCTATGCACAGTCTGGCATCATCGCTAGATTGTGGTTTGGTCCCCGTGAATGTGGACTCCTTGTGAATGTAAAAATATGCGCAACTTCATTAAACATGCAGATTACGTGCTGCTTTTGGATCAGTCTTTTAGGGAAAAGATAGCTTAACCTGGTCCAAATCAATAGTGGTATACTTCAAATCTAGCCCACTGAGTGGAGCGTTAGTATGTCTCTTTTTGGATTTTGGACGGGATCGGTTAGTATGACTGATCCCATCCAAAATGGAAAAAGAGGCATACTAACGCTCCACTCAGTAGAGCTACTTCAAATCTCTATCCACACTCTCCAACGAAAAGTTCAGGGTGTTTTTATTTCTCCCAAGTCGTACACCGACTGCCTAACAGTTAATTGTTCTTACCTATTATTGATGAAATTCGATAACTCTCATCAGCCACCTTTCTCAATGAATGACCATGTACACGCAAGGTCTGATTTACTGTCACAGTGAGTTAATCAGGTCCCTGGCCTCAGATCTTACTAGTTGCAGGACATGTAGGAACACTCTCTCTCACTTGGCGCAAAACAAATCAAATGTCCCTAGCCCAGACAACCTCTTTCCCGAGCTCAAGCAAACATTATGATTTAAGTACGTACATAATCAAACGAGGCCAAACTTAATGTTTGTGTCATGGTCTGTTTTCAGCAATGAATATGTAGGTTCGCTCATACCAGCCACATGTTTGTTAAGTCGGCCTGAGGGATTTAGAGCCAGATTAGGCAGGTACCAGTGACTCAAGAGTTTTGTATTGAACTCGCTGGCAGTGTATACATATAGGATGGTGACAGTCTAGGATTTCTTATGTCGCTTTGGTAAATCCCCAAACATATTGCAAAATACAGGACCTTCCAGCATTGTATTTCTGTCACTTTTAAGGGAATGGGTCATGTTGGCGAAAGTGTTAAAATAAATCAACTTACAAATAATTTGCAAAGGTTAACAATGTTCCCTATTTGTTGTTTTGTATAGACAAATTGATCTGTGAAAAGCTCGATTTGTTGTTGCATCGGGCGTATATAAGGGGATCAAAATATCATTTGGGGTTGTGTGTAGGCCGAGGTGAAGAGCCTTTCTTATTCCTTGAGTATCACCACTGCACTGCTATAGACAGAATAGGGTGAATGTAGGCTACCAGAGGGGTATTGATAAATACCACGCATTAACAATTCATGCATTTGTATGGGACAGTATAGTGTAGGCCCAAAACATACCTCTGTGATGCCACGCCCCTTGGAGGTGGAGCGAGATTTGGGTGAGAATGGCCTCCTCCTCAGAGCGCGGCGTGGACGGCACATACCCGCAAGTCCCTGAGCGGCTCTGGACAAGTCCCTTGGGATGGAAGCATACCGTCCCAGTTGAAGAGCTGATCCCTCAGATTTGGCTGGATGGCTTGCTGTTTTCTGATTGGCTAAGTAGTTTAGACGGAACTCAAAGTGACATAAATAAACAGTCTAGGACACCCATTCACTGTACACTAGAACATCAGCAATTGGTTTATTCCAACAACATCAGACCATGGGAAAAACCTGCTCGCCTGGCTTATTTGGAAAAACGATAGAGGGTGCTCCTGTAACTGAGCATGGAGGTGTGATTCTACCTCCATGAACTGAGACAACTTTAACATCGACTTTATTCGCTTGATAAGAAAAACCACTTAAATGAGGAACAGGTCGATAGCAACTAGGAGGAGGACGCTTTCTCAATCGTAGCTTGTGGGCGAGGACAGAAATATATATAGCTTATTTCCCTCCTGCAATGCGCAATCTCTAAGGGGGCATATATCCAGGGCCAAAACCAATCTAGGGATGTCCACACAACCCACCGTGACCCTACCGCCCCCCCCCAAAAAAAACCAGGGAGTAGTGCTCACCTTGAACCTGCAGTCTGGCTCAGTGCTAACCTAACGGGCAAGCTTGGTTCCGGTTTGTTTCCCCGGCCGGTACTCGGTACCCGTACCCCGTGTACGCATACGTTGTTGTTTTAGTTTTAATGGCGCTTTCAGCAACTCGGGCTATTTGCGCCAATAACTGTACGTTTATTCATACACTTTATTAATCACCATCACATTACGGAGTTAGGAAGCAGATCCAGTTTTAAGAGGCAGGAGGAAACCGAAGTGCCCGGAGAAAACCGGCGAGAGCGAGACTGGAAACCAAAGGCACTTAAAGCCTGGGCCACGCCGACGCTCGAACCCTGGCCTCAAGCTTTGGAGCAAAGCGAGGGAAGAACCGCTACGCCCTCCTTGATCCTACACGCTGGGTCCGAGCGGTTTTATAGCCTCGCCGCAGTCTCGCGCTTGCGCAATACCTGCCGCGTGCATAGAGCAGTGACCACCCCGTCCATCATTTTTCGTTGCATTAAGCGAAATAGGAATGCAAAAGAGATTTCATACATTGACGAAAAGTACATAAATGCAGAAAAATTGTCTGAGAAAAATTCATTGTAGCTGTACACTTTAAAAGCCCTCCGATCCGGGAGCTTTGTACTGGATGAGAACTGAAAAAAAAGTGTTTAGCGTCCTTTAAAAACTTTTTTCTCTCTGACTTTTTTGTTCAGTCTTTTGTGTCTCAAGGACTGTCACCCTAGCAGACTTAAACCTTATACTCACTACTCCAGAGTTTGTAAAATCTGGCCGAGATTGTAGCATTCCCTATCCACAGAATAAGCATCAATTATGCACAATACACTCGGGTCGAACACAGTCCTAATTTTGGCAAGATCTTTTTTTTTCGCTGCAAAAGGGAGACCATTTCAATATTCAGTGCAACAAAACCTGAAATGTTGGGTTTTTCTAATGAATTTGCATTCTGTGAAGTGCTGAATAAAATTTGTCAACTATCCAGAGTACGCGTCGGATAGTGAAAAAAACAGAAATTTCGCTGATACCGTTGCTTTTTGTTGCAAGCGGGAGTAAAGTTAAACATTCAAAGTGGCGAAACTTGAAATTCAGTTTACTTGTTTTGTCACAATTATTAGTAATCCTCGTCGGCTTGACAAATATCAGCTTCCTGTGTCGCACACAGCCGCTCAGCTTAAATATATTCTTTTGTTTCTCATTGTTAGTAAGATGTAAAATTCCAACTATTTCTGAATATGCAAACCGTGAGACCCGCCACCCATTTAACAGGAAAAAAAGAACTGTAAGAAACTATGGAGATCGACCATGCCCCCCATCCCAAAATGAATAAACCGAATCTGCTAAAGTCCAGGTTTGTTTCACAAGGGTGGACTTGGGGGGGGGAGTGTCCATAGCTCCCTTAAAATGGGACCAAAAATTTCAAACCAATAGAGAAAAAGACATTTTTGCTCTATTTCATTCCTCTATCTTCTCGAAGTGTGTAAAAATCCTAACTTAATGTAGCCTTGAAAAGCCACAAAGATAACATGAAAAGTTTCCAAAGTCCCCAACCCCTGAACAAGTCCTCCCCGAAAATCTTTTTCTTGATCCGCCCTATAGTGGTCTAAACGATATGTTGATATAAGGCTGACCTACAACTGTTCTTGTGTGGCGCCGCCTGCGTCTAAATGTAGAAAGGGCTTAGGAATGGGGCCCCAAACCGGTCATCTGTTATGTTCAAAGAAATTGCGCATTTTCCCCGGCAAAAGCTGTTCCTCAAATGTCTTCCAGTGAACGTTACGTTTTGAAAGTTTATAAAACTTAAGAACAAAAAACACACTTGTAAACAAAAGAGGAAAAAAAGAAAAAAAAACTTTTCTGTATTAAAAGACCCCACTCTCACATAAGTAAATAAATGAAGCAAAAGATGTGTACTATTTACTCGGAGTATTTTTATTTTGTTATATATCACATCAATTTAAAAGCAGAAGTGAAAACCGACAAGTGTTGAGGTTCCCCAAGAGATCCTACGGAATAAAAGTGCTTTTTAATAAAACCTGGCAACCACATAATTATAACAATATAATTTGCCACAGTGCGCGCGCGCCTCAGTCATATACAACATGCGCATGATTGAGGTGGCCGCACGTGAATTACGGTCTGTACTGAAAATTGAAAGCTAAAATTCCGAATAACTTTCACACTAAAAATTTGGTATAAGTGGAAACACGAGTGTACTTCGTGAATGTAACGTCCGTAACACCTTTGTTACACACGGACGTCTGCACTCCTCTCTACACCACGTTTTCGGATATCAAGTGATGGTATTAAGTTAACGCAAACGTGCACATTATTATTTTCGTCACAATAATTATTTTTACACAGTGAAGTTTTTGAAATTAATATTTGAATTAGAATCAAAAGTTTATTTTTTTAGAATGAAGACATAAATGTACTTCTCTAAACTACCAGTGCACGAAAAAAGCGCTAGGCTGGCCGAAGGGAAAACAGGAATGAATTATTAATACGTGATCAAAATGCTCTAAAGACAGGCTTTATGAACACGTCAGCACTAGCTGTTGCGAGAACATACTCCAATGACTTATGCATTAAGTACAGCTGTTGGTCGGTTGTTTCTTCATAAATGATCCCATGAACTACCTTCATGTGGCCCGAAATTTCCCACTTTTCACACACTCTTGATTCGTCCAACACATCTGCCATGGGCAACCTTTCTCATGCTCGTTCTGAACTATCCCTCTCACACAAAACTCCAACCATCTCTGACTGCAAATAACTTAAAATACCCCTCTCCGAATCCCCCAAGTTCACCAAAAATCACACTTTGAAGTCCTCAAAAATACTGCTTATAAGTGAAAAGCGTCTAAGAAGACTGTCATGTCTAGCTCTCATTTACGACTGCATACCCTCTGTTAGTCTGATTTTTTTCCCCACAAATTTGCACCGGGTCGGTCTCTGACCTTTATCACAGGTGGCCATCAACTCTTTTATTTCAAATGGAGCCTTGGCAATTTTTAATCTTAAACGTTCATGCACGGGTGCGCCGGGCAGGTTTAAAACAATTCTACCACCTTGAATACACGCATTCAAAATTTGTGTGCTAACATTAATTAAGAGCGTGTGTGAGCGGACAGCTAAGATTTTTTTTGGGGGGGGGCGCGATTTACAGAACTGAACAGCTACACTTCAAATCGAATGATTTATTTCAGAACGTGTTTAGGAAAGCACAAAAAGGCTTCCGCAATTACTTCGTTAATTGAAAGAGGAACTTAACACAGGTTACAAAGTACAATCGTATAAGTAGGGAAAAAAGACGAGTATCTTGATCCAAGGGTTTTGTAAATAAATTGGAACATCAAGCTTAGGCCTATAGGCTGCTTGACTTGCAAAGCCTCCCCGTGGAAACCCCATGCACTGACTCCACGCTCCTATAATAGCCCGTTATCGGCCGCTCGTTCAGTCCCAAGACTCAACTCGAGAGTCTTCCCTGTCATGACATTTCCTAATCCAAAATTATCAGACTTGGTGAAAAAGTAATTCTGATAACCTTTCCAGATTCTTGGTCGGGCATTGGGAAATCTAAACCCCCAAAATGCTGGGGGGAGGGCACTTTGCTAGTTCTACGGTCACTTGCCCACGCTTTCATCTCTATTTGAGCAAATGATCCGTTTCTTTGGTTGATTTGCCAACTCCTTCACACATTAAAAAACCATTCCTATAAACAAAGGTTTACAATGCCACTCCAACCATCCATTGAACACAGTACTGAAAAATTTCCCTATTCTCTCGTTCAGCTGCTTTACACTCTTAATCTACCTAAATTGACAAAAAAATAAAAGCAGGAAGCTAATCTTTCTCATGGTGGCTGACCCTCAAAACCACCGTGGTTTATATTCTAAACTATATGCTGGTGGGGGTCTCCTTAAACCATTTTCATCCTCGAGGGGAGAACGGGTCTGGAAAGTCCCTGCAAAACAAGCTGACTTTCAGGAAGAGACAGACAGCTTACAGCAGTCAAATACTTTCGATGTGCTAAATTTTCAATCCTTATTCCCTTTTAATTTAACGATCAATGTTCCTTAATTCAATTGCTCTCGACCTTACTAACTTCGCGCGCTCTTAGTCCTCAAATTAACAGCACTCACCGAAAGATCTTCATACACGCTCTACGTATTCTCAAAACTCAGTGTTGAATCAAACACTTATTCATGAGTGCGGTCAGTGACCACTCTCTGAAACTGTGAAATCCAGCTCTTCGAAAGTGTGGTCAGTGACCACTCTTTAAAACGTTGAATCCGAGATTTTAAATATTAAATCCACCATTTTAAACTATAAAACCAGCATTTAACCCGCTAATGTAATAATGCTGATTCCCTATTTTCAAGGAAAAGTGTTAAATTTATACTTGACCCGTTGAACTAACTCTTTTAAATGTTGGATTTAAAATTGAAAATGCAGGATTAAGCATGTAAAATTCTGGGTTCAACATTTTCAAAGAAGTGGTCACTGACCGCACTTAATATGTAGGCCTACGAGTTGGATCCAACATTGCAGCGTTTAGCGTAAACACACTTACGCACAAACCAAAGAAATGGAGAACCAACTTTCACCATTGAAATTTAAACCAAAATTCCGGCGACATTAATTTTTTTCCAGAGAAATTAAGGTGACTGATCAAGAGCCGGGACTGATAGTAATGTCATGTCCAATTAGAACGCTGCCTACAACAACTATCTTAACATTTTCCACTCATCCAGTATCACCCTCGCTTTCAATTTCCAAATACTGTACAAACTCAAACAATGAAAACTCAAGAACCCACACGGCGGATTGGAGTTGTTCGCGCAACATTTCGGTGCTCTGGCTAAACTGATGCCGCAGAGAGTAACAAAATACGTCCAGCCGCCAGCCCGCAGTGATTTCCTGCCTTATAATTTGCGTCATTTATGACTACAGAGTGATAATCTTTTTATAATATGTATTAAGACAGGGAACGTGATGGCTTCACGACATCTAACCAGCGTGAAAAAGCAAGCTTCGAATCGCACAATCTAATTGCAAGGAAATCTTCTGTTTCAAATTGTCAAGGCGTGACTTCTAACAAACAGAATTTCCTTTATCATTACTACCACATACATTATGTCATATTGTCACCTTTAATGTGGGTTGGTTTTGGAAAACATTTTTGAGTCAAAATGACGAAAACTTATCTGTTGGACCCCTTTGTATTTGTAATAAAAAAACTTAAACCTAAAGGTCTTCTGAAGCACACTTCACTCACTGGTTTGTATGTTTTGTGGCAATATATAAATATATTCTATTTGTTCCACTGTAAACAAGACTGATAAAAATGTGACACTGCATTTTTCAAATAAAAGCTAGGTACGTGGTTATTGTTTATTTAAAAGATAAAATTTCCAGGGCGAATGGGGGAGGCAACAGGGGCCATGCCCCCTCCCCAAAAGAGCCAAGATTTCTAAAAAATAATAAAGAAAGGTGACTCTTTGCTCTATTTAGTTTCCCGCCCTCCAAAAGCAAGTAAAACCCCCAAATGCAGTCTCACCCCTCTAGAAAGACCATAAAATAGGAAAAATTCCAAATTTTGCCTGCCCCAAAGCCCCCCCCCTGAAAAATGGTGTTGGATCCGCCCTTGTTGACATATTTTGTTTCATCCAAAATTATATTTGGGGTGGACATTTTTCCCGCATAAAAAAAGAGAGAATCAATTTAACTTGACAGTGACACATGCTCCCCAAATTTCCGAAGTCCTTCTGGTCCCTTTTTAACTTTTAAAACACTCTAACATTTCTGAAATGAAAAATCTCTTTATCATGGCTCAGTCTTTAAAACTTCTCTAACCACAATAAAGCAAACATTTTCGTTCCACACATTCAGGCGAAAACGGTGACCAAAATGCCAATTTTTAGGCTTTGGAAAGGTACAAGATCAAATACTTTACATTTTTGTAATTATCAACACTGATTACCAACTGCGCTAAAACGATTACTGCGTTGGAGTTGTTTCGATAAAAATACTGAGTGTACAATTCAGACGGATTACTAAAGACATTTTTTCTTTTACATTTGGCAATGATGTGGCCAATATTATAAGAGACATCAACATTATGTTTAAGCACAAAAAATACAGAAATATTATATAATATTCATAGAATTTACACTGTGAGTGGAACACATATTATGCAGCACAAAATTTTCAATCAGTGATAACTAAAACTCAAAGTACTCAAGATGCACATACATGTTTAATAATGTACAAGGCACAAGTAATCAAAAATATAAGTCCTATTCTCGATATACTATTTTACATTTAGTAAACCCTGTTTAAATAATGAAACTTCACTAGAACACTGAATATTTTAACAAATACACTGTATACGCTGTTTCACTCAGGACAATATACACATATATAAAATATCGGTGGTCTCTATTTGTTTATGTGGCATCAAATAGTTTTGAATGATACTTACAATGGAATTTGGTGACACTACAGATGAGGTAATACCTTCTCCACGAGTTCTGATTAAATATTGTACTATATGCGTCCCAATATTTATCTATGCGATGTTAGAATTATGGAATTCTTTGATCTTGCCACGGTGGAGATGTATCCGGAACGAAGAAAAATCTACATTATTATCTGTTATGCCGACGGTAATACTATGCACGTTTAAGGTCTTATAAATCATGACAGATGAACCATGCATCTGACACATCAAAAGCTGTTATTATAAGCAGAATTCATTTCACAAAATGGTATACATGTACTCACAATATGCCAAGTGATACCTATACGACACTTTCCCTTGGCCTGGACATTACATTCCCTTTGCTTGGGCTACTTGGTACCTCGTTGTAGAATTTGTTTTGGTCTGGTCTTGTAAGATGAACCAGAAGGCTTCCAAGCCCTTGACCCTTTGTCACCAGGGAGTCTGAATTGACAACAAAACCCTCCTCGCCAGATTTGAGTGTCTCTGCTGAGTCTGGGAGGAACTTCATGTACTCGGTAGATTCGGGGAAAGGAGAGGAGGCAGTACCCAGACCAGAATCGCAGTCTGGATTTTCTTTACTGGGGGTGGGCACAGCTCTCAGCTCAAGTTCCTGTGGTCTGTGGAGCAGTGGTGAAGGAGTCGCTGAGGACAGCTGATCACGGACGGGATTGTCATGTGAGGAGCTCAGCAGCCTCTCAGCTTCACTGTCCTCTGGTGCCTTGCCTTTGCTTGAACTCCAGTCACCGGACAACCTTGCAAACTCCAGCAGACACCGCGCTTCTGTCTGGTCAAGACCGTCAGAGGACCCAAACCCCTTTGAGGGGGATTTCCACGTATGTTGGATGGCTGTGATCTGTTGCTGCTGGTCCCTGTCCTCTGCTGACCTTGCCAATGCTTCATCCACTCCAGGATTCTCACTCTGTGGAATGATAATGCGGATTGCTGCCGTTTGTCCATTATTCCCTTGGTGCAGTCTCTCGGAGCTCTTGCTGATTGTGGTGGGGACCCCTGGTGTACTCCTGATTGAAGTCAGGGGTTTCTTCTTGCCCATTCTGTGCAACAGTCCCTCAGTGACTGAGTGGCTGCGCTTGTGGCGCTGGCCCAGTGGAGTGGAGCATGCTGGTGAGGGCTGCCCAGACTCCCCGGCTGGGGTTTTGCTCGGGCTGCGACTGGAAAAGAATGGGATTGGGATGGAAAACTTACGTCTGGTCTTGGCTTTTGGCCGGCAATCTTGTGCCTTTCCCCTCACGTGGGTCGCAAGGTCTAGGAGCGGGGATCGAGAGCCCCGGCGTGGGTCAGCCAAGGTCTGGTTTCTGGTGACAGGGTCCAGCATCGTGGAGGAATCAGAATGGGAGTTGTCACGGGAGCAGAAACCGTTGGTGTTATTACTGGTTTCCATGATGGGTGCTTCGGAGGGGCTACTGAAGTTGGACACTGTGTAGATGTTGGAGGACTCCATGTTCTCAGTCTTAAAGGACACCGAGCAAGGGTCACCGGTCATGTCCTGGCTGATGCTGCCATTGGTCCGCCAGCGGAGCTGTGAGGTTTGACGGGCCTGGGTGCATCTCATGGAAGGGTGACGGCCAAGGCTCAGGGTGATGGAGCGAGACATGCTGCGCTGCCGGAACACCTGGTTGCTGAGCGAGTGCAAGATCGCCTTGGAGTCCTTTTTGAACTGCTTGGTCAGGATGGTGTACAAGAATGGGTTGGCACAAGAGTTCAAGGGCAAGACGAATATGGTCAGGACCTTAGCCCCTTCAAGGGAGATCAGTTGATGCCCAAAGGCTGCCGTCAGGCTGAAGAAGGCAATTGGGGCCCAGCAGGCAAAGTCAGTGAACACCAGGAGGGACATCCGACGTGCCACGCGGGAGTCGTTGCAGTTCCATGCATGCGAGCCCTGTATGGCTATGTAGATGCTGGCGTAGCAAGCCATGATGATGACAAATGCAAGGATGTTCAGGATCAGGATAGTGCCGACGTAGGCCTTGGCCACAATGGTACTGACGTCGAATGGCAGGCAGACCGGGAATTTGTGGTAGTGGCTGACGTTGACCAGTGGCAGCACGGCTGCCGTCACTGAGAAAATCCAGCCAAAAAGCATGACAGTGATAGCGTGCGGCAGCTTCATGCGCTTCTCTAGGTGCAGAGCGTGCTTGATGGCATAAAAACGCTCCAGGGTGATGACAGACAGCGTGTAGATGGACAGCTCAGAGGAGAAGACGGCCAGGAACCCGGCTATGTGGCAGCCGGCACTCAGCTGCCAGCGGGCGCCCCACTTCTTGAAGATGCCCAGCGTGGATGTGTCCACCCCAGCCAGGAAGCCGAGGTACACTCCCAGGAAGAAGTCAGCAAAGGCCAAGTTGCAGATCAGAAAGCGTGGCACGTCCATCTTGGTACGGCTGACAAGGATGACAAGCATGACAATGGCGTTGCCCACAATGGCCAGTAGGAAGACCAACCAGACGCCGATACGAAGGAGCCATGAGCCAAAGAGATCCACACATGGCAATAATGGCCCTAAAAAAGCAAAAGCACAGCAGACAAAATAAATCTGAAGTGAACACTGGCAGAACAGTTACTTACAGTTGCACAAGATCTTTCTTGAAGTTTCTGACTTTTTGAATGACACCTCACACTGTGAATGGAACTATCTATCTTACTCTACATAAAACACCATAAGCAACACAACAGAAACATATCACTGAGTACATGTCATTGAATGTCTGAAAGATGGAGATATTCTTAGAGTCATTCTCCTTTGTCTAATTAACTGTACATCCTTTTTTATCAGGTGGTTGCTTTGAATCAGCAGATACCAACACTAGCTTAGCACTAACTTATCCTTTGGTGAAACAGATTTTATTCCTCTTTTGGGCAGACAGAATTTTTTTTTATGAGCAGAACACTAAACTGTTATATCTGGTTCGTAAGTATGACGTCACTTCAGTTTAGCAGCTGACTGCTGCGCATAATTTCATAGGGGCTTTCCATTTGCCAAGCAATGTGCGCATGCCCGCATATTTAACAGATACCTTTCATGTGTCTACTCTACATGAGCATTTTACAGATGTATGTCCTCCACACTGCCAGCAGCGTATTTGTTGTGTTCTTCGGTACTGCCAGTGTATTCAATTTATTATAATAGCCTTTCCTTTCCTATGAGTATATTCATAATGGCAGAATCCGGTACACCTGTGGCTATGAGTGTACTCGTAGTCGGCAGTCGTGTTAAGACCATGCTCACTGCACACAGAGTTACATGGAACCATGGATGGAACCGAGGTAACATGCAACTTGAGCGCTCATCCTATGGAAGCCTGCAATCAGTGCTGCCTGCACTTGTATGATGAAGTCACTTAACGAACCGGACACTGATGATGTACCAGTAATTGCATGCAACAAGTACAGGTGATTTTTATAGATCTGCAGCATCACTGCGTGGGTGCCAAGTCCATGGCACTGTAGCAGCATTCAAATGTTTTTCCACTCTCAGTATTTGTCACATTGGAGGGGAATTACTTGTGTACAGACCAGAGAAGAATGCAGCTCTTTAGCATTTCATTCAGGCATTACCTGGCTTTGGTTTGCAGCTGATGTTGTGCAGCGGTTTTACAATACTGTAGTTTCCACTGAGCCAAGTGGGCGTGCCAGCTGACACAAACACAGAAGCAAAGTAACTCTTATCCAGCCAGTCGCTGTCTGATCCTATCCCAATGTTTCCACTGCTGCCTAGGAAAATACAAAACATGCAGCACATCAAAAACAAGAAAGAAAGAAGGAAGCTATGAATGGCTGCACTGAAGTTTGGGAAACGACAAACTCCAGTTGAAAAAAAAAATTACAGCTAATCTTTATAACTAATGCCGTGACCAAGTCGTACATCTATAAAGCTATGTGAAGGCTTTCACCAGGCATTGGGTTTGGTCAGTGGTGTTCTGTTTCCTTATAGAAAGTTTGATGGGAATTGGTCCGACCTAAATTTGACCTTTTTGCAAAATGAATGAGCACTAGTGCAAAACAGCTGAGAAGGCGTTATTTTTGTTTTTGTTTTCAATCCCATCATTAAGTCAAATTAAAAAAAAGGTATCTTGTGGGATTTGCATCGCAGAGGTCAAAGCTGGGACTTGCGATGTGGTCCACCCTCTCAGTATCCTTATCAACTGGCCATACTGAGGCTTTCGCATGACTAGTCACATCATGTGATCCACCGTGACCATATGCTAATATTAGTGAAACAGCAGGACTGCTACAGAAAACAAATTAACAGTCCCTCAGCAGTTGATGAGATATCCACTCCAAGCTAGCACCTCTGGCACTGGCTGGCCCATACATGTATGGCCCTGTCTTGTGACCAAATCTGATCACATGACAGGTCTATCGTGTGAGAGCCTCATGTACCACCACTTGATGGAGATGCCAAAATGGTGTTGCACTGATTCCTAATCTTCCTTTCAAGGTAGCCACTGTTTTGATTACCATACCTCTTTAATGTGACTCTAAAATCTACCAAAATTTGAAAAGAGCTCACCTAGCCAGGAATTTTCAGGCCAAAGTATGCTATCATTGATTTCTGGCTGCAGAAAGAAAACAGAGCAAAACAAATCTGCACAGGTTTCTAAGGACATCATTTGGGTTGTGAAGTAGTACTTGTATGATGCACAACCATGGGCATTGCAAGGGAGGGGTAAGGGGAGCTTGCCTGGTAAAAATTGGAAAACTGAAGAAGGAAAATAAAAGGGAAAAAAGCAAAAGAATTGACAATGAGATGAAAATGGATGAAAGTCACCAATTTCCTTTAAAAAACCTCAAAATGGACCCATCCCACCAGTAATATTACTTTGCGCCCCCCCCAAAAAAAATCCTTATGAAGCCTATGTGCACATTACCTTGCATCTTTCATGTGTATATATAATCTGTTGTCTGCCACACAAGCAGACAAAAGGAACACAGAAATGTTTCACTTCAAAAGCAACAACAAATTCAACAGCCATATTCACTAGCCATTATACTGGTTCACTACTGATTTTTATTTTCAGCTACTGGGGAAATCAACTTTCCGCCCCACAAACTGACCCCATGAGGCCATGTGCACATATATCTATTATGCAGCACAAAGTAATAGATCTAGTGGTACAATACCACTTTAGACCACTAATTATAAGATAGTGTATAGGGGACAACTTATTTTGTTAGGAAAGTCAGAACTGAGTTGTGCATAACTGTCCCTACAACCTTTGGGTTAGCCTGTATTTCAACACATGTGTTGTCCCCATAACCTAGTAACAAGTATCTGTGGGTAGGCATTCACCGTGTTCATCAGGGGACACATTCTTTTGTAAGGGAAATTTGAACGAGTACCCACAATGTTTTTGGGTCCCCACAAAATGGGTGAAATATCGAGTGTATGTCCCCACAACTACAGTGCGGGGAAACTGTGATCACGCAGTATGTTCTTGGAGGACTTGGGAGAATGAATCCAAACCAAGGGAGTTAATCTGTTAAACAAGAAGATAGTTATGAACCTGGCTTTTTTTTCTACGCACACTGTAGTCTCCTTTTTATCCCACCAGTCAGCGGAAGGCAGATTGGCAATGAGATAATGAACAAGAGCTAACGCATTATATTACCTGGCTCTGAAAGTAATCTGTGCCTGGAATGGCACTGTCTTGAAAACGGACAAGCAAACATTTGTAAAAACAAGGTACCGGTGTTGTAACAATGAGTAAAGGGCCTACCAAGTCTTCAATGCTGCTCTGGTACTGTTCGGCAAGTACGACGTAATCGCAGCAGTGATAGGCGTACTCCGTCTCAATCACGACGATGCTGGGGAGCGCCTCAGGTGGGGGGAAATCTTCCAATAGTTCATTGTGGTAGGTGTGGATCACCAACAGGCGCTCCAGGCCGTCCGTTGGCAGAGCGGGGAAAGAGTTCCCATCCAAATGTCTGCAGACAAATTGTAAACTGATGAGAAACACTGGTGTCTCTACAGTTGGAGAGGAGGGGGTTGCAATTAAGTGTGGAGTACATGAATTATGAGGGAAGAAAAATCAATGGCTATTGAAGCTGACATCACTTGACACTTAAAAGTTCTCTTCAGAACCATCCATGAGAAAACAGATGTCACACAGTTTTGGGCTTTTTCCGGGAATTCCAAGTCTCAAAAAATCTACATACAAGGCTGTTCTGATATTTTTGTTTTTCCTTGACTTTAACGTTGACTTTTACAAATTTCTTTTTCTTCTGCAGCATCAACTTGGAAAGAGAGGCTGGTTCCTAAACACTGATGTCCTCACTGATTAAAAAAGAAGAAACAATTCCCTATGAATACATCCATGCATGAAGACTGTACGTCCCTGCATGCAACAAAATTTGAAGTACTCACAGGTGTACCAGTTCTTTGCATGAAGCAAAGGCTTGGCTCTCTATCTTGCTGATGCTGTTATTGCTGAGAGATCTATTACAAAAAGAGTAAACAGCAGTTGGGATGACTGGAAATGTTTGGTAAAGCTGTCACTGCCAGGAATCTGATGAGCAAGCCAAAACGGAAAGAAAGCCCTCTTTCTTTCATATTGCCTGCAATATCAAATTAAATCCAGTTTGGAAAGTAGTGTATCATCCCTACACAGCATCTCTACACAGGTCCCTATCACAAATCTGGACTTATGCCAAGCCTGTGACAAAAGCATTCTGTTATTTGTCATTGTTCATCATGAAACTGGTGACTGGACTTGTTGTGAACTCAACTTCAGCCCTGACAATAGTCCATGGGGCTTGTGGGTTCTATGATGCACGCTAACAGTGTAACAGTTGAGCATTTTTCGAGTACCAAGGTTCTCATCCAAATGTTGAACTGGTCAGGAGGGAGTAAAGCTGGTGTATATGGTCATTTGATGGGACATGCACAAAGGTAAGATTAAAAAAACTTTTAGACTTCAGACACTCCAAGTTGTGTACAAAAATCAAGTTTTAGGGAGAAAAGTACTCGAAAAGTAAATGGCCAAGTACTTTTGTCGTATAAAGTTTAACAGCGATGGTTCAGTCATCATTTTACTTTGTAATCTAACCTTTGTGCCTTTACCATCCAATGTCCATGTTCTCCTTGGCACTCAAAAAGTACTGAACTACAAGGCTGCAAGCTAGGCAGAGAGGGGCGCATGCACAGTGCTAGCTGTCGCCTAATGAAAGGTAAAAGGAATGGTAACCCCAAACTCTTCCTTACCCTGTCCCTTCAATAAACCAAGGTGACCCCGGAGTGTGTACGTTTACTGAGTTGACTTGACAGTGAAAAAACATGCCTATCTGCACACTTTGTGGTGTCTCTCTGCATATCTATTATAACGTGTTGGCATCGTGGGGAACTTTTATTGGTAAGTGTGGCATGTTAGGCACAGTGCCACTGCCCATACACGAGTATACATGTACAGTGAAAGAATTAAGCGCATGTCGGAAGGATGGAAGTTCTTTTCCTAAACCATGCAAGCTTGTTCTCTGTCATTTATCTAGTCAATGAATGCATGTAAACAGCTACTGTCACACAAGGTTGTGCCAGAAATGTATTGTTATCTGGGGCTGCAATGTAACTTACAAGCTATGCAGGTTGGTCAGATTTTGAAATGCGTCGGCAGGGATGTACGTGATCTTGTTTTCTGGCAGATAGAGTTCGTAGAGGTTCTCGAGTCCATCGAAAGGTCGACCCTCAATTGATTTCAGCTTGTTCCTTCCAAGAAGACTGTCCAAAAACATGGATGGGAATGGAAATTGATATGGTTAAATTTTCAAGTTATTTCAAATAAAGGAAGACACATTGTAAATGCAAGGCAATTCAATAATTCAAAAAACGATGAGAGCAAAGCAAAGCATAAAAATATAATTTTAATTATCAAAGATTATAAAAAAACAAGTTCCTGAATTTTTTTTAATCATATCTGATAACCATTCTAAACATTAAAGAGCACCTCTAAGGAAAACAACCCTCGCCCTGTGTTTGTAGTGGATAAACCCTTGTGTATGCCTAACAATGGCTGTTCCCCTTATTTTCTCTTTTTTCTCAGAGTGACGCAATCTACATTCAGAATTCGCATCTTGGCATGAACAGAAAAAAAAACCGTTTAACTGGTCACAGTTGAGCCCTGAAGACACATGACACTGCGTTCAATTTGGATGCTTCCACATTTATTTGAAAGGATAAAATCAGAGAAAACATTTTTTCCTTAGAGATGCTCTTTAATCTGATGTCAAACTGAATGCTCCGTGAGTGGGTTACAGAAGTACTTACAGGATTTTGAGGCTGGAGCACTTGGAAAAGCTGGGTAAGATCTCAATCTGGTTGTTTATGAGATCTCTGGGTGAGCAAAAAGACAAAACATGATTGCAAATCCACAAAATGGGCTCTCCTTTAATGGTCCCCTTTGCATCCCATTGCGCTTCCAATGAATACACCCTTAGCACTTTCTCTAAGTTGAAATGGTCTGCTGGACATGCTAGTGACTTGCAATGTTCCTTGGGCATTTGTTGATATTGTTGGAACTTCTTCCTGCTCCTTAATCAGAATATTTGCCAATATCACAAACAGGCTGGCCTGATATACTTACAAGAATGTCAAACTAGTTCTGTTGTCACAGAAGTTCTCTGGTATTGCTCTCAGCGAGCATCGCTCAATTACCCTGAGGCAAAAACAATTCAAAAGATTAGTCTGTCCATAAGTCTGTGACTTGCTCAACAAATTATGGTGTACAACTTGCCCGATCATTTTAACATGCGTCACAGTATAGTGGCCAGGTCCCTTATTCCGCCACTCACTGTGAAAACCAATGAGACTTGAAAATAGGTGGCGGAATTAGGGACCTGGCGACTATATAGTCACACACGATAGGTGGTGTAAGTTGTGGCAGCAAATAAGAAATGATTTCATTAATCATGTTTTATACAGTAAATATTTGTATTTTGGAGGTAACGAAAACCTAGTATAGCAATTAGAGAAGTTTGACATTTTCCACTCGATCCAACAACGACAAGAAGAAAACCTTTCCCAAATGGCTGGCGAAGCTAATTTAATGAATGTTTCACAGCTGCAACACTAAAAAGGGGCCAATTGTTTTAAGGCTGTAATCATCTTCGTCTAAGATGTTCAACACAATTAAAATGTTGTGGAGCTGAGCAACCGGTTGTGAAACTGTAAGAGCCCTGCATAGCTACTCCACCAGCTTACGTGTGGTGTAGGCAATTGTGCAACATTTTCCGAAATCGGCTGCAGTAGTGTGTCCTGCCTGTGCACCTCGGACACACAGATTTGAGTTGTGCCACTGTCTTCCAAGGTTCTTCCCTTTGGGAAGGCTGCCACATTTAGAGAGATGCACGGGGTCTACTGAGGCTACAGACCAAAGTGGAAGACATGCTTCTTGGCATTATGGACTGGATCCAAACTTCTCAATATCAGTTTTGAACAGTTGTTGTGGAGGGGAAAACTATCAGTTGGACTGTTTCTGATAATCAGAAGAAAATCTATTTACTGAGCAATACTTAATAATGAGCAATACTCACAGCTCACTTAAGCTGGTGGTTCCAGTGAGATCGGGGAACACAGACAAGTTTCTCACATCAGATATTGCGCTGAAACAAAGAAGCAAATGTTCACTGAACAATGTGGTGAGTTTGGTGGTACTCAATCAGGATTAGGTGTGCTTCCATTTTGCCAACATCATTTTTTGGGGGGAGGACTAAATAAAAGGGGTGACTTCCAAGGTCATAAACCTGGGGGAGGGGGTAATTGTTTCCCCCACTTTATGAGGGAGGGGACTGAGCTATTGGATTATCTCTCCACTTTTTTATGATGAGAAAACAAGGCCAAATTGTGAAGTGGTTTTTCAAACTTCCCAAGAAACATAATGTACTAAGAATAACTGAAAATGGGAAAGAAAGAGCATAAAAGCTTTTTTAAAGTACGGCACACTGTTTTGATGTAAGTTTAAATCATCCCCAGTCCCTGGCAAAGATTTATGCTGCTGTGATGTAATATATGAGGATCAATGCAACACAAAGGTTATAACTATCTTGATGAAGTCTGCTCATCCAAGCTTGCCATGTAAAGGGCTAACTTGGTTGTCTTTGTTGCTACTATAGATTTTTTGAAACAGGGAGGAGGGCTATGTATACAATTGAACTGTGGAGAAAAACAATGAAAAGAAAAGCAGAAAAACTTACAGTTTATGTAGAGCAGGTAGGTTCCTGAATGTGGTGTGGGCTATGCTCTCGATGCTGTTGTTCATGAACTGCAACCCCTCAAGTTTGACAAGGCCAGCGAAGGGATGTGCAGAGAGATGCACGATAAGGTTATGGTTCAGGGACCTGTGCAAAAATTGAAGTGAATTACCATTTGGTGAAGGCAGGGCACCCAACATTTCTCCTCGTGCTCTAAGCTGGAGTATCGAATATCAAGGGTGGATAAGGGGCGGGGGAGGTAACAGGGGCCATTTCCTGCCCCCCAAAGAAATTGACAAGGATTTTTTTTTATCGATAAGCGTTAGGATATTTAGTGTTTTATATGGAGGTTGTTTTGTATGGAAAGAGCCATCTTGTTCAGGGAATTATTTCTCAGCAGCTGCTTAATTGTGAATGGTGTGATATGGGGATGCTGCTTGTTATACACACCCTCCCCCCCAAAAAAAAATTGGGTCTGGATCCAACCATTGTCCGGTCATAGGTACAGGGGCCATCGTGAGCATGCTATGTAAAATCTGAGAGGTTACAAAATTGTAGCGGTGAGTCATGCTCATTCTCCATGAAATTGTCACACTTGTGCTAATTAATACGTTTTTGCCCATCATGGCAAACCAAACGCTGCTGCCGAATGCCAACTAAACACCGGCGTCTTGGGCCTACCAAGGATGGATCCAGAGGACAAATCTGCTTTCAGGTGGAGAAAAATGGATTTTTTTCCATGTAACTATTTATGGCCTTTCTGAGGGGTGGGGCTTAACAGGGGCTTTTTACAAGCTTTATTAAGGTAGGGAAACAAAAGTGATATTGTCCTCCCTGTAATTTTTTTTCAAACAAATTTGGCTGCTTTGGGGGGAGGGGGGACACCATGGCCCAATTCCCCCCCCCCATCTGACCTTAGGACTAAAACTGTGTGCCAATAACCTAATTTGCCCACTTATGATTTGTTGATAATAGCAGCCAAAATGAAAGCCTCACAAAATAGCCGCTTCAATACACCGTACAACTTCTTAAGTAATGCAACTGCAAGTGCGGCCACAAATGGAGCGGTGCCACTGCATAACGATTTAGAAAATTTGCAGCTTAACTGGTGGTAGGCCCTACTCCCCATAGGGCACATGCTCCCCCCCCCACAAATTCCCAGTGCTGCCCCCTCCTACTTTAGTAAAACCAGATGAATGGATATTCAACAAGGCTAACAAAAACTTTCCCCAAAAAACCCTGGCACTGAAAGCTAGTGCCCCTAATAAGATGCTGGGCCCCCTTTGTGCCCCCCTGCACACTAGTAAAATCCTAGCTATACCACTGCCTACTCCACTGGTTGAAGTGGCATTCATTAATAACTTTATACATGTAATGTACCATGTTCTTTGCCTAACTAGTCTGTGGCCCCCACACCAAGTCCAATGTAAATATGCATGTCTCTAAAAAGGCCACAAATATTTTCTGTTGACTAAGTCATATTGAGTAGAACTCCCTCATTTTACCTTCTTTATTGTGATTAGTTTGTTCAAGTGCTCGGAGGAAGGGGGTCACGGCGGGTTCCATGTCATCTGGAACCCAGATTTGAGCCAACCACAAGCAAAGTTCTGTCCCACAAATAGTCCTTCCGAAAGCCAGACAGTCCCAGTTGTCTGAGATCATTTTGACTGAAGGCCCACATATGTACATTGTACTCAGTGAAGCAAACAGTGCCACCACAATGAAGCTGATTTCTCTGAATTTAAGCTGCTTTCTCTTCAAATGAAATTTCCCTGGCTGTCCTGGAACAACAGTGTCTGGTTTTCAAGATTTATTAGACAGCAATGCACAATGGGGCCTTGTTTGCTGATCTAATAAGAAAACCAACAGATTACCAAATATAGCCCATATTTTCAAGCAGGGGCTAGGCTGGTTTGGCCTCTGGGGTGTGATTTTCAAGAAAGCGGAACTCCAACTTCCAGCATTAAAGTGGGGAAGGCAAGTGCATGTGATAAGCAGATTGCCCCAGGTAAATGCATTTGGTATTTAAATTTTTCATTTTTCTTGTATCAAAACCCTGCATACTGTCACCTTAATAAAATAACGTACTGCTGTTTGGTTTAAAACAAAAATATGAACACCTCAAGCGGAACTCTCTTCAGCATCCCCCAGTCTACACCCTCGTTTGCCAAGTTTTGGGGGCCTAAAATATTTTTTCTAGATTTGCTCAAGTGAAGAATGCAATATTTCAAGAATTGGTGAAAATATTTTTGATAAGTATTTAATCTGAAAGAATATTACAAGGTAGGGGAAACTTTTTGTCTATTTTTCATTTATTTATCATTTTGAAAGGACAGTATGATCAAGATAAAAGAACATGTATGACTCACAGTTCAGTTAGGTTGGTATTGTTGACAAAGGCATGGTCGGGCACCACACGGATGCTGTTCTTTTCCAAGTGGAGGAAGCGGAGGGCTCCCAGGTGTCGCAGTGCCCTCGTCGGGATGCTAGTCAAATGGTTGCTGTTGAGATTCAAGTGATGCAGGGCCGGGAGGCCCAGGAAAGCATCATCAGGAACCTCTCGGATGTAGTTACTGTCCAGATGTCTGGTCACGGAATAAACATGAGAATACGATTAACTGACGCCCAATTTTGAACAAAATAAACTTTTCCAGAAGCAGAATCCCTTGGCTAAATGCCAAACTCAATACTTTTCTCACAATTCTGAAATGCACTTACAATGCAGGAGATACACTTACAACTTTCTTAGGTTGGCTGTGTGGCCATTGCGGAATGATTTGCTGGGGAAATGCTGAAATCGATTCAGCTGCAGATTCCTAGAAAGAGTGAGCGACACATAAAGATGAACAATGAAAGTGATGATGTAATTTGTGAACAAGTTGAATAGTTATTAACACACATATTCTCTGAGCATTTGAAGTGCAAGTACATTTTTCCAACATGTCTGCCTGGAAACTTTAGCCACTGTTTGATTACATGAAGTACACCCTGCTATGAATACCGTTCGACAGTAATTTAGGGGCTACTTCTAATCTAAGACAGCCCCCCTCACTTGGCATCTTTACACATAAATCAACACTTTGTAAAAAAATCTGTTTTTAATACAAGCACCTTTGTGTATACTTAAGTGAAGTGTGCCCTTTTTACTTCCTCATGTTTTGTCTTTGTTGTCAAAATCCTGCCTGGTCTTTTTGTTGAGATGAGGTTCTAAAGTCATGATTGTGCTCATCAGACTATGCCTCCATGTCATCATGCTATTTTCCCTTTTTATTGTAAGAATACTGTACCATATAAGTTGTCATAAAAATGATAAAATGCATGTTTGTTTGAGACTAATTCAGGAGAATGGATGTGACTAATGCCCAAGCTGCATTACCAGTGTTCGTTCTCCTGAGCAAAGTCTTGAACGATAGTTTAAGACAGGTCATGCACATATTTATTCCCATTCATAAATACTTTTTTATTCAGAGAGTCAAAAGAATTCAACTTATGATAGATTTCCAATGATTTTGTTCTAAAACTTTACCTTCATTTTCCCGAACACCCCCCCCGCCATTTCTTGGTATATTCCTTTTGAAAATTGTAAAATAGAATCCCCTTCAATGAACTTGGCACATGCATGGTGCTTGTGTGCACACAGACTCCTGACCAATTAGACCCCATTAAACTGTCTCCTATCCATGTGCCAGCGTGTGATTTACGCAGCGGCCATATATCACTTCTCAGCGGGCATTATCAAATTTTAATATGCGGTCATGTGATGCATTTCAACCAATAGGCGTAGAGAAATTGTCCCAGCCTGGTATTTATGAATAATTGTGAACACATGCTTGTTGCTTTCATAGCTTCATGTATTTTACAGAATGGGCATAAAATGGCACCTTTAATTATGTGGTCACATTTAACACCACGATTCTTCTTTGCTTTTTTACATACTAAGTTTAATCCCCACAAAATAATACCGAAGACATTCTACAACAATCGACATCAGCTGTTATTCCATCCCCCAAAAAGAGCCTAAGTCACTTCAGGGGACAGCTCTTAGAGCCACTGCTGTCAATCTGGGGCACAGTCTACATGTAATTCATTCAGAATAGGGGCTCATTGAGCCTCCTGTTTCTCAGTAACAAATAGTGAATGACTGTCTTGGAAGGTCTCGGTGCTGGTGACATCTCCATGAAGGTGACTGATGACACGAAATAAATTCCCCAAGACTGGTCTCCAGCCAGGTAGTCTTTATGAGAAAGCGAGCATGATTTAACTCCTCCTCCCTAATTTTCAATTTTTCCTTGCATGAGGTGAATTGGGGTTCAGTTCTTTCTCCCCTAGACAGTTGAATACGGTGGCTAGTCAATGATTGGCCATCTGCTGCAGCGGGGGCAAGATTTGCTTGTGCAGGTATGCACTGTTAAAGATTGATTGCCGATTCACGGCTGATTAATTAAAAAGCAACGCCTGTGTCCGTCTCTGATGTAGGGGACAGCTTGCAGGAAGAAAGGGCAGATCATTTCCAGCATGGGAGGATGCTAAAAAGAATCCAACTGCCTTGGGCTTGTTTACAACTCAGTTTACTGGACAACTAAATGGCACCGTGGGGATTGCTGTGGTCTGTCTTGCAGGGTTACTGCACTTTGCTGAAAGAGCCTTTGGCAGGAGAGTGCACATGTATTCCCACAACAAGGAAGGCCTTTTCATGACAAGGTATGGGTGCACTAATGGTCTACGGCCTCCCCAAGGGAGCATGATGTCTTTTTGCGAGGCAGTGGTGCAGGATGGTGAGAAGGGGTGGGGGGTTGAGAAACAAGACCTGTCAAGTAAACTTATCTGCCAGTTCGTGACTTTCTGCTATTTTTTCAAAAACTAGGGAAAAAAGTGGGGATTATGAAATCCCACAAGGGCCAATCCAGAACAACTTTTTTTGGAGGGGAGGGGTTGAACTTGTTTGGGAGGCCAAAACTTTGGAACATTTTTTCATGTAACCTTTAAGGCTTTTCCGAGGGGTGAGGCTACATTTTGGGGCTTTTTTTGACACTCTTAGAAGGGAGGGAAATGAAATAGGCATGAAAATTGCCTTTCTCTCATCGGCCCCCCACCCCCAAAAGTGGGCTCTTTTCTTGGGGGGTGCATGTAAATGGCCCCCTTCCTCAAATCTGCACTTGAAATCACACAAAATGACCACCAATAGAACAGTGATTTTTTCCCCATCCTTACTTAAAACTTTAACTGACATGAAATCAAAGTACATGTGCATTACACAGCTGGCTAATAAAATTGTTGCAGGGAAAGAAGTTCTTTGGAATTAGACTGCATTGGTATGTCAAACATGATGCTTGAGTCATTTTGTCCTGTGAGGGTTCACTTGACTTTGAGTAACATCTACATTCAAGCTGTCTCCAAAAGCATGCCGCTATTTATTTAAAAAGTCTATGAAAAAAACACTTTTAATAGTGTGTTTTACTTCATATCACAAAGTGTGAAAAAATCACTTCAGAGTGTGTTTTACTTCATTTCACAAAGTGTGATGTTTGACAGTAAAATGTACAGTTTCACCCCTGTCATCCAGCAAGGTGATATGCACCATTTCTTTTTTTGGGGGGGGGTGGGGGGTGGGAGGGGGACATTGAGTTTTGCATCAATTGACTTTTAGCTTAATAACTAAATTTGTTCACAAGTGGCCTGAAAGCAATGAATAGTGACTTCAAGACCCTCAGTGTGAATGCTTTACTTAATATATTTCTCGAGGCACCAAAAAAAACCAAACCTTCAACTGAATTCTTTCCTAGTCAGACTTTCATTAGGAATTCTTGCTCACAGGTACAATGGAAGTGGAGAAATTTGTGTCTATAAGACACTAATGGCAAAGGCGAAATTACAACCCCTTTTTAATTTTCAATTCAAGTGCATGTTCACCTGCCACAAGTAATAATATATTTTTCCTCTCAGCACCTCCTGTTTTTAACCAATCTGCAATGTGAACACCTCTTACATTAGGTAAGTAATTTCCCAGGGGTACTCAGACAACCAGCACAGACATGCACACCCAGTATTATTTTGGATACACTTCAATGATTTACTATTTTATTAAACTACCACTGGCAAAACTCGGCCGCAGGATTCCTTTGTGACAGCTGGCTCACTCAGGAATCATATATCACAACAAATTTACCTTTTGCCGGATGTCCTCAGCAAATATTTGGGCCATAAGAAATTCAATTGCTACTCCAAATTGTTCCTTTTCAACGGCAAATTGGGATGTAGTGTTGGCTGTATTTGCCAGAACAGCGGCTATGAGCCACACTTGGACAATTAAATGGGAGCTGACCAAAATGCTTTTTAGGGTTTCACGGAACGTGATTGGAGTCTCCTTTTTCCTGCAGGGAAAATTTCTCGGCTGATGATGGCCGAGCGTCCCCATGGAATCAGGGTCCTCTTCCACAATAAATTCTTTGGAATTGCAAGCTGTCTGGAGCTCAGTGGGAAAAAGTCCAGTACACCAAGCAAAATCCATGTGGGGATAAGACGCATTCACTTCATACTTGAAGGCAAAAGTATGATGCCAGGGAGTTTGTCAGACTACTTTGTTTCGGCTGGAAGTCTCACTTTCTCGAACTTACTAAGCAGGTTTTACCATCGGCGATATTTTATAGTAAATGGCCCCAGCTCTTTCCCCCCTCCCCACTCTCAGCTGTCACGAAGATTCAGGACAAATACAGCTTGATTTCTCTATCGGCTACAAAATCTGCTGTGACGAGAAAAAGAGAAGGTCGTATCTAGATTTCTTCTATTTGCCTGCAACATGTAAGATTTACGGCTGTAGTGGGAGTTACAATTTGGGAACAAAACTTGAAAACACTTATAACAGGAACAAAACAGACTGTGACAAGTTGAAAGCAGTATTCAGGTTGAGTGCACTTCCAGGGGTAAATCTGATAAAGAAGGCATCTATGCAAGTAATAGAAGAGTGACCATAACAAATGCAACAATCTATATACTTTGATGTGAGAGAAGCACTTAGGTAATCCCATAAAATTGGTGTTCAAAAGTGTAATACTTTTATAATCCTGTTACTCCCCACTTGTGTAATTGGGCGTGGAAATATCACTGAAATCTACTTCAAACTATTTTATTGTTCGGCAAATAATTTGTATTACTTAATCACTCTAACATATTAGAGGAATGTGTTCTAAATTTACAAAATCTTATGTCAGATGTGACAGGGAAATGAAAACACTGGACACCAACTTTACATAATGACCCACTTCAGCCATGTCCAAAAGATTTGGGTGCATACGGAAAAGACCAAGCTGGTCGATGTAGATGCATGTATTATTTCAAGCCTTAGTCAAGAAATTTGGATAGATAACTACCTCTGTGTTGAAAACTCATGAGGGCACTCCGTGCAGGAACAAAAGAGGGCATATTCTTAAATGAAAATGGCAGACTTTTGGTATATTTGGCATGGGGCATGTTGAGTACATGCAATAAATCTATGCTGGAATGTATGGTCTTCACGTGTGCACCGAGCACATGCTGGAACCTGGTTGGACAATTTCTCACCAGCCTGTCTTTCTTTCGCTGGCGAGGGTGCACTTCAACTCAGGGAGGATTGTCACCGATGACACCTACACTATTAAAAGTTTGACTATGATTATATGGGCGCGTCACCAAGCACAGTACTCAAAAGCAGCAGACTGACAAATGTTCCACAGTGAAAGCCATTTTCATAGAAATTTTTGAAATTCACCCCTTTCCTTGTTTTTTTCTATTCTGTTAATATTTTCCCAAGGGATTTCTTTGCTCCCCTTGAGATTCCCACAACTGCCAGGTCTACAGAAGCATCAAGGGACTTACAGTGTCAGTAGATTTTTGAGACCTTTGAAGACATCTTCATCAAGGGTGGAGAGATGATTGCCCAAAAGCTTCCTAAGAAACAGCAATTGATAATGCAGTCGGTAAATTACCAATGCTATGTACTATTTAACAGACCTAAAACATGATGTCATAACGTAGTGTTTACCGCAGTGTATTGTGGGTGAAAAGTGGAGATAGAAATCAATGATGCTGGACACAATCGTCAGTAATGTGTGTCTTTGTTCGTAGTTTGTCGTTTGGCATTTGTCGTGTGCTTGATACACACAATGGCACACAACAGTAAATGCCAACCATTTTGGAAAATACAGGCCTTCTCAATTTCAGGATCTCTTCGACAATTTTCCATGCACATGATGTTAGCAATGGCGTGCATACTATTGTCCCCACAATGCACAGTGGTAATCATTGCATTACGTCATTATGTTGTAAGACTACTCTAACACTGTGAATGGAATCTAACTGGACTCAAGTAGATAAATTTATATGCAACCAAACATTGAATGAAGGTTTGACTTTTGGGGGGAGATCAAACTATTAAAAACACACTGCTACTGGGGAAAATCTGCACTTTTTTCTATCATTCAGGTACAGATTTAGTTGGGTCTTTGCATTTAAAGTTTCTGAATGGGGAGAAAGCTTATTTTCTTTATTTCTACAGATCAGCACAGGGTGAATAGTACAGTGCTTATTTCTCCTTTGTTTAATCATCCACAGAGAGTTGCTTTTTCTCATCACTCAACCTAAACCCATGTGTGGGGTGGATTTCAGCAGGTTTATTTATAACTCGAGAAAAAAAGTTGTGAAATGGGATACAAGTCATCAATTTTACCATTGGTTGGGGCTTCCAGTGGGCACAGCGGGAACCAAATTTGATCAATATGAATCACTAGATAAAAAAAAAGAAGCAAAGTTCGTGTAACACCCACGCTACAGGACATTGGTTGCCATGGTTTCCAAGACTGTTCCATCCATTATAAAGGGGGTTCAGAGTAATAATATTCAAACTGAAGAATGGGTACATTTTGCCTGATTTCTACTTCTGTCTGATGCTCATTAAAAAGTACAATTTGATAGGAGCCATTAAGTTTCTCTGCAGAAGAAAGGAGTGGTACTGTTTGAATAGAAACAACCATCTTGGGAAATGAAAATACCCAATATCAAATGCTTTGGGCTGCTCCTCTCTACAGGTGTCTGTGGTTATTGTAGGAGTGGGGATACCTGTTGAGGAGGCGGAAATGAACACAGGAAGGGCAGGGAGTGAAGGGGTTATTGTTGATAATATAATTACATATCTGGGAAGAGTGGTGTCCCTTTCCAAAGATTTTCTTATTGACTTTGTGGAGAGAAAAGTTGCGGTCTCCCAATTAATGTCCGATTCTGCTTTTCATAAATCGAAGTGCTAAAACTGGACACTCTTAGAAAATGACTAAAATAGCATAGGAATTTGAAAGGGTTGTGGTTTATAACGGTAAAGGGGAACCACACACTGGCCACCCCAAGCGTTTAGCCTACGATCAGGCATTCATAATAGATTCTACTATAGCTATAGCATAAAAGACCTGAGAAAGAGTAAACTAAAGATGGGTCTCATATACCTCCAAGAAAAACAGTCATATCCATGACAGGTTCCACTGGATTTGAGTCTATGCCCAACACAAAATAAATGTAAGGAATATCCCCATATTCTCTAATCTATGACTAACCTACAGGCTACAGCCACCCGAGGAAGTGGACAAATGTGTGGGCCCCTGGCACATCTTTTCTGAATGCAGCCACGTAACACATATCTAGCAACATATAGAAAACTTTAATGATTTTCCTCTGTAATTGTTGACAAATTTCAAATGTTAATTCAGATCTATAACAATGCCCTTCTCCCCCCAAACAAACTTGAAAAACAAACAATTGTTTCGACATGTGTTTTTTTTAGGAACTCAAACTTACAGGTGGACTAGATCAGGCAGATGGTGGAATGCGTCGGCGGGCAGAGTGCTGATGTTGTTGAAGCTCAGGTCTCTACCAAAGAGGAAAAGGAAAGAATACAAAAAGCATAAAACAAAAAGCTTGCTTTGGCTTGAAGTTACCCTCTTTCCATTAAACAGACCATTTTGGGGGACATCTGCTTTCTAATAACAAAACTGGGGACTCAATGACTTCAGGGGAAAATTACTCTTAGGCTAACTTTAGAGTGAAAAAAGACCACTCTGAGTGAAAGTCGATGTGAAATTTTGATCTAAGTGAGCTGTTTCACTCTAATTTTGTCTGGTTTCTATTGTCTCAGCTGGAGGTGCTGAATTTAATCTTGAGTAAATTTACACTCGGTTTTATTCAGAGAGTGCAAGCTTGCAGATTGTCTTGATGTTCCACAGAACAAATGTAATGTGTGTCTGTGCTGGGACTTCAATGCTACTCTCTTTTTAATTGAACTACCACACAGCACCCAAAGTGAAACAAAATCTTGTCGGTCTAGCATTACAATACATCTTGGTTAAATTGGGATAAAAACTGATGAGGATGTACGAAGCCACTAAAAACTTTAAGACCCACAGATTATATTGAATGCAGGGGTTAATCTTCAACTGACTGTAGATTTGATGAATTAGAAAGTGCTGTGATCTGGCTGTATTTTATCTCTGTATATCTACCTAAAACGAAAGACGCCCCCGATCTTATTATTGTAAAGATCCAAATCCTACTCCTTTTATGAGCAACTATCCAATATACGGAAACCCACCACGCAGATTTCTGAGTTTCAAAGATTTATTCATTAAACATTTACACATCTTGCCGACAGCCGACATAAATTCGTGTTATCTCCTGTAAGCAACTGTGCTTTCTCAAAGGTGACCTGTGACCCGCAAGGGGCCACAGGTCATGTATTGGAAGGGGGAAGGGTGCCAGTGTCTCGTGTCCTGGTCGGGCGGGAACTTCACTGCAATTGCCAATTACATTAATGTGCCAGAGATTGGATGGGTATGCTCTCTACATCAATCATCCCGTGTCTGGATTCTGCCTTAAATTTTTCCCCTTGCAGAGGGATTGCAAGACGCTGAGGAGGCAATGAGAATGTGTCGCAGAAATAACGAACGTGCGAGTGAACGGAGAAGAGTAAATGAAGCAAATACACCTGATACCATGGATGACAGCTAAATAACAGGAGCTGAGAAACTCTGCCTGCCCAGGATACCTAGCATTCACTGGAAAGCAATCGATGGAAAATTTCTGACAGTAGAATTCCATCTAGACAGGTATATTAAACAACCCAATGCGATGGCTCAACTGACTGGAAAGCCTGATAAACAAAACAAGCTGGATTGGCTAACTTTCCTAAAGTCTGACATGGTTGTGAATCCTGACACCTGATCAGACTAAACTTTGGAAAAAAATAGCTCTATTAGTACTTGAGCCTTGTCCACGCTGGCCTGAAAACTATGAAGAAAAAGTCAACTGCTTTGTCAGACATAACGAAAGATGACTACTGATGAGAGAGTTTCACAATAAGGTCAGACTTCTCCAAAATGACTTAATTGACTCAAATGAACTGCACTGGGAGAGTCTGCCTAGACTACAGTGACGTTGACTCACAACAAGCTTTCATTTTGACTTGAGATCTGCCAGAAGAGAACTCCAACTGTCATTTATGACCAAGGCCGGGAAGCCAAAATGCAGCACCTATGCACAATAACAAAAACAAACCATATGTGATAACTGATACATGTACACAGTTTCGGCCGATTTCGACGACTTTAATATGCACATGCTACTTGATGGATGATCCATTAGCACCGTTTTGCAAGTTTCATGCATAATTTGATAACAGCCAGTTGTGACTCTTTTTTCCCCCTTTTTTGGTGTTGTTTCTGCAGAGTAATTCCTGGAGACATCTGTTAGTATATTGTTTCCCCCTCAGCAAGTGACAGCTTAATAAATTTGCACATTTCTTTTTATGGCTGGCCTGGGGGTCAGTAGAGGGTCAAGGGGGTGCAGGAATCCAAAGTACATGTTTGGGATAATGTTAAAAATAGACCAAACCAGATCTGTGGCCCCACTGGAACATAAACTTTCAATGCTCCTTTACAACTCAAAGAATAAACACACTCCTAGTTTCAATCTAGCACCTCTTGAAGGTACATGGCGTTTTATTGGGAAGTTTAAGAAAACAGGTAAAATCAATTGTGCATTTTCCAAAATCAAGTATGCTGGCAAAACAATACAATTTATAAAAGTCAGTAATGGGAAGGAACTTTTTCAAACAACAGTAACAAGGAAAGCTATAGTTATTTGTAACTGTTTGCCAGCATTTCCAATTGCTTTAATTATTGGAAGAGAAAAAACCTTTACTGAATTAATACAAAAAACAACTGTGAGCCTGACGATTCCAAATAACTGCATTATTTAGCCATGTAGGGTAAAACTTTGAGTTGTATACCATAGCTTATGAAAGTCAATTTCAACATCCTGAATGAGTTACTGCATAATGATATGGAATGTTTCAATCGGGTAAAAAAATCACAGAGTGGAAAAACCTGTGTGCTGTTTTTCTTCATTTACTCCAAAGAATGCGTTGACTCCATTCAGGAACAGAAGACGAACTAAAGTGGACCCTAAGAAGAGAAACAAGTGAGGCAAAATGACTTTTTGTGCATACGCGTGCGTGCATCTGGTGTGAGGGGCACAACAGGCAAATAATATCACCGGAATCTGCACAATGCCAGCCTGCAGCATGTCTGTGGTGATGCTTTTCCAGAGTTCTTCATTTTCCTCTTTGTCACTGCTGCTAATGGTACTTCCCATATCCCTGATTACTGACCAGAGTTGTAGTCAGGTACCTGTATTACCTAACCCCATCCTATGATGAGTTCACTGAGCGAGACATTAGGAATCCTAATCTTGAAATACGGATGAAGCTACATACTACAGATCTTAGACAGTAACTAATTCCCCCACCCCCCCCAACTAAAGGCTTGGACAATCAGATTTGGTTACATACTATAATTTTCCAAGACAAAGGTTTTCAGAAAAACAACTGCCCCAGCAACTGTTTTTTGAGTACATATATCCCAAAGTTCAATAAAAGCAGAGTCAGGTTGGCGTAGTGCTTCTTTCCTCACCTTCCACCTCTATATGGTCCGGGTTTGATTCCGGGCTCGGTTCACTTACCTGAATCTGTAGGTAAATTTGACCCAGAATATTCCTCCCACTTCTAAAACTGTGACTATTTCTCACTGTCTCCTAGATGCAATTTTCTTCAGGCTTGCAAACTACGTACAGTACGACCTAAGGTGATCTTCAGGAATCCTCAGTGTTATTACCAGAAAAAGTCAATAATAATAATAGTAATAAACACTTTTGTGTATCGAAGTAAGCCCCATGACAGGTTTTGAGTTTTCTCTGCCATTGACTGCATTTGTTGTCTATGGGGCAGCAAGGACATCCGGGAGTTTCACAAAAATACGGGTAGCAACCACACCACGGCCGGCGAAAACAACTGCAACGAGCGCGCGCATACGTACAGATCAAAGAAAAGATTGTATAACCTGATCCTGTGTACATCGCCAAGGTCACTGTTTTCACCGGCGCAGTGCCTGTTATTTTGCGAGAATCCCGGATGTTTGGGCCGCCCCATACTGCCAATATTTCTTTTGATTTTGTTCACTATAAAACAACTCCCTCTTCTACAACTCTGTCCTCAACAGTTTTCCACATGAGTGCCCTAAGTACTGCATTTTGAGCACTGGTATAAGAACTGGACAAATAAACACATGAAATACAAATGGTCACATATGGCCTTTAACACTTTAATGTTCTGGTGGGTATCTAAAGACCTTTCTAACAGCAAACCTCAAAACAACAAACAGCAACCCCAGGGAACAGCTGTTCCAAGGTTGGAGTCAAGACTTGAAAATCAAAGAATTAAACAGAAGCACAGCCAGTGGTCTCTTTTTATATTGAGAGTGGAGGATCATAAAACCACAACAAGTGCAGCAAGAATAGCCCTGGCTTTTCTTTTAACGACTCCTGCCACTGCCAAGAAATTTACAGCCAACCTCCCCACAGTAGGGGGTAGGGGTGAGCCCAGGTACCCCATGCACACACTGGCAAATATTCCAAGCATGCCATAAGAACCAAAGTACAGAGGTGCACTTTGGTCAGATTTTTCATAATTTTTCTCCTGGGTTTGAGCCTGCTACATGCACCTCCATATGGTCTGAGACAGTCAATGTTTTTTCTGGGTAGCAAGTTTTTTTGTTTTGCCCCAGGTGAAAACCCTTTGATCGATGAAATGCACGTGTCAACCCCTTTTCGTAAATGAACAACACGGGTTTTGATCGTGCCTGCTGTGAGTGGAAATGCAAGTTCAAAACCACAGATCCCTCTTAAAATTGGGAGGAAAAAAGATTGTGTTTGGGCTCACATTGTTTTCCATCTAATACTTGTACACTTTTTGGTTCCATACCTGGTAAAAGTAATAGCACAGTTTAAAATGTTGGTTCTTGTGCTGATGTTGAAACTGCACAACTGTTTATTCCCCAACAAACACAGATAAGGGTAATTCTAGAAATTAGGGGTCCATTTGTTTTTGTGTCCCTGTCACATATGACGTGTGGTTTTGTAAGTTTAGAAGACATTTTCTAGTTTCAAAGAGTGATGAATTAACGCAAATTACCTGCCAAACAAATAGTAATAGTTAGAAATCAATTCTGGTGATATTTCAATGTCAAATAACAAAGATCAGATGTACGTAACAGGGACACAAAAAGGTCACACTTTTGGACCCCTAATAATCTGGAATTACCCATGATTTATAAGTATACTTCCAAACTTGATAGAGGGGTATTTAAAGTTTTATTTCCAAGGAAATGAAGTCAAACATTGAAGTTAACCTTGAAGAGCTTAAAAAGTTAATGGATCTGTTCTTCTGTACTGGACAATGATTACAGCATGACTGGCATGAGCCACATAACTACAATGTAGACACAGTCGCTCATCAAGAATCGTGGTGTTAGTACAGTTACTCATATCCATTCTTAGTAGAACTTCCTGAGTTGTAAAGATCAAGTGCAAACACAGACAAAGTTTTACTACTGGAAATCACTTTCATTGCTGTGGCAGTATGCTCTTCCATCAACAGATTTGCCCACATGTAGACGGTGTTCCTCAGTGCAACCGATGTGCAGTGCTTTGAAAGAGAATTTTTTTCCAATCTAGTGAGCCACATTAAGGAACCACTTGCCACATTCAAGCCTTTTTGTTAACCCGAGTATAAGATCTTAATAATTGATCGTTCAGTTCTCATCCATGGAGTATTTGGAGAGTGGACGTGACTTGGCAGCGAGTAGGATTGAAAGCTAACGGCATGTGCACCATAAATCAATTTTAATTGACAAATAAACCTTACATGAATGAGTTTTCGGGTTTGGCATTTAGGGTCTAATGAAACGCCGCATTAGGGATCAGTGAACTGAACTCGCTAAAGTGCATGGATGTCACAGGGAGACAGTGTACAGAGTTTACTAATGCACAGGGATGGCAGTCAGATCTCTCTATGTCCAAATTTCTGATGATTTTGTGGAACATTGAGGTTGATTTTTCTTTTTCTTCCTTCATTTTTAAAACTGAAACTCTACATGAACACCAGATCACTGCTTGACAGTTATAGGCAAGAGCCAGGGGGGGGGGGAGTTTTGTGTCATTTTTGTTTTTGTCTGACTTTTGTACACTGTGAGCAAAATCATTCCAAGAATATGTGAACTATTTCTGGAAAATTGAAAGGAAGGAAAATTGCTCAAAAAGCTTTAAAAACAACAACTGGAGTTTCCAAAAATCACTCAAAAACTAGGCTTAATTTAATGCCACTCCCGTATGCCTACAATGTTCCTCTGTTAGAACAGATACAATATGTACACTGAAACCACTGATCTCCCCAGCATTGCCACGGTTTCCAGAGTGGTTTGCAGATAGGCTATGGTGTGCAGTGATTGTGGAAGTTACTAATTACACACAATTTAGTGGTTGTGATGACAATAATGTATCAACTCCTAGAAATGATGGATATTGCTCCTCTGCACCAGTTCTTACAAGAACAGGATAGCAAAGTCCAGGAAATTGTTGTTTAAAATTTTATCTTTTGATTTCTTTCCGACCAAATTATCTGGACAAAAAATAAATAAGAAAAGACAAACTTGAAAAAAAGAAAGCTTAAATTATTAATTTCAAAAACATGCTTGTGCCAAAAGTCTGGCCCAAGGATCGACAAACACTAGACAATACTAGTGACGCAGGGTTGAAAACTGGTGACGATTCACACTTGAAAATTTTCAACCCAGCTCCAACCCTGCATCAATCATCAAGATTGATTTCAAACTGGGTTAAACTTAACCCTGCTCCGGACCAGGGTTGAGAATTTCCAACCGGGCTGAAAATTTTCGTGTTCATTTCAGACCTTTTCACAATAGACAAATCTCGGGGTTGACACAGGGTGGAAGCAGGGTTGAAAACTGGCGGCGATTCACACTTGAAAATTTTCAACCCTGCTTCAACCCTGAGATTGACTTCAACTTCAACTCAACCCTGCTCTGGACCAGGATTGAGATTTTCAAACCGGGTTGGAAATTGTTTGTGCTCATTTCTGGGTTGAACTCACCCCGATAAGCTCGGTTTGCACGAAACAAGTGCAAAACAAAACAGGGTTGAACATGGGGTTCAAAAATCCAATTTTCAACCAAGGGCGGTCATGGGTTTGCCGCGGGTTGAGTTCTGTAGTGTGAACAGGACTTATACGTAGCTAACTCAGCTGCGTTATACTGAATAAGGGACAAACACAAATGAACCACAACAAAATGTGTTTACTTGCACAGTTCCCTCAAGACTGGGGCTCCCAGATTAAGCAGGTTGGTTGTTTTCATCAGTCCAGTTTGTCCAAGAAGTAATTCCAATAAGGGCATCAAAGTATGGATTGGGGCAGTAGTGTTTGCATTTATAAGCAAACCAATGCCACAATTTCTCTAGGCCCAACTTCTCTTTCCACTTGACTATCTCAGCACATTTCAAGACCATGTTTTGTTTCTTTTTGATTGGAAGCTTTTATTGTGGAAAATTGCCTGTACAGTTTTTTAAGAGCCCTTAAAGTTACACATAAATCTAATTTGAACTAAAGAGCTTTTCTGGCTTACTCTAGGAAGCACTGCTGAATAAAAAAATCACACTGCCAAGCAGCAAAGCTGCTGGATCCAAGAAATCTGACAGATCATATCAAAATACTGTGTTCTAAGTTGTTGGTTACTGTGTTCTAAGCTGCTAGTGGTTGAGGCTAAGTTTTTGGTTACAGCAAGGGAAGAGTTAACTGGCTTCCATAAACCAACTTACATACAACTTAAATGTCAAAGAAAATACAATTTTGATTTCCCCCATTCCTTAATGAATGATTACCGGTACTATTATAGAACGTCAAATGGATTAATGATGTAATTTCATAATTGATTCTATTGTACGTGGGTGTAACTGTATCCTGAAGTTTATTGTTTCCTGTTCACTGTTTCATTCAGCGATGGTAACTTTGGCAATTTGAGAAAATTAGATTTGACAATGGCTGTGACATTATTTTACTAGTGATGAGCATCAACAGGTGCCATAGATGTTCCAACATCAACATCATTGTTTGTTTATACAGGTGCACTGCACCTGATTAATGTTGTGAACAAGAGACAGTATAACATCTACCAAAGCCCATTAAACTGAATCTATTTCCTGACTGGCCTAATCAAGATGTAAGAGCGAACCGAATGGTGGAGATAGCGTCATCATAACTGGAAAAAAACAACAGAACAAATTTGTTTTGACAAGACGACTGGGGGATGGGCCCAGGAGATTGGGATGGCGACCATTTGAAGAGGGCCTGATTATTCCCTGCCTCGAAGTCAAACAATCTCTCCCCTCCCAAATTCCTCAAGCTGCCAGGAATCCTGACTGGAAACTCTGGCTCTTGAGATGGCCAGCATTTCGTTCGGGAAAAAGCAAGGTGCGAGAGATCAGTCAAGAGGCCAGGCAGTCTTGGAGATGCAATGCTGAACAAGTTTAAAATGATTTAAGAGTCCCTCAGGTTTAGAAACAGTGAAAGAATCAAGATGAACATCAGACAGGCTTTCTCATGGATTTGTTTGAAATCCTGGGGATTGAATTGTACCACAATTCTACCTTTTCTAATGTTTATCATCAGATGAGTGCTGGGAAACGTTATCTGATACAATTCAAACCGTTCAAAATATCCAGATTCCAGAATGAGCAAGGAAGCAAAATTTTAACATTTTTTGTGTATGAGTCTTGCTCCTACACACTTTTGCATCCTGAGGGAATGATTTTGCTTAAAGAACTCTGAAAGATTTGGCAAAAATTACAAATCAGTTTCCAATCTGTATTACCCTTACAAACTCAAGTTACCTCTTTCCTCAGTTTCTTTGGCCTCAACTCAGGCCAGACTTGGAATAAGACACTGCAAATGCACAGCCCAAGACGACTTAGCGTAGCTGTTATGGACAAATATTAGTGCTCATGTTAAGACTTTTGGGAGATGGCTGACAGGAATGTCCACAAGGAGGAAGCGGGTGGGAGGGATTGATCAGAGAAAAAAAAGCACAGAAAACAATGTGTGCGCTTATGAAGCTGGAGATTGGATTAATGGATAGCGATTCGGCAGGCCAACTGGAGAAGCCTGGTTCAGGTTTCGCTTGGAGTGCACTTAGCTAGCCCACATCTGAAGACCAGCACAGGAAGCACACTGACTTCTTTGAACCAACTGTTGACTATTTCTCTATATGACTCTCCGGTTTCTCTTACTTCACTTGCTTTGTGTGCGCGGAGGACAGGAATGAAAATATGGGCCCACTTAAGAAATAGGAGTCAGGAAGAACGTCAACTGTTTGGAGAGAAAATGCCAAGAGTGAGGTTATGTGAAACACAGTTGTCAAAAGTTCCCACTGCGCTATTTCAATTTAAAGAGTTGGACAGAGTGAAAACAACACTGCTGCAAAGCAACATTGTTCCACGTCTTTACATAAGCTTCTGAGCAATTGAGATGCAGTCATTGTAGTCCTTGGGTTCACGCCACTTGTTTTCCCTCAAGTAACACTTCGGGCAAACCTCTGGGCTATCAAACAGAAAAAAAATTGTTGATTTTCCCATGAACCTCCACTTGCACACAATAGGTGACATCAAACTAAAAGGAAATGGTAAGGGAATAAGGGGGGGGGTTGGTGGATCCAGGCAGGGCTGGAAGTGTTTCTTGTCAAACCTAGGCACTAGAGTACCGCAGGCTTGACCCTGCATGCTGGGAAACACTGGAGCCTTAAGCTTGTCTTTCATATTGATGTTAAACTGTAAAATCTAGATACAATAACATACAATACAATACACTAAAACTTTATTATCCCATAACAGGGAAATTCAGCTGGCCTTTTTACATAGGGAATCATTAAAATGCATGTCAAAGACATAAATATCGAAAATACAAACAAACATATAAGTATTGAAAACAAATAGGTAACAGACAAAACTTTAAACAAGCAAAAACATATCACTAAAATTGTGATATTTGGCACATTTATCATCAGTGGAGGGTACAAATCTATGGCACCAAGCAACTCAACATTCCAATTGTTCATTATATCACCTGACAGCTGCTGGAATGAATGAGCTGTTGTATCATGTAATTGTTATGATCCTTTGTAAAAGACGGTTACTTCTCGAGGTTTGGAAAAAATTTGTATGCAACCGATGGCACCTGTCTGACATGATCGATTTCATATTAAAGTATGTCAGACTTAAATCAGTCAATGAGTTGCTCCTGTTGATGGCCAATAATCCTGCCAGCTTGTTTCACTATTCTATCCAACATTATGAAATTGGGTCCTCGTATTCCCAAACACACATACAAAATGGAAAGTTTACCAGATAGTTCAAAGCATATCCAAAATTGAAAATTCAAAGACAGAAGTTACCACACTGTGTTATTTGTATAGGTCGTCAACTTTTTCATAAGCCCTAAGGGCACAGTGCCTACAGTGCCTTTAGACCGGAGAGTGGTAAAATGGGATTATTCTCCATGAAAGACTGTCCAATTTTTCTGTCCCCCAGAAAGGTGGTACTATGACCATTGCTTACCTATTACTATTACCATTTCACAGATTAGTGAGCTCAATTCCATTAAAACAACGAAAAATAATCAACGTCTCCAGAGGGCAACTTGTCCCCTACCCCTGGGTAGGTAACGGGTACCTCCCATCTACTGGATAATCTGGCCCTGGATCCACGTTTGGCTAATAAGGGTCACTTCTTTTCTTTTCATTCTCCTACTTCTGGCAATTTAAGGGAGAGTAAAGCTCTCCCTTAGATGTTTGAGTGGATTGAATTTAGATATAAATAACAGGACGAGAACGGGAGCAATGATGACGCAAGCCACTCTGTCAACTGAAAAGCTCTCAAAGTTTCTTGATCTGTGGCTGAGTCCACAGGACGTTTTGCCATTCAAAGAAAAGATGTGCAGCTGTCTGCCGGCGTTGTTTATCTTAATAGCAAGCAGCTTGGAGTGACTACCACTGTCTATATCAGATGGCTTACTCAAGGAGGTTACGGGCAATTTGATAAATGGACGTCATCTGCTGCTGAGGATGGGTAGGAAAAAGCAGGCAAGTGAAGGGGTAGTTTGCGGGGGGGGAGCTACAACAGGGATGTACCCATGATTATCAGAAGGGGGGTTTGAAATAAGATGGCCTGGGAAGGAGGGTCCTCAGACTTGGGAGGTTCAGAGAAATGCTCCCCAGCAAAAGGTTTAAAAAGTACATGGAATCCTGCAACCTGGTGCATTAGAAATATGCAAAAGACAAATCCAAGACTTCTATTCTTTGCACTTGTTTTGATAATTAAAAATGGAGGACTACAGAGTAGAAAAATGAGCTTGTTCTTGTAGGTGTACAATACATGGAGTTAAGAGGAGAGACCCCATCTTATGATCCAGCTCTGGTCGAAAGTAGAAATTTCTGGCAAATTTCATGGGCAACTAATGAGAGGAATGGATCCTAGTATTTTAAAACCCTTATCTCTAAAGGTTGCAGACCAGGAAATAAGCTGCAGTGGACTAAAGAGATTAATATCCTTACTTCAAGAAATCAGGGAAAATGCAAGGTTTTTCAACTGTTTAGGACACACATCAAACTAAAAGTCATTTTCTCCTGCCTCACTTTCCTTTCAATTTTCAGTGGTTCCATAACCAATGACCTTTGGAAGTATTTCAACGCAGAGAATCCCTACAAATAGTTGTGGAGCCCATGTCCATTTTGAAACTTGATGACTACACTCCACTGAAAAATAGAGCAACTTGGAGGCCCCCATTTTGTCCAAAATAAATTTTCAGAAACACAAGCTTGAAGTCCAGCTATGGTAGATTCAGTCCTTTTCTACAAGCCATCCTGTCCACATGCCTCAAAGTGCTCTAACAGCAGGAGATTTGACAGCATGCATTTTACCAAACATTTTTCTTGATACGTAATAAAATTTTACTTAGTGGGTCTTATGCCAGCACACGATTTATCCTTTGTCCAGTTTGCAGAGTTGTAGACTTGAGTCACTTGACTTGGACTCGAGTAGGATTGGAGTCGCTATTCTTGCGACTCATGACTTGACTTGTAACTATCAGTTTTTGACTTGTGACTTTGTCCTTGGACTTGCAAAAAATGACTTGTGACTTGACTTGGACTTATCACATTATCATGCATGTACTTGTTACCGATGCAAGTCAACAAACTACTCAATTGAACTCATTAAAGTTTTAAATTAGGCCTATCAAGTTATGTCTTGCTTTTTAAAAATAATCAGACTTTGTTGTCTCACAACTTCTATTTCGGCCTTGTCTACCCAAGGCCACGTCTGAATCACTTGGCTGTGGCTTGAAATCACACATCATGGGACTTGTACATGTACTTGGACAAAGAGACTTATGACTTGCTTTGACTTGACTTAACCTGTGATCAAATAACTTGTGACTTGACTTGTGACTGGATGGACCATATGACTTTGACTTGGCTTTTTTTTTGCAAAAATTGACTTGTGACTTGACTTGGACTTGAAAATTAACTTGCTATCACCTCTGTCCGTTTGGCATTTCATAATCTTGAATTTGTCACATCAGATAATGCTCTGTCTTTGGTAATTAAAGATGTTGTCGAATGACATGATTAACACTGGGTCTGATCGGTGGCGAGATGTTGCGATGAACCAGGGGTATCCGCCAAGAGGTGTGTAAATTGACAAGGCACAATGTCAACGAGACCATTCTCTTATCGTTTGTAATTAAGTGTCAATCGGGGGCAGATCGTGCGGGTGCCAGGTTTCAGTTTGGGGTCTGCCAGCCTGTGTCACCTGGACAAAGTCACATGTCACTGCTGAGTAAGCAATGTTCTGCTCACAGAGTCTACATACATGTACCGTGGAACTGCACAGATCTTATGTCATCTGAATAACTTCGTCTATTCAGTATTAATAGCAGTATGATTTGAGGAGCATGGTAACTTTGGAGGCATAACTTTTTTCACACTTGGTGTTTTGTTTGGTTGCAAAATTTTTCTTCTATTTAGATTCAATTACAAAACTAAAGTTCAAGTCAATGGTAAGATAACAGTCAAATCCGTGAATATTTTTGGGACATTATCATAATCCAGGTGACAACTTCTTGGATTTATTTCCACAATTCATTATTTTGCCATCCCGATTTTGCAACTAATGGGTCTCCTGGTTTTGCTCTTAAAGTCTCTAACACACTGCATCCTGCCATGCTACATGTGCACTCCCTTGCCATGTACAGACCCTTATGTATAGGCATTTAACATCCTCTACAAAGGCATTTTACTATAAACCCACACAAACTGCTACAATGGGTAAATACCACCATGAAATTTTCAGCATTTAAGACAGCTACATGTAATGAACAGACCCCCCCCCAAAAAAAGGCATTAAAACAATTGCATGTGACCCAACAACCAATGATAGATTCCACATTTGGCTGAGAAGATAAGCTGCTCCTGAGTTGCTTTGCACTCTAAGGAAACGGTCTTCTGAGAAACAAATTATTCTCCTTGTTGCAGGAGAATTCATTTGGGCTTTCCAGCACTTTGTCGGACACCAGCTTTTACAGAACACAAAGAAATGGAATTCCCAGTGAGACATGCTGGCAGAGCTTCCACAAAATAAATTGTACCTCCAGCCTCTCCAGCAAGATGGATTTATCTCAAAGCACATGCATGATTCTTCATTTTCGGCTAGGATAAATCAAGTCTCAGTGGCCAATGGCACTTTTAACGAATGAAACATTTGCAGTTCCTGATACGTTTCGACGTGTCTTCCAACCATCGTCACTTTGGAAAATCTGTCAAGCACAGACCACCGCAAGCTTACTGGTCAAGTGGCAAGACATACAATCAATGTAGATGCTGTAAACAGGACAGTCTTGGGTTCAGTCCCCTCCAAGCAAGCTTATGAAATTTTCTCACAAGGCTCTCAGACATGACCAAGCACAACAGCAATTCTGAAACTGCAGTGACGTAGGGTACAATTGCCAAAGTCCATGTCCCAGGTGCTTTACAAGAAACTGGAGTAACTAAATGGAAAATTTCTGTTTGTTTGAAATTCCCAAGTATTTACCTCCAACACTTCTATATCCAATCATTGTCTGACTTGTGTCGAGCAATGTCCAAATCTTTCTCAAAATTTCTAAAACCTGTGTACTTCCTCTTGAAAAAGAAAAAACTCATTTCTAACTTCCCTTCATCAGCCCCTTCCTCGTACATCTTATCAGGTGATGGCCCTGTCACACAGACCACAGACACAAACTTCCACACACAGTATTGGATCCGGTTAACGTGCCACCTGCTATCCAGCCAATTAGACCCTGACAACTGCACTGAAACAAAAGCCGCAGTACTGACAACTACAAAAAGCATCTGCCTCTGCAAACGTTAATCCTGCAAAAAGCTGATAGATTTCAGGCAGCTACAGTGGCAACTGAAGTGGATGACCGACAGAATGCCAACCTGAAACCAATGCCACTCCCGCACTGACTAATTTACCGTTTTGCCTCTCCCTTTTTTTTCAGGCTCCTCTCTGGTCAGTAGAAATGTTTGCTGTTTTTAATCATGATTCAAATTTCTTGCGGTCCCGCATGACGTCCTGGGAGCCCGTCAGTGGTGGCATTAGTATAAGCCACAGGTCCTTTGCTTTAATTACTGCGTTACGAAAGGGGCTAGGAATTTATGGGATGAATGCCCAGGAACAGTGATGGCAATTAAGATTTATGTCAGACATACAAACAAGCAGAAGAAACAGTGAAAACTGGTTAAGCATCCCAAACAGCAGTGGAATTATGATGAATCTGTTGTCATCATTTGGAATGCAATGATGTATTATACCATGGCATTAGATACATATAGGCTAATTGCTGTAGACCCAGTTGTTGCATGTGTGTGGGGTGGTCTATTCTCATCTTCAGCGATCTACAGTTTTCAATTTTTCTCCTCGGTGTTGGCAGCTTCAGATAATAGCACTGTTCAAAGACTCTATGGCTGGCATGAACGGGAAACAATTTAAGATCCTGACTTGGAAAATCACTGACGACAAGATTCCTTGATCGTCTTTCCCAAAGACTATTTTTAGGTGAGGAGGTGTGAAGTTGAATACTTCCTTCCCCCCATCTCTCCCCTCAGCACATACGTTAACAGAGGGGAGATGGTTTGTGGAAGTAATCTGGAGTTGTGCCTGACGAATTCATCGACTGAAGTCCTCGGCTGAAAGTTTATCATGCTTGTGGAAGAAAAAAGCAAGAAGTGGCAGCTGGATATCGATTCCATGCAAGCATGAAAAAGCAGCTAATAGCAGACCTACACCCTGCACTTGAAGGGGGAGGGTTATATCTATGGAATTGCCCAAAGACCATCCAAGGAAAAAAGCCTGAAAAGTTTCCACCACCTAACATGAGATGCATCTAGTGCTGTTCATGCTGGCTTCTTTTTCGCTGGCATTTCATTAGCTTTGCTGACAATAAGGTGATTTGCGGATAAAAACAAAAAAAGAGGCAACCCGTTGCTCCCCTCCCCACTGAAACAAGACTGTATAAAGAATGCAAGACAATACACACATCTCCCCCCCCCAAAAAAAATCAACTCCCTTTGGGATTAAATTTTAACTACAAGCTGCTCGTCAAACTACAAAATTAAACAGGTAGTTCCTTTCCACTGATATCCATACGGACAGAAATACCCCCCATAAACAGGAACAAACCAAGGAAAATCAAGGAATCAATGAAACCGCAGCTTCAATTTCAAATTCCTCTGAAGTCACTGACCGCCCACAAGATGAGTACAGATCTTGCAATGCCCACTAGGATAGAACGCACAGGTCTGTGGAGGTGCTGCTCTGTGACGGCCATTCATGCTATCTATATAATCTAATCTTTCCCCTGCCCAGTTCTTACTTGATCATGCCACGGCAAATTCCTCAATCACACTGTTTTCTGCATTTTTTCCCTCCCAAGTCAACTCCCATCTATCTGACCGTAACTTCGTGCGCTGAGACACAGTCTCAAATTTCCAATATTTTTCCCAATCTTTGACTTCGTATGGTAAGAGAAGAAACCCAAAAAACTCTGTGTTTTCTTTGTCTTGTGTCTGGAGGCAAGAGGAGTGTTTGTCAAAACCACTCGGATCAATGATCACCTTTATAACTGAACTGAATATGAAAATTCATGGGTCCCTGTGATTTTGGAGGGGCCTTGGGGCCCTTTGCTCAAGTGGGGCAGGCGCAGTAACTTCAGACGTGAGGGCGATTAACGGCCAGCCAAGAACGACAGAGAGAGGGAGACTGTGGGCATGTTTTTTTGCCAGTGGCCTATTTGCAGGAACTCTTTGGGGTTCTGTTTCAATCCATGATGGCCATCCACGTTTCCACTGAAAAGGCCACAGTGTGATTCTTTGGCTAAAAATAGCTATGATGTGAATACGTACTAATTTTGTTACAACAGGCAAAAAAAATACACCTGCAAGTTTTCTATAAGCTTTGAGAGCAAGGGTTGTAAATATATAAATGCTAAAAACATTCCACTTAATGTCGTTTGTAATACACTTCTTTTTTTTACAGATGGAAATAATATCACATGTATGAGACATAAATTGAAACCATTTCTTTTCAATTGTGGGAAGAATGTTCCCGATCAGTGATGGGAGATCCTTTGATTTGATGATGCTCCAATTGGTTGTTCAGTTGTGAATTTTTCTTGACTTAATTTAATTCAACCAGGCAATTACCCGGCAGAAGTTGATGACTTGATTTGCTCAGCTTTTCAGTGTCCCCTTTACACACATGTGAGATGTCTCCCAAGGCATACGTTACACTTCCTTTTAAACCATCTTCCACAAAGGCCAATGAATAACTCTAACAAACAAGATGAAAGTTTGGACTGAACAGACGTCCAATATTGAAGAATTTCTTGTGTCACATTTACACCTGACTTGAGACAGATCTAGAACATAACAAGTTGAAGACTCCTTGAGTCCTGAGGAAAAATGACAGATTTTAATCTTGTTGCTATGACAACTCATCCAGTTTGATACAGATGACATACATCATTCCTCTAAATCTGAATACAAAATTGCCCAGGATGGCTATTAAAGACAGGTGCAGAGTGTTAAAAAAAATGGAGTTGAAATGTAAACACATTACATTATAACATCATGGGAGTGAAAAAAAAGATGCTATTTTGAGATGTTTTGTGCAGGTTATCATAGGTGTATCTAATCCGATTGACCGTGGGGCCTTTTGGATGTGAGTTTAATCAGCGTAAGGGCTTGTTTTTAGGCCTATGTTCTTCCCTCCCCTTATTTTTGAAGAGACACGTCTGCGTGTAGTCAAGCGGTATGCTCAAACCCTGGGGGCAATTTTCATGGTTCATTAAACCTGCCCTCCCATAAAAGAAGATTGGTGCTGACCCCTGTCAGAAGACGCATTGATCATGGAGATTTCGGAACAAACTCAGATGGGAAATGAAGTCAAAATCTAAAAGCTAGCTGTCAAAAACGTATTGACACCTTCTCCAAGGTTCATTTGCTATTTGCCCAGCAACAGCAGCAGAATAATTTCAAAGGGGGGGGGGTTGGCAAACAGTTGTGAGACCATCAGGCACCAGCCACTAATAGACTGATCCATTAAGCCCTGCCCCACGTAGGTCCTGCCAAAATTGGGAGGGGGGTCCTGCCCCCAGTGAAAAGTGGGGGAACACTCCTCCCAGCCCAGTTTCCCCTGCAAGTGTTGCCCAATGTAAAAAAAACAGTATTGCTGTAGGCTAGTACAACACGTAATAAATTGCCGAAATAAAAATGACTGACAAATAGACCAATGTGAAGCCAGCTTGAAGCATAAACTAGATCCGTATAGGCTTACCAATATGAAAAACATACCGTAACTTTGATCAGTAAACAGTCATTGCATTGCTTAAATGTATAACCAGTTCTTAATGTCAGCTTTTCCGATCTATGCTGCACGAATGAACGATTTTGGTACTTAGATAAAATAGATGAACTGATATCTGTAGGTCCTACAATAAAAAATAGAAAAGATACTAAATTCACTCAGTAAACGACCTGATTTTTTTCAGCAGAAGAGGTGACAAAAAATACAGATCTATTGATTTATAGTATGTGGTATTTACAAAAAATTCTCTAGGCATCCAATAATTGGAAGTGAAGTACCAAAAGTAATTTTCTCGAAACGTAATTGCCAAGAGATGAAAAAAGAGGGGATAAGCAAAGACTGTGAAAATGTGGCGCCAACTGTCTCGTGGCTCAATAAAAAGAGCTGCAGAAGTCACAGTTAATATTAGATTCGAAAGCAGCAACTGGAATGGGAGTTGAATGATCCTAGGTGCGTGTAGTACACCACCTAGTCATCCGCAATGACAATTTCCTTTGTATTAATGGTCCCAGAGATTGATACGGTCAATTTGCTAATACTCCAAAATGATGGCTTTGCCAGATAAATTGTGAGGCTCAGGGGAGGAGAAATGCCAGATAAATCATCTTATTTTTTGGGGGGGAGGCAATTTGTGGTCCATACAGCCTTCTGTCACTTGTGAAGGTGCAAAGGAGGACTTCTTCCATTTTGACGTCTGATGTGTTGTACTTCCTTTTTGTTTAGTTGTTTTTCATTTTGCTTTGCCCACAGTGGTTCAGCCAGGCTTTTCTCAGAGGGGGAGTGGGGCGGGGGAGGGGAGTGTGCCCACGGGGGAACCTGTTTACCATTGCTAGCCCCTCCTTGGCCACACCACTGAGTTTATATTATGGACAACTCTTTCAAGAACCTTGTTCAACAGGTCTGTGTTCACACTACAGTAGTGCATATCAACACACCACAGATGGTCATCTCCCTTCCCCCCCCTGGTGGGAGGGTTCCCATGGGGAGCAGTTTCCCCCTTGCCCCCCTGGCTATGACACTGCTCTTTGCTTTGTATCTGTGCACAATACATTTCTTTCGGACGGCAGTAACCACTGCTACTTGCAGACGTGAACCTGTCAACCAACCCTTGCAAGTGCAGGGACTTGGTCATAAGCTGTCAAGCACTAATAAGCTGGAGGTCGTGGGTTCGAGTCCCTGTGGGGTGAGCTTGTGAATCCATTTATTAGTTTTTGAATGGCACTCAGAATATTCTCTTCAGGGAAATGATGTCACTGAAAGGTAAAGCCGATACTGGCATTTTGCAACTGGTTTTTTTATTCTGCTATGATGAGGCATAATTTGTTTTCCTGAAGCAAAAGTTGTTATTTGGTAAACACGTGAACTGAGCTGAAATTGACTAGATTGACTTCCTGACAAGTTCCCAGCCTGCGACAAAACCACCTGAGCATTTTATGTTTTCAGTGAACTCTTGTCAACCTCGGAGGGGAACATTTTTTGCAGTGCAGATTCAGGACGCATCACACCTTGGCATACATAGTTTGACAGCCCATTTTCATTTGGCATGACCTACATGAAGAATGAACGGGAATATTCTAGGAAATGAGATCCTACAAACCATTTTGTGTCCAGCAGAAATGTGTCATGGGTCCGTTCTATAAATTATGGGTCCAATTTTCCCTGGCCCTGTCACATCTAATAGCTCAGGGCACATTTTCTAATTTCCAAGAGTGATGAATTAATGCAAATTACCTGCCAACCAAATAGAAATAGTTTGAAATCAAATTCAGTGGTATTTCCATGTCAAATTACACAGGTCAGGCATGACAGGGACACAAAATAATGTCACACTTTTGGACCCTGAATTTATAGAATGACCCTTAAATGGTAACTTGAATAACCTCCAGTTCCCAAGCTTAATGATGAGATGACGTCCAACCCACAAAACAATCCCCTAATGCACTGCATAAAAAGAGTTCAAACATCCCACCTCATCATTTTACATCCAACTTCACACATGTATGCAGTGGCCTGCGAAGAAGCGTGCATACTCATGTCTTCGATTTTGTTTTACATCAAACAGGCTGTGTAGGTTTTTCTTGTATATCTTAACCCAAAATCAATCAATCTGTTGATAAGGATCAATACCTGCAACGTGTGATGAATGGCGTGATCGGGGTAATAGTGAGCCCTAATCGTGCCGGAGAATGCAAAGTCACTCCCCGTCAGGCCCATTGCAGATTGCACGATTAATGGCTGGGCAGTTTGGGGAGCTATTATGAGAAACACTGAGGGAGAGGGAAATTAACTCTATGCTATTCTTGGATTTCGGCATCAGTTGCCCGGGGATCCTCCTAAATAACTCAGCAACTTGTCTGGCAAGACAGAGAGGAGAATCACTCAGGGGTTATGCCCTCCCACCCGAAAAAAGAGCCCCCCATTTCAAAGAAAAATGAAAAGTGATTTTTTGTTGTATTTCATTTTCTACCCGTCCGAAAGCATGTAAAAACCCTACAAATATATTCTCATCCCTCTGAAAGACTGTAAAAGGTAGACCCCCCCAAAACACAGTTTGCCAACCCCCCAACCCCCAAAATTTGGTTCTGTATCAGCTCTTGACAATTTGTTGGAAAAACAGTGTACAGCACTGCAAGATTAGGAGTGCAATACCTCTGTCTGCGTGGGCTTAGAATCTGGTAAGGTATGCTCATTAAATGTAAGCCTAGAATGAGTAAAAAGCTTGATGTGGGAAGCAGGCATGGTTGGGAGGGGGGGCTAGGGAGATTTAGTCTCCCCAAACTTTTGTCTAGGCCCCTAAAAATGGAAAAAAAAAAGCTGGGAAATACTGGATTCGCAGTAGCAAAAGTTACAAGGTGACATCACACGCAAGGGTCTAGCCACCGGCAGCGAAATTATTTTCGAAGTGGGAGGCCAGTTGTTGGACCATCAGGTATCAGCCATTAATAGCGCACTCCATTGAACCCACCCAATCACATGACCTGCAAAAACTGTGTGGGGGGCAGGCCCCCCCCGTTGAAAAAGTGGGGGGAGGGCTATCCCCACTTCCGCTGCCAGTGGGTCTAGCCCCCCCCCAAAAAAGAAAAAACTGCACATGGTTGGGAGTCCCAGACTCAACTGCAAAATTCTCAAAAGAAAGGATAAATGGATAAATCTTCCTTCATCTGTCAACCCATGGCAATAAGGTCAGTGTCTATGATGGGAGTTAGGCCAAAACACTACATGCGTGGGTTGTCTTAGGTGCATACTGAGAATGGGCAGACAAAGCAAATACAATTTTCCAGAGATGTGATTGTATACGTGTACAGGTTGCCTTGTGCATTTCTAATATGGGGCTGGGACCAAAAAACCAAACTTCCATCTCCATTCCCAAATCCCCCCAATGGAAACCACAATCTACAAGAACTGACTTATACATTCATTTATGCAGTGAAAACATTCATCAGTATTAGGCCCCATCTTTGCTACATTTCGCATCGATTAAAATTCCTGTTATGCAGACTTTAAAAGCATTCCTGATAGAGTATATACAATGCAACTGCTGACATTTTGGCAACATCTAGCAATAAACCTTTTGCCAGTTACACTTGAATAGAATCTGGTACACCGAGTTCATTAAATTCACGTGAAAATCTAAATTTGAATTTTCCATACTGAAGACACTATTGGTATACCACATGATTTGGGGCAAGCATTTGCTTAGTTTAATACGTAAGAGACATCTTGCACCAATATGCTGTTTTCAATGGATAAGAAGGGCACAAAGTAACCAGTCCATTCCAGAGATCGTGGTCGCTATGCAAAAGCTTGCCCTGAATCAAAAGGCATAGCAACAGTGTCTTTAGTCTGGGGAATTAAAATTGTTATGTTTATGTGCATTAAGATGACACAGTGTACCTGATTTTTTTCAAATTTAACTCGCAAAAGGCTTACTGATAGTTATCCAAGATCGTTACTGATAGTTATCCAAGAATCAAAATGTGACAGAGTTGTGTCTAGGAGAGCTAGCATGGATCCTGTTTAATATATGTCTAAGATCCATTGTCCACAAAACACTGAATAAAACATAACCGACCTTTTCCTTTTCTGGAAAACAGCAAAAAGCTCCACAAGAAAAAGTAATAGCCCCTTTCTTGATACAGATGTATCAACGTCTGTTCCCTTTGCTAAACTTCCCCCCATTCTCATCAAAACTAGATTGATTGCTCTGCCGCTGGTCTCCAGCCTAAGGCTGGGAATGGCCCAGTTTTTCACCCTGTCCTTGCTCATGGTTGCCCAAAACTGCCATTATCTCTCACTCTCACTGTCTCTTGTGATCCAAGAAATGATGAGTCCACTTACTACTTACAGGTAGACAACCCCAGAAAAGAAGAACAAGGGAAACCTTCTCAAATTGAATCTGATGGCCACCTCAGATAATGTCTGTCTCTCTTTAACTAGATACATTTATATGGGGAGGCATTTGGCCATGAAAAATTAGTGTGATGTTTCTCAGGCAGGAGGGGGGCTTTCAGTTGAATGAAATTTCACAATGGCCAGATAATTTAGTTCAATTTATTATCAGTAAGATAGGTCACTGACACCGTTAATCTGTTCTGTGGCTGTGTATGCAGCCATAGTGCAATTACTATCAAAAGTAGGGGTAGGGGTAGGAGAGAGTTCAGGGGAGGGGGAACATTCCACTTTGGTCCCATGCCTATGTGGCCTATGATTTGTAGAAAGCTGCAAATGTACTGTCTTGAAAACCTTTTTGCCATGCACATTCGTTCTCTTTTAAGAAATCCAACCCGTCTTAAGGAAAACATTTCAGCTCTACATCCTGTCGTCGAACTTGTTACATGATGGCTTTGCTCTTAGCTGGGCATTTCAACATTTACCCGGCATGCTCTGCCTGAGGGGTCGGTGACCTCTGAGAATCTTGGACATTGGCAGTCCTCTCCCCCCATCATCAGAAAACATTCAACATGGTCAGAATGAATCAATTTGGTTTCATTAAATCTGAATGGATTTCAGGTGCGTCAAGGACGGTACCGAAATGCATGAAACTTCATCCCCGGAGCAAATTCATTCCGGGGGCAGCTGATGAAGATTGAATCCTAATGCAATTGTGCGAGAACAAATTATCGCCTAACTGACTCCAGCTGTTTTGTGGAAATCTGTCAGACAAAAGGGTAATTTATTCTTGTTTGCAAATTGAACCTTGATCACTCTAGGTAAACCAAACTCTGAAACTGAAACAGATTTCACGTTTTGGCAGCACCAACCTTAGTCAACTTTGGATCAAGATGAAATGAACAAAAGACCAGTGGTGTATGGGGGCAAATTGTCCCTCCCCCCATGGATTTTTAAAAAAAATACTATTTCATAAGGAAGAAAGCAAGTAATTGGTATATTTATTCATCAAATATTAGCACCAAAAACCCTAAGAATATAACACCATAACACCACCATCCCCCAACATCATGTTGAATGCGCCCAAAGCCGCATTTGCTTTTGAATTTGGCCCCACTAACACCAAAGCTAGATACGCTGCTGCAAAAGATACTTAATATCAGGTTCATGTGTGTTTAACTAAAAACTCATCTGAAAGACAATAGCAGTGGGGATGGCATAGCCCTAAAATATGTAAATACTGTAGCATCCAAGGCATATCTAAAATCTAATAAAAGGAGGAGATTCATTAAACGAACAGTACAGGGAAACTGAATGGGAGCTTGCATGATGGACAAAAGAAATTGACTTAGGCGGGATTTGAACCAGTGACCTCCAGAGTGCCAGAACAGTGTTTGGAAAGTTGCACATTCCAAAAATCCAGCTCCAGTCATTTTTTTCTGATCATATTCATTAAAATGAAGTGAGATCAGTTTTGCAATTCATTGCAAAATATTCCTACACTCTCCAAACAAAAAAACAGTTGTGGGTTGACAAAATGTAAACTTGTGCTCGTCAAGGAAACCTCTCAATAGTCTTTTATGCCCTTGGCCCAACCAACCCAAGGCTGTTTCAGTGATTAAGTTCATCCCTTTCCCCGAGATCTGGCTCACAATTAGACAAAGAGCCAGAGGAGAAATGCATGCGACAGACATATGAACTTTCCGAACCCTCTGCGATCTGCTTACTAATTACGGCACGTGGAGCAAAATCTTTCCCTCTGGAAATCTGACCATGGTAAGGCAGTGTGCAGTAATAAACAACATTCCATATGTAACCACACAGATTATTCAACTGTGATAGAAATCCCCTTGAGCTCCAAAAACTGTTATGTGCAATTCATACAGTCTATTTATGCATGAACATCCGCTGCGTTGTAACGTTTTCCACGAATCACTTTATTTCACTATACTTATCCATGATATCGTGTGACATATTGAGGAATCTCTATTATGAGTCAGTTACAATAGTGCACAGCAAAGCATCAGGAACATTGTTCCATTTTTCGGTCCTTGACCTCGAGCATATAGGACAGAAGAGAAGCTGAGTTCATGATATACAATTTACATTAAATATGTCCTTGACTGGCGGTTCAATAAACATGCACCACTGGATTATTAAATGGAACATGTTTGGAATGTGCCTATTCTCCATCAGCAAGTGAATGTGGTTGTTTAACTAATGGTAATTCTCCATGGCAATTTGTTGCTAGCTTCGGGCATGGGGGGCCCCATTCCAGCTTGGGGGAAGGGGCTCATCAAAAGAACAGCTTTGATGGTTATTTTTTTTCTGATAGGAGGGGGAAGCAGGTGTTTGCCGGGGGGTCCCTCCTTTCGTCCCCCTTTGCAATGGGCCTGGGAAGATGTTGTTTTGTTTTAATGGCAATTCCAGCTACTCAGGCTATTTGTGCTAGTAACTACACGTGTATTCATTACCTTTATTAATCAGCATCACTTTACGGAGTTAGGAAGAAGGTCCAGTTTTAGAGGCAGGAGGAAACCAAAGCACCTCCAGAAAACCTGTGAGAGTGAGTATGGACTGGAAACCAAGTGCACTTAAAGCCTGGGCCAAGCTGGGACTCAAACCCGGGCCTCATTGGTGCAAAGCGAGGTGAGAACCGCTATGCTTAACCCGCTCTCCCGTTTGGGAAGATGAACAACTTGGTAAAGTTCAATATGTCAGCAGTACATCAATGAGAACAGTATATGCCAATTGAGATGGCATGCAAACTGTCCTGGTTAAAGTGGGTGGAGCAAGATATCAAAGTCCATCCAGTCTCCTACCAAAAGCCTTGCCCATCCTTGTGCTGGATGTGGACGCACTGAAATCCACCTCTTAGGGCCCTTCATTTTCAGCCTTTTAGGCCATGGTTTGTGCATTGATGCCTTCTTTTATCAAGGTTATGGACCATTAATCAGTGAGCAGGATATGAAGCACGCATGGAATGGCCAGAATAATCATACCACAGTCATCAGTATTTCCAGATTTTCAAATTCCTTATACTGGACAAAACTCAGGAGGAAACTTTGCCTTTGAGAAAGATTCTGCTGGGACTGAAACATCAGGTTCTCCTACTACTTTGAGAAGAAGAGTTTCCGAGAGAGAAAAGAACTTTTGATGATTTCTAAAGCTAATTCCTGGATAATAAATACAATCAAGCCACAAAACCAAATACTGTCTAAAGCTTTCATATTGTAACAAGAGTTCAAGGGTTCTCTTTACAGGACGCAGCACTCTCTTATTGTAGAGGAACTGCACTTTTTCCAATGGTTCTTTGCCATATTAAAGGAACTATTGCCAAGTACCACATACAACTCGGTCCGGGGATGTAGCACATATAACATCATTAGTGAGTTTCTAAAATTCTCTAAAAACTTCTAAAAGCTGGAGTGTAAAAGAACACCCACATAGTCTTTAGAGCTAAATTATCATCATCTGAGTTTGTAGAAACCAAACATAACCTAGCATGAAGGTCAGCGAACTTCAAAATTGGTAACTGGACTCTTCAGCTTTGATAGCATTATGGTTCCCATAAGATCTACTCAGAGATTCCGCAGCCCTCCCAATGAGCGTGACACTGCTCAGTTACACTGCCCCCTAGGCTCCAGCTGAGCAGAGGGGTAAGGTCCGACCCACACCAGCCACCGTCATCACGTCCAGCTAAACCAAACCAGCTGGGACCCCTTGGCAATGTTCCCAAGAGAGGAGTTGAAGAGAAAAGGACAGGGAGAAGGGAAAAAATTAAATAGCCAAAGCAATCCGATGTGTGCCATATCCAGGCCAACTAGCCGTGAGTGTGTAACAGTGTATGTCAGGCAAAAATGCCAACCATTCCAGTATAAACTGCTTCGGTCGATGTCTGTAAACCCACATAATTCTAAAAGCACGCCAGGGTCTGCGTGAACACCGAGAAAATGTTCACTTAGAGATTACCATGGTGGTGAACATTATGGGGACCAATTTATTTTAGGCCTAAACTGTATACTTCTGGAACTACTTAATTTTGTTCAGAAAGACAGCTGGTAAGGAATGTAGGGGCTCCTCATTAATCAGACCTTGTTCAGGCAAAATTTGAGAAATTTGAAAACAAAATCCCCCACTACCTGATGTGAATGTCACTGCATGAAGTGATTCTGCCATGCCTATTACATGTCTGAACATGTTAGACAAAAAAAGCAACAAAATACAGGGGCACAGAAAAACATCATTAGAGACAAGAAACATACTGCTCAAAAGTTCTAAGAAATATATAGGCTAGGTATCAGGTTGATCTTTCTCACAGCCCTGTAGGTATTCCTGTAATTTTCATTTATCAAAATGTAACAATCAACACTGTATTATAACAAAGGGTGTCTGTCCTCGCATCCCTTGCATAGTATTTCCAATTGCCACATTCAAGTGCCAGATGTGCTCACTGCTGTGGTCTCCATGGAGCATACGATGGCTCTGTTGATATCGGAAACTGTATCCAAGCAACATCGTGAAATCGGATTAGCAAGTCCAGACTCTCAGTGGAAGAGCGAAGCACTGAAGCCATGGGGCTGTAAATACTGAACCACATGATTGAAACCTGCACAATCCACAGTGGAGGCACAAAAAATGTCCTCTTTCCCGAGAAACTCCACAAAAGCCTTGAAGTTGAACAGCACAGTAACAAACACTTTTAACCAATAAACCCTCAGAAACCGACCAACGCTAAAGAGCCAACTGTGTTCTAATATTGGACTTTTTCATCGTTCCAATTTACTACGGCACAGGTTTACCTTACCTCTGGTTCTCTTTTTAAACAGCCATCACACAGACCATGGAGCTAATAAAACACATGAACATACCACCAGAAAGCTAAGTCACCTGTTAGTCATTTAGGTTAATTGAGCCGGTAATACCCCCTCTTGTTTTCACGCCCAGAAGTGTCTAAATATATCCCCGAAAAGTGACAGAGTGGTTGACTGTGTCAACAGTGGAAAGCCACAGCCGGGGACTCAGGTTTTTGTCTGCAGGTGAAGTTTACGGCCATATTGGCTTTCGCTGATGATTCACACCATGCAGGAATAAGAACACACCAGAGAACCTACTGTGAACTTGATGCATATCGGCAGTTCTTCCTGCCGATCAACAAAACTCTGGCTGTTTTAACTCTCCTTTTCCTTGGGTAAGTGGTTTTAACAGCAAGTAACTGATTCAAGTTTTTTGGCCTGAAAGTAATATATACGTTTACTGATTTTTTTTCTTGAGTTAGATTGGTCAAATTGAGAAGATTATTGAAAGGGATTAATGTATCAATTCCATCAAGACTTCACAAAATTACAACCCTTCTCAAGTGCATTTCTAACTGGCTGATTTTTGTCCATTTTCAATGCATAAATTAGGCAAATTGATCCTATGACTCTATTATTACAAAGAGATTAATCAGCAACTCCTGGAACCGCTATTGCTGATTCACTGCACTCACCTCTGATAAATGGACCACGCACTGAACAACGGTTACACTCATTAAAATCCAAATTGATCACTTTGAAAGTTGAAAAAGACATATCCAAAGCAATAACCTCTCAGATCAAAAACCCCCAAAAATGAAATACCAGAATAATAATAATATACTGTGAATAAAAAATGTTTAAAAAAGAAGACATTTGGGCCTCAAGTCTGAAAACCCCAGACATTTGGGGCAACAGAATACTTAAGTTCCATGGTACATGGAGGAATGATTCAAAAAAAAATGTCACTTTCTAGTCCTTATTAAAAGGCCAGCATTTGAAGTTTTGACAGGTAGCATATTATGCACCTGATCTGGCTTAATGGCATCATTTCCTGCCAAGAAATGCACTAGACTGAGAACAATTTGAATCAATCACTGCTCAGCTGCTTTACACTGGAGGCCCAGTCAACCGAGGAAAGTGTCATTTCTGCTTTCTTAACTCCTTCCCAGGGCAAACAAACAGGAGGTCTATTTATATCCATGGAGGTGGGTTATTGGGATAAACCTCAATTGGAGTGGCTCCTGCCAGGCTTGGAGGAAGAAAGGATCTCAGGATTACCAAAAGCTCCGCGCTGTTTCAGATATATAGCTTGAATACTAGAGCAAGCGTGGAATTTGAAGTCTGCCGCTGCTATTGCAGGGTTCCCACAAGGATTTGAAAACCAAATTTCAAGAGTTTTTAACATGAAGGAATTTCCAGGACTAAAATGTGACAATGTCCATGACATTCAAGGCCATCTTGCAGAGAGAACTTGTTTGTTGTTATGAACCAGAAGACTGCTGTATCCTCTACTATAGACTGACAAGGATATAGCCTATAAATTCACAATTATATCTTAATCACATCAAGAGGAGCCCATTAAAATAATCCTTTCAGGATGTTCATTTCCATGACTTTTTCTGCGGTCAAGAGGAAATTCCACAACACTGTATTTTTCCTCAATTTTCCATGATTCTTCACAGAAGAGTGTTGGTTATTATCAACCCATTTTGGGAAACTTATCATGACTCTAAAAGTTGGAATACATAACTCAGATTCGGGTAAGCCTAATTGCAGTTTTGACCCTCCTTTGGATAGAATTTAACACAGGCAATTTTTCAGTGATGATATTTAAAGGAAAAGTCTTCCGATTTAAGAGAAAGAGAGAGAAAGAGAGAGAGGAGAAACGAAGAAAATAGAACCCAAACAAATCATTTACTGTTGAATTGTGTAGACAGTTGTTTGCAAAAAAGATGTCAACACTTTTAAGCTGGGAATTCATCCAAATCTCTGAAACGCTGCGACGGCAGGCCTACAGTTTGTTTATTTTCCAGTCTGAACTGAAATCGTATCATCTCCACATCTAATGGAAAAACACTGTGACATGTCCCAACACTGGGGCTCTTTAGTGACATGCCACAAAGCTGCCACTTTCTTTCTTCGCCTTTTTAAATGTCACCGAGGTCCAGAGGCAATGGCACTGTTATGCACAATTTCCATCCCAATTGAATAAAGGCAATTCCTCCGTGTATCAACATGATTTACTTTGCTGCTGTGAGCGACACATTGAAAAATATCTGGTTTCTGATCACAACGCTGAATTGATAGCTGATCAAAGCACAGATTTTTCACAAACTTCTTTTTAGTCGCAAAACAGATATCATGAGCGGGAGGAACATTGAGCTTTAACAAAATGATAGCACTGCAGCCTTTTGACTTTCAATATAACACTGAATATATACTGTCAACACCACTGAGGATAAATTAACGTACTCAGGTAACAATTAATTTTGGCATCTACATGTACGCAGCGGCAAATGGCAGAATTTATCAGCCAATTGATCAGGATTTCAGAGTACGTTCATTAATCATATTTTTCTGACAGGCCTACCCTGTCAGTGAGGTGCACTCTATGCAAAAATGTAGGCATAACAGTCTTTGCTCATCAGAGGGCATTTTCAGCCACTTAGGCCTACAGCAGGTGGGTACTGGTGTTCACCAGTCCCTATGTTTCCTGGTTCCTGTTGTTTCCCAAATTAGACACTTCTACATAAATAAGAATGAACATAAAACATATCCATGCCTGAATGGGGTCATTCTGTGAGGAAAATAGGGAGTGGGGAACAAGGACCGGGGAACACCAGGGAGGCCCCCTTGCAGCAATCCTGCAAATGAGCTCCTAAGCCAATTCAAACTTCACACCTTAGACACTGCTACAGGTTAAGGTTACCCTGTGTGTTAATTATATCACTACTGGCCAGATCCTAACAATGACAATTGATATGCTGAGCAGAGAAAATTGCTAGGCACAGAAAATATTTGTGAGCTGAAAGAGTGAACTTCCTAAGGAAAGGTACCTCTCATAAGCTTCAAGACATTAGTCAGTGCTCTTTTTTGGCTGAGCAGGAGTATGCTGTTGTTTTAGTGGTTCAATCCTTGTGAAAATAGCATGCAGGTGTCTTGCTTTGTAATTTTCTTAAATCTGTTGGCAGGATGCTCAAGTGAAAATTGGGACTCAGGGTTAAAGCACTATTTCATCACTGCCAAGGAAACACATCACCCCAAAGTGAGCTAATGGTGGAGAGATGGCAGCTGAGACTAGAGGGTAGAATCTCTTAGCAACAGAGAGGACAGGACGGACAGCGAGCTGAGGTGCATACTGGTTTGTATGCAGAATTCAAGCTAATGGGTAGACTTGCCTCAAAGTAGTTTGACCTGAAATGTAGCTGAGCAGACAGGACAGATATGGCTAGGCCTCGGGTGAGTGAATTGGTGAACACTTGCTAAAAAGGAATTATAGAGGAAAAGTGCTCCAGGGGCCAATGAATGGTAGCACAAATTTGCCAACAGTCATACCAACATTCTTCTGGATACTTTTAAGGGAATATCATACACAGTAGTCAAGTCTGACAGGCTGATACTACATGAGGTTGAACGGAGGTCAAACATGAATGGCATACATGTGGCATTCAATTGGAGCGCCAGCATAACACACACCATGGGATGCCAACATGCTTGTGTTATTTCTGGTCAATTCAAATGCTGCTCAAAGTTTGCGCACAGAAACAATTACATGTCACATACCAATATCAAATGATGGCATTACTAAGGGAATACGTAGGCACTTGGCAAGACATAAAATGTTCCTATTAGACCAGATCAGGAGAGTAATATCCAAGCTGAAGGGTTTGGGACACTATCAGCATCCGTTCTCCTGAGCCGGTCTTAAATGAATGTTTTAAGTCTGGCCAAGCACATGTTTAGCCCTTTAATAAATACCTTTAGACAAAGTCAAAGAAAGTTTTAAGAATGATTTATTTCCAACATTTTGTTAAACAGTTTCACTTCATTTTGTTTCAAGCATCTCTCTTGCAGTGTTGTGGGATGTTACTCACATGAGTAGTAGGAAAAAAATCCTGCTATAAAGAGATTGGCATGCATGTGGTGTACGTGTACTGGGTGAGGGGGTGCACAGCCAGCTGATACTTAACAACCGTGTGAGACTGGCCACACTAAAGGGCTCTCACCGTCACAGCCAACTGGAATGACCGAACAATATTTATTGGCTTCAACAGACAAACAGGAACGTGTGCACATGGTTCTTCTCCCTTTTAAAACAGAGCTAACATGTACACCATTTTTTATGCAAACTGGTTTGCCTGCCTCTGTAGAGGGCATTTTTTTAAATGCTCGATTGATGTGAAAAGGTCCATAACGTACATGCACATACGTGGGTACCCATAATGAAGTATCAAGTTACTGGACAAAATGACTCAATGCCCCAAAATAAAATGAACAAACTATTAGCCTGTTGACATGCTTACTTAGATTACTGATATAAGTTACCACCAACATCCTGTTATTTGAAGTTGTTCCTGTTATATGTAGGATATCATTTTGAAATGGACTACTGTAACAAAACTCTGCATGTAATATATACAATTGTATAGTGGCTTTGCCAATAGGGCTGATCGTGTTAATATTCACTGTTCAAATATTCGACTTTCAATTTGTTCGAATATCCGAATATTCCGTCATACTGACCGGCAGATTGTCAATGAACAATAACACACACGATTGTACATTATAATCAATATAATAGCATAATAGCTTCTCACATCTAGGAGCATCTCCAGCCATGATTTAGCAAGATTTCTGAGATGAACAAGACTTCTTGCCCTGTTGAAAATTTCTATTCCGTTTAATTTGTTTAATGGATAATTTACTTTTTGAATCGTAAGATTTCAGACGCTTTTCATTTGAATCGGCTAGAAACAAGCCTCCAGAGTGCAATTTTTCTCATTTAAAACAAAACAAGATTTTCCCTTCCTTTTCATGAATTTTGCATTCGAATATTCAAATTCAAAAAATAATATTCGAATATTCGACAATCGATCAAATATCAAATCAGTATCTCTTTAGAGATTTCAGAGCTGGTTTGAATGTTGCCTTTTACCACAAAAATGGAGACTGGCAAACTTCTGAATTGCTGATTCTTAATACCATCACACGGAGATGCTACTCTGGTCACCTCGGTCAAACGTGCCAAGATGCAAACATTGGAGTTCATCAAAGGAACCAATACTAATCAACTAAGCAACATTTGGAGCGGATTGGTATTTGGAAAATACATTACAAGGCCATGGCAGCAGAACGATTTTCAAACTGAAGGGGAGGGCCAGTTATGAGACCATCAGGCATCAGCCATTAAAAGGTAGGTTCATTATGCCCCACCCCATTCTAGGATCTGCATAAGGTGAGGGAGGGAAATGCCCCCAAGTCGAAAAAGTAGGGGGGCCACTGGTCCCCCAAGTTTCCTCCCTCCCGCTTCTGGTGCTAGTGATACAGGGTAATATTCCTTTTTGAAAAGGAGCACCATTCAGCGTTGAGCTATGCCTCTCACACTGTAAGTGATTGATAGTGATGCATTGGGTACACGAAACGACAATTTTGGGCACTGTGGCCAATATAATGAACAGTGTTTCATGGGAACTAAATAGGCAAACAGTGCAAGGGGCGACAGCTCGCGCTCAGTCCCACCATGGGATGTATTCACTGCTCAACCCATGTCTGTGCCTAGAACAACTTTCTATTTTCTTTTTGCTGTTGGAGACTGGCGGCAAATCAGATGACTGCATGACTGCATTTAATTCCCCACTGGTTTCTGTCTTTCAAAACCTCTGGCTATTGACAACAAACTTTGCAAACCCAAAAAGGGGGGGGGGAGGAAAGCAATACAAGAACACTTGAGATAAGAAAGAAAAACTGTAAACAGAATTGCCTTGCAGATTTAATCCAATCAACATTTTGTTTACACCATTTCCAATCTCCAATCTAGGGACTCCATGTATTTTGCCAAGGGAGGAATAACAACAGCTTTGTTCCAGACATTTTCTTGGAAATTACATCACAGTAAATCATGCATTTTTCATGTCATTGAGAACTTTCTGAGTACTCGCTTTCTACAAAATATTGACCTGTTTGTTTGTAAACATCCAGAGAAATGTTGACAGCAGACATTAAGGCAGTGTTGACAAAAACTTTGATGTAGCATAATGTCACACCAATTACCTTATATGACCTGGCTGGCATGCAGTAAACTTGGTATCTAGAAAGCAGAGTAGGCCTACTACAACTATATCTGCCTTACACTTTGTGAAAAATGGGCACTAGGAACGCTCCACACACCTCTAAATGCAACAGTGAAGTAGCTGTTCAAGCTAGACCAATTTCACTTTAAGACTGCTGGTTTTTCTTTCTTTGGCTGCCTTCCTCTACAGAATCATCGTGAAAGGAATATTTGCATTGGATCCAATTGTAAATGTATGGAAGTTAATACCAAGTTGCATTGAAGCCAAAAGGAAAAGATGAAATAACTGAGGTTTGGAAAATGACTCAGACTGAACTCATTGCAAACATTTGATTGACAGTGTTTCCTCTAAAGTATGTTTACCTCCAATTTAGCCTCTAGTGTAAAAACACCCCTCTTTAAGAGTTCCATTTCCTTCTAACAAAGCAGACTGCTATGCGATACATGCCAGAATTATCATCGGCGGCATTCACCTGCCAAAACTTCAAATTTCCAGGGCAGTGAGCGGACACGTTGTGGTGACACATGCAATAACGTTTACCCTGGCCGAGTTCCGACCCGGCGTTATTGAACGAGGTGGACTCCTTCCCAGAAACATCCTGCAGGCCAGTCGGTTCCTTTTTCCCAGCTGGGGCTAGAGTTTCAGCGTGCCGGTGTTAATTTGCGGCAAATTTTGTCAAAATGTCGAGGCAGATTACAGGATGACTTTTCATTGGCAAGTCTCGGCTTACGCAAATGGACTTGTTTTGACACTGTCCAGGGCAGCATTAACAAATAGAAGAAAAATCAGGGAAATGGCCATACTTTCTTTGAACAATAATTTTTTACAATGTCAATTCAAAACATAAAAAAAAAAACAATTTTTTTCATTTCAATACATTTGGCCATTGTAACCCTAATAGCTGATGAAGTTAAGGAAAGACTGATGCACCACTGAAGTTGAGTGGTGAATTACCAGAAACAAAAATTAAAGGTTCTGAAGAGCAGACTACAACATGATAGTAGCAAACCTGGCATGGCATTTTCACCAGACGTTTGCCAATTTTAGAAAAGTCATCTGTGTCCTCTTTTAAAAAGTCCCATTTAGAAAACAGAGAATGGTTGGAATATCCAAATCCCTTCATTTGTCTAACAGATGGTAGAAACTGAAGAAGACAGTTGGAGTCTCATTTGATTCAATTGTCAACTGTCATCTGATGACTGCCACCATTTCAGAAATTCTCCTATAGACAAACTCTCTTCTCCCCTTGCACAGGTCTTAGTGTCACAATAAATGTTAACACAAAGAAACTCACTAGTAATAATCCAAACTAGAGCCCAATAAGCTGTGAGTTACATTTGAATAAAATATGGTACAGTGAGTTATCTGAATGCACATAGACATAACGATTCAAATTACCAGGACTAAAGACACTGTTGCGATACCATGCGATTTGGGGCAAGCTTTTGCATAGCGACCATCATCATCTCTGGAATAGACTGGTCCCTTTGTGCCCTTCTAATCCATTGAGAATAGTGTATTATTGCCAGGCATTTCCTATGTAACTAAGCAAAAGTTTGCTCCAAATCATGAGGTATAGCAATGGTGGTTTTAGTATAGAGAATTCAAATTGTAATGTTCACATGAATTTAAAGAGCTACCAGCTTTTATTCAAATTTAACTCGCAACAGGCTTATTGCAAGGGCTCTGTGTACCCAAGTCTCAGCTAACACCTGCTGTCACCTGCCTTACAATCCATCCCTTGCATAACTCAGAAAATTAATCTTAAAAAAAAAAGATAAACATGCACTTTACATAATAATGCCCACCAACTTTGGTGAATTACTGTAGGCAGGCATCCCCAATCTTCTCAAGTTAGCTTGAGTTTCCATCATTCTAAATCTGGCTGGAGTATTCTAAATGTCAAGGCAACCAGACATATTGATTAATTAGGGGTAGACTGGATTCACCATGTGCATTTTGGGTTCAAGCTCTCATATCTCCTCTCTTAGAGCTAAAACTGTGGATAATGCCTTGTCCTTCCACATGATGATAATAATTGATATAAAATTCGAAGGATTTTGGCTAGAGATTAAGTTGGCCTTCATGTATAACCATTTCAATGATGAAAAAGTGTGACCTGCTTGGTTTAATAAACAGTGGTGTAACCGATAGGGGAGGGGCAAGGGGGAACAACTGCTTCCCCTGTGGAAACTATTGCCCCCTGTGGAAACTATTGCCCCCTGTAAAATTGGGGAGTTACTATCAGGCCAGTACAGACAGGCACCATACCTTTCTTTCCACCCCAGTAAGTCATGCCTGTGTTAGTGTTATTGGAAAACAGTGCAACCCAACAGGCATGCTTAGAATTTTCAGATGCCCAGATTTAGCTTTCCAGAAATCTGGCTTCATTACTGAGAACTGAGATGATGCACATGTGGAAGTCTTTCCCTCTGACAGAGACATGGTCACTGTGACTATGTTAGTCTCCAGTACTAGAAGTGGAACGGAACTCTTAGAGGGCCTTCAGAGCACTTAATTTTGGCATTTTACCTACCTGTCTGTAATCCTCCCCCCCCCCGAAAATTTTTTGCCCAGTATTTTTTTTAATCAAAGTAACAATGTTGACTCTAAATCTATAAATGATACAAACTGTGTTTGTTTGCTCAGTTTGAACATGTTTTATGTGAAAAACCAACATGACAGAGAAGATTGAAAACATGCTAGCCAAGGTTCACAGGACTTTCGCAAACATTTGGTTTTAGACTGACAAACTCCTTCGCACATTGCGCTTTGAAAGTCAGCCAGTTAAATTTTCATCACACTAACCCCATTTTCACAATTTTCTAAGTACATGTCATGGCCCATTTTTGTCAGGCCCCCCCCTTGCATCATGATGGCTGTTCGTGTTCCTCCTCTTTTCCACCGCTCTGATGCTCTCCCCACCGCTCTCCAGTTTCTCCAAAATTCAAATAAGGTTCGTTAATACTGCATGCTGTTCATCACTCGTCTGGTTGTTCTCACGTGCTGGGTCCAAAGGTCTCTTTGCCCGAGTCACACATTCTACGATTCCATGACAGGAATTGAGTTTTGAACCTGATGATGTAATCTGTTACAAATACCCTTAAATATACTGTGAAATAAGCTATCCTGATCAACAGATAAAATAAACAACCCCTCCCCAAAAGAGCATCAAAATGCCTCCTGGAAAGGAAAACCCACGCACTTCTTCTTGAAATTATTAGAATGGTGGTCTGGTCTACAACATTCACTTTTTGTGTGTGTCTGTCATCTCTCAAATGGCTTTTGCCCTGTGAGACAATAACTCACCAAGACTACCCCTATTTCCAAACAAATTTGCTCCAATAACAAATAGGGTCAACAAAACTCAATACCTCATTTTTTGGCCGCCAGCTTGCAAAGTAATACCGGGGTAGCCAATTGGAATTAGCCCTCCCCCCAGCTACGATTCCTCCTACTGTTGGCAGCAGCCATTTCCATTGCTATTTAAACAGTTTTTCCTCCAACCCCCGCCTTCGTTCCTCAACCCATCGCTGTTGTCATATAAAGACGTTTCTCAACCGTAACAGCCCGATTAACTTCCCCTTTGGAAAGTGACTCCTCTCAATCATTTTTAATAGAATGGTGAATGCCTCTCCATTTAAACTAGCTTCTCCCTCCATCTCCCTAAGAGGGGTTTTACCCACCTTCCCACTTTGAAAGTGTGTCCTATTAACAGCAAAGACCTATTTCCTCTCACCTTTCGATTTATCATCGACTCCCGCCTTTTATTCAGCTTGCGAGAAAAACTAATCTAACAAATGGAATTTTTTTTGGCGGGTTAGATCCTTTTTCTGTTTATCTGATCAAAGACGACAATAATCCCTTTTGGTCCCCGGGGCGAGTTTTTTTCTCTCTGCTCATAAAAACACTTACAGGATAAGTGATAAAGAAAACACCTGTACTTCTGCGGCTATAAAGCGAGGGAGCGAGTCCAGGGTTCGCTTGGAGAGATCTCCGACGAAAAAACTGCCGTGCAGCAAAATTTAATTAACGCTCTATCAGGTTATGGCAGAAGGACCCTATGGCAGGGCCAGTGTATTTACTACGAATGCGCACATCCCATCTCCCCAGTTAATTGGATTGAGCGATGTAGGCTTCCATGGCTGTACACAAGCCGACACGTAAAAAGGGGTCTTGGGTTTTGCAGCCGCTTGGGCAGCCTGCTCACATTTGTCAGTGCCCTTAAATGTTCTACCTGTAACAAAACGCTGATTACCACGTCGCGATTAGTGAAGGATGTTGAAATCTGACTCAGGTAGTGTTACTAGAGAAAAAAGTCTCCAGTAAGACAACTTATTTGAGACTTTGGCCTTTTTTTCTTCTTTGTATTTGGAGGACCAGAATCAATACTTAAAGTGATGAAGATGGATTCCATTCACGGTTAGCCGCTTTCCTGGGCTAATGCACACAAACACACTGAGTGTATTCATCCAGCTTAATTAGGACACACTCTAAACAGAGCATCGGAAAAGGTGTCAGCATTTACTGTAACCTAAACATTCAGAGTGTAACACGAACTAATCCACTCCGTGCACGCACTTTGTGTTGTCAGGAACATGACAGATATTTTACAGAATGTGAGTTTACGAGCGTAAACAATGTAGCTGATAGAGACTAATAGGAAGAAGGCAATGCTGATGCGGTGGCAAAGGGATGTCTCAAGCATTCTTAAACTTGACAGGCATGTGCATTTTGGCAAACTCTTAATATCAGTGTGTTGTGTTCGAATCCAGTCACAAGTCCCTCCACAAGGCTTGTCCTAAGTAACAGGGTGAACATTGACAAAAGAATGCTCTTTTCGTCACAGCTCATTTGAATAGCCTGTGAATTGGCTCAAGACTGAATGACTTCTGATGGACTTGTGATGGACTTACAGGGACTTGCAGGGACTTGTGATGGACTCAAATACAACATTGGTTAATTTACTCTTTTGGTGGAAGAGACCCCAGTTTTTAAGCATCTTTGCTAGGCATAGGATGGACCATTTGTCATTATTTGCATGGTTTTTGCCTGAAGTAACAGAAATGCTCAATAATATCTTAAGACAGGTGCTTAGTAACTAAACGAATGAAGTTTTAGCTCTGTGAATATTGCATAATTCAGAAAATATACAATACATGCATGTTTGGGTCTATTTGTCAATTCGAGAGTTGCTACACCGTAGTTTAAATTGCACCCAACGATCTAGAATGCAGTAGGATTGCTACATGACAAAATGCACACCTGCACACACATAGGAAATGCAGCTCCCAGCACGAATGCTTCCAGAGTTGTGCCACTTGACAGACCCACTGTTATCCATTCTAAAATGACTGTAGGCCAGATGGAAGAACTTCATTGTGATTTTCAACCACAATCTGGTCAGTAAGTCTTTGAAAACCTGCAAGTGATCCACGCTACCTTTAAAATGAACAGATTGAATAGACAGAATAGGATATCTGTTCTTACTGCATACATATACATGTACAGTGAGCGATTTCCCATGTATCACATCGCAAAATGTGACATGTTTTGGACAATCTGTGATCCAGTTTCAAAAATGGACAGTGATGACGCAATTCTTCTGCGGACGATTCTGGAATTTTTTTGCATGTGTGATGGCCAAAATGGTGAACAATAATCGACATATAAAACCCAAGCTTAGTGTTTTAACGTGATTTAAATTACAACAGAAACTGCTAAACGAAAACTGATTAGTTGCTATACAAAGTAAATCTTTTGCTATGCAAACAAAAAAGAGCATAGCGAATTTGCTATACAAAATTTTAACATGAAATCACTCAATGATGTACATGGAATACTATCCCAAATCCCATGCACGTGTTAGGTGGGATATTAGGAATCTCGCCTCGTGGCAAAACTGACAGGGTTTTACGGTCAGCCACATGAAGCATGAAATTGTCTGACATTAAAATTCTATTCTGCTGTCTGGCCTGGGGAACTTTATACCATGAACAATCAGAAGACATCTGCAGTATAAACTGAATCCGGACATTCCAATTGTTTTTCGTTTTTCTTCTGCCACATTTAAAAATAGACTGTGATCATGGAAATGTGACAAATTTTCAGCTTACACAGTTGTTTGTCTTAAATAGCCTTGGTTTTTTATTACGGATTGCTGTTTTTCACTAAATTCATCACTATGCTTTTGCAGTAACTCTGAATATTTTTATAATGTATAAACATACTGTGAGCCAAAAAAGTGCACAATAGGGTTTCTTTAAAACCAATCAAACTGAAAGGACCAAAACAAAAGACAAAAGAAAAAAATAAAGTGATCTTTAAAAATTACTGTTTCTTGTTTTGGGATGAAAAAAACAAGTTATGATATGGACTGGTATACCTATGTGTTCTCTTGCCTTTAAAGAAATGATATCTTAGGACACTTTGGATCTGCTTGCACTTTCGTCTTAAGCAAGAAGTACTAAAAAAAACCCCAAAACAGCACTAATATACAGACCTTCCATTGTGATTCTGAGCCTTACATGTACTTAGTATGCTTTAATTGGTGACACAATCACTTCCTTCACAAACACATGCATCAGCATTGTTCTTGTAATGTGATGATATCCCACAAGGCATGAAATACAAACTAGGTAGTCCACAGTGACAGCAGTCATGATACAATGGAGCAACGGGCATGAAATTGGCAAGATGGAGTTAGCTTATGTGGGAACAATGAGGTAATAGGTTCATAATACCACTCCAAATGATCAACATATTTGCTGTAATTTCATGGCACTTGGTTACAGCATTTTCAGTGGCAAATTGATGTGACATAAATGATAGCTTTTTGTAACATTGAGCACTTGCCACAAGATGATTCTGTTGTTTACCATTTGTCGGCCAAAGTAAGCCCATTTTTAAGCTGATAATTCATTTGATTGATAAAACTACTATTTAGGTTTCTTAAAGGTTAGTATGCCCTCTCCCAACCCTAATGTCTTGGCTTCCTTGATAACTTCTGGTCAAAACTTCCTGAAAAAAGTTGCGCTCTTATGTCCACAAAAAAAGTCAACCAGGACAGTGCTCTTTCAGAACCAAAAAAAAAAAAAAATCAGGAAGTGCTGTGCACTTCTACAGCATGTTGACGATCCTCAATGCCCACTGTGACTGTCGGAAACAACTCTCTGTCCTCAGAGATGAGTCGGAACACGTGCATCGGAAGACTAAACACATCCACCAGAGGCATCCCTGTCATCTTGACGGCCCTAAGGACTTGCTCAAGTGCACCCTCTGAGTGAAGTGGTGCGCGGACGGCGGATAAGGATCTAATTAGTGGTCAGGTTTGAGTACCAAGACTAGGACAAGTACAAGAGGGATGTCCAGACAACACTTGTGACTTTAGCCATTATTGGGTTGGTCAAACTGGCCTCTAGTAAGTTGCCTTTGTGTGGACACAACGTGTAGAGCCATGGCCAGGGTTATAGTGAATATGAAACATGCCATTTACTTATAAAGGGAGCTGACCTGACCAAGTAAACACAAAATGGGAAAAAATTTAAACAAATAAAAATAAGACTGAAATATCTCTCCATCACAACCTTGAACATGTGTGGAGCCATTCTCCTGAGCCACTTCTCTTCAATAACCACTGTGACAAATCACATGTAGTTAACATAACAGGTTGTGAGTTTTGACAATACATGTAAATCACATAACCACAGACTCAAAATCGAAAAACAACATCCAAATCCGCTTTTAAATTCACACCTTTGCTTTAAGCTCCAATATTGCAATGCTTTCACACCTGCAATGAGTGGAGTGCATTGTTTGAAGCTCACATGCTGAAAACCAAATCCCCTTGTCAAGTCCGGTGGGATTTGTAACTTGCACAACTGTTCTCTTAAGTGACGACTGCCGTTAAGACAAAGTACCTGAAGGACAAGAATGACAGGCCTAGAAATATCTACACTTATGTCACAATCAAACTTTGATTTCTTCTTCTGCAAACAGCCCCTTTCAGTCCTTCCCGGGCGGAAATTGTTCAGTTATGCATTGCCAAACCCTGGCATGCATGCACTCACTCACGGCCAATGACAATATTTGAGTCAATATTGTCTCACTGTCCCTGTATTTGCAGGAAGAGCTTGGACTCATCTTGGTAAACACCTTGCTATTGTGAAGATACGGCAAAATCATGATGGATCGTGCACGTTCATTGCAAAGTGAGATGTGATAACAAGGACTAGGTCATTTTTCTGAAACCAAGATGCATTCAATAATGATACCGGTAATGCATTTGCAACATGAAAGACACGCACCTGACAAGTCCTGTTTTCCCTTCTATATATGCATTTCCTGAGCCCAGCACTGTAACGCACCTTCAAATGAAGGGGGGGGGACACCGTGGGGATGGACTAAAGGGGAACTCTAGCCTCCATCTCCCTTCCCCCCGAGTTGCCAATTTTTTTTAAAAAACTCTCTGAGAAACAAAGACAAAAAATAAAACTCCATCTTAAACTACTAGCTCTGATGTAGCCATAAATCCCAGTCCCCTGTGGCCCTATGGAAGGGGGGGATGCTTGGGTATCATGAGCTTTTTTCGAGGGGAAGGGGCAGGAAATTCCATTTGTTTTCCCCCCCCCCGACAAATCCTGGGTGCACCACTGGTCTGGTAAGGTTATTTTCAATTTCAGGTAAACTTTCACACTACATCATTCTGCAGTCCAGAAAGTCTCCCTTATAGCAGAAATTATGAACAGTACTGTGATGTCCTACATTTTACACCACTTAAATGGTTACACACATTACAGAGACATGATTTCATTGAAAGGCCCAAATGGCCGAACAATTTGAACTCCAACGTTACAACAGAGAGGGTTTCGTATCAAACACTTATCCTAACCGACATACATGCTTGCGCATTGAGCACTATATACTAAGCTTACATAGCCTCAGTTCAAGTCCCTACTACAAGTACCAATTGTCTTTCACTAACTATTGAAAAATCCTTCTTATAAATCTTTTATTTAAGGAAAAAATTATTTGACTGCATCACATTCCAAATGGAGTGAAAGCTTTGCTGCAAGGCATGCAAATGCCCAATAACGTCTTTTTGAAAGTAACCTAAAAACCCTTCTGTTTGAAAGAATTACTTTCAGAGGTTTGTCTCAGTTTAGGGTAAGAGAGCTACATGCATGTATCACTTGTCAAAATTATGGAGTTCTGCAATAAAAAACAAACTGTCATCTCCATGTGGCCTGAAGTGGAGAGAAAGAAAAATATGCCTCAACAAGAAAATGAATTGTCATGTTCATACCACTAATTTTGAAACAGGCTGAACTAACAATATGTCTATTATACCTATTATGTCTATTGTACCCTTTTCTTTTGGTAAATCTCAGAGAGAAAAAAAAACTTAATCACAGTTTCCTCTGTGGTTCCCTCTTAAACTCTATTTGCTCCTAGTCAACAAAAATCTCAGCCTACCCCGAAATCAAATCCTCGGCAAATTTGCCCTGTAACAAGCAGAGGATGCCGGCTGCGTGCCCCACCGACGCAACAGCGCGAGCGCTGCTTCTCTGCCTTTTAATGAGAAAATATCTCCCCCCAAATTACCAGTTCAACAACCTGCGGCACAGCAAAGGGGGTAAACATTGTCTGCATCTCAGGTGGGAGAATAATAAACAAGACGATGGTCAACTTCACAGTGCTGGCTGGCTGGAGGATTTATCCCTATTCGTGGCTGAGACTCATCTGCAAACTGATGGATTAATTCAGAGCAAAACCAGACAAAATTCATATTGTAAGTCACAGCCAATGAAACTACCACAATTTAAGTAAACAGTGGGGTAAAGGCGGGGGATGGACAAACATATTGAAACTGTCCAGCCATGAAAACTGTAAAAGTTAGTGAAGGCAATAAACATTTCAAACTTCAATTTTGGTCCCTGTTCCTCATCCAACATTGTCTTTTGGAAAGGTTGAAAATGATCCCAATCTGTATCCTTTTACCTCCTGTGACCACAAAATGACTGCAGAGTGCACAGGCCACTATTACTGCATTCCCCAGCTGAAAAATATGCATTTATGAGGAATTCTTTGAAAATCTCAATTGAGCCGCTGATTCCAGGTGCTGTTGTTTTGTGACCATGGAAGCCAAGGCAGACTTTAAGCTGGATCAGAGCAGACGACCTGAAAGAGATCTTCAATACAGGCCGACAGTTTCATGAATATCACGCCTTAAACTGTGTGTCTCCTGATAAAGTGCAATAAAAAAGGTGCACCAGGTTAAAATTTATGAAAAAGTGATGTCCAATTTGCAAGTAGAATCCTAAATCTGGTAATTTACATTTCATTTTGAAGGAAGTGGAGGGTATCATACAATACACAGACAAGGCTGGCATTCTCTTGACATTTTTGGTTACATCATTTAATCTCAATCTCAACAGACTTACTCCACATTTGTTTCACTAAATCATGGAGGAGATGAAAGCTGTAACAGATAAGTGGGACATGGACAAATTCCTCATCTATGGGATCTTGTATTCTAACATACTCCTGCTGCAGTTCATCACAGTTTTTGGCCCTTTTAGCCCGAGAGCAGATGAGCAACGCCAGTGTGTACTCAGGCCTCCTAAAGACACCACTCCTGAGTTTCACGGCCACTTCTGTGCTAAATGAAGTGCATCGGTTGTGCCCCGTGCATGGCACCACGCATGACTGCGACATAACTCACCGGTGATCATGCTGGCGGTCTCAGCATGATTTCTGGCTAAAAATAACGACTCCAAAATGAGACCAGACCCAATATTCATAAGGAAGAGGGGAAAACGATGCCGTTTGAATCCTTCTGCACAAAATTCTGGTGTGCAAGAAAGCTTGAGACAGTAACACAAAGTAATCCACCATTCATTTCCAGTCCCTTGATGTTCTGAATATCTAACAACGTATGGATTAATTACACCTTCAAGAAGTAGCACGATTCCTGTAGAACAGAAAATTCAACTTGTTTTGAACAGAAAGTAAAAATGTAAAATCTGGGTAAAACTAGTGTCCCTGATTGCAGAAAATGTTATGTAACATTGATGGTAACATGCCACAAAATGCATAGGAAATGCTGCTGATATCAATAAGAAGTTCTTGTAGGCAAAACAAATTTGTTTCAACTGATACGAAGTCTTAGGGTTGAAAGCCACACATATAACGGTTCAAAAAGTGAGACCGGTTATCAGGCAAAGTTAAAGATTTCTGGTCAAACACGTACTGCATGATCTCCCTTGTGAAAATGGCTCTCTGATTTCTGGTTATACAGATTCAGCATTCTGCCCTGCAACATACAAGGTGCAATGAGGCATTCCAGCATGTCTTAAGGCTGCAAATACCATGCACATGAGAAAGGCAATTTTTGCAATTTCAATAAAAAAGTGAGAAAGAGATTATTTTTAAAGATTTGAGTAACTGTTCAAGCTGACATGAAAAGCCAAATGTTGAGTGATTGATTGATAACTGACAGGCCTAACAACTGAATGCACCAACCGACAGGTTGCTTGATTAAACAGCATCGCAAAAGTAATCTGTCTTAGTTCTATGATCAAATTGTTCATTTGATTCAACTGACTGAATGATTCGCTAATGAATTTATCCATCAACTGGTCAAATAATTAATAAACTAATACAGTGGAATTTTAAAAACTGGGAAAAAAGTGGTATCCAAGCCAGAGTGTAAATACAATGTGCACAATTTCACCATTTTTCTAACCAAACACTCAACACAAAGCAAAACCAAATTTCAAGGAAATAATGTGACAAGGGGGAAGAGCGAATAAAAATAAAGACAGGGACACGAGTATTGATCCCTATCACTGTAATACAACAAACCAATTTCTCTATTAAAACTTGCGCCTCTGAAAACACAGACTCTATGTACCCAACAAAGTGATTTCTGTTATTCTAACAGTCTCGTTGCTACAAAAACACCCGTTCAAATATCTGTGATTGAAAGCATTAGCGTGTTCTTGTTTCCCCAGTATTTTAATACTGGATCAACAATCTTGTCAACCGTATGTAAACTGATGTCCCTTTGGGTACAGTGCACATAAAGGTGAAGAGAAAGAACTACAGGGAAGAATGGCAGGAGCTTAGAGCTGTCTTTTATGCATGTCTTTCACATCGTAGACTCCACGGCTTCAAGGCACGAGGCAGTTTGACAAATAAAAATCAAGATTAGACAAATAACTTGAAAAGCAGGCTTATCCCCTGCAGGGAAAGAAAGAAGGAAAAAATCCCTGCACATTTTGGTTCCAAGCCTTTTGACAGTTGTGAAATGTGAGCCATTTAAAACTTAAAAGCCGGGCAAACTGAGTTGTTATTTTATTCAATTCAAGAAATGATTGTCAAGAAGAAAAGAGAGCCTGAGATGAGGCAACAATGTGATGTTTTTACATGAAGAGGGGTTAGAGGGTTTAGCCCCCCCCCGGCTGCTAAAACACAAAAAAGAAAAGAGCATGTGATTAAAAATTATATATTCTGACAAGCTGCCCCAGGGTGTGTGTGGGAGGGGGGAGAAGGGGAAAGTATACCTAGGTGGATTTCCAAGTTATCCTCGGGAGCGTACACCACACTCCCAACATTAGCAGGCACACACGGGTTACATTTAGGGCAATTTCAATTGAGCAACTTTCCCTGATCCTCTTATGTTACCTATAACATGTACAAGTCTCCTTTTGGACTCAAATATTGCTGGACAAACATTTGGAAGCATTCTTGTGATGTGATGCAAACTGTAAACAAAAAACCTGCATTGTGCAATCCACTTTTCTGAAAATCGCTGGCCAAAAACAATTATGTAAATTTGCTTTGCAGACTGTCTTTGTACCTTTGCCCTCTCCAGAGCTTTCTCAGATTGCGCCTTTTTTACTGAGGTAGACTACAAAACCAGAAAGAAAAACCACAACTTTCACATCTGCTGGACAGTAAATTACCGTTAGACCAAATGAATGATTTATCACAAATAGGACGTCCCGCGCTTTAAATCTAGATCACGCACAATTTGCCCCGTGTGCGTCAGCGCAATTTGTTTTTAGCCCGACCCCCCTGAAAAATGTGAGATTCCACCTTAGATGAAAATCCAGAACTATTTGAGGAATCAGGAACTGCTGCACGTAGGCCACTTACGCGACTGGCACAGGTGCAAAATGGGACGAATTAAACTTCAATCCGATATGCCTGATCAATCAAGCCAATATTGCCTGGCTGTGCTCTGATGCTTAGCAAGTGCAGCAGCAACAGGCAAGGAACCAAATGAAAAAAAAAGAAGAAAGATGCCTAAAATACATCAGACGACAAATTTATTTTAGATGCAGTGTCGAGCGTCTGTCGTTGGCGCGAAAGGCCACAGGCTACAAGTAATGGAGTATTACATGTAGGTCCCGCAAAATAAATGGTCACTCTCTCATCCCCGCTCCAATCCTTCTGGCGATCATTCAAATTGGTACATGTACAGGCCCATCACATTTAAACACGGCTCTCCTGTTTACACATTGAATGCTGTTGCTAAATGCTGTCCATGTGACTTAACACCCGATCGAATCAGTGCACTTTTGGACTTTGATTTTTCTGCATCTTGATGTAATATAGTGTGAGCCAGTAGTAGACCAGGCCAATTTTGATACAGCTACAGGAAAGTACCATACTTTGACAGAATTTTGCAACAGGGTGTAAAAAAATGTCAGATTTTCGTTTTGCCTTCACTACTACCTTCTTGCAGAAAGCTTGCATGTTTGATTCTTAAAAATGCAACATGTCCAAGAGAAGGAAATCTGACCCTCCTTGCCTCAATTTTACTCCTATAATTACAAGAGGTGAGAAAGCTAAACCTGTGGTAAAAGATCAAGTTCGCAGGGCAGAGTATGGTTTACATTTTTTCAATGAGCAAAATGTTGACCAGAAAAAATAGCACAACTTTAACTGTCTAAAATGTCAACCATGTTAACTTTTACAACTGAATTTCAGAATTACTTCAAAATTTACATTTCTGTGTTACTTTCACAGATTCATTTTTTCTTCAAACAACTTTGATAAACAAACCTACTTTTCAGTCCTTTCAAATTGAGCAAATCATCAACTCAAAATTGAAACAGTTCCCGGCCAACCTATCATTGTAGCATTTTTTGTCCCCATTCAAAAGGGATCACCCTTCGCCACACCGGTAAAGATAAAAGGAATTGAAACATTTCCATTAGAAGTTCCAGGCGTAAATAGAGATATTTGATGCCTCTGTCGGCCTGTACTTTGCATTGTGGATGTACCCACTCCATCAGTACACAGCTCTAGCAAGCAAACAACAGCAATTTGTACATTTAAAACAAACACAACAGCTCCACCTGCCCTGGTGAAGGTGATTTATGACAGCATTCCTCAAGTTTGACTTTCTTTTAATCGTCCGATCGCGTGCGTAAACTAGAAGTGAATTCTTCAAGAAAAGGGAGGGGGGAATAGGCAGACACGACACCAGAGGCCAAATTGACAGGTAAAGGAATGCTTGCACCATAAATTTCAAAACAGTTTGGGTGTCAGCAAACAAAAGGAAAGTCATGAGTGCTTTATAATCAAGCCGCTGTGATTTCTCTTTGATGGGTACAGTGCAAGCCGGAGTGTGTAAAGAGTGGAGACTCAAGTGGTTTCCATGAGGGTGTCATCACATTTCCAAAGTTCATGTGACTACAGGGCTAAAAAGCTACGATTAATGTGTGCAATTATTGCCACACAGCCCTGCTCGAAACAGAGAAAAAGAGACTGAAAACCCTTGAATGTTCTCATCACCTCACAGTGTGGATGAATTTTACGAAATTCAAATAGACAATGTAAAATACAACTTTAATATCTCCTTCCAGCTGTGCCAACGTAGGAATGCCAACACTCCAGCCATCTGTAAAAAGCACACTGACAGTCTTTTTCTAACAGCTGCAAGAAACAGTGCCACAGTTGTAGGCAACATGGCAAACTATTAAACAAAGAATGAACATATAGTTCAACACCAATCAATTATGGTGAAAGGGCTCAAGGCGGTTAAGGCACCCCCTTTCAAAAAATAAGAAACAAAAATCCACCGGTTTTAAAAGCCAAAAAACGTATGAAAGCTCAAGCACCAAAACAGATGACTGCACCGATACCAGAGAAAAATCCAGGCAGATTAAACCCTTCCGTCCCAACTATTTTGGGGCTAGGTACTGAATGTACGTGGGGCATGTATTTGAAGTGTATCTACATACCTTCAAGAGCTCTGTGATCTAATTCAATTTCCTGATTTTCATAAGCAAATCCCAAGACTAACCATGAAACCTTTTACCACGTCCTGCACACTCCCATTACACGGACAAGCACAGTGTGCCATTGTGACGAACTGTGCTTGAATAAACAGATTTTCAGTGAAAAAAGATTTATGCAGTAAGAGAAACTCAGATAAATGCACAAATATATATCATCATCAGAGGATGGACAAAAATATTAGGAGAAGAGGAAAAATGGGCAGAAACAAATGGACAAAAACAGTGCAATTTATTCTTTAATAAAATAAGTGCTAAATTGCAAAATTTATTCTGTGATGCCCTTCACTGTTTTTCTTTTTTTTGCTGGGAGGGGGGAGGGACTCAAGACATGGTCCATCCTCTTTCACAGTGCTGAGTGATCATCCAGTGATCCATTTCCTCTGCCTATTCAGAATTTCAGAATTTCCGTCAACACAAGCAGATGTAGGGCTAGTGTGAACATTTGGGCGGTTGAGACATTTAAAAAAGATGAGGATCCAAAAAGATAAACACCTTCTGGTAAGGTTTAAGAAAAAGTGGAACTGTTTGGAAGTTAGGATTTCAATCCTTATTGAACATCAAAGAAGGATATTTTAAAGCAGAGGGAAAAACTGGGATGGGACGGAGCTTGATGCTGTCTGAAATATTCCACACATTCTTTACATTTTCGCTAGGAGCACAGAATACACCCTTCCCCCATCATGCTTTTGCTGCATTCCAACTGAAACATTCTTCAGGCACTGGACGGGAATACGTTTAGAAGATGTTCATTTGTCAGTGAGGACGGGCAGAAAAAATAGATCAATGTGTTATATAAAAGCACAGATGCACCGAATCTCCTTTTACCAAAAAAAAAAAAAAATTTATGGATGTGATTATTCCTGCTTGTGGCTTGAGGCTGGGCAGCGAATGAAAAATACTTCACCGTGACATGCAGTGCTCATCTGTGAAATGTTGAATTGATGTTTTCCTTAAAAGTCAAGGCTTGAGTGTTAGTGTCCTGCAGGCCATCTGTTAGTTTGTTACACCCAAGCTGGAACGAAGTAAAACACACACACTCGGGCTGTTGGGAATGTATCACTGTTTCCATGTATCCTTCATACAGTGGCCGTGCGGAGGGGAGTGACGGTGTTGCTGGCTTTAACTCAGCCATTTCCCCACCTCCTGTGAAACCATCTGCAGAATGGCCTATTCAGATTTGGCCAATACTGAATAAATTCCTCACTTTACAACAAAATCTGTCGGTGGGGCCGATCCTATGGCCTATCCTTTCTATGGGCAAAATGTGGGAGGGATGTATCTCCCATCCCTTGGGATCTACGTGATGCCTGCCATTAAATCTCACATAGCCCTTATAGAATTAGGAAAAATCTCTGAGTATTTCACCTTACTAAAAACAAAACATAAGCAAAAATAAGAACACAAAGTCAACTGTCAGAAGGAAAAAGAAAATTCAAAATGCCCTTCCCTTTCAAAAAGGTGTCAACTTAAGAGTAAAAAGCTAAACCTAAAAACAGCTAAAGCTAAGAACATGGTACAAAGTGTAAAACATGAGTGACTATTAATGGACAACTGGAAACTGTAGACCTAAACTGCAGCACTGAAAATGCTGCCCTGAAGAGCAATTTTCCCCATGAGTACTATGGAGACAATTAAGTTCAAAACTTTGACCTGTGGGGAAACAGTTACAAGCTATCATACTAGGCGTTACAAAGTCTTATCAGCTAACAAAATGGTCCTCTTGAAGACAGGTGGCATATAAAGTATACAATGATTATCTACAAGTCGTCTCCGCCATATTGCTAAAATAAATTAGGCTAAATATTAAAAAAAGGTTCTTGTTAAAGGGTGAGCCTCACTTTAATAAGAACTTGTGTGGTATTTTGTTTTGGGTTTTTTTGTCTCTCTTTTCTGCCACAAAAGGATGTCAACAGCTGCATCCAAATCTGCTAGATCACTTGGAATCTTACAGTCAGGATATTTTTTCTTTTGACTTGCCTCGCTCCTTTGAATATTACAATGGCCAGGCATCATTTAATCAAGTGTTTGTGGTCAGAAAACAATGCATGGGTTTTAATATGCCCTTAGTCAAGGCTGACAGATCTACTTACACTTTTTTTCAGCCGACAAACTTCACTTTCAGTGTCTCTATACAGTTTGATAAAATTATTGCTGCTGATTATCTACAAATATGGCTACTTCATGCAATGTGTTATGGGTCTATTGCCCTCTTATTCTTTAAAGATCACTCTCATTTTTCCTACAACTTGTAATGGGCGACCAAAATTTGCAGAAATATCATCTTTTGGTTGTTTTTTATTTTACCTCCATTTCATTCAAAATGGACAATTGTCCCATTGATTTGAAATAGGGTAATATTTTCATTTGGTATTTAATAGTAAGTGTGTTATTATCTGGAGTTCTGTTAGTTGTGTGGGAATGTTAACAGTAACACTCTGTAAATTATTCTTTCACTTTTGTACCGACAGGCAACCATAGGTTTAGCAGCCACTTGTAGGAAAACACAATTGTGAAGTCACATGAGCAGACCGTAGACTACAGAGAAATGGAATTACTGAAAGTTTGAATGCAATATGTGCAGTCTTAATTTGCTCAATGAACTCAGGCGTTTTAACAGTTACACGGCACTTTTTGTAGTAAAGAGAAACCTTGAATAACGTGCGGCTAGTTGTTTATTTTATGCTCTCTTTCCTACATCGTGTGGTACATGGACATGGTTTCTTCTTATCTTTGCATCCCCCTTTCCCTGAGCAGCCCCACCTCTCCCCTACCCTACCATCCACAGCGTTATCACAGATTGCGTCAAAAGCAATGAAACTAAAAACATGCTAATACTACAGTCATATTTCAGAAAGGAGTGTGTACTTACAGCTCTACTGTGCGTTTGAATTCAAACTGAGGGGGGACGTCTGTCAGGTTCTGCTTGGAGCAGTCGGCGAAAAGCCCCTGGTTCGTGTAGCGACAGCAGCATACCGTCCCCTGACAGTTATACTCCTCGTGGACACAAACACGACCCGACAGCACTGCACGAAAACTAAGAAGGCCGAGTAAACAAATGCTGGCCCATGGCAGTACACCTCTGCACTCCATCTTTTAGATTTTAGAGGAACTTGGACATGTTTTTCACAAATTTTTGACACGAGAATTCCTTGACAAGCCTCTGTCACAACGCGCTGAGGATTAATAACTTCCATGCGTACGGTGTTGTCTATTTACGCAGAGCCAACCTGCTTGCGGGAAATAATCGGACGGATACATTGAACGATTGGGGTGCAAATGTACACTGTCCCCTCACTGATCCAGTTCAAAGTTGAAGTAAAATATACTCTTTATCCGTCTCTTGGGTCCAAAAGCGATTTATTCCTTTCTGTTACGATTCGATGTATTAACTTATTTTATATTCTAACTAAATTACGCAAAAATAAAAGAAAATGAAGAAGTTACCGACAAAACTTTCACGCACCCCTACTATTAAAGTGTACTTGTCCGTACCTGTTGCTGCCAATCACGAAGCACCTTACACCTGTCGTAGTTTCTCCGCACGGAAAGTTTTCTCGAATGTACATATTCACAAGACAAAAATGTAAGCGTTAATGCGCCAAGTGTGGTAACTAATGGACTAAGGGTTACTTTTGCAAGTCACAACTGACCTAAGGGTGAACAATGGTAGAAAAAAAATGGCACGGACCACCAAGATTTTGCGCAGCCGATAATTCATTTAGCTAATTAAGTTTGTAAGTAACAAATCAGCCTGGTATGTTTTAATTTCAACATAATCTTTCCTCGGTGTGAGTGAAGGATATTTTCATAACCCTGCCAGGTGTTTGTTCTATATTTCCTCAACATGTGTATTACCGAATGTTGGAATAAGCAGTCACACACACATATTCAATATTTAGAAGGTTTCACAATAAAATACATTTTATTAATCACGATTTTTTGTTCTTATCAAAATGAAATTGAGGGTGTACAAACTCAGGATGATTAAATATTGCACTTATCACATTTTGAACTCTTAAAAGTGTCCACAATTTTAGTAGCAATATTTACATGGATAAGTTGTAAGACCATTGGTAGTGATTATCATATGCCTTTATCATGTTAATACACCCACGATGTAAAATCTTGTTCCCTGCCAATTACCTAGGAGGAAATACATATAATATACATTTTTACACCTTAATTTACACCTTAAGATTCCACGAATAACCAAAATATATCTATATATCTTTCTCTTACAAAGGAAAAGGCACCCAATTACAATTATTACAAAGATAACTAAGCTGACGTAAAAAAAATAGAAATGAAATCTTTTCACTCGTATTTACATGAAGTCTGACTTCAACTGTACTTTAAATAAACTGCAAGTTACAAAGTAATAGTAACTACACATACAAGTAAACATAAACTAATGATGGGCAGAAAGTGGGGCATTGAAACTGACCTCGTTTTGACAACAATGCATCTGATTATAAAGGGGCACTTGGCTCGTTCACATGAAGAGGAAAATTTACAACTGAACATCTTGATACTAAACACTTGATACTTTATGCTAAGTGAAATAATAATGAGGGAAGTAGCCTACCTAATGAACTTGGCATGCTGACTGCCACCCCAATCGTGGGTAACAGCCTGTTTGTGACGGCATGTTACCTGTTCAAAAAACTTCACTCGCAGCGTTAAAGGGCTGTAGCAATGGACTTTTAAAAAAGACAAACCTCCAAAAAATAGCTTTGCATCTTAGTTCACCTCTCTTTCAGTTTCTGTTTCACTTTTTAAAAGCGTACTTTGCTGCCTTTTTGTTTTTTTTTCCATATTCATGGGGTAAAACTGTGAAAAAACTCACTGTTACTTTATTAAATGCTGAAAATGTTACTTTGGTTTATGCACAAAAACTCCTGCACTTTTGCATGTTTTTCTTTGGCAATGTTTTGCTGTGTAAGTATGCATTGCAATAAGCAAGCAACCCTTTCTCAGAAACGTTTTCTTTGAGTAAATTTTGGCACCATAATTTGACCAGAAAAACCTATGCACTGATCTGTGTCTTTCCTGGATGACAGTGAAGCAGCAGCGCCCTCAATTGTCGAGGGAAGCGTGGATGATTTTAGAAGTTTTCAAAAGTGCACTTTCAATGCATTTAGCTAGGAAGAAAAGGACTTTTCATAACACTGAAGAAGTGTATACAATTGGAGAAAAAATTGTGTCTGACAAAAATTCATTGCAGCCACAATCTATACTGTATCTACTCTGTGCATGTACTGCGGAAGGGGGGCTTTAAGTCTCAGCAATGACAGCCAGGTGTAAGTGTGCGGCATCTAGATCACTTGACAACACACATGAGACTAATTTCAGCTGATGGCCATGGGCAAAACGTATTATTTGTGGCTGAAACCAATGCAAACTGCGGTCACAGCCACATTTCTGATCTCATTTCTGTTGTGTGAAGTGTCGTCTCTTGTTTTCCTTATTTCAATTAACATCAGGAAAAGGGAAAAATTAATCACTTGACAGTGTAAAAAAATATTTGACCTGATTTTCTTCTCCTGAGAAAATCACTCATTGCCCTGCTCTAAAATCCTTTCTTAAGTGTTACTAATCACGGTCATTTCTTCCTCGCTATCCTCCTCCGAGAGCAAGTGATAGCTCTGCCCATTCTGACATCTCTCTATGCCAAATTTGTCTGCGAAGCACCCACTGCTGTTGCGGTCACAAGAGATGAGGATAACTTGGAGCTGGACAGAGTAGAACTCTGGGATGAAGGTGAGAAAGTAGAGGACGAAGGAGGAGACCATCATCAATTCGGTGAAAGCGCTGACCAGATGGGCTGCATAGCCCTTCAAATGAAAAAAAAAGGATGAGTTGACTTAGTAGCGAATCAAGAATCAGTGCTGTGTTCGAGCCCTGTCACAAGTCCAGTCACAAGACAAATCACAAGACCAGCCATATATACCACGGTGAACAATGATGAAGGAATCCTTATGCTGTGGCTTGTTTTAAGACTGATTGACTTGCGATGTACTTACAAGGATCATGTAGGGACCTGTGATGGATTCGACCGCACCACTGTTCAGTCTTGTGAAAAGAAATGGTTTGCCCCAGTGGTTGAAGTTTGTGACTCAAGACCAGAGGTCAGGGGTCAACTCCAGCAGCACCCATCCAGCACCCATGTATTATACAAATACAGCATGGTGTGAGGGGAAGAAGTGAGAATTACTGGTGCGTATCATTCCTACTTCCTGGGTGTGTGGTGGAATCGGCCAATGATGTGCTCTAATTCGTTTGTGAATATTTATGATGTGTAGTAAAAATGGATACCAGCATTAGCGGGGGGGGTCATAAATTTTTTTAAAGTACATCCAATTAACTAATTTCACACTCATTAACCACTTGCTGCCAGGTTTAATTTGCGGGACGAGTTCCCGAGGCATTTTCAAAAAATTTAATTTTTAAAATTCTTCAAAAATTCTAACTTCACTTACTGGACGTTTACACCCACACGAATGACTGTCTGGTGGCTATTTTAATTTGACAGACAACATCTATTGACACAGGAGTATTTCAGCCAGGCCTGCTGCCTTGTAAAGAGAGCCCAGATTGTGCGGTGTTGAGTAATTTTCTTTGTTTCTGAAATTGGCCCAGGTTGTTGCTGAATGGCAGTGGCATCTTTTCAAATGCAGCCGGATTAGCGCGTAGCGGTGTTGTATCGCTCATCGCTGGAGTGCTGGAGCACTGTTGTCAGCGCTGATAATCTGCAGGTACTGATGCCGCAAACAGTGGTATACTGTTTTAAACAATGACGGATTACCTCCACTTAAGCCAGCTGAAAAATGACGGTAATTCCCAGCAGTGGGTCTTTTGTTCCGAGAACGTTTTTTTGTTACAAAGCCCAGCTCCTTTGTCCGATTTCGAGCAGCCTGGCTACGCATACAAACCTAAGGAGACCGGTACCAGAAACCCTGGCACCAAGTGGTTAATAGCACAAGAAACTAAAATAGGATATCCAAAACAAAATAAAACTAACAGCTCTCCTGGCACTAATTTCGACACTTTCTTTAAGCAACATTGCTTCAAGAACACCACTAGAATTGACATTCGAGAGCAGACTGGCCTAGACTGAATTAGACCAAGTTCTTAATGCATCAAATGTGACGCACCCGTGCTAAAAACAGGCTGAAGTCAGTTCTTTTGATGTTGGACGATTGCTACTCCCTAGCTGTTTATTTTTCGTACATCAAATCGATCCACATTGGGTCTACAGAAGGCTTTGATAGTTACAGGCAGTGAGAGTTCAATAATCTGCATTGTTCATGTGCAGACCGGTGTCGAGATAAGAAGCTATGAAATCTTCAGTCTAGGCCCAATTTTGGTAATGCCCAGTAGCCTGGTCTTTTGTTACAGGGCCCCTTGTCCAAGTTCAGAGACCTCGGCCACGCATATAAAGCATACATGTCCGGTACCGGAATCCCCGGCAGGAAGTAGTTAAACAGTGCTGTGAAATTGGGCGCATGCTTTTGGAATGGTGGGTCACAAATTCTTGGCGCTTACCCCATCCTCTAACTGCCAATGTGGTTTGTCGTTCACATGGTGTTGAACCCGGGACCATCCAATCCCAGCGTAAATGGAGGAGACTAGGCCTGACGTCAAAGTAATGCACCGTCAAGAAAAAAGGTATGGGATGCTCTCTTTGAGAACTAAGCCCAGGCCTGTTGTCAAGGGGGGGGAAGGGTTACACCCCCTTGGGAGCAGCTTCCCCCATCAACAGGTATCCAAAATTATCCACTGTTCTTGTCCCCCCTCTAGCTGGTCCTCAGACCCCCCTAGTTGGTACTCTGCCCCCCCCCCCCCCCCCCCCCCCCGCCCCACCCAAAGCTAGCAATGGGGGTTGACTGAGCCTCAGTTGGCAACTATGATCCAACCAAAATCAGTTGAAAGTCGCCAGGGACACTTTTGAGCAAAACGTCTTGGAAAGAATCTTGCACAGTTTAACTCAACAGGATCTCTCAACACTTTTCCCCTTTTCCATTTTAGTCAGCATGCTAATTTGAGTGATGAGCTTCAAAACACTCAGCTCAGTTTGGTCTTTCAAATGCAAACTAAAACAAAACAAGGCCAGTATTTTTGTGGGATCCAGTCACAAACATTTTGAGTCCAGTAAATCTTTTGATCCAACGTCCTGTGGTCTATAGTTCCCTGATATTTCATCTTCAACATCCTCCCATTATAAGACCTGGGAAAAAAGGCTTATAGAATGTGACCAAAAAATTTTAAAAACTCGAAGGATACATGTAAAGATACTAATGGATGACAAGATACTCAGCACCAGGCGCAGACGGCAGACCGTACCATTTCCCTGAGAGGTGAGCATCAGGTAGGACAAGACAGTCTGCAGGATACAGTACGTTGTAGAGGGCCAGAAGAAGAGACCTGCCCCCAGCATGTGAATGGAATAGACCTCCGTTATCTGAGAAGAAAAACAGCAAGTCTGGAGTTTGTTGGTGTGTAAACTAATTGTAAATGCTAACAATATCCTCATGTGAGATTTATCAGACATGGTTGTTACACAATTACACAAAAAACAACAAAAGCTGCCTCATTTACTGCTGTAAGTTTTAGAACCATTTCCTTGAAAGCTTAACAACATTAAACCAACAAATTAAGACATAACAGATGAGAAAGTATTTCAAAAGACTTCAAAGACTTGTCATTACTTTATCTGCAACAGTTCCAAATCTGTTGGATAGGTCTGTGCCAAATATCTGAATAACTGCATATTCGATTAATTGTTGAATATTCAAATATTTTTTTCGAATTCGAACATTCGCATGCAAAATTCATGTAAAGGGAAAATTTTCTTTTGTTTCAAATGAGAAAAATTGCAGAATGGAGGCTTGCTTCAAGCAGATTCAAATGACAAGCATCAGAAATCTTACTATATGAAAAGTAAATTATTCATTAAATAATTTAAAAGGAATAGAAATTTTCAACAGGTCAAAAAATCTTGTATATCTCTTAAATCTTGCTAAATAGTGACTGGTGATACTCCTACATGTGAGAAGCTATTATATTGATCATAATGTGCAATTGTGTGGGTTATTGCAACTGATGTTGTATATAGTTTGTTCATCAACAATCTGCTGGTCGGCACCACTGAATATTCGGATATTCAATCAAAGTGAAAGCCGAATATTCGAAAATTGAATTATTAGAATGACTCAGCCCTACTATTGGACTGAATGAGATTTTTTTTTTCAAAACTAAAAAGCAGGAAGTTGGAATATATTTAAGACAGAAAGGGACATTATTTTGTTTGTCTCTTTTGTTTTATTGATTTATTTTACCCTGGCCGCAATACCTCTCTTCAACTCGGGCCTTAGATATATGTTTAACGTGAACCATCAAGTGACCACTGTCAAAGAGCCTTCACTGGGTTGCTTGCACAAGGTCAAAAGGCCAAAATCAAGGCGTATCTTCCTGGCCACACTTACCCGGACGGTGGCAACGACTGACATTCCTATACTGGCCAGGACGCTTAGGATGAACCCTGCGATATTAAGGCGTCTGGAGTGCTTTGACAGGTCACTGGAACTCAACTTCACCAATCTGTACCTCACAAATGAACTTGCAAAAACTTGATTCAAACAAAGAGATTACAAAAAGAGAATTTTAGTAACAATAAGGTAAATAGAAATTTTAAAGCCAATTCAAAATGATCCTTCCAGCAAGAACGCATTGTTTCAGCTGCAACATGTGAAAGGTTGAACATTATGTCTTTATCATGTTGCATACACTAACTAAAATGAAATCTAGAAAACATATTACACTCCTTATCATTTCAATGTGACATGGAAAACCCATTGATTTTACCGAAGTCTTAGAATGACAAATGCAGTAACTGGGATCCATTTTTTCCCCCAACAACTTCCTTGCTAAAAAGTACCTAGTACCAATTCCATGTTTTATTTCCACTTAAAAATGAGTTTTGCAGTGTTCAGTTAAAAGAAATCTGTCTGGAGATAATTTCTGTTTCAGACTGTGATTGATTTGCCAGGGCTGCTGACAAATACAGAGCGTGTCTTATCATTCTTTTTCCTCAGGTAAAAAACAAAATGTCCTGCCAAACTTCCACATTCAATTTACCGAGCAGAGATGAAACGTACAACAGGTAGCTGAACACGATGGATTCAGGAGGTTTGGAGCCAAGAAAACTGCAACAAAATTATGATCGGGCATTACGGAGAGGTAGGAGCTCGGCAGACAGGACAGTCCTTCCATACGATAACTACTCCGTGTACTAGTGGCCCTCCTTTGGTTTTACAGCACAAATATGCATGAGTGCCCACAGTCACTCTCTTGCATGTGTTTTCTATATGGAACACAAACATGCACAGGTTCAGTGTGTACATAGTTGGTTGCCAGCACATAATGACCCAGGGTCTTTTGTGCAGTCCTCTTCACTGCATTTGGTTTACTGCACAGTTATGCACATGAGACAGTGAAGCACAGTTGGTGGGCAGCACAAAAGTGCTATCTGATATTCCTGTGAGGGACAGTTGGTGCAGTGCACAACACGACACAACTGTGCTTCTTTGAGGTGTTTACCAAGTGACCCAAAGAGTGACAATGTTAAGCAAAAGTATGCGCAAGCCCAGAGAAACCTGCTTGAATCAATGACTTTAAATTTGACAATAGAAATCTCTGAGCATTTATAAGCATGCTACCATGAGTGCAATTGGTCAATCTGCACAATTGCTCCATCTTTGTGCTAGAGTGGTTAATCTTATTTGACGATTTGTTGACAATTCCACCATGCATGGTCACTTCATGCAGGATTGCCATAGTGCTGTGCGATCGTGCAGATTGACCCATCATGCCCATCACATCCAAACCCATAAACCTTACGGTATCGCTATAACTGCATAGGTGATTTTTACGATAGTAGAAAAGCAAAGCAGGAATGAACAAGGAGCAAACAGTCGTGCCCCTTTTTTCTTCCCACAGTGCATTTCTGCCAATGTGCAAAGTCATTCATGTGGTAGTAGCGACTTAGGAAGGCTTATAAAATACAGTTTCTGAATTTACCTGATGTAAGGGAAAAATGGTGCTACATCTCTCCTTGCAACAGACACTGAAAATGTAATGCTTAGCAACAACGTTGCTATGACAACCAAGGCAACGGGGACGGCAGCCAGGCCACATCTCGGCATTGTCGCTTAGGGAACAGATTGTTTGATTCTGGGAGAATGCCAAGGAACAAAACAATGGAAAATCTCATCAAAGCTGTATGAATAATTGGCCAAAAAGAGAGTATAAAATTGACTTGACAAAAAGGGTTATAAATACAACCAAATGTGAAGAAAGATCCTCAGGAATTCCAAGGTTTGTGAGTCATGTGAGCTGGTGAGTCGGTTCATCGGGAGGAATGTTTTCTTTTACTAGATACTTGGACACCACGCCATGCACACTTAGGCCATCGCAAAATAATAGACCTACGACAAGTCCTCGGATAATCCACGTTATAATTCATCCAGTGCAAAAAAGAATGCGTAGTTTCTACAGTTGCTTTATAGTAAATAAACAATATATTATGAACATGACGTACAACAAGAAACGTTACCTCAAGCCAAGTTTTTTAATACCGCCCGCAGTCTGCGTCTCTACCCTTGCGGAGCGAAGGCAGTCTTCGTTGAGATATAGATGGGCGCCCAGATTTTTCTATTTTTCCGGGTTGTCCAGTGACATCAAATAGCGCCCCCTTTGTGTCTGTTTCAATCGAATCACTGAACACTGCACAATTATGTAGGCCCAACACTCTAGTATGAGAAATCGTTTCACCTGGATTCCTAAAACGCAATCTACAAGCCGCCGAAAAAAGAAAATATAATTATAAGACTCCAACATTCTACTTTAAAAGTCAAAATATTTCAGAAAATTCATCTGAAGTTGACAGTGCCTACGGAAGGTTTGCCATAAAGAAAGATTCTGCTAGGATCGAAACGTCGGGCCCTCTTTTTTGTGTAAAGCAAAATTGAATAGTAAGGTTGCTTGTCGAAACAATAGATCAGTCAGTAGTCATTGGAAATGTGGAATTAATTTCATTCGGCGGGCAACATGTGCCAGCCCCCCCCCATTTTTAAGGGGGGGGATGAGAGAAATGCAAGTTTTTTTTACGTATTTCAGTTTCCTCCTTAATTAAGAAACCCACAAAATACATGTACATCCCTATCCCTCAGATGGGCCATAAAAGGTTCAATATAAAAAATCCCAATTTTTATTCGGCCCACCCCCAACTTCCCCCAAATGATTCTAGATCCACCCTTCGTAAAATCTCCACATTACTTTTATAGTTGGAACAAAAAACACCTGGGACTTCAAAACCACGCACGGAGTGAACGGATCAAAGAGCCTTCTGTGCCTTAAACGTTAACCTTCGAACATTCTTATGTGCGGGGCTACGTACCCGCGGGTCATAGTAGCTTATTTTACTTTTACAGTCCGTGACCCACATACATGTAACTGTTATTTGTCTTGTTATGTGTTCGGATTTTTGTCCCTGGTCCCTGTTTCTGCTTATATTTACTTGTTTGTGTGTTTTGTTGTTTTTTATGTACTTTTTGTTCAATTTTGCTTTGTTTGTTCTAGTGATGGTGAAATAATAATAATTCTGAGATCACCCACTAGCTGTTTCACAGGGTGGCCCACAACAGGCAAAGCAAAGCGCCAAAAGTGTGGTGCTTTTGCTTTTGTCGTGGCACTTTTGCTTTTGCCGTGATGTCGTTGCTTTGGCATTTTGCTTTTGCCATGACAGTTGTGGGCCATCGTAGTTTCATTATCACACTGAACAGGAAACAGACCTATTACGTATTCCAACACTTTATGGCTATTGAACCCCCCCCCCCTTGCGAGGTGAAAGAAATTTAAGGCGGACTGGAAAGAAGCCGACTTCCGAACAACCAAAATGTATCCAATAGCACTCAAAAAGGAGGACAAAAATAAAGCATAAATATGCCTTTGATCTGCTGTAAGATAACACACAAGTTTAACATTACAGATGTAAATGTCCCCTTTCTGGTGTCATGGTGTCAGCCCCCAACCCCTTTCAAAATTTCCATGGCTGAGCAAGTCATCCGTCACGGTTCCCCATCCCCCAATTTCCGGCACAAATTTACACCACTGACTGAAACTTTTCAGAGCAATACACAGAAAAAAATTGACTCAGATGTACGTCAAATAATATCTAATTTTATTTCCTCACAAACCTGACAAAACCGAATGTTCGTTCGAAAATAATAATTCAAACAATTCTGGCATGTGATTTAATACAATACATACTCTTTCAAAAAGGCTGACGGTAGGTTTTATTTTTTTTTTCAAGGACGTGGACAACCAAGTCAAAATGACAAAGTCGGACAAACGTGAGTTAAACGAATTTTAATGGTTACTGTCAATTAAAAAAACAATCTGGTAATGTATGTTTAATGGACTGGGTGTGATGGTTAATCACTTTTTTAAAGACAGCTTTCTGGGTAATGAATAGCATCATTTTAATTAAAAAAACCCTACATAATAATGAAGTTAAAAGGGTAGAATGGAAAAGTAACTGACTTACTACCAATCAGAACCTTACTCCGAAGGCAGAAAAAGTTTGGAAATGGATTTTAACATGACTTTTAAGTTTAAGGATTATAAAATTCATAGAAAGACTGCCAATGTAGTGATAAACTTTATTTCATGAGTTTTATCCGTCTGAAATGTGAGGTACTTCATGCTCGGTTATATTAAGAAGTTATATTAAGAAGTCCTCATGTTGGGTAAAACCATCAAATGGAAGACACAAAAGCCTACCTTTGGAAGAGAAGTCATATTTTATGGGTACTTGTCATGTGATGAACAAGTCACTTTTATGAAGGTACTAGCTACTTTGTGCAGAGTACAAGTTATCTCATTGAAGGTTAAGTCACTTAGTGCAAGTTGCAACTATGAATGTTACTTCGCGTATGTGAGGTGCATAAAGAAATGATTATAAGACTTGATGCGGAAGGCACTTAGGTGCTAGACAACTTGCCCCTAATGCCCAGGTATGGGTTACTGTGCTTTTGAGTGTCAGTTGCCGTGCCTTACGTGACAATCACCTTATCAGAGGTGTTAATCACATTGACCAAGGTACTGGTCACCCAGCCAGAGGTGCCAGTCAGCTTCCCGCATCAGGTACCAGTCACAAAGCCTCAGCTGCCAGTCACCTTGTCTTAGGTGTTGGTCACCTTGACCACGGTGCTGGTAACTGAGCTTAAGGTGACAGTCAGCTTCCCTCAGGCAACAGTCGCCTTGATTCTGGTGCCAGTCACCTTTACTCACGTGGTATTCACCTCACTTTAGGTGCCAGTACTCGTACCATACCGAGGTGCTAATCACACTGCCTTAGGTGATCTCACGATTTCAACAGCTGAGCAAATTATGACTGAAATATTCAATAAGGTAGAATGGTTTAAATTTTTAACATGAGGAGGTGGGGGCCCAGAAAAGCAAGGCACTGCAGCTTGAATAAGGGAGCTTGAGCTTGAAAAATGAACTCAATTACAGGTGTTGCACTTACAGTTTGACTTCCACAGAGTTTTAGTCAAGCCTGATGCTTTTATGAAACCCCAACATTCCAAAGCACCAAAAACAAAATACATGTAAACAGTGATGAGGGATAATCCTGTTGCTTTAAACTTCCCAATCATTGTAGGCCTCCAGGCTGTAAAAAAGACTTGAGACAAGTCTACTCGCCCTTAAGAGCAGGACTTGTAGCACCTTTCGGCTTTCTGTCTCCATATGGAGTCAGGAGCCAGTCTTGACTTGTTTTTTGTGGTGGGTAAGTTTGCAGGAAGGGAATTTTACATGAAGAATTGGAAGTCACGAATATGTGGGTCTCATTTAACAGCATCAGCACATTTTACTTGAGAACCAGCCACCTTAGACATTAAAATAGATCTCCATGGGTCAGCATGTGCACAGTCGTCTTAACAACCTCAAATGGTCAACACTGTTTTGAAGCATTTAAAATACATATGCTCAAGTATGACAATTCTTACATTCTTTGCCGTCACCTAGTTGTAGAAAATGAGATAAATAATAAACAGTTTATTTTACTCTCACAACGTAACTGATTTGCCTTGCACACATTTAACCAAGCACATACTGATGAAGATGTATATCAAATATATATATTCCTTTACATATTTCATGTCTATTTACATATTTACATTTGTTTCATTAGCAAAACCAGCAAATTTGAGTAAAGGTACTTGTTTAAAGAAGATATAAAAATACAAAATTATACAAATAAGAAATGAAGAACAAATTCAGCACATCACTTTACAAGAAAAAAAAATTAAGATACAGGGCTCCACATAGTATTCCACAAGGTTGAAGTTGAACAACTGTGATCTCTTCAGTGAGAGTGGGGGTGGTGGGGGCCCGAGCAATGCCCACATTAGTACGACTGAAAAAAACGGGATACCAGTGCAAATATCACATTGTAAAGCAGACTCTTAAAGCTTCTTTCTGAAGTTTGAAGTGACCACTTCTAACCTACATTTACACTCATCCCCCGAGGACATCGCCCATGAATTTGACTTTTACAGTACCCATAAGAATTGCTGACATCAGGGACAAGTGGGAAGCAGAAAAACCTTGCTCGAGGCAGCAGCTTTTCCGGAGATAAAATATTTACACGGTGGGAGAAATATGTGTTGGCATGTGGAAAGTTTCCGGCAGCATGTTTTAAAGGAGTGTGGATGATGGACCCTAAGCGGGACCGAGAGAGGGTGCAAATTTTGGAGGCTGCTTTGGTGGGAACTGCACTTCACTGGTTCACAAACCACTATGAAACACGCATGTTACTTTCGCGTCACTACCAACAAAATGAGCACGCTGCACCAACATGGCTCTCCTCAACTGATGACGGGGGAGGGGGCTTTTCTGCTCAACGCAGATAGGCTCATGTAATGATGACCCCACACTTTGTTTGTGCTTTCCTGTGGAAGCCAGGAAGCCAGGTGGGGACAACGGATGTGAAAGTTACTAGGAAAGTGTACGCCCCACCAAAAAAGAAAAAAAAAAAAAAAAAGAGGTCGTTGACAGGAGAAACAATGTTCAGTGTACATACATTGTTTTTCAAAATGTAAAAGTTTGTGGTATAAGCACTTGTCTTTCTTTCTCGCACAAGAAAAAATGCCAAATGCTGAAACAATGAGAAAAAGATGCTCATTTCATAAAAATTACTCCTTATTTACATACAAAAAGTTTGAAAATACTGCTTCTGGCAAGTTAATATCTATGAACATTGTAAAAATGGGACAAGGTCGGCGAGATGAACAAATAACTTTTAAACGTACGTATACATGATTTTTTTCTTTCTTTTTTTTCTCGCAACTGTGTCCTGAGTACATGGTTTACAACAGTGCCAGACCAAAATTACCTCATGCAAAATATACTGTGCCCTTCGAAGCAGGGAATCATTCAGGAATTGGAAAAACGAACTTGTGTCCCTGATCAGATTTTTTTCTCAAACAGACTGGGTGGTTTAGAAGACAGACAGATTAGGAGTTGGAAATTCATCCTCAGCCTCCACTTTTTGCATGAGTTGATGGCACTGGAAATTTCGAAACCATTCGAAACCAAGTTCTGGAAACATCCTTCTTTGTCAGGATACAAATGTGGGCACTGTAGTTCCAAGAATTAAACATCAAACGTTCCCTGTGAAACACCGGGGGTAGGGACAGAGAAGCTAAAACACGAAACTGAATTTTGTTTTGTATTTTGGAGTTTCCTGATTAATATATTCTGTATTATTTAGCCCTCTTCATAAATCCCATGAGAAGGGTCTGCCCAATCTATCAAAGTGTGTAGCTGCAATAAATTTTTCACACATTTGCTGCAGCTTTGTACTGTTCTTCAATGTGCTGAACTCTTTTACAATCATATTTGGTTAAATACATTGAGAAGTGCACTTTTTGAAAGTTTTAAAATCATCCATGCTTTCCTGGACAACTGGGGGCGCTGTTGCCTTGATGTCATCGAGGGAAGACGTTCAGTGCATGGGTTTTTCTGTTCAAATTGTGAAGCCAGAATTAACTCAGTGAAACGTATCTGAGAAAGGGATTGGTGCTTTCTTATTGCTACACTGTATGCACATAAACAACAAGGAATAAGCAAAGAAGACGACATTTAGTCCAGCAAAATCTACCAAAATTCAACACTTTTTTTGTGTACAAACCAGTGCAACATTGAGGCTTTCTTCCTGGGATGACATCACAGTTTGCTCATAAATATGGAAATCTCATTAGCATAAAACAAAAAAGGTGACAAAATACCCTTTGAAATGGTGGAACAAAAGTTGAAATTAAGGTTAACTGAGACACAAAGGTGCACTTAAAAGGTTTGTATTAAAACAAATTGATTGCAGCTACCCTTTAAAGCTTTATTTACACACATTTTGTTCTGAGCTACTTTGTCCTGTTTCTGTGGGAATGGGTCACAAATAAACACATACATGTATCTCGACAGCCACAACATTATCGGGCATGGTTCTGGGTTGATTCTTGCTCATGTGGAGACAGAGAAAAGCATTACAGAACACCGCCAAAATTGTTTGCAGAATTTTATGTTGAGACTTCCTGATGTGGAGAACATTTCTTGGAAACTTTAAAGATTCAGGCAGTCCCTCCCACATTAGATTCACACAACGTGGGCTATACTTTGGCAGAGGTGGTGAAATTTCACAGGTTGTAGTCTGTCTGCCTTGACCGCTCTGGGAATAACCCGGACACTGACACCAATTTTGCAAAGGGGTAAGCGCAAATAAGTTTTAACAATGTACTGGGAGAATAGGCTTCTGTTGAGGTGAGTCCTCATAATCTGGTTTCGTGGTCGTTTTCGGAGGTATTTGACAACAGTCTGGTGTGTTCAGTGGAGCCCGGTCTCGACTTCAGGAGCATCTGATAAGCTATCTCAAACGCCTGACCCAAGGTCATGATTATTTCTGCAGCAATGTCCTGTGGGAGGGTAGAAATAATATCGTCCTGAAGTATTACAAAAAACAGAAGCAACCACAACTCCCATGCATTTCATACAGAACTTCCTGAATTCGTGCAAAGTAAACAACCGCCAGAACTTAAGGCCTCTTTTTTAGGGCACATTCTTTGAAGAGTGAAAAAACCGAAAATGTCTAGTATAAAGTGCGGCTGGGCTGTACAGCCATTTAGCTATCAACATGAAAAAAAAAAACCAACCCAGGAGTGAACTTTGATAGTTTCAGGGTTGATCGAGATTAATTTCATTTTTTGGTCTTCTGAACAAAGTCTGCACCACAGTGGATGTTATAAGCCCACAACTAAACTGTACCATGAAGTCCTATGGAAGTACACAAATGGCCACTGAATATGAGGTTTACATGACTACTACATTTTGATGGGTTTTTCAAAATCTTCAGTAATGTGACCGAGAGTAAAACAAAAGGCAAAATCACGTATGAATTTCACTGATATTTTTGGTCTTCCTTTCTGGACGATACGTATAGGGATGACTGCCAGTTTCTTGTCCACAGCCTCAGAATGAGGGCCAAAGACAAATGTCTCAAAATATATTGTTAGGGTCCGAAATTAGCCCGGCATTTTACATTAAAGAAAAGCTGAAAACAGACTTTTGCCTAAAAACCTGCAATGCACGCTCATTCAGGAACCTGGAGATTGGAAGAACATAAAATAAAATATGGAAGTGACAGACACGCTGGTACCAACGCACTGATTGGAAATGACTTGAACAACATCCTCACCTCTGCCTTCACGCTGAAGACGTGGCAATACAGCTTGTCATTCTCGCTGTCCTTGGTGATGTATGCGAAGGTTCGCAGGTCGTCCGAATCCTGGGTGACGCATGATATGTTACAAATCTCGTGCTCTGTGATGACCATCTGTTAAGAAAAACAGAGAAGTAAATTATACAGAAGCTGTTATTTGGCCAAAACAGCTCACTTGAAAATGTAACAGTTTGTAAATGGTCTCCGATTGAGTCTGATATCCGAGAACTTTTGCAAACCAGTGCCTACATTTCTCAGATCGTTGTGCCTGGCAGAGTGTCCAAATGCTTATTATTCCTACTCATTCAAGGTACTCAGTAGACACAGCCTTATTATAGAGGGTTTGCACGGCTGCTACCCTTGCAGGCCAGTGCTTTTGTTCCATAGGGCATGTACAAAGGAGGTTTCCTTGTGGAACAAAAGAACTGCCCTCCAAGATGGCTACCGTGCAAAGCCTCTATACATTGTGCAAATAAGCCTGGTTTCTAATGAAAGCACGCATTTCATTGTATGTGTTTTAAATGAAAAATACATGACTCCAACACTGCAAACACTACCTCAAATTACTCCTCTGCCAATGACCAAGTTTTCTGCTGATGACCAACTTGACAGATTTAAACTAACTGAGAATAACGGCAGTACGGTGGCAAATGGAAAGAACCATTCAGAACTTCACTGTGAAAATAACAGCCGCTCAGAACCTCGGTAGTACACTGTGCAGTACACAAACTTGGGTAATGCCATTACAAGTAGACACAACCATTTTAAGCTTAGGTTGTACAATGAGCAACAAGAACCATTCACAGCATTTCAGTGACTAGGTTGTCAAAGGCAAAGCAAGCTAGGCAAGTTGGATTTTGGAATAACGCAGCCTACCTTGGACTTGAAGTCAATGAATTTGACACCCAAGTAGCTGATGGAGAGAGTGATGGAGGGCACTTTGTGCAGGTGGGAGGCTGACCGTCTCAGCTTGGTGCAGGATTCTTGTGTGGAGTCCGTGCCTTTGGCTTCCTTCACCAGTGTGGACCCAAGATACTGGAAATCAAGCAGGAAGAAAGAAGACTTTCCAAGCCTCATTGCAGACAAGTGACTCAAGTCAAGATAAATTCCATAGCAAAAATTTTGACTAATATAAAACCGGGACATTGACTGTACAGAAGTGAAGACCTGTGGCTTGCAGATGAAACAGACCTACGACAAAGAATGTTATGCCTATTCGAAAATATTTGTTGAAGGCAGTAAAAGATGGCTTGTGAAATAGACCAAAAATTACAACAAACTGTTTTCCCCTTTAAACTGACCACTTCAAGCAGCTGAATTAAATTTTGGTTGAGTCAGTGACGAGAGAAATGCTCACCGATGCAGTGTAATTGCAACAGCCCTTGATGAGTGCCTCAGGAGGATGCATCCATTGCACAGGGGGAGAGGTTGGTCCATTTTCCGCCTCCTTGGCATCTGATGCCCTACAAGACGTACTGGCTGTCATCCTGTCCGACGTGGCCATATTGTCATAGTCCTCAATGTCTGAGTGCTGCATTGCCGCGACAGCGGAGGCTTGGGCGTTAGCCAAGGGCGTGCTGTCCTGAGCAGAGAAGCCTGGCAAGGGTTTGGGCTTGTTGGGCGTGGTCACCTCCTTGGAGTAGTCCTTGAAGAGGTCAATGTCCAAGGAGGCAGACTGCTCGGAGGTGATGCTGGAAAGCTGCTTCCGCCTCTCGAAGGAGGACAACTTCAACTCCTGGGTTTTTTGATGCAACAAAAGCAATGGCAGAAAAAGAACACTCACCATTCAATGAAACTGTCTCATAAATCAGAGCAGCTGGGAATATTCTCACTTGGGCAACAAATTGGACTATTTGACCAAGTTGTGCACATTCAATCGGAAATTTCACCATGTATATCAGAACTGTTGATTAAACATGGTGAAACAATACTGTCAGAGTGGTTAGGCTTTTTAAGGCTGGATAGGATCGGAGCACTTGGATAAAGGAGCAGTCTACCAGTAGAGTGTGTCCTTTCTTGTATATAAAGAACGTGCTGCATAGCACTGCACTCTGTACAGCACCCACACGGAAAATGCAGCACCACTTTTCTATTTTGTCTCCTGCTGCTGGCAGTGAGTCATTGGTGGCTTGGGGCAGAAGGGGGGGGGAGTGTAAGAAGGTAAGGAACAGATGGTCACTCACCAGGTCATCTGTGGTGAGTTCCAGCGAGTCTGGTCTAGGTATGCTGCTGTTGCTGCTGCCCACACTGTGCCTCCTCTCACCCAGCGATGCTAGGATTCTCTTCCTGTGTCCCAACAGGTGGACCTCAAGTACCTGTGTCACCAGATAGAGACATCAAACCCGGAACAATCGTTGGCGAAAATCTACTTCCAAATTAACAGGCTTTGCAGCCTCTGAAAAGACAGATGGGAACACTCTCCAGGCCTCTAAATCTCAGCTGATTCCCGATTTTTAAGCTTCATCTCAAGTGCAATCATCAGTTACAAACATTCAGTGGGAGCCAAACAAAATTTCTCCAAATGTGGCTTCATTTAACACAAAGATGATCATGTGTGGTAGCAGAAGATGAACACGAAGCCATGTTGAGCATAGCGGTCTCTATAATGTAACAATAATAATACGCTCGTGTAGTGCTCTATGCCTCTCCACACTTAAGCAACAAGTATGGAACTTGAAGCTTGAACCTTACAGTGGAGACGAAGTTAACAATTCGAACAAATCAACTCCTGCCAACATGATCAACCTCTTCACTTGATAGCTGAACCATTCTCAGTTCCTTCAGAGTGCATGTCAAATCACGCTAAAACAGTCTATTTTCCATACAATAAATCTACATTTTTGAGCATCCAGTAGTACCTAAGAGAACATATATTTTTCTCGCTTGATTTTGGAAAACAATGAATGCATAGTACTTCATGGCATCCTTCTGGTGAAGGGCACATCCAATTTTGAAGTTTTCGCAACCCAGGCACATGTGCGCTTTACGTACAGTTTCGAGTTCCAGCTCCCAGAGTTCCATGGCGCGCTCCATTGACGTGATCCCGTTGGACAGGAAATTTGGTATGCAGTCGCTGAGCAGCAGGCTTCGCAGCCACTCTGACACAGAGCTGGGCATGTTGCCTTCTTGTGCTGATGATTACAAAAAAGAAAGGAGTTTTGAAACCCTTGTTCTCAGTGACGATCGACATGGGACATTAGGTTGGTGTTTTTTAAATCTCAGGGTTTGAATCCTACATGTATATATGTGGTAAAAATAAAGAACTGAAACAAATTTTTTTTAGCTTTTAGTATATGTACGGCGTTTCTTATTTTATCTTTGATCTTTTATCATTTTATCCGAGGAGTGATTTTTAGAAGGACCTTGAGGTCTTGTTCATGACTCCTGACATGGTAAAAAATTAATAATAATAAAAAACAAAAAAATTACTGTTGTTTCATATTTGTTTTGCATCTGTGCTCTGGCACATAGGTCATTCCATGAGGTTGGGGCACAATTTGTGACGGTGTCCTTGTTACATCGCTAACTTTTACCACCTGTCATGACCTTTAGAGTAGGTCATTTACTATGTAAAAATAACATACACCTCTGTATTCAGCCCTGCAAGATGTATAACCATGTGAATTTGGAATCCACATGCAGGGAAATAGCTGTTCATTTTGTGCCCCAACCTCATGGAATGACCCACATAACTTGTTCACTTTCAGTTGAACATAGTTAAATAACTGTGGAAACCAAATGGTAATTCTTCAGCACAATGAAGCCTGAAGACTAGATATGGGTGTCCTCTGGTCCATCTGTGCACCAAGTGTGTACCAGTGAATGGCTCATTTGACCACATGCCAATACCGCGACCTACTGGCTGATGTACTGTTAGTCTCGACAGTGAATTGAATGCTTGGGCTCACTGATTGTCTTCATGACTGGGAGTGCGCTGGTGGCCTGCAAGATGATCTTGCGGTGGAGTTCCTCCAGGATTCCCATCTCGGTCAGGTCACTCTCCTCCAGGATGTTGCCTCCCTGAAACACGCAACACAAGCCAGGCCACAGTCAGACGGTGCTCTCAAGCCCCATATTCTAGGCACCAACAATTGTATTCCAATGTATAACAGTGTATTTATTTCTTGATGAATCTATTAAACCACATGGTGCTGGGACAGCTTCAAGTGTAAAAGTCACAGACAAGCTGCGAATGTTGAGAAACCAGTTCAAACATCTCGGAGGGAAGTCTGTGCACTAATACCTACCATGAAGTCCAAGTTGTCAAATCCGTTTGCTATCAGCATGTTCTCGTACTGTCCCATGCCTAAGCTTTCCAGCCATGCACCAACGCTTTGAGGTTTTGTGGGGCCTATTTCAGACAGAAATTAGCAGCAGGTTAAGGCAGTATCACTGGAGTTAAGTTAGCCTCACATATAAAAGAATACCAGGGAAAATGATATGAAAATCAATGTGCATTTGAAATCCGGTAAATACCAAAGACAACATCCGTTACCCCAATTTGGTGACACCCAGTGATAACAGCCAATGCATACTTCTAGGAACAAGACCAAGATGGCCACCATAATGAAAGACATGTACCTTACCTTCAAACATCTTTTCAAACTCTTTCTGGAAGTCTCTGATGTAGACAGATTCTCGGACCAGACCAGCACCGAAGGATGCCATTATGCTCTCAATCTGTTCAAAAGAAATACGCATTGAAAACCAATCAATATCGTTACTTCCTGTTAACCAGTTCAGAAAACAACCTGTTCCTGAAAGGAAGCAAACACAGCTCAAAATGAACGCAAAATAATATGCTAAGGTTTTCATCAAAAATTTCATATCTTTTGAAGCACTGAAGTACACCAATTTATACATACAACATCCAACTAGAAAATTTCTATCCTGAATTAGGCAATGGAGTTCAGGCCACTGGGCTAAGCAGTTTACAGTCTTTTTTTTCCTTACACATGTATATGGCTGCTCAAAAGAACCCACACAGACGTAATCAGTGATTGGCCATGCTTGTTTGGTAATGGTGTGATGAGCTTTAGGCTAAAGGTCTCTGAGGAGCTGAAATGAGTCAAAGGAGATCAGTTCGGATGAGTGGCCGATGATCAAGTGCTTAAGTGCTCGTACACAGTGCCACCATTCCTAATGGACCGGCTTACTTTGTTCTTGGATCTGCCTTAACAAGCCAAGAACGAATAGGCACATAAATTGGCAATCATGGGGTTGTATCAGAAACTCTTTTTCCTTGTGGATAGCTATTTATAATACTAAATGCCAAATTTTATTATTTATTTTTATACAGAAAAAAAGGAGAAAAAACAGAAAACTGATTGTACAAGTATGTGAATCAATGGATATGCATGGGTGCACGTTAAGTAGCAGTTCAGCTTTTGCTATGACAACAAGAAATTAAAAAATGGAAGCAAGCGGTCAAATCTGTAGCATCTCATTGGGGTGGAGTATTCTTGGATTGTTCTTAAAGCGACTGATGTGATTCCAGTGTACAGTATTTCAAAGATTTGTTTCTCACTGCAAGTTTGCCGTCTGATCAGGTTGATGTCTGTCAATTCCTCAGTTTTCTCCAAAACCTGTTCTGCCTCATTAACTCGGACATGCGCGAGTGCATCTCAAGAATGCCGATAGTTTATACATGGCAGTCCCAGCAACACAAGACAGTAATCCGACTGACAGCTGTAAGCCATCAGCCACCTTGAAATGACTGCCGTCTCAGGAAGCTCAAACTATGTACATCTTTGCTGAAGGCGTCGTTACTACATGTGAAAAAAAACCCTGCACATGCGGGTCTTTTGCGTTCAAATCAAAAGGAAAGACCTCAAGCTTTTGACTTTGAAGTGAGCAGATTTTTGAAGTGAACAATGCTAATGTACTAATGTTAAGCTGGTGTCTCAGATCATGAAGCTTCAGTTGAAGACACACCTGAAGGGAAACTGACGGCTGATAATTCTTGTGCCACAGGGATCTGACAAGGAGAAAATTTGTTACCTTTCTCAAGAATCACGGAAGTTGAACCATCTCAGATCAATCCAAATCTGCTGAGACATTTGGAAGGGTTCTGAATGATGGGCGGAAGGTATGGACCTTTCTCATAGGACCCTATCTTCATGGGAAAATGTACATGTACAGTGCGTATACAATGCCATCATGCACATATCGCATATGTTCCATAAACCCGCTCGTGCTGATCCAACTATCTTCGAAATACGGGACAGCCGATGTGAAATGGGACTTAATATTCCTTGGAGGTTTAGGGAAGACAAATGTGTCTTTGAGTCCTTCTGCACGGGTGGAGTTCGGAGGATTAGGGAAGCCTCGCAGCAAAAGTGACTGAGGGGGTTAGACTTGAAATTTACCTGCGCCCATTCCGAGTTCTCGTCAATGGCTCCGGCGCCGTCTTCCGTCCCTCCCCCGTGTCCCCCGCCTCCTCCTCCGTCGGGTGGGGCATCCGCTGGGCCGTTCTCCCCGACCATGCTGGTGCGGGAGGAACCGGCCAGGGACCAGTCCGTCATGTGCTGGGACAGGGAGAAGCGGGAGGTGGTCTCCAGGGACAGGTTGCGACTGCCGCGGTTGGAGCCGTAGATCAGACCTGCAAGACCATGAAAAAAAAAGTTTATGAGCTTGCTGCAAAGGGCAAAGGTGCTGCGCATGGTCTTTATTCAAAATTACAGCTATGTCTCTGCATCTTGGCTTTGTCTTGAGATGTTTGAACTGTTGGAACCAAAGTAACATGCTAAAACTCTTGGCCTCATACTAAACAATATGACACTTCTTGATGTTCAGAAAATGGGGTTCAGTAGTGCTCTCTTAAGCCTCATCTCAGGGAACTAAATTAAAAGAACTGAAGCCAAACAGTGACCAGTAGATGAACAAACCTCCCACATACCGTTAACTAATGGGGGAGATCTTGACTGCATGTACATGTACCATATATTCCACCCATGCACAGACTGTGTTTGCAATCCAATGGGAAAATGGTTTACAAATGTTTGAATACCTGGAATGCACCCCAGGTTGGAACAAAACATTAGCTGTGTCAGGAGCAGATTTTGAAAACAGCCAGTGTTTGTTGTCTGTTTGACCTTTGCTGGAGGGTCAAATAAGAGAAATACTTGTGGGAACACAATTCCACACTGCACGTTAACATTCCTAGAAACTTGGCTAATCGTCCCACAGGGAAGGTCAATTCATTTCACAACCAGCTGATCCAATTCAGACACATCCTAAACTCTCAATGGCAGCATACTGCATGTACTGTGTCATGTCTTCTGACCTTCCCCCTTCCAACCCCTACCCCTTGTTGTCAGCTTGGCCAAGTTCTGAAGTACATTGATTTTAAACTGTAGTACTGCGTCTATGAGTGTATGTACTCATGCAAGTCAACATTTGAATGCATGTAAGTTGACCACATTTAAGACCCCACCGGAGAGAGAAGCAAGATGGACAAGCTGGCCAATTTGAAGAAAATCGTAGCTGGGGTTGGTACAAAGTTGTGTTTCAACTGATACCATAGTGTGCTATACACGTATGAATAGCATCAGTGCTGTTGTCAAGATCATCACGAGACCACGCACGAGACCAGTCACAAGTAAAAGGGTGAACAGTGACAGGGGAATGCTCTTAGTGGAGGACTTTGAATAACTTGTGACATGAATCAAGACTTGAGGTCTTGTGTTGGTCTTGACTACAACACTGAATATCACGTTCAGAAAAATAGCACATGAAAGTGACAAAGATGAAAAAACCAAAAACCAAACAGGAATGCAGTTTGTAAACTGAAGCTTCTCAGAAGTTTACAAAGGGCTTTACATGTACATGTACAATTCAACATACTAGTTTGTCTATGATCATGCCACACCCATATGCTCCTACGCTTTCCGCACACGTACGCAAAGGCACAAAGTGGGTTGCTACACGTACATTGTACAAGTGGTGCTACGTGAATGTATACCGGTGCTATACATGATCTTAACCGGAATCGGCAATTCAACAACTGTACCTTGGATGCGGTGAGCTGGTCCTTGCCAAGGTGGAAGCACACAAACAACAAGCGAGCAAACAAGCAAGTTGTCATTGAATGCCAAATTACAACAAATACAACCCAGAGACTCATAAAATGGAGAGCACACAAGTTACTAGTACTTGGAACGTCTTGGATGATGTGCTAATGATCCAGTGGAAAAGTGAAATGAGCACCATGCATGGCAACAGGAAATAACCTCCGACTGAAAACAATTACACCATCTACAGTATATTTAAATCAAAAGTACAAGTACCGGTAATAGAAATAAAAACTGGAAGGCTGGTAGATGGAGAACACCAAACCCACAAGTGAAAGTTTGGATTAATAATAGTGGATGATGACATTAGTGCGGGTCTTCCCCATCCAAAAACATTTACCAAGCATGCGTCATGTACTGCACGGTACTATACATGTCAACATGTAAAGTGTAAATGGTTGAGGAAACAAAACAACCAAACAAAGCCAAAAAAATATTTGACTGAGATGTTCAGATTATGGCAACTTAAGGGGGCAGAACCATACGTCCTATCTCATTTGTATTTCCAAAAATATCCTTCTGATATGATGCTTTTCAGATATTAATGTCACTCTACAATGTACCGTACATGTATGTATGAAAAGTGTTTCTTTAGCTGTGTATAAGCTTGCTTCTTCAAAAATGCAAAAACATTTTTTGAAATTTCTACATGTATGAAGCTATCACTGAATGAGACTTAGGTTCATGCACCTGAAGCATAATTAAATGCCATGACTTTTCATGAATTTTTCATGACCAAATTATGAAAATCCATGACCCAATAACGCAATTCCTTGGACTATTCGGACTTTTAAAGTTGCGAATAAAATCACACATTATATGCACTTATTTCTGATAATAGAAATCACACACAATGTACGAAAAATTTCATGATTTTTCTATGACTTCAGTCATTTTTACAAAATTCCATGACTTTACCATGACTTTATTCATTTTTATGAAATTCCATGACTTTTCCAGGCCTTGCAAACAAAACGAATTTCCATGACTTTTTCATGACTTTTCCAGGCCACAGGAACCCTGGAGACTGCAGAATGAGGGACTGGTGAGATTCTACATGTATGCTGTAGAAGTGTGCTTTATTCACAGTACATTGAGTTTCAATAAACACATCCATATTGGGCAAATGGTGTATCGTGGATCTCTGCGATGAAGTTCAAAGGCACCACTGCAGCATGTGCAAGAAACGACACGTTGTTTCCAAGCCGCTTTATTATATTCCCCAGACAAAAGAAAAATAAATTACCCACACCGTGTAATTTTTTAAAACCAATACGTGCCTCCTACACAAAATGGCTGAACCCATGCGCATGTTTATGTTGGAGTACCAGAGTGTACATGTATGGGAAAATCCTTTCTCCACTAGAAGTAAAGCGAACAATGCAAACACAGAGAACATTCAATAACTCTGGAATAACAATATAAACCACATTAGGTATGATCAGCCGCTGCTGGGTCATTGCGGTATTAAAATAAAACTTCCCTCGTCGGGGCAACGGGGCACAGAGAGAGAAACACAGTTTATCAGGAATACGAGGGACTTACAAGCGCAGGGCCAATCGATATCGAGCGGGCGGTGAGGGGAAAACACAGCAGTGTTTTGATTGGGTCGGGCCCTCCAGATGCGGGTATGCCACCCCCTGGCACCTTTACAGCTGGCTATTGATCCGAAGGTTGGGACTCCGCCCACCCCGGGGCAAAAAGTGTGTGGAATATCTCATCTTGGGTTCCACTGTTGAATGAGTTAATTCTTGATATATGCATACACGTAGTGTGCATTTTTCCCAATGTGTCATACGAAAGCTGATTTCTTGTCACTGCACATACGAATACATGTATGTGCATGTGTAGACATACATGTACATGTACCGGTACAGTGCATGTGGGCATTAATTACCAGTATTGTGATGAACATGCAAATGTACATCACTGTATACATGTCGTGCATGAGGCCAGTGCACGTAATACATTTTTCGGGTATCATCAAGCCCTGTGTGACAGGTATGATCAGGACTTTATTGGGGAAAAACTCTTCCTCTGCTCCAAGGTACACATACATGTACATGTGCACAGGTACATGTATGTATCTATAGCAACATGGGCTATGTGCATTTCTAATGTATCGAAATACATGTACAAGGTGTGTGTGAGGGTACCGGTTAAACCAGGATATTGCAATCACCAAATTTCAACATCAAACCCCAAAGTGCATGTACATGAGCATGTAACTTTGACAGGCTCCGATCCAGCACTATGAAGCTGCTTTTTAAAAGCAATTGGGGGAACACTTGTACCTAAGAACTTAGGCAAAAATTGAGCAACTTCTGCAACTTGTGGCAGTGTGTATGAGCCAGGAAACTTCTCTACAATCGTACTGTACATCTTCACCGAATCCTACCCCTATATGTGCAGTAGCACCAAGGTCTCTGCTTACAGGTTACCGGTACATGTACATGCACAATTGTACAGTTTCCCTGTAATTAAAGAAGGTTCCTGTGCTATCAAATCACACGTGGGTCCTGGTGTTATTTACAAGGAAACAGTTTGATTCAGTCTTATGGAATTACATGTAATTGCATAACACATTTTGCTACATACACATCTGGCACATGTACATGTACTATGTACACGTACCATGTATATGTACATGTACCATGTACATATACATATAAAGGAACATGTATACACTCTACATCTACATGTACATGTAAAATGTACATGTATGCAAATTTTCATGCACCACATCCTTCATTCACAGTAGTATGCTAGAATTTCTGATCATGGAGAAGACACTAAAGTCCTAGGAAATTTTAAGGTATTTTGCTGACATTTTGCACAGTTCCAAGGAAGTCAAACTTACATGTATGGTTTGGAGACTTGGACAAAAGCTGTGGTTTCCCTTGACAAACGTTTATAAAACCAGTGTGCCTATCAGCTTTCAAATGAAAATTGACAGAGTAATAATTACCATTCATGAGCTTTGGATTTCAGGTGGAAATTGAAATTTTAAGTCGATTTATAGTGTTTAATTCCAACATCACCTGAAATCGCAACTGCTACTTTTTCATGTACACTCTAAACTGTTACCAAGGCATCAAATGGTCTCGAATACACTCCAATTTCACTGGCATGCATATTTTCCTAGTGGCAGCATGCCCTCAAAGGCAGAGCTTGCTTGCTTTCAGACAGGGCTGGTTGCCATGGTTATCAATCATCCCATTGATCTCTTGCAGAGCTCCTCCAAAGGCACCTGCATTTGTAGGAGAAAGAACCTTGCTGGGGCTGAGTTCATCACAGAATCAGATGCAATCCGCTGCATTTCATCATTTGCCTGAGATCGGTTCAGTCCAGGGTGCACACTCCACTGTACATCTTCATTTAAAATGGTCTCAAATGTGACATTACAGGTAGTTTAAAATGTACATGTACATAAACTTCATACATTTTGTTCCTTGTCTATTATAAAAGCCTGGGGCCGATCTCATTATATGAGCACAAATTTGCTCTGCCAGGAATTCATTTACTTACAATGTAACAAAGACAGGCTATCAGCCAAAATGTTATGCAATATTGATCGCTTGTAATTGGTTCTACTGTGAGATCCAACCGGTATGTGCTTCAAACCCTCAAAGAGTGAGGTTATTTTGGACCAATCTCACAGACCGGGAGGGGAGGAGGGACGGTCTCCTTGAGAACTCAGCTATCACATGTCTGATTCTTTTCAAACTTCGTTTTGATTGTCTTTATGTGCAATGCTGCACGTAAAGACAATCATTATCAGTACCTTCACCAATGTTATACATGCAGTCGAGACCTGATAGTCCGAGACCGAGGCCAAGACTGTGGTATTGGAGAAAATGCTTTGGGGGGGGAGGCAGATTCCCAGTGGCCCTTTCAGGGTTAAAAGCAGCCTTGCTGTGTTATACTGTATTTTTGGCTCAGCATCTTTGCAAAGTAACGCCACACTCCAGATGTGCAAATTTTTCTATGTGCGTACCGGTACATTGTACATGTACACGTCAACTCACTTTGACTGTACATGTACCACCATGTCTCATTATAAACTATTGGCCGGGGCGGTCATCCAGGATTTTCACAAATGGCAGGTATATGTAGCAACCACACTGTTCCAATGAAAGCAACTGCGACCGTGGCGACGCGCGCGAACCAGCCAGTCAGAGGATCAGACTACTCGATCATTTCTTTGATCAGTATGTGTACCCACGCCCGTCGCAGTTGTTTTCATCAGCGCGGTGTGGTTGCTACCTGCCATTTTGCAAATGTCTCGCAGGTCCGCCCCAGCGTATAGCAAACTGCCTTGATAAATAAAACAAAACCTGATTAATCCTGAACTGTCACCCCTTAAGAGTGTGAATATGTAGACCGAAACTCGCAGTCTGAAGGTATGTATGTAAACACAGAGCTCGTTTATGAGTATGTGTACATGCGCATTTGGAAAATGCATGCAACTGTTATGTTAATTAGACAACTTCCGGGTAACATGATGTTTCTGATCATGAGTGTCACATTACTTGTACACTGTAAATGCATGTCAATGCAAATGTACATGAAGGCGTTCATATGGAACGCCGCTGTACCATGTCAAGACCCACTGAAATGTATCAGCAAGGATTCAGTATGTTTTGTAACACCATGTACAAGATATAATGAACCTGTCAGTATCTGCCAAAGTACGTACACGTACTAAGATACAGGTAGACCAAGTTTTGCCTGTGGTACTGTACTAAAACAAGTCTGTAACTTCCCTTACCGTACATCAATAATCACTTTCTTACCATACATCAACAATTTGGTGGGTTATTTTTTGGGGTTTAGGACAGCTTCAATTGGTCCACGTACTCTACAGGAACAGGCACAGTGCCTTTAAATTACTTCATAAACAGTCTTATGATTACATATTGAGGCATGCAACTTGGACTTGACAAAAAATGAGGGAATTCCAATTTTTACAAGACTTTGTACAGTGTTTTTTCAGGTAAGTGTGAAGTAAAAAAAAGAATAGGAAATCAGGTGATCTGAGGAAAAGTTGCATGCCTGTATCGGTATATTGCACAGCACAGGCATGGGGCAGCAAATGAGGAATAGCTTGGAATTCCTGGACACTCAAACTGCAATCAAAGCTGGTGTTTAGCCGGAGGGCATTCCTGTGACATTTCTGACATGCTGAACTGCCATTTGCAATGACATCAATGACCAACAAGAGGACAAACATTCGGTCCCACTGACCAAGGTGGTCTGTGTGCGACATCCTGTTTGTTTCACCAAGCAATGGCCAATTCTGATCGGTCAGACAAGCTCAGGGCAATCGTCCTCCAAGGTACGGCAAACATGCCTTTTTCTGTGATTACGATCCTCCATGACATACCCAGAGGCTCCTCTGCTGGTGTAAAATTGTACGCTTAGTAGTGCCATGAAATTGGATCCTTATCTGTGAAGTTGGCCCCAGTTTGCATTTGATATTGAGAAACTCACAAAAGCACAGGAAAACTTGTGGTACTTTGCACAGGGCCTGATGTCCCTATTGGCTTCAGCGCAAAAAAGTGCAGTGCTGGGTTACAGGATTCAGGGAGGTTTTTCAATACAATAAATGCAGTGTGGGTCTCAGGGTTAAGCCTCTGACAAAAGGCCGATAGCTGAATGTATAAGAATGTACTGGTATTTGAGGCTGGTGGCTGTGGAACATTATGACATGAAAACATGTACGTACATTACTCCATAGGATTTCCAGCACTTTGTGCCCAAGACGTGTGACTTTGATTACCAGGGCAGCCAATATACCATTTCTAAATATGCAAAGAATGCAAGAATACATATACACTTCCTCCGCCCATCAAAAAGTGAAATATTTCAAATGACAGAAGCCCCTTTCGATACTCAATGCCAAACGGCATTTGGCCAATGCTCAATTTATCTCCCAGTAAAGTTTACATGGACGTAGACGTTTCCAGTAGGACTGGAGAGGAACGGGAACTATCAGGAAATTGATGTGCACATCAAATACCGCCGGCATTGGCACTGTCACTGATTCCCTACTGCTGTTTGCCTCGGCAAGTCCAGTTTAAGGGGCAAATTTTCCCCCTGCTTGCTAGCTCTGCGAAACTGTACTGCAGGGTTCATGAAAAAAAAAAAAATTAATCGCCCCAAAACAACGGCTGTAAATAAATAAATACAAAATAGCTTCAGGACATTTCACTTCTTTTAATGGCCGGGATTCTTCAGGTTGAGATTTTCAAAAAATTGTGTTTATTTTCAAAGATTTGTTTATGTACAATGTACGTGTACATGAACATGTATACATCATTAAGACATGAAGTATCGCAACGGCATTTCTTAAACACTTCCTAAAAGAAGAGAGAAAAAGGTTTACTTGAACGTATAATACATGTACATGTACAGTACATGTAGTTTTCAATATGTTTATTTATTCCATCTCCCATCAGTGCTGCTTCCTGTGGCCTACCGGTATGAGAGTCTGGAGATCTCATCAAAACAAATGCCAAGACTTCTTCAAGTATTCCACAACCCTCCAACAGCGACTCCGAGAACTGACGAGATACAGTCTGCATGAAACCAGGTGACCTTTAGCTATGACCCTCGACCTCCAAGGGGCATGCATTAATCTACTGAACAAGTTTTCCTGACAATATTAGACCACTACAGATAACCTGCCGAGTGCAACCAGAATCTTGCTTAGTTTAAGTCTACAGGCAGTTTGCGCAAATTGGTTGAAATCCTTTGTCTTTTGATTCGTGCTGCAACTGTTCCAGTATATTTTTTCGAAAGTCAATTTTCGATATGCTCTGGAAAATTTACGGCAATTTTTCTGCCAGTCTACATGATAAACAAAGAGCTCAGTTTGCTCTTTCTAATCCACACGGGAGCAAATTACGTGTACTTGTAAAATGGCCTTAAAACTCATTGTGTGGGATCCTGTCACTGATTTACTAACCGGTACTATTTCACAACTTTGTGCTTTGAGAATGGAAGTCCAGAGAACCAGCAGATAAAAATAGACACACCTTTAAGATCGACTTCTAACTCCTCAAAAACATATGGAATTTGTCTCCATCCCCAACACTTACCTGCGGTGTATACTGCACTACTAAACACTGCCGTATCATTCAGACTGATTCAGACCTGCATTGTACATGTATATTCCCTGTGAAAACTCCACATGTACGGCAGGCAGACCCACAAGCATAATGAAGCTTAATGAAGATATGCGCACGTCCTGATGGTCTTGTCAGGTGGATTTAATTGAGCACCAGAGAGCAGTGGGCATGCCTATAGATACATCACGGACCATTCATTTCCGGCTGACTGCACAATGAGCTCAGTACTGGCAGCTGTCACGGCAATCGAGATAACCGCGGACGGACCAAGTCCAAGGAGACAGTTGTCACATGGGGTTTGTCCATGTGGATGTACATACATGTATACATGAAGAATTTGGATGCAAGTAAGCAAGAGTACCACTTGGAACATTTACGGGTACATTAGCATAAACACATTCAGTCTCAAAGGAACACGTACACGTACATTGAGTTTGGCTACTGTTAGTACATGTAATTCTGGTGCGGTGCATACAATGGGCTGGAACACCTTGAAGTGCACCAGTTTATACACCTGTAGGACAGGTACTTAGAAGCATTCGCCAAACTCATCAAGGGTCTGCAAAACTGAGAATGACTGAGCACAATATGCGGTGTTGTTTACATGTTACATGTTTATCAACTGTACTGGCTTTAGTGGGGAACACAGCACAGTTGAAACTGTCATGGCCCACTTTGCATGATGGGTACAGTAATTTACAGTTCCTTGAATTCCCTTCACTAACGAGCTGCACTTTCCTGGCCACTTGCAAAACTGAAACCTGTTCTTGTTGTCTTTATGACACCATTTCAGCTGCACCGTAGACTTCTATTCCGAGTTTCCATCTCATCACTCACAGTGAAAGAAAACATCCCAGTTGACATTGTCAACTTTATGCTCGAGAGGGATCCCACCACACTGACTACCAAAGTGGAAGGCACTTATTCCATTCTCACATGGGCATGGCTGATTCTTAATTAGGCCCCCTGTTCTTGCTGAGAAGTTGGAACACTCAGCAAGTGATCCGATGCAACAGCAAAAATGCTCCTTCTCAAATACTGGGTTTAAATACGGTGCGTGTACAAGCCATCACTCTCCATCAGTCCATACACTGTACATCACTTACACCGCCTGAAGAAATTGAGCACCGTAACATAACTCGTGTGGTACAGCGTCTCCGTTTACATTGTACACTGTAGTTTCCTCACAGCAAGCACGTGCCAACCTCTGTCACTGATGAGGAAATAAATGCCTTAAACTCCAGTGCAACAGGATTTTCAATCACATAAGTCTATCGTACATACATGTACATGTGCTGGCAGCGGCAATCACAACTATACAGGTACATGTACATAGGCAAGTAACTGAGAGGGCAATTCCAGTGATCATCTTTTGCTTCAAAGTTCTTTTTATGTGTAGTAGAAATCACGGTATGTTCGTCTGGGGATCAACCTAATCTGTGGGAGCATCACCCCCAGGACACGTAGCCACCATCAGCATCTCAATGTCTGAATCATCTTTGCTCTCTGTCCCACAGCCTTGTACACGTACAATGAAGGTGATGCAGGGAAAAGTATGCATAAATATGCAAGGCACGACGTGCGGGGCTGTGCTGATGGCCAGGGCAGCCTCCTGCATTTGTTCTGTAACAAATTCCGGCTGATGTGCGTCTGATGAGTGTGTGCCCCCCCAGAACAAACAGGGAAATGCACAGGCCACGCGGACTTGCAGAAAATGGTAACATATCTTCCTGTTACAACAAACGCATATATAGTATTTGAGAGCATCAGGCTTGCTAGTTAAGTTCTGTAACGTTGCTTCCAGTGCACTATGAACGAGCAACTTGAAGCACCAATTCATGAAGAGCAATGAGACATGACAGCTGGAAGAGTGTATTTTTAAACAATACATTCATATTTTTGTTCAGTGTGTCTCCTATTGTGAAGGGACTTACTGGTAACGTACACTGTACATGTAAGTGTACAGGTATGTATATCATACGTCCTTGTTTTACAAAAAAAAATGAGCTTAGGATTTGTTTTTTCCTGCTGATGACTAATAAAGACAACTGTTCTTTTGAGTAAAATAAAGATCAATTAGGTCTTTCAGTATACTGGTACATGTACCGTACATGTATTTGTTATGCCCTATCCTTGAGAATTGACACCATACATGTTTACAGGTATGTATGCTCTCAGTTAATATTGTAGGAGTCAGGAGCATTTGGGGCACAATTTGAAACATACTGTGTGATCGATTGGCAGCTTGTGATTTCAAATTGACATAATGCTTTAGAAAAGGACCATTTTTGAAAATCCCTGTTTCGAAGTGCCGCAACCATAAAATACATGTACATGCACAGAAACTGTACATCTTGAAGACTTCACCCACAAGGATTTTCTTTTCACTTGCAAATAATTGTAAATGTAACCTGAGCAAGCAAGGCACCATTTCATAATGCCTTTTTGAAGGTCTGAAGAAAAAAAAATACACAAACACGCCAAACAGAAAGACCAAACAAAAACACACTATTTTAATGGGAGTTCGTGAATGAATGTATGATGACAGGAAATAAGTGACTGATTAAAAAAGAAACACAAAAACCAACACCCTGCCTCCAAAACCAACCCCACAATGCAGTGTTTCAAGTGTCAAATACCTCTAATAGAAATATGCATGAAACCTAGCCAGTGGCGTTCTACATGTATAAATCTCCATAAATTGCACTCTAATTCATGCATGGGGGGGGGAGTCCAAGGTATCATTGACCAATGCCTGGGTCTGCTATATCAACTTCCTCCATGTCTCAATTTATTCAGCGCTACCCCAGGTGTCAGTTTCGGATTCTGCCTCTTCACTCCTCATCAATTCCTAAGTGGGTTCTAAAAATACATGGCCCACTACTTCAGAATATCTGAGGATATTCACTGTCTACTGTGCATCAAGGAGTAACTCTGCTTAAATACAGCAAGCTCAAAACATTCAGAGGTAGATAGAAGTAGGTCAGGTTGAAACTGTCAAAAAATACATGTAATGTTTTGCATGTGTACGTAGAGAAGCCATTTTCAAAGAAAATCCAGTGCAATTCATTACATACATGTATGTCCGCCTATGTTTGTTTTTTTTCCTTTTTTTTTTCTTCAGTGCCACTTCTAATTCTTGTACACAGTACATCACGCACTTCACAATTTGCAAAGATGTACCCTGGTAGGTCAGGAGGAAAGTCGTGTCTAATGTAACACGTCAATGTCATCTCACACCTCGATGCACTTGTACTGCTATGGTCTGTGGTCTATGGCACTCGATGCTAAGTGACGAGGCTCGGTGAAAGCCAGATGAGACCATTACCTTGTTTATCGTTGCGGCACATACATGTACATGTATCAGGAATCCAGGTACACTGTTAAAAAGATGATTCCAGTTTTTTTTTGGGGGGGAGAGGGAAGGGGTTGCAACAGCCTTGGTCAAAATCCACTGCCATACAGTTTCAGCCAAGAACATGTAATTCCTACAGCTGTATGATGTATGGATGAACTCAAGCTCAGGTCCGGGTGTATAGTATTTTTTTTTCCTTGAGCAATGCTTTTCAGGATTTTTTGTTTCAAAGAATATACAAACAAAAAACCCCCCTGATAAGGAACAACAGCAATTTCTCCCTTTTTCATTGTTTTTGGGGTGGGGCTTCAGGGATTCTACAAGTGTGAGTTTGCCCCTTTTTTGCCTGAATCGTACAGTGGGACACAAGGTAAATGTATGGACTACGGAAAGGTACATGCACATGTATACTGTCAGGTCCCTGTGAATGAAGGTGTATCTTTAGAAGAAATTAACTTCCCAAATTCCTTTGGAAAACATATCAATTACTGCACCTGTTTGTATACATGTACATACATGTACATGTAATTTGGCCAGATTTCCATACATATGGTACAGTGTACATGTAACATTATACATATTTACATAGAATTCCAAATCTTAGTGTCTTTATTTTTAAATTTGAGATGTTAATGTTTAGATGTATATTTCCAACTTTACCTACTGCCCATTTTGTGACCTCCTATTACCATGTGTGTGCTTATCTCTCTTTCAAAAGTTTAAAAATACCAGTAAGCTGCTGTCGTCTTTATACATGTAAGCTTGTTCATCTGCCAACAACACACCAATATTTTGCAACCCTCTAGGATTTAATGGACTTGGAAATTCCAAAGCTGGCAAGCAGTCAAATCACAGTTCCGGGTCACAAATGAGTACTGGGAGATGAACAATGACGCAGGAATTTCTGTCACGGTCCACTAGAATCTCTCCTGACTTTACCTGAAACTGGACGGCTTTTGAAAGGCTTGTGATGGAGGTGCACACTGTACTAGTGACTTGAACATGAGTAATGAACATCTACACATGAACATGCACGTGTAGTAACTCAGGGCAATAAGCCATTTGCGAGTTAAATTTGAATAAAATTTGGTACACTGAGTTGATTGCACATAAACATAACCCAGACTAAAAGACACTGTTGCAAAACCTCATGATTTGGGGGAATGCTGTTGCATAGTGACCATCATCTCTGGAATGGACTGGTTCCTTTGTGCCCTTCTTATCCATTCAGAACAGTGTACAGTGTCTCTTATGTAACTAAGGAAAAGCGTGACCTGAACCATGGGGTATAGCAACAGTGTCTTTAATATGAGAGAATTCTAATTGTTATGTTCACACGACTTAAAAGAACTCAGTGTAACAGATTTTATTCAAATTTAACTCACAAAGGTTTATTCATCCAAGATGCATGTAGATGGTACTATGCTGCATACATGTTATGTGCACCTCCCTTCCTTGCACTGTGGTTTAACTCACAGACTATCCTTGACACTTGACACCCCTCTATCTTCTAGGGTACCAGTCCAAGTTTACAAACTATTTTATAATACTTCTCACTCTCACTTTTGATTCTGGAGACAGACACTGGACGGCCTCCTGGGAAACAAGTCTGTGGTGTGCAAGGTTCTTATTTCCAACAAGGAGTAATGAGCACCACAAAGAAATATTTGTTAAAGACAGCAAGAGGTGAATGATCCCTCTTCAGACATAAAACCTCTTAACAGTGACAACCAAGGACACATGTACATGTAGGGGTATTAAACAGTATGTGATGTACACTATGAATACATGTCTTTGGGCATTATGACCCTACACAACACATACATGTACATGTACAGTGTAGCAGTATCTATTTTATAGACTACATGTACTTTTACATGTATTTTTGGTCGGGATGGTCTATGGATTGCATATGCTCCTCCCCAAATGTCTAGGTCCCATGAGTGAATAAGACACTGTAGTTCCTCTGCTCGACCTTCTTGCATTAATTCGCTAGTTATAAACGAGTTGGAATCATGCAGACACTCAAGAATTACAATGTACTTCTTTCTCACTACTCAAAAATTTGTAGTCAAAATAATGTGCCTCATGCTGTGCGGTGAACACTCTGGTAGCACTCTGAAGAGTCAAATCCCCCCAGTACCAACAAAGTAACAAAGTTGAAAACAAACCAGTACATGTACCAGTGATCTGGTGGCACCTACATGTACATGTATTACTTAGAGCTGAACCCTGCTGAAAGAATTCACAGAGAAGAGACCAAAATGCAAGGCTTGCTGACTTACAGTCCATTATTGTCCTGATGTCCACACCATCCAACGCCCCAAGCCCGATACCCAGCAGGCAGCGGGACAGCAAATATTCCACTACCCCATTCCTTCCAACATCTCCAGTCATCTTAATAACAATTACTAGTATTATCCCCAAGGGGACAGACTTGCAGTGACCACGCTCGCTCGCTTTCAGAGCCACTGTGGATCTGAGGGCAATGCTCCACTTGTCACTAGCTACTGGCAGAGGTCTTTGAAAGACTTTTTCTGAGAGGTTGTACAAAAGTGTGGCAGGACAAAGTGTGCGTCATGCCTGACTGTCAAAGAGGCATCTAAACCCCCCCCCTGTATTTTTCACCTAGTTTTTGTTATCTCATTTTGTTTGGCCAGTCAAGAAGCCAAACACAGTTGGAAGGGGGGACTCCTAAACAAACGGGACACAATAGGACTGGCAGTGATATGCTTTGCTACAACTCCTGGTCAGGGTAATCTGTGTGATACCGACCGTCTGGGCTCATTCACAGCATCAGTCCGGACTTGAGTGAGTAGACATTAGGCGGTAGCGTTCCTAGAATTCGGCAAAGTATGGAATGTGCCAGAGTATGAAATTGCATTGTGATGGAACAATGGGCCACCTGCGCAGGATCCCGACACCAATTTGAGTGACTAAGCCGGGTTGAATGACATCTGGCAGGTACATGTACAGAAGCTGGATTCACATAGAGTATGAAATGATGTGGCATTCTTCTGGATAAAATGTACACACATTCATACATACACATGTACTTGTACATGTATTCCCGCTATTGAACCAGGGCTTGACGCGCAGGCTGGCATCTGAAGTTTAGGACTCTATCCAAAGCAAATGCCGGTACCGGTACATGTACCGTGCTGTGCAAGAGAGAGAGAGAGAAATATGCACTAAGTAAACAAATTTTTTACTAAGCACAACTGTACTTTGCGTGCAGCGTCTAGCCCAAAGTGCACTCACTTCATGAACTCAGAGGAGTCAATCAATTTTCAGAATTTTAATGAACACCTGTGGGTTCTCAATGAACAATATACCGGTACACATGTACTTTCCGTATTGTGTATGTACATGTATATGTACAGGTGTAACATGTACAAGAACTCTGTATGCTGTATTGTATACCGTGTAAAAGTACATTGTACGGTGCTCATGTAGGTTGCATGAAGTACATGTAGCCTTCTCTTTGACTGATACAAAAGAGGTCTGTGATCGTTTACAGGTACTTTGACCGTATTCCTTGTGTTGTCTTTCTGTACAAGAAAACTGGCCCCCAAACTGGTTTATACTTGCGCACACTGGACAGTATGTAAATGTACCATACATGTACATGTATGTTCATGACGAATGCGAGAATATTTGCAATGTACATGTCCATGCATGTACATGTTCAGGACATGTACATTGTGTACACCTACATGTTCATATGTACATGTACTTGTACCCTGTATTATGCAACCACACTTAACAGTCACATTAAGCTTAGTCTGCAGTATGGCACAGCATGTTTTTTTTACGATTATGATATACATGTACATGTACCTTACCAGTAGGTAAACAAGATGGCTGGTGTGGTATCGGTACATGTATGAGCCAATTTTGAAAGAAAATAAAACGGAACATTATGCCTTTCAATTTAATTCTTTTGTTGTCCTAATTGTTTGTGAAATTTCATAGGTTGGACGTGGTTTCAACAAAAGGTCAACCATACATGTACCGCACCTGTACTTTTTTTTTGGTAACTTCTTTGAAAAATACAACGAAACTGCGGGATGTTTGTTTTTCCAGAAATATCTGCCGGTCTGCATCCATACAAAGACAGCGCTTTATATCAATATTTTCCGGCTTTTTTTTTTCAATCTGGCGTCTGGCGATCGTTTCTCGTAGACACTTCCGGACCGGATGTGTGCGGTTTGTATTCAATGTTCCAAGTGCAAATATTGAGTTGCAGGGTTCAAGTATACGGCTATCTCTGGTTGTTATTTGACAAAAAAAAATATTCCTGATGGCTTTCTGGGATAAAAAAAAAGAACAGGCAAAAGAACACGATTGCTTGGCTGCATAAGTAACCTCTACCAGCCTTTCCAATTTAGCTTCAAAATGCGGCATCTTCAAAGCAACATTTCTGGGTTTTGGCAGAGCTCTGCCAGACAATTACTTTGTTGAACAGCGTGAAGTGTGAAGGCACAGCCGTGGCTAAGTCATGTAGAACGGACACAGTCAGCGATTAAAATGCAGAAGTGATAAAATGAATAAACACGCATGTACATGTACTGTGTGTGCATTAGAAAATGGGCAATTCTATGAAAATTAAATGACTCAAAAAGAGGGCCACATTTTCAAGTTTTAGAACAAAAAATGAAAAATGTCTGCATTAAGGACACACACACACTGCATGTTTGTTGGGGCACTGCATATTTGTTAGATTTGACATTGATAAATTCTACATGTACCGGCACCAGTACAATGAAAAGAACTAAACTCAAAGATTTTCACTGTGACAGCCTGACAGTCAGGGTTCAAACAGACAAGGTCAATTTCCAATAAAAAAGGTAATGTTTAGTATTTGCAGAAAACAAAGACATGTATACATGTACATCCATCAGTCAAAAATGCTTGTCTCTTAACATCCAAGTAAAGCCCAAAATATTCCACTGCTGAAAATGGCAAATCTGGCAAGAAGCTGGCAAATACAAGAAAATCATGCACAAGCAAACTGGGTAGGTTCATCCTTTACAATGGGCCTAGAAGTAGTCAAGTTACAGGAAACTGTACGTGTATGTGAATTTAACTTGCTCTATATGGAAATTTCAGTGCCCTTAATTTTTGGGGGGATCAGAGCAGCATTCACCTGGATGACAACTTTCAGCTGTAAAACAGTTTGCCTGGCCCGTGGCCCGGCCATTTGCATTTACAGGCTCAGTGTACAGCCGTGCCATATATTCGGTCAATATACCGATACCTACATGTACGTGTACAGTGTGTATCTCTGGGAATTATTCAGAGGAAAGCCTCGACCTACTCTGAGCATTCAAGTGCAATCACGCTGGAACGAATGTGGAACAAATTAAACTGGAGAATGTGCCATTTGAATGGCTCAGCGGAAGAAATGCGGCCGAATGGCGAGTGAATGGGGCTGGAATGCAATACACACATGCAGATATGTACGGTGTAACTGGGATAAAAGTGCAGAGTCCAAAGAGAAGACAGGAAGAGTCTGGGTGGCAAACAGGTTAACTCATTTGATCACATGCTCTAAAATGATTTAAATCACATACGGTAAATATGTAGAGACAGAGTGGCAATGATGGAGGATTGAAGTAAGATACATACATGTACATGTAATATGCCCAAAGAATTTGGATTAAACAGGGTTAAAATGCTTCAATAGTTTCACGTCTTCTTCAAGTGACAGAGAACGGGTAAAGGAGGACCTTTTACAAATTTATACAGGTGATTCCATAGTACACACATGCATCTTGATTTTAAAAAGTGAACTTACTAGGAACAAAGTCCCACAATTCTGTCTTCTTGCCATACATGTAGATGTACGGTACATGTGCTAGTATATTACGTAATGTGGACTTTGACCAATTTCCATAATTCATATCAAAATCCAGACACTCCAGACACATGCATCAATGTACATGCTCCTGTACTTTACAGTGCAGTGATAATTTTCAATGAACCCCCTCATCCCGGTGATATCAAGTTAAACATTAAAACCATTACCTCCCATAATCTCATCCTATCAAACTACATGTACATGTACCCGGTATGTACAGGATGCACTTCAGACAAGGTCCCACAATAAGCCACTTGCGAGTTAAATTTGAATAAAATCTGGTACACTGTGTTATCTGATTGCACAGAAACGTAACAATTTGAATTCCCTAGACTAAAAACACTGTTGCTATACCGTGTGATTCGGGTCAAGCTTTTGCATAGCGACCACCATCTCTGGAATGGACTGGTTCCTTTGTGCCGTTCTTATCCATTGAGATCAGTGCACAGTTGGAAGGCGTCTCTTATCATGCTTATGTAATTAAGCAAAAGCTTGCCCTGAATCACGAGGTATAGCAACAGTGGTTTTAGTATGGAGAATTCAAGTTATGTTCAAGTGACTTTAAAGAACTCAGTGTACCAGATTTTATTCAAATTTAACTTGCAAATGGCTTATTGACAGTTTATGCTTGCTTTTTCATTTCTAATTTTCTTCATTATACATGTACCATATCGCATGATAGGCCTACCGGTACATTATCCAGCTATTTTTCATGTTTTTTGTGCTTCTGGAAATGTTGAGTACAGGTAACGTCAAGTTTGATGAAAAAGGGAACACACAAGCAAGTAGTAATGACCAAAATATTATAAATGATTACTATTCAGGAAACAAATGGCACACCGGTATTAAGATATCACACTGTACATGTAATGGCATTCCCTTATGATGTTCATTTTAATGCAACAGGCAAATTATTATGCTACATCATACTGCATGGCCCTATTATTTTTACAATACCCATCCAGGGCTTAATGAACAATCAAATCCATCCATTAACCCTCACAAGTGCCGCTACATGTGTGCATTCTTGCATGACTAAACGGTGCTGTCAGGTACCCTCTATTACACAATTAACACTCGAAAGGTGACCGTTCTTTCTAAAAATGCTAATTCTGAAACTTGGCAAGGGCTATCCTTCCAAAGCTGACACTTTGCGTCTACTTTCTCTATTTCATTCATATGAAAAAAAAGTCTATATGTGAAACTGATCTCATCTGCCCACAATTGCTGCTGATTTTCTAAGTTGTTTTTGAAAAGAGCCAAATATTGAAAATCAATCGGTTTAGTTGATTTAATTTCATACTGAGCAAGTACATATCTGAGTCATTATCCAAATATTGAGTGGTTGGCATTGTTTTACAACTGTCTCAGTTTTGTTGGAAAACTAGGAATAAACATTGTACCGGTACCTAAATGTATGTGAACCCACACATCATTTGCTGCAATAATGCAGGGAGTTGGATTTTTAAAGGCGCACGGTTGAAATGACCCTAGGACTTTGGGTTGATATTGTGGAAGCACTTACCAGCAAAGGGATCTTCCTCGTCTTGTCTCAGCAACTCGGTATCGCCGCTACTGCTGGTATCAGTGATGCTCTGAAACTCGTCGTTGGCCTGGTAACCCTCTGAGTCAGCAATGCTTGAGTGAGTGAGAGAGTGGCTGCCGTTCACTGGTCCCCTGCCGGTCTCAGTCTGGTGCAAATCCACAGGTCCTGGGTGACTATCGTCGGTGAAATGAGTTTGGGGTGTAGCGCCGATGCCCGTCCGTGGGAAGCCAAAACGGGATGGTTTTTCTGGTCGGTTCAGCCGTCTTCCGGACTGTCTCTCTTCGCTCCGGTCGTCAAATCCACTGGACGGATCGGCGAGGGAGTAATTAGTCCCTGTGCTGTAAAAAACAGAACTCTCTGGAGCGAGGCAATGCCGGGTCTCAAGGAAGCGAGACGCCTGTTCTGAAGAGTCTGCGGGGTCTCTGCACCCGATCGGCCGGAAGGCTGATCCCTCCTCCACTGATGCACGCTGAGAAGTCCACGCTTGATTTGACGGCTCCTGCCCCCCGAGCAAGTTACCACGCGGGAAGGACTAGGCAATAAATAAAAAAAATTAAGTGAGACAAGAGTGCGGTCGTATAAATTGGACGTGATCAGAATGAATGCAACCAATCGGGCAGGAGCTTTGAGGTAAATAAGGAAGCTTGGCATGCTGGAAGCAGCTGAGAGTGTTCGGGGGTCTTCATGTAAAATTAGCTTTGGCCTTGGACAGCTGGCCAGCCTGGCGGAACTTGAAGGTATGCTTGCGCTAATCTGCTAAGTGGTTTTGGAAATTGCTGGGAGGGTTGGATTAAAAGAACTGTAGTGTGCCGGTGATTTGTCAAATGTGCTTTTGTGCACAGGCTTTGCAGAAAGAATTAGCATTACAGGGTTTACAAATATTGAGTTTAATACCCCTCTTTCTGGGGGGAAAAAAGAGAAAAATGTGAACAATTAGACATAACAAGCAATAGTACTAGTAGAATGCATTAATGGAACAGTAATTCAGGAGCATGAATTTACGTGTACATGTATTTGTGTGTCTGCATATCTCAATGTCTACTGCAAGAAGGCAACTTAATGTATTTGAACTTGTTATAATTGCTTTTCAATTTGAAAAAAAATTTAAGGACTGATATTATGACCCAGAGAGAAATTTTCCCCAAGGCAAAATTTTTTTCCAGACGCAAAATGAATGGGTTGTAACTCAAAAGTTGTACTTATCAGTACTGTTTGAATGTTCGCAGACTTCAAAGCCACAGTGGTGAACAGTTGACAATTGAATGATGTTGTTACGGATATATTTAATCTGCCAAAAAAGGTCAATTAATCCCAGGTGGATTTCCAGAAAGGTCTAAATGTCGCACTTCCAAAATATTCATTCACAACTTCAAGTACCAAATCAAGTACCAAAACGAGCAACAACACACTGCACTTTATATGTGCATGTACGACAATACATACATGTCCATGTACAAACCAAAGTACGATACTACCAAAAACTAGACAGCTGTTGCTCAATGCTGAATTAAAGGAATACATTTGTAGGATTGTTTGTAATTTTCATTGCTATCTTCTGCGTACTTTCTTTGCTCTCGTTTCACATTTGAATTTTTACACAAATAGTTAATTGACACCTGGTGTCAAATTGATTTTGTTTTCTTTGCAGTTTAACAACTACATATGTGTTCTGTGTAGGTGTACTTTTCTTTGGGAATGTTTTAAAGTAATGTATACATTCATAATGATGCAGTAACTACATTGCTCTCTACAAAAATGTTGAAAAAATAAAAAATACATCACATACAAAACCAGGTGAAATAGACTGAAGGGTGTTTGTGTCCAATCCTACTAAAAAATGCTACCTAAAATGAATCACTATTTAAAAGCAACGTATTAATTTTCCCAGCCTGTGACTCCTTTTCCGAAGCTGTCAACCAAGTCAACCAATCTGTTCAGATTGGTTGACTTGGTGGAAAGCTTCAGGAAAGGAGTCTTACCAAACGTCAATAAATTAAATTGTACCCTCAGAAAAAAAAAAAGCCAATCTCAAAATTTTGGTGCTGGTTACCGCTACACATGAACCTGCTGCTAGTGGTGCTGGTGTTGAATCACAGCACTTTTTATTTCTTAATGTTACCAAAAAAGGGTGAAAAGTTTCAAAGGTTACATGTATGTTTCCTTCCTGCCACGTCACTGGTTCATTCTCCACAAGACAATAGAGGGCAGTATTGCACTGTCTTCACTGTTGCCTTCTTTTTGATGCAGTGTTTCACAAAGATATCAGAGTAGCACGCAACAGAACAAGCTGGCAGCTTTTGCAATCATAACTTTGCCTCTGTTTTCAGTTTGATGCTTTAGTTTTGTTGATTTAGTCGCATGAGGTGACACTCTCTGAACACTGCCCCACTTTCTGCTACACAAACATCCAATAGTTTATGACCAGTAAATGTGAAGGCAAACAGAAGGAATTCCGTTAGCTTTACTCTCCATCTTCCAACACCCTTCCATGTATATCGAGATTGTGCATATATCAATAATACTGCAGATTCACAGCACAGCTCACCACCAAGAGGTTGCAACAGAAAGGTCATTTTGTATGCAGTGCATTGTGGGAAATGGTCGACAAATTCTATTTGCCCGCTGCACGCTGGCAACTGGAAGAATTCATGATGCTTGTTTGTCGGGGAAGAAGTTTGACACGTGTGCTTCAAATAGCAGTTTCAATTGATCCCTTCTTTCTACTGCATGAAAGGGCCCAATCCATCAAAAATTTACTGCCTACTGACATGTATACCCTCAAGTGCTAATCACAGCAAGGCGGCCATGCTTTGACTGACTTTAAACTTAAAAAAATGGCCCCTCCACGGCAGCTTCTGTGTGGTGCACTGTACTGTGCTTTTGCCCAAATTGTTTGCCAGAGCAGCATGGGTTAAATTCCGACGATACACGTTTCAAACTGGCTTAGCGTGCATGAACTGAAGCAAACGTGGAGAAGGCACCGAGGCAAACTTGCCCAGTGCGGAGAGACTGGCAAACTTCCCTCACCTGTGGGGACAGCTTGGCCTGAATGCCCAACATGGCGGTGTGCGGGGAGGGTGGTGGGTGGTCCGGGGTGGGCGGCTGGGAATAGCAACTGCCGGGGGAGGACGGCACGTCCGAGTCCGCCGTCTCCGAACTCTGGAGGTCCGAATAGTAGGAGCTGGTGGCCAGCGTGGGCAAACTACCGTTGAGGTCATTGTTGATGGACGGCATGGGGAGAGTCGGGGTGGAGCTCCTGGGGGAAGCAGCTTGATGTTTGGAGCGGCGAGGCGGAGGGACAGGGTTTATGCCTTCTGAGGTGGTTGAAAAGATGAAATTAATAGCAGAATAAATGCTTTTGATAAAAATGGATGAGTGATATTTAGTGCCATTTTTAGGGGAGTCACCACTCAACTCGTATTCATGAATTTCTACTCACGAGGCCTATACTCACTTGTTGGGGATAAGTCTTCCAGGGCGGAGCCCACCGAGGAAAGGGCAACTCTGGTGGGCGGGGGGATGTTGTAATTCTCGTGCTGTCCTGTCGTGGCGTCAGAGAGAAGCTCATAGACATCTGCGTCTGTGTCGCTGCCCGTGGATGAGCCCATTGTACTGTTGCAATGTGCTGGGATCTGTAAAGAGAAACATGTTCACAAGAGTCATGAACTCTACTGTGTAATGATGATTTGACAGAGGGGAGAAGATATCCTTCCTCGACTCACGAATTATTATAAAAAACCATGATGGTTGTTTGAACAATAAATTAGAGCAAAATGTCCAAGTATGAGTTGAGAGAATACCAGTTAACACCGAAAAGCATTTTTGGTTTCATATCAAAGGGAAACACTGCAACTCCTTGCAGATCATTGTATGACATAATTTCCAAACTGATACTGCAACTTTCAATGCCTCAGATGATTCACAAAACCAAAACTAGTTTACTGCGACGCTAAAGCAAGAAGAAATCTGGTTTGCTGTGGTGTGCGAGACAAACAAGCCGGGCTGTACATGTATGTGTAAATTTTTACTCTGCATTTAAACAAAAGGAAACCCGCAAATGATAGCTTAAAACAACCAATGGTGGCCTGGACCTCGCTGAAGAAAATGGGGATGTGGTCTAAGACTATCGTGAAGAACTGCTGATATGTGTTTTCAACGGATTCACTGTGTAGGAATCATCCCTCCGTTGCGCTCTGCAGTTGGTACAAATCAGTGGTGTACACTCACTTGCAAGTGCTGCAGGGGAGCTGTGGAGCTTTGCACCTGCTGCATGGTGACAACCTCACCGCTGTACGCTTCGGACAAATCCTCATAGAAGCTCTCCGACTCTGACGAGGAGGGCATGGGACCGGGGCCGGAGATGGGGTCAGGGGCTTGGGCCAGGAGAGGGGGGTGGTCCAGGAGGACCAGGCTCTTGCGGACTTCGTTGACGTCCTCCTTGGAAGAGATAACGGGGTCATCGTCAATGGGGTCTGGTGCCTAGAGTTGACGCAGATGGAGAATGGATTGCAAATGAGAGAGACAGAAAGCTAACGCAAAAGTGAACCCGGATGGGTTGCCAGGGTGTGGATGGGTGGGTGTGGATTGGTGGATGATTTGGTGGATTACTGTGGATACAGAGTTAGTTAGCGGAGATTGGTGGTTCATGTGTGGAATAGTGATTGCATAAATCTGTGGACCAAGGTGATTCTAGGTGGACAGTCATTCTGACCACTGTCAAGGATAATTAAGAATCATCATCATCGATCATGTCATCTGGAAGTTTTCTTCTGGTGGTACACGCCCCAGGCGTGGTGCCATTGCTCTCAATCTGACATATGACCCTGCAACTCTTGTTTCATTGCACCCATATAACTGCAAAGTGTCTTAAAATAGGACAACTTTGGAGAATGAGGTCTGACATGTGGCCAGCAAATTTCAGTGTTCTCTTGTTAATAATACAGCTGACTGGTGGAACTAAGCCCCCTCCGTAAAGTTAGCAGGTTTGGGTGGTGGCCGGTGGCCTGGAATATGAGGTTTTCTTTTACTAAATAAATTCTGTTCATGCCTTGGTGGATGACATCGGCATGCATACAGAAAACTGATTTTCAAATGACGTGGTTCTGTAGTTGGATGAACCTGGAGCACATGCAATGAATGAGCCCATTCTGGTTTTGGGTGGGTAATGGACTTGGGAGCGTGCAGGTCTTCAACAGAATTTGTGTAAGGGAGCCACTCTAGCATGGGGTTTGCCTAAAAACAAAATCACTGATAAGGCCAACATAGTAAGCAACCAATAAATGAGGAAAACAAAGATATGAAAGAAATAGCATAAAACCCCCACAGGATTCTCTCAACAACTTGTCAAACACAACAACGGCAAAGTGTGTGGACTGCAGTGTCCAACAGGCGGGCTTTAACGATCGCCTGACGACAAAATCGCAGTCGTTGAAATAAGTTTCCACAGTGCCTGTGGCAAACCTGTTCCGGTTGCATAAATAGCACATTCTACAAAAACTCACAACTTTCCCACTTTTTCCTTTAAACTTCAAAAAAGCGCACAGTTGTAGGCCTCTAGTTAAATAATAACTTTTAACTCTAACTAAATAATAAGGCCTCTGCTAAATAATAAAAATCTTTGGGAAAAAAGCTCATTGTGTACGTATTTTCTGAAGCATAAGAAACATCAAAAATGATGAATTTCAGCCCATGAAAGGTCTATTCTTGATCAATCACCCCACAGCTTCAAATCCATGCCGTCGCGGCCAGTCTACTCCCACTTTTTCAGAAGGACTCACGTAGATGTGCCGCTTCTTCCTGGAGCTGGCTCTCATCAGCACGGCGGGCTCCGGCGGTACGGTGGTGGGAGGAGGGGCAGAGCATTTGAAAGAGGACCCCGTGGACTTGATAGGCACTGAGGGTGAGGCACTGACGGTGGCTTTGGTGGCATCCAAGCGGAGTTGGGTGTACTCCCCTGCGACGTCTTCGTCGTAGTAGTTGCGGTCCGGCAAGGGCGGAGGTGACTTCTCCGAATCTATTCAACAAGAATACAATAATGGTCCATCATTTAATAAAGAATTCTGTGCCTACCCACAACCATTGAAGACCAATTGTACATTGGCTGCATCCTAATCATTTGGCTGTAGCTGGCAATATAACAGAAGTCTACAGGAATTGGCTGAAACCGCTAGCCACTCTAAATAAGTTTATGGGAAGTGGCTAACACTGCTACAGATAGCCACTCCACATAAGTCAACGAGAAGTGGCTGTGCCACTGGCCACTGCCTTCCATAAGGACACATTATTCCTAGCCACAGCCGGGTGATTCTGATGCAGCTGTAACTAATGGATACTTTAATTTCTCAACCTTCTGCTGTGCACTCAAAGTCACTTCTGCTGTGCTTTTCTCAAAGTCACAGCCTCTACGAGGTTGTGGAAATTCACTTGAGACCTGCTGAACAGAGACAGAGGAGGAAGAGGTCACTCTGTCAACTTGACTGGTAATCTATGCATAACATACATCCTGGGCAACAGGTAAAATTGATAAGTTGATTGACAAGTGATCACTGATCAAACTCGGACCGGTGTTCCATCACCTGAGCTCTTTGGCTGAGACGCTGGGCTGCTGCTGCCCAAGGGAGCAGAAGACAGGTCATACATGGAACAGGTGGAGTTCACCAGCGGCGACTCGGCCTTGGGCGAGGCGGACAAGTCCACCTTGTCCAGCAGAATCCCGATGGAGGAGCGAGCTGGTTTCTTGGGAGGCACCTTGGCGGGCAGGTCCACGTTCATGTAGTTGGCACTGCGGCCCACGCCCGCCATCGGGCGGAATGGCCGCGCAGGCTTTTTGACCAGCGGCGGGGTGTACGAGGAGTGACGACCGGCGGGGAGGTCAGGGGCCGTAGCTGGAGGCACGTTATCATACGTCGACTGCTGCTCAGCGTCAATGAGCTCTTTGGCTTTGCGCAGTGGGCCGGGAGTTGCTGTGGACGGGGGTAGTGGATCGCCTCTTATGTGGGCTGGAAAAATAAGGAAAATTTAGATTATGCGAATACACAATCATAAGACTTTCTATCCAAAAATCAGAGTAAACAATGCTTTGGATAGGAATTTTTGAACAATTCTGTAGTCCCGAAAGACTCCATGTGGTTTAAATGCAATACATTACTTTTATTAAACCCTCCTATGCAAAGACACATTCTTGAACCGGTTGTCCTATCAATCAGAACCAGTCAAATTTCCCACATGTGTCTGTGTACTGGGGGAAATCAAGTGGAAGGAATTTTTGACAGTTACAACAAAAGGAGGGTTAATAGACATTCTAGCACCGCTTTCATGTGAGCTCCTTGACAAACAAAAAAGAGCACTCTTGTACATCTCTTGAATAAGCCACACAGTGATACCGCACCCAACAGCAGTGTATGTCATTGCATGTCCAAATCAACAGGCTGTGGCTAGAAACTGCACGTCTAGGGGAAATACATGTAGCCACTAACTGGTGGTTTCCACAGACAAGTAAGCTATGTCCAACAGTAGAGACACAGCCTCAGGCAGTGTCCAGATTACTTGGCAATGGCTTGAAATTACATGAGTCCATGGCGCTAGCCACAGCCACTGTATTGTGTATTTTCAAGCCGCAGCCAAGTGATTCTGACGCGGTCTCAATTCTTCTCTGCTGGTTTGGATGGGAGTGTGCTTCGGAGCTCACGCACCCAGACTCTCACCTTTGATCATGGCGGCTATTTCGATGGCCACTTTGGACGGGTATCCTTCCACTTTCTGCAGCGCTGTCTCGCTGGCAGAGTCCTTCATGCGGTAGTTGATCGCTGGGCTGTGCTCTAGGAGGACTCGAACCGCCTCCACTTTACCAAAAAGTGCGGCCTCATGTAGCGCTGAACCTGTCTTGAGCTGCAGGTGGGGGAAAATAAGCACCGTTAAGCAGTTTTGTTAAACAGTTTAAGTTTATGCTTGAGATTGAGTTCTTTGAAGTCTCCTTTTTCGCTTGCTTTTGATGTCTGTGGACTGTTGAGTCCTCTGTACTTCAAACTTAGGAAACCATCAGGAGGATTTTACTCATTTTGAATAAGGATCTGGTTAATATTTCTGGTTGTTTAACATTTTAGTTTTTATGATATACTAGGTTTCAAGCCTGCGTAGTCAAACAGTGCCAAGGGATTATTTTGCTTTTCCACTTCCTGCCATTCTTGATATGAAGGAAGATTTGATGAAACCACAATCACAGTTTGGGAATTAGGCTGGAGTTTTTTTCTGCTAGTGAGATATTTAGAAATGTGTTCCGAGCTAGAATGAGAGAGGGTGTGCTTGTACATGGAAACGGCGCTTCTTTGATAGAAATTCACTGTGAGCATGCAAGTTTATGCACACTTTGTGTGGGGCGCAGTGAGTACGTGCAACCAGTATATGCTGGAATGCATGGTCCCTGCGGACAACCCCCCCCCCCCGTGTGCCGGGCACATGCACGGGCTCAGTTGAAAACCTTCCCACTGGCCCGTCTTTCCTTAGCTGAGGAGGGTTCACTTCAACTTTTGGGAGTCAGGTTGGCGTAGTGTTTCTTTCCTCACCTTCCACCTCTGCGGTCTGGGTTTGATTCCTGGCTCCGTCCACATGTGGATTGGGTTTTCAGTGCTTACCAGATTTCGTGGGTTTTACCCAGAATATTCCTCTGGGGTTTTCCTCCCACCTGCATAAGTGTTACTGCTTCTAATTGTCTCCTCTCTACAGATTTCTTCAGGCTTGGGATCTACAGTGCCTAGGACACTTTCGAGGAATCCTTAACGTCATTACCAGAAATAAATTACAATATAACCACTTCCTGCCAGGGACTCCAGGATCGGAGACGTATGGTTGATATGGGTGGCCGGGGTCTCCGAACTCGGACAAAGGAAACAGGGCCTTGTAACAAAAGACCGTACTCCGAACAAAAGATCAGGCTGTTGGGCATTACCGAAATTTTTCACTCTCAAAAGTGGTGATAATCCAGTGTTGTTTTGAAACCGTATACCACGGTTTGGGGCATTGAGAGCAAGGGGATTACCACCAGGGACAAAAGCACTCCACTACCGCAGCGATGAGCCACACAGCACCGCTGCATGCTAATCTGGCCCCTATTGAAAAGAAGTCAGCAGTGCACTGAGCCAGGTTCGCGAACAAAAGACAGTCATACAACACTGCACAATCCGGGCTCTGTTTACAAGGCTGCTGGCGTGGCTGAAATACTCGGGCGTCAATGAAGGTCACCTGTCAACTTAGAGGAGCGCCTAAAGAATACTTGGTGCGGCTATAAATGACTGTTAAATGAAACGGTGAATTTTTGAAGGATTTTGAAAACGGAAAAAATGATAGTCATGCGACCCAGCATCATCAACATTGAAAAATGCCCCGGCATGAAGTGGATAACTCAGGGTGGAATAACGACAGCAAAAACGGCACCTTTTTATTGATGTCACAGCCGGCCGCCAGCAGAGCTTTGATGACCTCCGGGTGGCCGTTCCTGGCCGCCAGGTGCAGGATGGAGCGATGGTCGGGGATGCGGCCCAGCAGCTCGGGCTGCCTCCCTAACAGCAGCTGGACCGTCTCCAGCCGCCCGTACTGGGCCGCCAGGTCCAAGGGCATCTCCTCTTTCTTGTTGACGATGGTAGGGTCAGCTGCATTCTGCAGGATGAACATACAGACAGCAGGACACAAGTGAGAGTTTTGTAACAGCCCTATGTATTGATGGAGTATCACCGCGGTGCATGGTGGGACAGAATGGGGGTCGGTGGTGTACATACATTTATCGCCATACATGTACATTTACATTGCTATCAAAAGCACATGAGTACAGTTCCTGGGAGTCAGGTCGGTGTAGTGCTTCTTTCCTCGGTTTCCACCTTTGCGGCCTGGATTCCATCCGTGCTCGGTTCACATGTGGATTGAGGTTTTCAGTCCCTAACGGTACCTGATTGTGTGGGTTTTATCCAGACCATTGGTCTTGTGTTTCCTCCTGCCACCAAAAATGCACCTGCTCATTATCTCTTCTACAGGTTTCTTCAGGCTTATGAGCTTACAATGTCTAGAGGGTGCGCTTTGGAGGAATCCTTGGTTTCATTACTAGAAAAACTTACTAATAAGAAGAATCTCTGTTTACACAGAGCAGATTTTTGAAAAAAATTTCTGCATTTTAAAAAATTTTTATGCAAACACTGTTTTAAATCTTCTGGGAACTATCTTTGACAATGGAAAACGCTAGGATTTCACCTCTCACTTTCATCTGATCGAACATGCCTCTTACGCTGCCATCTCCTCTGCTCATGGCATGCATGTACAAGTGTACATGTACATTGCCTGTTTATACCACACTGATAAGCCCATTCTATCCACTGCGGTAAACCAGTGTAACACCGGTACGTCATCAGTACATACGGGTAGGCATAGTGAGTCTACCACAAGCCCACTCATATTTGTTTCACGAAGTGTGGACATTCCTTTTTTTCTCCTGTGGTTAAGGTACTGGTAACTCTGGAAAAATACTCACTTTTTCTCCCACTAGGATAACTATTTCGAACTGCATAACTCTGACCCAAAAATGTTGCTGAAGATGTGTTTTAGAGAGGGGAAAACATTGTGTGGACGTGTGCGAGTCCACACAATGCTATCATACCCTACATTATTTGGAGTTCTTTTGTCTGTATGTGCAGAGGTCCACACTTTGTATGCCAAGCCTGCACATTTCAGTCCAGCACAAGTCACCCACACACTCACACTCATTCCATGCCACTGGGTACTCAAACAAACTGTGACCAAAGCATTCCTTTGTTACTGCTTGTCCTGTAACTAGTAACAGGACTAGTGAAAGGACCGGTGACGGACTTCATTTCAACCCTGACACTAAATAAACTTTTTTAGACCAAACAACTTAAGAAATACTTGGATGAGTACTCTTCAAGTACTTTTCTCCTTGAAAACATTCTTCTTTCAGGGAGAGTCTCAAGTCTTAAGGTTATTGTGTAACCTTACTTTCATGCATGTACACATAGCATTCAATGTTCATCTTCTCTCGCTTTGTTCACACCTGGCCATGGTAATATTTGGCGAGGTGATGACCGCTACACCACTGCTCAACTGTGACAGGCTTAATTATTGTCGGGATGAACAAACTGGAAAAGTTGACTCACCTCCAGCAATAGTTTGACGACATCTGTGTGGCCATACTGCGCTGCGAAGTGCAAGGGAGTATCCCAGTCATTATTCTGAAGTAAACAGTTGGAAACCACAACATACAAACACCTGTAAGCTAATACTTTCCACGATCAGAATCATAAAATTAATGTTGACACATACTACATGTAGGTATTTACAAAGGGCACAAGTCAATAAACGACCCCAAATTTTTTAAAGTCAAGGCAAAGTGGGAGATCTGATTTGCTCTTTGCAAGATGCACTCTCGTCACCCTGTAGTGCACGTGTACATGTAGGCAGAGACCTTGTGTGAGGTCCACACAGCAGACTCCACCACTGTTTCTCAACCGAGGATAAGATGAGGTAATTGCCACCCTCGTAAGCAGCAGGGTATCCACTCAAACACCATTTCAGTCACAGGATGGCACTACGTGAACTCAATCAAACGTAAGATACAGCGCCTTCAAACCGAGAGGCCACCCGAGACTTCCCATGCAGTACCTGTCCGTTGATGTGGCAGTACGCCCGGGCGTGAGATATGAGTACACGGATGATTTCCGTCCCTCCTGTCCAGGCAGCCAGGTGGAATGGTGTGCTGCCCTTGGCATCTGGCATGCCCGGGGAGGCATCGTACTTAAGCAGAATCTCCACTGCAAGCCTGAGGACATGGAACACAGTAGATGAAATGTAAAATTGGTTTAAATCCAGTCACACATGTGCCACATCCAACATCTAACTGTCGAAATTTGTCTTCATGTACTATACATGTACCAGTACATGTACGTGACCAGTAATAATTTAATAATATTCATTTATAAAGCGCAAATTTCATATAGATATGTTCAAATGCGCTGTACAATAAAGACATTAAGCGTGGAACAATGAATACATTTAAACATGGTTGAGCCGATGGCATACAAGGGCGCCTCAGGCAGCCGCCAAATGACCCACATTCACCAACATCAGTAAAGGGAAGACAGTACGAAGCAGTTACAGTTTTAGAGGTGGGAGGAAAACCCCAGAGAAATATTCTGGGTAAAACCCACGGAGTCAGGTAGGGACTGAAAACCCAATCCACATGTGAACCGGGCCGAGATTCGAACCCGGGACCACAGAGGTGGAAGGCGAGGAAAGAATTACCCTGCCAACCTGACTCCTGAAATATCGAGTGTATGTCCCCACAACTACAGTATGGGAGTTTGGTACATGAACCGTATATACATGTGCACATATGTACTGTACTACTACGAGGCACGTCCGTCTCAGGGAAATATTGTTTACAAGTACTGGTACAGTACCGATATTTACTGTCTACAGTATTATGCACATCAAGTTGAAAATTGAGCGAGGGCTTGTGGGAAAAAAAACATACACCATTATAATTTGCAAGTGGGTTGGGACTCACACACATGTGTACATGTAAGTACATGTACAGTCGAACATGAATAACACGAGCACGCTTGAGATGAGATCGCACTTAAGACGAGCATATTTCTTTGGTCCCGATCAAACTGTACACATTCCTATGACAGAAAACTTACTTAATACGAGCTATGCTAAGACAAGAACACGGACAAGACGAGCACTTTTGCCTAACTGGCAGTGTCAAAAACCATTGTCCATGGCATTTTTTATACGAGTACAACTGAAAAGCATCTTCAAAAGCTTAATCCCTGTAATCCCAGTAAGTAATTCCTGATGGAGCACATCAGTAGTTCTCTAAAAATACTTATCCACTCGGCAATTTGTGTTGCGGTTTTGCCAACGATGACTTAGCGACTCTGTTCCTTGTGCTGCTAGAGGGGGCTTTATTCTAGATGACACTAGGTGTTGCGATGTCGTGGCATCAAAGGAGTTTTGATCACAGCGGGTCTGGTCCGAAAGAGTTTTTTTTTTTCAGCTGAACATGAACAATTATACGCGAACCTGACTTGAAAATAGATCCCTCCCGCCAATTACAAACCAACAGAAATTTTCCAATTTCAACGCCCTCTTACGTCCCTTCCTTATATGAACTGGTTCTCAAGTTAATTAAACCTTAACTTACGAGCAACGTCAGGTACCAGTTTCCAAGGAGCGCTTTACCTGGCTATGCCGCGTGCGCGCGGCGCACGCAGGGCGGCCGGCCAGCCACTGTTGTGTCAACAAGTAGGCGTATTCGGAATCATTGTTTTATTCATTTGAATCGTATGATTTAAAATTTATTAAGAAGTTAAAGGCTGTACATCGAATACTAATCCACTGCATGTACATGTACTGTATCGTAGAGTACCAGTACATGTAGGCCTGCAGCACACGTACATTGCCGTAGTGTATAACAAAGCTTGCTGGTGTATGACGCCAGGCTTGCGCTCTATGCATGGGGTAAGTGTGTCAACATGTATAAAACAAGGTTTACAGTAAGACGAGGTTTTTTGGAGAGTCCCTTGGAGCTCGTATTAAAACGTATTCGATTGTATACAATGTATGTGTGGGACTAGATACCGGTACATGTACATTCATGTACCGGTACATGTGTAGATCGGGTACAAATTCTGCAAGTTACATAATTTACATGTGTATCTTGACCAAGCAGCACCCATCCCTTGGCACTCATCAGTTGGCCAGCTACCGGTACAATGCACATATATGTGTACATGTACAGTACAAAACAGCCATATACATGTACATGTACGATGTATTACACCAAAACTGGCTCACTAGTGTATAATATTACAGGAAAGTGAAACCTTATTATGGAAACTACAATGTACCGGTACGGTATGCTGGAGCCAGGTCAAATTTAGTATGGAGAAACAATACTTCATTTTGATGTGGCCTCCCAACTGGCTTGCATGTCTTCAGCAATTCCTGTTTATGGAAGTGGAGAGTTGGCTTCCAGCAAGCCAGGAAATATGGCCTGGGGGCTGAAATGATTTGATCAGAGCCCATTACAGGATTGGGTGCTAATGAAAAGGCCATTTATTGGATATTGTACACCACAGGATTACACTTGAGGAGTTGAAATGATCTCAAGTCAATTATACATATAGTTTTCATCTGAACTGCTGATAAACTACATGTAGGTTGATATTACTAGAGCAAACAGTTTACTCTTACAGTAACTGTCTGTTTATTTTCTCTGTACATGTGCATATCGGTACATTACCTTATCATCATACACGTTCAGTACAATATTCTATTCTAGATTACACTTGAACCCATTACTTCCTGTGGTACCACACAGGTACAATTCATTGTTGTGGGTAGAAGTCCCACCATGATGCAAACTATGTACGTGTACCGGTACCGTACATGGGAGTCCGAAGGAAACTTGACTTGTACGGTACATGTGGATTTTGTTTTGCTCAAAAGATCGTGGATCACAAATGATACGGTAAATAACAGCAAATTTATGTACCCCGGTACATGTAACTGAAGAACAAAGTAATACCCCTTCCCCGAAGAAAAGCAAAATACCCGAATATTTTGTACACAACTAACGTCCAAATTATATTTTGCGGGGCTGTGATTGCACACATGTACATAGTATGTAACCTACAACAGGAAATATGAACATTATATTGTATTCATGAAATATACTTCTAAACAAAAAATGGCATACATGTAGGAATATTCCACACAGGACAGCGAAATATTTAACATTTAAACAAGTGCTCACTTGTACCGGTATATAATGTGCACAGCACATCATACAAATGTACAGTAAATGCACATGTACATGTACATTGTCTCAGTGAATAAATTTGAGCAATACTCGTATACACTGTACATTAATTCTCAAAAGTTCCTGATCTTGAAATTCTCTTTACTAATACGGCTTCTCACATCCATCCCTATGACAGAAGTCTGGAATTCTGAATTCCTGGTACAGGTGTATGAAAAAACTGGAGTTATTGCCCAAGTTGACTGACCTGGGCACTCTGTACCAAAATACGTGTATGTACATTTGTTTGAAAAAATTGTATAAAAAGTTGATGTACACTGCAATGTATGAGCATTTGCATGCCCAATTGCCACCTTGGGTGTGTAAAATACCATGGACACCATCACAGCAGGTGACAATTCTGTGCTGTTCACAGTACAAAATATGACGTGGCAGCCGACAATCCCATTCCACAATAACAAAATCCCTTCATGAGTGGTATTATTGGAAGCCACAACCAAGGGAAGACGAAACTCCAGTTCATGCTGTAAACAAATACTGATGTACATGTACAGTGCATAGACGAACAAAGTACCCGTACACGGTATGTATGGTATGTGTAAGCACATGTATCAGAACAAAAGGGATAATGCAAGGTAACTATGTATACATTTATTTGTGTACAGGGGTGGTACCAGAGAGGCCAGTTACATGTAAATTCAAAAAACATGGTGGCTGAAGCATTTTAGCAGCATCCAGTATTTCTTGCAGCTACATGTACATATACTTTTGTACACTACTTTTTGTTTTGCCAACTGGTCAGAATTTTAGCTGAAGTTTGTTTAATACCAGTACATGTACGGTGGCAGAGCACCTAACAACTAGAAGCTTGCAGTCAGAACACTGGCAAACAACTACGGTAACATCTTCACAAAATGTGCCACTTAAACACTGTGACAAGGGATGAACACCCCTCACTGTACATGTACAATGTACATTGTAAACTGATTGTCACTGGAGAGCAGACAGGACCTTCACAAGAGACAGAGAAGTCGCACTGCCTACATGTGCAAAGCTTAAGTGTCAAAACACTTTTACCAAGCAATTTTTCTCCCAACCTTGACAGTATACACCAATTGGATATAACTTTGCCAGGTTTGTGTGGACCCTATCCACTCTGCTGTGCATGCATGTACATGTACCACTTCTGTCCTTGGCTTTGCCTGCAGTTCAACCAAGAATAAACTTGACAGCTCAAGGGATGCACGTTCTCATACATACATGTACATTGTACAATGTACCCGTTCTCAAACACAGGAAATAGGGAAGACGGTCCCTTAATATACCCATGTCCTACTCATGAGTACAATATACACTGTTTCTCCCATGAACTTGTATGTGTGTAAACGGTACATACCCTGTTCAATGATATCCTCATTGTTGGGGTATATGTACCAATAGGTCATATATACATGTACCGTACATGTACCAATTACCATACACAGTATTTCCTTAATCTAAAAAATACATGAACTGTAACATAACCTTCAATATATACAGACATGCAATGTACTGAAGATGTACTGATATGTAAGATTAAACCCAGGCTATTATGGCCTAGTCATTTTGGTCTGTGCTGTGTTAAGTATTGCACATGTAACGTTCACATGTACATGTATGTACATTGTATGTATGCACTGTAGTTAGTTGTACCAAGACATACATGTACATGTATATGCATTGTACACAAGTGGCACATGTATACATGTACATGGGCTGTAGTAGCTTGAAGGTCAAAAAGATCACTTCTAATTCTGTGAAAAGCTTACTCAACCTGCTTACATGTATATCCTTTTTTGGAAGTTTTTATGGTGAATGTGATGCCAGTGTAGTCTATTAAAATTGAAGTGAGAATTTTTGGCCAGCATTAAAAGTGCCCCCCACAGTGTTGTTGAAAAAAGAGATTTTGGCCCCCCAAATGGTGTGATTGTGTAAATATCTGCCAGGATCAGCTCCCTGGGTCTTTCGGGCTTTCATATTTGAGAGCAGAAAAGTTAAAAAATACGGTTGAAAAATGGTCCCAATTGCCCGGGAAAGTTGAGGGTTGCCACTTGAAAAATGGCTACAAGCAGACTTTGGAAATATCACTTTTTTGGGGGTGATTTTGTTTTGTGGGAATAATTAAAAATGTAATTGGTTAACCTGCCAAAAAATTAAAAAGATATTGAAAGATTAGACACCAGACAAAAATTTAATTGATGTGTCAGAAATCTCAGCGATGTTGTATGCATGTTATTGGGCCCTGAACAGTGTTGAGTTTGCACAGTTTTTAATGGGGCTTGAATTAGTGGACTGTACCCATGTACATGTACTGTACTGACGATGTACACATGTACATACATTGTACGTACAAACTTTACGTATATGTTGTTGCACAGATCCCAAAGAAATTCATATTGAATTGCATAGGCCTACATACTCGAATTCAGTAATTGTACATGTATATATTTACCGGTATCTTCAGGCACACTTGAATTCTGATTGGTCAATCTACGGCAACAAACAGTGTGACAGATAACTGTGTTGCGTGGTCCATGTCAGACCCTGCATAATGCGCTGTTCTAACTCAATGTCCTGTCCTATTTTTACACTAACAGCAAACGCACATTTGCGTGACTGTAAATTTCAAGAGGCGTGCTTGCCTGTGCTGGTCGTCACATTTAATTTTAACAATTTCCATTATTAATGTAAGCCCTAATAATAAACAATTTCAATGCTCAGTAGATAAAATCGCAGACGTGTCATACATGTGTTCGGTGTACACCGGGGTTACTGTTTTTTGCTGTGCGCATGTACATGTACAGTGTATGATACCTTTTGTCGTCTTTTTCATGGAAAGCATGCAAAGCCCCTTTAACATCTTTACTGCGTGTCAAATTTGCTTGAAGAGTACATGCACGAAAACCGTTTGACCTCCTTTGTGAGTAAAGTGCATTTAAGATACACTTTTTAAAAACATTTGAAATGTTTAAGTTTTTTTTTTGAAGAACTGAGGCTGTGGTTGCCAAAGCCAGACTTGAATCAGTGACCTTTGGTTACTGGTAGTGTGAAGGGGGCATCGGAGGTCATCCCTGCGGTAGCATACACTCTTGAGCAGGTGATGTACATATGCATGCATTATATGCTCCTTTGGTCAGTGATGGGATGCTGTGGATTGCCTAATGTGCGTATGTGTCAATTCATGCACACAGCCTGAGTGATGCCAATGCAGTAACGTCATGTACATGTAGTTGGTGTTTCTTCAACTAAGAGCTCTAACTGACACTGATAGTATACATGTACACTGGCAATGCCCAATGGGTCAGTGGCCACGTTCTTAATTGTATCTCTTAAAAGGTATTTTAATTGCTTAAGTAAACATGAACTGGCCTTATTCACAAGTCAGTCATATTGAATCGAAAGTGAGGCTACATGTACTCCTTTTGTTTTGGCATCTGAGAAAAACAAATGAAAGCACTGAAATGAAACTCATTACAAATTAATATCAAATATGCTGATGATGAATTCAAAATTTGTAATTATTAAAACAAAAAAAATAATAAAGTGAGGCATGGAAAGGCAAAAGTAGTTTTGGCACTACACTAATGACAGATTACACTGATTAAGACAGATTCTAGGAACACAATCAAACATGGCTTCTCTGCCCTGACCATATTACAGTATCCATCCCTCTTTGCATAAAGACTTCTCGGGAACAGTCAAGGCTCCAGGTAACTGTATGTGCAGTGATAAGGTCTCCTTTTTAGAAAGTGTAGAGTGAAAGACGCACGCACACATGTATGTGTACTTTTAGACTGTAAACCAACCTCACATGTACATGCACATGTACAACTGTACACTATACGTGACACGCACCCTGAGCATAAACGGTTCACGCTTGATGTCTTTCAGAAGTCCAAGGGCTGAATTCTGTATCAGCAAAACAAGTTTTTTGGGGAAGTGATGGATTTGCTGAGGTAATCCTTACTTCCCTCGACAGGAAATGCAAAAAGACGCAATAGGACAGTATTGGCAGCACACACATCCGCTACCTTCACGTGTCTCAACATTTTGGCACCTTTTGGGCTTAAACTTCTGCCAACGTTCATGTACAGGTACTAAGGTACTGTATCTGCGGGTAATTCTACAAACTGAGGTACGTACAGATGGGGCAAAAAGTTACATGCACTAGACAAAAAACAGTTTTCCTCAATTTTTCACTGTTCAATTGAAAATACTCAGAGACATTTATTATGGTTCAAAATATTATTATATCTGAAAAATCATTTTGTAAAAAAAGCACCCCATTATTGTGTTGAAATGGCACTGAACAGAGAGAGGTAGAGACATGCAGTAAGACCCCCTCGGCAAGTGAAGCCAACTATAGGGAGGACCAGTCCAACCCCTGCTTTTCTATGGAAAGAAGGACGTAAAACCGAAGATGATGATGATGAAGAAAAATACTTCAGAATGTGGTCCACTGCGACTGTGTGATGTGACCACAAATACAGGAAGTGGCACTCAATATTAGGGTTGGAATATGTAAAATTTTGATTTCTCTGTAAATATAAATATGAATCGTATACGTCCTCGGGTGTTTTTATTTCATGCATACACCCTGTACTTTAAGTAAAGACCCATCTTGTCTGTCCTGGTGAAAAAAAAAGTTGATAGAAATGAGCAAAGTTGTGAAAGTTATTGGAAAACTGTTTTTGTTTTACCATACCAGGTGTACAGCAGTACTGGGGGGGTATGTAAACTTTTTACCACAACTGTACATATATGTACATAGACTGGACATTTGCACAGTCAGAGCATGGAATATGGACAGCAGCGTGTACATGTAGACTAGAGTGGTTTGTCGGTAGCAAGCCTTCTTGCAAGAGCTTGTTGAGTTTTCTTGACATTCCTGACAATGATGGTGTATACATGTATACACCAATATGAGTTAATTGGTTTAAAATTGTATAGTTGTCACCTTTTACAGCGGTTGTAAACTCCAGTTTGGTACAGTATCCACACCTTTTCCCGATGTTCAATTTGAAACAAAACAAGTCAGTTATACCTAACCAAACATCAGGCAGAATTGTGGAATTCATAAAAAAGGGGGAATTAAAGGTGGAATTGAGCCGTACAATATTTCAAGTCACATGTTTATCACAATCTAAAGTTATTTCATCATCCACACTGTAAACGTTGCCTATTTTTGCCCATGAAACAGAGCACACTGAACATTTCTTGATGCCAGGCGTAATGACTTAAGGCATTCTCTTGAATCTGTACATGTATGTTTAGCGAAACACAAACATGCAAACCGATTCCAATCAAATAAAATCAACAGCTCAACAACAAAATCTGTACCCACCCAGTATATTTAATTCCAATGCCTTAAACTCAACATGTGTACTTGAGTAGCGTGTATTTACCGTACCTGTGCCCATTCAGAACTGCATGGTGCATTGGTGTATACCCAGAGCTGTCTTGGCAATTAGGGGCCACACTTCGTCTGAAACTAAAGGGAGAAGAAAAATCCAGACTTTTAGCATGACAGGTACATGTACATGTATGTCCAAGATATCACACACTTCATTACACCCAAAATGAAATAGAAACTGGCAGAAAGGAATTCAGAATGAAGTATGAAATTTACAGAAAACTGGAATGTGATGCAACTCACGATCAAATGATTAACCAGAAGACTGCAGAAATAAATCTTAAAACAGGTTTTGCTATTTAACAGATTCAAGCCAGTTCAGTGGCTGGGTTGTAAGATGTTTGCACAAATATGCACTCAGTTACATGTACACTGTATGTACATGTATGTATATGTAGGTTCTTGGGTTCGAATCCCTTCCGAGGGTGCCCACAATTATTTACGTAGAATTTCCTGGATGTCAGTGGAGTATACACGTACCAGTAGCTGTGAAAATAACCGGTGCACATGCATGAACCGGTATGCCAGTAAAAGCCCCAACCAAATGTTATTTCAAGTGCATACAGGAAGTGCTAAACACAAAGTACACATACCAGTAGCTCGACAGCTAGAACATGAAAAGGTTGAAACATCGATTGGCAAACTGACAGGAACCTTGTACATGTAATAGGCCTTTTCCCGTGAAGTAAATCTCAGAGTTAACACAGGGTTTGGGGCAGGGTTGGAAACTGGCGACGATGCACCCTTGCTAATTTTCAACACCTGCGCCAACCCTCCGTCAAGCCCAAGATTGACTTCAACCCTGCTCTGGACCAGGGTGGAGATTTTTCGACCTGGGTTGAAAAGTTTTCGTGCTCATTTCTGGGTTGAACTTGGACAGACATATAACAAGTGTGAAACAATGCCGGGTTGAACACAGGGTTGAAAAATCAACCTTTCAACCCAGGGTGGTCACGAGTTCGCCCGGGGTCGAGTTCAAGCCAGGCCAAGAGGCTGTAGTGTGAACAGGTCTAAAGATGAACAGAGAAATTTACCCAAAAAAAAGGGATATTTGAACCTGCCACCCTCACACCACTGTGGAAGTGCTCTATTTTTGTGTGGTAGTCCAAAGCACCAGTGAACACAGGAGTCTGCCTACATGTTCGGGTACATGTGCACGCAACGGTACAGCCCAGCCACGGCCAGGATTTCCCCTGCCAATTCATACATTATCATGTAGGCCTATGTGAGGCAGCTCACCTCACAAATCTAAGTCACTATCACCACCCTTCAGCCTTTTTTGGGGGGGGGAGGTAAATATTGCCACCTGAGTTACACAAAGAAAAATGATAGAAAACATGAAATGATGTGTGGTAAATCACCTCCAGATTGTTCTCACAGGCAAAGAAAAGGCCACTGAGAACAAGAGTGAACTATTTTGAAGAAATGAATTCAGAGTTTTTTTGGCCCTGTCAGCAGCAGTCAGGTTTATTTATTGCAGGTGCTCTGTGTCTCAATTTTTTTAAGCTGCCTGGTGCTATCAGCACCCCAAGGGAAACCTGAGCCCAGCTATGTACACTGTATACATTGTACATGTACTGTAGTACATGTAAGTAGAAAGCCACAGCAAGTTTCTTGAAGAACACTTCTTCAAAAATAAACTAAATTACCACAAATTGTACATAGGTTGTGGTGTGACAAACATCGTCATCAACAATATTGCATGTAGTGCATTTGTTCACAGGCAGCAATGGGCCAAAAGCCACAGCTGCATGTGTACTCATCATGACAGCTTCTTGTTGAAAGAAGATTCGCTCACTGTCCCCAGAAGACTTGGGCTCAGCACGCCCAAATTCCGCTAATAAGTGACTTGTGCTGTGCAGACGTACAGCGATACTCCTGTGTGTGTGTGCTCTACTGACGAAAGGTGATGAACACTCTTTCATAACAAATAACATGCCCGAATTGACCCGGGATGACCTGCCTTAGGGCAACGTGTGGGGTTCCTTTCATTTTGCAGGCACTCAGCACTGGGACATATTTGTGGTGGTCTGTGTTTGGCAGTTATCAGAATTGATGACTGCCAAATTTGTTAGGTACTCTTTATACTGCGATGACTGCCCCCTTTTTTGGTGCATTCATTACATACAGGGTATGCAAGCGTCCACAGTAGTGCCCTTGTAGTGCCCACCTGATAGGTGTAAGCACAGATTTCTATTGTATGTTCACTTTTTTGGAATGCAGGTCAAATGCGTGGAAAATGTCCTTGGCTGTTTGTCACAATGGCATTGCAAAATTTCTTGAGGTTAGTTGATTACAGCTGTGAGCATGATGTACAGTATATAATGCTGAGTGCACCACCAAGAACAGAATCATCATCAACCTTTACTAGCCATGTACATGTAGGCCCTGTCTACAAAGAAAAGTCAAAGGACATACATGTGAATGGACCTTCCTTTTTTACTCCTTACTTGTATTGCGCTGAGTCTTTGTGCACTCAGTAGTTGAAGCCACAATGTCCTATTCTGTACTTCTGTGGTAAAGTTCCTCGCATCATTGCTCAGACATTTACTGTCTCAATATTTCAATACAACTTGCCGGTAGTCTGTGCATTTACAGGCAGTATAAGACTCACGGTGAATTAACGATGCTCAATTGCCTAGGAAGTGCATTTCGGTGGGAAGGGAGGGGGTGTCAGCACTGAGTAGATTAAGCTGCTGTATAGTCAACGGCTTTCTTTCATTTCAAAGTCTTCCGGTCCAATGAGGCGACAAAAATTGCCAACTCGGCGTAAAATAATGGATCAGTGTTCTGCCAATATTATATCACTGGAGACAAGTTCGGTGTACTGTGCCCTGAGTGCTGGCTTCAACTTCCACTGACTCAACCAGTCAACTGTGGACCTATTTTTTTTAAGAGGATGTTTTACTTCAGTGAAATTGAACACCCCTTGAGTACACCAGCCTCAAGTCTCATGACTTTATAGGGAAACCCAAATTTCTGGATATCGTGAGCATCGCCGCTGGAGTTACTCAAGCTTTCAACACCACAAAACTTCTACATTTTGTATTCAAAAAAAGGAAAACACTGAATTTTTGCCGAATATGCATGTAGCTGTACTTTAGGCCTGTATTAACCTGAACAGCCCTAAATATTACAAAGTACTAAGTACTACTTAGTAGTAAAATATACTATTCAGTGCTGTCGCTTGAAAGAGGACATGAGCTTATTGTTCTCTGAAGCCATAAAATACAATAGATAAGACAATGAACCATACAGTGTTCTTGCACTATGAGTGCATGACTTTATTGTTCTCTGTATGAGTAACAATGGAAGTGCCCTAGCCAGAAGTAGTAATTTGTAACGCTACGTGTACATGTAGGTCCTTCACTGAAGTTCAGGCTCACAAAAAGCCTCACATTACTGCTTCATGTATTTTGTACTGAGTACTGTGAGTACTCCAAGCCAAATTTTATGCAGAACTGTTAGGGTTAAGGGAATGTACATGTACATGTACTTAGCTGGTCTTAAATGATCACTAGCTAGGGATAGGATCAAGTGATAATGAGGCAGGCCAAAGGGACATGTAAGGGACATTATCAGCCTCCATTCTGCACGTATCTCCTCCATTCTTCCATTTAATTTTTAGTTTCACACTTTTTCAAATTTATGCGTAAGCTAGCACTGAATTCTCTGAAATACTGTGCAAGAACAAAGATTTTACATACATGTAACTGTGAACATGATGAATGGTAAACTTTTCAGTACAGACTCACCATCATTTTTTGTACCAAAATGATCACAGTTTGCATGCATTACACATGTACAAAAAACATTATTAAAATAAATGTATGTAAAAATAAATGTATGTAGAAACATCTTTGCCTTAAACTCAGTTTTTCATTGCTTTGCAGGGTCTGATAGAATCCAAACTTTAATATATTAATATATATTGCAATGTTTCTTACAAAGTTACGACACCCTACTCTACATCGCTTCAAAAACAAAACAGAAAAAAAAACTATTTCATATTTACATGTACCTCTCTAAGCATGCTAAGCCTAAGGTGTAACAATGACTTGTCACGATGGCTCAGGTTGTCAGGTTGGCATACATGCCTTCCACCTCTGTGGTACCGGGTTCAAATCCCGGCCTGGTCCACATGTGGATTGGGTTTTCAGTCCCTACCTGACATGCCTGACTTCGAGGGTTCTATCCCGACATGCCAGAATATTCCTCTGGGGTTTTCCTCCTACCTCTGAAACTAACTAGGCCTACTGTACTGATCATCCTCTCTACAGGCTAGCAAGCTACATCCTCTCTACAGGCTAGCAAGCTACAGTCATGACAGTGCCTAGGCCATTTATGTCAAAGAGGAATCCTTGGTCTGTTGGTGTCATTACCATGATTACCAAGGCAATACCAGACTGAGATAAATGATTGGTATGATGTGTCCTCTGGATGCATTGCCGACTATATTGAGCAGATACAGGCTACAGTGAACATATACCACGCGCACAGTACATGCACAGTGATTGTTCGTAACGGAAGCTACTGTACAGGCATATGATGTAGGCCTACATGTACAACTCTTACCCGATAGCAATCGCTTGCGAGAGTGCATTCTTCGGTCGAGCCGACAATATTTTTTGAATCGTTACAACGTTCCCTGTCCGGGCAGCATCCAACAAATCTTGCTCCTTTCCCATTTCGTTCCAAAAATAAAATTAAAAACTAAACTAAAAAAATATAGTCAGGTAAAAACCGGTGGAATTCCGGCAAAAAGAAAATCCGGAAGAGTATCTTCTGACTTTCACATTGTCGCCATTATTGCATAGTACCCACAATGCAACATGAATTTGGCGTACAGTATAGTATAGTACCGAAGTGTTAACAACGCGCGCCACATGTGTTTAAAAAGTTGTTGTCGGGTTCGTCACAATAATTTAACAAACGAGTGGTGGCTCACTTTCCTACCTCTCCACTAGACGTCATTCAGAGATATTTCTCAGGTTTCATGATTTTCCCCTATTATAAGTAAATCAGTCAGTCTGCCGGCCGGCCAGTGACTAAACCTCTTTCACACAATTTTGTACAATATCAGCCTTTCCTTTATTGGCATTTTGGCTAAAGTTTGACTCTTAATGAGTCGAATAGTGTAACTTCCTTCGACTACAGTAGACCTACAGGCCTACTTTGGCATGTACGTCGGTCGCCAATCAAGATGGGCTTAGATCCATCAACATTCCTTGCTAGGCTTCGAGAAGCGCTGACTTGAATGGGTTGAAATCAACGAATAAACAAACACACTATTAATCTTCTGAAGCTATCTACTTATTTTATTTTGATTCAAACTCACTTGATTAGCATATAGACCTGCCAATAAAAGCACAGTTTTATTTATAAGATCTTTCGCAGGAGAGACAAATTTACAGTTCTAATGTTTGCCACATATCCAAGAAGCGAAAAAATTGTGAAATACTTTTTTTCGGCTGGAAATATGTTTTTTCCCGGATAGAAATGCAACTCGATATGATGGGGGATCTTCGTCATTCTACTTATAGCACGTATCTACGGAACTAGGATATGCCGGGGCTCCGTGGATGGATAGCAAATTTGGGTAAGCCTACTACAATGACGTCCCTTTGGATCGACCCCACTGCTTGACAACGATAGAAATGTTCCCACTGGTTGGTGTTTGTGTAATGTACAAAATGTCATGTTCGAGGGAACTGTATTATTCTGCTCCATGAGTTCTTTCCCTAATCGTCGGTAGAGCTGATTCCGCAAAAAGATATAAAGAACAAATTCTTGAACTTTATAAGCTAGAAAATGGCGACTTGAGAAGTGGTACATGTGGTTTTTTTCATACAACGGACGTAAAATAGATAGGGAAATCCCAATATAAGGATTAAAAATCACACTATAGGGGCCCACAACCTGCAAACGTGCGATGGTAAAGATCAAAATATTATTTAGTATATGCACTTCAAAATCAAATGTTTCGTTAATAAGAAAAGTCATCTCTACGTCTTATTTTTTGTGTTATACGTAGTTGTAGAGCAGAAAAGTGAAAAGTGACCTTAGTATAGTTTGTGTTACACAGGTGCATCGGCGTTCGTTAGGGTTACTCCTTTGCTTTGAAGAACTATCCGACTAGCATCAGTTTTTCAGCAGTTCCATAGCTTTTTGAACGGAAACTGAACCTTTTCGCTCACATCTTAAAACCGCTGACGTAACTTCCGCAAGATCGCCGTGCATTCGTCCCAAAAGTACCTGTTCGCCTTACCGTAGACAAACACGTTGAGGACGCTGTTGAGGTACACGATGTCGCGGAGAGCTACCAAGGCAGCAATCATACTGGCGTGGTGGGAGGACTTCAGGAAATCAGCGAACATGCTCCCTAGGGCGTAGATTCTGATGCAGACATTCGGCAGCCACAGGACGAAGTATAGGAAAGTGGCAACGAAGAGCATTCTGGTCGTGCGCGACTGATGGGCTGCGATTTGGTGGCGGCGTCCATGTTGAGGCGGACGAAGAGCGGTTTGGAGTTGGATAGGGTTGTCAACTTGTTGGGAGGGTCCTGCAGGTGACATTTGCTGCTGGACAACCTCTGTGCCACTAACTGAGAGCGGTTGCTGTGGAAGTGATTCTGGGAGATCAGTTGCTGCACTTCTGGCTGCATATGTGCCTTCTGTCTCTCTTTGATTAATCTTGGATCTGCTGATCTTCATACGTACTGGACTGCTTGCTTCATTGTCAGCGGGCGCATTGCATGCCTGAGGAGGCTGTTGCAGGCTTGCTGGTGGTGAGGAGTCAAGTGTGCGTTTGAAGCAGTGGAGATGCTCGCCAAGATCTGCCAGCCTGGCCAGTTTGGGTTCGGCTGGGTAAGTCAAAACACCACTGACAGCAGGTCTGAGTGCTACAGATTGGGATCCAGTATATATATCTTCCCCTGCCTGCTGAGTGGAAACGGAACCCCCGGTGAGTGGTCGATTTCGCCCGTCGGTAGCGCAAACAGTTTCCCGTCGTGATGCAACACTTGACGGCATAATCTGTCGCCGATTGCGGACGAACTTGAATATAATGCCATAAAACATGATAACTAAACACAGCGACACTAAGTAAAGTGAAATTGGGATAAACTTGAAAAGTGACCGTATGAATTTATCTACGGTGTGGCCATACACATCCTCGTGTATTTTGTGGGCAGCTTCTGGGACGACTCCGATGAACCCTGTCGCAAAGCACACCCCTGCCACAATCTTGGCCCGTCTGAGCGTCATAGTGCGACGGAAAGAACGACAGACAGCGTCATAGCGATCGAAAGCGATCGCCGTGGTCAGTAAGGCCGTCGTGTAGAGCAGGGCGGTACTGAGGAAGTACACCACACTCTGATCGTTGTAGTCGAGGAAGTGCGAGGCTGACGCCAAGACTGCAGCGTCCACGAATTTCAGGAGACATATCAGGAGGTCGGCTGTGGCCAGCGCCCCGATAAAGACGTGGGTGGTCGTTCGCAGCCTTCTTGCCCGGCAGACGCACAGAATCAATGAGTTGCTCGGTACGCCGACAAAAAAGACGAACAGCCACAGGGCAAATTCGGCCCATCGTGTAATTTCTAGTTTCTCAACGAACGGAAAAGTGTCAGACGATGTGGTCGAAGGCATCCTCGTACAGTCTGTTTATCGGGATCGTTCTAGGCTCTGAATTACTGAACGACACCCAACGCTGTTCCGTTGCAGCAGCGACTGAAATGCTAGGGGTTCATTCTTTGGACTCCTTTATGGCCGTGCAGACGTTGGTCTATAATCAAAGTGACAAGTTTAACATAATACCAACTCACATTGCCGTTAAAACATCTCACTGCCACTTGATTTGCCCTGCACATCGAATGAAAAAAAAAGCAATGGAGCAGCGATTGAAATGGAATTTAATGTGGGCAGTGTGTGCCGGGAACATGATCCGTCGAGCATGACTGCTCAAGTCGACCGCTTCTTCCTGCTGCCTTGCTTCAGGTGTTTTTAAAAGCACGCAGAAAATGAAAGTGCATAAGGCAGGGGATCAAAGCTTCAAGTACTACGGTCACAGCTCGCCGTTATCGCCGTTGATTTCAAGGGATTTCAAGCAAACATGGACCAACAACCACGTTTATTGGGGAATCGTAGAATTTTTTTCAGAGAATCTCTGAGCCACAACAAAATTATCGATGTACTAAACCCCCAAAATACTCCTGTTATTACTTTTATTTTCAATCGAGTGAGAAATAAATTTCTTAACTTCCAGACGAAATTGAGAAATTACTTGTACATTTAGTTTAGCAGCTAATTCTTCATTCAAGCTAACATGGCATTGCGTTGTTTTTAAATTAAAGGTTCATAAACACTGTATACTGTAGTAAATGTCCGAGAGTTTGCTAAAAAAATCGCAAGCTCGAACCCACGACCTCCTGCTTACTAGAGCAGATGTCTTATCCACTCGACTACCGAGATTGCCAGGGTTTCTGGCCGGTCCGAGTCAGATAGACCAGCGGGTATTGCAAATTATTTAAAGATATGCTTTTGCCTCAAGCTCTCAGGAAATATACGTCGGTGTTAAGGCAAAACCTTTGATTAAAATTAACATCTCCCCATCGCAAAAATACACCTTGAAATATGCATTATATTTGTTTAAAACTAATTTACTGTACTAGTCAAGACGATACCCTCGTAACTCAAATCTTAAAACAACGTTGTTATTCCGGGGCACTGGCTAAATTTGCACCTTGGTCATGTTTCTGAGGCAGTATACTTTATCTTGCGTATTAACTTTAGACACAGTTGGATCTCGCAGGCCAACCTGGATCCTGTCGGCGAAACAACAAATGAAGGAAAAACTTCATCTGTCGACCGGATGGGTTCGGTCAGTTTTTATTATATAGAACCATCCCCTTTAATTCCAGTGCAACCTTTGTTTAAGGTGAGAAACATAAAAGTGCAAAGTAGAGTCCACCAATCCGCCTCTAGCAGAAGCACCCCCTCATCTGTTAAAAAGAACCACATTGGTTGAGAGTGTTCATTTTGTTGATATGCGACCGTAACGCATGCATTTCATAGTCGTTTGTGAACCAGCCAAGTTCAGTTCTGACCAAAGGAACCTCCTTTGCGCCCTCTCTTGGTCCAACTCGAGGCTCATTTTTAAAAAATGAGCGAGTGCTAACACAAGTACTCTCCTGAGCACAGGAATGGGGAGGGGGAGGCGTAGGCTGTACACATACGTGGTTGGGCTTCTTCAGTCTTATCCACTGGGACGTCTTCTACAATGTCTCCATGATGATGGGTACCCAAAATAACCAAGTTCGGGCAATAGGAACCTTGGTCATTCTCGTGCATCAATACCTCTGCCAACTTTCCTGAGGAAAATTTCACCGGCCCTCTCACTGCCTGAATACCCTGAGGGACATTGGCGCCGTGCAGTGGTTCAGAAACTGTTTCAAAATCAACATCTGCCAGGGCTCTTCGTACTGAGGCTGCAACGACAACAGCTTGTCTGGCAGGGACTATAAGAGGGGGACCTTTGTTTAAGTGAACCTTCGCAACGGCACCTTGAACGTCGTCAAAAGCTTTGCGCTTAGTTGGTTAGACACCGTCAGCTCAACGCTTACGGACTCAACGCTTACCCAGCTGAGACCGACAGTCAGACAAAATGGTCATCTCTAGAATGCTTGGCACATTTTGAAGGGCTAGCATTCGGCCTGGCCTCCTGCATGACCATAGTCGGGATTTAATAGTCCTCCCCAGCAAATGCACACCACTTTCGAAGCATCCTACATAGGGAATGTTGGTTTCATTAACTGCGACGAGTTTGAACTTACAGGGGATACTCTCATGTTGCACACCATCTGGTGTCAGTGTTCCATTGAAGTAGTCTTTGGTGATCGTAGTGACTATATATCCAGTGTCTTACAGGCAAGGAACAGTTCGGTTTCCAAATATGACATTAACTGCATAACAATCTGAGGCAGCATGGGCTTGAAAATCAGGTATGTCAAGATGAGTCCAGCCATCTGTCCAATATCCCATTAATTGGCTTTCAATAGTGGGATGCGTTAGTTTCCCGAAGTCCCCCAGCCCTAAGCGATGCAGGGGACGGGGCAGGTTGGTGTTGTCGGCAGAGTTAAGGCAAAATATCCAGGTTGGCCACACCTATGGTGGAGGCAATCTTCCGGCAGGTGGAATTCTCTCGGCGAGGGATTTCACGGAGAGGACACCGTGATTTCCTGCAGCTGTCTCTCCAGCCGCTTGGTTTTACATGAGGTTTCATCTCAGCCCCTATTTCCGATGTGGTACTTTGAGAGGTTTAAGTCTGTGCCCAGGCCCGTTCCTCCCGCGTTCTGGCCCAGTCCAAGTGTTCCCCAAAGAAGACAGATGGATTACCATCAACAAAATCTCGAAATGAGTGCCTCAGCTCTTCTTGTTGCTCCAGTATGATGTTGTCTGGATTTTTGTAAAGTCTGGGGTTTCATTTTAATAGTCGATTGAAGAGCTGGTGTAGCTCCACACTAAAACGACGGATGGACTCACCACGTTGCTGGCGTCCTTCCTGACATCGCCTCTGCAATTCTCTACTTGTCAGGGTCTTATGTACCATAGGAGCTTTCCAAGTATTTCAGGGCATACCGGATGACAGCAGTGACTTCAACTTTTTGGCCACCTCGAAGTGCGTCCAGCAAAAACTGGCCTCGCTGGTCTTCCAGGATGTGGTTTCTCTCATAAGCATGGTTTGTTGCAGTCACAAAGTCATCATCTTGCACTGATTTTAAATCATCTCTCCCCTCGTGCAATTCGAACTGAACGCACTACCGTCCATTGTTTCATCACCCCCTGCTTGCCCAAGCTTTTTAAAATAACGGCTAAACGCACAAAACCGGTGGCGGATGTGTTTGTATGTCTGTGGTACCAAAGGACTGTCAATTACATTTCAAAACACGCCCTCTTTTGTTCCTGCTCCGAGCGGATTACAGCCACTGTGAATTGGTGCGGAAGAAGCAGGCAACAGCAGACGCGACGACAACATCACAAATGCCCTGACCGCCACATGGTGGCGTTGTTGCCATGTGCCAGTTTCACGGTTACATCCCTTGTGACATTCCTTACAAACAAGTGGGTAGATAAGGACAGGGTATCTGCCCCAAGTGGGACTAAGAGAGGCTGCAATATTTCCTAGCAACCTCTGGGAATTGCACTTTACTGTTCAAGAACGATTGTGAAATACAAGTGTCGCAGTCACGTTGCTACAAAGAAGATGGCACCTGGTTACCATCTACACTAGCCCCAGAGTCTATGGGACTCCCTCCGTATCCTTGGCCTCACAACGGTCAATCCAAAAAGTGGAGACTCTGAGAAAACGCCTTCTATGAAATCGCTTTTGCGTGTATGGATCACTCACCCCATCAACCACCAATGTATTATTACTTTGGGCGATTTGTAGAAGTCTGCGAAATTTTGGTTTAGATTTGGGCCATTTGTTTACCACAGCGATCAACTCCGATCGTTGACCGATCCAAACGAAGTCGGGGTCTGTTTGCTCTGACTTCAAAACAAACTAGGCCTACAATGTGACCATGACCCATTTTCAAAACGCGCTCTTTAACACCAAATTTTGTGCCGACAGATGCCTTCGTCTGTTTCACAGAGACTGTGGAGCAGTAAGCATAATTGCTTAAATTGGTGACTTACAAACTGATCTCCATGCACGTGTAAAATGCTAGCTCATTTAGGACCGGAATATGCTTGGGCAACAGCATTGCCATCTATTTCAGTAAATCGACTTTCACGCTAATTGCTAAACAGCGCTATAAAAACTAGTCATGCATATACATTTAAGCTAAAGCCGTCTCTACATTATCAAGAGGAAAAAAAAACGCTGAGGGAAATGGTTAACGCCAGAGAGGCCAGGCAACGTGAATGCTTAGAAACAATGATGAGCCTCGAGCTGGACCAAGAAAGGGCGCAGTTTTCTTAGCAGCGAAGGCTTCTTTCGTCGTACTGAACTTCACTGGTACACGAACAACTATGAAATGCACGCGTTACGGTCTTAACGCTACCAACAAAATGCACACTGTCGACCAATATGGCTCTTTTAAACCGATGAAGGGGTGTTTCTGTTCGAGACGGATAAAAACCACACACCGGCCTCCCAAGTACTTTGTTCAGTCGTATCAAGGCTGGCACAAACCTTCCCGAAAAGCTCGAAGCTGTGAGACGGTCGTCGGGAATAGTACTGTCTTCGAGACTCAACTACACTGTGTTCAAGCAGTGTCATGCGTTTGTCAGTAAAAAAAGAAATGAAACTGGCAGGGTTTTATTTTTTCTTACTCTATTGTCTAATTGCTATGTCCAGTCTCTGAACAAAAGGAAGATTGTGAATTTCGTTATTTAATGACACTGAATCGGAAATTGAAATTATGGGCTTGTTTGAATAGAGTTTGTTTCACTGTGTTTGATACTCAACGGAACAAGTAATCTCCTCTTTTATATTCTACTGCCATAAATATTTTTCCAGCTGGACAAGATTTTGTATCGTTTTGAGATTTTTCACCGTTGCTTTCGCCTCTTTATTACAAGACTTGGCAAGGCGTGTTGCTACAACGTAAGCATTACACGTTTACAATTAGGTTGACGTTTTACAATTGGGTTGTTTATTTATTTTTTTGTAATGCTTGTTACAAAGTGTTCTGTTGGAAGCCTTCAGAATTTGATTTATCAATATAAGAGATTTTGCCCAGGCCCTTATTGCTTTAGATATCTATTTCCAGCTATGGACGTCAATTATTTGAACTCTTTGAGGATAGGCTTTACCCTTGCTTGTTCTAGCCCAGCAAAATTGAACAGACATATTCTCAGCTTGAAGGTGATTGTAATTATGTCAAAAAAGAGAAAAGAAAAGCGAAATGTTGCGAAACTGTCATAGTCAGCTCAGAGATATATCAACCGTTTGTGTACCTATATACAATGTATATGTGTCATCGGGAGACAGATCTTACACGTCCTTTTCAGAGTTCCAACCAATACACAGGGTTAAAATTTGTCCAAGCTTCGAATATCCTCTGTTGGTGTAGTTAAACTTCGTGTTTTCTGGTAGTCTCCCAGAGGAGCACTCTGACTTGGGTTCATTCTATCAAATCGTTGGCTAGTTCTTGGTCTCAGTGCATTTACCAGGAGAGCAATTGTTTGTACCTAGACGGCGTCATCCACGTAAGTCATACCGTTCTGACCTTTGACGGGGGAGGGATACCCGATAGGATCAAGCGGCTCAAGGTTTCTTAGGGGGAATCCTCCCTTAGGGGGTGGCAGGGGACCATCGAGTTTCTTGGCACTGGAGGAATCTTTGTTGATCCCACCGCTGCTACTGATCCCGGACTGGGTGTTGTGCAGGCGGAGTCGGGAGGCATGGCGGAGACACAGATTGCTGCGGATGCCGGCCACCGATATCACGGAGCCGTGGGCGCTGACTGCACCGTCGAGAACCGGCAGCGTCATCGTCTGGTTCGGCACAACAAGGATCTTGGGTTCGTGTTGGTTGTCTTTCTTGAACGTGAGGCGGTGGACGGAGCGCGGGATGACATGCGGGGCGCAGAGCTCGTCACGGGTGTGAGCATCAGTTGCTTTGCCCTGTGTAACAAACCAAGATATTTTGTTCAAGATACAGATTTGCTGTTTCCTAAACAGCCCGGTGACACCCGCATAATGATTATGCATTACGTGTGAGGACAGTACTCGATTAACAAACCTGAATCAAGATTACATCATCCACGTTATCGTCGATTTCAAAGGAATACCCTTCCTCCTCCAAGTCAGGTAAGTAGCCTCTTTCCAAGTGTAATTTGATCTTTTCTAGAGTCCAGCCCTGTAAGTGAAGTAAAAGCCTTCTCATTCGAAAGACCATACAACAGTGATTTATCTAATAATCATGATAAACTGCCGTTTTCTATCGCAAAATTCTTGCACAGTTTGCACTCGCTCAAGGCTTTTTTTTTGGGGGGGGGCGCATCGTGACAGATGTTTGTTGTGCTGAACTCTGATGAATATTGTTGGAGTGTGTAGGGTTTAAACTTCGCCTTTGCATCGACAATCCTGAATTCCAACGCCTGTTACGAAAACGTTTACCTGGTACGCTATCTGCTCGAGCATCAAAGGTGTCGCAATACGAATGGCAATGATGCGCCACAACCGATAGAGAAGCGACGGGTGTAAGGTAAAGGTCTCCAGAGCCACTTCCATGTCCTCCAAGTTGATGAAATAAACCTGAAATCGACGAGGATACAACCCAGTGAACATGTGCATGAAAACGGGTCTTTTACCACACAGTCAGAATATTGATATCTAGCGAGGATTATATTCTGTCCTGTCACGTGCGTGGCACCAAGTCATTATAAGACGGAACGTCTCTGTCTAACTGTGGACTTTGAGAAACCAACGAGAAACTAACGAGCAAGAAAAGTCAAATAGTTTCTGACATAATTATTTTCCACTGTGGGCAGAAGAGAATAGCCGTGAAAACGGTATAACATGCAATAATATGGCATGTTGGCGCTGTAATTAAGTTACAAAACACACTTTGCGGAAACCACAAATTGATAATCCACCCTGCGGTCAATTCCTGTGATATTATACTAAGTCTGAAACGAAAGCGATGAAGATATTACAGCATTCTGGAGGCATGGCAAGAACATTAATAAAACCGATTAGCATGTATCGTCACTGTAAAAAAGGTCCATTATAAACGCGTCTTTGCGTTAACTGTTCACATGTTACCGTTTCAAATTAAACACCTTTGGGAAATAAGTGTGTTTCACTGTTCAGAAAGTCTTGTTATTAACACCCAAATTGTGTCTAAATTTATTGACACATCAACACGGATATGTTGAAGACAACACCACAATATGTCTAGCTCAACACGTTCATAAAGTGTTACAAGGAAGGCGTCTAACATTGACACTAGTTTCAACAGTGTTGTTTATCCCTCTGTCGAAAACAAGAAGCTTTGAGATGGGTACAGGGAATCCCAAGTGGGCCTACCTGTACGGTTGTTTCACACTGAACTGTTGCGTTCCTCGGCCTCCCAGTCAGCACACCCATCTCACCGATGACGTTGCCGACAGAGAGATAGTCCTCGAAACGGCCATGGCCGCTCGCCGCCATCACTGAGTGGTGACTGGCGAGCTCATGGTCAAGATACTCACTCTGACCAAAAAGCTGTTGATTGGTTTCACAGAAAGGATGCGTTGGACGCCTCAAGATGAGATCTCCAAACAGTCGCTCGCGCGTATAAGCACGTGCTTATAAATAGCAGTTCTTCATTGGATATGAAAAATTATCACGGCCTCTGTTCCCTTTTCTTTGAAGAGAGTGGACATGCTATTTAAGGATGACATTAGTGCTGTGAGCCTACTGGGTTTTAGCACATTCCGATCTATCACAGTTTCAGATCCGATGCAAACACATACATAATGCATTAACCACACTGTAACTGCTGCAAGAAACAAATTAATTGTATCTTGGCATGTATACATCAGGAACTTTTTTGTTTTTCAAAATGCATACCTGTACAGGCCGGTATAGTTTGGATTTTTTTGTTCTGTGGACGTTGACTAATCCTTATCGAATTTGAAGACTGTTTTGATTGTTGCAGAGCTGGTATTTACCTTTACAAGTCCGGACACGATGAGATAAATTCCATTGGGTTTGTCACCCTCCTTCACAATCACATCCCCATAGTCAAAGTGGAGTAGCTCCGCACGTGCCTGTAAAAAGGAGTAACAAAATTCATAAGGAAAGGGAATCCCTATTTGGTCAAAATTTATCTGAATAACAATTTGCTCTACGTTCGACTTTCAGATATCTCAAATTAGCTCCATATTTAAACGGTTGGGCGTCGGTCAAAACTGAACAAGCAACCGGTTATGCAAGGGAGATTAATAAACTTTTTGCACTGATAACGGACACGTTTTTTTTCTAAATGTAAAATGACTCAATATTCACGAGCGGTCTTCTTTCTACTCGAGTTGATCAAGTACAATGTCGGCTACTTCATCCAGTTGATCTTTCATAGGTTGACACAGAAACTGATTTGACAAGCATTCCTAACGTCTCAACACAAAGTCTTTAAAACGAGCCCAATTGTATGGTGTTTCCCAGTTCCAATTTCGTCACTGCGAAGGCCACCATCAAAAGAAATAATGTCTATCAAAAGAAATAACAATTCCCTGATCGAAGTTTTTTTTACTGTTCCCCTAGCTTGCAGATGATTAAAAAAATACCCAACGTCAGTGAAACAAAAGTATCTTTACCTTGATGAAATCAATGAGTTTCTTGTCTCCTTCGATCCACGGTACATTTTTCAGTAGGTTTTCCGGAGGGGGTGGTGGAATGCTGGCCGGTGCATTCATCAGTTGTTTCATCTTGATTTCTACAACCTACCAGTTTAAGTAAATTACAAAAACCTTCAAACCTGTGATACGTTTGTCTCGTAGCCCCCAAAAGTCTGGGCCTCCACCTTAATTGCCCATGGTACATTTTGCACAGGGGCGGGACTCAATGTGAAGGTGGTTGTGAGTACAGGTAGGTACGTGTACACGTACTCAACATCGTGTATCGCTTTAAGGTCGGTTCATCCTAGAGGCGAACGTGACAGCGAAGTGCATTTGACGTCATTAAAGATTACAGCAATATCTCGCTCTAACTAAAATGTGTTCAATTTTTCGAATTTGCAGAGCGAACTTTTGATCTTGCGTCACAAATTCGCGTTTTTGTTCCTTTTGCTTTTGCACCAAGTATGAATCGGCCTTTACTCTAAGTTTTGAATCAATTTTAATCGTGTCAACGAGCATACTGAATGTTCGAAAGCTACTGTATTCGTTCTCGCAGATCCTGAGTCAACATTTAATTTGTATTACGATGCAACGCTTTTATACAACTTCTCCAGCGACTCACCCAGTGATGTGGTTTCACAAGTAAAGACAAAATATCTTGATGTTGATAAGTGACCTTGCGACAATTGGTGGCAGCATTACCGGTGTTTTACCAGTTGTGAGGTTGCGCTTGTTGTTCGGAGTATAAGTGAATAGTTCTGAGCACGAGCCACCAGCGTACAAAGTCTCCGATTGAATCTATTCCTCATAGGCATGTCATGTTACCAACCTTTTCTAACTTGTGAGCCTCGCCTTCGTCAATCAAGCCGGCCCCTTGCAGTTCTCGGATGGTGTCGCGAGAGTGGTTTAACACCGTCCGGATAGATTGCCTGGTCTTGACCGACACGGCAATACCAGGGTGTACACGCTGCAACATTCCTGCGTGTATTAGAGTAGGCACATCGACGAGCTTTATGAAGCGATGATACTGATAACTGCGCCGCTCTTTATGTTCTTTCTTCCCCAATTTTGACAATTTTCTAATCTGCAACGGTGTGTTAAATTTATGTTCTTATTTCTACAAAACATCTCACCTAGCTCTTTGATGCACTCTAGCCGATTGGTCTCCGAGATGTTCTTGAGGTAGCTGAGAATGTTGTCGTTGTCGACGAGTCGGTCAATAAGCTTGCTGACTTCTTCCTCGCCAAGCACGAAGCCCTTGCCCACGTCATAACCTAGGGAGAGCTGCAGGTTGATGCGGCCATTGAGGAAGTTGACCAGCTTCGGTAGAAGAACCTATACAGGATCGAGGGTAACGTAATTGGAAGCTCGAGTAAGGGGGATGGTATGGGCCTCCAGCTGGACCAAGAGAACGCGCTATTTCCTCAGCAATGGAGGTTTCTTTGGTTGGAACTGAACTTCGCTGGTTCACGAACGACTAGAAAATGAGGGCGGTTTTAAAAGTAGCATAACTACCAACAAAATGAACACGCCCGACAATCATGACTTTTTGAAACCGATGGGGGCATCTGCTTAAGGCGGATAGGGACCCGTGGATAATTCGAAAAATAAACAAACGTGGGAAAGGAAGAGATAAAGGAAAGTTGACCGCTCCACTGTGGAGGCGTTGCGCGGTAGTCATCTTGCAGGGCAGTTCTTTTGTGTCGTGGGGAAACCTCCATTATGCATACGCTGTGGAACAAAAGCTTTGGCCTGCAAGATGGCAGCCACACTAACCCTCCATTGACAGCTTACTTATTTGAAAAAAAAATACTGACAGCTTCCTCCCTCGCAAGTGTTGCTCCTCGGAAAAGGTCTTGGTACTGCTCACGCGTCACATACTAGATGAAACTGTGGTTGTGTGGCATCAAAGGCTCTTTTTTTTTGTACATATTGGTAGGGTGCCCAAGGCTGAGGTATACCTAATTACCTTAAAAAGGCGGAGCATCCTTAGGCCCCGGAGGAGGCGGATCAGCTTCACCACCTTCAGCAGGGAGGGGTTAAACCCCTTATTGTCGCCAATGGTCTCGTCGAGAATGATGTCGATGAAAGACATGACCAGAATAAAGAAGTCAAACTTGTTCCAGTTGCTGAAGATGTAGTACTTACGCCAGCCGATCACCTGGTCGAGTGAAACAGTTGGACCGACGGTGGTTTATGTCATGATAGACAACTTTTCAGTGAGTAATTGAGACGATGTAACTTTTGTCGTGTAGGAATGCGGTCAGGGACCAATTTCATGGCGCTGCTTACCCAAGCGAAAAATCGGCGCTTACCGTAGCAGAAAGTTCTGTGGTAATGGCGAACGTATTTCACAGGTTGGCGAGGAATTTGGATTGTACGCATGCGCACATCCCGTAACTAAGGACTTTGTGCTTGAATGGTTAGGGCAGAATTTTTCTGCTATCGCAGTTAGCGCAGCACGGAGATCGTAAGCGCGGAATGCTGCGGCCAGTAAGCAGCGCCATGAAATTCGGCCCAGCTTTTATCAAGTTCACCAAACGCACACATTTGCGTGCAAATTAAATCTCTTGTCTTTGACGCCAAACTGCAAAAGCGAACTTTCTTTGGAGGATTGTGTCATTATACAGCCTCAAACCCAGATCCACCCAGTCATGAAAAGGATTCTCGAACAGTTGAGCCTGGAGCTGGACCAACAGAGGGCGCAATTTTCTTAGCAACAGAGGCTACTTTGGTCGGAACTGAACTTCGCTGGTTCACAATTGACTATGAAATGCACGCGTTATGGTTGAATTGTTACCAACAAAATGAATACTCCCGACCACCATGACTCCTGTCAACTGGTGAGGGGGTACTTCTGCTTGAGACCGTCGTTAAGAAAACCACAGTCTGACCAATATCGTGGTGCACAGTGTCAATAATAGTAGAGGAACGTGATGTGGTTGACACAAAGGACACTTCATGATGTTGATGTTGCTTTTCTAAGTTGCAATTCAACCCTACCGTTTCAAATAAGTGCCATTTATCTCCCCTAAGACAGTTTGAGACCCAGGCGTGGTTGAACACAGAGTATGTGCCATAAATTTGGAGGCATGTTCGACAAGGAAACCCTACAATAATCTGTTTTCACCTTGACTATGGCTTCCAGCGTGTAGATGGAGGTGAACACGTAATTGCTGATCTTCAGGCCCGGTTTGTACTGAGGGTACAACGGGTGTTCTTCCTGCACCACGAAGGCCATGATGATGGGGATCATGTTGAGTATGATGATTGCCATGATACTGACCTCAAAGGCCACGTGGCTGCTGACTTTGAACATGAGGCGGGAGAGGGCGAAGCGTGCTTCGGGGATCTCCTCGGTCTTCTTACCCCGGACAATCTCCTCCAATTTGCGTTTCTGCGGGGGGGGGGTAAAAAAGAGAAGAGGTTATGAATTCTAGCTGAGAGCATAACCTGCAGTAGCCAGAATGTTATACGTGCACTGGTGCCCTTTACCAGCCAAGATTTGATATTGTGACCTTAAAAATGTTATGAGAGCCAGTCCGCCGGCCAATTGGACCTTTCCCTGGAACTTGAAACCTGTCCCTGGACTGAAATGCAATCATGAATAGTAATTGGTTAGTAGCTTTCAAGGTATTGTTTTACAGGACCAGCGCAATATGTTTGTTCCCCTTTCCCACAAGAAAAATGCTTCCGCCAACTCGTCAGCATTATGGTATAGCTGTTGTTTCTTAATTACGTGATTGCCCCACCAAGGGCAAAATTACCACACCCGTTCACTGAGATCTTTCTTGAAGGTATACGCAGCCAGATATAAAGCAAGTTTGTAAAAATATCTCTGATTCTTTGTACAATAAATACACATGTCAAGTAGCGTGCTTATACATAGGAGAGGACGTTCTATCTAGCATAGAATTACACATCCAACCAAACTGGTCGAAACGTCGAGTACACACGTACACTCACCAGTTGTTACCAGAACCACATTTGTTCCAAAAGAGATCTATCCACACGGCGTAACCGCAACCCCTTTCCATAGAATATCCAAGCAGTTTGGGAACCACAGTCTTTGCGAAGATCAAAATAGTCTCAGCATTTCTGCCACTTAACTCACCAGGTACGGATAGATTCCCTTGATCTCCCAGTTCTTCTTCAGGTCGGACACGCTGATGAAACCTCCCTCCTCGTCAGCTGCCGTCTCTGTGTAACCGACCAGGACGCGGACCGCTTCCCGGGAGAGCATGCCGTGCTCAAACTGCTTCCAGTAGCTTACCTATACAAATCACAGGAATTGGTCAAATCTCAGAGAGGAATAATGCGGAGCTAGACTTAGTTAAGCACATTATCTTTATTGATTTTTTTAGACAAACTAAACAACAACGGGAAAGTCAAGGCATTTGTAGTATTTTATGGGGAATAATGCTTTTCAATGGTTCTTTCCATTCACCAAGAAATATTTCAGACTTCTTACAGACCATTTCCACTAACAACGGCCGTTATGATGTAAGGCTTCAGCATGCAGCCGAATGCCACAAGCGTCCAGGTAATGCATTGCTCCGGAACGAGGTCGCGCCCGAATCACTTGGCTGTGGCTTGTGGGAACTTACTGCACCGGCTACCATAGATTCCTGTATAATTTCAGGCTGCAGCCTAGCTATTCGGCCACGGCCCCAGACTCACTTGTTCCGCTTTGAGCATTCTCAGTCTGGCCTCGTCCATCATCTCAGCGTACTCTAAAGGCGATGGCTCATTGGGTACGTCGGTGTGGCAGCTAGGGCAGACGCTGAACCGCTGGGCAAGACTCATGGCCTCTTTGCTCATCTGCCCCAAATAATCAAGAACTCCAACGTCACGGAAAACAATACAAACAGGTGAATTGAGTGAGTGCACGAGAAAAATCCAAAGCGGCAAGCAGGAAGGCAAAGGGACCATGTCATAATCTCAGTGCAACTGGACAGATGTCCTTAATTTTTCTAATGACCGATAATTCATTTTTCCCTGACGTTTTCACAACTTAAACCAGTGCTACCAAGTGCGTCAGTCCCTCTGTTTAGTTCAATGCCATCTTAATAGGAAATATACTTGTAATACATGTTGGTCATTGCTTTTTGCATTTCTTGTAGAATCTTTTGTAAACTCCACTTATCGCGACCAACCGAAACTGATCTCGCGTGCTGCCAAAAGAGAACTTTCAGCTGCCAAGGACTTTAACCCCTACCCCTTCCTCCTCATTTAGCGTCTTGTACGGGTCTTGGATCTCGGCTGCCTTCACGGCAATGTTCCAGTCGGCGTCAGCCAGGAAGCGGTCTGCCTTCAGCATTGCAAAGGTGCGCGCTTGCCCCTCCTGGATGCGTTTCACAGCGTTAGCCATAGCAAGCCTTTTCGGTATGGATATGTCGCTCATACCTTTTAAGAGGAGGAAAATAAGTCAGAATTACAAGTGTTTTAATACACACATGGCGGTGACTACCTAAATTGGCTTATTAAATCAAACAACACCATTATGAGCACGATACTTGTGTATCTTTACCAAGTTGTTAAACTGTAAAATGCAGTGAGAAATGGCAAAATGCGTGGAATCAGAAATTTTGCACTTGCGCAATAAGGTGTGGCACTAACATACAACACAAAAATTAGAAAACCCTTTATTTTGCTGCTGTGTCTGCTTTCAAACCGAGCAAAGGAAGCTGACATAGGAAAGATGCGAAGCACTGATCCCTGAAAAACTGTCTAAGCTCTTGAAAGCTGAAATTCAGAAGCTAATGGATACAATCCACCTTGAGCAGAAGCACCCCTCATCGGTTGACAAGGGCCATGACACTGGAGAGTGCTCATTTTTATTCATTATTGGTGGCTGAGCCACCGTAACAAACGCATTTCATAGTCGTTCGTCACCGGCGAAGTGCAGTTACAGCCAAAAGAGCTCCGTTGCTCAGAAAATTGTGCCCTCACTTTGTCGCTCTTGGGCTTATAATACACAGGGAAGGAAACCCACCCAGAAGCTTCAGCAGGAACTGGATCGTGGTAGCGTTGATGACCAGCGTGAGTACCACAATTCCCGACGTGTGAAACAGCACTTTGCTGCCAATGACCTGGGAGTCCAGCTCCTCGGACTGGGTGACCAGGAGGGCCATCGCCAGACCCACGGCACCGCGGAGGCCTCCCCACGTCATGATGACCCCGTTGCGCCAACTGAGCCCGTACCCGACGCGGGAGAGGATGGGGCTAAACACTGCGATGACAAAGCCCCTAAGGTAAAAGAAAAAAAGGGGGAAAAGAGAGAAAAAGACAATGAATCCGCGTCTGAATTTTGTGTCAAGAGGTAGGTCTAGATCTTCCTCAGTTACAAGGCAGGGCACATGCTGAGAGAGACGTACCAACTGCTGCTCTAAGAGCCCGCCTTGGACTCACCAAAGGTGGACAAAACGGTGACGTCACATTAATTATATCCAAATATACCGCTGCATTCTGTCAGTATGCTAGAGAGTAAAATGCCAGTAGCATTAATGTGAACAAGAATTTTTTTTGGTCACGCTTATTACTGTAGACCCATTCGATCTCAGTTTTGACGGAAAAGATTTGCAGGGATAATCTCACCATCTGTCAAAAATCTCAAGTTGATTCTGCAATGTGGTATTCGGTGTTCAATGAAAGTCCATACAGGCGTTAGTAAAAATAGAGGAACCAATTAACATTATCTCATAAAGGTACATTAAAATCTTGGAAATTGTATTTAACAAGAAAGAAATAAAACTTAACTTCAGAGTACTTCCTGTATTCACTTCCGCTTTGTCCCCAAACAGGCCGCTACTTGTTCGCGATAGTGGGGTTACTCACCGTATTATGTTGACACCAACGTATAGGGCAAACACGTAAAACCAGTCAATGGGCTCCACATTCGCCAGGGCGTGTTTGATGATGACCAGGCCAACGAGCATGAAGATGAGCGTGTTGGCAAGGTAAGCCAACATCTCCCAGAATCTGCGCGGCGAGAGAGGCAAATTTTCCTTTTTATTAATTGTAAACAACGTTAAATTACGTCATTTTTGGGACTAATTAAAGGGAGTTTTTTCCTTTTTTTCGAAGCACGGATTCTTTTATGAAATTGCATAGTGACAAGCTAGTGATGTTATAAACCATTTAAATAAAAGTTCATTTTCTTTAGAGTTGGTATGGGACGCTCAGAAAGCTTCCAAAGTGTGAAAAATAAACAACTTTAGAGACAAAAGCTTTAACCGTTACTATAGGTGTTGACAGGCTTCGAACCCGTTGCAGCAAAAGTGTGTCATACTCACAAACTTGGATTGCTCAGAATACCACTGACCAGCGCAATTCTCCCTTATTTTGCCCACTTCTAAATATCTATCAGACTTTCGAATAAGGAGTGAATGCACAATGTGAAAGAGTCTTAAGCTCATCACTATTATCAGGAGAAATTTACGGACGGATCACGGTTTGCGCGGCGTACCGGTTCGCGAGAAGTAGCGCGAACGACGAGTTTGAAACTATTGCTAAAACGTGCAAAAGGGGGTATCGTTCCTGCGCTGCGCGGGAGGAACACGGGTGAAAATGACGCGAAAGTGGCCGCATGACTTTTGTATCTACCGCCGAAAATTTGACAGAGCTGTGCCTTTGGAGCATTTACCTGTGCAAGAAAACCTCCACCTCCGGACTGATGGCAGTCCTCTCGGCGTTAACAATGAGCCCAAGAACCACGACAGCCAGCACCCCGGACACGCCCAACACCGACTCACCGAAGTAAAAAGTCAAGTAGGTGGAGGCCAGCGTGATGGTGATCTCCACCATGGCGTCGTTGAAGATGTAGGATAACCAGGCAGTGGTCACCTTGGCCATGGCAAAGCCGAAGGCGGGACCTCCCAGGGCGACTCGAAGAAAGTACAATGCCACACTGGATGCTAATGAAGCACAGTTGAGTCAGAAAATCAGGGCCTGATATCATGACAGTGCTAAATACAGAATGCATGCACGCATGTCGTCCCATCCTACACCAGCCTCATTCCCATGGGTACGATCTTGCCGCGCCATGTTGGTTCCCACCATGCCTTGTGTGATTTAACCCCCGGTATTGTATAATTCAAATGTCCCACTATTTGGTATATTTAGATAAGAACTTTATGCGCGCATGGCGTGCAAGAGAATACGTGGGCGCGAGCGTGCAACTTTTGAAATACGCCCGCGATTGACTTTACGTTATGTATATTCATCTTGAATAGCCAATCAGCGTACAACCAGGGGCTAGTGAAGGAACGCAAACGCAGCCCTTGGAGTCCAAGTTGATCCCACACCAAAGAGGTTGGCTTGAACGCCCTCCAGTTTGGACCGAGTCTTAACCAACTTCTTTGTCATCTGGCCAGCAGAGACTTACCGGTTGCACCATGATTTGGCACCGAGATATCTCTGCAGACTTTGAAGATGACGAGAGAACAACCATCATTGAGGAGCGATTCGCCTTCGATTATGGTTCCCAGTTGTTTCGATGCTCCTGTGCATTTCAGGAAAAACGTAGTTTCTTGAGAAATGTTCCAGGGTGTTTCACTATGCTTGGGTATCTGAATACGTGTACCGCAATATTGTGCACCCTTTTTATGACTTCTTTGAATATTTTATAGTTGTTATATACACAAATATCAGTTATCTACCAGCAAACTACCCCGTGCCAATGCATCTTTTCCGTATTTTTATTCATATGCATAGCTGCATGACATTATCTAAAGTCTTTATAAGATTTGAAGACACATTATTAATCATTATAAACGGACTGAAATATAACCTGGAGATTAGAACTATTCAAACGATGCCCAGCGAAGTTGGCTAACGGACGGAGACTCATCAGAACTGCCTTGGTTTTCAGTGTAACATACAACAGCTGTTATTTCTTGGGAGCAGACGACGACATTCTATGTAATAGCTAATTTCAGCTCCGGGTTCAGTGCCGCCTGACATTGTGCATCAACTAATCCAGAAAGACGTGGACTTTGAAAGACGTGCGCAGCACTGCAACCTACCGAGATCTTTGAGCAGCGCCACCACGGCAACGGGATCCGTTGCACTCATGATGGCACCAAACATCATGCTCACGCTGAACGACCAGTTGTAGGAGAAGACGTACATTGCCAAAACTGCCGTCAGTGCCGAAGCGAAGATGAGTCCTAGAATGGCCAGTATGCATACCTGATAATGAATGGCGAGGACGAAAATCAACCTTGTGCCCAAGTTCGTATTGCTAAGACTTTGTGCTGAAGAAGGTAAACGGGCCAATTCACCATGACTTATAATTCGCAAAGGTAATATTCTTGATATTCACGAAATCGATCGAGAGACAAAGAAACGATGCCACAATAATTGTTTTTGTTGTCAGGGTAGTTCATGCTGTTTGCTCCCAAAGCCACCATATAATGTTACTGCCCTTGTATATGCTGTGTGTTTCGTCTTTGTCTTGTTGTGTCTAATTCTTTAAACTTGATTTCCACACACTGCGAGTAAGTCCCATTGTTTTTTAGCCGTCTTGGCAAGCTCTTCATCTTACGGATGCCCTCCACTTCCTACTCTCAACACTATGCCTTCTCTTACGTTGCACGTCTCCTTTGAATGAAGTGGAAATGAGGTACGAAGTCACCTTTACCTGTACAATGCTCTTAATGAACGTGTGCACGTCCATAGCGAAGGCCGACTCGAAGATGAGCACGGGCAGGAATACGTGCAGTAGCAAGTGCGGGTCCATGTGGGCTACCGAGGTAGTGTAGTCACCTACCTCCGGGACCTTTTCGGACAGCAGGCCCAGCCCTACCCCGAGGATGAGCAAGACCACGGTGTAAGGTATGGGTATCTTCTGGAAGAGCGTCCGCACGAGAGCTGTAAGGACGGATCGTCCATCGTTACATGTAAGTTTCTTTGCTTTGGTTAGATTGCATTTTCCCTATTTAAACGACGTTTGCTCTGCGGAATCTCTGAGGACTGCAAGTCGAAGAACCAGATTTTTCCTATCTGTATTAATAATAGTTTTCGCTCATGGTATATAATGTCAGGACAGTACCATTAATGTTCAGATCTGAAACCAGACTTAAAATTTCAATGCATATCTATTTTGCATGGTGTTATAGTCTGACATTGGTCACTGCCTTAGGATTTTTTGTATAATAGCCTATTCCATTCTTATCGTTTAAAGTAATTTTTTAGTCATCTTATTGAACTGGGTTTTAATCACAAAGCATGCTGACTTGAGGCTGTATCCCGAAAACAACTGTAGACTGCAGTAATGGAGGTAAAGATAAGCCAGCCTTTCATTTCGTTGCGTTTTTAGGATACCAAGAGCTATTTTTCTAATTGTTGAAAAAATGGTAGCCGTTCATTGAAGTTTCGGGGGTTGTAAATTTGGGGACCCTATTCCTACAATAGAAGGGTGAGGTACATTTTCACTTTGGATGCACCTTGGTAGATGACTATGACATCGTCCTCAGTATAACTGTAGGGTTGATGTTGTCAAGAAAGGGCAGTATTTTGAGTTTTGAGCAAAATTATGAAGGGAAGCTGTGTGTAAGTGCCAGCACATGACAAATGATGGATTCAAATTTGCATGGTTGGCTTATCAGTTAGAAAATCAGGAGAAAGTTAGAAAGTGGGGACTGAACGGCTTATAATATTAAAATAACAAAGAACAATCAATCAGTTGCGGGATGGCCAATAGCCCGAATGTGAAATATTTTACCAGTCCGTGAGCTGAAAGAGTCGTTCTGAGAAAAAGTCATTTCCTGAAAACGTGTCTGTCCAGGTCGAAAACTTTAACTCTTCGGCTCTTCAAACTACGCCAATAAGGCCTACTTGGGGAAAAGAGTACATCAGCGTACTTTACCTCCAAATACGCATGAACCGAAGAGAAAGACGATTTCATACGGTGGTGGATGGCTATGGTCCTCCACTGGTGCCGTGCCATTCCCAGCGGTGACATTTCCACCGGGCCCAGGTGTCACCGGATGGCCTGCTACATCGTGCGCCGGTACCGCTCCCCCTGTCGGGCTGAGAAACTGCGCCGCTACCACCGCTATGACGGCCACGTAGAACGAAATTCCTAGTCCAGAATCTGGTGCCATCAAGTAGTTTTGTTAAGATTCTTTCTGAATTTCTTTTGGACGTCCTTGGAGGGGTAGGGATATTTCAGTTGCTTTTTCAATGCTCTGGCCTTTGCAGCCGGGCCGCTGCAACATTATCTAAATTAATTTTGTTATTGAACTTGATGCAACAGCAAGCACGCTCGCGCGCGGTAAGGAATACTTTGTTTTCTTCCAATTTTTAGGACGCGTGTTGCCAATAGAGAAGCGCGTGCGCCGGGATGCTGTTGGTTATTGTTACGTACATATAGTACCGAAGTGAATACGTCACGCGCACAGTTAGTGTGTAAGAGGCATTAGCGCGAGAACCAGCGCGTGAACCAACACGTGCGCGTACTCCATTCGTTTGCACAGCACTTTCTGGTTCACAGAGACGTCACACTTCGGTACTCTATACCATCTTTGCTCTATATTTCTTCGCCACAGTTCATTTTGACAGACAGATTTGACCAAAGTTTTTGGTCATTCGTAGAGCTGCGGCAAATATCTAACGTGTTTTTAATAATTTGTCTACGAGGCTCTGATGAGGTGAAAGTCGCTACCCTCCCACTGCTCTCGGTTAAACATCAGTTTGAGGTATCTGCACAAAGCTGGAAGTATTCTCTAAACGGTTGCACTCCCGTATCCGTTACAATACATAGATCTACTACTATTAAACGCGTCACGAAAATGCCTCACTGTTTGGGGGAAAATGGGCCAGGGTGAGCTCTCCTCAGGGTGCAGTACATTATAAAGTGTTAAATCTGCCGTGCTTATTAGCATAAAATACATGTAACGCCACAGTTCTTTTGAAAAAGGAGATTGTTTTGCCCCCCCAAAAATCGAGGATTGTGAAAATATAAGCCAGGATCAAATCCCTAGCTTTGGGGGCTTCCATCCCAGGACAGAGTAGATGAAATAATTGTTGAAAAATGGTCCTGGTTGCCCAAGTCTGAGGGATACCGTGAAATATCGATGTGCAGGCTGAAAGACTGTCCCCTTTCGGGGATGAGTTTCTTTTTTAGGGGAATAATTAACTGGCTAACCCACAAACAACTGAAAACAGTTGGAAAGACCAAGGAAGAGAAATTCCAGTGTTTCTGAACTTTGTTGATTTTACACCCTAATGGGGCTTGATTAGTGCTTTGCATCCCGCATCTTTGACCACTCATGCTGAGGTAACACCCATGGATCTTGAACGACCATCAAGCGACGCACTATACGTTCCTTTTATGTACACTGCGCCGTATCTTTTCAAAATCTCCACCTGTGACTCCCTTTATTTAATAGATCTGCATTCGGATTTTTGAATTTGATTTCAACTTTTCGATCAGCGGGGTAATGATTTGAAAACCGCAGGTTCTAGTCGTGACCGTTAGCTGGTATGGTAACCCTGAAGCACTCAGCAGATATATGTCGAATCAATATTGTACGCCTGCAGTATAATTATACTGATTTTGTACTCCAGTGCTCTCAGTTTTCCTGTGAAGTTCTTCCGTGAGGTGGATATAAACAGTTTCACAATACGGTCTAAAATATTACTGCTCGTTAGGCCGTATACGGAAGGCAGTATTATATGGGGCGTAAGCAATGGATGACATCATTTATGCATGGCCGATCTAAAACGTGCGTTTAAGACCGGTTCAAATGTTTGTTAAGACCGACCAAGCACGTTATTATTCTCATTCACAAATACAGTTTTAGTCAGAGAGAAGTCAGTATACGACACATTTCCAAGGATTTAGTTCAAAAATTTCAAATCGTTTTCCTGAATACCCCGTCCATTTTACGAGCCATATAAGGATAGGATTAAGCTCTGCCGTGGCAAAGGGCTGTGCTTTGGGAGCTTGCAAGCCTCATCACATCTTGCGAGAGACTGTAAGAAAGGAAAGAAATGCAATATCTGTCGACGGTGGCATCCCACAGTATTGCGCAAGGAGTGGAAAGGGCCCCAGCAGCCAGATGTGACACCGATCAGCACAGCCGGTGCCTCTTAAGGAAAGAAGAATCACATAAATAAAACAACGTCGGTGAAGGACAATGTTAAGTACGGCCTAACAATTTCCAGTACATGCCCATGACAATCACCTCCTCGAGTTGTGCCAGGTCAAGAAAGACAAGAATGCCAAGAATGCAGACCACAACCTATGCATTCTTAGACTCTGGCAGTAATGCAGTCTTTTGTGCTAAAGAAGTGATTACCCTGCTTGCAGAGAAAGGAAGTTAGTCAACACACAAGTGCAAACGTTGACTGATGAGAAAGTGGTGAAGGGGCATGTACTATTGCATCTGGAAATAATGTGGATTTGCAAGGTGAGACAGTCATAAGTCTGCCAGAAGTCTACACTCAGAAACAAATGCAAGTAGCCAGAGAAGATATCCTCACAAAGGATGACTTGAAGGAGTGGAAGTATTTTTTAGACAGAGTTTAACTGCCACATGTGGATGCTGAGGTGGGGCTGTTGATTGGAAACAACGTTCCTAAAGTTAAGGAGCCCCTTGAAATAATCAACAGCAAAGAGGGTGGCCCTTTCCTTGCCGATCAGTCCTTACTTGGCAGGTTTTTGGGTCAAGAAAATAACTGTGAAAGCCAGAGCAGACGTTGAGGAACTGCTGCAGACCCTTTCAACCATGACTCCAATGTGAGAATTACAGAAGACAGGCCAGAGAAGTCCAAACAGGATTTGAACTTTTCCCCAAAGGTGAAGAGTTCCATCGGAATGGTTGGTGACCATTGTGAGATTGCACTCCCAATGAAACACGATGAAGTAGGAATGAGCAAGAATGCCAAACAACAGACCACGGGCAGAGCAAAAAGCAGCCTACTTACAAAGAAGATTTCGAAGACAGCAACATCGTCTGAAGGAATACACAGGCTACATGGAGTCCATGTGAAGCAAAGGGTACATGGAAAGGGTTCCGGACAAAGAGGCAAACAGGGATGATGGTAGATTATGGTATCTTCCTCCTCGTGATGTCATGCATCCACACAAACAAGCTGAGGGTGTGTATGTCTGCATAGCCAACTACAGAGGTGCCTCTTTAAACATACAGCTCATACAAGGGCCGGACCTGCCCAACAGCCTCCTTAGTATGTTAACAAGGTTCAGACAAGATAACGTTGCTCTAATGTCTGATATTGAGGGTATGTTCTCTCAAGTATTGGTACTAAAGGAGGACAGAGATCTCTTAGGCTGCTTTAATGTGACAATGGTGACATCCAGAAACCGTTGAAAGCATTTGTTTTAGTGCGATCTCTTCTCCTTTATGTGCAAACTACGCGCTAAAGAAGATGGCAGACGACCATGCAGAAAATGAAGAAGTTGCTCGCATCATCCTTCGCGAATTCTATGTTGGTGATTGCTTGTACTCTACCCCAACAGAGTCAAAGGCAGTTCAGCTTGTCAAAGGCTTGACAGAAACGTGCAGTAAGGGGGGGGGTTCCACCCCATAAAGTGGGTGGGCAACAGGAAGGAGTGCATCTGGAGTACGTCCCAGAAGAAGAATTGGGCAAAAACTTGAAAGCTCAAACATTGATGCAGGCAGCATGCCAGTTGAGAGAGCGTCTGGAATGATGTGGTCTATAGAAGATGATGAGTTCGGAGACAAGATAAAAATGAAAGAAAGACCACCAACAAGAAGAGGTATTTTATCTACTGTCACCTCTGTTTTGAGCCCTTGGGATGTCTATCCTTAGTTGTGCTTCCATCCAAACAACTACTGCAAGCCTCATGTCGTATGCAGTTGGAATAGGATGAAGAAGTTCCACCTGGCTGAGAAAAGAGTGGCAGAATTGGCAATCATAGCTCCCAAGACTGGCAGAGTTCGAGATAGCGATCGAAGTGCCTAAAACCTGCTGGTTTTAAGAACGAAAGTTAGATACAGCACTTTGCTGATCCCAGTGAGCTTGGCTATGGCACCATTTCCTACCCGAGATTAGTGTATCCGCCCGAGTTGAAGTGCACCCCAAGCGGCAAAAGAAAGACAGATGGTAGTAAGTTTTCCAAGCGGATTCTTGCGAGCCTGCTGCGTGTACAGAAAGACCCTGCGACCCGGTATGAATTTTCTTCTCACACGGTTTCGGGGGCGGACTGGCCAGTTGAATCCGTTTCATTTTTCAGGGTTGCAGAGCCCTGAGTCCGTCCTTAAGGTATATTAATGCTTCAGTGGTTGTCCCCTTGCCTCTACAGTTCTTACAAACCACCAAAAGTACATCACAGTACCGTGGGGGCCGTTTTCCCAGGCTATCCCAATTTGAGGGGGGTCTCGCCACGCGCCAGCCAAGCCATACCACCACCAAAACACCCGCCAACCAAAATAACACTTCAAAGACAACCGAAAGAGGCCTCTGACAAGTCCCAGAAAGCTGTCACTGATAAGAAACATTCCACTGTCTGCCCCAGGCACCGTTTTGTAAACAATCCATTAGATTGTACACAAGGGGCCACTTAGCACACAGTCCTACGTGAATTGGCTGGAGGCTGGTTGGAGGCCGGCTGGATTTTTAAAACTTTTTTTTCTGGCTAGGGGAGGCCCTGGCTGTAAAGTGACTAAACCAGGTTTTTCAGCATGTACAGGGGTAGGATATGATAAATAGTCGTTGCATTTGAACGAAAAAAATATATTTAACGTTAATTAGCTCCAATGGACTCGCCAAAAGAGGCCGTTCCCTCTACCGAGGATAAAGGAATAAATTCGTTACGCATACCGAGCGTGCTCTGCGTCAAACGCGCCATTGATCTCGTTAACCGTTCCCAGCGGAACAAAAGAGGGCGTGTTTTTTTGTAATCACGTCACATAGGCGTGCGTTTATATGGAGACTTGGAAAACTTATTACTATATCTCATAAATATCCCTAAGCAAATCAGAGCGCGTCTCTGGCAATTTCCACTTTTCGTCTCGGAAGTAAAAATGATACGCGACCAGGTGACATCGTAGCGGTGAGTATCCACCTCGCTACCGTGCAGTAGTGTTTTTTCTGGTAGCATCAAATATTCCTCTGGAACACGCCGCGTAAATATGTAGTCTGTGTCATGTAATCTTTACAGAACCAGTCTGGAGTTGTATCCTAATAACTATTACAGTAAAGACCCAAAACGTATGTCATCACCAGACTATTGAAGCCCTGTTTCTATGTACATCTGCACTACATTATCATTACATGGAAATTTAACAGCTGAGAAACAACAATGGCGTTTGTGAATACAAGTAATTACGTAGGGAGGTAGTCAAGCTGACCTACACCTCGGGACCAGTAATTCCCACTACTTCCTCTCAAATTATGCTGTATTTGTATACTACTATCTGTCTTTCTTTTGCTGCTTGGGGTGCACTTCAACTCGGGCAGATAACGAGCGCGGTGAAAAAAAACTAACTTACTAAAAAACACGCCCTCTTTTTTACGCTCGGAGTGGATGATGAAAGAGAAGTAAAGCGCCCATTCCTGATGCGTAAGTCACGGGTCGTCCCATTCAAACAAGTGACGTTTCCAAAAATGAAACTGACAGCAGCGACAGTGGTAGCAAGAGTTGACCACATGATCAAGAAAGAGCTTGAAGTAGAAAACACGTATTTCTGGACCGATAGCATGTCAGTGCTGTGTTATATCAACAGTACAACAACGAGGTTCAAGACATTTGTTGCCAACAGGCTAGCAGTGACCATCATCCTTGATGGTTCTAGCCTGAAGCAATGACGCCATATTGAATCAGCTCTAAATCCTGCTGATATCTGTTCAAGAGGCAGGACAGTTGAGGAGTTCATACAGACGGAAAAATGGCCCAGAATTCCTGCTCAAGTCAGAAGATGAATGGCCAAGACCCCGAGAGCTCGGCAAATTTTAAGTGGCAGAATTAGAAGACCCTGAGGTAAAAAGGGCTAGTCTTGCCAGTGCTATCAAGCCAAGTGAGACAAAGGAGCTGGCACTTGACAAAGTAATTGAGCACTGCTCTGACGGGATGCAACTAAAGAAGGGGGTCTGCTGGTTGTTGAGATCTGGAAGATGGCTGAAACCAAGCGCCAAATCAGGAAATCTCAACAAAATCTACAAGGTGCCCTCACTTTGAAAGAAGTGCAAGAAGCAAAGAAGAAAATCTTGCAGTATGCACAGAGTCAAGCATATGCTGATGAGATCAGAGCCCTTATCCAGAATAAAAATCAAGCAGAAAGCAGCAAGAGGAACAGAGGAGCGAAGAAAGCCAATTCAATCTACAAAGTTGACCCGGTTTTGACGGAGAGTTGTTAAGGGGTGGGGGAAGGCTGAGGCGGGCCTCATTACCAGTTGATGCTAAACAACCCGCCATCTTTTTCAAGGCCAACCACGTCTCCACCCTGATCCTAAGCCACATTCATGAAACATCTGGGCTCAGTGGAAGGAACCATGTACTCGCATGCCTTCAACAAAAATATTTGATGCTTGGTGACAACTCAGCAATCAGAAGAATGGTTGGCAAATGCGTGATGTGCAGACGTCACAGAGCAAAGGTCATGGAGCTGCAAGAGAGACGGAAATGGGTGCGCCCTCAGCCTGACGTCCGTTTTGCAAACTTGGTGCTGGTAGTTGATACATCTGTTCCGAGGAAATTCCGGCCGCTTGGGAGAGTGATACGCACCATGCCGGACAAGGAGGGTTTCGTTCTGAGTGTGGAGGTGAAGACCAGGGCCCAATTTCATACAGCTGCTTAAGCGTAAGCAAATTTTTCTGCTTGCTATAGTACGGAAATTGTACTTAAGCATAAACGAATTTCACCAGCGTTTGCTAAGCTAAGCACAGAAAAAAAGATGCGCGCGTATCGTCTGCTTATTTTCTGGCTTAGTGAAGAAAAGTGAAAAAAATGGTGGACAAAAGTGAAGAGTCCGCGGTGTGTGCCCAAAAAACGACGCCATTTACTGCAGAAATGGATCTCGCTATAGCAGCAAGCCAAGTTAATAAAAAAAGCCCGTCATCGAGGGGGTAATGAAAGGAGTGAAGCTTACCGAACAAGCATAAGCTGGCGGCTTGGGAACTAGTGAATGGGCAAGTCAAGGCGTGAGTACTTTAACTAATGGTGGCGCCAGTTTTGTTCGCGGTCAGTTAAGGTGGCTCTCGCACCCAACCTTTTTCATTGACAACACAAAACTTCACAAACAGCACGCCGTAACTTCGTAAGCCTATTCTCAAATAAGCCAATAACCTATAAACATACAGTATAGTGCTAGTCTTTTTTTTTTACTGTTGAACCTTCTTTTCTCCGTTGGTTGTCTATGTTGCTAGGCTTCGTGTTTAGATTTGTAGTATACCGACCTTGACATCACGATTGCCATGATATGATTGTTCGATGCACATTCTGTTTATCTAACTGCGTGATCTGTGAGAGATTATTTGAAAAAGAGAAGTAACCTAGGCTAAGAATCGATACTTCAAAGATCAACCAATCTCCTAAAAGCGTAATGCCATGTGGCGATCATGCAGATCGAGTGTACAACAAATAACGAGAGCCTGTGAAAAATCTGAATCACTGACACTAGGACCCTTTGACTTGCCCCTTTTCAAACACTTAAGCCTAGACATGGTCGGACAATAGCACTATTGCTAACGCCCCCCCCCCCAAAAAGGGGAAAATTGGGACCTTTACAATTTGTACTGTAGGCCTTGGCAATGGGAAATGGCAAATTCAAGCAACAGGAGGTGGGTCGTGTCCACCTCCAATGAGTCAGGCACAGCAACTATTGGATGCCTCTTTATCCAAAGTAAGGGTTGAGGGGATTGACAATTGACACATTCTGTGGTAAGTGATATGTCATGTAGACACTTACAAATTAACAACATAATAATTTATCAATACAAATTCTTCCAATACATCTAAATCCACAGATGAATGTCCTCTTATGCTTTCTCTCTTTCAGTTGCAAAAAATGGAGATGGCAAATTCCTCAAGCTAAATTTAGCCGTATGTAATGTTACACTGAGACATTTTGATGAAAAAACATTTACCTCTTTTCAATTTTATTAACAGTCCATAATGAATTGTGCTCCTCTCCGAGATACACGCACCTGAATGTTTTCTTGAAAAGTGGCTGTTTTTTTTACAGATTCCATCCAGGGCAACAGGGAGGAAAAGGAACCCAAAGACCCATGTGCAAGTACAGTACATAACAGGTGACTTTCATGTGCTCATACGAGTATCAAAAGCACACACACCAAATGCGACCTTGCGATGACACAATTTCAACGATTTTCGTATCGCGTTCTACTGAATCTGCTTGCCCTGAAGAAGTTACTCAGATACAGAAAGCTCGGCAATTACTTGTTTGAGAGGACTGATTTTATATTAGATTCTTATCAATATTCTGATCACGGTGCTACGCAACTCTTCCATATTTCTTTATATCAAACTGGAGTGTCAGTTTGGCTTCAAGAGGCAGCATTGCCACCTAAAAAGGCATCTTTGGCGAAAATGTTCCGAGTTTCAGGCGCCATTTTGGGGGGGGGGGTAGCATGACGCCGCACCGCGTCTCTTCCACGACTGTCTGCGTCTTGACGTCTTGCAGACCGTTTGCGTTACAAATGAACATATGGAAACCAGGCTGAAGTTAGAGGAGCTTAGGAGTACAAGCAAAGGAGGTGGGGCGCAAAGTTTTAGGAGCTGGGCGTTAAAGGTCTGGAACAGTATAGTGCAATGACAAGTTAAAACATACGTTAAAACAAGGGAACAAATAATTGGGAATTTGGGAAGAGCTCTGAGGAGTCGAAGACCTTGGAGAAATCGAAATTTGCTCAAACCCTGAGTAAAACATTCGCACCCCCTTCCGTCCTTGCTTGCCCTCTTCATATTTGGAAACCATGGAAGACATCGCAGAAACTGAGAAAATTTTAAGAAATCTCAAAAACTTGTGTCTAATTTTACCTTGTCTGGATCTGATTCATCGCCACGAATAACGCATTCCAATTCCAACGGAATCCAATATTTCCTCCTAACAACAGACAGAACATGATCCCTTCCACCATGACTTGCAAGCAACTCATGAAGGATACATGATGATTTTTGGGCAAAATGGAGGGGAACTTGCAGACTTCTTCAATAGGAGCAAGTCGTAGCCTACCACCTACCCTCAAAATAGCATCATCGTCCAGATAAGGTCTCAGATTGTAAATGGCACTATGTTTTCTCACAGCTGTACAGCCCTTCTGCAAATCCTTGATTTCTTGAGGGAAGCTCTTATGTTGGGCATGCTTCAGGATAGCCTGCTCAGCTGCCTTGAGCTCTCGAACCGTCAGCCAGGAATGGTCACAAACCGGCTTGCCATTTGTCAACCAATTCTTGAAACGGAGGGGCAATGTCACTGCCTTACGCAGACTGAGCCGGCAGGAATACCTATTCATAAGCTCATCAGTTGGATTGGCGTTATCCTTAGCATCAACAGCTCGACAGGTTGTCTCCCGTTTCACTTCTCGATCCTTGTCAAGCAGATTTGTCACTTCCGGTTCCATAGGCCATTGACTGTCGCTTTGCCAAAGGAATCTAGGTCCATTCCTCCATCTATCCAGATCAGTCTGCTTTCTGAGCATAACGTCCTGCCGAGCAGCAAGCACAGTCGCAGACAGCTCAAGTCTTGGGAACGTCGTTACCTTCAGGGGTGCTATGCATTCACTCTGTAGGAGTAACTTTGCTCGAAGAACATAGAGGCACAAAAACCCGAGTGGATCGTTGACCGAGCACATGATACTTAGCAGACCTCGCTGAGTATGACTTCAGAGCTTTGGACGCAAACTGATTCCCAGGGTGTCATCTTCAGCATCCCAGTGGATTCCAAGAGCTCAGTCTGCCGGTGGTGATTCTCGGGCCAGGTCTACGCCTCTAAGAGTCTTTTCTCTCTCCTGCTGAGGGATGGCTTCCAGGACCTTTCTGGAGTTGCTTAACCACTTTGTCAAACAAAACCCTCCACAATTGTGTCAGTTGCCCCACTGTTTTGATTGCTTGTTCCTCTGAATTGACACTCTTCAAGCAATCATCGACATAGAAGTTCCTCTTCACAGTCTCTACAACGTTATGGTCGAACTTATCACCATGGTCGTCAGCCGTACTTTGAGGGGCAAAGTTGGCCCAGCTCGGCCTCAAAACCCCGCCGAATGGATGAACAGTCATTCGGTAGATCTCTGGTGGCTGAAATACATCACCACCTGGCCATCAAAGGAACCTGAATACATGTACGTCCTTGTGCCTCTCAAGAACACCGACCTGGTGAAACATCTGCTCGCTGTCTGGCATTAAAGCAACCTGACCTTCTCGAAATCGCAAGAGAACTCCTATCAGTCTATTCATCAAGTCCGGCGCCTGTGGAGCAGAAGCATTTAAGGACCGACCTTGGCACTTGGCAGCGCAGTCAAAGACCACACGAAGCTTTTCTGGCTTTGATGGATTAAGAACGTAGTGGTGTCGAAGGTACTACACTCCACCTGGAGATGCATTCAGCATGTCACCAAAGACCATTTGTGCATAACCTCTTTCCAAAAAAATTGTTCATCTCCGTGGTGTAACGGTCATGCAAGCTCAGATACCTAGTCAAACGCTTTTTGAGGGATGCAAGTCGCATCTCTGCCAAAATTCTGTCATCTGGCAATTCAGGGTTATCTACCGTGAAGGGAATGGCCGGCTGGTAGTGCCCGTCTACCACATGCAGAGAAAGCTCCCAAATAGCCATTGCCTATTTATCATTGATGGACATTGCAGGTGAGTCACAAACCGAAGCATCTCCAGTATCAAGCTTCCAGAAACGTCCCACCTGCGCTTCTAGATTTCCTCGAACATAGTGTGTGGTAGCCCGCTGGGGTGCTCTGTTAGTCAAGGGACCATTTATAGTCCACCCTAGCACTGTCTTTACAGCGTAAGGTTCCCCACCTAGTCCAAGTCTCACGTCATGAGATACAAGCAGGTGATGAGGTGCATCCTGACTGATAAGCATCGTCACACCTTTGCTCGTCACGCCTGGAAGAAGGATGTCCTTAAGATGCTCAAATTTCTGCAGATGCTCATGTGTAGCACAACTACACCTCTTTCAAACAAAAAGGTGCCCCACGCCAAGCCTTTTCATTGACTCCAGCAACTTCTAGAGAGACCACAAGAATCTCGACTAACGAAGTGTCACTGAGGGCATTTATGAACATGGGATGTAAGTCACCATCAAGGTTCAACATTTTTGTCAAGTCCAGTGAACAGAAAGATCTGTTACTTCAAGGATCCAACAAGGCGTAAGTCTTCAACCAGTCTTCCCTACCCCTGCCCCTTACCATCACCGCGACCACTGGTAAAGCTATCCTGGCCGGTACTTATGATCCTCCACACACATAGCTGGTTGCTTGAAGATCCTGACTCCCCTGAGTAGTAGAGGGAGTGGACTCCATCTGGACTAACGGACTTCCACTGGAAGGACTGCCTGGAAAGCATCATTAAGCATCTTTGAGTGCCTTCCTTGACAACCAAGAACACCATATGGAGCCTGTTCACATCTCCTAGAGAAATGCCGTTTCTCCAGAAGACAACTGAAGCACAGTTTCTTATCCCTTGTGACGGCCAGTCGTTCAGGAGCTGTCAGGTTCATGAACTCGGAGCACATGGCCAGAGTGTGGCCCTTGGAACACAACGGACAGGCTGTTGGCCTTGGCTTCCTCCCATTGGCCTTCGCTCCCTTCTTTGATTGGGTGCTTCTCAGGCTTTGTTGATTGGACGATGCATCCACACTAAAGTTGGAACCTCTTGTTTTTTGCAGACTTGTCCTTATGATCCTTGAAGCCGAACACTGGAGCATTTGCCCCCATTGCGGCTCCACTGAGGAATTCAACCAGCTTGCTCATGTTCGGATATTGACCTGTGTCCTCAAGCATACTAATGGCTTTTGAGCGCCACTTGGATTGAAGGGTCCTTGGCATCTCCTTGCTATGTCTTCAAGGCTTTTCTTAGTATCGATCTCCTCCAGCTTTCCCATCGCTCTAAGAGCAAGAGTGCAGCTTCTTAAGTCATCAGCCGAACCTTAGATTGTCTTTTTGTCACCAGGGGCAACACGAGGGCCTTCTGTGACCTTTATGGACCCAAGCGTCAGAAATCTTGTCGTCATTTCCAAATCTATCCCTGAGGAGTTCTCCAGCTTTCATGTAGCCTGCCTTTATCTACATAACAACACAGCTACGGATAACTGCCATTGCTGTACAGTAATGGAATAGGCGATTGAGCTTCACGCCATTATCGACACTGGTGTTCCCCACTGTAGCATCGAAGCTGCGGATAAGCACCCAAATACTGGAGTGGATCTCCGTCAAACTTCTGTAGCAACTGCATAGCATCAATCATCTTATACTGCAAGTTCAGTACCAAACCACTGTCGGGAGAGGACTTTTATGGGCTGCGCTGATGGTGCTGCCGGCTCAGTCTGCTCCGGTGACTGCACGGTCTGTTGTACTGCCGGTAGAGGCTGTTGTGCTGACTGCTCTGGCTCTTGGGCTAGCTACACTGGCTCTTGTGCTGGTTGCATTGCCTCTTGTTCAGGCTGTTCTAAATCAGAATGCGGAGACTCGTCTACAGCATCTTCTAGCTACTGTCCCACCTTCTCCTTGGTTGTCAGCACAGCAAACAGCTCCCTCAGAGTGTTGCAAGATGACTGCTCTTCAATGTTTCGAAGCGCTTTCTCTTCTGCTTCTGCCTAGCTAGCTTGACTATCTCAATATTCAGCTGACACTCTCTCTTGCGCTGCATCAATCTCAGCTCTTCTTCCTCAATAGCCTTTGAATCCGCCATACTCTTTGCTTCAGCAGCTAGTCTTGCTAGTGTAGCAGCTGCTGTTATTCTGACACTACTTACTCTAGTTAAATTAGATTTATTACTACTAGAAGAAGGCATCTTGCAACCTTAATATTTATAATACGACCAATGCAAAGTTACAATACATGTACATGTTAACTACAATCCAAAATTTGCACCATGGCAAACGCAAAGTCACAATAAATGAAAGGTTGCAATGAAACATGTAAATCAGGTAAAATACATTGCAAATGGTACTGCTAAATTACTGTGACGTGACAGAGTGCGCTAGTCACTAGGCGCGGCGAAGTTACTGCTGGTCACATGTAGCCGGCTCGCGAAGCTATGAAAGGGGCGCGCAGGCAAGGTTTAGTTGTCCTGATCAAGGGTTGATTCTGAGGTAAGGGTTGAGAATCCTGTGCAAGGGTTAAAGTCACCTAGCCTTGTGTAACTGTGCCTAAGTCCCGATTGGTGTGTGTGTCGTTGAGGGGCTCGGTAGGTTGAGGGGCTAATTGGTGGTGCGGTATAGTTCCTGATAGGAGTTTGCGGTCGGTATAAGGGCGGATTGCTATCTCGTGACGTGAGTTGCGTGTAGTGCAGCCCTGACAATAAGCCCTGTAGACTTGCTAAAGTCCCTGATTCGGCACTGGATGCCCACAAATAATTGTGGTGTTCACTGCTCCGGGCGAAGTCTGGTCCGGTCACGTATAATCACAGTCTCCCCGTCAATAGCACCCTCTACTGGTGTATCGGTTGAATGTGATTGAAGGAGCTTTGATGAATAAAAGCAGCCACTTTCATTATTTTATGTAAGTCAGGTGTCCAGACGAAGTTTATTTCCAGTCTGTTCTGTCTGGATTGCGTCACTAAGTTTTGGCTAATCAGATTAGGCATTATCTCAACAAAGACCAGAGATCATTGAACTTTCTTGAGGGACGGTATACTTTGGTCTCAACGGACTCGTCCCTAGCCGCTCAGGGACTCTCCGGTACCTGCCGTCAGACGCGAGGAGGAGGGCGCCCTCGCCTTCGTCGGAGGGGCACGGCGTCACATTTAACCAACAGCACAATAACGATTTCAGCAAAGTTCAAAGTTCGTTGTTCCCAGCCCTTGGACGGATGTTCTGCATTCTTGCTGACGTGGTGTCCTGTGCAGACATGTCAGGAACTTCTCCTAGGAACTCCAATCAATCAATCAATCAATCAATCAATCAATCAATCAATCAATCAATCAATCAATCAATCAATCAATCAATCAATCAATCAATCAATCAATCAATCAATCAATCAATCAATCAATCAATCAATCAATCAATCAATCAATCAATCAATCAATCAATCAATCAACCAATCAATCAATCAACCAACCAACCAACCAACCAACCAACCAACCAACCAACCAACCAACCAACCAACCAACCAACCAACCAACCAACCAACCAACCAACCAACCAACCAATCAATCAATCAATCAATGAATATAATTTACCAAAATTAGGTTTCTGACATAACATTCTGAAATATCCGTGTGTTATACTAAGTCATGGATACAATGCAATATAGATTGACACAGCATTACAAAGCACATCGTTAGAAAGCTGCCTACGCTTCTAGAAAGGGAAGTGCTGTAGACAAATGTGGTGGTGAGTTAATTCATCAGTTGACAAGTCACGTGACATTAAAGGTGCACTCTTCGTAGCCCTCTCCTGAACTGTATGTCTGATTGTGTTCAAACCTTGCTGATATCTTAAAAGGGAAGTAATTTTGACAAATATTGAGAAGATGTGGTGATGACATCATCAGGGGACACGTCACGTGACATTAAAGGTGCACTCTTAAGGCACTGTACCCCTTGAAGTACATGTCCGATTGGGTTGAAACTTGGCAGAAAGCTAGAAAAGGAATTGTATAACAATTGATGGTAATATGTTGGTGGCGTCATGGTTGATGTGACATGATTAAAGGTGCGTACAGTTTTCTCCGTTGGTTTTTTACACGTTTTTGTACGATCGTCAGTACTTTTCTGAAACATTTATATAACATTCATGAGCAAAGACTGTTCATCTGAAAGCCAAAACAGCGCGTTTGTTTACTTACAAACGTATCTCTTGTTTTCCCTTCAAGTTCTTCCACGAGGTGGATATAATTATCTTTCATTTTCAATGTTCTTCTAATTCTCATTCGTTGGAATGGGGCCTCAATAAAATGGCAGGTAAGGACCGTATATTTTTGAAAGTAATGACAGCTTGAGCAATGGATGTCATTATATGCCATGATGGCATAGGTGGTTACAGACCCAGACTTTAATTCTTCGAGAAATTATACATTCTGTTCATTTTCTTTTATTTGACATTATTGCCTTCAGTCTAGACTCGAATCAAGTCGGACTTATGTTGCTCTTCCCCAGTCAGCCATCCCTTCAGCCCGTACGCACTGCATGCACGGTCGTCGCGGTCGTCCCGGTATCTCGCATAACCCTTGTAATATGCCCTTATTTGATAGCCTTTATTGCTCAACATTTGTCATACATAATCAGTCAGTAAGTCCGACTTGACGGATAAGCTAATCAGACCCCATCGGTAATATGTAGTCATTCATAATTGCATATGAACGACGCGATCTTGCGTAATGTACGGAATTTCCACCAATCGAAGTAGTCAGACTTGTAGACTCGTTCATTATAATAATGCCGTTATGAACGACTTAAAAACAAATCCGGCAATGTAATTGGCGGCTACCACTCTTGGTAGATGAGCCCATTCGCTGTGTACAAACGGTTGGCAGATTCGTCAAGTCGGGATTTCTAAACTGAACTCATAGCAATAAGTGGACACAAGAGGGCGCGAAATAAACGGCGCGCAGTCTCGATATCTATCCAAAGCGTAAACAAAGACGTCACAGAGATCCTGACTTGGGTCAAGTCTACCTTCAGCCAGAGTGTTCGTCGCGTGATGTGTTGTTCCTCGACAATTTTGCTTCCGTTTGTAAGTGCTTTCAGTTCAGACTGCTTTTTTGTTTTTGTGTCTTTGTTCCTCTATTTCCAGATCCACTTCCTAGTTAACTGGAGAACGACCGGAGATCATAAACTGAATGTGTTTTGCTACAGAACAACTGGGGTAGGCTATCCTGTAGGCCCTAAACCTGTACAAAAATAAATTCCACCACTCGAGGAAAGTCACATTGTGTCGGTCGTCTTAACAACGTTCATCGCTAATCTTGTATCTGATCACGCCAAGAATGCTTAGAAAAACTGTATTCTGGGTCTTCACATCTTTCTCCGCTGTCTGTGTTTGTAAGTACCAAAAAAAAGGCCTTGTTATACGATTCACCTATGCGTGACATCAAACAGTTATAGCATACAATTCATGTGAACCGGATAACGATTTTTCTTCTAGTAGATTCACACTTCGAATAATAAGCTAGATAGGCCTCAGGCAGACAGCATTCGGACGTACAAGGGTATTCAAGATTCCATGTATTTGAAATAGCTATGGTCTCCTTTCATTCCCCCTTGATTCCTCTCAATGATTCCACGTATTTAACTGATCATGGCCCCTTTGAAAAGATGAAGGTGTTATTGTTTTGTTTGTGAACGAGGAAGGTTTTATTCTGACGTTGATAAATATCATGTTGGGGAACTACTACCGGAAATCATAGTTGTAGAATAGGAATGTCGGAAAGATGTGACCATTGACGGGTATTCATTATTCTATTTGCAGATTGGCAGATAATCCTTGCATTTCGGAAATATGAAGTGGGGCGGGTGGCCTTAATTAAATCTGTTGCAGGACGGGCTGAATATGTCGGTGCGAAGACAAGCTCGTCCGGTCATGAGGCCGTGCATAACGTTTCACTTCCTAGTGCTAGCGCGTCCCATAAATCACCATCCTGGGGATTAGCGATGAACGGTACCTCCACCTCATATGCACACTCGCTGTCGTGCACGCAGGACGACATAGAAAGATGGTCGGGCACGATCGTGTTAGTGACGACAAACGCTGGCTTCCTCGACGTGACCGAGAACATGCTAGAGAGTGTCAAGAGAGCCCGGGCCTGCCCGAGCATCACAATCATTGCCGAAGATGAGCTGTCGTACCAAATCCTGACCAAGAGAATGAAATCCCAGCGTGGCTTGCACGTCCAGAGATCTGATTTAGGAGCTACCGAATCCAAAAGCCTCATGTTCGACTCACCACAATACACTCAGTTTGTCAGAAGGCGTCCGCACTATGTCCTCTCCCTGCTCGAAAAAGGACGCGATGTACTTTTCGTGGACTCGGATACCTTCTGGTTCAAAGATCCCTTCGAAGACCTCCAAGGGAATTTCGACATCGCTATGCATAACGAGAAAGACAACGTAGCTGCGTTTTGTGACGGTTTTGCTTATTATAGACGAACAAACAATACTTTGCGTTTTGTGAGAGAGTGGGTGCGATTGCTAAATTCTCATACATGGTTGCCAGATCAAAGAATCATGAACCAGATGATCTCAGAGAAGCGAGTTCCTGGTCTTAAAATAAAAACACTCAATGAAACCAACTACCCCGATGGAAGAAAATATTTTCATTGGGTGGGTTGGAGAGAAAAACACAATGACACAACTGTTTTGCACTTGACTTTTGTTAAAGGACATGACGCGAAGGTAAAAAAGTTAAAGGAATTTGGTTGGTGGCTGATATGAGCTTTACTGTAGAAAACGTGACAAAATTGCCCCTTGGTCATGTTCTAGAAACGTACCCCGTGATAATGTGACAGTCCGAAAGGATTTTGAAGCTTCTAGTGACCGAAGGTATCTGATATATTATTGATTCTTCTTTCAACCGTCACGACCAACAGACTGAAGTTGGGAAAATTCAAAATGACCATCTGCAGTTCTCTAATTTACCGCCCCATTGGTCCAAAGTTTTATTCGATTATTTCCTGATTTAGACAGTAAAACCAAACTTGTATCAACCGAAGCTTATCTTTGTTTGAATTCTTCCCAACTTTGTCCCAAGACATAGTTTCTATGGCCAAATCGGTAGTTAGTCATTTTCCAAGCACCGAAGCAGATTGTCTCCTCGCTTTTCATGTTAGAAAGTATTATGGGTATTTACACTGAGATGACGTCGCTCATTTTCTAAATTATCTTTTTCTTTACGTTTATGGGACTCTTCATACTTTAGTGAAAAAAAATGATTATTTCTTTAACAAATTGGGGTGTAGGATTCAATGATAAGGTGGTCATCGGGAGTTGTAAATAGATTGCATAGAATGATGATTTTTAGAGGTGTACAAAAATTGTAAGTACAACTTTGTTAGACTTGCGAGCGTAGACTGATGTAATACATAAGTTTCTGCGTTTAGCATCCAGTCCAGTGGTTTAAAAGGGTACATTTTGGGGAGATCGGGGTTAGTTTTTGGCGTCACCTTAGGTTGGTGTAACTTGCACTGCAGAATGATTCGATTAGTTAATTTTTAGGAGCTGGGCGGTAAAGGTCTGGAACATGGTCAGGATTAGTATGGTGCATTGAGCAAACATACGTTAAAACAAGGGAACAAATAATTGGGGATGTTTGAGGCACCTCATTTAGATATACTACTGTTGGTTAATTGGTATTTCTAATTCAGTCTTCTCAAAAAATAATCCCGGTGCTAGGACCGGTCAGAAGCCTCGAAGTTTCAGAAAAATATGGTGTTCATTCAAAACAATCTCTGGTAGGATCTGGCAGAGGCCTTTGAAAAAAGTTTGAATCAATTTGGGCAAAGTGCCTCGTGAGAGTTTCATAGGGCAAAGGAGTTGCCTGATAAGCTAGTTGTGCGGTTCAGAATTCTTTTAGTATTTATTTTCTGTCTTTTGGTAGTTATCGTGCTATTGAGGCGTGATCCTGGCTACGTGGTATTTCAGGTTCATGGCTTCTGACTAGCGCTCCCCAAACAAAGATATTGGCATGTGGGAAAAATCACTAACACAAGGCTTGATAGTTCAGTTGGTGCAGCACCAGTACGATCTTCCGGAGGTCTCAGGTTTAAATCTCGGTCCAGTCAATTTCTGTGGTCATCTTTATAATTATTTGTAAGCACCATGCATGGTTTTTGTTTATGGTTATTCACAATTTATTTGTGAAAGCATATACATGTAATTGCCTCAAGGTACTTAAAAGGTGGTTTTCTAGCTGGAAGATATTCTTAAGTGGCTGTAGCACAGTTTAAAGACACTTACCACCACCCCCCTGTCTAGGGAGTATTATTGAGCCTATACCCTCCATTGTGTAAACTCATTCTTGTTTTCATGGATTTTGAGACTGAAAAACCCCAATTCCTTTTTGGAAAGCGAAGGTTGGTCATGTTGATGAGATAAAATTTGTTTTGCCGAAGTGGCTGTATAAACAAGAATTCACTTTTCAACGAGACATATTTTATTGCTTCCCAAGAGCACGTGAAATAAAATTCTCACACTAACTCTGAAACAGGAAACTGCTCTAAAGCCGTACAGATAGGAGGCTAGTCCACTATGATATTTACTCAAATCCTGAGTAAAACACTCGCACCCCCTGCCGTCCTTGCTCTCCCCGTCCAGATTTTGAGCCACGGAAGACATCTCCAAAATTATCAGATGTTTTCTCGAATTCCAGTAAGAACCAACAGATTCAAGGAAAAACCATCCTTCTTGGTGATATTTGAAATGTCATTATTTTTAGTTTTTCTTTAAAGGGTCTTTTTTTAAAGAATAATGTTCGCTTGTGACATAAATGTGTGTTCAAGTCTTATAGTCTTGTAATGAAAATTTTGGTACATGAATGTTATGGATATACCTTTTTGAGGTTATCGTAGGATGTCCTTTATGTTGTACTTTATGTTTTATTTTCACAAGATGTATGAAAGAAAAAGCTAAACAAAACCACCTCTCTATGGACATGGTATCTAATATGTAATATCGACCTAATAACTTCACGTAATTCATGATATATTTTGAATGTCATCATAAGAGTTGGGAACCAATCATGCAAACTGCTGCAAGTCAGTCAAAGCTGCATTTTTGCCTTAAAGTGCAACTGAAAAACAAAAGTTGAGCACCAGTTAACTCCTTTGTATAAAAGGGAGGGTGTAAATTCTTTTGCCAACATGTCAAACCAAAATCCATCACCGAAGAGGCTTTACCTGTTCTTCTCCCAAAACAGGCTTTTAGAAAAGTATTCCAGCTTTTTAGATTGCCAAAATGGATTTTCAGTTCAATAGTTATAGCAAACGGCATGGAGTAAGTATAATAATTTTCAAACAAACAAACCAACCAACCAACCAACAAACAAACAAATAAACATATTCTGGCTCGAGGATAATTTTGCCTCAGCCTTAGGTAAGCATGGAGTGAGGGCACTGTCGGTAGCTGCCCAGTTTGGTTTGAGATGCCCTCAATTTTTAAAGTGTAGCAGCAATGAATATTTCCGAGACCATTTTTCTGCAACATTGTACTCTTCTTTTTTGTTACAAATGCTTTTTTTAAAGCGTTCAATTATCCATGCTTTCCAAGACAATTGAGGGTGCTGGGGGAGGACATAGTTCAGTGCACAGGTTTCATTAAGATGTTCAAATTGTGAACCCCAAATTTGCTCACTGACAGCATTTCTGGGTAAAGCTTTATGCTTGCTTATTGCTATCATGCATGTATAAACAACAATGAATGAAGAAGAAGGGAAATTTAGTCCCACAAAATCTACAAAAAGGCAGGACATTTTTGTGTTCAACCTAAAGTAATACTGAGTCCTTCTTCCTGGAAGGACATCACAGTTTTTTTCACTACGGAAATTTAATGGGGATATAAACCAAAACTGCAGTACATTACCCTTTGAGATAGTGAAACAAAAGCTGCTAATAAGGTTAACTGAGCCACAAAGGTGTATTTTGAAGGTTAGCATTAAAGAAATTTCATTGCACCTACCTTTTAGTCAGAACTTTTAATCTAGATTCAAATGAGCTACGTGATTACAGACTTGTGTCTAATTTAACCTTTTGTCAGTAAACAATTGAAAACAGAGTCGTTGACCAACCTCAGGCGTATTTGGATCGAAGTACTCTCATTGCTATCAACATTTCAATTGGCCTATCGTCATTATAACAGCACCGAGTTTGTTTGATAAACGTTCATAACGACATTTTCATTTTGCTTGACAATCACTAAGAAGTAATTTCGGTTATGACATAAACAGCCACTTTCGATACCATTGATCACCCAGTTTAATTGGTAGACTGGAAAACAGATATGGGATAAAAGAGCTAGCGCTTCTGAGCTTCACCAGTATTGTTTGGATGGTTGTACTCAAAGGGCTAACACTGGGTTTGCCAAGTCAGGGTAGCACTCTGGGTCTATTTTGTTTACAACCTATCTTGTACCATTGAAGTTTTCAAACGACATGATGTTAGTTTTCTATTATATGTTGATGATACACAGCCACTGGTGTCGCTAGGATGTTTTCCAAGGTATTTATTTTTTTATCCACAACGAGAAAAAGATGAAACAAACCTGGCGACGGATGAGAATTGATGATCAACCCATTAAAGGCTGGAGGGACGATATATTTTAAAAGCAAATCCGTGACTTGGCATCCCATTTCCTCTCTTATTTTTATTAACTTCATTTCCCCCGTTTTTTTTCAAATGTTCCCCTATTTGTTAAGGGTGGGGGGGCAAGTGCCCCCTCTTGCCCCCCCGCAAAGTCCATGTACACAGCTCTACCCCTCTTGCAAGAATACAAATAACTCGAAAGCCCATGTAAAAACATGTTTCGTCGAAACTAAACACTGGATGAAGAAAACCATTAAGCATGTCCAGAAAGCCACCTACGATGACACACTGCTGAAGTCTGGTGGCTACCACAACTTGAACTTGAAGCTATCACTGACTTAGTGCAGTGATTATATCCTTCAGGCCGGTGGGTACCTTGACGTTACAACTCTACCCGATGACGTCAGACACCCTTGGATTATGCCGTCGAGACATCCAGTGGCTACCCGCGCATTTGTATTCGGCTCAGTAAAATGGCCGCTGGTTGGCTTCTATTTCATACAAAGGCGTTGCAAGTCAAGGTTTTTCATATACGTCAGTGGGGTTGGCTCGCTTCTATTGACGCCAGGGAGAACTAAAGGCGGGCATTGCCGGGCAAGCTTTGTATTCGGCTTGGTAAAATGGCCGCTAGTGGATTCAACGATCTCTATAAGCTGATTAAGGGCATTGCGAGTCCAGATATTTTGGCCTGCTTCACCGTAAAAATGAAAGAGCGCCCTCTGTTGACTAATAAAAAATTATTCAACAACAGACGCTGCTACTCCCTGCGATGAAACTACAAAGCCTAGTTCACCGCAAAATTTATATCCAACAGGTAGCCAAACATCTGATATAAATATTCCCTAAATTTACTCACACTTATAAGATAATCTCAAGTAATATACAGATGAGGACATAATTGTTTACCCCCGCATCCTCTAAGCTTTACAAAGAGATTCGTTGGGATCTAAAATTCTGGATTATTTTTCAAAAATGATGCAGGAGTTGGTTAAACTCCCATGCACGGCTTCCAAAAGCATGAGGTTGTATGTTTGTTTCAGAGTATCTCTGCACTCCATCAAGTAAATTGCGTGAGAACTCCTACAGAGTAACAGCAACTGATGAACTTATTTAGACGAAGGCCATAGCGTTGCAAAGATCCTTTGCCACGTCCTCTGGATCAGGTCGAAAGCTTACTCTTTGGTTGGAACAAGTCTGTAGCCCACATAGAAATTGCGTTGAATGCGCGAAGTATAATTAAGCCGCTGCGAACCCAAGCTCTGATTCAAAGTAGTCAGCTTTCCGCCTCGAGCCGAAATTTTTACATCCTGGAGATGACTTCAAAAAATTTGTCTCGTTCTCTCGACATCAATCAAATTGTAAACAAGGCTTACTTACAGAACGCTTTGTGAGACGTAACCTCTCCAGATGTGAGCCAGCTGTTGAAGAAGAGGCCTATATACACCTTGATTCTGCCTCAGCTAGAATATCATAGTGCAGCTGTAGTCTGGGAGCCCCATCAGTCAAATCTCATTCATAAACTGGAAAAAGCACAGAGGCAAGCGGCAAGATTTGTAACAGGTGACTACAAAAGAATGTAAAGTATTATGGACGTGTACAGCAAAATCTCCAATGGCACCCTTCAACATCGTAGTAAAACCAGTAGACTCACAACTTTTTATTGTTTTATTCATAAAGAAATTGCTGTCAACATCCTGTATCATCCCCAGTGGAAAGATCGCAGACTTGGAGAAGTAGACATGACCGATAGTATGCATCTTTGAACTGTCGTAGGCTACACAGGCATATCAACAGAGCTTATTTCCAAAGACGATTGATGTAGACTGGAATTAGCTCTCCACTGATCTTGTTCATCAATCATCATCATCAGGATTCAAGATAGCTCTAAAAAACATCTTATAGCATATAACCCTATTTTTACGCTTGCACGGCACTGGCACATGGATAATGATGCCTTGCGACGATATCCAGTCACTAAGAATCTGAAAATGATCTGGCACCATCAAACAGGCGTACCTTCATACCAAACACCTGAGGATCTCGTTCACATCATCCAACTGTAACACGTACCACAGTAATCCGAGAAAACATTGCCGGCGAGCGACGTTTACTTGGTGTACTGTGGTACAACATCTGCTCTACCTTGCCGGCAAATGAGTGCCCGAGGGTCTTTTCTACATCTGCAGAGTACATGTACACCCACGAGGGTTGGTAAGCCCATCATGGTAAGACTCGGTCTGGACCTCAAAGAGGGTGATCGTTGATCCGTGATATCTAGCACGAACAGTCGAAAACCACCCTGATCTTTTTAGGTTTTTTTGACCATGTTGACGTGGTAGGCCTATACACTGTGGTGAGGTATATGCCAAACGTGACCACTGTCTTCACATGGTAGCCCAGATTCTGCCACATGTTCTGCACAGCTGCCATCAATGACGGTGTATGCATGAAGTAACAGTAGTCTATAAAATGTTACCGTTTTTTTATTGACTCTTCGCGAAAAAGCTTGTCTTTAGTTGGACTCAGTAGCGAGTCGCTTTATTACAAATTTGTTTGCAGTGTATATAGGAGGTTCATTCTTCTTGAAAGGGAGTGGCATGATGCGATGGACATCTGGTTGTTGACAGATCCTTTCTTTCATCTTCTTCATAAACTTACGGTCATCAATTGAAACTGGAACATTGCTTCACATTTGTTCTGAAAAGTCGAGTTCCATCATCCCTACAACTTACAAATAAAACCACGCTGTAACAGCAGCGCCCTCTCGGGACAACACTTAGAGAGCCATACACATGCGCACTACGAATTCATGTGGCGCGCTGCAATTACAATAACAACTTAACAAGTATAGCGGCGCGAGTCTAGCCGAAATTCTCTAACATTTTGTCTCATAAACGTACAAGAAAAAAAACGGACAACATGGACCAACAGAATCTGGTTCAGATTCTGCAGGGTTCTATTCATCCAGACACCCGAGAAGAAGCCGAAAAACAGCTTGGTGAGGTGAGTATAGAATCGAAAATATTCTGCGACGGTACGTACAAACCCGGCTCGTGTATTTTGACGTGCATGGCCAGTCGTCATGACCGTGGTATTGCGCAAGCACGTGTCTGTATAGTGTACTTTATTGATATTGGCGCAGGCCTAAATCACATATTTACTCCATACTTTATGTTGCCCTATTTAAGCCGGCTGACGTTTACAGTTGTGTGAACAATTGTACCACTTTCCTTAAGTGTTCTGAACTATCAGGCCTGTTATGCCCCAACTAGGCCTCGGGCCTATGCTACCTGACTATAGCATCAGTCCTAACTATAGTTGGACCTGTCCCAACTATAGACTAGTTGGGTCTGTCTCAACTAGAGTGCTACAGTTGGGCCGGCCCAACTACAAGAGAGAGGTCCTGTGTGCATGATGTGCCCAGCATGTGCCAAAGTCATATTGTTTACAAATGTCATCAGTCATAGGGCCAGATGAACAGATGACGCATGTGAAGTGCACCATTTTAGATGAATTGTGTCAAGTGTGAGACACATTGACTTGGATAATGTTGAGACATTTCCCACAGACATTGGTCAACAATAGTTGGGCCAGTCCAACTGCAGCACACTAGTTAGGACTGTCCCAACTATAGTTGGGACTTATGCTATTGTTGGGGCATAACAGGCCAAACACACATTTGTGGAATCCTACATCAGTCTAGCTCTACTGAGTGGAGTATTAGTATTCCTCTTTTTTGATTTTGGACGGGATCGTCATACTAACGCTCCACGACAGTACATAAAGCAAAGAGACAAGTCTCAAGAATTCCAAAGACTCACCAAAAATACCAAAACTTTTGGGGCTTCAGTGATATTTCCGACATCAAAATCTGTCAAAATCTCTATGTAGAACAGCCAACATTTGGAAATTACATCCAGTGGGACCAGGTGTTTCAGTGGCACCATAATTTTTCAGCAATTTGGCCCTTTGCTATTGGAGGTCATGTCACATATGTTTTATAGTGGAATTTTTATGGGTACCTGGCCTGAAAAATGGAACCAGGTTTTGGTATTGACGGGCCGGTACTGGGCACAAGCCTAGTATTATAGTAATTTTTCGAAGGATGATTTATAGACCGGGTGGATGTGGATGGTTAATTAGGCCTTGCGCAAACTTTTTTTCCTGGCTAGTTCAATGGATATTTTACTAGCCCATATATAAAAAAATGTTAAAAACCCGAAATTTGTTATCAGCTTACCAGTGCAGAATTTGACATTTCGGAAAATAAAAGGCTGATGGTATATATAAATAAGGAGGCATGTATGTTAGTTAAAAGTCGCTGGAGTCACTGGTCACTGAGCCGGGATCAAAATCATCTCTTTGCCCCATCTTTCCTCTCATTTGGGCTGCTTACTTTTGGCAAAAAATGTTACTTTTTGCTTACGTTCTGACCTCCGCACGTGCGCGGTGAACGACAGAAAACCTTTTTCCAATCAGAAGAGGGTGCTGTTTGCACATGGCTTTGTGTATTAGTTTCAAAGCCTTATGTGCGCAGATTTAGGATAGAGGGTCCATGGAATAAAGGGTCTCCTGGACTAAGGCCTGGCCAAACGTTACCTGTTGATAAACTCATTCCCTAGGCATAACAGGTAGGCACCCCACATTGCGTGCAGGAAGTGTTGTTATACTGTTACGAGTATATTTTGGTCCGCACCAGTTGTTCAGAAACAGAAATCAAAGTGGCTTACGAGTTACTCTCAGACTTCGAGTTTAGCCCTCTCAGTTGCATTGAAGTGTTTGATTTAAGTCACTTCATGTGCTAATATGTTTGAACATGTACATGTACACCTACATGTACATGTGCATATACTGCGGCCATGCAGTGTGTGGTGTACTACAGGTATATGAAAATAAAGGAGTAAGAGTTCACTGAAGGTCACTTGTGAACATGCAATGATCTGCATTACAGTGTACAGGAATGCTAACTTCCTGATTTATTGTGCAATAAATGTATATTTGGACCAATGTTATACCACGCAGTGGATCTTTAGGAAGCAGAAGAGTCACCTCACAGTGGAATAGACTTTAGATCAACTTTTTAATTTGGTGGTCCAGCTCCCAGACTGTCGCTGCAGAGCTGGTGACATCACTGATTTTCACGTTGTGTGTAGTTGGTGCATTGTGTGATGAACGCTTCACATGTGGCAGAAAACATTCGTCGTTCAAAGCAGCAACTACGTGATCTTAATTCTTGATGGAGTCATAACAATTGGGGATATGTACAAAGTATGTGCATCAAGCTACCGGTACACAGATGAAACTTAATGGTCAATATTTTTTGGCCACTTGAAACAAAGTTTACAGAAGGAACAAAATTGAAAGCTCTTCAGTTTTGTGGTTGGATTCAATGTTTTACCTGTTCGCACTTTGAGAATTGTTAAGAGTTGAATCCAGTCAGGTTTGGGCTTAAATCCACCAAACCCTTGCAATGCAAATTACTGTTTGAGGACAGTGGTGATCTGCTCCGTAAAACAAAAATTTACTGTCACAAGTCCCCAGAGCCTCGTTTGAGTCAGATACCTTTAAAATGAAAGCGGTAGGATCTCTGCACACTGTAATTGTCCGTTGTCATCAGAATGCCAAACTGAAGGAATGGATCGACACGAAAAGCTGGAATTGCTCTTTCTGTTGCAAACTGCAACAACATTTATACTGAGACAAAAAATGGTCTGGCAACTTGTTTTCACCGAGCAGGTCACAATCTGGCATGCTGCTGTGCACTGGCTCGTGCAAAATTATTTTTTTTCTGATTATTTTTGTGCCGGAGCAGGTCCACAAGATCATCCACTTTTCGCCCACCCTCCTGCGGGTGGTCATGGATGAGGGGATTCTGTTCCCTGTCCGGCAGGCAGGCGTCATCTATCTCAAGAACATGGTCAACCAATTCTGGAACCTGCGAGAGCCCGACAGCCCCCTGGAGCCCATCCCCTTCAGCATCCATGAGGACGACAAGGTGGTGGTCAGGAGCAACATTATCCAGGCCATTATCGTCACGCCCGATCTCATCAGGCAAGTCAGGCGGATCCCCAATCGTCCATGCAGATCCCCAGTTTGGGGCTTTTTCATCCAAATTCCACACAGTGACCAAGCGCAGCTCACATACCACACAGAGTTGACCTCCGTGGACGAGTTGAACTCTTCCTCCCTGAAAATGAGATACTCAAAGGCTGCGGGGATGTGTATGTGTCACTTGCCAACTGTGCCAGAATGTTTTGACACGCCCCCTGAAAATGGCACAGAATATTGCCGGCATGTCCAGTGTTGCCAAAGTGAAAGGTGATGTTAACAATTTTAAAAAAGGCTCGCGGTACCGTTCCATTTTCTATTTTTTTTCCCCCTTTCACTTAGGGTGCAGTTGGCAGTGTGCTTGAGCACCATCCTCAGGCATGACTATCCTGGCCGATGGGACATCATCCTGGACACCATGTACAACTTTCTCAGTGTCGATGACCCCAGTACCCTGTACGGTGCCCTCATTGCCGTCCACCAGTTGGTCAAGAATTACGAGTGAGTAATGGTAGAGCTTTCCTCCGCGATTGGTTGCCTAGTCACGCCCAGACGTTGAGCTTTGTCTCTTGCTAGGCACTGGACCAAATCCATCAAAATCCAACACTCCCTATGCAGTCCACATTCATAGCTAACAAGTCCATCAGTGAGATTTGAAGCTTTACATGGTGGAGGTAGCAAGTTTTTGGTAGTACCATGGATATATCTCATTTTTTTCTCGTTTTTTTCAGAACCCCAGATACTAAAAAAAAAGAGATATATCCATGGTGCTATTAAAAACCTATCTAGTTTAAGTGCACCACTGGTGTGATGGTCTTTGCTGATGAACCAGATTTCATGAGGCTTACATGATGTCATCGATGCGGTTGCCATGACAACATGCACGGAATACCCCGACGATGCTTCAGGCCTCCTGGACTGTGTCCATCATAAGCCATCGATGGAGAGCAAATTTACTTATTTTTTCACCAGCCCGCAGAAATGTTCACAAACCCCAAGGACGTTTTTCAGCAAAACTAACTTTTCTGGCTTTTTAAACGTTGATCATTTCAACCTTTACTGTGGAGCCAAGCTGTAAATTTTAGAACTCGCAAGTCAAAGATTCTACAATCAAAAGTCTAGTTTGTTTCATTTATCTTTACTGATGAGACAAATAACAGTTTCAAACAAGGAGATTGTTCTTTTCCAGTTTGCCAGGCAAATTAAAGAATGCTCATTACTAGCCCCCCAGCAGCATTTATTAGAATGTGTCCACTGGTCCAGTTTTTAGGTCAAAGACTGCTTATTGAAAGAGCTTTGAAACCCCTCACCCCTAGCCCAATATATTCACCTTTTTTTGACATCCTCAGATTAGAAGCCTTTTTGGTTCCAATTCCTCAGTGAAAGTGCACCCTGTAAACTTGTCTGTATTTTACATGGGACAGTACCTTGCAAAATTGACATTGAAGCTAACCTCTGTGATGTCTGTGCGCACTACTGTGGCTTTTGCAGGTACAAGAAGCCTGACGAACGGGAGCCGCTCCACGTGGCCATGATCCGTCTGTTACCCCTGGTCCAGCACCGCTGTGTCCAGCTCCTGCCCGACGTCTCGGACCAGTCGCTGCTGATGCAGAAGCAGATCCTCAAGATTGTCTACGCCATGATCCAGGTGAAAGGGTTTGCTCTAAATACGTCGACCCATCCTGTGACCGCACAATTTCCCTGAGACCAACCACCATTACCGTAGGCGAGCATTTCGTTGGCAGCTGTATGTTGCAAACTTGATGGCAGAGCTCATTTCTCATAAAAGAACCGTAAATTCTTCAACAGATGGCTGATCCAGTTCTTGGTGTTGGCTGTGCAGTTTTCTCATGCATTTTGTCACTTGTAAAGCTTTGAAGGTGTGGTATAATCTGTTAATTGCACCCAAGTTTTCATTAATCGTCAAACGTCCAATTTGTTTTTCTTCTCGTTTGCTTTCCAGTACAACCTTCCGTTGGACCTTGTTAACAGGGACATCTTCAAATTTGGCGAGTGGATGCAGATTATTCAGACAATAGTCAGCAGGCCCATTCCTGAGGTACAGCGCTGCTTGTTGCATTATCCTTGTCATACAGGGATGCCAACCCCTCCAAAGTCAACGTATTGAACCATGTAGAGTTGCGGAAGACACAGTTTAGCCACTTTTGCTCCTTTTTTTCCCCCAAGGTTTTTCACGTTGGAGTACTTTTCAGCCCTTACTTTCCGATCCGACCTTTGTACATTTACTGCAAAGATTCAAGATAAGTGGTCCAATGCTTTGCCAGTGTGATTTCACAGGTTTTCCGCTTTCACAGAAAATTCTGGCAAAACAGTTTTTTCAGGAAAGTCATGGAAAAGTCTGGGAAATCTGAATCATGCAAAAGATGCATTGTTCAGGGGCTGTTTTTCCTGTTATAACAGAATGATTATTAATTCACAGGCCATCCTTGTCCGTCTATGGTAGTGGTTATGGCAGTCTTCCATTTCACAATACCAAACTGTCCTTTGCAAAATGGCATTAAATGTCATTGGAACTGTCTTTTTCTAGTCCTTGAAGGTCCCAGAATAGTCAGGAAATTTGTGTTTCTGATTTCTCTGTCAACTGTCCATGAGTTTCCAACATGTGATTGATTGTATTCCGCCCCATTCAGTCCACACTGCAAGTTGACATCGACGACAGGCCGGAGCTGCCCTGCTGGAAGGTCAAGAAGTGGGCCATACACTTCCTGTCCAGAGTCTTTGAAAGGTAAACAAGGGTCTATACTGTGTCTTGTTTCCCCCCGTTTAATACGAATGATCAATTTAGTATGTGTATTTAATACTCATAAACAGCTAGAACAAGTTACAGAGGAGCTAGTCACTCTGCTTTCCAACATGCAATTACGCAGGCTTCTTTATCTGTCTGTGGTTTCGTTGTTGATGGCAGATACGGCAGTCCTGGTAGTGTGATCAAGGATTATGTCAAATTCTCCGACTGGTATCTCAAGACGTTCTCGGGTAAGTTGGAAAGCTTCATTCTGTATAAACCCTGTACTGTGTGCCTTGTCTGTTTACTGCATGGCCATTGCTACAGTTTTAGGCAACCAGCGTGACCAGGAATGCCAGGCTGATCTGCCTGTCAGCCAGTGCACACCGTCCATCATTCCATTTTGCAGTCTTTGCCAGCAGGGCACTGCATTCCTCGAGTGCCGTCTGCTTGAAGGGTGTTGGCATGGTTGGCATATCCAATGGACTGGTGAAAAAAATAGCAGCCAAAGAGGCTAGAGCCTGCATTGATTAGCAGTGTAGTGCTAGCATGTCACAGTTAGCAATGTAAACCTCGTGTAGATTTCTTCTGTTTAATTACTGTTGCCCTGCAAGACACCTTAGTAAATTAACATTGCACTTGCTCATGCAGTATTATACAGCAGGCAAAAGTTAGTGAACGTTGTTGTATTCTGCAGGGTTCTCATTTCAGCTGTGTTGCATTCTGTTGCACTGAGCAGGGTTTTCATTTCAGCTGTGTTGCACTCTGTTGCACTGAGCAGGGTTCTCATTTCAGCTGTGTTGCACTCTTGTTTCATTCGATGGCGTTCTCATTTTAGCTGGCTTGCATTCTGTTGCACTGAGCAGGGTTCTCATTTCAGCTAGGTTGCATTCTGTTGCACTTAGGCGTAGCGGGGGTCTCATTTCAGCTGGGTTGCATTTTAGCAGAGTTTCTCACGAGAACCTGATTGGTTAGTGAATAGATCAATGTATGTGTATAAAATTGTCATGTTTATTACCCAAAGGGGGCTTGGTTCTTTCAAGAACCCTGTCCTTCCTCAGTCTTCCAAAATCCTCTCTGCAATTTGGAGAATTTCGGAGGACTGAGGCTGAATGGTAAAAAGGCGTGGCTGATTGCAAAGGATGGATTGTGTCGAGGTCTTGGGCAAACCCTTGTGTTGTTTATGCTCTTCCATACATAAATTCACATCCTAGGTAGATTATACATGACAACCATGCTACTCGAGGATACCATTTGCATTGCCTCGGCATAGGTGGATGACCACTGCCTCAATCTAAGGAAGGACTGAGGCAGTGGTCATCCTTCTAAGGGACATATTCCAGAAACAAAGGAGCATTTTGGTGGACTGAGGCTGTATCCAAGTTGTCCATGAAGACAGTTAGAGGAGATTGAGGATGCATCCAAGCCAAAAGCACTCAGGGGCGAGGGTTATCAAAACCTTCACGAGTTTCGGCTAAACAAGTGCTGTACTCTCCTTGGTCTTCCATAATTTGGTAAATTTTGAAGGATCTGGGAGGTATATCTGATACAAATAGTCTGTCAGTGTCTGGCATCTGTTCCTTTCTTCCATCCTTTCAGCAACAACGTTGAAAGTCTTGCTGGGCATCCTGGAGCAGTACAGCCAGAAAGTGTACATCGCACCACGAGTCACCCAGCTGACCTTGAGCTACATCAACACTGGGTGAGAACATCGACTTCTGGACTGATTTTGCAGTGTCTGTGTTGTAGTCTCCCTGCACTTGTGCTGGGGAGACAAAGAACCTGCTAAATTTCCACAAAAGGTGTTTGAGTTGCATACACCCTGGACAGAGCTGTCCTTCCACTCAACGTGGTCAAGTGGAATTGTGATATGTCTATGTAGTGTACACGTAGCAGGGACAAGTGGATGAAATTTTGGCCACTCTTGGACCGTTCAAAATATCAGTGCATTGTCAAACCCACAATAAAGGACTTTCCACATCTATGGAGGCTCGTGATGGGCCCAACTTCAATACCGCTGTTGCACGTAGTCCCCACCAACCAGTAGATCGCGTCACTGGAATTGAGGATGTTGATAGAGGGGATTGCTTGGGCAAACATGCCAAAAGAGCGCGAGACATTTGAAAATACCAAAAATTCAAGAGAAGCTTAGTTTCTGGTACCCAAACTGTGTAAGATACTTGAGCTGCACTGAATTTGCTGTCTTAATTTCTAAAAGAAAGATAATTTTGTCAATATTGAAATCCTTTTTTATCATTTTTTTTTCAATTAGAGTGAGTCATGCTTTCTCATGGACTTTCATCAAACCACACATTCAGGTAAATGTCAATTTCCTTTTTTGAGAATCCTTCAAAATACACGCAAGTGTATTATAAAATAAGGTCTAACCTCAAGTTACAAAAAATTCAGCAAGTGAGGTTAATAAATCAAGTAAAGTCAATGGAAAACACAGGCTTTTATCCAATTCTGGTTGTTGAGAAAAGGCATTTCGTGAAAATAAACTCTTATGCTTGAGAATGCCAGTTTATAGGTACATGTATCCTTTAGGGACACTTTTTACCCAAATCTCAAAACATCAACATTTGACACTCCCCAGCCCATCATTCAAGAGGTTCTGTTCCCCCTGATGTGCTACACGGATGAAGATGATGAGCTGTGGAACGAAGACCCATATGAGTACATCCGGATCAAGTTTGGTATGTCTCAATAACGGCCATTCTCCTAATCACTTCTGTCTATCGAGATTTAATTCAAAACAGATTTCTGCTGAGTTGTGTAGTTGTTCCAATGTCATGACTTGGGTTTTTTTTTTTGACCGACTGACTGACTTTCCTGGGTGTTTTTTTGCAGATGCCTTTGAGGATTTCATCTCTCCCGTTGCTGCCGCTCAGACCGTGCTGCGATCCTGCGCCAAAAAGAGAAAGCAGGTCCTGCAGAAGGCCATGGGGTTCTGCATGCAGATCATGACCACGCCGGGCGTGGAGGCCCGGAAGAAAGACGGCGTGATGCACATGGTGGGCACCATCGCCGACATCCTGCTCAAGGTGAGCGGAGCACAGAGGCTGTGGTCTTTAAACGGTATAGGGTCCACCTCCGAGTCGATATCCCACCCCGATTGATGCAGAAGGGACAGGCGTGTAGGAAGCTTTTTGCACATGGGGGGGGGGGCAGCTCACCATCAGAGATTTGTGTTTTAACCAGACATTGGTCTCTTGTCCTCAGCTAGGGCTCGATTTACACAAAAAAAGTGGCATGCACTGGTGCATGTAGACCAAAAAACATACATGCACCAGGAAAGACTCACATGCACCGTAATTTTGTGAATATCAGTAGCGCATATTCCTGTATAGCAATTTAAGGATTAGAAGCCAAAGCTTAAGATTAGGTGGGTACATGTATTATGAATCTGCTGTGAGGAATGGGAGAAAGAAATAACATGTTTGTACACTATCTGGTCGAGAATTCAACAAATTTTATTCTTATTCTCAGTTTTTGGTAAATATATTCAGGAAATAAGTATTTTGGTGGTTAAAAAGCTACATGCACGTCGTGCATGTTCAGTAAAAAAGCTACGTGCACAAGCAAAAATCTACATGCACTGGTGCATGCGTGCACCGGGTGAATTAAGCCCTGTCTTCAGCACATCTCATGCCAAACACATGTGAGCTTGTGTATGCATGTGGCTATTGTTTGAACACATGCCCACTATGACACCCACCTGGAGTGGATTTTGTGGCTAATGAACTGGCAAATGGCAACTTTTTACCTAACAGTGATGTCCTTTTGAGGTGCACGCTGTGCATGCATCATATTTACCCCTTTGAGTAGATAAGGCCGTGTCCGAATCACTTGGCTGCAGCTTGAAGTTGCACATGAGTTCATGGTAGTGGCTGCGGCCAGTTCCCACAGAGTTGTGTGTAATTTCCAGCCGAAGCCAAGTGATTCTGACACAGCCCAAGATGGACCACATCACAACAGAAACTGACTGTGTTTACTCACAGTTGTAATGGATACGATGGATCCTAGCTTTGCATGTGAAAAAGGAGGTAGTGTGTGTAAAAGAAGTTAGTGTGTTTGAAAAAGGGAAGCAGTGTATAAAAGAAGGTAGTAGCAATACTGATTTACAATGTTTTCTCTCTTTATTTCGCCTTTTGGATTTGCTCCGAGTAGAAGAAGATGTACAAAGACCGTATGGAGCAGGTCCTGGTCACCAACATCTTCCCAGAATTCAACAGCGAGCTGGGCCACATGAGAGCAAGGGTGAGTGGGCCAGCGGGATTTTGATTGACGTCGTGCGTGATCAGGAGAAGTCCCTTTGTTGCTGAGCAACACGGGCAAACAAAGGGGCCTTTGCTGATTATGCTCTCTTGGTCCAATTTCTTAGAGTTGCTAAAAAGCAGCAGATATTAAATGCTTACTAGCCAAATTTACATGTTCAGTAGAGAATCAACTGGTATCCAGCTTTGTGAATTGCACAGTGTGTGACATGTTTGCTGGTAACCTGCTGTTGCCATGTTTTCCTCACCCAGTCAGTTTTTGAGTTCAACAGATCAGTGAGATTGACACCAGACTTTGTAAGTAGGAAAGTAAAAGGATATATCTACCGTCGGTGTACATTTTTTACCTACATTTTTTTGCAGCTGCAAAGTGCTAATTCCGAGTCAATTGAGTCCATTATTGTATCTCTTAAAACCCAATTTTTATGATCGGATATCTAACGTTCACCACTTTGACCATTGACACTGTTCACTGTTAAACTAATATGAAAGCGGATCGTTGTCTAATGTGTTCAAACACATGCTGCCTTCGGAGGCTGACAACCCTAAATTCACCCCCATCTTAATGGTTTGTGGTGCATTCTCATGCCCGAATTAGGGCATTAGCTTCCCCTGCAGATAGAAGTGTATGAAACTCGCTCCTTTTTCCCCAACAGGCCAACTACGTGCTGCATCAATTCTGCGAAGCGAAATTCAAGAACGAACGCAACCTGATGACGGCCTTGGACCTGACCCGCAACAGCCTTATCCACGACAAAGAAATGCCGGTCAAGGTACGCACCCTGACGTTGAAAAAGAAAAGTGTCTCTGTTCATGCCTTTTTGTGGAAAGTTTTGGCGGGAAAGACACACGTTTAAGAGATCCGGATTCTGCTTTTTTTTTTCTCCTTTTGTATGATGCCCTCCGCCTTCTTGCACATGCACACACTGTTCTTCTTGGATTATGAGCGAAGTTTGGAGGTGATGTTTATAATTCATCATTCTGCACAAAGTTGGAAACTCCCGTTGTTCCTTCAGAAACCAGGAGTTTGTTCAAAAGGTGTGCAAGATGTGTTTGTGTTTTTAGACATGTAAGCAGTTGGAGGGCTGGTAATTAAAAGTGCAGGATCGTATTTGAAGTCGCAAAGAGACCTGTCAGACGTGAACATCTGGTGATATAGAACATGATTAATGTGAAGCCATGGTGTTTACACATATAAAATGAAATTGAACTGGAGCGGACTTGGACTGAATGAACTGACCTGAACTGAACTGGACTTAATTGATCTTGAGCTGAACTCAAAGCTGGACTCAACTGGACCAAACTCAACTGGTCTGGATTGAACTAGATTGAACTCCAATGAAATGAACTTGTCTGAATTCAGCTGAAATGATCTGAACTGAACTAGACTGGACTAATTGAGATGAAATAAACTGATCTGACATGACCTTGCCTGACCTGAAATGACCCGACCATACAAAAACTGAACTGAATAGCTGAACTGAACTGCAAAGTCTCTGATCTAACCAGGTATTAAAAAATATTACCGTACAAGTATATATTAAAAGGCAGTGCACCTGTTTCTCAGCCTGTAACCACCATACTTGATCTGGGATTGTGTAGGTGGAGGCAGCCATTGCTCTGCAAGAGCTGATTACCAGCCATGAAGAGAAGGCAAAGCATTATGTCCAACCCTACATCAAGGATATTCTTGAAGGTAAGTTGAACTCGCAAGAGATTTCTCCAAAATTTAGCTGGGGCGTTAGCCCTCTTGCAGTAAGCTTGATTTCAGAATTTCCCCCAAAACTTGAGGTGACATTAACATTTGATATTTGGAGTCAGCGACTTATAGAAATCAGATTTCCACTTTGTAGTCACATGGCTAGTTGGAGGGAAAAAACAAGACAAAAGGAATGATTAGATTTGAAGTATTCAGGGAGACAAAAACCTGACAATCCAGTCGGCACTTTTGCTCCAAGCTGGGGGCGACCCCAGGTCGTCACAGGTAGCAGTTTAGGATCAAACTGCCTTTTTGCCTTCAGGATGTTGAATGCAATTTTTTGTCTTTTCAGGTTAAGAAAAATGACGTCAGGCCGTTTTGCTAAAATTGATATTTTGTAACGTACCAATAATCTCTTAGGATAAATCCTACTGTCACTTTTCAATTCCACAGCCCTGCTGTACGTGATCAGAAAAACGGAGAACGACGACCTGACCGAAGTCATGCAGAGACTCATCACCACCTACGGCGATGATATCATACCGATCGCCATCGATATCACTCAGCATTTGGTAAGTGCCTTTACCGAGTCCAGTGAGATCAGGTTTGTTTTTGCAGATGTCACAAAGCATTGGTAGTCGGCATGACAACTGAAGTGTTTGGATCTTGGGATTCTCAGAATGTGCCTTGGGGAATACGAACTGTACAAGTTTGAAGAAGTTTTGAAAATCAGGTCTACCCATATGGAGTCATCACCAACCAGAAAATGAACTATCACTGCAGGGAAGCACTCATGTGGTGCCATTGTCATTTTCTATCGCACTCCATCGTACCTCGCCTTCAATTTCAGAAGGCCGAACTGTTTCCTCTGTTGTAATGTGGCTGACTTGTATATCTGTGTTTTTGTTTCCTAGGCGACCACATTCTCCCAGGTGATTGATTCGGAGGAGAGTGTTGACGACCGTGCAGCCACGGCCATGGGGATTCTGAACACTATCGAGACTATCCTGAATGTTGTTGAAGAAAAACAAGAGGTAAAACAAATTGCATGTTGTTTTGATTCCGAGCTGTCTCTTGAGTATCTCTGGTGTAAAAAAGTGGCTATTGTAGCACCCCTTTAGGGGACAGTGGTGCCTGCTGTGTTCCAATGAGGCTGTTTATTGAAATTTGCCCTCTGGTCATTGTTCTTCTCTGACAGATTGTGTTACAGCTAGAAGGTATAGTTCTTAATGTTGTCGCGGTCGTCTTACAGAACAACGTACTAGGTGAGCTGTGCCTTTCGTTCATCTTTGAAATCGTAGACTGTTTGCCAACACAGACTTCTCTTTGCGTCGTCTCAGTGTTGAACACAAAGTTTGAAATCATTATTTACAGATTATGCAAGGTGCTGTTTATTGGTTTAATATTTATATGACCCTACCACATTAAATTTAGTGTGGAAAAAATTCAGGCTTGACTAAACCCTTCACAAAAGTGTTGGGTTTTGCTTATATTAGTGTATTTGAGGCGTCAGCGTATACAGTAATCTCATTTAAGCAAAATTCATATGTATTGAAATTTTTGCAGGCTTTTCATTTTGTGTGCTGCAGAGCTGTTTCGTTACTGAATGGAATATAAATTAGCTTCTGGGTGAACATTTTCAAATAAGGTCCAAAGTGCTCTCTTGCATTTCCAGGCATAATGCTCGCTGAAAGGTTGAGTGTACAATGAGTGTACCTAAACCTTTTGATTTACATATACGGTGTTGAAGTTTTGCTCACGCAGGCCATGTGAGAGTAATCGCAGTGTTCAGTGTCGAAGAACTTAATAATCAGATAGAGCTGCTTAAGCACAAAATTTGCTTTAGTGTGATAAAACCCTTGCTTGACAAATTAGGTTACCAGCCAAAACTCCATGTGATTTATATTGTTTTGGAATAGTATTCATCTTTCACTTGGTTAGCATGACAATCACATAGATTTTGAGATGGTAACCTTTGTTTTTTAAGCAAGGATTTTTTGTGCTTAAGCAAATTTTGTGCTTAAGCAGCTCTGTGAAATTGGCCCCCCCAGTTCTAGAGACAGCCCTCCCCAGCAAACCTCCAGTACCAGCAGTAAGACACTGTTGTCCCGTCTTTCCCCCCCCCCCCCCAGATTTTTACGAGGAGGTCATGTCACTCATCTTCAGCATGACCTGCACCCACATATCACCCCCCCTCTGGCAAGTCTTTGAGATGCTCTACAGCACGTTTGAGACGGATGGCTACGACTACTTTGTGGGTAGGTCGCTGCTGTCATTTCTTTCTTGGTCCAGCCATTGCCATCTTTAGAAAATTGGACATGACATGTACTTTCAAAACTGTTGATTGGAAAGCGCTTGACCAACAGTGTACATGTACCCACTCACTGTTATCAAGTATTGTGTATACAGTTAAACCTCATTAGTAAAAGCACTGTTAATAAAAGATTCTGCTTATAACAAGGAAATGTTTTGGTCCCAATCCTTTGTTGTTTATTGTTTTCATTCCTGATAATACAGTAGAATGTTGCTATACCGAACACCGCTATACCGGCTGTACCGAACATTGTCCTTGGCTCCCAATTTTTTGTGCACAAAACATACTGAACATTATGTAGTTGCAAATCAACCGAGATTCGCCACAGCATGCATTAGAGATCGATCCTGAGCGGTAGCGTCACGACTTTTAGGATAAACTAAATAGCAATTTTGTAACTCAAGATTTAATGAAAAACAAAACTAGTTAACACGGATAAGTGAATGGCATGTTTTTGGGTTTTTAGTTAAGATGTCTACAGGTTCCATCTTGGAAATTTCACGATATCTCCTTACAATATGAACAACCCTTTGCCCCAAATTGTATCAGTGTTTCACAATTGCAGTCGACTACCCCAAGGCTTGGCTGACAGTGGCGAGTTTTGCACCTGACTCCCCAAAGCATGCTTTGTTACCTGGCATTTATCCAAAGAACATTTTGTTTGTAGAAAGGGTTCAACTTTGTGAGTAATCGGAATTGTGGAATTTCTTTTTAAATGTCACATTATTCCACTAGTTCTTTTTCGGTTCCAGCACGGTAAGATCCTTTTATGAAAAGCGGCATAGCTGGACTTTCATACCCTAGCTATCTCTCTTTATCCCAGAAATGATGCCAGCACTGCACAACTATGTTACAACAGATCCTCCTGCCTTCCTGTCAAATTCCAGACACCTTGAGATCGTCTACAACATGTGCAAAAAGGTGAGGGACTTCCTTGATTGATGTACCTGTCTAAAACAACCCAGAATTTTTTTTGGGGGGGGGCTGCCTCATTTTTCCCGCGAAGTTCATCTCGTATTTACTTTCATAGCACCTTACCCACTGCTCCGCATCTGATTGGTAGATCATTGGTCGCATGTCATTGAATGACGTGTCCCCACGGTAGCAGGGCCCAGCTGCAAACACAGTAGAGCCACTCCACCAGTGAATATTGTTGTCTGGTCAAAAGAAATGGATGAATTAGTGGGTGATAGATGGTTTTATTCAGATAGGGCTTTATTTAGGTGAGAAAGAGATACATTGGCATTGAATCATGTTCTACAGTGGTTCATAGAAGACTGAATTTACTGGTTTTGCTTATTCCACTTTGCTTTGCCTTGTAAATAGAAACGTTTCATCTGTTAGCTTGTGAAAGTCCACTCATAAACTTCAAATATTTGTCCCTTAATTTTGTGTAATGTCCTCAGTCATAAGTAAAGCTTCCTGGTGGAATTTGAGTGAAGAAGAAGTTTTACGGGTTTTTGGAACTCGGTCTCAGATTTGCAGAGATTAAGTCTGAGAAGACGAGGCTCGTGACTCTAAGACGTCATTTTACCTGTACTCTTTTAGACTGCAATTTTTGGATGTTTGCTTTCTCTTTGTTTTGCTCCAAGGTACTGGAAGAAGAGCCAGGGGATGACCAGGAGAGCCATGCTGCCAAGCTCCTGGAGGTCCTGCTGCTGCAGTACAAAGGAGAGATCGATCAGGTTAGGGAGATGTTGAATCATGAGATATCTGCTGCCTGAGCTGGGAGGGTGCTAATTGCCAGACACAAGACCAGACACAAGACCAGTCACAATACCAGACACAACACCAGTAACAAGACCAGACACTTGACCATGGACACAAGACCAGACACATAACCAGACACAAGACCAGACACATAACCAGACACAAGACCAGACACATAACCAGACACAAGACCATGCACAAGACTATGGACAGGTAACATGGTGAATCGTGAGAAAAAAAGTTTTTTTCCCAGTTCATCCTAATAGCTTGTGACTTGATTTCAGAGTGGAGGTTTTCCGTTGATCTTGTTGGGGTCTTGTGATGATCTGTAAGAGGTCTCAACTGCAAACTGGTCCCATGCATAGCTGCCAACCATTTTGGAAACAAAATGGCAGCATACATCACCTCTTGTTGCATTTCTCTATGCCCTGTTCTGCGCAGAGGAGCCAAGACTTGTTTACTGAGGCTTTGTCTGACGTACACTAGTAGCACACACCTCAGTTGTCAGTGGGCTTTTAATAGTTGCGATAGTTGCGCCCAAGGCCACAGACATTAATTCATCCAAGGGTTTTTTGATGGCTGCTTTTGATGTGATAATGGAATACAGTCGAACCTTGTTAATAAGCACTGTTAATACAAGATTCTGCTTATAACAAGCAAAGATTTCGGTCCCAGTCCGGCTTTTGTTTCATTGTTTTCATTCCTGGTATTACAAGGTCCTGTTACATCAAGGTAATTTGCCAAGTCTGGACAACGTCTCATTAACATGGCTCAACTGTAATGATAAATTTACCAGCTAGATGCCTATTCTTTTCAGTCTGCAGTAGTGGCTATGGAATTTTTTGTTCAGTTCGTAATACCAAAAAACATTTCTCTGCTGAATTTCAGCCCTGGAAAGTCCTTCAGAAGTTCTAAAATTTGGTTTTGAGATTTCTGTGGGAACTCTGTGTTGAGTGTGTGAATTCTGTACGTCTTTTCACAGTGTGTGCCGTTGTTCATCGAGGTGGTCATGACCAGACTGACCAAGGAGGTGAAGACCACAGAGCTGCGTCAGATGTGCCTGCAGGTGGTGGTGGCGGCACTCTACTACAACCCTCGGCTGCTAATGGAGACGCTGGAGAAGATGACCATCCCCAACACCAACGAGGCGGTCACCACACAGTTCATCAAGCAGTGGCTGCATGACACGGACTGCTTCCTAGGGTGAGCCCCCCCTCCACCGAAAGCACGCCAGGCTATCACGAGTAGCCTGAGCAGGGTTGTGTGGTTTGTAGGATTTCTGTGGACTTTGGAATTCGTTTCCATATGTTGTTATCCTGAGTAGGGGCATGATTTTGCACAATTTATATGAATTTTAGGATTTTGTTGAATTCAGTACCCTGAGGAGGGTGTGATGTTGCTGAGTTTTTGTGAATTTTGCTATTTTTGACCCAAAAAAATCCCGGGGACTTTTAGAGGTTGAGTCAGTCATAATTTGTTATAATGTTACACTTCGGGGAAAAAAAGCCAGATTAACATCAGAAAATGATGAATGTAAAATTGAAATGCAAACCCCATTTTTGCTTTCAAAAATGTCTTCTAAATACAGTGCTTTGACGTTTTGCAGATCCAAAAACTTCTGCTAGATAGTTTTAGTGTTTTTGAAACCATAATTTTGGAAAATAGATTCCCCAACCAGTCTCTAACCGTTCAGTGTCCTCTAATTGCAGGCTTCATGATCGTAAGATGTGCGTCCTGGGCATATGCACCTTGCTGTCGCTACCCAACCTGCCGCCAGTGGTCATGGAGTGCTCGCAACAGTTCATACCCGCTCTGCTGCTGCTGTTCAGGGGGCTGAAGAGGGCGTACGAAAGTGAGTGATACCTTGATAAAAACTACCTTCAATCATCGATTAACTGTCACAAGTCAGATACTTCAGTGGTTCATTCTTGCACTACTGCTTCTGTCCAGGGAACTGAAGTAAGCATAGGAAAGCCAGTGATGTATTGATAAATTCAACAATTCATCATCGATAAACCACAAGTCACTCAAACTTGCAGTTGACTGTTGGAAAAAAATGCAGTAAGCCATGCACAGAGAGGATGTGGTCATGTCCATATTGGTTGCCTGCGGCTTGGAGAAGCACAGGTGTCTATGGGAAACGGCTGCAGCCGCTAGCCTGTGGTTTCCCAGCCATAGCTGAATATTTCAGATATGGCTATGCTCACATCACGTCACCCATAACTTCTGTCTTTATTTGCTTAGTGTGCATTGCGTAAAACTGACCAATTACTTTCTCACCATTCGACTGTGGACGTTTTTAATTCCACTCCAGGTCGAGTGCTCGTGGAGGAAGAAGAGTCTGATGAAGAAGATGATGACAGCGACTATGAAGAGCAAGTGCTGGACAGCGACGAGGATGACATAGATGAAGAAGGGGCCGAGTATCTGGAGCACCTTGAGAAACTTGTGAGTATCTGTGAACTCCAAAAAAATGGCTTCTTTAAAATTACTCTGTGTTTTCTTTTTAAAAAAAGCTGCCAAGAAGCAGTCAAAGGCTTGTCAGCCACAGTCCGTGGTTAGCAGCACCTCATGATGGTGGCATTCAATTATTACATTCCTTGTGGATTGATCTGCTTTGTAGCTCCTGAAACCAATCTCAACTCATACTTGTTCAAGATGTAAGCCTAATCAATGTGAACCCTACTACAATTAGTTTTTCTCAAGATGACCTCTTCAGTGCTGTCGAATCCTTTGAAAACACCTGCTAAATGCAGCATGATGACACACAGTGAAGCTGTAAATAGCGCCTTGCTGCTGTGTGTGGAATGTGATGTTCAAAAACCCGAAGGACTCGGGAACCCAAGGCGAGAGTCTTGAATTCTTTGTGAAATTTCCTCACCTGAAGGTCACAAATTTATTTGTGACGATGAGTATCTCGGTCCGGGCAGACTCGGTGCATTTCTATATTGGTTTCTTTGTGTTGGTTGCACGTGTCTTGTTTGGAAACAGTGTCTTTTACATCTGGTAAGAAAAAAGATTTTGAGGAAATCGTGTATGTGCATTAATAATACCAGTGAAACATGACTTTTGTGGCATCGATGTCAACAACAGCGCGTGTTGTGTTGTGATTGCTTTCAATGAAATTCGTAATAAAAAAATGCCGAAAGTAACGGAAAAGAAACAGTACCAACAATAGTGGTATCTAGATACCAAGACATCAGGAGGAATGGCTGTGTATTGGACCATTGCGATTTGGGGAGAGCTCCACCCATTGCAGTGTTTGTTCTGTGGACTTGTTTATTACCCATGGACACGGGGACTGTCATGCCTGTGCAAAGCATGTCAGCTCACAGAAACATCGTTAGTGTGCCGAGTCTGTGCAAGATGGGCCCCAATTAACAGCATTCAGCCATTTTTTGCAGAAATTAGACGTGACAAATGCTGAGGTGTATGCAACAGAACTCTTAGTGGAACATAATCTGGCACCAGCTGTAACTGATCACATCGGACCACTGCTACCCAAAATGTTTCTACACAATAATGTAGCCAAACAGACAGTATCACTGTGGTCAAACAAAAACGAGATACGAAACTTCAACATACGAAGCAAGAGCACAGGAGGCTGAAAAAAGTATAAGTATCAAAGTAGGAATGTGTTATTGACAGTTTGCGTGGGGTGACTGACACAGGACTAATTGGGAATTCAGGGATTCAAATGTTAGGAGATCTGTTTAACTACGGTATATGGTGAAACTAGCCGAGGTACCGATCCCAGTACTGTGGTTTGGACTGTGCTGTGGGATGGGGACTAGACTGGATGTGTGAAGTCCAATGATGAGTATGACGTGCTTTTTTCACCCAGTTGTGATTAGTTTTGGGCCAGTGAAAATACGGTATCTAAAACAGGGTTACAATGGCTTTGAATCCATGAGGAGTGTACTGGATGAATGCCTCACAGCAGAACACTCGATATACAGTGTACCCTGACTCCTATGTGTATTGCAGAATCTAACAGTTTCCAACAAAGGCTTTCCAGTTGTCAGATACAGTGGGGCACATTCGGTAGAAAGGCAGTCAAATTTATTTTGGTGATTCATTGGTTGCGAACAACAGGCCCAAGGAAGGGAAAACGAAGATGAGGATGAAGATGAGATGTATGAAGAGACGGTCTTGGAAGGATTCAACACCCCTCTGGATGATGAGGATGGTCCCTTTGATGATGAATACATGCTATTCAAGACTGTACTTACCAGTAAGTTCACCCAAATGGGTGATCCAGATCCTAAACTGTTTCTTCTCTGTTGTCCCCACCCCATCACCCGCACTTCCCACCCAGAACGTGCATTTGTCACTTCTAAAGGGCAACCTCTCCATGTAATGGGCCTGTGATAAGTATTCTTGTGACAAGAATGCCTACCCAGGGGCTTGCAAAATGTGACCAAACCGAGACATAAGATCCCAGGGGGTACAAACCTTTCAAGGCCTTGACGAGGCATCAGTAAAATAAACTGAAATGGTCCTGAGAGAGATTCGCCACTTTCATTGCCTGCTTTTCAGATATCCAAGCCAACAGTCCGTCATGGTACAGTGCCCTGACGTCGCACCTTAACCTGGAGCAGCAGAATGACATGGAGGAGATTGCCAAGATGGCCGACCAGAGGAAAGCAGCAGCCGGTGAGTTGTCAAGATCTTGAATATTAGTGTTAGCATTTTGAGTCATAGCCTCCCGAGTCCTTCATGTGACTGTAGAGTGGTGCCGGCAGGTCACAGTGTGATGCCGTTTTATGTAGGAGATTAGTGCCACCCTCCGCTTTATTACAGTGTAGATTATGGTACATGTAGTCAATCGGACAGTCAGTTTTAAGAGCTTTAGCATGTGGAATTCATTGAAGTTACTCAGGTCCTTTAGTTCGGTGTGAGTGTGAGTGTCGCCTTTTGAGTCTGCTTTGTAGAGTTTGAGTTTTTATCTCATGTCTGTAGTGAGCAAAGCCAAATATTGTCAATGTGCATCTAGTCGAGGACAAAATTTTGGTGCCTAAAGTGATGCGGCGTTTCATTTATTTTTGGCCCAGATTCCCGACAAATCGAGAAGCAAGGCGGATACAAGTTTCAGGCCCCGAGCGTCCCCAAGAGCTTCAACTTTGGCAGTATGTCGTAGTCGGAATTCAGTAGCGTACCGTTCTGAATCTTTCATTCTTTGAAATACTAATGAATTTCGGGGGTTGGGGTTGGGGTTGGGGGAGGAATCTTGGGTCACCAGGAGCCCCGCCATATCACTGGCGACATAGTAGAGTTGCTGATTTGCAATAAATGGATTAAGTACTTGTACAGTCAACTCTCACCATAACAAGGTTGCGGGCTTGCCAAAAATGACCTTGTTATAACCAGAGTCTTGTAATAAAGACCGGGAAAAAAAACACAAAGACGGCATTGATATTCAAAGAGACTTGGGATTTCAGAATTTGCCTCGTGTAATAGCGTTTTCTTTGAAGAGTGCTCCTGATGTCTGGAGCCGACTGTCAGTAATGATACTAATAAGAATAGGTGCCTGTGAGGTCACAGAGTAGAAATGCTGAAAGACTGCTGGCCCTTGCCTCGTGCAGATATTTCCAACCTTATCAAGATTGGTCATGCTTATTAAGTAAGTTATAGAACATGTAACCACCTTATACACATATTTTCCGGCTTCCCTTGGAAGTCAGATGAGGACCCCGGCTCCATTTGCTCGACTCGAATGCGAGAGGCAAGTTGCATTGGTGACACTAGTCAGTCCGCACCTCCACTGCAGTTTTATAAATTTTAAGAAAAAGACCGTGGAAACCAGTGGTTCTAGGACTTTACTCCAACAACAGAGTGAAAATATATCATAAAACTGGAAACCAGCATCTTCTTCTGTGTACTTTAACCCTTAATTGGGCTCTTTTTGTTTCCCCCAAGATCCCACAGTGGATTGCTTGGAGATACCGGTCCCACGTAATCTTGACGTGTAAAGACATCCATTTTAAGTACATGTGAGAACCTTGAGTTAAAATTTTATCTGACGTAGGGTTTTTTGGGGCCTTTTATAATCCACACTCATGCATATCGGCCCGTGTGTTGAACACTTGTCAGTGGGATCAGTTTAACATTTATGACTAACCTGTCAAGGAAAAAAGTGCATTTTTTAGAGAATGGTGTGTCTGTTTTTTATATAGTTGGTGTTGCAAATGACCCCAAAATATGAGACTAAAGTCCAGAAAGTTCGGTACAATACAGAAGACACTGCAGCAGCAGCAGCATGCTCTATTTTAAGGTTAAATTTTAAAAGAGGGCTCAGAACCATCTGTGAAGTGACAGTGAGTCTAACTTGTACACTCCTCGGTGTCACAGAATCTTCCAAACCCCCATCTCCCAGTGGATTTAGGAGGGGTCTGAGTGAGGTAGGGCAAAACCAGCCAGCATGCAGGTCCATCACGTAGTGTGCAGGTGGAAACCTCGTCGTACTTGCAAATTGTTTCAAAAGAGACAGTCTCTCAGTGTAATCTTTGTGATTCCTTGCGTCAGGTTCTCGGGATGACAGGAGTTTGACCAAATTCACAAAAGCTGGTGCTACACAAACACAGGATGCCCAGGTTCATGGGAACAATCATGAAAAAAAAACCTGGGCCAAAAAATGGGTGGGGGGAATCGGGGGCCCGGGAATCCAGTTGTCAGAGGAAATTCGTCTTGGAAATGTCGTGGAAATCAAGCCCATCCGAGGATTATTTATGCTGGGCTGGTTTTGATTTGATAACTGGAATAATGATACCCTAATACAGGCAATATCCTTATCAGTCTATGGTGGTGACTGTGGCAGTCTTCCAGCTCGCAATTACACCAAACATCGTTTCTCTGCAAAATGGTATTAAATGTAAAGAAAGCCGTCATATGTTTAGTCCCGGAAAAGTCGTGGTATTTGATTTTCAAACTTCTATGGGAAACCTGCCGACAATGCTCAATACATCTGAGTTTTTATAGTTACAGAATAGTTCTAGTTTGCTGTCAAAGCTTGCATGAGTGTCTTGAAATGCGTTTCAGCAGTTTGCTGCCTGATGTCACATTGTCAGTGATACTTGAACCAGATGTTCACTTGTCTTTGCTGGACTCTAGATTTTGTCTCTAAGCATTGTAGTAAAGAGACAAACCGTCTGTGGGAATTTTATGAATGCTAAAATATTTTGTACATAAGATATTTTCATGTTCTCAAACTGGATGATTAAATTAATTGACAAATTTGGTTGGTCTGATTAAATTTTTGCTTTTTAGAAAAAAGGTAATTCTTAAAAGAATATTACATTTCAATCCCGCTACCATGTCTTACCAAAATGTTCTTAGTAAACGCGGCAAGTTATTTCTTCACTGATTTGATTTGAAGCTCGAGTTATTTGGGTGACGTGAATGCAGTTCATACAGCGGCCAGTCGGTGTTATTAATTAACCTCACATTACCATCTACATGTAAAAGTAGTCAGAACAATGTGGAATATGTACAGATTCTTTTAGAGATGTTAAGAAAATACAGAATGGCCAAATGTTTCCATGCTTTGCGTTTACTTTGTTTTTTAGTTCTTGTTTTTTGGTTTCTTTATTGCATTATTTATTTGTGGGTCATTCTGTAAAAAGATGACGTGCTAAAGTGTGATATTTTTGTGCCATGTGCCATTTTGACACGAACATATGTAAATTTACTTCAAACTCTGGCAGTTAATTTTCGTTACTTAATTAATCACTCTTGGAAATTAAAGTAGGCATGAAAGAACAACTGCATTGCGCACTTTACACTTGGTAGGCATTTTAATTCCCTTTAGCGATTAAAGCCTTTTACTTGGTCGGCCAAAGGAGGCTGCTGCAGCTGATATCCGCGTGGTAAGCGTTCCATTCTGGTTTTCGTCGCAGGCACTGTTATTAACCCTAACCCCCAAGGGTGTATGTAAAATCGTATTGAAATTCGAAGATAGGGAGTGTTTGGGTTGCACGTAAAGGTTGACACTGCCTTTACAGTCGATTGTGATGGAGGGTTGAACTTGAGCATGGGTTGTATAAGGAGGCTGTCAGAAGAATGACCTCCGTTTTGATTTCTAGCAAGACCAAAAGCGGAGGCTCTAGCCAATCTCCCGACAAGGCACCACAGTTGGTCTTCAAGACTGTGCCACGAGAGCAACGTCGTAAGCAAAGGGCAGTTCTTGCAAAGGGATAAGATCGGGTTTTGTTGATAGCTCTAACCCCCTTGGATGTACATAAAATATGTTGAAATCCGTTCGGAGGATTTCGGAGTGTTGGGTTAATACATGTACTAAGAGCTTTAGATGCACAGACCACAGTCAGATCCCACTGGTTAAATCCCGGATAGGTTAGTACCGTAGACAAGAGCACTGGTAAATAGCGTGCGTACCAGAACACAGTCTTGCTCCACACCGTCATCAAGTGTGGATGTAGGTATCCGATGGGGAAGAGCGAGTGAGACTTGGCAGGTCATGCCATCATGAAACTTCCTTATCCTGACATAGATAAGCTTTCCCGGACAGCTGTGCCTTGGAGAAGTCGATCAAGGCTAATTTTGTCCATCCTTTTCATTGGCACTACACCCAGCCCCAAATATACACTGGCTTTGTGGTTGAATGTTCTCTGCAGCTTGGAGGTGCTTCAGAATAAGCTTCCCGTAGATCTTTTCGGCAACAGACAATCGGCAGATGCCTCGGGAGCTAGTGCAATCGCATCGGTTCCCTTCCGTTTGACTGAAGTTGGACCTTTTTTGGCGTTTGGTAGCTCATCTCCCCCCAGCCGAGGAAGAGAGTATGGATTGCAGGAGTGCTCAACCGTGCTTGGGTGGAGATCCCAGGGGATATATATCCCCCGGCATTTTGACGGTGTGTGTGGGTGGGGCGGGAGTTTCACCCCCCTCACACACACACTTTTGAAGTCACTGACTAGGCACATCCCGAACCTGCACCGCCTCCTACACACTTGTCGTCGTCATGATGTCACCTGGGATTGAAGCCATGGTAAGCTTTCGAAAATCATCCTTCACGTGTGACAAAAAGCTCTTGCCATTGATTGCGAGAAAACTAATATACAGTATATACATAGACTTGTTTCATAAGAGGAAGCAAGGAACTGCATCTCTGAGGCGAATACTCGGGTAGGACTAGAGGAAGATCCGTATTGGGACAATCGCACGCACGCCCAATGGCAAAGATCGTTTGATACGGCAACCTGGCGGCCAATGGACGAACACGACACAGGCACGGTTCGGGAGGGCGATCATGCCCATCCGGGCAAGATGGCAAAAGACAGTCTCAAACGACCAACGGGCTGGCCAATGAACAGACGTGACAGAGGCGCGGTTTGGAAGCAGCGATTTGGGCAAGATGGCGGCGCTCAGTGTGGTCTTACGAAAAATATAGCATAGACTAGCGGGATGGGTTGAGCTAAGACGTCAATGCTATGTGGCAACAAACTAAATGGAAGTAATAAGTGATATATATTTTTTTCGCTATTACACCACAATTTCCGGATTTGGGCAATTTTCAGACTTACTATGTTCAAATACATAGACCCTACTGTGCGCGGGGAGTGGCCCAGTGTAGACAAAACGAGCATTCGAGAAATAGGAAGCAGTACCATTTCATGCCTTCAGTTTAGGGAATATATTTCAGCTGTGCCAGGCCACTTAAGATTGACAGGAGTAAAGTTTGTTGGGTGCCCTGTTCTACTCAGCGTTCTTAGGATAGGAACGATTTATTGAGCTGAATAGAACGCAGCGTTTCCACACATTTTCGTACATCCTCGTTTTAAACGGTAAAAGCAGGACTCCGTGCACACTGAGATCTAAGTCCATTCCAGTGTAATTGTATTGACATCAGAATAGAAATTTTTGTCCACATCATAAAAATACAAAACTTTAATTTCTATTGGTACGAATAGGAATATAGAAAATACATGTATTTTTTACAGATAAAACAAAAGACTTTATTCACCAAAACGTACTCAAAAAGACAAAACTATGCTCAGTTAAAATGACGCATATCCAAGACTGTAACAAATTAACGATGATTTTAGGCTGCAGTTGGCACATTTCTCAGCACTTTTTGTATGTATTGACATTCAACTTCCCAGTCATCGAAGGGGCGTATAGCTGTAAAGCCGCCAAATGGCGAAATTAGGGCGTTCAGTTTTATTGAAATTTGAAATACATTCAGCTGGTTGAAGAGAAACACAGCATCCAAAATAGCTATGCAATCGAAACCATAGGTTTCACAACACGATTAAAAAAGTACGTGTTCTCTCCTGTTTTGGAAAAAGATGGCGAAAGTACAAAACTGCCTTTGAAAAGTGTGCTTACTAGTAACTCGCACTTGAAATCGTTAGTCTCAAGTGGGCACACATTTTCATCATACGCTAGCCGCAGCCACATAGTACTAGGCCCGTACGTAGCTTGGCAGTGTGGCTTTAATGGAAATACGGTTCTGAGAAAAAAGCCATAGTATACATGCCCACGTTATAATTTTGATTACATTATGGTCTTGAGCAGTCACCGTACCTTTCACGTTCGCACACCTCTTTGCCCAACCACAGAGATTATATGAACTATGCTCCATGACCCAACATAACGTAGGCCTATCCTTGGGAATTTAATCCATGACCCTTGCCAGTTGTAATTACCTATCGTGTACATTTACGTGTACATGCTCGTGTACATGTAGAAAGGCAGCATGAACATTCCTCCATTGTATGAATAGCACGCTACAGTGTCGTGCTGTCATTGTGCACCCGCAGCGTACGTCAGCCGGAAACCAGCTGAACACGTCACATAGTCCGTCGAACGGCAGCAGTCCTCGCTCTTCCAAAACTCCGACGATATCTGAAGTGTTCACCTGACACACGGTAGGCTGTTTCACATAGACTGAACAATTCGCTTTAGTACGCGTCGTCGGTTGTTGACAACTGTAAATGTACGCTCGATGAGTTAAGCAAGGTAAGAAAACCACAAAATATCTTTCTGAGTAAGCACTGTACTGTATATCTACGTGTGGATATCCAGGAACCTATACAACCACTAATTTTCCATTTAGGCTGAGAAAATGTAATTGCTTATAATCATCCAAAGTGATTTTTCAGCTTGGAGAGCCTTTGCATTTGCACTGCAATATGTTATCGGACAAATTGTCTAGTATAGGGACTATAGAGGTCAGACACGATTCAGACTACAAAATAACAGTATAACAGTACGCATGACCCCCGAAAGACTTCTGCAGATAAAGACAAGAGACCATTTTTTTTCGACGCGGAGTAGTCTGGAAGGTGGAAAAGATGGGACGTTTGTTAAACAAATCAAAATTATAATAAGCAATTAGGCCTACTTTTGATCTGCCTTATAAGTTACGTAAAGAGTGGTTCAGACCGCGTTACTGAGGGCCGCGATAACACAGGGTGAGTCATGACGACTAGGATGACATAGAATCTGGAATTTCAACAAGTGAGACACCACAGGCCACTTTGTTCGTGATCGTCACCGTATACCGGTAGTCGCTATTTCTGTCAAATTTATGTGTGTTTTTTTCTGTGGGCGCTTATATGGTGTGGTGGAACCGTACCGTGAGCGACGGCCAAAAGTGTACACTACGGAGGCATAGGGATATAGTGTGGTACGCAAACCAGCTCTGACCGATTAAACACCTATATGTTCACTGTTTCATGACGGGGCGAGCGTGTCGACTTTGCCGACAATTTTTTCCGGACAAGGTGTTTCTCTGTTTTAAACTGCAGGAAGTAGAGCTTTTGAACAAAGCTTTGTTTTGCCTCCTTGGAAGCTAAACTTGATAGTGCGCTCGAATATATTCATAGTAAATATTTGTTTAACTCACATTAATCAGTAAATCAGAAAACCTAAAATCCGAGTTGACGTTTTTTCAGCCAGTCTTTAGAGTGCGTTTTGATATCTCTAAGGCCGTTTTGTTAAGTGGGGATTTGTACGTGGTCGTCGAGGGTAGTCATATTTGCGCGCCTTCGTGAAACGCGGTCACTGAGATGCATCCCTTTGAAGCATGATGAAATTAAAATATAAGTGAAAAAAATTCAGTTTTGTTTGTGGACGTATGTCAGAATGATGAATAATGATGAAATAATTTGGTTAAATAGTTTTGAAGAAAGATTTTTTGTCAAGGTTTTAAAGGCAATAATCGCCACTCATTGTATTTTGCACCAGTGATGGAGGTCTCGAGACCGGCCTTGGTCCACTTCGGAAAGGTTGGTCTCGGTTCACTTTGAAGAGGTTGGTCCCAGTCTCGGTCTCGCAACTTCAGGTCTTGGTCTTGGTCTCGGGCTATCCGGTCTCGACTACAACACTGTTTGGTACATCGTAATCAACTGATAATAGGCCTACATGTAGTCCAAAAGTTTGCATCACGAGAGTTTACAGCTTCACACAGCTTAGGAACGATTTCGACTATCAGTACCCCAAGCCACAGTTAATCCAAGTTTTTAAAGCCGAATTGGCAGTCAAAGCTGACAAGAACGTCTGTGATGCTTAAATGGAAAGCAAACCTCGAGTTAAGGAACATCCCTGAGGTAGGAATACCCAACTCCCCAGCAGCGCCTGCTGTCGCGGTGCACTGCTGGCTCCTTCTTCGCAAGAACACTTGGAACTGGAACCAGCCCCGGATCCTACAAGTTGTCACAAAATAAGTTATGGTCAAGAGATTGACGGCTGCACCACCGCCCGCACCACCAAAGCTCTCCCGTGTCAAAACAGCAGACTTTCAAACTGCAATAAATGTTAAGCCTGGCTTTCATGCTGCTTGTGTATTTCTTCTTCCACCCTTTAACTTCACGTGCCTCTTTGACCGCTTTGGCAGGAAGACACTCGATGGATACCGTACTCTTTCTTCGTATTCGGTGTAAACGAATGAGCCACGAGCTGGACCAAGACAGGGGGCAATATTCTTAGCAACGGAGGCTTCTTTGGTGGGATATGTACTTCACTGGTTCACAAACGACAATGAAATACATGCATAATGGTCGCGTTGCTACCAACAAAATGGACACCTCCCCCCATGGCTCTTTTCAGTCGATGAGGCCGGGGGATGCTTCCCCCTATAGGGGGTAGCAGTTTTCGGCTTCCGTTAAAAATGGGCGATATATCCGCAACATTTCTGTTGTTGCTGGCAAATTATAACATATCCAATGCTTGAACAATTCATTTTATTCATTTCCAGATGGGAGAAAGCAGCAAGAAAGTCGCCATTATTGGCTGCGGTGTGACCGGTCTGGCAGCAGTGAAGTGTTGCCTGGACGAAGGCCTTCAACCAACATGCTTTGAGAGGTCAGATGGCGTCGGTGGTCTTTGGTATTACTGCGACGACACTGAACGCAAACTAAAAGCCTCAGTCTACAGGTCGACCGTCACCAACACCAGTAAAGAGGTCACGTGCTACAGCGACTTCCCCTTCCCTAAGGAATGGCCGAATTTTCTCCACAACTCCTACGTAAAGAAGTACTGCGACATGTACGCCGACGAATTTGGTCTGAACAAGCATATCCATTTCTCAACTAAGGTGACCTGCTTGGCCCAGGCTCCAGACTACCAGTCTAACGGGCGATGGGTCGTCACTACTCAACCCGAGGAGGTGGTTAGCCGTGACGAGGAGGAGACTAGCCAGGAGTTCGACGCTGTCATGATCTGTACAGGAATGTTTAACAACCCCTACATTCCAGAGTTTCCAGGTCTTGATGAGTTCCAGGGGAAGATTATGCACAGCCACGAATACCGAAGGCCAGAGGCATTTGAAGGCAAGCGAGTGGTGGTGGTTGGGATTGGTAACTCTGCAGGAGATGCGGCTGCCGACGTGAGCCGTCTGGCATCACAGGTTGGTTCAAAGGCCATTGGTCAAACGGAGATCTATAAATAATGACCACCTTTCATAAATTTTCTCGCATGGAGATCATGCACTAAATGTTTCCTGACAAATCAGTGGGAAAGTCTTCTGCGTTTCACTTTAAACTCTTTTGTCCCATGTCGGTGTCGATGGTAATAATTTCTTTGAACTTGCTTAGTAGTATTTATTTAAAATGATTTTTTAAAATTCCATTGATAATTGTTTGTGCAACAGGTGTTCTTGAGTGCCAGACGAGGCGCTTGGATGATGAATCGTATTGTTGATTACGGTATCCCTTGGGATCTTAAGGTTTGCAGAAGGCATTTCTGGATCCCAACGAAGCTGTACTTGACACTGTTCAAGAAAGAGCTGAGACGTCGGTTAGGAATGCTGTACAATCCTCTGACGCCTGCGCATGACTTGGGGGCCTGTGAGATACTCATATCTGATGACCTGCCTGGTTGTATCCTCAACGGCGCAGTGATCGTCAAAACAAACATTGCCAGATTCACAAAGAAGGGCGTTGTGTTTGAAGACGGTACCAGCGAGGACGACATCGATGTTGTCATCATGGCCACCGGCTACAAGGACACGCTGCCCTTCCAGGTAGACTGCGAGGCCTTGGAGATGCCAGAAGGCCACGTGCCACTGTACAAGCTGCTTTTTCCGCTCGGCTTGAAACATAGCACGTTGTCGGTCAACGGGGCCTGTCGACTCTTTGGGGGGGTTATGCCGTGTGTGGAGCTACAGGCGCGCTGGGCTGCGAGGGTTTTTAAAGGGTTGGCCGAGCTTCCTTCCCAGACGGAAATGGAAGCTGAGGTGAAGGTTGTAGATGAGGCCATGAAAAATGCTTTTCTACCCTCCCATCGTCACGTTGACCCCGTGGCGTATTGCAACAGCCTCGCGTCCGAGATCGGAGTGCGGCCGAATTTCCTGAAGCTGTTCTTCTCTGATCCTGTGTTGACCCTCCGGTGCCTGTTCGGCCCCCATGTGCCGTATCAATTCCGGCTAGTGGGCCCAGGGTCGAAGAAGGAGGCCAGGAAGGCCATCAATACGGTTTGGGAGCGGGTGCTGGAACCTACCAAGACCAGGCCTGTTTACCCAAAAGTAGACGACACCCACTACCATGTCATTTTCTTTCTTTTGTGTGTTTCTGTCTTGGCGGTTGTGGCTGCCAGGTTGTTGATGTAGGAGGGCGCTGTTATGATGTAAGCCCTAACTGTGAAAACAAAAAGATCCTGGTTGGAATCCACCCACTGGACCTTTGCCCCAATATTGTCACATTTCGGCATTTATTTGTTAGTTTTGGTAATGTCTTACAGTCATTTGGATGCTAACTTTGTGAAATCTGTAGAACCGTTTTCGCCAAACACCTATTTTGGGAGACAGTTCAGCCAATATCTTTTTACAATGCACACACTGGGCAGACAGGAAGGACTGAACTGACAAATACCTGATGCACTCAATATAAGATAGGTTTGTGCGGAGTTTTGAAAGGCCAGAACCTACCCGTCTGTGAGATGGTCCGAACAAGCCTGGCTCCTTTAGGGGTAAGTAGGATTTTATGCGTACACGTGTTTATTACGTACAATTTCTTTTGGAAATCGTTATTCAAAACCAACTTACCGTGCATTGCTGACCGTATTGTCATTTTTGACCGACAGAGCCTTGAGGATCATTCTTCTTGTAGATTTAAGGTCTGTGTTGACCTTTCAGAAATTGTAATCAGCGATCTTTCTTATTAGATATAATCCAAGTGTTGATGTGATGATAAGGAGAGGATGGGATCAATTTTAAAACTTTTTTTTTCAAATTTCCAATATACATGTATGAACAATGTAGTTATCGGACCTTACTTTGGTAATCGCATTTATTCATTTTTAAAGTTACTGTGAAAGCTTTCAAAGGTTTCCTCGAGTTTGAATCGTCCGTGGACAAATGGCAACTTTCGTAAATCTGATTAATTTTTCATATTTGAACTCGTGTCATCATATAATGATTATTTCATTTCCTCAGTAAAGAACGTTAACCAGTTCACTTTCAACTGTGTCCCCCTTTCTGTCACATGTAATTGAGTTTTCAATTCTTAAGTATTTCAGTTTTCTTTTGTGGAAGAACATAATAAAAATAATTTTATATAGCGCCAAATCCATAAAAATGTTCAGGGCGCTTTCCAGAAACTAAATAATTAACAAAAAATCCAATCAAGGTAAAATTTCTTAAAACCTTTTGTTAAGTGGGATATAAAAGGATTAACTCTAAGAACCAGCATTTAAAAATCGTAAGGAGTATAAAACATAAACATAAGTTTGAAGGAATTGAGAAACAACCAACGAACAGCAGTTGAACAACCGACACCTACCCAAACCCTAAACCACAGACCAAATCATACAAATAGAACAACCACATTGCATTAAAAAAATCTTAGAATTAAAAAGGTAGTTTATACTATGAAAAATAACTACACCATAAAATAAGCAGGTATCAAAATCACTAACAAATAACAACAGTCGACTTAACAACAGACACCCCACCCAACACAAACAACTGGCTTCATACGTATGATTGCATATATAGCTCCAAACAATAGCAACAACCAGAAAACACAACAAGAATGACAAGACAAACATCGACGACCACACACAGAATAACACAACGTGAGGGAAGCTGCTGACTCAATATGATTACCTTGATAATTATAATCCAATGCAAAGGTCTTACAGCATTCACAGTGCAAATAAGTGAGTTTTCAAATGTTTCTTAAAAGTGCCCAAGGAAGAAGCCAAGTTGCAAATGCGCTGGCAAACTGTTCCATAGTGATGCTGCAGCATACTCTATAGCCCGGGGCTCCCACAAACAGTGCACACGGGGAACGACAAATGAGATGAATTGTGATGAGCAAAGATTCCGCGTTGGAGTGTATGGAGGTGGTGCATCAGTGAGATATGAGAGTGCAGGCCCATTGAGAATGTGGTAAGTTAGCAGGAGAACTTTAAAAGTTACCCGATTCCGTACAGGTAACCAGTGAAGCGACTTTAACTCTGGAGTAATGTGATCAGATTGTCTGGTCCATGCCACCAGCCACGCAGCAGCGTTCTGAAGTTGTGGAAGCCTGTCAAGTTCATATTGAGGTAAGTTGTACATGAGTACATTACAGTAGTCGAGTCTCGATGATATCAGTGAATGTACCAACTGCTCTGTTGCCGATTAGTCAGGTATTTGCGGATGAAACCGATGTTACGCAAGTGAAACCTAACCGACTTGGATACATAACAAATGTGTTCAGCAAAGGTCATATGACTGTAAAAGATGACCCCAAGATTCTGAGCTGTTGGGAAAGCAGGGGTAGGACCAATTTGTACTGGTGCAACATCTAACCTAGCGAGGTTACTTTTACTACCAAATAGCATGAACATTGACTTTTCGTCATTCAGCTTGAGACAGTTTGAGCTCATCCATCTTCGAATGTAATCAACACAAGCCTGAAGTTTTTCCATGGCAACTGCTACACTCGATGGTCTTGGACTGACCGATGTGAACAGCTGAATGTCATCTGCATAACAATGATAGTTGACGCCATATTGCTGAATTATCTGTCCAAGTGTACTGATGTATATGAAGAAGAGTAATGGTCCACCAACTGACCCCTGTGGAACTCCACAGACAACACTAACTGATCTGGATTGAGCATCTTTGATGCAGACTGATTGCGAACGGTCACTTAAGTACGACGTGAACCATTTCAACGCAGATCCACTAATGCCAAGTGATGCCAAGCGACTTATCAGTATCGTATGATCGACTGTATCAAAAGCTGCAGGTAGATCTAGTGATACAATGGCTGTTTCGTTTCCAATTTCCATTTGTTGGAGAATGTGACCAGATAAGTGAGTGAGTAGAGTTTCTACACTGTGATAAGAGCGATAGGCTGAATGTCGCTTATCCAGAAGATCATTCGTTGGAAGAAATGTCGACAGTCTGTTGAAAACCACGCGCACCTGCAATATTGATAAATAGGATAAATTCGACACTGGACGATAATTATGCAGAATATCAGGATCCAAGTTGCCATGTTTCAAGAGTGGCAGGACTAACGCTGAATTCAAGGAGGTGGGCACAGTCCCTGTTTTCATACTCTGGTTAATAATGCTGGTAATAGCAGGAGCGATGGCATCCACACATTGCTTTAGAATAGATGTAGGAATCGGATCAAGTCCACACGACTTTGCTGGTGCCTTGGAAATCAATCGCTTGATTTCTTCTGATGAGGTTGCACCGAAAGTTGGCAGCTGGATAGATGGCTCAGATGTCCAATGTGACACTGCAGATTTACATTGAGGCGGAGGCAGATTAGCACGGATGGCGGATACCTAGGAGACGAAAAACTGGCTGAAATGATTAGCCAGAGTTACTTTGCAATCATGGGATGGCAGCGGTGACTCGACGTTCCTGTGCAACATCTTGTTAACAACGTTGAAAGTTTTCTCTGATCCCCAGTACACTCGCCAACAACATTTGAACAATAGCTGCACTTGGCTTTGCGAATGATGGCTATTGTATGGCAACGCTGACTTGCAGTACATTTGGCGGTTAATTCAAGTCTGGAAGACCGCCATTTACGCTTCAGCTGTCTACGTTTACGTGTAGCTTCGCACACCTCCTGGGTATACCATCGAGTATTCTGACGCATTTTAATTAATCGGGTCCTAGCCGGTGCATGATTGTAGAGGATTTTGCGCAAGGTAATGTAGTAACTTGAGACACTGCAGCATGGATCCGTCGATGACTCAATACAGATCTCAGCAAAAGCATCAATATCGACTGACCAAAGATTTCTAGAGACAATTGTACTTACAGGAGTTGTTGCTTTACGGAAGGGTGTCGTAAAGAAGATGGCTTTATGATCTGAAATGCCCTCTTCCTCTCGCGAATGTCTGAGAGACAGTGATCATCGGAGCGTGATATAAGATCAAGGATGTGGCCTCGTTTATGAGTGGCCACACCAATATGTTTTTTCAGTCCATGAGAAGTCAGCACATCAAAAAAACTGAGACGGGTGTACAGCTGATGGGTTATCCATGTGAATGTTGAAGTCTCCTGTGATGACCAATGATGATTGCACAAAGAGGTAGGTGTCAACAAGAGAAGCAAACATATCAAGAAATGCGCAAACAGCAGGCCCCAGTGGTCGGTAGATGATCACAAAATGAATCGAAGTCACTGTGCCAGCCAGCTCTGCTTGAAGAACTTCAAAAGTAGAAAACATAGGGTTTGTTTTATTTGCCGTTAGGTATAAGATGCACTTCTTTTAATCGTGCTAAATTTAAAGTACTAATTCCGTTATGTATAATACTCATTTATAATTCTGTATCAGCGTTTTTCGAGGGCCGTTTCTCTATACCTGCGACATAATAAGGTTGTGCATGTATTTCACCTTTTTAAATGGCCCCTGCGAAAACAAAAAATATATAAACTAAAAATAGGAAAAATTAACAACATGAAGAAAGTGTTATTTAAACTTTCCCATCCATCATGGTGCTTGTTCTAGTGGTGCACCTTTTAAAGATGAGAACAACGTTTGTTTATTTTTAAACCTTATTGATGCTTCCTGGTTACTTGAAAAATTCAACAAATTTTGCAAAAGCATTTGTCAAAAAACTGGTTAAAGAAGCTGGAAATTGTCTCATATCACACCACACAGCATCTATACTCCAACATTTTCCGGGCCCTTGAACAGGCCCCGAACCCCACGCCACTCAGCGCTTCGCGCTTTCATTTGTTCTGATGAGGCACCCCCCCCCCATTTTTCAAAACGGATTGACGTCCTTGATGCCAGCCACATATACGCTCAGTTTTGCAACGAAATTTAGGAATGTGCGAGACTTAACAGTCGTTGTGAAACCTATAAAAGTCAGGCATAGTTCGTGTCGCGTGTTTGGGTACTTGCTGCAAGGAAACTTTGCTGAGCTCACTTTATTTAGGCCTACACGCTCTGTTGCGTCCGAACTTGATAGCATCATCGTTGAACGCGCTAGCAGACAGAAGGCACGCACGCTGAATCTCGCTTTGAACTTGGTTCATGGTTCTAGTTGTCATAATCCGTGATGTGATGCAAATTCATTTTGACAGGATGGCAACTTATGTAGCAGAGGTCCCTGAGGCCACGGTACCGTTCTCGCAAAACACTTATTTTTCCAAGACAGTGCAGCAGAAAATTTTCCCATTGGCGTGCCGAATGCACAATCCAGGCTGGCAGGCATGAGGCCATGAACTTCAAAATGACCGTTACACCCAAACCATAGACTGGATTGATCTGACAATTACAAAAGTTACTTTTAGATAGATGTGGACGGAATTTCAAAGGAGCGGAATCGGCCTGGCTATGAGGTGGCTGGAACAAGCCTGGCTTCTTCACCGGTAGGCAGAATTCTGTGCTTATGGCCTACACGTGGTTATCGCGTGCAGTCGCTTTTGGAAATCGGTATTCCAAACCAATTGACCATCGCTGACTGTACATGTATTACAATTTTTCGATCGATGAGAGGATCATTCTTCTTAATGTAGATGCAGGCTTGTAGCAATCTTTCGTTGTTATCATTGTTTCTGAGGAACACTGAAGTCCACTCATGTAGTACTAGGCCAGTAGCCAAGTTTCACATTGCAAAGGCAAGAACTACAATATTTCTTAAAACAGTTCGACATCAAGGTCCTTTGCTCTGGAATAAAATCACCCCAATACCCTACTTTAGAAGTATACATGGTTTTAAAAAGTACTTGAAGAATATCCTCTTTTCCAGTATAGTTTATTTACCCTGTATTGTACATGTATTTATAACCTTAATAATAAAACAGTCATGTCTAGAATTGTATCATTCCTAAGATGTTATGACAACCAAAATCTTGTTAAATTCTAACCTTCAGCTGTACCTTCAGTTATCTTACTCTCTTTACTCCCTCTTCTGTATTTAGTAATTATAGCCTCATGTGGATTTTATTACTTACAACAAATAAGGAACCAGGCCATGAATAAGCGTTTCGCCTTCTGTCTGGCATCCGCCACTTATCACTGCTTACTTCATTCTGTAATAACATTGTTTCTTTATGTTCTAATTATGATGAACGGAAAAAAAAACAAACCAATCCAGACCAATTAGTATGCGCTTGTTATTAGAAATAAATTGTTAGCATGATGATGAGGAGAGAATGGAGTGGGATGAATGTTTGAAGGTATTGTTTCACTTTGAAATGTGATTTGTTTGAATTTAATTTAAAAATACTATTCCATATACAATATAGTTATTCAACCTTGCTTTGGTAATCGCATAAATTTCTTTTTAGTGTTATCGTGAATGCTCCAAAATTTTCGTTCTTGAGTGTGTAATGTTTGTGGGAAAAATGGTATATCTCATAAAATTTGATAATCTCTGTTTATAGTTATTTTAATATTTGAACTCAATATATCATATCGCATTAAAAAATTGGTTATTTCCAAAGTGAAAAACGCTAAACAGTTCACTTTGAACTTCGTCCTTTTCTGGAGTTTCAAGTTCTTAAATTATTATTGGATTTAAGATGCTGGATATCGGATGAGCCAAATTTTCTTTGAATAAGTTCTACTCTTTGGTGCTAAGCAGCTTGTTGGACAATAGAAATGGCCAATATTTCTTCAAACCTTTGTTCGTCGGTAATTTGTTTGTGTGATTTTTGTGTTCTCGTTTAACAAAGGATGCCTTGTGTGCGAAACAAAATAGCGCCCTCTTAAACACTGGTGAAAGGATCTTCAAAGACTGGGCGAACCACCACAATCATGTCACTTCCTATGAAAAGAAGTATTTGGATCGCCACATTGTTTTGTAAAATGAGAAATGTGTGTGAAAACAAGTTAAGCTGAATCTTCACAAAACTCAAGTTGTTCGCTTCAACTGACATTGCTTCTAACAGGAAAAGTATGAAGTAATTGGGCATGCAGATGTGTTTTGCCAATATAAGTCCTGTGATAAATATTAGTCCCTTGTCTAGTTTCTATCAAACGCTTATGCCTGTACCAATCGACTTGAAGGGTTCATGTAATTGTAGCGCCATGATTCCTGCACTTTGCATGCAGTTGGCTTCTTTTGACTGTACGTGTGTACATGTGCATGCGTCGTGGTGATTGTTTATCCGAGTCGGCTGTGCGGAAGTTTGTCGGTGCGTTGAGCCATGACGGGCTGTGTCTGACAGTGTTGACACTGATGACGGTGCGAGTCATGTAGTGGTTGATATAGCTCAGTAGCGAAGTATATCGACAGTGTCACCGTCTGCTCTACAAAACATCGTCATGCGCCGGTAAATTCCCGCTGGTGTCTGCTTGGTGATGACACTGACCTTCTCCCCCATCGACCACTGACCAGGCACCATGTAAGTTATAAAATTTCAATTTCAGTGCAACAGGCTTGTCTGCTTGTTGGATGTGTACCTGTAAAAAAAGGTTTGCAGGGTGTGGATACAATGTTTTATCTGTTACTATGCTCAAGGTTACTGGCTCGCGCGCATATACATATTACTTGTACTGTACATGTACATGTATAGGCCTACACCTACTACTTTTGTGTGCAACATATAAAATATGAAGTGATGGGACTTGGTGTTATCAAAAAAATCATGACTACTTCTGAAAGAATTGCCCATATACATGTACTATGATATAGGGCCTGCGATACGAGTATATATGTAGGCCCACACACTTTTCATGTGTGAATCTAGTCTCAACTATACTCAACCTATGATTCAACTCTCCTAAGCCAGGTTGTAACAGTGAAGCGAGACAGTGGTTTCATAGCAAGGTTAACCCTCCGTCCGATTGAATGTGACCTGCTACAGTATTTGTTTTTGCGAGCGCACATGCGCTGTACTTACAAACCTAGCTGAGAGACCACTGGAACGTCTTCGTGGGATTGCTGACTGAATTTAATAGTGCAAGTAAAATGATACATTCAAGTTGGTCTTTCGTCTTGACAGGGCGGGCTGCAGGCAACTTAGTGTAAAAATGGCCTGTTTCTGATATGTTTAGTATCATGCCGCTACGAAAAACTGGTCTCCGCATTTTCGCTCAAACTGAAATCGATTAACAAAAGATAAAAGTGTTTGTAAACAAAAGAATGGACCGTGATTGATTAATGTACACCTGCATCGATCTTTCTGTGAAGTACAAGTACTAAAAATATTTTTGAACAGTAACCCTCTCCCAAAAAGCAGCTTGAGGGGAGATTTTTCGTAGGTTTTTTGTAAACACGCTTAATTTGCTTTCATATGATCAAGTGCATTTCCAAAAGGGACTGCCTGGGAGTGGAGGTACCACTTTCACGACATACTGTTATAATTTCGACAGCCCGAGTCACGGTTGGTGCATCATTCACCGTGAATTATTTTGTATGAAGTCTCATATAATTTGCTGGACGGATGAGACAAAGTAATGGCAAAAGAGGGACTGCATCTGTGGAACGTATTTGTGTATCGTACATTTCTGGAACCCGCAAGGTCAAAGGTTATATTATGGACACACTCATTGCTAGCACACGTGCAGTAAAAGGTGGTGTATAAAATCACATTCTGGTTGCCGTTACACATCATCAGGAGCAGGGCCGGGACCTACCCTGGCGCGGACGATCATACCGACCCCTCAACTCAAGCCAAGAATAAGCGCGTGGAAAAGCTCCAAGCGGAGGTGGATGAGGTGGCCATCATTCTCCACACCAGCGTGGATAAGCTCCTGGAGAGGGGTGAGAAACTGGACGACTTACTGGACAACGCTGGTGGGTATATGCGGACAAAGCCCGTCGCAAAGTGGACGGGGGAGGGGGAACCACGAGCATAAAAATCTGTTGTTCTTGCTACGTGCCCCACAGCTGGAACTGTGCCCCCTCCAACGCCCGAAGCTGGCGAAGGGATTGCATCTGGACCCTGCCTTATAAGGCCATTGATTTTGGATCTGCCTCTGACTGGGCTTCAGAATTAATTGCCCTTGTTGATACTTGCTCAGTTTGAACTAGCAGCCCTGTATCAACAGCTACCCATGTACTGAGCATCCGTACTGAGCACCCATAAGTGGCTGGAAGGCACTTTTTTCTCCCCAAAGTAATTCGAATCCTATTCAACACTCAGCATTTACTCGAATGCTGCACACGATGCTAAAAGTGATCTGGTACCTTTTTTATTTGATTTTGGTTTCACAGATGACTTGTTAGCACAGGCTTCCTCATTTCAGACAACAGCCAAAAAAGTCAAAGTTCACTACAAGTGGAGAAATAGATTGGTGAGAGTATTTTGTCAACATAACGAATAGTATATAAGTCCATACAGTCGATGTAATCGCAGACAGCGAAAATATAAGGTCCCATTGTTCTGTAGGCTCTCTATTTCCACCTTTTCTTGGGCTGGCTCTGTGACAAAAAATTCAAATTACTCTGATACAATTCTAGGGCAGAAAGCTGTCACGTGACTAATCTGGGCAGAATCATGCCCAGCTCTGAAAGTGCCTGAATAGCCCATTCCCCAAATTTGCCAGAATTTTTTTTGCGTATTATTCGTAAGTATAGAAATTTCGCAGCTGTCCAGATTTCTTTACATGCCATGCAACTCAGCCTCAGTCATATTTTGCTGTCCATGCCACTGTCACGTTAAAGAAGAAATAAAGGAATCACCAACAAATCTATTTGTACTGTAATTAAGTCATGGGTGAGAGGCCCTTTGGGGATAGACAGGGAAGACCAGTCTTGAGTTTGTATATGAATGATGTGATATATTCCACGGTCACTGTGATGTGATATATTCCACGGTCACTGTGATGTGATATATTCCACGGTCACTGTGATTGTCCCTATACTGTGTTCATTTCAAGGATAAATTGCATAGTTTTATGTGTAATTTTCCATGGCTATACATGTATATTCCTCTCTGAGGCTCTCACTGAACCGTTTAATTTCTCTGTTTTCATTTGTATAGTATAAAGTCATCGGCGTCACTGTCGTTGTGCTGATCGTCGCTGTCATCGTCGTGTGTAAGTATCATCATAGGGCTGTAAGCTTATTGCAGTGTCCCAGTTTAATGGTAATAAATGGATTGTTTGGTAGTCGTTATATAATAATATTGTATACAGGCATAGTTAGTTTTCGTCATTTTCACACACACACTGGTTTCACTGCGAAATTAAAACATTGACGTTGTACATGTGTGTCAAAAGCTGTTGTCGGTAGGCGTACCTTGTCAAAAGCTGTTGTCGGTAGGCCTACCTTGTCCACCAAAAAGAGACATTGCGCGCCACAATGATGTGGGTCCTATTTAGATTTGCAGAATCTGTAATATATCCCTTTGTAAGTTATTTAATGAATTTCTCGACGTAACCAGCACTGTTTGGACGAACATTTGTGACTTATTGGATCAGGTTCTCAACTGTTTTCTGTGAAGGAATTGGCCACGTTAGTTTTCGCCGATGTGGTGTTCAACACACTTCGTTGAGCATAAAGACTGCTGGGAAAGAATTAAGGAGCTTCAGTGGCGTAGCGAGGATTTTACTATTGGGGTGGGGGAGGGGGTACCAGCTTCTTATGGGGAGCACCAGCTTTCAGTGGTGCGGTTTGTTGGGGAGGCAAGCCCTTGTTAGCCTTGTTCAATATCCGTTCATCCATTTTTAGTGGGGAGGGGAGGCACCCGGGAGCGCCCCCCCCCCCTGTGGCGACTCCACTGAGGATCTCGGTGTGTAATGGTCCGCATTTTAGCTGCACTTAAGCTATGTTGTTAGTTGGGTTGTGAAACGCCTGCTGATTTTATTCTTGGGCATACAACAGGTATTGTGCGACCTTGGGAAGCGAGCTGATCGAGAATGCGTCATGTGGTATCCTTTAATGTGGAAGCAACTTGGATTTAGTTGCCTGTGGACCGGGAGATGAATTTTCATATATTTTAAATGCGTGCCGGTACGAAGTGATGAGTTTTCCTACGAGGGTGTTTATTTTAAATCTAATTGAAACTGCGAAAAGATTTGTTTCGGCCAGTGTTTCAGCCGAGACCATCACAAGACAGACATAAGACCACGCACAAGAGCAAGCACAAGTAACATGGTGGACAACTACAAAGGAATGTTTTTGTTGCGTTTCATTTGAATAGCTTGTGACTTGAATTCAGACTGGTTGTCTTGTGTTGGTCTTCTGAACTGAGTCACAACTACTGAACACTGGTTTCGGCAGCGATATTTTCCACTAGTGCAGTCAATTTCTTTTTGTCCGATGTGTCAATTGACTGTTAATGTGTAATTATACAACATAATTTGATGTAGGAGTATCGAAAATATGTACGAAAAACTAGAATTTCGCAAAAAGACTCCTTTTTTAAAATATGGGAGCACTATGATTCCATCTTAGATTTCGATCCATACGAAGGATGTAACGTGATGACTGAACACAGTACTGAGGTTACGGATTAGCTTGTTGAAGAATTAAATGCGTGTAATATAGTGAATTAATTTGTATATGTTAAAAAGAGAAGCGTATTATTATGTTACGACACACACACACACAAACTTAGGAGTTCAGTTTTTATCTGCACATCGTTATGCTGTGGGTTTGTTAATTCTCTGCTGGTACATTATATTCAGAAAACACAACATTTAATGTGGTTGTTAATATCAATTTTATGTAGCATTATTTCTGTATCTTTTTGATACAGAACTATTATGTTGTAAATGTAAATGTTTCTGTAAATAAATAATCATTAATATTAATTTTAAAAAGAAGCCTTTCGTGTGCGTTGTTTGGTTCCCATTAAAGACCTTAAAGTATGGATTATTACACATGGGCCGCTGTCAAAGCAATAAGGACAATCACTGTGGCATGCGCAGTGGCTGAGAGCTTCAAAAAGATCAGGCAGGTAACAGATACGCTCTGCCCCCTCCTCAGACTATGAGAAGGCCCGAAATAGCCCGGTTCTTCAGACATGGTGCTCAGGAACGAAGACGACGAAGGCGGAGTTACAGTCTAGAAAGATGCTTAGAGTTTAAACACATTTCTTAACACTTGTTTACCCACTTTTTAAAACATGTTTAACCGCAACGTGTTTATTGTTGTGCGTTTAGGAATGTCTTTTAATGCTAAGCGGATTTCAAAAAGCTGAACATGTACCATGGAATAGCGTTAGCATTTAAACACATTCCTGAACACCTTTCAATAAACATGTCATGGGTTACACGTGTTACAAAAGTGGGTACAGAAAGTGTTGAACTTTAACCGTGCATGGATCAGGGAAGAAGCCCTCGCCTGATCGTTTCGCTTAAACTCTTCCAATCATCCTTCTGCTTGGCCCTCTGAGCTGTTGGACTAGTTGATTTTTTTCCATTGATTAGTGCCTGCCAACTATGCTGGGAAATTTTCAGGTTCATAATTAAATAAGCATCTGACAATTTAGTAACTCAATCGTGCAGGGTTAGCATTCTCCGAAGGAAAAGTAAGTGCCAATTAAAGCATGCCAGATGAGCAACATTATTCATAGACAACTGAAATTGGTGCGATATCGAGACACCCCTGCTACAAAATGGAAACGCCAAGATTTTGGAATCCTTCATGCGTGACGATGGATGTCAAGAATTCATGCAAACCACACCTCATTATCGCACGCCCCAGTAGTCCCGTACATCATATTGCGTCTCCGGAGAAAACGAGATCTTTAGAAGCTGGACCTCAAGTGGTGAACTGTACCAGTCCTGTGGTCTGATTATGGGCTGGTCCGCAGGACCCTCTGTGGCTTTGTGGCTGGGCGTGGCAGTTGGCTTTCTCTTCCTCTGCACTGTAAGTAAATGCATCTCGCTGAAATACTAATTAATCGCTGCAACACTGGGTCTTGACCTATGAACGCATTCTGGCAATCACGGAATATCTTAAGTTATATCCAATTTGGGAAACGGGTCACGAGTAAACCACATGTATTATCAATTTTGTATCCAGGTGTTGTACCAAAGTTACATGCAGAATCTTGCACAGTCGACTCTCGTTATAAAGAACACTGTTCTAACAAAATACTGTTTAAAAGAACCGATTTTGAGAAGCCTTGTTTCTTAAATTCTTATGTTTTTCTTTTCCTCTTATAACAAAGTCCTGGTTACAACAAAGTAAAATTACAAACAACAATGCTGCAGGACCACTGCGTACTTTTCACAACAATTTTGCAAAACCGTAATGTGCATAGAACACGTGCCACTTAAACTTTCAGTGCCAATAGAAAGGATGTACAGTACGTGCACGATGTTCAAAAGCCACGTCGGTTCCGAACAATAATGGACACTCGAACAAAATTTCATATTCTATGAAAATGAGAAATGCATTTCCTCTGTCAAACTAGACCAGCAGGAGTGCAACCATGTGATCGGAATTTAACAAGTCGGATAAGAATTTTGTCTTCCTCTTGCAATAATCAAAAAGGTCGTATTCCTTTCTTCAAAGAAGTAGGCCTGCATTATTTTGGAAGTGACGGTCGTTGCAGCTTTCTCCCCTATTCAAACTTGTCTTTTTCATTCAGCTTGGAGTAAAAGGCCAGACTCATCAATGGAAGAATAGATATTCATCATGCAGTGCACAGTGTGGCGGAGGTAAGTTGCTGTTTTCCGCAATGGAGTCGAGCCTTTCAGTGGCAACCCTTATAACTCACTGAGTACTGCAAAATGGTTCCCGGCGCTGTGTGGGCGGTGTTCCTTCCTGTAATGACTTGCGATTTCTAATAGGCCTCACCTTAATGCATGGAAACAAGTCCACGGATAAACCTAAAAAAAAAAAAAAAGAAAAAATTACCAGGTAAATAGGCCTATATGTTCTGGTCTGCTTTAATGTGACTGCATCCTGTTGACAGGTGTCCAGTTTCTGGAGAAGAAATGCTTCACAACAGATCAGATTCCCAAACCGGCGCTTCCTTCCTTCTGTAGTGGCATCCCCATCCGTGAGAAAGACGTCATCTCCTGCAACACCTTTCCCTGTGGCAGTGAGTAGAATTGATGAACGTGAAAAGTTTGCAAGAGTGCTTTCAATGTGGAACCAACAACATTGTTTTATTATTACAGTAACTTTCGACCCAGTTGTTGCGCAAGTCTGCGCGTGTCAGGCTAGGCTAGCTGCAGCTAGCTGCGGGCCTGAGTTGTGGTTGAGCGCTGATCGTCTCTTGGGGGCAGACTGCAAAAATGTGGAACACGGGTACCGGGAAGATTTGATCACGGAAGAACCATGAGTGTATGGAATTTAATGGTAAATGGTCCTGTTTATTCATGAAAGCAGGCTGATGAGTTTTATGTCTTAATAACGGGGATTGTAAATTTGGGGACCCTGTTTCTATAATAGAAATCAGAAGAAAGAGCTACATTAAGCTTTTGAATTGACCTGGTACATGATGTACTATGTAGTGTGAAATGTGATCATGCGAGGGATAATGTTGTCAAAAAGGATAGGATTTTGAGTTTTCAGGGAAATTCTAAGGGGAGACTGTGAGTGTATAATGCGCCATATGGTGGATACAAATTTTCATGGTTAGTTTATCAGTAAGAAAGGCACATTTTCTCACAATTTACAGTTTGAAATTTCCAAAAATATAGGGTCAGTGCAATAATTTGAAGTGAGTGTTGCCTTTTTTTTGGGGGGGGGGATTTACCAGTTTTACAAGATCATAATGTCAAAAACTGGGGTCCCGAAATATACAATCCCCTTAATTACATGCAATGGAGCCATGGGTTCTGTTGAAACTAGCCACAGTGCTGAGCAAAATAGGGCCTAGGGGCACCATTGCTACTTGTATGATGTAGTCATTAGCACTAGCAGCTGACTAACGTTACTTAGGCATGCAGGCTGTAACGTGTCATGATTATCGTGACTATGGTTAAGTGACTTGACTGACAATTGACATGACCGATAATTAAATGGAAAAGTTATAGGCCCGATATTAGGCCTACATACTGCATGCCATCGCCTATCATCTTTAAATTAATTGAAGTTATTTAAGTGCCCTGTGTAACGTGTTCAGTCAGTCTGCTGTCCAAAATTTCTGCAAAACAGTGAATAGGGTGATGTCACATTGTCATGATTGATGAGTCTAGACTAGTTGCAGTGAACATACCGAACATGCTCAAGACATATGAGTTGGAAAAGTCACAGCTGAACTCTGCACAAACTGAAAAGGAGCCAAGAAACAAAATCTGTAGATCTCGATCAATGTTGGAGCCTTCTTCAGATTTTGGACCTACAGACTAGGCCATCATGTACCGTGTGAGCCTTGTTTTATTGTCTAGCATGCAAACGGACCTACAACAGCCAGAGCGGCACGATCACTTCGCCCCACTACCCGGACAAGTATTCCATCCCTCGGTACTGCCAGTTGTTTATCTCCCTGCCGGCTGGCAACCGGGTCCTGCTGGGCTTCTCCGAGTTTGTCTTGGAGGGACTGAACCTTGCTGCCTTTGCTGAGTTGACAGAGAGTAGCGTGTGTCTGTGTGGTACACTTGTTCAGGTACTATGATCAATCTTTCCAATTTTAATAAAATACGGTTGCTTTACAGTGCCATGGCCGATAGACTGTCATTGAGAGGCCATTTTTCAAGTTTACAGTTGACAAAAAATGGCAAATTTGCATTTTAGCAAATGGCAAATGGTCAGGGCAGTCGGTGCCTCAAAAAAACCCCCACCATTTAATAATTACATTGATACTTGGACCACTGCCGAATCTTCAACCCTGACAAAAAACAGCAGAACAATTCAAGTTCCCCGCTCACAGCACAGCCGGCACAAACATTTGTCATGTCGTGTTTATCATAATGCACTGCAAAAAAAAGCCTCTCTGTGACGAGCACTGTGTGGCGCATGGCATTGTGAATTGCCTGTATTAGGCCTGCTTGTGCTACCATACCAATAACAACTTACAAATTTAGGCACTAGGCCCAGCCTTTGCGACCCCAATCACATCTTCCAATGTGAGCCAAATAGGCTAAACTAGCATTCATTCCTTTGTGATCGTTGGGGCCAGGTGGGGAGCACACTCAATTGGCTGTGCATACAATCAGCTTAATCACACCCTTTGTCTAGGGAACAGACACAAATGCCCCGGACTCATAACTGGTTAACTTAAGTTTTACCCGGACAAGCATTAGCGTCAAATTTGAAGAACGGGTCATTAATTCTCTTTCAGGGGAATTGTTTATTTTTGTGGGTATCTGGATTAATGACTCACCTGTTTCTCTTAAGTTTTCTTAGCTGACCTAAATTACTTTTTGTTTCCATAGATTTAACCCCATTTTTTTACATCAAAGAGTTTACTAGAGCAAACAATAACAGTTTTTTGGGGGTATGTGAATTTCTAATACCGTAGATTACTGACAAGGAGAAAGATGGCAGATCTAGCACATACTGTGGCACCAAACAGCCCTTCAGTTGGCTGTCGGACTCCAACTCAGTGCTCTTGGAATTTGTCACTGAGTCTTCCCACCTCTTCAACCGGTTCAAGGCTCATTACGAAGGGATCCCTGCAAAGTCATGTAAGTCGTCTAGGGGGGGATGAAGGAGACTACCCCGACTCTTCGCTTTGTCTTTGTCAGGGTTTCAGTAGGACAGATCACATTCCATGTGGTGCTTCTCGTTGCCTTGGTCAAGGAGCCCCTTTTGGTGTTGCACAGAATGTCACAGTGTCTGCTATGAGGCCAGAGTCTGGAAAGTAGTCAACTGTCGTCAATATTACAAAATTACTTGAACTGGCCAAACCTCTTCATAAAACCAAGACAAAACCCAAAGAAATCAGGAGGCCTGGGGCTTCAGAATTGGCTCTTTGTATGACAATTTTGTTGTTGACAAGAGTGCTTTGGCATTTCTATTTCAAGTTCTAAATGCATTAGATAGTTAAAGGTGATTATCCAGCATGGCACAAATGTAGACAGACACAGAGTCATGATTTAGATCAAGGCCCAATGAAGCCTGTGACCTTCAGCATGCAGACCATTCTGTAATATTTTGCAAAAGGTTAAGCCCACCTGAAATTTTGTTGGTATTTCTGACACTGGGCCTGCATTACATTATCTCATTGAAGTATTCCATAACTTGTTTTAACAGTGGTGCATAAGAGTAGTGCTATGAGCCTGTTTGAATGAATTTTTTTGCAAAGCCAGATCTTGTGTGACATCTTGTCTGTAATACAGCATGGCTAAAAACAAACAGTCAAAGTCATCAGAAACGGAGGAGGGCACACTAAATATTAGACTCTTATAACATTCAAATCATGGAAATGTAGTCAATTACATGTAGCTCTTCAACTAAGATACTCAGATTGGAAAATAAACATACATGTAGAGTAAGTTGCCAAGATTGATTGGTTGAACTTTACTTTTTCTTCAGGTTGATGCATTTTGTATGGGTGGTTCTAAACTTATGTAATGTGCCCTTTTGGAATACAAATACATGTGATAAGATCTTATTTTAGTTGCATTGGCTGTTTTCTTACTCTTTGTCTTTGTTCTGGGGAAAGGAGTTTTTAAGAGTTCACCATGTAACCGCGTTCTTTTACCATCCCAGCTTGCTATGATCGCAGAGACCTTGCAGCAGTTGGCAAGGGCTATGTCCGATCGCCGGGCCACCCTAACAAGTATGGCAGCGGCCTGGACTGCGAGTACATACTGCATGCCGATCCCAGCAATGGCATCGTCTTGACCCTTCTGGAGTTTCAGTTGGAGCCCAGCCCAGACTGCGATTTGGACTACTTGTCGGTAAATTCTGGATTCGTTATTGACCCAGATCCTACATTTTTAAAATCTGATCCCACAAAATGGGTCTTAAGGGCCATTTTGTTCAGTAGTGTTTGCATTAGGAAGAGCAAAATCAGCTGTCTGAATCGATGCGTTGCTCAGTTCTGCATCTTGAAAAAAATTGACCTAATGTTGGTTAACAATATACATGTATAGGGTTCCTATTGATTCACGAAGGGTATGATTTGTTTGGATGTCTTGTTCAACTCGAAAGTGGCTCTAGTGACTTCTGTTGCATTTCATTAGGCCCCATTACATTATTGCTTTTCTTCAACCAGGCCTTGCATCTAATTTATTTTACATATTATAAAAACAAGCAGTGCTTGATACTCAGTCTACAGTGAGAAGAGAAATGCATGAAGAATGAAATTAAATTTACCAGGCAGAGGAGACAGAACTACTACACACTGAAGCCGCAACTGAATTACGTGGCTGCCTCTACTAGTAATACACATGCATCTGGGCAAAATACTGGAAGCTGCCTGTTGAAGCCTAGCCTCTTGGCATGGCTGCAGCCACAGTTTCAAAAAGGTTACGTGTAACAAAAAAAGGATCATGACACAGACCAGAAACACAAATGGCACTCCTGTAAATTACAGTAAGCACATTTTGTGATTATGCGGAGCATACCAGGCTTTGTATCATTGTTGGAGCCAAGTAATTTTGACTGAAGTTTACTGCCAAACATAGTGGCTTTTTTGGTCTTCCAAAAATGGAAAATATGGAGAGTGCACAGTAAATGTTTGAATAACTCTTCACAAAGTGAAAACAAAACAGACCACTGTTTTTTAAAAAATGTGAAGGATCACAGATAAAAGCATCACAGATAAAAGGAGTCTTGTCATACATTGTTGCCCCGAGCTGGATTTATTTTTGTAAGCTGGTTACGTGGCAAGAGTTCTTTATTCCCTCTGATCAGATTGAGGATATGTACAGTCGTCGCAAGCAGGTGTTTTGTGGCTCACTTGGTGATGCCTCGTGGACCTCCGATTCCAATGAGGTCCGTCTCACCTTTCATTCCAATGCAAATGATGCCTACAAGGGATTTGTCATACTCTACGAGACAGAGAATCGAGCTCCGAGTAAGTGCTAGATACATGTATATTTTGCTGGAAATGGGCCGTCCATGTCTGCCTAGTGAATGTAGTGTATTTAGAAGTTGGTAGAAAGTGAGTTAAGCTTGGGCAAGTCTCCAAGACGGTGGTAGTGGCTGCAGCCACCACCCATAAATGCCTGTTGATCCTGGCCTCAAGTTGACCCCATTGGATGGAATACAGGTTAGTACAAGATGTGTACAGACTGGCCCACTGGGCAATAAATAGGGAATGTGGGTGTACCTACATCCAGTAATTCAGGATATCCTGGCTGAGTAATTTGCCGAGAATTTCTTTCTTGGTGCTGTAGCCTAGAATGTTCATAATACATGTAAATACACAAGTCCAATAAAAGCAGAACTGCAAAATTGGGCCTTGTTGCTCAGCCAGAAAAAAGTCACCTGCCTTGGAATTGCATGGCATTTTTCGTGGAGCATCTTTTTTCACCTGCAGGAGGAAGCCAGTTCTTCATGGATCCCGAGGGAACAATCACCTCGCCCGGTTACCCGCTGATGTACCCGCCCAACACTCAGGCCCACTACCTCATCTACGCCCAGCCCGACCGGATCGTGGTGGTCAAGTTTGACGAGTTCCAGCTGGAGCGAGAAGACCAGCAGGGTCAGCCCATTCCCGTACCTCGCCAGCGCCGGTCCACGTTAGACGTACTGCAGTTTGAGGACGGGCTGCCGTGTGTCAACGCCGATCATGTTGAAGTGAGTCTACAACACAAATGTGTACCCCCTTTATACACCTAGAGTAGACTCTCGAACAAGAGGGGTTTGCATAATGCAGGTTAAGTGAAACTTGTATGGACTCAGCTAGGTCCACACAAGGTTACCCTCTTTCTGAAAAACAGGTTTAGAGGCAATTTGAGGTCAAGGTTATCTGTAACGAAAGGAAGAGAAACAGTCCAGGAAATCAACAAAAGAGCCAGCTTAAGAAAAATGAGTGTTTTTCTCACTAGAAAACAAACTCAAAGTCTGCCTTAGGTATGTAAATGAAACTTGTTTGTCTTTATGTTAAGCTTTCTTGTCAACCTGGGGGAGGCTTTTTCTTTCAACTGAAGCACCCTTCATGCATTTCCGATTTTACCCATTCATTAGCATCTGATGATAGTGTAATAATATGGTTGATTCACAATAGCGCGCCTCCGAGTTTGTAACGTGTTGGCCTATCACAATGCACAAGATCTTTCTACCCTTTCGAAATGCACATTGGGCCGATGGATTGTGCGCATTGTGATTGGCCATGTGTTACAAACTCTTGGGGGCGCCCTGTCGTGAAACGCCCGTATTGATGGCATAGTTTGCAACCAGCCAGTGAGTTGTTTTGGGTGTTGGATTGAAGTGTCCAAAATCACTAGCCTTTTTCCTTAAAATCTAAAACACTGACCTCATTTGTTGTGCATTGGCGATGTTCCCGAGCTAAATGCTCAATTTGTGTCGGTGGACAATGCGCCGGGGACAGCACTTGACTGCTCTGTAAAGTGCTAGTTGATGAGCATTATCACCAAAAGAGCAAAGCCATTTTGTAATAGCGTCCATGGCACCTGCCCATCCGGATTGCAGATTCTTGACAAGCTGGAAGGCACCTCCAGCTACTACTGTGGCAAGCTCCCACCTTTCACGTGGTTCTCACAGACCAACGAAGTCATCCTCCGATTTGTCAGCGATGCAGATGAGAACTACAAGGGGTTCCACGCCACCTACCGAACCATCGAAAAGCGGCCAGCCTCAGGTATCGGGGAATGCACCTCACTGACAGATATTGACTTTTCCCCTCATATTTGTCCGGAAAGTTGATTAGATTTGAGCAGATCAATTGATCTGGTGAGCCCAATAGCTAATTGGTTGAGCCAACAGTTGTTGCATACCAAAAGTTGTGTGTTTGAGAGTATTTTATTCAACTCTATCAGAAGTCCCTGCGAGTCCCTTTAAGTCTTGAGCCAATTCACAAGCATTCTGTTATCATTGTACACCTTGTTACCTATGACCAAAGATCGTATAGTGCTGCAAAGCAGTGCAAGATGGCCAACTTCACGGTGAATACATGTAAAACGTTGTAATTGCATGGGCGTCATTTGAGAAAGCAATACACCTGCGCAATGCACATTAATACAAAGTTTCAGGCGCTGCGGCAAGCAGGTGCACCTAGTGAGCTAAACTGCGCAGGCGTATCACTTGCTCAAATGGCGCCCATTGTAATTTAACCCTTTGGGCAGATTTATCCATCTTGCGCCTTTGGCGCTATACGATCTTTGCTTATGACTGGACTTGTGCAGGGACTTGTGACTGGACTTGTGAAGGGACTTGTGAAACGACTTGTAAAACGACTTTTGAAGTGACTTGTGAAGCGACTTGTTAAGACTTGTTAAGAGACTCAAGCCAGCTTGTGAATGATTTTTTATGCTTTCAGCATGTACAGGTAGCGCGCAGTACTCACTGAAACATCCTGTCAGTGAGGGAAAAAAATCCCAGTGATTAATTTCAAATCAAACACAAAGTCTGGCAATCATCAGTTAAAGGATGCTACTTTTTTGGAAAAAATGTTGCATCCTGACTCCACTTTTCTCATCATATACATGTATCATCTCAATAAAAGTCAGTCATTACAGAAATGCTGGAAAGACACGAATTCTGGACTGAGAAACATTTACCGATGTTGCTGGGAAATACTTAAAAAATTCTCTTTACTCCCCATAGACTCTGTACACAACTACTGAAGTGGAGACAGGATGCAACATTTTTTCCGATTTTTCTTGGAGCTAACATGTCTTGTTGTGAAAAGTGATTTTGTGATTGTTCAAAAGATATTCTTATAGTCAATAATTTTTCCAACCATTCCAATTACCTAGTAGTAATATAGTACAAAAATAATTGTGCCTACATATACAAACAGTAGTTTCGGAGACAACTGCAGTTTTAATACCAGATTAACTGTGATCTCGGGGTAACATTGGGTTTGGTGTTGAAATAATTGTCCCTCAGATAACGCCTCCAATATCCTTCTTTAAAAATAAATAATAGAATGGGAATTGGTATTCCGCGCTGCCTCGGACAAAGAGACCGGTGTAGTTCGCAAGTGGCTGGACACCAGTCGAGGCTACTCAGAATGGGACATAAAGGCCAAATCCATCTTCAAGAAAGACTCCCCACGAACCTTCAAGAGCAGAAAGGTGAATGACTGGGAGAACCTTGCTGTTAGGAAGGTAGGTTTTGTATGAATATATTTCCTAATCCCCTGTCTTTTCACGATGCGTACCATTAAAAGTAATTTTTTGGTGCTGCAAATGTTTCTGTATGAAGCTTCCAAATACATGTTTGTTAGCACTGTGGTAGGATAATGCAAGACTGGATCCAACGAAATGAGTCTCAAGGCCATGTGTTCTTAATTCAGTTTTTCTGCTTTAGAATAAATAAACTGAGCTTTTTAATCCAATCCCTCAGTTTGCCATCTTGACAATGAAAATGAGGTTCCACTGGAGAAAAATGTTGAGGTTCCCCATTGATTTCCACTGTGCAAGAATCTTTTAAAGGCCAATGAACTCAAAAAGGGGCTCTGGCAACATGTGCCTCATTTTGTAAGGTTGGGTCACATATGTACGGGGTCCTAACAAACGACGTCAGCGTACCACGCGACCACATGTTTTCCTCAAGATTGGCTACCACAGCAGTGGGCAAGCATTTGCTTAGCAACCCTACCTTTTAGGTGGTATACTGGGTTATGAATGGTGTCTGTTGGTTGATCCCAAGAGGATTTCGGTGATGCAAGACCAGTGGCTCTCTATTGTTTGCTTCCCGGCCAGGTCAAAATAGAGCTGTACAAGGCCGGTTCGGCTGTCTCCTCCTTCCACTTTGTAAACCACGACAAGGTGGACGACATCATCAGCTGGTTCGCTTGCGATCATCTCATCTACGCATCCTATGACGACCTCTTGCACATTGACTGCAGCAACTTAAAGTTCAGTACCACCGACAACTTTGCAATCACGTAAGTTACCTTTGAGCCAGGACAGTCAGTCGATAAGGGGGATAGTCACTTTTATTTCCGCAGTTTAAGTTGTGAAGACCACTGGCCTAGGCAAAGTAGCTGGGGGCATCTTTTGGCCACATCACGAGGAATTTCTCGTCTTTGAATTTAACAGTCTAACACAAAACATCTTTACAAAATCTCAACAACAATTTGAGTTTGATTTTTCACATTTGAGTACTGACAAACTCGCAGTGTGCTTTGCACCATATTTATCCCTGGGCAATGAGCTCAGAATCATTCCTACAAACTACCTCAACTTGATTGGGAGCACACGACCATTTTGACGATTTTGGGTGCTGCCAGGTGTAATAATCACCCATAATAACCCTCCCTGTCCTCACGGGTACCCACTTACTCCTGGGTGGAGAGATGCAAATTAGGGTAGTCTGTCAAGATCACAACGTAAGCCTGATCACAGGATTCGAACCCTGACCTTGCGATCAGGAGTTAATACAAATCCTAACCACTGGGCTACATGTCCCCGGATTGGATGGATAAGATTGGGTAAGAACTGTAATGGTCCACCCAAACTCGGAATTATGTTTTCATGCAGGCACAGCCAAGATTACATCATACATGTGCTGTATGTAAGCTATTAAGTCAGAGAAGTCTTGTGTCTCACAATAAGAAGTTCATCTTGAAAGAACTCATGCTTTAAATCATTTTGTGGAATACATCCAAACTGTTTAGTCACAACTTGTTGAACAGTGCAATTTGCACCTGTTAATTTCTGTATTTCCTTTTTCATGTTTTGTGAACAGTGATAACTTGGGCTCCTCCGGCTTCACCTGCAACAACGACACGGCCAGACTGTGGTTGGATGTCCAAGACAGGATCCCTAGCCCCCTCAGTCCAGCCGTCTGTCCGTACGAGCGTTCCGCTCGGGACGTGGCCCAGTTCTTCTACAGCATTGCGTCCGAGGCCGGCCTGACAGCCACAGGTTAAAAAACTAGCCCCTGGTCCATCCAACAACTTCATCTGCTTTGACCCCCAGAATGGCTACTCCTGTTTCATTTGAGGGATAAAATCCTGAGTATAGGCAATCCTACCCTCCCAAGAGTCGGTGGCATATCCAGGTCTTTGATCGGAGGAGGGCAGCATCAAACTTGGTTCAAAATTCTGTCCAAACTTTTTCATCTGTAAAATGTTGACCTTTTCAATTCCTAAGAAAAAGATATATTATGTGCAACATTTTGTTGGGGCAGGGGAGGGGGTGGTGGTTGGCAACTTCAGACTCCCGGGATACGTCACCACAGAGAGTGTGTTCCAAAACTTTGAAAAATGGGTAATCTTCAAATTAAAACAAGCCTATTTTTATAGCTTTCAGATCTGTTTTGGCCTTTGATAAAGGTATATTTTAGACAGGCGTTAGGTGGTTGTGATATCCATAACCCTTTTCTCAATGGGCCTGTATGATTCTTGCAGATCTGGATCTCAATCAGTGATCCTAATGCTGGTTCCCACCATCCATTAGGTGGGTTTTGGTATCCGTGAACCGACAGCAGGTCACTGATCTTGATTCGGATCCATGTGAAACAAACATGGCCCATACAGTGAAATACCATTCACACCATTGTTCACACCATTGTTGTATTGAAACCAGAGTTCTGAAATAAAGTTTCCTTCCACTTTTTCAGTGATTTGGAAGGTAACATTTTATCTACATGTATTTTGGTTTCCAAATGTAAACAGAGATTGAGATTTAAAAAAAAAAACAGTTCGGTCCTTTCCTGCGCTGATATTGTGCATTCTAATTTACTTACGGACCAGGTGCTCGGGCGTTTTAAGGGAGGAAATGAATTTCTGTTTCTCAGGGTAATACTGCAATATGAACAGCCCCTTTTGTGTTTCAATTTGATATTTGAATTACTTGAGTTTGCTAATGTGCCGTTTAGGGATTTTCTTGTGTATGATTTTTGTCTCACGATTTGGTTTTCAGGAACCAACATTGCTACTGCTGATGTCATGACAATATGGATTCAAAGGGGTAAGCTGTAAGTGCTGTTTTTGTACAAAGTCCCAGTGTGCTTGTAGAAATGTTGAGGGCATAGGGTGGGTTTGTCTCCGGTGGACAGTCATTGGAGTCATTTGTTGGCATGTGGATACTCTTGGCTTATCTGCCCTATTTGTTCCCGATTGATTTGTTGGTAAGAACCTAAATTGTGCCCTTGAATTTGTTGGTTTTCCATTCGGGGGAATCAGTCCTCGGCGTTTCTTTTCTTATCGGACTTGTACAATTAATTGCTGTGCAAAGCTTGTAAAATGGTTTTTGTTGTGTTTGTTGTCACTAATATTGCCATGTCTTTCCCCCTCCCCCCACGTGGCCTCAGACTGCGACCAGACTTTCACTGACATCCCTTCTGGCACCGTGGAGAAGTTTGAGTCCGAGGGTTTCAGTTTAGGTCGGGATTACCCCAATAACGAATACTGCAATTATTACTTTCTGAACGGCCCTTACGACCGCTTTCTGCTTCACTTCACCGAATTCTCCTTGGAGCATGAAGACAATGTGTGTACAAAGGACTACGTGGAGGTCGGTAACACATTTTCAGCTTGTTTCTCCATTGAATTCTCACCGTTCTGTCTGAAATACACGTATGCCAGACCGTGGGGTCTTGCATTGTGGGCCACCACCAAATTCGGACAGAAACCTTCCAGCTTTCCCATAACAGTGCACAAATGACTGTTGAAGATGGAAGCCCAACTGTGACGTCACAGAAAATTGCAGTGGCATTGGCCAGTTGAAATATGCTCGAACAACTGTATTCTATGATGACAACAAAACAGGGCATCTCACGGAAAACCTTGGGTGCTGTCCCAGTGCACAGATATTTTTTCAGTGTACCAAGATTGCTAGTTAAGATTCTAAACCACAAGTTCCTTGTTCTCAGCACCGTCGTTCAGTGGCCTCTGGATCAAGACCTCGATCCAGGCTTGATAGTCATTAAATATAAAGATTAGTAGAACTTGTTGATCACTTTTGGTGCAGCTCCAGTTATTTCAAGAGCGTGTATCTCACATTCTTGCCTTCAGCTTCTTAGGTTAACATGGCTTTGATTGTTTCACGTGGGTTAAATTGTTATTTGCTTTCGGGGGCATACACTGAGTATACGGTGTCAAAATACACGTCAGGCAGGGCAAAAATCCAAAATAAATTTATATCTTCCAAGTGCAAATCCATCCTTGAAACCTTACACCTTTTGATGGGTTCTAAGCATGCAAATGTTAGGGTATAAAAAGCTTAATTGTACTGTTAAAAACCGGAGTTATGCTCAGAACAGCTAGTACATATGCATGAGAGTGTCAAGTCCGTGAAAAGGTCCTCTTTTTGTCCAATTTGTAACACCATGTTTCATTGAATACATAACCATTACATGGACTACTAATGCAAAAATTCTTGTGAATATTCTTCAAAGGTCAAAGAGTAGAATGGAAAATACCAAATCCGTAAATGGCTTTGGGGGTAAAAACTTCCAAAAACATGCATGGCACATAGCATGTGCAAAATCATGGACTTGCCCATGACTAATAAGGTTGCAGCGTGCATTTTAATAATAGCTGTGTCAACATTCCAGATTGAAGACCTGACCACAGGGCACACAGAACGCTTTTGTGGTAATCAGCGGCACCCGCTGTTCACTTCAGCCGGCAACACGGCCGTTGTGAGGTTCCGGACAAACAGCCACTCCACGTTCCCTGGCTGGGCTGCCGAAGCAAGCATCGAAGGAAGAAACAACGAAGGTTGGTCCCCTTCTATCTAAAATCTCCACATGTTCAGCATGGGTGGCCACGTGAACTTTTCAGTGACAAGCTCTTTTAATTGTGCATACCCTACGTTGTACTGTATGTGCAAACAAGAAAGCATCTCATCTTACTCATGCATAGTGTGTAATTCCTGTTTTAATCGCATGTGATCTTGGTGCTATCTGTAATACTGTAAAATTCTTTTATGCCTATTGAGTTTTCCTTTATCTGCTCTTTTTAACAATGAATTAAGAGGCAGGAGACCAGAATCCTGAGAAACTCAAACAAGTTTTCTTAGACCTTTTGTGGGTGTTCTGATTTACTTTGGAAAAAAATGCAATGTATCAAAAACTGCGGCTTGAGTTGTAAGACAAACTTGTGTCTTGAATCCATTTCCCAAACATGTTTGTGAGATCCTGGAAAGATGTCAAAGATGTCAACATTTTGCTGGCAACATATCACCATGTTTACATCCCAGCCTTAGAAACCGTTTCTCTAGATCTTGTATAAAGACAAAAATGCTTGACTCCTCTGCCCTCAAAGTAAACTCAATATTTGAGATATTTTGTTGCCGGTCCTTCTAAAGGTTAACACATCTTGAAGTTGATGCTGTCAATCTGTTGAACTCAATTCCTGACTGTGTTAAGCTAGCATAAATACAAGAACATTTGTCAACTAGAGTTTCTGGTTTGTGTCAATGCGCACCATTGTTTCCTTTTGTCATTGCGTGGACGTACATTGGTATTTATGCTTCATGTATGCATTGTTATAAGAGAAAAATTAGGCACATTTCTAATTATGATATGTGTTTATTTGGATGTGACATATATTCATAGTATATGAACCCCCCCCTTCAGCAGAAGACAAATTGTGAACTTTGTTCACCTGGTGTGAATTTTTCCCTACAGACTGTTCGTCGATCGTGACGGCCTCCTCGGGGAACCTGACCAATGCAGACTACCCATCTCCCCTGACCCACTTCCGACTGCAGGGCTGTGAGACATTGCTGCACGGCCATGTGGCAGACCGTGTGACAGCATCCTTCAACAGTGTCATCGTTGACCTGGAGGACTGCCCGGAATTGACGGTGAGTCGCTGCTGTTTGTTGCACTAGATCCTGATTTGTGAGTAGGAAAAACGGCACATGTAAATATTATCTAAGGGCTCATTTACACAGAGAATGAAGGATATTCTGTGTGATACAGAAATTGAACACACAATGAATTCCTATGGTATTTATGCTGAGTGTAGAGAAACTGCATCACTAGACAATGAACAACTGTATTTAGAAACATGAGCGATTTTGTCGCAAGGATGGAAATTTCTGGCCAATCTGTGGCCTCATTACTTATGTCACAGATGAACTTTCCTGAGTGAATGCTTTCACAATGCTTTATAATGCCCTTTATTTTTCCTTTGGGTTGCTGTATTTGCTGTGTTCGCCATATATGCAAATGTAAAATTTTGCATGGCATTCCTTTTTCCAATATCCAGAATCCTATTGAAGTATTCAGGAATGTTTAGGTTAATCATATTGCCACTATTAAAAGTGGCATGCTTATCAAAAGTGACCTTTTTGAATTCCGAGTTTTTTGTTACATGTAAATTACTGATGCTACTGATGCACACGTACATGTAAGTGAAATTTAGGTAGTAGCATTCTGTCCTGTTCAAGATTGCATTAAACATTTATATGAAGAGAGACATGACTGTCCCATAAATGTTCCCAAAGCCTTGTTTCATTGAAACACAGACTGAACTGCAATCCGGGCTACTTTTTTGTGTCCACAGATTATCGATCATGTGTCGGCAACACCTATTATTGAAGTGTCTGGGAAGGTGCTCCCATTCTCCTGGACATCCATTTCCAACGAGCTCATACTGTGGTACTGCGCAAGCCTGCCGTATCGTTCGTATCTCTTCTACGAGGGCAACTTCAAAGCTACCATGAGCCCATCCCCGGCAAGTACGTAAAAAAAAGGTGCCATTCCACCGTAAACAAATATCAGGGTTTTAGTATGTTTTTGGGATGTATGGGGGTCTGCTGGGCACCTGAAGGCCATTTGAGACATCCGATGTTTCTTTGGTGTACACGAGTAAAGCTTTGGTAACATGGATACCACATTTTAATTGGGGGCAAATTCAAACACCCAATTGCCAAATGTTTGCCAGAAACTTGGAACAGGATCCACACACTGGAATCAGTGTGTGGATCCTCCTACCACTGTTACATCAGATCAGTATCTGATGTAACAGTGGTAGTTTCACACAGTGACAAGCCCCCCCCCGACTTAACAAAAAATAAACATTTGTGTATCTGACGCCACTTTGTTTGTGCAAAATTCTTAAAGCCTTTTTAAAACAATCTAAACCAATAGGAGCCTCAGTATGCTCCACCCACATAACGTCCATTGGCATCAGGGTGTCAACTTGGTGATACACTGAGACTTAGGGTTCAGTCGGCTCTTTTCTGATGCAGATTAAAACAAAATGACCAAACTAATGGACTAAATACTGATTCTGTTGGATCCAGTCTCAAATAAATGTTTCTGTGGGTGGTTGTACCTGTCCAATGTCGGAGTTTCACTCAGGTTTCTTCACTATGATTAACAGACATTTCTTTCCATGTTCAGCATGCGTGCAGTACTTGGATGCGGAATTCCCTGGCACCTTCGATTGGCCGTCGACATCCCTGGTGACAGGCCAGCGGAACTGCTACATTGTCATACGCACCCAACCAGTGCTCAACCAGCGGATCATCCTAACCATCAGGAATCTCGTCCTGAAGGACAAAGACTGCCACAGCTACATGAAGGTACTTGAAATCTTGAATCCCTTGCAGTGAGACAGTTTGGCGTTCCAACAACGCTTGTCCAGTACGGGGCTATTCAGGAACAGCAAGGCACGCTTGTGATAGACTGTCCCTATCGGCGTAGCCATACTCTGAATCACTCACACGCTTTGTTCCCAAAAGATGTTGGCTTTTTGAAATATCGAACTGCTCATCGCAGGGTTCCATGGTAACACTGATTAACCCTGTTACTTAAAGTTCCACAGAGGAAATCATTTGCTTACAGTACAGGTACCAGTATTTAACTGCATTTGCAGTTGCTATTTGGCTGTTCCTGACTCGAAATATCAGTCAAGTGAGTAATCAGAAACACTGAGTGGACATTTTGAGTTTGAGAGACAGAATGGCACCCAAAAAATAAACCTACGGCAAAGTTGGTTCCTGCTGCCAAAAACTAAATGTTCGTTAAAAAAATGCCGGTTGGCATACTTCTGTACCTTCAAATGGAAAAAGTTTTAGAGACTTTGCTTTTTTTGTTAACACTGCCATAACTTGATCTAACCTCAAAAGAAGGTTTGCAAGTGAAAGTAGAGTGTCTTTTTATAATAGTAAAAGATAGCATTGTATAAAATGAAACAGTGGCCCAAGGAACATGAAGAAAGCATTTGATTTGACACCGGAAATACTGGTTTCCATTTTCAGGTCACAGATACCACCACAGAGCGCAGCGACACCACCTGCCAGACAGCACAGCAACCATTCACATGGACGTCCGACGCCAACGAGGTACATTTATTCCTGCTTCAATCAGGCCCCGCTTTTTGATAACAAGGCCTCACTGTGCAAAGTCCATGAACTTCTTAGTTTTACATCAGACCCAACTCTGCCATTCATTAGCGTGACCGCAAGGAACCTATCTTGTTCTAACAAATTCTAGCACTTTTTATTGAACTTACGAAAACAAGGCTACCCCGGACTTGAAAGCCTTATGATAGAGAGCAGTTGCTGGTCCATGGCCATCACAAGCAGGTCTGACAGAGTCAAAAGTAATTTCGGAGCAGTTTTATGAGACAAAACCTTGTAGAAAGCCAGCAATAGTTTTGTTGATTAGAAGCTGTTCCTGGAAACATCTCTCCTCACAGTCAGTAGAACTGAGAGTGACAAGTGGCTGTTTGTTTCTTTTTTTTCCCACGACAGGTGATTGTGCAATTCATCAGTGGGAACTCATTCAGTATTCACACAGTGGATGGCCACTATGCCAGTGCTCCCCGCCCAAAACTCGATGGTAAGACTATGCAGCATTGATCTTTTTGAACATCAAGTAAAGATAAACTTTTTGTCTTCCAAGGTGGTCTGTTTGGCATTCGGGTTTCCTGAGATGAAGCTGAAGGAAAAATAGAACACTCCACAAATACTCAAAGGAGGCTGTAGGATTGTTGCGTGCATTTATGCTTGGAATATTGTCAGTCGATATCCGTGAGTTTGAGTGGAATATAGAATAAATTGTTATGCCTGTGTTCCACAAACCGTGAGGACGAAGACCGAGTGGTATGTGTGACTTAGATGTACTGTGTTCTTCTGTGTTCCATGACTTGTAGTAAGATACATTTATCTTCAAGCAAACTTAATGTGTGCATCATATTCAAATGATGGCATAGCTATAAATTTGCCTTGTAGACACAATGCAGTTTATACCTTGAAATAGTGCACTACAGGGAAAGCAATGTGGATCTCAGAATGTAGTGCAGTATTTGGCCATGGATCAACCAATCGAAGAAATAGAGGTTTCAAGTTTGTGTGAAGATGGTGGGAACTATCGTTGCTCGGGTCCCATGTAAAAATGCCAACAGTGGTGTTGGTAGTGGGGTCCTTTTGCACATCTTCTTTTTGCTCTCTGTACCAGAGAGTCAGACGTTCACCGGCATGGCGGGATTGTTCACCAGCCCCAACTATCCAGAGGATTACCCCTCCAACCTGAGGATGGACTACCTCCTGCACGGCAAGGCCCACGAGATCGTCTTCGTCAACTTTGTGGAGCTCAACCTGGAGATGCCCAGCACCACCCCACTGGCGAGCCCCCGCTCCAAGCGGCATGTACTCTACAAACGCCAAGCCGTCACCATCACCCAGACGGCCTGTGAATATGACTCCATTGAGGTATTGTTTGCAATTTCAGAAAGGCCGTCTTGTGTCATTGGTAGTAATGCTTAGCATTCCAGCACCAATTGAGTATCAATGTGTTTTAATGGCGTATTATAACCATTCACCTGGCCCAGAAACACTCCTATATATTCAACTCCCTTGAAAGTATATACAGCCATGAGCCATCGTTGTAATTGTTTCAGTCACTACCAGGTTTTACCATGCCCTCTTTGCCCTCACAGGTACCCTGTATACTTGGGTAGTTTATTGACTCAAGTACGCTGGATGGTTAAACAGTTCACCAACATTGTCTTGCATTGTATTTTCTCTTTGGTGATGCTGTAAAACACTACGGTGCTAAGGCGGATCAGCCCGCATAGCAGATGAACTATAGGGCAGTTTGGGTCGGTACAGGGACCATCATTGGGATGCCTACGCCGGCATAAACAGATATTGGTGGATACGGTAAAGTCCCACCGAAAGAGAAACTTGTTTGTCCTAATTTTGCTTTGCTCACAAGTTCCTGAAAAGGCTATTTAAACTATGTGGTGTGTGAGCAATTATGTAGGAGAACAAATTCTTTATTCTTAATTTCACCTCCCCGAGAAATTGCATCATCTGCCAAGCTGTAAGTAAAATGCAACTCAAAATTTACGAGATATCCTTGTAGAGGCAAGAGTTGACTCGTGTGAATGTCAACAATACCAGAACATATTTTAAAAACCATTCAAAAGTGGTTTTTGATTCAGAGGCATTTATTTGCCAACAGCTGCAAGTTTTAATCCTTGCTCCTTGTTTTTTTTTACTAGATCAAAGATAACCTAGACACGACACGGAATGTTAGATATTGCGGCAACCAGCTGCCTTTCAGCTGGGTGTCCTCCGGCAATGAGGCTATGGTGACATTCATCACAGATGGCAGCGTGGTCAAGAAAGGCTTCAAGGCAGAGTACATATTCCAGCAGCGCCCCGATCCAACAGGTATTTTACACTTGTAGTTTAACGTGTAGTTTTAAACACTTGTAGTTTTAAACTTGTAGTTATAGCCCCTAACTGTGGAAAGACACCTTAATGGCCGAGGCTACAGTTGGGAACAGGTCCAGGGATACATCTTGATGATCTCAGGCTACGTCTAGGCACAGGGTTGGGCTTTCATGTAGGGTGGGGCTGTATTTGGGCTTTGGGGCTACATTTAGTGAAAACAGACAGTATTGGTGTATATGTGCATCTCATGTTTTATCCTGGTTGGTCCCATACTTAAAGGTATTCCAGAGCTTTCCTGGACCAGGTTTTACTGGATGCCCCAAATCACACAAGAATGTGTGATTTCACAGCAAATTCCTCGCTGATTTAACACAAAATGCTTCCTGATGATGTCAAGCTTGCTATTATGTTTGCCATAGCATTGAATATGATTGCCTTCACTAATGCCAGATATTTTCAGTTTTCAGGCAGTTGGTGAAAAAGTCTGTGTAATGGAAAGTTTGGATTATACAAAGGTGTTAGTATTACATCCAATTGCTTAATAGGTTGTGCTCATCTAGTGGAATTTGCCAGCAAACTTGTACCTCCCAATAGACCTCTATCATTGGGCAGCCATCTTGCTTTTCTACCATTCAAAACAATGTAACCAACCTCAGGCAGGAAAGAAAAGTAGTCTGTTCCCCTTTATCAATATCTGAAGATGTATTACTATTGCCAGTAGGTCCACAGGGAACAAAGCAAGCATGGCAGCATCATGATAAAGGTCTACACGAAAGTGACTTCAGTTTGTCATATTTCTTTTGGGGGGGTGTTCTCCTCCCCTTTTCCAGGCTGTGGGGGCATCTTTGAGGCTTCCTCCGGTGCCTTTGACTCGCCCGGCTACCCGGGCATCTATCCCCGCAACTCCGACTGCACCTACATCATTCTGGCACTGGCCAACCAGCGCGTCAAGTTGACCTTCACCAGTTTCAACACCGAATCTGACGACGAGTGTGAGAAAGACAATGTGGAGGTAACAATGCAGCTCCTTAGTATTTCTAAAGGGGGAGTATTTTCCACATCAGGGCTTTATCTTTGTTTTGGGCTTTATGTCCGGCATGAAACCACCTCTGTTGAACTAATTTTCAAATTAAAATTCAAAGCAAGTTTTAGAGGTTTGTGGTAGCACCATGCAAGGATACCTCTTTTTGAGTATGTTTGGTTCCGAAAAGGAGGGTACTGAACGTTTCGGAAATTATGCTCTATCTGCTATCAGGAGACTCCTGGCGATGGATAGGGCATACTATCCGAAATGTTGTGTACCCTCCGTCTTTTCAGAACCACATTTACTCAAAAAAGAGATGTCCTTCCACGGTGCTTCTTTACCTAAAATTGAAAGTAGTTCCATATTTTGGTAAATATGGGCTCAAAACTCTCAATTCCGGTGGATAAAAATAAGTTTGAGCTCGATGTAAAGACCAAACTGAGACTCGGGAAAACCCTCAAAAGTTACCATTTTTGTCTTGTGGCCTATATGTGGTTAAGAATGTTCCATCTGAAGCAGTGTTAGTGCTCACTCAGCTTAGAATGTACATGCGTTTGGAATTTATGTGGTGTCATCTCACATTGGAAACTCTTTTCACAAGAACGGGCAAGTTTCAAGCTGCCTCCTTCTTTGTAATCATGAGAAATTTTTCCACCATTCCTTATCCAGGTCACTGACAAGCTAACCCAGAAGGCAGACCGTTATTGTGGCAACCTGGCCACTCCCTTCAGCTGGACGTCAGACTCCAACCTGGTCTTTGTGGTCTTCCATAGCGACAGTCAGCGGCAGTACGGGGGCTTCACCGTGGAATACGAGACAGAAGACAGGCCAGAAAAGACAGGTAACGCTTGGTGGAAGATATGCAGCAGTGTTCCCAAAATTGTTAAGCAGCAATTTCTATGTTCCGTGAGTCTCAAGGGAATTCTTTGTAGATCTCGAGGGGTGAATGCTGTGTGTGTGCATCTACTTAATATCAACACTACAACTAGAGGGGGTTTTGACTTAAGGACCTGGGGATACCTTCACAAATGCTGGGATAAGCAGTTGCTTCAAGAATGTTATGAGTGGTAGATACAGGTGTTTGTAAACAGAGCTTGGGGACCCTTGGAGGATGCATGTCAAATCCATGATTTTGTAAGTTCAGAATAGATTTTCTAATTTCCAAGAGTGATGAATTAATGCAAGTTACCTGTCAAACAAAGAGTAATAGTTTGAAATCAATTCTGGTGATATTTCCATGATATGTCACATCACAAAGGTCAGATGTAACAGGGACACAAACAGTCACACTATTAGACCCCAAATTTATAGAATGACCCATGTGACACCACTCTTCTTGAAACGAGAAAGCTATCCCATCCACCGCTTCTTGGTGCAGCTCAGCAACCTACAGATTATTGTTGAAAACCTGTCGATTCATGCGAAGGCTGCCTGCCTGCCTGACCCGTGTTGTTTCTTTAGTCTGTCAGTACAACTTCAATGACCAGTCTGGTGAGATCCAGAGCCCAACATCCTCCAGCCACTACCCCAACCTCAGGGAATGTAACTACGTCATAACCGTGGAACCTGGCTATGGCATCCACCTGGTGTTTGTCGAGTTTGTTTTGGAGGGTCCGGCACCTAGCGGAAAATGTGAATATGACTACGTCCAGGTGAGCGTATCTCTCCCTAAAAATAGCCCAAGCAAATCCTCTGATTTCAATATGATTTTACATACACCCTGTGGGCTAGGGTTAAAACTTGCTGAGAATCTCTTCTGATATGTGTGCCAAAAACTCATTTCAACTGATTCACCAGGTTTTTCATAGTCGGATCAGTCCCATCTCAGTTATTCTGCTGTAAAATGTTAATCCGTCCACCACAAAGTTGATTCCTTTTTGGATGTCACGGATGGCTATAAAAGCACTTGCCTGTCAGCACTGTGGCACGAGATCAACTTCCACTCCGGGTCATATGTGAGTATTGAGGTTTTGTTGATTCTCTGGCCTCGCCCCAATCACTTGGCTGTGGCTTAAACACAGGACTTCAAAGGAACCAGCTGTAGCTATTACCTTTTACTCTGCATTCCTTGGATTCACTTTTAGTCTCTGGCTGTGCTAAGTCATCAGATGTGCGTCGTTTGGCAGCTGCCTATGGCACCATAACGTGCCCTCTCTTCGACCATGTTGTGTTTGTATCATTTTAATGCCACCTTGTGACTGTGAGAACAATTAGCCCCCAACATAAAATTGAAATAAACCCTCCCCTTTCTGCAGATCGAGGATGCTGTCTCAGGTACGTCAGACAAGCTCTGTGGCACCAAGAGTCCCTTTGAGCGACTGATCAGCACCAACCAAGTCAAGGTGGTCTTCAAGAGCGACTTGATTGTGTTTTACAAGGGCTTTAGGGCCACCTATGAACAGGTCGACCTGAGCACTCGGTCAGGTAGGCAAGAGTGCGACATCACATGATTTTGTTATTTTCCTTTGAAAAGTTGGTATTTTTTGTTCAGGACTTTGGGCTAGGCATACATCATTGTTTTGGTGGTGCGACCATTATTAAGCACCTTGCACAAGCCATCTGGGATTAGCAAATAGGCTGGGCGGACAGCCTGGTTCCCACCTCGATGATTATTGAAAAGTTCAGCGGACAATGGACAGTCCGGGACTAGATTACCTGCATCCCCTGTTTTGTGCATTTCGACTTGACAAGGAATGACAAACATCAACCAAGGACCCTCTTTTGTTAAAACATAGAGACCGCAAACCAACTTCAGACAATCGCGTCAGTACACCCTATGAAATTTCTCTCAAATAGAATGTTTTAGTTTGGAGAAATTGTCACTGCAAAACCAGTTCCCAGCTTAAGACTGTTGACTCTGTATCTGTCATTTTGTTGCATTAGTGGTGCTTTTATGACATTGCGTTCAGTTCTAACTTTAGAAGGACTCTAAGGTCTTTTCTTTTATTATCACATAGATTGCGATAAGGACCTCACCGCTCCATCTGGTGTCTTCACAACTCCTGATCACCCTGCCAACTACCCGCTGAGCAAGGAGTGTCGGTTCCACATAGTCGTGGCTAGCGACCAGCGTGTCAAGATCACATTTTCCGACTTCAGCCTGGAGGGCTATCAGAATTGTCCCTACGACTTTGTTGAGGTAGGTTTTCATTTTTTTACATTTTATAGATTCTACTGCGGTCTTCATTATTTTGTCATCCGAATAAACCGCAAAAAGAATTTGGCAGTTGGACGAAATACAATTGTGGCACTGAATTTCTTCCATTTGATAACTAAAAAACCTAAGCCTCTCTTTCTGAATGCGTAACACTACAAAAGGTTCTCCAATACCTGAAGAAATACGAAAAAATTCCACATTGGGTGATATTTGTGCCTATTTCTTGACATCGTATCATCCACCTCATTGTCATTTTCCCCCTCAGGTATCGGACGTTGGCAAGAACAACAAGGAGAAATTCTGTGGCAGGAAGCCCAGCGCATTCAGCTGGACGTCAGAGACAAATGACGTCCTCGTGTTTTTCCACAGTGATGACAGGACGCCCTCAACAGGTTTTAGTGCCTCTTACGAGTCTCAGCCCCTACCGATACAGGCTGCCGTGAACACGGGTAGGCCCATAATGCTTGATGTTTATACCTCTCTTCTGGATACGATATACTTTAAATACTCAATACGAATGATGTTTTGTAACCCTCTGGAAGTGGGCAATGCACCTGCACTGAATGTGAATGAGATAAAGAATAGCTGGTGTGCTTTTACATAGCAATGATGTCATTTTTGTGGGAATACATCTCGTGGGTGCACATTTATGCATGGTTGAAAAACCTGATTCTTCTTTGTCACTGAGGGGACAGCTCTCTTCAGAGAAGATTGGCAGTTGAATGGGTTGCTAGTCATCAGATTCTTGTATGGTCCTTCAAAAGCAAGAATTTCACCAGAAATAGAAATATGAAATATTGCAGTGAATGGGGGGGGTAGGTTGACTTGAACAGGTCCATGGTTTCCCTCTCTTAAAAATTTTTAAAAGAATTTTTAGGTTAGGATTACCTTATCTGTGTTGCAGGAAAATGTAAAATATCGTAGGTCAAAATTTTTGCTGTGAAAAAGTGTTCAAATGTATGAAAAGACTAATTTGAGTTACATGTATATATGTTTTACCATTTTTCTCAGCAACGGGGAAGTAAAGGGATATCCACTCATGGCATGTTATGTACACAGGTGGTCCTGTGTGGTGCTGCCATTTTTATGCATTCATAAATGATGCCCGTGTCTGTTTATTTAGCGCAGAGAGCCGTTCAGAAGGGATGAGTTCTTGTTTGTCTCTTGTAACGTATCTAGGTTGTTACAGTGACTACAACATCATACTGAGGGCCGGCACCGGCAAGCTGACCTCGCCCAACTATCCCCGCGATTATCCGCTGAACGTGGACTGCAGGATGCGCATCGAACTTGACGATGAGAAGCTGTGCCAGATCACATTCACTGACTTTGAGCTGGAGGATGAGACGAATTGTGGCTACGACTACCTGCAGGTAGCTATTAACGCCCCACTGTCTGTCCCATGAAATAAGAAATGGGTTCTTGTCCAAGCCTTGGCTTAAACTCTTGGCTACTGATGTCGGGAGTCTATGGCCACATCTTGTGGCCGTGACTATCTGCAGGTAACTATCCCCCCACACTCCTGTCAAACCTTTAGATCAGAACTTGGTTCTTGGCCAAGTCTTGGCTACGAATCCGCCTACAGTTAGAAGTCTTTTTTTATCCATGATACCAAAGTGACACAAACTCCGACTTTGGGCCCGGAGCAGAAAACTGGTCCACATTGGGAGCCTCTGGAGTCATGAAGTTCGACTACGGCAAACCTTGAGCTGCTGATGCACTGAAATTTTCTTAGCAGAGAAAGAATGGAATCCCTTGGCTGCACCTTGATATTAAACATGACTCTGGAAACTGGCTGCAGCCACAAACCATAGACTTGCACCACAGACTTGTCATCTTGTGTGCTTTCGGCACTATTGAAGAATGCCAGAGCCACTTTTGAGTTGAAGGCCTCAGGAAGAATCTTGGACAGTGTTTAAGCAATAGGAATCCTTAACATTTTAAATTCTACACAACGTCCATTTTCATCATGCCAACCTGAAGTGGCATCAAAACAGAGCTCAGTTGCCTCCATCTAGAACAAAGTAAACTCAAAAATGGGTCCTGTGACTTGTGACTAATTTTCAGTGTGGGTTACATATGGAAACCAGGCTTAACATCCTGTCCTTTGTACTCCTTCAGCTGACTAGCATTCCTGACGGTGACACCGTGGCCTATTGTGGCCAGCAGACCACACCCTTCACCTGGCAGTCAAAATCGAGCACCTGCGAGGTCCTCTTCCATAGTGATGAGTATGTCCCTGCCAAGGGCTACCAGGCGATGTACGCCTCCGTGGACTCCTCAGTGCAGGGCAGTGCTGCACCAGCCCAGCTTGCCGTAGCATCGGCCTGCGACCAGCAACTCGGAGGTTCATCGGGGACCTTCACCTCACCCAACTACCCAGGCAACTATCCTGTGAACACAGACTGCACCACCACCATTGAAGTAGCCGACGGCTACCGGGTGAAAATTGAGTTCCAGGCATTTGATGTGGAATGGCAAGACAGGTGTGAATGGGACTGGGTTCAGGTAAATATTGGCACAAGGAAATGACATAATCTAACAAAGTTTCCTTCAGAATGGGTAAGGTTATTAGCAGGATGTTATTTTTTTTCAACAGACCGGGAAGTCCGCCTTTGATTGCCTACTTGAGACATTTTTGTATAGTAATAGAGAACATATACATGAGCATAAACATTCCTGTATGCCTTAAATTTTTTTGGCTTACTTGTGAATTTGATAGGTGAGAAAAGCACCGGAGTCACTTCCAAATTGTCTGACATCATTCCATTCAAAAACGTAAAACATTCATAAAAAAGAAACAAACATTAGAAAGGCACTCTCGTAAATTGCTGTATCACTTGCACTGTAAAATATCTCCTTTATGACAAAGAGTGGTTTATGGGAACTTTACAGTATATGTCTAGACTTAAAGAATGTACAATGTACTCGGTTTAACCTCTGGAAACACACAGGTGGACAAATTTGCACCTGCGGTTCTCGGAATGATACATCCTCCAAAAAGAGTTTCACGGGACACCCAAAACCTACTTCTCAGATGTCCCCATTTACTCCCTTGTCACAAAATTATATTGAAGTGGAAAGGTTCAGGAATGTCAGGGTTGAGGCTAATTTTGTGGGAACTTTGTCGTTCATTTCTCGTTCAGATTACTGACTTGGGCACACAGGAGGCGACCAACTACTGCGGAGTGTACTCCAGTGGTCTGGACCACACATCGACCACCAACATGGTTAGTGTATTGCTACACAGCGACAGCTGGGTTCCTAGGCCAGGGTACTCCGCCAAGTTTACCGCCTTATTACAATAATTCGTAAAGCTTAGCAAAGGGCATACATATATATAATTTAATTTATTGGTTGATTTATGTATATTTAAATGCTAAATATTACAAAATCTGCAATGTTAATCATTAATTTCAAATGTATTCAAAATAGTTTGTGACATTGTGAAAGAAAACTCTCATATTGGAGGCTTGTGAATAATGTTGACTACAGTTCATTGTGCACAATTTAGAGGTGACATAAACTGAACTGAAAACAAATTACAAGGCCTGTGCCTACTCTGTCAAAATCTTGCTGGCAATATTCTGAATGAGAAGAGCCAATGTGCAGAAATGTTCAAACCTGTCACCAAGTAGGGCAATAACAAGGGTGGTTTTTCATACATAGGATCTGTATGTGTTCTCAATTCATGCTCAGTGAAGAGATCAATATACACATATGTATTAGTGTTTCTATGAATTGATATCAATGCTTTGAATCATAATTAAATGTTTGTTTTATGTAAACCACTAGCGAACTACTTGCTTGTGCCACATTGAAACAATACATGCACACAATGCACTACATGTACAATGATCCAAGTTTAATATGCCCCTAAAATAGAGCTATTCTCAAAATGGAAAAATATGTATCATTCTGTGAAATGGTTCAGCTAAATCAGGAGAAATGTACATCAATTCATTTTAAGATTTAATGTATTTTGTTCATAGTTTTGATAAAAGTCTTCTGGACATGACATGTATAAGGATTTTTTCCTGTACCTGTGATTCTTCATGCATCTTGTGGGTTATGACTACAAAAATAGAGCAAAACCATAATGCTTTACACTTAAGCCTCATTCAACGTTCCACTTAGAATTCTTGTGCTTACACTTTAATCCACCGTTAAAAAAATTATTTTCTTATTCATTTAAACAATGCTACATATAAAGAAATAAAAAAATCTATTAAAAAGTAAAATGTTTGGGTTGTTAATTTCTCTTAGTACTTCAAAATGTTTAGTAGAGCTGTCTAATAATTTCACAATTTTCAATCAATTTTAAATTTATTCTCAAGTACATTTTCCTTTCATTGAACTTTACATATTTATTAATCAATACAAAAATTTCATTTTGTTTGAAGCATCCTCTTTTCAATATCAAAATGTTTAGATTTACTGTTGTGAAGATGTGCACTTGACAGTGCTGTTGCTAGGATTTTACTAGTGGGGGTACCAGTTTTCAATGATATCCTTTTTGGGGCAAGATTTTGTGAGCCTTGTTCAATATCCATTCGTTTTTGGGGGGGGGGGGGTTACTGGGGGCATCGGGAATTTTGAGGGGCATGTGCCCCAGGCCCCCCGTGGCTACGCCACTGAGTGTAGAGGTCAGAAGGTCGAAGAGAAAGAGACAGGATAACGGACAGAGAGGAAGGAAAGGGCATCAAGTCGATAAGAGCAAATGATCAGTTCTGCAGTATGAATTTATACATGCCAAAGGAAGAGTTATTTTTCAGGATTCAACATTATTTCTTCAAGATACCAGTAATGTTTGAGGCATTTGTCTGCAAGTTTCACATTAATTGAAATTGAGAGCATTTGACATACATAAAAGGAACAAGCTCTATAAGTTTTCTTTTGCAGCCAGTATTGGGTTCTTTGCATATTGAATCAGCAACTCGGTTGATTTGTGGCACATGTATTTTTCGTGGATTCAGGAATACAGTAGTTGTGAACTATTTATTTTGGACTTGATAGCATCTAGTTCAATGGACCTGTAATATAATGGGCATCACGCTTCGTTTACACGTGCACTCTCCTATGACAGTGAGGTGGGATGCAATCTGTTAACCCCAATAGGAAACTACACAGCTTGACGTAATTATGTTTTAATTCTACTACAAATGAAAATGCCATTAGTTTTATGCTGTCTTGGATTTTATTTAGCAAAAATGGTTGACAGAGCTGGCCTGCAGTCTAAGCCTGCAAGATCTCTAAAACTCGGGTATATTTAGAAGATTCTTAAGGCCTGAGTTTTGTCTCTGTTCCTGCCAGGATCACACATGTTCTAATGGAAGCTAAATCACAGACTTGCACGGCATAGGATTTTTGTGCAGTGGAGGCTTGGCCGGTGGGGTTCGAGAATGTATCAAGTGCTGTAGAAACCACAGTAATTGAGCTGCTGTGTGGGCTCTGATACCACACTACTAACCCATCCTAAGGGTCCACACCAAGAAGAGAAGTGCAGAAATGAAGCCCATCCCAGCACTGGGTGTGGTAGCTGTGGACACAACCAGTTCGAATTTGAACTCCACAGGAGCAGTCTTCTCGTTCATCCATTGTCGGGCGCGGTCCGTCTTCAGGAGAGGCCCCACCTCTTGGCGTATCCTCTTGTTGTAGTGGTTGTAGTATGTCAGCTAAATGAAAATCAAGGACCACTCTATTTAAGTGCATGTTGCTCCCTCAAATGAAATAACTTTAATAGTAGCCTTTATTTATAAGTCATTGGTGGTCAGTTATCCGTGACTGCAGAAACACTAGTAAAGGTATTGAGGGAGCTGTAACGAATCAAACTTTCCAATAGTTATCCACTATCTTAGGTATTTCCTGGTACAGAATTTATAAAAGAAGCATAAAGCTTGGTACATGTAAAGACATGTTTCAATTCGAAGGCAAATCACAACACATGTGCTGACATCACAGTTCATGTTCACCAGGTCAATATGCACAGGGAATTGGCCTTGAAAAAGGAATGATGATGTGAAACAAAGTATTAACCAGCGTTCATTTTGAGAAGCAGGTTCAAAGATTAAAAATCAAGTTGACAGAATGAAGTTTTCCTCGACCCCATATATTCATCCAAGTGCATAATTCATCATCTCAATGCACTTGGAGCAACTGTTACACAGGTAGCTCTGTTGTAAACATACCAAACATTGGCACCTTCAGAAAAGTGAATTGTATTTGAACACAAACGAAGCTATACAAGGTAGGATAATTGTGTTTTCCTTCTTTCTTGTTGGCTGACAGCCAAATACTTGACTATCATAATGTTACTGTTAACATGAATGTTTAAAATGAAATGTAGCTGAGACTTTCAGAGAGACGAAAACTTTCCCAATCAGCATTAAACAATCACAAAGACTGTTCCTTACAATATACATGTATATCAGAGACACAGGTATCTCCAAATTTTCAACTTTAATTTCATTCCATGATACCTTTCATGTATACATACATGTATATGGACCTGTTTAAAGTTGTGCAAATCATAGTCCTAAGAGACAGCCCTCACAAGAATCAAATCAATGACAAGGTACCTGTTTGGGTGTCATCAGGCCGAAGTCAATTAGATTAGGCTCGAAGGGCACCAGAGAAATCATCTCAAAGGTCATGTACTTGTAGGTGTAAAACTGGTGCTGAAATGAAAACATAGTGAATGGACATCGTTACCCTCTTCACTACACAGCATTAGTTTTTGAGTGGACAGACAAGTACTTTTTCTCGTCCCACAAACATATAATGGGCAGTTTCACGGGAAAGGTTGAAAAATGAAAAAATGGATATTGATGCTTTTTTCGATTGGAAAACTTTGCTGAAACTTAATGCTTTTTGCCTCACATGGAGTTTTACATTGTTGCAATCTCCAAAAAAAATTTCAAGGCCTTACGCATTATGGTTCTCAAGATATCAACTAAAACAGGTGCTAAAACACAAGATTTGGAGTATCATTCAAATTTTCTAGAAAGTACAATTGATGTGAAATAAAATCAAATGGTAGTAGAACTGCCTGGTCTCACGTGGACATTAAGATGTGGTCCAAGAAAGTGTATACCAAATTTCATTGGAATTGATTGACCATTTTTGACACTGTTTTGAGTGAGACATCGGTTTGTTAGTTAAATGTTTTTCTGAACATGGTATTTCTTCCAGAATGGAAAGAAATGAAATGTAACTCATTACCCATCAACACAACACTACACACTCTAGTAACCTAATATCAAAATATTGTACTGCACTGATCACAAGTAAATAAGATATAAATGCTCATGAATATGCCATGCAAATGTTTGTTAAAAACATCCTTTCCTGACCATGGCATCCCATGATTTGCAGAAAGTCAGAAAAATTGTTTTTGAGGCATTATCTGGTAGCTTGGCATAGACTTACATGATCAAACAGACTATAAAAGAAATCGGACTTGAACCGTGCTTGGTGTCATGGCACTGTCGTTAAACTTCACTGTCCTTTCCTGAACATTTAATTTAACACAGTACCCAGTTAAGCCACTGTTGCTTAAATTTGATGGAATGTGCTTCCATTGTAGAGTTTGTGTTTTAACATTAAAACCAATTAATTGGCCCAAAAATCCTGGTATTTTGTTTGGGGGTCATTTACTGCGACATTATGTCCACATAATATGAGTAGTATATGCCCATATCAATTATCCATCTAATTCACACTTAATCAAATACTTATCAGAAATTGGCTGATTTACAGTTTCATACAGGCAAACTCACAAAATTAATGCATCGGTTTGCCTTAATTTCAGTAAGATAAACTATTTTAGACAAGTTGTGGGGTATTAGAGTGTTCAGGAAATGACACTTTTGTAACAGGTTTGAAACCATCTACCTACACGAGTTTTAAACATTACACTCTGTGTTCACAGCCATTTCATTGGTTTTACCATAGAGCTCTGTGGTTTTACCTATGAAAAATGAAACAAGTCAGCTTATCAGGCACGGATCATGTGTTGATCACTCTTCAGTTGTTTTAATTTTATACATTTCTAAAACATCCTTCAGTATAGTTTTCACCATGCATATGTATGCAAGAAGCCATGTTTCAAATGGTTTTAATCCCTGCCTGAAGCCAATAGTGCACTGTTGAACAAGCAGCCTTAACATGGCAGAGAAACTGCAAATTAAATTTAACTGGGACCTCAGGACGAGAAAGAAATGTCTGAAGAAGGGGCCTTGCAGGACAACTGTGTATTTAAACAAACTGAAGGAAGAAAGCCAAGTGATGTATAGTATGAAGAATACAAAGCAAAGGAAGAATAAAAAGCAAAGGAGAGAAAGGCGAAAAGCTATGAAAGTTTATGGCAGAAGTAAACTTGCTGAGGTTGATATTCTTTAAATGATAAGTGCAAATAATTTGTTCCTGCACAGTTTATGTATTCATACATGTACGTATATATGTATATTGGTACATTTTCAGAATATTTCAGTTAATTATTTGGAAAATCCGTGCTGGGTGGCACAGCCAATTTGAACCCAAGAGCTGGGCGGAAATTTACAGTACATCATGGCTAGAACGCTGGCATAGTAACATAATTATGTGGACTATATAACACATGTTTTCTAGTTTTATTTTGTACTTCATAGCAAAACATGTTCAAGTGATTATACTGATCCTGTCTATCTAATTAACTTTATGATAAAATTTCTTTATAGGATCAAACTTGATGAAAGGTAGTATTATGTTGAAATTTTGTCCTTTCCTGAACAAAATGAACCGTTTTCATAGCATCAAGAGAGGCCACCATAACTCTTGAATGCAGTAACATAAAAAAAACAAGTCTTTGATAGCTGTTCTCCCATATATGTTGCCCTTGGACAAAGGAGAGTATACTGAGCAGGATGCATGATTTTCTGAATTAGCAGAAATGACAGGTGGTGTTTTAAGAAAAAAAGAGAGTAAAAAACTTAATTTTCCCAAAATATAAGAAAATATGTGTTATTTTTTTTACAGCATAACTTGTATTAGCATTGAAGACATGAGTACTGTGGTGGCTGTCAACGAATTTAAGGCAACCCCAAACATGTCTGGAATGTGGAAATAGCAGTTTATGATACATACTTTCAGTTGACAAAGTTTATGAAATGCCAAATGCAAAGTGTCTTGAAATTAAAACAGGAAAAGGTTTAAGCCTTGAAATTAACATTTTCTGTTACCTTTATTCATACACTTACAATAGCCCAACACGGTGTATTGATATAAGAAGTTTCATTTTTGACCCCTCGTGAGACTTTTTTGCAACCTTTTCCGTGAAACTGCCCTGATGAATATGCAATAGCGTTTAAAGTATGCAAAATGAGTAGTAGAGCATTAGCAATTACAGTACTTCCAAGGTCTATATAGTGGGGGTTCCGATGTGAATCTTTTGGGAGAAAATATACATGCATAGGATTGAAGTCCAAGAATCTATGAAAGGAATTATAGGCTTGGACTCGAGTCTGACGATGCAGATACCCACATCTCTTTCGCACCAGTGTCACCATGTGTCCTAACTCCAATACTCCTACTCACTGGTCAGAATTTTAACCGCACTGCCTGTTGATCTGTTTGCAAGCAACTCAGAGAAGGCATAAGTAGCCACAACACTAGTCAGTAACACTAGAGTGGACACAGACATTCGGCTGGGCCAGACACTAATTTTAAGTTTAGTGTCTTTAGCCCAAGATTGTTTTGGGTGAAGCAGAAATTTTCCATTAATTTAAGGCAGTGTAAGTAAACTATGCCCTTTAAATTTGACCATGTTTCAAAGCACAAACATTCCTTTATAAATTCATCCCCGAAAGTCATATACCCCCTGATCTTTTTCTTCGCTTCAAAAACTCCTGCAACATATTTGTTAGCATACTATACTGAAATCCGAATGCATTACATGGGAAAGAAGAGTGTCTGATTTGCCTATTCTGATCTTTAACTGCATTCTTCCTCTAGTATCCCCCTATCATTATCATGATCATCATCATCATCACCATAAGCTCAATTGTCTTTCCTTGTACTTACATCAGTTTCAGCTTCCACAGACATCATTACGTTCTCTATGCGGATTCCAAAATCCCCATCTTCATAATAACCAGGCTCTAGGTGGGTGAAACAGACATTAAAAAGCTCTAAAAAGAAGCCAGCTTGATAAAGTGTTTTCAAGTGGGTTTGGTTGAAGAGTTGGTGCAAGTGAACACAAATTTACAGGCACTGTTATTAGTGTATTATGGACATGATATTGGACAGGCTGAGGTTATCTTACCAAGAACAGTGAGGTGGGGGAGGATCAAGTCAGGCACCGAAACCGCCTTGTCACTTATTATATGGGCACAAAACAACTCTTCTTCAATGAAAATACAAATGTAAATGCAGGTAGTACTGTTTTCCCCTTTAAACTACATCAAAATTAAAGAGATAGACCCTATATATTATTTCCCTTCCAGCAACAAGTACGTAGGCCTAGTTCCTTTAAACAGAAAGGCTAACACATACCATCGGAGAAGAACATTCCAACTTCAATAGGTTTCTCCCTCGAGGAGTATCCGAGACTGATCCTCGCTGGCCCTAAAATGGTACACATGGAAAGGAATAAGTTGAATGCAGACCACCGTTGAAGAAATCGCGTTTTTGCCAGTTTTTCTTTCAAATACTCCACTGACTCTGAAAATCTTCACAATGACAAGTACGACAGCCAATAAACCACCGGAACATCGAACAACATGCAACAGAGTCAGATATTCTATAGAAGTGTTTCTATGTAATTTGAATAATGTAGACTCACGTTTGAGGATCGATTTTAGAGACAAGCTACGACGGAGACCAGATTTACAAAGCTTTGGAAGACCGCTGAAGAGAGAGTTAATGTAGCGGAGGCTGGGGTATAGCCCCCTCAAGAGTTTCAAGACAAAGACACCTATCGTGGCTGGGGGATACAGCCCCCTCAAGAGTTTGCTTGCATGCCCGATAAAAACGATAGCATCGCCAAGCCTAGGGCTATATGTAACACTTTCTCAAAGGTTGCATGACTTCCTTAAGCATGATTACATCTGGACATGGATAATGGCTTGAAGAAATTTTCTCTGTGTTTCAGAGTCCAGACACGACGAGTTGTGGTAAGAAATTCAAAATTAAGTATAAAAATAATCAGTCCTGAAAAAAGCCTGATGGTCTGGATCAAAGTGGAAGATCAAACCCACTCGAGCTTGCCCTTAGCAGGCTATTGATTAAACTGAAAAGTAATGGCATAAAATTCATTTCATATTTTAGTTCTCAACAAAAATGTGTCAAACCTTCGTGCACATTCAGAAAACTGCCAATGCCGTGACCAGTTCCATGTCGGTAGTCAAGACCATTACTCCAGAGAGGGTTCCTGGCGATCACATCGAGAGCACGGCCTTTAGGAAAAAATAATTATCAGGTGATAACTGTTGTAGCCTTGGATTGAATGTTACAAAGGCATGGTATTTACAGCTGGTACAGCTGTTAAAGCCTACCAAATGAATTTTCTCAGAAACTTCGGGACAGCTACTACGGGCTTACCCATGGTAAAGGGAGAGGACTGCATGTGGTTAAAAAAGGTCTGCGACCTATGGATATCTCAGGAGCCACGGATCGCCTGTGACATTAAAAGCTGCAAGCCCACACTTGTCCAACCCATTGCATCTTGTTCTTTTAATGAACACTCCTATTGGGGCCTGTTTGTAATGTTACAGTAAATAATTGGACTGGAATAAAAACTGATAGTAGAGATTTACCGTAAACATTTGAGCGAAAGTTGCTTGTGACCAAATCAATATGCCCCATAAGGACGCGGGTATAGGCTTCCTGCAGTGAACAGCAAAACGAAACCTCTGTTAATTCTCACAATTTTACCATTAAATAGGTCTGTTTGAGTTGTTCCATTTCAGATCTGAGTGATCAGCTTTGAATTCAGTATCGGTAGAAACAATTCCTCTGTATTCATTGGTTTCCTTTTCTTCATAATGGCCTGAATGGTATAATTCCAGACCCTATTTCGTAGAAAAGTTAATATATCCACTACAGATGTCTGACTTGTCGAAATGAATCCATTGAGATAGCCCATTAATTACTTTTTGGTTGTAGGCCTATTTACCTTTGTTTTTGCCTTAGGAGTTCCAAAATGAAATGTACGAGTTATATCGGTTGTTCCAGAGCTGCAATGTAACGCAAATTAAGACACAAAGTGGTTAAGCAAGTGAAAAACGTTTTCCTGGTTTTAATTTATGAACTTATTTTGCTGGGTATAGAGAATAACGTGGATACATTACGCAACGTATAAAAAGTTTCAAAGGACGTGTCGTTAATAGCCTTTTCTCTGTTTTAGCCATGTGATGCTAGTTTAAGGTCGAAAGGGTGGTCACAAATGGCAACCTTAGCCATAAGAATGATTTCGTTATTCTGTAAACTGACTTCGTGTTTCATGTTGCCCAAACGTATCGTACTTTGATCAAATTTGATCAAATTGGGTTGAGACAATCCTGTGAGAGAGAAAGAAAGCCAACAAGAAACTCACAAATACTGGCCACCAGAGTCCAGGAGGAGTGTGCTCTTGTCCGTGATGCGCACATTGGTTTCTTCGGAGGAGCTGCCGTACAATTATTTGTTAATAATAATTAACATAATTCCCCAAGGAAAGGTACTGTACTTGAGTCTTCACCGTAGTTTTGCCTGTTACTAAACTACATTCGTTGGCATCCGTCGTGAAAAACCTGAAGCTCAGGTTTGATATGGTTTATAGCTGGTGTAATAGCTGGGATAACTTGCGTAAACGAAAAGAAAAGAAAACCATCCCATCAGCTTAGAGTGTGTTCACTGTTTTTGCTTTCATGCATATAGCATAGATAGTTAATGTCACGTCAAAAAGTTTTAATGAGAAAGCAATTATCACAAATGTAATACATGTCATTGTAATAAGACCAAACCTGTAGTGAATTACTGCTGCGTTTGCGCCGAACCCAGAAATGGTTCCAAAACTGAGTGTGTCAAACTCTTCGTCGTCTCTAAAACACAAAACGGGCATGGAAAATTGATGTGCTTCGATGTAACATAAGGCATGGTGTAGACTCGAGAAGTTTCCACTGTACCATAAGGACCCAGTTGTATATATCACTATTACATACAGTTCATCCTCATTGCTAAGTAATTTTAAGGAAATATGTGTTACAGATTAAGCCCATAGAAAGCCCTTTTACTTTAGGATTGGTGTGTGCTGTTTCATTCTGTGTTTGTAAAGGGGGTTAACTGCATAGGCCTATATCACGTACTCGTGTGCCGCACAAAATATCAATTTTAGGCATGAACTATCTGTTTGAACATGTACCTTATAATGGCGCAATAAATAAAGCGACTTACTTTCTGAATTCATACGCCATCCTTTCAACTTCCAATTCTGTCAATGTGTCTGATCCAATTGCTGGGTCCTGGCGTACATTTATACAAAAAAAATAACATTTTGGTATTTCTTTGGGGAGTAAAGTCGAAAAATTGGCTACAAGTGCTTTAGTAATAATGCATATCTAGACCATTCTTGCGCTGACTTTGGACAGCTAAGCAACAATAAAAAAGTAACTCGAAATTCAGAATTCGAATAGCGTAAATATAAGGACATTGTCGAAAAATAACCAGACCACCTCCGAAACGACTTAGGTAGAAATTTATCAAAACAATAAACGTGCTAGTAAACTCTTAGCAGATTAAACGGAACTTCTTCCTTCTTCCAAACGGATTTCTTAAACTACTGTGATATAATTTTGGAGTATACACCTCCGTATACTCAACTATTAAGCTCGCATAATGCATTTCTAATCAACTCACCTCCAAGGCTGAAAAGGTCTCTTGAAGCCAGCCTCCCAACTCTACGAGGGCCACAGAGTCTTTAAGCTGTTCAATTGAGGAATCAGTTATATTAATATTATTGTTGTTGGATTTTGTGCCTCGAGCACGTATCAGCGGTATAGGCTGGTGCCGTCCTGGCGGCCAGCACCGTCGAATAATATAGTAGAACAACCATAAACCAGCAGATGGGATATATCGACCTAAATAAAAAGTTTGCATCTTATCTGCATTATAAACACTCCATTGATCAACTGTCTACGTCCTGTTGGACATCACACAAGAGGCGACCAAACAGACAATCCAAACCTTCACTGTCTGTCATCGACAAAGTTATCACCAGTACTACAGTCTCCGTCATCAGGTAGACTTACGTGAGCTCGTTTCATGCCCTCAATTTCCTTCTCACTTTTCATGGCTTTCATTAAGAGGATCGGGGATTGAGACATAATCTGCTTTTCCTGGGTGCAAAATCAACCAAAGTAAAAATGTAAAAAATTAGCATGAGCACTGGATGATAACCATTAGCTTGTTGATATTTCCGTTATTTTTCGAATCGTTTGAAATGTGAATAAAATCGAAAGCAATCTGTTCCTTCGATGATCTGAAGAGCGAACATTCAATGCATTCCACTACACTTGGGATTTCTAATGAACGATTTCCATGCGAGTAATTTTGTATACCCAAGGCAATGACCATCTCGTAGCTTATACTCGGGTATCTGTTTTAAAAACCCAAAGTAAGACATGAAGGCCCGAGTTGATTCAATTAAAGAGACCCTACTAATTTGGTCAAATGTTCAATCAAGAATGGCTAAAAAATTAAAGAAGTTGATTTTTTGGGATAAAATTTCTTCATGTTTTCAAGAGTCTGGGCTGTTTAATAGCAATAGTGTTCTTCCGCAGGGAAGCCTTATTTTTAAGGATTCTGTTTGTCATTTTTGCCCTAGATGAGGAGTGGAGGCTTAACAACCTACTAGTTACCTCTGGTACTCGTTCATAAATGGCGTAGCTAGCAAGGTCGCTGAACCATATCTTCTTGATGCTATCTGAATCGCCCAAGACTTTTAGATCCGGAAGGAACTGGCTGTAGTCCAGAAACTGGGTACATTCTGGTAAAAGGTCATATGCAATCTGATCCTTAAAAATCATTTAAAGTAGGAACTGTATTCTTGGCCAATATCTAGACACCACCATTAAACACAACTGCTTGAGAAAGGATACAGAGCCAGATTTGAAATTTGTAACGATGGTAAAACTCCACCTGAGTCAGTCGATTTTCTATGCTTCAATTAAAAAAGGATGCGGTGTTCACGTCTTTTCAGTTCTTTCGTATGACAGTTGTAAGGCGAGCTACTTGACGCGTGCATCTTGTGTGAATTAGTACATTAAGGAAAGTAGAGTTGAAGGAGAGAAATTAGAGGAGGTTGTGTGGAGTTGCATCCTGGGACTTCTAAATAAGATGGCATAAGTGAAGCCTGGCAACATCAACAGTTTTTTTTATTATTTACCTGCTCCAGTACAGCCTGTAGCTTCCAGGTGATTCAAAACTTCTGAGGTAGCTCGCGTGTCTCGTCCATTTACGTACCATCTGTCGTAGAAAACGATTTAGTTGACATTTTGTTGGCAAAACAAATTCTATCAATAATCTTACTCTTTTTGACACGATTGTCAGGTCTTTATGGTACTAAATGTTTATAAAGAGTTTTTAAAGATCACGAATAGCCACAATGGATAACATTAAAGCTAATTTCCCACCTGCTTCTAATCATACAAGAGGCACAAGCGTAGAAAGAATTTACTTTGCAACAGCGGATACCAGCCAAAGTGAAATGCGATGTAATTACTTTGTTTCACCTACACGTGGAAAGCTATCTAAAATTGGCTGTTATTTTTATGAGGAATCATTTCAACTGTGGGCCAATTCGAAAGCGAACACTTACTTGATGGAGTCTTCCGTGATAATCAGATAGGATATGATCATGGGGTTATACGGTATATCTCTGCTCCTCATGTTGAACAGCCCTGAGAGGAATCACACAACAGCAAGTTGTAATTATTGTAGGTTGTGTAATTGTGGTTAGTGCCCCGAAACCTTTGCTGCTTTGAACATCGTTTTACTAGGCGCATTCTGTCTGAAATCATGCCTGCATATTGGTATAATATTGTTACGCAGGTTATCAGTTCGTAAAGCACAAAACATCTTTCGACAGTAGTCAAATCATTTGTACACATTGAGGTAAATTCGAACGTTCAGAGTCGTAAATGCTTTAAATAACGCCTTATTAACTCCCACCGTTTTTTGTGACGATGAACTCGATAATGGACCCAATCTCAACAAGAAAGTTACAAAGCCCGCCAAGCGAACTTGATTCAGTATATTACAATAAATGCAAGTCGATTCCATTCAGCTACTCACAGGCAGTTTCGTCCAAAGCACTAATCACAAGCACATCTGCTGCGTCCGGTTCCAGGTTTTTCATTTTAGCGCGAACATTTTCGTTCCCCGGGAGAGAAAAAATCTTCTGCTTCCACGTCTCTCCTATTTGTGAAAGGAGGGATCAATCAAAAGGTCGACTAGTTGTCGGGTGGTACATCAATAATAGAAAAAAATGAGGTTTAACAGGAAAACAATTCAAGATTAAGATTTGTAGATTTCCTTTCACAAAATCGAAAACTTTCCCCGGTGGAAATCATTTTACCGTACGAATTGGCAATTTTTTTGACATGGAGCCAATATATCAGCCATTCCTTTTCATGTAAAATAATAGTCTCTTATAGGTTAATAATAAGTCCTACTCATTATTGGCTTGTTTGTATTCCGGTTTTGAACATCTCTGGATAGTAAACCCAACTGTCTCTTGGGTGATGCTAAAAGAAGCGAAATTCTCTGGCATCCCTCGTGCTACACTTTAGGTGCATTTATTTCGTGACATTACCCGTATAGATGGTGGAGTCTAGGATCTTCAGAGGTTCAGTCGGGTAGCTTGGCTGTGGTACTTCGGTGTCTTGAGACCAAATTGTATCCACCAAATTGGTAGTCTCAGACACCATGAACAGTACTTTGTCCTTCTCAGCAGCAAATACACTAATGTAATTTACGTAATCAGCTGCGATTGGAACAAAAGACATCATATTATTCTTAGAGCCAAGGAACGCAATGAACAACAATGAAAGCAGGAATGCAAGTCGAAGGTATTACACCGAGTAGACGGATAAGACTGAAGACTAAACGCCACAGCTGCCAAAAAGTCACAGAGACTGTTCACAAGTTTATTTTCTTCCTTTTGAAAGACAGATTCAGAAATTTATCGAGAAACATAGGAAAGTTTGATTCAACGTTTTACAAATAACGGTCAAATTTACACATAGATTGTCGGGACTAAAATAAAAAAGAATTACGTACTTGCTGATATAACAGTAGGGTCAAATCCGATCCTGCTACCATTTGCCATGTTTTTGGCAATCCATTCATCAGGATTAGGAACATCAGTTAAGCCTGTCAATAAGAACAAACTTGGCGTAATACCGATGTGCTGAATTCTGACCACATTGCTTGCATGGATTTGGTTGATAATTTATTTGTATGCATGGAATACTGTTCCAGCATTTAAACTGAAAGACTGGGTTACTAAAGTGAGTGCAATCAATAATCATCACTGCTACAAGCTCTAGCAACGCTGCACTAATTAATGCCATTGTAATCATGGAAATTTCCCTATCAACCACAAACCAAGATTGTCACTGTAGTCGTCATCGTATGCTGGACAGTGTGAAAATGATCAGTAATGAAAATTATCTTTATCACAGTCATAGATGCATTTTAGCAGACACCAAACCACAGCAGAAACCACTGTCGTCGTGATGGTTAGTCGAAGCATCGCGAACATCATCACCGTCACGAAAAACTCCGGCACCTAGCGTCCATCGCTGTCAATGTTATTTTTGACGTCTCAAGGATACTGTTGCTTTCAACTACTATTTTCTAACCTTGTTTCATAAGGTTCCAGTTGCAGTCCAGCTCTCTCTCTGCCTGCACAAAGTATCTCCCGTCTGTCCAAATATATGCACCGTTTGTTGCCGTCACTATCGCAAATCCTGCAGTAGGTGAAACAGTAACGACCATGCATCTATGTTCACTATTCATAAGAAGGCTTGACGGGAACATCTGGATGAAGCACTTGCTTAGTTTCAAAATGATGAGTCACCGTCGTACAAAAAGTTAGCATTATGAAAATACATTATAGCTTGCCATCTAAATAGATGAATGTTTAATGAGCCGATCCTTCTGCGTCCCAATCAGAAACAAAGCTCGCGAAACTGAACCACTTCCTCCCCTCCTTTCAAAAAAGATGGAGACAAATGCTACTACAATTTATAATAAAAAGTTAAAGTTTATCTAAGAAACACGAGTAGGTAACAATGCTGTAGATTAGTCGTCTAGAATATTTGTTTCACAGATAGAAAGGTTCTCCTCACCCGATAAGTCGACGACACAGACGTTTGAAAAGAAGCTTTAGCATATTGGGCCTGCAAAGAGATTGCAATGCAGCTTGTGTTGGCCAGAAAAGAGTTTTTCTTTTCTGTTTGATAAACAGCCTACCTGCAGATCCGCTTAGCCCAGATATGTACGTCCTGCGCTCATCATGCTCTGAAACATACTCACTCTGAAAAAGTATCATCGGTGGTTACTAATCAAACTCTCAATATATACATGTGTATACTTACAGTGTAAATTGAATCGAATTGGCTTTTGCATACACGTACATTTATTGCCTATTTGTTATCACGCATGGCCTTTGTTTCGAGGCAAACCCACACTTTTATGGACTTACATAATCTACCTCATTGGAGCTGATATAGTTTACATGGTCATGGAGCAACTTCTGACAAATTGAGAGGTATAAACCTTTCACGTCATCGATGGCTCCAAGTTAAATTCCCCCTTCTGTTCAATGACTGACTACATAGTACAGTTATTTTAAGCAGCACCCTCTTCCCATCAGTTTACCCCGTGGGCATCTTCCGACGGTACGAGGTAGGCATCGAAGTTGTACTTGGCCATCTCCACTCTCAGAGCAGCAAGGCGGGTCGTGGTGTCGACTACCGTGGGTGGATACACCTGTATTGGGTGTAATTGTAAATGAAACACGATATTCTAAAGGTGCTTTTCAATATGTACGTTTTAAAGGTTCGTTGCGCACAGGATGTGTTCACGCGCTTCACTTTCACGGACATAAAAATTCACTCCAGAAGGGTGGAATAAACCACTTTTTACCTGAAGGCGTAGCTAATAACTTCTGGTTGACTTTAGCTAAGTTAACACGCTTCCCGATCTGAATATCACATGTTCAGCGCAGCAGGGTCCAAGGTGTCATTTTACATCATACGAGTAATTTTAATGCGAATAAAGAACGAGGTGCCTTTCCATACGTACGTGTACTTTTTTGGCTACACAATGCGTTCGTGGGTTTCACTTTCAAGGACACAAAAGTCGACTCATTAACATAACACGCGCGTGCGTTGCATTCGACCGTCAGAATCACCCATCTAGCGATGTTGACGGACACGCAACGTTTTGTGCAAATGTTGACGCGCATGTGGAAAGGTGCCTTTAAACTGTTGATTGGTCGATAGCTGTCAGCTGACGCCATTGCATCGGGTAGGGCAGGGATGCTGATTGGTCACCGTATCAAGGTTGAGAGGTGACAGTGTTGCACAATTTAACCTAAACTACCTCTCAAAACAGCCTGCATGTTCAGTGGACTAAATTATTATCTATAGGTATCCACAACAAAACCCTAATTTTTAAAGTAATGGTAATCTTTCCAATTACCGGTGTGGGGGAGTCACAGTCCTTTGTTTCATCAGCTCTTGTCTGCCGATGATTTGTTTGTCCAGAGAATGGTGCCAAATACTGATCTATCTCCTTCCCAGTCATAGATATCGGACTGCTCATCACCATTACACATCCTGCTGAATTATAAATATACTTTTCCTGACAAAACCTCAAGGTAAAAGTTTTATTAATGGGACTTCAAATTGTACATCTTTTCCGTGTCAACGAAATACAGTGGTATATGATGGATGCACCCATTTATATATATAAAAACAGAGAGAACGAAAAATTTCAAGCAATGACAGGTTGAAAATGCAAGAAAGGTTGAAAAGAAAATTACGTCTACCACAAAAGACGTCTTTTCATGTTATGAAGTCATCAATCCTTGTATAATATTGCTCAAAAAACAACTTTAACATTTTAGTAGTTATGTGTAGAGAAATTCGTCTGTTTTACTCGAATATCAATGCACGTCCAGTTACCTTGAAAGTCCATGAATGCGACTTTTGTTGTAATAAGTAGTTTGGTTGTTTAAGATACACTCTACCAGGTCTAAATATATCAACGCGTTAGATCATTCAGTTCCCAAGTTCAAGCTGAAAAACATCTCCCTTATGCCTAATAACGATTGACTCACCTGTTAGTTGATATCTGAAAGCACGCAGATCTCCAGATCAAGATTTATGTAAGTGCGTGATTTCAAGTTGATATTGCAAATTTTCTGGGAGATATTCCGATGTATAGATTTGCAGATTTTTTAAGCATTTAAAATGTACCGTACTTCATTAATCAAGGAAGAATTCTCTTCACTCTCTGCAAAATTGTTGCCCAGCTTAAAATTTGTTAAATCCCAAAGTATCAACTCCTTATCTGCTTGAGTTCATAGGATGCATACCACATCTGTCATAGGATGACAGATGTGTGAGTTATTTTTATCTATTGCTGCTTTTACGTTCAGACTTTGACCGGCATCTTACATAAATACGGTTTTTGCTATGCAAACATGCCTGTCGTACGGGCTTCTCTCTAAATGGCTCGTGTTATTTTGTAGAACATAGTCTATACTGGTGGAGTTTTGTACTTAAATGAATAGATCAGTCCAGAATATATTCAGATAACTGTGCAGCCAGAAAGAGAGGATTCGTTGTACGAAGTGCTTGTTCTACACATTCGACACAGCCCTCCCCCACCGCAACCGGTACAACGGCAGCTTATACCATTATAAATGGTTTCTTGAAAGTGCGTAATGAGAGTTCAAAGATACTCCTTTCTCTCTCCTCACACAACAGGAGAATTGGTGACAATTAGACGGGAACAAGGAAAATGGACGTAAAAAGAGAAAAGAAATGAATATCGCCAATTCCCTCGAGAACGTGTCTAAAGTGACTCGCCTCCAGTCATGGCCATTTTGTAAGAACCAGTCCCTCCAAACTCCCAGTAAACAGTAGCATCGACGAGTTACATAGCTCAACATGAGACAAATCCCATTTTTAATCAACATATCCCTTTTGGTCTTTAAACTGACTTTGTGGTGCCAACTTTCATGGAACTAACCTGTGAGCAGAAGCACGGATGCAAACGACCGCATACTTCCTGACGCCATCTTCAGTGTATGGCACAGAGTGGTACCTGTCCGAAAATGGTCACAAGCACGGCAAACAATGACATGTTTGTTTTTTGATATTCTTTGTACACCTTTGGTCAATACTTTTATCAGACATATAGATAGTGGGCCTGTTCGTAATGTGCGTCAATAGACAATTATACAATAGAAACCCGACGGGGTTTCGGCCTCAAAATATAATATAGTTGGGAAATGCGATTGGTTTAAGGACACGCGGAACGCCCAGTGGCGACTGCTGTCTAATCTCAAAAGGACTTTGACTTAATCGGGTCCTACTTAAAAAGTACTCTTGCTAACAAGGCGTAAAAAGCTTTTATTCGCTTTAGCAAATCAAACAAAACCTTCATTGTTTCCAAAACTGCAGTCCCACTTTACCCAAGATATAATATTCACAAATCTTACAGTTCCTTTCAAATTCAAACCATTTCTTCATTCCAATTAATTAATCACTTTGCGTTACTGTAAAAACTATCGACTACGCCGTAGATCATTCAGAATGAAAACGTTTACCGTTTAAAACACAAAAACCAAGCCAAGTACTTTTTAAAAAGTTATTTCAAAACTTGTGTATTAAAATATAAGCATTATGCATAAGGTTTTCTCAAAACGCCCGTTAATCAAAGAAATTAAAATGACCATCTTTCTATTTATGTTTTAAGGTGTCAAATTATACGGTAACATGTCAATAAGATGTTACTTGGCAACATCTATGGAGATTCACCATATTCAGCTTCATAAATGACAAGTAGATTGGATAAAAAATACACAGAATTTGTATTTTTTGTTTGCTTTCTGTCTTTTTTTAACGCCAAGAGAAAAGTGATGTTTGTATTTGATTTTATGATTCGACGTAGTTTTTCAGTTACGCTGTTGACGTCGAAGTGCCATGAAGAAGCATGGGAAATGCCTCACGATTAAAACACCTGTTGAAGTAATTTTTAATAATACTAAAATAAAAATTACAAGGTTAAAAGGGCAGGAAAAGTCACGCTTTAGACTCTAAAGTTTAATACACAGTGACCTATACACAGCGACCACTGCACAAAATACCAAGGACGAAGTTTGTCCATGCAAAAGTTGTGCAAATTTACAGATATTATATATGCTTGGTGTCTATAAATGTACAACTTGTATAGATTGCAATAGGTATAAATTGCTGAGGGTTAAAAAGCCCAAAAGGAACACTGTGTACATTAACACATATCATTTACACAATGCTTTGAACAGATGACCTTGACATCCTTTGCTATAAACTATTTACGTCTGAATACATTAACCTCTCAAAATTACACCAGAAGTAGAAGTGGCATGTCACTTTTATTTCAACAAATTTCGTCTAGCAGTGTGGAAAATTACCATCGACCCTTCGCAAAAAATAACATGTGCAAGAAAGTAATACAGCTAATAGCCGACAATATTACATAAAGCGTAGGGGCCTATTAAAATTAAGTGGCGTGATATATACTTTTGTATGGGAAACGAGCCTAGAACACACTCAGGCCGGATAGAGCCAGGGTGTGAGGCAAATCAAAGCCAATAGCACTGTTCAACAATATAGGATCACTGCTGTTGACAACGTTCTTGCTGCTGAATATAATAGTAGAATTCTGTATTCTGTCGGTGGCTCACAGTTTTAGTAGTAAAATCCGTCATTAAAGCGTTCCTGGTCCATTTTCCGCAGCTGTGAGGGTAAATGAAAATAGTTACAAAACGTATTTATCCTGAAATGCTAATTTTTGGACAACTGTGTAGTGGTTTGAAGTATCAGAAGAGAATGATAGTGTTAAAATCTTTGGAAACTGGGGATAATGTTTATACAACCAAGTGCAGTCATTTATGAGGTGCATGCGTCAGTTAGTATTGAACTGGGCCTGGTACTTAACTCCTTTTAATTCAATCCAAATTCCCATGAGCCATGTATCAGTAAAGGCGTGAAAATAGCTTTATCTACTAGTGCGGGAGAAAACCACTTACTCAGTCGATTAAACCATCTAAAGATACATGCCCAGGGCGAATCACTTTTTTCTTTCCTTCCATTGTTTAAATGACTTGAGTTTTTTTGACTAGAGGATAATTTATTATCAGATGGTCAATCGACCATTCTTTAACGTTACTAAGTCTGGAAGATTACGTCAACTTCAGCTTAAACAAAATTGCTTTCGCATATTGTTATCTCGTGTTTTGACAATTTTAATTGATAGCGTGTCTTGTTTCTATAACGTTGGTTTAATTTTTCTATTTTAAAATTAATATTATGTGCTTTCAAATTGTAAATTTTGGGTTTTTTTATATGTATAATGTAAACCGAGCGAGAAGGCTTCATGCTGCCTGATGAATAAATTATTAGTTATTAAAATGCATCTGATAATGTACCCGATAGTAGTTCCTATTTGGCAGAGAGAACAACGGGCGATCGCGATGGGGTCTGGAATCCCGTCTGGGCAATCGTCTAGCTAGACAAATGTTGCGAAATACCAAGCAAGTACCGATGACGAACAGTACCAAGACGCCAACGACAACCGCAATGGCAATTACTCCGCCATTACCACCTGCCATTGAAAAGGGATTAATAACTGATTTAAAAAGGAAGTTATCAACACGAGGTAAATAGGAAGTTCAGGGATATTTGAGCAGAAATCTGGATATGTAACATTGCCAATTTTTCTACCCTTTTCCGAGTAATGACGATAATTTATTTGAATCAAAATGACACCGTTGTTGGGCAGCAAAAAGTCAGGGTAGACCCGGAGTCCGGGTTCTATTCGAAAAGTCATTTTTAGGGCACATCTCTTGGTATAATATTAACGACACCTTTAGCAAAGTGCACAAGTCCAAATAACCAAATTCAAAATAACTCTGAAACTAGTCAGAAAGTGTGATTGTCAGGTTACATTTGGCATTACGTTTGTGCAGATCAAACTTACATAATTCTAGGTTGGAATGAACTTAACATGGGTGCTGTAAGACCTAGAAATGGGATTTTCCAACTAAAACAGATGGTCGCAGGAACACAGAGAAGAGCAATTCGGATTTGTAAATGGGCCATTTTCGCACGGAAATCTTCGCCCAATTGACCCACTGGAAATAAAAGTAAGATTTTGCTGGACCTATGATCTACTGTGATGGTAATGAGTGCATAGAGTTGTCATGATGATATACCTATATAAGATAAACTAGACCAGTATGCAGCGTTCGCACGTGCGCTTGCACGTGGTCGAAGCTGCCCGTGGGAACATTATATGCGATCATTATGGCCAAGGCGGTCCACACGTGGTGGCATAGTTTACATTAAGTTACGGGGGATAAAAAGGACTACGGTAAGTTCGTTTATATATAATCATCATTTCTTACACCTAATCGGTTCACTTCGGATTGTCATTTTGATGTTTGGAGTAATTAAACCACATTAGCAACAACAGAAATGTGGACTTCTGGCTGGTAACTATAAACAGTTAATTAATTTAAACCACAAACTTGGTCGTTGCAATTTGGGACAGGTGCAGTTTTCAACACTAACCTAAGTGGGTGTCTGTTTTCTAAACAATGCAATAAATGTTGGCGGTGTTCCTTTGATATTAACAAAAAACTATGCAGCTGTTGAAGCGAAAAATAAAGACTTAGTATTCACTCCACAATTCTTCCTCTTGTTTGCCTGCTACCTACCTAATAACGTCACGGTATATTCTGTTTTCGAAGGCCAAAAGGCCGAAGAGTGGCTTTTGTCATCAGTTTGCTTATAAATATAAATATAGACAGCCAAACTTGCGGAGCTATCAAAAAGGTTTTTCCAAGCGCCAGAAGTTTTGAGGATTTATGCGAGGCAGAACTATCTCATCTAGTATTTAGTTTTATTTATTTAAAAGGTAACTAAAACTAGGTGTTTGAATAGGCTTTATAGGTTTTAAAGGTGCAATCTCTGAACATTGGAGAAAAAGCATTTCCTGCTCTAAGGGAATTTTTGGCGATGTTTTTGGCGCTCCTGACGGATTGTAAAGTAGGCTACCTTTCAGAATTTAATTTTTAAAAGGTCAACTGGAACTGAAGTCCGTCTAAAATGAATCTTTGCTCATAAAATGAATCCTTGAGGGATAAATTTAAAGAATACCAAAGACTTCGTGGAATCAAAGTAATAGTGTGTAACTCGGGGCTCCAAACCTGATACTTCACCATTCAACATTGCACTTCGTATTTCATATAGAACGAAATGAATTTTCAGCAAATAGATATAATATGTATGGGTGTAATGTTCTACTTAGTGTCGTATAAAGGTATCGTATTCAACTGGTTATAAATGGCAATACGCACTTGACTTTATCTTGTATAGAGACTGCATTTCTTAAACAAACTGAAGAGCCTGTAATAAAATAGCATTCGTGAATATTTAAGACAGTCAACCCTATTTTATTGTTTTAAGCTGTTTCACTCAACTAAACAGCGCTCAGTGTTGAATGAGCCGTGTTTGAATTTGACGAAAATGCATGAAAAGGGTCGAGGTAAAAGACACGCGGTCTTTCTCATTTACACTTCTCGGGGATTCGAGGAAGGAGAAAGGGCAGAACTGAAGTGCAAACAAACTTTATTTGAAAAGAAATCAAGAGGAACAGAAGACCAAGAACTGTCCCGTACTTCACCAAGTCATACTTCATTATATGACCTCCCTAACATAACCTACCGAGCGCCACTCCGCCATGGTACAAGTTCAATTTCATCAAGGATCAAGAAACAGGGACACAGCTTTCGTTTCTGAACGCTCGCAATTTTTCACGCATTCTAGTCCTATTCCAATCTACGCATTATTCCAGGACGAAGTTCCAACAACAGAGAATACATAATCCCAAGCCCGTGGTTTTTCTGAAGTAAATAGACAGTTGTTCAGTGACAGGTTCAACATTCTTTTACCGAAGGCTCAGGCTCATTAATGTATTTTAGACGTATGACTGTTCGGTATTCCAGCAGCGCATGCCCAAAGTGGAGCATGTCAGAGGTCATTCGGGGACAGCAACAGGGCATGAAAGCTGAAATGCCGCTTCTGGAACCCTGGAATCAACCTGTAAGACTTGATTTAGCGATTAGTTCTCTTTCATTTACCTCATTATAAAAAAATCCCCTCAAAAAAGGCCTTTGTGAAATAGATACTGACATTAAAATTTTTAGAAACTGAAAGAAAAATATCATGCCAAAAACCGACCCTTGGTTCGGAATATCTCTAATAGACGATGGTTGGTACAACTTGGTGTACTTGCGTGCCGAAGGAAATTTATTTTGGAATTATTTAATGGTGGTCTTATACGTAAAAACTAAGACAAAAAGGACACCAAAATAAGTAATAACCATAAATGATAATTTATGAAATAAACTTCAAATTCTAAGGTCTTATTTGACATTTGTTGACAAGAAATTTATCAAGTGATCCCGACTAAGAAGTTATAAATTAAACTGCATGTAAAAAAACCCTAAAACGTTATGCGGTCTCTTTCTTGTGAAAACAAACGTGGATGAATGAGGAGACCTAAGAACGATTAATGCTGTAGGGGGAATGTTGCATCAGTGAAATTTGTTGTATATATCTCAGTGTGACTTTTCAACAATATAATTTGAAGAACACAAAGATGAATCCCACATGAGTGCTACTTGGGGTGGTTTCAAGTAGAGATTAGACTATGAAAATTGTAGAACGTGACAAGGCGGTGGCATGTAAGATCCCCATAGGCGGGCGGCGCGAGGGTTCTGGAAGTAGCCTCGGTCTTGACCTTTTGTAAGACAACTCTGCGCGCGCATCAGTTCAGCTCTGTCAGGGGCGCGTTTTCGCCTACGCAATCTGAAAAATGTTCATGCTTTGGTCATTGATTGGGCGTTTTTGCGACTTTGTTTAAGCCCAAGTGTCATCATGGTTCTGACAAAACGAGAACCGGAAGCTGGAGTTGGTTAAGCACGTACCAGTTCCCATTGGCAGAAAATAAGCATTTTTCCCGTTTTCAACGAAAGTGCATTGTGTATCCTCCAATTTGTTGCAGGCAGCGATTCAAAACGAGTACCGGAAAGTGAAAAGCGAGAACAGCTGTTCTGAGAAACCTCCCGACTACTGAGTGAAAACGACGCCTGATGACCACGTCGTCTGCTGACCTTTTTGACTCGTTGCTGGCTTGTAAATTTTGTCTCTACAACCGATATTAATCTACATGTTCCTGGTTAGGCCTATACTGTATACTATATATGCATAATTGCTGGTTAGGTTAAAAACAAAACACTACCTGCCCATATGACTTCGCCTTTTGAACTTAATCGTATAGTATTAGCATGCAACCAGGCCCCTGTATATAGTCAGGGGATCACCTTCGCTCCCCTGGGAATAGTTACGCGTTGTATGCCACGGGGAGTAATATTGCAAAGCTCGATTTCCTGATCTTCGTATAGGCCTACATTTTAGCAATTCTGCAATGCCCCCTTGTTGGTGGGGCTTAAAACAGGATCTGGGAGTAAAAAAAACTTAATTTTCATTACCATAGGCCTACCATAGGCCTATGTCAGAAATGAGAACCGAAATTGAAAAAGTAATAAAATAGGAACCAAAGTACTTAATTTATATGCTTTTAAGCTTCTACCAAAAGATCATTCGGAAGAGAATAAAAAATTCACAGAGGTTTTGCAATATTCGTTTTGTACTAGTTGCGACCTATAGGCCTACCACTGCTCTTTTTCACGCTAGTTTCGGCATGCATCTTGTCAAAATTACTTTAATGCGTGGAGTAGGGTATAAACAAAAGCGCAGATGAAAAGATCCGCATCAGCATTTGTAAAATGAATCCTACCTTCGCAGCAAAACTAGCTAGCAAATCGAGTTGAAAACAGATGAAAAGGAATGCCGGTTCAGCAAACTGCTGTGCCTCTCTCTCAAGTTTGAAATCTGATTCACGTATCAATTTTTGCATCTAATGCAATGCAAACTGGCCGTGACATCTAGTCCCTAGATGCTCGTTTTCTGGTTTACAATTACTTTTTAGGCAAATTGATAAACCTGTCCTATCCATACAAAATATTGTTCGCTGGAGTCACTCGCAACGTGCTGTTTGTCCACCCAGCTTTGCGAAAGCCAAAGTAGATTCACATTTGGACAATTAGATTTTTGTCTGCGATATCTTTGCCAATTTGGCTATTCCTAGGTTTGCTTTCAGTGAGAGAATGAAAGAAAATGCCAGTAGAATAATATATTTCCAAAAACCAGCCTTAGTATATATTCACCGTAGGTACGGGGGAGAAGGGGACAAAATCAAGGTCACAAGTCTGAGGGAAACCACACGTTACTCCGTAACGCTGCATTCGATTAGTTTCCACGAGCTGCTCCAGTTGAACGTCGTCCCAACCGTCTCGCTTTTTGACAAAGCACGCAGGGTCTAGTTGCTTTCTTTAAGCTTATCGAACATTGTACACAAAGCTATATACTGGAACATTATTATAATTACGGGCACAAAGGTAGCCTGATGACAAGTTGTTAGACGTGTATGCTCCGTCTGTCAGTTTGGCAGAAATTTAAAATCCCGATTCGAGTATACCCAACGCTAATAAACAAGGCGTTTGAAGCACATTGCCATGTTCGTAGCATCTAGATAATATATTATCGAATGACATGAGAGTCACGATACTTAGGCCCACATTGGTAACGCGTTCAAGTGAGCTCTTTTTCTTGCATAAATCAAATTGAAGGTTTCAGATTTGGGCATTAAATCAAATAACCTCTCAAATATTGATCTTTTCCGATCCCAGGAAACAGACTGAAAAAAGGTAGGCCTGTCCTTTAGGATTCCCTCCACGGTTAACCCCAATATTTATCCTTTTTTTTCACCACTGGGCCTAAACTACGCAAGCCCTATATACTGCTTGAATTAGTCACAATTCTACGAAGACAGTCTTGATTTCATTCTGTTCCTCTACCGGCATTGAAGTCCGATCAAGGAACCACATGGGACCCTCGGTCAACCTTCAGGTTTCTTCCCGATTGTACGCCGGGTACTGTGACTTCATCAGCAGGGTTATTCGCAAGTTCCCCAGACACACTGTACATTTAGCCCACAAGTCAATGGTCGGTAGTTCTGTTATGCAAATACCCTGAAGCGACATGAATCTCCTCATAAGTGTCGCTGGATCTTGCATAATGTAGCAAGGTATGAGACGGAGAGAACCCCCCTGCTTTGTGTTGGTCATTGTCTCGCAGGAATCTGGGGAATTCCTTTCATACATCTCGGGGGGGGATGTGTTAAGTAACAATAGTCTGGAATGTGTTTAGGGATTGGACATGTTGGCGGGGGTACCCCCTCGGTCTCATTTCTTGCTGGGTATAGGATCTTGACTGATAATGTTTCCGAAAAAGAAATTGACAAACTTGACAAAGTCCCGCAGGTAGGCAGTAGTTTTGGGGGAAAAAGCATTTCTTTCAGTGTACACAGTAAAATGGACGCCCGTGAAGCTTAGACCGACCCTTCACGCACTCTGATCCCATTCACACTCGTGTCTATACATTCTTCCTGGGATAAGCCTATTGAGTCTTCAACGGGAGAAGTAAACGAGTTACAGTAAAATGCCCTTTTTTGTGCCCGAGTCTGTTTCTAAAGAAAATAGACATTGATGGAATCGCCCGGGCAAATCCAAAGAGTACCAACAACGTTTTGTTGCATAGTTCACCACAATCTTTGCAACCTAAAGTAAGTAATCAACAACATGGCTCTATCGGCGCATGGTGGGCATCGAGGACATGTACATGTAATAGGAGCTCTGGCCTTACCACATTTTTTCCCAGAACATTGAAAGTAACAATGAACGGGTGATTCTTCCAGTTCCAACATAATCCCAGAGCCGGCTCAGGGTCGTCTTTAGGTCCACTGAATCGGACAAGTTGCCTCCACCATCCATGCGAAGACACTTCAGGTGGGGTGCGGTGATTGCTAGCCTAATTCACAAATTGAAGGCAATGGCGTACACCTGGGACAAAGTTTAGGCCTACTCGCCTCGTGCTCGTTACAGCTGACGAGCTGGTTGTCCGACCATGAATATTTCTCCCTTGATGGTACATTGAACTCTAGGATTCTTATGCTCCGTAATCCCCGTGGTCTTCTGCGGGGAAAATATAGCACACTTGAACGTCTGCCGCCCTTCGGGCGAAGCCTCGCTTGATGGATCATGAAAAATCCCACTAATATTGCCTATTAAAGGCAAAATGACGTTGGTGAAAATGCAAGAGAACTTCCAAGAGTGGTGACCGAAACGGACGACCAGCAAGCCATTCGTGGTTCAGGCTATGAACCCTTCTTACAACTAATCATCCACATTTATGTCAAGTAAACTTCACTTATCACAGCGTTTGACATTTCCGGATTTATGTCTGGTTGCAATCAGCTCAATCTGGGTTAAATTCAGTCTTTTGTTTCGAATGGGCCAATTCCAGTACTGCTTATGGGTGAAAGATTGGGGTCTCTTGTGGTTTGACTTCCGCCAAATACAGGGTTTGAGTTGTCTTACTTCAGCTTCCTGGGTGTTCTCCTTGAGCATGCTTACTACAAATTTGGATTGGATTACCTACTAAATTGTATGTTTTTTATATGTGCTGGTACCACACCATGTTTGGGAAAGTGGTGGAGGTGGTATTGGATGGACTGTACATGTATATGAAATAATTGGAATCCAAATTGAATTACCTAAAGCAAACAGCTCACCCATATCTGGCTTTATACTTTGTCGCTCATGCTCAAAAGCATGAATAACACTACAGGACTGTGTGAATGTTGAGAGTGGAATGAGACTATGCCTTTTTATTATACATATTTAAATTGAATTCAATACATGAAGATAATACAATCATGGTACAAGTGATATCCACTCTTGATTTATGTGTACTTTCTCTATACATTGTATGGTACAGAAGTTGCTCACGGTTAACTACAGATTATTAACAATGCTTTCGCTCAGATTCATATCACCTCTGGTGTACGTAGGCCTAACTATGTAACAACCTGGTTTTTCTCACTTTCAGGTTCTGCATAATATAAACCCGTGGGGGCAAGACGTTTTAATCATATAAACTGACCTATATCATAATTTGATGACTCTTATAACGAACTATAGGTTCACTTTCTTTCCCCAGGTGTTTTTCAGGGATGCACCCACAACGTAACATGTCGTTGGTGAGATTTCATAGGCGAATGCATAAGTACGGCAGAAACTAGCGGTTTCCGGTCTAGTCAGCATTTTTATCTATACCAGGGCCAGGGAGTCTGGATTAATTTTAATTTAGTATCTTTCTCCTTCAGTTAAAAACGATGGAAGCGGGCAGTATGTGCGTATCGTAGGGCAACTGACTGCTGTTGAGAAAAACATGTTGTTGACTCTCCGTGAAACAAACGTCACACAATGCACGCGGCAAACATCGTGGGTTTCCCAAATGAGTCTAACTGTAGACTCGGCAGTAAGTGCAAGAAAGGTTCCAGATTAAATTGCCAAAGGGGTAAAGGCGCATTTTGGATGCACTCAAATTTCAAGCTGCACGATCTTCAATCTTTTGCTTCTGCGCAACACAAATGCACGTGTAAATTGGGTAAGCGGCTAGTACTGCACATGCGAAAATCACGTGGGAAAAAGAAGACAAAATTTGCACAAAAAATGAGCATGACCCGCTAAACTGTGCAAGAGCACAACTTAAGACCTTGTTTGCATGCACAAAATGTGTGAAAATAACAAAAGGAAACAAAACTGACAAGCAAGTAAGCAATACTTACCCAAAATAAAATTCTTTGAATGCATGCAATGGCAGAAAAGGGGGCATTTAAGCTGAATTGTAATGAAGCGGCTTTCCACCTACGAATGCCTCTTTGAACACTTTCAAATCTAAATACGCGTACATGTACTGTGATGAAACTGAGGCTGTTTGGTGTAAAACAACAAATGAAGCACGAAAGCCTACTTTGTATCTTCATGTGTTGAGCTACAATATGTAAAAGCAGACACAGTCAATTTATGGAAATTGGGACCGAATTCATGGATGCATGATGAAAGGTTAAATAACTTTAAGAGTATACTTCGATAAACTGACCACGCTAGGCGTAGACAATTTTGAGTTGTCCACATATTTACAAATACTGGCCAAATAAAAGTAAGTGTTCAACAAGGTGTCCACTTTGTATCCTTGGAACACCCCCCCGCTTACGCAAACAAATTTTAATATGAAACTATAATTGTCAATTTATTACTTCTCGCCGCGAATATCCCTCCTTTGACTTACTGTCCCATAGACTTTTTTCTATTTTATTTGATGTATGTCCCAGCTTGCTCTTTAGAAGTACCCCAGCCTCTCTTTTTCCAAACTTGCTAAACAGGTTTTTCGAACCCAGACAACTCTATCTCGATGGTATGAACATTGAACATCCGGCTTGCATTTGATGAAGTGACACCTGCTCCCTATCCTCTTCACAAAATGCAGGTGTGGTTCACGTAAATAAAATATTTCACATTATGAAGCTTATAGCAACGTGAAGTAACATCGGTAAATCTCCCATCCAAAATATATAGGTCAAAAAAGCTCAAAAACTTGACAACCCAAAATTTTGAATAAACTGGAATTTTTAGAACAATTCTCCACAAAAAACTCAACAAAAGACAATTCACGGCCGTCTCAGGCTTCAACTGTTTTTTAACTAGCTGACTTTGAAGATGCAAGTGCAGTAATTAGTCTAATATGCCACAAAACATCAAATAAGATGCAAGAGAGCCAAAAATAACAGTAATCCAATTTAATTTTAACGCTTCAGGCCCAAAATTGGGTATTGGTTTTGGGAAAGAAGCCTGAGACGGAGACGAAGTTGAGTACTGGGAAACAGCCCATAATACGGGAGTTTCACAACAGTGCGCCTCCAAGATAGTCTGCAACGCGTTGGCCAATCACAACGAGCGAAATCTGTCGACCCTTCCCAAACGTGCATTGGGTCTTGTGATTGGTCAACGAGTTGCAAACTCTTGGAGGCACCCTATTGTGAATCGTCCATATTATTCAACAAAATTAAAGAAACTGTTTATACATTGTAAATAAAAAATTGGGAAATAATAATGAACATTCAATTTTAAAAAGTGATTTAAAGTCATGTTAACAAAAATTTAGGATACATTCGAAAATTCATCGTGCTAAAACAATTAATGAATCCCAACATTAAAGTATGTGAAGCCAACAACAGAATGGGAAACATTTGAACTACTCGTAGTACTTGTCAATGAGGGCGCTATCAATCAATCCTGTTTTGCATAATTCAGCTGAATTTCCATCTGTAGATACGTTTACTTTTTTATAAGCAATTAAAGCATTTTTGGAGGGGTAATTTTTGAATACTTAACTTCACAAGGGAGTATATACTTTAATTAACAACACAAATGTGAAGAAAGTGAAAGCAAACAAGAAAATGAGTTGGTCTGCCAACACCACTGGACATAAAAAACCCAAATAAAATTTGGACGTCAGTTACTGGCAAGAGATCAGAAAATCGCAGTGAAACTGAAACCACTGAAGATTTGTATTGCCCCGCTTCTGTAGAAAATGCTTTTTTTCTCCTCCTACTTTGGTTTTTAATTTCAATATTTGAACTGCATGATGTACAAGGTTTATTAAAATAAATATCTTCACAACTGTCAAGTGCGCGTATTCAAAGATGACAATATAATGCACATTGCATAATCAATTCAGGCCTTAAGACCAATTAATAATCAATTCAGGCCGTAAGTTGCAGTGAATGTAACTGTTTTATCGTGTTTTAAACTGGAACTTCAAACAAGCAAATGATCCCAGGCAGGGAGCTGTATCCTATGATTCTCTTACCGACTCCTATATTACCCCCATTACTATGGGAACTGCCCGAATCAATGGTACTCCCTGTAAGAAGGCAACTGGTTGCTAGCATTGCCAATTTCCTTGGACACGCCACTGCAACCTCATTGGCTGTCTCCTCACCCTCCCTTACAACTCCTTGGTTATCTTTTCAGTCAAAAGGTGGGTAGAAAAGATATCCCCACAGCGTATGACACCTAGTTGCCATGGTGACCCCACCGGACGGCATAGTGAACTTTGTCTTGACAGCGGGCAGGCACCCTTGAATAACTTGGACCAACAAGACCTGCAGCAGGTAGCTGATTCACTCACAAATAATCTTCAAGGGGAAATCTGTAGCATGGTGCCATTGTGCTTGTATAACACCGCTATTGGATCAATGTACCCACAAAAATTCAGAAGCTTACGCGCAAGTGACCAAGAAAGTCAGTGGCAACAAATTGCGGTAAGTCTTCAGAAAGACCACTTTCTCCTATTCTCAGACTTTTGTCTCCTAGCAGCCCTTGTTACTCTGAGGCCAGTGCATGTCCGGTGGGCCTCGCAACTGTTACCTGACTTATCTAAGCCCATCATTATAAAGATGAAAAAAAAGTGCAAAAAAGTTAAAACAAAATAGAAAATGTGTACTTCAGTAATAATAAACAAAGGGATAAATACAAAAATGAAAAAAATGAGATATCAGAGAGGAATAAATGCAACAAGAAAAACTTAACAATAATAGTGGCTAAAGTCACCAACAGAACGACTCGATTTTCATTGCCTTCCACCACAGCTACTTGTACCAACCAGGAAAGCGAAAGATAACATGATGAATTAATATGAAACGGAACAAATATGTCTGAAAAAGAAAAGGAGTTTCACATAACCTCAGGCGAAATGGCTCCCCGAAACAGGCTGCTAAAGGTGAATTCACTGCATGCAACCAACAATTGGTTTTTGTGGAGTGTGTTTGGAACCTCATGGCAAAGTCTGGGCACACACCTCTCTTTCATGCAAGTGACTTCACTTAACTGGAGTAAGACACATTGTTCTCTTATTAAAAACTGTTCTCTGCACCATATGGGTCCTCAAGGTGTTTCGGCATTTAGTATAACCAACAAACAGAGTATCCCATTTGTATATGTCCACTGACCCTTACTACCTGTGCATTTCGGTTAGGCACCTTTTTAAATCCTCCAAAATCCTCCATTGTGCAGAATCCCAGGACACATTCCTTACACTTTCAACAGCATCAAATCAGATACAATGGAATGCAACTGATTTTACTTTCCACAAAAATCCTAGAAAGTCTACAACTTCCAGTGGATTTTGCAGGGTCTGGGAGGTTCAGGGTTTTAGTAGATACAATCTGTGGTACAGGTGTTTTGCATTTAAAAATTGTGTAACATTTTTGGCAGTACAAGCAGAAGTAGGGAAGACAACGGATGTCGTCGTGCATTACTCACAGAACCGCACAGGCCAAACTCGGGAATGTTGGCATGGTCCCTCAACTCCGCACAGCCCTCGAACATAAAAACCAGCAAGCAACCTGGTCAGGGGCCCCCTACTCACACAGCGCCAGGCAGTGGCCGGCGCCAGACCCAATTAGTACTGGTTTCCCACCCACACGGGTGTCCACCTTCTTGGGTGTGTGGACATCAATGACCCGGGCGTCCCCGCACATGCCGTGCTCATTCCAGCCCCAGGCCAGCAGAACTTGGTCCTCTGAAACAGCAGGAAGAGCCAATGACAGGTGTCAACCGATGCAATCCTATAGGAATAGGGGCTTTGCATAGTAGCCATCTTGCAGGGCAGTTCTTTTGTTCTGTGGGAAAATGTGCATACCTTGTGGAACAATCGCACTGGCCTGTAAGATGGCAGCCATGCAAACCTTCTATTGGCTGCATGAAATGGTATGGGTCCAGCTGGAAATAACATACACACCTATGAAAAGCCACTAGCTATAAAGGTGCATGTGATTCTTAGCAAAATCATGTCAATTTAAACATGACCACTCTGTGTGGGCCATAATGGACTCTAAGTATAAATTGGAGAAGGCAATCCTTGGGCTGTGTCTGAAATGGGAAACATATACTGTTGAGTTCTTTGAGTGTAACGGTACCTGGGAACTACACAAGTGCATCATTAAAAAGCAATTGATCAGTGGTCGAACTATAGTTCGCACCTGAATCTACCCAAGGATTGAAACAAAGAATGATTCATGTAAACGACAACCAAAACAAGGCCCAAAGAGAGACATTGTGACAAACTGAATAGGCCCACCTGTTATAGCCAGGTTGTGTTCAGCCCCGCACACAATCTAAAAAGAAATGTACATGTCAAACACCTCTTAAATCATTATTTGACTATGTTTTCATGCCAAGATATCCCAGATATCAAGAAAAATTGGGTCAGGAAAACAATTCACTGTTTTGAAATGAATCAATTTCTATTAAACAATTTGCTGTTTGCACGAATAAACATGCAGAGCCTCGAACTGACAGCTTGTACAATCGCGTCGGAATTGCATTGTCCAATCGCATGGAATAACAACTAATGCAGCACATGCAAAATTACATAAGCAACATACACGCGAACAACTGAACCAGCAATATTTATTGTGTTTTAAGCTGCCAGATACAGGCTCTGTAAGCCTATGGCGGCAGCATGCAAAGAGGGAATAGGAGCAATTTAACATAATATCAGGTCACCACAGGCCCAGTCGGGTTTGGTTGGGAAGTTTGTATGGTTTAGTTGGGTTTGGTTTCGATTGGGTTGGTTTGGTTGGTTGGTTGAGTTTTGGGGGAAATGCCAACATTTTAATCCAAAACAGAATTCTTTTTACACGTACTTGGCACTTTTTACCTGTTTTTTATAAAATGCGTAAATTAGTTTGAAATTTCTTACAATTGGAAGTTTGAATCCCTTTCCAAATTTTTCAAACACGCACAAACGATGAATGAAAACAGATGACCAACTGTAGGACGGCAGGTCCAAGATTTCAAGAGCAGGTGGCTGAGTTGTTAATGATCAATTCAGCTTCCAAATGTCAGCATACCTGCCTACAGCCTTGGAGGACAGGCACCTCAACCGGGGTGCAGCTGTATCTGTTGGTACTCCTCTCCCCGTTGCCTTCACTGGTTCCCTCATCAGCCTCCTCCTCATCATCCCCATCATCAGGTTTCGCCGGGCAGCCCAGCTGGCCGTAGTCATTCCGTCCCCACGCGACTATGGTTCTGTCATCTGGAGAATGGCCCATGCATACATACTCTAAATCAATGCTTATCCCCAATACCTGAGCCAATAGCAATAAACCAGCTCCTTGTTCAAAGTCTTCCACTCCAAGCTACCAAATTCTATCAATCTTTCCACATAATGCAGTAAAGATGAGGCACTGAATACTTTACCGTCTTACAAAACATGAAGTAAACTATAAAGAAACTATGGGTATTTCCCTGGTAACTAACCAATATTACAGTGAGGAAAGCCTGTGAGAACAAAGAGAAAGTTCAGACAGGTTCAATTTGATGTCAAAAAATTCCAAAGTTTGAAAACATGAAAACTTCCCTTCAGCAAGTGAATGAAAACAACTGCAAAAGTGTAGGTATGAGCAGAGCAGCGAATACACAATGTGTACAGTCATTTCAACAAAGGGCCAGTTTACCCAGAACTGCAATCATGTGGGTCCATCCTGAGTGTATCCTCTGCACTGACCGCCCACCAAAGAACTCTCTGTCCAGGGCCTTAGGGAGGGGACTTGTGTCTGCCTTGGCAACACTCTCTGATGACGGTTCCTCACCCAGCTGCCCTCGTTTGTTCTCCCCCCACACGTAGATGATCCCTTCATCTGGGGAGAAACAGAGAATTACGTAATTGTGACAAGCATGATACATGCATGTATACACAGGTGCCTGTGATGAGACAGATCTGATGGACGCTCAAACAGACACTTAACTCTGAGCATACCTAGGTCCACACCAACAAGAAAACAAAACTTTGAGGAGTGCACACTCTGCAACACGCAAGCTCAAACCAGTTGGTTCATGCAGTCTTGCTCTGCTGTGATCACACAGCACTTTCCTGAGGCCAAACATTACCTATGAACAGAAAAGATCTTGCTTAGCAACAACCGGTTACCAGCCAAAATACATATCATGTATCACTTGTGACTGCTTCTCATCTGTATTATGCATAGTACATAATTCTGCTGAGTAATATCATCTGTCTTCTTCGGGCACATAGTCCAAATGTTAAAGGTGCAAAATCTCCAGCCCTATTAGGTAATTAAGCCACACACTGCCCTCAACAGAGCACGTATTTATCCAATGGCTACAGGATGACTCACCAGATAATGCCACACTGTGGTTGGCCCCAGCTGCAACTTGTATTATCTTGACCTTGTCCCCATCAAAGTTGACTGTGAAAAAAAATGGATACAGAGGACAAGTTACTCTTTTTAATTAAAGTGCCCATTTTGATTTTGCGCAACTTCTCATCCAAGTATGGGCTTACTGTACATGATGTACCAACTGTTGCAATTACTACCTTGTTCATCCCGTGAGTATATTGTGTGTACAATGACCTTGTAGTTGGATTGATCTGAAGTTAGCTTTGTAATGCTGCAACTTGACACAAGCTCCAACTCCAAATTCTCGACCCTACATGAGGAGGTTTTTGTGGGAATTTTGCACTGTTACAGGATTGAGTGAAGTGGAACTCAACTGCTTCCTATTTCTAGGGCAATTGGTTTGTCTTCAAATTAAAAGTACAAAGAATGTGCCATTGGTTTCTTGCACCGTGGTCGATTTGGCAGATTCTGGAAGGTTCTTCAGAAGGCGGCCACAAGATTGAGGGTTCCATAGGAAATAAAGAATGAAACAATTAACCGAGCCAATTCCAAGCTCCGTACCTGGTTGTGGTTGCTCTGATTTTTCTGGCACTGCGCGTGACTCCGCCCCTGCCTGGGCTCCTGCCTGGGCCTGTTGGTCAAACCGACCCAGCTGACCCTTGACCCCACTCCCCCAGGACCAGACGCGGCCGTCCTTGGTGACAGCCAGCGAGTGCCTCAGGCCAGCCGCAATGTCAATGACTGCGTGCCCTGACGGAAAGGCCTAACAACAAAAGAGTACATAGGCAATATGTACATGTAGCTGTAGTTATAGTGCAGTGGTGCAGCAGTTATTTCTGTCTGACTCGTGTGTGACTGCATGTGCGTTTGTACACCATGCGTGAAACGGGGTTTACATGTCTCACGTAACATACTTTACAACTGAAGCACAGGAAGGTGGAGGAAAAGTACACTAACTTTGAACTGCTGCTGTGTTCTCTTTTTGGGAATTTGCCATGTTCAAATGGGAATGGGACTTACCAAATGAGGCCCACAATTTCTATACGGCAACATGCAATTGAGCTTGTCTTCTGACAAATGCCAAGATGCAATAAATGTTGCTCACTTGACTTATCTTCCTGAATTCTCTTCAGTCGCTTTGTTATGTTAACATTACACATACCATACTAAATCAAATAAAAGTTTCCTTTGTTGTTTTAATGTTAAAGTTTCGATGTGTTCTCATTCTAAAGTGTACAAGCCTGAATTATCAAAGAAAACCTACCGTAATTCTGGCAGGCCTCCTAGCTGTATGGGCAAGCTGGCCAAACATGTTAGACCCCCAAGAGAACAAATGTCCTTTATCTGCAACAAAAAGAAAGGAACAGCAAGGATGGATGAATGTGGGCTGTAACTGAACATCTCATACACTCAATGCCCGGCCAAAACTGGCAGGTGCCTCACTTCATTTACCCCATATGTACATGTACATGAATAACTTGACTGTCCAAAAATTGTGAATTAGAACTTCTGATGCCTCAAATCTGGTTGGCGTAGTGGTTCTTTCCTCGCCTTCTACCTCTGTAGTCTGGGTTCGATTCCTGCCTCGGTTGACATGTGGATTGGGTTTTCAGTCCCTGATTCCGTGGGTTTTGCCCAGAATATTCCTCTGGGGCTTTCCTCCCACCTGTAAAACTTTAACTACTTCTCTTCGTTTCCTCTCCACAGGTTTCTTCGGGCTTGTGAGCTACAGTGTCTTGGGTGCTTTTGAGGAATCTTTGGTGTCACTACCAGAACTGAATATTAATAATAATAATCTTTACTCCATTCTCATGAGGTCCAAGTAAATGATATTTCACTATGGGCATTCATGGAACAGCAAACAGCTCAGCTTAACGAGTCAAACCTCAGTGAACTTAATTGACAAACCTGAAGCTCAAAACTTTACAGGTGTACATGTTGGCAAAGCTAAGATTTAGGAACTCCTATTGTTAGCTTCAACATCCACAAAAAGGATCTCTGCAATGAACTTTTACCTGTTATTGCTAGCGTGTGGTCCCAGCCACATGCGACCTTGGCAATGCATGGGAGCTCGGGCACCTCAACCAGCCGGTGCATGTTCTGTGTGTGGCCCAATCCCAGCTGGCCCTTAAAATTGCTACCACACATGAACACCTTGCCGCTCTCTGTTGGACAACACAAAAAGACAAAATCCCCCTAGAACAGATGACACAAAATTAGAAAGCAAAACCAAATCACAAACCTGCCCAAAATCCTCTCGGCGGTTTGGAAACTTTGGAGGATTTTGAAGGACTGAGGCTACAAATAAACACAGAAAACAATTTGTGGCTGCCAAGATCGTGGGCTGGACCTCGTGTTGATTACACCCAGCCATTCATAAATTTAGGCCCAGATTATTCTGAAATTTATCGGCTCTGCTTGCTGCCTCAACATACTGACACACCACTTGGAAGTTACACCTCCAAGGAACACATTGACATAATAATGGAGGATTTGTGCAGACTGAGGCTGTATCCCAGCAAAAAGGCCCATGGAGTCTAGGGTGAACAAACTGACCCATTTAATGTCCTTCAAAATTCAACACCATTAATTGCAAAATTTGTATGGGCTTAGGACTGTATAGCCCAGCCAATATTTTTAAAGGTGTGGATAACCAAATCTGTGACTACAGTGCATACATGTACACTGTAGGTGAAAGTCTTCCTGCATATATGGTACCTGTCAATAAAGCAGTATGCCCTGCTCCGCCAGCGAGCAATTTGATCCCTTCTGGTGGATGGTCAACCACTTCTGGAATAAGGCAGTCTCGCGTGTGCCCCAATGCCAACTGCCCAAAACTATTGGCCCCCTGCAGACAGAATCAAGAGAGTCAGCTTCTGAAGGCATTCCTTCTGCCCCAACTATAGGACTGGTCCATAGTTTGCTTCAATATGGCCAGCCCATCTGTTGTATAGTGTGCCAGCACGTGCTTTCCTCTTTTTATGTTACATGTGTTATTGGCAACACTTGCTTGCACACTCTACATGTACATGTACATGTAGTTTTTGATTCCATGGAATACGCTTAGGATGGCATATTCTTGATGAATTTTGATGAACAACAAAAACCTCTCAAGAAAGTTGAGAAATCTTCAACAGGGGAAGTTTTCATGAGGCATTCATATACTCCTCTCAAGAACCATTTTCTCATGGGAAAGTAAATGGTGTATCCCAAGACAGTTGTGTACATGTAATACAAAACATGCAGTTGGGACCGTCCCAACAGTAATTGGGACATGTGCTATAGTTGGGCATAACACATTCACTATCACAAACGATCTATACACGGTGGAGCACAGGGAGGGTCATTGGGGATAAAATCTGGAATTGTCAACTTCTAAGACATGTAAAGAAAGATGTGCAATACAAAAAAACTGAACTGAACACCAAATATGGTTAAATCCCTTTACACGTATCATGTTTTTGTTGTAAATTTCAATGAAATATGAAAAGAGAGAACAATTATCACATCTGCAGGCCCCCTTTCTTATATTGTCTACTCAGTTATTATGGAATTACTTTTTCCTGATTGCCTTTTAGTTTTAGTTTACTTTGATAATTTATTTCCTAGTCAATGTGTTCATTTCTATTTAGTATCTGTATCAGTCCATCTGGTACAAAATCTCCCACCCCCCTCTTATCTGAAATTCCATTTACCACAAAACAATCTTTCACAACCAGCATGACCAGAAAACTGCCATGACTATGGAGTGAGGACTACAAAACAGCAATTATGGTGACTGACTAACATTGATAACAGGGCTGATCCCCGATGGTAGATATGGTAGACACATGGTGGAGTCACTGTGGAATTAGGCTATAGATCTGATTATCAGCCATGTCAGTAAATCCGCCAATAAAATCTAATCTGGACCATCTCATACCTGGCCAGCATGCTCAGCACCCCAGGCACAATTTGTACCAGCGGGGTACGGTGAGACCAAAACAGTGGCATTTAATTGTGCCCAAAAATGATGATATGCGACCAAATGTTAATTCTTATCGCTATTAATGACCATGATTTGTGGCCAGTATTCGCCCACCTTGTCAATCATATTTCATGAAAGACCACGGCCCAGTTTTCTTCTACGTGCACCGTACCGAGTGATGTGTCTCTGATCATGCGTTTTTTTTCTCTGCTGTACTTTATACACAGCATGAGCCCATATTAAGCTGCAATGTAGCTTAATACATGTCGGTACATGTATATACACACACATACATGTACAGGTGTACGGGTACTAGGTACGCTAATTGACTGGTTCATGGTCACACGCTGTATAGAGTGTGTATGGGGAGCCAAGACATTCACGTATCATGCGTATTCAATAGATGCACTGGCAGTCTATACATGCCACAATTCCAGTGCAATAAAGTTGTTCCAGTCCTAAATGTAAGTTTTAAACCAAGGTTTCAAGCTTCCCTTGGTCCTGTCCGGTCCCAGGTATGAAAATTTGAAATACTCAAAAAGAACAAACATGCCTTGTCTTTTCTTTCAGCTGTTTTTTTTAACGAAGTGGCTATCATTACGGCAGTTGTAATGCATTTCTCATTTTCTATCGTTACTGCACTGAACTGCACAAGTGTGATGACATAGCTGATCATTACGATGGTTTATATATTTTAAAATTACCTGGATTGCTGAACGCTTGTGACCGAGTGGTCAATGTGGAAGGCTTGAAACCACTGGCGTGTGAGGACCATTTTTTTTTTGCCTAAATTTCATGTTTTATACCATAATCATTTTTTTAAGTTGGCTTCTTTGTATAGGTCTAAGCAGGAATCTTTTTTCTTTTCTTATCAAGGCTTTGGAGGATTTTTTTTTTATTTATATTTTGTTGCCATTTTTTTTTATTTATTCCACAAGCACAAAATCCAAAGCCTGACTGTCCTGCGGATAATTGACCATGTTAACAAAACAATGTTTCTGTGTGTATTGTCAGCCTACATGTATAGGACAGTGATGTAGGCCTAACTTGTGTATTTGAGAATAGGCCTATGTATAAAATTGACCTGGTGCCTAATTTTTGGTTTCTAAGACCCAGTGGCTCCTCATTTTAATTAATTTTCTTTGTAAAGCACTGATTCGTACCCAGGTAAATCAACTTAAGCCTAACTAAGGCTTGCACGGTCAACTCCCGTATCATGCCCGTCCAGCCAGCTCATACCTCAGAACTTTGGTGTGGGGTTTATCGTCGGCTGTGCTCCCATGTGGGATCGGGAGCGCAGCGGACGACGAACCCCACACTAACGTTAAATCTGGGTCCAGGGTACAGCCTACGCTAGCTCATCGACCATGTCGACTGTTCCGTGTTTGACATGATCAATCAAATGTCAAGTAGGCCTAGCCTCAGCTGACCAGCTGACTCAGCTAGCTCATGAAGCATGTGAAGTCTTTTCCATATTTAAACAGGACAATGCAGCCAAAATTAGTTCATCATACTTTTCAACAATTTCTGCAAATAGAAATGACATCAATTGAGAATGGAAATGTTCAAAGTGACTTCTAAAAGTTCTAATATTAAAAACCAAAACAGACGTACCCAGGCCAACAGATTTCTACTGGAGGCAGCCATGTTGACATCCCACAGTGCTTTTCGGCACCAGTATGCAAATATTATGTGATCACATGACTATCACATCTCCCTATCGATCAAGCAATAAACTTTATTAGTTGCAATTTTCCAAAAATAAAACTTTAAATAAGGTTTCCATTGTTTAAGTCTTCCATAAAAACAAATATGGGTATTTCATGGATAAATTCTATGAAGAACCAATGAGAAATTGAAGTTTCATTTATTACACAAAATTTGAATATTCATAGCATGTTAATTTCAACGAGAACTGATTTTTCAGTGGAGGGGACTGCCCGTCTGCCTTTCTTCCTATTCGTTGGACGTGGACAGTACGCTCTCTACAGCCAATCAAAAACTCCAGGTGCACCTGTAAGTCTTAGATTTCCTAAATCCGCGAAAACTATGGACCATATGCAGTCCAGTATGCCTTAGCGGTAGTTTTTATCAATTCCAGGGCATTTTTGGCCCGATTTGATCGGGAATACCCTGCGAGATTGTTCGACGTTTGAACTGGGAGAGGTTTGCCCTTTGTGGCTTTTGCTGTCATGGCGTATGCGATTATCTTCATGTGGCGCGCTAAAGCTCGCCTCGTATTGTCGTGTGCTAGATAGACTGTGTGCATGTACAGTACATGTACATGTACGTACACGTATAGTGCGCGGCTGTTCTGTGTGATAAATTGGTGTGCAGCAAACCAGCAATGCAGTGACCATTCATCCAGGAAATTTCAGAGAGATAAATAGTTCCTTCGTTATACTGCTGCTACGTGGTGCGTCTTTGGAAAGTTTTGTCAAATTGGACGAACACAGTTTGACCCAGCATTCATTGTATTGCCCATTTAGATTTACTTTGCATGATGCAGCCCTTGCAAGCAGGCCTAGCATGCAAGCTGGTGGGTCCAGATGGATTTTGTTTGTTGTTTTGAATTGCTCTTATTTTTCTTGTTACAGTTGAACGTGAAACGAGTTTATAGAAAGAATGTTGCATACTACCTCCACTTTTTTAATCTTAGGCCTATAGTCCTGTATAATCTTGGGGCCATCATCTCATTCAAAGCAAGGTATGAATCTGGTGCTGAGAAAACTTTCCAGTTTTGTTTGGAAATTTTTGACTCTTTATAGGCTTTGTCCATAACGCTGGCGTGGGGGTCAGGATGCAACATTCTTTCCTAGTTTTGTTGAGTTCATTTACATTGTTAGTGATTGAAAATAGAAGAATCATGTAAAATCTAGTCAGTTTCCCTATATGATTGTTTTCATAAAATTTGAGAAGACTCAAAAGTCCCAAAGTGAGGAGGCCCTAATAGTCGAATTAGAAATGTTGCAAGCACTGCTGAATAGGCAGTGAATATTGGATCACAAACCGGTCCTATTGTGCTTTCCTCTTGTACTGGCATAGTAACTGAACACGCTCAGTAAGTGGTTTGAGGACTAAGAAGTTTTACTGAGACAAATCTTCTGGGTGCATGTAACTTCCGGATTATGCTTGCATTGTAATTTTGCATTCATATTCACAGGATGGAATTTGAACCTCATGCATTTTGGGCTGTCTTTCCCTCTGAAAATATCTTCCAGAGCCACGAATCACAAAAAGAAAAGTGCTAAATTTGGCTCTTTAGTGATGTCCCTAGATGGAACTCTTTCTGTGACATATCTTGCAATGGATTTGATTTAAAACAATAAAAGGAAGATATTGCAACTGTTTGGAGTAGGAAAACCTCAAACTGTGCTGTAATTCAGACTAAAGCCTGGTTTCCATATGGTCATTTGTGATGCAGATGTTCTTCAAGACGTCAAGATGCAGACAGTAACGGAAGAGACTCTGTCATTCCACCCAAAAAAGTTAAACAAAATGGCGTGCGAAAGTCGGAAAATTTTCACAAAATATGCCTTCTTTAGGTGACAATGTTGCCAAAGCCAAACTGATACTTCAGTGCGATGTACTTTGTTAATGGTCACCGACATGTATTTTGTTGATGATTTGGGCTACAGATCCTAGTAATAAGGAGAAAATGGATAAAATGAGTGTTACTAAGTGAGAGAAACATTGCCCGTCATGCCAGCGTGCGTGTGTGTATAGGCCTACTCACTGACTTGATGCAGACAGTCAGCAAAGTTGAACCGGGCTCAACTTTACCGACCCATCTGGGGCTGGTTTGCCTTTGTGGCGACACTTCTGTTTGACGTAATTCCATTTGTCTGCGTTGCAGTTTGCATCTTGATTACGTTGCTCTCTGCATTTCTCACGTTGGTATAGAAACCAGGCTTAACGCTGTCGTATCCTGATAGGGCTGTGCTGAATATCTAAATAACCGAATAGTAGATCGATGACGTGCAGCTGGTTCATGGCAAAACATGTACTTTGCTTAGAAATTAATACACTATGTTTACTAATGCGTCTTTTTTTTGGCTACTTCAGGAAGAGTGTTCTTGTGAAATTTCTGTGTGGAATCGGCCGTCGGTTTCTGTCAGACAAACACAGAGCAAATGTCCACCGTGCAGAACATTACAACCCAGGCACAGCCTGTGCAGATCCAAGTGGCCCAGTCGGGACAGCAACAGGTGAATTTTACACTTTTGTAATCGTAGCTCTTGGGTTGATGCAGTGACTTATATGTATCCTAGCCTTTGGTTGGGGGGGGGGGTTTGATGTTGTTTTTAAATATGAGAGTCTAGTACTTTTCTTCCATAAAAATCTGTACCCCTTCCCGGAAAGGTAGTACATGTTGAACCACTCTAACATGGGTGGTGATCCCGAAAGGATAGAGGGAATATCCCACCCACTTGTTGACCTGGGGGAATTACTGTTATAATCATCTCCCCCCCCTCCACTTTTATAGTCACTGACTATATGCGCACCTGTTGATCGCACCAACAATCTGCACTTGCTGGTGTCACGATCTTACCTGGGATGGAGGCTGTGTTGAGCTTTCAGAAATCACTTCCTCCCCACATGTGACAAGAATTCAATTCTCCGCCCATGGTTTCTAAAATGCTGCCACTTTCAATTGCTTGAAAAAGATCTCGAAATATAATGAGTGATTCACAATACTTGCCCTCCCCCCCATCAGTGACTTATTTTGTTACTCTGTGTGTTCTTCCACCCAGCAGCCACAAGTTGTTCAGGTTGGGGGCACCGGGCAGATCATGGCCTCTGGCCAGCCAATCACCATCCAGCTAGCAGGTGGCCAAGGGGGCACCGTCCAGCTTCAGCAGGTCGGGCAGATGCTGCAGGTGACCGGTCAAAATGGCCAAGTACAGCAGGTATGTTGTATACTGTGGGTGTGGCTATCCACTGTAGTAACTCAGGGGGAAAACTTGAAGCCATTGCCACACGTGTACAGGTATATTGCCCAATAAGGACACAGCCTAAGATTAGGGGATTACACCGCAGTTGTAGTGAATTGCCTGTGTTGAATCTAAGTCTGAGTCTCAAGTTAATCATATTCTGAGTAGTATGGGTCAGATTCCATCCATGAGTCACTTGTGCAAGTTTTTTCATTGGTAATACAAGCTCAGATAAAATGAGTGTCTGGTTAAGATGAGCAGATTTCGCCACTCCTGACAAAAGTATATAGATTCCTGTGGGGAAAACATCTTAAATACGAGATTTTGATTAAGATGAGTGCTTTTTCCGGTCCAATCGAGAGGAGGTGTATTGTTATCTCTCTGTTTAGCACAAGAATTTTGAAAACAACTTGTCAATCTATGAACCCATTCATTGCAGGTGCTGTTGTACTAGGCGAGGTGATAATGTTCGCTAATCCACAGCTGTAGTTTTGGGGCATTTCAGATTCCCAAGCGATAAAAGGGTTTTCTTTGTGGGCGCTTTCATGCTGCCCAGTGAGAACGAACACAACAGACAATGGGCGTTTGCAATTCCCAGATGGGCCGATCAGAATAAACTCATTACAAACTCCCCACCAAAACCTTAAAAATGGAATAGAAAAATGCCCCTACACAACTTACGTAAAATTCATTTCTCATTAAAGTCATTCTTCTCTTACCCATAAATGTCCTTTTGGAAGTCAAATTTACGAGTTCTAATTCCTCAAAGTTAAAAAACGCTTCATTTCCAACTAAAACCATATTATCCAGGCCCCGAACTACGCCCTTTATTGTCTACCAAAATTTCCTTCGCTTTGTTCATGTATCAAATAGCATCTGTTTAGTCAGCCAACTGAAATGTTAACATACTGTGGCGCCGCGCCCCTCCGACGAAGGCGAGGGCGCCCTCCTCCTCGAGGCGCGGTGCGTCGGACGGCACGCCGGAGAGTCCCTGAGCGGCTAGGGACGAGTCCGTTGGGACCGAAGTATACCGTCCCCCAAGAAAGTTGGTCTTCGTCGAGATGATGGCTAATCTGATTGGTCGAAACTTAATGACGTAACCCGGACAGACCTGACTCGAAATAAACTTCGCCTGGACTCCTGACTTATATACAACAATTCACAAACGGCTGGTTTATTCATCAACACACTCAACCAATACACCAGTAGAGGGCGCTATTGACGGGGAAACTGCGTGATTATACGTGACCGGACTTCGCCCAGAGCAGCGAACACCACAAGTAATTGCGGGCATCCAGTGCCGAATCAGGGACTTTAGCAAGTCTACGGGCTTATTGTCAGGGCTGTGCTACACGCAACTCACGTCACGAGACAGCAATGCGCCCTTGCATCGACCGCAGGCTCCTATCAGGAACTATACTGCACCACCAATCAGCCCCTCAACCTACCGAGCCCCTCAACAGCACACGCACCACTCGGACTTAGGCACAGTCACACTAGGCTAGGTGACTTTAACCCTTGCACAGGATTCTCGACCCTTACCTCAGGATCAGCCCTTTATCAGGACCACTAAGCGTAGCCTACGCGCGCCTTTTATAGCTTTCGCGCTGCTATGACCACGCCCGCGCACGTGCTCACGTGACTAAGCAGTGACTTCCGCTGCCCTATCGCACAACGCACAAGGCGGAGCCTATGCGCCGCGCTTGCTTAACACACAGCTATGCGCGCCTAACATCTGCCTCTGTTACTGGGCAGAGCGCCATCTATATCTTCGCACCGTGCCTAGTGACTAGCGCCCTCTGTCGCGTCACAATACTTACATCCGCGTTCTCTCACGACAGCGATCATTCCATGCAGGTTGCATCACTTTGACAATGATTGGGGTGATGAGTCCGCTTGTCCCGTTCTATTGCTTATTCCGCTTTGTTCTTCTCAATTACAGTATAGTACACGTTTCATTACAACTCTTTATTTAATCTACACGTATATTACACTTTCGTCAAGAGCATGTTCAAACTGTTGTGAAAGCAAATTCATTACCCTTCAATTGTAATACGATTGACAAACGACACATACAATTGGGAAAATACTTTTTGCCTAAGTCGAGTTTCCGGAAAATATAAGATAATTATTAAGTTCCGAGGCTGTCATTAACGAGAGTCGATTGTAATACTTTATTTGGTCAACCTTAACCCCTGGGTGCGGCTTACATTACATAGAACTCTGTTTGATTGGGCATTATTAGGGTTTAATGTAGACTACCCGATCACTGTGGATTGCAAAATGAATATCGTAAAACTTTTTGCAGAAATGTATCACACATTGTTACATGGCTACATTTCTTGATTTGTTCTTTTGTTTTGTGCAGATTCAACTTGTTCAGCAACCACAGCAGGTCCAGTTGCAACAACAACAGCAAGCGACAACGACCACCCAGCAGCAACCCCAGCAGCAACCGCAGCAACAGCCACAGCAGCAGCAAGCACAGCAGATCACCGTACAGCAGCAGCCCCAGTCACAGCCGATCATCTTGCAGGCTAGTCAGCAGCAGGTGGCAAGCCAGGGCGGAGGCCAAAGTCTTCAGGTCGGTTGCCGTCGAGATGATAAATCAATGTTGTGTAGTTGGTGTTAGAAGTCTAATGTGTCACAAGTCCTTTCAGAAGCCCAGTCACAAGTAACAGGTTGAACAGTGGCAAAGGAGCACTTTTCTTACAGTTCATAAACCTAGCTTTTAAATGGATTAATAGCTGGTGACGGTCTTGTGACGGACTCGCAGGGACATGATGATGGGCAGGACTGCAACTCTGGCTGCACTAGACTTGACTGCATAATTTACACATGTCAGACTATTAAACTGCACTGTCCAGGACTGAAACTCTTGCTCAGCCTCGGACGTGCTTGATTTTGTCGTCACTTGCATTATATTTTGCTCAGGTTTATTTCTCAACAGAAGTAACAAACTGAAAAGTAACAAAGGTCAAACTCGATGGTTTATTCCAATCGCTTTAAAAAGAGTATCAATGATCCTTTGACACACGATGCAAAAATGACAAATTCCTACAAAGCTGTACATGTTTTGTGCCTTTAGTTGCAGCAGTTTGTCACCCCCGACGGCCAGACCATCCTTTACCAGCCGGTCACCAACACGGACAGCACGGTGGGTCTCCAGCAGACGAACCAAACTACAACTCAGAATGCTAACTCCATCATGACGGCCATGCCTGTCAACTCCGATGGAGGAATAGTCATGGTAGGTTTGTCCATGGCGAAATGAGTTTCTCGATAACTTGTTGTCAAGTGGAATATTGCATGGCATCTTCTTTTTGTGTGCATTCTCACCATTCCATATTTAAATTTGACTTTCCCAGACTCGACATAAGAATATTGTTGCTCTTGTTACGATATGAGAAAGTTTTGTGCTCAACAAACCAGTTTACCTAGGAAATATTGTGCATTTTTGAATGTGCCTGTTCATTACATTCCAGATGGTTCCGGGAACTGGCGGGGTGTCAACTATGCAGAGAATACCCCTCCCGGGGGCCGAGCTTCTGGAGGAGGAGCCGCTGTATGTCAACGCCAAGCAGTACCACCGGATATTGAAGCGCAGGCAAGCGCGGGCCAAGCTGGAGGCAGAAGGGCGGATCCCAAAGGAGAGGAGGGTGGGTGTTCACATTCCTTGCTCCAAGCTTCATATAGACTAATTCGAGGAAAGCGTCATTACTTCAATGGCGTCACCCAAATTTTTTGCTAGTAATATCTTTTAATTCTTGATCATCAAATTTTTCTGGAAGACATTTCCAAAAGGGACCTTTTATCATTAAAGAATGCTACCTTTAGGTTTATGTGGGAGACTTATTGGCAAATATCCAATCCAAGCACAGCGTTACAGTGTTTAAGCTGGACATCAACCTTTACTCCTTGGAAATAGTTTCCGGGCATCTTTGAGAACTTGCCTTTATATCCGTCACTGTGCAGTAAAACCGTGTTACATTCTTTGTACTTGAACAAAGTTGGTAAGTTTGCTCTGTGTGAAGAGGCTAACATACCGTCTGAATACTTAAAAAAAGCTGCAGAACCAGGTAGCAGCTTTTACAGTTCCTGGTATCAGTTAGTTCCCAATTTTTGCCCTATTTGACTTTAAAAAATGGAGGGGTTCTCTTTGAAAATGACCAGCCCACAAAATAATGCTCAATTTTAACTTTCCCTCCATTCTTTTTGGGAAATTCTAGAAATACCTGCACGAGTCGAGACACACCCATGCCATGAACAGGGTGAGGGGAGACGGAGGCCGTTTCAATACCGGAAGTCGGGGGGTGGCGACCAACCAGTCCTCCTTGGAGGAATCCCCAACCATGGTGCCCAGGTCAAAGTTCCCGCAGGGGGAGAACGTGTCACAACAGCAACAGGTAGACCGCACATGGAGAGTTTTTTAAAGTCTGTTAATGCTTAGACTTCTTGACTTAAACTATAAAGGATGCTTTAATGCCTCGAACTGATGCCCCATGGGACCAGCACGTTGAAATGAATACATCCATCAGCACTTGCATAGCACATTGCATGCAAGGTCTTTGTATGAGTGCTTTGTGTACATTAGCAATGGTATTCAGTGGTCTACCCAGCATTTTCCTTTGTAAACAGTTCGGTACTGACTCTCAGAGGCATTGTATTGCCAAAACTTGCAGGCACTGGAAACTAGTGTTGTAGTCGAGTACATATCCATGAGTGTGAATACTTCTGCATGAGTAAAAGTACCAGTACATCGTCAAGAATCCGAGTGTGGGAACCTAATGAATGTACTCAAGTACGAGTACATGCACGAGTACTACAACACTTCTGGAGACACATTTGAGAAATGTCTCAAAACTGAAGCATTTAACCTGAAACAAGGCATGTGAAAAGCATATATCACGCTTACTGAGAACAGAGCCCAAGAAAGTCACATGTTCCCACATGTGCTTGTCTAGCCGTAGTCAAAGTTACACCTTGAAGGAGAAGTTTTAGTATTTCCCTCTTAATTCCTCTTTGGATTCATAGCATTGCATGCATAAAGACACAGTGTGTGTAACTCACCGTTCCAGAGACTTTTCATATTGTCGAGCCAGGTTTGGTGTACTGTATCTAATATTCTTTGCATGTGTTTGGTCTTTCCAGTTTTCTGTCAACAACCAAGCTGGTAACTCTGACTCGGACAGCTCGCTCAACATCAACCTCGACATGCTGAGTGATTCCCCTCAAATCGGTGCCAACAACCAGTCGCTCCTCGAGCCGTCGCCCAATGTCACAACCAACGGGACGACAAACACCGTGTAGCTTTTTGATACATGTAAGATTTGTAAATATAAGGCAAGGAACGATAGTAACGTCAAATCAGAAAAAGTGTGGGATGGAGTCATGGAAGTGCTGCATTGTGACCAACAATCAGCTTTATTAGAGTTTCAGCCACACCCTTGAGACAACTTACATCGTTTCAGACAGGCGTTCTAGGGTCGCACTAAACCATATAGAATTAAGAGTGGCTCAGGTCGACCCAATTAAATTTTGGTTCCAGACAGACAAACTTAACACATACATTTGCATTGGCTTTGGCTTATGAGAACGGCGACGTCTGAAACTAAGTTGTGTCATTCAGAGCGCTTTCAATTGTCAATCTTTCGTCTGCTAACACGCCTGGTGGTAATTGTTTCAGATGTTGCACTTTTGCCGTACTTAATTGAAAATTTGTTCATAATTTGGATCGGCGTTACTCTAGAATGCCTGTCTGAAACGGGGGTTAGATTTACATGCAACACACATTGTATGTGGCATGCACAGATTAAACCAGTGATGAAAGTCGTTGAGTGCCATATGCACGGTGCCGTGTGCTGAAATGTTCCGACGCTTCTATGATGGTACATACACAACTTTCAAGATGATGAATAGTGTGTACATGTCATCACAGACAGGCAAAGACTGCCCCGCTTGCTACTTTTTTGCCATTCGTAGATTACAGTAAAACACATAACCAGAAAATTATTTCTCTTGTCATTTCGATCTTTTTGTTCCAGTGTCTAAAAGCTTTGTGTTGGAACAGTTGTTTGGAATAATTGGCAACTCAGGAGTCGTGTTCCTGCATTCGCTCCTATGGGGGATAAACATGGGTATTTCTGAAAAGCAAGAATTTGATTTCATGCATAACAGAATTTCACTTAAATTTAAAGTATCGAATGTTCCACTGCCTCATATCTCTCGGCAAAGTTGTGAGAGTTGACAATATTTGTTATCACATATGCGAACGGAACACAGAATAATGTAGTGTCGGCCAAGAAGTATATGGGAACACATTATTCTGTGATCCCTGAATGCGAGTGTGATAACAAATTTATCTTCAAGCAAACTTGACGTGCAGTTAAGATGTTTAATATAGGGGCCTATGTGCACAAGCGCGCCACCTTTGAATTGAAGGTAAATTTCACAGTTGGGCATTTTGCTTTCAGCGTAAAAATAGTGCATTGCCTGGAGTTAGAACAACGCATTATGCAGGCTTTGACATGGACCGCACAAGCCAGTTACATGTATGTCACACTGTTTTATTGCCATGGATCGACCAAAATCAATGGGTCAGTAAAAATTAAGAATTCACGTTTGCGGGAAGAGAGACATAAATGGCTGCACAGAGCCTATTTTGCTCATTGCAACAGATTCACACCTATTTATCCATCTTTTTTATGTTGATTAGATTTTTTTTTTCTCAGTAAAGTCCACCTGCCACAGGAGTTAATTTTTATGAAAAATAGCAGATAGACTTCGACTAAACAAAAGTCTTTCTCCTCTTTTTATAAGGGTTGAAGCAGGGCTTGTTTTCAGATGGAGATGACAGATTTTTTCCAAGATGATGACAGAATCTCCAGACTTTTTTTCTGGTGCATCATTTTGTGTCAAAAAAAAGAGAACTCGCCACATCTAACAGGTTTTTAACTTTTACTTTTCATTGCCAAGTAAATTATTTGGATCACATAAAAAGTCAAACTACATGTACGTGGCAAATTAAAAACCTTCCAAAAAAAAAATTCAGGAAAAAAGAGCAGGTTGGATTGAGAGAGTGCTTTACTATTTTAGCCGGCCTCACTGCCAACATTATATTATTTCAAAACAAAAGTCCTGTCATTTGGGTTGTAGTGAATTTCAAACATTTTTTTCTCCACTTTCTTCTTTCCCACTGTAACTCTAGGGCACTGCTTTTCGAAAATGCACGGAGATTGAACTTTCAGTGAATGTGTCAACAGTTTTTGATCACCTGCTCAGTGATTTTCTTTACAAAATGAGGTTCATTAAAGTTTATTTCTTCAGCACTATCCCACCATTGTACCTGTATGTACAGTGTATATGTATCAAGCACCAAGCTTGTTTTTCTATCTTCAGAATTTCCAAACTTTCCTAGAAACGTAGTTTGTGTAAATATTTTAATGGCTTTTCTCTTGTTTGCTGCTTTTTTCTGTTTTTTTTATGTACAAAGATTGACCCACTTGTATTAATTTATATTTCCCATTTTAGTAGAAATAAAAGTGATACGAGAACTGAAATTGATACAAGTGGTAGTGATGGGGGGTGTCCAAAATGATGTTTTATGCAAGTAAAAAAACAAATTTGCATAAAATTTGTGCAAATTATTTCAGACCTGTTGAAATGAATACAAAGGGCTGCGAGAGAGATTGCAAACCTACACTGTAATACATGTACAGCCGAACCTTGTTAAGAAGAGGTCCTTCGGACTTGGCAAATTACCTCGTTTTAACAGGAACCTTGTATTATCAGGAACAAAAACAAAGGGATGGGACTTAAAATTTTCCTTGTTAAAAGCAGAATCTTGTATTAACAGTATTTTTATTAACAAGGTTCAACTGTACATGTATTTCAACACCAGTACTTTCCTCTTTCGGGCCTTTGACAAGCAATGAGTGACCAAAATTGAACAAATGAGGGTAAACCGCTGTACAAGGAAAGAATTCACAGTAAAAATGAATCGATCAGATACATGCATTTTTTTGTTGTATACCTGAAGTTGCAGTTTATTTCCAGAATGCACAGATGCTGTCTTCAGTCACTGACAAACTGGAGTCTGCAATCCTGAAACACAAACGACCTGAGTGGCTGTACATGTATACTGTTCGGGCATAAAGATGCGGTTTTTTTTATTTCAAGAAAACTAAGCAGAGTTAATGCAAGGTTACGCATATAAAACTGCAGGGTCTGAAATGTTCACTTTCGCAGATGCGCAGCATACAGTGTTTCCTGTGCGTATGTACAAGCCAGTCCAAACACAGGATGATCTGTTACAGCAGATGTATCGCAGCGTCGCGAGTGGGGAGTGGCGTTTGCCTTTTCTGGAGAAAAAAAGAGGGAATTTTACATTGTGTATGACTTCTGTACCCCTCCCTCAGAGTGCAGAATAATGCTGGTTACTGTTCTAGTTTACGAAGGCAACTTGCAAAATGCTTGAACATGTACGTGTACTTGTGGACTCTTGACAAAGAACTTTCTTGATGTTTCAACTGTGCTGCAGTCGTCAAAGGGGCCCTCCTTTGTCATGAATGAGAACTGGTACATGTACATGTATGTCCTCACATTGCAGTGTATTTGTAAGTCACACAAGTCATCACAAAATATTTATGAAATGAGGGAGAAGGTGAATCTGCATACATGTACATGCACAGTAAAACAGCCACAGTTGCCAATACACTTTAAAATTGCACGTACATGTACATGTAGATGTACACGTACATGTAAGGTGTACTTGCACATTTTACTGTAGGCCTATACCACAAGCACAAGAGAGTGAAGTACATTAGGTTCAAGCAAATTTAGATCGACTAAAACGCACACATGACAATCCTCATCACACATACACATACGGATGCTATGTATAACTGAATTACACGTATTAAACTTCCTGGACAATGGCACCATAATACCATGCAATGTACATGTACATGGGATTATAATCACACTGACTGCGAATTAATCATTCAACAATGTTGATTCCAGTCTCATTTCAAGGAAAATTAATCTACAGTTACTAACGTACATGCAATGTCCAGCTATACATTTCTGTGTACACAAATGTATGTACATGTACTGTATGAAGATGGATTTAAAAAAGAAAACAAAATTGTCAGTTGCCTGTTTCTTTATGAATATTAAAAATGTGGCAGATACATGTACTTAAATATGGTATGTACTTTTCTGATTTTTACACATTTTTACAGTTTCCGGGGTGAATATACATGTACACATACATGTACATTGTAAACCAAATCTGGCTTGCAAAGTATTGAATGCTACATTTACATGTATGTTTACGTAGGAACACATGCTCCTTACAATACTGACATGAATGCTTTTTTACAAATAGCAATGTTTTGAAGAATATCCCTTTACAAACCCAAATTTAAAAAAAATGCCTTCACAGAGTCATTTTGTGAGCCGGATTCAACAGGTATGCTCATGTAATAGAATTTTTTCAATTCAGCTGTCAAATTTTAAAATCTGCTTCTCTTCAAAAATTAAGACCATAAGTTTTTTTGGTCATTTCCCACTTGCCAACTAGACATTACTGACATGCTTTGGCCCTAATTACATGTACATAGGATGCATAGACGCGTGTGAAATTAAAAACTGGAAATAAAATCTCATAAAATACATAAATGTATTGTGCAAGAAACATAGTCAAAGGCCGTGTCAAACTTGTTAATGTACTCTAAATGACCATACTTGGCATTGTTTTGAAAATAGACACTCAGAGGTGAGTAGGATGTCACTCAAGCATGGTACATGTACATACAGAATGTTGCCATGCCAAATGTTGCTGCGTAGACCAATTGGTGCATGAGATCCCGACCCAACGGGACTCCTCCCAGTGATATAAATCAGCTGCACATCTGATTCTGGGGATTCTGCTGTTGCTGGAGGAGGGAACTTCTGGGTGTCCACTGACCTCAAGCTGGGGATTGCTCCATGCAGAACATTGGGTTATAGTGTATACTGAATAGTGTACACCCTTCTGGCTCTCAACATCAGGCCTAATTACAGAACTGAAAAAGTGTCAAAGGCATTCTTCCCTCAGTATTACTGGATTATGGTGAAATACATGTACATGTGTACCAGGGGAACCATACGTGGCGCTTGCATAAGTACTCATTTCATATGCTGCTTGCCAGGAGAGAACATGGACCAGCTTATATTGCCAACATCAAGGCCATCACCTTCCATATCCAAGCCAACGAGATCCCCAAAGATTTGGCCAAAGCTCTGGTTGTGCACACCATCACTGGACGGAGTGCCTTTCTCTGGGGTCAGTCCCGGCAAACCCAGATCCCCTAGTGACCCTACACGCGACCTCTGACCTCTCACTGAGCCCCGCTGAGAACTCTTGTAGTTGGGTGTCAGGCCAGGAGTCAAGGAGAGGTCGCTCGGCAAGTCGTGGAAGATGCCGCTGTCGGGATCGAGGGGTGGGTTTTTGAAGGGGGTGAACCCGCGCAGCGGTGACAGCAAGGTGTGAAGGTTGCCTTGCTTGCATGGCGTGGAAACAACAGGCACGCCTTTCGAGTTGGGTTGGCTCTTTGGGGGTGAGGCCAGCTCTCGCTCGAAGAATGCCGAGAAGGAGTCATCACCTTCCGTTTCGTCTGTGTCCTCCTGTATTCTGGGCAGTGAGCTACGCCCTTGCCCTGGCACCGTCTGGTGAGGTAGATCACCGTTTGAGGTGCCAGGCACCCTAGAACCAACGGCGGCCGATGATGACGCCAAGCTGGATGTCCAGCTCCGACCGCTGAGGTCCACGCCCGAATCAGACCCTGAGCTGGTGTTACACAAGGAGGTGTTTCCTCCGCCTGCCACGCTGCCGGCACTAACAGACCAGCTAAGATTGCCACAGCCCCTGTCAACCGGGTTCACCTTTGGCGCAATTGGAACCACCCTGCGTCCGCCGACTGTCTGAGGAAGGGTTGCGAAGCGCCGGAACCCACCCATGATGATGGGAGAGAGGATATGGGGGACGGCCTGAGGCTGTCCGTCACTTGGAGTCTGGCCGCCGTTCTGGTTCGAGGGCACAAGAAGTGGAACAGGCACGAGTGCATAAGGCTGACTGCCTCTGGGGAGAATCAATGGTGGCTTCTTCGTCTTGGATCCAGTACCTGTAGTCACAAATAGTCAAAGAGTTGAAAGCCAACATTCACAAAGCACTTTGTTCGAGTCCACACAGGCTCTAGGGATTATATCAAATACATGTAGCTAATACACGCATTCAAAAATATTTGTGTGTAATTCACGAGTCACAAAGCACTGATTCATTCATTTAAAAATCCATTCAAACTGTACAATTTGAGGACAAAAAAAATTGTCCGTAATGTTATAGTGTTGTTTTCTGTACTGTACGTTTCAGATCAAACAGTTAAACTTCTTTTCATTTAGAAAAAATGAAATACAGTAAACTCCGACTAAGTCAGCATCGCGTAACTCTAAGTCGGCCTTTTGACAAAAGTCCCAATCGTTTGTAATGCGTTTCCATTGAAAATTTCATTTCTAAGTCGGCATTTATAAGTCATCATTTCATAAGTTAGCATGTTTTTCTCAGTCCCTTTTCCACAAAACCACAAAAAATTCCTTTGTGTAAGTCCGCATTAAAACAAAAACGCGCTATGGTGTCAGTTTCCTTTGCCGCAGTTGCCAAGAAGTGTCAAGTGACAAGTCCCACATTGCTTGACTGATGTCTGTTTATGAGCAGCACATGCTCTGGTTGATAATCGGCGAGCATGAGTACATCAATACCAGTATTAAACCCCTCTCGTGCACTCAGTCCATTTTGGGGGTCGCCTTATTGAACATAGTCTGGTTCCCTGCCCAAAGATTCCCTGGAGATCCTTGATATTGATTCGTTGCGTAGTCAGAATCATCGGGTCTGGTATCCAGACTATATTGAACAAACTTAACCAACGCGCTTGTGTGCATGAGTGTATTTTTCTGTACGGTAACTGTATCACGTACATACGTACTGCACTGTCGAGTCGTGATGTGATACGTGTATGCAAGTGGCTTGCCGTCCTTAGGGGCACATGATCAATTATCCAATTTGCAGACCGTAAGGATAATAATCGAGAACGTATTTGCTGGGATCGACCATGGAGGTAAATCAAAGCCATTGAATCAGTACAAGGAATCATACTGTACATGTACATAGGCAATACATGTGTACGTGTAAGTCGGCAAAATGACGACTTACAGCACAAGTCGGCATTCGCGTAGTCGTCATAATTTCTTGAGTCCCAAGAGTGCCCACTTAGCTGGAGTTTACTGTAGTCATTGTTTTCCACATTTTTTCCTCAAAAGAAGTCACACTCTAAGAACTACCGTAAAGCAAAAGTAGATGAGACCAGTTGGACATCAAACACAATTTCTTCATATTGTACATATACATGTAATGGACAGTAAACTGAGCGAAACCCAAACAAATATACGTGTATCTTACTAACAACTGCTGCGTAATGGAAAAACTATTGTAGTGTACACCTGTACCTTCTAACCAAGAAAATTATTCCGATCCCAAATTGTAGTCATCTCTAGACACCACCTGAGTGACCCTTTTGAGCCTAATCATGCAGAGGGAACTAGAAAAATGTTTACCTGTGAAGTCTTTAGAACTGATGTCATTTGTCATGCCCGCAAGAGGTCTCGGAACCATGACAACCGGCGGCATGGCCCCACCCATAAACAAGGGTGCCCCCTGCTGCTGCTCACTGCCCACAGTGGGCTGCACCATCGGAGGGGTAGGTGGGGCCACCTCCTCCAAGAGAGTGCCACCACGTTCCGGGTCGGCTACGTACATGCGCCGTTCCGGCAGGTGGACGACAGTTCCTGGGCGAAGTGTCCAGAAGGCAGGCTGACCGTGGCTGATCGGAGGCTCGCGGACAAAAATCTTATGCAGGGAGAGGTTATGTCGGATAGAGTTCTACAGGTAGACGAAGAAAAAAGAATTCTGCTGAGTTAGGGCCCTCTCATGTACTTCAGGCAAACATGAAAGCAAATTTTTCACTCAAGAACTATTTGCGACCAAAATTTTGTCATTCATTTGCCCTTCCCAGCACCAAGTAAGGGTGGAGGGTGTCGAGCATACAAACTTCTAAGTTTAGCAGCTGTGAGGGAGCTGGTGCCCTGAACATACACGTACCCTCCATCCGGCCTTGGCTGTTTTGAAGTATGGGAAAGTCTCCTCAATCCAGGTGTAGATCTCGCGCAGGGTCATCTTGCCTGTCTTGGAGCTGCTGATGGCAAACTGGATCAAGGTGCTGTAGGAGTAGGTGGGCCGCTCGAACCGTGGGTCCATCATCTGGGGACGGGACAGGCAATGAATATACCCCATCAACCGAGATGACGATAATACCAAAGCATTTATGAGGAACACAGTGCCTTACAGTATCTGTAATTCACAGACGCCAATATATTGTCATTATGGTTCCTTGTGCTCACAACCTTTGAAAATTCCTGAGACCAATTCAGTTCCCTGGGAAATATATGTGTATATGAACAAGCCTGGTACTACTTTTCCAGGGGCGAAGGGTAAACACAACAACCCTCTCTGCCCTAATACACGTAGGTACCCATTCACTAATTGGTGGCAAAAGGCACTTAGGGGTAAAGTGACTCAAGTAAGGAAACAATGTGTAATCACCAAACACCTGCCAGGATTCAAAACCCAGGCCCTGTGATTGAAAGCAAAAGCCACTAGGCCACTTTGCTTTAGGCTGGTCCATGCGACAACCATTGAGGGCTCTAAACGCTAGCATCACAGGTTCAAATGGGAAAAACTTACTGTTCCCACTTGGAACTCAAAAATGCTAGTTGCTTGATTACAAGAGTGGTCAACTAGCACACACATTTGCTCAAAGATGGCCTGTTCCATGGAGAATGCTGCTGGCAATACAAGGACATCACCAACGGCGATTTCGATTGAATAAGAATGCCTTCAATTGTCAGACAATCCCAAACTCTCCCAGGAAACTGTCCCACTCTTCCTAACTACTTGTGCTGTAGCAGGCTTCAACAACAACTTTGTACTGTGCAGCCAGGAAGTTTGCCTCTTGTCCATTCTCAGAAATACATGTAGAACAGCACAAAGAGAAGAGAAAACAGTTGACAAATGCATATACATATGTACATGTACTCACTCGAGCAGTTTGAAGGGTGTTTGGATCTAGATCAGGTGCAGACATTCTCTTCAGCCAAGTGATGTTAGTCAGACTGTCATCAGCATTTCCTCCTTGAAAAATAAAACACAACGTCCCAAATACTGTATTACAACTGCAATTATTTTTGTAGGAAGTGACCGGTAGTGATATCCAATAATACTTCCAATAATTCTTTAAACTGCAAAATCCAAAATCTTGAACAACACATCACTTTAACCCTAAGCGTCCAGCGTACTTTGGCTAGAAGCCCTGCCAGACACATCAGTCTACATCATTTGTCAAAAGTGGCTTGCCTGCCCAATGTAGCAAGATCCAACAGGTCAACTCTCCCGAAGGCCAAACAGCCTGGAAATCTGTGGTTGCCAGTCACCACAAGATCCAACAGTGCCACTGTTCAATGGGACTAGCTCCCATTGTCTCAACATGGCCAGTTTGTTCAGCTGCTGTTAATTGCCCAGTGCATCAAAATGCATCAGACATTTACAATGTACATGCTCATGAAAATCCGATGTACTGTACTGCGTCTGGCAGGGTTAGTGTTAATAAAGAGTGCAGGTACATGTACAAACCTCGTGTGACCCATCTCCCAAGTGGCCCTTCCCTTGGCAAAAAGGGTTGACCGCTGATGTCAAAGCAAAAGTTTCCAGCACACTGCAGCATCTGCTGGCTGGCTGCCAGCTGCAGGAGAGCTTCCTCCTGATTGGCTGGCCATGCATTTCCCTCCAGGCCCTCGGTCTCCAAGGCCGACAACTCTGAGTACAACTGCTGCTGGCCAGCGTCCGTGAAGTGACACAGGGGCGATGCAGTTAGGTCGAGCCCATCGAGCGCTGGCAGGCCTGATTCAAGCTCCTCCTCACTTGGTTCTAACTTGATCTGGCTCTCTATGGCAGCCTCCAGGCACTTCTGTGCGGAGTCGGGGGTGCCATGTTGGACCGCCCTGGGAGGGGTGCTAATACAAATCGCTTGCCCAGAACTGACAGCATCCGCAACTTTGCCAGCATTTTGGTTTGGTGTATTGTTAAATGTGCCCTGGATGCTGTGGTTCATCACTTTTGCATTGGGATCGGAATCCTGTTCCAATCCTACAACTCCACTGTCTAGTTCAACAGTGAATTCCTTATTAGAGCAACTTAGTTTGACTTCTTTATCTGTGGGGTACAGATCCTCAGATAAAGCAGATTGTGTCCCCCTCCCAGGGGACCATTTGGGTAAGGATTTCTGCTGCTTTGTTTTATTTTTTGGCTGCCGTAGAATGATTACGTGGTTGGCGTGGCGACGCTTCTTCGGCGGAGACCGCTCATCCTCGAACCCCACTTTCCTCCTTTTGTCATGGAGTGTTCCGCGGTTGGACTTGTCGGCCGAGGTTGCAAGGACGGGCCTCGGTGAGCGCCCCGTCCGGACAAGGGTCGATACTTTGTTGATGGGAGTAAGGTGGGATTTGATCCCATTCCGGCGGGACACTGCTCTGGGCGACGCAGGGCTGGCACCCACCTTAGCGAGGTTCTCCTTATGGTCATCCATCTCAGACTCTGAATATGGATCTTCCAGAATGTGGCGTAGGGCTTCTGACAGCTCCACTCGGTCCGACATTGTGCTGTCACTCATGTCATGGCCTGTCTTTTAGGATTAAAATACATTGATCATTACAAAGTTGTTTTCCCCAGCTGCATGGATATGCCCCTTTCTTGAGCCCAACAAAGCGAAAATATAATGAAAAAAAAAACAGTCACGTGCAGTGAAAAAACAGGGGGAGTGGCAAGGGGAAATGGGCCCCAACTCCTGGCCAGAAATTTGAGAAGGGAAAAATACAGTGATGGTTAAGCTTGGTAAATGTTTCAACAATGGCCAAACCCACTGAATGCCCCCCCTCCAGAAAATGAGGGCACCCCTGTGTGCCCCCTGCAAGAGGTACATGTACCCCCAGTTACACCACTAGTCACACAAGACACTTGAAACAATTTCATGTAACAACAGTTTCAAATACAAGCGTATAATTACCACTATGCTCACTGTGCTGTATATGCAATGTCATGTCAGTAATAAAGCGTCCGCAAAAAAAATTGGGCCTGAGTCACAGTCAAATTACCGAATTGTCTGTCACTTTGACTTTTTGAGGCACAGACTGTCGAATGGTCTCCATGACTGAGTTGTCCCAATTTGAGTTGGCATGGCAAACTTACATGTACATGTAAGTCAAATTGCCTGTGACCAACATGACCCATCATGATTAAATGTCTAGGCCCTAAACTAGTATTTAAACAGTCACAGTCTACATGTACCATGTGTATATGACTGGTACCCCCATCTGTCATGTCTGTGGGGTTTGACATCAGCCACATCCCCCAGAACTATGGGGTTCGTCATCTGTGGGAGTGCAGTGGACGACTGGGAGTAACAAACCTGGGTGGGGGTAGGCATACTCTTGTGACCATGATGACCATGACAGTCATGACAGTGCTGTCAACCGTGTAAACAATTTCTCATAAAACTTGACCATGTTTACAGCCACTATACTGTACATACATGATCACGATGATACATACTTGTAAGGCCTGGACTATAGTATAGGCCTACTTGTCATGCTTGTTTATCTGTTTATCTCTGTTTTCCTTCCTCCGTGATACTAATACTAGTAATAGACTTACATCATACACAGTACATCACGTACATGTATGATGTAGGCCTACCAACCATGCCTACGGCCTATGCTGAAATATGTGAAATGCAAAACAAACTCATACTAGTTTTATATTTCCTTTATTTATCCAGCAAATTGCGATACATTTGATTCAGTGGAACATTTATTCAAACAGTTATAAAGCTGTGTCTTACTTGTTGAAATATCCTTCCGTAGATTGAGAAATTCTTGGCGAAATAATCACGGCATAAAAATGATGCACACACTCCTTTGCCAACTCACCGGTTTTCACAGTGGTGTATTTAAACTTCCCTGTGGTCCAAGCAGCCAATCAGAATCAAGTATCATAACTCTCCCCTTTTCTCGGTGAGTCTCGTTACAGAAAATTTTAGGTCTGTGATACACTACGTTTCATTGGTTATTTCATTTTAAACGCGGGACGTAAGATTGAAAATTTTGTCCAATCAAATTATGTGTTTTATTTTCATTTGGAATAACTCTTGCGACTGCGCAGTTTAACCATGGACTTCCTTACCGGGAATTATGAAGGGAGTCAATTGGGTGGCATCGCCGCGTTGGTGTCTTTTTTATTTTACTGACCACTTTAGTTTATTGATGGAGGAATGCTTTAGAAAAGTAAGTGATTATTGATTGGCATAAAATGCTAAACTAGCCACGGTCGTGGAGGCAGGTGAATGAGGCAGTTCGACATGGTCAATACGGCATCTTGGGCCTGATCAGCTTACCTGCTTTAGAAAGTTTAGTGCTAACGACAGGCCGTGGGCAATGCTGAGACATGGCCGAGGGCGCCCTTTAAAGTTTACATGTACGTACAATATACATGATGTAAAAAAAATGATATAGCCTGTGACTGTGAGGATGTTTTAATGCAGGGCGTAGGGCTACCCTTAATTAACTTAGATAGTTCAAGCATGGTTCAAGTAAACTAGGACCCTGCAAATCGTCTCTTTTATTTTTAACATTTGCTCCTGGACTGTGGTCCGACCTTGATGGCATAGGCCTATACTATAGTATTATTACATGCTTACTAGCAACAGGCCTAGCATAACGTGATAAGCAGGATGAGAAGTCCAAGTCGAAACAAAGGCGACCAGAGTCCCCTAAGTAGTGGGAATTCATGTAGTGCACTAGCAATTCAATGTCCACCTGAATTTCCTCACAAACATGACAAAGCATTGCCAAACCTCTTTCTTGAAACCTTGCTTTATACCCAATTGAATTGGTTATAAACTGGCATGACCGGTACTAGGCCTATTGCCTTCATGATGCATATGATGTTGAACATTGGCTTAGCCTTTGCCTTTGTGAACGATTTCAGTGTCATGAGATTTTGTTTGAAATCTAATACATGTGCATTCCCAAATTTTTGTGTACGTACTGTACGTGTACCTTTGAATGGGTATGATGTGGCTTTGGTTGGCAGAAGATCATTGTAATACAATATTATGCTTCATTGAAATGAAAAGAAAGTTGTCAATACATGTAAGTGCATCAGTTGTCTGCCAGTGAAGCATTAACTCTTATGTGCGTCATTACGCCTTCTAGAATAGGTGTACATGTATTTCCATCACTTTCATGTGGCTAATAGACCTTTACCATGATGCTGCCATGTTTGTCTTGTTCCCCATAGACCCACTGGCCACAGTTATACAAACTCACATATTGATAAAGGGAACAGACTGTTTTCCCTTCCACTTTCCAGCTTAAGTTTGGTTATACTGGTTTGACTGGTGGAAAAGAAAGATGGCTGCCCCATGATTGAGGTCTATAGGCAGACTATATGTAGGTAACTACATGTTTCTGTACAGGGAAAAATTTGTGGCATCCGTACACGTACATGGAATTCTTTCCAACCACTTTGCACAACGTTCTGCCATGTACATGTACTGGGAGTAAATGTACATGTACTTCACCCATTTGTCACTCCGCACTGCCCACTTCCCCACTTCACCCACGCATAGGCGCCACATCGCCGACAAATTATTCACTCCGTTTGTTCACTTAATAATTATTAATAAAAAAAATTATGGCTTTAATACAAAATACTTACACTTCCACCCCTCTTCCTATTAAAGCACAAAGCTACCAATTATATGTACTGGTACCTTTCCACAATTACGAAACAAAGATCACAGTTAAGTAATCCCACCATACTTGCACAGTACTTGTATGTGGGCCAACATACATTTCATATATCAAGAGTTCATACGAAATGTGGATTTTAGTGGCAATCAATCAATGATTTCAGTGTCACTCTTACCGTGCATCGTAAAAGGTCTACTGACATTTGTGGGGTGATGTGTCTTTACATAATTTAGTGCTGTACTTGTAAATACATGTACGTGAAGCAAGGCAAAGTAGCATGTGTGTGAAGTGGTTGCGAGGGAAGTTGTGAAGGTGCCAAGTGACCATTATCAATACATTTGTGCATTGCTTACCTCCTCATGTACATGTTTTATTTGTTATTTCTTTTGTTCCCAATAGAAAACAAGATACATGTAATGCCGCGACAGAGGAAAAAAGGTTCTTCCAGGAAGCACCCTCTGGTGTTCACAGAGAGTCCAGTGGAAGTCAGCCGTCGGTTCCCGAGTCCCGTCTTCGCAGCAAGAAACCCAATCGGAGCCAATCTTGTCGCTGTTGATGAAAAGCGGCACTTCTGGGTATGACACAGGGATAAGAAATGTGTACAGCTAGGCCGTTTGAAACTTTTGAAGTTGTCAAGATACCACCACTGTACTTGCCAACTTCACAAATTCGAACAGTAAGCTACCAATTTGGCAATTTTAGAGGTAATGGATATTCACCATTTGGGGAAACTTATCTGGCAGGCAATTAGTGCTGACTCTGTCTCGTTCCAAACACATATAGATATTTTATTGGCTATTTTTGGTTCAGGTATCACCGCAAATCGATCCGAATGCACCTCACACACCACCGAGGCGAGGCCGGGCTAGACGAAACAAGACGGCCTGTTCTCTGGACCCGTTGACGCAAACCCAGAGATGCAAGGAGATCACCCGGAGAGAGACAGCAAGTCATTTCACGAGCCTGCAGTTTGTCCGGGGCAATGCAGGAAAAAGCAACAGCGGGATAGTAGCAGCTGGCAAGCAGGCAGGCAGTGACTGCTCCTCTGATTCCTCAACTGAATCAACTCTGACAAGCATCAGCCATGTAGGACGCGAGGGGATCCAGCAGGAGGTCCAGTTAACCAACAAAAGGCGATCGCCTCTTAGGGACATTGGAATTGCGGGGAGGACTCGGGCCCAGCAGAGAAGGTCACAATCCAAAAGCAGCCAAAATTGGAACCACCTGTGCTTGGAGAATGTGGAAGATGACTCATGGCATATATGTACATCAGCGACTGACAAGCAAGGAAATAATAACAATCCGTGTATTCCAAGTGGTCAGAAAGAAAATTGTGGTTCTAAGAATGACGTGTATGAACACCATTCAACAGAGCAAGAAATTTTGTCACCTAATGACACAACCAGCCCAGTGAGCTTGATCGCAAAGAAAAGAAAATCAGACAGGACTTCACAGAAGCCTATTACCAGAGATCAAAGTGCTGTTAGCAAAGCATGTGGAAACAATAGAAAAGGCCATTCGGTCCGGTTTCATCAGTCTGAGACCTCGTCATCTGACTCCCAGAAGAGCTCAGGCATATTGCAAGTCATGAGGCATAGGAAAAGAAGTGCAATTTCGGAAGGTGGCGATACCGGCAAGGATACCAGCCAAGGAGGGAAATGTGGAGCCGGGAAGGCTTCATCACATAAGGAAAGCGTCTTGGCCTACGATACCCCCGAAGCAGAATATGGGGTTCGGGTAAGCCTGCGGCGCAGACGAAAGCTGCTTCCAACACCAGCTAGAAACAAATTGATGATGTGTCTCTAATAGGGCTTTTGTCAAGTCCCTGTAAGTCCTGCCACCACAGCTCTCCAGTCTTGGGCCAAGTCACCATCCATTCATACGAACGGTGACAGAAGTGTTCCTATGCCATCATTCATCCTGTAGCCTGTGTCTGGTGTTGTGATGGACTCGACTGTAGCACTGGTCTGAATTGGCTAATTTGTTAATTCTTGTGTAACACAAAGGGTGGATCTAGGGGAGCTAGCAAAGGGCCAACCAACTCCTCCCAAAAGAGCTCCCCAAAATTGGAAAAAAACAATGAGGGAAAGGCATTTCGTTTTGGTCTGTTTCATTTCCCTTCCTTCCAAAAGCATACACAAAGCCCCAAAATGCCAATGGCTAGAACGCGATGCACCGTATCCGTGGTTTCCTTTAAATATGGCTGGTTTTTTGGCTCAGTGTTAAGAGGTACCTGTGGGAAACCACTCGACATTAACCCGCTTTTTCAAATTAGAAAAATTAGACCCCGACCGCACAGCGTTTTCAGTGCTTCAGCAAATTAGTCTTTTTCTTTTCCTTTTATTTCCGTACATTCTGGTACCTGTCTCTCTGACAGGACTTTGTCACATGTCACGTGTAAGTGCAGCTGCAACGTTTACAAAAGTGCACGTATGGAAACTGCGCTTTCTATCCGACATCGCCCGATTTTCCGTTCTCACGCATAGCCACTTATCAATGATCAAACCACCTGCACTTAAGTACACATGTACTTCATTTACAAATCGAGAAAACTTTATTCAGCTGTTGACATACATGTATGTTGTTGCACATTTAGCACACACTACTTTTTCAGTGAACACACAAGCATCACTTTACATGCATTACAAATGAAATGTTGGTAAAACACGCCTAGCAGGTGGCTGAACTTGTTTGGAAGCAGAAACAGAACCCATAAATCGTGTGCAAGTCACGTGTAGATAATAATAGTGAAATAATCACAGTGTATAGTACGTCGCAGTTGCGACTCGAACCAGCTGTGAGATAAATTTCAGTCATCCTTTTTGTGCTTGTAATTGATATTTACATGACATTAAGGTTTACTGTACACACGGTCTATTTTCACACCACTTCTTTTACTTCTTTTTTTTATATTCTTGTTACTTTTACTTATTTCGTATTCATTTCCCCGCTCCACAACCTTGACAGGCATTAGGGCGTCTTAAGTTAATTGTAAATCTGGGGTTCCCATTTCCCGCCGACCCTTATTTTGGGCTCCCATCGACAAAAAAAATTTTGCCGATTTTATCTGGACTTTCCTACCAATAAAAAGAGAAGAAAGGACAATCCCAAGTTATTATGGAGCAGGAAGTTTCTTTTTCTTTTTTACCCCTTCCCCCGACCACCAACGCGCCCTCCGTCAAGATGAAAAAGACGAGAACCATAAAATTAACTAAACTGAAGCCTTTCTTCACCAATCACATTGCTCCTAACAGACGATGGTAGATATCTTCACAAACACACAAAAAAAGCCGATGCTAATTACTTTGCTAGATATATAGATTCAGCGTTACATGGCTAGTAATGACGACGGCAACTATAATTTACAAAAAAATTCAAGTCTTATTCCAGCCTCTATAAATGGACACGAAAATGAGTAAGGGAACCATTTGCGTGTATATATGTGGACTAGTGAGCACAACTTACCGATATACCACGTGCCCGTCTGTCGGAATACGCATGCAGGTCTTGCTGACCATTGTTGTAACATGGAGGAAGGACACAGAAGGAGTTACAACTCGGGCACATTAAAGTGCTCGATGATCATCGCCGCCAGGTCAGACGAACAATAGTAAACATTCCAAAAATGCCTGATTACTGCCTGCTGCTTAGCCGGACAACTGGGTCCAATAATATCGTTGAAATATTTGCAATGTTTTCTTTGCAATTAACTACAGCTTCCCAAATTGACCAGGAAATAGAGAAAAAAAATCTAACATTAGATTTACTTTTGCTGTCGTCGATATTTTTTTAAGATTTTGATGCACTTTTCCATTGTCCATGCAGTGTTCGTAATTTTATTTTGTCTCTCCAAAACATCAGTTTACAAAGTCTTTATACGACTTTGGCTAAGACTCGCCAACAACATGTTGACCGCCACAAGACGGTTAAGTTCACCAAAAAAAACCCACAAAATGCGCTGTTTCATCACAAGGAGTGATCATGAGATCTCATACAATACCTTTTTTGTGCAAATTCCGTTATAAAAATGATTCAAATAAAACACAAAATTTATTCCCCAAATAAGTTAATACAAAAGTGTTCGATTGGGGCAATAACTGCACAAGAATACTTGTACGGGTAAAAGCAACTGCGCAAGCATTGAATCTGATGATGTTGTCGGATCATAACAGGCACCATAACAGGGAGCTTGTGGTTATTAAACAGGTGGTGCGTAACAAGCAAGCTGACATTAGCCAGGAAGGTCGAACTCCTGTGTCCTTCCTCCATGGTTGTACGGAGGCTTAGAAAGGCCACAATTATTTCCCCCAAAATTCCGTTCTCGATGCGCCGTTATGTCCAAAAGATTTTGTTATAAAAGACATAGACTGTAAAATATTAACTTCCAAAGTCTTCTGGCATCACCAGTTGGTTTCGGGTCCTGTAAAAATACGTTGGGTCCAAGTTCCACAGCAGGAACTAACTTGAAGGAAGTGCATGTACAGCGTTTACATCGGAGTATTATCAGTCCTGAATTCCAACTTATAAATTGGCAAGGGCTGAGACTAAGACCTACATGTATACATTATTTGAATGCAGTTTTCAAGAAATAATTCACGAAAATCCAATTGTCCTGTCATACGGTAATACCGTAAGTTATTACATGTACATTACATTTTTAGGGACAAAACTACTGTTTGATTTGGTAAAAGGTGTTTCAGCTGCGTTTTATTTACATCTCCACAGAAAACTCACAATCAACTTTAACCAAAAAATCTTGTCACAGATGCATCAGCAAGTAAAAGCAAAGTTGAAGAACCGCGCAGGGAGGCAAGTTCGATCTTCATGCTTCACTGATATTGTTCACTGTGATGAGGCATGTGAGCTCATTATCTGAGAACAAAAAGAATCATCTTTACTGCCCATGGAATAGCCTGATTACAGTGCCATTCATCGATCGAATGCAACTGCCGCTCGCGGCAGCTATAGCCCCTTTCCTGTTACTTGTTTGGTTTAAAAAGGTATTCCCCTGAAAACCATGAGGTTTAACAGTCACTGAGTCCTTGGCTACGTGTCGGTTTCATAATGTGTGATATGTCAAAGGTGACACTCTTCCCTTAAAGTCTGGCACCGATGTCTCCTCAGCAACAACAACTTCCCCGCATTTCGCGACAGGTGGCAAGGGCCATTGCGCAGTCTCGCACCCACTCTGACTGGTGGCCCCACCGCGGTGAGCTGTCGATTCGGTCCTCTTGTTGGCAGTCGGCCCACTGGTCTCGTCTCCAGGCATCAGCAGGCACTTTCTCAGTCTCCCGCGAAAGTCCTCGTACAGAAGCCCCCCATGGTCAGGTACCCGGAACAGAAAGCCCTTGAGCGGCATCAGGCAGAGTCCACGGCCGTTCATTTGAAAGAAGCTGTGGTCAACGTCTAGGCCATGGGACTCTTCCATGCGACTCAGCCAGGCCGTCACATCATAAGGAGACCACAATCTGGGATCTGAAGAAAATCAAAAAATCAAATCAACACAGCTTAAAAACAAGGACTTTAATATTCCAGGTATATAACCCCCTTCTTTCCAACACTTGTATTTTTTTAATGTGCATAAATGTAGATGCATAGCGCATTTTCGGATACATTTTCCCTAACGCTCCCGAAGGGGACAAATGGCAAACACCCCCATATAAAATCGTGTTTTCAAATGTTATTTTCCTCGGTAACTGTTGGTAATTCAGTTTTCAAGTAAAAAGTGACTTTCCGCTCGAGGCTTTATAGTCTTAGTGCTATGGATGGTCGTCCTTCCGGTAGGAAATCTAACAACTATTGCAAAACATAAAAAAAAACCCAAACCAGCCTGTAATATATTGGGGATTAAAAATGAAGAGTCGTCCATTAATTTTGCGTGAATATGGGTGCACGTTTATGAGTATGCATGTGAGAGGTGTAAATACATGTCGTAACGACATTACATGTACCAGAGGGCAGTTCGCCTGCGTCCACGGCGTGATCCTGGTGTTTGCTCAGTTGTACGTCATGGCTCCCGTTCACATCTCGGGAAGACCCACCACTGGAGCAAGTGTGAGAAGACACAACAGGTAAAGTGGAAGCCTTTCTCTTCAGGGTTAACCACTGATTTACCTGGAGGCAAGAAAATGAAAAATAGAAAAGACTTTGCTAATTTGTAATTCTTCACTGAGATTAAAAGTCCAAGATGTAGCCGATCGATAAGCATGGGATTTCTGTCCGTCTAAAGGCCGGTTCAGGCGACAGCGAAGCGAATTGACGTCACGACAACTTTGTAGCGAAATTTCGCGGGAGTTGAAATGTGTTCAAGGTCGGCGAATTCGCTGCGGAAATTTTTGACCTGTCCTCACAAATTCGCTTTCGTGTTCGCTAAAACCGTCCAAATTTCGCATACAATTTTTGAGTCTGACTCAGAGACACAAAAGCCACTAAAATCCTCAACTGCGAGTAAACAGAGGTAAACAAGTCTGAAAAATTGACAGGGCCTCGTCGCCAGTAACTAAAATGAGGTCCTTGATTCTTTGTTATGATCGTAATTTGAGTTTGTTCCTCCCTCAAAGGAAACACCCGTGACTTCGAGAAATCGCTCCATCACGGTTCTCTACCGTGACAACTCCTGCTCGTCGTTGGATTCGGTACTATACTCCGGGCATTACGTGGACGATGACGTAAAACAGTAAAATGGCAAAAGAAGAAAAAACTCACCTTCAAAAGAGTGAGTTCTTTGTGAATTCATTGCAAAAGAGTGAAAACTACAGAGTGAACACAACCTCAAAAGAGTGAAAACTTTATCAGAAAAAAATTGAGAAATACAATTATGATTCCTTTGAATAGTGTTTCACTTTCTGGTGTTTTCACTCCCTTTCGAATGTAGCTATATTGTTGTTAAAAGGGGTTCACTCTTTTAGAGAGTTGAATTTTTCACTCCTTTGCATCTGTGTGCCGTCTAATTAATTCGCTGCTTTGCGGACACTATAATTATACACATTAAATCTTAACCATGATGAATCCTGCAAGAAAATATCTGGTTAGCGAAATCGCCATCGTACCTTCGAAACCGTTGGTGTCACAATCACGACCGTTACCGACATGATGATTTGGAGGAAGGTTTCTTACGGTGCGATTAAGCAACGAGTTGGTCGCGATCCGAGAGCGTCGCGTCTTCAGCGCCGCTCGATTGCTCACTGATTGAAATGCCACGGTACTGTGCACTGAAATCTCAAACAGCGTATTTACCGCCTTTCCAGGTAGACTACCGAGAGCCCCTTAAGCAGAATTCACGCGCTTTTTGTACGGTCAAGCGTACACATTACATTACATGAACTGGAAGTGAGCGACTCTTGGAAACTGTGTTACAAGGAACTTCCTCTCTTCTTCGCGTAATCTGCCACAGAGCAAGAATGCGCTGTATATAGTGTGGCTAACCCGTATCCGTGTCTGCTTTTGCACCAAATAGCGGCGCTGGTCAAAGCTGACCTGTGGAGTATTCAGCGAGAGGGGGCATTCCCCTTTCGGCAGATTTTATTTTATTTTCATTTTTTGTTTACAAATAACACTTCATAGATGAGTAGGAAAAAAAGTAATCAGTATCCTTATTTATCAAATAAATTATTACACCAAACCCTCAGAATACAACATCACAAAATAAAAGCAAGGATGTTGAGACTATTTGTTTGATATTTTGATCGCCAAACATCTTGTTGAATGAGCCCAAAGCCACGTTCGCTTTTGAATCTCCCCACGCCGCTGAAGCTTGGAAACCCTGCCTGAAGTAAATGTTAAACTTCTGAGCTTCTAGGGCCGTTCATGAAGTGCATGTAGGCCTATATACCTGCAAAGAGATGGTTGAGTACATAACGTATACCTTGTGTGCAAGGGGAGGAGCCCGAGGCAATGTGTACGGTGTGCTGCGCAGTTTTGCCTTAAAATTACCATACTTTTATTTTATATCATCATGAAATTTGAGTTCTCGTAAGAATTTAATGCTTACCTTGCATTTAAAAACGACGCTTGGAGTTTAATCACTCTACAGGCCAGCTCAATTTTAACATGATTTTTTTTTAGATATTTACACACTGATATTGCGTTTAGGAATGTGTTTAAATGCTGAATGCTTTCCGTGAAACGTGTTTAGTTTGCAAAAACTTCTAGGCCTATGAAAACATTTCTAATTGCATTTCAATGCTAAACATGTTGTAAAACGTGTTCAAAATGTGATAGAGTAGGAAACCTTGCGCAGAGAGGAAAACTTTATGAGGCCGCAAGGCGTTCGCTTCGCAGAATCAGAGCAGTGTGAGTACGGTTCGGGAGAATTGCTATATTCGTGGACTTCGCCGCGGAGAAAGCTAACCATAGGCGTGGGTGGGTGTGCGTACTGTAGTTCCTGGTACCGTAGAGCTACAAACCCATGTACATGTACATGTACTGTACTGTACATTGTACATTTACATGTATATGGCTGCATATCGCAGTTCAATCTCAGGCACTAACCAGGATTAGTCAAGGTCGTGCGCGGCCACGGTGCCCACATTCACCGTATCACAGCTTTACAATTGAGCATTAAATATCAAAGGAACGTGATGGTATTTTCAGGTGAACTCGCTCGGAGTTCGACCAAGCAGATTTTAGTACCCCATGTAAACAATGTTACTGACGTAATACACTTGTATGTAGACAGTTACGGATACATGTTCATGTATATAAACGTCATGACCACTGAATCCATGGGGCAAGCGGCGGGCCATTTCTTCCCTAAAAAGGGTGCCAGTACTTTTGTTATTGAAATACATGTATAATGAGCGATAGCATATCACAGGTGGATCCAGGAATTTTCGAAGGGGGGGGGTCAGGTCGGAGATTTTTTGCAGTGTCTCATTTTTGCTGACAAGCAGAAAAGATGGTGAAACATTGTACATGACATACATGTGTATAGAGTGGTATTGTTGCAAAATACCACGTTTGTTAGGCCTCCCGAAGTTCGCCCTTACATTTATTTCCCATCATCACGGGTCAAAATGATCGAATTCAAGGCTTGAGTTGGAAGAGTTACCAGAAGTACAAATTAAGGTATAAAGGGATCCGTACGTAGGCTACGTACGGTAAATACTCTAGAAAGTACAATTATGGAAGTTACCGTGACCTGCACCAACCCATCCACCCGACCAACCACCCACAGGCGCTCATATTATCTAGAATGAACATTAAAAACAAAGAAACCGAAGAAAACGCTATTGTTTCTAACACTGGGATCGTTCTTTAAAGCTGGACGTTTGTTGATGGTTTCACTGAGTCTTTCTCTTCATTTTGCCACAAACAAACATGACCTGAAATGCTTTAAAAAAATTTTTTCCAGAAAAATGAACACATTTTGTGGACCTGTCTTGCATGCCACAGGCGTCGTTGCCACAAAAACAAATGTGATGTGATGTAATTCAGATGTCCCCCCCCCTTTGTTAATAGTCGGGATAATGAACGATACTATAAGACGACTTTTGCTTAGTGTTCGAGCTTTTCATCGTGCATGCTTGTATCTAACACCTTCCTCCCAGAATGGAACGCGTCGCAAGTCCAACAGTTTAGCCTAATTTTAACGGGCAGTCACGACTTTACAGCTAATGTGCGGCCGCGCAGGACGATGACGTCCAGCTACTGCAAGCCGCTTGGGATGCGGCGGGCTGTGACATCAATGGTCTACCGGATCGTGTTTATGTTATTGGTGGTTGCCATGACAACCCCGCGTTAACGACACAGTCGACGTCATCAACACACGATGCGAAAACGGAATCGAAAAATACATGTACCGTGCGCAGTCTCGTGGGTATTTGTTTTTCTTTCGGAACTGCTAAAAATGAATTTTTTCAGTACCAGTGAACACCATAGGCTTATTGACCTGTGATGGTATTGTTGATCGAGAAAGTCTGCACTGGGTGGGGCATTCTCATCAAAGCATTAAGCACATAATTGAAAAAAAGTCATATGTTACCAATACAAAACCAAAGGTAATTTTTTAGCTGCAAAGGTTTGCAGTTGCACTGGTGGTCACATTTCGGTGAATATCTTTATATAGAGATGGAAAAAGTGGGCGCTGTCAGTATAGGGGAGTTTACGGTCTGAAATACGACATGATGCAATACCACGGAGATGTACATGTACATTAAAAATATTAAGTACGCGGGTAGCCATAGATACTGGCTGTCTTTGTTGGCGTACCGGGGCATAATCTCTTATGGATGAATTGTTGGTCCTCCCAAGAAACATAAATACCTGGTGTATCAGCAGAAACAACAAATAATTAATCTTTTTTTTTTTTTTTTTTTACAGAATTGGATTTAACCGGCTCTCTTCTGCACTAAAAAAGGTCAAATAAATTGAACACTCCTTAAACTGTTGCTAAAGGACTCACTTTGTGTAGCGGCAGTCAGATAATATCAACGGCCTGCAATCTTGTGTGATATCTTCTTTCTTAGAAGTTGGTCAAATCTCATCCCAAAATGAACGAGCTATATACTAGGTCAACGTCATTTCACGTACCAACCGTACCTCAAAATATCCCAAAGATGCCCCTCTTATTGAGATCGGCTTTTTTTGCCTTGTGGTGCTAGTGGCCCAGTGGATTTACCTACTGTCATTGTCATCTATACTTCCATCCATTTTCTTAAGGAATTTAACTACCAGCACCTACCAGCTGACGTTTGCAGAGTTTCCGCGAATTCTCTGGCGACTTGGTGACCGTCTTTCCGTCGCGTCGTTCAACGAGAATCGACGGGTGAAGTTTCTTCCAATTTTCGCTTGGCAGACATTGCCTCTTGATGTCACTCAGGGTGAAGTGGTGAAGCTCACTCACCATCGGTTGGACGACCAGCGCCTTCATGCCGACTCAGTCTCTCAAGTTCTTTTGGGAGGCAGAAATTTAATTAGCTAGATTTCTGAAACACGCGGCTATATCCACCTTGCAACGACTCGACGGCAAGAAAGCCGAGGATGGCCCAAGTTACAAGCACAGACCAGATTCACAGTTTCCAACTGCACATTTGCCAGACAGTGCAAACATTTTTAACGTGTCCATTCAATTTCTCAGCGATAACGTTACAACAGAGAATGTTAACAGCTTCCGACTGGGATCCGGATGCACCACACTTGAAAAGGCCGCCGCAGCTACCGCCAGTGAGCTCTGCGTGATCCGTGGATTATTGCATGCACAGTACCTGACCCGGCATTCGGCACTCTGTGTGTCTCGTTGCGTGCTTGACACAAAATGCACGTACTTCGATACTCCGGCGATCGCGATGTCGTAATTGTTGCATGCGAAGCCCCGTAAAAGGAACACTGGAATGAAAACCGATCGTCGACTTCCTGTGATTTATCCTCCGAAACACAAAAAAGAAAACCGGATCCATGATTCAGCCATGATTCAACCGCAGTCTGTTGACGGATCCTCATGGAGAACCCACGCATTTGTTTACGGAGATCCGGGTTCCCCGACCTTTGCCTCAGCAGTCTCTGACTGTCAGGGCGATCCATTCATTGAAAAAAAATGATGTTACCAAACACTAGACTTGTATCATGCTTTCGACTGCTAGGCAATGTACGTACTTGGTGTGTTATGGAACGAATAGTGCCTTCCTCCATGGTGCTGGAGCAAAACGGTCCGACGAAGAAAAACACTGAGTATCATAGCTTTTGTTGAGGCTATTTCCAGGACGGCTAAAGACATGATATGTTGGAAAAGAAACAGCTTAATTGAGCAAACGCTGTTGTACGGGTACAGTCGAACGTGCATTGTATATCATGTACACAACCACATCCTGGTACGAGTATGACTGAACAAAAATACATAGGCCTACCGCGTACATAACATCGAGTACAAAGTAAACAAAAAATACGTTTTACTTAATCAATTTCTATGATTACAGGTATCAATCTAACTACATTGCACGCACTCTTCCATATATCGGTTACATGGTAGGCACCTGGCCAGCATATCTGGTCCATTTTCCATTCTTTTTTTTGTGTAACTTTGAGCATGCACGGCTCTATCTGAAACCTGCTAATGATAGCTCTGTTATTATTTTCTTGGGGAGGGGTATGTTTGCCGCCACCGAGATAGTCTCCGATTAACGAGCAATTTCACCATGGTCCTTGCAACGTGCTTTCCTCTTTCATACCAGACCATTTTTCTGCTCCTTCAAGATACTGTCTTAAGTGTGGCTGCAAGGAATTTTTCTTATACGCACTTTGTCTTCATCTTTGTACTCTTCTTCAATGTATGAAAACTCTTTCACATTCTTCTTTGGTTATGCATTAAAAAGTGGACTTTTTCAAACAACTATACTTATCCATGCTTTCTTGGACAACTGAGGGCGCTGTTGCTGGGAAGTTATATAAGGAAGACATAGTTCATTACGTAGGCTTTTTTATTAACATTGTGAACCCAAAATTTACGTTCTGAAAACATGCATTACAGAGAAAGCGATTACCGCTTCCTTACTGCTATGTAAATAAACAACAGTGAAGAAGAAAAGAAGAGAAAACCGAGTCCAGCAAAATCTACAAAAACACAGCATTTTTTTGTTTATATTTTTGTGTACATTATTGAGGCTTCTTCCTGAAATGACATTACAGTTTTGCTCATAAAATTCGCGAAATCCATCAGCATAAAAAACAAAAGCAGTAAAATACCCTTTAAAATAGTGAAACAAAAGCTGAAAATGAGGCTAAGTGAGACATAAAGATGCGTTTTATTCAAACAAATTGATTGCAACCACCCTATAAACTCTCACAGGATATTCCAACCTTGAAATGGAACATTTCTCCCTTCGTGCATCTGCCATTTAACCTGAATGCAAAGTTAATAAACATGAAAGTGGTCCGCATACAGTTAATAATTCGTCCCTGACGATTACGGGCACTGAATGGGAACTGAATAATTATACGCGAAAAAGGCTCTACATGGCTTAGAAAAGAGTTTGTCCCAAGCCATTATTGTACTGACGGTATTGAAAGTAGTATTTCGGGGCGCGTTACCATGGCACTTGATTTGGATTCAAGTTGGGCTTAACTCGTAGTTATTAATTCTAGGGTGAGGCCTGCTTCATTTCATCTCAGAGCCACTGTGATGACTCTAATGCTCAGCTCGCGTTGGAGAAGCACTACTTCGTCAATCAGCACCGAAACGTACCCTACCCATGTGGCATGCTGAAATCATAAAATAATAAAACTCGGGTTGTCCACTTTTCTGTGCAAAAACGAGGCTGAAATAAAAGACCAAGTGTATCTGTAACAGCTGGAAATAGATCTTTTCAACAACGTTCGTCCACGATGGCCACTAAAATCACAGTACGGGCAATTCTTGCTCTAGTGTTTCAGGCCGGGTTCCAGATTAGCGTGGATGGCAAGTGCAACATGAACATCACCATTGCCAAGCTGCCTAACGGAGCTCGACGCTGTCAACCTCCGTGGCTTGCGTGGGGAAATCACTGCTATTTGAACCTTTCAAAGACGAAGTACTATAACTTCTACAATGCCGAACGCTACTGCCAGCAGTTGACTGGGCGTGGTGGGGGAGACGTCGTTTACCTGGCGTCGGTAACCAGCGAGGAAGAAAACCAGTTCTTACTCTCGTACACAACTGCCGCCGGAAATCGCGCTTACTGGATCGGATACCGCTACCACACGTCTGGGTTTATCTGGGTGGATGGGACCACACAGACTGGGTACGCAAACTGGCGTGACGGAGGCTACGTAACAGGTGGGGGTCGTTGTGTGGCTGTCTCTGAAGGCTTGTGGGGTTCTTACTGGTGCACCAATTCCAACGGCTTTGTGTGCAAAATGGCGATTGCAAAATAATGAAAACCACTGTGCACAAAGTATCGCTAAGACGGCCGCTCGCAAGTTCAGAGCAAAATCTCATTATTTCTTTTTGTGATATCCTTTCACGGCACCCGTCCCGCATACCTGTCAAGCAGCGCTCGATGTATTGCCATCATCCAGGACACTGACTTTGCATTTGTTTTGAGTCCACGGTATTAATCTGCTTTTCCCGGTTCGCCTGCAACTTGAACTAATTCAGATGCCAAAAAATTATCCATAACAACGTAATTATACGAGTCTTGAATGTATAAATGATGTTTCGTATAATAAAAAGATGCTTTCCCTCATGAATGCCATTAGACGATATCATTTCTTGTTGCAGTTTTGAAATTTTGAAGATACGTAACATGTTTCCGAATAGGTAATTTACAAATGTCATACTTGTGTACACCGTTTTTGAGCTAATAAAGAATGACGAAAACGCCATGGGTGTTAGGACTGAAGTGCTAGACAGTTTTCATTACAAGTGAAGAAGAAAACAGAAAAATAATGACCTTGATTAATGTATGCCTCTCTAGGTGTTTTCGTCCCCCAAAGATTTTCAACAACTGCTTCAGTGTTATCATTAAAAAAAAGTTAAACCACCGTGTGGAGAAACTCCATCTCACTTCACCCATGCAAAAAAGGGTTCTCAAAATAATATTTTTTTATTACAACAGTTTAATTGAATAAGACAAGTTTGTCCGCGTTTTAGGAGAACATCAAGGCGACTGGGTAATCTGTTTGCCCAAGAGTTAGGCGACTCATCTGGTACCTCACGCTGCGTAAAAAAATGCCCAGCGTTTTTACAGTGCAAGGGAGCAGCGTGCTTTCGTACGCAGTAAACAATTTAAATCCCTTTGTTAGTACGTTTTAAAATAAATTCCGTAATTTTTTTCAGTTCGTTTATTACCGAGTGCTGGAAATGAAAACTCTTCAGGCAATTAAAATTCACATGAGTAATTTGGTTTATGAGTGCTGTATATACATCTGCCGTATAATTTCTCTCGGAAATATTGCCTGGTTAATTTATTAGGTAAGCCATTCAACAAGATTGTGTAAGTCGATGTGACCTAGGCCTATTGTTTTTCTCTTCTCAATGTCTGAATCTTACACCGATCCTGGGTCTGTTTTAGTTATTGCCGATCCATTGCTTGGAATTATGTCTTAGTTCTAGTCGCCAACCGGTTTGGCCGGTCAGTATACGTTGGGGCTACATGCATTTGATATTTTGAGTGAAACGCACCTTTGTTATTCCGTTGAGAGTTATTTTTCCTCAATAGTAGCTCCAATCAATTTGTTTTAGTACAAACCTTCAAAATGCACACTTATTTTCAACTTTCCCCCCGTATTTAGGTACTTTGCTGCCTTTTGCTTTTTGTGCTAATGAGAATTTCCATATTCATGAGCAAAACTGTGATGTCATCCCAGAAAGAAAGCCTAATGTTACATTGTTTGAAGGCCTACAAAAAATGCCATGCATATTTGCACATTTCATTTGACTAAAAATTGTCTTCTTTACTGATCTATTGTTGTTTATATGTGCACATAGCAATAATTGAGCACCGATACTTTTCTCAGAATTGTTTAAAGCAAAAAAAAAAATGGGTTCACAATTTTAACCGAAAAATCTAATGAACTATGTCAATTGTCATCCCAGGATGACATAACATCAACAGTGCCCTCAGTTGTCTAGGAAAGCATGGGTAACTGGAAGTGTTTAACAAAGTGCACCTTTTCAGTGCATTTAACCAAATGGGAGTGTAAAAGAGTGTTCATACAATTGAAGAAGAGTACAAAGATGCAGAAAAAATGTGTTTAAAGAGAAATTCATTGCGACTACCCTTTAATAAGTTCAGAGTCAAGAGAAATGTGTCGGTTCGTGGTAAGATTTTTAATTGAATAGGTTTTTTCGGTTCCAGTGTGTTACCAGATATGTGTGTCACCTGAGTAAGCTGTGAAATAATAATACATGTACAAGAACACTAAAAGAGTCCTGCCTTGAGTCATCCATTCTGAAGCTGCTCTTCCTGTTTGCACCATTCTGTTTGTGGAAAAGGAAACAAACGCGAAAGAACAAAAATAATTTCATAAAATTATATCCCCCGTTTAGAGGCAAGTCTGCGTTCAAGGATAGATGCGTGAGCGGTAAACCGGATATACATCTTGGCTTACTTCCTCTGTAGGTGCTTGAGTTTTTCCCATCAGATTTGCCACCGGGCATCGTGCACAGAGAAAGGTTGGCATGGATATTAGCCTCGAGCTCAAAGGGGGCGCAATTTTCTCAGCAGCGGAAGCCCCTTTAGTTGGTGCTGAACGTCGATGGTTCACGAACTTACGCCTATAAAATGCATGGTTACGGTCGTACCCGTAGCAAAATAATGAACAGTCTCGACCAATGTGGCCTTTTCAACAAGTGAGAGGGTGCTTCTGCTCGAGTTGGATAACCTCCAATGAAAGCAGTACAGTGCGCAGAATGGCAAAATACATCTCAAACCCGGCGGGCTTGAGAGCTGAGAGCAAACGGGGACGTACGCCAATGACACAAGCAAAATTGGGAAACCAAATACACACAAGTGTACAACCAAGACCTTGAAATGAGTGACGTTGAACTATACGATGCATGGACTCCTTGGGGAGACTTTCGAGACACCCTGTCCCCAAACTGTCCACTACATGTGAAAACAGGAGGGGCGCTAGTTTTACGTAGCAAGAGCATTCCCTTGGTGAGAAACCATCGCTTGCACGTGCAAGCTTCTTGCGCAGGATATTATTCGTGGCAGGAAGTAACGTGACGCGGAAAGGTCGTACCCTTGGGAGCGACGTCGAAATTATATGACCTCCGCTTGTACAGCGAGTGCACGAGTTCGGTTTGAAATTTATCAGTGGTGTATGGCCGCCAAAATTGCGTTACGTCGTCCCGTCGCCACTATAGTACGCGACGCCACGACCTGACATACAGTACGGCTCTGTCGCGTCGTGCCGTTGCGTCGTGGCGTCACCTCCTTTCTCATTACTTTTAACGGAGACGTCGTAGTGGTACGTCGGGGCGACGGGACGACGCAACGCAATTTTGGCAGCCATGGAACACCCGTAGAAAACTACCCACAGCCTTGCCTGTGCTTTGACGGTGACGCTGTACAGGGCAGATAACAGCTCGTCCTTTCATAGTTCCTGCGTAATTCTGAGCATGCGCGCACACACTCAAACCTGACATAAACACACAGCTAGTCAGGATCAAAGATCGTATAGCGACGCTACACGGCGCAAGATGGGGAACTTCACCATGAATACGCCTAAAACGTTGTTATCACATAGGCGCCATTCTGGTTGGACTACGACTGCTCAGTGCATGTTAATGCGCAGGCGCAGGCGCTGCGACAGGCACGCACACACATGAACGTTCACACTCGAATGGCGCTCATGGTGATAACACCTTTATGGCCGAATTACCCATCTTGCGCCGCTACGCTGCGCTATATAATCTTTGGTCTGGACACCGGACCCGATGATTCTGACTACTCTACGAATCAAGGATCCGGTAGCACCCAATGTCCACCTGACCAAGACTGATGGAATTCCTCCAGTTTTTCCGGAAATAGCCAAAGTTCCGAAGTCGTCCAGTTTATATTTGGCATGTTCGGATGGTACTGTTGGTGTTCGGTTATTCCAGGCCGAGTAGGTAGGCTAGCTGTTATACGTAAACTCCGGTATCCTAGTGGCAACTGTTTATCCTATGCCAGGCAAGATATGGGACGGAGGGGTACCCCCCTTTACCTGTCCAAATCCTATACACACTCTAGATTATTGTTACCTAACACATCCCCCCTAGAAGTCTGTAAAGAATTCCTGAGATTCCCATCAAACAATGACCAACACAAAGGCGCGGGGGGGGGTTCTCTCCGTCCCATATCTTGCTTCAAATAGTTTATCCTACAATATTTAACTGTATACACTGAAATCGAAGGCCTACTCGGTAATCTCTCTCGAGGAGAATCTAGGAGGAATAAGGACCGGATGACTACTGGCAACAATACACATACAGGGTGTATCACTGTAATGAAATCGAAAACACCCGGCTCTCAACTTGTGACCCCCGACCCTTGCGTCATATCTATTTATATCCATGGGTGATTCCTGACCTAAGATTTTTTATTAAGATTCGTCAGGGAATCGTTGGGCATGGAACCAGACTAGTCACACAGCGAGCCTCGGAACCCTCTCGCGGTCCGCCTACGGGTATTTTTCAAGAGGCCGTCCTATCACGCTCGATAATAATTGGAAGAATGATTCCTAAACTGAAACCACCCCATGAAACATTCATGTTGGAATTTTACCTTTGTCTTCATCAACTAACATTTGGGAAAAGTCACCTTGAGATCAGTAAGAACGAATTTTAGGAACGATCTTCATTTCTGGCAATATCATTCCCAGGTCTCCTTGTTCATGTATATTTGTTTTCAATGCCTGTGCTAAAACGACAACGTTGCAAAGATTTACCTATTAGCAGTTGATGGGTTCGGGATTCCATTGAGTTGACATGACGCAGTTCTTATCAGCAAAGGTTAGCTAAGTATTACAACCTTTCGTAAAACTATGTAATGGCTTTACGTTTCTTTCCTTGTAAATTTAAAAAAGTGCGAAATATTTTGATCCATTTTTATTTTGACTTTTACCGACACACTACCATAACGTTTAATTCCGTAAATGTTCATCTGCGTACGAGACCGCCCGATTGCAATGCTCTTCATGTATTATTTTAGGAAGTGACGGGCCTATTTTGGCAGGATATTTCTCTTTTTGGGTCAGGTATTTCAGTTTCTATAAATTGATATGTTAGCAGATTGTTTCAAAAGGCCTTTTTCAGAGTTTGATTTTTTATATAACTGAACGAAAAATATTACAAATTCTACATTTTGGCAAAGTTTTTTCCATCGAAGGGTTCCGGAAGCACGCAGTCATGGATCAACTTTCAGGCTCTGTGGCGAGCAACTCCAGCTTAACCGTTATGAGCTGCTGGGGGGCCGTTATATTTGCATGCCGCCCCCATGCGTCTCCAAAAAGTCTCCTGTTGACGCGCAATGTGCCCAATATAGACCCCATGCTTTCTTTCTTCGTGTGAAACCCCTTTTGGCTCCCGGAAAATTTGTTTCAAACTCTTGCAGACAATTCGTGCCTCGAATCAGCAATACATCGTCTTACATAGATGCACTTACACAAACGTGAAGTAGTGAACATGAAAGTGATCAGTGGGCTATAGATAATTCGTTTCCTCTTCGCCGATGGTTAGGAACTCTGAATGAGAATTGCTAACGTGGCGGTTTCTTTATGCCCGAAAAGAAATTGTTCGATTGCCGTAACTGCAAGGACTGACGGTAGTGAAAATCATGTACCAGGGCGCGTTACCATGGCACTTGCTGTATCAGTTAGGATTGACTGGAGGCTATTGATTCTGTATGTAGGGCAAGGATTTCATCACAGAACTACTGTTGACACTCTTATGCTTGGTCCAAAGTGGAGGAGACTACCTCAGCACCTAAACGACTGTTGCCTTGAAGCTAGAGTGATAGAATGACGATATATAAAAACGGATAATCGGCGTAGAAAGGTTATTTTAGTCACATTCATTTCAAGCGAAACAAATTGAGTTCAACTACGCACCGTGTCGCATTCTGCAATCATTCGCGAGACGGGCTGATAATTTCTCTGTGCCGGGCATAAACTAGGCTGATGTGAAACGTCTGTGTGTGCCTGTAACAGCCGGAAATTGCACTATTTATGCCGACGGAACAATATGCATCACTTATGGCGACCCAAATCGCAGTGCACGTAATTCTTGCTCTTGTGATTCAGGCCGGGTTCCAGATTAGCGTGGATGGCAAGTGCAACATCACCATTGCCAAGCTGCGGAATGAAGCTCAACGCTGTAAACCTCCCTGGCTTGTGTGGGGAAATCATTGCTACTTGAGTATTGCACTGGGGTCGAGTTACTACAATTTCTACGATGCCGAACACAGCTGTCAGCGGTTTGTCCAGCCTGGTGGGGGAGAGGTTCACCTTGCGTGGGTAACCAGCGGGGAAGAAAACCAGTTCTTACGATTGTACGCGACTACCGCCGGGAATCCCGGTTTCTGGATTGGATACCAATTCGTCACCACACGGTTCAGCTGGGTGGATGGGACCACTGAGATCGGGTACGAGAACTGGGCTGACGGAGGCTACGCAGCAGGTGGAGGCCGTTGTGTGGCTGTCTGGGGAGGTCTGTGGTATTCTTCTTGGTGTTCCAATGCCAACGGTTTCGTGTGCAAAATGGCGATTGCGCAATATTGAAAACCATTTTATCTACAAAGGGACCAAATTGAAATACATGTATTTATCTAAAAGATGACTGAAAGGGTAGGTTTTGAGCAAATTCATAACTACATCTTAATTATAATCTCACTGTACTAATTTTTACAAACGGCTCACTGGAAACATTGCAGTACAGACACAGCTTTGTCAAAGGTTCACATAATCTTAATGGATGTGAATTCTGAACATGTTACCTTGTTGGTATTACTTGATCTGAGTGCTGCATTTGATAGAGTTGACTAGATAACGTCCTGTATTTGTTAGACTCCTATTTAAATTTGACGTATCGTGTACACCTTTGGATTGGCTTTGTTAATATTTATCCAGAAGCCACCACCGCATGTCCAGGCATGTAAAGTATTACTCAATGTCCGATAAATCACCATCTAAATTGCGGGGTCTCAAAGGGATCTTGCTTGATGGGTCCATTGTTCTTTCCTTTGTACTCATCTATACTTTTTGATATGGCTAACCGCCACTTTCCTAGTGATCATCGTTATAAAACGATACCTGACTGTATTTTTGGTACTTTGGACAGGCTGTGACTGCTGTATATTGTATCCATGAAATACGGCAGTGGGTGTTACGCGATAAGTCTGATGATAAATGAATCCAATTTCTGGCCAGTGCCCCTATAGTTTCTTGTGGTAAAAGGCATTGTTTCCCCCCCCCGCGAAAAATGGTGAGACTGTGTAAATCTTTGCCAGGAACGACTCCCTGTTCTCTTTGGGCTTGCATCGGAGAGCAGAATGGATAAAAAAATACGGTTGAAAAATATGGCCTTTGTGGCTGAGAAAGTGAAGGATCACCACTTGAACAAGGGCTGCAATCAGGCTTTGGAAAAATTACTTCCTGGGGAGTGATTTTGTTTTGTGGGAATAAATAAAGATATCATCGGTCAAAATTGAAAGATTAGGGACCAGACAATAATTTACTTTGTGTTTCAGAAACCTCAGGGATGTTGGTGTGCATGTTATTGGGCCAAGAACAGTACCAATTTTGAACTATTTTCAATGAGGCTTGAATTAGTGGAATAAACCCCTAGTCTCTTTGTGTTGTCCGCAGTAGTGTTATTTCAGCGTACATTTTCATAGAGCAAAATATTTTTTTGGTTCCCTAACAAAATTTGTCGTTCCCTTAAAAGTATGGTTGTTCCCTCATCAAAATTTGTTGTTCTCCCAACAAACTTTTTTGTTCCCTCAACAAAAACCATTGTTTCCTCGACAAAACCTGTTGTTATACCACGGTCGTAGTCAATTTTTATTGGTCGCGAACTGATCACGTGATGTGCCACAAGCGCGCTTGTTTCATCCACGCGTCGCGCGCACTAACGATAAAATGATGGGCAACTGTGATCGTTCTCCCAGTTGATGTGTCTTGTCTTCTGCGTTGTAATTCGGGTGTAATTTTGGGTACGAGGGTGGATAGCCGCGATGGTACGAGAACGCACCAATTACTAATAGGAGATGTGCTCTCCGTGGAGGACATTAAAGCACTGTTGCTGTTCGTATGCGCCACTCTCTTCACTCTGAACATGGCGCTCATGCCACTTTCTCTTTTCGTCTGCTCTTCAATCTTGTCAGGACTTTTCAACGGTATTTGGTGTAAATAAATTCTTGAAATTCTGATCGACGAACCCCCCAGTGCTTTATGAATCCCAGGTTTCTCTGTTTGTTATAAATCCTACACCCCCCCAGAGGTAAACAAAGAACATCACAATCAATAATTTCCCTTGAAATAATATCTAATTCATTGTTCACGTGTTTCAATTTGCCAAAGTGTTTTTAATATATCTTGCATAAGATCGTTCCAGTGAAATCTTTTACCATGGTATAACAAGTTGTTCCCTCAACACAAACGGTTGTTCTTTCAACAAAATTTGTTGTTTCTTCAACAAAAATGGTTGTTCCCTCAGCAAACTTTGTTCAACAAAGTGCGTTCGCCGACACTTCATATACATATTTTTTCCTACTATGTCCCTCAAAAAAACAACAACAAAACACCGCACTGGACAGACTAGTTTTTAGTGGGTGACACGGGTCAATGATGCAGTGCGCACGAAAAGTATATGCGTGGATTACTACAGCAAATAACTTAACTCAAAATTATAGTGGCCCAGGAGGGACATCGCCATTGACGTCAGTATTTGATTTACGACCCTGTCTTTGGTCGCAAATATTGACGCCAATATTCAAGACCAAATTCACGACTTGCTCTCTGTTTTTTGTCTAAGTATTTAACCCCCCCCATCAAAATGAACTTCATTACGTGCTATCTCAATACTTTTGCAAAGGGCACGACGGACAACATATTTCCTCTTTGTCACACCTCTGTCTTGAATTCTTTTTGTTCATTGGCTCGGGACAATCACGTGAAGGCGTGACATTAACAATTGTTACCTTCTGTGTAGGATAGGAGTTCATGTTGTGCAAAACCCATGGAATCCGTCACAGCAGGCGTGACTGCATCTGCATTATATTTTACATTCACCCTATGGTCATTACATCAGCCAATGTTGTGATATCAGGCACGCGCAAACATGCGCCCCCGCACCTACGTGTACAAGATAATGCAGGGCCGCTAACTGAACGATTTCTTTGTAGCCTTGAATTTCCCTTTGGAAAACAAGTGAAAAATATGATAAAAAGAGACACATGCGTCTGTTGGGTTTTCAAACGACATATCCCACTTCACGGCACTCGGCACTAGTCAACGATTCTATGTTGAGGGCGGCCTTCAAAAAAATTCGCTACTTGCTTGGTGGCGCTGTGCACAATAACATTCAGCTCTGTGTTGCGGCCATGTGACAAAATGCGCGGAACGGGACGTCGACAGCTAGCTGAGGTCAGTGACGGAGGTTGTTCGATTGTCGCGCTATTTCTGAATGAGATACATTCAAGAACAAATTGGGGAGATATTCGAGGAAACGATGTGAATAACATGATACATGTACTTGTACAGACTTTGAGGCCGACACTCAAATGTACTTCAGATGTCGTTTTGGACTTTATGTGGCTTGTGAGTGATTGTTAAGAATATTTTGATTCTGTTGACAACTTTAGGCCTTAAACATAAAAAATAGGAACATGTTTAAGTCACAACTCAGCCATAGCATAGGCGTAAGCTTTACCTCAAATACTGCATGGATGATTTTGTGCAGTGGTAGAAAGGTATTGTGGGAAGGAAAATGGAGCAAACAGTGCCTTGTTTTCCATAAGGCACAATGCCTTTCTACATTAACCTTGTACAGAAAAACTCATCATGCTCATGCTGTCATGGCTGTGTGCTTATGTCAGCAGTTGCAATCAGGCTCAGCCAGTAGGCCTACAAGCCTTTTTCACGTTTCATGTGACCGTGCTCAAAACATTTAATAGAGGGGAACAAATTCATGACAAGAACACTGTGTAGTTTTTTACGAGCTGCTGCTCGCGATTGTTATTGTTGTAGACATTCCCGTCTAGCTTTGTTCACTTACTTGCCCGGGGGTGCTAAAATCAACATGGTGATGGGCCTATAGTAACCAAGTAAACCCTGTCCCTGTCAAAACGGCATCTGGTCTGCCCCTTGTCGATTTTATCACTTTTGCTTATTTTGTTCTGGTAACACCAGCCTCACTCATATTGATAAGGAAGTACCGGTGATGTGGCTAGGCCGAGGGCCCAATTGATTTTGTACGAAACCATGGAAGTAATACCCTGTTGAATTTTGATTGAATTGGTACTGGCCCTCTCACTTTTTACCATCACTTTTTACCATCAAGAATTTCAAATGAGTACTGTATTTTTAAAGTTATGCAATGATAGAAAGCTTCCCATTGAAATTTTAAGTATGATGTACCGGTAATTACATGCATGTGTCAATCCATCTTCTCCGGTTGCTTTACATGGATTCAGTGAATCTGTTGCTACATGCTGAAGAAGAAGAAATACCATAACAAGGACAATCTTCATCGTTTCTGACCGCAATGATTCCAGCAGCTGGGGATGGATATGTACATGTAGCATGATGGCGTGTGGGTTTCTTTGAATAGGTACTGCCTGTCTATACTCTTTGTACTTTGCAGTGGGCCTGCTGTACCCAGTCAAACAAAATTACACAGGTAAAGACCTGTTGGAGTTTGTGTGATTGGGTACTGTTGCAGCAGGAGGTACTGTTGAAGTCTGTGGGATTGGGTACTGTGAGGTAAGAGTGTTTTCCCAAGGTGATGAAGTTTTTGTGATTGGGGAAGGTTAGGTCCAGCAACCATTGGGTAGTCAGGGTTAATAATTGCAAACTTCCTTGAACACCAATTTGTGCATTGGTAGATATGTGTACTTTATTAATGCTGTCTGTCTCCTTTTCTTGAACGGAGTGGGGGTAGGGGTACCAATATGTTGGTCATATTTGTGTGCTAGGCCTAGAAATTTATGAAAATCAATTTACCAAAGACCTATCATGCAAGTTAACCCCAACTCCGTTCAAGAAAAGGAGACAGACAGCATAGAAAAATGGGTTTATTTCATTGGACCACTGTGCTGTGTATTAATAAAGTACGCATATCTACCAGTGCACAAATTGGTGTTCAAAGAAGTTTGCTAAATGCATTTAGGCAGGTTGGCGCGGTGGTTCTTTCCTCTCCTTCCAACTTTGTGGTCCGTGTTCGAAGCCTGGCGTAGTCCACATGTGGGTTAGGTTTTCAGCCCCTTACCTGATTCTGTGGGTTTTTACCCAGATTGTCCTGGGGTTTTCCTCTACCTTTAGCTTGCGAGCTACTGTGCCTAGGGCCCTTTTGAGGAATCCTTAGTGCTATTACCAAAAACGATTATAACGTTGTTCATTCACATGTACATGTACTTCTACGTGTCAGACTGATAAATATTTCCCACAAATCTTGCCTTCTCTGAGGCTCTGCTGCTTGATGCTACCATTTCAATGGCAAATGATCAAACTAGTCACTTCATAAACTGCATACATGTACAAATCCTTATAGTTACACTAACTACGCATCTGACCATTCACGGTACTTATGGGTTAAGGAAGTGATTTTGACAAACTATCCTGCTTAGGAACATACGTACCCCAACCCCACAGCACCATAAATGTCCAGATAATTTTGTTTTCTTATCCAGGTGAATGTGTAGTGCCAAGATGCAACAACTTTCAAGGGTGAAATCTTCACTAAGCCTGCAGCCCCAATCGTGCTTGAAAAGTTTCACTGATTGGGTAGGGGCTGTGGTTGCCATGACTGCCGCCATCAGTGGGAACCAACGCCACAACAATATGCATCCATGCACCATGAAAGGCACAGCGGCCTGCAAAACGTATAATGCTTTTGTCTGTAGTCAAAAATCTCTCCTGTTGGGATGGCAAAGATACTCTGCGAGACTGAAATACACAAAAGCAAAGAACTTCTCAAAGTTGGTCCACTCCAAAACAGTACTGCCCATTGCTCCTGGTAGGACTTCAACGGTTTTGTCAGGTCGTGCGATACGTGTAGGCAAGTCGTCATCCATGCTGCACGACTACTGCGCTGGGAGCATCCTCAGTCCATCAAATACCCAAAGACTTGCAAGCCCCAAGCCATGGACATCTCCACCGAGACAGGGCTGCATCCCCGACAGAACACTCAGCACTTCTAGCACGTCGGCACCAACACGCACGACGTTCAACTCGGTGGAGGAGGTACAGGTGCCCACATTGACCGATATGAAGCGGCACCTGAAGAATGCGGAAATTGATTTCCAGACGGGCTATACCTGCTTGATGGTGGCCTGCCCGTTCTGCCATGCCGCAAGTGCAGATTCACATCGCAGAGATGCTCAAACAATGTACATCAACATGACAACTGGTACGTTGACCAAACAGATCATGAAAATACTAACCCCCTTCGTAGCTTCCTTGTTCACATTCTTTGTAATATATTGAAGAACATGCTTTGGTGTATAAGGCTGTGCCTGACTTACTTTGCTTGAGGTTGGAATCACACATGTGTCTGTGATTGTGGCAGCAGCCACTGCCCAAAGAGTCATAATGTAATCCCAAGCCACTACTGTCTATTTTGGACATGGCCTAAGTCCATAGTTGTAATTTTGTGTGGGAAAAAAACAATGATCATACTGGAGTGCATGGGTCGATGCATTTTCAACACACAAAACAAGGCTGGAGAGAGGTAATACCAGTACAATGTACGTGTGGGTTGAAGTGGCTGATTCAAGGCAACAGCCTGTGGCCAACAGCTGGGCACGAACCCCCATACCCACTGAATGTGAGTGAAAAACCTGAATGCTCATTGACAGAACAGATTTCCAGGTTAACTGGATTATTTGGCTGGAATTGTTTTGTTTGACCAGGCCACTGTGTCTGCCAGTGCACCCGGGTCAGTGGCAGCTGGCAGAGCCTCCAGGACAGCATGGCCGTGGCCCAGCAACGAGGCTGCCCGGACCCATCCTCCTTCCCGAATCCCACTGCCACTGCTGATGAGGGGGACGTGACGGGTCACAGGTTGGGCCTGGCCAGGGTCCAGGAGGTGTGGGAAGGAGCCATGGAGCTGAGCTTGTGCAAGGGAGCCACAATTGACCGGCTGCGGGCCACCATGGGCATAGAGGTGAGAAGTAGATCCTGTGACCTGGACATTCTTGCAAGCCAGGGAAGTTGTTACCATGTACGGTGTGTCATAAATACAACCCCCGGCAGAGTGTATCAAAATGTTTAACCTAGTGATTAATTAGTGCATGATTGCTCCTAGAGGGATTTAATAATCTCTGACCAATAACACTGTTGGTTTTCAGAAAGTTTCATAATCCAGAACAATGTCAGATTGGCATACGATTGTCTCATAGTGGTACAGATTTGAATCAGATCCTTTTGATTTTCTTGCATAGCAAATCCCAAGGGACACTCTGGAGCAATTCAATATAAAGTATTGCAAGAAACAGCGGGCATTCGTTCTGCCCTTATACGGTCACAACAAACAGCTGCAAGGGGTCAAAGTGCTAGAGGTCAAGAAGGTCAAGGAGGGATTTGAAGTCGCCGAGATGCTGTACCCAAGGTCAGTGGGAGTAGATCAACTTTCCTGCAAGCTGGATTTCTGCCGGTTGATGCCAGGAGATACCCGATTTCTCTCAATTATTTGCCTTCTGTCAAACAAAGTTTTATTTTACTGAGCACTTTAACTGTACTTTTACTTTTACACCGGTACCCTGTGTTTTGTGAAAGTGAAGGGTCTGTTCAGTTCTAACCTCATCAAAGGCTTTCAAAAACGGGGTTGGAATTCAGTAAAAATAGGGCGTTAAGGTTTCCAGAAATTTTGCATCCTGTTCAAAGGAAGTGAAAGTAACGTTTTGGATCATGTTTTCCTATGTTTAAGTTTTCAATTTTGTTTCGGTCCATTCAGACGTGACCAGAGCGGCTTGTTTGGTTACCACCTCATTGGTCCACGGGATGGAGAGATGGTCCTGGTAGCCGGTGTCTTAGATGCTCTAGCTGTCCATCAGATGACTGGAGGGACAGTACTCGCTCTTCCTAATGGCAGTGCGTCCTTGCAGCAAGAGGTATCAAATTTTCACTTGTTCCCGGTTAAGCTGTGTCGGAAATGGACTTTATGAGAGCTACAGCTATTGTCCCTGTGTTTGTAACTGGCAGATCTAGCTATGGACACAAGATTCGGGTGAGGCCTTAATTGGCCAGAAGAGCCCATGGAAGTGGTTACCAACTGTACATTGCAAACCTGAAAGTTTGGCTAAGTTTCACACAAAGAAGAACTGTTGTGTTCATAATTCTTGTCCAATTCTTGGTCCGAACTCAGTTTTATTGTAACACTATTTTGCCATATATAAAGCAGCAAAGGCTTTGCCTATTGTGTAAATACATGTACCTCATGCAGTTCTGTGGTCTTTGCCTAAGATTCATGAGAATGATTCTTCTGTTTGATTTCCAAGCTTCTCCCACTGTTGGAGCAGTTCCACAAGATCACCCTCTGGTTTGGCAACGACATGAGGTCTTGGGAGGCCGCTAAGCAGTTTGCTCGCAAGCTGAACACAAAACGCTGCTACTTCATCAGGTGTGGCATGTCAGTCAATGAGGAACCATTGAGCATGACATACTGTTTTACAAGTTTCTACAAGCAACAGTTACATCATATGGGTCATTCTATAAATTAGGGGCCCAATTTTTTTGTCCCTTTTACATCTGAAATGTGATTTTGTGAGTTCAGAACACAGATTGATGAATTGATGCCAATTACCAACAAAACAAATAAAAATATTTTGAAATCAATTTCAGTGATATTTCCATGTCAAATTTACACAGTTAAGGTGTAACAGGAACACAAATATGTCACACTGTTATACCCTGAGTTTATGGAATGACCCATATGTGTTGTATGGACAAAACAAGATTTGAGCCTCCAAATTATATATTTCCAAATATTCAAAATGGTTTCTGCAGTCTCTTAGTTTCTGTTTTTCTCACTATCAAAGTTTACATGAGACTTGCCAATGTGAATATTTCAAATTGCTCTTCCCCAAGAGTTACGCCGTATACCACCCTGTGCACATTGGGGTCTGTGAAATTGTGGAAAGAAATCCTCCAGATTACTTGAGTTGGATTCAAGCCCACTGCTTTCTCCGGACTTGGTCAGATACCTCCCTCCTTTTTAGATATCATTCAAGTTGATAATGTTCAAGAATAGCCAGTTTTTGAATCAGCATGGACGCCACATCATTTTCACCTTGATTGATAATCCAAATTGTTTTTCACCCATACTTGTTGAAATATGTGACCAAAAGGACAACAGACCATTGCAAACTTTTATTTTGGGTAGTTTCAAGTGAAATGCTTGTGCCATTCCAAGAAATCTTTATGCAGCTGAAACTGACGTGCATAGCCTCTGGTCATAGCAAGAAATGCAGTGGTGGCACTTGATTACGGATTGCTTATCCACGGTTACTCAGGCCTCTGGATTGCCACCCGCCAGCCCTGGTGGCCCTACAACAGGGATTGAATCTGGGGAGCATCCTCAAGCAGGCCAACCCCGTCAGTCACAAGTCCATTGTGTCCTTCCGGTCGCTGCGGGAGGAGGTGCTCGGGGAGTTGTCTCATTCAGAGCAAGTGGCCGGGGTGAAGGTGAGGGGATTTCATGCCTGTCTCAATTCCAACTCGCTCCACCTTAATGAGGAATTTCTTCTGAAACTTGTAGTCAATTTTGAGATTTATTTTTTCATGTGACCTGCCTTAGCAAAATGGGTCTAATGTGAAAAACAAACTATTGCCATTTAAAAACACACTGAACCAAACTTTGATTTGCTCTTTATGTTGTGTCTTGGTGATTGCCTGGTTTCTGGCCATGCCCCTTTGCATTTATTGGCAGTCTTTCTAATGATTTTGGGAATGGGCTGTTTTGCCAGGGGCAGCACATGTCCGGGCTTAAGTGCATCACCGTGCCTGGTCCAGAAAGTTCAGTTTCATGATTTCAAGCACAGACGTGTGCTAAGCAAAAAAGAAAAAATTTGCTTAGCAAAAGTGGGTCGCCAGCTAAAATGAAATGTGATGTGCGTTCCTCGTGACGAGTTTCCGGCCGATTTCTCCTGGGCAGATAGATTTGCTGAACATCATATCACTTGCTCGGCAATGCCTTTAACTTAGGCCCACAGCTGTTGCCCAATCATCTGAGTTCCAGTTTCTTTCACTTGTGTGGGCTCCATACCAATGAACTATTTAGCCGTAAAGTTTGCTTTTTTGTATTAACAGTGGAAGCGATTTCCTTTGATGAACAAGTTGCTGAAGGGTCATCGGCGTGGAGAACTGTCGGTGTTTACGGGGCCCACAGGGTCAGGGAAAACCACCTTCATGGCTGAGTACTCCCTAGATCTCTGCACACAAGGGGTAGGGGAGAAAACAGTTTGTGAGAGGGATGGGGAGGGGTGTTGTTTATTTGTTTCCCCTCTCTTTTAAAAAAAAAATTAAGCAAGATCGTCCTGTAAGCAGATTATAGGCTTTATCAAAAACGGTGTGGGTACAAAAAGTGGCTCCTAAAAAGCACCTTACATGTTCATCTTGTAAAAATGTGACCAACCTAGGCAGTGACATACGGGTATGTCTATATCTGTGCAGTTATTTCAAGGAGCCTACATCTAAATGTACATGTATGTACCAATTCGTACTCAACTTTTTCTGTGTAAATTATCCAAGCACTTAATATAAAGCCTTGGCGTACCATTCAGAAAGGCCTGTTTTTAGCATGCCAAAAATCACAAAAACTGTTGGAAGGTTTCTACTTTGCAAAATCTATCGTTGGTTTTATTTCCACCCTTTGTGTGATGGAAAGAATGTAAAAATTGCCTTTTCTGTATCTTTAAAATCACCCTCAAAGTATTCTGCACTCGGGTAAACAGCAATATACTCATCATTAGAACAGGAACAAATCTGCTGTGACAGCCAGCTACAAGTTCACAGGAACAGTGCCGTGTTTTTAACTTCTTTCTCTCACTCTCTGCTTTCCCATCCCAGGTCAACACACTTTGGGGAAGTTTTGAAATTCAGAATGTTCGTCTAGCCAAGGTCATGTTGACACAGTTTGCACAGTAAGTGAGAATCATAAATGCCATTGGTAGGACCCTGCTATACCATAGGTCGGTGAGATTCTCTTGTTATTTTCCCTTTTATTCCATTGGATATGTAAAAAAAAAACGCTTTTACTTGTTTGTAAACTTTTGAATCAGTTTCAAACACAATTAATCAGACGGCACTTAAGCAAAGTTCTTTTGTCTTAAGAAACACATGTAAGTCAAGCCCATTCTTAGTGAAAGTAAACTTCTGCAATTTCCATCTTTCAATATTTCAAAGTGAGTTGAGAAAATATACAAAATTATCTGCCAATTTGAAATAGAGCTAGAATTGCATCATTTTCTTTGGGTTGGGTATTTTAAATTTTCAAAATAAAAGGGGCTGTGAAATGAGCATGACAAATATCAACTGGCCGAATTTATTGTCTTGTACAGCTACCCTTTCTTGGTGCTCTGTAAACGACTGCATTTATCTACATCTTCTGCTAGTATAATGCTCAAGGAATTCTTTTTGGAAACTCGTTTTCATGTACCATTCCGAGCAGTTGACATAAGTATTTTTGGCCCAAAAATGGTTTGTCTCTGGTCAGACTGATGTTCCGAAATTGATGCGCCGATGTGGCTTTTATTTTTTTCCTCCGGGTTTGGTTTGTACAGACAATTTCAGACACATGTTGTCCAGTCATGGGACTAGACCAGCTTTATTGTGATTATAAGCTGACAATAAACAACTTCATGTCCATAGTCTGCTGTCATAGGTCAACATCGATCTCCTCGGAATCTATTGTCCTAAGTAAAAGATCAAGCTGCCCGCAAAAAATGTTGAGGCAGTGTGGCAATAGAGGGCGCTGTTGCAGGTCTCGCAGAGAGAAAAAATAGACGTGCATGCTTGAAATCGATGTGCGTGCTGACCAGAGACAAAAGACTTTAGAGGGCCTTTATATCCCTTTTTTCTGTGTGACTAGCAAGTCAAGTCCAAGGAGTTCACGCCTGTGTAAGCTGTTCCTCTTGCTTGTCACAGAGTCAACTTAGAGAAGAACCTGGACAAGTTTGACAAGTGGGCAGACAAATTTGAGATGTTGCCTCTCTACTTCATGACATTCCATGGCCAGCAGACACTAAAGGCCGTTATTGAGGTATGAGAAACCGGGGGCCTCTTCTGCCCGCTGTCAGCTTTTACAGGGGTGTGAGAAATCAGCTTTTAAGCTGATTTCAGCTTTTTTTGGTGAAGTTGTTCACCCTGAATTTCAGCTTTTTGTACACCCGGTCTGTACAGAAGCACAGGAACTTTTTACATTTCACCTTTTTGCTAGCTGTTTTCAGCTTTAATTTTAAGTGGCCACTCACACCCCTGCTCTTAGGATTTTTTTTATTCGCAAGGTGTAATAAACAGATTAAACTCAGTCCTAGCCTAAATGCTGTGTAGAATTATTGAAAGAAGAATCTGAAAACAACCAGGGTATTCTTCTTGCCTGATACAGGTAGTGTGAGTGTCACCTGTTTAAATAAGATAGCAACAATTTGAAAAATGGATTTGCGCCGGGGATGGAATTAATTTGGGATTTTTTTTGCCCTGCCTGACGCGTGGGGCAGGGCCAAAAATCCAAAATCAGTTTTATCCCCGGCACAAATCCATCTTTGAAATAGTTGTTCACGGCACCCACTGCTATATCTGATTCAAGCCAGCTAGCCGACACCAGCAAGCTTGGTGGTCGATTGGTTAAGATGTCTGTACTAGTAAGCAGGATGGCGTCACACAGAAACGAGATGGTGGCACGCCTGTTCATTCATATGCATGCGCATGAAAATTATCACGTTTGAAGTAGGGCAGTGCACAAAAACCACAGCAAGAGTTACAAAAAAATGGGAAAATTGTCTTGGGGGTACACTTGAAAAAAGGCCTGAAATTTCCCAGCTGCCCTATTGTGAAGGAGTGATCACAGCTTGGCCCATTTCATCCGACCCCTCCGCCCACACACAAACTCGGAAAGGGAAGTGGTGAGGAGAGATTGTGCCCGAACAATTATACTTTTTATCTTTAGATTCGTTTGAGGAATGTCTCATCACTGTCCTGCAGTTCTGAGATGGAATGCTTTCAGATCAAGGCTACTCAGATGAACTCTCATTGTGAGGTTGGCGGCTCAAGGCAAATTACTTTGATTAGATAAACAGATCTTTGTCACACGTGACCCGCTCTGTGAATATGAATCACAAATCACCAGGGTTACTGAGTCCTTTAAAAGAATCTTGCAAAATGGAAATCAGTAGGAATTGTCAACATCCTTTTACAATGGTAGTGTTGTCCACTGAAAACTAATATCGGTACGTGTAAAAGACTTTAAAAAGAAATTTCAGTAAACTCTAGCGGAGAACAAGTTGCCTGACATTCACCTTGTCATTTTCCCACCAAGTGTTAATTTTGAAATTGTGCCAACACTTCGCAGCTGTAAGCAGCTGTAGTACCTGCGGCAATATTCTGGTAAACATCCGTATCAGTGCCTACCAGTTGCCAACCAGTTTACTTCTTTTTTTCATTCTGTTAATCGTTAATCTCGGAGTCCAACCGTGCACAGTTTCAACAGGAAATCCGGGATTTCCCCGCAGGAGAGATGGGACTCGGCACCACAAATCTTGGATAGCCCTGCTGCTTTAGTGTTGATCGGGCCAGTATGGACATGTTCCTGTTTGTTGCGGAAGTCGCATTATCCGGATGTGTAGAATTAATGGATAGCATAAGACCTTAAGCCAGTGGTCTTAAAATTTTTTTCAGATAGGAAACTGCTTGGATCATTGATCTCTGGGGTTTGAATTTGGCCTAGCAGGTGCTTATGTCCAATGGAGTTCAGGAGAATTGACGTACATTGGGGAAGATTGTGATTTTGTTAAAGTGGCCTTATGTTGAAACTGGTTGCATACGACAGATTTTAGTCTTCAGCTGCAAATTTATTAATGACATGCTGGCTGCAGTTCTTGTAGTTTTAGACACCAGTTTGTTGGTTACAGATTCTATACAGTTATGTGTTCATTTGACAATCGTAAAACCTGTTTCATTTGACAATCATAAATTGGTAAATTTACTCTTACAAAGATTTCTCCACTGGCTTTCTCCTTAAAGTTTATTCAAAGGGGGAGTTTCTTGTCTTCCACCTTTGCCGTCTGGGACTGGTTCCCGGCCCAGTCCACATATGGATTGGGTTTCTGTCCCTATCTGATTCAGTGGGTTTCACCCAGAATATCCCTGTGGAGTTTTCCTCCCTCTTTTAAAACTGTAACTGCTTCTTATTGTCTCCGCTCTTCAGATTTCTTCAAGGAAAAAATAATAATAATAGAAATGGGCAGAGCAGATGCTAACAGTGTAAATGAGAAGCTCAGGGTGTCCCTAATTCACAGATGAATGCACTGTGGTTCCAGTTATGTAAATACATGTATAAACAAAATGTCTCAAAGCTATGCGAAAGGCACATGTAATCTCCGTTACGAAAGATCTTGTTTTGTTTGTCACAGGCTATGTCCCACGCTGTGTATGTGCACGACATTGAGCATGTCATAGTTGATAATTTGCAGTTCATGGTGGGCTATTCCGACAAGCAGTTTATGTTGGAGCGCTTCGCCATGTACGACCACATCATTGCCGCCTTCCGCAAGTTTGCCACTAACAACAACTGTCACGTGACTGTCGTCATCCATCCAAGAAAGGTTGGGACTTTTGGATTTTTTCTCCCCCATTAAATCATTCCCAACAACTAATTGAATGCATGAAGAACTTGGCTAGAGGATTTGGTACTTCCATAAAATACTGAGATTTCCAGGGAATGTTTGACAAAAAACATATCCAATGAAACTCCCCATAATCTAAAGGGATCATTTTGCTCAGTCACTATATTTTGAATTGATAATAATTATATTAGTGGTCTAACCTTTAGATTAAAGTGTCCGTAGACAGATCAGGTTTGTGATGGACTTTGGCTGCAGCATTGACATTGACCACAGCACCTCGCACTAAAGTTGATCTTTGAACGGGCATATGCTTTTTTGGTGAACTTCTCAGGAGAACGCCTCAGAGGAGCTGCAGACTGCCTCCATCTTTGGCAGCGCCAAGGCCTCCCAAGAAGCCGACAATGTCTTTATCCTCCAGGACCGTAGGCTGACCGCGCTCAGAGGCCGCAAGTACATCCAGGTACTTGAACAGAAAAGACCAGTGTTGCAGTTGCCTAATTCACAATTAAACACTATTCACTAGTCGCTGCACACACTTCCACAAGCACTAGTCACTTCTAACAATTGGTGAGCAAGACCAAGGAAGTGTCATCATCACGATTCATCATGAGTTGGCAATGACCAGAATTTCTGATATTTGCAATCTTGATGTATATGTTGAGACTCATTATACAATACCTGCCTGAATCCCCATCATCTGAATGGTGGATTGTTGATCACATGGAATTGAATTATTTGTAGCAACCTACAGCTTGCGCACAAGGCGTGCATGATACACACGGAGAATGTAGAAAATTTGTAACAACTGTGCATTAGAAATGGATAGCAAACACCTCTGGATCGATTGCACTGCAGCTTCCTTGTGGTGGCGCTGTGGGGTAAAATATTCACGGCAACATGGAGGACTTAGATCCGATCTGACGTTCGCAATTTTAATTGATGGAGGAATTGACGAGCTTGTCAATGCACCTGATGCTGCCAGGGCTAAGAGACAAATGAAATATGCTACAAGTAAACCAATCAGATGACGAGGATTTATACAGGTGTTGTATGAAACAAATAAGGAATGTTTCATATTTGTGCGATCAAAGTAAGAATAATTGCATTCGGTGACAGATGAAGTGGTCTATTCCACTCGGCTTTGCCTTGTGGAATAGACTGTTTCATCTGTTACTTTGTGCAACTATTGTTACCGTAGCACTCATAAACATTCATTTTTTGTATATTGTTACATTTCTTCCCCAAACCAAGGGTTCCTGAAACTTCTGAGAAACTCTTAGAACTCACCTCTGAATACTTCTCAAGCAGTTGCAAGTACTTGTGAAGCACTCATCTACAACTGTGGTAATAATCCCCCTCAAAGGGCAAATGAAGGGTGCCAGTACTTGTACATGACAAATGATTTGCTGTGGCTGATTGTAGTACACACGGCCGGCTATGGAAGCCCCAAGCTAGTGGCTTTTATGCATTTTCCATAGGTGCATATGTAATATCCAGCCCAAGCCAAATAATTTGGATATGGCTTGCATATTGCTAGTTATGTACTGTCCATGTGTGTCATTTCTGGTATCTTGGCCTAGTCTCCAGTCTTGTTTTCATTGCTGGCCCCAGGCAATTGTTGGGATTTTTGATATCTTGGCACTATCTGTGTTTGGAGCTTCGGGTTTGAGTGTTAAGAAATTATGCAGTCTTTTGAATCGAGACCCATAGGCTGATATATCCTTGTGTCTGATGTCAAAACTGTGGTGTGAAAGAAATATCATTTGGATCCTGTTTAGTAACATTTCAAAACTGGCAGTGGAGCTTGAAACCAAAGAAAGTAATAAAGCCAAGATGGAGAAAAAAGGACCAATTACATGTAGATTGAAAGACTTCTGAGTTTCACATGAGGTTTGAAACTCATAATCCAGAGAAGTTTGACCCACTTGTGCCCTGTTCTCCCTCTCCAGTTATCTCCAGCCTGCCAATCTCCTGGCCAAACTCAGCGTCGGCCTTGATGGGCACCATATTCTGGGTCGTGTCGGGGCCAGTCCCAGGCTGGTAGAGGAATAAACAGTTTAATGTTGGCACGGCAAGTGGATAGTTTCACAGGAATCTGCATTAAGCAGATATCTGGCCCTCAGCTTAGATTATCCCGTCAGCAAAGCGGGGAGTCTGTTTTTGAAGACATGTGACTCAATGAATCATGCCCAGAGTCACTGCAGGCAGATGTGCATACCTGCCCATCTCCACATTTTTTTTAGCACGCACATAAAGTCTGAGCAATCTGTGAAGGCAGGTTGTGTGTTGATCTTGACTTCGACTGCTGTACTTGGCCCGTTGTAGCACATATTATCCAGTGGCAGTGCCCTTGAGTGTTGCCGTTCGAGGTTGAGAAACACAGTGTTGTACAAGTATTGTTGAAATGACTTGTTAGAATCTGGATTTTAGGTGTTTATCATATGGTGAAAGTTGGCCCATGTATCTTGGCATTTCTGTGAGACTCGAAATTTCTGCCAATATCTTAAAAGCTGTTCAGAGGGTGAAAAGAAATTACTGCCCGTCATAGTAGCAGTCAACAATTATGTCTGTCAGAATTGTTGACTGCTACTATGACGAGCAGTAATTTCTTCGTGTGTGCTCATTGGGCATGAATTACATCATTGCCGCGTAACGTTTGATAAGTGCTCAGTTTTCGTATCGGACATGATAAGATAGAGTAAAGATCTGGCAGTACAGGATGCACTGTTCACATCTGATTAGCTGACTGCAATCAGCCTTTCTTGGTTTTGGTGTACAAGATACTAAAGTTTCTAAAGTGTGGAAGTATAAAGTGTCTTTAACCCTAACTCCCTCGGGTATGTGCGAAATTATATTAAAATTGGAGGGTTCAGGACTGATAGGGTTAAAAAGGAAAAAGAAGACATCTGGGTCATTCATTGAGGAGGTCAGACTGTAAGTTATAACAATTCTATTAAAGTTTGTTTTCATCTGAGATGACTACTCTCTCCGGTTTTTCCTCTGTCATCTTTTTTTTTCATTTTCAAATGGTCACTGAGAAATAAATGTTGACTTAATTTTGTGGAGACTTATTTTGAGGTGTAGTCCTTCAAAGAAGAACTGATGAGTTTAGAACATGTTAGAAATTTTTCAATTCTTTGTTGTCTTCACAGATTGTCAAGAATAGATTTGACGGTGACCTGGGCATCATGCCGCTGTACTTCAACAAAGAGACTCGGACCATGTCACCCCCATCCAAGTTGCGCAACAAGAAAGCTTACAGTGGGAAACTCCTCAAATCGGGAGAGACCAATGAACTGGAAGACTCGTACGAGCTGTTTGAGGAGTTGATGCTCATTAACAAGCAGGAGGATGAACTCGGAAGGGGTGAATGAACCAATCAGATGCAAGGAATTGGTGGATGGGGGGGGGGACTCAGAGTCAAATTTTTTGTTAAATGTCATCAGAGAAGACAACTGTTGGGGTATTACATTTATTTTCAGTTCTCTATCTTTCAAGTTGGGTAAAAAGCCCTAGATATTTAGCCTGTCTCATCAGAAAGGCCATACAGGTTTTATAAGAAATCCTTTCATTTTAGGGTCTCATCTCCTTAAAAATTTAGCCCCCCCCCCAAAAAAAATTTGGTACTGGTTCCCTTGAAGGAAGATAGCTTGACGTGAAAGGGTTTGGAAAACATCTTGATTTCTTTACAACCCAGCCAGAACAACAGCTGAAGGAAATGGACCAATCACAGTAGATCTTTACTCATGATGCGTCAACATAGAGCTTCCATTGAGAAGAAATTGTCCAATCACAGAAGGCCTGTAATTTCACTTTTTGTAAAAGCAGCTGGTTTCAGTATGATACATGCAGTGCAGACGAAGCAAGGTCTTGTGTTGTACTGTAAGTGTAATAAATATTTTTAATAGTGCCATAAATATTTTAAGTATAGATTGAAGTGAATTGCCCTGAGAGACATGTTAGCATTCACAGCCAGAAAACGATATTATTTCTATTTTAGTAATGTGCGGTTGGCACATACATGTAGTGTTTAAATGTGAAAAAATGCATTGTTTTATGCAGAATTTGCACATTTACAGGAAGCATTGATGAATTGTGAATTTCCCTCAAATACATGTACTGCTGCTTTTTGCCAATTTTGTATTCTCAGGACACTGGGGTGGTACATCCCTGCTCTGGAAACTGTATCTGTAGACTTTTTCAGTGAACCATTGCCCACATGACAAGATCAGAAACTTCCTTAAAATAAGATTGTGACTGTCTTGTGGGCTGAATTTTTCTCAATCACTCTTATTTTCTCAGTTCAAGCGACTGTTACTCTAATTTTTGCAGAAATATAATAAATATAATCATAAATCCGTCAGTTCCGTGTTGTAATCTTGTCACCAGACATTGAATAAGAGTTTATTTCCTTAGACGCAGAGGGTTCCAGAGATGGAATGGGAATAGTTGAAAAGATTTTGATGTCCTGTTAGATATGTCTATTAACTATCACCATTAATTAAGAGCCGGCTCAGACTTCCGCCGTTGGGCGATGCGGACGCTTTACGGATTTAATTCTAACGACCGAAAGTTGCCCTGTTCCTGCTGCAAATCGATGGAAGTTAAACACGTTTCCAAAATGCGGTAATTTCGAGCAAAATGTGCTTCAAATTTTATCAGGAAATTGACTTGTGAACTGGTCTTTTGGATATTAATTTCATTTTATGTCTGCGTTCGAACTTCTTCGTAATTACCTTTGTCTTCGGAGGGTGGAAAGGACGGCTTTATAATCTTTAAAATCAGGGCATCGGGGAACATCTCTGAAGTTTTCAAGTCTTGACTATACGCGTCCTAAAATTACGGCTATCATCTTCAAAATGAGCCTAAAACTGCAAATATAGGTCGCGGTGCATTGCTCCGTCTCCATTTGAAAAAAATACAAAGCACAAACACATGCAAGCCTTTCGCTTCCACAAGTTTAAAGCCACTTATTTTACGTCACCAAAATGATGCTAGGCATTAACTTTTCAAGGGGTTGTTATTCTGTATGATGAAAATATTGGCAAAAGTAGGCGGAAAAGAAGACAAGAGGAAATGTAGACCTAGCTACTTGGCATTTATTTGAAAAAAGTTCCCTCCGAGCCTTTTTTTTTTTAGATGAGCTCTACACGTCTCACGAGTCCGAGCGGCAGCTGATCGAGTTACCGTAGTCTTTACTCAGCTCTGCTAGCAAAGAGTAGCTGAGGAATGTGCAGAGCCAGCCGTGCGTGTCTCCCCTCCCCACTCTCCAGTAGGAAGTATTTTATTTCCCCTTATCGAATCCCCTATTACCAAAGTTTCCTGTTTGTATTGGGCCCAATTTCCTTGAAATGGTTAGTGGTTGCAGCTTGACAGCTCCTCGCTGTAACAAAAAGGGGAAAGGTAGCCAACAAACCGATGCTTTGACTGTGCGACTTGACTTCAACTTAATCATTTTTTGAATTTCATGTAATCATGCATGCTTCTCCCAAAGGAATACAGTTTAAGGATCAACTACCATCAGCACCAGTAATTAACTTTAAATATTAACTGTGTGTAAGGAAAATTTAACACAACCTCAATCGCTTTTCTACGAAATCTATTAATTATTTACTTGCAGGTGATAATTACGCAGGGTATGCCACGCCCATTCTTCGGGTAATTAGAACAGCGCCACCATGCAGTTGATATGCTCGTGCTCCGTTTTAGTCGGGTTTCCTGCCAATCTTGAAACGTGTATATTACTGACCCGATATCTGGAGAAGACCTCCTACTTACGCAGTACCGGCATTTTGGGATGATGTGTTGGAGGAGGGACGTGGAGCCTACGCGACCAGACGCTGGAAAATGCCGTGATTTCTTCAGTTGGTGGCGAGGGATCGTACAAGATAGACACTTGTATCGCTAGCGGGAGGGATGGATTGGTTGATGTCGTAAGTTGAAGAGAATTTCAAGCTGATCAATGTTAGGCCTTACTGATTAGAAGTTCGCTTTTGTTAACGTGTGTTATGTCTCTTTTTTCACTTGAGTGTTGACCTGAAAATGGCCACAACTGACGGCTTGTGCGCATTGCGCTGGCTATACCATATACGGACAACACTTGACAACATGCTTGATACCCCTGTGTACAAGCCTACGATGAGACTTGTCTGAAAAAATTGAACTGTTTAAAGTAAATGCTTCGGAATTTTTGTAGTTTAATTTTACTTTTTACTTTACTCTTTAGGACATGTTAGTTGTTACGAAGTGGCTATCGTTATGGCATTCGTAATGCATTTCTCATTTTCTATCGTTACAGCACTGAACTGCGCAAGTGCGATGACGTAGTTGATCATCACTACGGTTTATATATTTTAAAATTACCTGGATTGCTGAACGCTTGTGGCCGAATGGTCAAGGTGGAAGGTTTAGAACCACTGGTGTGTGACTTTCGAATATATCCGTGCTTGGACTATTTAATTTTTTTGGTCTAACTTTCATGTTTTATACCATAATTGTTGTTTTTATGTTGATTTCTAATTGTATAGGCCTAAACAGGAATCTTTTTTTCTTTTCTCATCGAAGGCTTGGGAGGATTTTTTTTAAAGGGAAATCAAGTCTGACATCTGCACTTAAGTTGGCGCGCTTGGGCAGTTGCAGTGCCGTAACGATAGAAAATGGGAGCTGCATTACGGCTGCTGTAACAACAGCCACTGCGTAATTGTTATCACTTCTGATGGCTGTGAAGACGTTAGGGGAAAAATAGTTGTCCTTATATCTGTAGCCGACATGTACAAGTGTATATGGAGCTCTTCCTTTCAAACTTGAAGTTATGGGAAGTATCGGTATGAATGGTGTAGGCCTAAATGACGTACATATATGCAACAAACTTGGACAGAATTCCATATGCGGATGCCACCAATTTTTCCATACAGTGTCCTATTACTAGTAGTAGCCATCAGAAAGCAACATTGGTATTCATACTGTAAACTCTTAGAATTTTTCATGATTTTTCAGACCAGTCTCATACAGAACGTGTGCACAGGGTGTCAAGTGGCATCCATTTATGGAACTCTTTCCATTTGAAAGAGGCAAATTTTGCATGTATTTTGTCATTCAATTATTTGACTAGGATCTGTGCATGGTCAGCACTGCACTGCAGGGAATCAGCACTTGAGGGTTCCCGACCCGCAGCCTGGAAAACTCTAGAAAAAGTCACGGAAATTTGTTTTCATTTTCCAGGCCTGGAAAAGTCATGGAATTTTGTAAAAATGACTAAAGTCATGGAAAAGTCATGATTGAATTTAATTGCCCTTTAGGTGCCGGAACCCTGGCACTTGCAATGGCCATTTGATTTTTTGTCTTCTTTAAATTAGTACTTGGGATATTGGTACATAAACTATTTGTACATGAACATGTACATATTAATTTGTCTTCTTAGGCATCGTTTGCATAAATAACCATGCCTGAGACACTTGACACAGTTTTTTTGGTCCGGTTTGTGTTTGTGTTGGAAATATGTACCGTACATGTACCGGTATACATTAACTGAGTTCAATAAAGGTAGACATTTTAGTTTTTAAAACTGGAGTCTGAATTTGTGCATTGCTAAATGATCACTAGATTGGATGTCATCTATAGGTAAGAAGTGTTTTTTTTTCAATCAAAACTAAAGTTTGCTGTTACAGTTAACTCAAATGAGTTTTTAAATTACTTGATCAGACGCAGTACCTTTAAATAATACGTACATGTACGTGTACACATTGTACATGCACATGTATCTCAAGCCGATTGTTTAGTGCTTTATTGTGGACAAACTACAGTAACTTCCTGTGCACAGCAAAGTGTTGAGTCATACTAATATACATGTAGGCTATGGATATTTGACAGGTTCGTGGTCTAGATTAACCTCTAGAGACTAGAAGGTTCCTTGTGTGCCTTCTGGCAAAGTTACTTTCTACTGCCATTGATTCTTTCATCTTGCCTTGATAGATAAAAAACTTCCCCAATGGAACTCCATTTTCTCAATCAAATATCCCCTTACCCCCCAAAAGTCACTGAGTCCGTCCCATACCGGTACATGTACATGTATCTCTCTGTAATTTTTTCAATGATGGTTTTACAACCATATGAATGACTATGTTTAAAAAATTGGAGCTCCTTCCTATTCTTCTCATGACAATCACACTGTACACTTTGTATACATGTACAAACACCTGTACCCTCTCCGCATGTGTCCTGTCAATGATTGGCTGACCTCCATGTGTCAGCTCAACCACTTTGGGGATGGAAACTGTTTTCAACCATTCCCTTACAACACATTTTCTCAGATTAATCTTAAACAATTGCAGACTTTTCATCCTCTGCATATTATTATTTGAACGTTTACAATTCGGTGGGACGTTTACATGTACATGTAGGAATACTTGTACAGTACAACTGTGGGTCCTATCCATTCACAGCTACTGGGTACACAGAGCAGTGTTTGGCGTGCGCCCTGCCGATATCAGTCATGAAGTGGTTGTGCCGTTGAGATCATGCTTGTACTATTGTACTGGCACACTGGCACAGTAACGTAATGTGCGCATGCTGCAGCGTGCGCACTTTGTCACAGGAAATGTGTATTTTTGTGAGATTAAACTCAGTACTAGTGCAGTTTCTGACTTTTCCTCGTTTTGTTTTTTTGCTTGGAAAAAAAATTCCTCTCGATCTATAAAGCTTGGAAAAAAATTGGAAAATACCATGCATTTGAACATACGGTAGGATTCAATTTAAAATATTAATTTAAAAGGATAATCTTGTGACTTCTTGTAGAAAAAACTCGAAAATATTTCAATGTCTTCAGGGGGGTCAGATGTTGTAAACATACTTAGTGTGCTGCATGTTTTTGATCAAGTGTACAACACTGTACATGTAACTAAACAGGAAGGTTCATGTAGTAATGCATTACAGCAGAGACAGATCAGTGGAGGAAATGCAGTTTCATGTAAACTGTAAGTATGTATGCATTTGGCTATAGATAACATGTACCACGTGTACCGGTACATGTACAGTAGTTCTATGTGATACTGTGCTACATGCACATACAACGTCATGTACATGTACATGTACCGGTACATGTACAGTAGTTCTATGTGATACTGTGCTACATGCACATACAACGTCATGTACATGTACATGTACCGGTACATGTACATTGCAGCTTTTAGTAAGCATTTTGTACATGTATGTAATACATGTACATGTAAGTGAACTTTCTGCTCTGCACGTCGGCCAGAGCATGTGCTTTGTGTACAGTGTTCATGTACGTGAGCATGTACTGGTAATTTCTGCCATACATGTACATGTACCTGTTATCGTGATAATGTACATTTACAGTAGGTTTATGTTCTGATTTTCTGAACACACTTCAAGTGTCAAAATATGAGTTATAGTACACTGTACATGTACTGCACGTGTACATGTACATGTATGTACTGGACAATATAATCTACACGTACATGTATGTATACATGTACATGTAGGATTTAATTTGGAGTGGCTTGTCGAGTGTCCAGGAATAGACTTTGTGTAGACTGAAAATGATCGTCAGTGAACCACATGAACCAATTTATGTCATGTTGTACATGCATATGTATGTATGTGCATGTACATGTACCTCAGGCAAGGGTTTATATGGCGGTCAATTTACGGTAAATCCCATCTGGAATATTCATCAGGAAAGTGCAATTGATTGGAAGTGAGGTGACCAGTTGGTTCCAGGAAAAATATAGTGCCACATAATTACAATGTACAGTACATGTAGTATCGTTAAACTTTACCAGTACCTGTAAGTCCCTTTTTTTACCCTGCAGGAAAACTTCCTGAATTCCATGGAATTCCACTGCAGATTGTCGTGATTGGTTGTTATCAGTTCCCGATCCTCCATGTCCTTAGGAAAAAATAATGAAAATCGATAACTGGATGGTAAATCAGGAAGTGGTCAGCAGAAACTGTTCTTGATTTTATTCAGAAGTGTCCTGTGGTTAGAAACAATTCACAGTTTCCCTTCAGATGCATCAGTGGGCACAATCTAAAAATGATAGGCACTTTTATGCATCTTGTTTGCTGTTTAGGGTTGAACAGATTGCCGTGTAAAAATATGCTTAGAAATACCGGGTACAGAAAAAATAACAGGTGCACACCATTTGCATCTGTTGCCTTGAACAATCAATATTACATGTATAATGTGGAACATTAATGCTTTATTCTAAATAACATACGCGTGTATGTACATGTACATAGTGTACGGTTGTACTGCACGTGTACTGTTATGGTTATACTACATGTACACTCATATGCCATAGTTTATTGTTAATTTACATAATAATTTAATGTTATCGGTATCATTTACATGTACATCATGATTAACTGTCAACTGCATGCAGTTGGACAGAACATGACTTGTACCGGTGTACCTACTGGTAGTATACTACATGTATACTGGTATGGTGGCTTTTTGTTCAGGTTTCTCTCTTAGCCAGGTTTTTTTTGTTGGAGTCGAGAAAGCGATAGTTACGTCTTGTACATGTACATGTAGTTCGCAAATTCTGCGATACTGGTGCTGTAGATGTACATGTATCCAGACAGTTTATAGACTTGGCCAGTGCAGAGCAACTCAGTATACAGTACTGCACACATGTACATGTACATACAGTACATGTGCACGTATGTACAACTTGTACTGTATGTACTGTAAATGTATGCACTCTCATTATGTACATGTACTTGTACATGTAGCTCTCATTGATGCTAGGTGGTGTCATTGTGATAAAAAGTGAAAGTATTATTGTAAAGGAAACAAGCCTACAGCCAGCCTGTTGAGTTCATGGTACACATGCACTACTACCAGTAGCATGACTAGGGTATTGCAACAGTCCGACGGTCTACAGGTTCCACATGAAGGCAAGAAAGCACACTGGGCTCAGAACTTCTGTTTATGAGGGGAAAACCCGTTTATTTGGGCAACACAGTCAAAACTTGCCTGTCCGAAGACTCACAACAAAACTGAACTCTTGAGGCCGCCAAAAGAACCCTCCCAGTGCTGGCGCGGCGGGGTCTCCCGGTTGGTCCAGCAAGGGCGCCAGCTGCACCACCGTGGAGTCAGACTGACATCCCCACCCAACCGGCCGGCCCCCGGCGCCACAGTATTGTACATGTATGTATTAATGTCATATTAACATGAAATGCACAAAATACATGTACTACTGAGCATACCGGTATTAGGAATGAACGGTTTGAACAAGGGGTGAGCCAAAGTTTGTTATTAACATTAAGTCAGCTGGGCAATTCTGCTAATAATATAATGCTGCTTAATGGACATTTCTAATGTTAATGTTCGTGTTGTTCACAGGTTTGAATGATGAATGAATGCAAAACTTGGGTATGAGGTTAACCGTGACATCTTTCGCATGAGAACTTTTGCTGAAATTATACCAAATATTGTGTACGTACATGTACTGTAATACGGATTGTATAATGTACATGTACATTGTATACTGATCGTTTAACCCTAACAGTCCCAAATCCTCTGATTTCAACATGATCTTTGTGGTGCACCCCAGGGGGAATAGGGATATTGTTTGTACCTTTTGTGCATACATGTACAGTACAAGAACACATGTATACGTATTGTAAGTTTGTCATTTTTTCTCCAAATCTCAGTACTATCCATAAAGGGGTAAGGAGCTGCCCGGTATTATACAATTACAGGACAAGTACTATATGACCATTCACTAAAATTTATCATCACTTGAGAAACAACAACTACAAAACAAAAAGGTTTGACTCCCAGTGTGGGACCTCAGTCACATACACGTAGGTCCAATATCCATGCTGAAAACCTGGATGTTCCCAAACATGTCCCAACCACATCGTTTTGCACACAGTGTGAACAGATTGAGTGCTCACTTTAATGCATCTACCAACATGTTTATGTTCATACACGTGTAGACGTCGATGTTCAACATCACAACATCAAAGCCCAAAGCTAGTCCGGTTTCCAAATGTCAAACGAGGCACATGGCTAACCACATTTTCGCCCGGAGCGCATGTCTGCCACAGTCACCAGGTGCCCCAGCCTTTGCATCAGACCTGCCCAGCATTTCCCTGCTCTGTCCATAATTAGCTGGTAAGCGGACCAGCAAGAATCCGTCCGAACAAACTGGCTTCCCGCAGATCTTCATTAATATGGTGGACCTGTCTCTGCAGGAATTCTGCCTACGAAACTGGAGTACTGGGTTTAGTTTTCCATGAGTGGGAATTAAAAATGTAGGCCGCAATGCATGGTACTGGCAATGAAGGCAGCTTTGTGTACATGTTAAGCTTAGTACATGTATGTACCGTACTTTTTGTACATGGTACATACATGTACATGTACCGGTACTGGTTTGTTATAATTCATGTACGTGTATCGACTCAATGACTTGACTCAAGTCCGACTCGAGTCACAGTTTTTGGCGACTCGACTCAAGACTGGTAAATGATTTGAGTCTCTGCAACCAAATGACTCGACTCAACTTCAATCTCTCATGGAGATGTGACTTGAGTACAAGCTTGTAAGACTAGAGTCTCAAAAAAATTAATAGTAAAATTTTAGTTGACTACATGTAGCTGTCATCCTGATTTATTTTCAACATGTCTAAATGAAAATAAAAATTACCGAAAAATAACTTACTGGTAGTGGCACATACATGTATGTATTTTCAGCATGTCTAAATGAAAATAAAAATTACCGAAAAATAACTTTCTGGTACTGGCACATACATGTATGTATACAGTACATGACATGTACTGCGTGTTTTTATTTTATTTTGTTTAAAACTTTGTGACTTGAGTCGAGACACTGTATGTACATGTATCCGTACTTGTAGTCAAGTTGAGTCGAGTCAGGCTTCATTATTATTTAAATCATAGTTGCTTGGAGATATATTACAATGTACATGTACATATTTTAGCCGGTCCATCATAGTGAATGGATGGAAAAGATACAGAGCAAAGTGTATCGTGCTCAGTCCTCCACATGTCCGTGTACATTAGAGTATAGTGGTACCACGTACATGTACATGCAGGTACTGGTGCAATGGTGCACACATTTATACTAAATTAGTGCACTGCGTTTTCATCCTCTTCAATAACTTGAGTTTACATGTAAGTTCTAGCATCAGTTTTTTCGTTTCATTCGTTTGTGTAAATTGTGTTTTTCTGTTGGTTCCTTGCGTGATACAGGAACCCGTTTCCCAAGATTGTCAGAAAATACCCTTGCCAAAAATAGACCTGAAACACTCTGTTTCACCGCTCATAAATTTTTGTTTAGCAACATTTGTCCCTTGTAGACCTGTGAGTCACCAAAAACATTTTTTTTTGTTCATCAAGTTCCGGGTGTGTTCAGCAGTTAGGAAGTCAGTGCCAGATGTTTGTTATGGAAAATAGGTTTTCTGAAAACAGGTTTTCAAAACTACTCAAGTGTGATATTAACTTGTACACACATGGCCTGGCTTTAAATAGGAGAAGGGAGACAACCAGGAACTCTATAACAATCAGCTTTGTCAAGTTTCCAGTTACAGGTACATGTATGTTGTCCAGGAGCTGAATGAAACATTGCACTGGATTTTTAGAAATTTTATTCACATTTACATGTACTGGTACGTGTACAAATGCACATGCGTAGGTGTCAAATACCGGTATCGGAACAGTCCGCATGGCAACCATTAGAAATTTGTGTACGGACGGATGTTTGGCTGAATAGATGCTTGGAACATCAATATTTTTTAATCATGAAGTGTGCCTTGCACATGTATAGTCTCTTCTGAATCTGAATCGCGAATTCTCCTCTGTCACTGTACCGTACTTGTTTCTGTTGTTGGCCAAATAAATGATAATAAGAAGAAAAATAATAAGAACAATCTTTATTCGTGAGCAAGGATGGTACCGTAAACATGTACATGTATCTTGCACTTTGACATCTGATACAGCTGTACACATATACTGTACTTGTGGCTCCAGAAGCCCAGGTACGTGCACTGGTAGGTTATACACTTGTATGTGCTGGAAATGACAGTACACAGTGTTCCTTGCATTCCTTGAAATCAGGGGAAACCTGGAAACTGAGTTTCCACTTTCCTAGTCAGGAAATTTGAATGTCCCCCCAAGAAGAAATGAAAACCCTCAAAAACAGATCAAATCAGGGGAACATTGCAAATCTTCCAATTTTACTGAATGAATTTTCAATGAAACCTCGATGCCTGAAACAGGACGAGGTTTAACTTTTACAACTCACGTCAAAAACTGTTAAGTGCTCATCTGCCCTGATGAGTGGTTCGCACAAAACAACTGTGAAACAATGTCGGGTTGAAGGAGGGATTCAAAAAATCAAATTTTCAATCCTGTTCAGTCGTCAGCTCGCCCAGGGTTGAGTTCACCCCAGGTTGAGAGGCTGTAGTGATAAAAGACCTACATGTAAATTTTTTTTGCTCAGAAGAGATACAATGTTTCTTTACAGTGTCTTCAACAAACAGTGAATGCTCAATTTTGATTGGTCAATCCATGGCAACAAACAATGTGACGTACATGTACCACACACCCCATGTAATGCGCTGTTTTAACTTTTTAAAATGCAATGTGTTTTATTTTTACGCTGAAAGCAAAACACAGTTCTGCAAACTTTCCTGTCAAGTTTAAGGTGACGCATTTGTGCACACATGTACAATGTACCTGTGCGTGTACAGTAGGCCTCCGTAAGATTTTTGCTGTGTGTCAAGTTTGCTTGAAGATAAATTCGTTGTCACGCTCACACTAGTGGAACACGGTATACGTTCGCCCTCATGGTCCTACATGTATAGGACACAGATGCACTACATGGACATCATTCTGTGTTCCATTCATGCTCATGTGATAACTAATACCGGTACATGTACATGTGCGGTGGTACATGTACCGGTTTCAGGGCATATATCCAAGGGGGTGTGGGCCACGGGCAACGTGGGTCATTCCCCAAGTTAACAGGAGCCAAAAAACCTTCTTTTGACAAAGAAAAAAAGGGGAATCAATGGTTTGGCTCTACTAAGTATTTCATTTTTCCTGTTTGTAAAAAGCGTGTATACCGGTATGTACATGTACATGTACCGGTACGGTACATGTATTTTAAAAGCCTGCAAATGTACACGTACATGAGTCTGAGCACCCCTTAGAAAAGACATTCATGTACATGTAAAATGTGAAATGTACCGGTACAGTACACATGTACATGTACCACACAGGAACTGTAAAATCTCAAAATTTGAAAAGAATACGTGAAAAAGAGTGCATTTGCCTAAGCGTTCCGGTAATTGCCCAAGGAAGGTGGTACATGTACCAGTATGTACAATTTGCATACAATGTACTGGTACAGTACCGGTACATGTGGCTAACTTAAGCTCTTGGCAAAATCTATGATTGTGTGCAATTGCTTTCAAGCCCTTTTGTAAAAAAGTACCTTCGTTCATACAGGATTTGATTTTGTAGCAGTTCATGCATTGCACATCAAGTGAATTCTTACAAATTTCATTGTATCGCCAAGTACAGTGTAGATTGTATTTTGATAACCTACTTTTTCTTCCCAATTTTCTCAAAAGGAAAGGTGTTGTTGATATACATGTACACAGGGATGGTTTTTATGCCCCTGCTGTTACGGATCACTCGTATTTTGTCATGGTTACTGTTTACACTGATTTTCCTCAGTCGGTTTCAGTTATTGATTGGGAAGAACCTTGTACCAGATGATGACCCAAGTGATCACATCTGTGGCACTATGAAGAGGGAGGACAATGTATATGTACTGTATCTATGGATTTCTGTTCAAGTGCAGAGGGCACAAGGCCTTTGGCAAAATAATCGATTATGGAAAGATTTGTCGAGAAAATATTTCATTGACCATGTGAATAAAGTTAGTGTGAAAAATGTACACACGTACATGTACATTGTAGACATGCCCATGCCTACTACCGGTAGTACATATACCGGTACATTGTTGTACCGTACATGTATGCACAGTTCTCATACTCGGTTAACATTACCTTAATATGGATATTTCGTTGTTTCTCTGCAATACTTAACAAAAACTCAGTGAATATACTTGTTTTTCTTCTACCACGAACATTCCTTCATGCTGGACTTTTTTATGATGATCTCCTTGATTGTTCCCTTTCATTTTGTGGCAGATAACCCTGACCCCAAATACCTCTACAGAAGACTGTATATTTCAGAGAGGGGAAAATGTGTGGGCATGCGCAAGTGCACATAACGTCTTTGAACTCTGAGTAATGGGGACTGTGTCCATGTGAACCAAACCCTTTTTTGCTATAGCCACTTTGTGTGCTTTCATAAAAATTCTAGTAACGACAAATTTCCAAACTGAGTTTCAGGGTTGTTGGTATACAGTGTAATTATTAGTTTCTTCTGTTCAGGAAAATACAAAGCAATAAAAAAGCCAAAAAAGCAGAAGAACATTACTGTCAAAATTGTCGTTTACTGTAAATATTCCAAAGTCCAATACCTACACTTTATCTGTCTTCATATACTGGTACATGTACATTGTACGTTCCAAGAACTGTAGTCAGTTACATGTATGGAATTCTCTTCCTTGTCATGTACTGGTATTTCCTGCCACTTCTGTTTTCAAAGGTGCAGTGAATATGTACTTAATGACTATGCTGTACCGTAGTTTATATGAAATGTAGTTTCTTGATGTGACTTCTACTGGGCTGAGTTTGTCATTTCTGATGGCAACACCAAGTCCTGAATTGATCGATTAAAAAAAAAGAAAAAAGAAAAAAAGAAATAGCAAAAGTGAAAAATTCACTGTGATTCATGGACCTGCCAACCCTCTCCCCAACTAAAGAAACATTCAACATGTACATATACATGTACAATAAGGTTCTGTATTTCTAATATGAAAAATTCACAGAGATGCCATGAAAAGATCAATATTGCATGTATCTGAACTACATGTACATGTACATGTATATGTACATGTACGATGACAATACATGTACATGTACACACACACATTACAAGACACATGTACAATGACAAAACCGTAGGGTCGGGAAAAAAGTAAGAGAAACATGAGAAAGAGACTCATCAGAAACTGAAAAGTGAAGCTGTTTTGTTTAGAGAAGTGATCTGAAAATTTTGTTCTGCGGAGCAGCATACCAGCTGGGAATGAGTCAAACCGTGGCAATACCGGTACATGAACATCACGTGAGTGTGACATTTTGGTTGGTTACCCTGTTTGTCTAATCATATTTAGGATTTGTGTACTGGTACAATGTACATATACATTCAACAGTTTGATGAAATTGGCCACAAATCCCAAGTGTCCATGGTCACTTCGACAAATAGTGCATTAAAATGAAAGTGTACATGTATGTGAATACAAATGAAGATGTTTTTCAATACAAACAGCAGTGTTTAATTTGCACACATGTACTGTACATGTACATAGTAAGTACATGTACATTGTACATTTTAAGTGAAAATACACTGTAAAGCAGGTTTGAACAAGTAGAATGCATGATTCATAAATTCACAGGTACATCTTTCCAAGTCAAATTTATTCAAGGTATCACCTGACTCATCTTTTTAAATTAGCCATGATTATCCTTGCACTTTCCAGAAGTCTCAACCTAATCCATCATCCTGTCATCCTCATCCATGTCATCCAAATAGGTACATTGTCCTTGTAAATTGAGCATTATACAACCACACATCTTCACCTCATCCAGATGCCCCACACCCTACCTACATGTAACACCTGTTGTACATGAATGGGCAATTCCCTGGGGCTGTACCAGCAGTGTTCGAAACTCAGACTGAGAAACCCCAAGTTTGTGAGATTGTGGGCCCCACCCAACAAGATCAAGTGATCATCAGGGAGGCCTTAAAAATGCATGCCTTTCCAAAAATCTAGCTTAATATGGGTAATTCCAGAAATTAGGGGTCCATTTTGTCATGTGCCTGTTATAGTACATGTACCTGTTATAGTACATGTACATGTACATCTGACATATGATTTTATAAGTTCAGAACACATATTCTAATTTCCAAGAGTGATGAATTAATGCAAATTACTGTACCTGCCAAACAAAAAGTAATAGTTTGAAAACAATTCCAGTGATACATGTATTTCCATGTCAAATAACAAAGGTCAGATTTAACAGGAACACAAAAATGTCACACGTTTGGACCCCTAATTTCTGGAATTAGCTGTATACATGTACCGTACATACATGTACTTGTACATGTACTGTATATACAATACATTCATGTGTAAAATCCAGTAGTTAAACATTTTTTCAACAAGTTTTTTCTATTCAAGTGCATGTAATGTTTGTTGCATTTAATGTACTGGAAACTACATGTGCGGGTAGGTGGTATAGAAGATGTAGGCCTAAAAATTGTATGTCAATCAAAATTAAGGCATCATAAATGTACATGTACAGTATGTACATGAACATTTGTGTGCATACTTACAAAAAGTAGACAGATGCAGCAGTGTATATGCATGTACAGAGTGTACATGTACATGTACCGGGCACATATTGCTTGTTATTATTTTCAATAGCTTAGCCATAGTAAACATTTTTCACCTCCAGAAGAAAGTTTACATTGCAAGTTCATATCATAACCCTAAGAAGTTTGAATCCCTTAATTGCAGCGCAATTTATCACATTTCCATGTACCCACGGCATGAGGGTTAACAAAGACAGTAAAGGGTGAAAGAAAAACATCTCTGAATTATTCAGTACATTTTTGAATTACATATACATGTACATTCGCTTTTAAACAGAGAAGAAAACTTAATTGACGATCAGTTCTGTAGACAATGCACAAATTTAGTGTTTAAGTTTTCCTTTCTTCTGTCACCTCAAGATTTGGTTTGGTTTACCAAATGTGAGTACATGCACATCTGAGGGAATAATTTCAGGGGTGTTACCTCTACACACATGTGTCTTTGCAGGGTGTTACACTCTTATTCACTCTGAATAAGAACTTGCCTAGTCAAATTTTCGAGGATTGGAAATGATCCTTTAACAACCTGACAGTCTGACACCCGTGGTATTCATAGCAAGAGAGCAGTATTGCTCACAGACTTGTGACTTGCCGGGCTGAGTTATAGTGTTACCACTTCTCTGGGATCAGGTGCAGCTGTTTTTGTCTTAATATTCCAAGACGCACATTCAGAATGGCACAGGAGCTGGCAGGAAGAAGGAATGTCACTGACCAGCAGAGTAGTCCGTGAATAGATTGTCTACATGTACATGTACATGTATGTACAGGTACATGTACAAAGTGTACAGGTGCACTGTACATGTACATGTATGCAAAAATATCTACTTGAAAAAAGTTAAAGACCACTTTTTTCTTAACTTGTAATTTTTTTCCGAGCAATGAGTGGGATCTAGTTCTTTCTTTTTTTTGTTTGTCTAGATGGTGTTCTCATTAGAATAAAAAATTTTAGAAAATGTTTCCAAACACCAAATGCACATTTTTAGCAGTAATATCTTATATAAAAAAAAAGTACCGGTATACACAAAATAAAAAGTGGTCCTTAACTTGTTTTGAGAAGTATATTTGCAAATTGATACATTGACGACAAGGGGAATACTAGCATCTCACATGTGTCTATGTACATACATGTACTGTACACCGTTTTGGGTACAGTGCATGTACGTGTACCGGGTATGTACAGTATGTACAGGTACTCACAAATTTGGCAGCGTCAGGAAGATATTAATGCTAATTTGGATTAAGTTTTAAATAATGGGTTGTGTTTAGCTACATGTAAACGTAGGGCTTGATTAATTTGTAACATGTCCTTGAGTCAAAACTTTAGGCTTGCAAGAATTTTGATTTCAAGATTCAATTCCACATGTGTGCACATTTCGTATGCAGCTCCCAGAAGATGTGACAATGATTAACATACTGTACATGTACTGGTTGTACAAATTCACACGTACATGTACATGCACATGTACATGTAAGCTTAAAAACAGCCTCAGGAATAGTTATACTGTGAATACATTTCTTTCCACCTCAAGATAACCCACATATACCGGTACATGTACGTGGTACCGGTACTTGTACCATAATTAAGTAAAGATGTGAAGTGGTACTTACCGGTACAGTACACAGATTTTAATGCTGTGGAAATTCAGCTAAAGTTTGTTCAGCAGGTCAGAATGTGTTTCGGTTTGTGGAACAGACTTATGAAACATAAGATTTTTGCCTGTAATAAGGTTAATTCAGATTACATGTACAGGTACATGTACGTGTACATTAGCCTAACTTAAGCCCACCGTGGTTCTTGATTTTTTCCTCATCCTGGGAACGATGCTTAACTGGTAAGATGACATGGCTTAAGGAAAAGTTGAAAAACTGATTTTTAGCTTAAAAGAAAATCCTAGACAAGTTCTCCTTTTTTTCAAATTCACAGAAAAGCTGGAAGAGGGAAAGACAAGAAACCACAACCAGTGACCACGCCTGACGAGCCCAAGATCTTTCTGGAGCCCAAGTATCTGGGAGCACAGATCATAGACTTTGATATCCGGGAAGTTGTACGGTTACCGAAGGGGCTTGATCTCAACGAGTGGCTGGGCTCCAATAGTGAGTATTGTCGGCAGTTTTTCAGTTGAGTCCATGAAAAGTCCATACCACAAATTCAGCCGTAAGTAAATCAGTGGTCAGTTCGCAAATCCAATGACAAGCAACATGGGACTTGAAATTGACTTACATGTACATGTGTATACAGGTACGTGTATATGGTACAAGTACGGTACTTGTGGAGACTTGATGGACTGGACTATCACATCAACTATTACAAGAGCCTAATAAAAGCAAGTCTGTCCTGAGCTACATGTACATGTACTGCAGCTCATCAGTCCATTTTCATTTGCATGAAAGAGCTGAGAATACTGGTATATGGGATAACGGTCCATAACATGTTGCTCCCCAGCAAATGCCAGTGCCAATTTCTAGACCTGTCCGGATAGAGACAAGTGGGGGCGTACTAATCAGCTCAAGGCCACAACTTACGTGTGTGGCCAGCAGCTGGATTCGAACCCCTGACCCTCTGATCATGAGTCTCAACCCTAACCACTTGGTACATGTACAACATGTACATGTAGGCCACAAAATCTGAGAGCCATACATGTACACTGTATGAGCACTTACTGGTACCAGTACATTGGACCCATGCCATGTGTTGGACTCTAAAGCGAAAAGAATATTCCCTTTCAAGAAACTCAAAAAAAAAAAAAAAAAAAAAATTGGAAAAGCTCCACAGTAACTCTGAAACTTGTGAGATTGTGCCTGAGTTGAACTTACATGTACATATTATGAACTCAGTTAATTACATGTATTATACATGTACATGTAACTTTGTGGTTTTTTTTATTTACTTGAGTCATATAGCACATGGAGACATGAAATTAAAATGCACATAGATTGTACATGTACCAGTATTGGTCCATTCACTGGTCTTCAACTAATGAATGTTTATAAATTAGTGCAGAGTTAAGATTAATTCTCTGGGTCCATTACCATAAGAAATGATTCTTTTCATTGCATGGATGTGGGTAATTCCAGAAATTAGGGGTCCTTTTTTTTCACGTCCCTGTCATATCGATATATGATATTATACAGGTAAGTTCAAAATGCATTTTCTAATTTTCATGAGTGATGAATGTATGCATATTACCTTCCAAACAAATAGTAATACATGGAGTTCGAAATCAATTCTGGTGATATTTCCATGTCAAACAACAAAGGTCAGGTGTAACAGGGACACTAAAATTTCACACTTTTGGACCCCTAATTTCTGGAATTACATGTTCCCTCATGAGACAAAACCTGAAACACGGTGTAATTTTGGTAAGGGTACATGTACAGAGTGCCGGAATAGATCTCTACTTGAATAAAAGCCGTTGCCAGCATCCCCCAGGTGTCTGGAAATGTCGTCTTATCATGAATGTTCTAGAATGTTCCATACTAACATACAAAATAACTTGGATGGATATTTATTCGGCTATTGTACAAAAAAATTAAACAAAATAAGCATGGGCTTTTCTTTTGTAAAAAATTCAGTCATTCAGTTCTAAAACTGTTTTTTTCTCTCTCTCCACAGCTCTAGAATTTTTTAACAATGTTAATGTTCTCTATGGAGTCACGTCGGGCGAAGCCTGCACAAATGATACATGTCCAAGCATGTCAGCACCGGGGAACACGTAAGTGTGTCCTTTTGAAAATGAAACTGCTTTTCCTGTGTGAAAAAATATACATGTAACCCCTTTTCCTTGGAGAATAACATTAAAATATCCAATTAGCTTGATACTTCCCATCTGGATTGCTATGGGAGAATAAAATGTATTACTGTATATAGTCCCAGGGGCTATTTAATACATTTTGTGTTGCAGTTCATACATGTGCATTGTACATGTAAGCTTTTCATGTCTCTGAAAAGTTTTTCCATTTTGTTTTTAAAGGGGATGGGCCATGAAGGGTTAAATTGACGTTATATGACAGTTTCAACCTTTCAACCGTCTTATATACAATGAGTTAAATTAACCCCTCTTTTATGTCATTAAATCAGCAAAAAATGATGTTTTCTGTGTCCTTTTTTCAGTCTCCACCTGGGCTCTTCACAAAAACTAATTGAAATCGGTTAATGAGGGCAGCAGACAAATCTTGACAAAAATGTGACATCATTGGATGGACTTGACTTTCCAGACAAGAATGCATAGTTCCAGCAAGAAAATTGATCAGTCCACGCAAGAATAGTATTCTCTGCTCTGGCGCGTAGTCGGGTATGTAACTTGTACGTGTCAGGTCAACCACATTCGGTGTTATTTCCTATACCCTTCTCTTGACATGCGGCACAGCTAACCTGACGCATCGTGTTTAATTTGTTTTGCATCGCCTTGTACACATGTAATAATTTCTATGGTGAATTGTGAATTTTGGAAAAATACTGATAAACTGTGTTGTCAGTGGTTCTTGCCGCAATCAAAACAATTCCCTGGAGAGCAGTTTTTGTAGATTCCCAAGCGACTTTTCACACCAGTGATTGTGGGTTAGATTTGATAGCACACAATCAGATATTTACGAAGACTCAAAATACAAGTGGGTGTTTAAATGCACACGTACCACTGCTGACACTATGAGTACGATTTAAAATGGGCTATATTGCACTGGCGCATGTGGACTATTTTTCGGTGCAAATAATGCCGCACGGTCGTCACGCGACGTGTTGATGCTAAGCAAGTGACTCGCAGTGCACGGTGAAAAAAATTGTGGGAATGGAACACCAACTTAGACAAAGTAGTCTAGCCTATAACCATGGACACAAAACGACTTCTACTATACAGCTATTGAATAGCCAACGGTAGGACAATTACGTCTTTCGAGAAAGACAAATTTTTATAGGCCTAATGGTGCAGGAAAAAATCATGACCAGCCAGTGTTATTTTGTTGATCCCCAGGAAGCCGCCATGCCTGTGGCCAACAGCCTCGAGTTGCAAAATCTCTTCCTTAGTATATTCTGGTGCAAACTGACAAGGCAAAATTTCTTGTGCCTCATCAGCTCCTTTAATGTTGCTTTTTTTGTCAAATGAATAAAACGAACTTGACATGCGATCACTGTCATAATTGGGAAAAGGCATCATCGCTGGAATTATCATCGCTTGAGTCTGACATGATTGCATATGTTATTGTTAACGCTACTTCTACATTACGTACATGTCGACGCGTCATTGCGTAACGGTAAACAGTCGCCGGATAAAGGACAGTGTCCTATGACGTCACGATTCGTGGGCATTTCTTCAGACAACTTTCTGTACCCGACGGCTGTTGTTTAGCTTTTGCTCTGAGAAGGGAGTGAAATAGGGTTGTGAAAACTGCAATTTTTAACATATTTCTACGCATTTTAAATTTATGGAGATGTGTTATCTTGTTATGTTTGTTTTATGTGTTGATGCATGTTTTACAAGAAATCTTCCCAGCATGGCCCATCCATTTTAGCATTGTACCCTTACCATGCTCTTACTGTACAACTGTACATGTACATGTGGGTCATTCTCTATCTTCTGGGTCCAAAAGTGTGACACTTTCGTGTCCCTGGTACACCTGACCTGTGTAATTTTACCTCGAAATTATGAAGTGGCTTCAAACTACACTGTACTGTCATTTTGTTTGATACCGGTACATGTTGGTAATTGACTTTACTTTATCATCCTTGGAAATAAAAGAATGTGTTTAAACTTACAAAATCATACTTGTACCAGGACTGTACATACATACATATACATTTGTACATTGTCAGATTTATTATGCATACATGTATCAACTGCATACGTGTACATATGTACATGTATGTGTAGAAACTCACAGAAGGGTCCACAGGGTACTTGTATTTTGAGCTTTGATAAGGTAGCAATTTGCACATGTTCTGTGAATTTCAGCAGATTATCAGTGTATCCTGGATGTACTTCAGTAGAAAAGTAAACACAATCATTATCTGGTTGGTGTTGGTCAAACAGACATGGGTAACATGGGCTTGTTATCCAAACATAACCTAAAGTCGGTCTGAAAGCTGAAGCCCATTTCTTCCTTAAGTGCTCCTTGAACAAATAGGAAAATTTAAAAATAGTTTTGAATGAAAGCTTTTGATGCCTGATGTGATACCGTACCTTCCATACAAGGGTGCATCTACCGGTAGATTTTGCTTTGCTCTCAAGTGCTTTTATGCTGGTTAATAGTTTTAGATAAAAAGACGAAAAGTTACGGGAAGAGTATGTACATGTACATGTAGTGTATTTGTAAAGTCATTACTCTGAGATGACATACATTGTTCAGTACAGTGTACCCAAAGTCTTCAATGCACTGATGAAAAGATACTTTGCAGGATTAAGAAGGAAAGACCAGAAGAAATTGAAGTGTGCCACTGCAGAAATCTACATGTACTGTACATGCACACGTACATTACACAGATGCCATTGAATGCACATTTTCAAGATGAAGGTTTCTCTTTTGAGGGAGAAAAATGGGTCATAAATGCTTTCATTCCCCAAAGCAGCCTTGGAAACAAGATTGCATTTAATTGAGCAAAAAGTACATGTATATGTGACACTTACTGTATTGTACATACTGTACTTGTCTCTCCTTGTTGACTACATGTACATGTAAATGTACCGCTACGTGACTTTTTCAACCCGAGACTGGGTTCCTAGCCATTCTTGAAATCAGGGAAAACCTGGAAACCGAGTTTCCTTTTTTTGTCAGGGAAAGGTCAAAGAATATGAGAAAAATTGTCTCAAATCAGGCAAAAGTCAGGGAGTTAGATCTGCCTGAAAATGAAAAGGGTCAGTCTGTTAAATTTTGTCTCATGTTCAAACAGCGTATCCACTGGATGATTGATTATGGTAGTGTTTTGTCTCTCTGTGGCTGGAAAACAGTTATCCTGGAATTTAAGAGATGCATATGAAAAATCAGGACATTTTGTTTTCATTAACCCTAACCATCCCAAAGCATTCAAAAATCCTCCACCAGTTTTGGAGGATGGAGGCTGCATGGGAAAATTTCATGGCTGGTAGCGAAGGATGCATTGTCTCAAGGATGTGGGTTGTATGTATGTTCAGCTATACTTAAATTCATGCCCACAAATAAACATGCACCAGTATCCTCCATACTGCTCCAGTAAACCGGAACATATTTATATACATGTTTTATGTGCTGTACTATTCACACTGCCTCAACACAATGAGAGTAATTGCCGGAGGATTTTGAAAGATTGAGGCAGTGGGCACCCCTCTACGGAACATTCTTCAAGAAATATTGGAGGATTTTTGAGGATTGAGGCTTTGCCAATTGTTCATGAGGATATTTTGAGGATTTTGATGGATTGAGGGTGTTTCCTCTGAAATGGGCCCGAGCGGTTTGAGTGAGTTGTTCGTTTCAAACATACTGTACATGTACCGGTACCAGAACAGGTGTCTGATTAAGTTTTCATATTTCACTGGGAAGTACATGTACCAGACAACCGGTATAGTCAGATTTCATTACATCATCTCTGCAGCATTGCTCATTGTGGTACATGTACATTGTACATTATTTGATATGAGCAGCACAACCAATCTTGCTAGACTGGTCCATCAGAGGTGGAAAGACACAGGCAACTAACACTGACCGATCTGAGTGCATGACTGTGTAGCTCTTGATCAAACTTCCTCCAGGCACTTACATCTTAAATATTACATTGAGTATTGCATTAAGGCTTATAAGGGTTGAGTCTGATTTTTTTAATTTGAGGGAACAGCTCCTTTTTTTTTTTTTGGGTTACAGGCAATACTTCTGGCAGGATGACAAGAACAAGAAACTCAAGGTGACGGCACCGCAGTACATCGACTATGCCATGTCCTTCATACAAAAGCACATAACCGATGAAGCGGTTTTACCAACAAAATATGGTAAGCCCGTGAAGCTGATATTCATGTATAAGTACTTGGTCATTAATTGGTCATACCAGTACATGTAATAAAAAGTACCGGTAGCAATAGTTTCTGCATATACGCTGTATTTACACGTACATGTGAAAATCTCAGGGCTGCGACTGGTGCCCAGATACCAAGCATTTGACCAAACTAGGCCTCCACCCAGTTCTCTTTTTTTAGTACCTGTACATCACGTACATTAACCAACCAGAAGACATGTACACATACCGTACTCAGCTCCAGTTTAACCTACATGTACACGTATAAAGGTACATTTTGGGTATTTTGCCTTTTGGCATTAGCTGAAACACTCTTAAAATGTAGCGCTCAATTTCATGTGGGAGAGGGACCTTTTTTCACTTAATACAGAACAAGTTTGAGTGCAAATGTGTAATCTTGAATCACAGCACAGATTCTGGCCAAGCAGTCCATGTGTTAGGTTTTATCCTGATCACTGGTACATATGCAGTACGTACATGTAGATGTACATGTACGTGCACCGGTACACAGGAGTACCGTAACATTGCAGGATACATTCAAGTTTGTTTTGAAATTGAAAGGTACAGTGTACATGTAATGTACATGCACTAGTACCGGTACCCTCTCCATTTTGAAAGTGTACTAATCATACATTCCAGTGCAACTCGTTGAGTTGACAAATGACTTCCCTTCCCTTTTCCTTTCCAAGTCATTCATCAACCAGAAAGTTGAGGATCAGGGGTCCGCCTCCAAATGTTGCCAAGTCTGTTGATGAATTACATGTACATATATATCTCAATGACACAAGATTCAGACTTCACTTTCAGGAGGACATCTGGTTCTCAAGTGTCGTCAGGTCTATCAAACTTGGAACTTTAACCACTACCTGCCGGGGACTCTGAAATCGGAGCCGTATGGTTTATATGCTGGCCGGGGTCTCCGAACTCGGACAAAGGAAACAGCGCCCTGTAACAAAAGACCATACTCCGAACAAAAGACCAGGCCGCTGGGCATTACGGGCATTTTTCACTCTCAAAAGTGGTGATAATCCAGCATTGTTTTGAAACCGTATACCAGGGTTTGGGGCATTGAGAGCAAGCGGATTACCACAGGGGACAAAAGCGCTCCACCACTGCAGCGATAAGCCACACAGCACTGCTGCACGCTAATCTTGCCCCTATTGAAAAGAGGTCAGCAGTGCACTGACAGTTGTATAACACCGCACAATCTGGGCTCTGTTTACAAGGCTGCAGGCCTGGCTGAAATACTCGGGCGTCAATGAAGGTCAACTGTCAACTTAGAGTAGTGCCTAAAGATTACTTCGTGCGGCTATAAACAACCGTTAAATAGAATGATGAATATTTGAAGGATTTTGAAAATGGAAAAAATGATAGTCGTGCCGGCCCATCATCATCAACGTTGAAAAATGCCCCGGCACGAAGTGGTTAAAGCGGAAATCTTCACTAGGGCAGAGCATAATGTACATGTACTGGTAACCATTGTACACCTTCAGTTGTGCAATATAGCATTATTGCTTTTATCTGCCAACCGTGGATAACCTTGCACAGTCTCAATAGGCTAAGGACAGGCATGGGGAGGAGCAACATGTTGAGTGGGAATACATGTACATGTATTTTGAAGATGTGGCATACTGTGAGTGCGGTAGGGGCCCCGCACTGTAAAGAATCTTGCAGTTAAACCAGTGGCGTGGTACTCACTTTTGCTCTCGACTGGCAAACAGTCATGTGATAACATGGTACATGTATATAGTATATACTGGTAATGTGCTACAGCTGTGGTGTTCATTGAAGCTACTGTGGAAGCTTATTTGTGAGGTCCTACATTACGGCTTCGATAGAGGTTGAATTTTAACTGTTTGGAATGTGAACTCGAATTTTAAAAAATTTTCTCTTATTATTGTTTTAGAATAGTATTATTCTTGTTCTTTTTTTTTTCTTATTTTGTTGCAAGTTCTGTTGAAACTGTGCACGTTTTTGTACTTGGGGCTTTGATCACCTGTGAAGGTTTTTGCCCTGTGTTTCAGGTCATGTCTTCCCTAGTGATTTTGAGCAGCTCGTCCAGCAGGTCATCCGACTTCTCTTCCACATCATGGCTCACATCTACCACGCCCACTACGAACTCTTCTTGCAGTTTGAGCTCCACCGGCACCTGAACAGCCTCTTCTGCCAGATGGTCCTCTTCTCGCAGGAGTTCCACATCCTCAACACCAAAGACTACGCGGTCTTAGATGACCTAATAGAGGCCCTAGGGCTGAACAATGTGAACTCCAAGTCAGAGTCTAATAATGCCAGCGGAAGTGCGTAGCCACACCCTCTCTCTCCCATCCTTCCCCCCAACCTTCCCCCCCCCTGCATTTGGGATGTTCTCACTGCGCGCGCATTTTTTGTTCGGAAAGTTTACGAGTGTTCGAACACTGGAATGACAGTTGTGGGGCCTAGGGTTCAGGCCCTAGGATCTAGCATAAGTCATTTCACTGTATTCAGGTGTTCCTACTGGTTCATGTAGTTATACTGCACAAGCCGGACATCTTTGCGCAAGTCGCTGCCTGTCGACCTCAATCTCAGCATTTGAAGAAATTTAAAGGAAAGAGTTCTGTAGTGAGAGAGCGGACAAATGAAATATTCTGGGTGGTATATCTACCATCTGAAGACGGCTTCCTGAATTCAGAAGTAGAAGTAGTCTTCATTATTGGGTAGTCGATGATTGTTGAATCAAAGTTCAACCGGTGCGATATGATCACGACGTAACTGTTCTTTGGAAGAAATGACATTCCGGCCTGCAGCATGTACAATGCTGGCACTAGGAAGCCCTCACTGCGGCTGGCTGCAGTAATTTGATGTCTGAGGGTGAATGATACCATACCATGGTTGTTCTCTCCAACTACGTGTATTTGCGCTTTGGATTGTTTTTATTCCTTGGTTATAGCAGTGTACTTAGTTGTCTATGCTCTTTGTAGTGGGTGCTGAACAACATGTAATTCGGGCAACAAAAATAAAAACTGGCTGCTTTTTTAGTGAATGCTATTTTTTAATTTTGAACTTTGTATCAAAATAATTCGCAACTGCCGAGTTGAAGTAAAAACTAGCCTGCTGCTGCTGAGGCTTAACCAAATTAAATAAAAGACTGCTTGCAACCTGCCGAGCTTGTAAATTAAATGTTACTGTCAAACTGTAGACGAGGTAGCTAGGACTCGGCTACATGGACCCGTCAGCCATGAGGGGCAAATGCCACCGAACCTGTTTCCAAGGCCCACACAGGACGAAATTTCGATGTAAGTAGGAAGGACTTTGTTGCCTCAGCGTAGTCGTCGTGAGAAGAGAGTGGAGGCTGTGTTGCCCACGCCGAGTCTTTTATAAACGTGTTATGCACCACGGGTTACAGGGAAGAGGACAGTGTTCCGCCTACTGTGGTCCGACTTTTTATTTACAACCACGTGGCCGGATGCTTGGGCCAAAGCAACTAAATGAAGGAATTCACTACACTTTCGTGTCTGCATTCACTCATTTTGAAGCTATTTTTGAAGATTTCTTCACAAACGTTCGCGACTAGTAGGACAGAAATGTATCAGGTGCACGGGACATTAAAAAAAAATAGCTTTAAATTGCAGTGCTCTCTACTATGCATGCTTTAATAGGCATCTGCCTTAGCATTTCCATTCACGTATGTGTTTTTGGATTTTTTGTTCGATTTTTCTGGCTTGTACTTGCCACGTTTGCATTCCATTTGGCTGCTGCAATACACGCTGTTTTATCAAAGATGAGCTTCGGATTCAAATAATGGTAGAGTAGCCCCTTCAAGTTTGGCCTGCTGCAGGCATCCTTGTTGCATTCTGCCACTGGAAAGGCTTCTGTTGGGCTCTTTTTGTCCAAATTAGGATGATCAAGGTAATTCTTGAAACCACACCTGCGCCTTGACACTCTGTGCTGGCCGATTTCTACTTCTGCATGCTTTGTCTAAAAACAGCTTCCAGAGCTACAAGGGTGGCTGTGTCTGTTGCTCCAGGTGGAGCCCTAGACTTAGTTCCAGACACAAGTGTTGGATGCAGCTGTAGGCCTACCTAGGCCAAATTTGACGGCACCCCCGGAACATGCCAGTGTATCACTTGATTTAAAAGAAGGGGTGTCCTCTCTAAATCAATGGCAAATATCACTCGCAGGACAGATCTGATTAAAAAAGCACAGGGTTGGTCTGTTCGCTGACGCATAGTATCCCAAAGAGTTACTTAAGTGTTTTTTTATCAAAATCATGTTTACTTTTGGAATTGTTTTTGTGTATATTATTGTACATTAATTATGATTAAGCAGAATTTTTGGCAATAACATAATTATAGTTTATTGATTCGCTTGGTACTGTAAGTTACCATGGAAACTTGTTCATGCCTGTGGTTGCTGGAGTGTAGTATTCCATGCCAGGTATTTAGCTTTCAACTAACCAGATGTAAAGAATTTATGTGTGACGTACAAGAGACGACGCAATCCATTTAGATTCTTTGGGTTTGATGTTCAAAGCAAGACTGTAGTGGTTAGATTCATGACCTGCACACTTTCTGTTCATTCCTATGTATGTATCACAACTCAAAACAATAACTCCCCAATTCACATGGATTTATTTGGTAGTACCCCATACTGTAGTGCTGCTTAACAGTCGATAAAGGCCATGTCTGAATTACTTGGCTGTGGCTGGAGCCACTGTACATTTCAAACTGGCCATGAGGCACATTAAAAGCATGCTTCACCCAGAGAAAAAAAGTTGCTTGAATCATTGATGTAGCCATAGCAACCATCCTGTGCATGCATTCGTTAGCACATCCATGCCAAGAGAAAGTGCATAAGCTTTTGTCCCGAATTTAGCAGGAGAGTACTGCCAGGGTCATTTCACATCGTAGTGTTTGACAGCCTTTGAAAAACTGAAGTACACGTACATGTGCAAAGAATGTGCTGTGGGGTTTCTGCATGGGAGGGGATTTGCAAGATTCAGGGTGGATGTCCCAGCAACATTTATTGGGGGGGAGTTTGGACTGAAACTGAAATACGCATCAGGTTTTGATATTGCAGCGTTAAGGACCCTTGCTTTCGACCTCTGTAATAACTTTTGCACACCAATATTCAGCTTAGCTGAACTCTCCCGAATTGCCTTGCTTCATAATTACCTTGCTGTGGCTGAGCATGAGAAATCCCCTCTACTAACAAGATGTATTAGGCGACATGCCCATGGTGACCGGCTAACTATAAGAGAACGGGACGAGTAAGATTTTGTTTCACTGATTGAAGTTAATATTTTGGAGTGGGATTTACTTTTCGTTCAGTAGTTATTGGTGTGGAGCTACATTTAGTGTGCCATTTGATGCAAAAAAATGGCTTTTTTATTACAAAAATGCTGGTGATGGGAAAAATAGTCAAGTCAAAATCATGGCTTGGCATTTTGCTCTTGCGCATATATAGTGGATCATGAGAATGGATCATGTCCGTGGAGGGTGTTCATTGGAATATTCCCGGCAGTGTATATTTGTAAGCATATCACAGAAAGAGAATTTGCAATTTGAGTATAAAACTCAGTGCAGTAGCGATTGGTTGGTGGAGTTCATCATAAATACTTTCACCACTGAATCATTTGTTCCCTCTGTTGAGCTTGTTTTCCTGTATGTAAAAGCCAATATTCTGCTAATAATAGTCCGTCAGAAAAATAAATATGTGCATTTTCACAGAAACTCCTTTGAGAGTTCCCATAGAATGATGCGATCATATCTGGATGCTGTCAAGTGACCTGAACCTTGAAGCTTTTGATTTCCTAACAATGTGCAGTGGGTGAAAAGTACCCCCCCCAAAAAAAAAAACCCACACAAACAAACAAACACCCCAACCAACAAACAAACCCCAAAAACGGTAGATAGCACAACAGGCAAGGCTTTTACTTGTGTGTATTATTGCCAGAAAAGTTGCTCTTGTCTCATAAGTGGACAGAAAGTTATAGAGGCCAATGTTTTGTAAAGAGATTTCAGATGAGGCGTCCCGAAACCGATACATCATTAACCGAAATCAATGCATTTTTCACCACCCATGTTGCCACAGCCTCGTGTCTCTTCTGGTAGTTTCAGATACACAAGCCCTTTTCAGACAAAGGGAGTTACTCCGATTTTACCAATTGAATAGACAACTATACATCAAGAAATTCCTGACCTCAGTTTGCCCCTTTTATGGACAGTTCATGTTTTTAATTGTATAGAGAACAAGTATTTAGCAAGCACAGAAAGTGTAGACTCACAAAATATTTATTTAGGCCTAGGTTTGGAAAAATTATCAGTTTTGACTCTGTGGTGTTGGAATTGTTTTGGTTATCAGGCTTGTATAAATTCAGTGTCAATACATTAATGTTTCTGGCAGCATGTTGAAATTCATGCCATTTTAAAAGGCTTATGTGGCTGTGCCTTTGGTATTTTCCTGTCTATACATTCTTATGATATGCAATATACTTTCCATTTGGCCCAAAGCCTCTTGATTATTAGTATACCGATTGAAGCATTAGAGAAAAATATGACACTAACCGTTGCTTGGAGTAAGGGGTTGTTATAGGTTAAAATATTAAACGTGTGGGCCAACTTGTTGATTCTTATACATATAGTATTTTATTTCGGAATGCTTGGAGATTAACTGAACTTTAGTACCTTTGGCCCAACTAACAGCGACTGTGCCCCTCGTTTTGAGTGAAAATGGGAATTTGTGTTGGTAATGTCTCCATTATTTTTAGATAATGGAGTAATTTCAATATCCGATTTACGTTTGAAGTTTTACTGCATTCTGTTAACTCTGTTTCTTAGGTTTTGTTATTTAATTCCACAACTGAAACATTTTATAATTGTTTTTCTTGAAAGGCCTTCTTGCATTATTTGTTTTGAATATTGACATCCCATTGGTTGGATCCTTTAGAATAAGCTGGCCGTTGGTAAGCCGTGTGTTATCTTTGAAAAGGTTTTATTTCATGAAAAACCTGGATCATTAAACTGGGATATCCTGTGCTTGTACTTATATGTTTTTCCCTTGCATTTGATGGAGCTGTGGCACCAACAGCCTCTTGTTTTAAGTAGGGATCTCCTGGCTTTGAAACAGAAATAATAGCGTGTTGATTATAAAACCCATTTTTTTTTCAAGAACGAAATGACATGGAATGGTTACCACGGCGTTAATATCGGGATAACTAACTTGATGTGACTATTGACTAAGGTATTCTTTCATTATTTTATTTATTTGTCCTTGGTTATATCATAACTAAAAATAAACCGAAACAAAATATGTAAGAAGTTGCCTTTATCGTGTGAGGAATGTTAACTGTGCAGTGTCGATCCTTTCTTAATTGGCTACTGTATTGGATTTCTATGTTTTTAAGTAGTACTATTTTTTGTAGTTTCAGTTCCTTTAATGAGCGCGTGCGACGTTGTGTTGCCGAACCCCTGCGCGCTGTAGGCCCGTTTTGGTGGGGTCCTTACCGAAATTGGGACTGTACTGTATGCAGACAAAAATAAGTGATTTGCACTGTGCTTGAAATGAATCCTTTACTAAAAGACAGAGATAAGGAAATTATTTTATTTATTCACGTCTCAAAATTTACGTGTTTCATGCAGCTCGACAACCACAGCCAGCAGGAGATTACACCGTGTATTTATCTCTTCTTTGAGTATGTGTGGTTCTGAGAAGAACCGGGGAATAACTCGACGTTTCGAACAGTGTACTCTGTCCGTCTTCAGGAGACTGCAGGATTTTAACTGGGAGTGGAGCTTATATGGTGTAGAGAGGGATCCAGATGTAGGGATTAGCTCGGTGAGGCGTTAAGGCGGGAACAGTGATGGCGGGAACATCACAGTTTCCTTAACGGAAAAGGATCCCACACAATCCATCGAGAGGAGGCTGCAACAAAAGCTTCTCTCTCTCCAGCGCTCCGGCAACATCACCCAGCCCCTTTACAGACAGCTCCGGTCATCCAATTCCATGTGCCCAAGGTTCTTCGAACAACCAAAGATTCACAAGGAAGACGTCCCGCTGCGCCCCATTGTAGCGTCCAGAGGAGGCCCCACATACGACACAGCCAAGCACCTTGCCAAAATCCTTCGCCCCTTGGTAGGGAACACCGAACACCACGTCAAGAACTTGGACCAGTTTGCCGCCCTCATCCAAGACCTCACCCTCCAGCCAGACGACATCATGGTCAGCTTTGATGTCGTCTCACTATTTACCAATGTCCCCACCTATGACGCCACCACCATCGCAAAGGACAGGCTTGCAGCAGACCTTGCCCTCAAGGACTGCGCAGACCTCACTCCAGAACAGCTACACGACCTGCTTTTCACTTGTGTCAAGTCATCGAGCTTCCGCTGGCGGGACAAATTCTTCAAACAGTCAGCTGGAACCTCCATGGGATCTCCTATATCCCCGGTTCTGGCTGACATGTTCATGGAGGAATTTGAGCAGCTCGCCATCAACACATCAGACCACAGGCCCAAAGTTTGGCTCCGATATGTGGACGATACTTTCGTCATCTGGCAGCACGGGCAGGACAACCTCCAACTCTTTCTGGAACACCTCAACGGGCTTCACAGCAGCATCCAATTCACCATGGAACAAGAACGTAATGGCAACATTTCGTTTCTTGATGTTGAAGTGACCAGAAAGGAGAACGGCAGCCTAGCACGCACTGTCTACCGCAAGCCCACCCACACGGACAGGTATCTCCACAATACGTCCTCCCTCCATCCCAAGGTAAAGTCATCCGTCAACCGGGCCCTGGTCCGCAGGGCATACAACATATGCGACAAAGAATTCCTCGGTCAAGAACTCCACCACATCACTGCAGCGCTGCAACGTAACGGATACAAGCCAAGTCAAGACCCAAGATCCCAGATCCACCCCCGGCCGAAGGGTCTCCTATACCCAAAGCCAACTAGTTAGGGCCCCTAGTTCCATTACCCTCTCCTACTTAGGTAATACCTCCCACCACATCCAGCGGATTCTCCACAAGCATGGTATTCAAGTTTTTCACACAGCCCCACTACGGTTGCATCACCTGCTCACTTCGCACAAGGACCGACAGGACCCCCAGCGCAGACCGGGGGTGTACAGAATTCCTTGCCAATGCGGCAAAGTGTACATCGGCGAGACGGGCAGGGACCTCCCTACCCGAATCAACGAACACAAAGCCCATGGTAGGAAGGGAGAGCTGGAAAAGTCGTCAATAATTAAGCACTCCCACACTGAAGACCATCAAATCAACTGGAGCCAAGCTGAACTTATCACCAGCATCGAACGATGGTATCCCCGCCGCATTAGAGAAGCCATGGAAATCATCAAGCACGACACAGTTCCCCAAGACATCGGCTTCAACATCAGCGATATCTGGCGCCCCATCCTCACATCCCAGTCCAATGGGTCTCCTATACCCTAGTTAGGTTTCCCCCTCAGTTAGCCTATGGGTCTTCTCTACCCCTTGGCACCCAGCTATTCACTCTCCCACTGCCAACTCCAACTGACACGCTCCGGTAAACACACACACAGGGCATGCAGTCTCAGGATCCAGCGCAGCATCCATTGTTCCCGCCTTAACGCCTCACCGAGCTAATCCCTACATCTGGATCCCTCTCTACACCATATAATCTCCACTCCCAGTTAGAATCCTGCAGTCTCCTGAAAACGGACCAGAGTACACTATTCAAAACGTCAAGTTATTCCCCGGTTCTTCTCAGAACCACACATACTCAAAGAAGAGATAAATACATGGTGTTACCGCAATCTTTACTATAAATGTAGTTTCTTTCACCATGAAAACCTTTAAGTCTTACATATAAGTTTTCTGAAAGCCGAATGGGGGCGCCAAATCGTTTGCCCTACAGTTTAGAAACGATGCAGCGCGCAGCTTGGCTTCGCCAGCCTTAATTGTGGAAGTTTTTAGTTCTTGTCTTTTTAGCTTTAATGTGTTCCGTCTCAGTCTCAGACATTTACCTCGTCTCTAAAATCAAAACCACTTACTTAATTGACGGCCTATATGTTTGAAATAAATGAAAATTTTGCCTCCATTATCAAAGGTCATAACATGCACGTTGATGCTTTGTAAAGCGTCATCAATCAAACACACCAAAAAGCCGGGGGTAAAAAGCTACATCGTAAAATGGTAGGCTTTAGATCAGTCAGGGGAAAAACTGTAAACTTACTGTACTGTACTTGCCTTTTCTCAGTAATGACTTTCTCAATTTAATCATAGGTTGGAAATTCCAGACAGGGAAGGTTGATATAAAATTTAAGTTCCCTTGGTCCGGAGCCAAAGTTAGGGTCGGTCAGGGGTGAGCTGAGAACCGCAGAATCAGTAACTACGGACGTCCTTGCACACAGTGGGAGTTGATCCGTTCCATCCTGCGGTTCCAGTCAGCTTGCCCTGGTAAAACTAATGTAGCGAAATTGACGAAACCTGATGGGACATATTTTGCGCAAATTTTGCACCGTACTACGAAAATGAGCCCGATCACGTGGAAAGCATGTTAGTGATAATGCTGCGAATCAGTCAGATATTAGGCCAAAACTGTTTTTGTAAGAGTTCGTAGTAATACCAAATAAAAATCATTCGAATCGGATAACATGAAGCATCAAAGTGAAGTAGCAAATTGTGTGGGAAGCATTACAATTCTTTATTCATCCACGTTGGTCGTTCTCACAATAGTGACCACCTGCTTTGGAAAGTTTCAGTAAGAGAACAGACTCACCCGTAGGTTCGCGCAAGACTTAAAATTGTCCCACCCATCATTCATTACATGACTAATCTACAGTTCCTCGTCCGTTCTCCTTGTGACAGAATTAACACTGTACAGATTTTTAATTAATACAACTCTTAGGATGGCCTGACTGACTTAATTACTGTGCCACTTCGATATAATAATCCCGGTCGGAATACATCCCTGCAGCACCCAGACTCCAAAAAGTTCTGCAATAATGGAACTTCCAGCGGTGGAGTCTGTTGCGGTGAGGATGAGACAGAAACGTGACTGATATTATTACAGTTCCGTACTTTTTTCAAAAATACCTCTGTAAGACTAGGTAAAATCTAGTCATTTCTCGATAACTGGGAGTTCCAATTACCATAAATATAGATCAGCGTCATCATCACCAATTCATCCTGTAGCAGTTACTCCGCGCATAGCAACATATCTTTTTAGTTGATAATTATTGTCTTTGATAGTTGTTCACGTATTGTTGAAATGCACTTATCTTTTTGAAATAGGATAGTGGTTTTGGAACGTTGAACTTAATTGAAATACATGTGGAAATTTTAAATATATGACATAAAACTATATTCTCTTGCGAATGATTAGTAGTTGTGCGGCTTGACCTTTGTTGACCTGATGTAATAACCGGACATACATGGCGCGCGCATGCGATATCGTGCACGTAGTATCCACTCAATGAACACAGGACGAACAACGTATTGAAAATTGTGCTGACAGTTACGAAATAATTTTGTAAAAATGGCGTCAAATTGTCCAGATCAAGAAATTTGCCAACAATGGTTTGAGTCTTTGCATTTTTCAAGAGTGATTTTAACCGCACTTAGAATATCTGTTCCCGACTGTTGGAAAGAATATTCTACTGGCGGAGTTGATTTGATTGTTCGGGATCACGCCTACATTGCGAGTTCAGGACCAGAACTAGCCGCTTTTCCTGCTCATCTATGGACACGGTTTGGCAAGTAAAACTGAACAATAATGGATAAGTAAAATGTTCAATTCGGAATCCTTGTTCTTTCAATTTGAACTCCGTATAGCAGAGAGAGAATAATCCAAAAATGGATCCCGATTTGCCAAACCGCCCTTCATGCCCTTCCATATGGTCGAAACGGTGTCATCTTGTTAGACCAACAACCGGTGAAAGACAGCAAGGTTGGGGTTTTTCGAAAAGTAGAAATTTTGACCGCAGAGGCAAAGCCATAAACTCAAGCAGGCCTATTCATAGTACAAACTGTATCAGGAAGCCCCCGTCACTCCTAAGGCTAAGCAGTACGGGAGATACAGTGGACGAGACGGCAGATTTCTCGAGTTTTCAACCGTCGACTCTGCGCAGAAGTAAGTCAAGTTTTCGGGGGCCGGGTTTTTGGGGGAACATCGCAAAGGTAGCTCGTTCAACGAACGTTTCGAGTTCTCGACTCTTGACGGCCAAGGGTTTTACCAGGGAATCCCCTGTAGAAATGGCTGGGGAAGTAGATCTCAGCATTTTGATGGAGAAATTCGACAGTTCACCCAGCAAAATGGAGAGATTGGGACCACTTGAGAATGACATTGACAGTGTGCCTGTAGTGGCATACCCCCTAGAAGGTGGCCTGCGAGGATTTGTGAAAGAAGGGATTTATCACCCATTTGCCAGAAATCCATCCCATCAGGTTAAAATGCCAAGGCAGGCTAACCCAGCTGTTGTAGAAACACGGTCATCTTCTGTTCATACTTTTCCTGTTTGTAATGGTGGTCCCTTCTGGCACCCACACGGTCGCCAACACCCCCACCCCTACTTCAGCAGGAATCACTTCACACCCAACCAAAGACGTAACTTCACAATGGCATCCGTGCAGTTTTGGCAAGGCCCCTCATCCCATATTGCGGCAGTTTCATCACTGGACACTCCCATTCTGCAGTGTGAGAGCCATCGTCGCAGGTGCCTGAGTGCTCAGATAAGGGAGTCTGCAGTGTTGCGCAATTGGATTGCTGACCCGAGCACCCGTTCACAGTTTATCAATACAGAGACCATTGCCGCCCGTCTTGTGCAGAGTCATGATGCCGACAAGTTTCAAAGTCAACATACATGTACAGGCCATCATGCTGGCAGAAACTCCATGATGCAAAGTGCATGTAGGACTCAGATGACTCAACACAGCCAAAACCGTAACAAAGCCACTGGGTGTGTGTACACAGGAAATGCTCATCAAGCACACCGGCGGCCTCTCACTACTACAAGTACCGGTATAACACCAAAACAAAGCTGTTACAGTCCAAATAAGTCAGTAAAACAACCTGTGTCAAAGTGCTTTTCAAGAGACAAACTAAAACACCCAGATGGCAAGACAGCTAAACTGAGTGACCAACAAGCTGAGAAACCCCACAAAGTGTACAAGCCGGAAACACCTGTTGGTGTGCTTGATCATGTTACTGATGAGGTGAAAGATTTGAAAATTCAAGCGAAGAGTGATCAAGGAGGAGGAATCCCTGAATCTCGGGACAAAACTTGTCTAAACGATGGTCATGCTTGTACATGTGGTTTGCAAAGTCAGACATGTGTTACATCATCCGTTGACTGTAAGCACCATGAAATGAGTCCATATACAACAGCTGGCAGGGTTCCGCCTGACTTAACAGGGCCAAAGTCTGCCGATAATGAAACCAGCCCATTTAGAGATACGTGTCATGGTTTAATGGCACGGTCTCTTTCTGGTGGGAAAAGCCACCTGCTCGAACCGGACGAGGGTTGTGTAGCGTTTCTAGATGAATTGCCTGCTTTGGAAAAGACATGTCTGACGTCTGAGGATGATTACTTGGATGAAGGAGAAACACGGCAAAATCACCAAAATGCTGTCAGTGGATTATCTCCCTCAAGTCCTGCCACCAAGTCACCTCCGGAACTACCACAGACTTGTGGATCTCAGCCATCAGAACCTGAGGATGAACTGTCCCAGAATCGGAAGCCGCTTCACTCGTCTTTGGCATTTCTCCTTGCTGGGGTAACTGATGGGGACAATGATTTCTCTGACTCGGACTGGGACTCCGCTGGTTCATCGCCGCCCTCTGACTCCTGGGACTTCCTCAAGTGCTGTGATGACCCCTACAACCCGCTGTATGGCTGGCGGTGTGCCCGCCGTTGTGAGCAAGGGGATGTGGAGCAGGGTGCCGAGTCCAAGCTTGACTCGCCTTCGGGTGGGGACGATGAACGTGACTCTGGGATCTCGTCACTGCAGGCCCATCAAGATGATGTGGCAGAGATCAGCCCTGCTGAGTCTGAGTCGTGGGATGAAGCTGAGCCCAGCTTCGAGTCCGAGTCCACCAGTTGGTGCCAACAGATTGAGTCACTGCATGCAAAAAGTGAATGCCCGAATTCATCAAATGATTCGAATCACAGCTCTGTCCCAGACAGTCTCCAATCTTCCAATGAAAATCATGCTGCATCAGACTTGTCTGTCCAACATTGTGAAGTGCAATCAAAAGTCCAAGACAATCCTACGACATCACTATCCTGTCTATCCAAAACTGATGGTCCACAATCCATTTCACCTGATGAAGTGAAATCAGGGAAAATCCTACCACCGCGAAAATGCATCTTTGAACCAGAAAAGCTTCATCCTTCAGTTCTCTTCATACTTGGCGTGGGTGAGTCCGACTCGGACACAGATTGCGAAGACGACGATGATGACGATTTTGATAATTGTGAGTCGGGCAGCGACGACAGTGCCTGGAGTTCCCTCCAGCCTTGCTTTGACCCCTACAGCCCGCTGCAGGGCTGGAGGTTTCATCTGACAACCCCAGAAAAACTCCAGGAGGTGAATGCCGCGTATAACAAACTTGCACCTGTGAAAGAAACCTCTTCCGCAAACCTTTCCACTTCAGAGGACGACCGTGGAAACTCCTGTTCAGGCCAGACCCTTAATCAGTTTTCAGCAAAGAATGATGCAAGGCCCAAACTGAAGCGAGCATCAAGTACTGGCTGTCTGTGGGTTCCATGTGATGGCAGTGGACCAGGCAGACCATCTCAAAACAAGAAGGTACTAACGTGTATGCGATAATGTAACTTTGGAACATATTGCTCGAAGGGATACATGTATGTCCATATTCGAATGAAGAGAGATAAAAAAAAATTGACACGCGTACGAAGTTGAACTCAACCAATATGTACGATTTTTAATGATTCAAATACATGTACATGTACAGTGTTTAGTGGTATGTGAAACGCGAAGTTACATGTACTTAATGAATGAAATATTTTAACCCAATTCATTGTTTGAACTCCAAAAGTCTGATTTTCATGACAAGTAGGTTGGATTCCACAAAGCCCAGACACCGTGACCTTACAACGGCCCATTTCTTTTGAACTACATGTATGCAAACTACAGATGTTCATGTACATGTACAGTATTTTGAGAAAGTTATGCAAGTCTACATGTACAGTGTAGGGTCATTCCTTGTGAATTCAATTATCCCGTCATGTGATTTTACTCTGATTTGCCTAAAAAACCCTGAAAATTACATGTATATGTACATGTGTGTACCTTGATATACGTGTATCAAATGAAAGAAGATAAAATTTCAGCTTGATTTAGATTACTTTTTCTCATTACATAGACCTGAAAGTGCAGTCACATAGGTTGCATCTGGGAAGGTGTACATATGGGTCATTCTATAAATTAGGGGTCCAGTTTTTTGTGTCTCTGCCACATCCAGCATATAATTTTGTAAATTCAGAACACATTCGCATATTTCCAAGCAGTGATGAATTGATGCAGATTGCCTGCCAAACAAATAGAAATAACTTTAAATCATTTTCAGTGACATTTCCATGTCAAATTACACAGGTTAGCTGTAACAGGGACACAAAAAGTGTTCTAACACTATATTTGTTTCTAATGAAGGTGGAAAGCTTAGCGATTGGTCAGAAGGCAACTGACTGCTTGTTCCCCCTGCAGGTACATTTCTGTGAAGAGGCACCGATGGTGATCAGCTTTGAGGTACCATCTTGGAGCAGCGAGTACAGTGATAGCCGCCGTGGCCCCTGGCAGGAGATGGCACGCGACCGCTGCCGCTTCATGGACCGTATCCGCAGCACGGAGGACAAGATAGGGCACGTCTTCGCGCCGGACCACCGCCTCAAAGTGCAGCAGCGACTGCAGACCCAAGTTGCCTAAGAAGTTCAAACTAAGTTTTTTTCATTCTACATGTAGCTTTCTTTTTAACGTGTTCATCAGATTTTGTCCAAATTCATTGTTTCCAGACATTCAGATAAATTATTAATATCCAACAAATGAGGCCTGTGAATGTGACAAACAAAGTCTTCCTTCATTACAGAGTTAAAGAAGAGGGGCCCAAATTAGCCTTCATACCCCAATGAGCAAGTACATGTACTTGTTTCCACACAAGGCTCATATTTTTAGTCTGCAGAAGGCGAACAAGTTTAACCCCAGAAGTTGTTTGGAGTTCTGACACAAATCGACAGAATACTGAAATACATGTACCCTGTCCTTATTTTAGCTTAAAGTTAGAAGTGTGCATTCAGTATGTGGTCTGCCATAAGTTGACGCTGATTTTTTTTTTCAGCGGTCACCAGTGCCAGTCATGGTTGCCCCCTCACTAAGCATATTGTTGGGGCATTTTTTAAATTTACGGGTGCAAGATACATGTACATGTTCCGTATTCTACAGATTCAAACCTGTTTTCCCAACTTTCAATAATAGCATCAACGGCATTCAACAAAATTAAAGTGCCGAGGTTATGAGCAAATTTATCTGCCTAATTTTTCTAGCTACATGTTTTAAAGTATCAAGCCAAGTAGAGATTTTTTTCCTTCATTTAATTTTGCCTAGCACTTTTAGTTGGATAACAAAGCCCAGAACTTGTATTACACAAATTTGTGTCGCCTGGGTATGGACTGTTGAATGTTCTGCTTTACAAATGACAATATACATGTAAGTTCAGAGCACATGCACTCGGAGTACATTGCACCACCAGTCTCTGTAAGCCTTTATCATGATGCTGCCATGTTTGTCTTGTTCCCTCTAAACTCATTGGAAATAGATAAACAACTTCATATAAAAATGATCAGGTTTTGGTTAGGTGTACATTGCTTTGAATGGTAGAAAAGCAAGATGCCTGCCCCATGATAGAAGTCCATACTCCCCCCAAAAAATTGACATGCCTGACATGACATGATACATGTACATACAGGTACCGGGGTAATAACAGTTCATAATGCAACCAGTATTGTCATACCCTGGTGTATGACACTTGCTGTGTGCAATGAAATTTGTTATGTGCACAAAGCTTTATCACCTCACAAATGGTTCAAGGTCAGGCAAAAATCAATGGACAGTGTATGGATATATTGCATGATTTGGCAGAAATGTAAGGTCATTTTGAGGGATATGCTACTGTTGAGTTGGTAGAGAGCTGTTATAGATATTAGCACTTCACACTATGTTCATGGTCATGGAATGACCTAGTCTGTTTAAATTTGAAAAGATGCTTGTGTCTATGACACATGGGCAGATTGGCATACATGTATCTGGTGGGCAATTATTCATGCATGAGATCCTCTCTTGACCTTCAAATTTTGACCAATCAACAGCCATTTGCTATGAACCCGTATTGGGAAACGCAAATAAGAAAACGTGCTTGACTAACATGTATGTAGTAGGGGTCAGATGAAACCTTTCCAGCAATCAGTAACTTCTAGCCCAATATGGGCCAAATGACATCACTTAAACTCTGCGTGGTTACAATGTAGCTGTATGCATATAAATCAGACAGTACATGTACATGTAATTATTTACCCAGATACTCAGACTGTGGTTGACCCATTGCCCTCTTGAAATATTCTCCTGTACATGTACCTGTATAGGCATCTGAGTTTTTGGTGTTGGTACTTTTCGGGGAGAAGTGTCTTTAGCTATGTTTTGCAGAATATTCCGGGCTGTCTCTTGGCATATCCACTCAATTACATTATAGCTGCCCTGTGTGGTTTTTTGGCAGTCTGTGTTTTTACATACATGTATCACCTACAGGACCATAGGCATATGTATCAATGGGTGCAGCAAGGTCACAGTCTGAGTACCAGACGTCCGTGGGATTTTTCCTTTGCATGTTTCCTCCACATTCATGTTGCACACATATGCGAATGTTACTGGTTGTCATGAAATGCTTTTGTTCTCTCGTTGAACAACAATGTGCATTGTATTTGGGTTAACAATCATGAGTATGACTTGGTCTGTGAAAATGAGTCATCATTAGACGATGAGTTTCATGTTGCAGGCTTGGAATTTCATTCTGGATAATGACCCTGTGTGTTCGCTACATTCCTAAATGCTTTTCTGCAATGTCTGCAGTTTTCATCAAGTAATTTCATTGAGGAATGTCGATACATTTACGTGTACATGTACAGGTGCATGCACCAGTCCTCCTCAGGTTAGGTTTTTCTGTATAAAGTAAGTATGGCTTTCAAAGCAAATTGGCATTTTAACAGGATTACTGTGAATCAAAGCCAATCACCAGCTATGCCACCTGTATACTGTACATGTGCACAGTGTGTGTGTATGCTATGCTGTACGTGTGCACATGCACAGTGTACATGTATGTATTGTCTATCTACATGTAGTGCTCTGTCGCATCCCCTGTCTGGAGTTGTTTCCAAAATGATGCAAACACACAGTTAGCTATTCAGCATACCGGATTTGGCTCATTGCCAGACCTTTGGTGGGCGAGGAAATCTATCGGGAATTAATTTTCTGTGAAGCTCCCAGACTTTCTCCCAACTAACAGTGTGTAGTAATCAGTGGGATTCCCTTTGTAAGTTTGGACATTTTGGGGTGTTGATATACAAAAAGGGGCTGCATTCTTCAGTCCCAAGCCATTATGGAACCCTTGGATGGAAATACACAGTGTAGTGCTTCCTTGAAATGGAACTGTTGGCAGAATGGCAGCAAACTCATCTGATCACGTGTATTTGAATAGCATTTGCTCCATTTCTTTAAGGGTTATTATCATGTTCCTTATTCACCTACATGTACATGGTTATTCATGGTTGATTTTATTATGACAGTCGACCAAGTAGACACATGCAGAAATATTGTTCATTCTCTAACTGCAGCCTAAAAACCTTACACAGTGCATTACTAGTTCCTTGAATCTGCACTCACTCTGCTTTGGGACTGTTTTCTCTTAGTAAAAGGCTCTGCACAGTAGACAGTAACTGCAATTACAGTACATGTTTGTATGTGAAAGTAAATGCAAGGTCAAGGCCATAGGGTCATTTCTTTTTTTTGCCTGTTTGAAATCCCAGGGGCTGGAGTTATTGCTGTACAATGTAAGTTTTACATGTAGCCATGCATGGACCATACACATACATGTACACAGTACACATCCTTGCTCCTAATATGTTTGCTGTATTTGAGAGTACAACTATTGACTGTAATCCTTACTGGGGTGTATTTAATCCTTTAATCAGGGCTTTTATTTAAACCGTTGAGTTTGAAATTTTTAAAGCTTTTAAAGCAGTGTGATTTTTATTATAAATTTGAGGCAACAAATCCTGTATATAGTACATAGCGCAAAATGCATGATATAAGTGTGGTTCTGTAAATGCTGCACATGTATATCATATAAATAAATAATTTTCTCAAAAGTGAGTTGTTTCCAAGTTGTGTAATTCTTGAGTCATGTGAGTAGTGTACGTGTACAGATACATTTATGTAAATGTTGAAATGTGTTGTCTTTTTCAAGTACAGTGACAAATGTAGCATATGTTGTGTTCCGTTCTATTTCTAAGACAACTTAGCGGGTCTTACATTGTTTTACTCTAGTTTTAAACTTCATGCATACTTGTACGTGTACTATGGTATACATGTGTACATGTACATGCATTTTGCAGTCCCATGACATGCAACTTGCTTTGCAGTCAAAAGAGGTTCTGGTGTGTTGGTGCTCTACTCAGGGGTGAAATTGTTAACTCAGGATTTTCCAGATTTTAAGATTGGATATTCGTGAAATCAGTAAAATCCTCGGGAAAGAAATCCTCAATTCAAGAAAAATGCTGACAAATCTCATCCCTGTTCAATATTTTCAAATGGGAGCAAGATATGTACAGAAACAGAGGGGTGTCTGCAACGCTCCCTATCAGATTATTTTCAACTGCTGGTTTAGCTGGTACTTGTTTTGCATTTCTCTGTCTCGATGTTTTTCACTTGTTTTTTTGAGAGAAATTAAAGAATATTTGAACACTTGCTGTGTGGTGGTCCCAGCTTTATCTTGAACACAGCAGGGTGCTTGGGTATGTGTGTGGTACATGTATATGTACATATCCATGTACATGTAAAACGCTGGCTGATGTATGTCCAACAGTGAGAGTGACGTGGTTATGGCGCCCTTTCACATGATCAATCTGGACCAATAAAAAAGCAGTATTAAAAACAGGCATGACGACATGACGGAAGAAAAAAAAGGTGAACGGAATGATAACACCACTTTTATGTACGGGGGATTTTTTTTCCTAACTGATTTGTATTAAAAATTCCACCGACTTCAATGCGAACGTACATGCATAATGCATACCAGTACATGATGTACATGTATGCCTCGTGCACTGTAGATCAAAGGATGACCAAATCCACCATCATGATTTCATTAACGGTGAATACATCTGTACATGTACAACAAAATCAGTTTCAAAGTCCCTATCCTGAGAAAAACCTGCCCTTATTAACATTCAGTGTGCCTGTAGTATCCATCACACAGGGGTAGATCCAGACCCTTTTCTTGGGAGGGGGGCAAAACTTGGACATTTTATGAACATGTTCATGTAACCTTGAATGGCCTTGGCCTCCGAGGGGTGAGGTTGCATATTGGGGTGGTTTAGATGCTTTAGTAAGGAAGGGAAATGAGATAGACCCCCTCCCCCCAAAATTGCTCTTGATTTCTTATAAGAGATTTTTTTCTGGCTGGGGGGATGACAGTCCCCATTGTGGGCCATCCATCTGCCCTTAGCAATACAATATCAGACTTCCACGGTGCACAGTACACGTCTGTAAATCATTGTTGGATGAAAATACACGTAGTTACTCAGTCTTCATCTGCACGTTTACATACTGTCATATTGAAAAGGCAAACTGACATCCACAAAGAAGAACAAAGAGACTTTAATTGGAAAACTTAACGTACCAGTTCAACTATTTATGACGCACATGTATGCATACATGTGCACATTTGTCTTCTTATCTGTTTTCAAGAATTTTACATGTATATCCTATTAGCAATGATGCTTTGGTTTCAAAGTTCTGATAATGCTTGGATCATTACAGAATGTCAACCACCCACATTAATTTATTGGTATATGCATATATTTTACTGAGATTCCGGAAAAGGGCCTATTTGAATCACCAAAACAGAGTCTTGTATACATGTATTAATTGCTAATAAGAATTGTATTATTTAATTGATACTAAGAATTGTAAAATTTGAAAAGTTTGAATGTTACAGCAGACAAATATTCTATTTTATACAGAGCCTCCAGGTTGACAATTGGGCTAGGATAAATCACGCAAGGAAAATTTCTATCACTCATGATCAATAATACCAAAGACTGCCATTACATTTCAGCACAGCAAACAGAAATATTCTACCTGTACATGTATATCTAGTTATTTATATAGTGTGTTCAGGATGCCCTCTAATAAAAATCTTTTAAGTCAACTTTAGAGATAACAAATCAAAACTAAAATGAAACTGACACTAGTGGTCCCAGAACTTGAAAGTGACCTCCAATATTAAGAAAAATCAGAACAGTTTTCATAAGATTCACATAAATATTCGTCCAGTGATAGACCATACTGCGAAACATATTGCTACATGTACATGTATGCGGGAAAAAGTTGTTCACACTACTACTGTGCATGAATCTGTCTTTTATGTCCCAGAGTTGAGCCAAATGAAACAGCTTGCTTTTACAGACCTGCTTAACAAAGCCCAGCTGATGAGCAACATGGAGTGTTCATTTGTGCTGGCTCATGGTAACCTGCTGCTACATATGACTTGGACCGGCCAGCCAACCCCCATAAGCTTGGTGGTTGAGTGGTTAAGACGTCTGCACTAGTAAGCAGGAGGTTGTGGGTTTGAGTCCAACCTGAGTAAGCATGTGAATTTTCTTTGCAAGCTCTCAGACAAGCACTAAGTACATGTACACAGGATGTGTGAATAAATACATGTATATATGTCGGGTTAGGGCCAAACCTATAATTAAAAATGAACATTTTTATTATTAATTTTAATAAGCAAACACTTTCCATGTTTCGAACCTTATATCTATAACTGCTCTACACAGTGAAAAAAATTTCACTTCAACAGTGAAACTGAGCCTGGTTACTTAATGTACACATATTTACAAGACAATTAAGAAAACCTGGTTTGTATATGGTGGGAATCGCAAAGTGTTACTTGTCAAGGGAGGGCGCCCTGTACTCCTGCAACTCCTCGTTGTGGCGCTTCTTGCTGAGTAGTTTCAGGGTCATCGTGTCCATTCCGTCCTCCTCCAAGCCTGGTCCACCTATCTCAACGTTGTAATTGTTGGCCTGAATTTGAAAAAATTCCATAATGCAACTTTAAACAGTGGAATAATCACAGTGTGGTCAGAAATTCTCCACCATGGGATCAACTGAACAAGATCGGCGATTGGAATAGAAGTTTACTAGGAACAGTGGCACGTGATTTCATGCAGAGGCTGTCAACTGGATTTTGTGAAAGCTCACAACATTTGTCAGGTGTTGGACAGACTTGTTTTCCCTGGTGCGAGCTGTTGTGGAAAGACTTTCTTTTGCATCTGAAGTTATAAAACTTTGGACCTCACTGTGGGCACTTGCAGTGGGTCATGCGTGTGGTACTTGCAATAACAAGGTACAAAACTTGCATATAACACAAACAACTGATTTTCATCTGCCACTTCCTTGTACTCATAATGGGTACCCATAATGGCATCACCGGCTGTAACATTGCCAGGAACTCAACGGGTACCCATACCAGAACAAATTTGTTTATCTGGGTGGGGGATTACGTCAAACTTGTTTTTTGGGAAGCCAAGAAATTGGAATTTTTTCCATGTAACCTTATAGGGTTTTTCTGAGGAGTGAGGCAGCATTTTGGGCCTTTTTACAAAAAAATTATTTTTGGCTCATTTTCTGAGGAGGAATATCCCTACCAGCCCCCTTAGATCTGCCCTTGAATGGGTATAAACACTCTATCAAGGTTGATCGGTTTTGTGCAGCATAAAGCCATAGAATCATTTCCCCATTTTGCCCATCCTTAAAGCCATGGAAAATCTGAATTTGGAAGCAGTCGTTTTGTTTGTAACAGAAAACTCAAAGCCCAGCCTGATATTGATCAAGTGCTTGTTATGGCATTACCAGCTGTAACGTTGCCAGGAACAGCCTGCTGATGTCATGGGCTTGGCGGTCTTCCATCAGCTTGCTGAAGGGGACAGCCCGCTTGCCTGTCTTCTCCTTGTGTTCAACTGCCTCCAGTTTGTCTAGGACGATGGTGCCGTACTCGTGGATGTCGAAGAACCCATACCTCTCCTAAAAAAAGTGATTTGAGTGATGATTTCTGCTGAGCTATTAGCATGAAAAGTGCCGGGACAGTTCTTTTCAGATTATTTGGCTGAAAAATGGTGGAATTGGGTAAAATACGTAAGTCACGATCAACTCCCTGGTTTCGGGGCCTTCAATCTGAGGGTAGAGTTGATCAAATTACGGTTGGAAAAATGGTCCTAAGTACCCAAGATAGTAGAGGGATATCATGTGAGAAATGGCTGCTTGTAGACCAAGGAACTATTGCTCTTCAGGTAGTGGGCTTGTTTTGTGTAGATCATTATAAATGTAACTGGTCAACCCACCAAATATTGAAAAGAAAGAGGGGAAGATTACGGACAAGACAATAATTTTTATTTGAGATATCCCAGTGATTTCGGCATATAAACTTTAATGACTTTACAGTTTTAATACAATGGTCTTGGATCAGTACTTAAATTAGGTATATTGGACCCTGTTCGTGCTAAGCAATTACATTCTAGGCTGAGCAATCAAAGGCCCTTGCATGAGCTTACCTCTCTATGGAGGATTGGGTTGATTCTCTCCTCCCAGGCCTGCACCCTTCTGCCTAGCTCTGTCACCTGGGTGTACTGTTGGGCACTGATCATGTACGCCTCCTGTCAACATCAAAAGCAAATGGAAACTGAGCTCCTCATCAATGTATTAAAGGTGTGGGTCGGTGACTTGCAGATTGATATTTGCAAGTCCTGGTCTCTTTCTGCAGGGTTTTCCTCAGACATAACTGATTCTGATCATCCCTTCCTGACTTCAGCAAAATACTGATCCATTGAGCCTCTGCTCCATTGAGCTTTGACCATTCACAGCCGTGATTTGTGGCCGACATGGGTTGCAAAAGCATCTCACACGCGTGCATGTGTGTATGATGCACACGGCTAGAACATATGGTGTGGCAGTTAAGTGCCCACATGCACAGTTGGCGGTGGTCACACTGGGTCGGTCTAATTGTGGAATTCAGGAACTGGCATCTCTATGCATCTTAAGCCATCGATGAAACCTGTGCACACTGTTTTTCGACTATGAAAAAGTGCTCCAGAAGGCAGACACATTATTGACAACATGATAAACATATACTGTCTTCAACCTACCACATGTTTGCGGACAAGTTCTTCATAGCTGGTGATTATCTCCTGTGAGCTTGGGATTTCACCTCCTGAAGGAACAATTAAATCAATAAAAGTTAAAAATGGAAAGAATACTGCAGGAAACAATGACAATTACAAAAGCAGGTAAAAAAAGGAACTTATGATTAAGAAAAAATGTCGATAGAGTGACATGAAAAAAATCCCCATTTAAAAAAAAATCAGTAATATTGAAAACAAATGTTTTTTCTACAAGAGCTTTTTTTCTCATTCATCTTTGTGTGCCTCTTCAAGAGTGAACTTCTCTTAGGCAAAGACTTGCCTGATCTATTGACAGCACCCACATCGTCCACCATCCCATCCAATCCACCTCTCCCATTGTAATTGTCGTCATCACCATCATCACCCATCTCTGCCCCTCCACAGTCCTCCAGTCCAGACTCTGCCCCTCCTAGGGGCTCCTCGGGGGCGTGGTTAAAATCATCCTCCTCCGCCTCCCACTCGGCTAGTTCCTGAAACCTGCCTTCCTTGGCCTAATAGTTGGGACAAAGTAAAAAAATACATCAATAAAATAAAAAAAATTACCAAAAAAAAAGGCTGCCTCCCTTGTCAAACTGCATAAAGCAAGTCAGAAGTCATTGGATCTAATTTTGAAGCAACATTTCTGATACCCCCACATGATGTCAAATGAATTCACAATAGCAGAAACTACTCAATCCATAGATCTTTAAAAAAAAAACAAGTACTGGTCAGATATACGACGGTAGAAACTCCTTGAGGCTTATTTAAGCTAGTAACCTGCTAACCCTCCCTTTGATCTGCTAGCAGATTTGGAGTTTCTGCATTAAAGCCTATTCTAAACCCGACTTTCTGGAATTTTTGCTGGAAAGCTTGCTGTTTCATTCAAAATATTCTAGTGCCGGGAACCAATGGCACATTGGGTGCACCAGTGATCTTCCAAGGAGCCTCAGCCCCAGGCCCAGACAGAACCAGACCATGTCCAAAGCAGGCTTCTAGAACTACAATTACATGAGTTCTCTGTATACGAATGACGTGACCACAAATCTGCAACCTGCTCAATAGCCTGGCTTTGTGCATAAGATCCAGATGCCGCTTATTATAGTGGCTGGTTTCTAACCTTCCTCCATCCAACAAACCCTCCCAAAACCTACGGAAATTTCAGGGTTAGGGTGAAAGCCACGCCCGATTGTAACTTTATTTTGCTCCCTCACCAGAATCTCCTTTTCCTTCCTCCGAGCAGCCTGTTGCCGCTTGAACTCGGTGTAGTACACGTTGTCGAATTCCGGAAACAGCGGCCTCTTCAGGGCATTGTTAGGAAACTTGGAAGCATGGGAGTAGTCTGGTTATGTGTGAACAAAAGTAATTGATTAATTAGAGCAGAAAAATGAAATAAACAGCAAAAGAAAGACCAGAGGAAAAGTACAGAAGACAACAGTTGTGGGCTTCAGGCACGCAACAGGGAACTATTAAAGAGCAACTTATAAAATTCCTGACTGCACAAGATTTTGTGCAGTTTTAAAATTTTTAACGGCATGAAGGAGAAATGAAAAACAAGTAGAATAACTGATCTGAGGAAAAACTGCATGCCCGGGCCTTGTCTCTTGCCACAGTCGGAAGCCAGATGAAATTCATGCAACTTACAGGCTTTGGTGATAAACTGAGAGATTGGTGTCAGATCTTTTGTTGGTGGCTTCTCTGGAGAACCTTTCCTTTTCCTCTTCTTGCGGCTGGCTCCCAACAGGGCAGCCGGTATCTTGAAAGGCTTGCCTGCCCGAAAACAACATGAGGGGCCGGGGAAGAATGCCATGTGAATTTCTTTCTCCACACTCTAATTTCAGAAGTTGCATTCGTGTGTGAGGGGAAGTATTTGTGAATACCTGTGGGGTGATCCATCTCATATAAGCACTGTCAACTCATCAGTCCCTGTACTGCCCAAAACTGGCTTGCGTAATACTCTATATACGTATGCACGCCCACAAAATTCCACAGAAATCCCTGTTGTTTCAAGGATTCATTGGGGGATAAACAGAATGTAACAAAAGTGCAATGCAAGCAATGAAAGAGAGGGAACAGAGGTGCAACTCAGATCGTAGAGAGTATGAGGAGGTAAGCAGCAAATGTAATAAAAGTAAAGGTTTTTTGCAAGCAGAGTTTCACTTGTATTTACGATACATTTCCATGCAAAAAAGACGTGTCAAACTCTCTTGCACTGTATGAGGTTGTCCACCCCAGCAGTTAGCTGGTACCACTCATCCTCCGGGCCTTGTTGCACTTTGTTTAATGCCCAGCACTGTCCATTTGAAGTGTGTCTCTGACCTTTTTTGAAAGGCTTCTCTGGGAGGGACTTTGCCTTGTGGGGATCCAGTGTTGCCCAAGGGTCGACGGTCGGAGGGGCCAGAGGCTTGGGCTGGATGCGTAAGGGCCTCAGCTCCCGTCGTGCTTTCATCTGTCCCACAAATGAAATAGGAAACAGCATGTACCTTGATTTACACAATCTACTTGGGAAGTTGTGTTTATTCCAGCTTCTCGTCGGAAGTCAACCTCAAGATCAGGGTGTGCAACACACTGACTTTGTGATCCCTGGTCTACAAATAGGGTACGTGCCGATTTCACAGCTTCTGACTATGGCACTGGGAGTCAACTAAACCCTTACATAATTTTTGTACAGTGTCTAGCAGCTGCAAGATTACACTGACTTGGGGTGAAGACAAGGAAAGTGGTACTTGTATTCCTGGGCAAGAACCTTTACCACAATTGCTTCACTCCATCCACAAGTACAGGCATGAGTATCTAAAAAGGTACAAGAGACTTCATGGCTTGAATATGAAATCCTAGTAACAGGAAAACCTTTGTAACATTTAGTCTGTTCATACAGTGCCACAAAATTTAAATTCTACAATTTCTAAAAAAGCTAAACAGAGGGCAAAGTGTGACATTTCTCTTCTATACAACAACTTCATGTGATACACGTAAGTAATGACTTCGGGAAAAAAAAACCCTGAACTGACCTGGTTCTGTCCTGGCTTAATTGGCTCGGTGAACGATTCTTCAGGGGGATCAGCCATGTCAACATCATCTACTGAACGGTAGGATAAACAAAAGAGACAAAGTAGGAAAAAACAGAACACATATTTCCCTGTGCAATATGAACGCACCACATCTGATACGGCAGCTGACCCATGTATCGTGTAATTTTCATCAGGCCTACTCACGATGCTCCAATATGAAATAATAGCTGGCTGAAATATTGATCAATTTCAGAGGTTGTCTATTCATCTCGACAATGTACACGTATGTAGCAAAAGGAAAAACAAATAGCCTGACTTACAGCTCATGTTGGCATCTTGCTGAAATGGAGGCTCATCAGTATTATCAACTACGGGCTCTTTGGCAACCTCTGGAAATCCCTTCAAATCATTTGCGTTCTTGTCTCCTGAAAGAAAACCCCAATTAAACCAACATTCCAAGTTTTGTTTGATTTCTTCCTTCAGAAATAGTTCCTTATTTTGACCTCCCCCCTACAAATACCTATCTTTGTCCAAGCATAACGTAACACGCTGGCTTGTGCAGAAGGACTAAGGTTCACAGATACATGAAAGCCAAACTGATGAATTTTTCAGGACTGAAATGTGACAAATTCCATGACATTTAACGCTGTTTTGCAAAGAAAAGCTGTTAGTGTTATGGACTGGAAGACTGCTACAGCTTGTATGGTTTCAACACACCATGAACTGATGCACTGTGTCTAGATCAGTGAATATGATAATTTTTAGTACGGTGAATATACAGGTACCCGGTAGGTCATTTCACAGGGTGACCAACTATTTCCACTGCTGTCAAGATTTAACCTTCTAATCCAACCGACCTGGCTGTGGTCCAGGCATTGGCGTTGACATGGGGTGCCTCATCAGGGAGGCCTCCAGCAGGGACATGTGAGACATGTCCAGTAGCAGCGTTCCTGAGGCGTGGATGACCGATGTCATCAGGCGGAAGTCGGCCATCTTGCCCAGGATCTCGCCCTTGGCACTGGAAACACAACGATATGTGATTGGTTAAGAATGTTCACAGGAGGCGGGAGAGCCAATGTGAATGCCTATACGTGACTTTCTATTTTGTTAATTTGCAAACGTTGAAAACATTTCAATTACAGCAAATGTTGCCTTGAATACTTCGTGATATAACATTCATGTTAACTTTTGCTTTCGTGCCATGTTTAAACTGGTCGTCTTTAAATCAGTTGACAATGGTAGACTGCTAAAATTGAATCAAGATGCTTTCCAGCGACAAGACTCTCTGGGCATTTGGTATGCAAGTAAAGGCATCCATGTTCAGTTTAGCTACTAAGTTTTTAATCCCATCAAATGGAGAGTTTCATTGTTTTGCCATTTAGAAGTTCTAACTGCGGTGCATGTGTAAGCATTTTGTCACTATGTATGATAAAGAGAATTTCCAGTCTGCATTCAAATTTTGCAAGAGCCAATCGTAGGCATCTGCAGCAGACATCAGCGGAACAACTCCAAAGGGTTCACCATGACACAAAAGTGCGGTTTATGAGTATCTACAATGTATGGCCGTGTCCAAAATGGGCCTATAGGCTGCCAGTGCGTCGCTGCTATTCCCAACAGAGCGGCAGCTTAGAACAGATTTGGATGTAGCCTACTACTCACGCTGTTGGCAATGTTGGATTTCCCACTTTGTTATGCAAATTATATGCAAAATCCAAAACATCAGAAAGTTGAACATCCTGAAATTCATCTCAAGCTTAAGTTCTGATCCCAAGACACACAAAAACACACCTGGTGAGGCCTTGGACAACAGCCCATAGAGTAACACACATTGCTGGAATATAAATGCCATCAAGAAATTAAATCAACATGAGGAGTGGACAGAAATCTTACTCTTTAAGGGGCACGTCTTCTCCCAAACCATTCACCTTGAGCAGAGACAAGGGAGTTCTGGGAATGACCTTCACCAGCTGCATTGGCAAATGAACAAGTTAATTTTCAAATTGAACAAATATTCGAAGGCTTTCTGGACAACTTCTTGTGGCAATTTTTATATCCATTTCCACTGTAAATTACACCAAATTGAGAAAGGACAACATTAAGTTAATTACAAACATTTCATCTGGTGTTGCATAGAACAATTTAGGAATACGTGTGCTCCACATTCATGCAATGGTAACAATAATGCCATTTAGTGACAGATGGAATGCTCCATTCCCACCACTGCACTTGTATACATTATTTGTGTAATGAAGTTATATTTTGGTGTTAAGTGGTCACATGCACAACATGATTGACAAGTCGTGGGCTGGATCCCCCAACTGCCTGACAAAACCTCAACAAGCACATCATCTATGTACACCAGTTTGTCAAGCGTACTTACGTTATCGTTTAGGTCCACTTCTTTCAAGTCGATATTCTTTGCGATTTGAATATCGTCCAGTGACAGGAACTGTTTCATCAAGCAGAAAATTATCATGAGAGAAGACAAATAAAATGACTACGGAATAAATTGGGGCCTTGTGAAGCTTGTGAAGGGTAAATGCTCGTTAGAAGGAATCCGACAAAAAATGTTATTTTGTCAAGTATTAGTGAAATTTATGAGGTCACATTTTCAATGTCTTCTGTTGCTTACCTCCTCTGCATTCTTTTGGTATGCAAATGACACATCTTTGTCGTGTCCCTCTTCGTCAACAGACGAAGGCTGTTGTAGCTTCCTGAGACAGAGAGCAAAGGACAATTCTCGTGATGCACTTGTCAACACGTGTATGTCAAACAGCTGACACCAACTTCATTTGCATGTTTTTTTTTAAGTAACTCGGAACCTTCCCGAACCTTTCTGGAGTTTGTACTATGAAAAGTACATGTTTGTAGAGGATCAATTTCCCTCACAAACTAGTGGCTGGGCTGTACTCTCCTCTATCCTGAAAAATCTCAAACGAGCTGGAAGAATTCAGGTTGAGAGAGTCCAATGAAACAAATTTCAAACAAACACATGCTTTGCATAAATAACATGTTCCCACATCTGGACATCTCTCTTCATTCTAGTCTTTGTAAATTAACCATTTCTGCCTTAGCGAGCCATTAAAATTTCTGGGGGTACTGCAAAGCCCTCCTCAATAGACCAATCCAGTAAGCCCGCCCACTGCACACATGGGCACATTTCTTCTCTAATGTCATACTACGTGTTCCAGCCATGTGCATCATATGCACGTGCACGCATGTTGGATTTTGTGCACGAATGATGGACACAAATCACGGCTGTAACTGGGCAGAAAACAGTAGTGTGGGGGTTAAAGGATCGGTCTATTTGTACCAGCATTTGGCCGGCTGTCTCAGGCTGTCTGAATTGACTAGCTGTGGCTAGGGTTAACACACACATCTATGGTCTGTAGCCACAGCCACTAGCTTCCACAGACATGTTACTTTCAGCTGTAGCCAACACTTTTGCTCACACCCTGAAGTTCCTTGTATCCCTGCTGGCCCCAAAGTGTTTCTCATCCTCTGTTCATGTGCTTACTTCTTACTGGCAAGAAGATCTAGCGTCTGGTATACCAAGGCGTACAGGTACTCTACTTTCTTGCTGTATATGCAGGCAGACCCTTGGATCAGCAGGGCTGCCTCGGCAAAGTTCATTGAAGTGGAGCCCCCATCAAATGAGATCCGAATTTCTTCAATCTAAGGTAAGAAAAAATTGACACTTAACGACAAAGTGAGTAAAGACTTGATAGTAAGTTTCCTTAGTAAATGTCTTCGCCACACTAGAGTGATCAATTAGGCACCACCCCATTTTTCTGACCAATCATATTTGTGATTTATGTCTGACATACATGCACAAGAGTCTGACATGCGTGCACGCACCCTACGATGCGCGCCCCACTGGAACATGTTATGTGTCATTGGAAAAGAACACATGCTAAGTGCCCACATGTGCATCAGGTGGGGCTTACTGTGAGCAAACCATGGTTGCAGATTTTGAATGATAGCACAGTCCTCAAGATGGCTGAGTAATATCACATGGGCCAACTTATCCAAACTTTTGGACTCACAGTACCGGTAGCTCATTTGTAATGCAAGAAATCAGACTGACTGGCACGTCAAGCAGCCCAATACCCTTGAAAACTGCATCAGATCCAGTCTCTACTTCCACATATTCTCTCCATAGTCATGCCAACAGTCTACTGAACGGTTATTCTTCCCAGAAAGTTGGAAATGTACCAGCTTGGTCCAGGGCTTCAGATTGAACTGTTTGGCTTCACTTTTGGGTGGAACATGTTGAAAGAAAGTCTTATAATTAAACCGAGGCCTCAGACTCGGCTTATGAAATATTGAGGACCTTCGCTTTGCCTTGTGAACATTTTGGAGAATTTTGTTAGCCACACAGTAACTGAAGTTGACCTAACTTTGTTTCCGCTCGTTCTTTTTCCACTCTTTGAGGTCCCAGTCTGATAAGACAGCATACCTCTGTGAGATAGTCCTCCAGCTGAGAGGCAATGTCCACCTCCCAATTCTTAGTCAGGTCCCGGATTGGTTGCAGCAGGTGCATGAACCGGGTTTCCGTGTCCCCCTGGGTCATCTTGCTTCACAAATCTGGTGTTAGGAAACCAGACTTAAATTAAATAAGAAAATAAGCCAACAACTCTTGAACTTGGATTGTATTGTAACTATTGTCAACAAACCGTCATCAACATCACAAAGTAGTACTCATCCATAGATGTGTGCGGCACTTCAGCGTGTTTCACAGAAATGTGTTATTTTCCTTTTCATGAAGTAGCACTCGTTGCCGTGCAATACGTGCTCTGTGAATTGTTATTTTCAGGAATTGACCTTTTCCTTAATTTAACCAGTTAAAACGAGTTTTAAGAGCATCTTGTAGTTAGTCACATACTGTATTTACGGGTGAATCAAATCATTTTAGACCTTTCAAAGCATTTTTATCCATGCTATATTGACAAAACAGACGAGTGCTACTTCATGAAAATGAAAATCATTCAATGCATCAGTACCAAGTGCGCGCGCACAGTTGAGCGCTACTTTGTGAAACCGAAATTGCTGTAAACACGTTTTTCACAAAGTAGCACGCAAGTACAGTTGAGTGCTACTTCCTGGTGTTGGTGACAATTTACACATAAATACAAGTTCTGCAAAATTATACTATCGGACCATTTGTGCCAGCGATTGTAGGTCAGCTCACCCCCTGGCCGACTCGCCCCTTACCAGCTTGCCCCTACCAACTCGCCCCCTGACCAAGTCGCCCCCTGGCCAACTCGCCCCCTAGCCAACTCGCCCCTGACCCACTCGCCTCCTGACTGACTCGCTCCCTGGCCAACTCACTCCCCTAAGTTTGCCAAGCACGTATGGCCGGCCCATTCACCATTTAACAAAAACACAATCAGTCAGAGATGGAATCTGTGAATGCTGCTCGTAAAAATAGGTTCTGGGGTTCGTAGCAGGCACTCAAAGTTGAGAATTATGAAAGTTAAACTTTTTAAAGCTTGCTGGATGTTTACTTTCTGTGGAATTTGGGGTAAACTTTTCTTTTAGATATTGATAAAACTAATTCAGTATCATTGTGTGTATGGGCCATCTGCCCAGCTGCGTCCCTTCTGCGGACCTCAGTCACATACCCAAATATTGATGGGATGGGGAGTTCGAAGTTGTTAAACCTGAGGTTATGTCTGATGTACAAATAACCTAATCAGACAGTGGACGTGGGAAGCGCTAAGATTTTTGAATAAATAAGTGATAAGTGGTGATGTCCAAATATCCATCACCGTCTGTGAGTTGTTCTTGTTGCGTCGTTGGTTTGAACCATTCAGTTTTTTTTTTACACAATGGGCAAGCCATACTTGCTTGACGTTCCTAGGGGGCGAGTTGGTAAGGGGCGAGTCGATCAAGGGACGAGTTGACCTGACAGCGTGCCAGCGACACCCAGTGTCATGACTATTTCTTATGAAGAGCACATATTGTCATGAACAGCCGACGCTTATTTCTTTTAGATAGGCAAGCCAGCATTGAACTGATATCATTTTATTACATTCACTGGCTGGCATAGCGAACACCAACATCCTTTCCCTATTACAGGCATAATCCTACCCCAGAACTGTGGGGTCCCACATCCCTCCCGCTCCCACGAAGGGAGCGGGGTGAACGTCAGACCAAAAAGTTCTGGGGGTAGGAGTGTGGGGTCCCACATCCGCCCCGCTCCCTTCGTGGGAGTGGGGCGGACGTCTGACCGTACAGTTCTGGGGGTAGGCCTGATGCATGAGGTAGCCTAGCTGGGGATGGAGTAATGTCTAAATCACTGGCATGACTGGGCTCAATTGCAGAATACTCCATCACCTCGCATGATCAACCTCAGCCAGTTACAGGTCAAGGAATTTTCATCTCGTACCCACCATGCCCACGAGTTATTCAAGGCATACCAGGGTCCGCAGGGATCATTTTTTGGAGTGGCGGGGTTTTCTGCTATTGCTTCAGACTATCAAACTTGAAAGTCGAATTGATGACACAGTTGGTAGTTTCACAAAACTGAGTGATTGGGTTCGATGATCACAGTACACAGCGCCCTCTCACTCATTATAGGCCTAGCCTAGCCTACTACACCGCGGTCATGGAGGTGAACAAATCGCCACTCACTGCATGATCTGGGATTTCACTCCGTTCTGGAGCACGTAAAAGAGGTGTTCGATTGCTACATTAAAATAAACATTTACCTCTGATCATCTATTCAGACAGGACCAGAATGAGTAATTACTTGTCCTTGAAAAGGGCCGATCAGACGCATTCTCAACTACGCAACTTCGTCAAGTAGTGTGGTCCATTTTGTTTTGGAACTCCCGCGCCATGAAGTCTTCCGTAATGTTTGTTACATGCGAGTTCATTGGTCATTGTCTGATGAAATTCACGTCAATATCCAATAGCATAACAGTATGGGCTATCACAAAGTTTTTCCCAGATTAGAATTATATCACTCCGCAAACCCTCATTTCATCGAAAATATCTCTTTAAAAAGCCCATTGTCAAACTATTAAGAACAGAAAACTATAATTTTCAATTTAAGAATCTGTACAGAAAGATTTTTTGAATTTTTTTTTTAAATGTGTTTTCGCTCCAAATGTGGATATTTTCGGCTTGTAAAAATGACGCGGATGATGAGGCCATTTTGTCTGTCGTGTTCCAACGGGCGCGGGACCGTCAACGCAAAATGCACGGGCCGCACTACTACTACACAGTGGTTTAAAATCGTACCTGACCCGGACATCAGAGAATACAGTCGAAATACTTCGACATACATTTATAATAACAATTACAAAGGTATTTGGAAGTTATTTAGAGTCTGCCGGGTACTCAAGTTAGACGAAGGAAGGTGTTTCTGAGACGCGATATGGAAAAAGCTCGCCAAAATCGTCCGTCGTGAGTAAACGACAGCGCCCTCTGTTGACAAGGTTTTCTGAAGAAATGTCTCTCGCGCGCCACAATTTGCTTCGTGGATGTTTCACGCATTACAAACGGATAGTCACGTTATTTGATATCAAAAGTGGCAAAATGTGTTTCATCACAAAATAAGGAAAAATCGTTGCAAAACAAGAACAAAACATACTTTTGTGTTCTCTGAGCTGTTCTTACAGAAGTGTAAGTTTATTGCTGTATCTTGCTCTCTGTTTCGCTGAGTGGTCTCTAAATGAAATAATAGGGTCATTCCACGAAGTTGAGACACGCCTTGTGACAGTGTCCCTTGTTACATAAACAACCCTTACAGCCTGTTATTTTTACATTACCACAGAGTTAACTCATATTACTATGCAAGGATAAAGCACAACCTGCAAGAACCTTGCAAAATTTATATCAATGTCAATTTCGAATCCACATGCTGGAAAAATATGTTTAAGGTTGCGGATGTAACAAGGAACACCGTCACAAAGTGTGTCTCAACTTTGTGGAATGACCCAATAGCAAAAGTAACAAGGTATGTTGATTATTTTAATTTCTTTCAAACCGAGCAGGCCCACGTAAATAAATATCGCTGTGATTCCTCCAGCTGATCTTTTCTCCAGGAAACAATATATAAAATGTTACCTGTCAGAGTAGGTTATCTAGATGAGGAATGAATTAAAATGTTTGTCTTAGATGTGGACTCCGAAATCTGTCATTTTCTTGGGGCAGGAGCGAACATGATGATCCCCGTCGCAGTATGTACAGTTGTTGGTGTAACGAAAGGAGCGCACTACTGGGTCGGATTTCGGCCATAAACGATGAAAGACGTCAGTCAAATTATCTTCTTGGGTCGTTTTCCGAGACAATTGCTCTCTTAAAACGAAGCTGGTTCCTGTCTAGCTGTAGCGACGACGTTGAACGCGCGATAGCAATCCCGTGCAATGTGTTGTACGAATGTCGGCATCAGAGGGCGCTGTTTATTTCTTCGTCAACGCGCGTTAATTCCGGCCGAGGACTGCTCACAAAATTATTTTTTTCGGCACAACGATGAATTGCGGCAATTTTCCGCTTGATTATCTTTGTAGCTAAAACATCAATTTACCAATTTATGAATAAAGTAAACATTTTCGCCATGGCCGTTAATGGCCGATTTTAAGTATGTATCATCAAAGACATTGGTGAGTATATTAAGCTAATTTGAAAACTGCGACATAATTTACCATTCCAAGTTGCAGCGAATTTTTGCACTTTCAACTAGATATTTCACATCAAAGGTCACATCATCTGAAAGAGTGTTAAATAGGCTACAAAATAACGTAAAGGTTTATTACTAGATATTAGATTATCTAATAGAAAACAGGGGTTTTAATGTTGCATGAAAGTTCCCACTGTAAAATGTCCAACCCAGAACAAGAAAGTCATCATTACGAAAAATAGTGAATTAAACAAGAAATATCATGGATGAAAACGTTTCAAGAGCAAAAATAATTTTATTAGATACCACTGAACAGAAAAAAAGCATAAACTCAAGAATTTTTTTTTTTACAAATGTCTGCATCCTAAACCACTGTGTACTAATACATGGCGGGCCGGGTCTGAACGCCGCATACGACGCTTTTTTATGCCTTGAATTTGAGAGATTAGTCGTTCAATTGTAATTGTTAAATTTTAAAGGAAATAAAGATGTGTAGCTTATGGCTTGATTAAATGATCTCTGATTGCTCACATGACAGCAGCAACTCATGAAAAAAATGATATACATGTTCTTATTCCTGCATGGAAATATCATTAACTCTCCATCTAAAAGTGCTCAGTCATAAAAGAATGACAAATACTATATACTCGACTGACACTGTTATCACAGATTCGAGGGGAGGTCTGAATTACGCACTCCCGAGGACCCAAGGAGAGGTTAGGCCTCAAAATCACCATGTGAGTCGCCAGAACTTTTTTTTTGGGGGGGCAAATCCCTTTCTCCCGGGGAAAATTTCCAGGGGACAACGCACTCTTCGGCTTAAAAATCATAAAAGCTGCAGGGATTCAATCCTGTTAAGTAAAGTGATAATTTTCATCCACTTTCATCTCTTTTCCCCGGATTTCGTAAGCTGCCCTCCCCCTTGTTTTCCAGGGTTGGGGTGCGGGGTTGGAGCAAGCGCCTCTTGCCCCCCTGCGACGCATACGGAAGTTTTTTTTTCCTTCTGTATTCGATATACTATGCATCCAAACTACCTCCACGGTGCATCACCACACCGTACCCGACCGCGTATTTTTTTATTTACACCTTAGCCTAGGGTTTTTTAGCTCTGGTAGACTGAACCAGCCAGAGCGAGCGCACCACAGAAAAAAAACCCAGCTACGATGTGGATAAAAAATACGCCACCCGGCCGGCACCAGCGTGAGCTCCTACATGAAGGTTGCGCAGGTGGCCTCGTCCCCACGATGGCAAGTAGTACGCATCGCTTCTAGGTTGTTATTAGTACAAGACGGAAACAAGGTTGATATCGTTCATAAAGTCCACGTGTCGACTGTACATGTATATGTACATGTACAACATGTACATGTACATTCTACATCATCCATGCTCTTCATGTCCTTGTCCATATGTACGGGGACCCATGTACGTATCCACACATTATCGCATCACGATACGATCCATCACTAGACGCTGGCCGAGAGAAGAGGGAGTGCAAGTCGCGCTGAGCATTTAAATTTTTGAATGGTAGGCATAATTGCAGACGTGATAGACTTGACATAACACGTTTAAATAAATTGCTTTACCTTCTCGTTTTACAAGGGTAAGACTAGGATGACTTGGGCCTTGTTTTTACTATAGTAATATTGTGATTGTATTAAATTTTACTACACTGTGCCAGTGCTAGCACTAGTACTAGGGCTATTTAGGCTAATGAAACTACATTATTTATTGTTTTTCATCAGCTCTTGCATGTGATTTTGGCCCAGCATTAAAAGAATTTCATTATTTAAAGATTTAAAGGCAAAACATGCCGCAAAATCCAAATCCCAACATTGAAGTTACGTTCAAAACATGCCGGAACGGGCAGCAAAAATTCAAGCCTTGTTGGAATGCAATATCCGGTCTTGCACCAAGACTTTACCTCAGCAGGATCAACAACCACACTGGCCGCAATCTAACTGTCAAACAGCATCAGACCAGCACACAATCATGAGTGACAGAGCCACATAGGCCTTGTGCATGTGAAAAGGGTATTATTTTTCCATGATAGGAAAGAATGAATAATGAAAAAAAATCTGCTTCTAAATTTGAAAACCCTGTCGTGAAAACAATAAATCAAGTTTCACAGGGCCTAGCGGGGAAAATATTGAACCATTTTGCTTAATGCCTGAGAAAGCACAGACTTAACTTTTCCAGACCAGTCTCATGGGGTTTGTGCTTAGGGCATCAACAATGTTGTAGCTAAGCTTGTACTAGTTTCAATAGTGGGGAGCACTAGGGGGCATCAGCACCTAAGGGGCACCTGGAGGGTACCAGGAATTTGTGGGGGGGGGCACGTGCTGGTTTTCAAGTAACATGGAACTCTTTCTACATGTTCTGTTCAGTTTTTGTATGCTTGTAAACTGAGTCAAACTCTAAGTCTGACCAGGGTCTGACTATTGCTCCAATTTTCATCATGATTCATACAGACATGATGTGACAGAGTTCTCCATCCTTCATAAACACAGCCCATCAAGTACGCTCTCGGAGTCCAGGTCATAATGGCCAGAATACAGGCAACCAAGGACCTGTTCCTTCGCTCCATGTCTGCCATCTACCTCTTTGCCTTTGCGTCGCTGTACGTGCAGATACCAGGTGGGTAGATAAAACACCGTGGTAAGCAGAAAGCACTCCTGAGTCATCAGTACAAAGAATCGTCAGTCTGCAGCACGCACCCCTAGATGGGTCTCCTTGTTTTGCCACTCTCCAAGAAAGCTCAGAGAGGTTGAAATTAGGAGCCCCATAGTTTCAGGAGTGTGTTTTAGGAAAAAATTAAAATATATTTGAAAGCATATCTCAAGGTATTACAAGGAAACTTTAATGGCAATTTAATGCGTATAGGCCAAAAGTATGATGCAAAATCGTTTTGCCTTGTGATTACTTTGGGTAAAAAAAAGGTGTTTGCTTAAGTGCCAATTTGGTAAAAATTAAGTAGTTGTATAAGTCTGATCGAATGGAAGGTCAAATATTGGAATATTCAATTATTCAAAGTGACTCAGCTTTAAACCATTTAGGGGATCTAGGGCAGATTATGCTGATGCTAGTATCCTAGTTTGTATTTTGTGAAATTACCACCCAGGTCTGTATGGGGACAACGGCATCCTGCCGGCCAGGGTTGTTTTGAAGCCGGACGGCCGCCCGGCAGAGAAACGTTTTCAGGGGCGCCCCTCACTCCTGTGGCTGCTGCCCCAACTAGGGCTGGACACCCAGGAAGGGATGGACCTCGTCTGTATCCTGGGCTGTGTCTTTGCAGTGGTTGGCCTGATGTCGCAACGGATGAGAGACAGCGTCGTGTTTGCTCTTCTGTGGTTCCTGTACACATCGGTTTACCAGGTACCATCTGAGAAGTTCCTACTTTGCTGTCGCGATTTTCTTTCCTTTCTTGTTTTGACGGAGTTACGATACTGTGTGTCACCAAGGGGCTACTGCAGAGATACCCATTTCACAATTCATTATGGGAAAAAAATTGACATGCCTTCCATGTTCTGACTACATGTGTACATATATATCCTGCAGTAAACTTGGGTAGTTTCTACGTTAATGTCTTAACTGTACATCACATGAGGACTCATTGGTTGAAAAGAGCCGTGCATGTTAGTGGGGCGTGTTAATTTTTGTTGGTATAGCAACGTGACCATCGCATGTGAATTTCATTGGCATTTGTGAACCAGCAAAGTGCTTTTCCCACCATTGAGCCTGGGTTGGAAGGAAAATTGCACCCTCTCGTGGTGCTGGCATCAGTTGGTAAAGTTACCAGATTTTCACAAATGGCTGTATAAAGGTTACAGACTGCAGTGTGTTGATAAACCGTGATAGTATTGGTCAATGGTTTTTAAAGGGATCAAGATGTTAGTTTTGTATATATTCCACTTTTAGAAGATTTTCATTTCACTTAGGTCCCCAAGTGTGCATGCTTTTTTTTTACCCTCCCAGGTGGGCCAGACTTTTCTCTGGTTCCAGTGGGACATCCTGCTTCTGGAGGCAGGGTTCCTGACCATCATTGTCGCGCCCTTCCACCTCCGCAAATGGCGGCGGCCAGCCATAGCCCAGCATGATACCATCACACTCTGGTTGGTGCGCTGGCTGCTCTTCCGGCTCATGTTTGCCTCAGGTGTGGTCAAGCTGACCAGCATGTGCCCTACGTGGTGGGGGCTGACAGCACTGGACTGGCACTACGAGTCGCAGGTGAGAGTCCTCTGACAATACAGCTGCATTCGTGTGTGTTGCTTTACATATTTGTGCATTATGCCTGGATTACATGGCACAAACAGTCACCGCTTACCCTTCTGTAATCTTCATATGACCATGCAACGCAAGAGTATTCTCCAATCAAAATTGAGTTTGCATCTCTTTGTCATATTTTACACTTGTCAAAAGTTGTTATCTCGTTCTCATACTTGATGTTAGATTTAAATGTTGGATTTGGTCAGTGACAGATAGTTCTCAGACACATCTCCCAAACAGGTTACCGTTTATATGTTTAGTGTCTATTTCTTTACTTTGCATGTATCTTGATCTGTTTAACTAGTGCATCCCAACGCCTCTGGCCTGGTACGCCCACCAGTTACCGCAGTGGTTTCAGAAGCTTAGCGTTGCCATGGTCTACCTGATAGAATGCGCCACGCCGTTCCTTTTCTTCGTTCCAGTCCGGAACCTCAGGCTGTTCTCTTGGTTCTCGCAAGTAATGAATCAAGCCAACGTGTTGGTGGCAGCCACACAGCTTGTTCCAGCATTGTTGGAAGCTTTTTATGGCAGAGTTGCAAACACAGAATATTTTCATGAGGGTGCGCTCTTTTTGGAAGGAGTGTCAGCTGTGATAAGAACCTGTGGTCAGAAAGGTCTCCACATTTATCGAACAGCCTGCTCTGTATGAGCAGAGGCAAGAGTTCCAAACGAGGCTTTGCCGCTTTCCAGGGCTTACACTTCTTCCCAAAGGAGATTGTGTCCGTGTTGTACCAGCAGACAGCGTTCTTTCTATAATCTGTTTTAGCTTTAGTGAGCTGGGGGGGGTGTTTGAATTTGTCAGTTCCAACCCCACCTCGCACATTTTTTAAATAGCAATGCCACACACATAGAACAGGATAGAAGAGCTTGGCAGAAGTATAAGGCAGCAGTTACAAAGTTCATGTTAACTTTCAGTAAACTATGCTAGCTGTCCACATCTTGTTAGCAAAGTTCAACTATTTCTTTGTCTACCTTCTGTTTTTCATGTGGCCAGATCTTGTTGCAAGTTCTCATCATGCTGTCCGGCAACTACAATTTCTTCAACTTGCTGACAGTGACGCTGTGCATCCCTCTGCTGGATGACCAGTTCCTGGGCAAAGATAAAGCAGCTGCCATGAGTATGCTTGAAATATTTGCTTGTGCCTCAACTCTTTATGCCATTGTTGAAGTTTGAACAGCTCAAGAACGTCTCGTCGGCAGCTCTCACACTGGGTCTGCGGATGGATACCGGTGGTATTTTCAATTACAAAGCAGCCACTGTCAAGTTACAACACAGACCACTCATGAACTGTGACAAAGACATTCCTACATCATCACTTGTCCATTACACATGGCCAGACTTGTGAACTTACTTGTGTTATTGCTTAGCACTGTGCGTCCCCTTGGAAAAGTAAGTCCCCCTCCCAGAGTACCCCTTACCTGACGAATTGACCCATCAGACTGAATTCAAGAACATACCCACAAATGCCAAGTGTATCTAACCCTACAGTCACGTTGGTTTGTCTTGTCTTAGGTAATTCTTTCATAGCTAGAGTGGGCCGTGCCTTGACTAAGTTGGTGTCCTTTGCAGTCTATGCCTTCATGGTGTATGGGATGATCAGACTGTTCAATCTTAGAGTGAACTCTGATAAATACAGCATAGAAGCTGAAGTAGGTAAGTGGTGCGCATCACACTGAAAGTGCTGCATCAGATTTGGCTGCTGTCATCTGGGCTCGCAATTGGCTAATCTGCAGACGAGATCACTATATTTTCATGGGAGAACACCCCAGTAATAATGAAAGCAATGTAACAGCTTCTGCTCAAGATCCAAGAAGATTTTTCTGTTCCTAAAGTTGTTTGACTCTTATTCCAGATTATTCCCAGTGCCATTTCAGCTATTAGAACTGTGCATGAATTCTTTTCCAGTTAAAATCCATGCCTGAAAGTTGCTGAGTAGTGGTGTAGCATGGGGGGTGGGGGTGGCACGTGCCTTCCCACAAATTCCTGGTGCCACCCAGGTGCCCCCCACTGAAAAAAAGAGTTGAATGGATATTGAACAAGGCTCACAAAAACTTGCCCCCCAAAAATGCACCACTGAAAGCTGGTGCTCCCCATAAGATGCTGGTCCCCCTTTTGTGCCCCCACTGGTAAAATCCTAGCTACGCCACTGTTGCTGAGCAGAATTGCCATCTAACCATGTGACTAGCTTTGTTAGTGTTATTTAATTTCTTATTTTCCACTGTGCAGCCTTCTCTGAGGACAGCTTCTTTGATGGACTGAGAGAGATCATGCCGTATACGATATGGATGGGCAAGATCTCATTGAGTGCTGAAATCCTCATGGCTCTGTGGAGGTAACCAAGCTTACATTGCATTATTTAAACTCTGATTTGTGTTATAAAGTGCACTAAAAATGTAGCTTGAATTTTTTTAATATTTTGCATTCTGATGTTTATAGATCTGTCTCACAAGAGCGAGGAATTCTGGCCAAGTTGTGGTCTGTCGGCCAGTGCGTGGTGTTTACTGGTTTAGCCGTCTACATGTTCACAATCAGCCTGGTGAGTCATGCTTTTCTTTAGTTTTCCAACTTACTGAGTTCTAAGTACTGCTAGGAACCATTTCCATGGCAAGGCAGTGAAAATGTACTGTATGGGGAACTCCTGCTCGTCATGCATCCCTTGTTTTCTTACATGGGCCAAAGGGACATGCCCAGTTGTATGGATTTTACGGAGCATTATCTGTTTCTGTGTCCAAGGTGCCACACAGCGTCGTTGATCGGACAGCATCAGCCAGCATTTCCCCTGAGGTGCGGCAACTCCATGACAACGCCCAGACACTAAACTTGGTCCACTCCTATGGCCTGTTCAGAAGGATGACTGGGGTCGGGGGTCGACCAGAAGTCATCATGGAGGGGAGTAACGACCCTCGCGCAGGATGGAAGGTATTGTCACGACAAGTTTTTGTCCTGAGTGGTTAGCCCTCAGTCAGTCCTTTATATTGACATTTTCAATGTTGAGAGGAATTTCCCTACTGAGGTTGAGTTCATCCTGGAGAAACCGCACTCTCTGCCATACTGGTGAGAACAAGTGACTTGGCTGTTTAACACTTGTTGCATCACACAATTTGAATACACCGACCTTTTCTAAGGAAAGCCTTTTTTTAATGGATGAACAACACAGGTTAGTAACATCAATAGATACTTAGAGGCACATCTTAAATGGATAGGAGTAATGCAAAACATGATACAGAAAATGGACGAATGAGAAGGAAGTGTGATTTTGATGCAGTACTTAGTACTCTATGTAGTGCTACGGGAACATGTTCAGAATAATGCAAATAGGTAATTACAAAGGGAAATACAAAGTCCGCTGGGTTCGGTGGTGGTGAACCCTCTAACAACTTCTTTCGACTGTAGCAGTTTAAAACTTAAGGCGTCAGTGTAAATGGAAAGATCTGTGGCAGTATTCCAAGAACCTGCTTTCTACTAGCTGCCCAGAAGAGTTGGTCTTTTGACAATATTGTAAACCGTCATGTGTTTTCCAACAGGCCTATGAGTTCTTGTACAAACCAGGAAATGTAAGCATAGCGCCACCATTTGTGGCACCCCACCAGCCTCGGCTTGACTGGCAGATGTGGTTTGCCGCCCTGGGAAGCTACGAGCGGGCTCCGTGGTTCGTCAACTTTGCCTACAGGCTTTTGGAAGGCAGACCAGAAGGTGAGGATGTGGATTTTCTTGAACTGACGGCATTTTTACTGAGGTGACACATGTTTTAAACTTGAGGCCAGAGTAGATCTCCTTGTCACAACACCCCATTGATCGAAGAGGCATTTGCTGTGCCCATACAACCTGCAAAGAAGCACAATTTGGGGGTATACTGATCAACATGCCATGTTACTTACTTTCTGACTCTTCTCAGAGCCAGCTGCTATAACTGAGGCATTTTTTTCTCCGCAGTTTTGGATTTGATAGCCAGCAATCCCTTTCCAGAGAAACCTCCGAAGTTCATCCGAGCAAACCTGTACACATATCACTACACCACTTTCAAGTAAGTACCAAATTTTTGTTAATTGGTGGTGCAAAGTTTAAACATTCAGTACAGTGTCTTGTGAAACAAGAAATCACTAAAATTTGTTAGTTAGACACAATATCATTTAGACATATTGAACGTACCATACTGATGAATTATGAAGCAAGTTTTAAAATTCAGTTTGAATTTTTGTTTGATTTTTAAATAATCTTTTTTCTCTGGATTCATTGATGGTGCAGTTTAATCTCAAATGCTTTCATTGTTTTGATGAAGTTTTGATAGTTCTGGCTCTCCCAGCAATGTTTGCAAAATCTGAATGTTTCACGGTCAGTTGTGAAAGATTGTTTTAACATGATCAGTTAAGTTGGACATTTCGTGCAGGATTGGCCAATTGTGTAGAGCAATCAGACAATCATGCAGATTGGCCAATCACGCCTGTTGGCCAATTGTACTCAGTGGCGGATTATGCCCATGGGTTTTTATTTCCATTTATTTTGACAGGTCTGGCTCTCCTTCATGGTGGAAGAGGAAATTTGAACGGGAGTACATGCCACCCATATCCAAAGAGACGTCTGGACTTAAAGAACACCTGAAACGCAGTGGAATAGTCCAGGTACATGTACATGCGTAAGAAAGACTGCTAATTTCTCCAATCCCCATCAGTGGGTGTTCTTGTCAAAACAAAGATGGCATGAAGCAGACAAATATTGAGCAGCTCAGAGTGAAACAAGATTATTATTGCAAGGTAAAAATCAGGACTTTCCTTTTTCCTGAGATAAAGCCAAGTGAAATGGAGATGTCCAGATACTGACGAGTGATTACATTCCTCTCCTTTTGCAATTTGCAACCACTCAAGATTTATTGTATCGCTGCATGGATTAGTCCTTTAAATCAATATCCAAAACGAATTTGAGCTCTGGTAGATTTTTCAACGTTGCTGCATTGTGTGGGCTTGTCAAGCAGCACGAATCTGGTCACAACCTTCTCCCCAGGCTTTGGTCTCTGATGCTTTGCTGTTCAAATTAGTGAAGGTAAACTGTTCAAAATAGCCAAAGTGTTGAATGTTAGATACTGTTCTACATGGACAAGTGAGACTTTTTGAGCCCTGGCAGCAATAATGAATGTCATGTGATTTAAGTTGCATTTGTCAAATGACAACAATCTGCGTGTCAGTGATGAATACGATATTGGTCAATACGCATAACTAAACATTCAGTCAATCTTACTGCTCGATTTGCCAGTAATTCTGCATTTGGCCACTTCGTCTGCCATCTGTCTAATTCACTGTCTGTTGTGAAAGATTGCTTCAACATGATCAGTTAAGTTGGACATTTCGTGCAGGATTGGCCAATTGTGTAGAGCAATCAGGCAATCATGCCTGTTGGCCAATTGTACTCAGTGGCGGATTGCGCCCATGGGCTGATTGTGCCCAACGTAAGACTTCCTAGCATGGTACAACTGCAGTGTGGCTTCTCATTCCGGTCGACAGAAGATCCCTGGTAAACTTGAAGTTACATTTTCTTCAATTCACTTTTCTCTCTTCTGGTACAGGAAAGCCCTAAGAGAGGCTCGAAAAAAAAGACCCAAGAACCTCAGGACAATGCGCTGAAGAGATTGTTGGCGATTGCAAGAAGTTTCTTTGGAGTGCTCAAAGGACCAACCCTTATTTTCTCCCTGTTCCTACCTGCTGTGGTCGTAAGTGTAGCAAGCTGAACACAATGGAAAGAAGAAGAAAAAGAAGAAAAAAAACTAGAGTTGAAGTCAGCAATTTGATCAACTGAGCCTTGAAAGTAGTATTTACCCTGCTACCTGGGTGCGATTTCATTGAACTGCCAAATTTTTCTGAGTCTCAGTTAAAAATTAGGCTAGGATCAGACATAAAACTGTCAATTTCTATTAATATTTGGCTGATAGATGTTTCTATTTGATTGCCTGCTCCGTGGAAATGATTGGCTTACACGTAAAGAAGGGGAAGGGAAGAGCGTAGATTTTACAATTTGTGTTATGTTTTTTTAGTTTTACTTTTAGACTTTCGAAGTTGAAATCCAGAGTCACCGGTCAGTCACATGTCAGAACATTTATCAAAAAATTTAGGTCTAATTTCATCTGTCATGCACGAGAAAAAGGCAAGGAACAGAGTAAAAACGCTGAAAAGAATGACATCTGTCAAAGTTGTTATTTCTGTGAATGGTTTGACTTCTGATGGACTTTGTGATTGCCTTCTTATGGACTCAATGACAATTCTCATTCGCAGCACGCCATTTGATTTCAGAGTCAAAGGGCCACCCATTTAATTACATTATACAGTTGGTATTCGCTGTAGGAGTTAAAATCATATAAGGGAGGGTTAGAAAAGAGACGGGAGTATGAATACTGTCGTTCCACCATCTTGGTTTGTGTACCTAGAAGGTATTGATAGACTACTGGTCCGTTGACATGTACATTGTTAAAGGGTAGCAGGAAGGAATTTGTCTTCACAATTTGTCTGCAAGTTGAGACTCCTAGGTTAAATGCATCGAAACGTGCATTTTTTTTTACTGGCAACTGCGTGTGCTGTTGCTATGATGTCATTTGTGGAAAACATTGTTCAGTGCATAGGTTTTCTGTCCCAATTATGAATCAAAGGTTTACTCATAGTAAACATTTCTGAGAAAGGGTTACACGCTTGTTTATTGTGATGTACTTAAACGACAATGAACCAAAAAGGCAGCAAAGTACCCTTTTGTAATGGTAAAACAAAAAATTTAAAAAGACGCTTACTGAGATTGACACAAAGGTGCGTTTTTGCGGTTCATATTAAAACACCCCCCCCCCAAAAAAAATTAAATTTTAGATTCCCCTTACCTTTTAGGCATGCTTGCACGTTGTAAGTCACAGCTCCTGGCGAAAAAGGATGTGTGCATGCGTTGTTGCGACTTGTGGTGCCACCATAACAATGGCATTAAATATATGATCATTAGTCTGTGGGTTGACCAATGCTAGGAGGAAAGTGTGAACACAATATCAAAGGCTGCATCCTGGATAGAAAGATAATGTCGTCCAGAGTTGTCAATAAGATAATTGGATAATGATGATAGAAGAATCCGGCTTTGTACAAAGAGTATTTCTTTTCGTTCTCAACTCTAAAGTATCAGGCTCACACTGTCTTTAAACTCTTGTCTTTTTTGGTAAATCGATTGTTATTTCATCAATTTTTGACACAGATGTGTAATTTGTAGACTAATCTATGCACTTTACTGAAATATCACTCTTACGCATCGTTTAAAACGGCTCACTTTACTAAGCAAACAATCAGTGAGGTAATATGTTCAGGGAACAATCAGACCATTGATTGTAATACATTCTGTGAATAGTTACATGTTTTATAAATAGCCCTAAAGGTGTTAATTTTTTTATCACGAATATACTTTGTCAAAGACAATTGATAAGTTTCATATTAATATCCACTGTAAAGTGGGTTGATTAGTTCAGAAATTGTATTGTAAGGACGCAGACATTTTGTCAAGTATACCACGAGTGGCTAGAAATAATTATGTACAGACTTCCTTAATTTTATGAACTGTTTGGAATTAGCAGTTAACAGAATACAAACTGTCTTCAGAAACGGTGTTTGTAAAGGTCGTTATTTATTAAAGTTACTTCATGTAAGGAACCGGACACGCATGATACGCTAAAGAAAACTGGTCGTGGATGTAACGGGCACCATACCATTTTGATCCAGGTTTAATTAAAGTACGTCTTGTGCCATTTTCCCTCCAAATAAATAACTGAGAACACAACACACATTATTAAACCTTGTAAGATAAATGAAGAAGAGGCTGTTGACAATATTTTTGGAAGGTTAATATGCAAAACAAAAAGAAACCTCACACGTTTAAACAAAGTACACCGAAAGCAATAATGTGAAGTCACTCTACCCGAGCTACCGAAAAAGACCAGTTAACTACAATGATAGGAAAATGGGGACAGCAGGCTGAGGTACGACGAAAACTAGCTTTTAAAAGGCGGAATATCAGCTGAAATCAATGAAGAATGTTACCCTTTTAGAGACGCAAAAATATTACCCTTAAAATCCATTCACAGCAAAGAGGGTGTGCTCATTACTTTCCCATGATGTACTTTGCGTCGGGGATATATTAATTAGTCAAAACACAAAATCTTTCGACCCTTTCCAAACGCGCGTTGGTTCGTCAGATTTCGTGCACCCGATTGGCCAACGTGTTGCAAACTCTTGGAGGCGCACTATTGTGAATCGCCATATGGTGGGCTTTTATTCTGCTTACTTACGCATATTCTCATTGGTGTACAGGCAAATAAAGTCCCACGATTAAAACTATAGGACTGTATATGAACTCGACATCGCGTTAAATTTGCATTACCATGACCTTTCCTTTGCATAATTAAACCATATTTGGCAATGCACCCCTGGCAACATTAAAGGACATAAAACATAACTGGCTGACCTTCACTTACTAGACGCCTCTATGCGCTGAAGTCGTCCATGCAGCAGGGGTTGGGGCTTCGTCTTTGGACTTTACATTTCTAATAATTTCCTTCTTTTAGTTGGCCTTTTTAAAAGATATGCTATACGTCTGTTGTCTCCGTATTAAATATTCATTGACAATTTGTTTTAGAGCAGAGCAATCTTTGTGCGATAATTGGTATAAATGATATAAACTGCATGGCGCCTATGATGGCGAATCCAACCTCGAAGCTGCCCCTGTGGTCAAATAGCCAACCTGGATACGGGAGAAGAAACGAACAAAACAATGAGCAAACGTGGGAAAATAGCCATGCCTAATAAGGGAAACGAGTCAGACCGAAGTCTGGGAGGAAGGAAACATTTATAACGATGAAAGACGGACGTTTCAGGTAATTTATCACACCGAGAGAGGTATGAGGTGAATTTCTAATATGTTGTTCATGACTTCTACATCAAGGATTAGAACAAACCTTAACTTAAATTTCTGGTTACAGGCTAAGTGCGGGATAAAAGAAAGGTTCGAGACAAGGTTTTGTGTTGCAGAGGTCTTTTTAAAATAAACTATGCACAGCATACTTTGTTTTGTCGAACGGACACCTAATTTAGCAACTTTATGCTATTGCTGAATTCAGAATCATGTTTCATCGCACAACTCGAAAGGTGCTTTTTTAATTCTTTGGATTTTGTCTAATTCTAAAGTGATGTTTCAAAAGGCAAACTTTACAGTTTCTGAGTATGCAGTTTTAGAGTTGAATTAAATTGATTCTGAAAAAGAACTACAGTTGAACTTGCAGGCCTACTGTTTATCTCAGTCAGTTTGTTACAAGGTGCTGATTCTATTACATCTATAAAAGTATTTCTATTGTGCAAGTTTTTCCAATGACCTCCTGTGCAAAAAACGCAATTGAGTTTATCTCCCCAACACACCTTCGAGATAAACTGAAGTCTTCAGGTTTGAAAAAACAGTCCAAGATTTGTTCTAATGACATTAACAAAAATTCATTAGACATTCTTTTGGGAGAAATTAAACGTCGTTGCTTTTTTGTTAAGTCCTTTGGGGGGGGGGCTCCGTTTACAAGAAATATTTCTGCATCCGAAAGGACCACCAGCTATTTTTCCTCTTCAAGATATTACCCAATTATTATTTTTTGTTTTAATTTCATACCTGGAATGAAGCCCCCCATTAATTTGGAGGCGCTCGTGAAGAAGGTCGTCCAACCGACGGCGTAAGGAAATTTCTCGTTACTGATAACTTCCTTCAGCACGACCGTCACCAAGGTGTACGAGCAGCCCAGTGCTAACATTAGGACCGTGGCGTTGGCCGTCATCAACCAGCTGGTAGTCATCCAGGCACCGATGCAAAGCGGCACCGCAATGAAAGGAATCGATAACATAAGGCAGCCCATACTCGACAGTATCTGCTTGAAAACGACCAAGCTACCGACAAGGATACCAATGATATGACCAACTCCTGCTACTGTAACCATAAAAGAGGCAATCTCTCCTGAAAACCCCCTGTCCTCTGCATTTGGAACAAAATAAATCACCCAGGCCATCAAGGCGATTTTATTGATGATATTTATTAGTGTCACAGCCCAAAAATTGAAGTCTAATAGCACGGACAGACAAAAAATGGGTTCCATACGTCGATAGAAGGACTTCAGTGGCAGCAGAAGGCGGTGGGGACTCAATTCTTGTTGTTTTCTTTCTGTGTCGGGGCATCTGTCACCATTTGGCAGTGACTGGTAGCCATTTTTGAGATTTGCCCCCGCCCTTCCGGTTTCGGAGGAGACGATCAAAGCGCCGCACACGATCAGGTGAGCGCAAAGCGCACCCAAGATCAGCAAGGCTCCCCTCCATCCGTACGTACCCAGGCACAGCTGCACCAGCTGCGGTATGCCGATGTAGGCAAGGGCGGAGCCCATTTTGGCGATTCCCGATGCAAGAGCAAATTCTCTGTCGTCAAAACGCTCGCCGAGGGCTGCACAGGTGATTATTACGGTAATGCTTCGTCCGAGAGCTGATGGGAGAAAGTTGCAGTGGAGTAGAAATCAATACGGCCGTTTCACAATAGCACGCCTCCAAGAGTTAACAAAGCACCTGCCAATTACAATGTGCGAAATCTGTCGACCCTTAACAAGCGTGCATTGGGTTGACCGATTTCGCGCACTGTGATTGGTCAACGCATTGCGAACTCTTGCAAGAGCACTATTGAGAATCTTCCGTATTCTGAAAGAAGCGCACAAATTGCAACTATTTGTTTAACTCTGTGGTAGGCATATATGTGGCAACAGGTAGTGCCATGTGCATCATACAATTGTTGACCGCTGTGGTGAGGGATATGCAGAGGAGCCCATAGCGTTGGCCAACAACAACGAGCAAAATCTACTGACCCTTTCCAAACGCGCATTGGGTCGACAGATTTTGCGCGTCGTGAATCGCCCGTATTTATTCTTTCTACCTTCTACCAGCAGGGTACGTGGGTTTTCTTGTTAAATTATTAAAGAAATGCATTACAATTCGCCAAAACACTCAGGGATTGCATCAATTTCCCAATGCAGTTTATTGTACATGATTCGCATTTTGATGGCGCTCAATTTCAGTTGTAGATATACCAGCAAGCTGAGCATATTTTGGACCATCTCACAGCCGGAAAAAGATTTTCAATGGGAGCTGGAACAGTAAATGGCAAGAGAATTAAAAATGATTTACGGGCACGTTTTTAAGTCGACTGGTAACAACGTATGTCTACATAGCGTAATTTTTATTCAATTACCCCCCCCCCCCAACAAAGTGAGTTACACGAGCTCCAGTCTCCGAGTATGAATGAAACATAGAACTCGCCTACTGGTCCAATGAGTGGGATTGCCACGAGCAGAAAACTCGGTGCCTGTGAAACCACGATGATGGCGGCAGCAGTCATCACCCCACCAAACATGCAGACTCGTCGATAACCGAAGCGCTTGCCAATCGGTCCAACTATTGGGCCTGAGAAACGGACAAAAACAACAAAAAACACTGACCTGAAAACTCTTTGAGTGTACGACTGCGGGTGGGAGAAACCGTACGCGCAACGGCAGTGCTGGTCTGAACGTTGATTGAGACAATGGTTACCCGGTAGTCTGTCAGACCGAATAACAATATATGTATAGTGTCCAAGACCCGTTTGTTTCACACGGTCCCGATTTCAATCAGCAGTCTCAACGCTGGTTCACTCTATCCGTTAGGCGCGGCGCCTGTGAACCATGGACGGCACGCTGATAAAGAAACTGAACCGTGTAAAACAAGCGGCACAACAGTTGATAGTTTCTCCTGTTCTGAGATGCTTTTACTACTTTTGCCTTCAAAATGACGTTTTGGTGTCATGCTGGAAACAGAAGTAACAGTAGGTTTGGAGTACTTACACCCTTTTGGTAATCCCTTCAACAGAAATTGGAACTCATAAATTTTCAACGTTGATAAATAGTGTGCCTTACACATCAAATCGGTGACGCAGTCGGTTGCAGAGAAAACCGTTCCAGCCACCCAGGTGTCGGTCTCGAAGTCATCCCGGATTGCCACTAAAAGCACACCCAAGGCCTTCATGACCGTCCTGTGGAGGGCATAGACCACAAAGGAGGCGATGGTCGCGAGAACACCGCGAGCAAGTCGAGTGTACTGAAAAGCCATCGCGCAGTAGTTCTGTATCTGCAGCTGTTGCATCAGTAGTCAATAGTGCTGTGAATTGCAAGTCTGGCTGGCCGTGAAGTGCAAGTCAGGTTGGACGTTTTGTATGTTGTACGTTGACGTTGAGTAGTAATCAGTGAACTGTAGGATTTGCTGACTTGTTTCGGCTGTAATCAAATATGATTATTTAAACGCAAAGAACTATCCTTAGACCTTACTAAAATGGCCGTTATTATCATTGATAATCTAGTGGGTCGTTCCTCAAGAACAAGAAAACAGTTGAAATTTGTTAACACCTGAGAAATGCATTTATCATTAACATGAACAACAGGAGAATAAAAACAGAGAAATTAATGTCGTTCATAATACAAGTTCCAAGCCACCCACTAACCACATTAGTTTATGCCCAAGACTTAAAGAAAGTGTGAGAAATATTTCAAACCTGAACGTTAGCGTAATCGACATATAGCCTAGTTAGATAACTACCCATTTCAAGAAAAATCTTGTTAGATTAACCCATATACCTTTCATTGATTTCATAGCTCATTGAAAAATAAAGTGAGGTTGATATCTGTCAGCAGTGTAGCAAAGGCATTTTCGGGGAGGGGGTGCAGGTGGCAGAATCAATTTGCCGACTTGTAACTTGTTCGCCAACCTTGCGTTGTGTAAAATTCACAAAGTGATCCGTGGTACGCTGCAGCTGCTCATGCTGCAGGGGGAGAAATGTCGACGGCCAGTGTATACCGTTTAAGTACTAATTTTGTATTCATTTGCTTACTGGAATTAATTATTCGGAGGGGGGGGGAGAGGTTACTCTGTATGCCTGCTAAGTATGATATTTGCCTAACGTAGATCAGTAGAATGGCATCACCATCTGTCTTCGTCTACCCGTAGCAGATCACTTGACAAACGTCCACACTATGCTCATCAAGTATCGATTACAAGATTAATGAACATACCTGGTTATCAGCGTGTAGCGGAATTGTTTTCCCCGGCAAATAACGGTGTCAGATGTCTTCAAAGGAATAACAGCTGGACGATGTTGGGATCACGCACGACTGATAGGGGTAATGTGCATTGGTAATGTAGAATTTGGCTTTAGTCTGGAGAAGTGGTCAGCGGTGGTGCAACCTTTAAGGGTGGATTCAGGATTTTCAGAAGGGGGCGGGGGTGGCGCAAACTTGGAGGGTCAAATACGAGCGTGGATTGTGAAGCGCTTAGTCAAAATGTTAATCCAAAAAACCACATTAAAATTATTCATTCTCGTGCGGGCGGGGGGGGGGAGATCGGCCGGTGCATCCCTCTCTTAAGTTGTCACTGACCTCATCAGCTATGGAAAGAGGTCCACCATTACAACGCTGTTTTCTATTAACGTGCACATTTTCACCTGCATGCAACAACACGAGACCTTCTAAGCTCTTCAAAATTAGTGCTCCTCTACAGTCCTATCTTTTTTTTACCCCACATACTTTCTGCTCTTATTCTCAGTGCCCCTGGGCCAGAGTGGACATTATATAGGCACTCTGCCTTGTAGGGTCTATGAAAAATCGGGGCATACGAAGAATTTGAGGGCCTCTGAAACTACCTTAGGAGTGTGATAAAAAGCGAATAGCGAAGTGTAGGTAAGTCAAAAGAAAAAAGAATAGCTTCGTAATTTTCGATTTCGGGCAAGCTTCAAACTAGCTTTTGGAATAAAATTTGATTCGATTACTTCTTTTAAATATCCATGTGGTGGCCCCTTTAAATCAGATTATTGATTTGGCCACAGTACCGTAAAGTCCCCATTATTCACGTTTCCTTTGTTGCTTGTTCTTACAGTTGAGGCCTTTTCTGGCTGTGTGGCTTGAGAAATGCAGACGATGTCTTTAGTTTATCAAATTCTGGGAATTCTTTAGGCGTTTCATTTGCCCTCAGTGAACGCGTTTCATTTGCACTCAGTGAACGACCTCTGCATTTTTTTAAAAAACCGGGCTCAGTAAAACAGTCTCTGGGGCTAGTTGGGCGTGGACTCTCGACCAGGACATGTGATAAATCTTGGCATGTATTTTCATTCCCTACGTTCTGTACACTGAGACTTAGTCGAATTTATTGCCTTTGTTATTTAAAAATGTTGATTTGAACCACTTCCACTATCACTTATAGTACTGGAAAGATTCAGTGGCTGGCGTAGTCGTAAAGTGAGTATGTCGAATTTATCTCTAACTCTGTGCTCTGTCAGTGACTGTCTTTTAAGTTGTTTTTGTACTAACCAGTCCTGTGCTCATGCAACGATGGCTCTGTATATATGTTGGAGCATACAAGACGTGGAAATTGTCCAATTCAGACAATTCTGGTGGCATCTGAATGCTCAAATGACCAATTGATATAAGTTTCACAACCATATTTGCTTTAGTCAGGGAAATATCCGCAGAAGAAGGCAAACGTTCTTGTACTACTGCTTTTGTGCAACTTTGTACTACTTTCGTGCAGTTCCCCCTTTGTCTACACGGTACGGGCCGTCTTTCCGCGCTGATGTGGCTCCATATATTGGAATATAACAAACCTGCAAATTTCCAAATCTGGCAATTCTGGTGGCACCTAAAAGGACGACTATTCATAATGTAAGTTTCCTATCCATATCTGCTTGAATTATTCAAATGTTTGCCAAACAATGCTTGGTATTTATGTGGAATTCTCCCTTCTTTACGCTACCAGTCGTCTTCCAGCACAAAGATGGATCCATATATCGGAGCATAAAAGACCTTAATATTGTCCAAATCTGGCAATCGTTGTTGCATTTAAAAGTGCACAAACTCTTATACACATCTATGTATTTGCTGTAGTTATAGAAGTATCTGCGAAAGAAGGCACTAGTTCTTTTATAAAAAGGGTTTTGCCCTTACCCAACGTACATATTGATAAACATTGGGGGCTCAGTGCTTGTCCGAGAGCTTGCGAAAAAATTCTCAAGCTTACCTGGGTTGGACTCGAAAGGGCAAAACCCGTTATATAAATTAACATCTCCCCAAAGCAAAAATACATCTTGAAAATAATTCGCGGTACCCGCTGCTTCACCTGACTTGGACCGGCCAGCCGAACCCGGCAAGCTCGGTGGTGGAGTGATTAAGACGTCTGCACTGGTTAGCAGGAGATCGTGGGTTCGAGTTCCACCTGAGTAAGCTTGTGAATGTTTTCGCAAGCTCTGGGACATACACTGAGCATTCATTGTTTATCATTATATACTGTACGTTGAGTAAGGGCAAAACCCTTTATATAAATCAACATCTCCCTAACGTAAAAATATATCCTGGAAAAAAGCCTTGTCCTAATGCTTCCTACTTTCATGCATTTTTCTCTTTTCCACACGTAACTGGTGCTCTTCTCCCGCAAAGATTGCTCACAGTACTGGAGCATTAAAAATCTGAAAATAGTTCAAATTTGGCAATCCTGGTTTCATCTGAATGCTCGCATGATCCTCTATCAAGTCATGTAAATTTCATATCCGTATTTTTTTTTAAATAGAAATTTTCGCGAAAGAAGGCAAGAGCTCTTATCCTATTGCCTGCTACGTTTGTGCAATTTTTCGTTTGTCTACAGGTCACAGTTTGTTTTCCCGCGCATAGAGGGTTTCATGTAGTGGATCATAAGATATTTGAAGATCATGTCCAATTCTGGCAATTCTGGTGACATCTGAAAGGACACATGGTATTCTATCTAATGAAGTAAGTTTGATATCCATATTTGCTTCAGTTACGGAAATATCTGCCAAAGAAGGCAAGACTTCTTGTCCTACTGTTTGCTATTTTTGTGCATATCCCCGCTTGTCTGCACGTTGAAAGTCGTCTTCCTACGCATAGATAGTTCCGTAAATTAAAACATATAAAGTCGGACAATTTTCCATATCTCACAATCCTGGTAGCATCTGAAGGGGGTCAATATCCACAACCTAATGATTTAGGTTTCATATCCATATTTGCTCCATTTAGGGCAATATCTGGGGAAGTAGACAACAGTTTTGCCGTACTGCTTGCTTTTTTAGGGGGAAATTTTCCGCCTGCCTACTCCTTACACGACGTCTTCCCGCGCAAAGTTGGCTCCATATATTGGAGGATAAAATCTCTGAAAATTGTCTAAATCTGGTAAACCTGGTGGCATCTGAAAGGGCGCAAGATTTTTCACCGAACGATGTAGGTGTGATGTCCATATTTCCTCCAGTTAGGAAAAAAGCTGCGGAATTAGGCAAGAGTTCTTGTCGTATTTCTGGATTTTTTGTGCAATTTTTCCGGTTCTCTTCACGTTGGGGGTTGTAGTTTTGCGCATGGATAGTTCCATATATTAAAACATAAAATGTAGGAAAACTGTCCACATCTGGCAATCCTGGTGGCATTTGAAAGGGCTCAAAATGCTCTACTTAACGATGTAGGTTTCATATCCATATTTGCTCCAGTTAGGGAAATATCTGCGGAAATAGACAGGAGTTTTTGTCTTACAGTTAGCTGCCCACGTCTTTCACAGTGTCTTCCTTGCACAAAATTGGCTCCATATATTGCACAATAAACTGCCTGAAGATTTTTCAAATCTTGCAGTCCTGGTGGTATCTGAAAGGGCTGAAGATTCTCTACCAAATGGTGTAGGTTTGATATTTAAATTTGCTCTAGTTAGTGAACTATCTGGAGAAGAAGTGAAGACTTCTTTTTGTACCGCTTACTTTTTTTGTGCATTTTACAGCGGGCTGGACGTTGTAGGTCGTCTTCCTGTGCATAGATAGTTCCACATATTGGAGAATAATATGTTTGAAAATTGTCCAAATCTCGCAATCCTGTTGGTATCTGAAAGCGCTCATGATATTCCACCTGATGCTGTAGATTTCATATCCATATTTGCTCCAGTTAGGAAAATATATCTGCGGAAATAGGCAAGAGTTTTTGTCGTAAAGCTAGCTACCTACACGCTAAACAACCCCTTGACGAGCAAAGGTGGTTCCATATATTTGAGGATAAAAATGTCTGAAAATTGTCCAAATCTGGCAGTCCTGGTGGCATCTAAAATAACTCCAGATCCCCTACCTAATGATGTAGGTTTCACATCCATATTTGAACCAGTTAGAGAAATATCGGCGGACATAACCAAGAGTTTTTGTCGTACAGCTTGCAATTTTTCGGCTACCGACATGTTACACAAAATCTTCACACGCAAAGTTGGCTCCATATATTTGAGAATACAATGGCTGAAAATTGTCCAATTCTCGCAGTCCTGGTCCCATATGAAAGGGCTCATGATCCTCCAGCTAATGATGTGAGTTTAGTATCCATTTTTGCTCCAGTTAGCAAAATTGTTGCGGAAGTAGGCAAGACTTCTTGTCTAACTGGTTTTTTGGTAGAATATTTACATCTGCTTACAGATTACATGACCTCCCGCGCAAAGTTGGCTCCATATATGAGAGGATAAAATGTCTGAAAATTGTCCAAATCTGGCAATCCTAGTGGCATGTGAAAGGGCTCAAGATCCTTTACCTAATGGTAGTGGTTTCAAATCCACATTTGCGAAAGATTTTTTTATATATTATTTCGCAATATTTGCGAAATTAAGGAATATGTCTTGTCCTACTGCTTACAATATTTGTGCATTTTACCGCTGGTCTGGACGTCGCAGGTCATCTTCTTGTGCATAGATTATTCCATATATTGGAGCATAAAATGTCCGCTATACAGGTCCTGTTCCCGCTTAGAGAATACTTCATAATTTCGAGCATAAAAGGTGTAAAAGTATCTAAATCTTGCAGTGTTTGTGTCATCTGTAAGGTCACGTGTTCTTCTATGTATTTATATCCGTATTTGCAGTAGGCAGGGAATTATCTGCAAAAGGAAGTTCGAGTTCTTGTCTAAATGTTTTATATTTTTGCGGAATCATGACTTTGTGCTATAAAGGTCTTGCTCTGGCACAGAGAATGCTTCATATATTTGGGTATAAAAAGTCTAAAAATTATCTAAATCTTGCAATCGTGCTGTCATCTGAAAGGGCAATTGTTCCTCTATCTATTCATATACATTTCATATTCATATTTGCAGTAGTTATCTGCGAGATATCTGCAAAAAGAAGTGCGAGTTCTTGTCCAACTGCCTCCTAGTTTTGCGTAATTCTGAGTTTGCGCTATACCGGTCCAGTTCTTGCACAGAGAATGCTTCATATATTCGAGCAAAAAGGTCTAAACATTATCATAAACTTGTAATCTTTGTGTCTGAAATGGCACTCGTTCCTCTATCTGTTCATATCTTCCATATCAATGTTTGCAGTTGTTAGGGAGATATATGTAAAAGGAAATGGGAGTTCTTGTTCAACTGTCTCCTCTTTTTGCGAATTTCTCACTTTGTTAGCGGTGTAAAGGTCTTGCTCTGGCACAGAGAATGCTTCATATATTAGATATTATTATATCTAAAACTTGCAATCTTTGGGTCATTTGAAAGGGAACATGTTTCTCTGTCTATTCAGAAAAATTTTATATCCAAATTTGCAGTAGTGAGGGAGATATCTGCATAAAGAAGTGCATATTCTTGTCCAACTGCCTCCTATTTTGAGGAATTCTTACATCGCGCTATTCTGGGCCCTTTTCTGTCACGGAGGATGCCTGATTTATTCGATCATAAAAGGTCTAAAAATTATGTTAACTTGCAATCTGTGTGTCTTCTGAAAGGGCATATGTCCCTCTCTCTATTCATACAAGTTTCATATCCATGTTTGGAGTAGTTAGGGGGATTTCTGCAAAAGGAAGTGCGAGTTCTTGTCCAAGTATCTCCTATTTTTGTGTGGTTCGCACATTGTTAGCGCTATAAAGGTCATGTTCCCTGCACTCAGAATTCTTCATGTATTCGAGCATAAAAGTTCTAAAGGTTATCTAAATCTTGCAATCTTGGTGTCATCATCTTGCTGTAGTTATCTGCGAGATATCTGCAAAACGAAGTGCGAGTTCTTGTCCAACTGTCCCCTATTTTTGAGGAATTCTCATTTTGCGCTATACCTGTCCAGTTTTCGCACCGAGAATGCCTGATTTATTCTATTATAAAAGGTCTAAAAATTATGTAAATCTTGCAATTTTGGTTTCATCTGAAAGGGCATGTGTTCCTATATTAATATAAGTTCGATATCCATGTTTGCAGTCCTTAGGGAGATATCTGCAAAAGGAAATGCGAGTTTTTGTCTAACTGCCTCCTATTTTTGCGTAATCATGAATTTGTTAGCGCTATGAAGGTCCTGTTCCCACTCAGAGACTGTTTCACATATTTTAGCATAAAAGCTCTAAAAGTATCTTAATCTTGCAATATTTGAAATGTCACATGTTCCTCTATCTATTCATATAAGTTTTATAGTCATGTTTGCAGTAGTTAAGGAGATATCAGCAAAGAGAAATGCGAGTTTTTGTCCAGCTACCTCCATTTTTTGCTTAATTCTGATTTAGCACCCTACCAGCAAAGTTTTCTCACGGAGAATGCTTCCTATATATTCCTTTCTATATATAGGTATGAAATTTATCTAAAAAACTTGCAATCTTTGTGTTATCTAAAAGAGCACATTTTCCTCTATTTATTCAAATACGTTTTATATCCCTGTTTTCAATAGCGAAGAAGATATCTGCCAAAATATGTGCTAGTTCTTGCGTAATTTTCATTTTGTTAGCGCTAGAAAGGTACTGTTCCCCGCATGGAGGATGCTTAATATATTCGAGCATAAGAGGTGTAAAAGGTATCTAACACTTGCACTCTTGCTGTCATGTGGAAGGCCATATGCTCCTCTTTTCATTCACATAAGTTTCCTACATATTTGCAGTAGTTAGGGAGGTATATGTGAAAAGAAGTGCGAGTTCTTGTAAAACTGCCTTCTATTTTTGGGTTATTCTGACTTTGCGCTATACCGGTCCTGTTCTTGCAGAGAGAATGCTTCATATATTCGAGCATAATAGGTCTAACGATTATCTAAAACTTGAAATTTGGGTTTTTTGTGAAATTTCATATGTTCATATAAGTTTCCTATCCATATTTGCAGTAGTTAGGTAGATATCTGCCAAAAGAAGTGTGAGTTCTCCTCTCACGGAGAATGCTTCATATACTCCAGCATCAAAGGTCTAAAACGTGCCTACATCTTGCAATCTTTTTTTGCCATGTGAGAGGTCTCATGATCCTCTATCTGTTTGTATAAGTTTCATATTAATATTGACATATCAATATTGATATATTCGAGCATAAATGGTCTAAAAAGTATCTAAAACTCTCAATCTTTGTGTCATTTGAAAGGGCACACGTTGCTCTATTCATATAAGTTTCATATTCATGTTTAAAGTAGTTGGGGAGATATCTGTCAAAATATGTGTGAGTTCTTGTACAACTATCTCCTTTTTTGCCTAATTATTACTTTGTTAGGTTCTCTTTCCCCAGACAGAGAATACTTCATATATTCGAGTGTAAAGTTGTAAAACGTGTATAAATCTTGCATTTCTAGTGCCATCCGAAAGGGCACATGTTCCTCTACCTATTCGTTTAAGTTAGGAAGATATCAAAAGCAGGCAACAACTCTGATCGTATTATTTGCTATTTTTTGCGAATTCTTATTTGTCTATACATTACAGGTCGTTTTCCCAGTGCCAATAGGGCTCTACAAATTGCGTCATAACACACCTCAAATTGTCCAAATCTGGCCATCTTGGTGGCATCTGAAAGGGCGAAAGTCGCTCTATCCATTGATGTAAATTTCGTCTCCTTATTCGTTCTCGTTTAGTAATTACCTGCGAAAGAAGGCACAAGTTCTGATCTTTCTCTCACTAGTTATCTGGAACCTGCTTTGTTTGCACATTCTTGCCCCTTTTCCCTCCCACAGTTGCCTCCATATATTTGATCATTGAAGACTTCATAAGTGTCCAAATCTGGCCATTGTGGTGGCATATGAATGGGCTAATGTGTCTCTATCCATGGATGTAGGTTTCATATCCATGCTCATTTTAGGTAGGAAGAAAACCTCGAAAGCAGGCAGAAGTTCTGAACGGATTACTTGCAACTTTGTGCAATTTCTTGTTCGTCTTTATGTGGTGGACTGGACTATGAACATCCATCGTAAGATAGTTATTGAATAATTTTGTCCGCCAACAGAGGGCGTGCTTTAACTTTAACGGTGCCCTGATAATGGGGCGACATGATACTAACTTTTAGGGTCGTGATAGGGAATAAATTCTGGGACTTGATTATATTTCGATTGTAAACCTCCAATATAATTATAAGTAATATGATTAAGGTGCTCAATATCTTTATTAAGACTGTTATTAAAAAATTAAGGAGAATGACAATGCTGTAGGGGCGTATGTGTAGTAATATTGTAAAGTTTTACTGCCGCGATTAGTTTGCGTCTGGACTTGCCGCCAAAACCTAGCGACATGTAGTCGTTTATATTTTCAGCGGACGTCAAATAACCCGGATCCTGGTTTAATCTTCAAAAATATAAGTTGTTGGATCGAGGGGAGGATTGGTTGGTAAGCTAGATTATGTTTAGTTAATTAAGCGATCCATTGTGGCCTTGAAAAAGGGAAAGACACGCTCTTAAGGGTCTGCGTGAGCCCACGACATGTCGAAAAACTCAAATGTAACGTTACATGTACTTATTATGTCTATACAGGCATAGATGTCATGTCAGGGTGCCAGAATGACATGTAATATTGTGTCCCATTCAATTGTTAGGAATTTACAATACGGAATATTATTAGGTCGCAATCATATATTTTGTCACATTGTAGGCTTTCTTCTTATACGAGAAAGAGTGCGGATCAGTGAATAAATTAACCAGCCAAGTCAACCCAACCAAGGTGTTATGACCTGTTCCTGCAGTACTACCTCAGGATAAACAAAAACACTACAGATTTGGTAACACGGATGGAGTTGAGTGAAACTACCTGGTCGTCGTCATCATCCCCGTGGTAGACGAAGGATTCAAGGAGGCAGCAGGATCGAATGCGGGCTTCATGGTTGTATCTCCAGGCCTGGTAGCTGGCTGGTGCGTCACATTGGTGGAGCGGTGCAAATAGAGGACCCTACATATGGAGCTGTTGGATCCTTTGTGGAACTACCAGGACTCAAGCCGTCAGGTCAAGGTGTGCGTGTGTGCCTACCTGAATGACTACATGCTGTTCACCCATAGGTGGGACTATAACCATAGGCCTATGTGCTTTTGGTTTGTTGATGACATAGGTAAGGCTAGGGATCAGTGAAAGTAGTGCACTGCGTATTATTTTATTAAGGGGAAGACCAACCGATCCTGTAGAAGCAACTGAAGTTTCAGAGATATATCTGAATTTACATGTAGATTTGAGCTTGAAATTGTTCCTAGAAGTATAGATTTAATCTAGCTAATAGCCCATTTGTTGCTTACATGATGCCTGCGTCCGAGGCTGATTTGATTACCCGCTTAGTTGCAGGGCTGACGGATGCATTACGGCAGGATAAACCTAAAACTGTCGTGCAGAGACCATTGAAACTGAGTAAGTTCTATGGCAGGCCTAGCAAGCCGGGGGACCCCACTATTATTGAATGGCTCCAAGATGCGGATTATTACCTGGAGTAGTGTAATATTCCTAAGGCTGAACAGGCAAAGGTGGTAATCCATCACCTTGTACGGGTTGCCCATGATGAAATAAAATGCCATGATGAAAACATCAAGGGTGACTATGAAGAATTGAAGAAACTTCTTCGCCGTCAGTTTGGGGCCGAGTAGTCAGCCCAGTCGCTTCAGAAAGCACTCTTTGAGCGGTAGCAAAAAAGAGGATAAAACCCTCATGGACTTTTCTCGTGCGCTTATGCGAATGCATGATAGAATTTTAGAAGTTGAAACTGACGCAGAGAGAACCGCTTTGAAGGGTTTGCGGGATAGTGTTCTGATTAGTCAGTTTGTGGCAGGTGCAAGGAATCATGGTGTGAGGCTCGAATTAAGGCGCCTTGAACTGGCCAAACCTGGTCAGAGTTTTGCTGAAATGAGGGATGCAGCCCGTGAGCTTTTCAGGGATCTTGAGGGGAACCCCCGTGGTTCCTGACGTGGGGCAGGTGTCAACCACTTGGTAGCTGAAAGTGGTACAGATGATGAGCTAGTGGCCACTGTCAGTGCTAACCCAGTTGTTAGCGAAGATACCCAGTTGCAGAAGATCCTGCAACAGCAGGAAAAGATTCTTGGGTGCATGCAGGTACAGCAGGAAGCTCTATTTAAGCAACAAGAGCAAATCACAACTCTAATTCAGGCTGTAGCTAGCAGGGGTGAGGTAGGCCCTAGGCCAGGCCAACAAGGTACAGTAGGGCAACAGGGCAAACCAATTCGTTGCTTTTATTGTAAGCGCATGTGAAGCAGGAGTGTAAGCTTCGCCTTGCCCATGAAAAGGCTGAGGGCAATACCATGCATTAATAAGCAAAAGGGAAAAACAAGGACAACCAGGCGGTAAACCAGACCTCTCTGCCACTGTAGGCCGAGTGACAGAGAGAGAGAGAGTCTGGTAAGGCCTCACCTGTCGAGGGGGTTGTAGAGAAGTCTTGTGAGGATATTTTAAGCAGTCTAGTTAGGGGGAGTCCAAAGGCTCAGATTACTTTGGCTGGGGTGACAACCACATGTGTCCTCGATACCGGGGCAGAGACTTCTCTAGTTAGCTCCTCCTTTTATAGGGACCACCTTGCAGGAAAGCTTTGTGAAGTGCAGCCTCTAGGTACATACCTGCGTGTGTATGGGGCAGGAAATATTGAGGTACCAATCGAGGGGTACATACGTGCTCCATTAGTTGTACACAACCAGACTACTGATGCACACTTCCTAGTGGTGGGGGAATTCCCCAAAGGTGGGGCCCGAACCACAAGTCTGTGCCAGTGTTGTTAGGATGTAATATTTTGCACAAACTGAAGGATGTAGTTCTTGACTCAAAGCAAGCAGATATAGATGCATGGACAACAGCCATTAATTGGCATCGGCTTACTAAACAACCAGTAGCCGAGGGGTCACCTAGGGTAGATAGGCATTGTCGTGAGCTCCAGGGTGTTCGCACAGGTAGAAACCCAGTGCATCTGTTACCTAGGGAAGTGCGTTGTATAACTTGTTTGTCTCACCTTGTTCGAACAGCCTTGATGGACAAACTGTTCTTGTTGAAAGTCTGTCTAGCCATAGAGCTGGTGAATGCAAATCAACAGAGCAAGCATCTACTGGTAGTATTGATGGTATTTGTCGTGTATATGATTCATGTAGTTAGTGGCCAAACTGTAACTGTGTTGGTTGTGAGCATGGGGATGCAAGCACTTGAGTTATCCCCACACACAAAGCTTGCTTATGTCACTGAGGTTTCACCCAGGTCCCATGTTACAGTTGAAACAGGTGCAGATTGCATCAATGTTTCGGTAAACCATCTCCTAACGGAATCTAGGGAAAATCAGGTCATTAACCAGTCTGAGGCTGCCACCTTTGCAGAATCTAGTGAGCCAGATGTCAAGAGTGGTGATGACAAAGAGTCAGTGACAGGAGAAGTTTATGTATTTGAGGACAGATCCACATACCAACTTCCTCCAGGGCTAGATATTAGTTTATGTACGCAGATGTGTGCGGAAGATCGAGATAGGATTGTGCGAATGATTCAAAAGCACGACCAGGTGTTCTCAAAGAGTTCTTTAGATCTGGGACTATGTGATAAGGTTCCCCACAGGATTGACACTATTGACGACTGACCAATCAATCAGCCATACAGACGAATCCCTCCACAGCATCTAGGAGAGGTTAGGGAGTCGATCGAAAAGTTTCTGGAACAGGGCATAATACGGAAAAGTAACAGTCCCTATGCGAGCCGATCGTCTTTCAGAAAAAGGATGGGTCGTTGAGAATTTGTATTGATTACAGGAGGCTTAACGCTAAGACAGTACGAGACGCATTTCCATTACCTCGCATTGAGGAGTCCCTGGAGGCCCTCCGTGGTGCAAGATACTTCTCCTCCCTTGATTTGGCCCATGGGTACCACCAAGTCGTGATGGACCCAGACTCAATCAGTAAAGCGGCATTTAGGGTTCCTTTTGGATTGTTCGAGTATACTAGAATGCCCTTCGACCCTTGTAAATGCACCTGGAACTTTCCAGAGGGTGATGGAGATGTGTCGCGGCGACATGAATCTATCAGAGCTGTTGATTTACCTAGATGATATTCTAGTCCGTTCCCCTACAGTGCAGGAACACATAAATAGGTTGGACAAGGTCTTTGCTAGATTAGCTGAGTTTGGCCTTAAGATCAAGGGTGCTAAGTGCCAACTGTTCCGTAGCCATGTGTCGTATTTAGGTCATGTTGTGGGGGCTGGAGGTGTGTTAGTTGATGAGGATAAGGTTAAGAGAATTAGGGATTGGCCATTGCCTACAACAGGAGCACATTTGCCTTTCTTTCCTTGGCCTGGCCAGTTACTACCAGCGCTTTAGACATGGATTTGCAAAAGTTGCAGCACCTTTGCATGCTCTTTTGCCCTCACAGGCTAAGGGCAGTGCAAAGTCCGAACATGTGCCATTTTGTTGGACGGCTGATGCTCAGACAGCCTTTGATACCTTAAAGCAGGCTTTGACACACGCACCGGTTCTTGCATACCCAGATTTCTCTAGGCAATTTGTATTAGAGATAGA